>NC_138203.1:84242305-87229805 GCF_964194415.1 Vipera berus
ATACACACACACACAGAGACACACACATATATATATGTAGGTCTTGGCGTATTATTCGGGTCTTTTTCCTGTGTAGGATTGAGGGTGTCGGTGATGTTTCGATGGGGTCCTACTCGTCATCTTCAGGCTGGTGTCTTCGGTTTCGTGCTTCATTCGCACAAGCACAAAACCGAAGACACCAGCCTGAAGATGACAAGTGGGACCTCGTCGAAACATCACCAAGACACCTTCAATCCTACACAGGAAAAGACCCGAATACGCCAAGACCTACATACCTATACCGTGAAAATCTACGAATATGTGTGTGTGTGTGTGTGTGTGTGTGTGTATGTGTGTGTGTGTGTGTGTGTGAAATGTTTGTTAAGCATTCAAAACACACACACACACACACACACACACACACACACATATATATATATATATATATATATGGGACGCGGTGGCTCAGTGGGTTAGGACGCTGAGCTTGTCGATCAGAAGGTCGGCAGTTTGGCAGGTCGAATCCCGAGTGCCGCGTAACAGAGTGAGTGCCTGTTACTCGTCCCAGCTTCTGCCAACCTAGCAGTTCGAAAGCACGTAAAAATGCAAGTAGAAAAATAGGGACCACTACGGTGGGAAGGTAACAGCGTTCCGTGCGCCTTTGGCGTCTAGTCATGCCAGTCACATGACCACAGAGATGTCCTCGGACAAGCGCTGGCTCTTCGGCTTTGAAACGGAGATGAGCACCGGCCCCTAGAGTTGGAAACGACTAGCACATATGTGCGGGGGAACCTTTACCTATATATATATATACTGTATGATGGATCCTAGTTATTAATAGATTTCTCGATAAGTTTCCAAACATTTTACTATATTTGCGCCAAGCCTGAGAGATAGTAAAATACGATTACGCCAGTCCTTAAACTCAGTTCAATGAGATTTAAGTGCTGTGGTTTGAGCTGGTGATGACTAGTAGCAGATAGAATTATTTTCTGGAGAAGCAATTGGTATTGCTTAATTTGCCTTCTATTTGTTATTTGCCTACTGCTCCGCTGGATGCATTCTAGAAAGCAAACATATGAACAGTAAACGGATGAATGATGAAACATGTGCATCTGGATAGGCTGCAGTGTAATTTTTCTCCTTCCACCATTTGGAGATGGCTGAAAAACCCTTTTCAGGCTTCTGCTGAAGGCAGACATCAGCCGAGCTTTCACTCTGTCACTCAGAGGGCTTGCAAAAATAAGGCAGCGCAGGCCTCTGCCCTGGTTTTTTTCCGGGAGAGCATCTGAAGAAATCACACAGCAAGTTGTGACCCATTACAGAATGAACACAGCCTCTTCTGATCTTGTTAAAAGAACCAAAAGGAATTTACCTCGAGCAATTGCTTGATCCTGCAGGAACCTTTTCAAAAGATTGGGCATTGTTAAAAGTGGAGAATGGATTTTGGCTGATGTCAAAGTTCTCCAGTCTAGTACAACGCCTGTCATAAAGCGCTGGTGTGAAATGACCTTGCTTGGGAATGAGGTAAAAGGCTAAATCCTTCTCACATACAAACGGATGGCTCTAAGCTCTAGCTCTCTCAAAAGATGGTCACTTAGGAATATGTGGTTGTTCGGAATCCTAGTGTTAGCATCCATGCCTTTCTGATGAACAGTCAGGAACAATTCAATTGCCTATGTTCGCAAACAAAGCATATAACAAAAGAGCTGCTGCGCTAAATCAATAGCAGCCCCCGGAGCGCCAAAGAAAATTGCTGATGCATTCTGACATCAGGAAGTGACACGGTAGCATGAGGTGTGCCAGGGGTGACTCCAGTGAAATTTGTTCCTTTGAGGGAAGCAACTTTTCATGTTTTAAAAACATTGGCATGAGTGTTTTGCCTTGACACTGAATGGCAGATCCTGAATGGGTATAGGGCATATAGCTCGGCCCTCTCAGCTGAACTTTACAAAAATAATTCTCCTCCGGTTTTCAGCGTAGGACCTGTGGCAGTTCTGGATTAAAGAGCAAGATGTAATTACAGTCATCTAAATTGCTAATTTCTTCGAAGTAATTACTCCAGGGTTCCTTTCAATCCAACAGTAAATAATGTTTTCATTACTTAAAAATGGTCCTAGCTGTATGTGTGGTTCTTCTGTGCGGAAGAAATGGAATGTTTTAATTTCAAACCCTTGTTCTTTTTCTGTTCGGTCACAAAAAAATGCAGAGTTGTTGATAGTTATAATAAGAGTGTCTATGAAAAAAGTGTGCTAAGCTACAATGTATTTGTTTTCAGTTTTAGATACTGTAGTTTGTTAACCTTGGTTTATAGCTTTCCATTATTTCTGAATCAGACCACTATAAATTGTTCAAAAACTGTTGGTTTCATGATATCCACAGCAAGCTGAAATTTTATCAAAACGACAAAACACGTGTTGTGAAGTCTTGATAGAAATTCTGTCCTTTATCTACTTGCTATTGATGTCATTTTGCAAAAAGGACATGATATTGTGATCCATGTTTTGTGATCTGCCCCCTCTTGTTCCCACCCAGGGCTGATTTAAAAATGATGGCTTAAACAGTATAATCATCATTGATGAGAATTATGTGAGCAATAAAATCAATAAGCAAATAAAAATCCAAAACCACCAATCCACTCCAGCAGGCTGCTGGCTGGTGAATTCTGGGAGTTGAAGTCCACAAGGTTGCTGATACTGGACACTCTGATACACACTAAAGATCCAATTTCATAATAAATAAACAAATAAGATTTAAAAATAGGAATTCACGACACCAGTGCTGCAACACTTCTGAAATGATTAATAGTGATTTTTATTTATTTTTTATTTTAATTCCATTTATATCCCGCCCTTCTCCGAAGACTCAGGGCGGCTTACAAGCTTAGCAGTAGCCTTCATTCTATGTATATGCCTGCTTATTAGGGCTTTCACACACACCCCAAGCGGCATTATTACAAAGTCAGCTTAACTGCCCCCAACAATCTGGGTCCTCATTTTACCTACCTCGGAAGGATGGAAGGCTGAGTCAACCTTGAGCCTGGTGGGACTAGAACCTGTACTAATTGCAGGCAGCTGGTGTTACTTAAGGAGGCATTAGCCCACTGCTCCACCAATGCAGAATGAACTGAAAGAAAGCTAGCAGTGCATAGGGCAACTCATGCTGTTCCATGACAATTTAACTATTGTTTGTCTTTTAATTCCTAGAAGGTAAAAAAAATGCATAAATGGTTGTATTTATTTTCTGAGAGGGAAGATGGAAATTCTTCCAGAAATACTAAGGAACTGACAAAGAGGAAATCAGTGTTGGATCTGACTATAATTTGCATTTGAAGTGCAAAGAAGCTTGAAGCTAAACCCAGTTGTAAATCAATCCTTGGAATGCATGCCAATATAAACCTCAACAGATATTTTATACTGAAAGTTTTTGTTTTGCTTCCAAGTGCTTCATGTTTAGGGCGTGTTATAGAATAGATATTCTAAGATTACCTTCTAGCTTGAAGATTATTTTTAAGTAATCAAATTGCTAAACTATTATACTGTAAGTGGGTAAGATAAATTAACCCTTTTTTAAAAAAACATATGTGTCTGTATGATTTTGAAAGTTAAAATCAGTATTAATGTGGTCGGCCACACTAATTAGCCTTGGTTAAAAAGCAGGCCATTTGATCAACGTCAATTGGTACTCTTTATTAATCAGGGCCAATACAATTGAAATGAACTCCTGTTTAGTTTACCTACCGCTAGCGCTAGCTTAAACCTTAAATACACAGAGATCAGTTTCTGAATGGATTACTTTAATAATTTAAACAAACTTTAGACTAAACTGCTTTCTATATTAAGTCGACCCTTCAATAGAAGCCATGGATTGACAAATGTAAGGATTAGTTTTCACAGGCTCAATAAGCTGTTAGCACAATGAAGTGTCCATGTCCTAGCAGATCACTCACTATACGTGAAGAAAGGTAATCACTTCATCATTTGACTGGTTAAACCTGGATAACCTTCACAAACCGCAAATCGCTTTGTATTGATACAAAGTTACTACAGCAGAAATAGGAAACTTTCCCTACTTCATTTTCTCAGGCGTTGGGAGCCATGTGCTGGCAAAGAGGCAAAATAATAGCCAGCATACTTTCGCTCTGGTTTCATCACCATTAGACCATAATGGTCAAGAGGCATTGGCTGCTTTTTGTTGTTTTAGTGTTTTTGTTTATTTAGCTTATATGTTTTTAATAGAATTGTATGGATTTATGGATTTTCAAATGTTAATATGTTGATGGTTACAGTGATTGTGCTTCATGGTATGACCTTTTTTGTAGGAAGCGTAAAAAATTTTTAAGGTGGTATGCAACAATGAGTAGTATACAAATATCTGTAATAGATAAATTATCAATTTTTTTTAAATTTAATAACCACATATGCATCCATCCCTGTAATTATTTATATATATATATATATGTATATATATATATATATATATATATATATATATATATATATATATATATATGTATATGTGTGTGTGTGTGTGTGTGTGTGTGTGTGTGTGTGTGTGTGTGTGTGTGAAATGTTAACTATTTAGATTACCTTGCTAGGCCCCAAACATGGGGCAAATCTCCCCTTGCAGAAAGCTAACAAAAGCGAGAGAGATCCTGTGGCTCAAGAGGTAAAACAACTGCCTAATGTGCAATCAGCCCAGGTTCGAATCTCAGAAGGGTATGGCTGACTGACGAAAACTAATAAGTTAGAAATGCATTTCAGTCTCCCTTAATTCTTTGTTAGTAATTTACACAAATATATGAGCTGTCCGGTGTGACTACTGCCTGTTTGATGGCCTTCAAGATAGGCTGAAAACAGGAAATAAAGATTTGCCCCATGTTTGGGGCCTAGCAAGGTAATCTAAATAGTTAACATTTCACACACACACACACACACACACACACACACACACACACACACACACACATATATATATATATATATATATATATATATATATATATATATATATATGCAAATTATTCAAATTGCTAATAAAGAATTTTGGGAGGCTGATATGGTCATTTCGAACTCTTTATGTTCTCATCAGTCAGTCATACCCTTTATCTGAGATTCGAACCTGGGCTGATTGTATATTAGGCAGTTGTTTTAACTTGCTGAGCCACAGGTTCTTTCTCTCTTTTTATTAGCAGAAGGCAAGGCAAATATATGTTAAGTATTTGTCAAGGCTTTTTGAAAGCACCTTGCTAATTAACTCTTTCATTCCTGCTTTGGCCTGTCTCAAGGCTTATCCACAGGATATAGTCAACTATGACAGCTCATTATTTGTGCAAATTATTCAAATTGCTAATAAAGAATTTTGGGAGGCTGATATGGCCATTTCGAACTCTTTATGTTCTCATCAGTCAGTCATACCCTTTATCTGAGATTCGAACCTGGGCTGATTGTATATTAGGCAGTTGTTTTAAGTTGCTGAGCCACAGGTTCTTTCTCTCTTTTTATTAGCAGAAGGCAAGGCAAATATATGTTAAGTATTTGTCAAGGCTTTTTGACAAATAGTTGACTATATCCTGTGGATAAGCCTTGAGACAGGCCAAAGCAGGAATGAAAGAGTTAATTAGCAAGGTGCTTTCAAAAAGCCTTGACAAATACTTAATATATATATATATATATATATATATATATATATATATATATATATATATATATATATATATATATATATATAGGTCTAGAGTCTCGGGTTTCTTCCCGCGTTCCTTTCATCTTCAGAAAGTTGTGGCGACGTTTCGACGGAATCCCATCCGTCATCATCAGGCCGGAGTATTCCTCCTGCTGCTTTCAGGAGCAATGCGTGGTCTGTCTGTTCCTTTCCTTCCAACTGCCGGTGGGGCTGTGTTCCGACTGGGTGGAGGCGTGGCTGCTTTCTGATTGGGTGGGGGTGTCCTCCGACTGGGTGGAGGCGTGGTTGTCTTCTGATTGAGTGGAGGCGTGGCTGTCTTCTGATTGGGTGGATGTGTGGTTGTCTTCCAATTGGTTGGAGGCGTGGCTGTCTTCTGATTGGGTGGGGTGTGTTCTGAATGGGTGGGGTTTTTTGTTGTGTCGTAATATCCTGAGTGTTGTGATTTGGTGTCTTGAGGAGTGGGCTGTGTAGTGGCCTCCAGAGCTTTGGCTTGGCTCCGAGTTCGAGGACCCGCCATGCATCTCTGGTATGGGTCAGTCAGGTTCGTGTGTGCGTTCTTCTGCTTGGGTGATAGCACTTTTGCTTGACTTGTTCTGTCTTCTGTGTGGGAGAGTTTTTGTTCTGGGTGTGGATGAGTCTTGCTGGGGCTGGTGGCATTTGGGGTTGTTTGTTGGTTTTTTAAATCCTTGTTTGCTGAAATTCGTTTGTCTATCAATGCTGGTTTCCAAATGGCATGTAGGCGGGAGGTGTCGTCTCGCTTGTTCATACTGTCTGGGTGTTTTTCTATTTCAATGGCTTCTCTGATTATTCTGCTATTGAGATGTTCTATTTTGGCGATTGTTTTTGTACCTTCAAAATTGATGTTGTGTCCCGTAGTGTTTATGTGTTGTACTATTGAACATGTGTGATCTTTCTTCTGTACTGAGTTCTTATGTTCTTCTACACGTACCTCTATTCTTCTGTTAGTCTGTCCGATGTATGTTGCTGGACAGGAGGCGCATGGGATTTGGTATATGCCCTGGTTTTCCAGTTCTATTTTGTCTTTGGGATTTCTCAGGATGGTTGATACCAGAGATGCATGGCGGGTCCTCGAACTCGGAGCCAAGCCAAAGCTCTGGAGGCCACTACACAGCCCACTCCTCAAGACACCAAATCACAACACTCAGGATATTACGACACAACAAAAAACCCCACCCATTCAGAACACACCCCACCCAATCAGAAGACAGCCACGCCTCCAACCAATTGGAAGACAACCACACATCCACCCAATCAGAAGACAGCCACACCTCCACTCAATCAGAAGACAACCACGCCTCCACCCAGTCGGAGGACACCCCCACCCAATCAGAAAGCAGCCACGCCTCCACCCAGTCGGAACACAGCCCCACCGGCAGTTGGAAGGAAAGGAACAGACAGACCACGCATTGCTCCTGAAAGCAGCAGGAGGAATACTCCGGCCTGATGATGACGGATGGGATTCCGTCGAAATGTCGCCACAACTTTCTGAAGATGAAAGGAACGCGGGAAGAAACCCGAGACTCTAGACCTACACATACAGACACCCGCGAGAATCTACGAAAATATATATATATACACAGAGAGAGAGAGATATAGATAGATAGATAGATAGATAGATAGATAGATAGATAGATAGATAGATAGATAGTCATGGACAAGAGTGATAGAAGGGGTGCAGCAAGCTTCCTTGGATGAAAAGATGTGAATGTTGTTGTATTCCCCAGGGCTACTCAAAAAAGTAAGACAGATATTTACAACTTGAGGTCCATGTGACATAATCCACCCCCCCCCCAAACTGAGGCTCTACCTTGAAGAAGTTGGAGGGGGGTGTTATGTGCTAGGGGAAAGATGAGAGGTATGTGAGAGGTTCAACCATACTGGACAGATCTCAGGTGTCACTGGAGGAGCCAGACGAAGAGTGAGACAATGAGAAGTAATGTTATATTATAATAAATATGTAATAAAACGATAAGACATAATTGACATAAGCCTTTCTGAATCAACCATTGCCCAGGTCAACAAGGACTACTACACCTACTACTAGGTGTTGGAGTTCCTGAACATTTGGTGAAAAAGGGGCTACACAACACAACAGCTTACCTCCGGCAATGATACCTTTAATATTATTGAACAATAACATTTGCCTATTCCAGATCCTTGGGAAGGACTCACTAGACTAGATTGATAAAAATTCCAAATCCAGTCTAAACATCTGGCTGATTGTATTACTGATCTTAATAATTCCAATTATGGCTTGAATTCTGGAAACAGAATTCAAAAGGTGTGTCAAATTATAACTTTTAATGTGATCTAAAGGGAAATGGTCAAATGGAGGATAATTATATTACACATTTTAATATAAATTAAATGCAAAGAAAGATCAAGACAAGCCCAGTGTTTTTCCTGACTCTACAGAGACCAAGCTGACCAAACAGTCAGCTTTGCTTTAAAGCAGGGGTGTCAAACTCGCAACGTCACATGACATGTCGCAACATATCGCAACTTTTTTTCCATTGCCGGCAATGGGGTGGGCTTGGTTTCACCATGACACATCTGGCCCACGGGCTGGCAGTTTGACACCCCTGCTTTAAAAAGATCTAGCCACAGGACAAGAAAAAGCAAGCAATTGATTGTAATAATGAGTTGAGCTGTCTGTTTATTAACCTGGAAGTTTGAAATTACTGTTTGTTACTTACTAGTTACGAGGAGAGGTGGATATAGTTGTAGCTCTCCAGCCACATAGGTTTCTCCAGCATATGTTATTTCTGTTAAACCAGATGAAGTTGATCTATTGGATTGAGCTGCCTTGTTCCAGAGGATTTGCCACCTTTTTAATGAAATGCATAATCTTTGCATGCATATGCCTTCCTTATAATTCATTGCTGCAATTGCTTGGGTGGGGAAAATCAGATATAAAATTACTTTGGTTTGCAATTAACTAAAATGTTTCTTGATTGAATCAATGCAAGGCAAAGTATGGCTGATGGATACAGAGCTTTGAAACAAGCAGGGAAATATATACAAACCTTGTATGAAAAATGGAGGAAAAAAGGATTCCTTGTAGGCTTATTATCGTCAAAGCATATTCATCAGAGATGAAAAGTCATAAAGTTGGAGTGGAAAGCAAACTTTTCAGGCCTATATCAGCCTTCCTTAAACTTATGCCCTCCAGTTGTTTTTAGGACTGCAACTCCCAGAATTCCCACACAACTTCAGAGCTGCCATGCATTAAGGAAATTCAGGGGAATGAATGCAGTACCAATGATCCAGAAGGCAACCAGTTGGGAAAAACTATTTACATTGGAGTCCTATTGGAACCCTATGGGCTACAATCTACTGAGTACTGCAGGCTCTATATCTATAATGCTTTTAGAGCATAGATCATAGAAAAACAAGTTTGGAAGGAACCTCAATGGCTTCTAATCCAACCTCCTACTCAAGTAGGAGACCTTATACCATTCCGGACAAATCGTTGTTCGGTCTCTTCTTGAAAACCTCCAATAATGGAGCACCCGCAATTTCTGGAGGCAAGTTGTTCCACTGACTAATTCATTAATCAGTTCTCAGTGTCAGGAAATTTCTCCTTAGTTCTAGATTGGATCTCTCTTTAATGAACGTCCACTTGTTACTTCTTGCCCTTCCCTCAGGTGCTATGGAGAATACGTCAACCATCTCTATGAGAGCCCCTCAAGTACTGGAAGACTCCTATCTTGTCACCCCTTAGTCCTTGTCTTCATTAGACTAGATATACCTGGTTATTCACAGTGGTGGGATTCAAATAGGTGAACAACTGGTTCTCTGTGTGGGATGCTGCTTCCGTAAGTCCATTCTGGGCCTGCGCAACAAAAAAATGAGCTACCGGTTCTGCCCAAGTGGTTAGAACCAGCTGAATCCTGCCACTGGCCATTCATCATACAGCTTAGTCTCCAGACCCCTTCCTGCTCTTCTCTGTACTCTCTCTAGCATCTCAGGATCTTTTTTGCATCATGGTGACTGTGTTCTAAGTGTGGTCTCACCATAGTAGTATAAGCAGCACTGTCATTTCAATTGATCTTGACACTATGATCTGTTGATGCAGCCTAGGTCTGCATGGGCTTTTTTGGCAGCTGTAGCACACTGCTGGCTCATATTAGGGGTTAAGGGGTGATCTTTTAGGACACCTAGATCAGGGGTAGGCAGCCTTGGCTCTTTTATGACTGGTGGACTTCAACTCCCAGAATTCCTGAGCCAGCATGGCTCCGTATGGAAACCTCTCCCTTTCCCCTCTGCATGGCTGGCTCAGGAATTCTGGGAGTTGAAGTCCACCAGTCATAAAAGAGCCAAGGTTGCCTACCCCTGACCTAGATCGTTCCCACAGGTACTAATGTTGAGCCAAGTACCAGCTATTCTATAGCTGTGTATTTGATTTTTTTTCTTCACTACAGTAAATGTAGGACCTTACTTTTCTCACCACCGAGTTACATTTTGTTGGATAGGAACCAGTGTTCAGACCTGTCAAATTCCTTCTGAATCTTGAGTTTGTCTTCCAAAATGTTAGCTATTCCCCCTAACTTGTTGTCATCTGCAAATTTAATGAGTTCCCCTTCTAACCTCTCATCTAGATCATTTATGAAAATGTTAAAGAGTACTGGGCTTAAGATCTTGGAGTATCTCACTGCATGCTTCCCTCATGTGGATGTAGTTCCATTAAGGACTACACACTGAGTGTGGTTGGTCAGCAAATTGTGAATCCATCTAGAGGTGGTACTGCCTATCCCACATTGTTCTATCTTAACTAAGAAGCAAACTGTGGTCTATTTTGTCAAATGCCTTCCTGAAGTCTAAGTAAATAATATCCACAGCTTTTCCCTGACCCATTGATTTAACTCTTTGTCAAAGAAGGCAATAAAGGTAGTCTGGTGTGAGCTGTTTTTAACAAACCTATGTTGGCTTCTAGTAATCCCCATTTCTAGGTGCTTACAGATCTGCTGCTTGATTATCTTTTCCAGGGTTTATCTAGGTATTAATGTCAAGCTGACTGTAGTTTCCTGGATCCACTTTCCCGCCCCCCTCCTTTTGAAGATTGGAACCACATCAGCTCTTTTCCAGTCTTCTGGTTGTTGTTGTTAGTTGCGAAGTCATGTCCGACCCATCGCGACCCCATGGACAATGTTCCTCCAGGCCTTCTGGGCGCTCTGAAAGATTTGGTTCAGTGGTTTCGATATCACATCTGCACGTTTCTTCAGAATTTGGGGGCATAATTCATCTGCTTGTGGCAATTTGTACTCATCTAGCTTCCGCCAACCTAGCAGTTCGAAAGCACGTAAAAGCGCAAGTAGAAAAAT
This sequence comes from Vipera berus, assembly GCF_964194415.1. Classification (NCBI taxonomy): domain Eukaryota; kingdom Metazoa; phylum Chordata; class Lepidosauria; order Squamata; family Viperidae; genus Vipera; species Vipera berus. The sequence goes on from NC_138203.1 coordinate 84,253,315, forward strand.
AGGGACCACTACGGTGGGAAGGTAACAGTGTTCTGTGCGCCTTTGGCGTCTAGTCATGCCAGCCACATGATCACGGAGACGTCCTCGGACAAGCGCTGGCTCTTCAGCTTTGAAACAGAGATGAGCACTGGCCCCTAGAGTCGGAAACGACTAGCACACGTGTGCGGGGGAACCTTTACCTTTACCTTTATCATATCCTTGCCTATTTTATACTTATATTTATTAAAATGGTACCACACTTTTCTATTTACATAACACTCAACACCCTCTCCCCCCAGCCAGGTTGCCAAGCCGCTAAGGTTGGGGACTGCTGTCCTAGGACATTGTGTTGCAAATAAATGAGGCAGCAATTAGGATACATCTGATTATTTGTATTGGTATGTTTAATTTCACATTTGGGGGTGGGGATAGGATGGGAAGAGAAGGTCGACTCCTATGTTTCAACAGATAAGAAGATAGTGTTAAGTCTATTCTAGGGTTTAAATGATAGTTTCATTGGATTTTTCAATTTCAAACATGTTGCAAATTTTTGAAAAAAATTAAAGCAAGTTCAGGAGCAAGTTCTAGAAACTTTTTTTAAAAAAAAAAGTTATGAAGGCCAGATCTCAAGCTGGCCATGTTTCTTGATGTACCTCAGCAAAAGTACAATTGTTTCAATCTAATTTGGGAACAGAATAGCTAAACAGGTGTGATTTGGGAATGACTTGGTCATAAAAGGTGGATGCAGATTCATGGATGGATGATCCCAAACCTTTTGTCAGGGAAATCATTACTGTCGACAGCTGAAAAGCAGAAGTGGCTCATTCTGATTTCTCCAACTTTGCTCTGTTGGTGCCCAAGCAGATCGAACACTTTACAGCCCATTAGTCCGAGGACATCCATGTTCTGACAGGTTAGGGTTCTGTCTCATATGGCTCTGTGATAGCTATTGTCATCACACGGGAACATGCCTGCGTGAGTTTGGTCCCAAATTAAGGGAATTCACGGCGAGAGCCAGAAATTAGGTACGGGTGTTATTCTGACAGGGACTTAATTATGAATTGATGAGCCAGTTACAATCTGAAAAAAACACCCAAGTCACATTTTTGACAGGAATCTTGCACAACAAGATTTTCAAGACTTCGAGCATGTCAGCCAACTTACCACTTTATCGTGTTTAATTTCCTGATGGAGAAAATCAATGGAAGTGACAAACATATAACCAAAGGCTTCTTGAGGACGAGCGGGTAGAATAAGAAAGATTATAGAAATACTTGTTTTAAATTTATTCTAAGGACAGGCTTGGTAAATGCAGTTTATTCTTGACTACTCCAAAGTATAACTTCTTCTTCTTTTTTGAAAAAAAAAGTAGATCACTCTTCTTTTTAAGAGGCCTTTTAAAAATTACCCTGGCATCTTAATGTTGTTTATGCACGGTGATACGACTGTGCAGCTAACATCACCCACCCAATTCAGCCGAAGTAGAAATCTAAGCAGGATTGGCTTTAGAAAGTAAGTAGCCACAGACTAGTTTGAGGAATTTTTTTTTAAAAAAATCCAGAAAACAGTGACAAACTGTTTTTGTATCATGCTAAGGAACCTACATGGGTGTGTCTAACTTTATAAGAGCCAAAACGGAATGTAAACTTACATTCTAACTCTGAAAGATTGCTGCCACCCCAAGATAATAAAACATCAATTACAATTAATGCTGTCATTAAACTGAAATAAAAGGCATATATTCTCACAGTCAGATCTTTTTTTTTCCGGTGAAGTGTTATGACAGACATAATCCTTTAACGTAGCACTTTGTATGCTACTAATGTAATCCACTTCTTTTTGTCTGTGGATATTAACATTGAGAAATCAAACCAAACCTCTGTTATTAGACAAGGTATTTCTGACGGTTAGAATCAAAGAGAGCATGGCTAGAAGATAAAATAGGCATTATGACTAGACAATTTCTTGAAGCAGAATTCTGTACTAGATACATCTTCGATCTGATCCAGTAAGACACAGGCTTTTTACCCATTCTGGATTTGGGTAAAAGGCAAGACTAATCCATAGATTAAACTAGCACCATCTATGATTTACAGTATATTAAATAGTAATACATTCAAAGGGCACATTGTATGCATTTCACCCGATCTTCTAAATTGATTCCAGAATACCTGATTCTATATGGAATGCACACATATAACAGAATAACGGAGTTGGAAGGGACCTTAGAGGTCTTCTAGTCCAACCCCTCTGCTCATGCAGGAGATCCTATTCCATTCCAGACAAGTGACAGTCCAGTCTCTTAAAAACCTCCAGTGATGAAGCACCCATAACTTCTGAAGGCAAGCCATTCCACTGGTTAATTGTTCTCACTGTTAGGAAATTTCTCCTTAGTTTTACACACACACACGTTTTTATTTATATGACATTTTTATTATTGTTTATATATAAGGACAAATATTTTTATTGTGTCCTTATGGGAAATGGGAGTATAGGTCAGGAATAGTGACCTTGGAAGAAAATAAATGTTATCCTTAAATAAAGCTATTGGCTGCTGTTAAGTAAATATTTCCTTCAAAATCAGAATATGTAAGGTCCTTCCTTACAGATATATCTCACTGATTTTGAGAGAATTAGGCAGCAGTTAATTTTCATGTTGGCTTATTTCCATTTATCTGAATGTAGCTAAAATAGCTACAGTCCGTGATAGATGAGATCATGCTTTCCATGAAGATGACATCAAGTTCAATTCTCTATGTCCATGTGGGATTGGAAAAGATTCCCTTTTGAAATATTACAGTGTGTTCTGGTGGGTTAAACAATAATGAATTATGTGGCCCAATGTTTTCACTAGACAACTCACACACACCCAGGTCCTGATTTTACATGTTGCATTAAAAACATCAAAGATCTCATTGTGTTTGAAAACCTGACATTTGGGCCTTTGCCTACAGTTTTGTGAGCTACAAAACAATTTGCACCATTCCAATGTCAGAAAGAAGAAGCCAACTTGGTGTGTGATGAATAAAATTGGGGAGTGCAAATCCACAATCTGCACTGAAGATTATTAGGCAATTTTGTTCCAGCCACTTTCTCACAATCTAACTTATCTCATGTTTTTCATGAGGATAAAATGAAGAGGGAACTTCGTTCCTTGAGTTCCTGGAATATTAATAAGATAAATAAAATATATGCTTCCTGAGTAGAAGATTAAAGATGATTAGGTTAAACCAACTAGTCATAGGCTGGCTTTTTCTACATAGGTGCATATATTAGGATGAACGCAGACTGAAACGGTCCAGGGTAGGTGAAATGAACCAGGACAAAACGTTTTGAATTACTGCATTTATTTCTCTGTTTGTTTGTTTTTTTTTAAAAAATTACATATCTGTTGTTTTTTTAAAAAAAGCTCAAAGTGGTTTTGAAGGCAGATGTTTAATCCAGCAAATGTTTACTCTGATTTAAAAAGAACATAAAATTCATTTTTAAAGAACCCTAGATCTTTACCAAGAGGAAGACCAATGTTACATTAAATCTTATTTATATTTAAGAAGCGTGATGAGCTTACAGTAGCACTTTGAAGAATAGAGACTTCTTTGTAGAAAAGCTGCAAGACTTCACATGGCTTTCTGTTCCAGAAAGCATCAGGGGAAAAGAGGATTTTCTTTTTAAAGAGTCAAATAAATCCACTCGTTCTGTTGAAAGAATAAAATAAGTTTAACAAGTAATTGCAATCTTACCTACATATAGTGACCATTCAATGTTATCATAGACCTCTCCAAAAGTACTTACATCACGGTTTGAAGTTATGATGGACACACACACACACACACACACACACACACACACACAAAACACCATAGTCACATGACCGCATTTCAGGCCCTTGGTGATTGGCTCACATTTACAGCCATTTGCAGCATCCTACGGTCACATAACCATGATCTGTGACTTCTTTTTTTTGCTAAAAACCAACTTTTACTTCTGGTTTTCAGCAAAACCATAGTGAGCTGGATTCACTTAATGACCACAGTATCTGAGTAACAACTACAGAATAACTTAACTACCACTGGGGAAAAAAAGGTCACAAAATCATGTCGGTCACATGATGACCTACTTTATGACCTTCACCACTTTATTATTATTATTATTATTATTATTATTATTATTATTATTATTATTATTATTATTGTTGTTGTTGTTGTTGTTGTTGTTGTTGTTGTTGTTGTTGCTGTTGATGATGATGATGATAATAATAATAATAATAATAATAATAATAATAATAATAATAATGATAATAATAATAATAAAGTTGTAAGGGACTTTGGAGGTCATCTAGTCCAACCCCCTGCTCAGGCAGGAAACCCTGTACCATTTTAGACAAATGGCTGTCCAGTCTCTTCTTAAAAACTTCCAGTGTTGGAGCATTCACCGCTTCTGGAGGCAGGTTGTTCCACTGGTTAATTGTTCTGTCAGGAAGTTTCTCCTTAGTTCTAGGTTGCTTCTCTCCTTGACTAGTTTCCATCCGTTGTTTTTTATCCTACCTTCAGGTGCTTTGGAAATTGTTTGATTCCCTCCTCTTTGTGGCAGCCCCTGGGATATTGGAAGGCTGCTATCATGTCCCCCCTCGTCCTTCTTTTCATTAAACTAGACATACCCAATTCCAGCAACCGTTCCCTATATGTTTTAGCCTCCAGTCCCCTAATCATCTTTGTTGCTCTTCTCTGTACTCCTTCTAGAGTCTCAACATCTTTTTCACATTGTGGTGACCAAAATTTACAACCATAACAGGCAGTCTCCATTACGGTCATAAATCAAGTACTATATTACATCATAGGTATCCTAGTTGCCCCCACACATACACACACAAACAGACACAGAAAGCCCATACAGCTAGTCCTTGACTTGCAAACATAATTTAGCCCCAATTTTCTGTTGCTCAGGGAAACGTTTATTAAGCGAGTTTTGCCCCATTTTATGACTTTTCTTGTCACAGTTGTTAAGTGAATCACCGCGGTTGGCAAGTTAATAACATAGTTGTTATGTGAAACTGATTTTTCCCCCATTGACTTTGCTTGTCAGAAAGTTGCAAAAGGTGATCACAGGACCCCCAAGGACACAGCAATGGTCATAAATATGGGTCAGCTGCCAAGCATCTGAATTTTGATCTTGGGGATGCTGCAAAGGTTATAAGTGTGAAAAATGGTCATAGGTCACTTTTTTCTGTGCTGTTGTAGCTTTGAACAGACACTAAATAAACTGTTGTAACTCGAGGGCTACCTACATTACCAGAACTTCACTTAGCATTCATTCCACCATGGATCAGCTAGTTAGCAAAATACTTTGCTCCCCCAAAATTCATGGGAGATTTTTTTAAAAAATTCCTAATTGTGCCATGTGCCTTTTTCTTTGCACAAGTAGATCTGTTACAGATCCAAGGCCTGGAGAGTAAAACATACGAAGAATGGCTGCAGGACTTGGGTTTGGCTAGTCTAAAGAAAAGAAGAAACAGGGGTGACATGATAGGAGTATTCCAGTATTTGAGGGGCTCCCACAAAGAAGAGGGGGTCAAATTATTCTCCAAAGCACCAGAGGGTAGGACAAGAAACGATGGTTGGAAACTGAACAAAGAGAGAAGCAACCTGGAATTAAGGAGAAAGTTCCTAACAGTGAGGACAATTAACCAGTGGAACAGCTTGCCTCCAGAAATCATGGGTGCTCCATCACTGGAGTTTTTCAAGAAGAGACTGGACAGTCATTTGTCTGAAATACTATAGATTCTCCTGCTTGAGCAGTGGGCTGGAACAGAAGACCTCCAAGGTCCCTTACAGCTCTATTCTATTCTATTCTATTCTATTCTATTCTATTCTATTCTATTCTATTCTATTCTATTCTATTCTATTCTATTCTATTCTATTCTATTCTATTCTATTCTATTCTATTCTATTCTATTCTATTCTATTCTATTCTATTCTATTCTTGTTTGTTTTCTGCTCATTTGGAAAGGGTCACTTGCTTTTGCTTAGACTTATAGGAAAACTATAACAATATTTTTTTTAATTGGTTCTTTTAAATATTTCCCTACCTGCTTGGTTAAAGCAAAAAAAAATCAATGTTTCGTTGAGGCACAAAATAAGTATGAGGAATTTTTGTAGTGTAGCTCCATTTTAAATCGGGAGATCACGTGCATCTCCAAACGAAGCTTCCAAAACTTTCCCAATGTGTCACAAACAACAGTTGAAGGTAAAATATTGCAAACTGAGAAGCTAGCTAAAATGGAATAAATAAAAGGTCAACATTGTAAACTTGGAGAGATTAAAAGTTGGAGAGATATGGATCTTTAATGATTATCATTCTCCAAAGACTTAGTTACTTGTCTTTTTTCAAGTGTGTTTTCTTCAGAAAATGATAAATGACAGCTCAAGACCTTCTTAACATTCTCTGGTCAGTGCAAGCTTTAAGTCACCTGCAGTAGCCCGAATGATACAACTGTCGAGTTTAATATGAAAAGCACGGGGCTAGATTTATGCCGCAAAATATGCATGGAGAACAGAATAAGAACAATACAGCATTTCACAAAAGCGTTTCTGGAGACTGGAGTCTGAAGAAGAAAACCTAGTAGTTGTTATTAGAAGTTTGTATTTAGAGAAAATGGCCTAAATATTTAAATTAATTGCACTATAAAAATGAAATACTTCCTCTTCTGGACTATTTAATGCTTCCATTACAGGTAGTTCTCGACTTACAATCATTTTGTCTGATGGCCGTTCAATGTTACAACGGCACTGAGAAATGTCACTTTTGACCATTTTTCATAGTTACAGACATACAGTAGTTGGCAGCCTCCCCACGATCATGTGATCAAAATTCAGACACTTGGCAACTGGTTCATAGTTACGACCTTTGCTGTGTCCCGGGGGGTCATGTGATTCCCTGTTGTGACCTTCTGACAAGCAAAGTCAACAGGGAAGCCAGATTCACTTAACAACCAGGTTACTAACCTATCAACTGCAGTGATTCACTTAACAACTGTGGCAAGAAAAGTCGTAAAATGGAGCAAAACTCACTTAACAAAGGTCTGTTTCATGGTTCCGACTAATGAAACAGTTCAAAGAACCTTCAGGCATTGTTTATTCTGAAAAGTCTATAATAACGACAACAAAGCGTTGGCACAGCATGGCTGAATGCCAAGATCCGAATTCCCCTCCCTTCAGCACCTAATATCTGGCACAATTCTCTCCTCCAATTAGCAGTCATAAATCATGTTCTCCAATCAGTCTGAAGGGCAAAGCTTCCCTTTGGTTTGTTCTGTAACATGCCCTTTCTTATCTTATTAAAAACAACATTCTCCCTCCTCCCCCCAGCCTCATCTATCTAAGAGCAAAATAATTTAAAGGAAAAGGCGGGCTCTTATATTGTCAAAGCAAAAACATCCAATGTTTGCAGTGTTGACAGTCTGTTTACAACAGAAATGTTGGGCTCAATTGTGGTCCTAAGCCTGTACTAGATCCTATGCTAGCATGGAAAAGAGATAGAATGAGAAACAATGACAACTCCTTAATCTCACACGTCATGGGCAAACTCAACCATAGTTTCAACTGGGAGAATGTGAGCATCCTAGACGAGCTAAATCCAAATATGGTAGAGAATTCACAAACATATATAAGATAGCTTACCAGCATCTTGTTGTTCTTGTTCCCTTGGGAATTGGGATCTTTCCATTATCATCATTACTAGACACCTAGGGCATTTCATTCTAATGGGTTCTCCATCCTTTCAGAGGCAGTGAAGTTTAGATAATTTGGTTGAGAGAGGGAGGGTCAAAATAGCTCCTCCCTAGAAGTTCTCAGATGTGAGAATGTTGCTTTAATGATGTGAGCAGTTGCTTTAATTTGGTAATATTTCTGACTATGAGGGTGGAACAATAAAGGAAACTGCTCAGAAGTAACTCTGTGCATCTTTCTTGGGTTTTGGAGGCTGTGAAATAGTTGTGAAAAGCCCATGGTTACCATGGAGAACATCAACTTTTTGAGCTACATTGGAGTGTCAAGGCATGGAGAATGAAATTATCCAAGAACAACAGCCCCAGTATGACATACAGGAGTTTGTGGATAGCTGTTGCAGGACAACTGAAGGATTGGTATAGCAGCAGCAATCCTAGTTTCTCTGTGCTTTTAAGCTAAATAGACCTTTTTTCATGTCCAGGCACTCAGAACCAATTAGCTCTGTATGTGATTATGGGTAGGTGAGAGTCTCATATGTACGCAATCACAACAACCTGACATCCCATCTCTGCTGTTGAGGCTGCTGAAGATCTAAAGTTTCTGATGGGACTACATTACTGTTCAGTCAAGTCTCAGTTGTCAGGTTTCCGACGTATGGGCTTTTCAAGTCACTCTGAGGCATTGTTTACCTTAAAAGTCCTTTATTAGCCTAATACACCGGCAAATGCTTGCTCGAAGGAAGCTGGAATCTGAAATCTCCGCCCCTTGCACAATATATTAAAACACAATTCTCCACCTTTCTAATTTTGTCATTAATTATATTCTCCAATTAATTTAAAGAATCAGTTGCCCTTCCGTTAGAAAACCCGCCAAGGTCTTATCTTCTCTAGTTAGAGATGGCCTTGAAAGGTGCAATCCTACTCATCCCCCCTCCCAACCTTAAACTAAATCTCTTGTCAAGCAATAACATTCGATGTTAGCAGCGTTGACATCCGGCCCCCCCTTACAAAAAGGACAGATCCTGTAATGTAAACAAAACACAAATTAGGAACTGGCTTTTGGTTTGTTGGGGTGTTTCTCGTAAAACCTCTTGAGAAGCTTTCACATCAGTAGATTTCACCCAAATGGCTTCAGACAATGGGTATCCCTTCCATTGTACTAGGTACTGCAATTTTCCCTTAAAGATTCTAGAGTCAAGACTATGTTTCACTTCGTAATGGGTCTGATCTACTACCATGAGGTGTCCAGGTGCTTTCTTAGAGGGAGCTCTTAAAGTGGAGGTTTGAAAAGGTTTCAGCAAGCTACAATGGAACACTGGGTGAATTTTTCCCAAAAGTCTGGGTAGTTTCAATTTTACTGTGACCGGGTTGATGATTTTCACAATGGGGAAAGGCCCCATTCTAGTTACTGATTTAATGGCTGCCAGGGCCCCCCCTGCTGCTAGCCCCACTGGTACGTTCAGGGGTTGCACGTTTGGGTCCTGCTGCTGCCACCCTTGCTGTTGTCCTCCCACCAGCTCCTGATCTCCAGGCTTCTGCACCACCCCCAGTTGTTGCAAGGCTTCTATTAGCTGGGGCAAGCTCAGAGGTTGTTGGCCTTTCACTTGTGGGGGCTTCCCAACCTCCCATTGCTGCAGAGGCCCCAGGTTGGGGTCCTCTGTCTCTATGGGTCTGCAGGGCTCGGCAGGGGACACCTGGGTCTGGCAGGCAGTCTGATCTGCAGACAGGATTTTCCACTCACCTGAGTATTCAATCTCAGCTGGCCTGGCTGCTCCAAGGTGCCTGGAGCCTCCACTGGGCTTAATTCACTCTGACGACCAGACCAAATCTCCTGGTTGTTTGGGTCTAGCTCCCAGCTGGGAGGATTGTTGAAACTCTTTCCCTGCTGGCTTCTTCGCTGGCCCTTCCCCCACTGGGGTGGCTGCTGGTGCCGGGGAGCTGGCTTCATGCAATTACTCCCTCCATTATGGGATCTTCCCCAACTCTTTGCCAGACTGCCTCCAAACTTGGAGACAGTGATGGGAGGTTGGGACTCCCTAATTAGTTTAAAAAGTAGTGTGGATTCCAGCTTAATGTCAAGTTTCTGACGTATGGGCTTTTCAAGTGACTCTGAGGCATTGTTTACCTTAAAAGTCCTTTATTAGCCTAATACACCGGCAAATGCATGCTCGAAGGAAGCTGGAATCTGAAATCTCCACCCCTTGTACAATATATTAAAACACAATTCTCTACCTTTCTAATTTTGTTATTAATCATATTCTCTAATTAATTTAAAGAATCAGTTTCCCTTCCGTTAGAAAACCCGCCAAGGTCTTATCTTCTCTAGTTAGAGATGGCCTTGATAGGTGCAATCCCACTCGTCCCCCTCCCAACCTTAAACTAAATCTCTTGTCAAGCAATAACATTCGATGTTAGCAGCATTGACATCAGTGATATATGTCAGGTTTGTGTGCTCATTTGTCACCCTGTTTTAATTAGATGCAGCCTTATTCTATACAAAATAGACCTGGCTTTTACCAGAAAAAGCCAGCAACCAAAGCGCACGACATTCTGGCTACTTGAACCCCATAACTGGAGCAATGGGTTTAAGAAGGAGAGCATGTATCATCAATATGTGAATTCCCTTCCTCCTGCAATAGTTTCCACCAGATCCATAGATTCCCATCATGGTTCTGATTAGAGATCCCATGAAATCCTCCTTGTAGTTTGACAACCAGTTCCCAGCCTCTCCTGTCTCTTTGTTCCAATTACCAGCTTCAGCTACCATGCGCAGGACGTGACTGAGATCAGGGATAGTTCAAAAGAATTTGGTGGCAAATGGGGTGATATCACTAAATTCCATACCTTTGGTGTTCAACTTAGCTTAATGGCCAAATCCCTATGGCTTAATGCCACAATTGTGTCTGATTACTGACAGTGTAAAATGAAAACCACCCAACACCTCGTATTTGTGATCATGATGTGCCTCTTGGCAAAATAACCCACTGAGTGGTTTCATGGCCCAGATGCTATGGCACTAAGACCTGACGTAACTAATTTTAACTTTCCCAATCTTCCTACCTAGGAACTTCCCATCATGGGAGATCATTAATAGTCTGTTTTATTTCCTGAGCTGATTTCAGCATTCTGGCAGATAGTTTATGAAAGTCATAAATGGGCAGAAAACAGAAAATACCCTAATATTGGGAGTAATAAATACCCTTGTCAAAAAAGCTGGAGGCTTCAGCAGATACCTATTAAAAGACAAGGCCCTCTGAAGGGAATAGTGAGAAATAAAAGAAAATAAATCTTCATTGTAATAATCATAAAAAGGCAATTGCCTGCTGATGCACAATGGTCCCTGGATGCTCAGGTGCTAATAACACCATGATGCTAAGGCAGACTTAAAAGAAAGTTGATCTGCATTTCAAACTGCATTTCTTTTAAATCTGGGACACACATATCACCTTCTGCAAAATCAGTTATATTTGTCAGGGAAATTAACTTTTTTTTTTACTCTCAGCATCAACGATTCTAGGAACTATTTTAGTGTAAGAAAAGTGAATACGGTGGTAGCTTAGCAGTCTTGATCTATCCATGAATAGAAACGTTTGGATGTAATTACATTTAGCATTAACTTACATCTTCCAAAACGTTTCCCCAAAACGGAGAGGAAACAAAGCAATCTGATCTGCTAAGTCTTTCGATAGATATATCTCATGCACATATGCTGTATATCATTCCCATTAAAATAATGTTTAAAAAGTACCTTGTAATAGCTTTGTGCTTCGTAATTCCTGGTCACAAAAAATAATTGCAAGAAGGGGGGGGGGAAAGCACTTACCTCAAATGCAGTTACAAAAAAAAAGTAAACCAATACTATATTTTCCATAAGTAAGAAGGTGGTATCCTTAGAGTTGGGGAGAGCAACTAGAAGTTTTTTTTCCTGGAGGAAAATAAGATACAAATCTAAAATATTTTTCTTTTATTGTTAAATGTTGAGTTCAGTGATTTTAAACAGAGGTAAGAGGAGATCTTCTCAAATCTTTCCCATTGCAGACGCTTCTGGGTTCCCTAAGTACAAAAATCAAAAGCAAGGTGTTTCTCCTAGAATGGAACAGAAACTGGATGAATTGCTGTTATTGATTGAACTGGGTTTATTTGCATCCAAGATGGATGAGGTATCTGATTACCTTTGCCTTTTAATAATAGATTGAAAAGCAGCTGCTTTATTGTGTAAATGAAAAGGTCACAAGCAGGATCTCTTCCAGATGTGAGAAACAGAAGTTGGAGGTTATTATGGCTTTCCTGAACTGCATATTTGGTTTCCAGAGACAACAATGAGTAACTCCTGTAAAAAAAAGAGGATACTGGATAAGGAGATCCAGCCATGCCCTTTTGTAGCGGAAGGGATTTGTCACTTTCTCCAGTACAGCTAGTCCTCGACTTACAACAGCTTTTTTAGTGACCATCCGAAGTTACAATGGCACTGAAAAAAAAAGACTTATGACCGTTTTTCACACTGATGTCCATTGTAGCATCTACTCGGTCGCATCCTCAAAATTCAAATGCTTGGCAACTAACTCATATTTATGACCGTTTGCAGTCTCCCGGGATCATGTGATCACTAGTTGTGACCTTCTGACAAACAAAGCCAGTGGGGAAGCCAGATTCACTTAAGAACCATGTGACCAATTTAAGAACCGCACTGATTCACTTAACAACTGTGGCAAGAAAGGTTGTAAAACGGGGCAACGCTCACTTAACAACCATCTTACTTAACAACAGAAATTTTGGGCTCAGCTGTTACTGTAAGTCGAGGACTACCTGTAACTGATTTGGGGCATTTATTGTCAAAACGTCTATGATCAGAGGAAAAAGATTGAGATGGGGACATTTCTTCATTCCTCACTAAAATGAGTTCCTCAGTTCAGTGAATTAAGAGAATTACCACAGTTAACATGAAAAACAAAGCTTGGTAGACTCCATAATGTGACCCTTTGCATTAGACAAAGGTTGCAATTACATACTTGCACCCAGAGCTCTGACAAAAGTACATAACTCAAATCATGTGCATGATGGTATCATATAATTTTAATTCCCTTTTAACTTTGTATTTTATATTGATGTGATTTTAAAATGCCCTGTAAACCGCCCTGAGTCCTTCGGGAAAGGGCGGTATATAAATCTAATAAAATCTAAAATCTAAATATATTTCATTATTTCCTCCTTCTTCTGCCCCCTTGCTATAGATGATCATGATCAGGTTAGAGAATTGCTATTCCAGAAAATAATTAGGGTCTTTTGTGTGTTAGGATGGGCGGGAGTACTGGAGAATTCAAAGAAGAGCGGAAAACATAAACACAGTTTCCAAAACAATCTTCTAAATCAGGGGTCTTCAAACTTGGCCCTTTTATGACTTGTGGACTTCAATTCCCAGAATTCCTCAGCCAGGCATGCCTGGCTGAGGAATTCTGGGAGTTGAAGTCCACAAGTCATAAAAAGGGCCAAGTTTGAAGATCCCTGTTCCAAATCCTATCCCAATAAATGCCTTCTTGTCAACTTCTGATTTCTACTGATTGCTTTCCAAACGTTAGCAGAAGAGAGACAACAAAATCATTTTAGCAACACCTGCCATTTGAATGGTGTGCCCAGTGATGCCTCTGTAATGCCAAATACCTCTTTTGAAAAACAACAATTTCAGTCCTATATTTTCTCAGCATCACATTTTGAGGTGTATATCTGAGGTGCAACATACAGCTGGGACAACAACAAAACCCTTTCACATGTCTTCATATATGCTTTTTTAGTGCTTCAGCAAGAACATCACTCAATGTTATTGCTTCGCCTGTTCCATGGAAATGTTCTCGCTCAGATTAGGATGTGGGACAAGTTGCCGTCAACTCCTCAGAGTTCTTGATTGCCTCAGGATGGTAAATGTTCCTTATAGAGCAGAGATTTTGCTCTTTAAACATAGAAATAAAATTAACAAAATATTATGGAAAAGCAAGGAAAGAAAGACTTCCTGAAAACGGCATTTTTCATCAAAGCAGATTCCCTTTTCCTCATCTTATATTGACAGAAGGGAATATTTGTAAGTCAGGGTGGAAATGAGGAGTCCTTGGTGCTCTCTGAGCTTGGTTACTTTCTTGCAGATGTTTCATTACCCTAAATATCACTGAGTTTGGCAATGAATTAATTTGGTAATGAAACATCTGCAAGAAAGTAAGCAAGCTCAGAGAGCACCAAAGGACTCCTCATCTTATTTTATCCCTTTCGCTTCATTAAAAGGCCCACGTTTCCTCTTATCCGTAACCTAAATTTCTTTTTCTGGAATGCAGCTTTCATGTAATGATTAAACAGGAAGACTTTCTAACAGTCACCAGAGCTTAGATTTCAACCAGTCCAACTAGGTAGCCTTGATGTAACTTGCTTTTTCTACCCTTGTAAGTTTCTCCTGAGTGGGAGGGAATGAAAAGCATCTTAAATGAGGGAGAATTCCAAATTCACCATGGAATTAATTTTGCTTCCACTTTGAGCAACAAGGTTTTCAATTGTAACTTTTTCCTAACATTATTCCCGCACTATGGCAGGGTCCGCTTAAATATTTTGTTTGTTTGTTTTTATGACCCTGTAATCTCTTTTATCAGGGTGGAGTCAGAGCAACTGAATAGAGCTGAGAGTTTACTGGCCCGATGCCCTTCCTGAAGCCTACATGAAATTTACAGCAGGTATTTTCTCTTTGTGCCCCCATAGAAAAACATCTGTCATTGCCTAGGATTGAACTTGCAACCTTCTGAGTGGGAGGTGAGTGTCTTCACCTCTAGGCTACTACACAGCTCAAACTTTACAATTGTAACTAGTTGGGCTTAATAGGGACCATGACAGTGCATTGAAATATCCCTGCATATTAAAAAAAAAGCTATGTGTGCTAGAACAATTAAACTACAAACAAAAGAACTAATCTAATATACTCCTGGATGTAAGGCCTTCTAATTCTCTTGGACAAATCTTCCGTAACTCCTAGACAGCTTTTGTGAAGAATAGGATAGGATAGGATAGGATAGGATAGGGTAAGAAAGGAAAAGAAAGGAAAGGAAAAAGGATAGGGGAAAGGAAAGGGGAAAGGGGGAAAGGAAAGTATAAAGAGGAAAAGGGAAAGGAAAGAAAGCAGCTAAAACTAGTTTTATGGCATCAGAATTTTCTGTACTTGCAAATCATCCTTTCTTCCATGCATCCATATATGTCTTCATATTTTCTTTTGTTCTTTAGTGTTCTCACCTCTTTTTTGTTGAGGGTCTTACCATTTCCACAGAACCAGAGTTTTTTTCAATTTTCCCTTTCTTCTCAACCCATTCACTCTTCCTTCCTTTGTGTTGTAGTTCAGTCTTCATTCATTCCCCTCTATATGGCCCAGTAACCTCATCGTACATCTATTATATTGGTAGTTCACTTTTGTATTCTATCCACATTTACTCAGCATCCAATCATTTATGATCCTCTCTATTTTGTTCTGTCCTATCATAGTGAAGTTATATTTATGCCGTCCAAAAGACTCGAATAGCAAAATGCAGATGCAAACAAAAAGTTTAACATAAGATAAATCAGTTTGGCAAATAAAATGAGTTAGTAAATAAAACATGAAACATTTAAAAACTCAAAGTAATTAATTTATCAGGAAGTACCTTTCTGATAAAAGGGATGTGGTCGCTCAGTGGGTTAGGACGCTGAGCTTGTCGATCAGAAGGTCAGCAGTTTGGCGGGTCGAATCCCGAGTGCCACGTAACAGAGTGAGCGCCTGTTACTCGTCCCAGCTTCTGCCAACCTAGCAGTTCGAAAGCACGTAAAAATGCAAGTAGAAAAATAGGGACCACTACGGTGGGAAGGTAACAGCGTTCCGTGCGCCTTTGGCATCTAGTCATGCCAGCCACATGACCATGGAGACGTCCTCGGACAAGCGCTGGCTCTCTGGCTTTGAAACAGAGATGAGCACTGGCCCCTAGAGTTGGAAACGACTAGCACGCATGTGTGGGGGAACCTTTACCTTTACATTTCTGATAGCCACTGTTAAAACTTCGGCTGTTGCCACTGTAATTTTAAGATTTTTATCTGAAAATAAAATTTTGAGTACCTTGGTACTGAACTGCTTTTGGACTCATCAAATTTGCACTCAACATTTTGTCCCAGTACTCATTGTTTGTTTAGTATTCAATGCACAAGCTAGAACATGCCAGTGTCGGCTGCCTTTTGACTCGCTATATTATTCCTTATGGGGAAAAAATTGTTTGGTACTCATCGTTTTTGGTATTCATTGTGTCTCCTGGCAACAATTAATGATGAGTAACAAGGTACCACTTTATTCAGAAATATCTCTTCCTGACCTGCCTTTTAGCAGATTATCTCCTGCTCAGAATTCCTATTCTATCATCTTGTAGAAGAGAACAAACATGAGGTTGAAGAAGGAATGGAAGAACTTTATTGCTGGGACCTCAGGATTTGTTCTGATAGATTTTATTGCTCTTATTCCCTTTATACAAGGTTACACACTCATTTTGTGGTAGTTGATTTATGATGACTCATTTTACTCCTTGTAAGGGCCTTTTATCGGCTAGAGAGACTTCACACATTTTCCCGCACCGTTTTTTTAGGAATATTAGTGAATTGTGTGATCTTGAATCATGGCTCCCAATTAACATCCAGGTTTTGGAAGGCTCCCTTCTAGCTATTAGATAGATTGATCTGCCATCCTCCAAACATCATCCTCCAATGAGAAAACACAGGAGGAACCAATTATTACAACAGTACTTGAGGTACTATATACCTCTTTTAGAAGAACAATTGGATTGAACTGTTGTCTTTTATGGAATTTGTGTATAACAGTTTTATTCATCTCTCCATTGGTGGGTCTGCCTTTCAGGCAGGTTATGCCTTCCATCCCTCTGGCTTCTCCAACTACACAATTCCAGCACCTGATGTTTCTTGAGCCTCAGGCTTTAGGCAGGAAGGACTGGTTTTTTAATTCCTCTTAAAGGAACAGTGGGATTTTATAAAGGCTACTTGCCAGTGGCCCACAGACCACTGGATCGCTTTGATTCAAAATATTGCTAATTTATTTGCTATAGTTTGCCTGTCTGTTCATTCTTATGGATTCAAAACTACAGTCTATGATTTACTATTTTTTTCTTGTATGTTCTATATGGAAAGTAAGGATGTGTGGTGTGTGTGTATGGGTGGGTGGGTGGGTGTGTTTGGCTGGACTTTTACAAGATTGCTCTGTTGCATCTTGTAAGATTTTATTTTTGTGGATGTTAGCTTACATTGTGGCCTGGAAAGGTTTCCATGAGGATATAGAGAAATGCACAGGGCTTTTTTTATCATAGAACATCCAGAACGGAGTTCCGGCACCTTTTTTGGATGGAACCTTGCAGGGTAGGCAAGGCAGGTTGTATGACATGTGTGAGTTCCGGCACCTTTTTCTTTTACAAAAAAAGCACTGGAAATGCATAAGAGAAACTATAAGAATATGTAGACCAGTGGTATGGACTGAGACAAAGTTTCTTACCATGGTTAATAATAATGATTTACCATTATCATATGAATAAGTCTAATAATAGCATTTATCTCAATATTTAGTGTAGGGCAGGAAGCAGACAAGTGCAGATACAGTATTCTACTCTACCTATCCCCCCTCACACATGCACATACACAAAGACACAATGTGTTCATTGAAAAGTGCTTTTGATGTCAGGTCCTTCATGAATATGGCAATTTGGGGTGGACTATGGTTTTTTTAAAGGTAAAGGTTCTCCCGCACATGCGTGCTAGTCGTTTCCAACTCTAGGGGCCGGTGCTCATCTCCGTTTCAAAGCCAAAGAGCCAGCGCTTGTTCAAGGACGTCTCGCGGTGGCTCAGTGGGTTAGGACGCTGAGCTTGTCGATCAGAAGGTCAGCAGTTTGGCAGGTCAAATCCCAAGTGCCGCATAACAGAGTGAGCGCCTGTTACTCGTCCCAGCTTCTGCCAACCTAGCAGTTCGAAAGCACGTAAAAATGCTAGTAGAAAAAATAGGGACCACTACGGTGGGAAGGTAACAGTGCTCCATGTGCCTTTGGCGTCTAGTCATGCCGGCCACATGACCACAGAGACGTCCTCGGACAAGCGCTGGCTCTTCGGCTTTGAATCGGAGATGAGCACCAGGCCCTAGAGTTGGAAACGACTAGCACGCATGTGCGGGGGAACCTTTACCTTTCCCTTTATGGTATTTTAGGGGGGGAAAAGAAGCATAAAATAGAAGAGAACTCAAAAGTTTGGGTCCATGTAGAAAGCCAGCTGATTGTAGCCAAACTGTTTATGGAGATTCTCGGTCATCCAGGTCATGGTTGTCCCAAAGGGGTTTGTTTGTTTTTTCAAACCACAACTGCACTTTCTTGATTTTTCTTTAAAACCTTTTGTTCCTCTGAGAAGATCTTCCATTCTAACCAACTAGTGCAGGGGTAGGCAACCTCGGCTCTTTTATGACTCGTGGACTTCAACTCCCAGAATTCCTGAGCCAGCACAGGAGTTGGGAGTTGAAGTCCACGAGTCATAAAAGAGCCGAGGTTGCCTACCCCCAGAATAGACCTTGTCTTTCAGGTGCCATTTGAAAGCACCTTTGGAATTCGTGGCCAAACTGTTTACCCACAGTGGTAAGTCCCAGTTGACCTAACAGATACGATCTCTCTGCTTAGTGATAAGAAACATTGGGAAGAAACCTGCAAACCAGTCAAACCGTGAAATTAAGGATGATTGCAACGGGACAACTTATTTATTTATTTTTAACAAGCCACAATGGCCTTTCAGAACTCAAAACAGTAGCAGGATCCATTAATTGATTGCTTGCAAAAATGCAATAGGCAGCAAGAAAGTATGAACATCTTTACTCAGATCTTTATTCTTTTTAAGGTTATTGATTAACCTAATGATGCTTCTGTTGAACTCCTTTTCAGAAATGCATTTCCCTTTTTTTTTTTAAAAAAAGGCGCTATTTTCGTTTACCTTTCTTGGAAGCTACGGGAAATGTTAGACCAGCAAAGAAGTATTCTAAAAGTCTAGGCTGTTTCTCCAAGTTTAAAGCCAAGTGCAGATAGTCCTTGGAGCAGGGGTGCCAAACTCGCAACATCACGTGACGTGTCGTGACGTATCATGGTGTTTTTTTTTACCATTGCCGGCAATGGGGTGGGCGTAGTTTTGCTATGATGCATCTGGCCTGTGGGCCGGCAGTTTGACACCCCTGCCTTGGAGTATGATGGCAACTGGGATAGGAATTGCCATTTTGCAAAGTGATGTAGTTGTAAAGCATGGCATCACCTAACCACATCATTTAACAACATTAATTCCAAGTCCCAACTGCTGTAATTAAGCAAAGACCTTATGTAACCATGACTTATGACTTCCTGTTGGTTTCCTCATTGACATGGCTTGTAGCAGGTAATATGAAAAATTACAATCATGTGACCAGGGCTCACAGCCCAGAAGGGAACATTGGAAACCTAAATCTTGTAACCTGGACTCGCAAGAATATTATCACAAGCCAGGCACCAAGCTCCTAGCTTGCAGTTACATAACTGCAGGGGCACTGCAATGGCCAGACGTTTGAGACCAATCATAAGCCCCCATTAATCAACACCATCACAAATTTAAGTGATCACTGAACAAGTGATTGTAATTCAAAGATAACTTGTATATCATTTTATGTGGAGACTCTAAAGCAAATATGGAAGTTTTTTAAGAGGTCGAGTGGTGGATTTTGCATGCGTACAGGTAGTTCTTGACGTACAACCTCAATTGAACTGCAAATTTATGTTGCTAAGGGAGACATTTGTTAAGTGAGTTTTTCCCCATTCTACAACCTTTCTTGCTCCAGTTGCTAAGTGAATCACTGCAGTTGTTAAGTTAGTAACATGGCTGTTAAGTGTATCTGGCTTCCCCATTGACTTGGCTTGGCAGAAGGTCATTAAAGGTCATCACATGACCCTGGGAGATTGCAACCCATCATAAATATGGGTCAATTTCCAGTCATCTGAATTTTGATCACATGACCATGGGGATGCTGCAATGGTCATAAGTGTGAAAAATGATCATAGTTGTTTTTTTTTCAGTGCTGTTGTAACTTTGAATGGTCACTAAATGAATATTGTAAGTCGAGGACTACTGTAACCAGAAAATGGTGATGCATCCCCACAAGGTCAGGATCTGGGATTTCATAACTTAAAGCCAAGGGACTAAATTGGTAGCTTCTTTTCCAATTAATCACTTTTTATTAAAAGGCAAACATGGCAGCTCACTTCATCAGTTGCTTAGAGTAGTTAGGATTATGTAGAACTTAAATTGGGGAAAAAATGGGAAGGAGAGAGGGGAAGTCAAGTTTCTTGTTCAACAGTGGGACTGAAGTTCCATTTTTCCCAATCACTTTGAGGTCTTGGAGCATCCTGAGTGGCTGAAATTCTCTGATATTGCTTTGTCCTTCTTTTGAATCTTGATATCAAATCTCTGTCCATTAATTCTTTTGCACAAAATTTCTCCTCTATTGCATTGCTGATAGATGATGGCATATATAACATTAGAGGAAGGCCATGTCTAATTACATGCCTGTTGGGGCCTGTGATGGTGTTGTATATGCGGAGGCAAAATAGACACTTGGCTTTGTTGCAGGGACTGGTTCACATGTGGTCAACTTTGTCCTGTTGTTTTATGTTGCTTGTGATCATTTGCTTTAGGTTGGGTAGATCTAAGTGATAGCCATTGGTGCTCTATTGTTCTGTTTCTGTGGCCTGTTTTTAATAGATCATTTCTAGAAATATAATTTGGCTCTAATGATTTGCTGATTGATCTTTTTGGGTGAGTAATTCAGTCTGGTTTAATACAATAAGTTGAACATTTCTGTTAATTGGGTTAGAGCAAATGGTGTTGTAACATAGAACCTGGTTATAGATAATGGATTTGGTGGTATCTTTTGGGTGGAAGCTGAAAACATGTAAGTATACATGGCAATCTATAGGTTTCTGTGCAATGTTGTGTTTATGTGTTTAGTTTCAAGGAAATGGACTTGTTTGTAGACAGGTCTAGATTGAGGTTGGTGTGTGGTGTGGTTGAAGTTGTGATGAGAGATCCATTTTTATGGATCCAGAAGATGAAAATGTCATACATGAATCTCAAGTAAAAAAAGGTGTTTCAATGGGTAAAAGTTAAGTAAGCACTGTTTTAGGTCAGGCATGAAGATTTTGGCATATTAAGGAGCCATGTATGTGCCACAATTTGCAGATATATGTTTTTGTTAAAGGTGACGTAGTTAAGAGTAAGTACAATCTGGTAGCAAAACATACTATTGTGATATTAGTGATGAAGGTCAATCATCCACCATGATCTCTTTAAAGGAAGATGCTGGATATACAATCTCAGATCATGTCTGTGCAGAGCAGAATGGCTGTTAACTATATTTCATCAATTCATCAGAAACTAACCATGAATATATGAATATACTCTCATATAAATGAGAGTATATTCTCCAAAATTGCATTATAGAAATTGTAACCTTTTAAGATTCAGGTTTGCAAGGTTGTGAACAAATAGGTAGGCATTACCATCTAAGGTGGCAATACCCAATTAATCATTCCTTTTGTTCAAAGGATTCTGAAGAAAATGAGAAAAATCGCCCAACAATTTTTCATAATGAATCCTGTTGGTGGATTATTGCTCATATTTCCTAACACTTATAAATGGAAGCAGCATATGAAAGTGATTCAATTCCTTTCCACAGTTGCTAGGTTTATTAGCACAAAACACTGGAAAGCTAAAGTAGATCTTTTATTGGTGCCATGACAGTTTGATATGTAGGAAATTGCTTTGTCCAAACTATTAACACAACAAAGAGCTTTGTAACTCCTTACAATTAATCAAATTTATTCAAATCTGAACACCCATTTCTTAGAAATTATAGAACCCTACAGCTGGGAAGGGACATTTCAGCTGTTGAATCCAAACCTTTGCACCATCCAGGACCTCAGATTAAAGCATTTACGGAAACTTTCCGTCTAGTCTCTGTTTGAATTCACCAAGGAAAAGGAGGCCAGTTGGCTCCACTGTTATACTATTTGTAAAACATTGGGGGGCGGGATTTAGACTGAGTAGGCTGAACCTATTTTTCTATCACTGTCATCTGGAATAAGAGAAGAGGCTTTGGCTTCTTTCTATGTAACATAGGTATTTGAAGGATGCTACTGCATTCCTCCCCACTTTTCTCAAAGTTAATTGTATTATATATAATACAATTATATATAATACAAAGTTAATTGTATTATATATAATACAATTTCAACAGTTTCTCCTTTCAGGATTCAGTTTTCCATCCCTAAAAGAAAGGAGCCCTCCTTTCAGTATAGTGAACTTGGAGTTCTCCTTGCCATTACTCTGAATTTATTAAAATCTACTTTCCCATTGTTCTAGATTCAAGTTTGACTTTACTCATCTTTACTTTCTCTTAAACTGAAGACTTCCAGCATTACTTCCTTGGTTAAATTCTCCCAGCGTTCCTACTGTTTTCATTTCATTGATGAATCTTCACCATTGGTTACTATCATGTTAAGGACAGTTGATCCCTGGTGTCTTCTTTTGCCTTCTGAAGTTGGTAGGAATTTCCCAGAGAGACTCACTTGACAGCTTCCCAATAGACAAAGTGCCTTATTATGTTCTTGGATGACTTTGGGCTAGTCATTCTCTCAGCCAAACCACCTCACAAGGCTGTTGTGGAGAAAAGAGGAGCATAGATAGAAATATCAAACCCAGGTGTTTCAATTGTTGCCATTTCTCAAGATTATATTTATATATATATTTATATCAACATATATATTTATATATGTTGGTTGGAAACATGTGGAAGAGGCCTTGTCCTGCAGTGGATAAACAATGGCTAGAATGAATGAATGAATGAATTTATATATGTATTTATTCTAAAAATATATGGATTTATATGGAATCTTAAGCAATTCTAGGTAGCCTATAATTCTATTCGCCCACCAATGCATTCACTGATAAACTAGTTTAACTAGGGGGGAAAAAGAAAGAAAATAAAACCTTGATGCACACAACCAGCATGCCCCAGTGTGAGTATGGTAACCTAGCCACTGTAAAGGCTACCCACCCTATTTTTGCTGCTACAAATTGTAGTTGTCCACTCATGCAGTGTCAAGGGCTGCAATCTCAAGTGGTAGTGTTCACTTTACTAACTGCTCTTCATTTCATTGTAGATAAATATGCTCAATCCTCATTATTCAGGGATGCAAATTCACTTACTTGCTAAAATTTATTGGTAATCCCAAAATCAATACTTGTGGTGCTTCTGAGGTCATTCACAGACACGCACAAAATAGTATATATATAAAAAAATGTTAGCCCAATGCTAACATTTCCAGCTGAGTTTGAACAAGGTGATGTTCTCATATTGTAAACAAGTGTCCTGAATTTTGCCTGGGAGCAATAGTTCAGCATTTGCTAATTCGGTGTTTGAGGTGACTTTATAGAATATAATTACCGCAAATAAGGAGAATCAACTGTATCTCTATCCAGTTGACTATTCTGTTGGAATAGCCTCTCCCCTCTGGTCATTAGTTGTTGCTCTCCATGGTGCTGAAAATTACTGCAGGCACCAGACAACGTTCCAGGTCAATTCCCATGTCTGAATTAGAGCGAGCATACATGCCGTGTAATTGCAAAAATATAGCTTGAGGTTTATTTATTAAACATAGCAAACATTTACAAAAAAATGACTAGGAAGAGGGAGGCAAAAGTAGGAAGAGAGAGACATAAACTATAGTCAAGACATAAAAAGACAAAGGAATCAATAACAATCTACAGTATCTGTATTTCTAGATCAAAAATATGGATAATGTAGATTGTTATGTTTATATCAGAGGGCACAGAACTTCCCAGAGCCACTACAACATGTAAGTATTTAGCGTGGACAATTTCAAATGAACAGGATTGTTATATTCATAAGAGTTAATTTAGTGTAGTGGTGAAGATGCTGGCCCAAAACTATGAGACTATGACTTCTAGTCCTAACTTAGGCATAAAAGGCAGCTGAGTGATTTTTGGCCAGTCACTCTCTCTCAGCCCATCTTGCGTAACAATGTGATTGTTGTAGAAAACATAGAAAGCAGAAATATTAGATATGTTCACCCCCTTTCACTCATATAACTAATCATCATCATCATAACGGGAGCAGAATAAGGATAGAATGCAAACCTTGGGCAATCCTTTCTCTACTTTGCACCATGAAATAAATAATTTGGTTTTATGTAAGATGTAGCCGGTTTTGTTCTTTTTATTATTATTTTTAGATGTTCATGAGTAGAAAATGGTGAAACTGTGATTATTTTTAGAGTTGGCAAGAGTTCTGATGGAAAAACCCAAAGAAAGGCAAGTTATTCTAGTCCTACTTTCTCACGTTAAGTGAGAATGAAGCAAGGAATCCACCAACCAGAGGACAACAGAAAAATTGGCGTAGGCATCGATAGTCAAGTGAAGGAAAGCTGGAAATATTTTTTTTAAAAACCAGCTTCATTTCCAGCTAACTTACACATGGGAGACAAACAGGTTAAGACTGTCATACAGAAGAGACTTTTTCTTCTCTGGGACTGTACCAGAAATGTGAATAAATAAATAATGCATTCCTTATTGTTTCAAAGCATACCAATTTGTTTCACACCTTCTTAACTAATGTGCAGGCCCAAATATGTTTATCTTCACCATTTCACACTTCTCTGAATTTGTAATATGTTGGCTTGAAAGCATTCTTAAAATGATATAGAAATGTGCCTTTTTGTGCTAAAGGGCAGACAAACATGCATCTTTATGCTACAATATTTGTAAAATGCCATGTTTATCTCCCCAAAGATTTTTAAATATACACCTAGATAAGTATAGACGAGTGTGGAGGAATAAGCCAACAATCCCTATTCATTTTCTCCTACTGTCCTTGATAGAAATCTCAATACAATGTATCAATTGCATAAATAATTTATAAATAATAATTGTTTAAAAATTGCTTTTGATTTAACTTAAATACCAAAAAGTACTCTAATCGTTAAAAGAAATTATTAAAACAATACAAGAAGTTTGAAACTGCATTCAGGTGTCTTCAAAACTAAAAAAAATGCTTTAGCCTACCATGTCATCCATGAAGAAAGATCTAGAAATGCTCAGTGGAAGATAAGTCAACATTTTGCCTTAGAAAAAATAGGCTGATTTAACTGAGTCAAAGTCCATGCCGAACTAGTGCCCATAATTGATGGACCTCTCTCATCTCTTTACATACATTATGACTCCACTGTTTTGCACAATGTATTAGGATGGAGCAGCTGGAAAGTGAGGATAATTGAGTCAAAAGTGGACACACCCATTTTATTTAGTCTGATTCATCTTTTTCTTGGGTTGATTATCCCATTCATTGCCAAAAAACCCCTTCACACACTTTCCCTTTCATTGTCAAGCCCCACGCAGTGGTCAGGATTAAAGAAGCAACAATGGCAGAAATTTCAGCAAGGAATATTTAATGCTAATCTGGCATAAATGTAGAACCTTGGAAACTGAAATATTCTCAATTTCATTGATATGGTAAGTCAATTAAGAGGATAGCTTAATTGATAGAAATACTTTCCCCTGGGCTTCTCACTAGCTGGACTGAAATAAAACATTCCATTTCCTCATCCCCCCCCCCCCACTTTCCAACAATTTTTCACATCCATACAGCCCTAAAAGCTGTATGGGTTAACTTCACCTTACTAAATTAGACAGGCAGAATGTATTCTCATAGTATAAAATCGGAAATTTTAAATTGCTTGAGGCAGGGCCAATACTGGATCCTGACTGGTATCTCTGGATTCAGATGACACTCCCATTCACAGTTCCTTTCTTTGCTGCTCATATTTTGATTGAATTAAAATAATTGGTTCATTTATAATCTATGCTTGCTAATTCATGGTGTTTAACATTTGTGACTTTGAATGCCACTCAGCATTTCCCTATTTGCAGAGCTTATAATACAGCATACAACCACTCTATGGCTAATCTATGAATGTATAAATATTGAGACAATGGATTTATATGGAAAAGCTTTACCTTGATCAATTGGTAGTTTAACTGCAAGGGGAAAAAAACGGAGAAGTTAATCGGATTCAAATGAAGCATTGTTCAGTAGTTGTGTCACTGCTGCAAATATTATTAATTTCTTGCTTCGATGGCTATGATTTAAGATGAATTTGCCAACAACAAATGATTTCTCTCTGTTAATTAACCGAAGGAAATGCTTATGTTAATATTCTTAAATTATCACCTGTATTGCAGTGCTGAGTTATTTATTTAAGTCAGCAAGTTAAGTGATTGATGAAATCAAAGCAGGATAGCTAAATTAAATAAAATAGCAGTGATCAGTCTACAGTTTTTAATTGTAGAATGTTTATTTTGAATCACCCCAAATCTCAGCACTGAGCAGGTATTTCTAATTTTAATAAGAAGGTACCTAAATTCAACAGCTGTTCAAAAATGGTGTTTTGATGTTTGTGTGTGTGTGTGTGTGTGTGTGTGTGTGTGTGTGTGTGTGAAAGCAAGAGAGAGAAACATAGCCCTAAGATTATTCTTTGTGTT
Source organism: Vipera berus (assembly GCF_964194415.1). NCBI lineage: Eukaryota > Metazoa > Chordata > Lepidosauria > Squamata > Viperidae > Vipera > Vipera berus. The sequence goes on from NC_138203.1 coordinate 84,279,671, forward strand.
TAGAAACTGGAAAAACAGTTAATGCAAGATTGATAGAAAATATATACCACTTACCTCAACATCTGTTCCAGGTAAACTGGTGGAAAAAGATAAAATTATCAACAGAGAACAACTCTTGCTGAGAAAGTGTGAACATGTTTTCTGAAAAATCCTATCTCACTAATCCTTCTGTGGGGTATGAAGAGACCTGGCATTAAGGACGAGCAGGCGAATGCAGTTTTCTTGGGCTCTTAAAAGAAATTCAGCCAAAGAAACTTAATCAAGCTTAGTAATCATGGGATAACAGTTCCTTTTAAAGATGAATAAACAGGCAGCGATCACTCGGTCTATGCGAGTCATTCCTGATCCAGTCTGAATTTGAAGAGGGCTTTATTCAAGTTTGCAATTGGAAATTCAAGGCCCCACTAATTCGATTTGAGCTGCTTCGAGATTCGAGATTCGGTTTCAAATGGATTCTCCCATAGCTGTACTGCAGAAGAATCAGACCATCTGCCTCTTTTCCTCTCCCACAATAGGACAGAAATAGCCACGATGGTCGACTTTTTAGAGAACATGATTTTCAGATGGTACCTTCAAGGATTTCATAACAATACATACCTCTTTGAAGAAAACAATAGCAGGAATAAGGGAACGATGGCACAATAGCCTCCCCATTGCCTGACAAATATCCCATAGTAAAGTTGGCTGAATCCAAACAGAAAGTATCCATCTCTGATTTTTTAAAAAAAAAAACTTTTAAAAGTAGTTTTTCACTTTCTACTTTTCTGGGCTGATAGGCTTGGCATGATATCGAGGGATTCCCATTTACTCGCCCTTGTGGGGTACTGTGACTTTGTGGTCTTAGATCTCTGTGTTCTTGTCAGAACCCATTCCTATTTTATTTCATTTCTATTCTATCTATCCTCTCTGATCTAAGAACAAATCCCACCTTTCCCTGGATTCTGCCATATTCCCAAGGGGAAGGGGGGGAATGTGCCTGCGGGGCTATTACTTTCACTTCCTCTATTCGCTACAATGTAATCCTTTACTTTGTTTATTGGGTCTGTATCCTCGACCCGCCCTGCTGAAATGTAACAACTTGTTTCCTGCGTTATCTCTCTCTTTCTCAACTTTATCTTTTAAACTGTTGGTTAAGAACAAAGGTGGAGTGCCTGGTTTATGTCTACGCACTCAGAGGAAGGTGTGAAGAAGCCGCTGAGCCTCGCTACATGAGCTGGAGACAGGCCAATGTTATCTCCCCAGTTCCCACAATTGACTTTACACTTGGGGATTGGCCATCCGACATGGGGCAGTCGATCTATGGGGTGGGGCCTTGCTTGGGGATACTATAATCTGTCGGGCCGAGCACGCCCGACATTCGGACGGGCCGCGGGGTGACTCACCAGACTGCCAGGCTCCCGCAGAGCACCCCGTCAGGCCCCGAAGCCTCCCGCCGGCGCCCGACATCTCCCGGAGGGCCAGGACGGCATTCGGCCCTCCCCAGCACTCCGGTAACCGGAGCAACCCACCAGGCCCCAAAGCCTCCCGCCGTCGCCCGTCGTCTCCTGGAGGGCCGGGCCAGCACACGGCCCTCCCCAGCGACCCGGTAACCGCCCGGAGCAACTTACCAGGCCGCAGGGTCGTTAGCAGGCATCCTCGCCTCCTCGCCATGCTGCCGGGTTCCGGAAACGGCTGGCCACGCCCACGCTACTCCGACGGATCGGGGAATGGGTCAGCGAGAAGAACGGCGCAGCAGCGGGCCGCCTGTCAGCTGGGGAGGCCGCGGACCAGCCAGCCGGGTTCCAGAGGCTGCTTACAGGCCGGGAAGGGGCCGTACGAAGAACTAGGCGGTGGCTGCCCAGCGCCCGAGCCGCAGGGCAAGAATGGGTGCCTGGGTGGGTCAGGGGGTGACGGAGACAACCGGTGGGCCGGGAAGGGGTTGAGCGAGCAGCTCGCGGCGATCTGGGGTGGTGGGGGGAAAGAAGAGTCTAGGCAGAGCTCTGGGGGAAAAGAGGGAGGTTTAGGCTGGGGGGTAACTTACCGGCTGCATTGGTGGTGGGACGGGAGCCAAAAGGAGGGAACCATGGGAGGCGGGGTTTAAGTAGGGTGGGGGCGTGGTGGTGTAATTAAGGGTGTGGTGGTGGGAGTTAGCCTTGCCGGTTATTTAACAGCGTTGACTGTGCTGTAAAGTCAACGCTGACTTCATTTGTCTTTGAGCGAATGTTTATGCGGATAATAAACACGGCTTAGAAGAACCAGCTCCCGTTCCGGTGTCAATCTTTGGGTGGCTCGTCGGACGGGGCCTGAAAGTAAGTCAGCGTTCCTTTTTCTTACTTTGCGGGGAGCTCTTTCCTCAGAGGTTTGCTATGGCAGAAGGCACGGAGGATGCTGCACCACTGGCTGAGGGGCAGGAGGAAGCTGGAGCTGCGGCTGGGCTCTTGGAGTCGGTGGAGGTGGGGGAGGAGGCATTGCCCTCGGTGCGGCGGAAGGAAAAACCCCCTCCACTCGAAGGCTCTGGTCCGGGGCCTCAGGAGGCTGCAGTGCGGGGTCGCAGCAGCGATCGGTGGACGTATTCTGATGGGGATCATCGAGGACTCGGCCAAGGCTTGATGACCCGGCCTAAAGGTGCGTCTACTGAGTGGAGGGAGCGGTGTTTCGTGGAGGACAGCGGTGAAGAATGGAGTTACTCCACCGTTCCGGGCAACCGTACTATGGAGGTTCTCAGAGAGCGGTTCGGGGAAGTGAGGGGTCGGGAGCCTGGGCTTTGGTCTGTTCCAGATGAGTCTGACCAGGGGCAGTGGTCCCTCCCAGGTGGCCTTGCTCGGCGGTCTAGCCCACCCCACTTTCGTATGGACAGCCCAAGGTACCAGGGATCAGCTCGCCAGCCTGAGGTTCCCAGAGGTCCCGGGGTTTCGGCTCCCACTACGGCGGTACCAAGCGGCACGACTCCCTGGGACAGCGTAACCGGAAGACCAAGACAGCAGCCGTTACGACCAGATGGGGGGGTTCCAGCCCAGGGGATGCCGCTGGGTCCTTGGGGTCAAGGGCTGGCGTGGGGTCCTCCGCCCCTGACCGTGGTCTATGATGGTCATCCAGACCGCCTGGCAATGTTTTTGGGGCAGGTGATTAATCACATGGACCAATACGGCCCGGCCTATACGTCCCAGTGGGCGATGGTAGTGGCTGTCACAGCGTGTCTACAAGGAGAGGCTGCGGCCTGGGCGGCTGACCTATACGGCGATCATGCCCGTGAGCTCGGGGACCTTGGTCTTTTCCTGGAGGCTTTACGGGCCCGTTTTGAGGATATCTCACGGGTGCTCCGTGCCGAGGCCGAAGTGTTGGATCTGCGCCAACAAGGAAGACCGGCAGTACGTTACGTTGGGGAGTTCCGGAAGGTGGCCGGGAGGCTACGGTCATGGCCTGAACGCCTTCTTGTGCACCACTTTAAGGCTGGACTGGATAGTGCTTTGCGACGAGCTTGTGTGGTAAGAGGGGTTCCGGCCCGTCTGCAGGACTGGTTCCGGGTGGCTATTGAGCTGGACATTGGCTTGCAGGATACTCGAGGAAGGTCTGAGGGGATGACCGGGGCCCGGCGGCCGGCCGAAAGGGTGAAGGTGGAGGAGCGGCCCGGCCTGCCGGTGGCCAAGGCCAACCCTGTACCACCACCACGTCCTGGTATTAGGTGTTTCCGATGTGACCAGCCGGGTCACTGGGCGGCTGAATGCCCGCTCCCGCCAGCCCGGATGGTTCCTCCAGCAACTTCGACACGGGCTTTGCCTGCTAGGAAGACCTCGGAGCGGTCCCGAACTGCTTATCAAGCCGCTGACAACAGCCGTCGGGACACGACACCTCCTTTGGCAACCGGGCCCGTAACTACCCAGACCGCGCCGACGGAAGACCTTGAGGATCTGGAGCTGGAGGATGATCCGATGGTAAGCGCTCCGGTGTGCCCTTTTGTGTTCCCCGTGGTGTTGGTGAGCCCCGTGTCTGGGCAAAGGCGGGCGGTTAGGGCTTTGGTCGATTCGGGGAGCACCCGGTGTCTAATCAACCGGAAAACAGTGGCTGCAGTGGGTATCCGGTTGCAACGACTGGTAACCCCTCTGCGTTTCCAACAAGTGGATGGGTCGCTCCTTGGGGGGGCTCCTATCACCCACGTCACCGAACCTGTCCGGCTGGAATTGGGGGCCCACTGGGAAGTTTTGCGTTTTGTTGTGGTGCCCTCTATGACTGAAGCTCTTATTCTGGGCCTTACGTGGCTTGATAAATGGGGTCCCACGATTTGGTGGGAGGGGGGTAGTCGTCATCTTCGGGTAGGTCTGGGGCCCGAGCCCCCTCTCCACCATTCCTTCCTGGGGCCGGAGGACACGGGGACGCGGGAGAAGGTTTGCGGGGGGATTGGCCATCCGACATGGGGCAGTCGATCTATGGGGTGGGGCCTTGCTTGGGGATACTATAATCTACTGCACTGCACGGGAAATCTCAGATCCTGTCTATTATGCCTGCTATCACCTGCTCTTAATAAAAGTTCCTGTTGGGAAGAAATTGTTTCCAAGAGTTCTGGTTTCTTAAGATGTGGATTTAAAGTGGGACCTGACAGTTCTGATGGTTCAGGGGGTTAGAATAGATAACTGCAACTCTTGGGAAGATCCCCTTCCTCACAGGTGTCAAACTCGCCACATCATGTGACATGTCATGACGTATCACAGACTTTTTTTTTTGCATTGCCGGAGGTGGGGTGGGTGCGGCCTCCATATGATCCAACCGGCCCACGGACTGGCAGTTTGACACCCCTGCCCTTCATCAATGGCTTCATCGGGAGGTCAGGTGACACAGGGCACAGAGGCAAACCTTGGCCTCTTCTGAGTAGGTCTTGATAATGTCCCCTTAAAAAAAAGTTATAATCGCATATATTTAATTTATTCATATATGTGGACTCTCACCCGTGTCAGAGAGCCCATCCCAACATTATCCTGTTCAGCGCTCTCCATATACAGAAGTCAACATGCAGTGTAGTATGTTGTCTGTCACAACCTGAGAAGCAGCAGAAAAGCCATTGAATCTGCAAAGGAGATCTCAAGGCAGCTAAGCCTTTCACCAGCCATCTGATCTGATTTGCTGCATTAAAGCAGCTTTCCACTCACATTCACAACTCTGCTTCATTGTGGTGGTGATTTGATCAAAGCTCACTAAGAACCAAAGGATCCTTTTGAAACTTTGGCTGGCTCTAGTTCTTAACAAAAAGGGGGGGGGATTTAGGGGAAAAGTAAGGTATTGTGGGGTGGGTGGGTGGGTGTTTCATTTGTTCAAAAATTAAAGAATAAACTGAGAGGTCTCAAAGAGAATGAGAGAGAGCCACAGAACCCTGATTAAGAAGGATACATTGTAACATCTTACATACTAGTAAGAGGGTTGTTAATTCGTGGGCTCTGGTGAGCAGGAATGAAGACACAAGGCTGAGTACATAGAAACTCATTCTTTATTTCTTGCTGGAACCGTACTTGAGCTTGGGCCGCTCCCAGCCACAATATATAGCCAAGCCCTATGGTAGCAGCCAATAGGATTGAACCCATGCTTGGCACCTGAGGCTGACCAATTGCAGGACCGGAGATGGCCTGTCTGGGTTGCTGGAGAGCCGTTAGCTCTCCAGCAACGCACGTGGTGTAGTACCAAAAGCCCAGTACATAACAAGGGTGGCTATTGGGCACTGAAGCACAGTCTTGCACTAGGCTTTTCCTCCTTTCTTCAGAGCCCCTTGCAGTCATTGGCCAAGTGAGGTGAGGCCCAGATCACATCCCCTTTGTGTGAGGTTTCTCAGGCCATGACACTCTTCCCACTTCCTACTTAACATGAGGCCACTGGGTGAGATCATCCAATTGCATGAGATGAGGCGTCATCAACTATATTTATGATACTCAGTTGTACATCTTCACTCTGGATCAATTAAGTGATGCTGTCATTGTCCTGCCTCAGTGTCTGGAGGTTGCGGGGGTCTGGCTAGAGAAGAACAGGTTTCAGTTCAGTCCTAGCTAGACTAAGTGAGAGGCTATGGATGGTAGGTACTCCTGCTGCCCATGATTTGTCTTCTTTAGTTCTGGAGCTGGTTGCAGTGCCCCCAGACAGCACCAATGTTCAACTTGGGGATCCTTCTCTACCTTTCAAGAAACAGGAGGCTCGGACACAGCTTTGCGTTGCATCTCTTCCTGCACCAGGAAATGCTGTACACTGTCACTCAATGAACTATCCCTATAATACCTTTGTTTCTCAAGTTGTACCAGCTTGCACTAGGCATCCAGGTGCAATTCAAGGTGCTAGTTGTCATCTAAAAAAGCTACACATGAAATGAAACCAGGTGAAAGGAGTGACCACCTTTCTCATTATCTCATTCTATCCCATCAGATCTGTCAAGAAAGTCATGCTCTGGATCCCATCAATTAGAAAATGCCATCTTATGAGACCCTAGAACAGGGGTCCCCAACCTGAGTCACTTGGTATTGAGTCATTATGCATCACATTAATTAATTAATATCTTCTCCTTATCTATCCTTCACTGTTTGTTTTAGTGGTCAAAAGAGTCCTGAATACAAAGAGATAGTGTAATCTTCAACACGTCTTCTCATCATCTTGGGTTCCCTCCCAATGTCCACCATCTCTCAAATCATCTGAAGCTAATCTCAGGATTAGGGCGGGATATAAATGGAATTAAAATAAAAAATAAAATAAATAAATACTGGCTTGGTCAGCATATCAATTGCTATCTGTTCTGTAGGACAACATTGAACACTGACGTTTCCTTGTTCTCTTATAGAGAACAATTAGGAACAGAGCTTTTGTTGTTGTTATCAAAGGCCAGGGCTTTTTTTTGTCATAGAATGCTCAGAACGGAGTTCCGGCACCTTTTTTGGATGGAACCTTGTAGGGTAGGCAAGGCGGGTTGTATGACATGTGTGAGTTCCGGCACCTTTTTCTTTTACAAAAAAAGCACTGTCAAAGGCTGAGGTTTGATAACTTCAAAGACCTCTGGTGATTTAAAAATCCATCTGGTTTCATTGCTTTTACTGGTTCGGATTTGGCAGAGGACAAACTTGATGGAGAACAGTGGCATGGTTTCTGTTAGCCCAAGGATTACTCCAATATACAAAGAGGACTGATGCCCACTTGTAGACATGTGGACAATCCTGTCTCTAGATCAGTCTAAATCTATGTGTCCAAGTAGTTCAAGGTTTCTCTTCTCTTTAATTTTAATTCAGCCGTGCCTTTGAGATAATCTGCCAAGCCTCCTGACTATAGTCCAGTCATTTTGGGTTGGTGTATCTAGTTTTTCCCACTGCTGTGATAAAATGCTTACCTGCTTTCATACAGTTTGTGCAAATATTTGACCTACAGAAAATGTATGATTTCAGTTCTTTATTAGCTGTTGTGAAGTACGTTTTTTGCAGTTCTCTTTTTTCTGTAGAAAGTTGGTCTCCAACTTTAAATGTATCTAATAACATGACCTCAGCCAGAGTTGGGCATTCTAAAATCCATTATGTTTCATATCTGATTGAGGAGGTAGCTTCCTCCTTGGTTTCTTTCAATCCAAGATAATAAGAGAGTTTGCCAAGTTCTTATGCAGAGACTGCACAAATCTTCTTTCTGGTTTGTTTGTCTTTGTAGCAACGTTAAATCATCAGCATAACTCAGAATAAAGGCCTCATTGTTATTGAGTATAGATAAGGATCAGCCATGCCTAAAATCCTCTTTTTTAAAAAAAAAATGCTTTAGTTTTCATTCCACACGCTGGCACCCTGTTTTAGTCCATAAAGTATTCTCTGTAGTTTTCATTCAAGACTCTCCTTGCCAACTGGAGGCTGTTCTTCCTCAAATTACCCACAAAAGCTGTCTTAACATCCAGATCATGGTACCATGCCTCGGTCTGCTGCTATTTTTAAAAGAGATCTGATTGAAGCACACTTCAAAAAAAAGGGCAAAAGCCTTCTTCATGATATTTGCATATTTCTGGGTGTGTCCTTTGACTAATTGTCTCTGTAGCTCTGGATTTCTCCATTTGCATCATGGCTGATCTTGAAGACCCATTTACATCCTAGTGGTCTTTTTGTGCCAGGTTAGTTGTTAACTGCTGAATTTGATTTCTTCCTTGGAAAAAGGACATTTTCTCCTATTGAGATCTCTACCATGTTCCTAATAGACCACTTATTGCTTCCTTTTAACTTTAACTTTTATTCACCTTAGCATCTCTGATGATCCAATTTCTTCTGATTCTAGTTTCTTCCAGATACAGATCTTGCAAGCAAATGTTATTCAATCATACTGTCAGGACCCACCCCAATCCACGTCTTAGGAAAGAAGAACTCTTGGAGACAGGATTGTCCAAGCAGGAATTTTTACTAAAACATGATCTGTGTTGCAGATTGATACTTTTAAAGTGTCCCCGAGTAAAAACCCCTCCCCTCAGTCCATTTGGTCAGTCCCGGATCAATTAATGTTCAGGTGTCAAAACCTTCCATGGGAAAAGGGATCTTCCATGCCTTTACAACACTTACTTCCTCCCCTTCAGATTCCAATCGAAGATACAAACCAGAATCTTCCTCCCCACTCTTTCTTTGTTCTTCTCAGTTCAAAGGTTCTTTCCCTGGTCTTTGATGATGGCCCCCAGGCAGGCTGAATAAACAACCTTGCATCTAATGGATAGGGATGGCCAATTAACATCTTCTCTTCTCCTCCTTGGGAATGGCAGAATCCAGTGAGGGGTGAGATTTAGGGTTGCACAGATAGGGATTTAGGAATGAAATATAAATGGATTCTGACACATACAGCATCTCAGCAGATTCACACCAGTTGAAACTAATTTAATTTTCAGGTTTACCACAACCATATCTGAGTTGATATGGGAAAGGAATGAATCTAATTGCATATGACCAAAATCATAATTTATGATGAAAAACTAAGAGAATTACTGAAGGATACAAAAGGGATGAGACAATATTTTCTTTTAATAGTGTCAAGAGTAGTCCTTGGGAAAAATGGTCATGGATAAAATGGAAATAACTGAAAAATATTAGAGTGAACATAAAACAACTGAAGTCCTAAATGAACAAGCATTGGAGAATTGATTAATTTTGTAACTGAATGAATAATAAGTTAGACATTAGGAAAGATGTTAAAGTTTTTTGGAACACAGTAAAAAGAATTATGTTATAAAATGACCCAGAAAGAAATTGAATTACACTAGTGGGAAATGTGGAAAAAAATTCTTGGTGGAATTATGAAGTGAAAAAGGCATATACAAAAAATATGCATAAAATGATTGTTGTAAAAAGAGAGAAACAGAGAGAGAGAATAAAATAAAGATATTGTATGATGTTATAGAGAGAACGATATGGTTACAAAACAAGTCAAAGGAATGGATAAGATTATGAGCGATAAAGAAAATGCACAGGATTTTTATGGAAATTAAAAAAAAATCAGAATCCAGTAAAAATGGCTAAACAAGAAGCCATTCACTAAATGAATGGAATTAAAAATAAAAATCATCAAATTATTTAGGATGAAACTCAGTGAGGAGATGCTGGGAAAAACATATGATATCTATATCTTAAGAGTAGAATTGAACTGAATGGTATGCATATTATTTAAGAAAAAAATGGAAATCTCAAATGCAGCGAGAAGAGTGAAAATTGTCTAGCTGTTGGAAAAATGAATGTGTTGCTGGAGAAATATTAAAATACGGACGTAACTTGCTTGTGAGTGGTTGAGCAACTTCTTTCATGTTTTTTATGAAAATTGTATCAGTGTGCGATGACTGGAAGAATGCTATTATTGTCCTTTCTGATAAAGGCGGGGGGGGGAGGCCAAAGAGAGTGCACATAACACAGTGGGATTAAGTTAGGACATTTTGCAAATTCTGTTTGAACTGGTAAGAGGTGACAATAAGCATTTTTTTAAAAAGAAAATGTCAGAACAGGAGTGAAATTTTCTGGCAGAAATGGGGTGTTAAGGCCAGATCCAGATTTTTGCTTTTCAGCAGGTCAATGAGAAATCTATGCATGTGAAAAATATATTTTACTTCATATTTGCTGATTTAGAAAAAGTGTACGATAAATTGAATAGGCTTGGACTATGAAATATTTAGCAATTTCGTGAAGCTGAAAGTTCCTTGCTGAATGCAACAACAGAATTGCTGCCGGACGTTAAGCCTATATGAGAATAAATGGAATGATGGTCAGAGAATGAATCAACATAGAGCAGGACTATGACTAAGCTAAACAAACTAGAATATGAAGTCATATATGGATGTGGTGGTGGTGGTGGGAAATCCTTGCACAGACAGGATTGGAAAGGTTTAGTGAATTTTGTTAGCTCGAACTTCTTTTAACTGTTTTCCTTTTCTCATCTCATATCTTTAATTTCCTTGACTTACCATTCCTTATTCTTTTCCTGTGCTTTACATAATATTAATTACAGGGACATCCACAGCAAACTGTGCTGTTGCTGAAATGATGATACTCATCTAATAACAGCATCACCCAAACGCTGCTTTAGGTACTTGCAACTAAGCTCATGCACATAATTTGTGTCACATGTTTGATGACCTTGTCTCAAATGTGTCGTATTTTGCTCTTTCTCATCACCCTCCAAATGGCCAGGATGGCATATTCTCCAAAAGAAAATAGCATGATTAGGCACGAATGAAGGCGAATATACGTGTCCCAGGATAATGTTGCAGGATCCAATCTGGGTCGGTCACCAGGATCAGAGGAGTGGTGGGATTCAGATATGTGAACAACCGGTTCTCTACGTGGATGTCGTTTCCGGAAGTCCGCTCTGGGCAACAAAATATTAGCTACCGGTTCTGCTGAACTGGTGCAAACCGGCTGAATCCCACAACTGGTCCCAGTGACCGACCCAGATTGGATCCTGCATGATTATGCATGTATATCTATATGTAAAAAAATTGATCTTTCCAATTCAGTTGATTGCAATGCAGTTTTCCATAGATTGCAGCACCAGTGAATCGAAACTAAGTCACATGTGCTATCCCATGGAGAAAGCAGAATGTCAGCCATCAAACATTCATAATGCACTGTGGGACTCTCTTTGTTCTCTGTGGCCTCCTCCTATTATACGTAAGATGCTCCCCAGACCAACAGCCCTTGCAATGCACCCAAGCCTTGGTGGAGCAGTGGGCTAATGCCTCCTTAAGTAACACCAGCTGCCTGCAATTAGTGCAGGTTCGAGTCCCACCAGGCTCAAGGTTGACTCAGCCTTCCATCCTTCCGAGGTAGGTAAAATGAGGACCCAGATTGTTGGGGGCAATAAGCTGACTTTGTAATAATGCCGCTTGGGGGTGTGTGTGAAAGCCCTAATAAGCAGGCATATACATAGAATGAAGGCTACTGCTAAGCTTGTAATCCGCCCTGAGTCTTCGGAGAAGGGCGGGATATAAATGGAATTAAAATTAAAAATTAAATTAAATTAAAAGCAATTGATCCAGCCCAGAATCTGCCGTTCAGTGGAAAACCACCTCTGGCCGGGCAGAGGAAGCGTGACTGTAACCCCCTTCAGATTTCCTCAAAACTCCCGAAAGGGTCACAGCCTCAATTTTGAGAAACTCTCCTGCCTCTCATACAGGTAGAGGTTAGATGAGATTTATTAAAGGTGATTAGCTTTAGCAAAGTTTTCACATTTTATAAGCTTTTATCACTTTAAAGCCGGGAAAAAAATGCATTTAAAACCATTTCATTTATGGGCAAGATAAATTATACATGCATTAACTCTATTCATTCCATAATGTTAAACTAATGGAATAATTGAATTATTGATAAGGCATTTCAATGTAATTACATAAATTTATAGCAGACAGAAAGGCTACCTGAGGCTATGGTGTGTGTGGGTGGGTGGGTGGGTGTGGGTGGGTGGGTGTGTGCGCATGCGTGCTTTGCACACCATTCTGCCAAGAAATGAAAAAAGGCAAAGCTGATGTGGAATTATTTAGATGCTTGCACCTAGATATGGTTCAGCTTGCAGCTACAACCTGAAAAGAATGAAGCCGGACACCAGACCTGATGTAATCCAAACTTAAATTCGTACTATTGAGGCTACAAACTTTTTCATGTTTGAATATTTGCACCAATGTACCACAGTAAATCCTGTTCTCTAATCCAGAAGTTGAAGCCAGGCAGAATGTGCACAATTATAATTAAGGAGACTTTTTTTAAGAGATCTTGGGTTTGAACAACTGCTTGAATCCCACAAAAGCAAGGACAGTTTATCTGAAGGTCAAAGGAGATCTTAGATCCAGGGTCTAACAGTCTGTTGAACTCTTAGCTCTAAGTTTTTCTGACAACTCTTCTCTGAAAGAATAACAGAATAAAGGAGATGGAAAGGGACCTTGGAGGTCTTCTAGTCCAGGGCTTTTCAACCAGTGGTACTGGTACCACCTGTGGTACATTGGCACCTGGCAGGTGGTATGTGGCCATCCTAGAAAAGTGGTAGTGGGGGAGAGGAATGAGCTGAACTGGTGGCAGCACCGCACAAGCCTGAGCAAGAGACGGCTGGAGCTGCAGGGCTGTCAGGGCTCAGCAGAAGCACCAGGATCAGTGCCACTTTCCAGCTGATCAGTGCTTCTGTGGGGCTGTCAGGGCTCAGCCGAAGTGCCAGGATCAGTGCCAGGCTCCAGCTGGAGCTTGGCGCTGATCCTGGTGCTTCTGCTGAGCCCAGAAGAAGCGCCAATCAGCTGGAATGTTGCAGCATCTCCAGGGTCTTGTGATTTACATTCAGATGCTTGGCAACTGATTCATATTTATGACGGTCACAGTGTCCCAGGGTCATGTAAAGTGACCAAAACCTGCTACAACCACGCAGCAGAAGGGTGGGGGGAAATAAAAACCAAACACCCCCCTCACCCCCACCCCCGCTGCCAATCCTCAACAGAAATGCTCACAACAATGAAAACCTCGGACAGGAGGAAGAGCACCGCCGGGTGGGCAGGCAGGTGTCTTGCTTGGCTGTGGCTTGGGGGGCACTTTTTTCAGTGCCATGGTAACTTCGAACAGTCACCAAGGGAATTGTTGTAAGTCGAGGACTACCTGTACTTCATCATTTTTTTCCTTTTTTTTTGGTCATCAAGTTTTTGACACCTTGCTAGGCGACTGGTGGTACTCGGATGTTGCCATATCCTAAAAGTGGTACAATGAGCGAAAAGGTTGAAAAGCCCTGTTCTAGTTGATTTGGAAAGTGCTGGTTTTTGTTCATAGAGCATGGTTTCTAATGTAAGTTAGAGGGGAGACAAGCCAATAATAGGTGGGACTGAAGCACACAATGAAGGAGGGGAAGGTCATCCATTCTTCCTTTTCTCTGTCCTTCTGTGACTTTTTTTTCTTCTTCAGAGGAAACTTCCAAGGAAAGAAATATTCCCCCAAAGAGCTGAATTGCTTGCTAGCAGAGAATTACTGAAATTAAGCTGAAGGACATATTTGGTGTTAGGGCTCATCATTTGCACTCCCACTCCACAGAAAATGGGGAGAACATAACAAATCAAGGCTATGCAGTCAGTTTGGCCCATTTCTTTAATTCAATTGAAATGGAATTCGTCCACAAAGTGTCTTGTCTGTTGGCAGGATTAATGTAGGGATGAAGGGGAGGGAAAAGGAAGGAAAGAAACACAAGTAAACACGTGGAACTGATCCTCAAGGTATCCTCAAGGAATCTAAGGAACCCAACATAGGTGGTAGCTATGTCTTGTTTTGTTTGAAGGGAGGAAAATTGTCTCCTCTGTTATGACATCTGGGATCTTAAATGCTGCCGTCTGCATGTAGCAACATGTGCTTGATCACGGTGTGAGGGAAGGGGAAATGTGGGGTGAAAAACCCAAACTCAGCATCTTCACAACTCTTCCCTTTCCTCCTGGATTTGCTCAAACATGTAAGATGAAAGAATACTTCTCTTCCAGCCTGACAATAGTTTGGAGTTGTCTGTTTCCTTGCTGTGCTCTGCAAAACTATGACAATTGTTTGACAGTTGGCACTTAGTTATTATCCCCTCACAACACCTCCTCCAGGCGTGGAGGGGAGAGACAACAAGAGGCAGGGATCCTCACTACCCAGATGGATGTGATTTATTTATTTTTCCTTGTAAAGAAAGCCAATGAATGATGCATGAACATATGAATGAATGAATGAATGAATGAATGAATGAATGAGGAAGGGAAGGAAAATCTTGCTGAAGAAGCAGACATAAACAGTCCCCCCTCAGCTAAGGCAATTGCATTCAAATGCAGAATCCGGCAAGCCAATTTCTCTGTTTCTTAGAGCTACACTGCATCTGTTGTGCCTTTTGGACCTGTAGGAGGACAATCAAACTTCCTCTCTTTCCAAACTATTTTCCAAAATACACCATCTAATTGTTCAAGCCCAGAAAATCTCGCTCTTGCCTATGTGGTTAAGCTGCAGCTGTGAAATCATGTCTGCTTTAGGTTGGCAGGATGTGGATTGTATGAGGACGAAGGGATGTGTTTCTCCACCTGTTCCCCACAGTAGAGAACTTTCTTGTCTTCCAGGTTCTGTGCATAAATACAAAGTAGAGAGGAATCTAAAGGAAATTTTAAGGATTTCCTTGGGCTATATGGGAGAGACGCTTGCTTTATGTAAAAGATTTTTTTTATTTATCAAATTTATTGGCTGCCCATTTTGCTGTTCACATGTGGTTGTGTGAGTGGAAGTGCTATTAATTCTAGGAGTTGCATTATGGCTTCCACTGTGAATCGTGAAAGTGGTGATTCCATGGGTGTTCCTTTGATTTGTTGATATATTTGTCCATCAAATTGAAAGTATGTGGTTAGGCAGAGGGTGATAAGAGACCAAATGGTCAATATGTCTAGCTGTCTTATCAACCACAGAACACAATATTCCACAGAAAAACCTTTATTATAACACCGATGACAAATTGACTATTAACAGGCACATAGATATAAGCAACATCTACATACCATTCAATAGAGACAATCAAAAAGCCAAGCAAAAAGACCAAAATACCTCCTCACCAGCAAACAACACCCAGATGAGCAGAGATTAACACCAAGATTAACATTGGACTAACGGTCAAAAAGCAAACAATATCTCAATCAAGGAACTGTCAAACAAGCCAACAGTAAACAGCCCAAACAAAGATACACCAAGATCATGAAGTGCCTGGATGCTGCTTCCAGAAGTCTGTTCTGAGCCTCGGAGGCCTGGGAGAGGCCTCCCAGACCCAGAACAGCCTACTGGAAGTGTGTGGATGCCACTTCCGGAAGTCTATTCTGGGCCTTGGAGGCTCAGGCACAAAACAGACTTCCAGCAGTGGCATCCACGCAGCGAACCAATTGTTCAGGTATTAGAATCCCACTACTGTAAATGTCCTCAGCTCAGTCTAGTCCAGCCAGCCAATTTATTCATCTAAAGCATTCCAATGTATGATGGAAATCACTACCAATTACTTTTGCACACTTTGCATTCTGTCTGTCTGGCTCACTATGAGAAATGTCAAACATCAAAATACGTGTAGTGTTGTTCAGGTGAACTCAGTCACTCAACACTGCCTATCCATTCTTCTCTAACCAATATGGTCTTTCCTTCATTGAGTCCAATGGAATAATCAGCGGAAGTGGATAAGTACATATGTTAAGATGGGCTTAGATAATTAATGTATGCCTTCTCAACCAGAACCTTCCAGAACGTGTCATCAAATCATGATGCAGTTGAAGAGGGGAATTATTAAATGTATGGAGATTCATTATATTAAATATATTTAATCAAATGCATTGTTAACTAAGGGAAAATGAAAAGAAATCAAGACTCATTTTTGTTCTGATTCTGCTCACTCCTTAGAGTGTGGCTCTCAGAATGCCATTCAAAGACCTTCAGCTCAAGAATGTTGCACATATCTCTCACAAAACTATTATTTTTGCTTTAAAAAAAAACTTTTTATGCATCTTTAACAGAGGCCCAGCAGGGAGAAGTTTAACAAGCAGCTTTTCTACCACTTTGTCTGATGTTCTCATTGATTTCAGTTATTACAAGTGTGACAAGAACTTTTCTTGAATCAGAAACTGGTGATTCTCCAAGATATTCCCCCAGAAGACAGAATGGTCAAGTTCTTTCACCTTTTGCTAATTCTAGTAGCGTTTGAAGGCTGCATGGAAGAAGCACGCTAGATTAAATTCATCTTTTCTACTTGATTATTTCAGGTAAGTGATGAAAACCACACAGAGAGACAGACAGACACACAGAGATGCATACTTCCTTGGGAAAAACTGTCTCTTACTCTCGATTAAGTACTGTACATATAGGATTGCTTCCACTGACTGTCAGAAAATGCTCAGGAAAATGTAGAACGACAACAGGTGCGTCATTAAAAAGATATATCTGGAACTCCATTTCTCATAAAGAAAAAAAGTGAGAGGAAAATACTAGATAACCAACTGACCCTCTCAATCTGATTTTTTTTTAAAAAAAAGATTCTAGTGTCATGGATGAGACAAGTGTCTATTTGCTGCTAATGTGAAAAGCTCATGTAGCTTTGTTTGGTGATGACGATGAGATGACGATGATAATGATGGCGACAGATTAACCATGGGATCCTAATACGGTGCCTATCTTGCATTTCTGGGGTTGGTCGTTTGTGGAGTTGAAAGTGAAAGTTAAAACACTGGGCAGTAAGATCACTTGTTGAAAAGCCATTTATTGGTTCCAGCCCCATTTGCCCTTTAACGGACCTATTTCAGTGTGGGGTTGTTGTTGTTTTCTGTTTGCTTGGTTTTGTTTTAAGTTCTAAGGAGCAGGCAGCACCTTAAGGAATCTTGATTTCCTTCAATCAACAGAATTATCTGGATCCGTTTCAACCTGGGTACTGAGCTGAATAGCTTACTAAAACAGCTATGCTAATTTAAAAGCAATTATAGCATTTTACGTTATAGTAGACAGTAATTGTGAAGCCTAATTACAGCTCAGAAGGTAAAATACAATACTGGAGTATGCTAGACCAGGGATCCCCAACCTGCTGGCCCACTCGCGCTAGCGCTGCTGCTGTGCAAACGGGGCACTGCGCGGGCCACATGGTGAAAACAAGGCACCCTGTGGTCAAAATGGCGCCGCACAGTGAAAATGGGGTGCTACGAGCCATAAATGAGGTGCTGCGAGGCGTAAACGGGGTGCCACTAGCAAGTGTCACACGGGTGCTAGCACCGCCCCGTTTGCATCCCGCATGCTCGCAGCCCTAGTTGTATGGGCATGCACGCGCATGCATAAAATGCTTCCTGCTCCCTTTCCCTCCAGTCCACCAACTAAGAAAGATTGGAGACCTCTGTGCTAGACTATTCAATGCCATTCAGTTCAGTACCATAACCATGTTATATTTCTGTGGGAAACCTCTGTAACAAGGAGTATCAGTTCTACTTTACTAAGGTGGTCTTAAGGAAACATTGTTCAGCCTCTAGGCTTTTGACTTCAGTACCAAAATTCTATATGATACTCTTTCAACATGTAAATAACAGGAAAAAAACTCAAAGAAACAGACGGTCCACTAAAGAGAGAAGAAGATAGCAAGGAAATACCTGGCCGTGGAGAGAAAGCAGAGCTGCTTAACTCATTCTTTTCATCAGTCTTCACGCAAAAAGAAACTATAGCCCAACCTACCAAAAACATAACTGTAAAAGAGACTAGAAATAAAAAGTAAAATAAGTAAGAAAATGGTAAGAGAACACCTGTCTGATCTTGATGAATATAAATCACCAGGACTGATGGATTACCTCCCAGAGTTCTGAAGGAGCTGGCAGATGTTATCTCAGAACCATTATACTATATCTTTACAAAAAATCCTGGGGCACCAGGAAACTACGAGAGGATTGGAAAAGAGCTGATGTGGTTCCCATCTTCAAAAAAAGGAAGAAAGAAAAAAAAACAGACACAGAAAACTACAGACCAATCAGCCTAACATCTATGTCTGGGAAGTTACTGGGAAAAACCAATTAAAAACAGATCTCTGAACATCTAGAAACAAATAAAGTTATAACTAGTAGCTAGCACAGGTTTGTTAAAAACAAATCCTGCCAAACCAATCTTATTTCATTCTTTGACAGAGTGACTAAATTAGTAGACAACGAAATGCTGCGGACATAGTATACTTAGATTTCAGCAAGGCATTTGACAAAGTAGACCACAACCTACTTCTTGGAAAACTAGAAACATTTGGGATAGACAGCATCACCACCAGATGGATTTGTAACTGGCTGACAAACAGTACTCAATGAGTAGTCCTTAATGCTGCTATATCTACATGGAGGGAAGTAAGCAGTGGGGTACCACAAGCTTCCGTCTTAGGCCCAGTCCTCTTCAATATCTTCATAAATTACTTAGATGAGGGAATTGAAGGGGAACTCATCAAATTTGCAGATGACACTAAGCTGGCAGGAATAGCCAACATTCCAGAAGACAAGCTCAGGATCCAAAAAGATCTTGACAGACAATGGGCCCTATTCAACAATATGAAATGTAATGTGGAGAAAAGCAAGGTTTTACACCTAGGCAGGTAAAACCAAAGGTACAAGTGCAGATTAGGTGAAACCTGGCTCAAAAACAGTAAAAGGGACCTTGGGGTCCTAGTAGACAATCACTTAAACGTGAGCTAGCAGTGTGCAGCAGCAGCCAAAAAAGTTAATACTGTCCTTGGCTGTATAAACAGAGGCACAGAATCAAAATCATGTGAAGTATTAGTACTGCTTTATAAATCCTTAGTAAGACCACACTTGGAATACTGCATCCAGTTTTGGCCACCAGATCACAAAAAAGATGTTGAGACTTTGGGAAAAGTGCAAAGAAGAGCAACTAAGAATTAAGGGCCTAGAGACAAAAACATATGAAGAACGGCTGCAGGAATTGGGTATGGCCAGTCTAGAGAAAAGGACCAGGGGAGACATGATAGCAGTATTCTACTATTTGAGGGGCTGCCACAAAGACGAGGCGGTCAACCGATTTTACAAAGCACCAGAAGGCAAGACAAGAAACAATGGATGGAAACTAATAAAGGAGAGAAGCAACCTAGAAGCAGTGCTTTTTTTTCTAAAAAAAGAAAAAAAAGGTGCCAGAACTCAGAGGTGCTGTGACTGGGAGCGATGCTGGTGTCTTGCTACGGCATCGCCCCCCCGTCCTTTGCACCCCCACCTCTGTGGCTCAGAGCTACATGCCGCGGGGATTCCCCTCCCCACAGCCGCCATGGGGATTCCCCTCCCCGCAGTTGCCACGCCATGGCCCATGCTGAGCCCCCACCCAGAGCTGCTCCGAACCCCGATCCAGAGCTGTGTTCCTCATGGCAGTGGTTTCCAGCGCCAAACAGCTGATGGCCTCCAGCACCGGCACTCATTCACTTACTGCCCCATCACTTCCAAATGCAGTAAGTGAGTGAGCGAGCAAGTGGCGTTTGGAAGCGTTTGGAAGCAATGGGGCAGTAAGTGAGTGAGTGAATGAGCAAATGGCATTTGGAAGCAATGGGGCAGTAAGTGAGTAAGTGAAAAAGCAAATGGCGTTTAGAAGTGATGGGGCAGTAAGTGAGCGAACAAGCAAGAGGCCTTTAAAAGAGACAGAGTGAGTGGGGGAGAGACTGAACGAGGTGCCTTTGAAAGAGACGGAGGAGTGAGTGAGAGCAACTGGAGGCTTTTGTGAGCAAAGTGTGAGTGAGAGGGGGGGCTTTTGCAAGCGAAGGGTGAGAGAAAAAGGGAAAAGTGAGGGGCAGAAGGGAAAAAGAAAAGGCACTGACTTCTGACTTCCTCTGTTACAGGAGTAGAAGGAAGCATTAACATTGAACCTCAACCTTTTGCTTTTCTATAATATTATAAACTAGCCATTTCTATAACGATAACTGAATCTAACCAATGAAACCCAAAATACCCCCCCTTTTTTAGTCATATAGTTTTTGACACCTTGTTAAGCACTGGTGGTGCTTGAATATTGTCATGTCCTAAAAATGGTACAATTTTTGAAAAGGTTGAAAAGCCCTGCTATAAATGCAGCCTAAATTGTTTATTGCCATCCTATTTGCAAATAATATCTTACCTAGTTGAGATGGTGTAGTTGGGCAGCAGGGAGAGGTGCAAAGTTCCTGACTTCATTGCAGACAACTTGCCTGTGCAACGTTTGCAGGCCGGGTCTTTTGGTGCGCTCAGCAGTAATTCCTATTGGCTTTCAAAAGCCAATAGGCCAGGCATAGGCAACCTTGGCTCTTTTATGACTCGTGGACTTCAATTCCCAGAAGATGTTACATAACATAACATTAACTGGAAGATGTTAAACTGTCCTTCTGTTTCTTTCCTTCCCAAAAATTGTGTTAATGAGTCCTCTCTAAGCTCTGCTAATCAGCTTGTCCTTGCTATTTTGCCGCAAAACGGAACAGTTTGCAAGTTGCAGTTGAGATACTCCATCTCATTTTAGATATATCACATATAATTGAAGATTGTAATTAGTTGTGTGTGCACATTCAGCAAGTGTGATGTATTTGTGCTGCCATTTCTAGGCCTCTTTCCAACCACATCCAGAAAAATTTGTAACAAACATCGGAATTCTCAAGGCCATGTTTGGTATTTCCCAGCAATCTGTTACTGGAAGGAAAAAGCAATCCCTGCTGCATTACTGATCCCAGAGAAGCATTTGCATGTATGCAGGTATCCTTAGGGTGCCATAGTTATGGATGAGAAATATTAGTTGCAAAGTTGGCATTTCTGGATGTAATACAGATATTTTGGACTTATTTTTGTTCCTTTCCATGTTTGATATTTTTAAAAAGGCATATGCTACTGACTACGCTTATGGACATATGTAACATCTTTTGCTAGGATACATGACCACTGCTTGTCCAGAATGTGAAAAGTGAAAGATTGTGACTAAACAAAATTTTAATACCACCAGAAATTATTTTAGCCTTTTTAATAAATGTTGTTATTGATGTTAAGCTCACCATGGAAAACATCATATATTGTTATGTATATACTAGGTTAATTATTTAAAGACTGAAGTGCAACATAACTAGATTCTAAATAATCTATTTTTCAAAACACGCAACCATCCAAACAGTAAAAGTAAAGTCCAAATTAAGAATATTTCATTCTTAAGAATTGTTTAATTTAAAGTGGTTTAGTTGTAATAGATGGTTATAGATTCAAAATAGTTTTCAAGAGTATTTACAAAAGATACTATTTTTTCTAGCATCACATAAATTAGACATATTACATTGAGAAAAATGTTTCTCATTTCTTTCCTGTTACCTTTATTGATTTCATTGCAGAGATGTTAACATAGGAAATAGATCATTTTGTTATCTAATTTTACCTTCCAAAAGACAGAAGCAGATGAAAAATGTGAGGTTCTTTCCTGTTGGCTTTTTTGAATTAGCTGTTTTAGATTCTAAAAGTTTAGTCCCTAAAGAAGTAGCCTTGTAAGTAATTTTAATGTCCTCCTCTAATGCAGGGTAGGCAACCTTGGTTCTTTTATGACTCAAGGACTTCAACTCCCAGAATTCCTGAGCCGGCATGGCTCAGCTTGGAAACCTCTCTCTTTCCCCTCAGCGTGGCTGGCTCAGGATTTCTGGGAGTTGAAGTCCACGAGTCATAAAAAAGAGCCAAGATTGCCTACTCCTGCAATAAGCTTTCAAAAGCCAATAGGGGGAGGGGTTTTTTTGCAAAAAAAACGATGCCGGAACGCTGTTCTGAGAATTCTATGAGAAAAAAAGCCCTGCCCAGCAGTAAGGAAAAACTACCTAACAGTGAGGACAGCTTCCTTTCAGAAGTTGCAGCTCCTTCATCACTGGTGGTTTTTAACAAAAGACTGGACAGTCCCCTATCTGAAATGATGCAGGGTCTCCTGCTTGAGCAGGGGGCTGGACTAGAAGACCAAGGTCCATTCCAGCTCTATTCTGATTGAAATTGAATTAAACCTAACATAATGAATATTTGGGATTTTGATATGTGTAAGTTTACATTCACTCAAGCCATTGAAGGTTTTGGGGATCAACAAAGGACTGGACATATAATATTTTCTGGATGATACCTTTCTTCCTCTGAAAAATTCCAGAGATTCCCTTTCATCCAGTGAGATGGCGATAATAGAGAAGACTGTTGAGAACACATGTACCGTTTCTTCAAATGGTGGATTTATCCGTAGTGATCCATTTCTTAGTCACTTTGCATCTAAGTTGTTATAATTTATTCAACTTGGGGAAAAGTCTGGAACAATCAAAACTGCAAAAGGGAGAAATCAGAATTGTGATTGATGAGCATTTTTAATAGACCTCATAACAATGATCTTGAAATAGCTTCATCGGCTTCATGAGTGCAAGTTGTAATACTGATCCACAAAGAGAGACATGGTGCTAAGGTAGAATGTACAATTTATATCAGCCAAGAATCACATCAAGCTTTGTTTGGAATGCTAAAGGGCAAATATCAAACATGGGCAAGGTCAGAATCCAATTTAGGAGGTATATTGAATGTTTGGGGCTTAATTCTGTGGGTAGTTATGTCAGTTCCTCAAGGAAGTCCAGACAGGAAACTGAAACCATACAAACGTATGGTAAAATTACAATAACAGAATTGGACAAGTCTGAAAAGACTTCCACCTCCCTTTTATTTTCCAGAAAACCAGGGAGGGTCCCTTCTGAGTTTTCTCCACTCCCATTCCTGCTTTGGACTCAGATTTCGCTTGTGTCCATCGTTTAGGCTGTGGTTCTTCCTACTGTTTCCCAGCCTCTTATAAGTTATGACTTCACCTTGGTGCACTGGTGTCATTTCTGTTCCAACGGTTGCATTGGCTACCATTGTGCTTTGAGGTGCAATTCTAGGCCTTAGATGCATCAAGGCCAGATTATTTGTGAGATTACTTTTTCCTGATCATCTCTACTTGCCCAATTTGGTCCAGTAGGAGTGGCAAGCTAAGAATCCTGGCAGTTAAGGATTGTCATTTTCTGGACCCCAAAAGGTGTGCTTTCCCTTTGGAAGATCATTTTCCTATCTTGGCAGTTTTTCCCAAAGCCTTGAAGACCTGGATGTGTTCCCAGGCATGAGTTTCAGAATGTTAATTGGGGCCCATGAAATTGGTGATTGCTGCTAAATTGGTTTCACAACTTGGTTGTAGTTATATGTATTGAAATGTTATGTTGTTGTATTTTGATTTGAAATGCTGTTAGAACATAGAACAATAGAGTTGGAAGGGACCCTGGAGGTCTTCTGGTCCAACCACCTGCTCAAGCAAGAGACCTTACACCATTTCAGATAAATGTCCAATCTTTTTTTTTGAAAGCCTCCGGTGATGGAACACCCACATCTTCTGAAGGCAAGTTGTTCCATTGGTTGATTGCTCTTAACATTAGGAAATTTCTCCTTAGTTCTATGTTGCTTCTCTCCTTGGTTTCTCCATTGTTTTTCATCTTGTCTTTTGGTGCTTTGGAAAATAGTTTGACCCCCTCATCTTTTTAGGAGCCCCTCAAATGCTGGCATTCTGCTGTCATGTCTCTCTTAGTCCTTTTCACTAGACTAG
Organism: Vipera berus; assembly: GCF_964194415.1. Lineage (NCBI taxonomy): Eukaryota > Metazoa > Chordata > Lepidosauria > Squamata > Viperidae > Vipera > Vipera berus. The sequence goes on from NC_138203.1 coordinate 84,303,202, forward strand.
ACATACTCAATTCCTGTAACCGTCCTTCATACACTTTTGTCCCTAGGCCCTTAATCTTTGTTGCTCTTTTGTGCACTCTTTCCAGAGTCTCAACATCTTTAGGCATTATTGTTAGGCAGCCCAGAGTCACTACGGTGTGCAAGGCAGCCGTGTAAACCAAATAAAGAAATAAATAAATGTTTGAGGGCCCCACCTCAAACATTGCACAACTAGCTCTTTTTTTTATCGAGACTTGGTTGGCTCCCTTCTTATTGGCTTGATATTGGATTTTTCGAGATTAATGGCTCTGTGATGTTAGAAGTTTCTCCTTTTTTATTACAATGTATGCATTGATTGGATTTGTTTTGTTGGAAACCCTTGTATTTGCTGCTTTCAGGGTTTTAGTATAAATTACCTCTGTGAGCGGAGGAATGATTTAAAAGCACATGAGACAAATAAACAAAATATTTTTTATAGAGGCACACACACTTTCTTCTATATCTGCCACAAAGCGGTGGCAAAAGGTACCCTGGGGGTATTGAAGAAATAGGCAATGGATGGCCAATCAGATAATTAGCACATATCTCTTCCAATGGGACATAGCCACAGGACAGGACTCAGTTTAAGGCAACCACAATAAAACGCAGACACACACCGCAGTTCCACATAGAAACGAATAAAGCTGTCCAATACTCATAATTTGCCAAGTCCCCAGGATGCCAACTTTGTGTCTAAAAGTTTCTTAATATTAGGAATTGCCCTTGGAATGTCATTTTAAAGGGAGTGTTAAATGCTTCGCATCTGTACTTATTTCTGTGCTGACAGGAAAAAAAAACCCATGTGCTGGGCAAAACTCAGTTTATAAAACATGCATTATTTACCCAAGTGACAGAAAAACAACTCCTGAGGAACTGTTGCAGTGTTTAATATATGTATTATTCAGGGAGTTTGCTTTTAGGTATTATATATTCATGTAACCTTTCATGCAGATGGAGAACATAGATAGTGGGTGGTTGCTAAAGGTTTCCAATCTTTCGGTAAGTTTTTAGTATGATTCTGAGCTGAATTGCTGATGGCCACATGCAGGGCTGCTTCAGACATGGATCTTTTGACATGGTGGGTGACCCATTTTAAGTGCACACAAGCCAGATTGTCCTGGAAAGGAGGGGATGTTTTAGAATTGCAGCTCACATCAAACAACTTGGGAAAAATTGAATGCTTTAGAATAGGGTTAGGGTTATCTAACCTTGGCAAATTTTAAGATTTGTGGAGTTCAACTCCCCAAATTCCCCAGCCAACCATGCTGGATGGGGAATCCTGGAAGTTCAAGTCCATAAGTCTTAAAGTTGCCAAGGTCAGGCACTCCAGGCTTGATAGCCATAACAGCAATAGCAGAATAACAGAGCTGGAAGGTACCTTGGAGGTCATCTAGTCCAACCCCCTGCTCAAGCAGGAAACCCTATACCATTTCAGACAAATGGTTGCCCAGTCTCTTCTTAAAATCCTCCAGTGTTGAAGCAACCACAACTTCTGGAGGCAAGTCGTTCCATGGATTAATTGTTCTAACTGTCAGGAAATTTCTCCTTGGTTCTAGGTTGTTTCTTTCCTTGATTAGTTTCCAGATGTTTGTAGCATCCTGTGGTCATGTGACCACACTTAATGACCTCTTCTGTCAAAAACTGCCATTTACTTCTGTGTTGTTGTTTTTTTTGGCAAAACCAGTTCATAGGGAACAGTCGCTTCACTTAAAAAGTGTGGCAGTCGCTTAAGGACTCTGGTGTTCATTTAACTGCTGCAAAAGAGGTCGTAAAATCAAGTCCCGTACAAAGGTGTCCCACTTTACAAGTTAATAGGTAGGCTCCATTAAGGTTGTAAGTCGAGGACAATCTCTGTATATGGTAGGAATAGAAATTGTGTAACGCTACAGCTGTAGGCCAGTGGCATCCCTGGAGGGAGAGCGGTCACATAACGACTGCAGTATGTCGTCACAGCACGAGCTCCACGCTTTTTGTCCTTGCATCGTTGATGTTGTACATTCATGCTGGCTGGGGAATTCTGGGAGTTGAAGTCCACACTTCTTAAAGTTGCCAAGTTTGACAAACACTAAACTAAAGTACAGCTACTTTGGAACCCAGCAATTTTGTGCCCTGAAAAAGAAAGAAAGATATATTTTCCCCTGAAAAAAGGGGGGGCATATACATGAGGCACCCCCTTTAAATCTAATAAATGCAGCCAGTCTTTTCTCCTGAATCTTTAAAATTTAAGCCCAGTTCTGCAATGTCAAGGGAAGTAGCCGCTCTGCCGAAGGACCATCCATTTTGTTTTGAAAAATGCTAGAACAAGTCATGGAATACAACCAGCTTAAATGTCAGCACTTAGAAGCCGGGTAAACAGCAAGCAGCTATCAGCAATCCATCTCCTTTGTTTTTAAAGTAATGTTTTACTCCTGACAGGCAATTTAATTGCTAGCAGGAGTAACCACCAGACCTGGAGAGATAAAAAAACTTTTGGACCAATTCTGTTTCAAGTCTACAGTTTTTCTTCGTAGTTTTGAAATCAACATGGCTTGAAGTTTCAGCAGTTGGAATAGTAACCATGGTCTGTAGGGGAATGCCAAGAAAATTCTTATTAGGCAGCACTTTATACTGTGACAAATTACATTTTGAAAAATAACAAGGATTAATTACAGTAGGAGACAGCAAAGGTATGGGAAAAAAATGAGGACTAAACGAAAAGAAGTTGAAACTCCTGTAGAAGTTCAAATATAAAACCCACAGAGTGATTTGCATTAGATAGTGAAAAGAACAACAGGAATATGTTATAATATATGTAATGATACTATAACCTTTAAAATCATTTCCTTCTAGAGTTAAGTCACAAAAACATTAGAATTTTTTTATTTTTAGTAAACTTTCTCAAAAAAAAAAGAATAAATACAAAATTCATTTCCTGAATGTTATTGATTAATAACACTGGCATAGTACATTCTAATCTCACTAAATTAATGATGGTGAATTAAGTTTATCTTAAATAACATCAGAAGGTGAAGTAAACAGTATTATAAGACAATCAAAAGATGGTGAACCTCAGGTTAATAGTTTTGAACCGGAACATTTCAAAGCTTTTAAAAAATAATTAATGTTAGTATGTCAATTGTACAATAATACACTCAGAAGTGACTCTTAAAAACAAATTCAGTAATTGATTATTCTTAAATCAAATAAACACCCAAATAGGTATCATTACATAGGCCAATAGCATCATTAAATCTAGATCAAAAACACTTTCATTGCATTATTAGTAGACTAAGCACATTTCGAAGCAAGTACATCAATCTGATTTTAGAGGTACAGCGACAAACAAGAATATTCAAGACTTTAATATGAAAAAAAACCAGCATGTAATTAATCTTGTTTCAGATGAGATGTTCATTTTTCTTAAAAATCCAAACAGGAATTTAAATCTACAATTCAATTTGGGGAAAAAATAATATAAATTTAAACTGCAGGTTTAAAAGTTTATCTTGATAATTCTTCTGCTTTGTAAATTACCACAGGAAAAAAATTGCAAAGTGCTTCAAGTAAATTACAGAAAACCATATTAGTCCAGGGAGATATTTAGGAATACCAGCTACAAAGGTTGACATCAATTTTAAAAATTATGAGCCTCATGCAATAATTTTCATAATTACAAAAATGTGGCTTAAGTCATAGCAGTATCTTCTTCCATTATCATTGTTTGGTAGACTAGCTGTAGTTAAAATGATTACACTTTCTGCAATCTCATTTTTGTTTCTAACATTGCCAATTCTATTGCACATTATTTGGTCTTCCATTAGGCAAATAGTTTTTTTTTCTTCATTTATATGCAGCAATTAAAAAGCTATCTATTTTATAATATAAACCAAAGCATAATAGAAATTTAGCAATAACTAATTAGGAAGCTTGAATCAGCTTTGGAAAATGTAAAAGCAACTTTTGGCTCCTAATCTGTTTCTTCTCCAATTTCTTCAGCATTATTTCATAAGCACAATAATAAATTTGTTCAGTGTGAAGAAGACCTTATAGAATTAGAGATTTAATTATAGATGAAAACTATTTTACTACTGAATATACTTTACAAAAAGAATTTCAAGTAGCAACTTAGTTTCAAATGAATCAAGATGAGTAATTTCTTTCTAAAATACCTAGTTCTCATTGTTAGACAATTAACACTTGAAGATTGGCCTGTACCTACTTCATCTGATAGATGGGGAACATTGTCAATATTATTTTTTAAAAAAAACTTATACAAAGCAGGTAGACTCTCTTGAGCATCCTAAAAAGCTTTAAGAGATGATCTAAATTTCAACTTCATAATTTTTTTTGGAACTCTTTGTGGCATATACTTTTAAAACATCTATTTCAGCAAAGCCATCAGTAATTATCCAAAAATGTAATCCTTAGATACTGCTACACTGTTAAAATTGCCCCCTATTGATATTAACCTTTGTACAGTAGATCAAATTACTGAGCTTGTAAGCAGTTTGGCAAATATCGCCATCTTTGCTGACAAGAACATTAGTCCTTTGGGATGCAAGTTTCTTTTTTAAAAAATGGGAATAATCACCAAAGAAATCCTTTATAACAAAGCTTGCTGTTAGTTCATTCTTGATTTTTTCCTAACACATTTAAACTGAGGCAACAACATAAAGAATTGATTTGATTCCTTTGGTTAACTGTCCACTTTATTATGGTAAGACACTGGAAAAGCAAACTATATCCTTTATTGGCTGAATAGTATTTCAAAATCTAGGAAATTGTTTGGGCTAAAAAATCCTACAGTGCAAGATAAATTCTGATCTCTCTCTCTGTACATTCACGTACACATTTTTCTTTTACACACACAGACACACAGAGACAGAACAGACACGTGTGTGTGTGTGTGTGTGTGTGTGTGTGTGTGCGTGTGTGTGCGCGTGCACGCACAACATGCTGTCCTAGAGATGGAGCTCTCATCTCACAACCAGGAGGCTGTGAGTTTGATCCTAGGTAGCAGCAGCTATTTCTCTATCTGGGCTCAAAGAAAAAACATCTGCTGCAAACTCTGCATAGGTGTCAGGAAGGGCACCCGGCCAGTAAAAGCTCATACAGGGTGGTGTACAAATGTTATTCATTCTAAATGTGAATATTTAAAAATATATGTTTGCATATTTATATTAAAATAGTATGTAAGTTATGATATACTCTTTATCTTTCTTTCTTTTCTCACAACTTATGATTTCCATCTTCCAAACATTTTAAAAATAGAAAAAAATTATAATTTTTAAGGTAAAGGTAAAGGTTCCCCCACACATGTGTGCTAGTCGTTTCCAACTCTAGGGGCCGGTGCTCATCTCCATTTCAAAGCCAAAGAGCCAGCGCTTGTCCGAGGACGTCTCCGTGGTCATGTGGCCGGCATGACTGGACGCCAAAGGCGCACGGAACGCTGTTACCTTCCCACCGTAGTGGTCCCTATTTGTCTACTTGCATTTTTATGTGCTTTCGAACTGCTAGGTTGGCAGAAGCTGGGACAAGTAACAGGCGCTTACTCTGTTACGTGGCACTCCGGATTCGACCCGCCAAACTGCCGACCTTCTGATCGACAAGCTCAGCTTCCTAACCCACTGAGTCACCGCGTCCCAATAGGTATAATTTTTACCAGGTTTTTATACACACAAACACACACAAAGTATACATATGTGCCAAACTGATTCATAACAGACCAAAATGAAATACATAGAATGCAAATTACAGATTTTCTTCCCACAGATATGTCAGAGCTACAACTGGAAAGGCCCACATCAAAACTTGTTTTCATCCATAGAAACTCATAGGATGACCTTTTGACCATTACTCTGTCTCAACCTAATCTATGACACTGGGTTATTGTCTGGTTAAGCCAAATGGAGATTTCTCAGAAAAAAGACAGGCCATAAACCTTAACAATCAAACAGACAAATAAATAAATGTATATATTCTCTTACAAAGTTGACATGAGTAGAAGGAAATCATTAAAAAAGTGATTATTTACTATTTCTTTGCTAAAAAAAACACAAAACATTTAAAGAAAAGAGAAAAGGAGTTTGTTTGTTCATTCTAAATTATGCCTGGCCTAACCTTTTTTCCCCCAAATCAATAGTTATGTTGAAAAATAGATCTTTTTAAGGTGAAAGAGTATATTAGATCCATATCTTTAGAGAATGGAATGGAATAAGAACATTAGAAGAATGTATTTGTTTGCCAAGCATTCCTCCTTTCAGAACCTTTATGAAAAGTCAGGAGCTAAACGAACTGAAGATAATGCCATTTTTTCTAACGCTATTGATCACTAGTTGTTACATAAAAATATGCTGTTTTTACTCCTAAAGGCCAACCTATATGAGCGTGTTAGCTATATTATTCCTGATTTTCTTGAGTCCCCCTTTAAAGTCAGTCTTGTTGATGGCCATTATTTTGTAGATAATCTTGAAGCAACCCGAGCAAAAAGTCACATTATCTATGAGGCAGACAATAAGAGACAGATCAACTGTACGTAAATCATAGTCATGGATGTTCTATTTGTATACATGTCTTTTTGAGTTTTCCATCATGCATTGTAACTGGATGGCCCAAGTTCTCAATTTCTATATTTGCTTTCTCCTGACGTAAAATAAGACTATCCATTTCTTTCACACACACCTTCACTTCCTTGCTATAATAATAACAAAATCACATTACACCATCCAACTCCCAGCAAATCTAGGTGGTTTACGAATTGTAGAAACTTTTTTAAAAAGGGAACTGTCAACCTTCAAACGATTCAGGCTGCCACCACCTTCACTTCGTTTTCAGTTGCCACAGCAATGGGAGAGGTGAGTTGCATTCTTCTAGTTTAGTCATAACAATAACTTTCTTGTGGGAACCAAGGTCAAGCTACCTAAGTTTTGGCAGGCTGGAGCTTCCATTAGAAAGCCCGCCAAAGTAGTTAATTGGGGATTGTGATTTATGACATATTGCAGGGGTGGGAAGTTCAACTTGTGACCATGTAACCTTGGGAGGGGGGGGAGAGAAACTTCAGTCTTGGTTTCACCTTTGTTTGTGCCGATACTTTATAGCCATTACATGTGTTCTTTGAGGAAAGCAATTGCCTCAGAGTTCTTATTTCTATTGGTCTCATCTATCGGAACCATGACAGGAACAATACATAAAAAAACAAGAACTTCATAAAACGAGGGAACAAATGTAGCAGAGAAAATAAACCCAAATGGAGGAGGAAAAAAGAGAAAAGAACGAAAAGAGGCATCAATTATCAGCACCAAGGGCTTGGCGAGCAGCCACCTCATTGATGCACTGGTAGAGTGGGGCTTTTTAAAGACTGCTGGCAACGCCTCATTCTGGAACCCTGAAGCTGCTGAGTGGTCTTTAAGGACAGCCCCAAGTTACACATTCTGGTAAGAGAAAAGTTCCCTGAGGACAGGCACCGGCACAAATCTGAAAGCTCGCAAGACCAAACTTCTGGTCATGGTGACTGACCCAGATTGGATTCATCTTGCCGCTCATTGCAGAAAACTCAGAAGTCCCAACTTATGGTACAGTTTTGTCAATCCATTCATCTCGGTGCATCCATCCCAGTTCTACAGTATCACCTTCTATGTGCAATGGTAAGAAATATCTATAATCTTCTAACAGTGGCCCTACTCTTAAGTGTCGCAAAGGACATTACATACCTAAAACCAGGGGTCTTCAAACTTGGCCCTTTTACGACTTGTGGACTTCAACTCCCAGAATTCCTCAGCCAGCATGCCTGGCTGAGGAATTCTGGGAGTTGAAGTCCACAAGTCGTAAAAGGGTCAAGTTTGAAGACCCCTGCCTAAAAGGTTACCTGGAAATGCCTTTGTATGATCCCTGGAATTGCATTTCCTTCTTTACAGGTGCTGTAAGTTGCCCCTGTATTTCTTTGACTTCTCCCCAATGTTTTTGTGAGACCAACACTTATATAATGCCCTTCCATATATAACATTGATCTCTTTCCCCATAAGCAAGATTCAGATTTTGGCTGCAGTAAATATCATGTTACAGACACAATGTTAAAAAAAAAATTCACATTCTGCTGCTAAATGCCACTGCAAAGAAATCTATTCAAAGCCTGTATGCACATCCATGGGCTAGCTGATCATATTCCATGTTGCCTTATAAAGGGCCATTTTGCTCTGAAAAAGCAGGGAGAGGGCATTTGAAAGCCTCAAGTGAATCCTTGGCTTTCCTGAAAACCAATGTACCTTCTGTTTAGCACAAAAATGAAATTAATCGTTTATGGCTTTTCTCTCTTTGCCAGATCGACTTAAACCTCATGGCAGGAGTCAGATCCGACTGCTGCAAAAACAGCAGGTTGGTTCGTTGTGTTTGAAGGAAAGTCTGAAGTTTGCAATTTCACTTTACTTAGCAGTGTCAAACCTTTCTTGGTTTAAGGGTTTTGTTAATGCAAAAGTCACAGTCACAGTCACTCATGCGCTCGTGACCTCCCGTTTAGACTACTGCAACGCTCTCTACATAGGGCTGCCCTTGAAGACCACTCGGAGGCTTCAACTGGTGCAGAATGCGGCCGCACGAGTTGTGATGGGGGTTTCCCGATACTCCCATGTAACACCTCTACTCCGTGAGCTGCATTGGCTTCCGGTTGCCCTCCGGGTGAGATTCAAGGTGCTGGTAATGACCTTGTTGTTGTTGTTAGTTGCGAAGTCGTGTCCGACCCATCGCGACCCTATGGACAATGTTCCTCCAGGCCTTCCTGTCCTCTACCATCTTCTGGAGTCCATCTAAGCTCACGCCTACTGCTTCAGTGACTCCATCCAGCCACCTCATTCTCTGTCGTCCCCTTCTTCTATTGCCCTCAATCTTTCCCAGCATTAGGCTGTTCTCCAGTGAGTCCTTCCTTCTCATTAGGTGGCCAAAGTATTTGAGTTTTAGCTTCAGGATCTGGCCTTCTAAAGAGCAGTCAGGGTTGATCTCCTCTAGGACTGACCGGTTTGATCGCCTTGCAGTCCAAGGGACTCGCAGGAGTCTTCTCCAGCACCAGAGTTCAAAGGCTTCAATTCTTTGGCGCTCAGCCTTTCTTATGGTCCAGGTTTCACTGCCATACATTGCAACTGGGAAGACCATAGCCTTGACTATACGCACTTTTGTTGACAGGGTGATGTCTCTGCTTTTTAGTGTGCTGTCTAGATTTGCCATGGCTTTCCTCCCAAGGAGCAAGCGTCTTTTAATTTCTTGGCTACAGTTCCCATCTGCAGTGATCTTGGAGCCCAGGAAAATAAAATCTGTCACTACCTCCATTTCTTCCCCATCTATTTGCCAGGAATTGAGAGGGCCAGATGCCATGATCTTGGTTTTCTTAATGTTTAGTTTCAACCCAGGTTTTGCACTCTCCTTCTTCACCTGCAACAAGAGGCTCTTTAGTTCTTCTTCACTTTCTGCCATTAGAGTGGTATCATCTGCATATCTTAGGTTGTTGATGTTTCTTCCGGCAATCTTAATTCCAACTTTTGATTCATCTAGCCCTGCCTTTCTCATGATGTGCTCTGCATATAAGTTAAATAGGCAAGGCGACAGTATACAGCCTTGCCGGACTACTTTCCCAATTTTGAACCAATCAGTGGTTCCGTGTCCAGTTCTCACTGTTGCTTCTTGGCCTGCATATAGATTTCTCAAGAGACAAATAAGATGGTCTGGTATGCCCATCTCTTTAAGGACTTGCCAGAGTTTGTTATGATCCACACAATCAAAGGCTTTAGCATAGTCAATGAAGCAGAAGTAGATGTTTTTCTGGAACTCTGTAGCTTTCTCCATGATCCAGCGTATGTTAGCAATTTGATCTCTAGTTCCTCTGCCTCTTTGAAATCCTGCCTGTACTTCTGGTAGTTCTCGATCCACATACTGCTGGAGTCTAGCTTGTAGAATTTTAAGCATAACTTTACTAGCATGAGAAATGAGTGCAATGGTGCGATAGTTTGAACATTCTTTGGCACTGCCTTTCTTTGGAATTGGAATGTAAACTGATCTTTTCCAATCCTGTGGCCACTGTTGAGTTTTCCAAATTTGCTGGCAAATTGAGTGTAGCACTTTTACTGCATCGTCTTTTAAGATTTTGAATAGCTCAGCTGGAATACTGTCACCTCCACTAGCTTTGTTGTTGCTCAGCTTTTCTAAGGCCCACTTCACTTCACATTCTAGGATGTCTGGCTCGAGGTCAGTGACCACCTCATTGTGATTATCAGGGACGTTAAGCTCATCTCTACAATTTTCTTGAAGAGATCTCTGGTCCTCCTTATTCTATTGTTTTCTTCTATTTCTTTGCACTGTTCATTTAAGAAGGCATTCTTATCTCTTCTAGCTATTCTTTGGAATTCTGTATTTAATTGGGCATATCTTTCTTTTTCTCCCTTGCCTTTCGCTTCCCTCCTTTCCTCAGCTATTTGCAAAGCTTCCTCAGACAGCCATTTTGCTTTCTTGCATTTCTTTTTCTTTGGGATGGTTTTGGTTGCTACCTGTTGTACAATGTTGCGAACCTCTGTCCATAGTTCTTCAGGCACTCTGTCTATCAGATCTAATTCCTTAAATCTATTTGTCACCTCTACTGTATATTCAACAGGGATATGATTTAATTCATACCTGACTGGCCTAGCGCTTTTCCCTACTTTCTTTAATTTAAGCCTAAACTTTGCAACAAGAAGCTCATGGTCTGAGCCACAGTCAGCTCCTGGTCTTGTTTTTACTGACTGTATAGAGCTTCTCCATCTTTGGCTGCAGAGCATATAGTCAATCTGATTTCTGTGTTGACCGTCTGGTGATGTCCATGTGTAAAGCCGTCTCTTGGGTTGTTGGAAAAGAGTGTTTGCTATGACCATCGTATTCTCTTGACAAAATTCTATCAGCCTGTGCCCAGCTTCATTTTGTACTCCAAGGCCAAACTTGCCTGTTATTCCCGTTATCTTTTGGCTTCCTACTTTAGCATTCCAATCCCCCATGATGATAAGGACATCATTTTTGGGTGTTAGTTCTATAAGGTGCTGTAGGGCTTCATAGAACCGGTCAATTTCATCCTCTTCAGCACTGGTGGTTGGGGCATAGACTTGGACTACTGTGATATTGAATGGTTTGCCTTGGATTCGAACTGAGATCATTCTGTCATTTTGAGGATTGTATCCCAGTATTGCTTTTCCTATTTTTTTATTGACTATGAAGGCTACTCCATTTCTTCTGAGGGATTCTTGCCCGCAGTAGTATACCTGATGGTCATCTGAATTAAATTCACCCATTCCTGTCCATTTTAGTTCGCTGATACCTAAGATGTCAATGTTTAGTCTTGTCATCTCTTGTTTGACCACGTCCAGCTTTCCTTGATTCATGGATCTTACATTCCAGGTTCCTATGGAGAAAAAAATCTTTACAGCATCGGACTTTCCTTTCACCACCAGACATATCCACAGCTGAGCGTCCTTTCGGCTTTGGCCCAGTTGCTTCATTCTTTCTGGCGCTACTAGTACTAGCCCTCTGCTCTTCCCCAGTAGCATATTGGACGCCTTCCGACCTGAGGGGCTCATCTTCCAGCGTCATATCGTTTTGCCTTTTGGTACTGTCCATAGGGTTTTCATGGCAAAGATACTGGAGTGGTTTGCCATTTCCTTCTCCAGTGGATCACGTTTTGTCAGAACTCTCTGCTATGACCTGTCCGTCTTGGGTGGCCCTGCATGGCATAGCTCATAGCTTCATTGAATTACGCAAGCCCCTTCGCCACGACAAGGCAGTAATCCATGAAGGGGGGTAATGACCTATAAAGCCCTAAATGGCTTGGGTCCGGGATATTTGAGGGAACACCTGCTGCCAGCATCAAGCTCCCTTCGTCCAGTGCGCTTGCAGAGAGAGGGTCTTCTCAGGGTGCCGCCGGTAAAAGATTGCCGGCGGATAACACCCAGGGGGAGGGCCTTTTCTGTGGGTGCGCCTGCCCTCTGGAACCAGCTGCCCGTGGGGCTCAGGACTACCCCTGACCTATGTTCATTCCGCCAAGACCTGAAGACTTGGCTCTTTGAGCTCTCTGACCCAGGCTGAGAATTTTAACTGGGTTTTATTTTCAGGGATAATTTAATCTTTTATTTGTCTTTTAACTTTGTATTTTGTATTGGTATGATTTTAAAATGCCCTGTAAACCACCCTGAGTCCTTCGGGAAAGGGCGGTATATAAATCTAATAAAATCTAAATCTAAAATCTAAAATGCACCCTGCTTCACATTTTTACATACCCACACACATACATTTTTTTTCCTCCCCTTATTTATTCTGAGGCATGTTTTCTAGGAGGCAGATTGTGGCATTTCTGAAGTGATAGAGGAGGGCGTTGTTTTTCCAACTCAAAAGAAATGTGGTTCTAGTGTGGGATGCAAGCCTTGCTAAGCAGAGCAAAAACACCCAGAATGTGATGATCATCCCTTCAGCCCATGTGTCTGGGCTGGAAGGAGTAGGGCCGTCTCTGGCCACCAGCGGCAACTTTGCCCTGTGGTTTTACGCTGTAATTTTTCCTGTCCAGAACCACACAGATAACTAAGAGAATGGGGGAAAGAAATGTACCATCTAATGACTTGAGACGGGAGATTAAGGATAGTGCTGTGACTGTGAGCTGGCCAGCTATAAACTGATATAATAAATAAATAATACATCATAAATCCAGTGCCTTCTGGGATGAGCCAGAGAAGGAGAGGAAGAGGATGTTGGATTCCTTCTCCTACCTCCTAGGCAGTTTCTGAATCTGACTGTTTCCAATAATGGCCCTTTTCAAGATTAATCCCACTTCTTGTTTTTTTAGCCAGTCTTCAGAAGTGGCTGTTTCTTCCCATTTTAACAAAATCAGATTTTAGAACATTCTCAGCTCGTAGCTCCTATGCCTTCCCCCAAACAATAAAACTCCTTAACAGCGTTTGTATGAGGAAGAGATTCTTTAAAACACTCCTGGCCTCCTTCTCTCAAGTAGCAGAACTTCTTGTCCTTATCAAGTTCTATGTGTTGATTTCAATGAACCTCGGATCACATATCAGGGAGTTGTCATTTTCCCAAGTAACGTAGGGCAAAAGGAATGGATAGGTCCCACCTGCCCATTTTTTCCCTATTCGCTAGTAGCTAGATTGATGGGGATGACTGCTAATATCTGCTATTTACAAGGAAATAGATTATTAAACCTTGCATCATGTGGTTTGGTTTTTTCTATTTTGCTTCTTCAGTAATCATGCTATTCCATTGCTATTGACTTACACTAAAATTGGAGACATAGCCAGTGCTTTTTTTGTAAAAAAAATAAAAATAAAAATGGTGCTCGAACTCACACACGTCATACAACCCGCCTTGCCTACCCTACAAGGTTCCATCCAAAAATGGTGCCGGAACTCCATTCTGGACGTTCTATGACAAAAAAAAAAGCCCTGGACATAGCTGACAGTAATGACATACAGATGTCTGGGGAAGTTTCCCCATTCCTTTGTAGTCCACAAGATCATCTTACTCGTACTTATTGGTGCATAACCCTGATTATGAGAGCCACCAAATTCAGTGCCATTTATTGCCAAATATGCATATACTTTGACTCTTTTATGATTGCAGTGCAAGCTTTCCTTTTACTCAGGATTTTCTGTTCTTCTTCTTCATCTATCTATCTATCTATCTATCTATCTATCTATCTATCTATCTATCATTATCTATTATCCATCTGTCATCTATCATCTATCGTCTATTGTTTATCATCTATATAATCTAATTATCATTTATCATCTATATCTATCTATCCATCATCTATCTGTCATCTATCTTATCTGTCATCTATATTATCTATCTGTCATCTATCTGTCATCTATATTATCTGTCATCTATCTATTATCTATCTGTCTGTCTGTCTATCTATCTATCTATCTATCTATCTATCTATCTATCTATCATTATCTATTATCCATCTGTCATCTATCATCTATCTATTGTTTATCATCTATATAATCTAATTGTCATTTATCATCTATATCTATCTATCCATCATCTATCTGTCATCTATCTTATCTATCTGTCATCTATCTATCATCTATTTGTCATCTATCTGTCATCTATATTATCTGTCATCTATCTATTATCTATCTGTCTGTCTGTCTATCTATCTATCTATCTATCTATCTATCTATCTATCTATCTATCTATCATTATCTATTATCCATCTGTCATCTATCATCTATCTATTGTTTATCATCTATATAATCTAATTGTCATTTATCATCTATATCTATCTATCCATCATCTATCTGTCATCTATCTTATCTATCTGTCATCTATCTATCATCTATTTGTCATCTATCTATCTGTCACCTATATTATCTGTCATCTATCTATTATCTATCTGTCTGTCTGTCTGTCTATCTATCTATCTATCTATCTATCTATCTATCTATCTATTAACTATCTATGTATCTTATCATCTATCAACTTATCCATCTCAAATTGTACTTATGCAATATTTTTTACCATCAAAGCATTGGCTGGGGAAAAATATAATGGTTCAACATATCTGATACATTAAACTACGATGCTTTTTCCCAGGCAAAGGTAAGCCTACCTATTCTCTCCTTCAAGCACCCTTGATGATGAAAGGCATTGCATAAATGCAATCTCGTGTTATTATTTTGTTGCTGATTGGAGACTAGGTTTGTTGTCCATTGTACAATTGGAAAGGAAGGGAGCATTCATTTTTGAGTAAATACAGAACTCAAAGGAGAGACCATCAAAGAAAATGACTGGGGTTTTCAAAAAATAAAGCTTTGTCTTTCAGGATGGGGAAAGTGTAAAATAGGCAATGTTTTTGAAAGCAAGGATTATATTAGTATATGTTTATATGTCAATGTTCTTCAAGGAGAAGAAGAAGAAGAAGAAGGATCTTCTTGGCTATATAGAGAAGAGTGTACATTTCATCTCTATAGTTTGGGACAACACTTCACCAGGTGTTTTAGCAACAGTAAGCAGAATGAGAGGGGTTCCTGAAAGAGAGGGGAGGAAGAGGGGGAGGAAGAGGAGGATCAAAATGCTTTAGAAACTGATTCATTTCCACATTTGCAAAGACTGAATATATGAAGACTGCAATCTACCATTGATTCGTACTAGTAAAAGCTGGGCAACTGACCACCATGGTATCATGTGTTATAAGGGCTTAAGTGGACAAAGGCTGCAGCTTTGGGTGGTGAAACCAACTTTCTATGATCTCGTTACATCCTGAAGCTCCTTTTAATACTTGTATATTACACGTAGCTCAGCTTAAGAGCAAAGCCAACAACTCATCTGCATCTAAATTACTTGCAGTATAACTGTAATTTTTGTGGTTTATCAGACAAACAGTGGCTCATTCTATCAGCAGGGGTTTAATATACTGTTGGTCATTTATTGATTTCCTCCCCTGCCTTGGCAGGCTTGTCAAATCCTCAATGCTTTGGAAAACAATGTGAAAATTGGCTCATCCCATGGATAGACATACAGCTTGTGGGTTTATCAAAAGCAATTAGCCAGATCTTACCTACTTAATACAGTGGCTGAAATAATGCAGGCACATTTGCTGAATATGCTCGAAGCGACGTAAAATATTTGTTTGCCACAGGTTTCATAAAACAAAGAGATTAGGGAAGCTTCTGTAATTAGCAACCTGCAAGTTGAGGCTGCCAGAAAAAAAAATCAGAACTCAACAGCAGTTCAGGAGCAGCTCAGCTATTTGTGCAAAGATGGTCTGCTTCCAATTGCACTTATATTCTGTATCGGAATCCTGCATTTGAATCCCACATTGGTTTTACAACATTTGGTAAATGTGTTTTTATTTCTGAGAAAATTTAGATCCTAGGCCAGGAGGTTCTGGTGGTAAAGGGGATTTATTTTATTTTATTTTATTTTTTGCATGATTTGTGCATGCAGGGTAATGGACAAGAGACACTTCCAGGTACTTTCTAGCCAGTGAAGATAGGAGAATGAGAAATATAGTGGGCATTATATATATATATATATATATATATATATATATATATATATATATATATATATATATATATATATATATATATATATATATTTTCTGGCATTGGAGCATATCCAATCTGCCTGATGGTTGTTTTTTCTCTCCCCTTTTTTTAAGCTTACATGTATATTTTCCTCTCTATATTTCCCTAACTCTAAACCTTCCATGGACCTCACATGGCTGCCAGAATCTAAATGCATCATGTCCAGTCTGAACCTAATGTTATTTGAAATATCTCTTCTTCCTGTGAATGACCCTTATATGGCCTTTGTCACTTCATTAACCTTGATTGACATAGCACTACTGTTTTCTCCATATATACCTGCTATAGTACTACACAGTTAACCAAGCATTAGAGTAGAGTAGACTAGCTAACCCAAGCATTAGAGTGGAATGGCGTGGAATGAGGTAGAGTAGACATAGTTAACCAAGGAGTAGAGTAGAGTAGAGTAGAGTAGAGTAGAGTAGAGTAGAGTAGAGTAGAGTAGAGTAGAGTAGAGTAGATGATAGATAGATAGATAGATAGATAGATAGATAGATAGATAGATAGATAGATAGATAGATAGATAGATAGATATAGACACAGCATTAGAGTAGAGCAGAGTAAAGTAGAGGTAGAGTAGCAAAAGCAATAGAAATGAGAGTCTGTGTGGTGGCAAAGACAATGGAAGACCCATCTTCAGCCACTGAAGCTCACAAAATGACGTTGGGTTAGTCACCTCCCCAACACACATATGCACAGAGTCCAAAGTACTTCACAGGGTTGCTGTTGACAGGAAAAGGGGGAGAGTAGTACTTTGAGGATCTGGAAAAAAAAGTGGCACATAAAAGCCTAAGAAATAAATAATATAAATGCTACTGTTAGGTAAATGAATGTATCAAGGGCCTTTCTGTGCACACTTTTTATAGCTTATGGATTTATCTAAGAAACTACAGAATAGGTTGGAGTGAAGCAAAATGGCCTAAAATTTCCTAAATAACATCCTGAAATTTTCTTTTCTTTATCCTTCTTCTATTTGACATTTGTTTCTCCTGGACCAGGAGTAGGCAACCTTGGCTCTTTTATGACTCGTGGACTTCAACTCCCAGAATTCCTGAGCCAGCACAGCTCAGCTTGGAAACCTCTCGCTTTCCCCTCAGCATGGCTGACTCAGGAATTCTGGGAGTTGAGGTTCACGAGTCATAAAAGAGCCAAGGTTGCCTACCCCTGGTATATACCTATGACCCTTGTCAGCTTTCCTTTTCGGATACGGGCCGAGTTTTGACTTCTCTGGCATTATTTTCTGAAAAGGTGTGGGAGAAACTGTTTCCTAAAGGTGAATGCAGAATTCTAGGCTCTTGACTCCTGGACTGCCAGAGCAGTTAATTTTACTGTTCTGAGCCATGTTAATACATTCACCCACACCCCTTTTATATTCTCTCACAGCCAAAGTTTCCAATTGAATATCTGATTTAGTTTTGTCTGCTTGGATGCCCTTTAGGTAAAGGACACCACTCACAAGTGGAATTAGAAGCGTTCCTTTTCATTCCTTTTTTTTTTGGTCTTCCTCCCCTGCAGCCAGCAGAAAAAAAAGGAAGCAAAGAATCAGGCAAATGTGGAGATGCGGCAAATTCTCTAGCCACTGAGCAATGAGGTTTCATACTCGGCTGGAGGACCCATTCATCTTAATCCATCTGGAAAGAGGTCTACTTGCAATATTTCACAATCTAAGTACTTTCTGACAAATCTATTAATTATGCACTCAAACAAATTATTTGCTGCCTGTGGAGAATTGCGCCTGGATTTTTCTCCCAAGCCAGAGTCTTGCCGTTGTTGTTTTTTTTAACTCATTGTTGTCACAGCTGGAACTGTCCTGGCATTTTTTTTATTAACTTATTGATCCCCCTTCCTTCACCACCACCACCACCACCACCCTTTTTAGGGATTCCAAGTGCCAGCTGGAAAGGGGGATTTGATAGAGTAAACAAAATTCCAGAAATTGGCAAAAGGAACTCAATTAGACAAGGTACCAACTGTTCGGGGGGGTTTCTCCCCCTTTCCAGGGTGATTATGAGTTACACTGAGTGCCGTTTGTCAACAAAACATCAGATATACAAACATTCCATTGGGTTTCATGGGTGTGAAGGCTTCTCTTTAAAATGAGATGGAAGCTTTAAACCAGATCTGGGCATTTTACGAACCACAGGCTAGATCCTGTCCTTTGGCTGTCGCTGTCCAGCCCAGGTGAGGTCAATAGGAAATTAGAAATCAAATGTAAATAAGTATACACCATGCACACAGTATAACTGCAGTGCTTTTACAGATAGTCCTCGACTTGCAGCAGTTTGTTTAGTGACAAAATTCAAAGTTATGGCACTGAAAAAGTGATCTACGACCGCTTTTCACACTTACGACCATTACAGCATTCCCCCATGGTCACATGATCAAAATTCAGATGCTTGGCAACTGACTCATATTTATGACCATCGCAGTGTGTCCTGGGGTCATGCGATCCCCTTTTGCAACCTTTTGGCCAGCAAAATCAATGGGGGAAGCCAGATTCACTTAACAAATGTGCTACTAATTTAAAAAGTGCAGTCGTTCATTTAACAACTGTGGCAAGGAAAATTGTAAAATGGGGCAAAACTCGCTGAACAGCTGTCTCACTTAGCAACAGAAATTTTGGGCTCAATTGTGGTCGTAACTTGAGGACTACCTGCATCTTGAAGATGAGTATTTTTTTTTCATTTTGTGTGTGAAGGCCAACGGGCCTTCACAATAATGTGTTGATCCTATTGGTTTTATTACACCACAACAGTCCAGTTTCTCATGTGTACCCTTGGGAAAATTAATTGCCCATCCCTGCAATTTCCAATTGCCCAACCTTTCTTTCTCTTTCTTTCTCCAGGAAAGGAAGAATAAAATGCTGCATTTGGCTGCCCAAATGATGCCAAGGGAAGACATCTTGTCCAAACAACTTCTGTTCTCAGTAGTGGTGCTAATATTATTACAGAGAGGGATTTTAGCTCTCAGAAAATTTTTAGTGAATTTCTTTTTTTCCCCCGCCCCCTCCCAAGAGAAATTCAAAGGAATCATCCACTGATTTCTCTCCCCAAGAATTTCATGGGAAATTTTGAAAGGATACTTTGGATTCAGCTCTATTATTATTTTTTAGGAAGGGAGGGAGGATTAACATAAGTTTCAGAAGCTGTTTTCAGTCAACATTGGAACTAGGAAATCAAATCAGGTAGACTCTTAGTCTGATCCAAGAAGGTTCTGTGTCTAAGTGAACCTCAGCTCGGCACAATCACATGACTCCGAATTTAAAAAGGATCAGAACAATGGCAATACAGCAATACTGTTGGCTAGGCAAAAATGCCTGGGTGTCCTTCTCATCTGAAAGCCACTGCGTGCAGAATGTCTTGTAGGCCATCATCTCAGCATGCAAACTCTGCATTGCCTGTGATCACAATCCCAAAGTGTAAAGCACACGATTAACTCTGCTTTCCAGCCACACGACTTCCTACACGAGGCTTCCTGATTCCAGTGTGTTCGGGTTACGCTTACTTTACAGTGGTGGGATTCAGCCCGTTCGCACCGTTTCAGCAGAACTGATCACTAATTTTTTTTTGTTGAGTTTGGTGAACCGGTTATGATCAATCCGTGTTTTCTGCAACACATCTGGGTTTTGTTCAACTTCCTTCCAGTTGGAAGGGGGGGGGGAAACTCCCCAAAAGTCCAAGAGTGGAGCGACGGAAACCAAAAGTGAGATGCAGCACATTCAATCATGTCAGCTGGCCACCCACCCCTTACCTTCCACTCCCCTCCTGAGCTGGACTGCCATGTTGTGGAGGATGGGCCTTACCTGGTCTCCATCCACCATTTTGGAGCCAGCGATGGCTGTGCGGAGGAAGGAAGGAAAGAAGACTTAAGGAGAGCCAGGGAGGCAAAGGAAGTTACTGTAAGCCCCCTTTCTCCCTTTCCCGGCTGGGATGGAGGCAGCCCACACCGGCTGATGCTTCATGCAAGCAGGTGTGATCCTGGCGACCGAGTTTTGTTCCTGGGTGGTCGTGGGTGAAACCAATCACCCTGCAGAAGTTTTCCACCTCTGCCTCTTCCTCAGGCAGCTTACTCCCTTTACTTTTAGCATTCAGGGAAGCCCGTGCCTTTAAGTTTCTCTTCGGGCAGAGAGACCAGTTGTTCAATTATTTGAATCCCACCACTGGTTACGCACACGGTTGTACAAGCAATCCCAACGTGGCTGTTTCCTCCTACTCTGGAAGAATGGAGGGTGAAGCCAACTGAATCTTCGGAGATGGCAAAACTGATTAAAGAAAAGATCAGTCTGGAAACCACTGTTGGGCTTTGTGCTCGAAACTGGAAAAAAATAACATTTAATTTTGGGATTTGACAATTAGAACTGCTTTATGATTACGGAAATACTGTGCATTATTGTTGATTTTTATAGCTGTATGTGTACCCAAGAAAGTTGGAAGTTTTGCCTTATTTTCCCCATTCCCTATTTCTCTTCTTTTTCTTCTTTTTGCACTGCAGATTTTGGTTTTTTTTTTCTTTAATCTCTCTTTCCTCTAACCCCTCCTCTTTTTTTGCTTTTTTGGTACTTTATTCTTTGCTGAAGTGTAATAAAAATAATCTTACACAGAACCAGTTGTTCACATATTTGAATCCCACCACTGATCTCATCTGTTGATTACCCTGTAAGAAATATGCACGGGACAGGGGGACAAAAATGTACTACAGTTGTAAACCCTAGCAATATATGTCAGTTGGTGCAGGACCAGTCTGATCCTGAGGATTTTAGACTACTGAAACCTTGAGGCTATGCAGATGGGGCTAAACAAGATGTGTATGTCCATATTTAACAAGCATGGCTATTTTTCCCCATAGGTCAAACAGCAACTGTTGATTTTGAAAAGGCAGGAGAAGAAGATTAACAAGCACACACCAGAATGCCCATTCTCCCGTTGGACCCAAAATAGCCTTAGGTGCATCATTTTTATTAGGGCCAGGGAGGTGGAGGAAAGAGTTAAGCACAGTGGTGGGATTCAAATAGGCAAAGAACTGGTTCTCTGTGTGGATGCCGCTTCCGGAAGTCCATTCTGGGCCTGGGCAACCAAAAATGAGCTACCGGGTCTGTTGAACTGGTGCGAACTGGCTGAATCCCACCACTGGTTAAACACCCTTCCCTCCCTCCCTCCAGGGTTCCAGATTTAAATAAAACATGCATAATTAAACATCCTTGGTATGTATGCACATCACAGACCATTGTCATATTTATATGTGGTGATTTATAGCATATAAGTATGTATACCCGTGAAAACATAAGTAATCCATTTTATTTATTTCTCTCCAAGACCAGCATAAGATACCAGCTGAAACTAGAGAAGTGCAAACCAAACACAGATGGAAAGGAAAGTATATAGGCATCTCTAGGAACAGTTCGAAAGGGACGCAGTGGCTCAGTGGGTTAGGACACTGAGCTTGTCGATCAGATGGTCAGCAGTTTGGCAGGTCGAATTCCCAAGTGCCGCGTAGCAGAGTGAGCGCCTGTTACTCGTCCCAGCTTCTGCCAACCTAGTAGTTCGAAAGCACGTAAAAATGCAAGTAGAAAAATAGGGACCACTACGGTGGGAAGGTAACAGCGTTCCATGCACCTTTGGTGTCTAGTCATGCCGGCCACATGACCACGGAGACGTCCTCGGACAAGCGCTGGCTCTTCGGCTTTGAAACGGAGATGAGCACCGGCCCCTAGAGTTGGAAACGACCAGCACGCATGTGCTGGGGGAACCTTTACCTTTACTTTTAGGAACAGTTCAGCAGTGTCTCTATGGGCCTGCTTCTTTGCACAGGGAAGTTTGCCTGTACAAAGCCATTCCAATAGAGGAATACATTAAGACTAAAATATGCAAAAGCAACACAGTCTGTTCTTTGCCAGCCCTTTAGAAAAAGTGAAATATTTAATGCTAAACAGTAGTAATTCATGTTCCGGTTAGATTTCTGGGAAAAGAATGGCAACATGAGTGGAGTTGTTCTTTATGAGCCTCACGCCAAAGGTTAGGAACAAGTTTGTTAATTCACACGTGGATTTTTATTAGGCCACCCAGAAGAAGACCGAAGTAAATCGGGAAGACAAAGGAAGAGCTTAGCTCAATATGAACTGCAGCAATTCTGCATAATCACTGGAATGCAATATTTTTCAAAGTGCTCAGATTAGGTTGTTTGCTATTGACCTTCATTTACGGAAAGCAGGTAGCTGAGAATCTGTCAACACACAAATAAATGAGAGGGCTGAAATGCAGGGATATATCTTTCTAAGCATAAGGAGAAATAAATAGTACACGGCAACCTCTTCATTTACATTAACGACATCAATTCTGTTTGGACAGACACGGCTAATGTCCTTCTTGCGTGTTTAATGTTGTCTGGGCAAATTAAAGATCAGATCGCGCTGTCTCAGATTTTGTCTTTTGTTCCAAATAAGTCATCACAAAAGAGCAATGGAGAGAGAGAGAGAGAGAGAGAGACCCTGCAATAAAGAGTAAACAGCCACACTATTGCATTTAATGGGATACTTTTAACGTTGCGTGGCATGTGGCTTGGAAACCTGGAATTTCACAATGCTTTATTTCTTTTTGCCTCTCGTTCCTTTTGAATTGCATATTTAATGAACAAGAAAAAGCACCGACAATATTTTTCGCATTTCTCTCTTGTCTCTTTCTTTTGTGTTTATTCAGAATCTGTAAGTCATTTCAAAGATGTGGTTGTTTTGTCATTCCCCTTCCGTAATATCTTGGAAACTTAAATTATCCCTCCTTTAATTAGGGATAACTTGAATTTTCATTCATTCATTCATTTGTTCATTCATTCATTCATTGTGAACCGCAGTACCAAAACTAATGTGCTGATAGGAATATATTCAGCCTATGCATTTCTGGATGTTGCAATGCAGGTTTGAGCTCACCAAATTGCTGATTTTTCCCCTAACAATTTATATCAAATTGGGAGTGGGTGGGGTTGGTACAGATGTTAAAGAAGGAAATTCGGATTGATGCACAGCAAGAACTGAAAAGCTTTTGTAAAGGGATTCTTCTGCAACTGATCAAAATTAAAAGTAGTTTGAGTATTCTTCGTCACAATTAAAGAGGTGAAAGACCCCCCTCCTTTGACAATAGATTTGACAGCTTTGCCCTCAAAACAATTCATGGTGGATAAATGTTAGCCATGGTTGAAAACTGGCTAGGATGCACCTTCTTTTTAAAACATAAGGCATAGCTGAGGAATCTAGGTATTATGCCAGTTAGCCTAGAGAATATTTTTCAGTTGGGAGATGAAGCAGCACCAACCGGGGGACTGGTTTATTGAAGCATCGTTTTGATTATTGTTAATGTGGTTATAAAATGTGGTGGAGATTTCTCTAATGATGATAGTTCATAAAAATTATGAACACTTGTACCAATAATAACAAAACTAATGTCAGTAATATACTCTATTGGCCCTACTTTTAATCTAATGTTTATTTCCTTCATCTAATTTTCTATATTGGTCTGGTCTGATGGGTTTAGGGGTATTTTAATATTATTGTATTAACTTATTGAATTGGGCTGTAGTATTTAATATTTTTTAACTTTTGTATATTGTATTTTATTGTATTGCCCTGTACACTGCCCTGAGTCCTTCGGGAGAAGGGCGGTATAGAAATTAAATTATTATTATTATTATTATTATTATTATTATTATTATTATTATTATTATTATTATTATTATTATTATTATTATTATTATTATATTTTACTCGCTATCTGCTGACACTGAAGTTCTCTTAGTGTGATGTATTTATTTATAAGAAACAGATTCAGTGTGTAATAATCTAAGCCAGTTTAAAGAACTGTGAAACAATATGAAAGTCAGATGGAGAACCTAGAACCAGCACAAACTTGGTTTCAAACCCTCAAGTTTTCCTATTCATAGACAAAGAGAAATGGACAGTCTTCTTCTCATCAAGTGGATGAGGGAATAGGGCGGTATATAAATATAAATATAACTAAATAAATAAATAAAATAAATAAGATGAGAAGTTGAAAGAAATGTTCATTTTAAAGCTTTGGTACAGGTTCATGGAGGCATTAGGAGCAAGTACCTACTCAGCCATCAAACTCACTGGGTGACTTTAGATGAGTAATGACTTTTTACCCACTGTAATCCTAGACTTAATCATTGGATATAAAGTGGAAAGAGTAGCAGTAGAACACTTGAGGTGAAGGGGAGAAGAAACATAGCACAGGCAGATAAATAAAATACTAATTTCAGGCCCTCAGTTCCAGCAAATTAAATGGAGGCTGAATACTTGGTATTTCTGCTGCAGTACTTCTAGTTTGGTGGATCTGGGATTGTCTCACTGATGGGTGAGTGAAGGCTCATTCCTCAAACTCAGCCCTTTCAGTTCAGAAGCAAAGAGGGGGCAAAACTGTGGTACAGTTGTTTTTTGTGGCCCAAGGACTACACAATGTGTTGGTATACATTGTGAGTGGCTCCTGAACATACAAGTACATTTCTCCCTACCACACATGTAACAGAGTCCATTGGAATTGGGCATCCAATAAATAAATAAATAGGACACGTGCATTCACTACCTGTGCATAATCCCTTCTCTCTTGTACATGCACCCAGAGACAAAACAGATGCACACTGTCAACAAAAGTGCAGCATTTCCACCCACTTTCCAAATATAAAACTGTTCAAATAGTCCATTTCACACTTTGCACCTGGGCTTTTTCCCCCCTGCATGAATGGGACAGGGCATTTTACAAAATTATGAAGATTAACACTTGTCCCTTTTCCAAGATTTACCATAAGTGATTCCAAGATATTCAATGCCTCTTTCAAAATCTCCACAGAGTTGGTCTTTAAACTTTTTCTTACCATCTTTTCCACCCACAAATCAAAGGTATGAATCTTAGAAATGCTCTGCCACAGGGAATTTCACTGCTTCATAAATACAAAGAATTGTTGACTTGCTCAAATTTAAGGTACCGTAGCATGATTCTTTACGGCCTCGTGTTTTCCACCAATGTATTACTTTATTTATTTGCATTTATTTAATAAAATGTAATTAATACAATATGTAATAAGATAAAATAAGTTTATTATTTTAGGCTTCTTTGATTGATTGATTGATTGATTGATTGATTGATATAGCCGCCCATCTCAGCAAACAACTCTGGGCAGCTCAGAATTCAATGTTTCTATAGGATTTTGAAGTATTTGATGAGTTCAGATATGGTCAAAACAGCCTGGATCCTGCCAGGGCAAACACATTATGTGACAGATGTGGAAAAAAGGCAGCAAACATTGGAAGGGGTATCCCCTAACCCAGCCAATGAGTTTACATGTGGTAAAGGAGACCGGCCCATTGCCATGGTTACAGAAAGGGTCAACTGCCAGTCAAGAAATGAGAAAGCCACTATGTTGTCTCAAGCAGCAAAATACTTTAGGTTAATTCTTTGTGCCTACATCTATATCTATTTTACTAAGATAAGAGCTAAAGAGTATAATAAATGGCTTCTTTCATCATGGTGCCCCCATCTCTAGCAAAGTAAAATGCTTTTGAATGCCACCAGTTCTTTTGAACCTGACCTACTATGTGTTTAGGATCAACTCATGAGCAGCTGTATCGCAACTTATAGTGTCCCTCTGATCATGTTCCACAGAACTGTTATATAGGCAGCTTGGTTTGGAGAAAAGGGTCTTCTCCCAGCTTCCAGTGTACTAATGGTTTTGGGATACATGCAGTGGTGGGCTTCAGCCAGTTTGCACCAGTTTGGCAGAACCAGTAGATATTTTTTTTGCTGCCCAGGCCCAGAATGGACTTCCGGAAGTGGCATCCACAGAGAACTGGTTGTTCACATATTTGAATCCCACCACTGGATACATGGGTTGGGAGCCAGTAGTTAGAGGGAAGCAGGTAAAAATTGACAGCTAAATTTTATTTTATTTTATCAGCCAAGAAGGTAGATAAATTATTGGTGCAAGATAAGATAGAGAAAGAAGATGATTTTAATTTCCTTATAGCAAAATAGTGACATTTCTCTAATACAGCCTAATACAAAAAAACCATCAGCAAGATGGTATGCAATCTGGCAAGCAAGATGAAATAGCCTTTCCTCCTTGTGGCTACAGAAATTGACCTTTCTAAAACCAAAAAAAAAGCTGTTCAAGGGACAGTTAAGGGGCAGTTGATGACTTATTCTCTGGCCATATTCAATAGGTAACAATAAAAGGGCAAGCATTCTCACAGTGAATTGAATAACCAGGTTAGTATTTGTTAGCTTCAGAATGATATTCTTGTTTAGGTAGAAATAAAAGTCCTCTGCTTGAATTTAAGGCAGTCTTGGGTTTTCTTAGAACTTTTACTTTGAAACTACAGACTGTTTAGGTCATGCTGCATTAAAATAGGTTATGCACAGAACATCTCCACAAGATAAAATCTATGAAAAATGTAATTAATACAGGATTGAAATCACAGCATTTATTTCTGTAATAGCAAATCAGTCTGTATAATTAGCAACCCTCTAAACCAAATTTACTTCTTCAGCTGTGAATTGTGACCTGGAAGATATTTCTCATACACACACACACACACACACACACACAGGTTTTTTTTTCATTAGTTTGCATATTAAGGAAGGTAGCAAAACTGTTTTGCTACCTTCCTTAATATGCAAACTAATGGAAAAAAAAACCCTGTGTGTGTGTGTGTGTTTGT
The DNA here is from genome assembly GCF_964194415.1 of Vipera berus. NCBI lineage: Eukaryota > Metazoa > Chordata > Lepidosauria > Squamata > Viperidae > Vipera > Vipera berus. The sequence continues at coordinate 84,330,018 of NC_138203.1, forward strand.
GAAATATCTTCCAGGTCAAAACTGTTTTGCTACCTTCCTTAATATGCAAACTAATGAGGAAAAAAACACAGTGTGTGTGTGTGTGTGTGTGTGTGTGTGTGTGTGTAAGAGAGAGAGAGAAATATCTTCCAGGTCACAATTCACAGCTGAAGAAGTAAATTTATATACAGTATCTCATATTGTTAACCTTAGGCCAGAGGACCAAAAAAAGTCACTATGGAGATTGCAACTGCATGATTGAAGCATTGTCCTTTTTGCTTGTGTGTCATTGTTATGGGGCTGACCACTAGTTTTGACTTTTTTCTACTTTCTGTTGCTGGACAGAAATCCTTCACAGTGAAGTTGTATAATCTGTTGTATAATGCTACTCATTATTTGATTATTTGGAGTCAGTTACTCTTTTTCAGCCCAACTCACCACACAGGATTATGGGGAAAATAGGATGCAGAAGTATTACATTATGTTCACTTGTTTAGGGTCATATATGCCAATCAGCATACATTTGGAGGAGCTGTGTAGTTACAGAAAGTGAATGGAATGGAATGGAATGGAATAGAATAGGTGTAGAGCTGGAAGGGACCTTGGAGGTCTTCTAGTCCAGCCCCCCACTCAAGCAGAAGAACCTATACCATCTCAGACAAGTTGCATATGGTTAGCATAGTTTAGCATAGCTGCATCTCTTTCAGAAGTTGCATACAAATATTAAACATACTCCAAATGTCTAGGATAGGGAAAGTTAAGGGTGAGAGATGTGGATTTTTTTTTAACCATGTGGTTTTTCAGAAAATCCATTTTCAGATATTTGACAAAATGGATATTTTCATTATTATTATTTGCTTTCTTTATTTAATAAGATAGAGCAAATAAGATACAGCAAAGGGGGGGGGGGAAATAACAAAAACCCCAAAGACAGCAAAAGTAAGATAGAAGAGAGGGAGGGAGGGAGGGAGGGAGAGATAATAGAGTTTTACACATCAGTTTCAGTAAACAGACAGATTGCATTTGGATTATTACAGAATGGATTAATATTGAAATGAGTGTTGTGCAGATATGGAACAGGTTTAAACTAATGTTTAGATAATAGTCCAGAATACCAAGGCAGACAATTTATATGAAGAAGAAAAGAAGGGCTGAATCCATTTGAGTGTGTCTCTTCTCTTTCTTCTCCCCCCTTCTCTCCAAAGGTTAAGCTGCATTAATTTTATTCATGGTTCAAAAATGCTGCTGTAGTTATTGCAGGTCCGCATACGAGGACCAGAGACATAGCAATATAATCCCGTGCCTATATTTCTAAAATGGCATCATTACCCTCCATTATCAATACTCGAGTTCTGCTACTCAGCATAGTTCTATTACTGAAGGATTGTAACTTTCAACCTATTTCAACTTCGGTGCGTTTCATTTTCCCCTTTCCCCCCATCTGAAGGAAGAGGAGGAAGTGAAGAAACCAAGAGAGCCTGTTTATTATTATTATTGTTGTTGTTGTTGTTGTTTTATGTATTGTGGCAAAGCAGCAATGGCTGCCTTAGTCAATTGCAAAGGGTCAAACATCAAGACCAATGCATGCACAAAATCTTAACAGAGAAGCCAAGGAAACTTTCTCATGATAGATATCTCTGCAATTTTGTCTCTCCATCTGTCATATATCTTTAAACTGCTTTGCCAGCATTGGCTGGAGAAAACTGAGTTGTGTGAAGGTTCTATTATCTGGAGTATTAGAGATTTTATCTTGGACTTTCCTACTTGAAATATAGCTTCCCACTATGAGCCGGATGCAGACATATCTTTTTTTTTTTTAGGCAGGCAGCACTGTTGAGATGCCGGCATCCACTTCTTCCTGTTAGGGCCCATTTAAGCATGGTGAGCAATAAGCCAAAAGGTGGGAGGAGAATCTGTCTGGGTTAAAGATGGAGGTCAATGTTCAAAATCGGTAGAGCTGTTGGTTGCACCGTCTCATCTCTTAAGGTACACGTTGATGATTGCAATACTTCTATCGTTCCTGGAAAAGGAATTTCTTCTGTGCAATACATGCCTGAAGCAATTGTCTGTACCTGGACATGAAGTGACTCACTCTAACTTAGGTCTTAAGCAAGTAAGAGAATGAAATAGTTGATGGTTCTCTTTAATGATGCATTTTTAACACCTTTTGTCTCACCTCTGTTCAGGCTTTGTTTTTACACTCTTTATGGAAATCAAACTAGGCAAGGATGGAACTTTGCTTACATGGCAATGCATTAAAAATGAGGAGGGCTTTGATCAAGCAGTCTCAGCCACCATCTTGGATTTTTTTATTCCCCACCCCAAAGTTCCTCCGACATCTACAAATAACTATGGAGTGTTACTGGCCTGTTCCAAAGAAAAATATTCTACAATGGCTACTTTAAAATAAAATTTTAAAAAAGCGGGGGGCGGGGAGGGAATGTAACTTGTTTTGGACTTTAATTCCCAACAGCCTCAGTCAAAAGGTCTTTTACTAAAGGATTATGGGAGCTGTAGTTCTAAACATCTGAAGAGCAACAGATGGCTTCTTCCCTTCTTGTTATGTGGATAGAGGAGAGACTGCAGACTTCTGCTTCATTGCTGATGTGCAACTAGAAATTCTCCAATAAAAAGAGAAGCCAGGAGATGATCAAGAGATATAAAACCAACTGTTGCTGGCTAATTTTGGATTTGTGAGTTGAATAACAAAGAGGGTATAGATTGGGTAATTACAGTTAATAAGAGTATGTTAGTGAAGATCCAGTTCTTAGTGGCAAGGTAGAAATTCTATAGGATTGAATCACAAAGGGGTTGCTTCCATTGGGCAAATTTTATGGACCTTCAAACTCTCCACCCCCACCTCTGGCTCAGTCAAGAAAAGATTATATATGCACAAGTATTAATATATAGCGATATTGAGCACCTGCTAAGACAAAAGAAGAAAATAATAGAACTGGAATTTTATTACTCACAAGAGTAAAGAGTAAATAGGAAGAGCTAGCTGGTGTTAACCATCTCTTTTTAATTGAAATGAATTGAATTTATTAAATTTATATGCCGCCCTTCTCCCTAAGGACTCAGGGTGGCTCACAACAATAAAAAGTTAAAAAACATAACATACAAAATTTAAAAAAGAATTCAACCATAAATGTAATAAATACATAACAATTAACCCAATAAAACCAAATTTAAAACTATAATCAGTCCAGGCCTGATTGTTGGATCATCCATGTCTTCAGGTCACGGCAGATGGATCGAACGTCAGGGGCCATCCGCAGCTCCGGAGGCAGTTCATTCCAGAGGGTTGGCGCGCCCACAGAGAAGGCTCTCCCCCTGGGGGTCGCCAGCCAGCATTGCTTAGCCGACGGAACCCTGAGGAGGCCGACTCTGTGGGAGCGAACCAGGCGATGGGAGGTTGACAATGGCAGCAGGTGGTCTCGCAAGTACCCCAGGCCTAAGCCATGTAGGGCTTTAAAGGTAATTACCAGCACCTTGAATCGCACCCAGAGGGCAAGCAGAAGCCAATGTAGCTCACGCAGGAGTGGTGTAACATGGGAGTATCAAGAAACTCCCATAAGCACCCACGCGGCCGCATTCTGCAACAGCTGAAGCCTCCGGGTGCACCTCAAGGGCAGCCCCATGTAGAGACCATTGCAGTAATCCAGGCGAGAAGTGACAAAGGCATGGGTGACCATGCATAGGGCATCTCGGTCCAAAAAGGGGCGCAACTGGCGCACCAGGCGAATCTGTGTGAAGGCCCCCCTGTGTTAATTAGAAGATGTGGGTCAGTCACAAAAATCAGCCAACCAAGCAACCAAAATCTTGAACAACACCACTATTTCCCAATAATAATAAGATCAAGAATCATGAAGAAAATTCTAAAGAGCCCTGAAGATGAAGTCGAACAGGGGTGTCAAACTCAATTTCATTGAGGGCCGCATCAGCATTGCGGTTGCCCTCAGGGGGCTGGGTGGGTGTGGCCTGGGTGGGCGTGGCCTACTGGGTGGGCGTGGCTAAAGTGCGTATGGCCTACTGGGTGGGCATAGCCAGCTCTACATCGTTCGCATCAAGGGTGCCTATGGGGGCCTGGGCAGGAGTGGGACAGATCTGAGGGTCTCTGGCAGGAGGAGGGTCTCTGGGCCAGGGCCAAGGCAGTGGGGGCCGTTCCCTCACTGTTTCCAGGATGGCTTCGCGGGCCACATGAAACCACTTCGCGGGCCGGATCTGGCCCCCGGGCCTTGTGTTTGACATGTCTGAAGTAGAAATACCAAACTCTTTCTGGAAAGATTTAAAAGGGGGTGGGGGGAGGTAAATTCAAATACAGATATTGAGGCCACTTTTTTCCTACCCCTTTTATTGAATGCTCATTGTGTATGTTGCCTTTTGGCTTCAAGCTGTGTTTGGCCCCACCATATTGATCATAGGCTGAATTCTTTATGATAAGATGGCTGTTTGCTGAAGCAATACTCAGTGCAGAATCAGACTGAAGCATAAACCAAGCAAGTTACAATTTAGGACCTCACTATCTGAAGGGCCCTCTCACGATGTCACATTTGTTTTCATTGTTACAGTTTAATTTCATAGGTGACTCTCTCCATAAATTCTCCTGTAGGAGTCATAGGACCCTCGCTAATTGATTAAAAGAAGTGTAGTTTCTGCATGTATTCATACCTTCAATTCAGTCAATCAATCAATCAATCAGAATAGAGCTGGAAGGCACTTGGAGGTCTTCTAGTCCACACACACACACCCCCGCTCAAGCAGGAGACCCTATACCATCTCAGACAGGTGATTGTCTAATCTCTTCTTAAAAACCATCAGTGATGGAGCGCCCACGATTTCTGATTCAAAGAGGGCCTTTCCCTTATATCCCATCATGGCTTTGTTTGTAATACAAGTTTGGGGCCTTTTTGTCAAGTTTATTTCCCACCCTTTTTGTATATTTGTGCTATAACTTCCTATGACTGACAGCCTCACCCTGTCTGAATCCATTCCTAACCCCATGATTGGTACAATGAACTAGCTTTCAATTTCTCCATTGTTTTTTCTAGTCTAGTATTCAGTACAACCTGCAAAGTCCGAGAGCCAGCATAGCTTTAAGTTCAACTATCTGCTTTTCATCAAAACACTGGAGTGGAAATATTTTTTTTTAAAAAAAAATCAATTGTTTTGCAATGTTAATATATTACATATATGCCGGGCAAGCAGCCAGAGCAACAGATGATTAGGCGGAGGCTGAGCTATTTTTCTTAATGTTTTCATGTTTTGGTTTCAAACAGAAACAGCAAAGGCTATGCAGGCAGGCAGCAGGGAGCCAGCCATATTGGGTTCAGAAATTTGAATTTGTGAGTGAGAAAAGAAAAATGTGACTGTTTTTGCATCTGTATTAGTCTACTGCAGAAAAAACAAAAACAAAGAAATATGTAGGATCATGAAGCCTGTCTGATGATAATGTAAAGATTCTTTTAAAAACTCTGATTCTATTAGGATGGTGGAGATAGGGGGATTGTTCCATTTGACAGTAGTCTTTGTGCCTGCCCATTTTGTGCATGAAAAGGATGTAGGCAGGTGAGAGAGTGACTGAATGGGATGGCCATGTATTCTGCCTTAAAGGAGCCAACCCTGTATTTGAAAGGAAACAGACTGTATCTAAAGAAGACTAAATGCACTCCTTAATGGGGAAACCATGAGAAGGGTAAGAAAATGGCCTTGAATTTGCCCATCCACACTTACTGCTTGGGTAGCAAGATGGCAAACATACAAGTCATTTCCTGGGGGGTGGGGGAAGATAAAATACATTACATTTTCATTGGATGATAGCAATTATTTCCAAATTGGTCTAAGCACCTGTAGATCTTAATAGGTATGCTCTCTGTGTGTTTGTGTATGTACACATGCACATACATGCCTTCAGGTCAGTGTTGACTCTGAATTGCTCCTTCCTAGGGCTGACAGAGCATGACTGGATGTAAGAGTGCTGTATGTGTGAATGACTTTAAGAAATAGCAGAGGGGGCAGAGATGCCGCCTAAGGAACAGTCAGATAAAAGTGGGTACAGCCTACAGCTGCATAATGGACAGAGAAAGAAACTCAGACAGCAACTTCCCTAATCCCTCAGGCTGTAAAGGAGACAATGGGAGATTTGTAGTGTCAGGCCTGCAAGATTCCACTAATTCCATTAATGTAGCCTTACAGTACAATTGAAATAGTTCATCTAGTCATGTTTCCTGTCTCATCTAGGAAGGGAAGGCTGACACTGGCTTTGTGCCTAAGGTGGGACTTGTTAACTCATGGTCTCACGGTTTCTAGCCTGATGTCTTAACCACTACAGCAAACATATGAGGTAAATACATATTCCACTGTGCCCCTCCCTGTTTTTTGATGATCTTCTCTTCTCTTCTCACATGTACTAAAGCAAGGATTCTGATTTGAGTACAACCACTTGCCAAAGTTCACGGTGGCAGCCCTTCTCTGTTCAGTTGACATATTTACATTTTTATTTGTACAATTGAATGAACCTTTATTGTCAAAGTACAACCATGTATACATTGAGATTGGCTGAGCCTCCCTTCGTGCCCCCCCCACAACTCACAGTGACAACAAACCCACCGTCTTGTTACACCATGTGAGCTAATTGCACACAACACACCGGCCTCACAAGTCAATTATTCACAAAGTTATTTCCCGTTCAAGAGCCTGACAGCCCATGGATAGAAGCTGTTCTTCAGCCTGTTGGTACAGCTGGCTATACTCCTTCCTGGCCACCTGGGTTGTATTGACTTTCCAGGTAAGATCTTCACAGAGGTAGACTCCCAGGAATTTAAAGGAGGAAACTCTCTCCACACAGCCGCCACCCCCCCCCCGATGTAAAGTGGGGCAGGTTCCTCTCTTTTCCTTTGGAAGTCTAGCACCATCTCCTTTGTCTTGCCATTGTTCAGGTGCAAGTTGTTCTCTAAACACCATATGGATAGTTTTTGTACCTCCCCCCCTGCGCTGTTTCATCTCCACCTGTAATAAGACCCACTACGGTGGTATCATCTGCGAACTTAATTATCACAGTAGATGGGTCGGACAATACACAATTGTATGTGTACAATGAGTACAGGTAGGGGCTAAGCACAATTTGAAGGTTTGTACTGTATTTTGTACTATAGTGTGTTTTATATTCATATGCTCCTTACTAGACTAAACTGCTTCAGGTTCTTCTTGGCCCCAGGAATCCAGGATTAGTTATAATTAGCAACCATCCTCCAAACCATTGTTCAGGAGAAAAGATTGTCATCCTCTCCTTAACTTTGATTTTTTCCCCCCTAGCAATTATTTTTATTCCTCTTTTTAAATACAACCCTATTGATTCTTCCTCCTCATCACCACCATTATCCAATAAAAAAGCTGGATGTGTTAAGCTTTCACTATGAACCAGCAAGTTTCTTATTGATGCTCCTAAGTTCTAAAGAAGCCGGAAATACACACACACGCTATAGATTTTTTTTCCTCTTTTGTACCTTAATGTAGGGGGGGGGAACAACCACTCCCCATTTTAAATTTCAAACCTTTGTGCTCATAAGGCTGAAGTGTTTTATAGTCTGTGAGTGCAGCAATGGAAAAGCTTTGAAGAACCGGGCTAGGAAAGACACCACAACAGAGAGGGGAAAAATGGTTCATAATTAGTATTCTGTGATGCCTTTGGCTAGAGAATATGTTGACATAATGCAATCTGCAGTTAGTGGTGCAGAAAGCAGACACATTCCAGTATTGACTGCAAACACATCAGCTTGAAAAGAACCTGTGGGAGTGAAGAAGAAAAAAAATCATGGCAAAGAATGTATATTCAACAATGTTCATGTTATACCATTTGGAAGCATTATATAAATGAATTCAGATTTTGGCTGCTCCCCTTACACAATGATTGAGAGACTGATGTGTCATCCTCAGCTTCTGTTAGCTCTTTAGGTTAACAGGCAGTATTAATCAAAAGAGGAAGGAAAGGGTGGGAACTCCTCTTAATCTAAGTAGATAATGATTGCTTTCCACTCAGGTCTGGGAACTGACAAAGAAAAGCACATTCCTGGGAATAACGTCTCACTCCTTCTGTTCGAAAGCAACTCAGCACCAGTAAGAATTGAACTTACTGTCAAAAGTAAGTTTCCGGATACTTAGAACATGGTTCAGAGTAAGCAAAGGGTTATAAAGTCATTGCGGACTATAGTTTGACTCAGCCTTCCATCCTTCTGAGGTCGGTAAAATGAGGACCCAGAATGGCGGAACCATGTTGACTCTGTAAACCACTTTAGAGAGGCTGTAAATCACTGTGAAGCAGTATATAAGTCTAAGTGCTATTGCTATTGCTATATGGAGTGGTGCTCATCTCCATTTTGAGGCCATTGAGCCAGTGCTATCCAAAGATATTTCTGCCATCATGTGGCTAGCATGATGTCGCAGAGCGCTGTTACCTTCCCATCGAAATGGTACCTATTTATCTACTTGCCTTTACATGCTTTGAAACTACTAGCCTGGCAGGAGCTGGGGGAAGGCTGGGAAATCACCCTGTGGTGTGGCACTTGGGTCTTCAACCTGGGCTGCCGGCTTTCCAGCCGACAAACCCAGCATCTTAACTGCTGAGCCATCCACCCCAAAGGCCTCCTATCTTTGCATAAACGAGGCCAAAGCAAACGGCCAGCCAAAAGTGAGGGGAGGCAACCACTCTCTCTTTATCCCAGCCTGCAAAACATGAATAAATATTTTTTTAAACTGGAAATGATTTCTCCTGGGATTATAAAATTATACCAAGAACTAGAGGTTCCACTTCTAACTATAACAACAACAACTTTATTGATTAGCCCTTGGGCCATATCAAAGTACAAAGTTCCAGCAACAAACCGTCACCAAAACTAAATAAAAGCAATCCGAAATGGAATTTGATAAAATACAATTTAAAATGGAATTAAAATACAATTTAAGTTAAAATAGTAATAAAATACAAATTTAAGATATAGATAAAATATGGAAACATTATATTTCGGAGTCGCCCTTACAATCTACCCCAATCAGTCCCACCACTTCTAACTATAAGGAAGACTTAAGGTCTAGCTTCAAGGGCTGCGAAGTGAGAGGCCGATTTTGGCCCAACACATTGCACGCTGACCTTCTGGTGATAAATGCACATGCACGAATCAATCCCACAAGCCAAAGAGCCAGGGCATCCAACCATTCGCACATCCTTGTTATTTGTTAGCCTTGCGTGGACAAACAGACAGGAAGGGCAAATGGATCAGCTAATTCTCCTTTATTGTGAGGTTGCATTAATGCAACCTGGCAAGTCTGAAAATATACTTCTTCCCCATCCCCTTTACAGGCCAAAACACTAGGCAGGCTCTCTTGCCCCATCACATTCCTACTACAGCCTGTATTATTCCTTATTTGACCATTCCTTGGTTGTGCCTGTGCTGGACCAGTATATAGTCATCTGGTTCATTATATAGCTAGCTTAGGAATTAAGAACTGTGTTAGAGCATTTAACATTTAAAGGGTTAAATGCTGTCTCCTTAAGAGATGGCCTCTGGGAAATGTAGTCTAGTTGTTGCTCAGTTTTACGTCTTATCTAGTCAGTGGGAGAGGCTTCAAAGTTTATTACAGGATGTCCTGGCTACATGCCAAGGTGGTGTTTGACAAAGCCTTTGTTTAATCAAGCAACATGCACACTTTGATTGAGATACGCAACAATGCCTAGCTGATATGGGGTAATTATTTCTTTTCACCCTGCGTGGATGGACAAATATATAAATATGAACAGATGTATCTACAGCAAACGTAAGTCTGCCTAAAATTCCTGATCAATAAATATTTGTTTAAAACCATTCCTATCTGGGTCAGAGCTATAATGGATCTCAGTCTACGTTCCAGTATAGTGCCTCTTTGCCCTGTCTCCCAAGGTCACTCCTACATAGCTTTTCATCACTTTCCAGCAGCTTTTCACCTCTGCTTCTGCCATTCACTGAACTAGCACTAGTCTTAGCTGCCCTTGACACCATATACGTATACATCTACACACATGCACACATTTTCCTGCAATGCGTTAAAACAGAAGAGCGCTAACCTATTAAACTAAAGATGCACTCCGCTCTTCATATCTCACACTATGTAGCAATCTCAAGATCTCACAATTCTCCCAGCTATATTGAGTTTCATTATTTCTCACGGGTTGCTCAGCTGCAGTGAAGCTCTCCATCTTCCGTCAGGCTTTATATAATTTCCTTTTACTCAGCAAAACCTAAGATACCAAAGGGGAGGGGGGAGGGGCACTCCCTTTTTTCTTTACAGCCAGCGCATGGTGAGTCATCAGGGCCTTCCCATTATTTATAGTTAATGGGAACCGTGCATGTTATGAAGTCAAGTTTATTTGCAACCTTGTGGCTTCTATCAGGCACCGTTAATAACATACATAAATAAATAGTTGGTGCTCATAACTCCTGTACGGTGGAATGTCATTTCACAAAGTTTATGGCTGCCAATGACTAAGGCTCGGCTTAGGGGAGAGTGACAGTGCTGGGCAGGGTTGGGAGAAGAGAGCGAGCTTTAAGAATCTACATTAAATCTTGTTTATTCCACAAAGATATTGCTTTATTACTTCAGTTATGTTATAGAAAAGGCATATTCATAAAAATGACACATCCTTTCCCGGCTACAGGCTGACATATAAAGCGCCTCAGCAGATCATATTCACCTCAATACAGCCTGACTGTTTAGGAAACAAAGTTTCTATCAGGATCAAACACACACACACACACACACACAGAGACACACACATGCTCCTAGGGCTTTTCTCCTTTTCTTTGTCTTCCTGCCGTGATTTTCAAAGGATCTACTTTGAGGGATTCCTTTTCATTTTGGTTGCTAAGGAACCTTTGTCCGTGCACCACAAAAATATTTGTACATTGCAAAAGATTTGACACAAAACCCAAATGGTCCTTGGTGTTTTTGTTTTTTTTAATCTGATAAAAAAACATCATTCGGCATTTCAGCTTTCAACATTCGACAGGAAAAAGAGAATTCCGTGATATGCTCAGAAGTGGAATATATGATTCATATCAAGTGAGACAACGATGTGTCCATGGGTCTCCTTATTTGCCCTCCATTATACTGATATCTCTCTAGTGGTCTTCAGTTCCCCTGACTTTTCCACCATCTCCATTTAAGTTTAATGAAAATGTTTGGAGGCCATGATGAAACAAGAAGGTTACAAAATGAAACAATTGCACTATGGATAATACTTTTTTTAAAAAAAAATTCAACAATAAAGTAAGCCCCGCCACCTGGCAGAAGGGAATTCTCAAGCAGTTGCAAATTAAAATGTATTAAAAATAAAACAATAGGAACCCTTTTTGCCAGGATTTTTTTTTTTGAGGAAAATGGAGGATGTGTTACAACACAGTGTTTATCTGGCTTTTTAAGCTTCACTGTGACATGCTTGCTTCCTGCAAAACAGAGCAACGTGACATGCTTGCTTCCTGCAAAACAGAGCAACAGTACTTGAGGATTGAGGATTTACTGGGCGCAAGGCAGCTGAATGACAACTCCTTTAATAATAGACTTTAAATTAAAAAGTCTCTCACAGCCTTTGATAAGTTCAAGCCAAATGTTGACTGATACAGCCACTTTTTTTACACCCAGCTCCAAATTACCTTTTCCCATACCTTACAGTCCTGGTTCAGCATATCAGCTGGGGGCCAGAAACATGAGACAAACTAGCACCAAAAATAACTTATGTAGCTGATAACTTTACATCACTCTGCCATTTCGTTGCTCCCCTTTGGTGGGGGTGAGGAGGCAGAGAAAAAGGTAGATCTCCTCTGCTCAGCTCACAGAAAGGATACAACCACTAATTTAAAAGATCCCTTGCACCAGCTGTAATTCCTTTTTATTTGTTCATGTCTAAAATTCTCTCTTCTGTATTCCTCCAAAATATCACCATATTCATTTAGGTGGATTTGTGGAAACACTCTAATCCTGGAGACAACATGGACAAGTCCACACAAAGATTTTGGAAGTGGTTTATTTAAACAAATGTATATAGCTGCCCATTTCATGCATGTGACTTTGCCTTCTTCCTAGGGCTGAAAGGAAGTGAATAGGTGAAAAGCAGAAAACCTACAGGACTAGAACTCATAGGCTCCCAGTTTGTAGCCTGATGCCTTAACTACTACACTAAACTGGTTTTCTCTGTGTTAAGTCTATGCCGTCTACATCAAGGTGTGCTGTTTGAACATAGAGCCCAGTCCAACACTGTAGTACAGAAGTTTTCTACCTAAACATAGAAAGACAGATATACAATAACCAGTCCAAACCAATAGCACAAGGGATAAATTTCCCCCCCAAAAAAATCACATTTGTCCTAGCTACCAAAACTTTGCAGATGATGCCCAATGACCCACAAAAATCTGCTACTTAACTGTATTTGTTTGGATTCCTGAGGCTCCCCAACTCCACAGCAAACCTCACAATTTATAAATTTAAAAACTAAACCAGAGCACATTAAACTAAAAAAAAATGATTAGCATATGCCATAATTTAATCCCTGGAATACAAGGTGGGTGGACACCACCACCAGCTACATCTCAAGACTTGGGGAAAGGTCCAGATGTTCATGGCAGACTTAAAGACTAACACAGTTGCAGCTATTTGAATGGAACCTGTTATTCTAGAGCACCATTCAGTTACTCCAGAGATGGCATATAGGTAGAAATAAAGGGAGAAATACAGTTTCTCAGATAATCAGGCCCTATGCCTAGGCCATTCAATTGTCCCGCAGTGAGTTGTCCCATGGTGAGATGGCCATAGCGAGTTGTCCCATGGTGAGATGGCTTTGGCAAGTTGGCCATGTGAGTTGGCCATGGTGAGTTGGCCGCAATGAGTTGGCTATGCAAGTTGTCTCATTCCCTGCTCAGGCTGCTGCATTCTAAACCAAGTGGATTTTTTAAGGGATCCTCGTGGGCCGACCCTTAGAGCAGGGTTCTTCAAACTTGGCCCTTTTATGACTTGTGGACTTCAACTCCCAGAATTCCTCAGCCAGGCACGCTGGCCGAGGAATTCTGGACGTTGAAGTCCACAAGTCATCAAAGGGCCAAGTTTGAAGACCCCTGCCTTAGAGAATACACTGCAACAGTTCACTTGTATGTTGTTTAAGGCACAAATGGCCATAAGAAGATATCTCTGATCACCCAAAAAAGGACCCAACTGGTACACCAGAAGGATCTGGGCAAAAACCTTCCTGTCTATAGCTGCCATCTGTTTTTCAAGCAGGAGCTGTATGTCTAGAATTAGAACTTGTCATTGTGAATCTGCTCTTTTTATGAGAAATTGGTGTCTGATATGTTCTTTTCAGGTTTCCTCAATGACAAATATGTTATCCTATCCCCTTATTTATTTTTTCCAACTTGTTATCCCACATTTATTACTTTATAAATAACTCAAGGCAACAAACATATCTAACAGTCCTTCCTCCTAAATTCCTCACAATAACAACCTTGCGAGGTGAATTGGAGAGAGAGAGAGAGAGAGAGAGAGAGAGAGAGAGAGAGAGAGAGAGAGAGAGAGAGAGAGAGAGAGAGAGAGAGAGAGAGAGAGAGAGAGAGAGAGAGAGAGAGAGAGAGAGAGAGGAGAGAGACTGGCCCAAAGTCAATCAGCTGGATTTTCATATCTAAGGCAGGACTAGAACTCACAATCTCCTTGTTTCTTGGCTAGCACCTTAACCACTACATCAAACTGGTTCTAATGTAATTGTCCCCTAATCATTGTTGTGAGCATTTGATCACCTTAAGCTAAAAGGAAGTGTCACTTCTTACTTTTTCTTGTTCTAATAAATTTCATTTTAACTCCTCAACAGGAAACAAGACTCTTAAATTTCTGACCGTACACTTAAAAACTACTAGGCTCTAATGAGTTTCGTTTTCTTTTATTGTCATCATCATCCAAATGAGCATAAGGGTGCAGATGCTCAGTTTATTGTCACTTAAGTGCCCCTGTCTATCTCTAGCTGATATTAAGATGGAAGATCTAAGAAGATGGGAGGTGGCATCTGCAAGTAATAAGAAGTTCAAAATTTGTCCAAAAATGTGTTGTCAGGAAGATTGGGATCTAGTGCCAATTTATCTTCTCCCCACTCCCCACCCAAACTGGTTGCAATCCAACCAAGTCTTCTTGGCCTTTGCAGCAGCCCATGCCTTTTATTGTACACATGAAGTTGTGAGTTGAGTCAGCAAATGCCTTGTATAGTTTGATGGCCACTAAAACTATGGGTGAATGTGACACTTGTACCCTCTCTGTACCTGTCTGGTGGTGACAAGTATTACACAGTAAATGCAATACCTAAATGCACTCTCTGCCAGAGGTGATAGTTGCCTTTTGCGTTCACCCAAAGAAAGTAAAGGTTTATTTAACAGCTAACCGAGGGGAGGCACTTATTTATGTGGAAAGAGCAAAACACACTATACTACCTGTCAAGCCAGAATCGCTGTATAAAAGATGCTAATAAGATTCAGCAGATTAGCTGTCCCCATTGGGCAATTCCCAGATGGTCTCCTTCAGGCTTAGTTTCCGCCCCCCTCCTGTTTTATGGTTGCCATTATATTCTTCATGCAAAAGTAATGATTTCCTCTCCTTGTCATTTTGCTGCTTAAAATGGATAAGATCAAGATAGACAGGGCTATGGAATGGAATGGAATGGAATGGAATGGAATGGAATGGAATGGAATGGAATGGAATGGAATGGAGAGGAAAGGAAAGGAAAGGAAAGGAAAGGAAAGGAAAGGAAAGGAAAGGAAAGGAAAGGAAAGGAAAGGAAAGGAAAGGAAAGGAAAGGAAAGGAAAGGAAAGGAAAGGAAAGGAAAGGAAAGGAAAGGAAAGGAAAGGAAAGGAAAGGAAAGGAAAGGAAGAAGGAGTTTTGTGTGACTGTTCAAACTCGTGTGCTAGTCCTCTACTTATTTGTGATGCGATTTTTGTCTTCCCTACATCATATTTAGGTTTCTCTGGCCCTCTTGTCATTATCTTTTGGTACTTTTTTGGAGAGGACCTTAAAAATGTATAAAGGAAGTGATCAAGGGATGCATCCTCAAATGTGAACTGGAGTTATTCTTTTGCTTTCAGCTGTCTTCCTTGCATGAATTCTCTGAAGATTTTTTTTTGTAACTATATTTGTGTGTGTGTATCTTGGTAGTGCCTTCCCAGACTTTTTTTTCCAATGGTTAACTCCTGATAATTTAATTCTATTCGATCACAGGATCATAGAGGAATTTCAGAAGAAATAAAGCTTTCTCTGTAAGGTTGCCAAGCTCAACTCTAAAAACAAACTTGAAAGGGAGCAGGGCTCTCCTTTGGATAGATGGATAGATGGATAGATGGATAACCTTTATTGTCATTTTTTTTACTGTGGGCCCAATGGCACACATTAAAAATGAAGTTTAGTTGCTTGCTCTCAAAGTGTGCACACAGATAACACACTTTTCAACATACTATATACAACATATGTATAAACCTACACCCTTACATATAAACAACATATAAATACTAATCACTGTCCATCTTGAATTCATAATGGAAGGAGGAAGCTTTAGAGTTCACAAGGTTAATACTGTATGGAACAAAACTGTCATTGAATCTGGCTGTTCTGCTACGGATACCATGAAGCCTCCTCCCAGAAGGTAGCAAGGAAAACAGGTTGTGAAGAGGCTGTGTAGTGTCCCAGACAATCTTACGGACCCTGCTCAAGCAACGCTTCTGTGCTATGTCCTGGATGGAAGGGAGGGAACTGCCAATGATCTTTTCGGCCAGCCTCACCACTCTCTGCACCACCTTCCTGTCTGAAGCAGGGATGCTTCCAAACCAGACTGTGATGCTGTGTGATGGGATGCTCTCAATCATTCCCCTGTAGAAAATGGTCAGGACAGGGGAAGGAAGATGAGCTTTTCTCATGCGACACAGAAAGTGCAGTCACTGCTATGCCCGCATCACCAGTTTCTCACTGTTGAGTGACCAAGCCAGCCTACTCGTTAGCTGCACACCCAGGAATTTGATGCTGGTAACCATCTCCACAGGTGAATCATTAATGCACAGAGAAGTGTGGTTGTGCATGCCTTTTCTGAAATTGACAATGATCTCTTTGTTTCTTTCAGTATTTAAAACTAGGCTGTTTTCCTTACACCAGTTCAGCAAACTCTCAACCTCCTTGTGGTAAGCACTTTCATTGTCATTATGAATAAGGCCCACTCCTGTTGTATCATCTGTGAACTTTACAATATGGTTGGTGGCAAACATAGCACAACAGTCATGGGTCAACAGGGTGAACAGCAGTGGACTTAGGACACAGCCCTGAGGAAAACCTGTGCTCAAGAAAATGTTGTTAGAAATATTTGTTCCAGCTTGCACATATTGGGGCCTGTTAGTAAGAAAATCAAGAATCCAGTTGCACAAAGGAGTGTTTAAGCCAAAAAGGCCCAGATTGTCTACTAGATGCTGGAGAATGAGTGTGTTAAATGCCAAAGTGAAGTTGACAAACAACAACCGCACATGAGTATTTCTTTCCTCTAAATGCTTCAAGCTCAGATGGAGAACAGAAGAAATAGCATCCTCTGCAGAGCGATTTGGTCGGTAGGCAAACTGAAGCGGGTCAAATGCTGGGGGGAGGCTAGATACAAGAATGTCCTTTATCAGCTTCTCAAAGCATTTCATAATGATGGATGTCAGTGCAACCGGATGGTAATCACTGAGAGCTGTAATTGTAGACTTTTTTGGCACTGGCCGTCTTAAAACATGATGGGACCACTGCCTGCTGCAATGAGAGATTGAAAATATCTGTGAGGATATAAGCCAGCTCATCTGCGCATTCCCTAAGGACACGTCTAGGGATGTTATCTGGGCCTGCTGCTTTCCAAATGTTAACTCTCCGCAGTGTTTTCTGGACAGAGGTGACGTCAAAGCTAAGCACTTGCTCATCAGGATGGGGCACAGATTTCCTAGCAGGAGTGCTATTTGATGCCTCAAATCTTCCAAAAAATGTATTCAGCTTGTTTAAGAAGTTATGTCATCTTTGCATCTCAATGGAGCCACCTTATAATCCGTAATGGCCTGAATTCCTTGCCACATTCGCCTGGTGTTTGTTGGGTCCTGAAAAAAGTTCTGAATTTTCTGGCAATGGGCTTGCTTTGCACCTTTTCTGGCACTTTTCAAATTAGCTCTGGCTGTTCTAAGTGCCAGCATGTCGCTGGATCTAAAAGCCACATTCCATGCTTTCAGCATCTTGTGGGCCTTTAGTTAGAGAGGGAGAGTATATTTAGCTTATCTACCACTCTGAAATATTTATGCAACCTATAGGTATTTCCAACATCTCTACTTATGAGGTTCACTTATAGAGGAAGATCTTTGCCTCTAGTGGTAAAAAGCCAGATTGATTTGGACCAGTCACCATCTTTTTCATTGTTCACAGCATTGCCTCCATCTGTCTGCTGTGCTAAATAGCCAGTTTCTAGTGCAACCCATCAAGAAGGGCAAGGCTTGCTCCTTGTGCATAACCTGGCTGACCTTTGCTGCTCCTGCCTTTTCTCTGCCCTACGTATTCCTGGATCAGATGCGGAAGGCAGTTCCTCTTCCTCATCCCTGACGCCTCAGGGCTGTCCTGCTGCAGCTGTGCCAAATCATTCTCGGACAGCTGCTTGGAGCCATTGACCAACTCCCTTCTTGATGTGCCAGGAACTGGTTCATCCACGCCACCCCCACCCCGAGCTGACATCTGAAGAGGTATCTCGGGAAGCATCTGGGCCAGTCATGACATCCACAAACTTTGAAATTTGGCTAGGTCCTTCCCCTCCAATCAAAGTGAATTCTCTATAACAGGGGTGTCAAACTCGCAACATGACGTGATGTGCCACAACGTATCATGACTTTTTTGCCATTGCTGGCAATGGGGTGGCCGCGGTTTCGCTAGGATGCATCCAGCTCGTGGGCTGGCAGTTTAACACCCCTGCTCTATAATAACAACAAAAATCTACCTATCTTTCCTTTTCTACAAAGGAAAAAGCAATTTATATTTTTTTTAAAAAAATGGTATCTCAAAACCCAACACTTTTCTAGTCCTTATGTTTTATGTTGCAAAAGAGATTTGCAAGTTACCAAAAATCATGGGATTATGAATGGCAGATACCTAAACAATCTATGCTTTAAACTGAATGGAGTTGAATGAATTGGTCTTAGCCCAGACCGGGTAACGTTTGTAGGAGTTCATCTACAAACAGTTTATGCTCTTTAATGTTAAGCACAAGAAAAGGGAATCGCAAATTAGGACATAGCTTTAGAACTTGGCAAGCCCTATTTTTATTAGGTATATTATCAGGGAAATATGTTAAAAGAAAGTGTATGTTTAACGTTGCATGTATTAGCAGCAGCAAGAATTGTATTTGCTCAGTACTGGAAAAGTGAAGAAACACCATCTGAAAAAGAGATAATCAAGAAAATATTGGACTGTACAGAAATGGATAGACTTACACTGAAGATTAAAGAAAAAGAAGACACAGAATATTTTCAAATATGGGATGTATTTTATCAATGTCTGGAAAAACGGGGTAGAGACTAGGAATTTAATGTGTATTATTAAGTAAAACAAATGGACCCTGATAATTCATTGTTTATTAAGCACTTATGAATTGTAAATGTAGAAAATTAATAAAATATTATAAAAAAAATGAACGGCAAGCCCTGATTATGAGTGGAGACATATTTAGGAATATTGTCAGAGATCATAAGGTAGTATTTGTTTTGTAGGAGAATTAGAGACTTCCACTCAAGGTTCCCTATACACAGACTAGACCGGTATTTCTCAAGCTTGGCCATTTTAGGATGTGTGGACTTCAACTCCCAGAATCCCACAGCTAGCGTTGGTTGGGAAATACTGGACTAGGCATTATTCTTGGTATGCACTCTAGGAAGTTGTTACATTCTAGAACAGGGGTGTCAAACTGCCAGCCCACGGGCCGGGTGCATCAGGGCAAAACCATGCCCACCCCATTGCCGGCAATGGGAAAAAAGTCACGATATGTCGCGACACGTCACATGACGTTGCGAATTTGACACCCCTGTTCTAGAACCTGTTGCTCATTCCTGCTGAGTTGTGACTTTATAAGGAATCCTTTGCCAATGGTTCACAAAAGTGAAAATGGATGCTAAGAAGAAGGAGGAGGAGGAAGAGGAGGAGGAGGAAGAGGAGGAGGAGGAAAAATAGAAAACAGAGAATATAAGATGGAAGAAATGAAGTAGAAGCTAGAGGAGGAAAATGAACAACACTCTTAGTACCTTAAAGAAAAAGAACAAATAATAGGCAACTTGGGATGTGATTTTTCAGCATCACACCGTTTCATTCAATGCCCTGAGATGTATTGCATTTACCAAAGCAAGGAGGATGAGTGGGGCCACAGGTGGCTTTGAGTAATTTAGCCAGTCAGTCTATGTCGCTGGGTCTTGAAAAATTGTGCACAGGTGAAATTGCATTTACAAAACAATGGACTATCATCGCTTCTAGGTGAAGCAATTTGAAGGTCTCCATTTCTAGGAGCTGTGGCAAGTTTTGTAAACCTAAAACAAAAAACCCAAAAAAAACCCACACACAAGTAATGTTACTTTAAAATATAGTTTAACTTTTGCCCTTATTTTTAAAAGATCAGGTAGGTTTAACATTTCAGTCTATAGAAAAATGCCTCAGAGAACATTTTATATTTTTTTTTAAAAAGGATTAAAGTAGAACCATGTTGACAATAAAGCATCTTTGGGCATTTTAAAAGACTCCGATTTTGGTTTGTAGACAAGGCTGCAGCCTTGGCATTTATTTATTAATTTATATTCCTCCTGTTCTACAAGAGAGGGATCTTTGTTTTGTCTCACAACAGCAACCCTGTGAGGGAAGTGAACCTAATAAAATGTGGTCTAAGGTCACTTCATTTCTATGGCTGAACATGAACCTGAGTTTCTCCAAACCTGCTCCAGGACTTAGCAACACAGGATGTCCTCATTTAGCGACTGCCTCATTTAGCAACCATTCAAAACTACAATGATGATGAAAAAAAATAACTTTACAATCAGTCCTTGCGTTTATGGCCTTTGCAGGCCTGTAAAGCAAAAGAAAGCTGAAGTAAGATTGTAAGCACATCAATATTTTCACTTAGCGACTGCTTTGCTTAATGACTGAGTTGCTTGAGATCACTAAATGAGGACCACCTGTTCTGCTACTTCCACTTGGTCTCCTGTTTGAGGACCAGTCAGTTCCTACCCTGCCCCAGGGAGAATTTTAGACTTTACACAATAGGCTTGTGTTTGTCCAACCTACAAATGGCAGGGGGGGGGGGGGAAATGTTGCTGATTTACTTGGCATAACTAGTAGCTCTGTTCCTGCTTTCCTTTCCTACGTGACTTGCATTAATGGTATCCTGACTTCCATCTCTGGGAAAAGAAGGGAAAAGGGGTTGCAGTTTGAAGTACGGTGGTTGCAACATACTGCAGAGATGCTTGGCAAACTCAGATCTTCTTACTAGTAAGCAATAACAGACAAATTCATAAAGAGAGATACTGACTAGGCCAGGGGTAGGCAACCTTGGCTCTTTTATGACTCATGGACTTCAACTCCCAGAATTCCTGAGCCAGCCATGCTGAGGAGAAATGGAGAGGTTTCCAAGCTGAGCCATGCTGGCTCTGGAATTCTGGGAGTTGAAGTCCACGAGTCATAAAAGAGCCGAGGTTGCCTACCCATGGACTACAGAAAGACTCCTGCATTATGAAGGTGGTGGCTTCACTGAACTGAACTGATGAATGACAAACTGCAATGCCTCGCTATGTAATGGGTCGAGGAGAGATAGGGCAATAATATTTATTTTATTTTTTATTTTAATTCCATTTATATCCCGCCCTTCTCCGAAGACTCAGGGCGGCTTACACGCCAATAAGTTACGATAGGTCACTCTGGTCATGCCAGCTAAGTGGAATGTAGAATGGAAGATCCGTCATAGAAATAATTAAAACCAGGAAAGTCTGGATAGAAGTCCAAAAAATAAACAAGGAAGAAAAAGCTTCATAATAGAAGGTTTGATCAAGATAAAAAATAGATGGTATGATAGCAGTGCTTGAGGTTACAGGAATTTATTACCTACTTTCTTCTGGGCATTTTTCTATTTATTATTTTAAAATGAAGCACTAACTACTTTAAAAACAAGAGTTAATATTTGAGATTATCTATGAGCAATGGGCTCTTACATAGAAATGCCTCATGCTGAATGACATCCGATTATGTAAAAATACTTTTTTTTGTTAATAATGGGAAGTTTCACTAAATTTTATAGAGTCCTGTTTTGGGGTTTTTTTTTAAAGGATATAAATTAAATTAAAGATTTATCCTAACACTATCAAGGGAAAAAGAACAGCCAGGCCAACAACTCTCTTCTGTAATAGTTTAGTGCAAAACTAATATCAAAAATGGATTCAAGTTAGCCTTCAGTTTATTTAGGTTATAGATCCTGGCACTTATTTCTACAGAAAAAGAAAAGATGGCCTTGGCTTTGGTTAGAATTTTCTTTAAAGGATCTATTTTTATTGTGATATTAATTTTGGGAAAATACCTATTCAATATTGACTTTTGGAGGGAGGAGCAGTAGCATGTGCCAAGCAGTCGAAACAGACAAGATAGTAAAAGAAATATCAAAAGGGGTAGGACTTGTATTATAATGGCATTTTTGCTATCTTAACTTTTTTTCATCCTTGTGTTGGTGTAGCTGGATTGGAGACAGCTGAATATGTTAACCAGTTTGTCAGAGCATGCACAGTCTTATTACCCTGAGATAACCCAGGAGTAAACACAGTAGACAGTGGTCTATATTAAATGGTGGTTTATATTGCACTATCTACAATATCATACACCAGGAACAATATACATATACGTGTTAATACAGCAGTCTCCAACACACAGCAGTTACAGCAGGAAAACGAAAGAGAAAGAACACAGCAGTGGAGCCTTCCTTTTATACAAAGGCTCTTAAAGAGATACAGACCCTGCTGGCTCTTAAAGGGACATAGACTCTTCTAAGTCATTCCCAACATTACATCATACATCTTACATTACATCAGCTGGTTAGCTTCTAAATTTACCTTGACACAGTTCACTATTTTTGTTTATTGAAAACTTCTTTACACTTTCTTTCTTGAATGACAGATTCATAGTCATCCAGCAAAAATGTTTACCAAACAGAAACAAAACTTTTAAATTATAGTTTATGACATGGAAATTCACACGATTCAAAAAATTGTTCTCTGTACTGGCTTGTCATTCAATGAGCAGGTATTATAGACTGCCTTCTGTCTTGTGGGACTAAGGGTTCTTTTAACACAGCATTCTATCTTTTATTTATAGTTATTAGATTAACAATATTCCACCTTTTCCCCAGGACCTCAAGGCTGCTCATTTTTTGTTCCTACACCATATAGCAATGGCACTTAGACTTATATACCACTTCACAGTGCTTTACAACCCTCTCTAAGCAGTTTACAGAGTCAGCATATTGCCCCCAACAATCTGGGGCCTCATTTTACCAACCTTGGAAGGATGAAAGGCTGAGTCAACCTTGAGCCAGTCAGGATCGAACTCCTGGCCGTTGGCAGAATTAGACTGCAATACTGCATTCTAACTACTGTGCCACCATGGCTCTTCCAATGAGAAATGTCAGGCAGAAAGAAAGAGTGAATTTCCGTAGCTGAAGATGGCTTGAACCTCCTTTCCCCATTCCTTATCCAAGACCTTAATTGCAACACCCCACTGGCTCTCAGTAATGTTTGCCAGGAGATAAAAATCTCTTTACATTATGCTATGAAGCTAGGAGATTCTGTATGCCTTCTGTTTTTGTGGAAACCTACTGGTGTTCAAACACACCAGCCCAACACACATTTCTGTTAGGAAAAAAAGCAGTACATTGTGTTCCCATAGGCATCTCATAAGTCAAAATAATATCTCGTGTCATGACATCATCACACAATTCTTTTACAATCTATTTAACAACGTGGGTGGAAAATCAGAGATGACTTTGTCACCACCATCCCAAAAGTAACTTCTTGTTTTTTTAAAAAAAACATATCCATTTTAAAAATGAACCATTTG
Organism: Vipera berus; assembly: GCF_964194415.1. Classification (NCBI taxonomy): domain Eukaryota; kingdom Metazoa; phylum Chordata; class Lepidosauria; order Squamata; family Viperidae; genus Vipera; species Vipera berus. Next base: position 84,353,170 of record NC_138203.1, read on the forward strand.
CTCCCCTTTCTTGGTGGCCAAAACCAAAGACCTATTCTGCCTAATGGGACAGTTGTCCTTGCAGATGAACCCATGAGTTTTATATTATTAGCTCAACAGCTTGCAAAAGATTAGAAATGAATCCATCCATCCATCCATCCATTGATCCTTTGCTCAGGAAGTGTCAGTGCCGACTAAAGATTTCCAGAGAGCTTTCCCACCCATCTCAAACATGTGATGATCAATAAGGCTTCCTTCCTTCCTTCCTTCCTTCCTTCCTTCCTTCCTTCCTTCCTTCCTTCCTTCCTTCCTTCCTTCCTTCCTTCCTTCCTTCCTTCCTTCCTTCCTTCCTTCCTTCCTTCTACATAGAATAATAGAGGTCTTCTAGTCCAACCCTTTGCTTGAGCAGGAGATCCTATATCATTACATACAAATAGTTATCTAGTCTCTTTTTGAAAGTCTTCAGTAACCCACAACTTCTGAAGACTAGTTATTCCATTGGTTAATTGCTCTCACTGTCAGGAAATTTCTCCTTAGTTCTAGGTTGCTTCTCTCCTTAGTTATTTTCCAACCACTGTTTCTTTTCTTGCCTATTGGTGCTTTGGGAAATAGTTTGACCCCCTGTAGGAGCCACTCAAATATTGGGACAGTGCTATCATTTCCCCCCAGTCCTTCATTTCATTGCTTTTCATTACCTTCTTTTCATTACTTTTCCCTCCCTCCCTCCCTTCCTCCCTCCCTTCCTTCCTTCTTTCCTTCCTTCCCCCCAAATTAAAAAAAAAAAACCAAGAGCAGAAAGGGAAGAAGAGCGGAATAGATAGTTGCATGGTCATGCATTAGTTTGGGATTGTTTTTCTAGAATGTTAACGAATGGAGATAAATATTTTAGAGATAGGAGTGTGCAACAGGTACTGTAAATCTTGGCATTCACCCTCCCAGGGACCTCATGGGTGCCTGGTGGCATGACTGAAATTTCAAAAATCAAAGAACTCTTCCACACTCTGTAGCACGCAAGCTAGAAAGCCTTAGGCACATTTCAGATACAGATCTATGAAAGATTGTCATATAAGAGGCCAGATTAAGGTAGTATAAATTTTTCTCCAGCCCTAAAGTCTGCCCTCCAGCTTTTACAGATTCTGTTGATAAAATACTGCTTTTAGGGCCCTGCCCCAGTCTTCTGCACGTACCTGTTGTGAATGCCAGACTTCTCTGCCTTGCGCTGCGGTTCTCATCTTGATGTGGTGTGTCAAACCAGAAGCATTTCATCTAATCAGAGATTGGGTGAGGGTGATTAAAAGTTAAAAGGGAACAAAGCATCTTGATTTTCTGGGCTTTTTCCAGCTGATACATTGGGTTCATTTCCTTCCAGGGTGGAATTTGCCTGCCAGTCCACCTCCTCTGAATCCTTGCTCCAGATAGGCAATGCCAGTTGGATAGAGAGAAAGTCTTCTTTTACTTGTTGCTCATAAATAACTTTTTATGAGCCTCTAGTTCTAACTTTCCTAACTGGAATGTTTGATCTCTGAGCTCCCCTTGAACTTACACCGTCTGAGCCATAAGTAATTTTTCTCTTACTTCAGACCTTTACATCTATCCTAGGGTCAGCACACAACTAGCAAAAGATGGACAAATGGAATGGAATGGAATGGAGTAGAATAGAATAGAATAGAATAGAATAGAATAGAATAGAATAGAATAGAATAGAATAGAATAGAATAGAATAGAATAGAATAGAATAGAATAGAATAGAATAGAATAGAATAGAATAGAATAGAATAGAATAGAATAGAATAATAGAATAGAATAGAATATCCTCCTTTTTCTCCTCATGCCCTTCAACTGGCACTCATAGCCTTAACAAACCTTATCTCTCTTTTTGAGCAACTACTGTATTTCCCTGTAAATAAGACCAGGTCTTATATTAATTTTTCCTCCAAAAGACGCATTAGGGCTTATTTTCCAGTTACGGCTTAAATTCGGGGAAATACGGTACTAAATGTTTCCATCTGGCTGATGAGCTTAACTGGGGCTTATTTTGGGGGTGGGGCTTATATTACGAGCATCCTGAAAAATCACGCTAGGGCTTATTTTCTGGTTGGGTCTTATTTTCGGGGAAACACAGTTACCCCTTTCTGAGCATTTTTTCTCCACTGCAGGGCACTTCATTAATAAATGCTAACAACATGCTAGTATCTGTCAGGCATGAACTTAGCTGTTTACCACCCTCTGTCCATTTGCTGTTGCCTGAAATGGACATGACCTTAATCAGTTACATGCTGAAGGTGGTTGTTGTTGCTGCTGTTGTTTTACTTCCTAGTGGCTATGGCACATGTCTGCAATTGAAAATCCAGTTTTTTCAGAAGTTGGTAAAAGTGATTCCTTATACGTGTAGGCCTAAGTACATTTTTTGTTGCACTTTTTCACTGGATAGCAAAATAGTTAGCTAGTGGGTCCTCTTCCCCCCCCCCGCTCCCCATCCCATCAACTGCTCTTTCCAATTGTTCTCCTTTGCCTATCTGATGTCTGGTAGCCCTGATCTATCCTCTCTCTTAATCTCAGGTAGGAACATGGTGGAAATTTGGGCAGGAGTTTAGCAAGTCAGTGCTCAAGTCCTGAGACCTGCCTCGGGGCAGGGTTGAGCTCTCGACCTTCACTCCAGCTCCTGCTGTGGACATGAAAGGAGCCCTCTAGTGGGCATCCCCAGTGCAACAGCCACGTCACCCGCTAATCCTTTCAACCTAGAAGCGCTTCAATGCTTCTGGCATGAGTGCAAAATCTGAGGTAACCTTTCTGTTTCTCTGTAAATCTTAGGCTCCTTATTATCTCCCTGGGTTGCTTTCCTATGCTGACCATCTCCTTTTATTTCCTTTCCTTACCTTTAGTGAATTGTTATGCTCCTTGCATCTCCAGCGATGATTTCTTCATTTTTTTTTCCTGTCTACAAATGCAATGAAATCCAATAAATCTAAAGTATTGCTTTCCTTGAATTGCCCAAAATCTGTTGAAAAAGGTTGAAACAGAACTAAGAGAGTTTTCCATTCTTTAGACCAACTAGGAATCTCCCATTTGGTCTCTTAAAACCAGGGCTTTTTTTCCTCATAGAACGCTCAGAACGGAGTTCCGACACCTTTTTTGGATGGAACCTTGTAGGGTAGGCAAGGCGGGTTGTATGACATGTGTGAGTTCCGGCACCTTTTTCTTTTACAAAAAAAGCACTGCTTAAAACTGCATCTCAAACTGAGAAGTATTTACAAAAACTAATTGTAGGCTTTTTATGAATTTATAGCTATTGACTAGAAAAAGGATTTCTGACACATCTGGTTATCCTAACGCCAGGATAGCCTCTCATTGGCTTTAATTTCATGTATTAGACTTGATCCAGCTGAGTGTAGCTGGGATTATCAGAAATCCTATGTACATGGTTACGTAGAAGTAAGTCCCACTATATTACTAAAGCTTACTAACCATGCATAAGAGTTAAATCAAAATCAATGCTCTCAAGGACATGTCTGCTTAACTAAATTTAGTTGGATTATCACCACCAATTCTAGGCCTGCTCTTGAGACCATGGAGTCAGGCTTAGAAACAAACAAACAAACAAAAAGAGGGATGTTTTCACTATTAATATCTGGAGCCATGGAACACAACTCTTCTGAATAATTAAAAAGTCTTGAACAATCTCTCTTTCAGTCCTTAACTGCTCTTTCAGTCTTTATATAGTGCATATCAGGATGAAGGAGAAAGAAGGATATTTGGAACCATTTCCTGTTACCATTAGGCTGTCCATATATCTCCATGGAAGTAGAATGGAAGCTGTGGGAGTTGTGGAAAGTGGAAGGAAGGAAGTATTCTTCACTTTCCATTCTATTCCCTCACAGTTACAGATAGTCCTCGACTTACAGCCATTCATTTAGTGACCATTCAAAGTTACAACAGCACTGGGGAAAAAACATATGACCCTTTTTCACACTTACAATCCTTGCAGCATCCCCATCGCATTATCAAAATCCAGATGCTTGGCAACCGGTTCATATTTATGACGAGTGAAGTGTCCCGGGGGTCATGTGATTCCCCCTTTTGTGACCTTCTGACAAGCAAAGTCAATGGGGAAGCCAGGCTCACTTAACAACGGTGTTACTAACTTAACAGCTGCAGCCAGTGGCTTAATAACTGCGTCAAGAAAGGTCGTAAAATGGAGCAAAACTCAGTTACTGTTTCGCTTAACAACAGAAATTCTGGGGTCAGTTGTGGTTGTAATTTGAGGACTACCTGTATTTAGGACATGAATGGACTCCATGTTCATTTCTCTGTCTGTCTGTCTGTCTGTCTGTCTGTCTGTCTGTCTGTCTGTCTGTCTGTCTGTCTATCTATCTATCTGTCTATCTACCTATACTGGCAACCTTCACATAAGCTAAAGATCATGTCCATTTGCAATTCTCTCTTCTAATGGCTTTTCAGTAAGATTGATCAAAGGAAGACTTAATGGAACTGGTGTCAGATATATTCTCCTAAGAAAGGTTAAGGATTTTGAAAAGGAAAATACTGGTGGTGGCGTGGGGGTTGTTTCCATGAAAGCAGTATGCACTGGGTTGGGAAATTTTAAAAGTGCCTAACATGGCCTGGTTTTGCTGAATCCACAGGCCTCCTCATACATCGTGTTCCCAGAGAACACTTTTCGAAAGATTCAATAAGTTTCAGCGCTCAATTCATTTGATATTGGGGGGTCAATAAACAGGAGCTATTACTCACTCCAGATGTCAAGCGCCTCCCTTCACTGCAAACTAGAAGCTTGATACGATCGGAAATATCATTTAGAAAATTCAGTCTCAAATGAAATATGTATTTTCCCCCTTCTGGTATATTGATTTCTTTATCGAATGCAATGAATATCCAATGCAAATCCTCAGTCATGCCATAGTAATACAGATTGCTAGTTAAATTTCTTCTTTCTTTCTTTCTTTCTTTCTTTCTTTCTTTCTTTCTTTCTTTCTTTCTTTCTTTCTTTCTTTCTTCCTTCCTTCCTTCCTTCCTTCCCTTCTTCCTTCCTTCCTTCCTTCCTTCCTTCCTTCCTTCCTTCCTTCCTTCCTTCCTTCCTTCCTTCCTTCCTTCCTTCCTTTCTCCTTTTCTTTTTTTTCTTTCTTCTTTCTTCTGTATTGGTTCACTTCAGATATGGCTTATCTAAATAAACCGTGCTTGAAGATAAATATTTCTACTGGGTTTCGTGTACGTTAGCATGTGCCTTTTATTTACAACCATCTTAACTTTGAGGGAAATGAGCTTTGACCGTCATGCTCCGAAATAGTCAGCCTTCCTTCTGATATTGTTGCTGTTTTGGTTTCAGGTAGAAAAGGATGGGGAACTTTATAGGAAATTGTTGCCCTGTTACTAGTTTTGCTCAGAGTCTGAGAATGAGAACCTTCATTGACATATTGCAATGTACCTTGGGAAGGAAACCCCTGAGGTTGGTACATTCCAAAAACCATCTACCTAACCAACTTGCTTGCAATGTATGGCAGTGAAAGTTGGACCATAAGTAAGGCTGAGCACCAAAGAATTGAGGCCTTTGAGCTATGGTGCTGGAGAAGACTCCTGCGAGTCCCTTGGACTGCAAGACGATCAAACCGGTCAGTCCTAGAGGAGATCAACCCTGACTGCTCTTTAGAAGGCCAGATCCTGAAGTTGAAACTCAAATACTTTGGCCACCTAATGAGAAGGAAGGACTCACTGGAGAAGAGCCTAATGCTGGGAAAGGTTGAGGGCAAGGGAAGAAGGGGACGACAGAGAATGAGGTGGCTGGATTGAGTCACTGAAGCAGTAGGCGTGAGCCTAAATGGACTCCAGAAGATGGTAGAGGACAGGAAGGCCTGGAGGAACGTTGTCCATGGGGTCGTGATGGATCGGACACGACTTTGCAGCTAACAACAACAACAGCAACAACCAACTTGCTCATCCAAGCAGCAAAACATCTCAAACTACCAAGAAAATACGTCCAGAGGCCATGACTCAATCTTCAGACTTCTACAGCATTCTTTCCCAACCTGAGCAACTTTTAAGATGTGTGGATCAGAATTCTCCACCAGCGCGTTGAAGTCCACAGATCTGAAAGTTGTTCAGGTTGAGAAACACTCTTCTAGAAGAAAGGCAAGATGTGACCCTCCCCCGTCCCCGCCCCCCAAAAAAATTTAAATTAATAAATGAGAGGTGGAAAACTCCAAACTCTCTATGAGGAAAAGAGTCTGCCTAAAAACCTTCACACCAGCCCCAGGATTGACCTGATTTCATGATTAATTTGGGGAAAATTCAAAAACAAGAGTCGGAATTGTCTGGCGCGATAATTTAAGTTTCGCTGAAATGTGACAGAAGAGAATTCAGACTTGAGGGCTCCTTGGTGCTCTCTGAGTTTGGTTGTTTTCTTGCATACGTTTCACTACCCAAACTAGGTAACATCATTAGTGATAGTGAAATCAGATATTGCAATCAAAATCGGATATAGAAATCAGATATTGCAATCAAAATCGGATATAGAAATCAGATATTGCAATCAAAATCGGATATAGAAATCAGATATTGCAATCAAAATCGGATATAGAAATCAGATATTGCAATCAAAATCGGATATAGAAATCAGATATTGCAATCAAAATCGGATATAGAAATCAGATATTGCAATCAAAATCGGATATAGAAATCAGATATTGCAATCAAAATCGGATATAGAAATCAGATATTGCAATCAAAATCGGATATAGAAATCAGATATTCCAATCAAAATCGGATATAGAAATCAGATATTGCAATCAAAATCGGATATAGAAATCAGATATTGCAATCAAAATCGGATATAGAAATCAGATATTGCAATCAAAATCGGATATAGAAATCAGATATTCCAATCAAAATCGGATATAGAAATCAGATATTGCAAGTTCTAAAAGTCTATTCCTAGATTGGATCAAGATTAAAAAAATTTTTTTAAAAAAACAACAACAGCATAATTCAAAAGTATTACTACAATTATATAGATTGTCACACTAACAAATGGTGCAGATGTTACCTAAAATCCAGAGAGGACAATGACAATCCCTCACCCTGACTGACACTTGTCAAGCTATCACCGACCAAATAGAAAGACTGAAACTCAACAATTTTATAAACGGGCTACGGGCAAGTTTTTGTATTTTACTGAAAGGTAACAAGACAGTTTTGAAAGATGTATTTTAAAAAGTCTGTGGAGCATGAGACGGGGGAAGAGGGATGGAAGAATTCTAAGTAAATGAAATTGAAATAAGAAGATGGATGAGATATTTGTAACATCCAAAGGTTTGAAGAGATATTTTAAACTTTCATTCATTTATTTTACTAACGTACAAGAAATCTATCCAAATAAGACTATGACCAGATCCTTCATCGGAGAAAAACCTCTGTGACTGCAGCCTCAACGAAGTAGGGGAGGTGAGAAAAATTAGTTTTCAGAATGTGTATGTGTATAACCAAATCCTAATTTAATAATATTTTGGATGATATACAAAATAATGTATTTGACTTCAAACAAGAGAACGTCCTAATAGCATCTCCAGGTGTGCATTGCACCAAATCTTAGTAACTAATGATAATCAATTTGTAAGAGGAATGTAAAGCATTCCAGATGTTCCTGGATTTCAAATCATAGCCATTAAGGTTACAACGTATATAGGAGTTGTGCAAAACACATGGGGGAATACTAAAGTCTCTTTTGAAATCCATTGAATTCCTATCTACTCAGCAATTCAACAGCAAGGTTTCTGGACCTTCTGTCTCTTCTCCTCTGTCCTCTTCTGTTTTTCCCTCCCCTCCTCTTTCCTCTTCTCCCCTCCCCTCTTTCCCCTCTCCGCCTCCCCCCCTTGTCTCTTCTCTTTTCTCCTCTCCTCTCCTCTCCCCTCCCCTCTGCTCCTATTTAATTAAGACTTGGTTTGCCCATCCTCCCAAAAACTCATAAACCTTCCAACTTTTGAATCATCTATGCAGTTGACAAATGCATTGTTGTTATAAATGGACAGCTGTTCAGTTGTTTACACAAATTTGTCAACAGTGACATCCCTTTTCCTGCTTTCATACAGTAGAAGCTGCCATTATGGCTATCATGACATGGTGTCCTTGGGCAATCTCCCAAACCTCTCATTATACAACAACAGACAATGCTTCCAGGTTTCTCCGTCACCAGTCATGAAGTGGGTTATGAAATACACACCACACTAACCATTACAAAAACTCAGGTAAGCAAGATTAACAGAGAGCCTTTCCTGTACACCGTCCTGCATGTGACGAGTTGAAAGATACAGCTGTCTTGGCAATTGTAGCCTCAAATCTGCATTCAAAAGACCTCTGTCAGAACCCAAAACTCAATGTACATTTAAAAAAAAGACAAAAAGCTATTTGTGTTTTCTATTCCCTAACTTTTTTTTAAAAAAAATGTTTTTCTCTGAATTTTAATACACTGGGCATTTTTAATCAGCACACTGAGAGTGCAAGAGAGACCAGGATTGATGGATATGAAGTAAACAAACGGGTCTAGTTAGCAGGCATGCACAGACCAGATAAGGAATTAATGATCCCAGGAAATATGGCATTGCTTCTATTAAGATTTTGAAACATGTTGTTCATTGCTCTCAACGCTGCAACATCTGAATGTAATGCATTGCTTCCTTGTCAAGGGGACAGTGTGATTTTATTTCTTAATGAAGCAACAGAAAGCCCTGCTATCCACAGTGCAGGGCGGGGAAAGAATGCCAGCTTCGTAGCCAACATTAGCGCATTGTCTAGACGAGAGGAGAATAAGAGTCTAGTATTCATGTGGGAAAGGGAGGTGGAGAACAGCACTTTGCTTTCAGGAAACTACGTGGTGTGGATAGGGGTGTTAGATGACTCGTTGGTCCCGCAAAAGAGGAAACATGCAGCAGTGGAGGTAAGTCCTCAGACTGGACCTTCTTAGGGTAAGAAATAGCTTTGATAGTCTTTAGGCTATTTGTTTGGACAACAAAAAAGATGCCATATTTAGAATGTTATTTGGGTTGATTTTGGTGACATCGTGATCCAGGCCATGTGAATGAAAGTGCAGAATTATTATTTTTTTTAAAAAAAATCATTATTATTTCTTCACTCATTAGTTGGATGAGCACCAGTGTGGTGTAGGGGTTAAAGGTGCTGGCTACAAACTGGAAGACTGTGAATTCTAGTTACATCTTAGAGGCATATAGCCATCTAGGTAACCTTGGGTCAGTCCCTCCTGCTCAGCCCTATGAGGCAGGTAAGAACAAACCACTTTGGAAATCTTGGCACAAGCAGTTTTCAGGAGTCAAGGCTGACTCAAAAGTATGTGCATATTGCACACAGGTGCACATGCACACACACGTGTGCATGCATGCGCACGCACGCGCGCACACACACACACACACACAGAATATTCTTTCTTTCCTCCAGAGCTCAAGGAGACACAAGCAGCACTTCAGTGCCATTTTTACCCCAAATTAAGCACTATTGGCCAAAGTCACCCACTGAACTTCCATGATGGAAGGTGACTGGATATGTGTCTTTCAATCTTAATCCAATAAAATAACTACTGAGCAAGAAACTTTAGGAAATACAATAAGATTGCAAAGGACTACCTTAAATCTCTGCTTTCAGTGGGGTCATCCCCATCCAGGTATGATTTTATATATTTCAGAGGTAACAAGCCCACTCAATTGTTTTTAGATATCTAACTTTCTAAACTGCTGAATGTAGTCCTGGACCACTAAGGGTGTAAGCTTAGCATCCCTTTTCTGTGGCTTTGGTGGATCAGAATGTTTTGTTTCCAAAGGAGAGAAACTGTACTTCTTAATTTCCATATTTTTTCCCAGCGGACTTGGGAAAGTATTATATAGTCTTCTACTCTCCCTATCTAATTTGTTTGCTCCAGTTGTTAGACCTTCACAGCCTGAAAAATCCCGGCTAATTTAAAACCCTAACGGTGAAAATGCATTACAATTTCCCAAGATTTCTACTTCATTAAATGGATTATACAATGGCCTGAGTTACTTTCTCATCGGGGGAGGTAAAAAGAAGAGGAGAAAGTAAATAGGAAATTCTTGGTGTTCACTTTTTTTATTAAATATGAAAGATCATCAGAGAGTTCATTAACAACCAGTCGAGCACTCTGGATTGACAACACTGAACATTCTCTGGGCAGATAAGGAAAAGCAATCTGCTGAGATTGTAGCTGCATAAGATAATAATCAAATGAGCCATTTTATGACTCCAACTTTGCTTTAAAACACAACCCTGTAATCACTATCATGATGGGTTACTTTGACATTCTGGAGATGGGCTGCATACAGGTCATTCCAATTTGTGGCTAGTTGCAAGAAAATGGTAACCTCTATGCATAGGGCACTGGCAAACATAATTCTCTTAAGTTTTAGCTTGTGCAGTAGGGCATACATTAATGCTTTGGGTATTACTGAGTCAAAGAAATATTCTCTATTTATATTATGCATTTACCTATTGGCATAAACCCCTTCATAGATTACTGCCTTGTCGTGGCGAAGGGGCTTGCGTAATTCAATGAAGCTATGAGCTATGCCGTGCAGGGCCACCCAAGACGGACAGGTCATAGCAGAGAGTTCTGACAAAATGTGATCCACTAGACAAGAAAATGGCAAGCCACTCCAGTATTTTTGCCATGAAAACCCTATGGACAGTACCAAAAGGCAAAATGATATGACACTGGAAGATGAGCCCCTCAGGTTGGAAGGTGTCCAATATGCTACTGGGGAAGAGCAGAGGGCTAGTACTAGTAGCGCCAGAAAGAATGAAGCGACTGGGCCAAAGCCGAAAGGATGCTCAGCTGTGGATGTGTCTGGTGGTGAAAGGAAAGTCCAATGTTGTAAAGATTTTTTCTCTATAGGAACCTGGAATGTAAGATCCATGAATGAAGGCAAGCTGGACATGGTCAAACAAGAGATGACAAGACTGAACATCGACATCTTAGGAATCAGCAAACTAAAATGGACAGGAATTGGTGAATTTAATTCAGATGACCATCAGGTATACTACTGCGGGCAAGAATCCCTCAGAAGAAATGGAGTAGCCTTCATAGTCAATAAAAGAGTAGGAAAAGCAATACTGGGATACAATCCCCCAATGACAGAATGATCTCAGTGCGAATCCAAGGCAAACCATTCAATATCACAGTAGTCCAAGTCTATGCCCCAAATACCGGTGCTGAAGAGGATGAAATTGACCGGTTCTATGAAGCCCTATAGCACCGTATAGAACTAACACCAAAAAATGATGTCCTTATCATCATGGGGGATTGGAATGCTAAAGTAGTAAGCCAAAAGATAATCAGAATAACAGGCAAATTTGGCCTTGGAGTAAAAAATGAAGCAGAGCACAGGCTGACAGAATTTTGTCAAGAGAATACGATGGTCATAGCAAACACTCTTTTCCAACAACCCAAGAGACGGCTCTACACATGGACATCACCAGATGTTCAACACAGAAATCAGACTGACTATGTGCTCTGCAGCCAAAGATGGAGAAACTTATACAGTCAGTAAAAACAAGACCAGGAGCTGACTGTGGCTCAGACCATGAGCTTCTCATTGCAAAATTTAGGCTTAAACTGAAGAAAGTAGGGAAAAGCATTAGGCCACTCAGGTATAAATTAAATCATATTCCTGTTGAATATACAGTAGAGGTGACAAATAGATTTAAGGAATTAGATCTGATAGACAGAGTGCCTGAAGAACTATGGACAGAGGTTCGCAACATTGTACAAGAGGTAGCAACCAAAACCATCGCAAAGAAAAAGAAATCCAAGAAAGCAAAATGGCTGTCTGAGGAAGCTTTGCAAATAGCTGAGGAAAGGAGGGAAGAGAAAGGCAAGGGAGAAAAAGAAAGATATACCCAATTGAATGCAGAATTCCAGAGAATAGCTAGAAGAGATAAGAATGCCTTCTTAAATGAACAGTGCAAAGAAATAGAAGAAAACAATATAATAAGGAGGACCAGAGATCTCTTCAAGAAAATTGTAGAGATGAAGGGAATGTTTCATGCAAAAATGAGCATGATAAAGGACCAAAATGGCAGGGACCTAACAGAGGCAGAAGAGATTAAGAAGTGGCAAAATTACACAGAAAAATTATATAAGAATGAGCTTAACGTCCCTGATAACCACGATGAAGTGGTCACTGAGCTCAAGCCAGATATCCTAGAATGTGAAGTGAAGTGGGCCTTAGAAAAGCTGAGCAACAACAAAGCTAGTGGAGGTGACAGTATTCCAGCTGAGCTATTCAAAATCTTAAAAGACAGTGCAGTAAAAGTTCTACACTCAATTTGCCAGCAAATTTGGAAAACTCAACAGTGGCCACAGGATTGGAAAAGATCAGTTTACATTCCAATTCCAAAGAAAGGCAGTGCCAAAGAATGTTCAAACTATCGCACCATTGGACGTATTTCTCATGCTAGTAAAGTTATGCTTAAAATCCTACAAGCTAGACTCCAGGAGTATGTGGATCGAGAACTACCAGAAGTACAGGCAGGATTTTGAAGAGGCAGAGGAACTAGAGATCAAATTGCCAACATACGCTGGATCATGGAGAAAGCTAGGGAGTTCCAGAAAAAAAATCTACTTCTGCTTCATTGACTATGCTAAAGCCTTTGATTGTGTGGATCATAACAAACTGTGGCAAGTTCTTAAAGAGATGGGAGTACCAGACCATCTTATTTGTCTCTTGAGAAACCTATATGCGGGTCAAGAAGCAGCAGTAAGAACTGGACACGGAACCACTGATTGGTTCAAAATTGGGAAAGGAGTCCGGCAAGGCTGTATACTGTCATCCTGCCTATTTAACTTATATGCAGAGCACATCATGAGAAAGGCAGGGCTAGATGAATCAAAAATTGGAATTAAGATTGCCGGGAGAAATATCAACAACCTAAGATATACAGATGATACCACTCTAATGGCAGAAAGTGAAGAAGAACTAAAGAGCCTCTTGTTGCAGGTGAAGAAGGAAAGTGCAAAAGTTGGGTTGAAACTTAACATTAAGAAAACCAAGATCATGGCATCCGGCCCTCTCAATTCCTGGTAAATAGATGGGGAAGAAATGGAGGTAGTGACAGATTTTATTTTCCTGGGCTCCAAGATCACTGCAGATGGGGACTGTAGCCAAGAAATTAAAAGACGCTTGCTCCTGGGGAGGAAAGCCATGGCAAAGCACACTAAAAAGCAGAGACATCAACCTGTCAGCAAAAGTGCGTATAGTCAAGGCTATGGTCTTCCCAGTTGCAATGTAAGGCAGTGAAAGTTGGACCATAAGAAAGGCTGAGCACCAAAGAATTGAGGCCTTTGAACTATGGTGCTGGAGAAGACTCCTGTGAGTCCCTTGGACTGCAAGGCGATCAAACCGGTCAGTCCTAGAGGAGATCAACCCTGACTGCTCTTTAGAAGGCCAGATCCTGAAGTTGAAACTCAAATACTTTGGCCACCTAATGAGAAGGAAGGACTCACTGGAGAAGAGCCTAATGCTGGGAAAGGTTGAGGGCAAGAGAGGAAGGGGACGACAGAGAATGATGTGGCTGGATGGAGTCACTGAAGCAGTAGGCGTGAGCTTAAAGGGTCTCCAGAAGATGGTAGAGGACAGGAAGGCCTGGAGGAACGTTGTCCATGGGGTCGTGATGGGTCGGACATGACTTCACAGCTAACAACAAAATTGGCATAAAATGGTGAAATTGAACTCATATTTCCACCCCTCTCAAAAAATTTAGCACACATCTAACATTAGTTAATGTGTTGTCTAATGTTCATGTATGTGCTCAGTGGTGGAATTCAAATAACTGAACAACCGGTTCTCTTATTTGTTGCAGGCCTGGGCCTTCAAGGCCTACAACGGACTTCCGCAAGTGGCATCCATGCACTTCTGGTGGGCCATTCTAGGCCTGGGAGGCCTCCTCCAGGCCTCCCAGGCCTAGACTGGACTTCTGGAAGCCAGCCAGTTCTCCAAATGCAGCAAAATTTAGCTACTGGTTCTGCTGAACCGGTGCTAACCGGCTGAATCCCACCACTGTATGTGCTTGAAGGTCAGTTTGGTATATAGGTTAAAGTACCATGCTAGAAACTAGGAGGCTGAGTTCTAGACACATTTTTGGCACAAAACCAGCTGGGGATACTTTGGGCCAGTCACTCTGTCTCAGCCCAAGGAAGAAGGCAAACCACGTCTGAAATCTTGCCAAGAAAATTGCAGGGACTTATTTTAACACTAAGTTGAAATAAAATAATGTCCCATCCACAGATACCTGTTGTTGGGGAGAGGCTTCTGATGTTCTGATGAGGTTAAGAACTGTACAGGCAGCAGTGTATTCTATCGGAAGGGTCATCCATTCCAAAGAGGTCTTTTTTGAAAATTTTATTAGTTTTTATAGGGATGGGAATAGAGTGGGATCAGGGTTAGAATTAGGGTTAGGGTCGGGGTCCAGGGGAGGTTGGGTTCAAAGTTGGGGTTGGGGCTGGGTTAGGAACATTTTCAATATTTGGCGAACAGGATATTGTCTGGGTACATGTATGTAAATAAGAATAATAGATACAATAGTTGATAACAATAATAAATATGATTAAGAGAGGTCTTAATGGAAGAGGCAGTCTATGTGTTTCCATCAACCCATTTAATATGGTAGGGAAACAGAAAAAGAATCCTATTCTGGATCAGTTGTCACCTAGGTTAAGAAGGACCAGTTGGATGTTAAGAGTTCCTGGGCATCTTTCAACAAGTGGGCAACAAGGATCCTGGCTGGGCAACCAGGAGTTAGCCCTGTAGCATTACTGGAGGAAAAACTATCATAGACAAGACAAAAGTGGTGCTTGAAAATTGTACCGTTATGGCCTGCTATTATAAATCAGAAGCATCAAAGCAGGATTATATAAAGTGAATATTTGAACTGTGGAAAAGAATTTATCCAGACTCAAATATCACTGAACAACAATTAGCAGATCAAAGGAGATTCATTAGCAGAAATAAAATATTCAGGAATGCATAACTGGAAGAGATTCAGAAAAATTGTGAAAATGGAAGATTCCAAAACAATAGTAGAATAATACAAGAAACTCAGATAATAATTGAAATGTAAAGGAAGCAACTGATATGAATTACAGAAATAATAATTTAAAAGAAGTAATGGCAACAAAACCAGCAGTGAAACAACTATGAACGAGAGGAATTAAAGAAAAGTTAAGGCATATGAAGACTTATCAGTTGAAAGGCAAAAACTGCCAGCATTGAAAGTAGTGTCCCCAAAAGAGCTGGTGCTTATAATGATTTAAATAAGAAACTTGCAAGGATTAAAATAACATCTGTCAAATAGACCAGTCAGCTGGCCTACAGTATAGCAGTGGTCATTATATAAGAACTGGGTATTGAAATTAGAAAACCAAAAGCAAAACCGTGTTCAATCCCAAAGTGGAAGGTCAGATTGGAGGCCAATATAAAGAAATTAAGATCAGATGCAAGTAAAGAATAGGAAAAAGCAAAAATTGAAGACTGTAGGATCAAGATTGAATCTAATTTAAAAAATATTGGCTTAGCAACAGGAAAATTGAAGAACCTTTGGAAATCATAAAGCAACAAATAACAGCAATAGTGGGGAAAACTGAATGCTCCAAGACACAAATCACCCAATTTAAACAAAAGCAGCTATTTCAATCAGACCAGAGGCGATTTTACCAAAGTATAAAAGGCAACAGAAATTCTGAAAATGGAAACCAAGCCAAAGGAAGCAATCCAGTTTTAGAAAGATCCACGAGAAACATAAAAGAACTATAATAAAAGTGCTGGGTCAATTAAAAAAAACTGACAGTGAATTTAGTAAAAATCAATTGGAACATCTAATAATATCAGCAGAAATTGTTAAAAATTGAGTAAAAAGAGTTAAAAAGTAGATATTTCCTCGAAATGATCAGCTGCATGGCTTCGGGCTCAGATCTCTGACTAACTTCCATCCAATCATAGCTAAACAGCTTAATGAAGTATTATATAAAGGAGACATCAGTGCCTAGTTAATAACAGAAAAAACTTATCTGATTCAAAAAGACTCATAAAAGGGACAATACCAACAAATTATAGGCTGGATAACATGCTTGCCTATTATGTTTAAATTAATCACATGCATTATAGTGGACAACATCCAAGATTATTTAGGGGAAAAAATATCCTTCCAATAGAACAGAAAACGAAATAAAAGGAAAAGCAGAGATTCAAAATATCAACTTCTGATTGATAAAATGGTTCAGCAAAGGCTGAGAAACCAATTAACATATGGTTTGGAGTGATTATGAAAGGGCATTTGATTTATTACCACATAGTTTGAATGATCAAATGTTTGGAAATAACTCATATCAATTAAAAGCATCCCACTGTTTATAGAAAAAAATAATGAAGCAGTGGAAGACAAAACTGCTGGTTGGAAATGCAAAATATGGGTTTGTCAACATCAGGAGAGGGCATGTTCCCACTTCCAGCGATTTTGGAAAAAAACAATTCTTGGCTATCAAATTGCAAAAATGCTAATAAAATCTCACATTTCTGCTACATGGATGATCTGAAGCTTTATGGAAAATCAGAAACTGAGGTCCAGTCACCTTCAGAATTATTAGCCCAGATATATTAATGGAATTTGGCCTAGAAAAAATGTGCTAGAGTAGCAATAAATAAGGGTTAAAAATCACAAACAGTAATGGCTTTGAAATGCAAAATGTCCATACCATCAGGAGACATCAAGATTATTAACCTACAAATATCTGGGCATTTTACAACTGGAAAACATCAAGCATGAACAAGTTAAAAATGTGATTAGTAAAGAATATGCCCAGACAGTGAGAAAATTGCTAAGAACAAAATTGGACAGTGGAAATACCATCAAAGCCGTTAGTAACTAGGGCATATTTGCAATATGATACGCTGCTGAAATTAGTAACTGTACAGAAGGTGAAACACCAGTAAAGGATTGAAATGAGAAGACCTTGGTTTTCTGAACATGGTTGTTTCTTGCAGATATTTCATTATCCAAACTTGGTAAGATCATCAGTGCTCATTTGCTTTCAGTTTATATTTTAGTGCAGAGGTCCCCAACCTTTTGGGCACCAGGGACCAGTTCCACGGAGAAGAGTTTTTCCGTGGACCAGAGGGTGCATGGTTTTGTGTGCTGCCTGAATCCCATGGATGGGACTTTGCTTGTTTGTGCAGACCGGTTGCTGGCATGCCATGGCCCGGTACTGGTCCACAGACCAGGGGTTGTGAACCCCTGTTCTAGTGGTCTTGGAGACTCTTTAGTTGGACTGTTAATTTGTTTGTCCATTCCTTGATTGGGGTATTGTTTACTTCTTGATGGTTGGTCTGATGTTAATCTTGATATTTATCTATGCTTATCTGAGTGTTCATTGCTCATGGAGATGTGTCTTGGTCTTTTTTTTTTCCTTTTTTGGCTTGCAGATTGTCTCTTTTGCACAGTATGTATGTTGTTTATGTCTTATGCGATGGCCAATTTGTTTGAGTGCCAGGCTTCCAGGAAAAGAGATAGGGACAGAGAAAGGGAGAGAGATATTTGGAGTCATTTTTTCCAGGGAGATTTAAGGATGGAAAAGTCTTCAAACATCTGCATCCTTTTCTATCTATTGAGTTTCTTTCCATTGTTCAAAATGGATAGAAAGATATTGGCTTAATACTGCATGACTTTATTTTGGTAGACTCCAGCCCTTTCTGACTTTCTGCAGAATGATTTCCAGAGCTTGGGGCAGGAACTTAGCAGAATAGGCTGTAGGCTTACTTTTTCAGAAGTTTTACCAGTGTATAAGGAGCAAAATGGAAAAGGCCAGCGTATAGCAGAATTTAATATGTGGCTAAAGGAGTGGTGTAAAGGAGAAGGCTTTGGTTATATTAGTCACGATGTCTGTAGCTGGTCCAATGAAAAAAATGTACAAAAGAGATGGTCTGCATCCATCCAAGAAAGGGACTGAGTTACTTGGCAATAAATTCACAGCTTTTCTGGAGGAACATTTAAACTAAACAACGGGGACAGTGAGTTAATTGATACAGAACATCACTGTCCCCGGCAATCTAAGAAAATGGGGGAGATCAGGCACCACACAGGTTATGTAGCAAGTAAACACAGGGTCAGTCATAAAGGACTCAAATGTCTATACACTAATGCACAGAGTATGAACAGTAAGCAGGGTGAACTAGAAATTCAGGTAAATGAGGGCGGATATGATATTGTTGCCATTACAGAAACATGGTGGGATGAAACGCACAAATGGAACACACAGCTAGAGGGATTTAAACTATTTAAAAGAAACAGACTAAACAAAAGAGGAGGTGGAGTTGCTCTCTATATAAGAAATAACTTTATCTCTACAGAAATAGAGCACAACAGTGATGAAAACTGTAAACTTGAATGCATTTGGGTCAATATAAAAGGGGAAAAAATGACATTGCCATAGGTGTATACTATAGGCCGCCCAACCAAGCAGAGGAAATAGATGAACTTTTTGCTAGTCAGCTAACTAAGGTATGTAGGAAGCACATCACAATAGTAATGGGGGACTTTATTTACCCTGATATCAACTGGGAGACAAACTCTGCACCAAGTGGAAGATCAAACAGATTCCTGACAAACCTAGCAGACAACTTTCTCTCCCAAAAAGTAGAGAAGGGAACTAGGGAATTAGCCATATTGGATTTAATTCTCACTAACAGAGATGAAATGATAGAAAGTGTCGAAGCCACAGGAACCTTGGGGGGAAGTGATCATGCAATATTGGAATTCAACATTCTGGAAGCACAAGCAATAGAACACAGCCAAACTAGAGTCTTGGACTTTAAAAGATTTAATTTCAATAAACTTAGAGAGACCTTGGGAAGAATTCCATGGATGAGAATCCTAAAGGGGAAAACAACTCAAGAAGCTTGGGAAATTTTGAAAAGTGAGATAATAAAGGCCCAGTCTAGCACAATACCAACAAAGAAGGAAAATAACAGCTCTCAAAAGAAACCAACATGGCTGCATAAAGAACTCTCTGATAAATTTAAAGATAAAAAGGACAGGTATAAGAAGTGGAAAGAGGGGCACATAACTAAGACAGAATATCAGCAAGTAGCCCGTGCCTGCAAAGATGAAGTGAGGAAAGCTAAGGCTCAAAATGAACTAAGGCTTGCGACCAAAGTAAAAAATAACCCCAAAAAAGCTTCTTTCAACATATAAAAAACAAGAAAAAAGTTGAGGAAATGATTGATCCATTAGTGGGGGGAAAGTGGCAAGAAGGTGACAAGCAACAGGGAGAAAGCAGAACTATTTAACTCGTTTTTTGCATCTGTCTTTACACAAAGGGAAAAAAAGTCCAACCTACCAAAACCAGTGCCATAAAAAACAGAATAGAAACGCAAGTTAAGATAGGCAAGAAAATGGTAAGTGAGCACCTCTCCAGCCTAGACGAGTTCAAATTACCAGGACCAGATAGATTACACCCCAAGGTTCTCAAGCAACTGGCAGACGTGATCTCAGAACCATTGAACTATATTTTTCAAAGATCCTGGAGCACTGGGGAACTACCAGTGGAAACTACAAACCTATCAGCCTGACCTCAATACCTGGGAAAATTCTGGAAAAGATAATCAAACAACAAATCAGCGAACACCTTGATGCAAAGTCATCAGTAAAAGTCAACATGGGTTTGTCAAAAACAGATCATGCCAGACAAATCTTATTGCATTCTTTGACCAAGTGACAAACTTAGTGGACCAGAGGAATACTGTAGATATAATTTACTTGGACTTCAGTAAGGCATTTGATAAAGTAGATCACAACCTACTACTTAGAAAAATGTGGGTTAGATAGCATCACCACCAGATGGATTCGTAGCTGGCTGACAGGCCGTACTCAGTGTGTGGTCCTCAATGGAACTGCATCTACATGGAAGGAAGTGTGTAGTGGGGTGCCCCAGGGCTCTGTTCTGGGCCCAGTGCTCTTCAACATCTTCATCAACGATTTGGATGAGGGGATAGATGAGGAACTCATCAAATTTGCAGACAACACCAAACTGTCAGGAATAGCCAATACTCCAGAAGATAGGCTTAAAATACAGGAGGATCTGGACAGACTTGAACACTGGGCGCTATCTAACAAAATGAAATTCAATGGTGAAAAAAGTAAGGTTCTACGTTTAGGCAGGAAAAATGAAATGCACAGGTATAGCATAGGTGGTACCTTGCTCAATAGTAGTAACTGTGAGAGAGATCTCGGAGTCCTAGTAGAAAATCACTTCAATATGAGCCAGCAGTGTGCTGCAGCTGCCAAAAAAGCCAACACAGTGCTAGGCTGCATTTACAGAGGGATAGAATCAAGATCACATGAAGTACTAATACCACTTTACAATGCCTTGGTAAGGCCACACCTAGAATACTGGATCCAGTTTTGGTCACCACGATGTAAAAAAGATGTTGAGACTCTAGAATGGGTACAGTGAAGAGCAACAAAAATGATTGGGGGACTGGAAGCT
The DNA here is from genome assembly GCF_964194415.1 of Vipera berus. Taxonomy (NCBI): domain Eukaryota; kingdom Metazoa; phylum Chordata; class Lepidosauria; order Squamata; family Viperidae; genus Vipera; species Vipera berus. The sequence continues at coordinate 84,373,712 of NC_138203.1, forward strand.
AAAACATATAGGGAAGGGTTGCTGGAATTGGGTATGTCTAGTTTAACAAAGAGAAGGGTGAGGGGTGACATGATAGCAGTGTTCCAATATCTCAGGGGCTGCCACAAAGAAGAGGGAGTCAAGCTATTCTCCAAAGCACCTGAAAGCAGGACAAGAAGCAATGGATGGAAACTAATCAAGGAGAGAAGCAACCTAGAACTAAGGAGAAACTTCCTGACAGTTAGAACAATTAACCAGTAGAACAACCTGCCTCCAGAAGCGGTGAATGCTCCAACACTGGAAGTTTTTAAGAAGAGACTGGACAGCCATTTGCCTGAAATGGTATAGGGCTTCCTGCCTGAGCAGGGGGTTGGATAAGATGACCTCCAAGGTCCCTTCCAAATTCTTCTTCTTCTTCTTCTTCTTCTTCTTCTTCTTCTTCTTCTTCTTCTTCTTCTTCTTCTTCTTCTTCTTCTTCTTCTTCTTCTTCTTCTTCTTCTTCTTCTTCTTCTTCTTCTTCTTCTTCTTCTTCTTCTTCTTCTTCTTATTATTATTATTATTATTATTATTATTATTATTATTATTATTATTATTATTATTATTATTATTATTATTATTATTATTATTATTAGGATTGTATACACACACAAAGAACATATATCACTATATATCAATACACACACAAAGAATATATATCACTATATATCAATTTATCAAAAAAAACCTACTAATGTAAAATAGTAATAAATGTTGTTTATCATCCAATATTATTCTTCTCATCAATTTCCTGTTGTTGAATATTCCCTTGTTCCATCTTGCTTCCATTTGAACCTTTGGAATCCATCATTAATTCATCCATTCCTTTGCTACACTCTTGTTTCAATCCCTCTTGTTTTTAATCTGATTGATTGCCTGTGGTTCTGCTCATGATGCCACCATACCAAATTGGTGGCATTGCTTTGCTCCTCTGGTAATACATTATTAATACCATTCTGTCCAGTAAACAGAAGAAATTAAGCCCATGTTGTTCTGAGAAAATGACAATGGGGAAAAAATGTTGTCAAGCAACTACAGCTAGCATAGTCCCACAGTGTGGGGGTCCAAAATGTATTTTAAAACTTACAGAAAAACAGAGGTGGTTTTGAAATTACTGAAGACAATGTCTGCACTGAATTAGGTTTAGTTGGCAGGCAGCTTATTTGCTGGTCACAGTGCATAGAATTAGCAAGCCATGTTGCATTATTATTTTTTATATTTTTTTCATGGAAGAAAAGTAGAAGATCTGGGAAGAAAAAGCCAGATGTTGCAAATGTAGTAATATCTTCTCAATTGCTTGGAGGAAAGCAAGATTCACAATCATGTTCCAACAGCTGATGTGGCTTTTATTTTAAGAGATTTGTTGAGTATGTTTTAATCACCTACCAGTAGAAGAAATAACCTCTTTAGGGGGAGAAATCAAACACCTCCTGTACAAAAAAAAAAGAGAGAGAGAGAAAGGCTGATCTGTTCAGAACGCTTTAATGTGGAAAAAGGGGCTTTGGTTTATGAGATTAATAAACCGCTTCAGTCTGAACAGGAAACAACCGGAGTGTCCTTATACATTTTCCACATCTGGAATGAAACATGAGGGAAGAACAATGGCCCTGAACCTTGATTCCTTAAATGATAGCTTAGCTCAGAAGATGTGGTGCTAAGTTAATAAGATAGGTAAAGGTAAAGGTTCCCCCGCACATGCGTGCTAGTCGTTTCCAACTCTAGGGGCCGGTGCTCATCTCCGTTTCAAAGCCGAAGAGCCAGCGCTTGTCCGAGGACGTCTCCGTGGTCATGTGGCCGGCATGACTAGACGCCAAAGGCGCACGGAACGCTGTTACCTTCCCACCGTAGTGGTCCCTATTTTTCTACTTGCATTTTTACGTGCTTTCGAACTGCTAGGTTGGCAGAAGCTGGGATGAGTAACAGGCGCTCACTCTGTTACGCAGCACTCGGGATTCGACCCGCCAAACTGCCAACCTTCTGATCGACAAGCTCAGCGTTCTAACCCACTGAGCCACCGTATTAATAAGATACTGAAGCACAAAACAAATATCTGTCTGCAATTCTATTGATACATCAAAATATGAAAACATGGTTTTATCTTACAAAGGTAAAGGATGGGGAGGACACGTACAGCAAGTGAATAATGTACTTTTCTGTGATTTTTGTCTATTTTACTGCAGAGACTGGGAATTCAAAATGGCAGTGTGACCCCAAAAATTGTTCACATGAGAACAAATATATATATATATATATATATATATATATATATATATATATATATATATATATATATATATATATATATATATGTCAAATGTTAACTATTTAGATTACCTTGCTAGGCCCCAAACATGGGGCAAATCTTTATTTCCTGTTTTCAGCCTATCTTGAAGGCCATCGAACAGGCAGTAGTCACAACGGACAGCTCATATATTTGTGTAAATTACTAACAAAGAATTAACAATGAAAACTAATAAGTTAGAAATGCATTTCAGTCTCCCTTAATTCTTTGTTAGTAATTTACACACACACACACACACACACACACACACACACATATATATATATATATATATTTGCTTTCAGTCACTGATGAATGTTGGTAGCAGATATTCTGTCTCGTTTTATTCTAAAAAGGAGCAGCCCATTTCTGATTATAATGAATGTACTGAATTTGGAAACTGAGTTTAACGGAATAACAGAATTGGAAGGGACCTTGGAGGTCTCTCAGGCAGGAAACCCTGTACCATTTCAGGCAAATGGCTGTCCAGTCTCTCCTTAAAAACTTCCAGTGTTGGATCATTCACCGCTTCTGGAGGCAGGTTGTTCCACTGGTTAATTGTTCTGTCAGGAAGTTTCTCCTTAGTTCTAGGTTGCTTCTCTCCTTGACTAGTTTCCATCCATTACTTCTTGTCCTGCTTTCAGGTGCTTTGGAGGATAGCTTGACTCCCTCTTCTTTGTGGCAGACCCTGAGATATTGGAACACTGCTATCATGTCCACCCTCACCCTTCTCTTCATTAAACTTGTTGTTGTTGTTGTTAGCTGCGAAGTCGTGTCCGACCCATCGCGACCCTATGGACAACATTCCTCCAGGCCTTCCTGTCTTCTACCATCTTCTGGAGTCCATTTATGCTCACACCTACTGCTTCAGTGACTCCATCCAGCCACCTCATTCTCTGTCGTCCCCTTCTTCTATTGCCCTCGATCTTTCCCAGCATTAGGCTCTTCTCCAGTGAGTCCTTCCTTCTCATTAGGTGGCCAAAGTATTTGAGTTTTAGTTTCAGGATCTGGCCTTCTAAAGAGCAGTCAGGATTGATCTCCTCTAGGACTGACCGGTTTGATCGCCTTGCGGTCCAAGGGACTCGCAGGAGTCTTCTCCAGCACCATAGTTCAAAGGCCTCAATTCTTTGGCGCTCAGCCTTTCTTATGGTCCAACTTTCACTGCCATACATTGCAACTGGGAAGACCATAGCCTTGACTATACGCACTTTTGTTGACAGGGTGATGTCTCTGCTTTTTAGTGTGCTGTCTAGATTTGCCATGGCTTTCCTCCCCAGGAGCAAGCGTCTTTTAATTTCTTGGCTACAGTCCCCATCTGCAGTGATCTTGGAGCCCAGGAAAACAAAATCTGTCACTACCTCCATTTCTTCCCCATCTATTTGCCAGGAATTGAGAGGGCCAGATGCCATGATCTTGGTTTTCTTAATGTTTAGTTTCAACCCAAGTTTTGCACTCTCCTTCTTCACCCGCAACAAGAGGCTCTTTAGTTCTTCTTCACTTTCTGCCATTAGAGTGGTATCATCTGCGTATCTTAGGTTGTTGATATTTCTTCCGGCAATCTTAATTCCAACTTTTGATTCATCTAGCCCTGCCTTTCTCATGATGTGCTCTGCATATAAGTTAAATAGGCAGGGCGACAGTATACAGCCTTGCCGGACTCCTTTCCCAATTTTGAACCAATCAGTGGTTCCGTGTCCAGTTCTCACTGTTGCTTCTTGACCCGCATATAGGTTTCTCAAGAGACAAATAAGATGGTCTGGTACTCCCATCTCTTTAAGAACTTGCCACAGTTTGTTATGATCCACACAATCAAAGGCTTTAGCATAGTCAATGAAGCAGAAGTAGATGTTTTTCTGGAACTCCCTAGCTTTCTCCATGATCCAGCGTATGTTGGCAATTTGATCTCTAGTTCCTCTGCCTCTTCGAAATCCTGCCTGTACTTCTGGTAGTTCTCGATCCACATACTGCTGAAGTCTAGCTTGTAGGATTTTAAGCATGACTTTACTAGCATGAGAAATGAGTGCAATGGTGCGATAGTTTGAACATTCTTTGGCACTGCCTTTCTTTGGAATTGGAATGTAAACTGATCTTTTCCAATCCTGTGGCCACTGTTGAGTTTTCCAAATTTGCTGGCAAATTGAGTGTAGCACTTTTACTGCACTGTCTTTTAAGATTTTGAATAGCTCAGCTGGAATACTGTCACCTCCACTAGCTTTGTTGTTGCTCAGCTTTTCTAAGGCCCACTTCACCTCACATTCTAGGATGTCTGGCTCGAGGTCAGTGACCACCTCATTGTGATTATCTGGGACGTTAAGCTCATTCTTGTATAGTTCCTCTGTGTAATTTTGCCACCTCTTCTTAATCTCTTCTGCCTCTGTTAGGTCCCTGCCATTTTGGTCCTTTATCATGCCCATTTTTGCATGAAACGTTCCCTTCATCTCTCCAATTTTCTTGAAAAGATCTCTGGTCCTCCCTATTCTATTGTTTTCTTCTATTTCTTTGCACTGTTCATTTAAGAAGGCATTCTTATCTCTTCTAGCTATTCTCTGGAATTCTGCATTCAATTGGGCATATCTATGTTTTTCTCCCTTGCCTTTCGCTTCCCTCCTTTCCTCAGCTATTTGCAAAGCTTCCTCAGACAGCCATTTTGCTTTCTTGCATTTCTTTTTCTTTGGGATGGTTTTGGTTGCTACCTGTTGTACAATGTCGCGAACCTCTGTCCATAGTTCTTCAGGCACTCTGTCTATCAGATCTAATTCCTTAAATCTATTTGTCACCTCTACTGTATATTCAACAGGGATATGATTTAATTCATACCTGAGTGGCCTAGTGCTTTTCCCTACTTTCTTCAGTTTAAGCCTAAACTTTGCAAGGAGAAGCTCATGGTCTGAGCCACAGTCAGCTCCTGGTCTTGTTTTTACCGACTGTATAGAGCTTCTCCATCTTTGGCTGCAGAGCATATAGTCAATCTGATTTCTGTGTTGACCGTCTGGTGATGTCCATGTGTAGAGCCGTCTCTTGGGTTGTTGGAAAAGAGTGTTTGCTATGACCATCGTATTCTCTTGACAAAATTCTATCAGCCTGTGCCCTGCTTCATTTTGTACTCCAAGGCCAAACTTGCCTGTTATTCCAGTTATCTTTTGGCTTCCTACTTTAGCATTCCAATCCCCCATGATGATAAGGACATCATTTTTTGGTGTTACTTCTATAAGGTGCTGTAGGGCTTCATAGAACCGGTCAATTTCATCCTCTTCAGCACTGGTGGTTGGGGCATAGACTTGGACTACTGTGATATTGAATGGTTTGCCTTGGATTCGAACTGAGATCATTCTGTCATTTTGAGGATTGTATCCCAGTATTGATTTTCCTACTCTTTTATTGACTATGAAGGCTACTCCATTTCTTCTGAGGGATTCTTGCCCGCAGTAGTATACCTGATGGTCATCTGAATTAAATTCACCCATTCCTGTCCATTTTAGTTCGCTGATACCTAAGATGTCGATGTTCAGTCTTGTCATCTCTTGTTTGACCACGTCCAGCTTTCCTTGATTCATGGATCTTACATTCCAGGTTCCTATGGAGAAAAAATCTTTACAGCATCGGACTTTCCTTTCACCACCAGACATATCCACAGCTGAGCGTCCTTTCGGCTTTGGCCCAGTCGCTTCATTCTTTCTGGCGCTACTAGTACTAGCCCTCTGCTCTTCCCCAGTAGCATATTGGACGCCTTCCGACCTGAGGGGCTCATCTTCCAGCGTCATATCGTTTTGCCTTTTGGTACTGTCCATAGGGTTTTCATGGCAAAGATACTGGAGTGGGTTGCCATTTCCTTCTCCAGTGGATCACGTTTTGTCAGAACTCTCAGCTATGACCTGTCCGTCTTGGGTGGCCCTGCACGGCATAGCTCATAGCTTCATTGAATTACGCAAGCCCCTTCGCCACGACAAGGCAGTAATCCATGAAGGGGTTCATTAAACTAGACCTACCCAATTCCTCCAACAGTTCTTCATATGTTTTTGTCTCCAGTTCCCTAATCATCTTTGCTGTTCTTTGAGTTAGTTTTAGTTTGGTTTGATTTAGGTTTTTTTTTAGTCTACCTGGAGAAGTGCATCACTATACTCATACCATCAGATTTGACATTTTCTACATCATATGAAAAGCAATCAGAACTGTATTAAAACATGGGAGTGACTCAACTTATACTTTTCCCCGACAAAGAGTTCTTGGAAATGCAAAAAGTCTTTGTCCTGTAAATGTTGAGCTTGCCTAATAAATGCATTGCTTTTATTAGATTTTGAATCAATTTGACTATGATATAATGCCAGCACAAGTAAAGGTTGCCCACGGAAATGAATTCTTAGAAGCAGCACTTCTCTACCAGGAAGAAATATTTTCGACTATTCCAGGGGTAGGCAACCTCGGCTCTTTTATGACTCGTGGACTTCAACTCCCAGAATTCCATAGCTGACTCAGGAATTCTGGGAGTTGAAGTCCACGAGTCATAAAAGAGCCGAGGTTGCCTACCCCTGGACTATTCTAAAACAGAAAGCCAAAAGGAAACCAAACACCAAACCCCTTTTTAAACCTCTATTTGCTCTTTGGTTTTATAACACACATTTTAAAATGACTGCATGGCCAAAAAAAAGCTATTAAACTGATATAAAATAGAGCCAGGGGACCCATCCTGCATCAACCACCTTAACCTTCTTTAAGGTCAAGGAAAACTGGGAAGGAAAATAATATAGAGAAATGAGAAAGAAAATGTTAAATTTATTGATTTTTTTTTTAGTCCTTAATCCCTGATAAGAATCAAGGGGGAAAGTCCATACATAAGACATGATTGCAGAAATGATTCAAAGTCATTTGATGCACTTTTTTAACCTGGCCATCTTTTTTGCTTCAGGCAGCAGTCATGAACTGAATCCGGACATTTCTTTGTAGGGGATGATTGCCCTTCCTAATATAGGATTAAAAAATGAGCTGCCACAGGACTTTCCTTTCTTTTTAGCCAACAAATGTCAACATTTCTTACTTACGAAGGTCCCTCCTGAAGCACGATGGCTCACATGGTTAGGACACTGAGTTGGAGATTAGCAAGCCTGTGTTTGAGACCTGAGCGCTGCTATTGGACAGGGTGAGCTCCTGTCATTTGCTCCAGCTCCTGCCTGGGACATGAAAGGCGCCCCTAACTGGGGGATCCCTCAGGCAACAGTGATGTCATCGGCTAATCCTTTCAACCCAGAAGCGCCTCGGTTCTTCTGACCCGAGTGCAATGCAAAGGTCCTGGCGAAACCATGCCCCCCCATTGTCGGCAATGGAAAAAAACTCGAGATACGTCACGACACGTCACGTGACGTCGCGAGTTTGACACCCCTGCTTAAGCCATCCAGATATGTTGGGCTTTGACTCCTCCCACTTCCAGCACAGCTGGGGAATGATGGAAGCTACAGTTCAACAGATCTGGAAGGATTCAGATTGAGATAAAGCTACTGTAGGAAGTTTACCACTCTCCCATCTCTTGAAACAAGATTTAGCAATGTGATCCTCCACTTGACCTTAAATCAGGTTCTAAAATGTAAGGTGGAAGTATCCATGGTTAACACACTCTGAGCAAGTTGATAAGTATTACAGAGAATTCAATAGAAAGACCCCTAAAGAGGGGGGGGGATCCTAAACTCTAACTCTTGGAGATTTTTTTTTTAACCCAGAAACAAGAAACCATAAAGTAATCTAACTGACAGAATGTAGAGCATGAGGGTGTATTATTATTGTTGTTGTTGTTGTTAATTATTATTATTATTATTATTATTATTATTATTATTATTATTATTATTATTATTATTATTATTATTATTATTATTATTATTATTATTATTATTATTATTATTATTATTATTATTATTATTATTATTTCCAAATTCCATTTTTGAAGAATTCAAATGGAATTCTAGGGAGAGTTAGCCAAATATTCCTTGGGACTGAGGAAGACAGACTTTTCAGTAGGCAATGGAGCAGCAAAATCAGACTTCTAAGAATTTTCCTAGAGGGAATTGGGGGTTCAGAGAAAGATAATGGTTCCTGGGCCTTTGATAACTGGACTGAAGGCAAAGCATTAGTAAGTACACAGACAGATGTGTGGCAGTCTTTCGTCTCTGAAATATGCAGAAAGCACTATTCCTTCTGGTCAGATTACTTCTATACGTAAATATTCCTTAAAGATCTCTCTTTGTATGTCCTGTGCTAAACGGTTACATTATTAACACTTTTACTGTGCAAGGTTGTGTGAAAAAGGAAAGGACAAAGCAAAATCTAAAAAGCGACATTTTATTATGGTCTAAAGGTATGAAATATAAGCTAACATATACTTCTAAAGAACTGGATGGAGATACTATAGGAAAAAAAATGGAAATCAATACAAACAATAAATATTTATCTTCATGAATATTCTGGAGGTGCTACAGCGCCATCTAGAGGCTAAACCTTCCTTAACTTGCCCTAAATAGGTGAAATTACATACGCCAGCATACAAACACACAGCATCATAAATACATTATTATGTTTCTTTTGCAATCTTCAGTATCAAAAAGTTCCTGTTTTGTTTATTAAAATTGTGGTCCTAACTTCCCTGACTGAAGCTGGGGGCACTGCTTCTTAGTTTTATCTTCTTCTTTTTTTAAGCTGGAAATACTAACACATTGCTTATTGGCTTGTGAAGATATTTTCTCAAATCAGAAAACAAAGCCAAACTTGACACGAGTTTTCTTCAACATCTGCCATCTGCCATCCAATTAGATATAAGTACTTTTCTTGATTTTTTTCCTCCCCTAAGGATAGCTTTTGTAATCTGCTTGTGTACCTGACCTATATTCACCCAAGGATGGCTGAAATTATAAAATATAAGGCTGCCTTCTCTTTATTCATTTATTTCCTGACCCATGTTGATCCTCCACTAAACCTTGTCTAGGTAATCATAGAATAAAATGAATATTGTGGGCTGTAAGAGCAAAACAAGCATTTCTTATAAAATCCCAAGGAGGTAGAACAATCCAATTGTCTACAACAGGGGTCCCCAACCCTCAGGCTGTGGCCCACTACCGGGCCACGGCCTGTTCAAAACTGGACCGCGGGAGAAATGGGCAAGTGTGCACACACGAAGCTCCATTTGCACGTGCAGAGGGCACTTGCACTCACATGCAAAGTTCCATCTGCACAAATGCAGCTTTGCGTGTGAGCGCCCTCTGCTTGTGTCAGTGGAGCTTCATGCATGAGCACAACCACCCTCCATTCAAGTGTCTTCCGGTCACGCGAGTGGAGCTTCACAGGTGAGCACAAGTGACTCTCGGAGCTTCATGCACGAGCATAAGCACCCTTTGCTCACATGCAAAGCTGCATTTGTGCAAAGTGGAGAGCACATGTATGCACCAGGAGCCCAAGTGGAGCTATGCGCCCACTTGTCTGCCACTCATCTCTCCCCCCGCCAACACCGGGCCGGCCTGGGACGCCAAGTTGGAAAAGTTAGGGATGGCTGATCTATGGGGCCAGGGATGATTGTTCCAACACATTGGGAGGGAAGCAAGTTGAAGAAAGTAGAACTAAACCATGGGGAAAAAAAGAAATTATAATCTGGCTGCTACAGAGGATGAAGAAAATTGTGCAATACTGGTTTAGTACCCTTGTATTTGCATTACACTACCAGATGCAGTTGCAAAGATGCAGCTGATCATTAGATGGTGGTAAAATATTAAAATTCTCTCTGCTGCCCCACAGAGGTCACCTGAAGTTTTACAGCAACATAGCCTCTGATCGATACATCAGGGAGAGCCACTAAAGCAAAGTCTCATCACAGCTTTATTATATAGTACACCTCCTAACTGCCATGCAACTAATATCCAGGGTTTTACTCTTAGCCATAGGCATCCTCTGCCTTGTTTTGTGTAAAGCCATAATCTGATTTATTGGGCTTTAGCTTAGGGTATTGTGTGAACGTAGCAATTGCAGCTGATTATGAGCATTTGTTCCGAAAATTGTAGTTAATTAAATCAAGGCTTAGCATGATGTATGAACCCAATCTTTATGCATCCAACTGCCTGGTAGACAAAAATATAGCTTGTAAATATATTTCAATAATAGGAAACCACATGTAGCCTCTTGAAGTTCTGTAGGTCTAATAACTGATTAGAGTCCAAAGCAGGAAGGGCAAGATTTCCATTTCTATTGGACCATACAGCTTTCATTATAATATTTATTTAGAATAACAATGCCATTCTGACTGTGGGCCGAAAAAAAATCTACTGAATATGGAACAAATTCTAGGCTTTCCTTATTGGTTGGCTTTTAAATCACTGCCAGTAAAAGAGCTGCATAGATTAAAGTATCTTTATTTCATTTTCCTGCAACATTCGGGGTTATATTTAACTCTGGTTAAAGAAATGCATATGAATATTATAAAATATTAATCTAATAAACCATTACCACTCTTATATCGCTGCTACTTTTAGAAAAGGAACTTTCAGGCCCATAGCTGCTTTTTCTAAAAGAAAAAGAAAAAAAAACCTCTGTTCCTTGAAGCAAGATCTGGCTAGATGGCCTAAACTAGTTTGATCAGATCCTTCAGCCGAATGTATTCACTTGCTTTGGAAGAGGACAGACCGATAGAAGATAAGCTTTCGTACTTCATTGCTCAGAGTCCATCCAGTTAAGGCAGGCTACAACTATTGTTCAATAAATGAACGAATATAAAGAAAAACTGGCATATACCATCTGCTACCTCTGGGGATTTCCTCCAGAAGTTCCTAATTCAATTCCCATCAAGGTGATCCTGCATGCCTAATGTCAGGCTTCCAACTTCTGGAGAACTTCGTATTGTCCCTTCAGGTACAAGTAGACCTTGCTTAATACTGCCCTGCTTAGCAACCGTTCACATTTTATGAAGAGGCTGAAAAAATCACTGTACAATCAATCCTCACACTGACGGTGCTTGCAGCATCCTGCAGTAACACAGTCGCTATCCACAGCCAGCTCCCAACATACACACAGTCAACAGAGAAGCCAGCAATGAAATCATACAGTCAATCTTGGTCCCACAGCGACTTAATTTAATTTAATTATGGGACTTATATGCCGCCCTATCTCCCGAAGGACTCAGGGCGGCTAACAACAATAAAACAACAATAAAAACGATAAATACAAATATTAAAAAAGATTAAATTTACAAAGCCCCATTATTTACTAAAACCAATAAAATAAAGCAATATTAAAACCCCCATCTTCAATCCAGGTCGGCCAGTTGGAAAAGGTATGTCTTTAGGTCGTGACAAAAGGACCGGAGATCTGGGGCCATTCGAAGTTCTCGGGGGAGCTGATTCCAAAGGGCAGGCGCTCCAACAGAGAAGGCCCTCCCCCTGGGGGTCGCCAGCCGACATTGTCTAGCCGACGGCACCCTAAGGAGACCCTCTCTGTGTGAGCGCACAGGGTGATGGGAAATCGTTCCTGGCAGCAGACGGTCCTGTAAATATCCCAGGCTTAAGCCATGTAGGGCTTTATAGGTAAGAACCAGCACCTTGAACCTCACCCGAAGGGCAACCGGCAACCAATGGAGCCCACGCAGGAGGGGTGTAATATGGGAGTATCGGGATGCTCCCATCACAACCCACGCGGCCACATTCTGCACCAGCTGAAGCCTCCGGGTGGTCTTCAAGGGCAGCCCCATGTAGAGAGCGTTGCAGTAATCTATACGGTAGGTGACGAGTGCATGAGTGACCGTACGTAAGGCATCTTGCTTAACAACTTTTAAACTGCAGAAGGCCCTAAGCCTGTCATGGTTGCAGGATGTCTCACTTAGCGACGGAGTTAGTGGTCCTAATTGTGGTTATTAAATGAAGACTGCTTGCAAGCTAATTAGAAGCTTAAATTTTGAGATTTGGTTTCATATTCCTACAGAGCTATGAATGTCACTAAGTGAGTTTGGACAGCTTCCTTCCTTTTTACCTTAACCTATTCTTACAAGGTTGCTCTGAAGCTAGGTGTTCTGTACCAGCCTGCTACCGGCCCTGCAGAAAAGGCAGGGACAACCCCTTTTACAAGAAGGCAAGAGGCTGGAATTACGCCTGCCAAATTTATTGCTACAAAAACAAATAGAACAAGACACAAACCAAGAAACAGGAGCTTTTCAAGCAGTTGCCTTCAGCAAACCAGCCCTCCCATGCATTCCCCCTTAAATACAATGCAGGGTGTGGCTTCTCTCTGCCTCCTTCCAACGAGCCCCATTGCCTTCCTCTGTTTACTCCTGATTGACTGCCTCCTGCGTCGGGCGTCCTTGAACAGGGCCAGCTGTGGGTCATCTTCATCCACGCTGTCAGGCTCACACAGCTGGGTCTGCGTCGTGACCAGATGAGAGGGGCCTGGCTGGGGGCTCTCATCAAGCTGTCCAATCCCCTCAGCAAGCTCTTCAACACCCCCCTCCTCCTCCTCCTCTGAGTCGTCCGACCCAACTGCCGAACCCACAGGCTGACCCTGAATCACAACACTAGGTAAAGGGATCATGTCTTCTGTATCTAAACATGAACCTCCTATAGAAAGGAATGGATAAAATATAGTAGAATTAACAAGTGCAGAGTGTACTCCTTTATATGTCAAAAGTACGTTCCATTGACTCCAGCGAGGCCTGGTCATCTGCAAGATAAAAATCTAAGAAGTACAATTTCAAATGAAGGCTTAAAATTCAAGAAATACATTTATGCAATCTCCTATTGACTGTTAAAGGGAAATGGCATATCCCAGGTTTTCTGTTTAATTTCATATTGTGATAAGATAACAAAAATCACAACTTCTGCAAAAGTTGTGCCTTTCATTCTGATTGAGCTGTTGATTGGCTCACTCAAACTTTTGTTGAATAAATCTACTAAATAAAGCTTGCAATCCTACTACTGTTGGGAGAAGAAAAAAAAACCCTCTCTGCTGAAGTAATGCTGTCACTCAGTTGCTCCCAGACCTTTGGATTTTACGTAGTTTTAGCTTTTTGGTTAAAAAAAAATAACCAGATTCAGTTCAAGGTGTTTCTTAGGACTGAGAAAGAAAACCAGCAGCTGAGGAGTAATCCTCAATTATGCAGAGGACAAAGAGAAAGTTAAAAAAATAAATTAAAACTTTCACTGCTTTGCTGTGACTGCGACAGATGGCTAGACCGTGGAAAGTGCTCCAACTTGTATGATTGGAATCCCAAATAAATGTGTAACCATAAAAAGCACTACTCAGGTGCCTTCTACAGCCCTTTCCCTTCTCCTTCCAATTTTGCTTACTTCTCTGTACGGCTTAGATCACAGATGTCCCATCTTGGCCGGTTGGCTGGAGAATTCTGGGAGCTGAAGTTCACAAGTCTTAAAGTTGCCAAGGGACAACATCCCTGCCTTAGCTGAAGTACTGTATTTAGATTATGAAAGGCTGAAATACGTCATATGTTCGAAGCATATTTGAAGAAAGGTTCTGCTAGGTACATTAATGAAATATTCCCCAGTTTTATTTCCAAAAATACAGTACGAATTATTTCCTCTGATCTTGCTTTTTTCCAAGAGAAGAAACATTTGCTTCCTTGAAGTTGATACAGACGATACAGAAGTTCAGTAACAGGTAACGATCTGATTTCAGTTTTCTTATAATGTGTAATATAACTGTCTCTCTCTCTCTTTCTCTCTCTCTCTCTCTCTCTCTCTGTGTGTGTGTGTTGTACAAGGCAACTCTCTAGAGACTCATATCTTTTGTGCCTGTGGCATGATAGGCTTGAGTTTCTCTATGTGATTTGAGGCATACAGTGCCCTAGGCTACTGCACTGATTTATTCAGCTGGCATCTTGATGGCATTTCACAATCTTTAGTTTAATAAGATTAGTATTGTTTTTGGAGAAGGCAACAAGTGAGCCTGGTGTGTTCTAGAATCATGGCATAAATGCCACTGTGCTGGCCTGGTGACCTGACAACTATTCTGAACGGCCTATATTCTAATAAACTATAAAGGTAAAGGTGTCCCTGCGAATTTTACCCCATTAAGGTAAAGGTAAAGGTTCCCCCACACATGCGTGCTAGTCGTTTCCAACTCTAGGGGCCAATGCTCATCTCCGTTTCAAAGCCAAAGAGCCAGCGCTTGTCTGAGGACATCTCTGTGGTCATATGGCCGGCATGACTAGACGCCAAAGGCGCATGGAGCACTGTTACCTTCCCACCGTAGTGGTCCCTATTTTTCTACTTGCATTTTTTACGTGCTTTCAGACTGCTAGGTGGGCAGAAGCTGGGACGAGTAACAGGCACTTACTCTGTTACGCGGCACTCGGGATTCCACCCGCCAAACTGCCGACCTTCTGATCGACAAGCTCAGCATCCTAACCCACTGAGACACCGTGTCCCTTTTACCCCATTAGTCATGACCTATTTTGGTATTCATCTTCATTTTTTTAAGCCAAAGATCCAGTGTTGACCGGAGACATTTTTATGGTCATGTGGCCAACAACACAGTACATGGTGTATAGTGAAACACGGAACGCTGTTATCTTCCTGCATGTTTAATACGTGGTACCTATTCGTCTACTTGCATTTGCATGCTTTCCAGCTGCTAGGATGGCAGGAGCTGGGAGAAGTGACGGGAGCTCACTCTGTCTTGCAGTATTCGGGTCTCGAACTACCAAGCTGTAGACTTTAATGATTCACTCAGTGTCCTATCCACTGAGCCATCACGTCCCCTAAATAACCTATACCTTAATCTGCCTACGATTGACTGAACTCCTCTAATATCATCAAACAATGGGCAGACGTAAGACCATTGATTTCCACTACCTGATCAAAAACAAAAGGAAAAGAAATGGCAAGAGGATCCAGTTGCCGTGGCTTGGAAAAGGAAGACTGGAGGACATCTGAATTGAAAAGATGTCATGTCAAAGAAAGCAGGACTGATTCACTGGAGTTAAGAGTTGAAAGTCTCTTAATCTGAAAGGGAAAGGAAGCCACACAGTTGTCATATAGCTGGGAACAGAGAAATAAAGGTGATTTAGTTTACAGATTCATTTAGAGTAATCACCCAATCCTTCACTGGCTTATTAGGAAATATTCTTCCTTTTCTCCACCAGTGCCTGCTTTGGCCCCCATCATCACCTCAGCTCAGCTCATGTATCAAGCAAGTTTGGAAAGGTAATCATTTTCAGGCTTCCCTATACAATAATTCCTTTCTTATGAAGCATATGTATCGATGAAACATTTAAAATATGTTCACAACCTGTGTCATGTTGCATTTGATTTGTGCTGAGACCTGAGCTGCTACAACAGTGTGATAAATGGGGTGTCATGGAAAAACAGCCAGTGTCCCTTTAGTGCCAGCAGACTGTACACATGTTCCCAGGAAGACAGCTTTGAAAGTTCACCGATCACAACATCACTGTCACATTATGCGCTTGCATTCTTGGCCACCGAATATCAGTGCACACTCGGCAAACAGCCTTACATCATATAACCTTTCTCACCCATAAACAGAAATGGGAAATCTGGAGTATAACAAGGACTATAAAAACAGTTGAAGTGACTAGGCTGTGGTTCTTGTATAATTCAGAGAATAAAAATGCACTGGGAACAGAACACCCCCCCCCCTCTGGCAGTTTAAAAAAGAGGAACAGCCACTACCACACACTTCTCCCAGAAGAACGAAGCTGAAGTCACCAGCCTGAGGATGACGGATGAGATTTCGTCGAAACGTTGCTCTTATACCTTCAATTCTACGTGGGAAAAAACCTGAATGACCAAAGATGTGGCCTAGAGGTAAAAACAACTGCCTAAAGTGCAATCAGCCCAGGTTCGAATCTCAGAAGGGTATGGCTGACTGATGAAAACAAATAAGTTTGAAATGCATATCAGTCTCCCTTTAATTCTTTGTTAGCAATGTAAAAAATTTACATATATGTATGTATATATATGTATACGGTATATATATATATATATATATATATATATATATATATATATATATATATATATATATATATATATATATATATATATACACACACACACATATACATATACATATATAAATCAAGATGGACAAAGCAATTGCACAATGAAAACCACACCTTGTCTGTTTAGATAGAGATAGATTGATAGATAGATAGATAGATAGATAGATAGATAGATAGATAGATAGATAGATAGATAGATAGATAGATAGATAGATAGACAGACAGACAGACAGACAGACAGACAGACAGACAGACAGACAGACAGATGGTAGATAGAAAACAAACACATCACACACACAAAGAGAGGTGAGGCTTTTATCCTACAGTCACAGTCACAATTTTGACCATCCCACAGACTATGAACATGCAAGTAAGTCTTTAATTGCAACTCCTCGCCATAAATCTGTCCAGTTTTTCCAGTATGCTTTTGGATCCTCCTGAAGAGTCTTCTAACATTTCACCAGAAGATAAATTATTTAGATTAGCTTTAAATTTTCTCCCAAACAAATTCTAGAAATTATGCAGTATGCTTACTCTTATCCTCCATTGTGTTGTTTTCTCTTCCTTTAGCAATTTAGAAATTGCTTAGCAGTTTCATTTTCAGAAGGAATCTCCAAATTTCCTGTGAATTTTGCTTGGTGGGGGGGAATAACCAACACTTAGAAAGATAGGCTCAATATCCTTGACCGACTTGAACATTGGGCCCTACCCAACAAGATGCAGTTCAGTGGTGAGAAAAGTTAAGATCCTGCATTTATGTAGGAAAAACCAAATGCACGGGTATAGAATAGGTAGTACCTGGCTCAACATAATAACCGTGAGTGGGATCTAGATATGTCCTAGTGGATCACCTCTTAAACACAAGCCAACATTGTGCTGCAGCTGCCAAAAAAGCCAATACAGTCCTAGGCTGCATCAACAGATGGATAGTGTCAAGACAAGAAATGATAATACTGTTTTATGCCATGCTAGGGATACCGCCCTTGGAATACTGCAACCAGTTCTGGTCACCACAATATAAAAATGATGCTGAGATCCTGGAAAGTGTGTAGAGAAGAGCAACAAAGATGATAAAGGGTCTGGAGGCTAAATCATAGGACGAACGGTAGAAGGAGCTAGGCATGTCTAGCCTATTGAAAAGAAGGGTTTGGGAGAACGTGATAAACTGTCTTCCAGTATTTGAGGTGCTGTCAACAAAGAAGAGGGAATGGACTTTATTCTCTAAGGCATCAGAGGGCAGAACAAGAAATAATGGTGAAGCTTGTTAAAGAGAGATCCAGCCTAGAAGTAAGGAGACATTTTCTGACAGTGAAAACAATTAATCAGTGGAAGTTTTTCACCTGGGGTTGAAAACTCCCTAGACGTTTTCAAAAGTAGACTGGATATTCACTTGAGATGTTATAAGATTCCTGCCTTGAGCAATACGTTGGACCAGAAGATCTCTGTGGCCCCTCCTAAGCCTATGATTCTAATAGTATTCCTCCTTAAACAGAATTAGGCTCAAAGGCTAAAATCTACAAGAATTGCAGAATATTAAGGCAGTCACATTATCCTATACTGTACTTTTCTCCATCCCTGTATCTGAGTTTACTGAAATGTAGCTAATAATTAATATGTAGCTCTTTATGTACAAAAAAAATGTTGAGCTTGCAAACTAAGATTGCATGACATACTGATGACAAAGTCAAGAATTTTTGAGGTATTTATACTTTCCATTAAAAGAACACCCGTCTCCTTTACTGTAATAACTGAATAAAATATAGCAAGGCCAATCATAAACAGAGGCAAATCAAAAGTATTTCACTCAGTTCAATATTCTATAATGACTTACATGCATTGGGAATCAGGACTAAAGTATACAGAGCATCTTCTGTTAAATGACCAACTAGGAAGGGTCAATATTTCAACACAGATTCACTATTGCCTATCTATCCCTGAAAATTATCAGGGCTCCCTATTATAACTGCTGATCCAGGTTATATATTGATTTTCAGATACCCTTTCAACAGACGGTAAGCTCCCTTTTTATTTTGATATACAAGAAACCTATTTTGATTTTCTTATTTGGATTGCCTGTTGGCTCTCATTTTTTTCTGTAGTTGGATGGATCAAGGCTGAATTTGACAAGAGCGTGGAATAAGGGTGAAGCTACATCTTACATGAATTGTACAGCTTGCCACTGAACATTATTATTATGTATTCAGTTCTAAAAAAAATGCTCAGCTAATGCTGGTGATTTAGGATCTCAAGTATCACTTTAATGGGGATGTGATTCCAATCAAAGCTGGTTTTTATAAACTGAATGTTATGAAGTGGAATAAGTCTAATTGTTATTAGTTGAGGGTGGTAATGATGATGATGAGAAGGAAGAGGATTTAAGTAGAAAATGTGTCTAGCGTGATGAAAATTCTTTAATTTCACAACATATTTGTTGTTGTCAGTTGCGAAGTCGTCTGTGACACATCGTGACCCCATGGACAATGTTCCTCCAGGCCTTCCTGTCCTCTACCATCTTCTGGAGTCCATTTTAGGCCTACTGCTTCAGTGACTCCATCCAGCCACCTCATTCTCTGTCGTCCCCTTCTTCTCTTGCCCTCAACCTTTCCCAGCATTAGTCTCTTCTCCAGTGACTCCTTCCTTCTCATTAGGTGGCCAAAGTATTTTTTTTAATCCCATTTATATCCCATCCTTCCCCGAAGACTCAGGGCGGCTTACAATCTAAAGCACAAATCAATTTGAGTTTCCACTTCAGGATCTGGCCTTCTAAAGAGCAGTCAGGGTTGATCTCCTCTAGGACTGACCAGTTTGATCACCTTGCAGTCCAATTCACAACATATAGACAGATTTAATCATAATTTCAATTGGGAAAATGTGACAATCCTATACAGGCCCAATCCCCAAATGCCAAGGAATTTCTAGAAGCCTGCACTCTGGCAAATCAGCCATTAACCAAAAAATTCCTAAGACTGTCCCCACAGGCAAGATACCAGAATATAAACAGACAGCAAACAGCACTCCTTACTGGCACTGATGATGTTACCTAGTTAGGGTAAGGAAACGTCTGCAAAAAAACAAGCAAGCTGAGAGAGCACCAAGGACCCCTCATTTCAACCCCGAGCTACAAATATTCTCCGTCATTGGTACAATTTCAACCATCTGTGTTAGTAAACTCTAAACCTTTGTTGTTGTTATTCAGTTGCTAAGTTGTGTCCAACTCTTCATGATCCCATGGACCATAACACACCAGGTCCTCCTATCCAAGAGCCTTGGTGGAGCAGTGGGCTAACGCCTCCTTAAGTAACACCAGCTGCCTGCAATTAGTGCAGGTTCGAGTCCCACCAGGCTCAAGGTTGACTCAGCCTTCCATCCTTCCGAGGTAGGTAAAATGAGGACCCAGATTGTTGGGGGCAATAAGCTGACTTTGTAATAATGCCGCTTGGGGTGTGTGTGAAAGCCCTAATAAGCAGGCATATACATAGAATGAAGGCTATTGCTAAGCTTGTAAGCCGCCCTGAGTCTTCGGAGAAGGGCGGGATATAAATGGAATTAAAATAAAATAAATAAATAAATAAATCCTCCACTGTCTCCTGAAGTCTGCCCAAGCCCAGCCCCACTGTGTCGATCACACTGTCTAACCATCTCATCCTCTGCATCTTCTTCTCCTTTTGCTTTCAGTCTTTTCCAGTGGATCCTCTCTTCTCCTTTGCTGGGCCAAAGTCTTTGATCTTCAGGTTCAGTATCTGTCCTTTCAAAGAACAGTCAGGGTTGATTCCCTTTAGGATCAACTAATTTGATCTCCTTGCAGTCCGAGGGGCCTTTCCCAAGGACCTGGGATAGGAAAACATTGATGTTTTATGATGTTAGATGTAACATCGCAGAATGTAAGCTGTTCCAAAGTGTAGCTGCCTTTTGCAATTGACTAGTAGTGATTCTGTCGATGCCGATGGTGTTCAAGTAGTGCTCCAGCTGTTTTCAGATCCACCCAAGTTGCCAATTACTATTAGTACTACCTTGGCTTTCTTTTGCCACAGTCATTCTATTTCCACTTGCAAGCCTTTGTATTTTGTTATCTTATCCACTTCTTTGTCTAATTATCATTATTATTGGCACAAACTGAAGTTTATGCCAGTGTTTCTCAACCTCAGCAATTCCTGGGGGAGTTCTAGGAGATGAAGCTAAAGTTGCTGAGGTTCTATATGAGGGCTTCTTTCAGAAGGAAGGATTGGACAATGTGGTCTTTCCTATAACAGTGAAAGCCTCACCCCTAAAGCAGATTGGACACCTCACCTACTATTTGCCAGAACTCAGTTTGTGGCTTCAAGAATTAGTTAATAATTACATTATTCAAATGCAGCTGAAAAATTTCTTTCAGCCCACATTTCAAGCTTTATGAATCTTTCTGGAAAGACTGGAATGAAGCAGAAGACAACTCAACACCTTGAAGAAAATCATGACATAAAGGGACAAATGAAACCTAAAAATCTACTTTGCATAGTAGATTCACAGGATCCCTAATATGCAGGCTTTTTTGGTGTATCACTACCATAGAAATTCATTTGTCATACCAATTAATCAACAACCAAAAATCATCTGACTTCAGAAGAGATTCTTAGATATCATTAGATTTAGGAGCATCATGAATGCAGCTTGTATGTATAGCATTCTGTATGGGCATTTGAAAAGTGCATCCTCCTGACATCTTGCTGCTTGCAAAGATTGTGCAAACATTTGCAGAGAAATGTTATGTCCAGGTCAGTATATACAGCAACCTATTCAATATCAGGAACCTTCCTTTATGGTCCTGTATAGACCAATAAAGAAGAATATTTGTAGCTCAGGATTGAAATGAGGACTCCTGTGTGCTCTCTGAGTTCGGTTGTTTTCTTGCACACATTTCATTACTCAGACTAGGTAACATCATCACATGCATCTGTGAGCACTGATGGTGTTACCTAGTTTGGGTAATGAAACATCTGCAACAAGAAAACAACCAAGTTCAGAAAGCACCCAGGACCTCTCAATCCTGGTTTAGATCTATTATAAGATGAAAAGCTGAGAAGCCTGTTGTTGTTAGCTGCGAAGTTGTGTCCGACCCATCTCGACCCCATGGACAACGTTCCTCCAGGCCTTCCAGTCCTCTACCATCTTCTGGAGTCTATTTAGGCTCATGCCTACTGCTTCAGTGACTCCATCCAACCACCTCATTCTCTGTCGTCCCCTTCTTCTCTTGCCCTCAACCTTTCCCAGCATTAGGCTCTTCTCCAGTGAGTCCTTCCTTCTCATTAGATGGCCAAAGTATTTGAGTTTCAACTTCAGGATCTGGCCTTCTAAAGAGCAGTCAGGGTTGATCTCCTCTAGGACTGATCAGTTTGATCGCCTTGCAGTCCAAGGGACTCACAGGAGTCTTCTCCAGCACCATAGTTCAAAGGCCTCAATTCTTTGGCGCTCAGCCTTTCTTATGGTCCAACTTTCACAGCCTTACATTGCAACTGGGAAGACCATAGCCTTGACTATACGCACTTTTGTTGGCAGGGTGATGTCTCTGCTTATTAGTGTGCTGTCTAGATTTTCCTGAGAGGCCTCCTGTAATCTAAAGAAGCATCCAGACCAAATTATGCAAAAGGAATCAGGCACAAGAGGGAAACTGCATCCTGTATCCACTGATATTTGAGGAGACCCCAGACTTTCATGGGTAATAATCACAGCTGATCATCTGCAGAAAGAGAATATCAATATTGAACCTCTGTCCATTTCAGCAGAGTATATTATGTCTATATCCTAATATGCTAGTCCCCTTTGCAGGCACATCTTTGTAAAATCCTCATTAAAAAGTCATTTGTGCTCAGAGCCACAGCAATGACAGAGAAATCACTGAACGGGAGAACAATTCTGTAGTGTCCTTTTCTGTTCTTCACAGAGAGAAAAAGGGAAAAAAAATACTTCTGAACGCCTTGGGTGTCACCAGCTATTTAGCAAATACACACTGCCCTCTATTGGAGAAAGAAAGCATAGCACCTCCAAGGCAGAAAGTCTTCCAGTTGTATTTCAACTGTATTCCAAAAGAACACAGTAGTAAAATATTAAAGAAAATGGATCCAAGAGAGAAATTGGCTTTAAGTACCACGTTGGCAAGGGCATCTATTTACGCTGTTTCAACTTAGATGTCTTATCAGAGAAAGAGACTGTAAATAGATTAATAATAGCTGTGGGTTTTATATAACTTGTGCAAATACAGTAGCCCTGGACTTACAAAAAAAGTGACTTAGGACTATTTTTAACACTTACGACCATTGCAGCATCCCCATGGTCATGTGATTTACATTTGGCCGCTTGACAACTGACTCATATTTATGACTTCTGTGGTCATGTGATCCCCTTTTGCAATCTTCTGACAAGCAAAGTCAATGGGGGAAGCCAGATTCACTTAACAACCGTGTTACTACCTTCACAACTGCAGTGATTCACTTAACAAATGTGATAAGAAAAGTTGTAAAGTGGGGCAAAACTCAACAAATGTCTTCCTTAGCCACATAACCTTTGGGTTTGATTGTGATCGTACGTACAATGCTGTGTCATATACTGTACAGTATTTATTAATGGCCAAGGAAGACTTTGATCTAAAGGCTCCTCTGAGCAAATGGAAACTGGAGTCACTCCAAAGTATCTTACTAAATAGTCCCCATCACCAATTAGATTCTTACTTTATCTAGGCCTGCTTTGAGCTTGGAACACTTTTGAGCTTGATAGAAGAAAGGATATTATACCTGCTTTTTGCTTTCTGCATTTGATTTTTGCATATCCGTAAAATATAGAAAATGTTACACAAACATATGATGGATAGTTCATGTTATTGCTGGACCCAAACAATCCTCTTCATACCTATATGGAAATATTTCCTATCAAGCAAGCAAGCACCGAGGAACTTTGGTCAAATAATCTGCCCCGCGTTGGGAGATTTAAGTTTCATTCATGGACCTAAGATTTTTTTTTAAAAAAGCTTTTGTTTCAACCTCTGGAGCTTATAGAGCAAAAAGGTCTAGTGGCATCATAAAGGCAGGGAGATTTATTGTGGCAATAAGGTTGGATGGAGTAGATTGCAGTCTCCCCCTGATGCACCCTATGCAATTCTGAGTTGGAGCATCAACAATAATGCCAAAGACAAAGATAGCCAGTAATAATCACATAATTGGCAATTGTCACACCCAAAATGGTGGCTGGTTTTGCTGGTGCTGCTGAGCCAGTTAAAGAAGGACATAGGACATAGAGTTGATCCCTCGATGGGTTACAGTGATGAGCCTGGGAAGAATTACAAATCTCATAATGCTAATCTCTTCTCCAAACAGACACTATAAGATGCCAAAGCTCCCATCTGAGCCTGCCTGGAATAAGCTTGGGCAGCAATTTTTACACAATTCATAGTTTCTTTGGCTTGTTTTATATATTAGACCAAACCCAGGACTCATTT
Organism: Vipera berus; assembly: GCF_964194415.1. Lineage (NCBI taxonomy): Eukaryota > Metazoa > Chordata > Lepidosauria > Squamata > Viperidae > Vipera > Vipera berus. The sequence continues at coordinate 84,397,463 of NC_138203.1, forward strand.
CTTAGATGGCAGCATATGCAATAAAGCAGCACAATCTTAAGCAGTTTTCTCAGTTTTGTATCTTTTCTTCTGTTCTGAAGTTCCACAGAAAAAGTCTCTCTCTCTCTCTCTCTCTCTCTCTCTCTCTCTCTCACACACACACACACACACACACACACACACACACACACACGTCAACTACGATTCCAGGAAAGCCACTGAACTAGTCATCCAATGCAGATCAGAGTTACCGTATCCAGGCTGCACAAAAATCTGCAAGACTACTAGATAGCAGCAAAGTGATACATCACAAAGAAACATCCCCCCGTTGTGGCTATGGTTTGTTGATGCCTGGTGGTTATTCAGATTATTGCAGCCCAGGTATAATCGTCCGAATACAAAAGATAAACACAGCATAATCCAATTTGGGCTTCTTTCCATAATTCCCAGTCACCCGTCACTTTGATTCATGGCTCTGTTTAGGATAATATTCTTTAATGCATCAAAGTGAACCCGAGATTCCCTTCTCAACGCATGGGCAATGAATACTGAAACATCTATCCCTCTCTCTAGATCATACGATGACACATTTATGTTCAATTCATTTTAGAGATTGCTGCACATGATGAATTATGGTCTGGCCATATGTTGACAAAATTCCTGATGTTGATTTCGACAGATAGGTGGAAAGGGAGGAAATCTTCTGGAGAAGATGTAAAAGAGAGTTCCGTTTAATCAACACATTCTGACTCAAATTGTTCTTCAGGGGCAACTGTACGTACAAACAAATTTAGCCTCTAAACTCAATTGCAAAATAACCCCGGCTGCTACCCAGCCTAGCGAGGTAGTGCAGACAACAAGCATACCCAGATGTACTAGCTCTAACTTTATTGTAAGGTTACTTACATTAATAGAATCTTGCAAGTCTAAAGGTCCCTTCTCATCATCGTCTGCATTCTCCTGCCTGTCTCCCAAGATCATTTCCGCATACCATTACATTGTTATTCCTTGAATTTCACTGTCCCTCATATACAATCCATATAAAAATATTTAGCATTGTTGACGATTACAATTCATGCATACCAAGAGCTACTCTCCATATAGCATGATATGAGAAAATGTCTATTTATGTAATAGTACTCTCCTCTCGTGCATGAACTAACTCTGCCCTTTTTAGGAGGCGGAGAGGAATCCTACAGTAAACAAGGAGGTATATAAAGAGGAGATGTGGAACAATCTGTTGATGGATACATTTTCTTAACTGATAAGACAGTCCCAGATTTAGGAAAAATTGTGCATTATATGCACGATGAGCAAATTATATTTTTCCCATTGCATTCCCCGTCCCGAAAAAAACTCCCCAGACTTGATTATCAGAGAGTTTAGAATCTTAAGAAGTTAAATCAACTCAGAAGCAATAACTTAATTTTTTACCATCAGGAAATGAACTGAGCCATCTAATCCAAAGAACTGTTAAAAACTCATGCCAAATGTGGGGGTTGGAAGGAAAAAAAACCCCAATTAAATCATTTATTTCCCACAGACGTGCAAAGCAGAAGTGAGAATTATCGGCCCAGGAGTAGGCAACCTTAGCTCTTTTATGACTCGTGGACTTCAACTCCCAGAATTCCTGAGCCAGCCATGCTGAGGGGAAAGGGAGAGGTTTCCAAGCTGAGCCATGGCTGGCTCAGGAATTCTGGGAGTTGAAGTCCACGAGTCATAAAAGAGCCAAGGTTGCCAATCCCACTGAGCAACTCGATGATGTTAAATCCTTGCAAATGCAGAATGAGAGCTGAAAAGAAAATGTTCAGTTTAAGATTATAATTTGCCCACTGAGTCTCTAGCATTCCACTGCTCTAATAGCTTCCAGTGACCTTATGGCATGACCACTAAAATAAAAAAAACTATCTGGTATAAAGCAAGATATCTTTAAATGACATCAACTGAATACTCTAGTCTAGAAGGCAAGGGGAAAAAAAAATCCTGTCTGGTTTGTGAAGCAGCAGCTCAATAAAGACATAAAAGCACTTAGTGGTTCTTGCTGGATTTTGTTTTTCTGGGTTGTTATGTTTTTTCAGATAGAAAGGGCAGTGGGAATTCAAGGGTACTTGTTATTGGCAAATCCATTTCCCTAATTTTCTTCACAGAACATGCTATTACAGTAGAAAATGCAAAGAACCAGGAAGCATTCTTGCTTCTAGCTCAGACAGTTGCATTCACAGTTTCTCCGTGGTATGAAATTCTCTGCATTTGTCTCAAATTAACTTATACATGGGGATACAGCTTAAACAGGAGCCATGGAGGTCTAAGGGATACTGAACGTGTGATTCAGACATTTAGGAATATATATATGCCCAGAGTCACTTTCAAGGGGAGATGGGTGGCGTGCAGATTTAATAAATAAATAAAAAAATAAATATGTCTCTGCTCAAGGATGTACAACATTGGCAGCTTGAAGACTTTTAAACCTCAACTCCCAGAATTCCCCGGTCAGCTATGCTGGCCGGGGAATTCTGGGAGTTGACATCCACACATATTAAAGTTGCCAAGTTTGGACATGGAATGGGACAATTCACCATGGCCAACTAACCAGGACCCAGCTCGCCCCAATTTAACTTAATCCAACAATTCAGTGTAATTGTTTAAAATAATTTTTAAAAAATATTTAAATTTTTGTCATTCACACTTCATTTTATCCCTCTTTTTTGCATCCTTTCCTTAACGATTCTGTTCCATCATTCTATGCCATCATTGATTCTTTAATGATTCTATTCCATCATTCTATTCCAGGGGTAGGCAACCTTGGCTCTTTCATGACCTGTGGACTTCAACTCCCAGAATTCCTGAGCCAGCATGAAAGAGCCAAGGTTGCCTACCCCTGTTCTATTCCATCATTCTATGCCATCATTTCTTTAATATTAGTGTACCTCTTGTCCCATGGCAATTTGTCCAGCAGCAAGTTGGCCACAGCAAATTGGCCACAGTGAGATGGCCATGGTTAGTTGCAAGCTGGCCGTGGCGAGTTGTCCTAGACCTGGTTGGACACCCCTGCCCATGCTTAAGGATAAAATCACAGTCTATGGACCTGATTATCTCTAGAATTCTTGAACAGTTCTGTATTATTCAAAAGTAAGGTAGTTTAGAAAGAGATCTGGGGAAATGTTACCAATCCATCCAGTTGTCCAAAGTGTTAACACACTTTAAAAAGACTTGTCTCTTCTTCCAATTGGGACAGTGTTAAAAACCTGTTCGTCCTAAACGCTCAAACATTTCTTTTTCTGTTACCATTATTTTGAGGATTCCACGCTGCTTCTATCAGTTTTGTGATTGATTTTATTGCCTATTTTATGTGAAGGAAAAGGATTTTGATCTTTGGTTGTCATAGCAACCTATTCAAATTAGCAAGCTTTATTGTGTGTTTGAGGCATTGCTCAAACTCTGCTTTCGTTCCAGAGCAAGAACTTGATTGTTAGATGTCTCCATTTATGTTTTTATCCATAAGAGCTCTTTGACTTGTGATACAAGAATGAGTAATTGCCTCAAACCACCATTTGCAAACCCAGAATCATAGAAAACCTATGCTGAAAATGGTCTTATACATTGTCTAGTCTTTCCCAATGCTCAAGCAGAAATTCAGTCAAACATGCCCAGGCTATTCATTCCCTCTGAAAACCTCAAGTCCACCCATTTTTCAAACAGAATATTCCATTGCTTAAAATCTCTCTAAATGTCTCCTCAGATCCACCTGGACATTCCTGTCTTTTAATTTAAACTAGCTAGTTCCTGTTCGGCTTTGGTTTCAATAGAAAACAGCAGCTGCCTCTTCTACCATGTGCCCATGCTTAATTAGTGGTACTCCTATTATATTTCTCCTAGTTTTCTCTGTTCTATGAAATACAAACAGCTTCTTTTGCCATTCCTCATAGATGTTAGCTTCCAGATCTTTGATCATCTTGCTAACCCTCCTCTAAACCCATTTCCTGCTTCTCTATCTCTGTCCCATTCTATGTTGTAAGTTATTTATAAATATACTGAATGGCATTAGGCTGAAGATGGACCTCTAGAGCAGGGGTCTTCAAACTTGGCAACTTTAAGACTTGTGGACTTCAACTCCCAGAATTCCCCAGCCAACCCAGAGCCAGGTCTTCCAAAAGGCCAGCAGAGTTAGGGCCATCTTTATCTTCCAGGATACAGGGACTATGACAAGAGAAGGCACATCTCCTGATCCTTACCAGCCAACATTCCTTGACTGACAGGACTCGGAGAATGACCATCCTGTCGGACCAAACTGGATGGGTAGAAACAACTGGAAGAAGAAGGTCTTTTGGGTAACCTGTCCTAAGCCATGGAGGGCTTTAAACCTGATAACCAGCACCTTGAGTTGCCTCGGGAGATGTATTGGCAACTAATGCACCATCAAAATGGTGTTTTCACATGTTCCATACAGTGGAGGCCATTTACTCATGCAGCTGCATGCTGTGCCAGCTTAAGCTTCCAAATGTTCCTCAAGGGCAGCCCCATGTTGAGTCCGTTGCAACATGAATAGAATTCATCGGATTGTTGCAAGAATACAATTTGGAAAGAAATGGCTATTTATGCTCTCCTGTTTGGGGCAAAGGCAGAACATAAATACATCAAAGCTTCCAAATGTTCCTCAAGGGCAGCCCCATGTTGAGTCCGTTGCAACATGAATAGAATTCATCGGATTGTTGCAAGAATACAATTTGGAAAGAAATGGCTATTTATGCTCTCCTGTTTGGGGCAAAGGCAGAACATAAATACATCAAATAATAAAATACTTTGATTGCGCAAGACTTCATAGCCAGAGCTCTATGTCATAGTTTATATACTTTCTTACTAGGTCATATTTTGTTTTGCTAATTATTCTAAAATTCACTACATAAACACAAATCCAGTTTCTTGATCTGATTATTACTTCTTTTTTTCTTTTAGCAGAGCAATTTTTTTATTAAAAAAAATCAATTTGGGGTTCCTTGTGGAATAGAATGAACACAAATGTGATGTTTTCCAAACAAAAGCATAAATAAAATATTTTCAAGTATCCAACATGGACTTAGCAAGAAAGGAGAAAAAATAAAAATGTGAATTATTTTAAGAACACCTACCGCCATGCTTGCAAAGGGAGTTAAATGAGGGTGGTACTAAATGGGAGAAGGGATTTTTCCCAACAAACCTGGAGTGAGGTTTTTACTGGCAAATTTCTGCCAAGTTAAACTGTTCTGCCTTGGTAAGATTATAGCAATAAAAAGCTGGAATTGGGAGAGGACATTGAAGAGTTGGGTAAAGAAGGAAGCTCAATGTAAAACAAAACACAAAGAAAAACAGAAGCACATCAGGAAGTCCAAATATGTCTGAGAATAAATATTTTGCATTAAAGGCTTCTTTTTACATGCGGAGCTGAATAAAAGTTTATAGGCATTTATTTCTTCATATTTCTTTCCCTCCCCTCCTCCCCAAAAGATGCAGTCAGGCAGGAAACCTGTATAAACTGATAAAATAGGTCCTGGGGTTTTTCTGCACAGTCAGAAAAGAAGACAAGTGCGTTCTTCAATTAATTGGCGAAGTCTGCTTCACTCCTGATTAGTTCTGCTACACAGTAGGGAGTGAGGGAAACTGAAGGAGGACCAGTTACAAAGTACTAGAAAATGAAAATGAAGTGAGGCAGAAAATTTAAAGTGCTGTTGTTTTACTTGCCAAAGAAAAAAAAAATCAAGAACATTTTATAAAAGCCGACCAATTTGGCTCGCCAAGAATTTGGACTCCGTCATCTCTTCTCCGTAAACACACAGCGTGGTCTCAAGATGTCTGCAGCCTCATTTTCTCACTTTCCCTTTGTTGCCGTTCAAACACGATTTGTGCTGCCTCTATAAATGAAAATGTGCCCCTCTCTGTCTTCTGAGGGCGAGCAACTTCCTTCCCAGAGCATTATTCTCCCCAAAATGGTCAGAGTCACTTCAATATAAATAGAGTAGCTGACGCCGGTAGAAGTCTCCTATGAGAAAGAAAATACAGGTAAGCCAATGATCCATGTTGCAGTTTTGTTTTGTTTGACTTTGGCAAAGAATTGGTGTTACACCAATTCCTACTGCGGGGTCCTCGGTGCCGCACCAGTTCTTTGCCAAACATCCCCAAGAACGCAACCAAGCTGAGGGAGCACCAAGGACCCCTCATTTCAGCCCTGAACTACAAATATTCTCCTTTATCAATTGCTAGTGTGCTTCTTGGGGTACGGGAAATAAGAAGTTTGCGAGATGTTTTGTCAGGATTGCTAAAGATATGTGCCAATCATGAATACGATGGACCGTATTCTCCAAAGCACCTGAAGGCAGGACAAGAAGCAGTGGATGGAAACTAAGTAACCTTAAGGATATATTTCCTGACAGGTAAAACAATTAATCAGTGGAACAATAAAAGTTGTGTGTGCTCCAACACTGAAAAGTTTTAAGAAGAGACTGGACAACTATTTGTCTGAAATGGTACAGGATTGGACAAGAAGGCCTTCAAGGTCCCTTCCAACCCTGTTGTTTTGTTATTACAAAGACTATAGTGGCCTGCTTCTACCAGTCACCTTCTAAACATGTCATCCTCACAAGCTCTGAGAATTCCCAACCTGACAATGATCAAGATCACCTGTCTAAATTTGCAAATGCTGATAAAATCCAAGATGGTCACGTCCAAATTGTACCACGGTAGCTGAAAGAACACATGTTATGTAAGTCATGTGAGGTAGCCTGGCTTTGTTATTGTTTGGGGACCCCATCTAAGTCTAGAGACAGAAGTGCCAGTCTTATAGCATAGGCCAGTACTGGGAATTTCTACATAACAGCATTTCTACTTCCCAATTTCCAATGAAGCAGATGGAAATCAAATCATGATTACCTTAACTGCAGCTTTCTGTTAACACTAGGACACCCAGGTCTGCCTATGCACGTGTCACTCACCCAAAGAATTACCATGAGCCAATCAGTGCACACCTTCTGGTCTTCCAGCAGATCAGTTGAATGACCATCTCAACTTAGAACAGTTCATTTAGTGACTGTTTGAAGTTACAACGGCCCAGGAAGTGACTTATAACCACTTACAGCCCCATGGTCACGTGATCAAAATTCAGATGCTTGGCAACCAGTTCATATTTATGACGGTTCCAGTGTTCCAAGATCATGTGATCATTTTTTGCAACCTTCTAACAAGCAAGGCCAATGGGGAAGCCAGATTCACTTAACAACTGCGTTACTAACTTAACTATTACATGCAGTGATTTGCTTAACAACTGGAGCAAGAAAGGTCGTAAAATGGGGGAAAACTCACTTAATAACTTTCTCACTTAGCAACAGTAATTTGGGGCTGAATTGTGGTCATAGGTCAAGAACTACCTGTAGCCCATAAGTTGCCACCTTGCAGAGTAACAAAAATAAATATATTAAATATTTATTTATTAAATATTTAATATATTAAAAATATATTAGAGCCTTGGTGGAGCAGTGGGCTAATGCCTCCTTAAGTAACACCAGCTGCCTGCAATTAGTGCAGGTTCGAGTCCCACCAGGCTCAAGGTTGACTCAGCCTTCCATCCTTCCGAGGTAGGTAAAATGAGGACCCAGATTGTTGGGGGCAATTAAGCTGACTTTGTATTAATGCCGCTTGGGGGGGGGGGCTGAAAGCCCTAATAAGCAGGCATATACATAGAATGAAGGCTATTGCTAAGCTTGTAAGCCGCCCTGAGTCTTCGGAGAAGGGCGGGATATAAATGGGATTTAAAAAAAAATAAAAATTAAAATAAAAAAATTAAAATGAATAAAATAAGTGGTTAACTACACTTCAAAAAAAAAATATCCATATTTTCTTAACTCATGGTTTGAAAACAGAAATCTAGGAAGTTGCCATGAGGGGAAACAATACAGAGAAAAGATTGTCTGTAAAAACAACAGAACCATTTGCAAGATTTTCTTGGGAAATTCAAGATTCAAGGGGGAAATAATTAGTTGAGCCAATAAACCAGGGCCAGAAATGAATCTACTTGGCTTCTAAGATAATATCGTAAAAATAATACAGACCAGAGCCAACCCCAAAGTGGTACAAAAACATCTATCGGGAAATGGCATAAATGGGATGGCATGTTGATTGTTTTTTTAGTGAAATATAGTTGAGTGGAGGCCGAGAAGCTGCTAATCCATCAAAACTAATAGCTGCTGTTCTCAAAGGCACAGCGCAACTTTACAGATAGTTATGTAACTTAATTATTTGTTTACGGTAGTAAGTTCACCAAAGAATATGTCACTTGAAAAACTGACAAAAAGTAAAAGCACTCAAACTACACCAAGGAAGAAACAACAAAAAAAGGGGGGGTTGCCTGAAAAAAAGGAAAGGAATGACAGGTTCAAAAATAGCTACTATGGCCTTTGCAAGTGAGCATGGAGTTGCTAAATTAGACTGGCTTTATTTAAATAAAGCACCTTTGGGCCAACAGAAAATACAATGAAGTCCTTACATAACAACCTGTGATTCTTGCTTAACAATAGCCACCATGCAGTGCCAACATTATTCTTTAATGTTACAGTCCTGGAGCTAAAAGCATATTTTGCTTTGTGAAGGCAAAGTTGTCCCAAGCCCTCAGTGCAAAAGACTTCTTGGGAAATTTGAATGCTCCAACATAGGAAATATTTTACATTTTTTTATTTTATTTTATTTTTATTTTTATTCCATTTATATCCCGCCCTTCTCCGAAGACTCAGGGCGGCTTACAAGCTTAGCAGTAGCCTTCATTCTATGTATATGCCTGCTTATTAGGGCTTTCACACATACCCCAAGCAGCATTATTACAAAGTCAGCTTAATTGCCCCCAACAATCTGGGTCCTCATTTTACCTACCTCGGAAGGATGGAAGGCTGAGTCAACCTTGAGCTGGTGGGATGTGAACCTGCACTAACTGCAGGCAGCTGGTGTTACTTAAGGAGGCATTAGCCCACTGCTCCACTAAGGCATAGTGATTTTATATTTTATATTTATATAGTGAACATATAGTGATTTTATATTTAATAGTATAGGGAACTTTGCAAAGAAAAGCCAAATAGTCACACCTTGGAATTTTCCTGCAGAGTTTGATGCTTGATGGTTAAGCTCCCAGGCAGAAATCAGGAGACTGGGAATTCTGGTACTGTCTTAGGCACAAAAGCCAGCTGAGTGACTTTGTGCCAAACACTTTCTCTTAGTCCAATTCACCTCACAGGGTTGTTGTTATGGGGAAATAGGAGGAGGAAGACATATTAGATATATTCGCTCTTTTGAATTATTATTAAAAAATAATAAATGCAAGGGAAATAAACTGAAAATAAGTCCAGTCCGGTTGCTTCAGGGTCTATTCCCATACAAACAGAAATATAGAAACATGAGTAGAATTACAGCCATTGACCCCAAAACATACCTGCTGAAGGATACAAATGGAAACCTTTTATAGCAGCAGCAAATAATACGGGGGGAAAAATTACTTCAGCCTGATATAAATACATGGCTATTTGTATCAATCTGTCTAGAAGACAGACAGACAGATAGACCCGCATATACACAGTAAGAGCTTAATTTAACAGGTTAATGGAGAATGTGGTCTTTGTTACATTGAAATGTCCATTAAGCGGCAAATGGAATTTTATGCATATGTAAATACTATTATGCACAGGCCTAAAATGACTTTATACATGCATAAAATGATGAATGGAAAACAGATTTTGTAGTCTGTAAATCCCTCAAACGGAAGTTGGATAAATCAAGAGCTGTTTGATGGTGTGTGTATGGGTCTGGGTGCAAAGCTTTAGTATGTAGGAAGAGCTATATAATTATACAGATTTGCCCCCATTACCTTCTAGTAATGTAGAAAGAAAATTGGGGGGGGGGGGGAGAAAAGAGGAAAGAAGGAAGGGCTCCTTGACAGTCATTGATTACATTCGGACAGATGGTTTCAGCTCTTTCCCCAAAGAATTTTGTTCAGAGAAGTATTTCGTCAGAACTGTCAAGTTTTCCCCAATTGAGCCAAGTAAACAGCCAGAATGATTTGTAGGGTCTAAGCTTTAAAAATCCTTAGCAAAGTGATAGCCAAGGAAGAGCCAGAAAGGCAAAGCATTTAACCTGACAGATTTACTCGATCTGAGAATTCCTTGTCAAAGGCCTAGCGGCCTAGCCACTTAAAGTAAGCAGGCTTGCTTTACTACCAGAAGAAACCCCCAAATTCACAATCAGGTAATTTTATCAAACAAAAAGGATGAAAAAAAATCCATATAAGCTTCTGTCCTTTCTAGAACCTTTCATTAGACCTGATTGTAGATTAACAGAAAGCAAAAAAAAAATGGCAGTATTGCACGATACTAATAGCCGTCTGTTCTATTATTCACTTAATGTAGGCAGCCCTCAATGTATGACCACAGCTGAGCCCAAACTTTCTGTTGCTAAGTGAGACGTTTGTTAAGTGAATTTTGCCCCAGCTTACGACCTTCCTTGACACATTTGTTAAGTGAATCACCACAGTTGTTAAGTCAGTAATACGGTTGTTAAGTGCATCTGACTTTCCCATTGACTTTGCTTGTTAGAAGGTAACAAACGGGGATCGCGTGAAGAACCCCAGGACATTGCAATCGTCATAAATATGAACGAGTTGCCAAGCGTCTGAATTTTGATTACGTGACCATAGGGGATTCTGCAAAGATCATAAGTGTGAAAAATCTTCATGTCACTTTTTTCAGTGCCATTGTAACTTTAAATAGTCACTAAATGAACTGTTGTAAGTTGAGGGCTACCTGTATTTCACGAGACAAAATCTTCACCTACCAACCATTATCATAGCTCCTATAGCTCTGTTTTTTTAAGCAGAAAAGCACACGCACGTACACAAACACACACACGCGTGCACACACACACGTGCACACACACACACACATACACACACACAGAGCTATACTGTAAGATCTAATCTAGGCTTAGCCCTACACCACAAAAACCACAAAAGAAAGAATTCTCCATCTACCACCAAAAAATTGCCTATTTCTAACTTGAAGCATGAATTGGTTGGTTTGTTTCTTTACGCTTGATATTTCTTAACAGCTCATCTCCCTCAGAGAAGGGCTCTGGGTGGTGTATTAAGTTTCCACATTCTCATTCTCCGCTTTCTGAAGAAGCACATGTGCCGATTAATATCTACTAACATTTACAACATATTGTGCACCAGTAATAATTATAATAGGGCCGAGAAGATCTTTGAAGGGACGGACATTTTGCACTGGCGAAGGCTCAAGATCACTCTATAAAGCCTTAGTAAGACCACACCTAGAATACTGCATCCAGTTTTGGTCACCACACTATAAAAAGATGTTGGGATTCCAGACTAGTGCAGAGAAGACCAATAAAGATGATTAGGGAGATTAAAACATATGAAGAACGGCTGGAAAAACTGGGCATGGCTAGTCTAGTGAAGAGAAAGACCAGGGGTGACATGATAGCAGTGTTCCAATATTTGAGGGGCCATTAGATAGAGGAGGGGGTCAAACTATTTTCCAAAGCACCCGTAGACCAGAAAAGGAACAATGGATGGAAACTGATCAAGGAGAGATACAACCTAGAAATAAGGAGAAATTTTCTGACAGTGAGATCAATCAACCAATGGAACACCTTGCCTTCAGAAGTTGTGGCTGTTTCATCACTGGAGGCTTTCAAGAAGAGACTGGATAATCACTTGTCAGAACTGGTATAGGGTCTCCTGCTTGAGCAGTGGTTTGGACTAGATGACCTACAAGGTCCCTTTAAACTATGTTTTTCTGTTATTCTGCTAATTTATGTTGTATTCAACTAGTACATTAACTCTGCTAAGGATGAAGGGGAATGCTCCTGCAGCTCTCTGTGTACATTCTTATAAAAGAGAGCTGGTTCACATAACCAAAAAGTCTGTATAGATCTGTATAGTGAATTCCACACACATTACAAATGCTTATGTAGTGCAGTGATCATCAGATTGCTTTGTTGCACAGCCAGATCAATTTTCAGCTCACTTGGGGTAGAAACGGAAAATCAATCTAGCTACATGATGGAGTAGTCAAGAGAATGCTCAGCACCTAGCCAAGGTCAATATTCAGTCATGTGGTTCAGCCAAGATGCTAGTAGAGAATGGGGCATCAAACTCAGCGGTCCTGTTCAGAAATTATTGAAAGTAACTCTGTTAGTTGTATCTGCTTTGGACGTCCAGAGAAATCAATGGATGCTTCATCATGAGGCTAGATTTGGCTTCCTGTATTTTGCTATAGATTCAGATACAGTATATGACAGAGAAGATTGAGTTGCATCACTTTCAGGGTAGATTCCAATGCCAGACATTTGGTGGTCCTGCATATGGAGCCAAGAACTGAATGTACACAATATATTTTTATATCAATAACAGAATGGAGAGGAGAGGAATAGAATAGAATAGAATAGAATAGAATAGAATAGAATAGAATAGAATAGAATAGAATAGAATAGAATAGAATAGAATAGAATAGAATAGAATAGAATAGAATAGAATAGAATAATAGAATAGAATAGAATAGAATAGAATAGAATAGAATAGAATAGAATAGAATAGAATAGAATAGAATAGAATAGAATAGAATAGAATAGAATAGAATAGAATAGAATAGAATTCTTTATTGGCCAAGTGTGATGGGACACACACACAGACACACACGCACATACACACAAACTAAATACTCCTTTCCAATGCTATAAATGTGTGAACTATGAAATGTGTGGTGTTTGGGCAACTAATCTATAAGAATACCTCAGAAATTATGACTAGTGTGATAATTTATGAAAGGATTTCTGATCCTATAAAAGATGACTGTAATATTCTATTTCTATTTTCTCATGGGAGAAATGCATATTTTAAGAATCAAAGTATCTACTAGAACAAGACATTGTTTTCATTAAACTTATTTTAAGTACAATAAGAAAAGAAGAAAGAACCAGCCTATCGGATGTTATGTGAAAAATATCAGCAAGGAACACATTTTGCAGTTACTTCAAAACTTCAATATATATTGATAGCCTATACTTTTATATATTCATATGAGGCATTCACCCTAGCTACTAAAACTTTGGATGTAATGAATGCCATTATACTGATAAATTAATTTTAATATATCAAGGCTACAATAATGAGGGGAAAGCTTTCAAACATGACTTCAAATTTACCAAAAATAAATCCATTAGTTTATTCTCCAATTATTACTTAATTGACTTTTAGTCACAGTTTAATTGATAACCATATAAAAACAATTTCCATTAAGTCATTTTGGAAAGAAAATTGAAAGGTAATTCCTGATTTCTCCTTGTAATGTTTCTGCTTGCTATGGGGAAAAATGCATTCGTGAAGCAGTTTCTTTTATAAAACAGATTAATACAAAAGCTATTGTGATATTAGTAAATATTAATATTAAATTATTAATTACTAATAATTAATTAGTAATTATTAGTAAATATTAAGGCAAAATTGATAGTCTCTATTCCTCAGGTGTAGATCTCTCCTTCCAGTTCAGAACATTTTCTCCTTCTCAAACTATTTTGACACTAGAAACTCTTTTTCAGTGCCATAGAATTGGGCAAAGGGAGAAAGCTGCTGAGGAGGAAGAGAAAGAAAATGAAGGGGAGAAAAAGGAGAGAAAAGGGCTGACTTATTACATGAAGCCACAGGTTGCTTAATGATGGCTTGTGGAATAACCACATTCATATGAGTTTGCGCAACATGATAAACCAAAACCAAACTGTAGCCCACTCAGCATAAGAAAGAATCATAGAAAAAAAGCAACAGGGGAGTAGCTTATATTATATGACAGATTAAATGGGAAGAATGAAGGCAGGAATAGATACATATAAACAAGTCTGAGGTGACATTGACCCCAGCAGATTTTCTGAAGGGAAAGTGGGCCTTGAGATTATTCTCCCCTTGGAGTTTGGAGAAAGCTCTTGCTGACTTCTGGGTGTTATAGGTCCACACATCTGGCCAACACCCACTTTGGGAAAGACTGTTTTAAACTGGATAGGATCCAGGCCTAGCATATTTGGACAATTAAGATATGTAAATGGCAGCGAAGAAGTAGAGCTTTCTGCATCTTTGCTTCCATACACTTGTCATTTTGGATTTCTGTAACCCAGTTCTGGTATCCCTACAATAATCCCTCACGTCCCTTTGTAATTTTCCTCCTGATGTATTAAATGTTCCTCTTGCATCTCCTGAACTGTACTTATGCCTCAAACTCAAGGTGTACTTGAGTTTGAGGTGTACTTATGCCTCAAACTCAATTCTGTGTATTATGTTGTGGGCTCTGATGAGCAGGAACGGGGACACACAGATGAATACAGACAAACTCATACTTTATTTAAGCAGAAACTGTACTGAGAGATTGGAGTCACCCTGCTTCAATATATAGCCAGGCCCTATGGTATTGTTCTGTACCAGCCTACTACCGGCCCTGCAGAAAAGGCAGGGACAACCCCTTTACAAACGGCAAGAGGCTGGAACTAAGCCTGCCAAATTTATTAACATAAAACAGAGCAAAACAAGACACGAACCATGAAACAGGAGCTATTCAAACAGTTGCCTTCAGCAAACCAGCCCTCCCACACATTCCCCTTTTAAACAGTTCAGGGCGTGGCTTCTCTCTGCCTCCTTCCAAGGTGCCCCATTGCCTTCCTCTGTTTACTCCTGATTGACTGCCTCCTGCGTCGGGCGTCCTTGAACAGGGCCAGCTGTGGGTCATCTTCATCCACGCTGTCAGGCTCACACAGCTGGGTCTGCGTCGTAACCAGATGGGAAGGGCCTGGCTGAGGGCTCTGCGGAGCCTCAAGGCCATCATCAGCAAGCTCTCCAACACCCTCAGCAAGCTCTCCAACATCCCCCTCCTCCTCCTCTGAATCGTCCGACCCAACTGCCGAACCCACAGGCTGACCCTGAATCACAACAGGTATTAACCAATCAGATTGAAGCCATGCTTGCTGCCCAAAGTTGACCAATTGCAGGACCAGAGATGTCCTGTCTGAGTTGCTGGAGAACCATTAGTTCTCCAGCGACGCACGTGGTGATATTCCAAAAACCCAGTACATAACACCGTGTCTCCCCCTCCCCCACACAAAAAGAAAAGATACTTTAAATGTTTCCACCTAGTTGTGGAACTGAAGTATATTAGACCCCATCATTATCATCATGTCATCAGGGAAGAGAATACGTTCTTTGAATTAGGCACAAACTCTTGTATGACCTTTTAAAGGTGATGCTCTTTTTACCAGGGATTCATGGTTTTATTTCTATTAACAAAGTACAAATCCATGTAGCAGTACAAGCTCTCCTTGACTTACGACCACAATTGAGCCCAAAATTTCTGTTGCTGAGTGAGACATTTCTTAAGGCAGTTTTACTCCATTTTATGACCTTAAATGGGTGAAGGTGTTAAGTGAATCACTGCAGATGTTGAGTTAGTAGCAGGTTGTTAAGTGGATCTGACTTCCCCATTGACTTTGCTTGTCAGAAGGTTGCAAAAGGGGATCACAAGACACCGGGACACTGCAACCATCATAAATATGAGAGAACTGCCAAGACTCTGAATTTTGATCATGTGACTGTGGGGAATGCTACAAAGGTTGTAAGTGTGAAAAATGGTCATACGTCACTTTTTTCAGTGCTGTTGCAACTTTGATTGGTCGCTAAACTGTTGTAAGTCAAGAACTACTGGCAATTTGAAATGCCTATGTGTATCAATAAATAAATGGGAGAGATGCCTGGTTATGTTATAAATAGAAGCATGGAGCGTATTGTTCAACCGTCATCTCTACTACACTTTGCTTTAAAAAATGTCAAAAAATCATTACCACAAATTAAGTACAAATTTCTCATTCTGATGTTATATAAATAATGCTTTGAACCAACTCCATGCCTCCATGCCTTCATCATACACTACAATGCCCTTCCTCTTTTTGACCTCCTCTTTTCTGTCTCCCTAGAAATAGGCTTATTCTGGCCTGCAACTCCGAATGGCACGCTCAGATCCGGCTTTAGAAAGCTCCAGATTGCTCGTCCCTGTTCTGGAATGTACAGGTAGCCCTCAATTTGCAACAGTTCCTTTAGTCACCATTCAAAGTTACAACGGCATTGGAAAAAGTGATTTAAGACTGTTTTTCACACTTATGACCATTGCAGCATCTCCATGGTCATGTGATCAACATTTTGACACTTGACAACCGACTCATATTTATGATGGTTCTAGGGTGCCCGAGTGGTCACCTTTTGCAACCTTCTCACAAGCAAAGTCAATGGGGAAGCCACAATTCATTTAACAGCTGTGTTACTAAATTAATAACGGCAGTGATTCCCTTAACAACTGTGGCAAGAAAGGCCATAAAATGGGGCAAAACTCCCTTAACAAATGTCTCACTTAGCAACAGAATTTTGGGACTCAGTTGTGGTCGTAAGTCGAGGACTACCTGTACAGTATCCTAGCAGGATCTGCACACAACTTATTAGTAATCAGGTATGATCAATATATTCTGAAAGCAAAAGGAAAGAAAACCATTATAGGTATAATGTATTGTGGATTAATGATGTTGAACATAGCAGAGTGTTTAGCTCAATAGAAAAGATTCTTATTAGCTAAGAGGGCCATAGAGGCAATAAATAATACCATATTAATTGAATGTGCTCTAGGACTAATATTTCACACAGTTCCTAAAGTACATGCATGCACCCAGAAACAAAACTCACAAATTAAGTTTTAGTTTAAAAGAGACATGTCAAAACTGAATGCTGCAGAGTTCCTGGGGACTGATGTATAAGCCAACCTATCGGTTCATGAAATCCAGCTTTTGTCCATGTATCCATGTCTGGAATTAGGCAAACAATAGTGCAATTGGTAAATGGAGACCTTGAATTCATCTCTTCTTCAGGAGTTGTCCATTTCATCCTTTCCAAATGCAGCAGCAGCAAAATGTCGATGCCATAATAAAGCTGCTAATCTTTAAGGGCACACACGTCTCTTGATCGTCAAGGTACCTTTACTATGCTTTCCCAAGTAAATAAGATCATGTTTGGTGTTCAGATGCCTCTCACAAAGAAGGAATCAGTCTTTGCGTGTCTAGGTTTGGTGAAGGTTATGCATAACGTTCTCCCTTGCTAGGGCAAAGCTCATACTGTAGCTGAGCCATGGAAGTCATTGACAAACTTTTATTCTGCTTTGAAATCAAGTTGTGAATTAAGAGTGTTGTGTCCTCTGTTACACTCACCAGAGAGGAAACTTTCTCTTTTAAATTAATCACAGGCTGGTTCAATATCACAATGACTGCCTACATATTACACGCAGAACCATAAAAACAATCAAGCCATAGGATCACTCGGGCATTTTTCCTTCCACTTAGTAGAAACACCAAATAAGTGACCTTTCCATTTGGGCACAAAAACTCAACAATGCCATAATTACATTTGCAGGCTACAAAGACTATACTGTAACAGTTCTGAAAACACTCTTTTTTTAAAGGAAAAGTGTGAGGCCTCCTTCTTTCCAGACCACTTATAAAGACACATCCTCATTAGAATCCATGCAGTATAAATTCCCCAGAAGCGTGCTCCATATTCCTTCTTCAAATACATTTCTCCTGCTGGAATTAGGTTGTGCCTCAGTAAGTTGAAATGCTAACCAAAAGAAGTCAGGGATGAAAGACCTCAGCTCAGCTTACCCTGGTCAAGAAAGTCACCTCTTCTTGGAAAAGAGACAAATAGATGTTGCTTTCCCACTGCATGGTCTTTTAATGACAGGACTAGGCCACGGGTAGGCAACCTTGGCTCTTTTATGACTCGTGGAGTTCAACTCCCAGAATTCCTGAGCCAGCCATGCTGAGGGGAAAGGGAGAGGTTTCCATGCTGAGCCATGCTGGCTCAGGAATTCTGGGAGTTGAAGTCCACGAGTCATAAAAGAGCCAAGGTTGCCTACCTCTGGACTACAAGATAAAGGCCTTGGCTGAAATCAGGCCCCAGAGTATTGGACTCAGATGCACGAACTGACCAAGACAAACGCTCACTATTACTTTACTTTTATCAATACTAGTTATGTCATCCCCAATACCTCCCCAGTATCTTCTCTGTTGACGTAGAAATGTATTCTCTTTGGCACAATCTGATGTAAGGCAAGGGAGGGGAAACATAACAACATCCTGTTTCAATACATATTTGCATCTTTTACATATGCTCTGATCTAGAGGCAGAGATCATCACAATCATCCTTCTGAAATGCCACAACCCCCCCCCCTCTAGTACTTAAATGCAGTTTCCCCCTTATCAGTAGATGTCTGCTGTCCTTTTTAAATCATGCTCTTTCTCTGGGGCGATCAGACCAGTGCAATCACCCCATGAAATTAGGTAATGATAGTTTTAACAAGAGTGGCTTTAACCCGAACCCTACCTAATCTACACTGATCAATTGTCTATAAACATACACAGACAGTGTCTTACTCCTTTCTCTTTTAGCTTTTTTAATCCATTGTCAATATATCTTATATCACCTATAATTATTTTCTTCTATTTTTGCTGCCTGTTTTAAAATCTGTGACTGGTTAATCAATAAAATCCATCTCATGGAATTATTAAATCAAACTTCCTATTAAAACTCAACCATTAAGTCACTCAGTAATATACATGTATCCAGGGTCTTCATCTACCTATATTTCCCAAAACGTTACTACCTTACTTATTTGCATTATTTCAGTTTTCTTTCCTTTTTTTTTTTGAGACTTACTAGGTCTTCTTTAAATCGCTTCTTTCCTACTTGCCAAATACAGTGTTGAATAAACAGCTGCAAAACAACATTTTTAATTTAATTTTAAAGGGTTAAAAAGTATTCCGAAAAACTTCTATTATGTGATTTATTTATTTATTTATTTATTTTTGGGACTTATATGCCACCCTATCTCCCGAAGGACTCAGGACGGCTTACAACAATAAAAAACAACAATACAAAAATTAAAAAAGAATTAAATAACAGCCCCAAAATAAATTAACTACAGTTAAAAATTAAAACATATTTAAAAACCCATCATCAATCCAGGTCAGCCTGATGGAAGAGAAAAGTTTTGAGGTCGCGGCGAAAGGACAGGAGGTCCGGGGCCATCCGAAGCTCAAGGGGAAGTTGGTTCCAAAGGGCTGGTGCTCCCACAGAGAAGGCCCTCCCCCTGGGGGTCACCAGCCGACATTATCTGGCCGACGGCACCCTGAGGAGGCCCTCTCTGTGTGAGCGCACTGGGCGATGGGAAGTCGTCCCCGGTAGCAGACGGTCCTGCAAGTATCCCGGGCCTAAGCCATGTAGGGCTTTAAAGGTAAGTACCAGCACCTTAAATCTTGCCCGGAAGACAACTGGTAGCCAATGCAGCTCACGCAGGAGGGGTGTAATATGGGAGTATCGGGATGCTCCCATCACTACCCGCGCGGCTGCATTCTGCACCAGCTGAAGCCTCCGGGTGGTCTTCAAGGGCAGCCCCATGTAGAGAGCATTGCAGTAATCTATCCGAGAGGTAACGAGTGCATGAGTGACCGTACGTAGGGCATCTCGGTCCAGATAGGGGCGCAACTGGCACACCAGGCAAACCTGGGCAAATGCCCCCCTGGCCACGACTCCAATATGATCTTCAAAACTGAGTCGTGAGTCCAGGAGGACGCCTAAATTGCGCGCCCTATCAACGGGAGGCAACACCTCTCTTCCCATAACCAAAGATGGAACCTCTTGGACAAGTCGAGATGCCGGTACGTAAAGCCACTCAGTCTTGGCCGGGTTGAGCTGGAGCCTGTTCTTCCCCATCCAAATCCGTACCGCTTCCAGGCAACGGGACATCACGTCGAGGGCATCACTGGCTTGGTTCGGGGTGGAGATAAAGAGCTGGGTATCATCGGCATATTGATGATACCTCACCCCAAAACCACGGATGATCTCACCCAGCGGCTTCATATAGATGTTGAACAGGAGGGGCGAGAGCACCGACCCCTGAGGCACCCCACAATTAAGGGGCCTAGGGGTTGACCTCTGCCCTCCTGTCAACACCTTCTGCGAGCGGCCCGAGAGGTAGGAGGAGAACCACCATAATACGGTGCCTCCCACTCCCAACCCCGCAAGACGTCGCAGCAAGATACCATGGTCGATGGTATCAAAAGACGCTGAGAGATCTAAAAGGACCAGGACAGAGGAATAACCCCTGTCTCGGGCCCGCCAGAGATCATCCACCAGTGCGACCAATGCCGTCTCCGTGCTGTGCCCGGGCCTGAAACCCGATTGGTATGGATCTAGATACTCAGTTTCCTCCAGGACCAAAGGGAGCTGCCGTGCCACCACGCTCTCAACAACCTTCGCAAGAAAGCGAAGGTTGGAGACAGGACGAAAGTTGTTTAAAATAGCTGGATCCAAGGCAGGTTTCTTGAGGAGGGGCCTTACCACCGCCTCCTTCAAGGCGGCAGGGAAGCACCCCTCACTCAAGGAAGCATTTATAACTGCCAGGAGCCAGCCTCGTGTAACCTCCCGGGCCGCATAAACCAGCCAGGAGGGACACGGGTCCAACAAACACGTGGCGGCACTTAATTTCCCCATGATCCTGTCCACTTCATCCGGAGTCACAGGATCAAACTCCTCCCAGATATTATCGGCCAAACCCATCGTTTCCCCCTCGTCAGATACTGCCCAGTCGGAGTGATGATAGTTTACAATTTATACTTATACCAGCAATTTCCATTCTAATGATATTTAATTAGTATTTGAGTTTGGGATCCTGTCTGGTTACTTTATAAACTGTAGTAAATCAAATCTGATGCCATTAAATCATTGCAGCAATCTAGGAATTAAAAGCCTTGGACTTTTAAATTAGATTAGATTTTAGATCTTTTGTTTATTTGGTGTATGAATTCCCAGCAGCCTTTTCAACTGGTGAATCTGAACTTACGTCATTTTGATGCTTTTATCCTATTACTGAGGTAACTGCACTAATGCTAACAGGACTGTTAATATAAGCCCGGAACAATTTCTGTATGCTAAAGATGCGTATTTTCTTCTTAGCCCTATCGTCAATACAGGTAGTCCTCAACTAACAACAATTTATTATTTAGTGATTGCTCAAAGTTTCAGCCACATTGGAACAACTTATGACCATTTTTCACGCTTACAATCGTAGCGGCATCCCCATGATCAAGTGATCAAAATTCAGACACTTGGCAACTGGCTCCTATTTATGATGGTTGCAGTGTCCCAGGGTCATGTGATCATTTTTGCGACCTTCTGACAAGCAAAGTCCATGAGGAGGCCAGATTCACTTAACAACCATGTGACTAACTTAACAACTGCAGTGATTCACTTAACAAATGGGGCAAAATTCATTTAACAAAAGTGTCAATTAGCAACAGAAAATTTGGACTCAATTGTGGTTGCAGCTGGAATCTATCAAAATATCAAAAATTCTGGGTATTGGAGGCCTGAGAGTTAGCTAAACAATTATACAACACTGCTTACGGATTGCACAATAACCTCTTGACATGTGTTATTTGTCACTTGATTGTTTTTTAAAAAAATAAAGGAACAAGGCAAGAAACGTCCAAGCATCATTAAGGGTTTGGGGTCCTTCTCTTTGCAACATAATTTCTTTTTTCTTTACTGTTATACTTCCCACTTTTGGGGTTATTAGAATGTCTTAATGTTAAATCATGGTTTTAGATACTTGGAGGATGGGTTAGTTTGAAAAACAAAACAAACTAAATAATAAACACAAAATGTTCAGTTAACTTTATTTCCCATGGAAGAGTGTTTTGCAAAAGCTGTATTGAATAATTTGCTCTCCTTTTCATTCACTTACTTGCATATGCTAAACAATGTAATTTTTTTTCTGCTAGGAAAAAAAACTTGAGACAGTTCTTTTCCTTTTAATATCAGTGACATGCAGTTTTATGATGTTTTTAAATTTAGGTTGCATTTTCTCTTTGCCTGTATAAAAATCAACTGAAGATTTAGTCTCCTAGGAATATAATTACAACTGTATGTGTGTTGTTGTACATTGGCAGATATAATTATAATAAGCCACAAAAATCCTTAAAAACAATACATTTTTCATTCAGAATAATCTATTATCATTTTGTCATGCTGGCTACATTTCTAGGAAAAGAGGAGAATTCTGTGTGGCTTCATTTTCCTTATTAATACCTTATTTTCTTTATGGAATCATAAGTATGCCTTATAAAGTGCAAACTTTATTTTAAATAGATTTAAATTCGGGTATCTTGTTGATGCACCAAAAAAATTGTCATCTATAAGGACTGTTTATTTGACTTAATGCTATCACTATTTCTGTCAACTCTTGTGACAGTTCAAAAAGTATTTAACAAGCTTACCAATGGTAACATTTTCCATTAGCTAATGGGCTCTATTTAAATCACTTCATTAAAAAGAAACACAAAGTATTGCTGTTTCGAAGTGTGTCTTACATAGATCTACATATTTGTATTAGGCAGTTTAACTGTGCAATGAAATATTCCAAACTAAATGAATACTATGTGTGCCTTATTGGAGTACAGATGCTCAGTAAGAAAATAAGAGGAACTTTATATTTGTATGTTCTTGATCACTTCAGGTTTTCTTGAACCAACCGCATAAACAGATCCAGATACAGTCTAGAAAAAAATGCAGCAAAAGGCACACTGATACATTTTATTTGATGCCACAAAACAACTTAAAAAAATGCTAAGGTTTAAATTATGGAACGCCCTCAGGAACAGTAAAATTAATCAAAACTTAAGCGTTCCTAAATTAAGTGATTTCCTGGCAAGAATAATTTTTTTCTCCTTTATACCAAGGAAGGACTTCAATCTTCCAATTATTTATTTCACACAAATTATATCATCACCTACTTGCTAAACAATTCTGTACAGCCAACGCCTTTAAAAACAACCAAAGAAGTAGAAACAATAAAAATCCAGAAAACAGATTTTCTACCAGGTAGGCATCATGAACGAGAAGGCCCGCATACTGAGTTCCACCACTAGGACAATGTTTACCTGGCGTGTACCAAGCTTTTCTGACCTTCTTGGGTGATCAAAGACAATCAGAGATAGTCCTTCAAATAACCTGGCCCTATGCCATGGAGGGCTTTATAGGTGACAATCAACAGTCAATGTTCTCTTTTCCTGCTGCCAAGTTTAAAGGAGGGTTGGGGGAGGGGGAGCAAAATGACCATAGTCTTTTGTGTCAACTGCATGAGTGCTGCAGGGCTTGGACCAATTCTCCTGCTGGCCCAAACCTACTTGCAGAATTGCTCTTTTTTTTGGGCCCTGCCCAGAAGAGATCAGGCATACCCAGTCCCAATTTGCTTGTTTATTTATTTATTAGTGTTTATCCATCTTTATTACTTCATAAGGAACTCAAGGCCCTGAATGTACCTCCCTCCTCCTATTTTTCCCACAGCAACAACCCTGTGAGATGAGTTGTGCTGTGAGAAAGGATGATTGGCCGGAAGGTAAGACTACAACGCACCGTCTCCTCCAGAACAGCACCTTAATCACTACCCTGTAATGAGGTGTAATGTTACCATTGCTAGTAAAAAGCAACTAGATTTTGTCACTATTGCCTGAAACCTCTACAAAACTGCGACAGGTAGTCCTCAGCTCACGACCACAGCTGAGCCCATAATCTATGTTGCTGAACAAGAAATTTGCTAAGTGAGTTTTGCCCTGTTTTATATGACTTTTCTCGCCACATTTGTTAAGTGAATCACTGCGGGTTTTTACATTAGCGACACGGTTGTTAAGTGAATCTGGCTTCCCCGCTGACTTGGCTTGTTGCCAAAGGGGATCACATGACTCCGGAACATTGCAACCATCATAAATGTGCATCGGTTGTCAAGCATCCCAATGGAAATCATGTGAACCACGGGGATGCTGCAACGGTCATGAAAGTGAAAAGCATTAGGTAGCCTCTGTCCCTTTCTCCAGAGCTCCCACAGCTTGGGAAATCCACGTCCACATACGATGCTATCTAACTTCTGTGCACTGTCACAAAGGAATTCACCCACCCTGGTGCTGTGTGGAGTGCTGAGAGTGTACTCTACTCCAGCCTTTAATCTTTCTGTGTGCAGAAAGGCATTCTTTTCTATCTTTCTCTGTGATGATTGCATGGGTCCCCTCTTTCATCTTTTCTTTCCTGCTTATTAAGCTGTCCACTCCATCCAAGTCACATTGATGCCCTACGATTCTTGACCTCAGTTTACACCAGAGAAATGAATCGCTGTCTTCTGGCCACCAGGGAATCTCACAGTCTAGGACCGATTTCACCACTGAAGCCATTCCCTGCAAGGCCTAAAGCTTTGCCATTAATAGTCTTACATCCTTGAGAGCGACTAGCTCCATGAGCTTCCCTCTTGTTTTCTATTCATATTTGCTGCTGATTTATTGATTCCTCTATGGAGATAAATCAAGGGAAAGATACAGTTGATTCCAGAGGGGGAAAACAACTCTCCAGAACCTCTGGTGAACGTAGAAACGACTTAATGAAAACCAGAGCTGCTTCCAAACAACTCAGACTAATTGCACCTCATTTTGGAAGAGAAAAGTATCTGAGATCAGAGGTGGCTGAGCTATCTAGGGTTATTCTTCTCCAGATGTTTTTTCCTTGCCTTGTGGATGGCAGGAGCACTGCTAACTGTGTAGTATTGTCTGTGAATAAGCACTGATGCAATGCATCTTTCTAGAAGTTATGATTTCTTCCTATCCTTGGAAAACATGTGGCCAGTCCCTACCTTTAGTATGGCATCCCAGTGCTCTGTGGGGATAAGACAGAAGAAATGGATTTCAGTTATTGTTTCTCAAACCAACCGTGCATTGTATTTCCATCAAGGTTATTAAGGTTTAATCCTTAGATCATTTCTGATTTGATGGCTAAACCAGGATACCATGAAAGGAGCATGATCTTTGGCAAAGATTCTGGAAAGAGTGCAGAAAAGAGCAACAAAGATGATTAGGGGACTGGAGGCTAAAACATATGAAGAACAGTTGCCGGAATTGGGTTTGTCTAGTCTAGTGAAAAGAAGGACTAGAGGGGACATGATAGGAGAGTTCCAGTATTGGAGAGGCTGCTACAAGGAGGAAGGGGTCAATTTATTTTTCCAAAGCACCAGAAGACAAGACAAGAAACAGTGGATGGGCACTAAACCAGGAGAGATTCAACCTAGAAATAAGGAGAAATTTCCTGACATTGGAATAATTAACAAGGGCAATAGCTTGCCTTCAGAGATTGTGGGTGCTCCATCACTGGAAGCTTTTAAGAAGAGACTGGACAGCCACTTGTCTGGAATGGGTCTCCTGCTTTAGCAGGGGGTTGGACTAGAAGACCTGCAAGGTCCCTTCCAACTCTGCTATTCTGTTATTAAAGCAACAGCCTGTTTTCCTGAAAAGACTAGCTTTTATTTAGTTTACTTTCTGTTCAATTGAAGATTATTTGAACCAAAAGAGAAAAACAAACAAACAAGGAAGACCTGTCTAGGAACAACCAAGGTTGATTTATGGAGCATAACTTTGCAAACTTCCATTTTACCCCTGAAAGCCCCTCACAAGCTCAGCTTCCTCTGGTGCCATCATCATTTCCAACCTCTATGGCCTTCAGAGGACAAAGAAAATTAAAACTGTAGTCTTCAACCACAAGATAGCTCCCCGTCCTGCCTTAGAGGAAGTCTTGAAGTAACACAAATTATAGCTAATTAAAGTCACATTTCTATTTTATTCTGCTGACACAGAACCTGACTGGAAAAAAAAATCTTGGCATACTGCTTGGTACGAAGCACTGACTTTATTACTCAAGTACTGATATTCCACAATGCTTCTCTTATTATTCTTTCTACCCGCATCACAAGTAATTTTCTAAGCGTAGACAAGGATGAAAATCTGGCCCATTGTTCAGAAAATACAGACCACTTTTATTTTTTTTATTTTTGCATCTCAGAGCACTATGAGAAAAACTGGAAATCAATTAGACCCCTTCCAGAAAGAACTTCCCCCCCCCAACCCCACCCATCCTGGGATTGTAACTCCTTTTGAAGAAGACCAACAAAGCACACTTGAAGACTGCAAGGGAAGTCCAAGGTTAGACTGGGAAGTTAAAAAATAATTTTGGAAGAAGACAGTGGAAAACCAGTAATCCAAGTAGCTACCATGGAATCACTAGGAGGCAGCACAATTCAAAGGAAATCTTACTTTCATATAATTACTTCCCATGTAACTAATAATATTTTTCTTCTGCCCTAAAAAATTAAATTCCAGAAATGATTTTATAGGGGTATTGAGGCTAGAAGTAAGTCGATAGGATAGGAGAGGAGAGGATAGGTTAGGTTAGAAGCTGGAAGGGACCTTGGAGGTCTTCTAGTCCAGCCCCCTGCTCAAGCAGGAGAACCTATACCATTTCAGACAAGTGACTGTCTAGTCCAGACATGTCAAACACAAGGCCTGGGGGGCCGGATCTGGCCCACGAAGTGGTTTCATGTGGGCCACGAAGCCATCCTGGAAACAGTGAGGGAACGGCCCCCACTGCCTTGGCCCTGGCCCAGAGACCCTCCTTCTGCCAGAGACCCTGAGATCTGTCCCACTCCTGCCCAGGCCCCCATAGGCACCCTTGATGCGAATGATGTAGAGCTGGCCATGCCCACCCAGTAGGCCACGCCCACCCTGGCCATACCCACCCGGCCCCCTGAGGGCAACTGCAATGCTGATGCGGCCCTCAATGAAATTGAGTTTGACACCCCTGGTCTAGTCTCTTCTTAAAAAACCGCCAGTGATGGAGCGCCCACAATTTCTGAAGGCAAGCTGTTCCACTGGTTAATTGAGAAGCATACACCTGGCCCAGATCTCATCGCTGTGTTGAAACGGATGCAAACAATATGCCTCCAGATGAAAGCAGAGCTTTCTTCACCTTGGGTTTCTTATTCCCGGGGTAATTTCAGTTTACCTGTCTGAAACTGAAATTCAAAAACAATTTGAAAAAGTGCTTCATATCCTGGCAAGCAACGCATGGCATCTCTGTGCTAGCTTTTAAAGCAGCAGGAGATTGGGGGGAAAAGATCACTGCTTGAAGAGGTATTATGAATGGTATGAACTCTTTTAAAAGGGTGGTTGCTTTAGCCAGACTTGAGTAAAAGTCTGAAAAAGGACACAGTTGCTTTCATGGCCAGCAAAGACATCAAAGCATTTCTTCTAAATCATTTCAGCAGGTCCATTGCGGTATTTTGAACCCTTTTACAATTTAAGCCAACCCTAAGCCAGAACCTCCTGTAAACTGCTCTCTCTCTCTCTCTCCCTCCCTCCCTCCCTCCCTCCCTCCCTCCTCTCTCTCTCTCTCTCTCTCTCTCTCTCTCTCTCTCTCTCTCTCTCTCTCTCTCTCGGGAGAGCTTTTTTCTGTGAGTTTGTACAGTTAATAAAAAATGATCCCAACTGAAGGTTGCACATAATTCAGTTAATTGCTTCACACTACACTACATAGCTATTTGGAATCGGTCTGTTTCTTTTCACTGCAACAGCATGGAGATAAATAAGCAATTTTCCTACATATTACAAAACATAAGCATGCCTTAGCCTAATTCATATTCTTGTGATTAATAATCCAAAGCATTGGGATGAAATATGTCCAACCATATAAAATGCCATTTCATTAGGCCATTCATTTAGGTGTGAAATACGACTGCAATGTGCCTTGATTGGAACAACAGAACCAACAGCGGACTAGGAAATGAGAGGTAAAGTGGACAAGTTGAGAATAAACCAAAAGGCGTATAGATCATGGTCTCTCTGTTCAGGCCGTAGCAGTCCTGGCTTAATCAGGATCTCTTCTGATCCCCTTTAAGAGAATGGCTCCATTCTGTCTTGTTTATTAAAGGACAGAAAAACCACCCTGAAAAATGAAATTCACTTAGGTTTTCATACTCCATTGCACAATCACCACCCAGCAAATTCTTCATTAAGAGAGGTAATTACTTTAATGAAGATTAAATATAATTTAAAATCCACATTCATCTTTATCTACCTATTGCAGGTCAAAATTGAAAAAGAACTGAAGGGCTCTTTAGGGGGAGGAAAAATATCTCCTATCCAATAAGAATTTAGCCCTAAAGTTCTTAATTCCCCCTGATCTTCATCTACCTCAAAATCTCATCCATCAGTGTCTCTTGCCAGCAAGCTCAGAAGTGGGAACTTCTGCTAATTTGCTAGCATTCCATTTTTACAATGATCAACCAAGCGTGTAGGACATGAAGTAATTAAAATCAGAAAAAGTACAGTAATCACACATTTCGCATTATTGTTTGTTACCAAGGCTAGACTTAAAAGAACATATTTAAGAGATGAAGAGTCAGCAAGAAAAATTTCTCTCTGTGCCTTTTTTGTACAGTAGATAGTCATTCGCCATTCAGGGCTAATCTGAGCGATACAGTACTTTAAGCACTAAACAAAAATCTGCCATTCTGGTTTCGATTTCCAATAGTATACAGTAAGTAAGCATCCAGAGGTCCAATCCTAAAAAAAAGTCACTACACTTGGGGTGGGGGGGTAAGAAGCTGGTGGCTGGCTGGAGAATTCTGGGATTTGAAGTCCACACAATTTAAAGTTGTCAAGTTTGCAAAACAATGGTTTAAACAATCCCCTTTTTCCCCACAAAATTCTTACCACTACAAAACTCAGATTTGAAATAAATCATAACTGTATATCGTAACAGAGAAGAGGTGGTATCGTATTCCTCAATATATTCAAATGGAAAACACAGACAGTACATTGGGTGTGTGTGTGTGTGTGTGACTTAATTTGGATTCCTGCAGCAAACAGAAGAGCTTGTGCTTGTGGTTAAATTGGCCTCTTCCAACCCTAAGTTTGTATGATTCTTCTACTATTCTACTATTTAGAAACAATGACAATAATGTTTTAAAAATGAGCTTGCTCAGGTTGAGCTCATCTTATCACTTTGTGGTTATGTCCATTTTGATATTTGGCCACCATATATAATTGATAGAAGAGAATATCTGTGGCTCAGGATTGAACTGTAGAATTCTTGGTGCTCTCTGAGCTTGGTGGATTTCTTACAGACGTTTCATTCCCAAACTAGCTAACATCATTGGTGCTTTCATTGTTGGTTCATGAAATGTCTGCAAGAAAATCACCAAGCTCAGACAGCCCCAAGGACCCCACAATGTACAACTGATTTGTAGGATTGCAACAGAATCAATAGAGAAGGCAGCCATAACAGTTTTACTTAGCAACTAGGGCACTTAACAACCGAGTTTCCAGTCCCGGTTATGGTTCCTAAGTGAGGACTATCTGTACAGTGATCTTGCCTCAGTTTCCTATATCCTTTTCAGAAATTCTTAGTTATATAATATGATCTGTGATCATACTGTGTGGCTCAATGACAGATGAACTTTTTCACAAGCCAAATCAGATTCCTTTCTGGCTGATAGAAGCAAACTGCATCATTTTGCAGCAAAGCAGAATGGGTGTCTGGAAGCTAAGAGGGGAAAGAAATAACGCTAGATAGAATCCTCAGTTCTCAGCGCTATAGGAGGGATTGGCAAACTATGTGACCCACCATCTGTTTGTATATAGTCAATGAGCCAAAAATGAATGGGCAAGCAAGCTTCAGCCAAGCTCAAAGGGCGGGACTGAAGGGCAGAGAAGAGACATCCTGTGCAGCAGCCAGCATTGTCCAATGGCTATTGTGCTCCTTGGCCTGCAGATCTGCAAGGTGTATCCATGGAGGCAAAGAAGGGGCAGTATCTGACCCTTTATAGAAATAATTTGCTAGTCTCATAAAAAGGGGGGGGAATCAAAGAATGGTGATTTAAAAAAAAATAAAATTTAAAGGGTGAGGTATATGAGAGCGCATGATTTTTAGAAAATGGTCCGCATCTATTCTGCTGTTGTGCTGCTCTTTTAAGTCCTTTCCCCAGCCAGCATAGCTATGTTGGCAATAACAGCTGTGCTGGAAGTGGTGGTGTGTAGGAAAGAGATTTGTGCTTGTGTGTGGAAATAAAGCAGCCTAAAGCAACTAGAAAGAGGTACTTTGCTCCAGTAGTATAGGACTCACAAGAAGCAGTTGGAGGAGCAGTAGCAGGAGGGGTAGTAGCAGTGGGGCAGGTGGAGTAAAAGTGAGCAGGGAGTACTAGCCTTGACTGCTTGCCTTTATGTTGCCTAGCAACCTGTGTTGTTTTGATGGGACTTTTGTGTTTTGGAGCCCCAGGGGTGTCAAACTGCCGGCCCACAGACCAAATGCGTCATGGCGAAACTGCGCCCACCCCAAGGTTGACTCAGCCTTCCATCCTTCCGAGGTAGGTAAAATGAGGACCCAGATTGTTGGGGGCAATAAGCTGACTTTGTAATAATGCCGCTTGGGGGGGGGCAAAAAAAGCCCTAATAAGCAGGCATATACATAGAATGAAGGCTACTGCTAAGCTTGTAAGCCGCCCTGAGTCTTCAGAGAAGGGCGGGATATAAATGGGATGGAAAAAAAGTCGCTATACGTCACGACACGTCACGTGACGTTGCGAGTTTGACACCCCTGACTTAACCTGTGTCACACTGCAATGTCATAAGTGTGAGGATTGCTGTATACTTTTTCAGTACTGTTGTAACTTCAAAGAGTGCTAAACAGGGCAATCATTAAGTGATACTTACCTGTACAGAACAAACAAGTGATCAGTATACCACTATATTATTAAAAGCTCGTTTGTCTATTATAACAGGGTGCAATGGCTCAACAGTTAAAGACGCTGAGCTTGTCAGCTGGATAGCTTGCAGCCCCGGGTTCGAGACCCAGGCTCCACACAACAGGGTGAGGTCCTGTTACTTGCCCCAGCTCCTACCCAGCTTGCAGTTTGAAAGCATGCAAATGCAAGGCTTCACATACCACTTTGCTGGGAAGATAAGAGTGTTCCGCCTACATACTGTACATGCTGGCCACAAGACCACAGAAATTGTCTTTGGACAACAGTGGCTCCCTCAGACAAGAAACCGAGATAAGAACCATGCCCTAGAATTGGACCTGACTTGACAGGGAAACTTTGTCTTGTCTATTATAAATGGCTCTGATGCAAGTTGGCCTTCCTCTTTGCCTAAAGCAGACATGTCAAACACAAGGCCTGGGGGCCGGATCCGGCCTGCGAAGTGGTTTCATGTGGCCCGCAAAGCCATCCTGGAAACAGTGAGGGAACAGCCCCCACTGCCTTGGCCCTGGCCCAGAGACCCTCCTTCTGCCAGAGACCCTCAGATCTGTCTCACTCCTGCCCAGGCCCCCATAGGCACCCTTGATGCGAACGATGTAGAGCTGGCCATGCCCACCCAGTAGGCCATACGCACTCTAGCCACGCCCACCCAGTAGGCCATGCCCACCCTGGCCATACCCACCCAGCCCCCTGAGGGCAACCG
Source organism: Vipera berus (assembly GCF_964194415.1). NCBI lineage: Eukaryota > Metazoa > Chordata > Lepidosauria > Squamata > Viperidae > Vipera > Vipera berus. The sequence continues at coordinate 84,428,925 of NC_138203.1, forward strand.
CAATGCTGATGCGGCCCTCAATGAAATTGAGTTTGACACCCCTGGCCTAAAGTAAACAGCTGCAGTTCCTGGGTGATGCATTTCAGTCAGACAAGGCTCTATATAAAATTTCCAGAAACTCATCCCAACAATCAGTTATAGCGGACATGTTGAGATGGCTAAATAAGCTTAATAATCTGCATTACCACAGATAAGGAAAAAGCTACACATGGTCCTTGTTTAGCAACTGCCTCGTTTAGTGATCACGTGAAGTTACAAGGGCGATGGAAAAGTAGCTTTCCAACCAGTCCTTGCATTTACAACCTTTGCAGATCTATAAAGAAAAGAAAAGCTAAAGTAAGAACAGAAGCACAGTTACGATTTTACTTAGCAGCCACTTTGCTTAATAACCAAAATGCCTGTTCCAGTTATGGTTACCAAGCAAGAATTATTTGTGTTGACATGTGAAAGATCTGCCCAACGCAACGTGTAAGGAATTTATCACTTTGAGAGCTCCAGGATTTAAATTCTGTGCCTTTTTCTCCTGCCCTTTCAAAGTCAGTGGACTTTGGGCCATTCTGTTCTTCACCTTGAGATTTGGGAACATCTGTTCGATAGTTGCACACCAATTCTGTCTGCTTGGGATGATTTCTGCCTAGCCAGCTTCAAACCTTCAGAATTTGAGACAAATTGCACTATAATTAGCAGGCTTGATTTTTACCATTTTTTTTAAGTCCTTGGGATCAAAGCACTTTGTTCCAATTCTCCAACCAGTTGGCCAAAGTTAACACAGATAAATTGTTCAGAATAGGATCCCACCAATAAGTACGATTGCTTTTCTTCTTGCCCTGATAAGAATAGATTTTGGGGTCATGCTATGAAATTAAAAAAAAGTCAAGAAAAAATAAAATAAAAGAAAGCCGCTCGCACAGCAAAAAGTTCAATGATGAACTTCATTTACAAGACATAGGCATGAGTGCCCATTTGACTGCTTTAAAAGGGGATTAGACCATTTAATGAGAGCCATGAATAAAAACAATTCATTTTGGCTGTGTATATCTGCAGGTTTAGAAGCAATATGGTAGTATAACAGCAACATGAGTTGCTGGGTAACACAAATGAACATTGCTATATATATTTATTTGCTTTACACAATTTCTCTGCTGCCTCAATCATAAAACTCTGGATAACTGATACATCAGATATCATATAACATGGGATGGAATGGGATGGGATGGGATGGGATGGGAACAGGAAGGAGACTGTTTAACATTGGGAGCAAAATATTCTCAAAGGCTTGGGTGGTCTCCATACTTCGGATTAGGGATGTATAGCAAATATTGATAAAAGATTGGCAGATTGTACCTGGAACAAACACTTCTCAAACTGTCAGGATGTAAGCCAGATGATTCAATAATCAGTAGTTTGAATTGTACCCAGCAGCTAATAGATGATCATGGCTGTGATCAAAGTAGCAGTATTCTACTAAATCAGCTTTTATCTGTCAGTCCACAGGGCACAGCATTCTGTTTCAATTAAAGTCTCCAAATGGTCTTCAAAGACAGTCTGAAATAGAGTACACTGCAGTTGTCCAGGCACAAAATGAAGTGAGGGAACAGCTCTAAGAAAGGCTACATCTAATGCATGAGGAAAAATTGGATGGCTGTTCTCCTGACCATGGTTTCCACCTGCTATCCTCTCAATGGCCATGAGTCCAGGAGAAGCCCCAGTTCATAGACTTTCCCTTACAGGGGTTCAGCAACTCCATCCAAAATCAAAGTTGCAGCTTGTAAAGAACCAGAACAAATGTCGATTGTGGGATTCAACTTATATTCTCCCTGTGGAGTTTCATTAGACATTTGCTTAGCCTTTATGGATGCAGGCTATTTAGTTAGGTTAGATCTAATTTAGGATGCTTTCCTTGTATTTTTATTCTCTGAATAAATTTAAATAATTAGATAGCCTTACAATTTGCCAAAAAAAACCCCACAATTTGAAATATTTTATTATGGACAATTATAGACAGAGATTTACTTAAAATAGCATTGTACAACTAAATGACCAAAACTGCAAGTAGCATTAAAAGTTGTGATAAATTTAATTTCCAGAGAAAAATATAATCTTCTGCAACCTTTATGCTATATTGGTGTCTCATGTTTCCTGACATTTCATTTCACTAAACTAAATCTGTAGACCCAATCTTTCTGAGTTGATTACAGGAAGGATGGATGGATGGATGGATGGATGGATGGATGGATGGATGGATGAATGGAAGGAAGGAAGGAAGGAAGGAAGGAAGGAAGGAAGGAAGGAAGGAAGGAAGGAAGGAAGGAAGGAAGGAAGGAAAGTAGGAAGGAAAGAAGGAAGGAAGGAAGGAAAGAAGGAAGGAAAGAAGGAAGGAAGGAAGGAAGGAATTATATATGTTAAGACAGTAAAATGCAATTACCACTATTGGACGTCTATACAACAACTAATTATTGTAAAACAAATGTGATCAATTATGCTCCCTCTTTTATTAGCTATGAAAGTGAATTGCATACTCTGAGCACATATTACGCATTTTCACCTGATCCTTGTACAGCCATTTCTCACCTCAGTTTATTAATCACTATATCCCTTGATTATAATTTACAGGTTATTATTCAACTCTAAATCATTTGCTCTAATTAGTTTAATATCATCAGCCAAATATTTATATTCTAGAAGACTGCAACCCAAACAGCTTACAAGTTATCAAATGAATAGTAATTAAATTGTGAAGCAATTCAAGATATCATAATAGATACAATTAAAAAATACGTCGCAGCCATTATGTGTTATTAATTATGTTGTGGTAAGTAACAATAAAATATATTTCACAAACTGAAAATAGATACACAATGAAAAAACCAGTCAATACAGAAAACTTTGAAAACAAAATGTAAATAAAATAACGGGGGTGGTGGGGGCTTGACAGTCCGCTTGGTGCAAAGAAGGGAAAGTAGACATTACAATGATCTTTAAATATTGAAAGTGTTTTCACAGAGAAAACCAGTGTACATTTATTTCCCATAGCTTCCATTGAATCAATGGATAGAAACTTTACAAAAGGAGATCCAAAAATCAAAATAAGGAGGAACAGTGGGACAGTCTCGCCTCAATTGCAGGAATTGCATATTGCCTAGTCTAGTAAAAAGAAGGACCAGGGGTGACATGATAGCAGTCTTCCAATATTTGAGGGGCTGCCACAAAGAAAAGAGGGTCAACCTTTTCCAAAGCACCAGAAGGCAAGAGAAGAAGCAACGGATGGAAACTAATCAAGGAGGGAAGCAACCTAGAACTAAGGAGACATATCCTAACAGGGAGAACAATTAACCAGCAGAATGGCTTGCCTTCAGAGGTTGTGGGTGCTCCATCAATGGAGGCTTTTAAGAAGAGACTGGACAGCCACTTGTCTGAAATGGAATAGGGTCTCCTGCTTGAGCAGGGGGCTGGACTAGAGGACCACTGAGGTCCCTTCTATTCTTATGTTCTGTTCCTGGAATTGAGGGGTCTAATATATTTCTAATATATCTCCAGATTTAAATGAGAAACACCTTGCTCCCTTTATAAGCAGTATAAATACACTGATGCAAAGCAAAAAGTTTTTTCCACGCTACTTGGAAAATCTCAGAATGTCTTAAAACTGCTTCAGCTGATAGCGAAGATGATCTTAGGCAATGTTTTTCCCTCTATAAAAAATAAGTGTCATGCCTTGTAAACAGAATTCTTTAGCTATCACACCTAATTATGGGGATTGTGTGTGTGTGTGTGTGTGTGTGTACTTCTCTTTTGTCATCTTCTCATCATATGCTAAGTAAATGATTCTTTACCAAACCTAAATTTAGATTACATCTGACCTTCCCAAACAACACAGGTGGTAATGGACCACATAGTTGCAAGAAAATAACCTCTAAATTTCAATGAAAGGCTAACTATTTGCTTCATTCTGTGAAAAGAAATGCATATCTGCACTCCAAAGTGCAAAAAGGTGAAAAACCTGCCACTGTAATACATGAATATTATGTTTTGAATTAGCATTTGTTCTATGAAAACATGATGAGCTATCACACAAGTAGCTGAATCCAGCTCCAGAAGGCTGCCACCAGAGATACGCTGGTATGCTCCTTGAAATTTGGCTAACAAATAATAATTCAGGAGTAGATGAAATGGTTTGAAACAGAGTCATAGGTAGAGCACTCTGGGTCCCAAGACAAGCCATGACATGCCAACATCCCCCAAGGCTGTGGGAATTGAGGTGGATAGGAGAAATGAAAGAGGTATGGTGATGTCTTCTCCACTGCAACCGTGGGCCTGAGACTCATAAGAGACTTGAAAATGTTGGGTGCATCATCACTGTCCACCAAATTGTTTATTTAATGGTTCAGAATGGAAGAAGGATCACCGGGTGGCCTATTTTCCACCTCTGTTCTACTGCTATTGTGTACAAAATAGAGTATGTTGTGTATTACTAATTGTTATTTACATTAGTTAAACAGAAGTTACAGAACTGAGGTAAAACCGCGGCAGCTTTTGACAGCTGTCAAAAGCTGCCGGACGGAACCGCGCAAGCGCCAAAAGTGACAGCTCAACACGCGCTACAGATGACAGCTCCGAGCTGTCAAAACCAAACGAACCCGATTGGCGGAGACCACGGCGCGGGAGAAGACTCACCCGGGATTGGTCGATCCGCCGGCAGCTGTCAGTATAAATAGATGTCATGTTCCCTTGTTCTTTGCCTGGTTCAGAATAAAAGTTAAACTGTTAACTTGCTGTCTCGCCTGCTTCTTAGCTAAAGCACTGGCGACGAAGGTGGGATGCTGCTTGCTTAGCTGAAGTCACTACCTAAGGGGAGAAGAGATTTTTTCCCTTAGCCGAGCTGGTCACTTGCTGAAGTCACTGGAAGTCAAACTTCCATTCAACGCAAGCAGCGGCACCTCAAATACAGACAGCATGACGAACCACGGCCACATTCGAGAATTCGATACCCGCCACCCAGAAGGGTGGGAATCGCATCTGGGCCAGGTAGAAGGGTACCTGGTAGTCAAGAAGATAACGGATGACCGGGCCAAGGCGGCCGCCCTCCTCTGGCTCAGCGGCCCCGCCGTTTATGATGCCGCTGTGGGGATCTTCACCCCGGAGCCGGTCGCCACCATCTCTTATGCAGACCTTACTGAGGGGCTGAGTAAATACTTCATGCCCCTCAAGTCAGAACTCTACTGGAGAGTGAACTTCGCTCGGAAACTCCAGCTTCCTGACGAGCCAGCAAATGACTTCATAACCAGGGTCAGGCATGCCGCACGTCGGTGCCGGTTCCCGGATTTGGAAGACCGAATCCGGGACCAGATTGTCATAGGGCTAAAGGACGAACGGCTGAGGAAGAAGCTGATCGCCAAGCCTGAAATGACAATGACCGATGTGGCTAGAGAAGTCATCGCATACGAAGACTGCCACGGAGATGACCGACGGGTACCGGACAGCGGACCACGGGGGTCCGTGCACCAGGAAGACGGCAGGTTCAGCGGTTCTGAGGACGACGACGGCCCCACAGATATAGACGCGGTGCAACGGCGGTTCGAGAAACTGAGGATGCAACGCAACTACAGGGGGGGCCCTGCCAACAATCAGAGGGGGCCCAATTTCCCGACAAACAGGGCGAAATGTGCCAGCTGCGGCGGAAGCCACCCCAGGGCAACGTGCCGGTTCCGCAGTGCCAAATGCCACGGGTGCGGGAAGACAGGTCACCTCAAAGCCGTATGCCGCAGCCGGAGCCGGGAAAACCTGCACGACCTGGAGGTGACAGCCGAAGGTATGGCCCCATATACACTAAGAGCTAGGCACAGCCCCAGAACCCCAGTGTCTAACGTAAGGGGGAGGGCGGAGAAACATACAGTCCACAACATCCTTAAGCCCAAAATCAAGGTGGACGTCCGGATTCAGGGAATTCCCTGTGAGATGGAGGTGGACTCTGGGTCCTCCGTCTCACTAATCTCTTGGCAAACGTACAGGGACATTTGTAACCGTAGTAGGGAAGGGCCCGCCCTTAGACCCACCAAACTCCGCCTAGCCGACTTCCAGAAAACGCCCATTAAACTCCGGGGAAAAGCTTCCGTCCCCGTAGAGTTCAAAAAATTTAAAGGATCCCTTCCTATTTTGGTGACCCAAGAAAACAGAATAAGCCTGCTAGGATTAGACTGGTTTGAGGCACTAGGAATAGCGTTGACAGGTGTCAACGCCATTCAGCTGTCAAAATTGGAATCCGTCTGCCGTCAATTCGCGGACGTTTTTGACAGCTCACTAGGGAAATACACGGGACCGCCCGTATCACTTAAACTGAACCCAAATGTGATGCCTGTCAGAATCAAGGCCAGAAGGGTTCCCTTCGCTTTGAGGGAAAAAATAGAAGCGGAGCTCGACAGATTAACAAACTTAGGGGTCCTCGAACCGGTAGAAGGGGCCGAGTGGGAGACACCCATAGTGACCCCAGTTAAACCAAACGGCCAAATAAGATTATGCGCCGATTATAAAGCGACCCTCAACCTCGCTTTAAACGCACATGCCTACCCGGTCCCGGCTGTCAAAGACATCCTCGCGGCCATTAAGTCAGGCGCCATATTTGCCAAATTAGACTTGGCGCAGGCGTATTTACAGTTGCCTGTCACCCCTGACACTGCTTTGGCTCAAACAATAGTCACCCACAAGGGAGCATTCAAAATTAACCGCCTTCAATTTGGCATCTCTGCAGCCCCGGGAATCTTCCAGGAAATCATGGAGAAAACACTTAAGGGAATCCCCGGGGTCTGCCCATATTTTGATGACGTCCTAATTGCAGGGGAATCAGAAAATGACCTGGCTGACAAACTAACTAAGGTACTCCTAAGGTTCAGGAAGGCCGGTCTCAAATTAAAAAGAGACAAATGCTCCATCGGGGTGCCCTCAACAGAGTTCTTAGGTTTTAAAATAGACGCTAAGGGAATTCACCCCACGGACACAAAAATTAAAGCTATCAAAACAGCACCGACCCCCAAAAACAAACAAGAACTTCAGGCTTTCTTAGGGTTAGTCAACTTTTACCACACCTTCCTACCGCATAAAGCCTCCATTGCAGAACCCTTACATAGATTACTAGACAAGGGCAAACCCTGGACGTGGACCCCTGAGCATGATAAAAGTTTTAACCTCCTAAAAAACTTACTCTCCAGCAGCACAACCGTAGCCCTGTTTAACGAGCAGCTGCCCTTATGTCTCGCCTGTGATGCCTCCCCGTACGGCATCGGAGCGGTCCTAAGCCATCTAACTACAGAAGGAATACAGACCCCTGTAGCGTTCTATTCGAGAAAGCTGTCAAAACCTGAGCGGAATTACGCTCAAATCGATAAAGAGGCTCTAGCTATAGTGGCCAGCGTAAAAAAATTTCATGATTACCTGTATGGCCGACCATTTACTATTTATACTGACCATAAGCCCCTGTTAGGACTCTTTACAGTAAACAGGCTAACACCACAAATATTATCTCCCCGCATCCTGAGATGGTCTACATTTCTATCAGCCTATTCATACAAACTAGAATACAGGCCAGGGAAAACCATGGGCCATGCAGACGGCCTGAGCAGACTGCCGCAGCCAATTGTTGACCCAGACCCAGCACCAGCTGGAAGGATACTGGCTATCTCAGAGCTGCCAGAATGCCCCTTAACTGTCAAAGATATCTCCGCAGCTACCGCGGCAGACAAAATCCTAGGCAGAGTCCTAGGCTATGTCACAACGGGCTGGCAATATGCACCCCAGGAACCACAATTCCAACCTTACTTCTTAAAACAAAAGGAATTATCCACCCATCAGGGATGTCTCTTATGGGGCTGCAGAGTAATCATCCCTGACAAACACAGGCTTAAGGTGCTAAATAGCCTCCACGAAGGGCACCCGGGCACCGTCAAAATGAAGGCTCTGGCCAGGAGCTATGTGTGGTGGCCGGGTATAGACAAACACATTGAGGCACACGTAGCTGGCTGCTATTCCTGCCAGCTAGTTAGAGCAGCTCAGCCACAGGCGCCCGTACATAGATGGGAAACGACAAAGTCACCTTGGTCCCGCATTCATATAGATTATGCAGGTCCGTTCCAGGGACAATCATTCCTAATTGTCGTAGACAGCTTTTCAAAATGGCTTGAAGTGGCGCCGGTAACCAATACAACCTCCTCGGCCACTATACAAGTTTTAAGGGGATTATTCGCCACACACGGCCTCCCTGATGTTATAGTTTCCGATAACGGGCCCCAATTTACCTCCTACGAATTCCAGAGTTTCACAACGGCGAACTCTATTAGGCACACCACCTCGGCTCCCTTTCACCCATCATCGAACGGCTTGGCAGAGGTGATGGTAAAATCAACCAAGGAGGCACTGCGCAAGATCATCTCCGGCAACTGGCACCAACGACTGGCACAATTTCTTCTCTCCCAACACACCACGCCTTGCACAACTACCGGAAAGTCCCCAGCAGAGCTTCGCTGGGGCAAAAGATTGACCACCAGACTGGACCGTCTCCACCCAGACAGATCCCCTCCAGACCCAGACCTACCCCTCCATCATAGAACTCTCACCACTGGGCAAGCTGTCTGGGCGAGAAACTACGGGGGAGGGAACAAATGGACACAAGGGGTGGTCATCGAACAAACAGGCCCTTTGTCTTACATCATTGACATCGGACAAAATATACACATCCGCAGACACATAGACCAACTACGCCAACGCAGTCCTCAAAACATAGGGGGAAGGGGTGACGACGAAATACCGACAGAAGCACCGGCGCAAAGACTGGCACGACAGGACTCCCCTGATCGGAACATACCAATTCAACACCCCACTCCAATTAACGCAGATCCTGCAGAGCCAAACCCCCCACCCCCGGAACCGACCCAAGAGGCGCCAAGAGAACCAGAACATACTACCGAGGCTACCCCCCGGCGCTCCGAAAGATTAAAGAAACCTCCCACATACCTGAAAGACTATGAATGGGGAAAACCAAAGAAGAAACAGTTGGGGTAAAATCAACTCAATCAGAGGGAGGGGGAAGGGGTGTTGTGTATTACTAATTGTTATTTACATTAGTTAAACAGAAGTTACAGAACTGAGGTAAAACCGCGGCAGCTTTTGACAGCTGTCAAAAGCTGCCGGACGGAACCGCGCAAGCGCCAAAAGTAACAGCTCAACACGCGCTACAGATGACAGCTCCGAGCTGTCAAAACCAAACGAACCCGATTGGCGGAGACCACGGCGCGGGAGAAGACTCACCCGGGATTGGTCGATCCGCCGGCAGCTGTCAGTATAAATAGATGTCATGTTCCCTTGTTCTTTGCCTGGTTCAGAATAAAAGTTAAACTGTTAACTTGCTGTCTCGCCTGCTTCTTAGCTAAAGCAGAGTATAGGCTGAAATAAGCCAGAATAACTCCCCTTGGGACTATCTGTGCCAATTGCCTAAAGTACTGTTCAGTACGTCCTTTTGAAATCGGGATATAGACCATATAGATTGTGGCCTATTGTTCATGTCATTCTCTCTGTGTTTGACTCACTTTGTTCCCATTTTACCAGTTAACTTTTTAAAAATCTTGGCTGATATTTAGTAAGTAAGCATCAAGCTGTTTCATCACATGGAAAGCAGACAGCAAGAGCCCCTTCGTGTACAGAGAGAGGCAATCTGGCCTGAGAAAAAGTTATTAAATGTTTTCTTTTTGCCTTGCTCTTTAAGGATTGTTATTAAACCTATTTAACTTACAAAGTCTATTCCAAAATAAGATAATCTTCCCAAAGCCCACCCCCCAAAGGGAAAAAAACAGTTTATTTTTTATATCTTACATTAACAGTTCATTTAATCAACATCTTATTTTTTTATTCATACTACAAATCTCTAGTATCATCCCACACATCATCCCATGTATTAATTTATTGAGTGCTTATAAGTGAGCGCCTGTTACTCGTCCCAGCTTCTGCCAACCTAGCAGTTCGAAAGCACGTGAAAATGCAAGTAGAAAAATAGGAACCACTATGGTGGGGAAGGTAACAGCGTTCCGTGCGCCTTTGGTGTCTAGTCATGCCAGTCACATGACCACGGAGACGTCCTTAGACAAGCGCAGGCTCTTCGGCTTTGAAACGGAGATGAGCACTGGCCCCTAGAGTCGGAAACGACTAGCACGTATGTGTGGGGGAACCTTTACCTTTTTTAAGGTAACAGCAAGTCTGATTTCTGTACCTTTCCAACCCAATGTGTCATGGAGTCCCACAGACCAATCTCTGCATTTTTCAAGGAACAATAATGACAATCTCCCTATTCTAGATCCATTTTGCCAAATGCATCCTAGTAGCCTTGCAGCAACCTGCCCATATGGGAGAGAGGGGCGATAACACAAATGGCAGACCATAACACAAACCTCACTGAGCCACTACACTAGGCTTAATTTAGTATTTGCCCTATGTGTTAAAGAATGTACTTCACACATCATTCCCACTTGGTGCAGTGCACAGATTCCTGAGTTACAACTGCAATGGAGCCTGTCGTGATGGTGGTAAAACCAGTCACCACATAGCCAGACTTAATTTTTTACCATTTTTTGCGGTCATCATTAAGTGAACAAGCGAGCCCCTTGTTTGCTGTGGGGTGGTTTTTGCCGGAAACCAGAGGTGAATGACAGTTTCTGGCAAAACCATTGGAAATCATGGTCATGTGGTCACCGCGCCCTGTGAACAGCTTATAAATGTGGGCCTGTTGCGGAACATCAAAACTACCCCATAGCAAACAATGGGCTTGCTTAATGACTGTGGTGTTCACTTAATGACCACCGCAAAAAAATGGTAAAAATTCAGTCTGGCCATGTGGTGACTTGCTTTACGACCGTCAAGACCTAAGACCATAACTGACAGCCACGTGTCCCTGGGAAGGCATCTGTTGGAATTTCAAAACCGGGTTCCAAATTGCAATGGTGGGGGTGGGGGTGTTTACTATTAGTTTAAATGGTTGCTAAGAGACAAATTGTAAGTCGAGGACTGCCTGTACTGAATGCAAATAAGTTGCTTTAAAAAAAGAAAAAAAGCTTGATAACCTATGGGGTTGCAAGGTTGCCCTGTATTTTTAGAAGACCTTTATCTTATCTGCTGCTCCAATTTTGTTTTCCTGCAGTCTAAACCTCCTTTTCTCTTCGACATTAGATGTGATCTTTATTTCCACCGCTAAATTGGCCCACCTCTAGGTGAAAAGCAATATGGCCTTGATCAAATCCAAGCCCCGCATACTGCTGTTTTCTATAACCTTGAGCCCTTGAGTTCCAATGTATAAATGGCAGATTCAGCCATTCGTTAGATCAGTCTCTTTGCTGAAAGTGGCTTTTTAAAAAAATAAAAATAAAGGCATTGTTATGTGCCTTAATGCTATATCAGTCATTAATCAGAATAGAGCTGGATGGGACCTTGGAGGTCTTCTAGTCCAGCCCCCTGTCAAGCAAGAGACCCTATCCCATTTCAGACAAGTGGCTGTCCAGTCTCTTCTTAAAAGCCTCCAGTGATGAAGCACCCACAACATCTAAAGGCAAGCTGTTCCACTGGTTAATTGTCCTCACATTAGGAAGTTTCTCCTTAATTCCAGGTTGCTTCTCTCTTTGATTAGTTTCCATCCATTGTCTCTTGTCTTGCCTTCTGGTGCTTTGGAAAATAAATTGAGCCCAACAATCAAGGCCAACAATAAATGTGTATCCCTTTGGTTATGTTCATTTCCCTAAGAAAGGAAGCTTTACATCTAAAGGTAAAATAACTTATTTTCTCGGTAACAATAGCCAGAGTATATCTTCTTGCGCTTATGTTCCCGGGAACTTTCTGAAAGATGTACAGTCCTCTTGAACAGACCATTTGCACACTTGGTATGCTGACTGAATGCTAATAGCTTTCCTCTGCAGAATAGATCCTTTTTAACAGGCAACACAAGTTGGGTATAAACTCTTTAATTGCCTTCAGAAAACACCGATTATCTTCCTGAGCCACCTATCACAGAATACAAAGATGATAACGAAAGCATTAACGGAGCACATTACCGGCCATTAAAAAAACAAAGAACCCTTAAGAGGTGACTAAATTGACTTTCCATGTTCCTGTGTGAAACTGATTTGCACGCTCGCTGAGGTGATATGGAAACGCACAATCAACCCTTTGTCAGATGGAAATATCTTCATTAGGATTTTTGATCCATCTGCTTCCCCTCCACTACAAATCTATAAAAGTGCTATCAAAAGCAAACAAGCCAATAATTTGTTATTTCAAAGGAGGGGAAGGGGGGAAAAAAGAGGAAAACTTCAAAATGCCTCTCCCTGAACTTGCACTGATGTCTTCTGACAACTTGCTAGTTTCTGCGAGCTGTTTGTAAGACCTAAATTAAACCAGGCTGTCAATCCTGCCTCTCCCAGCTGTATCTCAGAAGGATAAGTCACCTGTGATCACTAATCAGAAAGTATAGCTTTGAAGGAAACTTCCATTAACATGTTCCACAGATAGTTTGGGTTCTGCTTTCCCATAGGTCCAACTGTTTCACCTGGGGATGACAAAACACTGCATTTCCAAGAATGATTAACTCTCAAAAATAAATAAGCTTCCTATTGGTATGATGCTGATTATGTTGTTTGATTATCATTATTCTGTTGCTTTGCATGTACAGTACACTGAGAGCTTCTGCACCAGAGACAAATTCCTTGTGTATCTAACCACACTTGGCTATATAAAATATTCAATTCAATTCAGTTTGTTTATCAGAACTACATAGAGCTTTGGAGCTAATCTACAAAGGATGTTTTGAATCTCTTGGGGGGGGTATGAACAGGTGTTCACCCACACACTCACAAGCACCATTTAGAAATTGACTTCAAAACACTGTATGCCCCTATTGTTTCTTTAATTTAATTTAATTTAATTTAATAATTTGATTTCTATACCGCCCTTCTCCCGAAGGACTCAGGGCGGTGAACAGGGCAATACACAATAAAAATCAAGTACAAAAATTAAAAAGCCATTAAACATCATGCCCATAAAATCAATACATATTAAAGTTAAAACTAGTTTTAAAAACCCAACCCCATCCCGTCAGACCAGGCCAGCTTGTTCGAAAAAGAATGTTTTGAGATCGCGCCGGAAGGAGCGAAGGTCGGGGGCCATCCGGAGCTCAAACGGTAAGCGGTTCCAAAGGTCTGGCGCGCCCACAGAGAACGCTCTCCCCCTGGGGGTCACCAATCGGCATTCTTTGATCGGCGGCACCCTGAGGAGGCCCTCTCTGTGGGAGCGCACTGGACGGAGGGAAGTTGACGCCGGCCGCAGGTGTTGCCATAGGTAATCCGGACCCATGCCATGAAGGGCTTTGTAAGTCATAACTAACACCTTGAACCTCACCCGGAGAGCAACCGGTAGCCAATGCAGCTCGCGGAGCAAAGGTGTAACATGGGAGTATCGGGAAACTCCCAAGACAACTCGCGCGGCTGCATTCTGCACCAGTTGGAGTCTCCGGGTGGACCTCAAGGGCAGCCCCATGTAGAGAGCATTACAGTAGTCTAGACGAGAGGTCACGAGCGCATGAGTGACTGTGCGCAAGGCATCCCGGTCTAGATAGGGCCGCAACTGGCGCACCAGGCGAACCTGGGCAAAGGCCCCCCTAGTCACAGCTCCAATATGCTCTTCCAAAGAGAGCTGTGAGTCTAGAAGGACCCCCAAGTTGCGGGCCCTATCTACGGGGGGTAATAGCTCACCCCCCATGGCCAATGATGGAATAATCGGAATTTCCCGGGATGCCAGCACGAACAGCCACTCAGTCTTGTCAGGGTTGAGTCGAAGCCTGTTCCTCCCCATCCAGACCCGGACCGCCTCCAGGCAACGGGACATCACGTCAAGGGCATCACTGGGGTGGTTTGGGGTCGAAATAAAAAGCTGGGTATCATCAGCATATTGGTGATACCCAACTCCAAAACCACGAATGATCTCACCCAGCGGCTTCATATAGATGTTGAACAGGAGAGGCGAGAGAACCGATCCCTGAGGAACTCCACAAATGAGAGGTCTCAGGGTCGATCTCTGCCCCCCTGCCAACACCGACTGCGAACGTCCCAGAAGGTAAGAGGAGAACCACTGGAGAACTGTGCCTCCCACTCCTAACCCCCTGAGACGTCGCAGCAGGATACCATGGTCGATGGTATCAAAAGCCGCTGAGAGGTCTAAAAGGACTAGGACAGAGGAACAACCCCTGTCCCGAGCCCGCCAGAGATCATTCACCAGCGCGGCCAATGCCGTCTCCGTGCTGTACCCGGGCCTGAAACCCGATTGGTACGGGTCTAGGTAGTCGGCTTCATCCAAGAACAAAGGGAGCTGCTGCGCCACCACGCTCTCAACAACCTTCGCCGAAAAGCGAAGGTTGGAGACCGGACGATAGTTGTTTAAAATTGCTAGGTCCAAGGCAGGCTTCTTGAGGAGGGTTCTCACCACCGCCTCCTTCAAGGCGGCGGGAAAACTACCCTGACTCAAAGAAGCAGTAATCACTGCCTGGAGCCAGCCTCGTGTCCCATCCCGGGCTGCATAAGTCAGCCAGGAGGGGCACGGGTCCAACAAACACGTGGTGGAGCTCAGCTTCCCCATGATCTTGTCCACTTCTTCAGGAGTCACAGGATCGAACTCTTCCCAGATTAAATCGACAAGGCCGCCCATATCCTTTAACACTCTTTTTATGTCAGTTTTTAGCAAAGAGAGAGATGTGTGCATTCACTGAAATCTTGTGTCATCGCTGTGTATAAATATTCTATTTACTCTAATTCTTCAGTGAGTCATTATAAACGTTGAAGATCTGCCATGGCATTTATAACTGCAATCTTACAACCTCTGAATGCATGTGTGAATGAAATGAATGAATGAATGAATGAATGAATGAATGAATGAAGATCAAGAGTGTTAGATATAACAGGAAGGAATATCTAATTGGTTTGTTTGACCACGGTTAAAATAAAACATTTTTCAGGCTTCCGGTTTTGTGCAGTAGTGCAGCAGCTGAGGGATTGTGGGGCTCCACACCCTACGGCCGATTTTTTTTCTGTTTGGGGCCCCTAAATGGGGTTAAACTCACCCCGGAGAGGTGACAAAGAAGGAGGGGTGCCGTGCCGACTGTGGAGAGATGGCGGTCGATCCAGTCATCCAGGGAAAGCCCTCCAGAAACCAGCAGAAGAAAGCCTAGATTCACTCCAGAGACTAGCCCAAGCTACAAGCAGCCGAAGCCAAACAGCACTAATTTAAGCTTGATCGTAAACAACGTGTTTGGAACTGGGTAACAATACTGATTCTCTCTCTTCTACTTGATAATTGATTTCCTGGGGGGAAAAACCCAAGAAGCAAAAATTCTCTGAAAGTGAGAAGCAGAGGGACTTTTGCTTCACCCTCCCACAGATGGAAGCAGCGACTTAAACTTTTATGGGGGATAGAAATACACTGAAATGAAATGAATATAAGGTTTAAATCTGGATAAGTTTGAAACTGGTGGAATTAGTTAAGATTTCCTTTCAAAAGATTATTGATGAAAACAGAAGAAAGTAATTGCTTGTTTTTAAAACTGAAAAATGAACTGGTGCTGACATCTAGTGGTGGATGAAAATATATAATTGAGTTGCTCTGATACAGGAATTGGCAGAAAGCCCAGAAAAAGATAACCTGCTTTTGTGACCTTCAATGTTTTAACTAAACAGAGATCAGCTGCAAGAAAGAAATGAAACATTTTGAACTATCTACAAAGTGAGAACCATAAACCTTAGGAGGGGGAACTGATCTTCCTGGATTATAAATACTTATTGAATTGTGACTCTAAAGTTGTTTGCAGAGAAAGGAAAACTTTGTTTTTTGGCTATCATGGAACATCAGAGATTGGCAGAAAGAACATATCAAGAAAAAACAAATACTTTCCAGGAGGAAATGTATGCTATGCTGCAACTAATACAAATGACAATGACCTCAAACGACGAGGAAATTAAAAACAACTTTGAAAATATAAATGAACACATCTTCAATTAAACCTCACAACAACAAAAACCTCAGAAAATAAAAAAGAGAGCAATCAAATAAAGCAGACAATTGAACATAACCTAGAGGAAAGAGATTTAAAGATGGAACCCAACAATGGAAGGAATTATGACTTAACCCAGGTGGAGAAAAACTTGCAGGAAATATCGGACATATAAAAGATAACCTACACTTCAAGATTGCAAAATAAGTCTGAGGACAAGAAAAAAGATTTGACAAAATGGATTATAGAGCTGTCAGGAGAATTATGAGAACTTGAGAGACAAAAATAATTAGAGAAATCAAGAGAGAAAGAAAGAAAATGATTTTCAATTAATACAAAGGGGCAAAATATTCCTACAAAAGCATCTTACTTGACATGTCTCTTCTACCTACAAAAACATCTACAGGACTATGGGAAGACTTTCTGGTCCAGCGGAGCATACTGATTAGAAAAGATGTTTGGGAAGAAAAAAAAGGCTAAAGTTAGAATTAACAAATTAGATGATAGGATTTATCAGATGGAATATCTAAAGATTAAACCCTTGTTTGAATATGGTTAAAGAAATAGAAAAATTCTAGATATAAATTAATTTTAGTTTAAGAGGGATGGGCCCCTCAAGTAACATGGTATTTTTTTTATAATAATGAGAAATATAAAAATGTTGGGATGGTTTATATGAGGGAAATGTTTTAGATACTTAAGTGTAATTGATTTTGAGAAAATTTCAATTGATAAGAATGTTTTGAATAGATTTAAAAGATTAGATGATTGGATTCATTAAATGGAATACTTAAAGATTAAACATTTGTATGAATATGGTTAAAAAGAATAGAAAAATGTTGGATATAAATGTTTCTCGGGTGGTATACTATTTCCTTTTTTCTTTTTTTTGGTTTTGTTTTAAGATATTAGAAATATAAAATTGTTGGGATGGCACGTATGAGAATTTCTGAGGAAATCTTAACTGGTAAGAATGTTTTGAACATTGCAAGGAAAACAAATCTAAATAATAACTCTGAAAACAGGATTTATAACAAGGTAATTAAGATAATCAATTAGAAAAGAAGCTTTATATTGATGTGGTTGTTACTTGTAGAAATACTAGAAAAATGTTTATATTCAATTGTTATCAAAATACTAAGAAATGCACTAATTAAGATTGATAAAAGAGAATATTATTGGAAGAAGAGAAAATCAAGGAAGGCTACTATGTGGATTATGGAATTATAGAAATTAATTGTTATTGATTGTTTTTAAATATAAGACCAGACAACACACTGTTTACCAAATATTAAGGTGATTATCTTAAAAAATTAATAAAATATATTTTAAAAAAAATAAATAAAACATGTTTCTATAAAGTTCAAGTGACTTTTTATGGATTCTTTGTTGAGACCAGGACTGAGAAGTTGATGAATAACAGAAGAATAACAGAATAACAGGTCTTCTCATCCAACCCCTTGCTCAGGCAGGAAACCCTATATTATTTCAGACAAATAATTAAAATAAACACTAAAATAAAAAAAATGATTTATGGATTTGCATATAGATAAGGGATGAGTTATTGAACAAAGATATTTCTTAGTAATTGTATGGGAATGACGGGTTAAGTTGTTTGTATCTGTTGTGATGAAGATCAGAAGTCATTTTTTAAATTCTGTTTATCTTTTTTTTCTTTCCTTGCACTTTTCTTTTTTTTTTCTTTAGCTCTCTTTGACTTTGGTTTGTATTTGCTTTTACTGCTTTATTAAAAATCAAAATTTTTAATGAAACTATTTTTAAAAAAAGAAAGAAACCTTGCCATTGCTATCAGTCAGACTTTGTACATTTCTTTCAGTAAAAGTTATGGGACTATTCTACAAATGTATTTTTCTATATGGTTGGCCAAGTTATATAATTTTTCTATCAACATTCACAAATATATATTGCTTTCCCACACAGTTCCCTTATATATGTTGCATTTAAACACAATTTAACTCCAATATGCTTCTTTTATTTAGCTTTCCAAAAGACATGGTGATTTATATACAACTTTCCCCAATGTATATCAGCTTTCACACCTTCTCCTAGCTAAGATGGCAGAGAGGCCTCAAGTTCTATCAATCCTGGCTAACAGTACATAGCACAATCCACATGCCAGATTACAGCATTTCATCTGAAAAGAAATTGATGACAAATTTACTTTACATTCTTCCCACGAGGATAGCTAAGAGTTCCAAAGCTTTCCTCTTCTCCCTTTCATCTGAGAAATACCCTTACAAGCAGGTTAAAATGAGAATGACTTATTGAAGGTCGCACAGTGAAATTAATGGCAAGAGGGAGGGGACTGAATATGAGACTCTCTATGGATCACCATGAAAGAAAATGAGGTGAGGATGAAGAATCTTTCTGAGGACAAATAAACAAATACCACTTCGGAATTCCAATAAGATGCAGTTCAGTGGTGAGAAAAGCAAGGTCCTGAATTTAGGCAGGAAAAACCTAAACAGCATATTAAATCAGGTATAGAATAGACAGCACCTGGCACAACAAAAGTACCTGTGAGAGGGTTGTAGGTGTCCCGGTGGACCACAACTTTAGCGTAAGGCAGCAGTGTGCTGCAGCTGCCAAAAAAGCCAGCGCAATCCTAGGCTGCATCAACAGAGAGATAGCATCAAGATCACAAACACGGACAGTATCAATCTATACTGCGTTAGGTATAATGAGTCCAGTTCTGGTCACCATGATAGAAAAAAGTTGCTAGAAAGAGTGCAGAGAAGAGAAAGAAAGATGATAAGAGGACTGGAGGCTAAACCATATGAAGCGTGGTTAAGGGAACTAGGTATATTTAGCCTAACAAAGAGAAGGCTTAGGGGTGACATGATAGCTGTGTTCCAATACTTGAAGGGCCATCACAGGGAAGAGAGGTTTGATTTATTCCCCAAAAAAACCTGAGGACAGGACAACAGAGCAGGGGTCTTCAAACTTGGCCCTTTTATGACTTGTGGACTTCAACTCCCAGAATTCCTCAGCCAGCATGCCTGGCTGAGGAATTTTGGGAGTTGAAGTCCACAAGCCACAAAAGGACCAAGTTTGAAGACCCCTGTAACAGAGAAACTCCTCAGAGGAAGATCTAACCTGGAACTAAGGAGTGAGAAAGTGAGAACAATCAGTCAATGCAACAGCTTGCCTCCTGGAGTTGTAGGTGCTCCATCAGTAGGAGTTTCAAGAAGAGATTGGACAATCATTTATCTGGGATAGAAGATAGACAGGGGGTTGGACTAGAAGATCTTCAAGGTCCCTTCCAGCCCCATGTATCTATGTTCCCCCTTATGAAATATTCCACTCAATGAAAAACTGAGCCCATTGGAAAAAGTAAAGTTCAACATAGTTCTCTGCTGGTTTTCTATTAACCCAAATCTGGGCATTTTATGGCCCATTGGCCACATCCAGCTTGAAGCTGGTCCCAATTCAGCCCCTGGCATCGGTGGCATGGACCACGGAGGGCAAGGTATCAACAATGTTGGGGCTGGGCATCAGTAGAAGGTGGGGTGGCAGTGCAGCATCTGTGGCAGGGGAAAGGGCTGCAGCAGGAGTGGGGTGGCAACAGGAATGGGGCAGTGGTGGACCCTGTGTACTGTAACAGTCACAGTTTCTCATGTGGTCTTTAGGAAAACTAATTGCCCATTAAGTGGAAGGCCACATTATAAACAGGGCAGCCAATCCCATCCCTTCACAAAATACTTCCTTTTCATATTCTTCTTCCTCCGAGCTAACAACAGAAAACATGAGTGGCCTGTTCACAGATAAACCTTCTCTAACTGAAGGACTCTTTCGTTTACAGATAAGTGTCAGGATCCCCAATTGTCCACTAACACTGTTAGAACCTGGTCAAGAGAACTAGGAAGACATGTAGGTAATCTGTTCTCAAACTTGATTTGCAGAAACCTATTCCAAACATTTGGACTATGGCTCAGACGTTAAAAGGCAAGTGCTCATTTCTTAACATACAATCCTTCCTTCCTTCCTTCCTTCCTTCCTTCCTTCCTTCCTTCCTTCCTTCCTTCCTTCCTTCCTTCCTTCCTCCCTCCCTCCCTCCCTTCCCTCCTTCCTTCCTTCCTTCCTTCCTTCCTTCCTTCCTTCCCACTAAAATCTTTATAGCAGTTTAATAGTCTTAGCTGAAGATGTTTAATCCTTTGACTGAAGACACAACGAAGCAAAAAATTTGTTACCTTCCTGGAAATTTCAACTCAGAAGTCAACAAGTAAAATGTAAAAAAAAAAATTTATTAACGACACACAAAATTGAGGAAACAATGAAATAACTGATTGAGCTAGCCAGTTCCATCTTCACACCCATTTCGAACATTCTTGGGTTCAAGGTTTTGTTTTGTTTTTCTTTTTAAAGTACTGCTTTCTAAATGTTTACTTGTCTTTTTCATTCCGGGGGCAAAATAAAAAAAAAGAAAATCCAGTCGTTGCTAAGTGAACATCTGCATAACCTTTGATGAACAGCAAAGACTAAAGGAAACAGCAGGACCTCTGCATTGCAGCCCTTATAAAGATTAGATTAAACCAAGGTGTATTATTCTTCTAAACTAGACGGATCAGAAAAGAAGTGACCTCCCCTGACCCTCTTTCAAAGTAACAAAGTAATGGTATAGGGTTTCCTGCCTGAGCAGGGGGTTGGACTAGATGACCTCCAAGGTCCCTTCCAACTTCTTCTTCTTATTATTATTATTATTATTACAGTATTATTATTATTATTATTATTATTATTATTATTATTATTATTATTGTTGTTGTTTTGTTGTTGTTGTTGCTGTTGCTGTTGCTGTTGCTGTTGTTGTTGTTGTTGTTATTATTATTATTATTATTATTATTATTATTATTATTATTATTATTATTAACAAGGGGGGGGGTGGGCGGCAACGGCTATATCTTGTACTTTTACCGACAACTAAATAATATGCGCCAAAGGATTAAAATTAAACTTAGAGATCTGAGACAAAATGTCAAAATGTGATTGCAGACGAATGGCCCTAAACTGGGGCTGTGGGATGGACAAAACCAAATTTCTGTATATATTAGAACTGTGTTTCTCAGCCTTGCCAACTTTTTACATGTGTGGACTTCAATTCCCAAAACTCCCCAGCCAGGATGCTCCTTTCTCTGCTTCAGTGACAATTCTAGATAGAATTGCACTAGAGTAGACTGTCCCAGGCTCTCAGCCACTGCTGGATAGACAGTACTGCAGCTTTGACTATGTATGCTCGTGTGACACTGGTGGCCTTTCCTGGAAAAAGAGGTCCTCCCAACTGTGACTCATACACTTGTCACTTTCTGTATTGATTACTGTAATATGTCCTAGTTGGGGCTTCCTTTGAAGATTATTTGGAAGGTCTTCTCATAGTGATGTGTTTTAAGCCAGGAGATCACAAGGATTGTCTGGCAGCTATTGGGGAAGAATTAGTTGACACTATGTTGTTGTCCAGGGGACACCTGAGAATTTCTATACTCTTTGGGGAGGCTTCTTCTTTGCCCCATATATATATAAGAATTCTTCTATATATAGAAGAATTTTTTTCTGACTCGTGGACTTCAACTCCCAGAAATCCTGAGCCAGCCATGCTGAGGGGAAAGGGAGAGGTTTCCAAGCTGAGCCATGCTGGCTCAGGAATTCTGGGAGTTGAAGTCCTTGAGTCATAAAAAAAGCCTGCACTAGAGGAGGACATTAAAATTATTTACAGGGTTACTTCTTTAGGAACTAAACTTTTAGAATCTAAAACAGCTAATTAAAAAAGCCAACAGGAAACAACCTCACATTTTTCATCTGCTTCTGTCTTTTGGAAGGTAAAATTAGATAACAAAATAATCTATTTCCTATGTTAACATCTCTGCAATGAAATCAATAAAGGTAACAGGAAAGTAATGAGAAACATTTTTCTCAATGTAATATGTCTAATTTAGCTGATGCTAAAAAAATAGTATCTTTTGTACATACTCTTGAAAACTATTTTGAATCTAACCATCTATTACAACTAAACCACTTTAAATTAAACAATTCTTAAGAATGAAATATTCTTAATTTGGACTTTACTTTTACTGTTTGGACTGTTGTGTGTTTTGAAAAATAGATTATTTAGAATCTAGTTATGTTGCACTTCAGTCTTTAAATAATTAACCTAATATATACATAACAATATATGATGTTTTCCATGGTGAGCTTACCATCAATAACAACATTTATTAAAAAGGCTAAAATAATTTCTGGTGGTATTATCTGTACATTAAAATTTTCTTTAGTCACAATCTTTCACTTTTCAAATTCTGGACAAGCAGTGGTCATGTATCCTAGCAAAAGATGTTACATATGTGCATAAGCATAGTCAGTACCATATGCCTTTTTAAAAATATCAAACATACAAAGAAACAAAAATAAGTCCAAAATATCTGCATTACATCCAGAAATGCCAACTTTGCAACCAATATTTCTCATCCATAACTATGGCACCCTAAGCATACCTACACGCATGCAAATGCTTCTCTGGGATCAGTAATGTAGCAGGGATTGCTTTTTCCTTCCAGTAACATGGCTCAGTGGGTTAGGACGCTGAGCTTGTCGATCAGAAGGTTGGCAGTTTGGCGGGTCGAATCCCGAGTGCCGCATAACAGAGTGAGTGCCTGTTACTCATCCCAGCTTCTGCCAACCTAGCAGTTCGAAAGCACGTAAAAATGCAAGTAGAAAAATAGGGACCACTACGGTGGGAAGGTAACAGCGTTCCGTGCGCCTTTGGCGTCTAGTCATGCCAGCCACATGACCATGGAGACATCCTCGGACAAGCGCTGGCTCTTTGGCTTTGAAACGGAGATGAGCACTGGCCCCTAGAGTTGGAAACGACTAGCACGCATGTGCAGGGGAACCTTTACCTTTACCTTTACTATACACACAGACACACACACACACACACACACATACTACATAAATAGTCCACCTTTGAATTTGTAAATAGAGTAAATAGTTTCATAATTGCTAAGTGAAAATATAATTGTGATGTGCTTTTTAACTTTTTTTCCCCATATGCCAAATAAATATCTGGAAGAGATAGTTGGTGCAAAATGCTACAGCTCACTGCTATTATGCTATTATCTACAGCTATTGTGAATAATTAATAGCCGTGTTCACATTTAACAATGGTGCTTTTTTATTGGCTACCAACAGGTTTCCAGGTAGTTTAAAATTTGTGATAGTGGCGAACATCTGTAGCTCGGGTGGAGGATGAGAGTGGAGTTTTGTTCTCTGAGCTTGTGGGTTGGTTTCTGAACATTACCAGGCTAGGTAACATCTTCACTGTAATTTAGGGAATGTCAGTGTTGGTGTTCTTCTGCTTATAAGGGTTTTGTGTAGTCGGTAGTTCTTGTGAGGGAAGGGTCACATCAGGTGAGGGTCTTGTGATGGGTCTAGTGATGGGTCAGGTGTGGGTCACATCAAGTGAAGGTCTGACCTTCACCTGACATGACCCACACCTAATCCCTCCACAAGACCCATCACAAGACCCTCACCTGACATGGCCCACACCTAACAAAATCACAAAACCCATCACTAGACCCATCACAGGACACTCAGCTGTCATGAGCCTCCCATCACAAGACCTACTGACCACATGAAGCTCTTATAAGCAGAAGAACACCAACACTGTCTAAATTCTGCTGAAGATGTTACCTGGCCTGGTAACGAAATTTTCAGAAACCAACCCACAAGTTTAGAGAATGAACGTCCACCCTCACAGTTTAAAATACTGACTTTCACCTATGAAGCTATCTGTAAGGTACCAGAGGTATTTTCTACAATTACCCATCCAATTTGCACATCCACTATGGGGGATGTTGAGTCTCCCCCACTCGAGATTCAGAGGAGCAGAGGTCAGAGGTCAATGCTATTGAGGGAGGGACCACGTCCGGAATAGTGCACCCTCATTCATACAGTGCTTTTCCTTTGACAATTAGGAAAGCGATTTAAATGGAACAGTTCAAAAGAACTTTTAATCTTTAGATTTTGTCATGTGGGAGACACCGTGACCATATAATTGCAGTGATTAAGATATAGTTATATAATTTTGTCATCTGGTTTATTATGTTCTTATGCTACAAATTCCCAGGGATCCATAATAGTTTGGTAACATAACTAAATATATTTTTCATGTGACCAAAACATGTTTTGTTAAAAAAAAAACTTTGTGTATACCAGTGTCAGTATGCATACTTTTATCCACATCAACACAATTTTATTGAGGAAACTTTAAAAAATAAAGTGTTTTCATACTGGTGAAACTGAACGAAAATACACTCTGTAAGAACCTATAGGAACAGAATTTGACAGTAACAGTGCAACTACCAAGAAAACACACAATGTATTGACACTTCTTCTAATATTCAATTATCTTACCCCAAATATTGTTTTCAATTGATTTCATTTTTATGTTTTGAAGACCGTAATAGTCCATATTGGCTTATTTTAATGCATCAATATAAACAATTTCAGGGAAATATATTAAAAAAGGAGTTGATCCATCACGTGTAATGGCTTTTAGCAATCACATTTACAAACCTACACAGACACAGAGGGAGTGAGTTGGGGAGAGAGAAACTCCCTAGCTCATAGATGTAGGAAGCAGTTATAAATGACAAATTTTACCACTATATTATATAGCATGCTATAACCCTGCTAATATGACATTTTATGGGATGAGGGCCCAAATCTTTTAAACGGGATGGACACTTTATTTTATGCAAGGTTATAAATCAGCCTCCGAGAGTTAATAAATATATTTATAAAATGCTTGAACTGGTACACAGATATGTTAAAAAGAAACATACAACTTTGTTGATGGTTTTCATATGGCAGCAATACCTTTGAATGGATTTTACCCTCCTTTACCCCAAAAAGATATTTTGCTCAAAATACAAAATAGGGCTGCACGCTAATAATAACGGGGAGGTTTAAATATATATTTCGTTTCTAAACGAATGAATGCTCATACTTTGATTTTGGGAATGTTCCATGCAAACTTACCTGATGTTAACCAATGGAAACACAATAGATAAGAAGGCCTTCAGGATATGAGAAAGATTAAAGCAGTAATGTCAAGAACTTGCCCATTTATACTGGCCTTAACAGCTTACTTGGTAATTTCAATTTCAAACTCCACATTTTCAGAGAAAATTATCCAAAATATTAAAATGACCTTTGAGCAACCCCTTTTGTATTTGGAAGGTACCTTTACATTTGAAGAGCAGTAAAGAGAAAACTGCAAGTTGTGGACCATTACACAAACGACTTGTAAGAACACTTGGGTTTGATAGCTACATTTTCACTCGTATGAACATCCTTTTTTTGTTGACAAGTTTCCGAAGTTTTAATCTTGGAGTGCAAATGTTATTCTATCAGAAAAAGCTTATATTGTCAATGTGCATTCAGTGGCAGAATGCAGAATCATCTGTGCATCGTAGTGGCTATATTGAAAAAGGTACCTTTGCTAGAAAATGGTATTAAAATTTTGAGTCCATTTGGTCATAAATCATCCCCATGTTTCTGAGACAAAATATTGAAGCCCTTCTTGCTTCTTTTATTGAAGGGGCACTGTTTGCATTGCCATAGTTAAAAGTGTCAGCAGTTTGGGAACATAAAACTTCAGTGTAGATGCTTATAGCTATTAAAATTCAACCTGGCCTGAATCTCAGCAAAAAGAAAAGAAAAGAAAAAAATGGTTAGCACATTTTATTTGACCACTATATTTTCTTCTCTTCTCTTCTTCTCTGGGAAGCTGGACAAATCAAGATTAGAGTTTCCAAACAGCCAACACTAATTACTTGCCTTTTCTACATTTGGTGCATATTTTGAACTCACTGAAACACACATACAGTATATACTCAGTCCTAGCCATATTACAAACAAGGATGGACAATCCTCCAGACGATGCAGAATTAAACTTGCCACAGCATCCTGCATCAGCCTCTAAAGGATGATAGAAGCTGTCATTCAACATTATCTGCATGGCCATTGATTCCTTAACTCTTGCTCTGCAAATTAGGCGCATCATACTCCCAGCCTTTTCTCACTTGTATGCAGCGGGAGTACTATCATGCTCCAACAACTACTCCTTTATGTCATTTCTTAGATACGTGGTCGGATTTCCAGATCATAGTTGAGACAACCCTTTTGTATGTCACCCAGAGTCACTTGCTTCAGTTGGTGGCCGTATAAATGCATTAAATAAACAAAGAATCCTTAGGTACAATCCAAAGCCAGGGATTTATTCCAACACATTTCTCTGACCTCTGTGTCAGATGATTCTAGGAGTTGGGGTCAGCCCACCATCTATTGCCCAGTCTCCAGACACTATTTTTAGGTTACAGAAGAACTTGTTCCTAGCAAATGGAGCTTAGCACTTTGAACAGCAGCTGACCATTGTCACTGTGGCTACACAATGAAACATAAAACAGATGTCGTGTGCTCTCTGTTTCTTTCTCTCTCTCTCTCTCTCTGTTTCTCCCGCTTTATGGTTCAAGTCTCCCAATGTCTGTTAGCGATTGTTTAGGCCAGGCGTCCCCAACCCCCAGTCCATGAACCAATGCCAGGCCGTGGCAGGACAGCAACTGGTCCGCACAAGCAAGCAAAGCCCCATCCACAAGATGCAGGCAGCACACAAAACCATGGGGAAAAACCTTTCTCCACGGAACCAGTCCCTGGTGCCCAAAAAGGTTGGGGACCTCTGTTTTAGGCTACTTTTGAATGTGGGTTTAGTGCTATTTTGAAATAGTGTTGATATCCTCTGATAGTTGGGCTGCTTTGAGTGTTACTCCAGAATATTGCTAAGCCCATGAAAAGGAATTTGTCAGGTGATATGGTGGCTAGAATCCCTTGTAGAAACCTGTTCAAAACACTTGTGCAAATCCAAAGGGAGTTTTGACAGACAGATAAGGTCTGCAGCCTACCTGTCTCCTGATCCCAAACGCCATCCTACTCAAAGAGAGTGAAAGTGGAAGCAATTCATCAGAGAAGCTTCTCTAGAGAGGCTTACCACTGGGTACCTGATTTAATTTTTTTGTACTGAGCAGAAGGTTGGACATGATGGCCAAAATGGCCCCTTATAATTTCACAATTCTATGAATAAACCAGCACCGTGGCCTGCGAAATAAGTTTCAGAGGACTTTTTTTTCTATACAGAAAAAAAAATAAATACAAATTTTCGAAGTAGATTATTTAGACCATAGTAATGAACCCGCTTAATGGAAAGAAGCTTCGTAGAATTTAGCGGCCTTAAGTTTTACTTGCTGGGTAGACTCGAGGAATTGCTTTGTTAATTTCACCTATTTGCAAACCGTTGTGTTAGACTTCAGTGCATCCTGTATATTCCTTGTCTTTATAAACCCATCAAATTCAGAAACGGCCAAGGCTCTTCATAACTGATCTGCAAATATTGTTATATATATAATTTCTATTTTTCTAATATCTGTCACCCAAAACTTCCAGAACAATTTTGAACAGAAATGATTTACTGCTTAATTGCAAAGATACATCAAACTATTTATGAGAATTCAACGATCAAAACAATAGATCCAATTCTTCCCCCAAACAAAATTCAGAATAAGTGCATAACATAAGGCATTTTAATACTTTCCCTATTTGATTTCAATAGCATCATTCTAAAACATGTTGATAAATCTCAAATGATGTGGAATATAAATATGTATTGCTACTCCTTCTGCTTTATAAAGTGAGTTGTAAGGGGTTATGTTGAAAAGACTAGCAAATGAAATGTCAAGTCGCTGACAATCCAGGAAAATAAAACACCTAGATTTGATTTTCCATCAATACATACCATTAATCTTTTAAACGGGCCTTATGCATTAATTCAGCTAACCATTTATGAAGGGAGAATTTTTATTAGATGGAGCTCTGTTCTTGCAATCCAAATCAGATTTACAGAAGTTCAGATTTCAGCCTAGCATAAAATGTGAATCATTTATCCTGTTTCAGGGTCTACAATAAACATATATCAGAAAGCAGTGAGGATCTATAATGCTCATTTTTATTATGACACCCCCTATAAACATTCCCTCTGACAAAAATGTGCATACTGTCAGCATTTAATCAACGTCCCAATGTGAAAGTTGTAGTACCGAGCCAAAATGTCTTTAAAACTGAAAATCCTTCTATTAACTCATTTAACTCAACAAGGCTTACCTTATGGAGCAGGGGTGTCAAACTGCCGGCCTGCAGGCCGGTTGCATCATGTGGAGGCCACGCCCACCCCAGCTCCAGCAATGTGAAAAAAGTCGTGATACGTCGTGACACGTCACGTGACGCGGCTAGTTTGACACCCATGTTATGGAGCATCTACATAGAATCTGGTTGTCAGATCAGCCAGTTGTCAAAATGTAACATTTATTTATTAGATGTTTATTCCATTGGGGGGGGGGGTTATAAATAACTCCAGGCAGCAAACATACATAATACTCTTTTCTCCTTCTATTTTCCCCAACAACAATCTTGTTAGGTAGGTCAGGTTGAGAAAGAATGAGTGGTTTTCTCTGCCTAAATACATACAGTGGGTAGGCAACTGTTTCAGATCCAGGCCACCATCACACAATTTCATGATATAACCTTGCCATGTCCCCTAACCCAATTCCTACTATAAGGTAATTTGGGAGGGGATGGGGGGTTATAGTGTAATAACAGCAACAACAAAATAGATAAGTTCAATAAACTTCTCATCTGGAATTTACACAAGATCCATACTTTATGAAATCTCACCCAAGAGCTTGGTCTTTTCATATGAGATCAAATGAAGTGTTGGTGTTTTGTGCAAGATCCATGCCATCGAAGCCATTTTGAGCTACAGCTGCATAGAGATACCTGTAATATTTTTTAAAAAAAAATCTAAAAAAAATTCAGATGAGACTGAGATCTGAACAACTGTTTAATTTGTGTGTGTGTGTGTGTGTGTGTGTTTGTACACATATATTCCAGGATGCAGCAGGAACAGTTTTATGAGATGGTAGGCATTGGGTACTTTTTGACTTTAGATCAGGTCTCCAAACTTCACAACTTTAAGACTTGTGGACTTCAATGCCCAGAATTCCTCAGCCAACTTTTCTGAGAAATTCTGGGAGCTGAAATCCACAGGTCTTAAAGCTGCCAGGTTTGGAGATCTCGGCTTTAGATTGCCAATATTTGAGTTAGCACTTGTTGAACCTGCACAGAAGAAACATGAGTTCATATCTGGAATTTTCCTGGAATTTCATTTGATGAGGCAAGATAAATCACCATTTCTCAGCCTAGCCCCTGCACAAGATTGGCGTGTGGACAAAAAAGTTAGGATAAAGTCCTCATTCCACGGAGACTATTAGTGATGTAAGATATAAGAAACTATCTACCCAATAAGCATCAAAGGACAATATTCACTGGATTGCTAGCAAACATAAACACTAAGACCACAGGCATCCAATACAAGCCACAATGACTTCACCACATTATAACCTAATTTCTTTTATTTATTTAAGTTATTTGCTGTCCATCTCGCTGTCATGCGACTCTGGGCAATTTGCAATAAATAAACTCATTGCGCCAGTGTTGTAAATTATGTGATGATGACACAAATGATGACCAGTACATCATTTGCATTTTTTGCACAATGGCATCACAGCATTATTTATCCTCTCTTTTTTTATTCACCATTTCCACTGGATGCCTTTGATTATAGTTTACATCTATGGAAAATGAGGGCAATCACAGGGATTGATTTCTTGCACACATTAACCAGAGAAATATTGTCCACTCAAGAATGCATATGGACTATAAAACCCAAACTTCAGAGTCTGACACATTTGGACTTTTGGAAGACAAGTGATTGCCAAATGGATCTCACAACACTTTTCACTGAGTTTCTTTCTCTCCCTGAAACCTGGTTATAATGTTGACAGATGTACAGTTCAGAAATGCATGGTGAGATTTTTCCAACACTGAGCGTATAGAAATACAGGTAGTCCTCAACTTACGGCCACAATGGAGCCCAAAATTTCTGTTGCTAAGTGAGACATCGGTTAATGTCCCATTTTATGACATTTCTTGCCAGGGTTGTTAATCACTTCAGTTGTTAAGTTAGTAACCTGGTTGTTAAAGTGAATCTGGTTGACTTTGCTTGTCAGAAGTTTACAAAACGTGATCACCTGTCCCCAGGACACTGCAACCGTCATAATTATGAATCAGTCTGAATTCTGATCACTTGACCATGGGGATGCTAGAAGAGTCGTAAGTGTGAAAAATGGTCATAAGTCACTTTTTTCAGTGCCGTTGTAACTTTGAACGATCACTAAATGAACTGCTGTAAGTCGAGGACTACCTGTCTAGCATAATATTTTTAAAGACAACAAAATAAAAACTTTATTTAAGTGTCCCTTCAAACTAAATGGCATGGTTGTTAAAGGGGGTGGAGAAAAGGCAGGTAAGAGAAGGCAAGCAAGACTACTACTTCCTAACTGTGTTTGCTCACAGCTTTCCCCCCCCCGCCCTCCCCCTTTGGTTAAACTTGTCTACCTATCTTTCATGGTGCAGCTTATTGTATTTTTAAAAGATGCTTTCTCTGGGAGCTAATTGAGCTTTATCTGTGTGAGTGAGCTGGTATCTATCACTGACAGCCTGCAGAAGGCTATTTCTTCAATTGCATGAAAAGGACTAAAGACTCAGACATGACAAACGGCAGGCCTGAATTCCTGGCAGCCAGCCTATTAGCACTGCAATGCCAAAGACGCACAAATAAATTACTTACATAACATATACTCACTTTATTTCTGTCAGAAACTTTACACCGTGGAAAAAAAGAGGAGTAGGGGTTTTAAGCCTTCTCCCAACCCCATCCTGGAGCAAAAGTGTGCCTGCTGGAGATTTGGGGAAACCAAATGTAGCATTTATTTCACTAGAAATGTAAATGCTAGTAACGAACGTTATGGTTTTGTTTTCTAAAAATAGATTTTTTTAAAAAAAAGCCTTTTCATGAGAAGACTTATATTCAGATTTTTATCCTTCAGAAAAACAGAATAACAGAGTAGGAAAGGGACCTTGGAGGTCTTCTAGTCCAACCCCCTGCTCAAGCAGGAGACCCTACACCATTCCAGGCAAGTGGATGTCCAGTCTCTTCTTAAAAGCCTCCAGTAATGGAGCACCCACAACTTCTGAAGGCAAACCATTCCACTGGTTAATTGTTCTCACTGTTAGGAAATCTTCCTTCCTTCCTTCCTTCCTTCCTTCCTTCCTTCCTTCCTTCCTTCCTTCCTTCCTTCCTTCCTTCCTTCCTTCCTTCCTTCTCCTTCCTTCCTTCCTTCCTTCCTGTTGATTTCCATAAAACGTATCAGCCTAAAAGTTCTCAATCTTTAAAAACATTTATTTATTTATTTATTTATTTATTTATTTATTTATTTATTTATTTAATAATATTTATATACCGCCCTTCTCCCGAAGGACTCAGGGCGGTGAACAGGGCAAGAATAAAAATACAAAGTTACAAAAATTAAAAAAGAATTAAATATCTGCCCACTAAAAACAGTAAATACCCCAATAAAACAACAATAAAAAAACCCCACCAATCCCCCATCAGGCCAGGCCGGCTTGTTCGAATAAGAATGTTTTTAGATCGCGACGAAAGGAGCGAAGATCGGGCGCCATCCGGAGCTCAACCGGTAACTGATTCCATAGCTCCGGGGCGCCCACAGAGAAGGATCTCCCCCTGGGGGCCACCAATCAACATTCTTGATCGGTGGCACCCTGAGGAGGCCCTCTCTGTGGGAGCGCACAGGGCGGAGGGAAGTTGATGCCGGCAGCAGGTGCTCCCTGAGGTACTCCGGACCCCTGCCATGTAGGGCCTTAAACACCATTACCAGTACCTTGAATCTCACCCGGAAGACAACTGGTAACCAATGCAGCTCACGGAGCAGAGGTGTAACATGGGAGTATCGGGAGACTCCCAACACAACTCTCGCGGCTGCATTCTGTACCAGTTGGAGCCTCCGGGTGGTCCTCAAGGGCAGCCCCATGTAGAGAGCGTTGCAGTAGTCCAGACGAGAGGTCACGAGTGCGTGAGTGACCGTGCATAAGTCATCCCGGCCTAAATAGGGCCGCAACTGGCGCACCAGGCGAACCTGGGCGAAAGCCCCCCTAGTCACAGCCACTATGTGATCTTCCAGAGTGAGCCGTGAATCTAGGAGGACTCCCAAGTTGCGAGCCCTATCTACGGGGGGTAATAGTTCACCCCCCATAGAGAGAGATGGAATATCCGAATTAACCCGGGATGAAGGTATGCAAAGCCACTCAGTCTTGTCGGGGTTGAGTTGAAGTCTGTTCCTCCCCATCCAGACCCGAACCGCCTCCAGGCAACGGGACATCACGTTGAGGGCATCACTGGGGTGGTTTGGGGTCGAAATAAAAAGCTGGGTATCATCAGCGTACTGATGATACCCAACTCCAAAGCGACGAATGATCTCACCCAGCGGTTTCATATAGATGTTGAACAGGAGAGGCGAGAGGACCGACCCCTGAGGAACTCCACAAACGAGAGACCTCGAGGTCAACCTCTGCCCCCCTGTCAACACCGACTGCGAACGTCCCAGGAGATAGGAGGAGAACCACTGCAAAACCGTGCCTCCCACTCCCAATCCCCTGAGACGCCGCAGCAAGATACCATGGTCGATGGTATCGAAAGCCGCTGAGAGGTCTAATAGGACTAGGACAGAGGAATGTCCCCTGTCCCGAGCCCTCCAGAGATCATTCACCAGCGTGACCAATGCCGTCTCCGTGCTGTACCCGGGCCTGAAACCCAATTGGTACGGGTCTAGATAATCCGCTTCATCCAGGACCAGAGGGAGCTGATGCGCCACCACACTCTCAACAACCTTCGCAAGGAAGCGAAGGTTGGAGACCGGACGAAAGTTGTTCAACACAGCTGGGTCCAAGGCAGGCTTCTTGAGGAGAGGCCTCACCACCGCCTCTTTCAAGACGGCGGGGAAGCTACCCTCACTCAGAGAAGCTGATATAACTGCCTGGAACCAGCTTCGTGTCCTCTCCCGGGCTGCATAAACCAGCCAGGAAGGGCACGGGTCCAATAAACATGTGGTGGAGCTCAGCCTCCCCATAATCCTGTCCACTTCCTCCGGAGTCACAGAATCAAACTCCTCCCAGGTAATATCGACAAGACCGCCCATGTCCTGATCGTCAGACTCTGCCCAGTCAGAGTCCAGACCGGTCCGAATCCGAGCGATTTTGTCCGACAGATGTTGGTTAAACTCCTCGGCACGACCCTGCAAGGGTTCCTCCCTCACCTCTTGATTAAGGAGGGAGCGAGTCACCCTAAACAGGGCGGCCGGGCGATTATCTGCGGACGCGATAAGGGTAGCAAAGTGATTAGACCTCGCCACCCTTATCGCAGCGAGATAAGACCTAATATAGGCTCTTAGTCGCAATCGGTCGGATTCGGATCGGCTGGATCTCCAACCGCTCTCTAGGCCCCGTCTCCGATGCTTCATCTCCCGGAGCTCCGCGGAGAACCATGGAGCTCGACGGGATCTGCACCGGGTCAGGGGCCGCAAGGGTACAACTCGGTCAAGAGCCTCCGTGGCTGCCCTTTCCCAGGCTTCCACTAAGGCGTCCGCCGAGCTGTGAGCGAAGGAGGCGGGTGGGGACCCCAGCGCTGCCTGGAACCTCTCAGGATCCATTAAGCGTCTGGGGCGGTACCATCTAATTGGTTCCACACACCCACGGTGGGGGGTGGCAAAACGGAAGACCAGCCGCAGGAGATGATGATCGGTCCATGACATCATACCAATAAAAATCCAAAGTGATTAAGAGGCGAAATTCCATTGGACTTAGAATTCATATAGGTCAGGGGTAGGCAACCTTGACTCTTTTATGACTCGTGGAATTCTGGGAGTTGAAGTTCATGAGTCATAAAAGAGCCAAGGTTGCCTACCCCTGATATAGGTGATATTAATAGCTATCAACACAGGGAAATCCTGTGACTCCTAGCCAGTTGCAAGCTGACTGGAAAAACATAGTTCCTGCTATATGCTCACAAAGAAACAGCTGCCCAGAATATCTATGGGCATTCTCCTCTTTTCTCCTTACTAAGGAGAGATTTCCGTAGCCCAAATCCCACATTCAAGCACTGTTTTCCGCCTCAAAGAGTCCCCTCTATTCTAGAGGAATGTCAGTATGCCATGGTAGTTCAACAGAAATCTTGCTTTACAACTGACTTCTGACAAGTGGAGACAATGAAGAAGCTGGTAGTAAAATTGCAAGTCCCAATCATCTGATGTTTCACTTAACCTGTGGTGATTTGCTTCATAAGCACAGAATTAAGTTCATTAGCCCATCAATATCACCTTTTGTTTAGCTACCACATTGCTTAGTGACTGAGTTGCCGGTCCCAATTGTGGTTGCTACGTGACAATTTCCTTGGGACACCTTTCTTAATATCTCCAATCTATGCATACATCCTCCAATCCTCTCCAACCCCATCCTCCAGCTCCCATTCCTCATGTTTCCTGAAGTCCCTTCCTCAATTACCACAAAATTCAGTGAGCCAATGTGTTGCCTAAGTTAAATGGAAAAAAAAAGATTTTCTAAGGTACCTATATGTTTCAGGTTGATTTTTTTTTAAAGTTAACCTTTTGGAAGCACTATATTTCAATTTTTAGAAAGTTTGACATTTTGGAAGTATTACATTAAAAAGTTTTATTGTTGCTGTCCAAGCGCCATCCGCTTTATTAATATGGCCCCTAGCATAGAACATAGAGATCAAGTGTGATCTTTCATCCCCCAAAATTTATCCTATATCACTAAATCCTTCTTCTGAATAGAGTGAAAAGGCACAAGTATTACACTATGTGAGGACAGGACATTCAGGGGAAGACGATCAATGAGAAGATAAGGAAGATTTTAATTGAAATAGGGCAAACATTAGCAAAAGGTAGCATGAGATTCCCATATTTTGTAAAAAAAAAACAAAAAAAAACAGGTGTGGACGAGTGAATTCACTACTCAATTAGGCATTTTTCCATCCTGGGATCGGGAGTTTTGTTGCTGCTTTGGAAGGAAGGTTAAAACAGCCCCACCGTCTCCTTAATTGGAGAGTTTGTTTCCGAAAAGGGAACCAGAAGGAAGCACCTCCTGAGGGTGTCAGGAAAAAAGTCAGGCCAGAAAGATAGCACAGATGCGGGAAAGAGAAACTTCCAACCAATTTCAACAGCAGTATTTGGACAGCAAGTGGGGAAAAAAACCTTCACTTTTTGGGGTTGCAAGACCATTTGAGAGGCAGAACTGAGAGAGAAGATGATTAGGGGACTGGAGGCTAAAAACATATAAAGAACGACTGCTGGAATTGGGTATGTCTAGTCTAATGAAGAGAAGGACAAGAGGGGACATGATAGCAGCCTTCCAATATCTCAGGGGCTGCCACAAAGCTATTCTCCAAAGCACCTGAAGGCAGGACAAAAAGCAAGGGATGGAAACTAATCAAGGAGAGAAGCAACCTGGAACTAAGGAGAAATTTCCTGATGGTTAGAACAATTAATCAGTGGAACCTCCAGAAGCTGGGAATGCTCCAACACTGAAAATTTTTAAGAAGAGACTGGACAGCCATTTTTTCTGAAATGATTTGGGTCTTCTGCTTGAGCAGGGGGTTGGACTATTTGATCTCCAAGGTCCTTTCCAACATTGTTGTTGTTGTTGTTGTAATAGAAGGGAGAAAAATCTGCCAACCAAGCTGCCAAGCCAAGTCCCACTGCATGCAGCAGCCCAAGTACAGAGCTGCACAAATCAGCTCAGGAAACAGAGGCCTACGACTGTGCTGGGGAGAGAAGGAAACAAGGGGTTGCCAGGAAACTAAAAGAGAGACACAATGCTGATAGTCCTCACTTCACCACCACAATTGGGACCAGCAACTCTTGTCTGCAAGCGCTGCAGTCACACCCGTGAGTGTGACTTACAATTTTACTTCCTCGTTTTCTAGTCGCTCTACTTGTCACAAGTCACTTGCAGAGCACACAGATGGAGATCATGTGACCGTGCGGGATGCTGGAACAGTTGTACCAGAAGTCCTCAACTTACAATAGTTCATTTAGTGAGTGTTCGATGTTACAACGGCCCTGAAAAAAAGTGACTCAGGACCGTTGCAGCATCCTCAGGGCCACATGATTTACATTTGGATGCCTGACAACCGGTTCATATTTATGACAGTTGCAGTGTCCCGTGATCCCCTTTTGTGACCTTCTGAGAAGCAAAGTCAATGGGGGAAGCCAGATTCACTTCACCACCGTGTGACTAACTTAACAACTGCAGTGATTCACTTAACAAATGTGGTGAGAAAAATCGTAAAATGGGGCAAAACAAATTTCTCCCTTAGCAACACAAACTCTGGGTCCAGCTGGGGCCATAAGTCAAGGACTACCTGTAAATTCAAGGATTGGTCACAAAGCTATTTTTTTAATACCATTGTAACTTCTAAATGGTCATTGAACAAGGCACTCAGTATGTGAGGACTTACCTGTATGAGCAACAGGTTCACCGACTTCATACGCGTGCCCTTTGCTGCTGAAACATACCGCATAGCCACAGTTCGGTAGGCCCTCGCATTAGGTTTGTTATGCAATTGCATTTAATACATTTGTAATATTTAAAAAAGGAGGTGGGGGACACTAAATGGAATTTTAGCAGCAGCCCTGAACAGAGGCCATACTGTATATAGACTGGGGGCACAGTTGGTCATCACTATCCTGATGCTAGCATGCATATTCACTGCATCTGCCCTCAGTCTTGTGATAAATGTGGCAATTTCTGCTGCTGACTCAGCTTTTTTGTTGTTGTTGGGAGATTACAGCTTGAAAGGTATTGTGTTCAAAAGGCAAACAGAAAAGAATGTTAAAAACAAGGCAATGGCTGATCAGGGGACTATATCTTTGAGTGGGTGGGGATGTTACTCTTGGGAGGCAGCTGGAATAGCAAAGCCTATAAAGATTTTTTTTATTTAATTTATTCAGTCTCTAATTAACATCCCCCAGCCTAAAATGCCTATGGACTTTCATTTCCCAATTAAGAACATGGATCTTGCTTTTGTTTGTCTTACATTACAACAGCTCTTTATTTCATTTATATTGTTTTGTTAAGTTAACCAGGCAACAAGTTAAATCTTCCTACTAGAACTCATAGTCTCCAGATTTGTAGCCTAGTGCCCTAACCATTACACCAGACTATCATCTCTGAAGGTTAACCTTCTTTTTTTCCCCAAGCCCATAGGCACAAAGTCCATACTCTTAATAGTTTCCTCTGATTGGATCATATACCGTATATACTTGAGTATAAGCCGACTCGAGTATAAGCCGAGACCCCCAATTTCACCCCCAAAAACTGGAAAAAGTTATTGACTCGAGTATAAGCCGATCCGCCGTTCTGCAAGCCTCTGCCGCCAGCAGAGGCTCGATCCGCCATTTTGCAAGCCTGAATACACAGGAATACCCTGTGTGGCCGCGGCTCGTCGGAAGGTCTCCGTTCCTCCTGCCGACCTTTGGGGAGGTTTGGGCGCCTCCCCAAACCTCGGCAGGTCTCCGTTCCTCCTGCCGACCTTTGGGGAGGTTTGGGCGCCTCCCCAAACCTCCCCAAACCTCGGCAGGTCTCCGTTCCTCCTGCCGACCTTTGGGGAGGTTTGGGCGCCTCCCCAAACCTCGGCAGGTCTCCGTTCCTCCTGCCGACCTTTGGGGAGGTTTGGGCGCCTCCCCAAACCTCGGCAGGTCTCCGTTCCTCCTGCCGACCTTTGGGGAGGTTTGGGCGCCTCCCCAAACCTCTGCAGGTCTCCGTTCCTCCGCGCAGACCTGCCGACCTTTGGGGAGGTTTGGGCGCCTCCCCAAACCTCGGCAGGTCTCCGTTCCTCCTGCCGACCTTTGGGGAGGTTTGGGCGCCTCCCCAAACCTCCCCAAACCTCGGCAGGTCTCCGTTCCTCCTGCCGACCTTTGGGGAGGTTTGGGCGCCTCCCCAAACCTCGGCAGGTCTCCGTTCCTCCTGCCGACCTTTGGGGAGGTTTGGGCGCCTCCCCAAACCTCGGCAGGTCTCCGTTCCTCCTGCCGACCTTTGGGGAGGTTTGGGCGCCTCCCCAAACCTCCCCAAACCTCGGCAGGTCTCCGTTCCTCCTGCCGACCTTTGGGGAGGTTTGGGCGCCTCCCCAAACCTCCCCAAACCTCTGCAGGTCTCCGTTCCTCCGCGCAGACCTGCCGACCTTTGGGGAGGTTTGGGCGCCTCCCCAAACCTCCCCAAACCTCGGCAGGTCTCCGTTCCTCCTGCCGACCTTTGGGGAGGTTTGGGCGCCTCCCCAAACCTCCCCAAACCTCGGCAGGTCTCCGTTCCTCCTGCCGACCTTTGGGGAGGTTTGGGCGCCTCCCCAAACCTCCCCAAACCTCGGCAGGTCTCCGTTCTTCCTGCCGACCTTTGGGGAGGTTTGGGCGCCTCCCCAAACCTCGGCAGGTCTCCGTTCCTCCTGCCGACCTTTGGGGAGGTTTGGGCGCCTCCCCAAACCTCCCCAAACCTCGGCAGGTCTCCGTTCTTCCTGCCGACCTTTGGGGAGGTTTGGGCGCCTCCCCAAACCTCCCCAAACCTCGGCAGGTCTCCGTTCCTGTTTGGGGAGGTTTGGGCGCCTCCCCAAACCTCGGCAGGTCTCCGTTCCTCCGCGCAGACCTGCCGACCTTTGGGGAGGTTTGGGCGCCTCCCCAAACGTCCCCAAACCTCGGCAGGTCTCCGTTCCTGTTTGGGGAGGTTTGGGCGCCTCCCCAAACCTCCCCAAACCTCGGCAGGTCTCCGTTCCTCCGCGCAGACCTGCCGACGTTTGGGGAGGTTTGGGCGCCTCCCCAAACCTCCCCAAACCTCGGCAGGTCTCCGTTCCTGTTTGGGGAGGTTTGGGCGCCTCCCCAAACCTCCCCAAACCTCGGCAGGTCTCCGTTCCTCCGCGCAGACCTGCCGACCTTTGGGGAGGTTTGGGCGCCTCCCCAAACCTCCCCAAACCTCGGCAGGTCTCCGTTCCTGTTTGGGGAGGTTTGGGCGCCTCCCCAAACCTCGGCAGGTCTCCGTTCCTCCGCGCAGACCTGCCGACCTTTGGGGAGGTTTGGGCGCCTCCCCAAACGTCCCCAAACCTCGGCAGGTCTCCGTTCCTGTTTGGGGAGGTTTGGGCGCCTCCCCAAACCTCCCCAAACCTCGGCAGGTCTCCGTTCCTCCGCGCAGACCTGCCGACGTTTGGGGAGGTTTGGGCGCCTCCCCAAACCTCCCCAAACCTCGGCAGGTCTCCGTTCCTGTTTGGGGAGGTTTGGGCGCCTCCCCAAACCTCCCCAAACCTCGGCAGGTCTCCGTTCCTCCGCGCAGACCTGCCGACCTTTGGGGAGGTTTGGGCGCCTCCCCAAACCTCCCCAAACCTCGGCAGGTCTCCGTTCCTGTTTGGGGAGGTTTGGGCGCCTCCCCAAACCTCCCCAAACCTCGGCAGGTCTCCGTTCCTCCGCGCAGACCTGCCGACGTTTGGGGAGGTTTGGGGAGGCGCCCAAACCTCCCCAAAGGTCGGCAGGAAGAACGGAGACCTGCCGAGGTTTGGGGAGGTTTGGGGAGGCGCCCAAACCTCCCCAAAGGTCGGCAGGTCTGCGCGGAGGAACGGAGACCTGCCGAGGTTTGGGGAGGTTTGGGGAGGCGCCCAAACCTCCCCAAACAGGAACGGAGACCTGCCGAGGTTTGGGGAGGTTTGGGGAGGCGCCCAAACCTCCCCAAACAGGAACGGAGACCTGCCGAGGTTTGGGGAGGTTTGGGGAGGTGCCCAAACCTCCCCAAACGTCGGCAGGTC
Organism: Vipera berus; assembly: GCF_964194415.1. Lineage (NCBI taxonomy): Eukaryota > Metazoa > Chordata > Lepidosauria > Squamata > Viperidae > Vipera > Vipera berus. The sequence goes on from NC_138203.1 coordinate 84,468,875, forward strand.
TGTGCGGAGGAACGGAGACCTGCCGAGGTTTGGGGAGGTTTGGGGAGGCGCCCAAACCTCCCCAAACAGGAACGGAGACCTGCCGAGGTTTGGGGACGTTTGGGGAGGCGCCCAAACCTCCCCAAAGGTCGGCAGGTCTGCGCGGAGGAACGGAGACCTGCCGAGGTTTGGGGAGGTTTGGGGAGGCGCCCAAACCTCCCCAAACAGGAACGGAGACCTGCCAAGGTTTGGGGACGTTTGGGGAGGCGCCCAAACCTCCCCAAAGGTCGGCAGGTCTGCGCGGAGGAACGGAGACCTGCCGAGGTTTGGGGAGGTTTGGGGAGGCGCCCAAACCTCCCCAAACAGGAACGGAGACCTGCTGAGGTTTGGGGAGGTTTGGGGAGGCGCCCAAACCTCCCCAAACGTCGGCAGGTCTGCGCGGAGGAACGGAGACCTGCCGAGGTTTGGGGAGGTTTGGGGAGGCGCCCAAACCTCCCCAAACAGGAACGGAGACCTGCCGAGGTTTGGGGACGTTTGGGGAGGCGCCCAAACCTCCCCAAAGGTCGGCAGGTCTGCGCGGAGGAACGGAGACCTGCCGAGGTTTGGGGAGGCGCCCAAACCTCCCCAAACAGGAACGGAGACCTGCCGAGGTTTGGGGAGGTTTGGGGAGGCGCCCAAACCTCCCCAAACGTCGGCAGGTCTGCGCGGAGGAACGGAGACCTGCCGAGGTTTGGGGAGGCGCCCAAACCTCCCCAAACAGGAACGGAGACCTGCCGAGGTTTGGGGAGGTTTGGGGAGGCGCCCAAACCTCCCCAAAGGTCGGCAGGAAGAACGGAGACCTGCCGAGGTTTGGGGAGGTTTGGGGAGGCGCCCAAACCTCCCCAAACAGGAACGGAGACCTGCCGAGGTTTGGGGAGGTTTGGGGAGGCGCCCAAACCTCCCCAAACCTCGGCAGGTCTCCGTTCCTCCTGCCGACCTTTGGGGAGGTTTGGGCGCCTCCCCAAACCTCCCCAAACCTCTGCAGGTCTCCGTTCCTCCGCGCAGACCTGCCGACCTTTGGGGAGGTTTGGGCGCCTCCCCAAACCTCCCCAAACCTCGGCAGGTCTCCGTTCCTCCTGCCGACCTTTGGGGAGGTTTGGGCGCCTCCCCAAACCTCCCCAAACCTCGGCAGGTCTCCGTTCCTCCTGCCGACCTTTGGGGAGGTTTGGGCGCCTCCCCAAACCTCCCCAAACCTCGGCAGGTCTCCGTTCTTCCTGCCGACCTTTGGGGAGGTTTGGGCGCCTCCCCAAACCTCGGCAGGTCTCCGTTCCTCCTGCCGACCTTTGGGGAGGTTTGGGCGCCTCCCCAAACCTCCCCAAACCTCGGCAGGTCTCCGTTCTTCCTGCCGACCTTTGGGGAGGTTTGGGCGCCTCCCCAAACCTCCCCAAACCTCGGCAGGTCTCCGTTCCTGTTTGGGGAGGTTTGGGCGCCTCCCCAAACCTCGGCAGGTCTCCGTTCCTCCGCGCAGACCTGCCGACCTTTGGGGAGGTTTGGGCGCCTCCCCAAACGTCCCCAAACCTCGGCAGGTCTCCGTTCCTGTTTGGGGAGGTTTGGGCGCCTCCCCAAACCTCCCCAAACCTCGGCAGGTCTCCGTTCCTCCGCGCAGACCTGCCGACGTTTGGGGAGGTTTGGGCGCCTCCCCAAACCTCCCCAAACCTCGGCAGGTCTCCGTTCCTGTTTGGGGAGGTTTGGGCGCCTCCCCAAACCTCCCCAAACCTCGGCAGGTCTCCGTTCCTCCGCGCAGACCTGCCGACCTTTGGGGAGGTTTGGGCGCCTCCCCAAACCTCCCCAAACCTCGGCAGGTCTCCGTTCCTGTTTGGGGAGGTTTGGGCGCCTCCCCAAACCTCGGCAGGTCTCCGTTCCTCCGCGCAGACCTGCCGACCTTTGGGGAGGTTTGGGCGCCTCCCCAAACGTCCCCAAACCTCGGCAGGTCTCCGTTCCTGTTTGGGGAGGTTTGGGCGCCTCCCCAAACCTCCCCAAACCTCGGCAGGTCTCCGTTCCTCCGCGCAGACCTGCCGACGTTTGGGGAGGTTTGGGCGCCTCCCCAAACCTCCCCAAACCTCGGCAGGTCTCCGTTCCTGTTTGGGGAGGTTTGGGCGCCTCCCCAAACCTCCCCAAACCTCGGCAGGTCTCCGTTCCTCCGCGCAGACCTGCCGACCTTTGGGGAGGTTTGGGCGCCTCCCCAAACCTCCCCAAACCTCGGCAGGTCTCCGTTCCTGTTTGGGGAGGTTTGGGCGCCTCCCCAAACCTCCCCAAACCTCGGCAGGTCTCCGTTCCTCCGCGCAGACCTGCCGACGTTTGGGGAGGTTTGGGGAGGCGCCCAAACCTCCCCAAAGGTCGGCAGGAAGAACGGAGACCTGCCGAGGTTTGGGGAGGTTTGGGGAGGCGCCCAAACCTCCCCAAAGGTCGGCAGGTCTGCGCGGAGGAACGGAGACCTGCCGAGGTTTGGGGAGGTTTGGGGAGGCGCCCAAACCTCCCCAAACAGGAACGGAGACCTGCCGAGGTTTGGGGAGGTTTGGGGAGGCGCCCAAACCTCCCCAAACAGGAACGGAGACCTGCCGAGGTTTGGGGAGGTTTGGGGAGGTGCCCAAACCTCCCCAAACGTCGGCAGGTCTGTGCGGAGGAACGGAGACCTGCCGAGGTTTGGGGAGGTTTGGGGAGGCGCCCAAACCTCCCCAAACAGGAACGGAGACCTGCCGAGGTTTGGGGACGTTTGGGGAGGCGCCCAAACCTCCCCAAAGGTCGGCAGGTCTGCGCGGAGGAACGGAGACCTGCCGAGGTTTGGGGAGGTTTGGGGAGGCGCCCAAACCTCCCCAAACAGGAACGGAGACCTGCCAAGGTTTGGGGACGTTTGGGGAGGCGCCCAAACCTCCCCAAAGGTCGGCAGGTCTGCGCGGAGGAACGGAGACCTGCCGAGGTTTGGGGAGGTTTGGGGAGGCGCCCAAACCTCCCCAAACAGGAACGGAGACCTGCTGAGGTTTGGGGAGGTTTGGGGAGGCGCCCAAACCTCCCCAAACGTCGGCAGGTCTGCGCGGAGGAACGGAGACCTGCCGAGGTTTGGGGAGGTTTGGGGAGGCGCCCAAACCTCCCCAAACAGGAACGGAGACCTGCCGAGGTTTGGGGACATTTGGGGAGGCGCCCAAACCTCCCCAAAGGTCGGCAGGTCTGCGCGGAGGAACGGAGACCTGCCGAGGTTTGGGGAGGCGCCCAAACCTCCCCAAACAGGAACGGAGACCTGCCGAGGTTTGGGGAGGTTTGGGGAGGCGCCCAAACCTCCCCAAACGTCGGCAGGTCTGCGCGGAGGAACGGAGACCTGCCGAGGTTTGGGGAGGCGCCCAAACCTCCCCAAACAGGAACGGAGACCTGCCGAGGTTTGGGGAGGTTTGGGGAGGCGCCCAAACCTCCCCAAAGGTCGGCAGGAAGAACGGAGACCTGCCGAGGTTTGGGGAGGTTTGGGGAGGCGCCCAAACCTCCCCAAAGAGGAACGGAGACCTGCCGAGGTTTGGGGAGGTTTGGGGAGGCGCCCAAACCTCCCCAAACGTCGGCAGGTCTGCGCGGAGGAACGGAGACCTGCCGAGGTTTGGGGAGGCGCCCAAACCTCCCCAAAGGTCGGCAGGAGGAACGGAGACCTGCCGAGGTTTGGGGAGGTTTGGGGAGGCGCCCAAACCTCCCCAAAGGTCGGCAGGAGGAACGGAGACCTGCCGAGGTTTGGGGAGGCGCCCAAACCTCCCCAAACGTCGGCAGGTCTGCGCGGAGGAACGGAGACCTGCCGAGGTTTGGGGAGGCGCCCAAACCTCCCCAAACGTCGGCAAGTCTCCGTTCCTCCGCGCCCTGCCTGCCTGCTTCTTTCCGCTGCGGAAAGAAGCAGGCAGGCAAGGCGCGGAGTTTGGGGAGGTGCGCGCGCACCTCCCCAAACCTCCCCAAACTTCGGCAGGTCTCGGACAGCGGTGGCTTGGGAGAGGTGCGGGCGATCCCGGAAGCACCAAAGCCTCGGCCGCGCACAAGTCCTCGGTAAGTTTTTTTGTTGACTGGAGTATAAGCCGAAGTGGAATTTTTCAGCCCAAAAAGTGGGCTGAAAAATTCGGCTTATACTCAAGTATATACGGTAATTCATTTTTCATAGCTCTATAATCTATTTCCTGTAAATTAATCTCTTTTCTAAGCGTAAAACCTGCTTGACTACTGCAAGAGTTAGATGCCTGCTATCAGGGATATTCACCCAGAGAGAGAACACTTCCATGATTTAAAATGCAACTTTGTGCATTTTTTAAAAAAAATGATTAAATTAAATGGGTCCAGCTAGTCAAGAAAAGGACAAAGGTAAGCAGTGGTAAAACAGAATGCCTGTGAGAAGCGAAGTCAGAGCAGTGGAATGTACTGTAATATTCTGCAAGTTGGGGTTTGGTTAAGAGTTTTATTTATTTATTTATTTGAGTTGATTTGTATCCCGCATTTATAACTTTATAAGTAATATAAAGGTGGCATTACTTTATAAGGAGCTCAAGGTGGTGAGTTACTTATAAAATAATAATAATAATAATAATAATAATAATAATAATAATAATAATAATAATAACAACAACAACAACAACAATAATAATAATAAGTTGGAAGGGACCTTGGAGGTCATCTAGTCCAACCCCCTGCTCAGGCAGGAAACCCTATACCATTTCAGACAAATGGCTGGCCAGTCTCTTCTTAAAAACCTCCAGTGTTGGAGCATTCACCACCTCTGGAGGCAGGTTGTTCCACTGGTTAATTGTTCTAACTGTCAGGAAGTTTCTCCTTAGTTCTAGGTTGCTTCTCTCCTTGACTAGTGTCCATCCGTTGCTTCTTGTCCTGCTTTCAGGTGCTTTGGAGAATAGCTTGACTCCCTCTTCTTTGTGGTAGCCCCTGAGATATTGGAACACTGCTATCATGTCACCCCTCACCCTTCTCTTCATTAAACTACACATACCCAATTCCAGCAACCGTTCCCTATATGTTTTAGCCTCCAGTCCCCCAATCATCTTTGTTGCTCTTCTCTGTACTCTTTCTAGAGTCTCAACATATTTTTTACATCGTGGTGACCAAAACTGGATGCAGTATTCCAGGTGTGGCCTTACCAAGCCATTGTAAAGTGGTATTAGTACTTCACGTGATCTTGATTCTATCCCTCTGTTAATGCAGCCTAGCACTGTGTTGGCTTTTTTGGCAGCTAATACTTTATACCTGCCTGATAGGTATAAATATCTAATACTCCTATTTTCCCCACCACACCCTCTGGGATAGGATGGGCTGAGAGAGAGTGATAGGCTCAAGACATCCAGCTGGCTTTTATGTCTAAGGCAGGGGTCTTCACACTTGGCCCTTTTATGACTTGTGGACTTCAACTCCCAGAATTCCGCAGCCAGCGTGCCTGGCGAAGGAATTCTGGGAGTTGAAGTCCACAAGTCATAAAAGGGCCAAGTTTGAAGACCCCTGCCTCAAAGCTTTTTGAGAGCTTAGTTCTAGGCATCTTATCTAGCTCAGGGGGTCTCCAATTTTGGCAACTTTAAGACTTATGAACTCCAATTTGCAAAAAAGCCCCATTCTGGGAGTTGAAGTCTACACGTCTTAAATTTGACAAGGTTGGAGCCCCTGACCTACATGATAACAATGGTATTGCTTGCAACGATATTGCTTCTTATAGTGGCAGGGCTACATGGGATAACCTGGAACATAAAAGGAATCCAGACCACATCATTATCAAATAAATATCAATCTTCCGAGAATCAGGATAATGCTAGTGCAAAAAGATAGGTTTCTTCCAACCTTCTCAGAAAGAAGAACCAGGATGAATGACTCTGCTGGGACACCCAAGTATCAAGTTCTTGCATTCTACATTAAGCAAACATATGGGGCACCACTCTGAAAAAAATACGTGTTCAGTCACCACTTAGGAAACATAGATACTATACTTAATTACTTCCAAATTATTCCCTTGGAAGCAGTGAATGTACAAGAGCAAATTCACCGGCACTCACTGCTTTTTCCAGGTGGTGCTTATCAGAATCAAGCTTTTGATATACAGATTTTATCAGCAAATTGAAAACTTAGAATAGCATCTAAGGCTTTCTAAACTGGGAAGATCCAGCGCACATGAGGACTGATGTTCTTCCAAATGTTGCACGGTGACAGCTGCCAGAATCTTTCATCAGTGGGCTTGTTGGCCAGGGCTGCTGGGACCTGTCATTCAGCAACATTGGGAAGACCACTAGTTGACCATCTCCACCTGTATTTTACAGCTGTGCATTGGCCTTAACCTGGACTGTTAAGCCTTCTCACTTAACCCCTTGTTGCTACTGAACTTTTCAGCTGCTTTATCTCACATCCTTCCTACACATCGTCCCGTTTCAGTTGATCTAAAGGCCAAGCGTATTTCTGCAGGGTGAATAACAGCAAAGACTTTGGCGGAACCATCTCTGTGGAGAACTCTGAGCTTCTTCTTGCTCAGATCCAGGGAAAACCTACCGGTACTTCGATCTCTTACATTCTACTATATACACAGGAGAAATCTATTTTCTTCTACTGTCTCCTCCAATTTTCCCATTTCTTAGCTTCTAACACAGGGAATAAGTGAAATACATCAGGGAGGCAGTCAGAACTGAGTCTTTTTTCTGCCATTCACTTTGAAAGAAAATAACTGATCCAAGGATCCTTTCTTCCCTTAAGGCAATAGATTAAAAAAAAGTGATGCTATTCTTTCAGCTTTACTCTAACATATAGATCCTGTAGGACATGGCTGAGCTCAGGGGTAAAAATAGGAAGGTCTAAAAACCTCTCTCCCAGGAACCATCTGAGATCACACACTGTATCTCACCTCTTGCTTTGGCGTGTGGCTTAAAAGCTACTGCTGCTAGCACGTTTCTTCTGGGGGCAGATCTTTGCTTGACATATTTCTCCAAAACACCCCTATGGAAGAGAGAGCGCTTCCTGCACCCTTGGTGCCTTACTGCAGAGAAAAACTAGAAACATAAAGAGGAAATAAATTCTATAGCCCCAGCCCCAGCTCCTGTCCTTGCAATGTTAAGGCATGTCTCTTAGGAAATGAGACACTTGTTTTTTGATGGGGAGATAGATTTCGCAAAAGCTTTACTTTAAAAACAAACTTTTTTTTTAAAGGAATGTAGAAAGTGTAAAAATAATTGGTTTAATTTCAAATATTACCATGCAAAAATATTCAGTGGAAGTCAAAATACAGGGTTGTTTAAATTATAGAATGGCATTAAATTACAGATAGCATCTTTACCATCCGACGGAAACAATACAGGAGAAAAGATAAGGTTCTGTGCAGATGATGCTGATCAGCTCCTATTTAAAAAACAGCTCTGATGTAAAGAGGTGCCAGTCTGCCCAAACACCCAAGGACTAAGCTTGTGTAGAAATAATAATAACCAGAGACAAAAGAATAGACTTAAAAATGCACTCAGGAAAAATACATGAAACTTAGTTAACTTTCTCTTTTTCTTCTAGAGAATAGAGAATCCTTGGAATCAGTGCTTTTTTTTTGAAAAAGAAAAAGGTGCCGGAACTCACACATGTCATACAACCTGCCTTGCCTACCCTACAAGGTTCCATCCAAAAAAGGTGCCGGAACTCCATTCTGAACCTTCTATGAGAAAAAAAGCCCTGCTTGGAATAGATGCTATTGTGTCAGTTTGTTGCCTGGAAAATCCTTCTGGCAAATCTGGGCTCTCACTTTCTCTTCCCCTCATCCTATAGGCTGAGGAATTCTGGGAGTTGAAGTCCACAAGTCATAAAAGGACCAAGTTTGAAGACCCCTGTCCTATAATTTCCAACAGAATGAAGCTTTGGTGCTAAAGTAAGCATCTCCAGCTTTGCCTTTTATTCAGGGCAAATAAAGGCAAAGGCAGACTAGGCTGGAGAAATACAGACTTTTCAATGACTGTGTTCTGTACCAGCCTGCTACCGGCCCTGCAGAAAAAGCAGGGACAACCCCTTTACAAACGGCAAGAGGCTGGAATAAAGCCTGCCAAATTTATTAACATAAAACAGAGCAAAACAAGACACCAACCATGAAACAGGAGCTATGAAACAGGAATTACTCAAGTGGTTGCCTTCAGCAAACCAGCCCTCCCACACATTCCCCTTATATACAGTTCAGGGCGTGGCTTCTCTCTGCCTCCTTCCGAGGTGCCCCATTGCCTTCCTCTGTTTACTCCTGATTGACTGCCTCCTGCGTCGGGCGTCCTTGAACAGGGCCAGCCCTGGGTCATCTTCATCCACGCTGTCAGGCTCACACAGCTGGCTCTCCGTCGTGACCAGGTGGGAGGGGCCTGGCTGAGGGCTCTCATCAGCAAGCTCTCCAACACCCTCAGCAACCTCTCCAACACCCCCCCTCCTCCTCTGAATCGTCCGACCCAACTGCCGAACCCACAGGCTGACCCTGAATCACAACAGACTGAGCAGTTTGTGGACAAGCCATCAAATTGGGCAAAGTTAGTGTTTTCATTAACCTGATGTGTGACACTGACCCTAATGCCTTCTCACATAAACCCTTCGTCCTCAGTGCAGGAACTCCCAAACTAAAATATTCCCAAAAGAGAGAGATCTTTGGACTCGGTTTGAAGACTTTGCACAAGAGAGTGTTCATAGATATAAATACAACGATTTTAAGGCACTTCCATGCAGACTTTGCCCAGTATAAAAGCAGGACTTCTGTGATACCACGGCGTTGGCTATGTTTAAACCTTGAGATCTATTTCCAATTCGGTCCCTGTATATCTAGAGCTGAAATAAAATTACGCTATCAAAAGTTCTGGGGAGGTTGAGGACAGCCCATTATTTTATTATTTTCAGGAATGCCTACCGTCCCAGCATCTGGGTTTTGAATCTTTCAAGGAGAAAAGTGACTTGACATCTTTCATGTCCCTTTCTTAGAATGTGCTGAGAAGCTTTCTGTTTTTTTACAGTAACATGAAATAAAGAGAAGAATGCAAGAGAGAATACCTAATTTTACATTCCTTTGGGATGGAGTGCAGGGGAGGGCTTACTTTGAGTCAACCTGGCTTGGCTGGTAAGCATAGGTACTGGCTGCTCAAGATGGAGCTGCAATTTCTGTTCCTTGTCCTTGGCATTTAGAAAACTACCATGACCCATTTTCAAGCTGTTCTTGCAGAAATGGGGAAGCGAATAGAACAGCAGCGTGGGAAGGCCTTTAGATGCACCCATGCAGTTGATCCATTTGACAAAGCTTCCTCTAAAGTTCCCCTGAATTTTGTTCTCTTAAAACAGGGCCGGATGCGTCACGGGGAAGCCACGCCCACCCCAGCTCCAGCAAGGGGGAGAAAAGTCACGATACGTCGCGACACATCACATGACGTGGCGAGTTTGACACCCCTGTCTTAAAACAAGCTCATGAGATCTAAGTCTGGTCAGAATTTTTGCTTCAAAAACCACATATGAGGCTAACTACCACCCCACCACATCCCCGTACAGGTTGTCCTCATTTACAGTTGCAACTATAATTGGGACCAGCAACTTATGGTGGTGGCTAAGTGAAAAATGACAAATGTACTTAAGGTGTTACTTCACCTTTCTTTTGATTTACAAAGGTCATAAAGTTACTTTTTCATCACTGTCATAACTGTGATATTGTTAAATGAGGCAGACACTAAACAAGGACTACCTGTAATTCCTTCATTTGGGCAAAGACAGCTAAAGATGCAGGGCGCCATCGCTACCTGACATAATGAGTTGACAAGTTCAAAGCCCACTGCATCCTGGTTATAACATTAGCCAGGACTAGCCATAAAAAAGATTGAAAGACATTCCCCAATAGAAACTTATTGTCTTCCAACTGCAGTTGGTGACACATCTGACCTTTCCATTCATTTTTTTAAAAGCTCTTTCCAGTTTTTCTTTACTGTTTCAAAAGCTGTTGCAAAAAAAAAAGCGCCCATCTTTCCGTCAATTTGATGACACATTACAATGGCCAATATATTTCGCATTTCACGGATTCCTCAACGACTTGTCACGATGAAACATATGTGAGAAGAACCTGAACAAATGTAGTGACATGATCAAAGCTGTGACTCCACATATCAAAATATTTAATGCCTGTGCCGATAATGTCAATTTATTGTTTTCTGGGATTTAATGGTGCAACTGTCATTGTCCCTCTCCAGCCGTTTCAGCAATGATTGAAAACTGTAGATCAATAAAACCATTTGCTTTCTGTAGCAGGAATCCAGGCTGCTCAGAAGGTAAAAATCATTTAAGCTATTATATGTCATCCTAAAAACCAGCTTAAGTGTAATTCGAACAAGTAATGAATTGCACTGGTCTTCAGCAATTTCCTCTTGTTTTTCATTTTGCTGAGGCAGCTGGGGTGGGGAAAAATCATATGAAATTCAACACAAAGAATCTATTTTATCATCATGAAACCTTAAAAGAAAAATACCCAACAACGTAATATTAGATTATTTTGGAGAAAGCTGAACAAGTAGACCGGGCTCCCAATCCTACCATTCTTTGCTAACTGGGCCCATGGGAATTGCAATCCTAACCATCTGAAAGACATTTGGTTGGATCACTGCACGGCGTATCTTTCATATTTGATACCTGCAGCAGATTATTTTTTTTAACACTCCTTTTCTCCCTCACTGGATGCCAGTTTGGGCTAGAAACCGGGAGACTGTGAGTTCTAGTCCCACCTTAGGCCCCAAAGGGTGGATGCCTCTGGGCCAGTCATTCTCTCTCAGCCCTAGAAAGAAAGCAATGGCAAGCCACTTCCAAAACATGCTGCCAATAAAATTGACTCAAAGTCATAAAATCTCCAAATGTTCCTATCCTTTGTTACTTTTATTCCAGTTCTTGCTTGCCTGTAAAGAGTTCATTTTTAATGCTGTAAATATATTGTACCTTCAGGCCCTGAGTTAAATAAAAGTCACCATCAGTCAGTTGCAAAAGGCAGCTTTACTTGGGAGAGCTTACATCTGCAACACTACCTTTAATTTTTTTTTAAATAATAACATCTGCCTATATCCCAAGTCCTTGAAAAGGACTTGATAGGTGGGCAAATCCAGTCTAAACATCTGGCTGACTGTGTAATCAATCATAATAAATTGGCTTTCATCCTTTGAGGGCCATTTCTGAAAACATTTAGATCACATCCAATGCTTCCTTAGTTTCTATATACCAAAGTTTTCTCGGCAGAGAATCTACCAAGCTTCTTCCTTCAGTGCCCTTTGCCATCTTCAATTAATTCTCAATGTTTAGGTATAATTTGGGAATCTGATGGAAGTAGATGCCATTGTACTTACTTTTCCAATATCTTTAACACTTCCTGCTTAAGTGCATCCCTTACTGTAAGTTGGTTTATCATTTGATTGCAGGAAACATACATACACATGCATGCATACACACACACAAAGAGCTGATAAACTCTAAAAGTTACCAGCTTTTTATTTACAGTATTATAACCAGTGAAGTACGGTGATAAACCAAGCAATAAAAAAAATTTCTTTTGTGAGAGTCTTTTAAATTCACCTCACAGCATACCAAAGATGAGCAAAGTTCTGAAATTAAAGAGCTTAAAAGCATTTGAGGCAAGAACAGAGCAATTAGTGAAGCAACTCTAATTATGATCAGGTTATTAGTGGATTGGTTAATTACCAGAGGACCCCATCTAGTGCTCAAGTGGTCTGGCCTGCAGTACATCAAGACTCCTTATCTTATCTTCATGTATTTTCATTTTACTACATTAATTACATTACTGCTTGGGAGGAGATAGGAGCAAACAAGACATTCTTAAATGAACAGATCCAAGAATAAGCCTGTGTTACACCATTATTCTTCCAATCACTGAACAGAGGTTGATTTGCCCCAAACATGAAATCACCCTAAATGCATTCTATTAAGTCAGAACATTTAGATAATGTCAAAATTGCCTGGTTACACTTGCTAGAGCACCAAACAATAGCCATTGTGTGAGTAGCTGAAGAGATTGCAGATCATTCTCGTGAAAGCTGGACGGAAGGAAAGGAAAGAGAAGAGAGGGGGGGCGAATACAGATGTATTTTTTTTGTTAGGATATGATATTCTAACCAATGTCTACTGGTTAAAAAGGACAAATCCACCCAACCTTTTGAAATATTTACCATGCAAACTGCAATGTTCATAATTCTGCAAGCTCAGGGTTGCCCTCGTTGTGCTTCCTGCCTCTCCCATCACTCTATTTCTTGGCATTAGTTTGCATATCCCAGCTGCCAACTCTTAACAAATGAACAAGAATGTTAAGACAAATGGAAAATGTCACCCTCTCACACTTTGATCATCAATGCATTCAGTACTTGGAGAGGCAACAGCAATTAAAATATTCTACCACCTTCCCAATGAAGACCTAGGCACCATCACAATCGAACGGAATCGCTTAAGGCAGGAGTAGGCAACCTTGGCTCTTTTATGACTCATCCACGAGTCATAAAAGAGCCAAGGTTGCCTACCCCTGCCTTAAGTTCTACAAAAATCTAACAGAGAGAATCAGCTTATTTCTCTTGCAAATCTCTCCTTGGGATATTTGGATAGAATGATTAGAATGTCTAACTGGAAGCCACTTAACATGGACATGATATCTTGGTTTGTCTCCAATATTTAGCCATCACTAATCTAGCTGCCATTATCAAATTTACAATCAATTCTTTTTTTTTCTTTTTGCTTCATTTATATCTTTTTCCCCCCACTAGTAACAGTAATGCAATCCTTGGGGACATATCTAAATTTACATTCAAAAGTTCTCTAATTTCCCTAAACACCATGTCCCATATCTTTTGTGAGCTATCACAATCCTACCACACATGTTTATATGTTCCAATCTCTTTCTCACACCTCCAGCAAATATTTGTATATTTGATTTAATTTACATGGTGTTAGGTACCACCTCCATGTCACTTTATATCCATTTATATCCATTTTCCTTAACTCTAACTGACATATTCTTATATACTCTTCTATTCCAAATATTTTTCCAATCTTTATCATTTATTTCTCCTAAATCTATTTCCCAAATTAAGTTTAAACCTTTTACCTGATCTTCTATTTCAGTTAATATTCTATATATTTTCCCAAGTCTTCCTTCACCTACATATTCTTCATTTATGATATCTTGGTTCTATATCAGTTCGCCACGGCCAACTCACCATGGCCAACTCGCCAGGGGAAAACTTGCCACGGAACAAGACTTACACTAACATCGAAGAAGTGGCAGGATAGAATCATTAAAGAAAGGATGAAAAAAGGAGGGACAACATGAAACGGGAATGACTAAAATTAGAATTATTTTTTAAAATTATTTTGAACAATTAAATTGAATCGTTAAATTGTCCCGTGGTGAGTTGTCCCACAGTGAGTTGGCCGTGGTGAGTTGATCATGGAGAGTTGGCGGTGGTGAGTCGGCCACAGCTAGTTGGCCAAAGTGATTTGTCCCATTCCGTGATATCTTCCCAAAAGTGAACAACTCCTGAAAATGACAATACCGCCAAAAAGTGCCATCCAACCCATCTCTGGACACAAAGCCATTCGTTTATTAGGGCAGTTTCTCCCATCTAGTATTCTCCAAAGAAGTTGGAAGAGGAATCCAGAATTCAAAGGCATCTTTTGACCACCACATTGCTTAGGACTTCTGGGGGTCACGTCCCATGCAACTAGAGAACAGCAAGTTGGAAAAGCCAGAGCTGTTGGGCCTGAAGTCTGTCTCCCTTGTTACACTGAGTATGCAGTTTATACAAGTTGCTTCTCAGACTCTTAATTACTTTGTTCAGATTGTTTCTAAAGTTCTCTTAGAGATAGGCTTATTGTCACATAAGGAGGCAAACACAGCAGTGATGTCTTAATTCTGCAGTGAAGGGGTTAAATGTAAGCATGTCCAAGACTTGGGGATTTCTTCTTTGTTTTTACTTGAGTTCTTGCTCTGCCCATCTGGCTGCCTCCCTCTCTGCCTCTTAGGGTTTATTTCAAACATATGGCACTAAAATAAACCTGTCCAAAGATGTCTTCCACAAGAGAAATGATTTTCCCAATGAGCAAAGTCTGACACAGTTTGGAAAGATGCAAAAAAGAAAAAAAAACCACCACGACTATATAATATCCTAAGCACTAATCTTTCATTTCTACTCCTTGCTCTTGGGAAAAACAAAACAAGAAAGCAACCAGGGCTCCGAAGGACTGGGGGTAGGAGAAGAAATTGGTGGCGGTTCTCTTAAATTCTGTGAAAGTCCTTGCTATTGTATCAATTTCCATTAAGAAATTAAAGAATGTTCGGTTAGACAAAAGTCAAGTTTAGAAATGCCCATGGTGAATTAGAATTAGATGGGAGAATTTAAAACTCTGAACAAAGAGCTTTTAGAGCTTTTTCCTACCATTTTTTTGCCTTGAGTTATTTATTTATTTATTTATTTATAGTTACATTTATATACCGCCCTATTCCCTGAGGACTCAGGGCGGTTTACAGGGAATTAAAATCCACCATACAAAAGTTAAAAAACCAATTAAAAAAAATATTAAATTACCCTGTATACATTAAAACCCCAATTAAAAATTTCTCCTCAGCCTGGGCCTGAGAGCTCAAAGAGCCAGGTCTTCAGGCCCCGGCGGAATGATCGGAGGTCGGGGGCAGTCCTCAGCTCCACCGGCAGCTGGTTCCAGAGGGCAGGCGCTCCCACCGAGAAGGCCCTATCCCTGGGTGTCACCCGCCGGCAATCTCTCACCGGCGGCACCCTGAGCAGACCCTCCCTGTGGGAGCGCACTGGGCGAAGGGCGTTTGATGCCGGCGTTTGAGTTATGAAGTTGTAGAAGTAAAAAGTCTTCATCATGATTCATCCAACCTGGGAATAAACAACATGGTGACTGCTTTAGAAAGAAGGAAAGCCAGACAGAAAGATGGTTCTAGTAGAAAAAGGGCTGAGCACATGTAGGGAGTGAGTTTTTATACCCTTTGGAGCCTTTTGTTTGGAGTTATTTCCTGTTTGAGGCTTTGTATTTCCTGTGTCACATATTCTAACCTGAGTCTGGGTGTGCCTTTCTGGTATTCTTGATGGTGGTGGGTTAATCCTATTATGTCCCCTGCTTCCCTGGGGCTGTGACTGATGTTGACTCTAGAGATCTTTCTTCCTAATCCCAGTTTCCTGACAAGATTATCACATCTGCATTCCTGCAGATTTGGTTTCTGCTTGGGACAGAGAGACTTGGGGGCAGGGTTGGTTTCTACTTTTAAAATCCTTTAGGGAAATATATTCTGCCCTTTTAATATTTCCTTCTCTGGGGGGGGCGGGGCTGACTTCCCACAAAGTCTACTCAGCGTCTTCCCCTGAGCCATCTTGATCCACTTCTCACAATCAACTTCACATCATCCAAATGGAGGATTATGCTCTATTTAGTTTCCAATTTCGTTTGTTGAGGCTGAAGAACTCTTCTAAAGCCTGGTCCTCTGCTTTGTGGTGCAGCAGCAGAAGTGGCACCTCGCAATCTATAAATAGTCAACTTGCCTCTTTGCTCCAGATCTTTTCTTCCCAGTCTGTCATCCAAGGCTGCTGCCGTATCAAAGCAATGTTGTCACAAAGCAAAGACGTTTCTTGAGTGATAAAGGTGACTTACCGACTGTGCTTTACTATAGCTTCTGAAGGCCCATCAGACAGGGTTTTTTTTCCTCTTGCAGCTGTTAAGGAAGACTTGAGGAGCAATGCTTTATTGTAAAAGCAAGTAGTGGAATGGGATCTTACTCAGTGAATAGGGGGAAAAGGAACCCATATCTTAGATGGCAATAAAAAAGAAAAACTGGGGAAAAAAGAAGGGGGCTTAGTAGGAGGATGAGGCCTTCTACCAGAAAAAAAAAGAGATTAAGGACTGAAAACATTTGGTTATTTAAACAGGTTTACCATTGCTTCATCAGTTGTTTATCTTTTCAGTCTTCTTCTGCGAATCGGAAGAATGGTGAAAAGACTACCTGAGCCACCAAGTTGTAAGGTTTTTCTTTTAGTTTATGAAATGGAGAGAGAAGGTGTAGGCAATAAAAGGGATTAGGTATGAGAAAATGAGTGGCATTGCCAACTTGCTGGCAAACAAGGGGGTTCGGCTAGAGATGGCGAGGAAGAGGTCCTATTGAGTTTGTGGGCTTGGATTATGTGGTGCGGGAGTAAGAATAATGGCAGGTGTGTCTTCGCTGTGCTGGGTTGGGGGAGATATGGTAGGAGACACCCAAGTTGGTATTAGAAATATGGAAATCTCTTGTCATGGGGGGTGAGTTATTACCCCCCGTAGATAGGGCGTGCAACTTGGGGGTCCTCCTAGACTCACAGCTCTCTTTAGAAGATCATATTGGAGCTGTGACTAGGGGGGCCTTTGCCCAGGTTCGCCTGGTGGGCCAGTTGCGGCCCTATCTGGACCGGGATGCCTTGCGTACAGTCACTCATGCGCTCGTGACCTCTCGTCTGGACTACTGTAATGCTCTCTACATGGGGCTGCCCTTGAAGACCACTCGGAGGCTCCAACTGGTGCAGAATGCAGCCGCGCGAGTTGTGTTGGGAGTCTCCCGATACTCCCATGTTACACCTTTGCTCCGCGACCTGCATTGGCTGCTGGTTGCCCTCTGGGTGAGATTCAAGGTGTTGGTAATGACTTACAAAGCCCTACATGGCATGGGTCCGGATTACCTATGGCAACACCTGCAGCCGGCGTCAACTTCCCTCCGTCCAGTGCGCTCCCACAGAGAGGGCCTCCTCGGGGTGCCTCCGATCAAAGAATGTCGATTGGTGGCCCCTAGGGGGAGGGCGTTCTCTGTGGGTGCGCCAGACCTTTGGAACCGCTTGCCGGTCGAGCTCCGGATGGCCCCCGACCTTCGCTCCTTCCGGCGGGATCTAAAAACTTATTTATTTGAGCAATCCGGCCTGGTTTGATGGGTTTGGGGGTTGGGGTTTAACATGGTTTTTAATTACTGTATATATCGGGCATAATATTTAATTGTTTTTTTAACTTTTGTATTTTGTTTTTAATATTTATTGCCCTGTACACCGCCCTGAGTCCCTCGGGAGAAGGGCGGTATAAAAATTTAATAAATAAATAAATAAATAAATAAATAAATAAATAAATAAATAAATAAATAAATAAATAAATAAATATAAAGGGCCACGAAATGGCCTTGATGGGAATATTCAGAAGCCATTATGGAAACAACAAAGGCAGAAGCATTTCTTAAGCTCTGGAAAACCAGTTAGGATTAGAAAGAAATTCTGGCTGGTTCCTCCCTGGCTCAGTGGAAATAAGAAGGGCGGAAGGGGTAAAATACAAGCCGACTTGCAAGATTCTATTCTTGTAGTCTATCTCAATAAAACATAGATCTAATTTTCCTGTGTAATTGGTTTCCTGATTTCCTACGTCATAGGGCATGGACAATTGAGTATGGATCTCCACTTCCACCCAGGTACCTCACAACTGAGGTTTGCAAGGGACAGGGAAAAGGGGATTCTTTGGGTTTGCTTGTTTTAAACCATGATTGTAGTTGTGATCATTAACTGTAGCTGCCACTTTATTTTGGTTTTTCACTCTGACCTTCCATCTTGTTCCTTAGGGGGAACGTGGGCTACAAAAGGAAAAATAAGGATGCTAAAAATAAATATAATTAAAATATAAGAGAATATCCAATACCTGCACCACGAGCATGGCTTTCATCATTTTCATACCGATTTGCACTTAGTTCATTGCTGCATAAAATATTAAAGGCTCTTGTTAATCCTAATGATCTTGGCTTTTTTATATTTTAATTCCCCCCCCCACACACACACACACAAACGCTTCTACTTATTTCCAGAGTGCACTTCAGTATACCCAAGGACACCTTGTGGAATATGCTTATCGCCCTGATAAATGTTTCTCTCCTTGTTGAAAATTATTCAAGTTAGAGAGGAACCAATGGCCTGAGCCTTTGCTAAAGCATGTATCCAAGTCAAGTTGGGTTTAATCACTTATCGATTCATAACAGGATTCTCTACATTGCTTTCTAAAGCAGATTCAGTCCTGGAAAGCAGGGAGGGAAGGAAAGAAAAATACCCAAGCTATCGCCCTAATGGCAAAGTCATTTGCGGTGATCAGCTACCATTCATACCGGTCTGATGAAAAATGGCTTATAAGCTGTGATTTCTGCAAGAAGATAGAGTACCCATAGTTACATTTTGACATGCAGGGAAAAATGGCATGCAATTATGATTTCCTAAATGGAACAACTCTGTATCACTGAAAGAAGATATTTAACCCTTTGGCACTGTTTCTGCTATTGTGCTACATTGGCGTGGGTAGAATTATGTTGGGGACTGAAATCCCTAACAGAACTGGATTCAAATTGGTGACGGCACCCCATAGAATATAAAGCTAGATTTTCCAGTGTACCTGTTTCAACCAGATTGAACCCAGCTCAATTCCCTGGGTTCATAATTATTTATTCCGTTTGCATTTTGTCATTAAAATATTTTGGGGTGGCTGACATTTTGGGAAAATGTCACCCCCAAGTAAAATGCTAACATCTACAATATACAGTGGAGTTAACTAAAACTAAGTCAATACTTCATCCAGTTTTTTACTACAAAACTGATCCCAAAGATAATGTCAAAAACAACCGTAGCAGACTAGTACAAACATCTTGTGGAGTTCATTAGATCTTTTTTCCCAACTAGGAGAATTTAAGATTGGACTTTTTTTTTATTTCCCCAGTTTCCAGTTGGAGGATAATATTAATCTATGGAATTAAGTCACCGATGAAGACATCATTTTTTTTAAAGAAACAGCATATTTTAATAAATGCTTAAAAGTTGATCTGCAAAACTCATCTGTGTTTGGGAACACACATTAGTTAGTTTATAGGCATGTAGGATGACCATTACAATTTTCTCGCCTCCAGAAAAAGGATTCGCAGAATACCTATACAAAAGTTTTGAGGGAAAAGTATTAATAAACATCAATGCATGCACATTGGTAATAGGAGCTGAAGAAAACTAATAGAGAGAGGAAAAATTTGGAGGGGAAAAAATTAAAGGAATCATTAGCTATATTTTCATAATTTCAGCAAAATGGGTAGGAAGCTTAGATTTCAGAGCGTCTTCTTTCATTATTTCCAGCTAAACAAAGTTAAAATGACAAGGCTGATGCTGAAGCAAAGCCATATAAAGCCAATCATCTCATCTAAAGCTGAGCCTTATTAATCTCTCCATTAATGCATGCTTCTAAAACAGGGGTCTTCAGTGTGACCGGCTGAGGAATTCTGGGAGTTGAAGTCCATGAGACATAAAAGGGCCAAGTTTGAAGACCTCTGTTCTAAAACATCTTTTACAGTCAATAGGTTTTCCTTATTATACAGCTATAATAACTGCATCTGTAAGTTAGCAGTGTCTATTTCTGAATTGCAATCTACATGCAAGCTGTAGCAGATGCATTTTCATGCAAAAATAAGTGCCATTTGATGAGGAAAACCCAAAAGGATCTTTCAGACCTCTGTATTACAGTTCTATACACAAGACTTGAGTTGGGGAAAAAAAACCCTATAGGCATAAATTGAGCTCCCCCTCCCCCGTTGTCCATCCTTAATCTGCTGTAGTGTGTGGGCTAGCAAATGATGCAGGCCAAGACAAGGAAAAGTGGATTCTTCAAGATTCATTTCATTTCCCATCTGCTAGGAGAGAAATAACCACCGTTCACTCTCTAATGTGGGGTGGGGAGGGACAGGACTGGATATCTAGATGAGAGGATTTAGACACCTGTCAAGTTAGGTTGAAGGCCCTAGAGAGATGAATAGGGTGAAGTGGAAGGAAGGTCCCAACACTTTGACCCAGTGCAATCCTTTCTCTGACCCGTAACTAATCAGTGTTGTTCTGAAAAAGCATTAGACCAGTGATGGAGAACCTTTTAGAGACCGAGTGCTCAAACTGCAACCCAAAACCCACTTATGGATCATCGGGTGCTGGGTGGGCGTGGCCCATTGGGTGGGTGTGGCCCATTGGGTGGGACTAAAAAGTTCAATCAATTCCAACTTTGCGAGATCTTTTTTGTCCCCGCGAGAAGTTGAAATTGATTGAACTTTTTTTTTTGCACATGTCGGCGGAAGCCTAAAGTGAAAAGGTTTTATAAAACCCAGCTGAAGGCCAAGGACTGGGGCGACGGCACACGTGCCCACAGAGAGGGCTCTGCGTGCCACCTGTGTGGCATGCGTGCCATAGGTTCGCCACCATGGCACTAGACACATGTTGAAAAACAGTTTGGTGGGTAGATATCATGCATGAAAGCAGGAGCATGATGAAGCAGGAAGTAATTTATTTATTTATTTATTTATTTATTTATTTATTTATTAAATTTTTATACCGCCCTTCTCCCGAAGGACTCAGGGCGGTGAACAGGGCATATCTTAAAACTACAAAAGTACAAAAGTTAAAAAAGAATTAAATTATTGCCCACAATAAAAACAATAAAAATATATATAAATATTAAAACCCTAAGTGATTCCCCATCAGGCCAGGCCAGCTTGTTCAAATAAATGGGTCTTTAACCCGCGCCGGAAGGAGCGGAGATCCGGTGCCATCCGGAGCTCAACCGGCAGCTGGTTCCACAAAGCCGGAGCGCCCACAGAGAAGGCCCTCCCCCTGGGGGCCACCAGCCGACATTCTCTGACTGGAGGCACCCTGAGGAGGCCCTCTCTGTGGGAACGCACGGGACGGAGGGGAGTCGACGCCGGCAGCAGGTGGTCCCCGAGGTATTCCGGACCCATGCCATGTAAGGACTTAAAAACCATCACTAAGACCTTGAACCTCACCCGGAAGACAACTGGTAACCAATGCAGCTCGCGGAGCAAAGGTGTAACATGGGAATACCGGGAAACTCCCAAGACAACTCTCGCGGCCGCATTCTGTACCAGTTGGAGCCTCCGAGTGGTCTTCAAGGGAAGCCCCATGTAGAGAGCATTGCAATAGTCAAGACGAGAGGTCACGAGCGCATGAGTGACCGTACACAGGGCATCCCGGTCTAGATAGGGCTGCAACTGCCGCACCAGGCGAACCTGTGCGAAAGCCCCCCTGGTCCCGGCTACTACATGATCTTCTAAGGTAAGCCGTGCATCCAGGAGGACTCCCAAGTTGCGAGCCCTATCTACGGGGGGTAAAGACTCACCCCCCATAGAAAGTGATGGAACGTTTTGAATGTCCCGGGATGCCGGAATGTACAGCCACTCAGTCTTGTCAGGGTTGAGTTGAAGTCTGTTCCTCCCCATCCAGACCCGAACCGCCTCCAGGCAACGGGACATCACAGCGAGGGCATCACTGGGGTGGTTTGGGGTCGAAATGAAAAGTTGGGTATCATCAGCATATTGATGATACCCAACTCCAAAACCACGAATGATCTCACCCAGCGGTTTCATGTAGATGTTGAACAGGAGAGGCGAGAGAACCGAACCCTGAGGAACTCCACAAACGAGAGACCTAGGGGCCGATCTCTGCCCCCCTGCCAACACCGACTGCGAACGTCCCAGGAGATAGGAGGAGAACCACCGAAGAACTGTGCCTCCCACTCCCAATCCCCTGAGACGCCGCAGCAGGATACCATGGTCGATGGTATCGAAAGCCGCCGAGAGGTCTAATAGGACCAGGACAGAGGAATATCCCCTATCCCGGGCCCTCCAGAGATCATTCACCAGAGCGACCAATGCCGTCTCCGTGCTGTACCCGGGCCTGAAACCCGATTGGTACGGGTCCAGATAATCCGCTTCATCCAGGACCAGAGGGAGCTGATGCGCCACCACACTCTCAACAACCTTCGCAAGAAAGCGAAGGTTGGAGACTGGACGAAAGTTGTTCAAGACAGCTGGGTCCAAGGCAGGCTTCTTGAGGAGAGGTCTCACCACCGCCTCCTTCAAGACGGTGGGGAAATTACCCTCACTCAAAGAAGCAGATATCACCGCCTGGAACCAGCCTCGTGTCCTCTCCCTGGCTGCATAAACCAGCCAGGAACGGCACGGATCCAATAAACATGTGGTGGAGCTCAACCTCCCCATAATCCTGTCCACTTCATCAGGGGTGAATAATAACTAATAATAACTAATGTTGAAAAGTAATAATAGTCCCAAAGCATAAACTACGAGTACTATACGTAGTACTAACCATGAGCACTAACTTAACACTACCTTTATTGTAAGGCTACCGAAGCAGAATCTTGCAAGTCTAAAAGCATTTGTCCCTTCCTTTTATTTGTACTTTCTAGGAAACTGGGTTTCAGGGCCCGTCCGACGAGTCACCAAAAGAATGAAACCGGAACGGGAGCTGGTTCTCCTAAGCCACGTTTATTAGCCTCATAAACAATTGCTCGAAGACAAACGAAGTCAGCGTTGATTCTACAGTATCATCAACGCTGTTAAATAGCCAGCCAAGGCACCACCCTCCACCACACCCCTAATCATTTCACCCCGCCCACACCCTTCTTAACTAACGCCTCCCATGGTTCCCACCCTTTGGGACCCGCCCCACCACCACTGCAACCGGTAAGCCACCCCCCAGGCCAAACCACCCTCTCTTTCCCCAGAGCCTCGCACGCTTTCATCTTCCCCCTCAGCTTTCCATTCCGCCGCAGGCCTCGCCCTGAGCCCTTCCCCAACCCGCGGAGGTTCTCCCCCACCCCCTGAGACACTCAGGCGCCCAGCCACATCTTGCCCCCAGTCTCTGAAGGCCGGCAGAACGTTTCCCGGCCGAACACGGCAGCTGTGCTTTTCCCCGGCCCGTTGGCCACTTCCGGGAGCCGCCGGGCCGATCCGCGCCTCCCCAGCTGACGAGCGGGCCGCCGCTGCCTTCCCAGTTGTCGGGCGGTTGTTTCGCCTTCCCCTGGCTCGTTGGCCACTGCCAGGAGCCGCCGGGCCGATCCGCGCCTCCCCAGCTGACGAGCGGGCCGCCGCCGCCTCCCCAGCTGACGGGCGGTTGTTTCGGGAGCGCCGAAGAAGAGGAGACTGGCAAGGGTCGCTGGGAACGGGTAGGGCGCTCCGTGGCCTCCTCGGGTGCTGGGCAGACGGGTGCTGGGGCGGGGCAACGGCCGAGCACCGTCCTGGCCCTCCAGGAATCCGCGGGCGCCGGCACTCAGTCTCGGGGCCTGGCGAAGCGTTCCGTGGGCGACGGCGGTGGTTTTCGGGGTCTGGCGGGGCGCCCCGCAGGTGCCGGCGGTCTGGTGAGTCGCCCCGCGGCCCGTCCGAATGTCGGGCGTGCCAGGCCCGACATGCCGCCCCCCCTACCAAGGGTCCTCCTGCAGACGTAGAGAACATGGTTATAGAATCATTCACTCTGCACACACCTCCGCGTCCCCTACCCCCCGGCCTGCTAGGATGGGCTCGGTGGAATGCCCGGACCAAACGTGGAGCATGGACGTCTTCCCGCGACACCCACGTTGCCTCCTCCACCGGGTACCCCTTCCACCGAAGGAGATACTGTATAACGCCCCTCCGCACCCTGGAGTCCAACACCTCCTGCACCTCATACTGGTCAGCATGAACCAGTCCGGGACCCACCTCCCCTACCGCCGTAGAAGCCGCTGGAGCAGGTTTCAGCAGGCTGCTATGGAACACCGGGTGGACCTTACCCAAGAATTTAGGCAACCGCAGTCGCACCGTCACCGGGTTTACCACCTGCACCACCCGGAACGGCCCGAGGTATTTGGGTCCTAGCTTGCGGCACGGGACCTGTAACCGTAAATACTTGGTGGACAAGTAAACCAGGTCCCCCACCCGCGGTGTAACAAAGGGTTTTCGCTTCTTGTCCGCCTGTGCTTTGGCCGCCACGGCGGACCGGTCCAATGCTTCTTTCGCCGCCCCCCAGACGGCCGTGATCTGACGCATCCAGTCCTGCGGCGAGCATGAAGACCCCTCCTCCTGGAGGCATTCAGCAAAGGGAACAAATTCGTGACCTGTGACCACCCGATATGGAGAGAAGCCAGTACTACTGTGAACCGCGTTATTGTACGCCACTTCAGCAAGCGCTAACAGGTCCACCCAGTCCGTCTGCCGAAAAGAGACGTAGCTTCGCAGATAGCGTTCAACGGCAGCGTTGGCTCGTTCTGCGGCCCCGTTGGTGCTGGGGTGATAGGCCGTACTCAGTCCCTGCGACGAGCCGATATGACGCAAGAAGTCTCTCCAAAATCGAGCCGTGAACTGCACCCCTCTGTCTGAGATTACACGCCGCGGCACTCCATGCAGTCGGTATATTTGCGTGAGAAACAACCAAGCTAGTCGACGAGCTGATGGTAACCCTTTACACGGAACAAAGTGTGCCTGTTTGGAAAACAGGTCGACCACTGTCCAAATAACGGTGTGACCCTTACTCTCTGGGAGGTCCACAATGAAGTCCATGGCGATGTCTTGCCATGGCCGAGACGGGTCAGCTACTTGTTGCAAAAGCCCCAAAGGCTTCCCAACCTGGGGTTTTGTAGTAGCACAGACATGACAACGCCGCACATACTCCTCAATGTCACTCTTCATGCGGGGCCACCAAAACTGACGACGTGCCAGATGCAAGGTTTTCACAAACCCGAAATGTCCCGCCTGTTTGGTGTCATGACACCCATGCAGAACGCGTGGCCGCACAGTCTCAGGTACATACAATCGTGTCCCATGCCACGCCAGGCCGTCCCGCATAGTTAATAGTCCCGGATTACTCCGTAACCAGGCGTCCTCCTGTAAGGTCCTTTGGATGGCCTGGTTCAAATTCTCCTCCGCCACCTGTCCAGCGCTCTCCGAAGCATCCCCCTCCTTCACCAGTGTCGGGATGAGTGCTTGCACCACCTCCTCCCTCCTACTGTCAAACTGTGGCATGCGGGATAGAGCATCCGCCAGAAAGTTTCGACCCCCCGGCACATACTTCAGCACAAACCTGAAGCGGCGGAAGTATAGAGCCCACCTGACATGCTTAGGCGACAGGCGGCGAGGGGTTTGTAGGGCCTCCAGGTTTTTATGGTCCGTCCACAGTTCAAATGGACGGGAGGCCCCTTCCAGGAGGTGTCGCCAAGTCTCTAAGGCCCTTCCCAGTTGTCGGGCGGTTGTTTCGCCTTCCCCTGGCTTGTTGGCCACTGCCGGGAGCCGCCGGGCCGATCCGCGCCTCCCCAGCTGACGAGCGGGCCGCCACCGCCTCCCCAGCTGACGGGCGGTTGTTTCGGGAGCGCCGAAGAAGAGGAGACTGGCAAGGGTCGCTGGGAACGGGTAGGGCGCTCCGTGGCCTCCTCGGGTGCTGGGCAGACGGGTGCTGGGGCGGGGCAACGGCCGAGCACCGTCCTGGCCCTCCAGGAATCCGCGGGCGCCGGCACTCAGTCTCGGGGCCTGGCGAAGCGTTCCGTGGGCGACGGCGGTGGTTTTCGGGGTCTGGCGGGGCGCCCCGCAGGTGCCGGCGGTCTGGTGAGTCGCCCCGCGGCCCGTCCGAATGTCGGGCGTGCCAGGCCCGACACTGGGACCGGTCTTTTCTGAGCTGCTTCCTACATAGCTTTTCTTCTGTTTTCTTCACAATTCCTTCGTTGGGCTGAGATACCTTTTGTCTGATCATTGTCAAGATTGCAGCTCTTCTTCCTGCCTCCAAGGTTATTCTCATGGTCCATTTCATTTCCCTTGGGGGCGAAAGAAGAGAAGAGGCCGTTTCTTCTCACCATGTTCGATTCTGACCTCAGAACGGCTTGCTTTGGCCCCATCTGCTCTGCTGTCCCTAATTATGTACACCTAAAAATTGTTTAGGGCCACTCTCTGTCTCTCATTTTAACAATTGCGTCATCTCCCATGTGTTTTTAAACAGGTCCTAACTCTACCAAACTTTGGAAGAGCAGCCGCCGTCTAATACGCCACCGTCACAGAAGGCACAAATGCCACAACCCTGATTTAAAAGACAGTAAGGTTGTGTTATTATGTATATTTGAGCAAGCTCCACTAGATTTGGTGGAACTAAACTCCCAAGCAGCTGTGCACAGAATTGTACTGATCCTTCTTGTAGCAGCAGAAAAGCTGTGTTAGTCTCTAGTAGGCAAAAATTCAGAGGGTGTCTGGTAGCCCCTTTTCAGGTTCACAAACATTATTAACAGACATGAGCTTTCGTGAGCCTCATCCCTGCATCTATTTATTATTTGTGTAACTCAGGGATATGAAATCAGCAGCTTCCAGCAGCTGCCGTATTGTTATTTCCAAGCGTCGCTTATCACTGGACATCCTGAGTGGAAACTGCTGAGAGAGGATCAGCGTTTAGCAATATCTGGGCAATCGTATTTTTCTTGCAGTTGTTGTAAAGTACCTAGTTGGTGGGATTGCGCCAGGAGTTGCAGTGGAGGGTCCCATTGTAATAAGACACCTGAATATGAAATGAAAATTATTAGTGGTTCCATCATGAGCCTTAAGTCCCATAAGGCACCAGGTCAACGAGATGCATGGTACAATTGCAAGCCTTTCTACCAAGCAGAAACATTTCATGGGATTTGTTGCCGAGGGGGCACTGCTGGCATCAATCACAATAATAATCTGCCTTAACAGACTAGTGATTTGGAGCTTTGCAATTTTTTTTAGAAGAATACTCCAGCAAATTTGACCCAAATGATGAAACCGACCACCACTGAGTCAGAAGGCCTATTGCAAATAAATTCATCCCATTCAAACAATTTACTTTGATATCTCTCTCTCTCTCTCTCTCTCTCTCTCTCTCTCTCTCTCTCTCTCTCTCTCTCTCTCTCTCTCTCTCTCTCTCTCTCTCTCTCTCTCTCTCTCTCTCCCCTCCCCCCCACATCCCCATATTTCTGTAATTTAAACCATCTACTTTCCATGAGCCTTCCTAGTTCTTCGGGCGATAGGCCTTCCCCACAGTGTTGTTTTTGAAAGATCATTTGAAAACTCTGCTCTGATGGGGCCTCTGCTCAAAATTATTAATGTCTCCGTTGTCACTGGACTTTGAGTGGGTGGATGCTTGCCTTGGCCTTCAGCAACGTGTCACCTACGACGTGAATTGAGAGGGTTTCGTAAGAAATAGATTTTGGGGGTGCTATTAATGGGAAAACTGTCAGATTCTGCAAGCTTTCGTTTGCCAGAGAAATAAATAAATAACACAAATCACACCAGCCGGCACCCTCGCCCTGCCTCAATCTCCCGAAACCTCTTTTTTTTTTTTTTGCTGTTTGCCTCCACAAGCAAAAGATAATTCATAAATGCACTTTGCTTTGACAGCAATTGGGTTAAAAACCATCTGGCAGGAATGTTGCAAGCCAGTCTTGCAGCGACAACAGTGTAATTCTTGAAGCATCTGTGTACCTTGGGGATCCATTACAGTGGTGTCACAAAGAGAATATGAGAAAATGAGGGCTCAAAAAAGCCCACTTTGGATGGCGTCGCCGGTTACACCATGTTGGGGTTGCTGAGGAGGCGAAACGGTGTTTGCTTATTTGCTTGCAATATTTTATGGCCGCAATTCAGCGTGAACAATGGAAATGGTCTGTAGGCTTCGTGGAGACTCCCTTCGGAGGATGTCTTCACAAGGTCACCGAAGATGAGCCCAAAAGTTGTTGGGAAGGCAAAAGAAGAGAGGTCTAAAAAAGTAACAAACCACCTTGTGGGTTAGATTTATACCTCTCGGCAGAAGAGAAAGGACAAAAAAGAAAAAAAGGAAAAAGACAGGAGATATTTAAAGTCTGTTTGAAGCCACATAAATAGTGATTTATAATAAGGTTTGTGGGTATGTGGCACAGTGCCTGCCCTTTCAATTATAGAAACAATGCTCAGAAAGATTGTGATGCCCAAAAGATCTTGACCTACCCACCTTCCCGGCAAGAAAATGCTACTTCTAGTCTTTGGTCTACTACCATAATTTATAGGGACAATAGCTGCAAATTAACCTTTCCTGCTGCTTGGCCTTCCTCTTAAGTCACCCTACCGAGGGGGTTTCCACATGATGGATCTTTCCCGAAGTTTTTGGTTTTATGTACAGCATATCCAACTTGAGACCTCAGAGCCACAGTTCTAATCATCTGCACATTTCACATACATATACTGTACATACACAACACTATACACACACACACACACACACACACACAAACATACACACAAACCTCTGCCATCCTACGTACATGTAGAGGCTTAATTACATTGCAACTTTTCTGGCTTTGCAGACCAGCAAAGGGGGGGGAGAGGGGGTGCTTCCACATGAGCAGTGGGTGCACACATGGAGCTTCACACGCATGTGTGCTCACCCCTTGCTCGCGCAAGTGTAGCCGCATGCAAATGTCTGCTTGCCCACCATTTCCACAGCCCGCTTCCAAACAGGCTTCAGCCCAGCACCATGGCCCAGGGGTTGGGGACCCCTGCTTTACACCACAGCCCAGTTAAGATTTTCATTGAAACACTAATTTGATAGAAATTTCAGCCCAGCCCATAAATATCCATTAATCTATGAAAACCTTTGAGCCTGCAGTTCATTACAAATTGAACTTCAGCACTGCAATATGCTCCGGGTATAGCTTTTTTTGGGGGGGGGGCTGAATGTAAATCATTATTCTTATTTTCCCAGGCAGCAAAAAAGGCAGGTTTATTAGGCACCTGATGAGCTTTCCTAGATGCCTGTGGATTATACACAAACTCTAATGTGGCTGATACGAACGACATGGGCAGTCTGATTTCACTCTGCATCATCATGGGCACAACAGAATAATCCCTGGCTTGGGTTCTCATCTTAAAGTGCAATCCTATGCATGTTTATGGAGATTCTCAATCATCCAGGTCCTGGTTGTCCCAAAGGTGTTTTTTCCCCAAAACACCTTCCCCCCCGCCCCTTTGAAAACATTTCATTTCTCATCCAAAAAGCTTCTTCAATTCTGAAGAAGAACTGAAGAAGCTTCTTGGATGAGAAGTGAAACATTTTCAAAAAAAAGGAAAACCAAGAATGCCCAGTTGCCTTTTGGAAAAAGTACCTTTGGGACAATCCTATGCATGATTTTTTTTTCAGATGTAAGATCTATTTTGTTTAATGGAGGCTTCTTTTAGGTATCTTGAGCCTCGGGTATGAATCACGGCGACTAAGACTGAACATTTTTCTAAGCCAGCTAGGTGTGGTGATCAAGCTGTGGTGGCCTGCTTCTCAAGCCATAAACCATGGTTTACAAAACAAATGGATGGATTGACAGAACACACTAAGTATCAAAATAAAGTATCTTATAGTGCTTCTGTAATGTGCAACCCTAGTCAGACCAAATTTTAAGATATGGCTTGCATGTCGTAGAAACCCACTCAGGTTGAATTTTGAGAATGGCAAGATTCATTGTTATAGAAAACCAAAGGGATAGTAAATGTGTTTCATTCATACAGTAGGACCTCTAGTAGTTTACAAAACATGGAAGGAAGGCTGTAGATCAGAGAATTTTGACCACTGTAATGCAGATCAGCTTTGTACCATAATTTTAGCATAGGTTTAGTTGGAACTGGGAATGGAAATAACTAAAAATGTGAAGTGGAAACGACACACATAGATATAGTGCAGAGGGAACATCATGTCGGATAGATTCTCTGCTGTCATCCTTCATACATCAATATTTTGATATAACTTCTGAGGAAAGAAGGCCCAACTTTTAGAACTGCTTCCTTAGATTCGGAAGCTATGATCCACATAACACTCTACTTCTTAACTTGTCGCTTTTTTACATTTCATTTAATATGGTATAAGAGTTCCTTTGTGACTGAATCGTTTGTCCTGGACTGTACAAGTTGAATCTTCTTGAACATTGTCAAAAAAAACAAAAACTGACACCCACTTACACATGTACAGCATGTAGTCTGAGAAGCCAAACATAAATATTGTGGCCTTACTTGACAACTGTCCTATTCTACAGCTCCTGACAGGCCATAAAAATAAGTTTATCAAACTCAAAGGAAGTTGTCACATAAAACCTACCAGTCGTGGCATAAGAAAATACGCTCAAGGAGAATGGAAAGAAAAACAATGTGCAAAGGAAATCTAAGTGCAAATTTCAGGGAAATTGAAGTTCAACCAAAAATGAGCAATGTTTAAAAATCTATTACAGTTATCTGTTTTAGCTTAGTATGAGGTATTGCACTTAATTTTTTTAAAAAAATAGTTCATGACTAAATGGGAACATGTTCATATTGCGTAATTACTACAGTGGTACCTCGGTACTCAACTGCTTGAAAACTCAACAGAGTTGATACTTGATGCATTTTGATGTGAAAATGTTGTCCCAGTACTCAGTACTCAACACAATGCTCTAGGAAGAGGGTCACAGCTCTGGGGAATATACAGGAAGTTAGTCATGATGGGAAGGTCACTGCAAAAGGACAGGAAGTTGGCAGTGCTGGGAAGGTCAATGACGTATGAAAAGACAGAGAGAAAGTTCTTCCCAGCCAAAACAAAGGATTACATGGAAACTCACATGGTTTGTTTGAGATTCATCCTTTTTAGTACCCATCACACCTCCTAGAGCCAATTAACACCAAGTACCAAGGGATGTGATGGCTCAGTGGGTTAGGACGCTGAGCTTGTTGATCAGAAGGTCAGCAGTTTGGTGGGTCGAATCCTGAGTGCCACGTAACAGAGTGAGCACCTGTTACTCGTCCCAGCTTCTGCCAACCTAGCAGTTCGAAAGCACATAAAAATGCAAGTAGAAAAATAGGGACCACTACAGTGGGAAGGTAACAGCGTTCTGTGCGACTTTGGCATCTAGTCATGCCAGCCACATGAC
Source organism: Vipera berus (assembly GCF_964194415.1). NCBI lineage: Eukaryota > Metazoa > Chordata > Lepidosauria > Squamata > Viperidae > Vipera > Vipera berus. Next base: position 84,499,640 of record NC_138203.1, read on the forward strand.
CACGGAGACGTCCTTGGACAAGCGCTGGCTCTTCGGCTTTGAAACAGAGATGAGCACCCTAGAGTTGGAAATGACTAGCATGCATGTGCGGGGGAACCTTTACCTTTACCAAGGTACCACAGTATAGTGCTTTAAATCTGCTATGCAAACAATTGCCTAAAGCAATGTTCAGAAAAAAACTGTTCTTTTAATACAATTTTCATTAAGTTTGGACTGGTTTTAAGTGCCAGACTAAGGGTCAAAATTGGACACTTAATTCTCATCCACAGGAACCAACTCAGTACAGAGAACATTCAAAAGAGCATTTACTGAAAAGTAAAGGTAGAATTTACTTTCTCTGTAATGTTATTTATATTCGGGACATAACATACAGTCTTAAAAAGATGAAAGAAATTACCTTGGTGTGAAGGATGGGAATGCACTGCTGATTTCATTAAAATGACATCAGTGCCAATAAAGATAAATACATAGGTGGAAACTCAAATCAGTTTTCCAGTAACGAGTCTAACCACATATATAGTTCCAATTTTTTTCTGAAAATCCATACTTACGTACACTAGGATGAATTGTTCTAGTTTCAAATAAGACTTTTACAAGGTTCCTGAAAAATATATTTACCGATTTTTGAAGAACAAACATTGAAAGATTTCCATTAATATGAAGTATTGAAATGTCTGTATCCATTGCTGCTCTCTGCATATTTTTAGGAAAAGCCATACCAAACAATTAGAGAAAATACTACTTCGAACACATGCCTAAGTTGAAATATAGAGGGATTTCTTTTATGCTAAAATTAATTCCCCATTTTAGCTTGTAGATTAACACGCCTATTTGGGCACGTGATTTTATGAAATAACTCAGCGTCAACAAGAAAAAAATATCAGATTGGCAAGGCATGTGAGCAAGAAAAAGATCTATCTGTTTTGGATTTGAATCCTTTTATTGAGGTCTAATTTTGAAACATTTAATTCTGTGTTGCACCCGTAGAATCAGTTCATGTATTATTGCCCAGTTCCCCAAAATATCAGAAAACATTAATCTTTGATTTTGTAGATGCTACTATAGATTGCCTGATAGTAGGCTCTAACATTCAGTAATAAAGAATTTGAGCAAGTATTAATGGTCTCATTTCCCCCACCCCAAACTGGTAAATCACTATCTGCATGGAGACCTCTGAGGACAGGCATATTGTGAACACAACTGATAATACAAACAATACAAATAGCCATTATGGTATAAAGCATTCAGGGTAACAGGATTAAGCTGAAATCACTCATTTCAATCAGGCCTTCTCTAGATAAAAGTTCCTTTGAAAGGCAAGAATCAAATTTGCTCTTTGATAGGAGGTATAAGAGGATTAAGAACCACTAGGACACTTCCTCGGCTTTGCAATGCCTTAGTTTATGGGGGGAGAGAGAGAGTAATAAAACATGACTATAGGGCAGGGGTCCCCAACCCCCAGTCCGTGGACCGGTACTGGGCTGCAGCATGCCAGCAATCGGTCCGCACAAACAAGCAAAGCCTCATCCACGGGATGCAGGCAGCACACAAAACCATGCTCCCTCCGGTCCACGGAAAAACCTATCTCCACGGAACTGGTCCCTGGTGCCCAAAAGGTTGGGGGACCTCTGATATAGGACATAAGACAGACCATCTTCTCTCTGATTTCCTTGTCTCTTTTTCCTCCCTATCAAATCTAGCATTGAATCTGAGAGCCACACCTGATGCCACTGTGTCTGTAGGAGAACAGGCAGAGCTGGAGGCCAGAATCAAGTGCATCATTAGTTTAGAGTCATTAACGTTCCCATAAACGGTCCAGGTCCCACCCTTCCTGAATTCCATTAACCCTTATCTGGTGCCAATTGAGTGTTGAACTTTACGTGTAGTTGACTAGATTTTTGTGCATAAGGCTTGAATAAATCTTCTTATGCTGAAATATAACGAAAGATCCTGATTCTTTGACCTGACGGTGCCTGTATTGTTATGATGTGCATAAACCACCAATGAGCCAGTTGCATTTAGCCTAGCTTATTAGGGTCTAGAAAGATCAGAGTTCAAAGTGTTGTGCAAAATTAGCAAAATGGGTTACTTGAAACGGCCATGGTTAACCATGGCTAAGCATGTTCTACAAATCCAGCTACTGAACTCCAGTGGGGATTTCATCTCAATAAACACTTGAGTGAACAGCATCCGAACAAGAATCTTTTCACAAGGTAATTGGAGTACGAGGACAAAATAATTACATTTTCTCCTCCACGGTACTGCAATCCCAATTATCAGCTCCTTCCCTAATAGCAATTACGGTAGTTACATTACAGGGTTGTTTTTTTAAAAAAAAGTGATCATAAATACCAAGATTCAAATACAAAGATAAATTTAAAAAATTGTCTAATTTAGCACATTGAGAAAGCAATTAGATCCAGGTACTGTTTCCAAAATTCTATTCCAGTTCTAGTGGATATAAATAACAACAGCAACAATATAATCCACTATCCTTTCAATAATCACTTTATTTGGAAAGAAATTTAGAATTTAAGGTAATAGAATTAAAAATCACTGTTGATAATAGATTTATCTGGCCAACTTCAGGCAGCCCTTGGGCCCATTTTACATGGAGCAAAAATAACCCCAATTTAATTAACCCCAAATTCATTAACCCAATTAACCAAAAGAATGCAGTTTAAAAATAAATATAGGGCATGCAAGCAACAAACCTATTTCTAGCTGGCCCAGCCAGATCACTTCTGTTTTCTATTCAGACACCCATTATTTTTTATTTGTATCAGAAAACTGAGGGAGTGGGGGCGGGCTAAGAACACATGATATTTCAGTGAGACTGCAAACTAGATGAAAGCAACAATAAGATAAACTAAATCATGCTATGCCTTGCATTTAAATGCCATGTATCAGTGTTCTCAACCTTGGTCATTTTAAGATAGGTGAACTTCAACTCCCAGAATTCCCCAGCCAGCATGGCTGAGATTGAGAAAGACTGCCATATAAACAAAAAAAGAAGCATCACTTTCACATAGCACAGAATATGTAAGACTTCTCTCAACCAGGCAAGTAAATGCAAGAGTAGATTTCTCAGGACATGAAAGCTTTGATAAGTAGATTTATTGCAGAAAAGCTAATGATGCCATTATGGGGGGGGGAATTCCAGTTACTGCAGTGTATCAAATAGAAGCCATCTTATATAATGACATCAAGATTAACATTCTTGACCACCATTCACCTGGTCGCATGTTATATAACAAGCTAGAATCCTCTTTCTTTGAGCAGAAGGGATGCCTCCAAAGGGAACACCTTTCTGTTGTTTTGATATCAGATTGGACTGGTACAGGCTGTTTGCTTGCAACCATGTGTGAGAACTGGCCCTCATATAGTAACTATGATAACATGGGTGTAGCACAGCAGTGGTGGGACTCAACTGGTTCGCACCAGTTCGGTAGAACCGGTAGCTAAATTTTGTTGAGTTTGGAGAACCGGCTGAACCCACGCTGCTTCCTGTAGGCTGTTCTAGGCCTAGGCAGCCTATAGGAGGTCTCCTAGACCTAGAACAGCCCGCCGGAAGTGCATTGTTGTCACTTCCGGAAGTCCGTTCTAGGCCTAGTGGTGGTCTCCCAGGCCTAGAACCAGTGGTGGGATTCAGCCGGTTCGCATCACTTTGGCACAACCAGTAGTTAATTTTTTTATTGCCCAGACCCAGAATGGACTTCCGGAAGTGACATCCACAAAGAGAAACGGTTGTTCACATATTTGAATGCTACCGCTGCCTAGAATGGCCCACAGGAAGTGCATTGATATCACTTCCAGAAGTCCATTCTAGGCCTCGGAGGCCCAGGCCTGCATTCATGCAGAGAACCAATTTGAATCCCACCACTGTAGCACAGGTATAGAATAGGTATTACCTGGCTCAACAGCAATAACTGTGAGAGGGATCCAGGTGTCCTGGTGGACCACCACTTAAGTATGAGCCAGCAGTGTGCATCAAGACAATGAGAAGCGACCTATCTGATAACTTACAAGGCATTGGTATGGAAACCTGGTTGGCAGAAAAAGAAAGCTAGAGTTAGGTTTAAAAAATGATCTACTAGAGCAGGGGTCAGCAACCTGAAACAGTGAAAGAGCCACTCGGAACCAGTTCCCTCACAAAAGGGAAAACTGGGAGCCTCAAAAAATGTGTGCACATGCGCGTACATGTGCGCATGCGCAGAACAGGGTTTGACTGAAGAGTGGAGCCAAGGCGAGCTATGCACCTACCCTGCATATTTGAATTGATTAGTTGAACTTTTTTAGTCCCACTTTTTTGGGGGGGACTGCACATGGCAGAGGACTGGGAGCCGTGGGAGATGGCTGAAAGAGCCGCATGCAGCTCCGGAGCCGCGGGTTGCAGACCTGTGTACTAGAGAGATCCTAAAGGTTACTCTACTAGTGAGGTGTGATGTACTAGGATGAGAAATAGAAAATATTTATGAAACAAAATCAGAATATATTTATGTAAGTATTATGTGTGTTCTAGTTATTATAACTCTTGTGTAGAGAAATAAAGGAAATTTGGGTTATGGATGTTATTATGGATGTTAAAGGTTAAATTGGAATATTGTAACTAAAAACTAAGAACTAGGTAAAATTTAAAAACAGGACATGGATATGTATAAGTAAAACTAGATTGATAAATGCTTTAACTGAACTTGTTATGGTTATAAATTTACTAGTTTAAGTATGTTATATTAAATGTTAAGGGAAATAGAGAAGGAATTTTTGATAATGTAATCTGAGATTCATACTAAAAATTTTGTTACTGAACTATTGATTACCCAGTCACCACGATGCTTTCTAAATACTTGGATGTTAAATTGATAAACTAATAAAACTTGTTATATAAAAAAAGACAATGAGAAGCATTAGTACCACTTTATACTGGACTGGTAAGACCACACTTGGAATACTGTATCCAGTTCTGGCCACCATGATACAAAAAAAGATGTCAAGATTCTAGAAAGATTTTTAGAGAAGGGCAATGAAGATGATTAGAGGACTGGAGGCTAAAAACATACAATGAATGGTTGTGGGAACTGGATTGTGTAGTCTAACAAAGAGAAGGACTGGGATGACATGATAGCAGTTTTCCAATATTCGAGGAGCTGTCACAGAGAAGAGGGGGTCGACCTATTTTCCAAAATGCCTGAGGGCAGAACAAGATGAGAGACAGATTCACTACATCATGGTCGAAATACTGGATTTTGTTTCCCTACGCGTTTTATCAGATGAAAGATTATCAGAGAGAGATCCAACCTAGTATTAAGGAGAAATTTCCTGTCAGTGAGGACAGTGAAATAGCCTGCCTCCAGAAGTTGCAGGTGCTCTATCACTGGAGGTTTTAAAGAAGAGATTGGACAGCCATTTGTCCAGAATGGGATCCCCTGCTTGACCAAAGGAATGTACTAGGTCCCTTCCAACCCTGTTATTCTGTATTCTGATGTTTTTACACACAGTGTACAATACTGGTTTATATAACAGTTCTTATCTGAGTGCACGAAACAATTGTCTTAGTGCATGAAACAATGCTTATTTAGATAAGGTGCACAGGGAAACAAAATCAGTGTTTAGACCACGATGCAGTGAATCTACCTCTCATCTTGCAAAGAAGGGAAACTTGACATGCCATAGGCTTGAGTGGCCTGAAAATCTTTTTTCTATCATCCAGCCACATTATTTCAGCATTGTTTAATCCTTGTTCGTTGATAGTATGGAGATATTCTGTGGGAAGTCAGCCTTCACTTATACATCTGATGGTCTTTCCAGGTCTCCAATGTTTGTGGAGAGGCTATAAAACAGTGAAGAAGAAAAACTTCAGTCTCTCACAAGGAAACAGCAAGAACCAATGCGCTGAACATCTAATAAGGGAACATGGCTTCTTGATGTTGCCTGCATGGAAAAATGTATCTATTATCTGGCCATGGGCACGCCTGCTAATTCAAGCAGGGCAATGGGTGCCTTTCAAATGTGGAAAGTGCTGGAGGACAACCAATTTTAGACAAGGCTCCATTTTGCAATTTGCTGAGCCTCACGCTTAATCCAGTCCCAACATTGGGGATTCATTTGTGATCTTCCTGCAGAGAGTACTGTGTTCCCTATTCATCTCACTGTACCCAGGCTTATTAAGTTGCCAATTTATCTACCTGCCACAGGTAAATAAATGTTTCATAAGCGGAAGTTACTGAGCACTGGTGGAATAAAGTAGACTGTATAAATAAATAAAGTGACAATCTGTTGTCTTCAAACAGATAAATAACATTTGTTTATACCCTGCTTCTGACTTTAATTCAGGAAGACATGTAAACAGCAACTCTGGCAGTTCACATTTGGTTTTCTTCTCTTCCTTCATATCTCAGATCATACTTGATTCCAGTGAATTATGGAAAGTCCTCAGACGTCTCATTTATACTTCAAAAGTTGCTGAAGAAAAAGGAGGTTAGGAGATAAAGAGAAAAGTTAGCAAGATGATTTTTAAAAAAAGTAGATGGGATATGAAAAGGATAATAATAAAACTGGTAAATTTACTGCTGGAATATAATCCATAAGAAATTTACCAGCTAAATTTAACAGTCTGGTCAAATGATGGCATATTGGACAAAATACTGCAATAGTTTTATAGAGAGCTATCTAGATCCTTCTCCCATTTTTACAATATTCTCGTTTCGTGCCAGCAGCCCGGCACTGACAATCTACTTTTTAACAGCTTCATGACATAGAAAGCTCTGATTTCCTTCCTAGAATTGTCATTTCAAGCTAATGAATTCCCTAGAGCTCACAAAAGAAAAACTTTTTTTTCTCTCTGTAAAACTTGGAAACACCTGCTGTTCACCTGTTATTGTTATCGGGAATAAAAGAAAGGAATGAACGGGAGGAGGCCAAGATAGAAAGAGATTTACATAAAATGAAAGACCTGGAAATCAGGAAGTTGAGATTTCTTGATTATAGTTTTTGACCAGTGTGAGAGGTCAGGAAAGAATATTTGGACACCACTAAATCCGATCTGATTACACCACATTAAGCATAACAAGTTTGTCAATGGAGTATAATACATAAACGAGTAAGCAGATGAAGATCTTCAATCAGATCAATTAACTGAGCAACCCAGTATGAGAAAAAAATAAGTACAGGTCCAGTCCTCCTTGTACGACCACAATTGTGCCCAAAACTTCTGTTTGCTAAGTGAGACCTTTGTTAAGTGAGTTTTGCCCCATTTTACAATCTTTCTTGCCCCAGTTGTTAAGTGAATCACTGTAGCTGATAAGTTAGTAACACGGTTGTTAAGTGAAACTGACTTTCCCTATTGACTTTGCTTGTCAGAAAGTCACAAAAGGTGATCGCATGACTCCGGGACACTGCAATAAGTACAAGTCAGTTGCCAGGCCTCTGAATTTTGATCACGTGACCATGGGGATGCTGCAACAGTTGTAAGGGTGGAAAACGATCTCCTAAGTCACTTTTTTCAGTGATATTGTAACTTCATATAGTCACTAAGGACTACCTGTAGGTTGAAACAACCAGTCATATGGAGAGAATGCATGTCCAAATCACAAAATATTATAAATATATGAAAAAAGTGAATAGGTTGAGGGAATGACCAAGGAGGTGATAGGTTCATGGAGGTGATGAGATACTCTAAAAACAGAGGTGCCAAAGTTTAAGCAGCCAAAGGTAATATTTGAAGTGAGGTATAGATGTAGTGGGGGGGAAAAGGGTATGGAGAGGTACAGCAAATGTAGTGCATTAATAGATTTACCTACACTTTTTTTCCTTGTTATCACATTCCTGTAATTAACTTTGCTTATTTCTTGCTCCCTTTTTTTCTGCTTGCATGATATTACTTGCCCTAAAAAGGAGTAGCACAATGGGTTGTATACAGAGTATATGTACAGAATAGAAAGCAAATGTTCATGTTTGATTTTTTTTTTAAATTCTCCCTTTATCCTGCGTTGGTTGGCTGATTTTTATTTTATCTCTATTAATGTTTCTACCTATCCTTATTTTCGAATACCTTAAATTCTTACCAACAGAAAGGCGCATTACAGTGACCAGATTGCAATTAAGGAATGATAAAATATGGCAACTTTTCTTTTCACCACACATTTGACAAGAGTCAAAGACCAAGCTAATAAAGTAGGAATTATTGCAGCTGCATGCCCAACCTATCTAGAGGGTGCCTACCCAGAAAAGGTTATTGGAAGTTTATGAGATCAGATGGGAAAGCAAAGACAGTTTTCTTGATATGAGAGATGAGCCAAGACATGAATCCATGCCGATTTTTACGTCAATATTATTGGTAAGACTAGTGCAGAAAAAATCTGACAGGCTGGAAGAAAGGAGAAGAAAATAGGAACAGAGCCAGTAGTACTTTCAGTGAGGATATTGAAGTCTTGACTGATTAATTTGTTGGACAATGTTTCAAGGGGAAGCGGCATGATGGATGCCATAATGGCGACAAGCAAATCAATCATGAATACATGGCCAGAGAAAGGGAAACAACCGTTGCATTTTAAAAGAGCTTTCATCAACCAAGGCCTCAGCGCATGCAATGAATGTTCATGGAATTTTAAAGAGAAATGGAGAGGTCCAGAACTGGCCAGAAATTTGTTTCAACACCATCTTGTGCTAAATTCCACCAATACCAGTAGGGCTTTCTTTTAGAGAACAAAACCATTGCAAGAATCTTATTCCACCATCCACTGGCTTTTTGTGCAGAATAAAGCAGAGATCATACAAGGTAAGAAGCAGGAACCTGGACTGGCCAAAGTTTCTCTTGTGCGTCAGACACTGAAGATCTATTCCTTTTAATCTGCATTTTACAGGGATGTCTATGGAGATTCTGAGTCATCCAGGTCATGGTTGTGCCAAAGGGGCTTTTTCAGGAGGCAACTGAATTCCCTTGTTTTTCTTTGAAGATGTTTTGCTTCTCATCCAAGAAGCTTCTTCAGCTCTGACGGGATGGTGGGGAAATGGAAGGATTTATACTCCTTGCAGACATTTGGCCCAATCTGTTACGTACTGGGCTTTTTGAGGGAATACCACGTGGGTTGCTGGAGCAGCTAACGGCTCTCCAGCAACCCATACAAGTCTCCTGTGCTGCAATTGGCTATCTCCAGGCAGCAATGGTTGATTCAAATGTATTGGCTGCCGCCTAGGGGCTAGACTATATATTGCGGCTGGTTGCAGCCATTTCCCTCAGTACAGTCACAGCACGAAATAAACGATGAGTTACCCTGTACTCCGTTTCGCATCTTCATTCCTGTGTCAAAGAACCCGCTATTTAACACCATCCATTCCCCACCATCCAGTCAGAGCTGAAGAAGCTTCTTGGATGAGAAGCAAAACATCTTCAAAGAAAAGTCCATTTGCCTCCTGAAAAAGCACCTTTGTGATTTTTTTCAGGAACAGACACAATATTCTTTATCATTTGTTCAGCAGAGAAGAATGCAAGCGGTGACATTGTCCTGTTTGTTTGTTTTTCCAGTTAGCCTACTTTTCCCAGATCAACATGGAAAGTTTTCAGGGGAGATTCTTGGCAAGCAAAAAACAAGCCAGAAGAAAAGTTCACAAAGACATGGAATATTGAAACTCCTCTGTAATATAAACCTGGCTAGAGTCAATGGTTTGGAGAAGAGAGCCACATTTCAATCTATGCAAGATCATAAGGGACGCAGTGGCTCAGTGGGTTAGGACACTGAACTTGTCAATCAGAAGGTCGGCAGTTTGGCGGGTTGAATCCCAAGTGCCACGTAACAGAGTGAGCGCCTGTTACTCGTCCCAGCTTCTGCCAACCTAGCAGTTCGAAAGCACGTAAAAATGCAAGTAGAAAAATAGAGACCACTACGGTGGGAAGGTAACAGCGTTCCGTGCGCCTTTGGCATCTAGTCATGCCGGCCACATGACCACGGAGACGTCCTCGGACAAGCACTGGCTCTTCGGCTTTGAAACGGAGATGAGCACCGGCCCCTAGAGTTGGAAACGACTAGCACGCATGTGCGGGCGAACCTTTACCTTTACCTAAGATCGTATGATGCAGCCCTTTGGATTCAGAGATCAAAAGTTGCATTGGAGTGTGACTAGATGTGCCCCAAGCATCTTCTGCAAATCCTTACACCAAATAAGGTTCTGTTCCCAGATCGTGCTGCAGCTGCAGAGGGCGGCAGCATTATCTCAGAAAGCCACATTTGCTTTAAGAAATTACAGAAAGATTCTCCATTATGTGCCAGCGTGCTCCAAACAGCCTTTTGATCTTCAGATCTGAAGCGCTTCAGGGCTGTAGTATAGCAGGATTGATTCTTACCATCAAGATTCTCTGCCATCCATTTTCCTTTATTAGCAGCAGCATCCAAGATTCTGATCATAAAACCCTAAAAATACAAGACTCTTTTTGTCTTTTTCTTTTTTTGCTCCAGCATGTCTAATCTGTCAAAAAAAGATGCAACAACCCAGTCACTTGAGGAAGAGGGTTGCAACTGAGAGCCGTGGTGGCGCAGCAGTTAGAATGCGGTATGCAGACTAATTCTGCCCACTAATTCGATTCTCACCGGCTCAAGGTTGACTCAGCCTTCCACCCTTCCGAGGTCGGTAAAATGAGGACCCAGATTGTCGGGGGCAACATGCTGACTCTGTAAACTGCTTAGAGAGGGCTGTAAAGCGCTGTGAAGGGGTATATAAGTTTCTAAGTGCTATTGCTGTGCTGAAATCTATGGTTGGAATCCACCTGCATTTGTGAATGGCGAATTTGAGTATTTATACCAGATTTCTTCACTTTCTGGGTATAATGTCTTTTTCAATATTTGCCTCTTATATTTTTCTTGCAGTGCAATCCTAAGGATATAAACTCAGAAATAAGATTAACCGAAGTCAGAGTTTTTCTCCCAGTTAATTGCTATAGGTGCATATCTCTGTTTGCTTTGTGCTTAAAGTGGGACTAGAATTCCAAATGCCCACATGGCAGCTTTTTGCCCATGGATGAATGTTCTCCTGCTGCCCTAAATATTAATTTATTAAGCCTAATTCTATGCTGCTACGATCAAAATAACCTGAGGCAGCTCACATAGAAAATGAATTCAAATACAAAAAACAAAACACAATTGTTATCTTCTAAAGAGTAAAATAATATTTTTTCCCTCTCCTACAAATGTAAATGGATTTTACTACAGCTTAAAGGTCAGGGATGGCCCCTGGTTGTATGCAATCCATCAGCATGCTTTTTTAATTCTCAGAGAAACCCCCACCCCACCGCTGTCCTTTATGGGACAACAGTGAGTTCTTTTTTTAACTGAAAAGGGGTTGTGAGTTTTGTACCTATTTTTTTTTTTAAAAAATGGCCTTAGCCATTATGGAGTAGACTCCCTTAAAAGCAGACAAAGTCTGGCTAAGTCCCAAGCTGATGGAAGTGGTAGTCTTGCTGAAGATTATGATTCAACAACCGAGCTACAACGTTTAGCATGATACCTAGAAATGATGGAGAAATCACTGCAATTGCCAAATAATAACAGTGTCAAGTTTCAAAGCATGGGTTTTTCTGGTGGGACAATTATTGCTTCTCAGCTTGCCAATGAACTCGGGGGTAGGGGGGGCAGGAGAAGGAAAGGATTGGAATGCAGACTTCAGAGATTAAGAGAACAGACCGTGAGATCCAAGGACTGTTCACCAGGTGTCTGCTTAGACCCAGAAACATTTTCTCATAACAATATTAGTCCATCCAATTGGACAATGTGACCTGATCCAAGGCAGGAGAGAGAAATCTATACTTTTACTACTTGGGGTTTGGGAGGGATTTTGCCAGAGCTGGTTTTGCTTTCATATGTGCCGAAATGATGTACTCAATAAAGTTTTGCATTAAGAGATCGGATTGCCTCGAGAGTGCTTGACTGGGTTCATCAGTCAGAACCTTGACAAACAAGTGTTATGATATCCCAAGCAAGGACTCGCTAATTTAGTCTTTGCTGCTGTAGTCTTGACTTACTGAAGCTTCAAAGCTGTCTTTAAAGGTAGGCCCATTAAGAACTCATTGCAGTCATTCAACCTGGACATAACTAAAACTGTGTTTCTGATGGCCAAGCAGGGCCCCATTTACACTTATTAGTTGCCCAAAGAGATACAATACATACTACTGCCTTTCGATCATTCTAATGCCCCAGAAAAAAAAGGGGGGGGGAACCAACATTCCCTAAATTACCACCTTCTAGAGTTGTCGGGACTACATTTCCTAAAATCTTAACCCTATTGATTTTTTGTTTTGATAACTTAGGAATTCTAGATCTAGTGATCCTAATGCTTCTGCAGGATTCCAGGTTGGGAGAAGCTGAGAGATGCCAGTAGCTTAGGACCGTGGTGGCAAACCTATGGAACGCATGCCACAGGTGGTACGCAGAGCCCTCTGTGGGCACGTGTGCCATCGCCCCAGTCCTAGGCCTGGGGTTTTATAAAACCTTTTCACTTTAGGCCTCTGCTGCCGTGTGCAAAAAAAAGGTTCAATCAATCAATCAATTTCAACTTTTCGCGGGGAAAAAAAATCTCGCAAAGTTGGAATTGATTGATTGAACTTTTTAGTCCCACCCAGTCTGCCGTTACCACCACAGACACGCCCACCCAATGGGCCACACCCACTCAATGGGCCACGCCCACCCGGCACCCGACAATACACAAGTGAGTTTTGGGTTGCGGTTTGGGCACTCGTTCTCTAAAAGGTTCGCCATCACTGGCCTAGGAAGTTAAGAAGACCGATTCAACAGATAGATTGGAAAGAAACTGAAGTGTTTTGCAAAAGATAAAAAAAACCACTTTACCCCACAGTTCATTTCTTTCTTTCTTTCCCCTGAAACCACAGAGCTTCCACTATCGGCACTGTGAAGTGTCTGGATGATTTTATAGAGACAAGAATTTATTTCTGGAACTCTCTGAGTGAGAGACAAAAATGGATCATCAAGCAAGAATCTTCCCTCCCCTTTTTGCAAGGCAAATAGTTACATGGGTCCTGACACACATTTTTCCTCTGACTATGGCAGGGAGAGATTGGACGATGAAAATCACAGAAAGGTGAATTACTATTGGACATTTTCTTTAACTGCTTCCTATCAAATAGCCAAGTATTACCTTCCCGGCAGAAAGCGAGTCAAAGAAAAAACCCAATTCATAGCTGTATTAGAGAAGAAGGAAGCCACAAACAAGAATAGCAAGGAAGAGATTGTCATCTTCTTAAAGTTCCTTTTTTTTCCCTTTTGTGAAATAATTCAAAGCCCGTCGATTTGTAGATACCACGTATATAGCTCAGTGCATTTCAACTGCAACCAGAAGACACTTACAGACGGAAGTCAAGTGTCAAAAATTCGGTTCAAATACATTTCCCCTTGGGAAGCTTTAATGCAGAGAACCATATTGCCAACTGCAGGTTTCAGATGTCTTCCGATATTTTGGAGACGAGACCTCCCAACAGCGAGGATAATTAACCAGTGGAACAGCTTGCCTTCAGAAGTTGTGGGTGCTCCATCACTGGAGGTTTTTAAGAAGAGACTGGACAGCCACTTGTCTGGAATGGTGTAGGGTCTCCTGCTCAATCAGGGGGTTGGACTAAGTGACCTCCAAGGTCACTTCCAGCTCTATTCTGATTGGTTGATTTACTTCAGAGCAGTACGATATCATATCCATATCCATAATAATTTGAGACATGATTCGAGGGCCCAGTGGACCACCAGAAGTGCCCATATATCCTGCAAGCCTTGCAATATACACCTAAGTGCATATCCAGTGTTGGATATTTTTAATATTGTGTTTGTTAGATGCTTTCTCACATGTCCGCAGAGCACTGGCAAAAAGAGAAAAATGCAATAACCAACAAAATTGGGTGTGTGTGTGTGGGTGTGTGTGTGTGTGTGTGTGTGTGTGTGTGTGTATTTCTTCATCATTTCAAACACAATTTTCTCCCCTTTGTGATTATTTTCTCTCCTTGCTTTATATCCATTAAATGTCCCTCTTTAATTTTATGGCATTGATTTAGAGTTGGTAATTATTTTGGTTTAATGGTTTTAAGGTGTCTCTTGTTTTATTGTCTGCCATCAACAGGGTCTTTTTCTACAACTTGCCTTTGGGCTCCAAAACAGTTTATTACCATCATAAAAATGTCCTTGGTTAAATAATAAATAAGTTCAACCCACCCCACCATCACCCATCTCTTTTTTTTATGTTGCCACTTCCATTTGGGGGTGAATATTTATGTTTCTAAAGGTGGAAGACCTGAAATAATAATAATAAAAAAGTGGTGGGATCAAATTTAGGTATAACACAAATAGATATAATACATATTTAACCAGAAGATCCCAAATGTAGCAAAGAAACCTTTATTTCCCCTCCCCCCCAAAAAAAAAACAAATCAAGCAAATAACTATGATTTAATAGTATTCTCACAAGTCCAGATTTTGTGAGTTTGCATAAGATCGCTACATAAATCAATGTCTCTACCATTCTGGCCTGACTAAACATGGCAAAAATTCATAATCAATATTATTCAAAACCAAACCTTATACGTTAAGTTTGTTAGCAGAAACCACCTTTATTTTTTAAAGCCAACAATTCCAAATGCGAAACCAAATGTAAACATTCACAAGTAACTTAGAATGTAAGAGCATCAGTGATGCTTGACAGCATGCTAACGTTCATGTTTACTCAAAGGTAAATTCTGCTATATACAGTCAGGCAGCATTGACCCCATAACAAGGGTGACCTTGGGTGGGGATCAAAAAAATAAAAATGGCTACAACTGCACAATTTGCGGATACTGTCTTGACTCTTTTTTGACAGTCCCCAACCCACAAATGCTCTGAACATAAATTGAATTACAGAATAACACAGTTAGAAGGGACCATGGAGGTCATCTAGTCAAACTCCCCACTCAGGCAGGAAACCCTATACCGTTTCAGGCAAATGGTTGCCCAATCTCTTCTTAAAAACCTCCAGTGTTGGGAGCATCCACAACTGGCGGCAAGTCCTTCCACTGATTAATTTTTCAGGAAGTTTTTCCTTAGTTCTAGGTTGCTTCTCTCCTTGATTAGTTTCCATCCATTGCTTCTTGTCCTGCCTTCAGGTGCTTTGCAGAATAGGTGGACCCCCGCTTCTTTGTGGCAACCTCTTAGATATTAGAACACTGCTATCATGTCACCCCTAGTTCTTCTTTTCATTAAATTAGACATCCATTTCTGCAGCCGTTCTTCATATGTTTTAGCCTCCGGTCCTCCTAATCATCTTTGTTGCTCTTCTGTGCAAATCTAAACAGTATTTAGAATGACTGTAATTTAAATTAGATGTGCAAGTTCCTGTATCATACTGAGGAAAAGTGGCTTTCTCAGCCTGTTCATCATATAGTGTTGATAGGCAGTTCAAGACCCCTCTTCTCCATTCTGGACTTCAAGTAGAGGGCATCTTCAGTCAAAACCTAAATGCAGATTATTGATTGTTCTCTTATAACTGAAATAGCAAATAACCTTAGAAGGTCATTCCATGGCCTCATTTAAAGGAATAACTGAACTTAAAGCAAGGAACTACTTCTGTAAAAATGTTAATTATTGTAGAACATACCTCAAGTAAGCAGTGACAGTTCATGTCAATAGGATCACTCAGACCACCCTTCTTTTTATTGCCTTTAACTGATTCACAGACATTCACAAACGATGAGTCTCATGTCCTTTAAGTTGGACAAGAATACAGACCATTAAATGTTCTAAGTAGGGTAGGCAGCCAATAAAAATCTCAATGAGATCCAAATACTAGAAAATCCATACTCAGAAAGGATAGAATTCAGCCATAAAACACCATGACAACTCACAGGCTTAATTTAAATTAAATTAAATTTGCTGTTGTTTGTGTGAATGCAGTTCAAATTCCCATTTTCTATTAGGAATGCTTGGAAGCCTGACCTGGTTCTCAGAAATGGCATCTCTGAATGCAATTGCATTTCAAAGAATGCAATTGGCGTAGAATTTTGGCATAAAAAGCCAGACTGGCAACTAGAAAGCATGCTTTAAAACAGTATTTCCCATAACTGATGAATGCATATCCTTTTTCAGAATTCCCCAGCCAACATGGCATTGCTGAGAATCTCGAAGATGAAGCCCATGGAGCTGAAAGTTATGACGTCTTAGACCATTTGTCCAGCTAGCCTAGTTTCATAATATCAACTTGATAAACTGAAGATTACGGTGGAGGTTTAAAGAGTCCAGCTAGATTAATTATGTTCTTCTTTATTCCAATATTAATTTGTAGCTTCCTAGCCACAAGATTTTTAGTAGGCATCACACACATCACTTGTTTGATGTTTTTGCAAAAAGCTTCGAGACAAGAAACAAAATTCAGAAACTACTTTGAACAAGGGCAGCAAGAAGATAAGAATGAAGTTCATGGACAATGAAGAACTGTCCAAGCCTGTTGTTTATATTGGGGGTTTAATTTTTTTTCCCCTAAACAGCTTACTCAGCTGAACGTAAATCCAAACCAAAAAAAACAAACAAACCAGAAGTAGGAGGAAGCTACTTCACCTGAAAGAAATATGAACAGGAATTCATTGGCACAGCATAAAAAAGTTCAGATCTCATCCATCTATGTACAAAGCATTATTCTGGTAATGTTCACTTTGATTCATTGTGCCTAGTCCAAAATGATAGCAAATGGGTTCTATAAAAGTGGTGGCTTTTGGCAAAGAGGCAGCCTAAATAGTTGGACCAGAAAACTAGAAAGTGGACTGACAGTACTACGTCACTAGCTTTGAAAAATGAGTATGCCACGTCTCCACTTTTAACCTCCCCAAAAGTCAATTGGAGGCTATTGAAAGGAATAATTTTCCTCTGTCTGAATAGTGGAGATGTAAAGGGCAGGTTACAGTCAAAAGATACTCCCTTTAAGTTCCATAGTTATTTCTTACACAGTCTTGTTTCTCTAGATAAAGTTGGATTAGGCCAGGTTCAAAGTATGGATAACCACAGAAGACTCCAGTTCGATGAAGTTAAAACTGTACAAATGGACTCCTATTTGGCAATAAAGATCACAGATGCTGAAAAATGTCCCCATAGCGTATTCTAAAATATAGCTTGATGCTTTCCTTGACAAAGGAGATTCCCTAGCATTGCTTAACCCCCAATGGTATGCTCCATTGGCTACGGTACTCTGGGGAATGTAATCATATTGCATCTGGAAGATTCATGGTTATGAAAGTCTATGCTAAAACGTAAGAAACTAATTGGGTAGAAATTCTGTTTCGACATACTCAACAAAACAATGGAAGCTCCATTCTGTTACAGCCAATTGAAGTATTCCTCCATGAAAGCAACCTGTCCATTTTAAGATGTGGGCAGGGAGACAAATTGTTGTATTGGTTAAGCCACCAGGGTAGAAACTGCTCCACTCCTGCCTTAGGCCCAAAGCCAACTGGATGACCTTGAGCCAATCACGCTCTCTCAGCCCTAGGAAGCAGCAAACCACATCCAAAATCTTGCCAAAAAGCTCCAAGGACTTGTCCAGGAAGTTGCCAGCACTCAAGATGGATGGACAGACAAATGGGAGGGAGGGAGGGAGGGGGCATGCAATATGGCATTAATTTCTCTTACCAACTTGAGTCCAAACTTGAGAATTCTTGCTTTAGTATGTCATATGTAAGCAGTATAATATTTCCATCCACCAAACATCAGTCTGACATGTAGTTCAATTGCACTACTTTCAAATTCAGACACAGATCATTGGAATAAAATAATGTAGGAGGTTTAGCATTCTGGAGAGTAGTCCACAACCCAGAATATTAAAGGCAATGGATCTTCAATCATTTTGGAAGAGCGATGGAGGTGATTGGACTCATCAGTATCTCTAACAAACATACCAGAGACATACAACCACTGAGGGTCTACTGCTCAAGATGTCTGAACCAATTTGCAAGCTTCTCCTGAAACCTGCAAAAGCACTGCTAGACCATGGGAAAATATATATGCAATATAAGAAATTATGACTCATTTGAGGAGAGAAAAGATGTGGCTGATTAAATAGTGTACGTGGGGACCATGTATGCACACTCAGACAGCCCGAAACACTTTTTTTGGCATCAGTTCTGAATCACTCCACCCTTGTAATCAGTGTACCATGGAATAGCAGCATGCTAACCGGTAACAAGGGGGACGCGGTGGCTCAGTGGGTTAGGACGCTGAGCTTGTCGATCGGAAGGTCGGCAGTTTGGCGGGTCGAATCCCGAGTGCCGCGTAACAGAGTGAGCGCCTGTTACTCGCCCCAGCTTCTGCCAACCTAGCAGTTCGAAAGCATGTCAAAATGCAAGTAGAAAAATAGGGACCACTACGGTGGGAAGGTAACAGCTTTCCGTGTGCCTTTGGCGTCTAGTCATGCCGGCCACATGACCACGGAGACGTCCTCGGACAAGCGCTGGCTCTTCGGCTTTGAAACGGAGATGAGCACCGGCCCCTAGAGTCGGAAACGACTAGCACGCATGTGCGGGGGAACCTTTACCTTTACCTTTAACCGGTAACAAACAAACAAACAAAAGACGGCATTACTCCACTCCAATTGTGGTTCAGCATCTCCTTTTTAAAAATCTGTATGTTCCACTAAGAAATCATGACCAAAGCTAGATGAAAAAGCTGGAATGAAGCTTGATTTATCAAGCCTGGGCAACGTTTGAGTTGAACTCCACAGGACCAGACAAACTGAATACAAAGAAACTGGCTAGTAGCCTGGCTAAACACTATCCCTATAACTGAGCAGATTAGAATTGTCATACTTCAGCATGCGAGTAGATTATATGATGCTGGGAAAGGCACAAAGAAAGAAAGAGAAGAGAATGACCAGCCACAAGGTTGATGAGCTCGATTAATGTGGCAATGGGGGCTGCAATAGAGATTGAAGGATTGAGGGTGAAGGTTTGTTCTCCAAGCTTGAAGGACTGGATAAGAGACAGATCATCATGGATAAAATCTATCTGCGTGTAGCTGCTATGAGTCAACTCCATCTTGATAGCAGATGATGAATCAGTCAATCAATAGAAATGATCTTTCCAGTGACATCTCTGATTCTGAAAGAAATGCTTTCCCCTGTGCATAGTGTTTGCATCAGTAGCGAACCTCACTTACAGATGGAAGCACTGATGATCAGTTGTGGACTGTAGATAAATTGTAGGATGTTCAAGAATAATAAATAAGGTTGAGATCTCGGCTGTTCTGCCAAATTATTCAGAAGTTGACGTTCACTTCAGGTTTGCCTACAGAAATACACAAAAACTATAGGAAACGCTGAAACTAATTTTGGCACAAACTAGCCAACACTTTCTTTGTACTTTTCTTTCATAGATAGCTTTGAGCATCTGAAAATAAATTAGAACTTTTTTTTGTTTATTATTCATCAGAATTTTAAGGCCACTCTGGGCAGCAAACATATAGTATAAAACATCAACAGTTGAAACACACACACCTCCATGGAAGTCTCCTCATTGAAAATCTCAAAGACACCTGTACCATTACACCCATGCTGGAATTGCATATCTAACAGACAGGCCCTAATGCCTGAAGGAAGAACCAGGTCTTCATGGCTTTCTGAAAGGCAAACAAATTTGGAGTCATTTGTAACTCATGCTCATGTCCTAGTTATCATGGCACAGAGATGTCCCATTAACCATTTGTTGAGAACTTGTTCTTATGAGCCTGCATTTCAAGATTACACTGATGATTACTGCCACTGTCGAGGCAGACTAAAGCTGGGCTAAAATGTTCCAGCATGAAACTGGTGTTTTCCACCCTATGCCAGCAGAAAACCCTTTTCCACTCTATGTCGTACAAACATTACATGGAGGAGCAACCTGCAAAGGCTTGGTGATCTGCTGGTCTCCACTTGACCCACCGTAGAACCACCTGACCCATCTAGTCAAAGACAGTTTGCTGTGATAGCAAGAAGAAATGGAAAGCCCATTTCTTCTGTTTATTATTTTTCCTTCTTCGGGCAGGAGAATATCAACCACATGGAAGGCCGATTGCAGCCTCTTCCAGGAAGTCAGTACACCCACCGGGTCACAAAATGGAAGGTAAGAACGGGAAAAAAAATCTGCAAAAACCCACATGGCAACCTCTCTGCCATCATACAGAAGAGGAGACCTCCATTCGAGCATTTCATTTTTTTCCGGAGACTGAGAAGGTTTTTTAAAAGTTTGGCTTCCACTGGAATATTGAGAGGTCAATCTTCCTGTGAACTTTTAAAACTTCTTAAAAACACTGCATGATTGTCAGTACCCGGAATGGGATTAAAAGGCTGCAGCTTGGGAGGCCACACAGTGCCACGCAAAACATGAAGCTCTTCACAAAGGGTTGGCTTTGAGTAGTTCCTCCAACAGAGCATCATATATTTGGAGCAGCAATTGGTGCTTCATTTCCTGCTAGTAAGTGGGGAGGGAAGAACAGCAGGGGTGCCCCTTATCTTACAGTATATGCAGACAGTAATGCATATACTGTAATTTAATGAGGTGTTTTCCTCCCATCCTTGAGTCAGTGGAATGTGAACACAGCTCTTTTCACATCGACGTATTTTCCTCCAGACTCAAGGATGGGCAGATTACTGCAGATTGTGAAGAAGAGTCCTTGGCCACCATATGAATTTAGTGGCAGAGTTTCATAAGGGCTTCCTCTGCTCCAAAGATATGTATTGATCTTGATTATAAAGAATTAGCAGTTCCAAATGGTCAAGTGAGATAGTATTGAATTTGACCCCCCCCAAAAAATGTCTGCAAATCTACATGCAACTATTGCCTTTTGTAATTGTTTCAATCATAATTTCCAATGGTGCTCAGTATCACATTAAGCAAAGAATTTAACAAGTAGAAAGTTGCACATTCGAGTTACATTGGGGAAATTGTCCCATAGCAGGAAGTACTAAGACAAATCCATATTGACTTCACAGTTGAGTAGTCAGGAAACGTGCCCTGCATATGGAAAAATCTCAGTTTAATTCCTAATATTCCCAGTCAATGGGTTTTCAGTAACAGGGTAGAGAGGAAAAAACTTCTGGTGGGAATTTCATATGGCTGGTGCATTTTAACATTGATAACGCTACTGTAAGCTAAATAAAATGTAATTTCATATAAGGATTTCTGTAAGTTCATTAAAATGATGACATCTGGCATTCTAATTCATTTCTGGAATGAGAATTAGTGAATGCAAGAGAAGTTCATATTTTACAGGGTATGTATTTCTGCATATGGGGACTTATTTCATATAGAAAATGTACTGTATAAAGACACACATATATTGTTGCATTTATACCATTTTTTTTCTTGAGAATTCAAGGATATATAAGGATCTCTCTACATTTATCCCTGAATGTACCTCTTATCCCAACCTGAATATAGAGGTTGGGATAAGAGCAAGGAGATGAACCAAAGTGAACTCTATAAATTGAGTAGGAATCTGACTCTCCTACACTGGCATTGGCACTGATTGCACAGTTCTCTTTTGTATAGATCAAACTCCATATTATCTAGCTGGTTATCTGGCATTAGTCCAACAGTACAATAAGGATATACATTGGTTTTCAAAGAGCTTATATATAGAGCCATACTTGGTCACACTTGAATCTAGTGACTCAATGTCCATATTCATGTTGCTTTCCTGGCAACAAAATGGAACTGGTTCACCACTGTTGTATCCCAGAGTGCTATTATAACTTCTCATGAATCTACACAACTGGGATTTCCTAGTGATTTTATCCAAACACTTACCAGAACTGACTCTGCTTAATTTTTTTGAGATCACCCAAGGCTAGATGTTACCATCTGTACATATACTTGATCCAATTAGGTGCCATCCATTGAGATGTGCACTTGTGCTAGTACTGTGTCTTTCATGATATGTTGCATATACTGATGTAAATACATTTGTCATATAAAATGAAGGAACACAGAGTAACTTCCCAATAGACTCAAAGAGTATTGTTCTAAAGCCCTAGCTTCCAAGCTGAATTCCAGAAATATTCAGAATTCCTTGGAGACATATTAGGACTTCCCCAATTACAAAATTTGTAATGATATATCAACCTTCACTGATGGATATTTTGTCCATCACTTACAACTTGGAATTGAACGAATATGCTGTTAAATATGCTTTGAAGTTGAGAAGGACTGCTCTGGAGAACTAACAGTAAGACTGTTTCATATGCTGGAAAAACTGAATGTAAGAAAAAAACAATTGAGTGTAACTAAGAAAATACATTCAAGACTTTTCTATAATCCTTATACATATTGCAGCAAATGCAGACATGCCTTAGTAATTAAGCCAATATGGCAACAGCAATAGCTCTTAGACTTATATACCGCTTCACAGTGCTTTACAGCCCTCTCTAATCTGTTTGCAGAGTCAGCATATGGCCCCCAACAATCTGGGTCCTCATTTTACCAATCTCGGAAGGATGGAAGGCTGAGTCAACCTTGAGCCGGTCAGAATCGAACTGCTGGCAGTTAGCAGAATTAGCCTGCAATAGTGCATTCTAACCACTGCGCCACCATAGCTCCTGAAATATTGGGATGCTAGCAAAGTAGATGTGATCCATGGGCTGAATGTGGCACCTGGGAAGGATGGAAGGCTGAGTCAACCTTGAGCAGGTGAAACTTGAACTGCCAAGCTGCTGGCAGCTAGGAGTCAGCAGAAGTACCCTGCAGTATTGCATTCTAAGCCACAGAAAGATTTCACAGAAAGCAGTAAGTTTAAAAACTATTGTCTTCAAGTAGGGGTGAACAATGTTGAAACAGTCATGACACATAATTCATCACCTTACTTTCTGCAGGTTAAGAAGCCATTTGATGGAGTTCTAAAGGATTGGACTGACATTATTCAACCCTGATTAGGTGGGTTGAAAAGATTTAAGGATGGGGATGAAGTAGCAGTTCTCCCAGAGGCAAAAATATTGCATTCCCATTCTTTAAATCGGAGTTTTTCAAATTCTATTCCACAGAAACCCAGGATTCCACAAGAATCTAATGGGGTTCTATGAATGTGTATCGGCCAAAAAAGAAAACTTTGTTCAAATGCATCCAAGTTTCTGGAGTTTTTTTTTTCCTCTTGATCAGGAATTATGGGATTTGTTTCTTTTTAACTAACAGTTTCTGCTGCTTGAAAAAGTTTTAAAATCTCTGCTTCGATTCTCCCAAATAGGGTTTTAGAGAAACATTTCTAGCCTTTTTGGAGTTTCAAAGATGGGGAGGAAAGCAGAAGACCTATCAAGACAGCAATTCCCATTTCCACATTTAAAACCAACCCCATTCCTGAAAAAGTCTGAGACCCCAGGCATTTTCCTGCTAAACCTATAACAGTAATAGCACTTAGACTTATATACCGGTACCACTTCACAATGCTTTACAGCCCTCTCTAAGCAGTTTACAGAGTCAGCATATTGCCCCCAACAATCTGGGTCCTCAGTTTACCAATCTCGGAAGGATGGAAGGCTGAGTCAACCTTGAGCCGGTCAGAATCGAACTGCTGGCAGTTAGCAGAATTAGTGCATTCTAACCACTGCGCCACCATAGCTCCTGAAATATTGGGATGCTAGCAAAGTAGATGTGATCCATGGGCTGAATGTGGCACCTTTAATCCTTTTCTATCCTAAAGGGGGACCAAAAAAAACCCATTAACATCACGCCCAAGGCTTTTGAATGAGCAGGGTCTAAGTTGCTCATAAAGTAAACTTTTTGTCCTTGGTTGACATCCATTTTGTCTGTATAAAAAACTAATCTTTAGTCTAGCAGTAACTATAGTGTTACAAATTATGAGCTGCATTTTTAAAGGGGAAAGAATCTATAATGAGAGTCAGCACGGTAAAGAAGTTGAGATATATCAAAGGTGAGTTCACACCACAGAACCATACCATTCAGTCCAACTATTGTGAATTAATGGTGTCCTATCAAAAATGATAAATTTTATTGAGTAGCATCATAGATCCTGAAGCCAGATTGGTTGCATAAGTCATATGATAACAGAAGATTAATGTTTTCTGCATAGATCATCTTGAATTTTGTTCTTTGTGAGTTATTGAACAATTTACCCTTTTTCTATTTGAGTTTTATCAAAGCTATTGGACATTATCCATTCTTTATTTAAAGAAACAAGCATTGAGCTATTATTCACAGAATATGCTTCTTTTACAAATTTCCAGAATTATGTTTAACACAGTTTGTCCCTAGAACAAAGTATAATTAATCACCAAGGGTTTAGCCAAGAGAAATCAGAATATCACATCTTCACTAATGTGTTCTGAAGTTCTTTCTCACAACAGATTTACCTGCCAGAATGAATGAATGAATATATATATATATATATATATATATATATATATATATATATATATATATATATATATATATATATATATATATATATATATATATATATATATATATATATATATATATATATATATATATAAAATCCTTTTTTCCTCTTATAGTTCTTCATCTCACTCCTTTGTCCTTTCTATGTGCACCTGCAGTACATGTTAAAACTGACATCCATGTGGTAATATTTGCTTGGGATGGACATAACAAAAGATAAAGGGCAAGGTATTCTCCTTCTGACAGCATTCTCTACTCAAAATATGTACTTCAGGGCAAAACTAGGTTTACAATCCACGTACTATTCTGGTTTTTCCCAAAAAATCTTTCTTTCCACTTTTTCTAATTAAATAAGATCTCCATCCAGAACAACATCTATAAAAACAGAACGGGTGAAGGTTTACTTCTCAAAAACAAAACTTTGCAGAAACAGTGCTGGTTCCTGATTTTGGAAGATAAAAATTCAGGAGTCTCATATCAAGATCATATTGGGGTTGACTATTTGGTCATCTCCTGTCTCTTTTCCCGAGCTCAGCCTATCCTAATTTACAGATTGTTCAGGACGAACAACGAGGCTATTTTTTCCATCTTCTCATGCCCCATTTTTTATCATTTTTGCTACCTGAACTGGTAACAACCAATCCAGAGTTTGGCAGTGGCCCTCCTTCTGTAGTGCAAGGTTCAATACGGATCCAACAGTCTCAAACCATGATGTAAGTTGTGGTCACAGGGTCTGTGCTGTAGGATAGGGGCGGGGATGGTGGTGACCATTTTGCATTGGGACCACGGGTGCCGAAAACGCTGGTTTCAAACTGAGTGGTAAATATGATTATGAAATGTTCTTAATGACCAAATAGACCACTTTCATTAGATATGTAAAAATGTTTAAAAAATTAAGATTGGAATTTCATGGAGCTGAATGGTGGGGACCTCCCCCCCCCAAATAAAGCAAAATCTACACTTCCTAAACTAACGTATGCTCTTTTCCTTTTTTTAGTGAGAGAGCAATACATTTTGCTTTCTGCACTTAAAGCAGCTCTTCTGGCTGCTGTCATTAGCTCCATGTCTACAGCATCCGAAACTACACGTGTTCCAGTTCTCTCTTCCAATACGACAGAAAGGGCAACTTAACTTTAAGCTTGGGGCCAGCATTTCAACTTTTCAACTTATTTCATTTCTGCCCCTGGGATCTACAGAGGCCACAGCAAGGATGTCCTTGGATAAGATGTAGCTGAAACACTCAGCACAACTGCAATTTTATTAAAGGAATCCAAGGTTGTTTTGTAGGGAAATAAGTCCGCTTCAAAATGCAAATGATCTGCGAGTTCCAATAATGAAAGTCAAGGAGCACAGTGAACGGTATCGCTAAGATTACATGTAAAGAACTCCAAATTAATAACAATAGGCAGAGCAACCAATTTAGAACCGACAATGAAGACCCTGAACTAGTGGATAGCTTCTGCCCTTTAGGATTGACTGACCGTATTACAAGAACTAGCAGTCAAGACATGCCCTCGGATTAGCACTTGGCAGGTTAGCAGTGAAAACCCTGAAAAAGATTCTGTGATGTGATCGAAATTGTGCAGTCACTTTTTTTTCCTCTCTGACTCCCTACGAAAGTGAAGAGACTCGCTGTGACTCTCTATGGAAGAAGCAGGCTAGAGAGAGACTATTGATGCTTTTGAAGTATGGTGCTAGAGGAGACCTTCCGAGAATACCATGGACAGCCAAATAAACAAGCAAATGGATTAAACAGCAAGTCATTTCAGAGTTCTCACTCATGAATGACCAGACTCTCAAATTGTTATACTTTGTTGGCATTATGTGAAGACCTAACTCTGTGGATAAGATTAAATAGTGCTGGGGAAAGTAGTGGATGACCAGCAACAAGAGAGCTGGATTCAATCACAGTAGGGATGGTTGTCTATTGGAAGACCTGGAGCAGGGGTCTTCAAACTTGGCCCTTTTATGACTTGTGGACTTCAGTTCCCAGAATTCCTCAGCCAGTGTGCCTGGCTGAGGGATTCTGGGAGTTGACGTCCACAAGTCATTAAAGGGCCAAGTTTGAAGATCCCTTACCTGGAGGATCAGGTTGGAAACAGATCCTCCTGGAGAAAAATCTATATAAGTGGGCCGCTAAGAGTCAACATCAACGTGATGGCACACAATCAATCAATAAATCAGTCAGTCAAGTCCACTGAACCAAGGAGATTAAAAAAGCACACACAAAACATTTTGCAACATAAATTTGGTGACACAATTTGGAGGGGAGAGCAATTTAGAGCCAGATATTGCCACCCACATTGTACCACTTGCTGGACCTTTTATGCAAGAAAGCACAACTGATGTAGGAGAAAAAGCCAATAAATTATTTTAGGCATTTGAATTATATTTGACACAAAATAAATGTAAATATGCCCAGCTACTATTTTAAAGATAAAGGGGCCGAACTTACCTGACACTCTTCAACTGGAAGACTATCAATATTAATTCAGTAAAGCATCAGAAATGGGGAATATATAAGTTTAGTGTTTCCCAAGGTTGACTTTGCCGGTAACATTTATAAAATATTGAATGAAGCAGGGAAAAACGGTGCAGATGTCAATTTAGTAACTTTTTTTTAGTTCCCCTTGAAAGCAGCTGCCATAAATCTTGGATGATGCCAAGTATAAGACTGGGGATTTTGATCTTCAATGCAGTCTTTTCTATCTTTCTCAAAGTAAATGATCCTGATGGAGTTAGAGCTAAGCGGACTGACCTCTCTTCTGTGAGCTACCTATCCAATGAATCAGCAATCCATTTTTATCAGCAATACTGAGGCAGCAATTTTGTCTACCCTCAATTGAATTCCCCCCCCCATTATGGAAAGCTCAGCTAGTCAAATGGAAAACTGACATCCTGGGTTCAAGAGCTAAGCTCTGCACAAAGGCTTTCCCCAGCCTTCTTCAGAGGGTTAGGTCTTTGCATTCAAAAGTTAATTTGAACCTAGTCATTTGTGCCTCAGCTGTGAACTCTGGGTTGAGTTGTTTGATGATTCATTGGTTCATTTTCCTGGTTGTGCAGGGTCTACTCAGGAGTCTCACCCACGTTCAGAGGCGTCAACATACTCATCCCATCCTGCTTCTTCAAAGTTCGGACTTTTGCCTCCATAGGGAGTCATGGGGAATACCATGGCTTGCAAATACATATTATAATAATAATGAATGGGAAGCAAATACATCTGTATTTCGTCTTTTAGTAAGCCCTCTGCAGTGATGGAATTACCTCTGTGTATAGGAAAAGTTGTTTAACCAACTCTGGCACTTCTAGAAATTGTTCGCCACATTGAGTTTTCCTAATGGGCGGGGAACAAATTTCACCTACATTTTTCAGTTCATTATATAGATTTATATGATGAGAACAAATAAGTTTGAAATAGCTATATCAGTCTCCCTTTAATTCTTTGTTAGCAATCCAAAATATTTGTGTGTGTGTGTGTGTATAGGTAAAGGTAAAGGTTCCCCCGCACATGCGTGCTAGTCGTTTCCGACTCTAGGGGCCGGTACTCATCTCCGTTTCAAAGCTGAAGAGCCAGCGCTTGTCCGAGGACGTCTCCGTGGTCATGTGGCCGGCATGACTAGACGCCAAAGGCGCACGGAACGCTGTTACCTTCCCACCGTAGTGGTCCCTATTTTTCTACTTGCATTTTTACGTGCTTTCGAACTGCTAGGTTGGCAGAAGCTGGGACGAGTAACAGGTGCTCGCTCTGTTACGCGGCACTCCGGATTCGATCCGCCAAACTTTGATGCACTTTCTGACTGATTATGTGACATCAAATCAATATCGACTCTTAGCAATCATGCAGATAGATTTTCTCTAGGTCAATCAGTCTGCATCCAGTCCTTCAGGTCTTTCAGTGATGTACCTATTGACATTATAACTGAGTCCATTCCCCTTATTTATTTAGTTTATTTATCAATTTTCTATACCTGGGTGCTGGTTGTCTTCTTTTTCTCTTTTCTTGTTCCTCTCCCTGCTTTCTCAAGAAAACTAGGTCTCTGCATATGGTGTCCAAAATGTGACTATTAGCTTTCTTGCACACAATCTCATGCATCTAGATAACCAGGGCACATTAGAATTTTGACACAATAAGAAGAGAAAGTAAGCTAAAATTCTTGACAATCACAAACAAGCAACATCACAAACAAGCAAGGATGCTCATTCAATCCTGCTTGGCTCCCCTGCCAGCAGGAATGGCTAAATAAATTCAGAAAACATTGTCATTTATTTTTATGTCTAAATCAGGAACCATTTGTCTCCAAATACTCAGCACCACAGGCTGCAGATAAATAGACACTTATGATTCTGAGAAGCAAACAGACCAACATTCCCTGTTCTACAAAAATATGAACGCTATGCATAAGAATAATAATCCTAGAAAATGTTGGGAATTCCTCACAGCTTCAAGTTCTCACTGTATAAGAGAAGCTCTTTTAATTCCTGTGGTTTTTATGAAACCTATAGAATGGTGACATCACAAGCATTTTTTAATTGCGATGAAGCTATTAAACATCTGAATGCTTTCCATTTGTGCCATATCACCTCCAAAGGGAGTCAAGAGTCTGAACAAAATAAATATAAATACAGGCAAAGGCTGCCTTCGTTTCCCAATAAATGCCAGATGTTTGTAAAAGAGAGAGAAGGGGAAGGGGTCTTATTAACTGTTAATGATTTTATCCTGTGTCCTTTTCTGAACCTCAAGGCAATTACTATCCAGATACATATAGCAAATAAAGCATCCTGTCATTGGAGAACAGCAGTAAAATTAGTTGTCACAGGGATGTGATGCATGTGCCAGGGGAGGGTGGAGGAGCTGCAAGCAGACACATTTCATGTAGTGAACTTCGTAAATTCAGCTCCATAGAAAAATGTATCCTGTTTCTCATTCTTTTTTGGGTGGAGGGGTGTCCACCTTGTAATTTAATAACTAGTGTTGGCTTGACTTTTCAGTGCTTTTAAGAGTGTGATTTGCTTCTTTATTTGCCGTTCGGTATTCTGAGCTTCTATCTACTCATTACAAAGGTGCAGTAAATTAAAGTCAGCCTTTGGGAGAGACATCCTATCAGATAAGTGACATCCCAAGAAGGTTTTCGATGTGAAAACGCCAACGCTGAATTATTTTGGCAGCTAAAATGTGAGCCGGGCAAATGGTCTTATCTGACAAAATGTCCTCCAAGCCACATCTGTAACACAGTTTTCCTGTAAGTGAAGGAGGAAGGCGAAAAGGGATATGCCAAGAATCACATATTCTTTGCAGGATATGCCAAGAATTGCTGTGTGGCATGTGTGTGCACGTTCATCTATGTGTGAACAGGGAAAGAGCTCATATATAATCATATATTCAAGTTCCCATCTTCAAAAAAGGGGAAAAAATGAATCCAGGAAACTACAGACCTATCAGCCTGACTTCAATACCTGGGAAGATCTTGGAAAAGATAATCAAGCAATGGATCAGCGAACACCTAGAGGCAAACAAAGTCATTACCAAAAGCCAGCATGGGTTTGTCAAAAACAGATCATGCCAGACAAATCTTATTACATTTTTTGACCAGGTGACAAAATTAGTGGACCAGAGGAATGCTGTGGATATTATTTATTTATTTATTTATTTATTTATTTATTTATTTATTTATTTATTTATTTATTTATTTATTTATTTATTTATTTATTTATTTATTTATTTATTTATTTAAATTCCATTTATATCCCGCCCTTCTCCGAAGACTCAGGGCGGCTTACAAGCTTGGCAGTAGCCTTCATTCTATGTATATGCCTGCTTATTGGGGCTTTCCCCCCCCCCAAGCAGCATTATTACAAAGTCAGCTTAATTGCCCCCAACAATCTGGGTCCTCATTTTACCTACCTCGGAAGGATGGAAGGCTGAGTCAACCTTGAGCCTGGTGGGATGTGAACCTGCACTAATTGCAGGCAGCTGGTGTTACTTAAGGAGGCATTAGCCCACTGCTCCACCAAGGCTTACTTACTTTATCAAATGCCTTACTTCAGTAAGGCATTTGATAAAGTAGATCACAAACTACTACTTGATAAGATAGAAAAATGTGGGTTAGACAGCATCACCACCAGATGGATTCGTAGCTAGCTGTACTCGGTGTGTTGGTCCTCAATGGAACTGCATCTACAAGGAGGCAAGTGTGTAGTGGGGTGCCCAAGAGTTCTGTTCTGGCCCAGAGCTCTTCAACATCTTCATCAATGATTTGGATGGGGGGGATAGATGGGGAACTCATCAAATTTGCAGATGACACCAAGCTAGCAGGAATAGCCAATACTCCAGAAGATAGGCTTAAGATACAGGAGGATCTGGACAGACTTGAACACTGGTTGCTATCTAACAAAATGAAATTCAATGGTGAAAAAAGTACCATAGTTTAACGAAGAGAAGGACGAGGGGGAACATGGTAGCACTGTTCCAATATCTCAGGGGCTGCCACAAAGAGGATGGAGTCAAGCTATTTTCCAAAGCACCTGAAGGCAGGATAAGAAGCAATGGATAGAAACTAATCAAGGAGAGAAGCAACCAAGAACTAAGGAGAAACCTCCTGACAGTTAGAACAATTAACCAGTGGAACAACCTGCCTCCAGAAGCTGTGAATGCTCCAACACTGGAAGTTTTTAAGAAGAGACTGGACAGCCATTTGTCTGAAATGGTATAGGGTTCCTGCCTGAGCAGGGGGTTGGACTAGATGACCTCCAAGGTCCCTTCCAACTTTATTGTTGTTGTTGTTGTTATATTTATTTCTATCATTCTATTATCAGTCTCTCTCAATTTTGGCAACTTTAAGACAGGTGGACTTTGACTCCCAGAATTGCCAAAGTTAAGAAAAACTGTTCTACACACTCATGGGAAAAAGTGTCCCTGAGAGATCTATTCAATTTGTTTCTCAGTAGTTGTGGGAGATAGATAGATAGATAGATAGATAGATAGATAGATAGATAGATAGATAGATAGATAGATAGATAGATAGATAGATAGATAGATAGATAGATAGATAGATAGATAGATAGATAGATGGATGGATGGATGGATGGATGGATGGATGGATGGATGGATGGATGGATGGATGGATGGATGGATGGATGGATGGATGGACGGACGGACGGACGGACGGACGGACGGACGGACGGACGGACAGACAGACAGACAGACAGACAGACAGACAGACAGACAGATAGATAGATAGATAGATAGATAGATAAGGAGCTGAATGGCTGAGCTGACAAATTCAGTATCTGAGCAAATAACCTTTTTAGTGCAGTTGCCTTTATACTGCCTTGCCTCACTTCAATTGCCTCCCTGCCTGCACAGTGTGGCTTTTCAAGCTGACAGCAGATGAATGTGTCCCATAAAATAAAACTAAACTGAACATATTTGGGGGCATTTGGAAAGTACAGCTGCCTCAGGAGGAAGCAGATTATCTGAATTCTTTTCAGTCAGGTTCGGGCCTAGACAAAGGACTAAAATGGCATTGATGACCTCTGGAGGGACCATTAACAGGGGCAGCGTGGCCTTTCTACTTCTCTCAGCAGTGTCAGCAACTTTTAACGTCATCAGTGGTGGCATTCCTCTGGACCAGCTTTGGCAGTCAGGAGCAGGAGGCATAGTTATGCACTGGTTTTCTTCATCTGGGGGTGGATTCCATTCAGAGTGGACTGGAATATCAATATTCTAGTCAGGCCCATGGCCTCTTCTTCTCTGTGGGATCTCTAAGGGGTTGACACTCTCCCCAGTCTTATGTAACATCTACATGAGGCCTTTGGGTGAGGTCATCCAATAGCAAGGGGTGAGATATCATCAATATGCTGATGATACCCAGCTCCAGGGATGACCAAGCAATGCCATGAAACCTCTATCTCGGGGTTTAGAAAGTTGGGGTGGGAGGTCTGGAAGGAGAGGAACAGGCTTCAGTTCAACCTAGTAAGACTAAGTGGCATTGGGTTGTAGAGTCCCCTGGATTCAGGCTTTCTCCATCTGTGGCTCTGGATGGTGCTCAGAAAGGACTGGTTCACAAACTAAGGGACCTCCCTCTCTCATTGCTGCCGTTCCAAGAACAGGTATCAGCCATAGCCAGAAGGGCTTTTGCACAATTTTGCTAGCTGTGCCCTTTCCTGGACTGGGGGGCACCGCTCACAATCATTCATGCCTTCATGACCTCAGTGGTCGCTGTTTATGTTCAAAGTTAAAACAGACAACCCCCTCCCCCCCAAATTCACTTAGGTCCATCCCGAATTTACAACCGCTACACAAACATGTACAAACCTCACACACACACACACACACACACACACACACACATACACTACAGTTTTACGATTGCCTTTTGGGTGCTTGGCAACTGGCTCACATTTAACTCACATTTACTTGGCCTGTTCTATCTCCGGTGGGATGAGATGGCCTTGACGGAAATAAGCAAGAATCATTACAGCTTGTTTCTACCCTTCCCATCCGGCCTAAAAGGTGGAGCACACTCCAGGTTCCACCAGTTAAAGAACGGGGGACCCTGAGAACACCACACTGTCCCCCACCTCAACCCGAGATTAGATTGGACTTGACTCTCCTGGCCTTTCAAAAAGTTCTGAAGAGCTGGAAGCGTTTTGAGACCTGGGGGTTGGAGATCAGGGGACCCACGTGGTGATAGACTATCATATGTGTGCTCATTGGTAAACATTTTAAGTTTTATATTTTTGCCTTTGGGGGAGTCGTAGCTTTTTTTAAAAAAAAATATGTGTTGTTAGCTGCCCAGAGTCACATTTGCAAGATGAGCAGTTGTATAAATTTATTTTTTAAAAAATAAAAACATTTCAAATGTTTGTGTGCTGTTGGATGCCCTCTCAGATTTACTAAATCCAGAACTGATTTTATGGCATGCAATTCTGCTTTCTTGCTAATAGCTAGGACTGACCCTGAACACTTCCTGCATGCAGAATGGGAAAAACAGCCACCCAGGACTTGTATTGAACAAAGCTGCCATTTAAAGAGATGATTGTCGATTTCAGAAGAGGCAGGCACAGCCACACTTCTCTGTGCATTAATCATTCACCTGTGGAGATGGTTACCAGCATCAAATTCCTGGGTGTGCAGCTAACGAGTAGGCTGGCTCGGTCGCTCAACAGTGAGAAACTGGTGAAGCGGGCACAGCAGCGCCTGCACTTTCTGCGTCGCATGAGAAAAGCTCAGCTTCCTTCCCCTGTCCTGACCACTTGCTACAGGGGGACAATCGAGAGCATCCTGTCATACAGCATCACAGTCTGGTTTGGAAGCATCCCTGCTTCGGACAGGAAGGCAGTGCAGAGAGTGGTGAGGATGGCCGAAAAGATCATTGGCAGTTCCCTCCCTCCCATCCAGGACATAGCACAGAAGCGTTGTTTGAACAGGGTCCGTAAGATTATCTGGGACACTACACATCCTCTTCACGGCCTGTTTTCCTTGATACCTTCTGGGAGGATGCTCCGTGGTATCCGAAGCAGAATATCCAGATTCAGCAATAGTTTTAACCTTGTGAACTCTCAGGTTTCCTCCTTCCGTTATATATTCAAGATGGACAGTATTTAATATTTTATTGTTATGTATATGTAGGCGTGTGGGTCTATACTTATGATGTATATAGTATGTTTTAGGTGTGTGTCATGTATGTGTTTCACTTTGAGGGCGGGCAACTAAATTTCATTTTTGATGTGTGCTGTTGTGCCCACAGTAAAAAAATGACAATAAAGATTATCTTATCTTATAGGTAGCAGTCAAAGTGAAGGAAGACTGGGAGGCAAGCCAGTACCTGCTGTTTACCGAACCCACTTCTCAGAAAAACTACAAGTAGTCCTCGACTTATAGCCATTCCTTTAGTGACCATTCAAAGTTACCACGGCATGAAAAAGCGACTTTTGACCGTTCTTCACACTTACGACTATCACAACATCTCCAAGGTCCTGCAATCAAAATTTGGACACGTGGTAACGGGCGTGTATTTATGATGGTTGCAGTCTCCTGGGGTCACGTAATCACCTTCTGTGGACCTAGCAACTGTGGCAAGAAAGGTCATAAAATGGGGCAGGACTCACCTAACTGCTGTCTTGTTCAGCAGTGGAAATTTCTGGCTCAGTTGTAGTCGTAGGTCAAGGACCACCTGTACTTTATTGTGCCCAAGGTGGCTTGCAACTCTAGATGACTGCTCTAGAGCAGGGCTTTTCAACCTTTTCACCCATTGTACCATTTTTAGGATATGGCAACAACCGAGTACCACCAGTCGCCTAGCAAGGTGTCAAAAACTCGACGAACAAAAAAAAAAGGAAAAAAGTGATGTACAGGTAGTCCTTGATTTACAACAGTTTGCTTAGTGACTGTTCGAAGTTACAATGGCACTGAAAAAGTGCCCCTCACGCCACAGCCGAGCAAGACACCTGCCTGCCCGCCTGGCGGCGTTCTTCCTCCTGTCTGAGGTTTTCATTGTTGCGAGCATTTCTGTTGAGGATTGGCATCGGGGGTGGGGTGGGGGGTGTTTGTTTTTTATTCCCCCACCTCTGCTGGGTGGTTGCAGCAGGTTTTGGTCACTTCACATGACCTTGGGACACTGTGACCGTCATAAATATGAATCAGTGCTGCAACATTCCAGCTGATCGTCGCTTCTTCTGGCTCAGCAGAAGCACCAGGATCAGCGCTGAGCTCCAGCTGGATCCTGGCACTGATCCTGGCGCTTCCACTGAGCCCTGACAGCCACAAAGAAGCGCTGATCCTGGCGCTTCCGTTGAGCCCTGACAACCCTACAGATCCAGCCATCTCTAGCTCAGGCTTGTGCGGTGCTGCCACCGGTTCAGCTCATTCCCCTCCCCCACTACCACTTTTCTAGGATGGTCACGTACCACCTGCCACGTGCCAATGTACCACAGGTGGTACCCGTACCACTGGTTGAAAAGCCCTGCTCTAGAGGTTTATTTTGAAGACGATTGCAGAATTATGTAATAGAAGACAGCTGTGATCTCTTCCTACCCTGACAGCCACCATTCTTTGAACACTACAGACTTGCCCACAAGAAGGGTAGATGAGAAAGAGCTACCGAGGAAGTGGCAGATCCTCTACCTACCACAGATAGCAGATCTAAACCAGCTCCTGCTGTTGGAATGTTTTAAGAAAAACATTTAAGAAGAAGGTGGCAGCGCAGTGGTTAGAATGCAGTATTGCAGGCTAATTCTGCTGACTGCCAATAGTTTGATCCTGACCAGCTCAAGATGGACTCAGCCTTCCATCCTCCTGAGGTCGGTAAAATGAGGATCAGATTGTTGGGGGCAACATGCTGACATTAATATAAACCAACCAGAGAGTGCTGTAAGGCACTATGAAGAGGTATGTAAGTCTAAGTGCCATTGCTATTGTTGCTTTTCAGAGCATAGTTTGAAAATGTATACACTCACATCTGTACAACCTGCAGTCCACCAAGAAATCTAATGGAAGCTTTCTCCCTCCCCTCAAAATGCCAATTACAAATAGAGGAAGCCCAATCTGGAATAAGATTACTCTACTCCTTCAGAGTTCTGATTCGGACAAATCAGAGAATAAGGGAGGGCACACTTGCAATTTGAAACGATTTCTGCAATTCTCGGTTGTGCAAATGTCAATGCATCCAACTTGGATCCATGTCACCAGAAGTTCAATCAGTGCTATGAGCCTGATATAAACAGTGTGAACAGATGCAAAACAGGGCTTTTTTTTCTTCAGGAGAGGAGACATATGGCTTTTGTAAATTTATATTTTAAATGTTAAACATATACTAGGGCTTGCAAAACAGTATTATAATGAGTAACCACCAGTGCTTTTTTTGTAAAAGAAAAAGGTACCGGAACTCACACGTCATACAACCCGCCTTGCCTACCCTACAAGGTTCCATCCAAAAAAGGTGCTGGAACTCCGTTCTGGGCGTTCTATGAGAAAAAAAGCACTGGTAACCACACTTAGGATTTTTAGCAACCCTACCACCAATTTCTGCAGTGATACAGGGGAGGGAGAGATGTCCTTAAAATTGGGGGGGGGGGTTAGAAAGATAGAATATTGATTGAACGTCTGGTGAACTTACAAAAGTAGGGCTAACCACAGCTGAGCTGCAGTGATCCAGATGGCCACTGTATGATATCAGACAGATACGAAAAACATTACTGCTGTCTGATGGTCATCGGAAGGTTTGCAGCCCAGATCTGGGAATGATAACCAATCATGGTGAAAAAGACTTTTCCTTCCTACACAATTCAGAGATCTCTTTCATGCAGCCATCGGCCATGTAGGATGAAAACCAAGCATCTAATATAAATGCATTCTAGCTTCTGAGTGTAATCCTCACCGTTTCATAAACCAACTTAATGCCAATTTTTAAAGGCTTTCTATCTGCTTTCTACCTCGTTAAGCCTGCAAAGAAAGATATGCCGCATGTTTTTAACATAATCAAATGGGAGTTATATGTTATTTTCCACCGCTATAACCAAACACCTTTATTTATTTATTTTTAAAAAAACAATCGCTATCAAATTACACCAAAATGAAATATACAGCAAAAAGGACAAAGTTTATTAAAAAAAACACTAACCAAAATTAAAATGATTCTGGTAAGGTTTATGTCTAGGTGCAATCCAAATTTACCTGTTGAGCATCTGTTCAACATATCTAGAGTGCTCCTTAAGAGTTTCTACAGTAAGAAAAGTCACATCAGGCTCCCGACAGTTGCTTACTTACTTTTAGCCTGTGTTGACTACAGCTCACTGGTATAATTTCATATGAAATAGTCATCAGCCCATTCATTGAGTCCTTGGGGAGAAGGGTGGCATATAAATTTATAAATCTCAATCTTTCAATCTCATTCATTTCTTTTTTTTTCTCTCATGCTTTCTTCACAGCGGGCATAATCTCTGTGATCAGAATGTGGTATGACAAAAGCGCAATTCTTTACAAATGGATGTTTCATAAGGCTTTGACCCAGGGGTTTGGCAAAACACCAGTATCAGTCTCTGTAATGTAGATTGACTGATCATATTCATATGGCCACTCATCTCAAAAGATACCAAAAATGATATTTATAAGTGGGAGAGGGAGAGGGAGGGAGGGAGGAAGGGAGGGAGAGAGAGATTATAAACAACAAAGCTACCTAATTTAATAATCAGAGTGGTAGATGGGGCCATCTCAGCTGAGAGGACCTGATGTTCCACAGAATAGGGGCCTGCTTCTTCTCCCAGACCTGATGGGACATCAAATGTTATTCAGAAGAGGTGGTCCATCAAATAACTAGGCCCCATGTCACGAAGCGCTTGAAAGTTCAAAAACAACCCCTTGAATTGGATCTGGAAACAAACTGGCAACCCATGCAGTGTAATGTGTGTCCCATAACTGCCCACATTGCCATTTCTATACCAGTTAATGCTTTGGGATACTGTTCAAGGATAGCATCATGAAGAGTGTGTTACAGTAGTCTATCTAAGTTATGAGTGACAATGAACACAGCCTCCCTCTCCAGGAACAGGCACAACTGCACACAACACGAAGCTGTGTAAAGACTCTCCTAGCCACAACTGCCACCTGCTCTTCCAGGAGGACCCACAACTTGTGCACCAAGTTTATTTGGGGCAGTGCAACCCCATTTATTACCAAAGATGGCACTGTCCCCAAATCAGCAGGCCCAAATAACACTGAGCCTCCTCAGTTCAGCCTCTCTGAACACGTACAGCTTTTATGAAATTATGCATTTTCCTTACCTTTGCACATGCCTTTAGAAAATCTATGTTTACAACAGATTTGCTGAATTTCAACAAATATTAAGAATTCCATAGTTAGGGAAGTAATAGAATGTCACATGAAATTCATCTGGGTGGAACACAGGCAGTCCTTGACTTACAACAGTTCGTTTAGTGACTATTCAATATTACAACAGCACTG
The DNA here is from genome assembly GCF_964194415.1 of Vipera berus. Classification (NCBI taxonomy): domain Eukaryota; kingdom Metazoa; phylum Chordata; class Lepidosauria; order Squamata; family Viperidae; genus Vipera; species Vipera berus. The sequence continues at coordinate 84,537,988 of NC_138203.1, forward strand.
AAAAACGAACTTATGATCATTTTTCACACTTACGACCTTTCTAGCTCCCCATGGTCAAGTGTCCAAATTTCAGACGCTTGGCAACTGACTCATATTTATGATGGTTGCAGAGTCCAGGGGGTCACGTGATCACCTTTTGCGAGCTTCTGACAAGCACAGTCAATGGGAAAGGCAGATTCACTTATCAACCGTGTTGCTAATTTAACAAGTGTAGCCAGAAAGGTCGTCAAATGGGGCCAAAAACTCACTTCACAAATGTCTCAGTTAGCAACATAAATTTTAGGGTCACTTGTGGTTGTAAGTCGAGGACTACCTGCAAATAGCAACACAAATTACCCAAAAGAGAAATCTGGTTTTGCTCACATAAAGATCTAGAGAACTTTTCCAACTTTTTTTTTCTTCAAAAAAAATCAATGCACTACTATCTGCATTTTCCCCCTGTTTCAGCACTTACTGGAATGGTTTATATGATGTTTATCTCATTTTATGTAATGTAATAATGAAAAGTGCCCAAATTACAAATGGCAGCTTTGCAGTTCACGGAAGCTGTAAAAGCAAACTCATCTGTACCTGCTCTTTCAGATTTCCTTTAAAGAATCTTGCTAATGATCCTGTCCACCTTCCCATGATACTTTATCCCAGGTGTTTTCATAACCACAAATGCTGTCGGTGTACTTACAACGAATCAGCCTTACTGTAGCCCAGACCTGCCTATAGGAATAACTGCAGTAATGGTCCGAGTCCAGTGGCAGGGGGGGGGAGCCATACAGTTGCCAATACATACAACGCTTCATTTAGTGACCGTTCAAAGTTACAACTGCACTGGCAAAAGTGAGTTCTGACCGTTTTTCACACTTACGCTCGTTCCAGCATCCCAACAGTCACACGATCAAACTTCAGACGCTAGGCAACTGAGTCATGTTTATGACAGTCGCAAAGTCCCGGGCTCACGTCATCCCCCTTTGCCACCTTCTGACAAACCAAGTCAACAGGGAAGGACAGATTCACTTCACAGCCATGTTACCAACTTAACAACTGCAATGGTTCACTTAACAACTGAGGCAAGAAAGGTCGTAAGATGGGGCAAAACTCACTTAACAAAGGTCTCGCTTAGTAACAGAAATCTCGGGCTCCATTGTGGTCGTAAATCGAGGACTACCTGTACAGTAATAAACCACATTTATAGAGGGCGTTCAGAAGCTTGTCGCATGCATTAGCGAAGAACCATGTAAGCAGAGGCATTTCAAGCCCCTGTTGGATGAAAAAACAGACCCCCTGAGGTAGAAGGCTAGAGGATTGAAGTTTGAGGTAAATTAACTGTCCTGACACGCTAAAGATGTCTTCGCTGAGCTTTAGTCTAGTGGTAGTATCTAGGGATTTCTCAAGTCGAAGAATCTGGACTTCAACTTAAAAAAAAAAGAGTCTTTAAATTCTGCCTTTGGGATGAGGGAGGATTAGCTATTGTCCAAAGAAAATCTTGGAAGGGAACAAGGTAAATTGGATTATCATTCTACTTTTGCACCTCCTCAGAAAATCGCTGAGTTTTTTTTTTAAAAAATAAATAAATAAAATAAATAAACTTGCCTAAGTTTTTCATCAAAGAGAAAATGCTAAGCAAAGAAATGAATGAAAGGAGTGGAATTCACTTCTGCTAAAAGAAAGGTCTAACTCTGAGCAAGAAATAGCTTCCCCAAAACAATCTTCTTTCTTCCCTCCCTTTTTTCCTTGAACTAGATCTTTTGTGACCATGTGTAACGAATGTGAGGAAATTCCACTTCAAAAAATCCAGCCTCTGAAAGGATACAAAGGAAAACAAGGTGACCTGTCCATCCGGGTAATAGAAAAACAACACATTTTAATATGGCCCAAGGTTGGGACACACTGCTTTAGGGAAAACGTGATGCAGAATAATTGAAGAAAGTTTTGCAACCTTGCCTTTGTTCTGGAAAGAACAAAGATGATGAAAAACAAGATGATTAGGGGGCTGGAGGCTAAAACATATGACAAACGGTTGCAGGATTTGGGTGTGTCTAGTCTAGCGGAAAGAAGGACTAGGGGTGACATGATAGCAGTATTCAAATATTTGAGGGGCTGTCACAAAGAAAGGAAAAATAAGGGAAACCTATTTTCCAATGTACCAGAAGGCAAGATAGGAAACAATGGATGGAAACTAACCATGGAGAGAAGCAACCTAGAACTAAGGAGAAACTTCCTGACACTTAGAACAATTAACCAGTGGAACAACCTGCCTCCAGAAGCGGTGAACGCTCCAACACTGGAGGTTTTTAAGAAGAGACTGGACAGCTATTTGCCTGAAATGGTAAAGGGTTTCCTGCCTGAGCAGGGGGTTGGACTAGATGATCTCAAAGGTCCCTTCCAACTTTACGATTATGATTATGATTATGAACCACTGGAATGGTTTGCCTTCAGAAGTTGTAGGTGCTCCATCGCTGGAGGCTTTTAGGAACTGTTAGTTCGGAACTTCTTTTGAGAAAAGGTTGGCTTCGGCTGAGTGGCAAACAAGCCTGTGCAACTGCATTATGATTTCTGCATAACACCCCAGAGCTTCACTGGTTCACAATTCACTTCCAGAAGGTTGAGCCATACAGACATCCACATTAAGGCCCATCTATTTTCTAGGCTTGTTTACCATTAAATGTACATTTAACTTTTCATAAGACTCAGCAACAAATGATTGATCTTATTTCAGACACTTAATTTCAGCCTGGCACCAGCCATCATTTTACCCATTTCCACCCCTTTAGAAGGAAAATTATATGAGTCTTTCTAAGGATGGAAGGCAAGCGCTGCTTTAATCCCTCACTGATCTTTAAATAAAATGTTCAGAGATCTCAGGCAAACAATAAGTCATAAAACACAAATAGTAATCTATGGGCATATATATCATCTTGCAATGGAACATTAATCATCCCACTTAAGGACAGCACAAGAGTGATGAAGTTTTTTCAATTGTGTCTGTTGCAACTCAGCTACATTCAAGTGTTTTTAATCTGCGCCATTACATCAAAAGGTAATAACTGCATTTTAATCTAGAAATCTTTTCTAACCCCACCTTCGGGGGGTGGTGGGGGGGAGGGAAAGATACCCTTTCACAAAATCTATAGAAGAAGTAAGCTGTAGATGTGGGTGAATAGTACACTTTCAGAGGTAGTGGATAAAGGCTATTTTTTAAAAAAATGATGAAATGAGCACAGCTTGATCATTTTTGATGAATAAAATATGTTGTGCCCCTCTCTATGCAAGGGCAAAATCGATGCACCTATGCAGATTGTGGGCTTTTAATTCAAATACCAATGCAGTTATAACAGTAGTCACCTCTATATGTAAATGCAGGTCAGTATTGAGTTTTCTGCTGAATGAAGGATGGAGTTAAAAATTAGGGTTTTAATTATTACTTTTTAAAAAAATATTTTCTTCACTAAGATCATTATCTTATTATCATTGCACTCCTGAAACTATATAAGATCAATTTTTTTGAAAAAAAGCAAAAAGCAAAATGAATATGAAAAGGAAAATGTTCTTCAAAATAGAACATTGATTCCAGCGCAAAAGAGAAAGGAAAAAAATGGACTTGATCACCAAGAATTGGTGTTGCTAGTCCTCAAGTGTTTCAGTATTTACTTAAATATTTGATTTATACTCTGACAAGTATTTTCCCATCAGAAAAGAACAGTAGGAGATGAAATTATCTCAAGAGCAGGAGTTTTTGCAAGCTCCGGGTTGTATATGAAGTTAGAGATAAGGGAATGAACAAAACAGTACAATCTTTTCATACATAAATGCCTCCAAATGGCCTAAAATGCAAAATTGGAACATGTAAGTTCCAGTCCCTGGATAGCTGAGACAGAGCAAGGCTACAACTAAAGAGCAAAGAGAAGAGTAACATACATTTATGTCTTTATAACATAACTTACTGATTACATAATTTGTATATCGTAATCTGAAAACAACCCTCAGTGTTTTTCTAAGGGAATCATCAGGTCTCCTAACCAGGGTCATATTGGCTAGAGAATATGGAAATTTTAGCCAAACACATTTGAGCCAACTGCAACCTTGGCTGATTTAACCTCAATTGATTGACTTGTCTGTTCTCTCTGAAGTTCATTCAGATGAATCTCACACCCTTTCATCCCAAAAGCTCTTGTTATTCCACATTAACCATGGATATGTCTGAAGCAGCTCTCATGACAAAGAGTAGAAAACACAAAGAGGACCGGCCTCTTCCCTCTTCAGATGCTGATGCAAATCCTGTTCACTGCTGCTGCTTTCCATCATTTCCATTCTCTAGATCAGGGGTGGGGAACTATGGCTGGCTCAGGAATTCTGGGAGTTGAAGTCCATAAGTCATACAGGGGCCATTGTTCCTCATCTCTGCTCTAGATCAGGGGTGTCAAACTCAATTTCATTGAGGGCCACATCAGCATTGTGGTTGCCCTCAGGGGGCCGGGTGGGTATGGCCTGGGTGGGCGTGGCCTACTGGGTGGGCGTGGCTAGAGTGCATATGGCCTACTGGGTGGGCATGGCCAGCTCTACATCGTTCACATCAAGGGTGCCTATGGGGGCCTGGGCAGGAGTGGGACAGATCTGAGGGTCTCTGACAGAAGGAGGGTCTCTGGGCCAGGGCCAAGGCAGCGGGGGCCGTTCCCTCACTGTTTCCAGGATGGCTTCGCGGGCCGCATGAAACCACTTCATGGGCCGGATCTGGCCCCCAGGCCTTGTGTTTGACATGTCTGCTGTAGATGGAAAGTGGAGGACTATTGAATTCCACTGCTAATAAACAAAGATCCAGCTTTAAATGTGCCACTAGACCAACAATAACAACAACAACAATCCTTTGACTGATGGCTAACATGAAGGACATCAACACGGAGTAGTTTCTCATCTTGCCACTGTGCATCATTAGGTCTACACAAGAACACAAGCTGGCAGTGGCCTTCTGGTCCAAATGAAAAAACACTTTATAAACAACAGTTATTGGGAGACACATTTTAAGGATGAAACAATTTAGTGAAAGGTTTCTTGAGGTTCATCCAGCTACAGGTTTCTATCTCCACAACTAAGCATTGAAGATTATCCTGGAAATATAGTATAGGAGAAAATATTACCATGTTGAAAATAAATCCTGTAAACTCCCCATCTCAATCTAAATTCATTTTGAAAGTGATTTCAGGTGAAATCCAGTAGGTCTGTATGAGATCTCTACAAGATGAGGCAAGATCTGCTTCAAGAAGAAATATGGCTGGCAGGAATGTATGTTTCTTGATCTCCAGGTTTCTTGAATCCCTCCTACATGCATGACCAATAACAGTTCAAAGATGCTCTAATATTCATCTAATATAATACTTATGAGTGGACCAGGCTATATTAGTCCTTAGTCCTTAAAGCAACTGAAAATGGAATAGCACTAAGACTTGTAAACCGCTTCACAGTGCTTTACAGCCCTCTCTAAGTGGTTTAACATATGGCCCCCAACAATCTGGCTCCTCATTTTGCTGACCTCAGAAGAATGGAAGGCTGAGTCAACCTTGAGCTGGTCAGGATCGAACTGCTGAAAGTGGGCAGAATTAGCCCACAATAGTGCATTCTAACCACTATGCCACCATGGGAGTACCCTCAATAAATATATTCAGCACTTTATGCTTTCACTATCAGATGTTGTAGTAGAATGACAACACAAACTAAGGATATTGTCCACATATATTACAGCCATAGAGTATTTATTTCTTTGCTAATTTTTATTTCCCACCTGCAGTGACAATTCTCTAGTTTCAACAAGGAAGAGTAACCCATTTTTTATTATCAATCCTTACTCCAGAGGTCTTCATAATTCTAAATGCCTTTACTCGATTCACTTTCTCTTTTTTAGCAAATGTAATAGAATAGAAAAAAGCTATGTCTTCAATGCCAATAACCTGCAAAACACGAGTATTGATTTTCAGCTGCTGAATCTAAACTGAGATACTGATTTCACTAATGTCCTTTGGCAATGAGATAATAGGAATAGGAACTAAGTGTACCCAAATCTACATATTACACAGAAGTCATTCTATTCTGATATCTCGATAGCAAAAGAAAAATTCATGCAAGGAAAAAACTGGAGCATCATCAAGCAGAATTTGCCAAATAAGTTGCACTCCAAACAATAGGCCATACTTCAGAGGCCTCTGGAGTTTTCTGCTTGCTTCTCCCATCAATCAACATTGCTGACACTTCTCTGTCATAGGACATTTTTTTCTGAACTTTTTTTTCCGTTCAAATTTGGGGTTTCCTGAAACCCGCTGCTGTTTCTCCTTTGGGAGCGGTTTGTGCCATTCTGACTTACATGAGACTTTAAGATCAGATTTTAAGTCTGTTTGATACAACTAAGTAATGTTTCCTACAATGGTGTTTTAGACTGCAGTTTTCAAAATTTGGAGCCAGAACAGCCAGGATACAATGCAGAGACCTAGACTGTTTCAATTCCTGTAAATAAATGGGTTTATGGATCCGTTCAATTTTCCCAAAACAGTAGACCAAAACAAAAACACCGTTTTTCCCAGATTCGTCTCAGATGCTTCTTTGACTTGATTTTTTTCCCCCAGCTATTTGATTAAGTATAGTAGGATTTAAGCTGTTTGCCAGAAACAAGATAGTATGGAATATTATAGAGAAGGCAAAGGCAATAGGATTTGCAAGGGAGCTTTTTAAAAAATATTCCAAAGACGAATTATGGAACAAGGTAGTGACATGGTGATATCATTGGAGTGGCTAGAAATAAAATATACAGGGTTGGTCTCTCACTCCCCCCCGCCCTTCCCTAGCTTTTGTAAAAAATAAAGATGGCCTGTCTAGAGCCTCCTCATCAGTTAAAACCTGCTTGATTGCCTGCTTGACACCAACAAGGGTGGTTTTTTATGAACGGTATGCAGATTATTCCATGGATCCTCACAGTATATACCAGTCTGATTTATTACTCTCTCACAAAAGTAGCATAGATATGCAACTATCTATAAGAGGATTCTAACTTAGACACCCAGTCATGCATACATTAGATGCACGTCTTCTTTCTTGCCCTTACTGCCAACAGTTTTTAGTGCTCAGCTGAGATTGCTAGAGTACACCCAGCAAAGTGATAGAGGAAATGCAACCAGACAGATCTGCTGCCATGCAACTTTTACATACCGCTGCTACCTATGATATATATATACAGTACACTTTTATCCTCAGCTCCTGCTTTTATGAATACATTTCCAATAAGAAATATTTTTCCCATGAAAAAAATAAGTCTACCAACTGCCTCTTTGAACCACCAGAGGTCAACTGAATGGAAAGGACTATACATACACAAAAAAGTCCACATACAGTGAGAATGAGGGACTAGGGGGAAAAAGCAAGTAGTCCTCGACTTACAACGGTTTGTTTAGTGACCATTTGAAGTTACAAAGGCACTGAAAGATGTGACCTAGGTCCATTTTTCACACTTAACGACCATTGTGGCATCCCCATGGTCAAAATTCAGATGCTTGGCAACTGACTCATATTTATGACGGTCACAGTGTCTTGGGGTTGTGTGATCACCTTCTGTGAACCTTTGACAAGCCAAGTCAAAGGGGAAGCCGGATTCACTTAACAACCGTATGACTAACTTTAACAACTGCAGTGATTCACTTAACAACTGTGGCAAGAAAGGTTGTAAATTGGGGCAAAAACTCACTTCGCTGTCTTGCTTAGCAACAGAAAATTTGGGCATCATTATGGCCCTAAGCTGAGGGCTACCTGTATAAACAGGTAGGATAAACCTGTTTATACAAGTTTAAACAGAAGGTATGAAGAATAAGCGGTAACCAGTATATAATCATGGATGCCATACACCATACACGGATACCATATATATTAGCAGACATTAGTAGCACCGTATACATTAGTAGACCTTCGGTGATCTGCCTCAGACAGCACCTGGCAGCATTTTCATGATCAAGTTAGGACAGATATCTGCTTTGCCTAGAAAGCCCCTGAGGTCTTCTCCATCCAGGCAGGAGTCTGAGTGGTTAAGTGGAGTGACTGGATGAGACCACATAACTCTTCTCCTGCAAATGCTACACTGGGGGCACCTATGAGCTACCAAGCTAAGGTGTTGACACAGTCTACGAATCCCCGAACACACCTGTCTGCAAAGATCACCCTCCAGCCAATTCAAGCATGTGAATCTGCTAATAGGTTTGACTCACAGGAAAAGGATCCAGAGCAGGGCTTCCTCGGGGATCCACTCCCGTTCATGAAAATCTCATCCAAGAGAAATGCAGCTAAGACATGTCTCTTTCTCCAGCATCTGTAGGATAATAGTCTAATCCAGGCTGAGATTGTGTAATTTTTTTTATTGTTTATGTTATGTACTGGATTCTTGGGAAGCAGAAGGCAAGTGAGAGGGTTCAAACAGGAACACTGCTTTATTGTAGTAACAGGAACAGAACTGAGAACAGAGGCTTCTACGCAGCTACTTACAGTATATGGTTGGCCACTAGGCGGCGGCCAATAGGTTTAAAGGAACCAACCAATGATCAACCTGGAGACTGCATATCTGGGCAGTCAGCAACCATTACACAGACTCCCTGATTAAGCAATCTCAAGCAGCATTCAAAGACACGTGGAAACAGTTCAAGTAAAAATGCCCAATACATTACAGTTTATATACCAGTTCTTGTGCTGAAAAATGAGCTTGGTTTTTTTTTTCTTCCCTGCTTTTTCAGACTTGCTGATTTTGATCAAAATATTTACATTGCATTCTTATAATCCACTTGCAGCTCTTCTAGAAGGAAAAGCAGAATGGAAATGGAATAGGATAAGTAACAGTTACTGTATAATGGAAAGAGTGACAAAGAGCCTACTATCACAATGGAGCTTGTTGGGAGGCCTGCAGCACCCAGAAAGGCTTAAAATCAGAAGATGAGTGTTTCTTTTTATAATAAGGTTTCAAAGTATGTCAGCTCTTGAACTCAATTAATCTCTGATAAATATGCTGATACCCAATTATATTGCTTTACCAACTGAGAGTTGATAGAAGTCTTTTTAAATAGTTATTTTAGAAGAATAACTTTAAACAAAATATATTAGAATAACAAAATTAAACTAAACAATCATTAAACTTTAAAATGATAGTTTTCAATAAATAAAGTATAAAAATATTAAAAGGGAAGGGAAGGGAGGAAGGGGAGGGGAGAAGGGGGAGGAGAAACGGAAGGAAGGAAGGAAGGAAGGAAGGAAGGAAGGAAGGAAGGAAGGAAGGAAGGAAGGAAGGAAGGAAGGAAGGAAGGAAGGAAGGAAGGAATTATTACTTTCATTTGCCTATGCCAATTGGTCAATTGGTTTGTGTGTAAGAGAATTATCAACAGCAGTCTGTCAAGATGAGGCCCAAAGAGGCTTAAAGCAATTTAACAGTATAGTGATACCTACCGGTATTTGTTTGTTTGTAAAATTTATTGGCTGCCCATCTACCATATGGTAACTCTTGGGTGGCTTACAAACTTATTAGCTGAAATGACATCCTGTCAAATAATTACTCCAATCCAGATGCTTGAGGAAAATCAACAGGGAGAGTTAATGGTATAGCCATTTTATGGCAATCCACAATAGCTGGAAAGATATACCTTCTGTATAGCCTTTTGTTGGTTGGGACAAACATATTTTATTTTATTATTTTATTTTATTTTATTTTATTTTATTATATTTTATTTTATTTTTTTATTTTATTTTATTTTATTTTATTTTATTTTATTTTATTTTATTTTATTTTATTTTATTTTATTTTATTTTATTTATTTTATTTTATTTTATTTTATTTTATTTTATTTTATTATTTTATTTTATTTTATTTTATTTTATTTTATTCCTACAGCCACCCATGTCAGCTCTGGGCAGCTTACAGTTCTAAAACTATAAAATGTTAAAAACCAATAAAAAAGAATATTTGTAGCTCAGGGCTGAATAGTTGGGTCCTTGGTGCTCTTTTCTTGCAGACATTTTATTACCCAACTACATAACAGCATCAGAAGCGCAATAACAGCCAAGGTCAGAGAGCATCAAGCCATTCTAATCTCTGAAGGGAGAATATTCCATATGGCAGGGGATACAGCAGGGAAGTCCCTCCTTCTGGTCCCCACATCCTTTGGCTGATGAGGTCCGCAGCATGCCCAGTCTGCTGGACCAAAATTGGACAGGTAAAGATTCTTGGAAAAATTCCTCAGGTAACTAGTACCAAGTCATGTAAGGATTTAAAGTGACAACTAGCTAAGTGAGATGGCTGTTCAGTGAGTTTTCTTGCCACAATTTTTAAGTGAAACACTGCAGTTGTTAAGTTAGTAACACAACTGTTAAATGAATCTGGCTTATCCATTGACTTTGCTTGTCAGAAGATAGCAAAAGGTGATCACCTGATTCCAGGACACTGCAAGTGTCATGAATACATGCCAGCTGGCAAGTGTCAGAATTTTGATTGCATGAGCATGGGGAAGCTGCAATGGACTTAAGTATGAAAAACGATCATGAGTCACTTTTTCAGTACCGTTGTAACTTTGAGCTGTCACTAAATGAATGGTTGTAAGTTGCTTGTGCGGCAGAAGCCAAAAAAGCTAATACAATCTTTGGTTGTACCAACAGAGGCATAGAATCAATCTGAAGTGAACTATGAGTACCTTTTTATAAATCCTTAGTAAGACCATACCTGGAATACTGCATCCAGTTTTGGTCACAACATTAGAAAAAAGATGTTGAGATTTTGGAAAAAGTACAAAGAAGAGCAACTAAGGTGATTAAGGGCCTGGAGACAAAAACATATGAAGAACGGTTACAGGAATTGGGTATGGCTAATCTAGAGAAAAGAAGGACTGAGGGGGAGGGGGGGGACATAATAGCAGTATTCCAGTGTTTGAGGGACCGCTACAAAGAAGAGGGAGTCAACTTATTTTCCAAACCACTCAGAAGGCAAGACAAGAAACAATGTATGGAAACAAATCAAGGAGAGAAGCATCCTGGAAATTAAGGAGAAATTTCCTAATAGTGAAAATAATTAACCAGTGGAACAGCTTGCATTCAGAAGTTGTGGGGGCTTCATCACTGGAGGTTTTTAAGAAGAGACTGGACATAGGGTCTCCTGCTTGAGCAGGGGGTTGGACTAGAAGACCTCCAAGGTCCCTTCCAACTCTATTCTAATTGATTGATTAAATTGAGGACTTAATCTCTGCTACCCATGCACTAGCTGAAAGCTTCCAAATGCTCTTCAAGGACAGCTCCATGTAGAGTGCTAATCCAACTAATATATTCATTTAAATCGGATGTGGGTGGCTAATGGTTTTATGTGTACTTTCCCATTTCTGCATAGATTGTGTGTACTCTCCCTTTCCTAATCACCTGCATTTTCAGGTATATTAAGCATTTAGCTGACTTACTGGAATTAAAAATCTAAATATTATTGATAATAATACCTCTCATCCCAAAGAGAGCAGAGTTCTTTTTTTTAATGCCGCTTTCATATCATTTTAGCGCAACTCTTTGTGGCTGGAAGTATAGTTTGTGTCTGTGTGTGTGTCTCTGTGTGTGTTTGTCTGTGTGTTTGTCTATGTATTATATTGTATATATAAAAAGATCTGGTTTATGGCCCACATCAGAACCATAAACATCCCGGAGGATGTTGAAAGAAAAAGGAAAACTAATAAGAAAAAAACAGGAAAAATGTTTGTCTGAATCTACAAGCAAAGACGTTTTGGTATAAAGAAGGAGGAGGAGGAGGAGGAGGAGGAGGAGGAGGAGGAGGAGGAGGAGGAGGAGGAGGAGGAATAGAAATATTCTCTAGTTAACTTCATGCATTTTTAAAAAAACCAAAGCCCTATATGATTTCTGTAATTCATACAGGCAGTCCCACACATTATCAAGGGTGACATCAGTGCTGTATCGAAAAGAAAATAATAATATTTTCTTGTATGTGAATCTTTCCAGCCCAGGAGTAATTCGATTTTTATTTTTTTATTTAGCCCAATGTACCTTTCTAAAAATGAAAGGCATAATAAAATCGAACCCATACAAATTCAATGGTTGGAACAAAAAGATGCGTCTGAAATGGCTAGCCACATTCCCCTGCCTCGAATCTGTGCTAAAGACACTCAAAATTCTCTCTTGAAAACACTCACACACCCCTGTGGTTGCATTGTTACGAGTGATGGATAGAAGACACCGGGACTTCTGAACTTCCCCTTAGGTTCCCATCTCTGTGCCATTAATCCAAGAAGCATGCCAGCATTGAAGTAAATTACCATTCTCATTTAAATTCTCTAACCAAGGTTCCAGGGCTGCTTAAAGAGAAAAATAAGAGAAACCTATCCCTTATTCAGATCAGTCAAGCGAAGTTGAAATGCCTCTTTCTTGCTTCACATGGTATCAACTCAGCTGGATGGATGTCAGTATGACAGGAAAAGGTCCCACCGGGTGACAAGAGGAACAAAGCAGCTACTTCAGGAAGGGGACTTCCCCCTTCGGCGTTTATACTCAAAGGAGTCGTGAGGAGAGATAGAATCTAAGTTTTCGTAACCAGCTTGCATATCTGAGGAGTTATGGAGATCAGCCAGGAGATTTCACACTTGAAAAGTCATCCTCCATTACAGGGTGGTCCTCAACTTACGATGACTACGAGTGAGCCCAAAATTTCTGCTGTTAAGCGAGAGCGCGAGTTAAGTGAGTTTTGGCCCGCTTTAGGACCTTTCTTTTCACAGTTCGTAATTTGAATCACTGCAGTTGTTAAATTAGTCACACAGTTGTTAAGCGAATCTGGCTTCCCCCACTGACTCTGCTTGTCGGAAGCGTGCAAAACGTGATCACGTGACCTTGGGACACTGCAACCGTCATAAACATGACCCAGTTGCCAAGCTGAATTTTGATTCACGTGACCATAGGTATGCTGCGATGGGTCATAAGTGTGAAAAACAGTCGTTGTCACTTTTTTTCAGTGTCATCATAACTTCGATCACTAAATGAACTCTTGAAATTGGAGGACGGCCCATATTCCTTGATTTATCTACCTTCAAATGACCACTAGATAAACTGTTGTAATTCGAGGACTACCTTTATTCCTTGATCTACCTGCCTACCTCAGAGATGTTCTGTCTGAGACACAATGGGAAAAAAGATCCCTGGGTTCCTTTGCACCTTATATGCAGAGATACATTGCCTTCCCATGTCTCTCTCTCTCTCTCTCTCTTGTATTTCAGCCTGATGGACAACAGGACCATAATAATAAGCATGAAGGCTTCTGGGAGCAAAGTATGGGAACCAGCTCCTTTAATCTATTTTAATCATGATAGGTAGCATAAATGGGGGGGGGGGAAAGGTAACTTTACTCTCCAGTGAAAAGATACACTTCTGGAAAGAAAGAGAAGAGGAAACCTCTATGTAGCTACTTCAGGCCTTCACGTAAATTGCAGAATGTATCACTTGCCAGTGCCTGGACTCATCATACACTACACGAAAGCAAGGTTTGCTTAGTACAGTGTCCTGGGACTGACCCACGTTTTTTGATTAACACTGTGAAGAGAGGTGACATAGACAAGATAGTTTTTCCTATTTACTCTCACAAAAGGTGAGATAAATTCCGCATGCTTACTCCAGTTAGATAATCCTTTCCTTTTTTTCTTAGCTGAGAGCCCGATTCTGACGCTCACTTGACAACGTACTATACCATATCTTCATTAATGTGTAACTTTTCCTCGCTGATGCCTAAACAAAGGAATGTATGTCTGAGAGAGAAGAGAGAGAGAATAATAATCAATAATTAATAATTAATTAATAATTAAGTAGGTTTATAAAACCTTTAGGAGTCAATTCCATGAAACTTCCTCTCCGCTGCTTCGATTCAACGAAAGAGTTGTTCATAGCATATGCACAGCCTACTCCTAAAGACCATATTAAAGCTTAGTCTCATTTTATAATCCGATCTATAAATCTTAATCTGTTCTTAGTCATGATCTAGCCCTCCACTTGTAGCAATACATAATGTCAGGTACTATGAACCACAGTAATGCGAGCCATTTTCTTCACTGACAACGTTTCAGGTTCATCACATGAAGGTAAAAATTGTGTAGTGGATTGAATTGAGAAGATTATTGCAAATTATGTACCATAGTTTCACATTTTCTTTAAAAAAATAGTGTTTTATCAGTGGAGCCAATTAACAGTTTAAGTGGCCATCAATCAAGTTATCAAGAGATACAAACAAATGTAGAAACTCAGCGGGAGCCAGGACAGAGCAGAAGAGATTTTGAAATAATGAATAGAGACTCTCTAAATTACTACTTTATAATAATTGCCTCTAGGCAGAAAGGCCTAGATGTAATCGCAATACTTTAAAAACAGTTCTGATGAGTAGCTAGCAGACTAATATAAAAATGCCTTTACTGACTTCCGGTTTGCCATCGTGGTGCCATGGATGCTGGAAGATGAGCTCTGTCTTTCGCGTCCAAATTCGTCCAGCTGGGGGGCCCTGGAAAGGGTCTAAAGTCGCCCTGTAGGGGCGAAAAGCAAGGACGAAACCCCCACTTGATCACAGGAGGGCAACAGCCCTTCCGCTTTATCCAGGGCAGGCCTCCAAATCAGCGGGGGAAAGACCAACCATAGCAATATGGCTCATCACTAAGCTGCTAACAGCCAAAGTCAAAATCACCACCAAGGACCTTTAAAGCAACACAGATGAAACTGAGATCTGATCTTCTCTTTAAGACTTTGTATTTTTTTCCTGTAAAAGCTGCCCAAAGTATTTTTTCCCCTGTGAGGAGACAGGGAAGGGAACTTCTATCCAAACCCTGTAAGAAAAGTGTCAACTAATTACTCAGGGGAATCAAAGCAACTATAAGAACAATTTTAATCTAATTGGATGTATATGCTTTTGAAACCTGGGGACTAAAAGTTTTCCTAATCTAAAAAAAGAAATAAAACTTGAAAAACTATCATAAAAACTTTAGACTTAAAAAGCTTTAGATGGCATCCATGACATCTTGTGACGAAGTATGATATTACAACTTGTTATTACCTAAAAAAGACTTGGCTTGAAGCCCAGACTCTAGAAAAAAACTTTTCTGACTTTGACAGATACCACCTGTGAAAAACTCAGCTGTAAGGATAGAACTTCTGAGCGGCATATCTGACGTGTTTGAACTATGAATGTAAACCTTTACTGACTTTCAGAGCTATACGTGGACAATTTCTTTCCTATTTCTTTACATGAGAAACGTTATTACACGAGATGATGGAATCCCTTGGATTATAAATTCTTACTTGACAAAAAACTTCCACTCTAAAGACATTTGATTCTAAAGTTGTCAACTTAATACACTATCAAGAAAATATGGATGAAGATCAGGAAAAAATCGTTTCCATGTTGAAATCAATACATGAAACTATTCTGTCAGCCTGTGACAAAATAAGATGCAACATAAAGGAACAAGATGTCAGCTTAGATATACAAACCCAGATCTTGACTACAACCAAAGAAAAAACAATGCAGAAAATAACAGAAGTGGAACAACCAAACACTAAGACAAAGGTCTCAATTGACCAACAAATCCAGCCAACGGAATAATCAGAAAAGGGAGTGACAACACTGAAAATGGAAAAGACTTTTTACATAAATCAGAAGAAAGAAGAACATATTGAATGGAAGATAAACCTATCAGGGCAATTGTGGGAAATTAGAGTAATAGGGAGGCTAGTTCTTCCAAAAATCCTGCAACCAAATGGTCTTTCTTATTTCAAATAATATATATAATAATAGAGGGAGACCTATTTGATGATTTAAAAGCACTAACATGGAAGGCTAGTTGGCAAAGGAAGAAAGTCAGAGTAAGGCTGAAGAAAATTAGGGTTTTGATTTATTAGAGGGGACTTCATATTACTAATTAGAGGGCTGAATATGGTGGAAAATAGATATTTTTTAGAAAATAAAGTAACATTATAATTGAATAGGTAAGATGTGTAACAAGACTAATAGACTTTGGTATGAAAAGGGAAAAAGGAAGTTGAGATAAGGGAAATTTTGGTCACCTAATCTAAAATATTTGGAAATCAGTTGAAAATAAGAATTCTGTTTGCCTAATATGAGATAATAGATATTACCAGAAAAAGAGAGGAAGTATTTGAACTTTTAAAAATTAGACCCAAACAAAAATATTTATGGATATTATTGATTTATTTGTTAACCCAGACAATACATATAACGGTTTTGATTTATTAGAGGGGATATTGTATTATTATTTAAATGGTTTAATGTGGAAATAGATAACTTTTAGAAAACAGAACAAGATTATACTCAAATAGATAAGATGTGTATTCAGAATATTAGATTTTATTATGAAAAGGGAAAAAGAAAGATGTTGAGATAAAGGAAACTTTGGTTACCTAAAGCTTGAAAATTATAAATATCAAATGTTAATTTGAATATTGATGGGAAATTAAAGCTTGGGGAAAAAGCAATAACAGGACATTGATTGTATATAAGGATTGAATGTAAACACAATTAAGATATGTATAAGCTAAAAATTATTGATAAATATAATAGTGATGTTTTTACTTAGTTGATAATAATAAGAACTGTATTAGCCTAATATGAGAGAGTAGATATTAAGGGAAAAAGAGAGGAAATATCTGATGTTGTAACTTGAGATCTGTACTAAAGATTTATGTCTGTTACTGAACTATTGATTAACCCAGCCACCACAATGCTTTTTAAATATTTAATTGTAAAATTTGAAAACTAATATTATAAAAAATGCCTTTACTAAAACTTTTGTGAGCGTAGTATAGATTATACTTTCATAGCAAATTTCTACGCCCTCTCAATTTGTATTTATGTAAATCAGTGCTTTTTTGTAAAAGAAAAAGGTGCCGGAACTCACACATGTCATACAACCCGGCTTGTCTGCCCTATAAGGTTTCATCCAAAAAAGGTGCCGGAACTCCGTTCTGAGCGTTCTATGAGAAAAAAAGCCCTGACGTAAATTATGGAATCTAACTTTTTAAAAAAGTATTTTATACAGGTAGTCCTTGACTTACGACCATTGTTGTT
Source organism: Vipera berus (assembly GCF_964194415.1). Classification (NCBI taxonomy): domain Eukaryota; kingdom Metazoa; phylum Chordata; class Lepidosauria; order Squamata; family Viperidae; genus Vipera; species Vipera berus. Next base: position 84,555,086 of record NC_138203.1, read on the forward strand.
GTTGTTAATTGCGAAGTCGTGTCCGACCCATCGCAACCCTATGGACAACGTTCCTCCAGGCTTTCCTGTCCTCTACCATCTTCTGGAGTCCATTTAAGCTCACGCCTACTGCTTCAGTGACTCCATCCAGCCACCTCATTCTCTGTCGTCCCCTTCTTCTCTTGCCCTCAATCTTTCCCAGCATTAGGCTCTTCTCCAGTGAGTCCTTCCTTCTCATTAGGTGGCCAAAGTATTTGAGTTTTAGCTTCAGGATCTGGCCTTCTAAAGAGCAGTCAGGGTTGATCTCCTAACTGAGCCCAAAATTTCCGTTGCTAAGCGAGACAATTATTAAGTGAGTTTTGCTCGAATTTACGACCTTTCTTTTCTCATTTATTAACTGAACCACAACCATTGTTAATTTAGTAACATGGTTGTTAAGTCAATCAGGTTTCCCCAGTAACTTTGCTCATTGTAAAGGGGGGATCACGTGACCCTGGGATGCTGCAACCATCATAAATGTGAACCAGTGGCCAAGCATCTGAATTCTGATCACGTGACTACAGGGATGTGTTCTGTCCTAGCCTATGGACGTCCTTGTTAAATGCACAAGGACAAAACCCCTAGACTCAGAAAAAAACAAAACCCCTTTTAATATTGGTAAAAAACCTGCAAAATGGTCCAAAAACAAAAGCAACAAAACACAATCCAAATGAAGGAAATTGTCCACACGAAACACAATGCAAAACAGAGAAGTAGTCATCAGCAATACTAACAGAACATGGTCCCATGAAGTACTTTGCAACGGTTGCCTTCAGCAATCAGCACTGCCCACACATTCCCCTTTTATAATTCAGTCCTCAAGGCGCGGCTTCTCAATGCCTTCTCCGGAGTCGCCCCTTTGCCTCCCTCTGGCCTACTCTCCAGGTCTGTCTTCATTTGCGGGCGTCTCTCATGTCCTCCAGCTGTGCGTCCTCCAAGTCCGACCCAGTCTCCCCACCCAGCTGCATCTCATCCTGAGCACAAACGGAAGGGCCAGACTCCTCACTGGAATGTAAGTCTTGGAGCTCATCAGAGCCTTCCCCTGACTCCGATGGCTCCCCAGGCCCCTCCTCCTCAGATTCCCCAAACTTAGCTGCCAGGATCACAGGCTGGTGCAGAATCACAACAGAATGCTGCAATGTTGAAAGTGTGAAAAATGTTGATACGTCCCTTTTTTCAGCACTGTTGTAACTTCGAATGGTCAGTAAATGAGCTGTTGTAAATCAAGGACTACCTGTATTCTCTTTTTTGCCTTCCTGTATTTGGAAAACAAATACCTGTAATAAGTTTCTTCCCAAAATAGTCAAAAAGAAATTAGCTTTCTCCCCGCAGGGCTGTTATTTTGAATATTTACTACATTAATCTAAAAATGGATTTGCCTAAATAAAATGCCTTATTAAATAAAGCTGTATCTATCCATTATTTTTAATCCAAATTATATAAAAAAGCAAACAGTGTCCCATCTAAGTTGCATTCCCTTCCTTCCCAGCAGGAGAGAATTCCTCTTTTATCAGGCTAGAACCAACACAGGAATGTATCTTCTTGACTCAAAGGCAGTGCATTTTTTAAAATTCAGCTCTGCTTTATACACATACAAATTTAAAATACCGATACATTGTCTAACTAATACAATATCTTATTACAATATGTTTTTAACTGGGTGATGCTGAGTCATATCAAGAGTTCTAACATGCACCGGGGTGGCACAGGGGTTAGAATGCAGCATTGCAGGCTAATTCTGCCCACTGCCAGCAGTTCGATCCTGACTGGCTCAAGCTTGAGTCAGCCTTCCGTCCTTCCGAAGTTGGTAAAATGAGGACTCAATTTATTGGGGGCAATAGGCTGACTCTATAAACTGCTTAGAGAGGCCTACAAATACTATGAAGTGGTATGCAAGTCTACATGCTATTGCTATTGCTATCTTCCTTGCAATGGGGTCATTGCTGACTTGACTGCGAGGATAGATTGGAAGTCTCAACAGCTGGCTACCAGACCTACCACCATTCTAGTATCAATCTTAGATGCCAGAAACCTGAGTGCAACAGACTTGACCAATATTAGAATAGAATAGAGCTGGAAGGGACCTTGGAGGTCTTCTAGTCCAGCCCCCTCTGAAGCAGGAGAACCTATACCATCTCAGACAAGTGACTGTCCAGTCTCTTCTTTAAAAACTCCAGTGATGGAGCACCCACGATTACCTGTATTATGACATTAATCTTCTGTTTTTATTATAGTTTCATTGGTTCCAGAACACAGAGGGAGAATAAACTAGGCTTCAGAAACAACAGCATTGTGAGACAACACCAGTAAACCCACATTGTGGCTTAGTGCAATATGTGAACTCAGCAAATATCTTAATAATTTTCTATCCTACAGCAGGCAGGGATCCAGAAAGTATTTGTAATGCAAAATACCTTACACTAGTTCCTGGGACTAGTTCTTCCAGGAGCTCATGGTGACTCTTCCATGGACATTGCCACAACAACAATTGCATAAAATAAGACAAACTGTGTGTAGCCAGTAGCTCCAAATCATCCAAGAAGCTTCCATGTCTGAGGCTGGACTTGTCTTAATTAAACACCTTAACTACTATATTAATCTGATCCTTACGTTAATGAGGGATGGAGCAATAAGTGGAAAGTCAACCCTGTCTTATTAAATGGAAAGATAATTTGCTTTCATTTACTTTCTCCCGTGTTATTTCTTCTAATCTTTTGCTGCAGTCCCACCTTCCAAACGGATATTGCCCCGGCAGTCTTAATAAACAGATACCAAAAGACTAAAAGAAGGAGACTTTCCTGGAATGGGGGGAATAGACTGGGGGGGGGAATAGACTGTATGCAGTGCTTTTTTTTGTGAAAGAAAAAGGTGCCGGAACTCACACATGTCATACAACCTGCCTTGCCTACCCTACAAGGTTCCATCCAAAAAAGGTGCCGGAACTCCGTTCTGAGCGTTCTATGACAAAAAAAGCCCTGCATATATCCAGTGCTTTTTTTGTGAAAGAAAAAGGTGCCGGAACTCACACATGTCATACAACCTGCCTTGCCTACCCTACAAGGTTCCATCCAAGAAAGGTACCGGAACTCCATTCTGAGCGTTCTATGAGAAAAAAAGCCCTCACTGTATGTAAGAAACTCTATGGTCTGTCTTCCTAAGTGAGAAGAAAACCTTAATCTTAAAATGAATTCAGAGATGAAGCCAATCGGGAAGGCCAGCCAGAGCTTTCCACTGAAGTGTTCATATGCAGAAGAGAACCAACATGCTGCTTTAAAAGTAGCAAATTAACATGCATGTTTCTTCATCTTCTCTTCCAGAGCTACTGCTGCAACGACTACTGTTTCACTGAAAGACATGTTAGGAGAAGAAAAAAGAAGTACCGTAAAAAGAATGATTCACTTTGAAGACTGCAGAAAATACATAATCAAAGGGGTGTCCGAGAGGACAAGGAATGATGTACAAAAGAAATAGCCTTGAAAAGAAACCCATTTATTATCAAGACACAAACTTGGCAACATTTTTTAAATCCAAAATTAAAGTTTAGTTTTGTCGAAACTGGGGAGAAAACTATGAGCAACTAGGCTGTGAACTGTATTAAGGGAAAACACACATTAAAAAAAAAACACGTATGGAATACAATTCTTACCAGTATAAGCACTGAATAGAAAAATAATTTTAAAGAAAGTCCAGCACTCTCATCTCTGAATTTATAAAGATAGAAGCAAAGTTCAGAGAATAATAGAATTGGAAAAAAAGAAAGATTATAGCTGTATACATAATTTAAGCTGAACCTTAGTACTGTTTATTGATTTTATCTAAGCACAATAACAGGATCCAACCTTTGTTGTTGTTTATTGTTTGTGTAAAAATGACATATTTAACCAACCACTGTTTAAACTAATGATTTAACATAATGTGTGTATTTGGCCATTGGCTCTCTCCCTCTCTCTCTCTCTCTCTCTCTCTCCCTCTCTCTCTCTCTCTCTCTCTCACACACACACACACACACAATGCTAAATGTGGTTAGCAAACAATAGTGCTGGATCCTCTATAACCGTGGTGGCGAACCTATGGCACGCGTGCCACAGGTGGCACGCAGAGCCCTCTCTGTGGGCACGCACACCGTGGCCCCAGTTCTGGGCCTTCAGCTGGGTGTTATAAAACCTTTTCGCTTTAGGCCTCCACCGCTGTGTGCAAAAAAAAAAAGGTTCAATCAATCAACCAATTTCAATTTCTCGCAGGAAAAAAAAAAGATCTCGCAAAGTTGGAATGGATTGATTGAACTTTTTAGTCTCACCCAGTCTTCCATTACCACCGCAGCCACGCCCACCCAATTGGCCACACCCACCTGGCACCCGACAATACATAAGTGAGTTTTAGGTTGCAGTTTGGACACTTGGTCTCTAAAAGGTTCGCCATCATTGCTCTATAACCGCAATGGACGAGTTCCCGTATCACACTAAAACCAAAATCAACAAGCCACTTTATGGCTTAGCTTTATGCTATCCTAATACCGAATTCAAAAATTATTTAATTCTTGGTAAACCCAAATTAAGTTTATGAACCTGGATGCCTTTAGTTAAAGGTAAGCACTAATTGATCAAAATTACATTTCATATGACAAGGCAGTTATCATAGCATTGCTTTATTATGTAACGTATGTTTCTTAGAAGTTAAATCCACCTCTTTTTTAATGGAAGGTTTTTTTTTAACTCTTCTGACTTCATTCCACAGCCACAAAAATTTCTTTTACCCAGCATTTTCTGGTGGGGGGTGGGAGAAACAGAGCATTTACACTTTTATGCCTTCCCGTCTCGGGTGAATTATTAGCTGACAAATTTTTAAGTATTCTACATTGCAATTTATAGAAAGAATTTTATTTATGTGGGAATATAAAAAGTATATTACCAATTACATAGTCTTCTGAATGCTTAATCGTGCAGCTGAATGGAACTCTTTTTTTTTCAGGAGATATGTCCACACCATTTAGCCATCATGACGAGTTCCTTGGGAACTAAGCATTTGATTTCTGCAACCTTGTTCCCAGCACCTAATCATGCCCTGCTGTGCACTGTGCTACTTTCCTGTTATCCTAGCAAAATTCAGGTGAGGAAGCCAGAGAAGCTTAAACTACATCTTTTAAATGTTTACTCACTGGTCTGTACTTGGCAGTACATGTTGCAGTGCTAAAGTTAATTTCATCCTCTAGTGTCTGGCAGACAGTTTGGACAGGCTTTATTGAGAGCTGCAGGATGCCGCCAATTTCTTTCTAAAGAAGTCATTCCCTTATCGTAAGTGCAGTAAGCTGGACAGCTTTTCCTTCTCATTTGGCATATCAGCAAATCACACAGACCTGATATATTGACAGCTTACTTAGTAGACTCCATAGCTTACTAGCCGACAAAGACAACAACAGGTGGAAAAGAGGGTGAAGTTGTGTTGAAATATTTCAACAGCAATACAAAAAGAGCAAGTCCATGGAGAGATTGGCCTTCCTTTTTCGGCCTGAGAAAAAAAACTAGTTATTAAGGATCAACAAAAATAACAATAGCACTTAGACTTATATACCACCCCATAGTGCTTTGCAGCACCCTCTTGGTGGTTCACAATGTCAGCATATTGCCTCCAATCATCTGGATCCTCATTTTACTGACTTTGGAATGATGGAAGGCTGAGTCAACCTCGAGCCCCGTCAGGATCGAACTCTAGGCTGTGGGCCGAATTTGCCTGCAGTATGGCATTCTAACCAATGCGCCACCAGGGGTCCTCAAGTTCCTTAAAAATGGATGCTGTAAGAACTTTTTTGTTCCAAACATGTAGATTCACAGCCTTGGTTCCCCAGATCCTGTTAGATACCAATTCTATTTTCTCTGGCTGAAATGGCTATCAGTTTGTGATGATGGAATTTGTAACTCAGTACCTTGGAACTCAAAACTGGAAACTGGTAGATAGCCATTGTTAACTAGATTAAGTCAATAGGCTAAGCTCAGTCAAGTCAAACAAATACATTATGACTTACAGTGATAGTTAGGTTCTACAAATGGCAGTGTCTTAACAGTGTAAAATTTTCAGGTGTCAATTGAGACAGCTATATCACTACTTTAAGTATGCTTGAGCGAAGAGACGAGACGAGTGAGTTCAGTCAGAAACATTCTTTATTTGCTTGCAGGAACTGAATTGGGGAACAGGGCTGCGAATGCAGCTATTTATACCCTGGCCTCTAGGTGGCAGCCAATAGGTTTAAAGCAACCTATTGCCGCTCTAGAAGCAGCCAATGGTGGTGCTGGAGACAGGTTGTCTGAGGAGCTGGGAGCCATTAGCCAGCTTCCCTGCTTAAGCAACCTTCCAGCAATCAAACCCACGTGATACACTTAGTAAAACAAAGCCCAATACATTACAATACTGTTACCATGAATGAAGCGTATCGGAAACATAGAATATATAAGAAGGATATCCTAGACCCCGATCAGCTAGAGGTAGTCCTCAGTGTATAACCACCGCTGAAACAAGAATTTCCATTGCTAAGTAAAGCAGTTGTTTAAGTGAGTTGTGTCCAGTTTTGTGACCTTTTTTTGCCCTTGGATATTAAGTGAATCCAGCTTCTCCATTGACTTTGCTTTTAGGAGCCCAGCTGGGAAGGTCACAAATGGCAATCACAGGGCTACAGGATGCTGCAATTATCATAAATGCATGTCAGTTGCCTAGAATGTTGATTGTGTGAACATAAGGCAGGCTGCAACAAATTGTTAAGTGTGAGGACCTATCATAAGTCACTTTTTTCAGTGCTATTGTAACTTCAGGCACAAAACAAAGGATAGTAAATTGATGACTACTTGTACATGCTCGTGCACTCATTTCATGCTGCATACTTGATTCCTTGATTCTATGTATACCTTGGCTAACGGATCTCAATGGAAGGTGATACAATAAAGGTAATTGAATGGCATGTTAAATGTGGTTGGCAGGCATTCAGCAAGCTAAGCATAATTTTCAAGGACAACTTCCCCTTATGTCCGAAGAGAAAAGTTTTTGATCAGTGTGTGCCACTTGTTCTAACATAACCTCACAATCAATACCAAAGCTACGAGTGGCACAAAGCCATGGAAAGATACATGCTCAGCATTACAAGACAAGCAGAAAGGCCTGCACATGGATTGGAGAACCAAAAAAAGTATACAATATCATCAAGAGCAGTGATGGGATTCAGCCAGTTTGCACCACTTTGGCAGAACCGGTAGCTATTTTTTTATTGCCCAGGCCCAAAATGGACTTCTGGAAGTGGCATCCACACAGTGAACCGGTTGTTCACATATTTGAATCCCACCACTGATCAAGAGACTAAAAGAATTGAAAACAAAATGGGCTGGTCACATAGCCCAGAGTTCCCCAACCTTTCTAGGTTGGCGATCCAGAGCAGGGGGGAGAGGGAAAGAAGAGACAATTTTGTGGGAAGGTCAATGCATGCGCACGCACAAACAACCATTGTTCACATGAGTAGGGCCATGAGCAATTATGCTGGGGGCTGCAAATGCCTGCAACTCTCATGGCAAAGCTCACATGAGTGGGGCCACAAATGCCCACTGGCGCTCATGGCAACATTTGCTTGAGTGGGCCTCTGCGTGCATGCTTACACGCGCACACTGGCCAGCCACTCACATGGCCTGGTGACTAATAGGCCACGGCCCCATAGTGGGCCGCAGCCTACAGGTTGGGGATCCCTGACATGGCCATTTCTTGAGCCCAAGAAGAACTGATGGCAGGTGGACCAAGGTAGTCATAGAATGGATCCCACTTAATAAAAAGTGTCCACAAAAGACCTAAAACAAGATGGATCATCAAGTATTGTGAGCCCAATTGGCAAAAGAAAGCTCAGGACGGTACTAGTTGGAAACATGCAGAAGATGCCTTCATCCTGCAGTGGATAGACCAGGGGTCAGCAACCTGAAACAGTGAAAGAGCCACTCAGAACCGGTTCCCTCACAAAAGGAAAAACTGGGAGCCTCAAAAAATGTGTGCACATGCACGTACATACGCACATGCGCAGAACAGGATTTGACTGAAGAGTGGAGCCAAGGCGAGATATGCACATACCCTGCATATTTGAATTGATTGATTGAACTTTTTTAGTCCCACTTTTTTTTTTTTGGACTGCACATGGCAGAGGACTGCGAGCCGCAGGAGATGGCTGAAAGAGCCGCATGAGGCTCCGGAGCCGCGGGTTGCAGACCTGTGGGATAGACAATGGCTAAAATGATGGTGATGACTTGATTTCAGAGTTATGGGGCCAATCTAGTTATAGAATCCTTCCTTTTGCAACATATCTTTTCAGCGCTTTGAATGGCATGGTGAAGGGTAAGCTACAGTTCTTATCTTGATATTCTATTTTAAGTTTGCAGTTATTTATTCCTTTATTAATGTGAGAAAGAATGGTTGGGTACATCATTTTTTTACTTGTAAACCTTGGTTATATGGAAACTATTTATTACTTTGCTGACTCTTTATATGAATCAGGCATTACACTCAGTTCTTTTCTTACTTTCTGTGGCCTGTCATTCGGAATGTTTCAGATCTTCTGTAGAGATTTTATCCTAGATTTTATTACTACTTTCTTGGTTGTCTCAGTTTGAAATATAGTTAATCTACCACTTTGGAACTAGGCATGATAACTATAAAAATATATATCTTCTTCTGAAGAAAGATTGCCAGTTCCTTATAACTACCTGCCCCAATAGCATACTGTATTTATGGATAATTTTCTATTTATTACTTTCTGTAACATTGGCTACACATAAGGCATATAACCTGAGCTAATTAGCAAGTGAAAAAAAGCTTTAAAAGGATAAAACTTTAAATCTTTTTTCCAGTTAAAATGCTCTCCTTTTATTAAGACTTTTTTTTTAAAAAATGCTGCAGTTATTTAGAAGAATTATTTCTGTAGTCTTGCTATCCTCAGAAATTGTAAGGGTAACTAACCAAAACACAGAAAATGGCTACCGTAAGAAAACAGCTCTTCCCTAGCCCAATGCAGTCTTTCTAAAACTACATCTAGGCCCAATTATTTGTTGTCACATGGCCCAAATATTTGTTGTCACATGGCAACAAGATAGGCCCAATTATTTGTTGTCACATGGCAACACAGGGTAAAATTATCAAATGGTATCTTAACACTGTTTAAAGACAGAGTTTCATCAAATATTTCACCAAGGGTACCTTAGAAACACAACACACAATAGATACTTCAGACTTGCAAGAGCAAAAGAACGAACAATAAATTCTGCAAATCTGCAGTGACTTTATGGTGGCCCCTGGCCCCCTTTAGAAAGCAGGTTATAGGGCCCTGAAAAAGACTGTCCCTTTTAAATCAAGATATGGTAGACATTCGTCTATGGTTTACTTACAGGAAAATTAGTTCAAGTTATAACAAACACATTCACAGCTAGTCCTCGACTTGCAACCATAATTGAGCCCAGAATTTCCTTTGCTAAATGAGACAGTTATTAAGTGAGTTTTGCCCCATTTTACAACCTTTCTTGCCACCATTATTAAGGGAATCACAGCAGTTAGTAACACGGTTGTTAAGTGAATCTGGCTTCCCCCATTGACTTTGCTCATCAGTAGGAGGAAGCGATAATTAAGAAAATACCAGACTGTGCAGAAATGGATAGACTCACATTGAGAATTAAAGAAAAAGAAGATACAGAATACTTTCAAACATGGAACCTGTTGTGTAGTGAGTTCTTTGGAGGCAGGAAGCAAGACGAGAGGTTTCAAACAGGAACATTTCTTTATTCAGGCAACAGGAACAGAACTGAATCAGAGGCTTCTGCGCAGCTACTTATACGGTTGGCCACTAGGCGGTGACCAATAGTTTTAAAGGAACCCATTCCCGCCCCAAATCATCCAATGATCTTCTTGGAGACTGCATGTCTGGCTAGTCAGTGAGCATTACACAGACACCTAGAACTAAGGAGAAACTTCCTGACAGTTAGAACAATTAACCAGTGGAACAACCTGCCTCCAGAAGTGGCGAATGCTCCAACACTGGAAGTTTTTAAGAAGAGACTGGACAGCCATTTGCCTGAAATGGTATAAGGTTTCCTGCCTGAGCAGGGGGTTGGACTAGATGACCTCCAAGGTCCCTTCCAACTTATTATTATCATCATCATCATTATTATTATTATTATTATTATTATTATTATTATTATTATTATTATTATTATTATTATTATTATTATTATTAATTGAGCAACCTTAAGCAGCATTCAAAAGACACATGAACACAGTTCAAGTAAAATCCCAATACATTATAGAACCAATTTTATCAATGGTTGGAAAAATGAGATAGAGAGTAAGAACTCAACTTTTATGACTAAGGAAAAAAATAACCCAGACAACATGTTGTTCATTAAGCACAAATGAATTGTAAAGATAGAAAACTAATAAAATACTTTTTTTAAAAAAAAGGTCGCAAAAGAGGATCACATGACGCCCGGGACACTGTAACCATCACAAATACAAGCCAATTGCCAAGCATCCAAATTTTGATCACATGACCATGGGGCTACTGCCACGGTCGTAAGTGTGAAAAACGGTCACAAGTCACTTTTTTCAATGCCACTGTAACTTCGAACAGTCACTAAATGAATGGATGTAAGTCAGGGACTACCTGTACTTGCAGGAAAATAGACAAAAATAGATTAAGTTATAGGAAGAACATTTACTTGTTGGTTTAATGTTCCACTTTATTTTATTTTATTTTATTTTATTTCAACAAGGCTATGAGATAGATGCCAAGCATCTATGCCAAGTATCTGTGCCTATTTCACTGGCACAGTTTATGTTAAAGGCAGACCCATTACAGAAACTTTTAAGCTGCTTCTGTCTATGGCAAGAAGGCAAAACTATGCAAGGTCTTAGACAGAAATTGTCATTTGAGTGGAATCCATACCTTCTACAAAACATTGGGAACTTTCCCCAAATGTTCCCACGCCTACAATTTTAAATTTCTTCCTCCAGCATTAGCTTCTATTCTTAATGATTCCGAGAATCATCGCATCACCGTATAAGGTTTTCCCTCCTTGTTTTGCACGGCAAAAATAATTGTCGAAGAACAGATGTGTAGCATTTTCTTTATGAAAGAAATCCAAATACATTCCATAACAGAAAGCAGGCAATTTGAATATAAGCAGCATTTCAAATATTATTTTCCTTGTTCTGTCAAAGATACAGCCTATCTCTTTCGATCTCTGATTTCAGCTTTAAAACATAATTAACATATATGCAAAAATCTTACAGCCATTATAGAAGTATTCATAAAATGTAATTACTTTCATGTCAGCAGTTCTGAAAGTCCGGCCTCTTGCTTCTGGACTGTAAAAAAAATGCTGAGCTATGCCCATGTACAAGTGCAGAAGAAAATTACAAAGATACAGATCATTTGCAGATCTTAGCCCAAACTTACTTCGAATGTTACTAAATATAAAAATTCTTGCTTAGAATTGTGCTACCAGGACGTCTTTATATATATATTAGTGCAATAGATGTTTTCTCAAGCCCAGTTTCATTATTTTTATTATGAGGCATAATAAATTTTGCTATGCATTCTACAGTGCTGCATCGCATCTAAACTTACCTGTAAAAATATATTTCCTTTCTTCTCAGCAGAATAAAAACCAAAACATTACAGGTAATCTTTGACTTACGGCTACAATTGAGCCCAAAATTTCCATTGCTAAAAGCGTGAGAGTTGTTACGTGAATTTTGCCCCATTATATTTTTCTTGCCACAGTTGTTAATGGCAATATCAAAAGCACTTAGACTTTTGATACACCACTTCACAGTGCTTTACAGCCCTCTCTATGCAGTTTACAAATGTCAGCATATTTTCCCCAACAATCTGGGTCCTTGTTTTACCAACCTCAGAAGGATGGAAGGCTGAGTCAACCTGGAGCCCCATCAGGATCGAACTGCTGGCTGTGGGCAGAGTTTGCCTGCAATACTGCATTCTAACCACCAGGGCTCAGGTTAAGTGAATCACTGCAGTTGTTAAGTTAGTGAGACGATTATTGAGTGAATCTGACTTCCCCATTGACTTTGCTTGTCAGAAGGTCTCAGAAGATGATCACATGACCCTGGGAGACCGTAACCATCATATATGTGAAAAATGGTCACGTTACCTTTTTCCCAGTGCCATTGTAGCTTCAAACGGTCACTAAATTGAGGGTTGTAAGTCGAGAACTAGCTGTTTACTAAAATATTATTGACAGAAGAGTGCAAGTAAAGCTTTCATGGTGATGCCCTAATTTAAGCAATTCTCTTGCAAATTCCTGAAAACGTGCTGCATTTTTTTGTTTTCTTTGTTTTATTTTTAATAAATGACCACAATTTTTAAAATGCGGGTAGCCAAGACTACTTATCCTCTACCTATGCATGTATCAGTTGTTATGGATACAGTGTTCGTAGAAATTATGCTGATAAAGGTAAAAAAAACCAAAAACATTTAGCAAGAGACAACAACAAAAAACTCCCAAGTGTCTGTTGTGTAGTGAGTTCTTTGCTGGTAATAAGCGAGATGAGAGGTTGCAAACAGGAACATTGCTTTATTGAGGCAAACAGGAACAGAACTGAAACAGAGGCTTCTGCGCAGCTACTTATATGGTTGGCCGCTAGGCGGCGGCCAATAGGTTTAAAGGAACTCATTCCCGCCCCAAATCGTCCAATGATCTTCTTGGAGACAGCAAGTCTGGCTAGTCAGTGACAGTTACACAGACACACCAATTGAGCAACCTTAAGCAGCATTCAAACAGATACGTGAAACAGTTCCAATGAAATCCCAATACATTACAGCATCTATGAAAATGATCCTACAATAGCCCTCAAACATATGTATAGAAATAAGCAAGTCCCAAAGATAGATATTATCTGACAAAAAAAGGGTTCTGGTCTCTTTCACTGGATGTTACATCTTTTGAAAGACAGAACAGAACAGAACAGAACAGAATGGCATCACTGTAATACAGATACCGTATTTTCCGGCGTATAAGATGACCCCCAACTTTTGAGATGATTTTCATGGGTTAAAGTCTTATACGCCGGAAAATACGGGTAAGTAGGAAGTCAGGGCTGCTTCTTAATTAGGTGAAGGTTTATCAAGAGCTTTTGGCCTCGAGATCAGCTTTGCTCTGCCTCGCCTAAACCTCGTCTCCTCTCGCCTTGGCGCCGCCTTCTACTTCAGCTGGCTGTTTCGGCCAGGAGCAACGAACATTGTGGCCCAACACTTCGGGGAGGCACCAGGTCTGAAAGAAGGCGGTTCTTTCCATAGGTTAGTTAATGAACAGGGCGGCGGAGGAGTGTGGGGGGGAAGAAACGGGCTCAGCCCTGCGCCACAAGTTTAAGATTCACACACACACCCTCCCCAAGGCCGCATTCTACTTCAGGGCAGAGGGGCGACCCCGGGCTGCTGAAGCCCCAGCGCCAGCTTGCCGCTGCAGTCTGCCTGTTGCAATTCCCCAGCTGAGCATTCCCGGGCGGGTGTTGCTGTAGGTTTGCCGCGGCACCACACCCTGAAGTCAAACTCCCAGGGTCAAGTGAAGCTTAGCTCTGCACGAACATGTCAGGTCGGCCTCCGCCTGGCTTCCCGCGCTCCCTTGAGCTCTCGTGCTCGTGGAGCACCAGCGGCTCGGCACACACTTAACTCCTGCTCCCTTCCCAAAAAAAAAAGGGCTGCTGCCGTACGACGCCGGTAAGCTGGAGCCTCAGCCTCGGTTGGGCTGGTCGGTTTATTTATGAGGAGGCCATCTTTCGCCATTCTCGAGCGCTGGATTTGTCCGTTTCCACTAACGTCTCTGCTCCTGAGGATTTGTTATTTTCCGGCGTATAAGGCGACTCAGCGTATAAGACGACCCCCGACTTTTGAGATTTTCATGCATCAAAAAGTCGTCTTATACGCCGGAAAATACAGTAGTCCTCGGCAAAAAACATTCATTTAGCAACTGTTCAAAGTTACAACAGCATTGATAAAAGTGATTACAACTATTCCTCACACTTACGACATGGCCACACGATCAATATTTGAGTGTTTGCAACCAGCATGCACTTATGATGGTTACAGCATCCCGGGATTATGTGATCACCACTTGTGACCATCTCAACCAGCAAAGTCCATGAGAAAAGCCAGATTTGCCAAATAAATCCATGGTTTACTTAACAACTAGCAGTGATTTGCTTAACAACCACAGCAAAAAAAAGTTTGTAAAGTCAGGGGCGACTCCCATAACAACTGTCTTTCTTAATAGACAGAAATTCTGGTCCCCATTGTGGCTGCAAGTAAAGGACTAAGCGTACTACAATTTGCAATGGAAGAAAAGCCATCTTATTTATCATCATATATGCGTACACTGCAAATTATTTTTATTATCAGTGCTTACATGAGACTGCCTTGTTGTTATTCCCCAAAGGGGATGGTGGAAGGGACATAATTTGGATTCTGTTGCTTTAAAATAAAGAATGTTCTATAACTCTGCACTGGGTTAATAAGATACACATAGTGGGGGACCATAGACCCTGTGGACCTTGCCAATACAGTAAGAGTAGCATCAGGAAGAAAATATTGAAGACAATGCTTAGGTGATTTATGGAGATCAGAACATTGTAATGATTTAGTGAGACTAGCATTAGCAACACCCTAAGTCTGCAAAGTTTGACATCTACACAGGTCGACTTTTCTTCCTTAGCTTCTAAGGCTTTTTTGTTTGTCATAAACAGTACTGATTTCCTTTGAGCCTTAAGTCAATCTGTTGCAGATTCTTTTTGAAACCACATCTAATCAGACACAAGGCACAGACAAAACCACCTGATCCAGTGTCCAGGGTTTTTGTATCTCTGTTGAGTCTGTGCCTTATGAATGGTTTCAAAAAGAATCCACTATAACAGCATTCCCGGCGGCCTGGCGCAGGGGGTGACGGGGAGAAGAGGGGATGGTTTTGTATAAGGGGCAGGTGTGCATGTGCAAGTGCGTGCACAGCTTCATTTGCCCACCACTCACGCAGCACAATTGTGAATAGACTACAGACCAGTTGTGGGCCATGGCCCACAGGTTGTGTTGTGGTTCAGCGTCAGCCTGTGGTTTCGGCAGCTGAGTCGGACAATTCTGAAGAGGAGGAGGAGGGGGGGTTGGTGAGCCTTTGGTTGCAGAGGAAAGTTCTGATGCACCACAGAGCTCTCAGCCAGGCCCCTCCCATCTTGTTCCTCCTCGGACCCAGCTGTGTGAGCCTGAAAGATTGGAAGAAGATGATCCACAGCTGGCTCTATTCAGGGACGCTCGAAGCAGGAGGCAGACTAGCAGAAGTGAACAAAGAAAAGCAATGAGGCACCTCGGGAGAAGGCAAAGAGAAGCCACACCTTGAGACTGCTGTTTAAAAGGGGAATGTGTGGGAGGTGCTGGTTGCTGAAGGCAACCATTTGAAGAGCTTCTGATATAGTCTCGGTCTGTATTTGTTTAACTCTGTTTTGAACTGTTTCGTTTAGTTTTTGCAAATAAATTTGGTTGGCTTAATTCCAGCCTATTGAATATAAAAAAGGGGTTGTCCCTGACATTCCAACAGGGCCGGTCGTAGGCTGGAACAGAACAGGTTGAGGGCCCCCTGCACTGTAACACACCCACACCATTCCCTGCCACTAGTTTACATCATTCCTAGCTGACCATCAGGCCAGCAGTATAGTCCTTCCAGATCTATTGAGAATGTATCGGTCACTGCTGCTGTAAAAAAAACAACATAAAATATAGTCTGTTAATCAAAAACAGCCCAAAGCAGTATGTTAATTTTAATTACATATAGTCTACAACAGTCTTTCTCAGTCTCAGCAACTTTAAGAAACATGTACTTCAACTCAGCATGTTCCCCCAGCCAGCATATTGAAGTCTATATATCTTAAATCTGCTGAGGTTGAAAAACATTGGTCTATAGTGACTTAAAATATCGTACCTTCAAAGCATCATCCAGGAATTGTTGAATGGTATAAAACCTGTCATTCTGGCACAACAATGGTTGGATGACTCAAGATGTTGAAAGTTACTCATGAGAAAAGTACTTTTTGTCTCCTTCATAGAACAGGATTCATGAATGATAGGCAAGGAAGAAGCATGCCAAAAAGTTGCTCCACAGTGCTAGAGGTAAGGAGATACTCCTTCCAATGAATGACCTCCAATATTTTCATAGCATCATGTAGTCAACAGTGAAGTGATTTAAAGTCCATCTTCTTTACTATTATTTTGATAAAGCTAAAGGTAAAGGTTCCCTCGCACATGCATGCTAGTCGTTTCTGACTCTAGGGGCCAGTGCTCATCTCCGTTTCAAAGCCGAAGAGCCAGCGCTTGTCCGAGGACGTCTCCGTGGTCATGTGGCCGGCATGACTAGACGCCAAAGGCGCACGGAACGCTGTTACCTTCCCACCGTAGTGGTCCCTATTTGTCTACTTGCATTTTTACGTGCTTTCGAACTGCTAGGTTGGCAGAAGCTGGGACGAGTAACAGGCGCTCACTCTGTTATGCGGCACTCGGGATTCGACCCGCCAAACTGCTGACCTTCTGATCGACAAGCTCAGCATCCTAACCCACTGAGCCACCACGTCCCTTTTGATAGACTAGATTAATTTGTAGCTCAGGATTGCCTTGTGGAGTCTTTGGTGCTCTTTGATCTTGCAGACATTTCATTACCAAATTAGGTAATATCGTCAGTGAATCATACATGCACTGATGATGTTATCTAGTATGGTAATGAAACATCTGCAAGAAAACAACCAAGCTTAAAAAGCACCGAGCACCCCACGCTTACTATTATTTTGGTCTAACAATGGGGGGGGGATGACTGGTAGTTACAGTAAAAAGCTGGTGGAGAAATGACCTTGGAGTTTGTAGAAGGAGCAAAGATGTTTTTTTTTCCCAAATAGCAAGTCATTTGTGGCAGCTATACTGAGTAAAAGTAAAGCAAAGAGGAAGTGAGGAGCAAAGAAAGAGTCAGGGAAGGGGAAGTGGGGAGGGATATGAAAGCCAATACCCTCCCAGGCATTTCACTTTTCAAAGGCAGCGCAAGGGCAAAAAGCTTCCTGTAAAAGAGAAAATTACTTTACAAAGATCTGCATGTAGAAAAAGTCAAGTTAATTATTCAAAGCAGAGGCCCACAAATTCCCACAATTTAGTCATTCTAATCTGACATATTCGGGCCCAGTGAGCTGCTTCTTATCACTAAGACTTTGATAATTGGCTTAGACATATCAAATAAACTTTCTGGAGAATTCAGCAGTAAGCAGGTATGACATCTTAATAGGGGTTTTATTAGGCATTTCTCTGTGCAGTAATGTGTTAGCAATCAGTGTGACATTTTCTGCTCTGAGGGGTTTTGGCCTTGCTCTTCTTTCTTTCTTTCTTTCTTTCTTTCTTTCTTTCTTTCTTTCTTTCTTTCTTTCTTTCTTTCTTTCTTTCTTTCTTTCTTTCTTTCTTTATTTTTTCTTTTTCCTGGCTGAAAAAGAAATGCATTTGCAGCCCGAGATCTAATCCAACTCGCTACTGTTTACTCAAGTTTCTGAAGGAAGAGGCCTCTAAAAATTAATAAAAAGTGACGCATACAACATAAAAGAAAACGCAGTATCTTCACTTGAGCATAACTGACAGCAATAATCGCTTCTGATTCTATAGATAGAGAAGACATTTAGACTTGGTCCTTCATTCCTTCCATTGGGATTGAAATAAAGAGACTGGAATAAATCAAAGGCTTCCCTCCAAGCAGGCCCAACCATAACTTTATCTGATGAAGCAACTTTGCCCTCCTTGTTTATGGAGATTCTCAGTCATCCAGGCCTTGGTTGTCCCAAAGGTGGTTTTTCAAAAGGCAACTGGATTTTGTTTTTCCTTTGTTTTTCCTGTGTTGTAAACACTGTCCTTTCAGCAGTTCCAAAAAGGTTCCACACCTATGTGCACTATTCAGATGACCCTGAGGGCACAGATAAACCTCCAAGTGGCCTCAATGACTCTCAGAGAGCAAGCACTAAAGACCAGGTGACTGCAAGCAATATAAATCCTTCCATCCTCCACTATTCAGTCAGAACTGAAGAAGCTTCTTGGATGAGATGCGAAACGTCTTCAAGGAAAAACAAAGTCCAGTTGCCTTTTGGGGGGAAAAAAAACCCTTAGGGACTTGCCATCCTTGATTGCCTCTCTATAGTATTTTGCCCCTTTGCCGAAAAAACTACGCCGGAGTCTGGCCTGTAGTGGCCTTGAAACCATGTTCTCCTAGCTTCTCCCGGCCTAGGGGCCTTTCGTTCATTCTTTATCCACTCATGTTACAAAATATGGATGAAAGAAACAGAATATAGCAAGGGCTATCAAGTTTAGACTACAAAAATCTGGAAACCTACTATATTAATACTAACAGATATTTTTTTTTAATTTGTTTTGCCACATCCAGCAGCCATGTTGATTTTTGCAGTTATTGCTGAGAGTTCTAACGTAACCTGGACTTGAAAAGCACCAAAAAAATTTCTTTGAAAAAAAATCCATCTCAACTATTAGCTAAGAATATTATTTTATTCATATTTTTATTTCCTTAAAAGATCTACTCCAAAGAATCACATGCACTGAATCGTGTCAAACATACATCTGATTAACTTCTGAAGACAAGACATAGAACAACAATAAGCAAATCACAGATAAAATACCACAGAGAATATGGAGCTCCAACTGCAACAGTTTTTCACAAATTCTGAAAGCCAGTGAAATATACTGCATGTATTCACCCTGCAGTGAAATGTTTTCAGTGATAAGGGTTCAAGACTCACAAAAAAGTGATGAGGAGGGTTTCCTTACTACCTATATTAAACTACGTATGTTGATTTAAACATACACATCAGTAATAGTATCCCAAGATCCAAAGAAGTAAGTTAAAAAATATTTTCTGGAGAAATTGTTTATTGAAATTATTCCCCTTGTTTTTCCCAGCAATACATCAAGAATGATACAGAACAAAAACCAAGTTGACAAAATAGGTAGTTCTTCAGAAAGGAAAACACACCAAAGAATCAGTTATCCCCATACATACAGTAAATAACACAAACAAGATGTTGGATAGAAGCTTGACACTTACTACCATTCTAACCTGTGTAATTTATTTATTTATTTATTTATTTATTTATTTATTTATTTATTTGATTTATATACCGCCCTTCTTCTGATTGCTAAGATAGTGCTAGAATATGATTTACAGTATTTTTCACAGTGTAAGTAAAGATCAGGGTAACCCATATTCATAATAATAATATATAATTATTATAATAATAATAATATCAACTACCTCTTCTATTAGCATGGTTAATTCTGATTTTATAAATTCACTGTTTTACTAAATCCATGAATGAATTCTGTCTATCCATGCCCATTATTTTGGAATCAGACCTACCAGCAGTCAGTACAATAACGTTGGCTACAATGTTAAGCCATACTATTATTTTCTTAACTATTATATAAGACCATTGTTACCTCATATGAGCTTCAAAAATTTAGAAGACCACTAATATATCAGCAAAGAGTCATTGACCATCGAAAGCAAATAAAGTGAAAGGGGAGGAGAATCTTAATATTTAGTCTAAATAGATTCTTTAGCCTATAATACAGTGCTGAACCACAAACCCAAACCTGATTCACATGTCATCCAGTTTGTATATATATTTATTTCTGGTACTTGGAAATTAGATTAGATAGGTAGTTAGGCAGGCAGGCAGGCACACACACACACAGACAGACAGACAGACAGACAGACAGACAGATATTGTATACACACACACACACACATACACATACATATAGACAATTAATACCAGCTAATGTCTGAAATCCAGTCTGCTGCACTTATAATGGCTACTTAGAGAGCTGAAACATCAAGAATACACCCAAGAGGAATAACCTTTTCTTGAATGTTATTTATTTCCACCCAGTTCCCAAGAGCTATATCAGAAAGCTCAGAGTGAACCTTTCCCCATCTGCAGGATTGTAGCTTAACATTAACATTTCTTCATTAAGAAGAAAGAGTTATTGAAACCAAGATTCCTTCTTTTTCTTTCACTGAATGAACCGGATCAGAATATACTGAGTTATTTCCTCACTTATGTATGAAAAGCAACAATCGCCAGCTCTTAATCTGGAGACCAGTCTGAGCAGTGAATAAATTGTGTTTTGCATGTTAATTTGCTTTATGTCAAAGCAGTTGATTACCATTGTGTTTGTGTTTTTAGAGCTGACGTTTTAAGAAGGCAGATATTGAATCTCTGTGCCTGCACTTTTGACCAAAGAGATAAAAGATAATCTATGGCTAAATAATTTGGCTCTTCAGATAAAAATCACCATTTAAGTGTGCTGCAGGGAATAGGAGCAGTCAGCCTTGTCCTTAAATATTAACTTTCTAATTTTGAAGGCAGCTTTTTAAAACAACAATTTACTTCAAAATATCAAAAGCGGGTAAGCTGTGTTTTCTAGCCTTAAAAAGAATACCAAGCATAGCCTGGACCTAATTTTATTTCCTTTTCTAAACTTTGCAGAAAACTGAATAACAACAACTGCAATAACAGCAATGTCCATTTTGTTTCACACTTGGAATGCTGCATGGGCAAACCCAAATTAGTTCTGAAGAATTATTCCACCTGGGCTTGCAACCAGTTGTGGATTTCTAATGAGTACACAATCGTAATATGGTATAGAGCAGGGGTCTTCAAACTTGGCCCTTTTATGACTTGTGGACTTCAACTCCCAGAATTCCTCAGCCAGGTATACAGGAAGCCAACTACAGATCCCATCCACATGACTCATTTTTCAAATGCTGCAATAAATTAACCTTCTGGGTGTTATTATAATATTGCCTGTAGCCAGAATTTTTTTTTTTCATTCTTTAGAATAACCCATAGCCTATGAATGTGACAAGAAAGTATCTTGATCTACACAATGATGATGTTATCCATTCAGTTGTGTCTAACTCTTAGCAATTCTATGGGCTAGGTCAGGGGTAGGCAACCTTGGCTCTTTTATAACTTGTGGACTTCAACCCCCAGAATTCCTGAGCCAGCCATGCTGAGGGGAAAGGTTTCCAAGCTGAGCCATGCTGGCTCAGGAATTCTGGGAGTTGAAGTCCATGAGTCATAAAAGAGCCAAGGTTGCCTACCCCTGGGCTAGGTCTTTCCACATCTTCTGATCCTGCGCTACTTTTATGAGTTATTCTATGCTGTGGCTGGTATCAGCTTTGTTGGGGACCAGCCATCGTATTCTTGGGCAGCCTGGCTTCCTTTTACCACTAACTCTTTCTAATATAATTGCTATCTCCAGTGAATTTCCCTGTATGATATGGCCAAAGTAAGTGAGACACACACTGTTATGATTTTGCCATTCAGTGACATGTCACTCCAGTACTTGCTTGTTCAAAGTTGCATCTAAATTACTCTATACAAGAGAGAACAGCTCTGATTTTATCCTTGTATGGTCGCTAGTTTAAACAAAGGAAGTTGATAGGCATTTTGATTCGAACTTCATATACAAAAACATGAAGTGGAAATTAGATGGCAGAATCAAAAGGTTCATTGTTCCGATGTGGATCGGGTCTTTTGAATGCTCCCAGATTTGGAGTTTCTACTTGAGCTAGAAATCTTTCTCTTCATCCGTTCCTTTTTTTCAACATTTTTCAACCTTTTAAACACAGAGAGGTGTTAATGCTGGTATTCCCATATGCAGCCTAAAATGGCACAATCCCTATTTCCATATTTTCTTCATATGTAGATTATGCAGGGGGACTTGGAAGGAATCAACTAAAGGCACATTGCTAACCTTAATGTTAGGATTCAAAATCAATCTGAACTTCCCTCAAACTCATTTTAGATGAGAAGGTGAATTCGATGCAATATATTTTATTCAGTCCCTTAATAAGCTACCAGAAGGAACTGTGTTACCACAGACTATATTGAGTAACATAAATCACTGCACACAGCTATCAGATCATAATGACTTTGGGCTGCTACTGACAAGGGATTGATTCAGATCAATGACTTCGAAGTGAGAGGTTGTTCGTCCCATTATCAGCCCCTTGAGCCATCCTATAGCCACAAAAGTATTTAGAAAAAGTAAATTATCTGTGGATATTGCAGTACGATAAAAAAAACTGTTCTCATTTGTTTCTACAAAATTACATAATAAAATCTATGTACTGTAACTTACTATGCTAATGCCAATATGAACAATGTATGTGTGTATGTACACACACACACACACACACACACACACACACACACACCATAAAGGGAATATGATTCCTTGTGGTTCATCTTTCACAATTACAATATACTCTAACTAAAGAAAATTGGTACTAGAACCTATAGTTAAACAACTCAAGTAATTCCCTTGAGGAAAAAGATCTCTGCTTAACCATCTAAAGAGAACTACTCGGAGAAGACCAGAAGAAGGCAATCAAAATAAAACAAATTCTGCTCACAGTCATTCACAACCTGATCACCTCCTGTCTTGTCTACTGCAACGTGCTCTAAATGGGGTTGCTCTTGAAAAGTATTTGGAAGCTTCAGTTGGTTCAAAATGTGGTGGTTCACATAGTTTTGTTAAGTCTAGAATTTCACACGGGTTACCTCAGTTGTGGGAGCTGTATTGGTTGACAATTGGCTTGCAGGGCCAATTCAAGGTGTTGGTTGTACCTTTATAGATCTAAATGGCTTGGGGTCAGGTTATTCGAAGGACCATCTTTTCCCATTTACATCTACAGTACTGAACCCATCAAAGTGGGAAGAGGGGAGGCAGGGTATTGTTGTGGGTCCCGTTTCTTAAGGACATTCATCTGATGGGACCAAGAAGAAAGGTCTTCTCTGTGGTGGCTCCCTCTTTGTGGAACATCAGCACTGATTGGCCCCCATCTTGATACTTTTTCAAAAGGCCCTGATTTTGCCAGCGGTATTGGGGAGCTGAGGGTGAAAGAGAACCCATAAAGTGGTTTGTTTGATTGTTGCTGCTAGGGGATTTTATTGCTCAAGTCACCATGAGTGAGTTGGGCAGCCATATAAATTTTCTAAATAAATAATCACAGGTAGTCCTCAACTTATGACCCCCATTGAGTCCAAAATTTATGTTGCTAAATGAGACAAAGTTTTGCCCGCTTTTGCAACCTTTCTTGAACCGTTGTTAAGTGAATCACTGCAGCTGTTAAGTTAGTAACATGGTTGTAAAGTGAATCTGTCAGAAGGTTGCAAAAGGGGATCACATGACCCGGGACACATACCAGTTGCCAAGTGTCTGAATTTTGATCACATGACCACGGGGATGCTGCAATGGTCATAGGTGTGAAAAATGGTCACAAGTCACTTCTTTCATTGTAACTTCAGTCATTAAACAAATGGTTGTAAGTCAAGGGCAACCTGTAAATCTGAAGAAGTGACTACCTTTCTGTTTTTAACAAAAATCACTAGATTCTTAATAAAATACAATCATCCTTCTTTACTAAACCTTAGTTAGTAAACTAAACTAAACTAAACCTTAGTTAGTTAGGTCAAAGATGACACAGTTGATGGCAAGACTGTATGATTTATTAGAAATGGACATGATTCTTACCCAAAAGATTTTTGTTATAGTGCTTGAGACAGAGTGCAATTGCTCCATTTTAAGAACTGTCCTACCAGATTAAAAATTGTTGTTTTATCTGGCGGACCTAATTGCTGCCTTTTTAGCTTCTTCATAATAATGCAGATCTCTTTACCTCTTTAGGTAACCCAGTTAAACAGACATGAGTTATCTCTAAAAAAAGTTCTTTAGTGAGATATTGTGGTGGAATAAAAAATGGAAATGAAATGTAAACGGCCACAAGCATATGTTAGAAGAAAATGATTCTTTCCCTTTTTGCATCATAAAGCTAAGTAATTATTGATTAGTGTTCGCTGAGTTTGTTTAAAAGCATGAAGTTAATTAATCAACAATTAATTGTTTAGGATTTTCCCCTCACTTCAAAGTTCACTCAACTACTTAGCGGAACATGTTCTTGCCTACTTAATGAACCAGAAATAAATGTAAATCACTGAAAAATTATCCTGTTGTACATTCTCATATGTCCTCTCATAAAAGGAAAACTAAAATTAATAATAGTAGGAAGGGTGCATAAAATTCTTATGAAATGAAAAAGAGGATCAGGATAAGGAATTTTTGCTTTCCTTTTGTCTCACAGCCTGATTTCTTGGCCTGACACAATAAGGGATATTTTTAAAAAATATTAAGTATTTCCGGTCCACTTTTCAGTCGATGGGTTTTTCGAGATAGTATTTGACACAAAACATATTTAAATACCACAAGCAAAAAACAAAAATGTATATGGAAGTCTTAAGACATGACAGTAGATAAAACCACTCCAATTACAGGCTCATTCTTAATAGCATTAAAATGAAATAAATAAGCAAAGGAACGTGATTTATTGCTCACTGACAAATGCCAAGGTAATAAATGTAACCTCTCAAGGGAAAGAGTTCCACAGAAAGGCTTTGGCCACAGGGAAAGGTGATTTTGTGTTTCTATCCTTTTGGTAATGGGTAGAAATTGCCAACCAGACTGGCGGACTAATTATAGATCTAAATGTGCCAGATAACCAAATGTGATCCATAAAAAAAATCATTTGCCAGGAGGATAATTTTTACATATATGGAGAAAGCTATGGTCTCAAACAGGAAAAATAAGTAGTAAAGAATTGCTCAGCAAGAGCAAAGCAGAAACAAGAGTGTGAAGGAATGAAGAAAAATAAGATGTAATTGGTTAGCGACACTCTATCTTTTCAGAGTGATATTGCATCTTACAGGGAAAGAAAAAGTCTTAAGTATATATTAGCCTAACTTCCTACTCCCATCTCAGAGCCACTTTTCATGCAGGGCTTGTATTTATTGCCAATTAACCTGGGGTGTGAAATCTTTTGCAAATCCCCAAGACATAGAAACAGGCCATCTTCAGCATGTATTCACCTGTAACTCAGCAGGCCTAACTCAGGCAATCCCTAGCCCATGTGGCAAATTATATATACAGAGAAAATAAGCTTCTCCAGGGAAAAGGCAATGTATGAATGGAGTAAGAAAAAACAAGGATTAGAGCACCTTAAGTTAAACATTTTTTGGAAACTTGCTATGACGCAACCAATTTTACTTTTTAGGAAATTTAAAAGGTGGGCATTCTGAAGAAAAGCCTCAAAAATCATCACGGCTTCTCTGTAAAAATTTCCGGTGTTGCAGTGTAAATATGTAAATATGTAATTGGTTACAAAGAGCCAAGAATGAATGGAGCTCTTTTTACAGGTCACATTTCAGAGAGATTAGGAGACTATTCTTTTTAAGACACATGTGTTCTTCAGAAACGCAATTTTTAACGCTATTTCATTTTATCTGATGAAAATGTAAAGATGTAGCGGCTTGAATCTTTACTTGAATCTCAGCAAACAGGAAATGCTTTCATGAAGAATTATTTTTCTGGAAAATGGGCACAATTCTCCACCTGTGAATTTTAACAGCCAAAGGTTAGGGATTCAGTCAACACCAGCTGTAGAAATTACTGACTGATAAATCTATCTGGAACTATCTGGGTGAAATAATGAAAATGTGACTCCAACTGATGCATTTGGAAGAGTTTAAGACTCAGGGGTAGACAACTTTGGCTCTTTTATGACTCGTGGACTTCAATCCCCAGAATTCCTGAGCCAGCATGGCTGACTCAGCAATTCTGGGAGTTGAACTCCACGAGTCATAAAAGAGCCAAGGTTGCCTACCCCTGGGTGAACCGTGGGTGGTTTGCAACAAAACAGAATAGAAAAAATAACAACAAATCAATACGAGATGGATGCTTCTAACAATGTCATGTGAGGTCTGTTTGGAACAGAACTGCTGTATATTCAGTGATCTTCAGATCGAAATGAGATAATCAGTCCTTACCGCTCTGATTGGCCACTGCAGTCCTACAGAAATGCACATGCAGTGCCTGGGTTTACCCAATAGATGAGACTATGGTTTGTTATAACCATGCCTTCCAGGTTGAGCTCCCACATTGCAATGGGGAATGACCTTGAAAAGTTGCATTGCATGCTGTTAATGTAACATTACTTTAAATATAGAGCTGGTATTCATTGTTGCTGCTTCGGGTCTGGATTACTTTGACGGGATGACATCAAACTTGCCAGTCTGTTGTAAGAAATTAACAGAATCTTGAAAATCAAGATTTTTCTCTCCTCCTTTTCTTTTACTCTGTGTAAAACTAGGGAGGATCTCTTCTGAAAAACTTTCCACTTCCCTTCTGCATCTGAGCACTGAGATGCGTTTTATATGGCAGTTGTCTAGTCTACGGTTCTTCCTCCTGTTCCCCTGAGTTCATTTCCACATACCATTACACGCCCAATGCTAAGCACAGACCCGTGGTTTGCAAACCATAGTGGCTGAGTTCACACAACACATGCCAATCCCAATAAATCAGGAGGCGCTCAAGTAGAGGCAAGATGACTCTCTTGAGGATGCTTTCCTTTGGATTTCTGGATTGCTCAAGTGGGAGGCCTCTTCCCACTGGTCATTAGGTCTGATGACTTAGCATCAAATCTGTGCTATATACATGTATGCACAATGCCTGGGTTCATACACTGGCCTATGCCATTCCATCTCCAAGTCCCCTTTTCTCCTCCAACCAGGCACTGATCCTCCAAATGAGCTGAGGTCACGGGGAGGAAAGAGACTACCGGAAGAGAAAGGGATGATGGAGAAGTATGTTAGGAACTAAATTCAAATGGCAGAAAAGTTGGAGGGGTTTAGGAGATAGAATGCAGAGGAGAGCTTTGATCTTTCCAAAACCATCTGGCAGACTAGGTAAATAAAATATAATTTTGCAAATACAAAATATATCTTAGGCTTTAAAGTGCATCCTCCTTCTGATGTGTAGAAATGTTTAAGGATAAACCAATCTCTTTGCTATCAGCAGTTCAACTTCTAACAACAACCACAATATTTTATAAATGCTCAGAGCAGCCAGTGATACAACAGTCCAACTATTTAAGCCAAGAAAAGGTGGGGTGTCCAACTTAACTGATATAGCATCTTTCTTCATCTCCTCCTCCTCCTCTTTCATTTTCTTGCCAAATGCAAATATTTAACCATTCAGATAAGTTATTACTCTCCTGCCGTTCTGGTTGAATTATTTCCCCCAATATTAGCTGGCAATTTATTTTATCCCTCCCCTCCCCGCCATATCATGAGTCCAGCTGAAGAAGATAAGTGGCTGATAAAAGATCTTTGAGAACAGTTACAAATGATTCACTTTCAAAAGAATAATAAAGCAGCTGCTTGGAAGAGTGCTGTAGACCAGCCATACATTACATGCAACTAATCTCCTTTTAAAACTTCAAGAAATTAGTCAATAAGCTTCAGAGTCGCCCTGCTGTTTGCTCAACTTTGATGCCAAAACGTAATGCTGAAATGCAAATATTTAATTAGTTTTTAATGATGGGGTTTATTTTTACTAAATCTGGTCATCTGTCTCCATTATTCCCTTCATTTTTTATAGTTAGCCACTAATTGTCACTCTCAGGACTGTGCTTCCCACCGGCACCCCTGCTCTCGTTGTTGTGTGTGCCTCTTTCAGAAAGAATGGTGATGTCAACAGCTTTGCCTTTCTTAGCAAAAAGGGTTGTGTAAAGAAAAGGATAGTGTCCATGCATGGTGTCTGTTATGTACTGGGCTTGTGGTGTTACACCACGTGCATTGCTGGAGCGGCTAACGGCTCCCCAGTAACCTAGACTAGCTGTCTCCGGTCCTGTAATTGGCTAGCCCCAGGTGGCAAGAGTGGGTTCAAACCCATTGGCTGCCGCCTATGGGCTAGCCCAGGGGTCTTCAAACTTGGCCCTTTTATGACTTGTGGACTTCAACTCCCAGAATTCCTCAGCCCGCATGCCTGGCTGAGGAATTCTGGGAGTTGAAGTCCACAAGTCATAAAAGGACCAAGTTTGAAGACCCCTGGGCTAGACTATATATTGTGGCTGGTTGCGGCCCAAGCTTCAGTACAGTTCTAGCAAGAATAAAGAATGAGTTATCTTGTACTCAGCCTCATGTCTTCCTTCCTGCACCTAAGAGCTCACGACTTAACAGTGTCTGAACTGTGGCACTAATAAAACATCAGCATTCACCTTGAAAGCTCTTCAGGCCTATTGTCCCTCCCTCTGCTGAAGGCAGCCTTCTTCTCCTACTTCAGCTCCTTTCACTGAGGACAAAACAAGGATCAGTAGTCAACCAGTGAAGTGAGAAAGAAAATAATTGCCCCTTTCTATAGGAAAAATAAAAAGGGTGGCTTTTGTTCTTCAGAATGGTAGTCCTCTCAGAAAGGTGAGCTATCTCAAAGTCCTTCTAGATCCACAACTAGATTATCTTTTTTCTTTCTTTCTTTGAATTCAGTGGCCTTCTGAGAGAAGAATCTTTCGATCGTCATATGTATTCCTGGTACAACAAAAGGAATGTATTTTAAAATAAATAATAAAATAAAATGAGCACCTGAAATAATGGACAGGCATGGCTAGACCACTTATATCCTGATTAGAATGAAGACAGGATAACAGAGTTGGAAGAGACCTTGGAGGTCATCTAGTCCAACCCTCTGCTCATGCAGGAGACCCTGTACCATTTTTGACAAGTGGCTGTCCGGTCTCTTCTTGAAAGCGTCCGGGGATGAAGCACCCACAACTTCTGAAGGCAAGCTAGGTTTCACCTAATCTCTATGTGTAGTTTTGGTTTTTCTTGGCTAAGCATAAGACTTTACTTTTCTCTATGCTGAATTTTATTTTGTTAGACAGGGCTCAGTGTCCAAATCTGTCAAGATCCATCTGGATCTTGAGCCTATCCTCTAGGGTGTTGACTATTCCTACCAGCTTAGTATCATCTGCAAATTTGATAAGTTCCCCTTCTATTCCCTCATCTAAGTCAGAGGTCCCCAACCTTTTGGGCACCAGAGACTGGTTACATGGAGAGAGGTTTTTCCACAGATCAGAGAGGGCGTGGTTTTGTCTGCTGTCTGCATTCTGTGGATGAGGCTTTTCTTGTTTGTGTGGACTGGTTGCTGGCATGCCACAGCCTGGTACTGGTCCACGGACCAGGGGTTAGGGACCCCTGATCCAAGTCATTTATGAAGATATTGAACAGTACTGGGCCTAAGACAGAATCTTGTAGTATCCCACTGTTTATTTTCCTCCATGTAGATGTAGTACCATTAAGGATTAGTCGTTAAGTACAAATTGTCAGCCAGTTACAAATCCATCTGGTGGTGATGTTATCTATCCCACTTTTTTCTAGCTTACTAAGAAGTAGGTTGTGGTCTACTTTGAAGGAAGAGGGATGGATGGATGGAAGGAAGGATGGATGGATGGATGAATGGATGGATGGATGGATGGAATAAATATCTTCTCTGATCTCCTTACATGAAACTTAACAACTGTTTTGCTTAGCAACAGAAATTTTGGGCTCATTGTGGTTTTAAGTTGAGGATTGCCTGTACAACAGATAATGTGTAAACACCATTGTTTAGAGAAAACAATTTAGACATACAATTTAGAGAAACTAGTTTAGGGTGGGTAAACTATAGCCAAGGGCTGCTTGCAATGAGCTACAGGCCAGGTTACAATTTCAACCCAACCTGAGATCATGCTGTTGAAACTGAACAACCAAATGACCCATTTTCAGTGGCACCTATTTTGCAAAATTCCCCAACGTTCTTAAGGGAGTTATATAAGCAGTCTGTTAACTCATAAACTGCAATGCTCTGCTATGTCAGAGGATTTTAGATTGAAAATTATCCAGAGTCAAGGTTCTCTTCCTCTTTATATGTGGCATAGTGCTGATCATAGTAGTGGTGTCTTATAATACATCCATCTACAGAGCCATATAGAGGTTAATGTTGAGCAATTCAACATCATTTATGCAAATCTCCTTATTGGCAAAATTTAAACTTAGTTGGTCTTTTAGTTTTATCAAATTGCAACATCAGCTCCAGAGGACCAAAATAAAATACAGTCATGCCATCAATGCTGGAATGTGATTAAGGGACTTTGGAAAACAGATGCCACATTGATTCAAACTGGGGTGGGAGGTGGTATTGGTAAATCTATTTTATTATATATTAAAAGTTTTTCTGCCAGTATCAATGTTATGTATGCAGGCACCTGCATAGCAACAGCCACCAGGGGGCGTTGGCCTGGACGGTTTCGGTGGGAAACCCAGTTTCGGCGGGAAACCTAGGGCCAACCCCATTGGCTGTTAGCTTACCTGGCCAGGTATATAAGGAGGACAGGTAGCCCTCATTCCCCAGTTCACTACCCCCTTCAATAAAGAGCTGAACTCATACACCGGCTGGCGTCTCTTCCTTGCGTCGGACCCACTACACAATAATCAACATCTCAAGTTATCCATAGTTTGCACAGCATTGATTTTTACAGCCAGAAATTTTGGCATCAGAAAATAGATGCTGCTTATGCCTTGTATCACTTATTAAGCAATTATTTACAATTGCAGACCTGCTAAAAATTAATTCACCATAGACTGTTTTTGCCATACAGTACCGCAAGTGACCATGCCTTAATCAGCAAGAGTGTCTCCAGTTTTAGATTTTGCCATGAGTTTTTCCTATCTCCATTTAATCACTCTAAAAGAATTTTATGACTAGGAACTGCACAGTTCTCCAAAGTTTGTCCTTTTGGTTTACAAACAAGGCTGTTCATGGAGAACAGTCAAAAAGAAAAAAGTCAAATTGGAGACCACCATATGCTGATTGTCATCTATAAAACCTTATGTAGCCACAACCATGGAATTGAAGTCTTGCCTTTTTTTAAAGTATGTTTACACATGTAAAAAAAGGGACAACGTTTCATTGCATAATTATAGCTGCCATCGTGACATTTTTGACCCACCTCATCCTTCTTATAGGTGTCTTGCTTCCAAGGGCTCCAATGCAACAGGCATCAAACGTTGACATTAGTTTATTTGAGTTGCCTTTATTTTTCAGTAGAACTACGAAGCTCTGATTTTTCAGTAGCAAAATAAGTAAATATTTAGAAAATATGAAAGGGGTGGAATACCTTTTCAGAGAACTGAAATAGAAGAAATAATTATGAGAATTGGAGAATGTAACAGGCTGCAAGAGAATCGAAAAGGCAACTTGAACTTGACTTACAAATTTAATTTTACTACTGTATACCAAATTGCCATAAAAGAATCTATTACATTTCCTTGAGCAATAGATTTTCTGCTGCAAAATTGCACCATGGTAGAAATAGTAAAAAACATAAGGTAATCATCACCATCATCCCAGGCATGGGATTCCAACTTTTTTTGATGGGGCTTGTGTGATCCAATAACATTGAGAGCTATGGTACTATCACATAGCCATCCAAGCAGATTCAATGGAAGTCAGTGATAATCACATAACCAGGGCTTTTTTTGTCATAGAATGCTCAGAACAGAGTTCTGGCACCTTTTTTGGACAGAACCTTGAAGGGTAGGCAAGAAGGGTTGTATGACGTGTGAGTTCCGGCACCTTTTTCTTTTACAAGAAAAGCACTGCACATAACCAACTCATTTGTAATGGCTTGCAGTTTGAAAACCAGATCAGCCAACACCTGGATCAACAAGGACCACTTCTGATGCTGCAGCTCTTGGGCATCAGATGACAAGTAAGTCAGAACACCATCCTTAGTTCCTCTACTAGACAACGGGACATAAGAGTTGCAAAGGAACAAGAAGACACAGGGCTGTTTTGTCATAGAACACTCAGAACGGAGTTCCAGCACCTTTTTTGGATGGAATCTTGTAGGGTAGGCAAGGCCGGTTGTATGACATGTGTGAGTTCTTTTTCTTTGAAAAAAAAAGCACTGAGAAGACATATAAAAATGGAAATTCAGGATGCATACATTTTGAAGCAAAACTCATATACAGGTAGTCCTTGACTTATTACCACAACTGAGCCCAAACTTTCTGTTGCTAAGTGAGACTTTTGTTAAGTGAATCTTGCCCCACTTTACAATCGTTCTTGCCACAATAGCTAAGAGAATCGCTGCAGTTGTTAAGCTAGTGATATGGTTGAATCTGGATTCCCTGTTGACTGCTTTTCAGAAGTTCACAAAAAAATTTAGCTCCTGACCCTAGGATACTGTGACCGTCATAAATATGAGTCAGTTGCCAAGCATCTGAATATTGATCATGTGATCTCCTGCGGATGTTGCAATGGTCGTAAGTATAAAAAACAGTCACGTCGCTTTTTTTCAGTGACATCACTTTGAAGGGTCACTAGACGAATTACTGTAAGTTGAGGAATATCTGTGGAAGAGTTTCAAAGAGAAGAATCGGAATTCAACCATTATTGAGCAAGACCATGGGATTTTTTCCCCAGAGCTGAATGAATAAACATGAAAGCTAAATCCAAATATGAATGATTGACGGAACTGGGTGTGTCTGGTCTAGTGAAGAGAAGGATGAGGGGTGACATGATAGCAGTCTTCCAATATTTGAGGGGCTGTCACAGAGAAGGAGGGAGTCAACCTATTCTCCAATGCATCTAAAAGCAGAACGAGGAGCAATGGATGGAAACTAATCAAGGAGAGAACCTAACTAGAACTAAGGAGAAATGTCCTGACAGTGAGAGCAATTAATTAGTGGAACGACTTGCCTCCAGAAGTTGTAGGTGCTCCAACATTGGAAGTTTTCAAGAAGAGACTGGAGAACCATTTGTCCAGAATGGGATAGGATCTCCTGTTCAAGCAGGGGGTTAGACTAGAAGACCTCTAAGATTCCTTCCAACCCTATTAGTCTATGTTGTGTGGCCAATATTGGTCATACTACAAACCAAAGTCTTTATTAAAGCTGAATCAGAAGCTTTAGCATGTGAGTTGTATAAGGAGTTGGAAAAATCTGGTTGGAAACTACAAATGCATGATAGAGGTTTTCTCAATCTGTCAGTAGAAATAAAAAAGGAGAGTCATGATTTACAAGAGGAAGATCTTTTTTAGGTAAGAAAATGCAGCAATTTGCAGAAACAACAACCAGAGTTAACCGAAAGTCAAAAATAATTGACTGCTAAAGTCATAAAAGTTATCTGACTTGACAGCAAGAATGAGAGCGCTTGTCTCAAATAAGAAAGTGTTATCTGAAATTCTTTAGGACATAAGCAAAATACTGCAAACCATTTCAACATCAACACTTGGTGAAACACTCCAGCTAATATATTGTGCTGATTACACTGTCATC
This sequence comes from Vipera berus, assembly GCF_964194415.1. Taxonomy (NCBI): domain Eukaryota; kingdom Metazoa; phylum Chordata; class Lepidosauria; order Squamata; family Viperidae; genus Vipera; species Vipera berus. Next base: position 84,588,416 of record NC_138203.1, read on the forward strand.
AAAGAACGTGAACAAGAAATTAAGGAACAAAAGCAAGGGGAAAAAAGCAAAGCCTTAAAGGAAAAATTAGCTTAGAACTGAAAGTGGAAAAAAACCTGCATGTGGATCTAAGCAAATTTAAAAAAAAAAAAACCTAAAACTAGGAAAATCAAAAAATGAACGACAGAAAGTGGACTATAAAGTTACCGTATATAACTTTAGAACTAAGACCATTGCTGAAGTCCAAGAAGAATCAAAACAGATGATTTTGACATTATCAGAAAAATCAAGGGACATGATGCTTGTTTAAGTCAATATGCTCAAAAGTTTTAAATTTAGTATCAATTCACTATCACCTGCAGCTTTATTCATATGTTTAGTTATTTAAAAGATTTATGTCTATGCAGATTCTCAATCATCCAGGTCATGGTTGTCCCAAAGGTGCTTTTTCAAAAGGCATTTGCACTTTGTTTTTCCTTGAAGGGGCTTTGCTTCTCATCCAAGAAGCTTCTTCACTTTTATTTATTTATTTTATTTTAATCCCATTTATATCCCGCCCTTCTCCGAAGACTCAGGGCGGCTTACAATCTAAGCACAAATCAAATGTGCTTAGCAATAGCCTTCATTCTATGTATATGCCTGCTTATTAGGGCTTTCACACACCCCCAAGCGGCATTATTACAAAGTCAGCTTATTGCCCCCAACAATCTGGGTCCTCATTTTACCTACCTCGGAAGGATGGAAGGCTGAGTCAACCTTGAGCCTGGTGGGACGCGAACCTGCAATAATTGACTGAAAGGTGGAGGATGGAAGGATTTATATTCCTTGTAGTCATCTGGTTGTTAGCAGTCTCTCTCTCTGAGAGTCATTGAGGCCACTTGGAGGTTTATCTGTGCCCTCAGGGTCACCTGAATAGTGCAAAAGGGTGTGGAGCCTTCTTGGAACTGCCAAAAGGACTGTGTTGTAAACAGGAGATAGGTGGTGTCATATCCTTCACCTTTGTTGAGAGAGGGGTTAAAAGACTTACATTGCAAAATACAACAATATTAAAACCAAAACCAAAAAAAATAAGTTCCTGACTCACCATTTCCAACCCAGCAATTGATAAAATCCTTGGAATATTGCCTCCAATTTAGCCAAAAAGAGGGAAAATTAAAATTGGCAATGAATTTATTTCTGGGAGGAGCGTAGGATTGCTCCACAAGATGTAACAAGAGGACAGAACGGATTTAGATTGCAGAGAATTAATTAAAAGGAAAATCAATGGAAAAGGGATATGAAACATAAGGAAAAAGGAATAGTGAAAGAAAAACAGGAAGTGAAGTACTTCTAGTAGTGACATTTTTGACTTAATATCAAACCAGAACAAATTAAGATTAGATGACAACTTGAGGAAAAATTTTAATAGTGAAAAAACATCTATAGCTGAAAACTACAGGCCAATGTCTTGCTTGTTTACCAGGTTCAAAATGCTTTTCACAATAATAAACAATTTTGTTGCATGGAAAAAAAAGTTATTTTATTGAACTGAGGAAAAAAGGAAACTGCAAAGATTAATTTGAGCCAAATATCAATTATTTGTTGATAAAGCAATCCTAAAAAAAATCAAAACAAAGAAAAGTTAATTTATCTATGGCTTGGATTGGTCACAAGAAAATATTTGGCTCTCTTCTGCATCGCTAAATCATGAACAGCGCAGACATTTTTGGTACCAGTCAAAATATCTGAAGTGTTGTGAAAATCTTGCAAAGATTAATGCTTAATGGTGATAAATTAGGTGAACTCAAAATAAAAAGGAGGATCTTTCAAGGTGATTCATTATCACTTTTATTATTCAATCTGGCAATTTTTCCATTGACACTGATGCTAAATAAGACAAAATATGGTTACCAATTTTCAAAGCAAAGGGAAAAAAAAGATCACCCGTCTTTTTCTCATGGATAATATAAAATTACTGTATATGCCAAATCAAAAGCTGATCTGGAATCATTACTATATACTGTTGGGATATCTAGCAATGATATTTCAATGCAATGTGGATTAGATAAATGTGTAATCATTGAAGTAAAGACAGGAAAAGCACTAACATAAATGAAACTATTATCAAAGATCTAGTATCTAAACAAGTTTATAAATATTTGGGAATCTTGGAAACATCAGCTATTTTACACAAGCAGCAATCTTATCAGCAGTGATTAAGGAAAATCCTAAAATGGTGGCAGTTAAACAGTATCACTAGTTCATGGCCAATCCCAATGATTTGATATATTGCAGGAAAAGTTAACTGATAATTCTGACCAGCAAGCAAGAAAATTGATGACTATGAATAATGCCTTATATCCTCATAATGATGTCAACACATTAAATCTTCAAACAAAGCCTGATGAGTAAAACAAAATTGTAGAAGAGTTAAACAAGGGTTGAAAACAAGTAAAAAATGTTACTGAAAGAATAAAGTTTGGAAGATGTTATGCTGACATTTGTATAAAAAGTACAGATTGACAATCAGTAAGAATACTGGAAACAAAATCACAATGCCATTGGAAATGATAGAGCAAAGTGTGTGTGTGTGTGTGTGTGTGTGTGTGTGTGTGTGTGTGTGTATTCAGATTGACCAACACCTAGATAGAACATTTTATACAAGACATTGCTGTATTGAAAAGAACCATATTTGGCTTACCGATGTAGCCATTTCAAGAGTTGGTACTGTAATGTTGAAGACAAATAAATGAACATATTACAAAATATTGAGATTTGCAAATAGAGATTGCAACAATTTGGAGGAAGTTGACTCTGCTATTCACTGTTTATAGCAGGGCTTTTCAACCAGTGATATGGGTACCACCTGTGGTACATTGGCACCTGGCAGGTGGTACGCGACCATCCTAGAAAAGTGGTAGTGGGGGAGGGGAATGAGCTGAACAGATGGCAGCACCGCACAAGCCTGAGCAAGAGACGGCTGGAGCTGCAGGGCTGTCAGAGCTCAGCGGAAGCACCAGGATCAGTGCCAGACTCCAGCTGGAAGTTGGCTCTGATCATGGCGCTTCTGAGCCCAGAAGAAGCGCCGATCAGCTGGAATGTTGCAGCATCTCCAGGGTCTTGTGATTTACATTCAGATGCTTGGCAACTGATTCATATTTATGACGGTCACAGTGTCCCAGGTTCATGTGAAGTGACCAAAACCTGCTGCAACCACCCAGCAGAGGTGGGGGGAATAAAACCAAAAACACCCCACCCCACCCCCGCTGCCAATCCTCAACAGAAATGCTTACAATAATGAAAACCTCGGACCAGAGGAAGAGCACCGCCAGGCCGGCAGGCAGGTGTCTTGCTCGGCTGTGGCTTGGGGGGCACTTTTTTCAGTGCCATTGTAACTTCGAACAGCCGCTAAGCGAACTGTTGTAAGTTGAGGACTACCTGTACTTCATCACTTCTTTTTGTTTTTGGTCATCAAGTTTTTGACACCTTGCTAGGCAAGTGGTGGTACTCAGATGCTGCCATATCCTAAAAGTGGTTCAATGGGTGAAAAGGTTGAAAAGCCCTGGTTTATAGGGACACTAGATGCAATGCTGCAAAGACTGGAAAAAATGTACTGCCTAAATTTTGAAAATTATAGTCCAGTTACAAAGAATTGTTTGGCACTTTACACACAATTAGACATTTATTATTTCCAAGTCTTTGGCTAGACTAAAATCTTGAAGAGAATCAGCCAACGTCAGTTGCGGCACATTAGTGGAACTAGAATTATTCTTATTTAGATATGAAGTCCATCTCCAGAAAGTTTTTGAGAATGTGAACTTGAGATCAAATCTGAAATGCTGCACAGCCGTAATAATAATAGCAGTAATAGTAGCCTAGAGATGGATTAAAAGGAAGGATGCACATTTCCTAAACTAATATTGAGATAAATAAATTTATTTATTTCTGGTCAATTGCTGGGGGTGGGGGGAAGACTTACTCTGAAGGAAAATAGTTTTTCTTTCCCATTAAATTCTGTCTAAATAGCAAAAAAAAAAGCTCAAAAACCCTTTGTCATTACTTTGCAAATTATTTTTTAACATGAAGCAGTTCATCATCAGCAGATATTGTCAGTGCTTGATGTTTGAGTCATTATACTTATGTGACTTAATTTTTAATGATGCAGAACTTACGCATTGTTCACAACTCATCTTCTTTGCACTTGAGAAACTAAGGTCTGGCTGTTGCCAAACTATAATTTAAATGGAAGATGACCAACTTGCCTATTCCTAGGACCTCTCCATTCTGTAAACATTAGTCCTGGGACCAACATCATCTGATCTCACAAATGAAAAGTGATGTTAGTAAACAAGCAGAAAGCTTCATATTGGAGTTAAGCTACTTCACACATCCAGCTCTCCAGATTTTCCTGAACTATAATTTTCCACATATGTCACCACCAACTATACTAGACTATGTTGTTTGGAGTGTTATTTCACTCGGCAGATGGATGAATTGTTCAAGCTCCTGCTTCTACCAAGATCCATTTCTATCATGGGAAGGACAACCTTAGGCTGAGGACCACTATATCTGGACTGAGCTGAAACATGGGCAAGAACAGACAATGCTTAGAATTCAGTAGCATCTGTAATATTTGGTATTTTACACTCCCCTTCTCACTGTCAAAACCAGCTTGTAAACTACAAGAGGCCTGATATTTCCATCCAGCTATCCCAAGAAACAGGCTTGTCTTTTTCAAAGATTCTGAAACTTTGGGGTCATCCTCCTTGACCTAAGTGTTACAACAGAACGTGCAAGTGAAGAACTCAACTTTTTAAAGCTTTATTCATAGAGGTATATCGAAAGTAAGGGGACGCGGTGGCTCAGTGGGTTAGGACGCTGAGCTTGTCAATCGGAAGGTCGGCAGTTTGGCGGGTCGAATCCCGAGTGCCGCGTAACAGAGTGAGCGCCTGTTACTCGCCCCAGCTTCTGCCAACCTAGCAGTTCGAAAGCACGTCAAAATGCAAGTAGAAAAATAGGGACCACTCCGGTGGGAAGGTAACAGCGTTCCGTGCGCCTTTGGCGTCTAGTCATGCCGGCCACATGACCACGGAGACGTCCTCGGACAAGCGCTGGCTCTTCGGCTTTGAAACGGAGATGAGCACCGGCCCCTAGAGTCGGAAATGACTAGCACGCATGTGCGGGGGAACCTTTACCTTTACCTTTTTATATCGAAAGTATAAAACCAATTTTTGATAAAACTATTAGCTTCAGGTTTCCTGAAGTTCATCGTTTTTATCAACAACAAATCAATCACAACCAAGGAGAACATTTATTCTTAGAAGATAGTTAATACTATTTAATAATAGTATGTATGTATGTATGTATGTATGTATGTATGTATGTATGTATGTACGTACGTATATCATTCCAAGCAAGAACCAGCTAAAACAATGGTCTTTTTATTGGTGAGATGTGGTTATAAATATTGGACACTGACCAAAAGCAAGGGAAAAAAGACATCAGCTTTTCAGTTATGGAGTTTGAGATATTCAGCCAGAATCTTGTGACCATCCAGAATCTTTAATCAGTCCTGAATCAAGTAAGCTAAAACGTCTAAAATCTGTCCCTTCTTTTAATCATCATTTGTCCCAGGTCTTGTGTGGAACCCTTGACAACATTAGCTTTTCTACTTTTCCTCCACTCTTCCCTTTATTTCAATCCCAATAATAAAATGTTTACTTTATGAAAGCTTCTGATATATAACATTTAATATTCTGCTGAAGCTTATGAGGCAATACATTATTTCTCTGAAGGCCCCTGACAGCCAGAGAAAAACAGCAATCCTTTTGTGACAACAACCAGACTGCTATCAATTTTGGTCCCTTTGGCATTTATATTAAGCAACTGAAGCAATATAAGGTCACTGACCCTCTATCTTTCCTTGCCTTTATTGAGTTGCCTTGCTGGGTCTTTCCAATCCTTTAAATGAATCTATCAACAGAAATGAAAAGGAAAGTCTTCCTCTCTTTTTTTTTTTCCTTGAGCACTCTTATAAAAATGCTTGTACCTAAGTAAAGAAAACCCTTGGATTTTAGAAGATACTGCTTTACAGCTAGAAGGCATGAAGCTGTCACATTCTGGTTGGTCTCTCTGTACTTAATAAATATACTTTGGTGTCTGTAGCAGCTCCTTTAAAAGCAAAACATGGACCTACTCTAAAATTTGGTCTAAAATGATGTCAACAAGAGCAAAGGAGAGTTACAGACAGCTGCCACACATTCCAGAGAGACTCGGTAGACTCGGAAGTCTACCCAGAATGATACAGAATGCATTTCTCTAGTTCTGATGGGCCAGGGCAGGCAGAATCACAAGGTAGCATTCATTTAGCGACCATTCAAAGCTTATAACAGCCCTGTAAAAAGTGATTTGTGGCTGTTTTTCCGCACTTACAACCATTGCAGCATCCCCGTGGTCACATGACCATAATTTGGACCCGTGGCAACTGGCATGTATTTATGACGGTGTCCCAGGGGGTCATGTGATCCCCTTTTGCAACCTCCTGACAAGCAAACTCAATGGGGAAGGCATATTCACTTACTGTATCAGTCAGGTTACCAACTTAACAACGGCAGTGATTGATTTAACTGTGGCAAGAAAGGTCATACAAGGGGACAAAATTCACTTCACAACCACCTTGCTTAGCCATGTAAATTTTGGGTTCAACTCTGGCCGTAAGTCAAGGACTACCTGTAATGCTACAGGCACTGTGACGGCTGTTTGAATGTACTTTCAATGTGCTGATCAATGTGCAGCTATAAAACCTTATGTAGCTTAGCACCTTAGTAACTTTACCTAAAGCTAAGCTATGCTTCCTGTCTAAGGTCAGTGAGAGTGCCCTCTGTGTAAGACTCAAGGAAAGGGAACTAGAAAACAACATTGCTTATTAATTATCTGATACTTTGGGGACTCCTCACATTTTATTCCTACAAGGTCAAGGCTGTAAGGAGACAAACAAGGACTGCCCCAAAGTAACTCAATCTATTTCCATGAAGAAGACTTATACTTGTCTCAGGCCAGGATCTTAACCGCTATACCACTTGCTCACCATATGGCACCTTGATTTCTGATGCACCCTTTCAAAATCAGAAAAATGATTGCAATTGAAGAATGGGAAGGAGAGGGCGGGGGGTGGGGGTGGACCCAAACTTTATGATAATGATTTTTGGTGCTAAGCAGTCTGCTTTCTGATTATTTCCAAAGGCAATGAACAGGTTCAAAGTCTTACATTGCTGAACTTTAATTAGGAATGCAGCTTGCATATACTTTAAATGTTAATCACTGTTCAGGCAGCAAGGGAATTTTGATAGGTCACAACCTGCCTGTATTTTGTGACCACAGCAAAACAGAATAGTATGTGCAGCCGGATTCAGGAAAGGAAGGAAGGAAGGAAGGAAGGAAGGAAGGAAGGAAGGAAGGAAGGAAGGAAGGAAGGAAGGAAGGAAGGAAGGAAGGAAGGAAGAAAGATAAGAGATTTTTAGATCATTAGTATTAGTTTTTAATAGAAAATAAGCTTCCAAAAGGTTGTAGATCAAAGCTGAGTGTATTCATATTCAATGCCAGGCTATTCCCAATTGCTGTTTCCAAATATACAGTATGTTCTCTTGTTTAATAATATCTGTTTCTCATTATGTAGTGGAAGCACCATAAAGAAAGCAAAGCAACCTTATCTTTGATTATAATGAGCATATCATAGGCTGTTCCAGTAGTGATTTAGTACTGGGGCTTGGCTGTGATCAAAAGGAAGAACAAAAATCTAATATCTAAGAAGTCATGTGAAATTTATTTATGTATGTTTTGTTATTATTCTGACAGTAAAATATTAAAATGGAATGATATTGATGGACAAATGGTAATTTTCGTTTTCACAGAAACAGGAATTCAGATAAGAGAAAAAAGTTAGGAATGAAAAATGTGTCTTAGGATATATGCACAACACAGACACACACCTTTCATAATTACCTCTGCCATACACTCAATAAATAAAATCTTCAAAAGCATCAAGACGGTTGAGAGAATGAAAGGATTTCCAAAAACTTCCACAGCTGAGTGTGAACTTGCCTGTCTTTAGGTCAGACATGTCAAACTCGCGACATCACGTGATGTCGTGCAACGTATCGGGACTGTTTTGCCATTGCCGGCAATTGGATGGGCACGGCTTCTGTGTGACACGTCTGGCCCGCGGGCCGGCAGTTTGACACCCCTGCTTTAGGTACTCAATGAATCACAAATGGATATGGACTGACATTTAAAAATAAAAATAAAAAATAAAACCATCCCACACCTAGGGACCAAAGTACAGGTACTTTCGACCACAATTGAGCCCAAAATTTCTGTTGCTAAGCGAGACATTTGTTAAGTGAATTTTGCCCCATTTTGTGATCTTTCTTCACACAGTTGTTCAGTAAACCATTTCAGTTGTTAAGTTAGTAACCTGGTTGCTAAGTGAATCTGCCTTCCCCGTTAATTTTGCTTGTCAGGTGATGACATGACCCCAGGACGCTGCAACCGTCATAAACACGAGTCAGTGGCCAAGCATCCGAATTTTGATCACGTGACCTTGAGGATGCTACAATGTTTGTAAATGTGAAAAATGGTCATGACCGGTCACTAAATGAACTGTTATAAGTTGAGGACTACCTGTAACTCTTCAGTGTTTCGAAATATGTCAATATTAATTATGCCTAGATGAATAGGAAGAATAAGGCTAAAAAGGATATGATGATTTCTCTATGAGCCTGTGGTTCAGTTTTCACATAACGAAGGAATACTCAGTTCTCAACTTCACCCACCCCCCCACCCTAAAGGAGGATGCTAATAATTTTATTTTCAATGGGCATTATAATTAAAGCATGACCAAAAAAATTGTAGGGCTGACAAAAATTTACTAATTAATTAGCTATTAAGTGCTCATTAACTAAAAATTCACCATAATTAGATGTGAACAATGCCTAATCCCTCTAACAGCTCAGGGTTTCCACCGGGGCTGGTGTAATCTTACTGAAAAAGCCCTACTCGGCATCTTCCATTTGCTAATAGTTTTCTTGGAAGTGTGAACTAGTTGAGGTGTTTGAATTTGCAGGAGATGACAACATTTGTATTAGACCAGTGGTGGCGAACCTATGGCACACGTGCCAGAGGCAGCACTCAGAGCCCTCTTTGTGGGCATGTGTGCCATTGCCCTAACCCTGCCTTCCCCATGGCCCCCTCCTCACCAGAAGCCCCCCGGAGAGTCACCCCTGGGTGTGGCCCACGCAGAGCAGTGTAGCCAAGAACATGGCAGCCAGGCAGCAGGGACAAGACTCCACCTTTGCGCCCCCATGTGCCCAGATGATGCCGCTGGGTGCGGGTGAAGGGCGTGGCTACCATGGCGCTACAGGGCTGCCTGGGCGATCTGTGGGTGGCTGTGGGTGGCCCTGCGAGTGGGTGAGGCAGAGTAGGGGGCAGAGCGGGGGTGGGGCAGGCAGCAGAGCAGGCGGGCGGGCCAGGGGGCAGGTCAGTTTTGGGGCACTCGGTCTCTAAAAGATTTGCCATCACTGTATTAGACCTTTGAAATGGCTGTTAACAAGATTGTTGGATGAGCAGGCGCAAAAACAACCAGGGAAGTGATTGAAGCCTGGGAAACGGCCCCCTCATCAGTCAACAGGAGTGCTGATTTACCACCAGCTAATCAAGCACTTAGGACTTGATAAGAACCAACAACTTAATAGACAGCCATCAACACCCCAATCAACAACTAAAAAGCCACATACAGAACAGCCCAAAGTACACACACTGGTAGAGAGAAGTTCCTTGAAGATGTGAATCTGAGGATTTTGTAAACGAATGGAATGGATTTTCTAAGGGACCTTAACAGGGATTTCCACAAAGTATGGCAAAAAGATGATGGCTTCAAACTTGTTTTGAAGCTTCAGTCTTATTGTTGCACCTGCCATCTTGACTTTTTTAACCATCTCCTGTGGACAAGCCTGTGAATATGCGAAAAACCATATGGATTAAACAAAGAGTGAGCTATCCATCCCGATTCTTTAACTTGTACCTCTGAAATCACATCCATGCAGATATTTTGCAGCAGATAGAGCTTCAGTCCACTTTATTATAAAGTGACACTTTGCAACAAAGCATGTCTACGGTTCTTATCACAGCCTACCCTGCTCAAAGATTATATGCAGGACAAACACTCAACGAAATACAGTATCACAAAGCACTTGAAGACAGGCAGCTTCCTGTCTAATCATGCTTTCAAAAATTACTGTACCTGGTGATTTAATCACATGAATCATACCAAAATGTTAAAGAAGAGGTTCAATTGCACCAAATTATATGGGAGGCTCCTTCAAAATGGATTAGTTCCCATTAAAAGGAGAAACTTTTTTAAAAAAAATATCCCTATTTTTCAGGAAGCGTCAAGGATGGAAGCCTCTATGGGTCAAATCAGAAATGTAAACAGAAAAGCCATCTCTGATCTTACCTAAAATTATCTCAGAGTCCCTGCACTATTTTCCTAGGTACCTGTTTTGTTTTAGCCATCCTGCACACCCTCCACAGTTACAGGTGGTAAAGAATATGTGCGTGCACGTGGAGTTTGTCTTTGCCCGGAACAATTGTTTGTTTTGGCTTACACTCCCACCGGCTTTGACTTGTGCTCTTGCCTGTGCCTAGCCCAGGGGTAGGCAACCTCGGCTCTTTTATGATTCATGGACTTCAACTCCCAGAATTCCTGATTCAGGAATTCTGGGAGTTGAAGTCCATGAATCATAAAAGAGCCGAGGTTGCCTACCCCTGGCCTAGCGTTTGCTTTGTGGACTGTCTTTTGCCTTGTGGACTTTCTGAGCCTTGTGGCCTTTGGCCAGTGGTGGGATTCAGCCGGTTCGCACCACTTCGGCAGAACCGGTAGCTAATTTTTTGTTGCCCAGGCCCAGAATGGACTTCCAGAAGCGGCATCCACACAGAGAACCAGTTGTTCACATATCTGAATCCCACCACTGCCTTTGGCCTCATGGATTTACCCTGCCCTTGCACCAGGACTCTGGACCTCGGCCTGTGACCTTTCACCCTCTCTTTGGGCTTCCTTTGTTGTTTCCTGGCTTTTGGGGACTGAGGGTGGCTGCCTTCAGGGTAGTGTGGAGTGGAGCCTTACTGAGCCGTTGAAGGCCCATTTGTGGTGGCCATTAATTAGAGCAATAAAGGACTCTACTTGATGTCTGCCTCTTCCTCGGCGACCTGGGTCATAACACAGAAATTTTGAGCTCAACTGTGGTCATAAATCAACTTGTATTATACTATAAGTGCATAGGAAGCTGCTGTAAAGGGATTCAGATCACTGAGCATCTCTGTTGATGTTGTTGGCATTAATTGTCGACATTTCTCCAGGATTAGTAGCAAGAGTTTTACCAGTCTTCCCTGAACATTACAAGAGTTGAACTTCGGACCAGCTGTCTATCCAGGTAGTCCTCACAACTGAGCCCAAAATTTCTGTTGCTAAGCATCGCGGTTGTTGAATGAGTTTTTGCTCCATTTTATGACCTTTCTTGCCCCAGGCGTTAAGTGAATTGCTGCAGCTGTTAAGTTAATAACATGGTTGTAAAGTGAATCTGGCTTCCCCTATTGCAGGGCTGTCAAACGACCAGCCCACGGGCTGGAGGCATCACAGCAACCCACCCCATGGCCGGCAACGTCACGTGACGTTGCGAGTCTGACACCCCTGCCCTATTGACTTGGTGTGTTGTATATGTAAATAGTTCATTAATCAATGTGTATATATGTAAACAGTTCACTAATACTGCATTGACAAGTATAACGGAACAAAGCGCCTGACAGAAAACCACGCGGGAACTTTGACAGCTGTCAAAGTTCCCCGCACAGCGCAGGCGCCACCACTGACAGCTCGCGGCTGTCAAACTCCGGACCATGAGGAAGCCTGAGCTGTCAAGCTTCCACCACACAGCGCAGGCGCAACCACTGACAGCTCGCGGCTGTCAAAACACTAGCCCATGCGGAAACCGGAGCTGTCAACAGAAGACGGCGCGGATTGGTCCCTGCTTGACACGGCGCCAAAACAAACACTGCTGATTGGTCCTCGCTACCAGCTGCCGGCTATAAAAGCCGGACAAGTTATTCCATGTTGCCTTGCTCTTAATAAACCAGTTGTTAACTAGCCTGTCGTCCCGAGTGGTCCTTAGGCTACTTCACTGGCGACGAAGGTGGGATCGCTCCGGAGCTGAAGTCACGGCCGAGGAAGAGAATTCCCGGCAAGAGCTGTCACGGAAGTTTTAACTTCCATCGGAGCAACCCAGGACCGGACGACATGGCAAACTTCGGCCGCGTGAGGGAATTTGATACCCGCCATCCCGAGAGATGGCAATCACACCTAGGCCAGGTCGAAGGATTCCTCCTCGTCAGTAAAATCACTGACGACCGGGCAAAGGCCGCCGCTCTGCTGTACATCAGCGGACCGCCTGTGTATGATGCAGCCGTCGGTTTGTTCAGCCCGGTGCCCATCACTGAAGTCTCCTACGCGGACCTGGTGGACCAGCTGAACAAGTACTACATGCCGGCTCGTTCAGAACTGTATTGGCGGGTACAATTCGCCCAAAAGAAACAACGGCCGGACGAGCCCGCCAACGAGTTCATCGCCGGGGTCAGACACGCCGCGCGGAACTGCTGCTTCCCCGACCTGGAAGACCGCATCAGAGACCAGGTGGTGATCGGTCTGAGGGACGAGAGGCTACAGAAGAAACTGACGTCCAAACCCGACATGAACCTGGCAGAGCTGACCAGAGAGATCATGGCATACGAGCACAGCCACAAGAAGAAGCCGACGAACTCGACCCCAGAGAGCCCCGCGACCGTCTATCAAGAAAGCGCAACCTTCAGCGACAGCGGAGAGTCGGTGGATTTCACCGATGGAGAAGCCCTACAGCGCAGAATGGAGCACCGGCAACCAAGGAGAGGCAACACGTCGGACCGCCGTAGGTCCAGGAACCTTCCGCCGCCGCCACCGCGCTACGAGCAACGAGCCGCCTGTGCCAGCTGCGGGGGCAATCATGCCCGAGGAAGCTGCCGTTTTAGAAACGCGAAATGCCACAATTGCGGAAAGACTGGCCACATCAAGCCGGTGTGCCGCAGCAAGGGCCGGGACAACATCAATGATGTGGAGGCAAACTCCCCAGGTAGGCCGGCTGCCCAAGCCAGCAGAGAAAACCCACCAGGGCCCCTGGTAGAGACAATTGACAGGGTTAATAGCTTAAGCTCCAAGGTTAAGATCTGGGTCAAAATCCAGGGGGTGCCCTGCCACATGGAAGTGGATTCAGGATCAGCAGTCTCCTTAATTTCACTAACCACCTATCAGGAGATCTGTCAGCAAGGCCAGGATCAAATCCCCCTGAAACAAACCCAGGTACACCTAGCTGATTTCCAGAAAACCCCCATTCCGCTGGAAGGGAGAGCCAAGGTCGTTGTGCAGTACAAGGGGTTCAAGGGTCCCTTAGAGGTTTTAGTTACGCCAGGGAACCGTACCAACTTGATAGGGCTAAACTGGTTCAGTCCACTAGGCATCGCCTTAACAGGGGTTAACACCATTCAAGCACCCAGCCTAGAAGCCGTTTGCGATAAGTACGCCGACGTCTTCGATGGCACTTTAGGAAAATATACGGGTCCCCCCATTTCCTTGCAGCTAAATCCAGCAATCCAACCAATTAAAATAAGAGCCAGGAGGGTACCCTTTGCCCTTAAAGAAAAAATTGAAAACGAACTGGATCGCCTCGTAGGACTAGGGGTGCTTGAGCCAACGGAGGGGGGAACCTGGGAAACCCCTATTGTCACCCCAATCAAACCTAATGGTGAAGTGAGAGTGTGTGCAGATTATAAGGCGACAGTCAACCTAGCCCTCAGCCCCCATGCTTACCTGGTGCCAGCGGTAAGGGACGTATTCGCTTCCATCCGCTCTGGCGCCATTTTCGCCAAGCTCGATCTCACGCAGGCGTATTTGCAACTGCCTGTCACGGATGACACCGCGGAGGCCCAGACAATTGTCACCCACCGCGGTGCCTTTAAAGTAAAGAGGCTCCAATTTGGCATATCGGCGGCCCCGGGTATATTCCAGGGTATCATGGAGAAAACCCTGAAAGGAATACCCGGGGTCTGCCCCTATTTCGACGATGTTCTCATCGCCGGAGATAACGAAGCAAATTTAGCTGACAGGCTGTCAGCTGTGCTGAGCCGGCTCAGAGAAGCCGGCCTCAAACTTAAGCGGGAAAAGTGCTCTATTGGAGTCACCTCCACTGAATTCCTAGGGTACAAAATAGATAGCCAGGGCATTCACCCCACCTCAGAAAAACTTCAGGCTATTCAAACCGCACCCAGCCCTAGGAATAAGCAAGAGCTTCAGTCCTTTTTAGGACTGTTAAACTTTTACCACGCCTTCATCCCCCATAAAGCCACTATTGCGGAGCCTCTGCATAGGCTCCTAGACAAGGGTACAACGTGGTCCTGGACCAAAGAACATGAGAATAGCTTCCAATCGTTAAAAAAGATTATCTGTCACAGTTCAACTATCACCCTTTTCAGAGAGGACACCCCAATATGCATCGCTTGCGATGCATCTCCCTACGGAATCGGGGCTGTCTTAAGTCACCTATTCAAGGACGGTACACAAAGACCCATAGCCTTCTATTCACGCACTCTGACCAAAGCTGAAAGGAACTATGCTCAAATTGACAGGGAAGCCCTAGCGATAGTAGCAGGGGTCAAAAAATTTCATGATTACCTGTATGGAAGACCTTTTACTATATTTACGGATCACAAGCCCCTGCTAGGCATATTCACTTGGAATAAAACTACTCCACAAATTCTCTCTCCGAGAATTTTACGATGGTCCACATTCTTAGCAGCCTATTCCTATAAACTAATACATAAACCAGGTAAAGAATTGGGACACGCTGACTGCCTCAGCAGACTACCCATACAGACCAGGGACTCAGACCCAGCCCCAGCCAGTCAAATTTTAGCAATCTCCCAACTTCCAGAATGCCCCTTGACTGCAAACATTATAGCTAGTAATTCAGCCAAAGATAAAATACTTACCAGAGTCCTCAAATGGGCCACAACAGGGTGGCCAGCTCAAAACCCACAACCCCAATTCCAGCCTTATTTTAACAGAAAAGATGAGATCTCAACACATAAAGGCTGTCTGCTGTGGGGAAATAGGGTCATCATTCCAGAGAAAAACATAGACCAAACATTACACATTTTACATGAAGGACACCCTGGGATTGTAAAAATGAAGGCGATGGCTAGAAGTTATGTGTGGTGGCCAGGCATAGATAAACAAATAGAAAAGTATATAGGTGGGTGTTATACCTGTCAAGAGACCAGAAACGAACCACCCCAGGCACCAATCCATAAATGGGAAACTACAAGGAACCCTTGGTCACGTATACATATAGATTTTGCAGGACCTATCCAGGGCCAAAGTTTCTTAATTGTAGTAGACAGCCATTCTAAATGGCTGGAAGTCACCCCCCTTAGAAAAACAACGTCCAAAGCCACTATTCAAGCCTTACGAATAATATTCGCTACACACGGCCTACCTGACACCATAGTTTCAGACAACGGACCTCAATTCACCTCTCGTGAATTTCAGATGTTCGCTATGAAGAATTGTATTAGGCTGGTCACGTCGGCGCCGTTCCACCCATCGTCGAACGGGATGGCTGAAATTATGGTACGATCCACAAAAGAAGCTTTAAAAAAATTCGTTAAAGGGAACTGGCAGAGGCGTCTCAGCCAGTTTCTCTTAGCACAACACACAACTCCATGCGCTACAACCGGCAAATCACCGGCTGAATTAAGATGGGGGAGGAGGCTAATAACACGTCTCGACAGGCTGCACCCCGACACATACCCAGAAGAGAAACAGCACCCCCATCCCGCCCGCACACTTAACCCTGGTCAATTGATATGGGCACGATCCTACACAGACAAAAACAAATGGGTACAAGGGACAGTAATAAAACAAACAGGGCCCATCTCATACCTTATAGCGACGCAAGCACAGGGCAACATACGCCGCCATATTGACCAACTCAGACCCAGACAACCGCCACATAATTCTGAGCAACCTACCAATGCCGAAAGACATCCTCCACCGGAAATGCTTCCGATCCCAACCCAGGAAGAGGAACACCAAAACGAAGGACCAGAACCAGACCACCCTCCAGCCCTTCGCCGCTCAACCAGAAATAGAAGACCACCCACCTACCTAAAAGACTATCAGTGGGCAGGTTCCAACATCCAAGACGGAAGAAACGCACCAGGGGAGGGGTAAGGGGTGTGTTGTATATGTAAATAGTTCATTAATCAATGTGTATATATGTAAACAGTTCACTAATACTGCATTGACAAGTATAACGGAACAAAGCGCCTGACAGAAAACCACGCGGGAACTTTGACAGCTGTCAAAGTTCCCCGCACAGCGCAGGCGCCACCACTGACAGCTCGCGGCTGTCAAACTCCGGACCATGAGGAAGCCTGAGCTGTCAAGCTTCCACCACACAGCGCAGGCGCAACCACTGACAGCTCGCGGCTGTCAAAACACTAGCCCATGCGGAAACCGGAGCTGTCAACAGAAGACGGCGCGGATTGGTCCCTGCTTGACACGGCGCCAAAACAAACACTGCTGATTGGTCCTCGCTACCAGCTGCCGGCTATAAAAGCCGGACAAGTTATTCCATGTTGCCTTGCTCTTAATAAACCAGTTGTTAACTAGCCTGTCGTCCCGAGTGGTCCTTAGGCTACTTCACTTTGCATGTCAGAAGTTTGCAAAGGGTGATCACTTGATCTTGGGACACTGCAATCGTCATAAATGCAGGCCAGTTGCCAACAGTCGAAATTTGGATCAGGTGACCACGGGAAGGCTGCAACGGTCGTAAGCGTGAAAAATGATCATCGGCCACATTTTTCAGTACCACTGTAACTTCGAACAGTCACCCAAAGAATGGTCCTTTGTTGAGGGCGACCTTGTTAAGGAATTTGTTGTGCAGAGGTCTCCTTGTGCTACCAAAGAGTTGCACAGACAAGGAAGGGTACTGAGAGCAGTAAGAGTCACACACAGGAGTACACTGGGTTGTAAAAGCAAAAAGTATTTTACTTTGAGGTGGTGTAAGAACAAAAATGCACAGTCAAAAATAAACAGTCCAAGTCATACACAATAGCAACAGTCCAAGGAGTAATCCAAACTACAAAGTCTTCTTACCGGTCCAGAGGTCAATACACAGTTCAGGTTTACAACAGTAGTAAACCAACAGCAGAGCAAAAACAGTAACAGTAGAGAGCAGTGAATTCAGAGAGAGAGAGAAGCTACGTTACTAGCTTCCTCTTAAGGCCATGAGAACACTTACACACCCATTGGTCAATTAACAACTTAAAGACATAGCATTATGGTTAATATATTTTCAACCCAACATTGTAGGCTAGCACCATATGCCTAACAGACCTGTATCTCAAGGTCCCTGCAATATTTTGCCATTTTGTTTTAGCCATTCTGCATACCCTCCGCAAGAGGTATTATATTATAAGCAGATAGGAAGCTGCTGTAAAGGGATTCAGATCACTGAGCCATCTCCACTGATAATGTTGACATTTACATGACCTGGAAGACTGAGAATCTCCATAGATATTTGCTGTCCACGTTCCTCCAGGATCAGAAGCAAGAGTTTTACCAGTCTTCCCTGGATATGACAAGATTTGAACCTGGCACCAGCTCTCTCTATCTATCTGTAATCCAATTTATTCTTCTCTCCGCCTAGCCTTTTCTAGGTTCTGCTGTCATATTTCAAAGATTGGTTAGAAACTGTGAAAACACTTTCTTCCTGATGATGCATTAAATTTGCCAAACAAAAGCTTTATAAAAGTCATGTTTACAGAGATTGCTAAACTCAGAGCATTAGCATCTATTTATCTACCCTACAAGAGTGAAATATGACTTCGACTTTAACGTAGCAAAGAAAGCTATTTCCGGATTATTATTTTTTTCAAGTTTAGCAAATTTCATGCTATATTTCATCGGTTTTACAGCATGGACTTTGCATTTCATCACAACAGAGAGGGGAAAAAAATATTTACCAAGTCAGAGGTGGATGGCTTATTAAAAGAAAAAAAAGGATCAGAAAACAAAATTAGACTTCAAGAGGGCTAGTTTCAAATGTTATAGATCTAAATAGCCTGGTCCAGCTGACCTTAAAAATGGTCAGTGATAATGAGGATACATTCATTCTATATATTTTTGCTTCAAGCAGGTGGTTGGGCTCACACAGACTCTATGATTTTACAGTCTTATGCTACCCAGTCCCTTCCAGATGTCAAAATCTTCTTTCTGTGTGAAATGGAGAGAAATCCCATTCCAAGATGGAAGCTTTAGCCCTAAATGACAGCAATATTTTTACCTCAGTGTGCCTTAGCCCAAATAGGATCCAACCTCGAAAGGTAGATCAATATATCTTTATTTATGCATAAACAAGGAGACAAGTGAGAGACTGATTAGACAGGTTGGGTATCCCTTTATATGTAGTTCAAACATACTGGGTTTGGAATGTGTTGTTTCATTTGTTAGTATCATTTAATCACCTGTGATCTAGTAAGCATGCGCAGTAGCCCTATATTTACAGGTAGTCCTCGACTTGTGACCACAATTGAGCCCAAAATTCCTGCTGCTAAGTGAGACATTTGTTAAGGGAATTTTGCCCCATTTAACAACCTTTTTTGCCACAGTTGTTAAGTGAATCACTGCAGTTACTAAGTTAGTAACATAGTTGTTAAGTGAATCTGGCTTCCCCATTGACTTTGCTGGTCAGAAGGTCCCAAAGGATGATCACATGACCCTGGGACACTGCAATCGTCCTAAATATGAGTCAGTTGCCAAGTGTCTGAATTTTGATCACGTGACCATGGGGATGCTGCAAGGGTCATAAGTATGAAAAACAAGCATAAGTCGCCTTTTTCAGAGCCCTTGTAACTTAAAATGGTCACTAAATGAACTCTTGTCAATCAAAGGCTACCTATACTACTGTATGTAACATTCCTATTATCCCTTAATATTCTGAGCATGATCTTGTTAATGTCCAATTGCATATTCTGGAGGCGTGTTTGCCACATTATAATAGGTTTTCAGGTTACTAAACTTCAGATCTTTGGGCAATTCTCGTCTCTGGCCAGCCTGAGCTGTTACTTATCAGAATTTCACATTTGTGCTTGTTATTTCAAAGAACTGGAGACATTAATCAAAGACATTCCTAGTTACTAAAGGCAGTTATTCAAAGAGGACCTCCTCTCTTGCTCCTATCAGAAGAGTTAAAAGGAGCATTTAAACCTAAATCTGTCAGTTTGGATCAGGGGTAGGCAACCTTGGCTCTTTTATGACTCGTGGACTTCAACTCCCAGAATTCCTGAGCCAGCCATGCTGAGGGGAAAGAGAGTTTCCAAGCTGAGCCATGCTGGTTCAGGAATTCTGGGAGTTGAAGTCCACTAGTCATAAAAGAGCCAAGGTTGCTTACCACTGGTTTAGATAGTGGGCTGAGACTATCAGAGACCGGGAGAGTCCAACTATGAGGAACCAATCAGGAGAAGGAAAATTATTCTTTCAGCTGGATGGAACAGCTTCATTTTTTGTTCTGTCTTCTGCACTTGTCTCTCACGGGAGAGGAAATGAGCATTTCTCCTTGAACAGAAAAGCAGGATTGGAAATCTTAAGAAGTAAAAGAATTAATGGAAGCTATGGTGTTTCTCGAAGGGACGTGGTGGCTCAGTGGGTTAGGACGCTGAGCTTGTCGATCAGAAGGTCGGCAGTTTGGCGGGTCGAATCCCGAGTGCCGCGTAACAGAGTGAGCGCCTGTTACTCGTCCCAGCTTCTGCCAACCTAGCAGTTCGAAAGCACGTAAAAATGCAAGTAGAAAAATAGGGACCACTACGGTGGGAAGGTAACAGCGCTCCGTGAATCAGTTGCTAGCTGTGGTATTCTGGGAAGTGAAGTCCACCCTTCTTCAAGCGGCCAAAGCTGAGAAACACTGGAAGCTAGATGCAAAATTAAGATGTTGACATGAATGTTTAATGTTTTCTGGAAACAAAACTGTGGTGCTGTTGCTAATCTTTTGTTTTTTATTTGTTTTTATTATTGTTTATTTGTTATTCTGTGTTAGTAGTGTTTTGAGTCATCCGAGAAACCTTTTCAAATTATTCATTTCTCCTTTTTGTTTTCCTTTTGCTGTTTATCAAGCACTCCATTAATTTGGTAACCCTGATATGCAGAATGAAAGCCTTGAAATTCTTTATTGAATCAGCTTACTCTTTTTGAAAGGATTAACTTCGGCAAATCTTTTTAACTCATTATGTTAACCGTTCATTGAAGGAAAGTATTGCCTTGAAGGTTTTCAGACTTATTCAGTATGCAACTATTTTAATGAAATTGAAGCCATTGTTTGCTAAAAATATACGTGTGAACAAGGTCTTAAAGATTAGCAACTGACTTCACAAAAATACTAATAAAGACAAAACAAATGCACATGTGAAATGTTGTGAAACTTCTGTATTCTGCTTTTTCAACCCACAAGCCATCATCTCAACTTTCTAAGAAATCCACTCACAAACATGTTTGTGTGAATCAGGCCAAAGTTTGAGTCATTCATTTCAGTTGTTGGTAGGGAGCTATATATCCTTAACTATTTGTTTACTATCTGCTATGACAAGAACAATTTTTCAGATTGGCTATTTTTTCTTTAGAAAAAAAACATTGAAAAAAAGATTAGATAGATAGATAGATAGATAGACAGACAGACAGACAGACAGACAGATAGATGATAGATAGATAGATAGATAGATAGATAGATAGATAGATAGATAGATAGATAGATAGATAGATAGATGATAGATAGAAACTTGAGATGACATAACATGTGGGTACAAGGTTTTTTCATGAAATGCTAAAAAGGGAAGCAATTATGACGGAATAACCATTTCAGCCATTTTGTATATTTTAATGGTAAATGCAGCCTCTTGTGTTTTTTAATTTTTAAGGTAAAATTAACATAACCTGGACTTTGTTCTTTCTACTATTCATGGCAAAATGAATGAGTCACTTTGGTGTAGAGGTCAAGGTACTGGCTCAAAAGTCAGGAGTCTGTGAGTTCTAGTCCAGGGCTTTTCAACCTTTTTACCCATTGTACCACTTTTAGGATAAGGCACTCTCCGAGTTCCACCAGTCACCCAGCAAGGTGTCAAAAATGTGACAACCTCCCCCCCCCAAAAAAGGAAAAAATGATAAACTACAGGTAGTTCTTGACTTACAACATTTCACTTAGTGACTGTTCGAAGTTACGACGGCACTGAAAAAAGTGACTTATGACCATTTTTCACACTTATGACTGTTTCAGCATCCCCAGGGTCATGTGATTTACATTCAGATGCTTGGCAACTGATTCATACTTATGATGGTCAGTGTCCCAGAGTCATGTGATCACCTTTTGCAACTTTTTGACAAGTGAAGTCAATGGCTGGGGGGCAGCTCATCACTCATGTTGCAGGGTGCCTGTGGGGGGGAATCCGTGGGTCTCTGGTGGAGGGGGGGTGGGACTGAGGTGGGTGCCCTCCTTCCCTCCCTCTCTCCCATTGTCCCTTCCTTCCTTCTTTCCTTCCTTTCTTACCTCCTTCTTTGTCCCTTCCTTCCGACCCTCCCTCCCTCAATTTACAGGGTGCCTGTGTCTGTGTGGGGGGAATCCAGGGTCTCTGGTGGAGGGGGGTGGGACTGGGGTGGGTGCCCTCCTTCCTTCCCTCTCTCCCATTGTCCTTCTTTCCTTCCTTTCTTACCTCCTTCTTTGTCCCTTCCTTCCTTCCCTCCCATCTCCCCCTCCCTCCTCCCTCCCTCCCTTCTCTGGGAGCTTGAGATTGCTAAGTGAGGCCAGTAAATACTTGCTGCAAGGAAAGCAATTGGGATGGCGCAGCAGAGGGAATGGGGGTTTCTCCGCGCGTGCTGATCAACAGAAAGCAAGCTGAAACAAAGAGAGGGAGACTGTCAGGAGCGCGAGATCACTGGAGTTGCCAGAGCTCCCGTGGGCCCGGGAGGACGCGTACACAGGGCCGCTGATCAGCTGATGACTCTGTACCACCGGCCCCGACCTCTGCTGACGGGCTCCCGTCGGCGGAGGTCGGGACCAGCTGTACAGAGTCACCACCAGTGGAGGGGGGAGGGAGTCAGGCGGGCGCATTTTTCCCTCCACATTCTGATGGCTTCGCCTACCTTGGTGCAGATCAGGAAAAAAACGTGTGCCTTGATGCCCACCTGCTGCTGCGGGATGAGTCCTGGGGACTCATTGCCGCTTTGCTTTCCCCTCCATAAAGAACATCAGGAAGAGGAGAGGGAGGAGGAAAAGAAAATGGACAACCTACCTGCCGAGGGTGTCTCTGTCCCCTTCAGGCTCAGGCTTGCTTCTGGGGGAAGGTTGCTGACAATGAGTCCGAGGGGAGGGTGGGGTCTCACTCTGCGCCTGCGCTCTTCACTTGCAGGCTCCTTGCTGCCGGCAAGCAGCATGTTTTCCAGCAGCAAGTGAGCTGGTAAGGAGCAGGGGGGGAGGAGGCGGGGGGAGGTGGGGGGAGGAAGGCAACGCTGCGTACCACCAGTCAGGTGCTCACGTACCACCAGTGGTACGCATACCACTGGTTGAAAAGCCCTGTTCTAGTCCTGCCTTAGGCATGAAAGGTGGCTGGGTGAATGGGCCATCTATCTATCTGTTTATCACTCTACTTTGGGTCAGTTACTCTATTTGCAACTCAACCCTCACAGGGTTGTTGTTGTAGGGAAAATAGGAAGGACTGTTAGGTATGTTTGATGCCTTGAGTTATTTATAATAATTAATAAAGTGAGAGAAAAAATAAAATTCTTCTAGGAATGATAGGATAAATTTGCTTCCAGAGTCAGAATTCTTTAAATCCTTCAATATAGGCTACTGCTATTAATTCAAGAAAGCCAGTGTACTATATAAGTTCAGGTATTGGAATAAGAGTGGGATTAAGCATCATGATTTTAGATCAGCCATTTTCCCTTACCCCAGCTTATTCCATATTTAGATTGGGTTGTTGTTGTTAGTTGCAAAGTCATGTCCAACCCATCGCAACCGCATGGACAACATTCCTCCAGGCCTTCCTGTCCTCTACCATCTTCTGGAGTCCATTTAGGCTCACACCTACTGCTTCAGTGACTCCATCCAGCCACCTCATTCTCTGTCGTCCCCTTCTTCTCTTGCCCTCAACCTTTCGCAGCATTAGGCTCTTCTCCAGTGAATCCTTCCTTCTCATTAGGTGGCCAAAGTATTTGAGTTTCAACTTCAGGATCTGGCCTTCTAAAGAGCAGTCAGGGTTGATCTCCTCTAGGACTGACCGGTTTGATCACCTTGCAGTCCAAGGGACTCGCAAGATTGGGTACTGATTCCCATATAAGCCATCTTGAGCTTCTAAAGAAGGTGTGTCAAACTCGCAACATCACATGATGTGTCGCGACGTATCGTGACTTTTTTTCCATTGCCAACAATGGCATGCTACTAAACATCTGAAAAAATGCATTAAAATATATCAAAATTGGGGAAAAAATAGATCTAAAAAGGAAAGTTAAAAGGGAAACCTTTGTTTAACTTACCCTGAACATTTCAGTTGTGATACCTTAGATATTTTTTGAGACTCCAGATAAATACTCAATTTCAGAATTTTGGAAAAAAGAAAAGTAGCCTATTTCACTAAACAATTCCAAATCTGTTTGGATAGTGCCTTTAGGAGAGCTCATCAAAAATACCACCAGAAGTGTTTGGTACAAACTACAATATGAAAAAGCAAAATGACAAAGCGAGTGTTGTGATCTCCCAACACAAATCCCACCCTATACTACTCACACCTGATGTGAGATGAAGTATTTAAGTCATGTGGTTTGCATCACAATGTCCCAACTTACAATTGCCTATTTGCTTCCCCATTGCAAATGACCTATGAAGAATATAAACAAATGTGCAAGTTTTTGAGTTTTCCATAATACTTCATCAAAAGAATGTTCCCAAAAATACAGATAAGGGGGAAAAAACAAAAATGAGAGTAGATAGTGTAACTATAAGGTCTATTACTCAGATTCAATCCCAAGACACTATTTGTAGATAAATACATTTGTCAGCTGAAGGTTTCACTTAATAATTAAGGCCAAAATAAATGGTGGCTTCCAGCCAGCTTTGGAGACATTAAAGCCATTAGCGCTCTCTCTCTCTCTCTCTCTCCCTCTCCCCCTCTCCCTCTCTCTCTCTCTCTCTCTCTCTCTCTCTCTCTCTCCCAACAGTTGAGCCAAATATGCATAGACATTTCTAGATTACTTTTAAGAAAAACTTTATTGTATGAAAAGAATGTCTCAACAAGTTCGCCAGTGAAAAACATATACATATATGCAACCCAGTGGCAGATTCAAGATAACATATTTCAGACGTTAGCCACTATGAATGATTAAAAAGAAAAATGTAAACTTTCCAGATTTGTTTTTCACACACCAGAAATACCATCATGGAAGTAACACTGTGGATTAAATGTTAGAAAGCAAACATCTGCTAAAACTGGGTGATCACAATATGCTGTTTTCCCTCACAATATGCCTCTTCAATTAAAAGAAGCAACCTCTCTTTGGATTATTCTCACTTTTCCAAGCTGGAAGGAGGATAGGGAAATGAACTCTGCAAGTGTTTCCTGCTCAGTCAACATCTAGGTCCTCACAAGCTTTATGAGCGACCTTGTCAAGATGGTTAGCTCTGAATTAGGAAGCACAGGTAGTGCTCGACTTACATCCTCCAATGAGCACCAAATTTCTGTTGCTAAGTGAGACAGTTGTAAAGTGATTTTTGCCCCATTTTATGACCTTTCTTGCCACCCTTGTTAAGTGAATCACTGCAGATGTTAAATCAGTAACACTGCTGGCTTCTCCACTGTCTTAATTCTGTCGCAAAAGGTGATCACATGTCCCTGGGACTCGGCAACCGTCATAAATATGAATCAGTTGCCAAGAATCCAAATTTTGATCACGTGACCAAAATGCTCCAGTGGTTGTAAGCGTAAAAAACAGTCATAGCTCACTTTTTTCAGTGCCGTTGTATCTTCAAGCAATCTCTAAATGGCCATAACTCAGGGACTATCTGTATTATCACTGTGGCGTTTGAAGGACTAGAGAGTATCAATTCACACTGTAACTGCGGTAACTTTTAGGAGAATAATTTTTAAGGTAAAGTAATTTTCAAAGAGATGGCATGATTTTTTTTTAAAAAAAGTTATCTCGTGTAAACTTACTTTTTCAAAACAGTAATATCCTGGAAGCTACTACTGACCCAATCTTCTTGCGTGTCTTCCTAAATGTAGATTTTTTTTCTTCTGAGCCTTTCCCTCAAGGTGACATTACTGTGTCATCAGATTAGGTCTTGTTTAAATGTGTTTCTTTTGCCTTGCTACAGGAATCCCCAGAAAATTTACAGTCCTCTATGAAATCCAATTGTCAGATTGATTAAACCGAGTTCTGCCATTTTGCATATCAGAATCATCCCGTCAATGTGGGGTTTATAGGCATTAAAAATCTATATTCATTACACCTTTCAATTTTTTGCAGCTCCTGACCTGGGAATTGCGGGCATTTAATAGTTTAATGCATCTTGCAGCCACTGATGTAGAAAAATTAATGTAAATGAAAATAAATTGGGTATTATGCCCAGTAGGGAAAGCCCTCTAAATGATATCCCTCATCTAATTCATTCCTCCAGCCAAAAAACAGCATTCTAATGCAGCGCAATTTATTCTGGCTACTGTGCAAAATATATCTTCCATTAACTACTTGCTAAAGAAATAACCAATAGCATCAGCTCCATAAGAGGGGAGATCAATGTCTTCTTGATAGAGTTTTAAAATTCAGGTAGAACATATAGAAAATACAAATCTTAAGGGCTGGATTATCTGTACCAAAAGCTACCAAATTGGGCAGCAGATACCTATAGGAAGCAGGTTATGGTATGACATTCATACCTTCCAGCAATAATCAAAATATCAATTTTTGGTATTCCCAGCCAGCCTGGCTTCTAGATGGGATTTTGACTACAGGTAGTCCTCGAGTTACAATCACAACTGAGCCCCAAATTTATGTTGCTAAGCGAAACATTTACTAAGTGATTTTTGCCCCACTTTACGACTTTTCTTGCCACCGTTGTTAAGTGAGTCATTGCATTTGTTAAGTTAGTAATGTGGTTGTTAAGTGAATCTGGATTCCCCACTGACTTTGCTTGTCAGAAGGTCGCAAAAGGCGATCACCTGACCCCGGGACACTGCAACCGTCATAAACATGAAGCAGTTGCCAAGCATCTGGATTTCGATCATGTGACCCTGGGGGAAATGCTACAACAGTTGTGTGAAAAGCAGTCATAGGTCACTTTTTTCAGTGCCACTGTAACTTCGAATGGTCACTAAATGAACTGTTGCAATTCAAGGACTACCTGCTTTGTTTTAGAAAATTAAATGCAATAGCGTAGCTAGAAAATAGCGCTGAAGAAGGCTTTTGCATATTCCTTGGACAGCAAAGGTGACTAACAAGCAAATACAAGAGTGCATAAAACACCAGACATGTCACTGGAAGGCAAAAATCACAACACTGCGTCTCACTTATTTTGTCCATGTCATGCAGGGGAATTCATTGGAGAAAGCGATTATGCTTGGAAGAGTTACTGGTAAAAGGAAACCAGGCCCTCAAAGAACCTGGTGGCTGGACACTGTTATGTATGTAGGCACCTGCATAGCAACAGCCACCAGGGGGCGTTGGCCTGAACGGTTTTGGCGGGAAACCCAGTTTCGGCGGGAAACCTAGGGCCAACCCCATTGGCTGTCCGCTTACCTGGCTAGGTATTTAAGGAGGCCAGGTAACCCTCACTCCTCAGTACGCTACCCCCCCTTCCAATAAAGAGCTGAACACGTACTCCGGCTGGCGTCTCTTCCTTGCGTCGGACCCACTACACAATAGACACTATGAAAGCTGACAGCAGCCAAAGCATAGAAAAACTCAAAGAAATAGTGCAAGATCGAAGAGGTGGAGAGACCTGGCCTGTAGAATTGCCAAGAGTCGAACACAAATGAGTTGAACACAACTGAACACAACGTATCATCATCATCATCTCAATCATTATCATCCAACTCAGGATCCGAAAAGACCTTGACAAACTTGAACAATGGGCCCTATCCAACAAAATGAGTTTCAGTGTAGAAAAAAGCCAAGTCCTGCACTTAGGAAGGAAAAACCAAAGGAACAAATACAGATTGGTTTAAAAACAATCACTGTGAGAGGGACCTTGGAGTCCTAATGGACGATCACTTGACTATGAGCCAACAGTGTGCAGCAGCAACCAAAAAAGCTAATACAATTCTGGGTTGTATAAACAGAGGCATAGAATCAAGATCACGCAAAGTATTAGAACCGCTTTATAAAGCCCTAGTAAGACCACACCTTGAATACTGCAGCCAGTTTGGGTCACCATATCACAAAAAAGATGTTGAGAGACTGGAAAAAATTCAGAGAAGAGCAACTAAGATGATCAAAGGCCTGGAGACCAAAACATACAAAGAACGGCTGCGGAACTTGGGTTTGGCTAGTCTAAAGAAAAGAAGAAAGAGGGGAGACATGGTAGCAGTGTTCCAGTATCTGAGGGGCTGCCACAAGGCAGAGGGGGACAGGTTGTTCATCAGAGCACCAAAGGGAAGGACAAGAAACAATGGTTGGAAGCTGATCAAAGAGAGAAGCAACCTGGAATCAAGGAGAAACTTCCTGACACTGAGGACAATCAACCAATGGAACAGCTTACCCCCAGAAATCGTGGGTACTCCATCGCTGGAAGTTTTTAAAAAGAGACTGGACAATCATCTGACTGAGATGGTATAGGACCTCCTGCTTGAGCAGGGGGTTGGACTAGAAGACCTCCAAGGTCCCTTCCAGCTCTATTCTATTCTACTTTATCATCATCATCACCATCATCATCGATGGAAAGATAGATATGAATTTCTGCAAGTGTGGTAGTATGTTTGGAGTGTAGCATGTTTGGAATGTAGGCTCAGGAAGAGCTAAGTTTAAATCCACTACCACCATGAAGCTTTTACTTCATAGACCAGTCTCCATCACTCAACATCATATAGATCCACATGGATGCTGTGAAGACCAAATCGAGAAAGAAAAAGCTTGTACCCCATCTTGAGCATTCTTATGAATGGACCTATTAAAACGTGATAAATCAACATTTTAAAAAAATGGTTATCGAACCATGCTGCAACTAAACTGAACCATTCTTTGGGAAGAGAGGCCAGCTAACCTGTCCCATCCCATGGGGTAATTGTGTATTATAATCTCCATAAAATCACCTAGCGTGGCTAATCCAAGATGTTGTAAGACTTTAGCACAATATGTCTGAAGATACAAAGATGGGAGGGGAAAGCTCAAAAGGAGGCTAAGAAACTCTAGTTAAAATGGCTTATCTTCAAGCTAAGAAGTAAAATGACATAAAAACAACCAAACAGTGTTTAAAAATTTACTACAACAAACATTCTAAAATGTAAATATTTCTTCATTAACAGTATTGTGCCTGGCGTTCCAGTGTACTCTGGCCATCCTCTCCTTATCGGGCGTTCATTTGCTCCCAATTCAATTCCTTTAATTAGCTCTCTTTTTACAGCAGAATTGAAATGCTAGTAAATCTCCACAGCTTCTGGGGTTTGTTTTTTTTTTAAAAAAAAATTCCTTCATAGTGCTTTGAAGTCCATTTTCCTGCCATTATTCAATGGCATTATGCAATTCTTTCCACCATTATTCTCTCCCAAATTAATACTTATTCATAGTGTGTGCAGCGACACATTTATTCATTAATTATTCACTCTCCACTGTGCAGTGATGGCTAGAATACCTTTTTATTTAGCTTCCATCTCAGACAGGGAAGATCTATCTATAAGAACCTTCGGTGCAGCTTATCACTGTAGATTTCCATCAAACC
Organism: Vipera berus; assembly: GCF_964194415.1. Lineage (NCBI taxonomy): Eukaryota > Metazoa > Chordata > Lepidosauria > Squamata > Viperidae > Vipera > Vipera berus. The sequence continues at coordinate 84,617,482 of NC_138203.1, forward strand.
AGACAATTAATACCAAACCAAAAATGGAGGCATACACACTGCCCCCCCCACCCCTCCACCCCCGGTTGTTATTGTTGTTATCATCCTTTTTATACATAATTCAAGGCAGCAAATTCTCCTGCCTTCTATTTTGCCCCACAACAACCCTGTGAGGTAGGTTGGACTGAGAGTGACTGGTCACCCAGCCATCTTTCATGCCTAAGGCAGGAGTAGAACTTATTGTCTCCTGTTTACTAGGCCAGAACCTTCACGACTACTACACCAAACTGGTTCTACAACTAAGTTCCACATCTTGGGCATAGTAGAGGTAGCCCTTGATTTACGGCCACAATTGAGCCCCAAGATTTCTGCTGCTAGGTGAGACAGATGTTAAGTGAATTTTGTCCCATTTTACAATCGTTCTTGACACCGTTGTTAAGTGGACCGCTGCAGTTGTATAGTGGGTAACATGGTTGTTAAGCGAATCGGGCTTCCCCATTGGCTTTGCTTGTCAGAAGGGTTCAAAAGATGATCACATGACACACACACCCCGGGACACTGCAACCGTCATAAATAGGAGTCCGTTGCCCAGCATCTGAATTTTGATCAGGTGACCAGGAATGCTGCAACAGTCATGAAGTGTGAAAAATGGTCATGTCCCTTTTTTTTCATTGCCGTTATAACGTTGAACAGTCACCAAATGAACTGTTGCAAGCCAAGGACTACCTGTACAACAAACTGGCCCTACATCTAAGTTCTACATCTTAGACAAAGTACACCTGAGTTCTACATCTGCCTTAGGATTCACTTCTCCTGAGCTCCGAGTTGTGATGGGAGATCTGCAAAGAAGTTGTCCATGTGTTTAAAAAAAATGTAAATTCAGCAAACCCAGTAATCTAAGGGCACATGATAATGGCCAAATTGCCTTGATATGAATTCAAGTAATCTTCACTTACCAACTTCAACTGGCATTGGCCACTCCATTGCTAAGCAACACAGTCATACGACTGTGCTGGGCTTACAGTGCCAATTCCACTGCGAGAGTTAAGCGAATCGTCATTGGTTGTTAAGTGAGACATCACATGACTACAGCTTGCAATTTGCTGCTGGCTTCCCCCTTGGCTTTGTTTGTCAGAAACCAGCTGTGAAGGTCGCAAATGGCAATTATGTGACTGCAAGACACTGTGACTGTCATGAATATGCATCAGTCGGCAAGCATCCAAATCACGATGCTATGACTGTGGGGATGCCGCAATGAGTGCAAGTTTGAAGAATTTGTCTGAAATGGTATAGGTTTACTTGCTTGGGTAGGGGATTGGACTAGAAGACCTCCAAGGTCCCTTCTAACTCTTATTCTGTTATTCCAAATGCTTGTGAACCTACTTTTTCAGGGCCATTATAACTTTAAATGATCACTGAATGAGGCAGCAAATAAGTGAATCTGCAAGGGGACTTTAAAAAAATTAAATCTTCTTAGTCCTTTGTGTGTGGGGGAGGGCCTAACTCAAGAAAACAAAAGTGGTAATTAAAAAAGACAAATTTCCACCAGATTTCAAACTGCTTACCTTCTTTATGGTAAGTAAGTATTATAACTACAGTTAGTCCTCGACTTACAACCATTCATTTAGTGACCAATCGAAGTTACAATTTTTCACACTTACGAGCAGCACCCCCATTAGTCATGGGAATGATGCAAGAAGGGAATGCTTCAGAAGACAGGCTTAAGATACAGGAGGATCTGGACAGACTTGAACACTGGGCACTATCTAAAAAAATGAAATTCAATGGTGAAAAAAGTAAGGTTCTACATTTAGGCAAGAAAAAACAAATGTACAAAAAATGTACAAAAAAATAGTAGTTACTGTGAGAGGGATCTTGGAGTCCTAGTGGACAATCACTTAAATATGAGCCAGCAGTGTGCTGCAGCTGCCAAAAAAGCCAACACAGTGCTAGGCTGCATTAACAGAGGGATAGAATCAAGATCACTTTACAATGCCTTGGTAAGGCCACATTTTGAATACTGCATCCAGTTTTGGTCACCACGATGTAAAAAAGATGTTGATACTCTAGAAAGAGTACAGAGAAGAGCAACAAAGATGATTAGGGGACTGGAGGCTAAAACATATAAGGAACGGCTGCTGGAATTGGCTATGTCTAGTTCACAGGTCTGCAACCCGCGGCTCCGGAGCCACATGTGGCTCTTTCAGCCGTCTCCTGCGGCTCCCAGTCCTCTGCCACGTGCAGTCCAAAAAAAAAAGTGGGACTAAAAAAGTTCAACCAATCAATTCAAATACGCAGGGTAGGTGCACATCTCGCCTTGGCTCCACTCTTCAGTCAAACCCTGTTCTGCGCATGCACGCATGTACACGCATGCGCACACATTTTTTGCGGCTCCCAGTTTTTCCTTTTGTGAGGGAACCGGTTCCGAGTGGCTCTTTCACTGTTTCAGGTTGCTGACCCCTGGTCTAGTTTAATGAAGAGAAGGACTAGGGGTGACATGATAGCAGCCTTCCAATATCTCAGGGGCTGCCACAAAGAAGAGGGAGTCAAGCTATTCTCCAAAGCGTCTGAAGGCAGGACAAGAAGCAACGGATGGAAACTAATCAAGGAGAGAAGCAATCTAGAACTAAGGAGAAACTTCCTGACAGTTAGACCAATTAACCAGTGGAACAATAAGCCTCCAGAGGTGGTGAATGCTCCAACACTGGAGGTTTTTAAGAAGAGACTGGACAACCATTTGCCTGAAATGGTATAAGGTTTCCTGCCTGAGCAGGGGGTTGGACTAGATGACCTCCAAGGTGCCTTCCAACTTTACTATTATGATTATGATTATGTGATTTACATTCAGATGCCTGACAACCAGTTCATATTTATGACGGTCACAGCGTCCCAGGGTCATGTGACTATCTTTTGCGACCTTCTGACAAGCAAAGTTAATGGGGGAAGCCAGATTCACTTAATACATGTGACTAATTTAACAACTGCAGTGATTCACTTAACAAATATGGCAAGAAAAGTCATAAAATGGGACAAAAAAAAGTTGTAAAATGGGATAAATTTCTCAGCAACATAAATTCTGGGCTCAGTTGTGGTCGTAAGTTGAGGACTACCTGTACTATGCCCCTCAGAAATACCTGTATCAGAAGCTGAAGCAGCCTTGTTGAAAAAAAGCTGGGAAGATACGAGAAAGTGATTTTTATTTTAAAACAGGTTGTTGTGCCTACATACATATTGACCCTTTCATTTGAATGTAAAAATTAAATTTAACTGTGTATACACTTATTTTTATATGTGTGTGCTATGTGAGTAGATATGCCCAGTAAGACCTGCCCTCAAAAAGCACTTGCCAGTTGCTCCCCTGGAATAAAAAATTGAGGACAGCAACAGGGGGAATTTTAGTGAGGAACCATAAAGTCATTCAACCCATCTGGACTAAAATCCCTTCAGGTTGCTGCCCGAACATTTCAGTCCAGGCAGGTTTTCCTTAAGCCAATCTGAAGCCAGCAAGAATCCAGGTTGGGAGCAGCTAAAAGACGCAGTGCGGATCTCTTCTAAGCTTCTGCTTTACTGAGGATCAGCATTGTGTGCACAGAGCTAAGCACACATTCAAGTGAACGCTAGTACAATTCCCTTTGTTGAAAGAAAAATCTTCAGGTTCCAGTCCAAGCTGGGAATAAACAAAATGGAGGCTGCTTAGGAAAGAAGGTTCAGTTTATTTAGTTGCCAGAAACTTAAGTGACACAGCATATGTTTCTGCGGTGGCTGACAAAATAGAGCTGGGAGTGGCGGGTTTTTACACCTTCTTGGGCTTTTGTGTTTGGAGTTGTTCCTGTTCCTGTGGCATTGTGTAATATATATGTGTACAAACGTTAGCAGTAAGTTAGAACCGTTTATTCCGTTTATTCCATGAGGTAAACAACACTGACAGGGGAACACGCGGGAACTTTGACAGCTGTCAAAGTTCCCCGCCAGGGCGCAGGCGCAGCCACTGACAGCTCGCGGCTGTCAAAACACCAAGCCGGCTCACCATGCGGGAAGAAGAACTGTCAAAGACAAGACGGCGGTGATTGGCTCGGCTAGACACGGCGCCAAAAGAAACGATCCTGATTGGACCTCACTGACAGCTGCCGGCTATAAAAGCCGGACAAGTTATTCTGCTTTTTGCCTTGTTCTAAATAAAGTCCTAGTTAAGTAACCTGTCGTCCCGAGTGGTCCTTCGGCTACTTCACTGGCGACGAAGGTGGGATCGCTCCGGAGCTGAAGTCACGGCCGAGGAAGAGAGTTCCCGGCTTGAGCTGTCACTGGAAGTTTTAACTTCCGAACAGAGCGAGACCAGGACTGGATGACATGGCCAACTTCGGGCGTGTGAGGGAATTCGATACCCGCCATCCGGAGAGATGGCAGTCACACCTGGGGCAGGTCGAGGGTTTCCTCCTCGTCAGCAAAATTACCGACGACAGAGCGAAGGCCGCCGCCCTCCTGTACATCAGCGGGCCCCCGGTATACGACGCTGCCGTCGGGCTGTTCAGCCCGGTACCCATCACGGAAGTCTCCTACGCGGACCTGGTCGACCAGCTCAACAAACATTATATGCCAGCTCCCTCGGAGTTGTACTGGCGAGTACAATTCGCCCAGAAGAAGCAGCGACCGGACGAGCCCGCAAACGACTTCATCGCCGGGGTCAGGCATGCCGCTCATAACTGCAGCTTCCCTGACCTGGAAGACCGCATCCGGAACCAGGTGGTAATAGGCTTAAGGGACGAGCGTCTTCAGAAAAAACTGACATCAAAGCCCGACATGAGCCTAGCCGAACTGACCCGAGAAATAATGGCCTATGAATATAACCACAAGAAATAACCGACCACCGCAACACCAGAAAGTCCAGCAACCGTATACCACGAGAACGCAACCCTCAGTGACAGCGACGAGTCAGTGGACTTCACAGACGGTGAGGCCCTACAACGCAGGATGGAGCGACGACAACAGCGGAGAAGCGACACATCAGACCGCCAAAGAGCCAGAAACCCCCCACCACCACGACACGAGCAACGGGCCACCTGTGCCAGCTGCGGGGGCAACCATGCCCGGGGAAGCTGCCGGTTCCGGAATGCAAAATGCCACAATTGCGGAAAAACCGGCCACATCAAGCCAGTGTGCCGAAGTCGGCCCCGCGACAACGTGCATGATCTGGAGGCCAACCCCCCAGGTAGGCCAACCGCCCAGGCCAACAAGGGAGGAACACCAGGGGACCTAGTGGAAACAATAGATAAGGTGCACAGCCTAAGTCCAAAAGTAAGGATCAGGGTAAAAATTCAGGGAGTCACCTGCATCATGGAGGTGGACTCCGGGTCAGCAGTCTCCTTAATATCGTTCAAAACGTACCAGGAGATCTGCCAGCGAAGCAAGAGGGAAATTCCCCTTAAAAAAACCCAGGTCCACCTAGCAGATTTCCAAAAAAAACCCATTCCTCTAGAAGGGAAAGCTAAGGTCACTGTAGAATACAAAAAATTCAAGGGACCCCTAGAAGTCTTAGTGACTCCAGGGAACCGCACCAACCTAATTGGGCTGAACTGGTTCAGCCCTCTGGGCATCGCCATTACTGGGGTAAACACAGTACAAGCCTCTAGCCTCGAAGCCGTCTGCAACAAGTATGCAGACGTCTTTGATGGCACACTAGGGAAATACACTGGCCCTCCCATCTCCTTAAAATTAAATCCAACCATCCAACCCATAAAGATAAGGGCTAGAAGGGTTCCATTCGCCCTCAAAGAAAAAATAGAGAACGAGCTAGAACGCCTCGTAGGACTAGGGGTGCTGGAACCTACCGAAGGGGGCAGCTGGGAGACCCCAATAGTCACCCCAATGAAACCTAACGGGGAAATTAGATTATGTGCAGACTATAAGGCGACCCTTAACCTAGCTCTAAGCCCCCATGCTTACCCGGTGCCAGCGGTGAGGGACGTCCTTGCTTCCATCCGCTCCGGCGCCATTTTCGCAAAACTTGATCTGACGCAGGCGTACTTGCAACCGCCTGTCACAAATGACACCGCGGAAGCTCAAACAATTGTCACCCACCGCGGTGCCTTTAAAGTGAAAAGACTTCAATTTGGCATATCGGCAGCCCCGGGTATCTTCCAAGGTATCATGGAGAAAACCTTAAAAGGGATACCCGGGGTCTGCCCCTATTTCGACGATGTTCTCATCGCCGGAGAAAATGAAGCAAACTTAGCTGACAGACTGTCAGCTGTGCTGAGCCGGCTCAGAGAAGCCGGTCTCAAACTAAAACGAGAAAAGTGCTCCATCGGAGTCACTTCCACAGAATTCCTAGGGTACAAAATAGACGCCCAAGGCATCCACCCCACCACAGAAAAATTAAAGGCTATTCAGACAGCTCCCAGTCCAAAGAATAAACAAGAGCTCCAAGCCTTTTTGGGGTTGTTAAACTTCTACCATGCCTTCCTTCCCCACAAAGCCACTATAGCCGAGCCTCTCCATAGGCTCCTAGACAAGGGAACTGCCTGGTCCTGGACCAAAACACATGAAAATAGCTTCCAGTCATTAAAAAATATTATCTGTAACAGTTCAACAGTCACACTCTTTAGAGAAGACACACCAGTATGCATCGCTTGCGATGCATCTCCCTATGGAATTGGGGCGGTGTTAAGTCATCTATACAAGGACGGCACCCAAAGACCCATAGCGTTTTATTCACGCACCCTTTCAAAAGCTGAAAGAAACTACGTGCAGATCGATAGAGAAGCACTAGCAATAGTTGCAGGGGTAAAAAAGTTCCATGACTATCTCTATGGGAGACCCTTTACCATATTCACGGATCACAAACCCCTGCTAGGAATATTCACCTGGGATAAAACAACCCCGCAGATTCTATCACCAAGAATACTGCGCTGGTCCACCTTCTTGTCAGCATATTCATACAAATTAATACACAAACCAGGGAAGGAATTGGGACACGCAGACTGCCTCAGCAGGCTACCAATTCAAGGCAAAGACCCTGACCCAGCCCCGGCAGGGCTGATTCTGGCAATATCACAACTTCCAGACTGCCCCCTCTCCGCTAAAATTATAGCTAAAAATTCAGCTAAGGACAAAATACTCAGCAGAATCCTCAGGTGGACAACCACAGGATGGCCAGCCAAAAATCCACACCCACAATTCCAGCCATACTATAACAGGAAAAACGAAATGTCTTCACACCTGGGATGCCTTCTGTGGGGAAACAGGGTAGTAATACCAGACAAAAACATAGCACAAACATTAGACACCTTACACGAAGGACATCCAGGCATAGTTAAAATGAAAGCTCTGGCCAGAAGTTATGTCTGGTGGCCTGGCATAGATAAAGAGATAGAAAAATATGTGGGAGGGTGCTACACCTGTCAGTCAACACGAAGCGAGCCACCCCAAGCCCCGGTTCATAGATGGGAAACTACAAAAAACCCATGGTCACGCATACATCTAGATTTTGCAGGACCAATCCAGGGGCAGAGTTTCCTAATAATAGTTGACAGCTACTCAAAATGGCTAGAAGTAATCCCCCTTAGAAAAACCACTTCAGGAGCCACCATACAAGCCCTTAGGAAAATATTCGCCACCCACGGCCTCCCATACACCATGGTTTCAGACAACGGACCTCAATTCACCTCTCGTGAATTTCAGATGTTCGCTATGAAGAACTGTATTAGACTGGTCACGTCTGCACTGTTCCACCCATCGACGAACGGGATGGCTGAAATTATGGTGCGCTCGACTAAAGAAGCATTAAAAAAGTTCGTAAAGGGGAACTGGCAGCGTCGACTCAGCCAGTTCCTAATGTCACAACATACAACTCCCTGCACGACAACCGGCAAGACACCAGCAGAGCTAAGATGGGGGAGGAGACTGATAACGCGGCTCGACAGACTACATCCCAACACTTACACTGCGGAGCCAGATCACCCCCCCACACCCCGTACATTTAAACCTGGACAAATGATCTGGGCGCGATCATACACAGCCAAAAACAAATGGGTCCCAGGGACTGTATTACAACAAACAGGACCCATTTCCTACCTAATACACACGCCTACTGAAGGCAATCTACGACGGCACATAGATCAGCTCAGGCCAAGGCAACCACAACACCACCCAGACCCTCACTCACAGGACCACCAAACCCCACCCCCCGTAAATATCTTGCCGACACCAAATCAAGGGGAGGAGGATCAAGGGAACTTGCCACTACCGGAGCAAGACAACGTACCACCCCCAAGGCGTTCTAATAGGAACAGAAGAGCCCCAACATATTTGAAGGACTATGAATGGGCTGGCTCCAACGACCAACAAGGGGGAGGAAACAATCCAGGGGAGGGGTAAGGGGTGTAATATATATGTGTACAAACGTTAGCAGTAAGTTAGAACCGTTTATTCCGTTTATTCCATGAGGTAAACAACACTGACAGGGGAACACGAGGGAACTTTGACAGCTGTCAAAGTTCCCCGCCAGGGCGCAGGCGCAGCCACTGACAGCTCGCGGCTGTCAAAACACCAAGCCGGCTCACCATGCGGGAAGAAGAACTGTCAAAGACAAGACAGCGGTGATTGGCTCGGCTAGACGCGGCGCCAAAAGAAACGATCCTGATTGGACCTCACTGACAGCTGCCGGCTATAAAAGCCGGACAAGTTATTCTGCTTTTTGCCTTGTTCTAAATAAAGTCCTAGTTAAGTAACCTGTCGTCCCGAGTGGTCCTTCGGCTACTTCACATTGTATTTGAGGCTCTTCCTGTTCCTGTGCGATGAACTTTGACCTGGGGCTCAGTGTGCCTTTTTGTTTTTCTAATGGTGGTGGGTTAATCCTCCTAAAGGTCATGTTCCTTGGAGTCTTTGTTTTTCTAATCCTATCAGGTCAAACCTTCTCTGGGGCTATGGCTGAAAGCATTTTGCTTACGAATAGGTGGCCCTGTCTTTCTGAATAGATTACTGAATCTGCATTTCTAAAAGGTGGTTTCCTTCTACTTGGGGCAGGTTTCTGGGGGCAGGTTTCTAAGATTTTTCTATTATTACTTTGGGGAAATATAATATTCTGACTTTTTAATATCCCTGCAAAATATTTCCTTTTCTAGGAGGGTGGGTGGGTGCTGACTTCCAACATCTTTAAGGCCTCTGTTCTCAGGGCAAGAAAATTGGTGATAAGAGGTACAGATAGGAGGTACAGCTGGGAAGGCCACCTTCTCTGCTGCTTTGTTTTCAACCTTCTAGCATTTGGTACATGTAGAAGGTTTAATCTGCTGTTGAAAGAAAAGTCTTCATCAGGGTCCAGCCCAAGCCGGGAATAAACAAAATGGAGACTGCTTTAGAAAGAAGGTTGTAGTTTACTGAAGAGCAGAACCACAAGGCTCTGGAGCAGCTGACCACATGTTGGTAGGAGTGGTGGGTTTTTATACCTTCTAGGGATTTTGTGTTTGGAGTTCCTGTTGCTGTGGCATGAACTTTGACATGAGGTTCCTTTTTGGTATTGGTGGGTTAATCCTATTATGTCCGAAGGCTCATGTCCTGCTTCTCTGGGGCTGTAGCTGATAGCTTACTTCCTGTGTTGGATTTCTTGGGTGAGGGGTTGCTGGTTCTAATTCTATCACTCTGCTATTGTTAGCTATCAGTTTTGCTGAAAGGGATTTCAAAAGATCCTGTCTTGAATGAGCTTCTGCCTGATAGTATTTGTTCATGAATGGGGCCTCAGACTTTCTGAATGAGATTATCAAATCTGTATTTCTAGAGACCTGGCCTACCTGGGGCTATTAAGGAAAACTGGGCCTGCATTTCTGCCTTTAAGATACTTTGGGGAAATGTAACAGTCTGCCTTTTTAATATTCCCTAAAATATTTCTTTCTCGGGGGAGGGCTGACTTCCCACACAGCCAAACTAGTTGGGTGTAGAGATTAAGATGCTGGCCTAGAAACCAGGAGACTGAGAATTCTAGTCCTGCCTTAGGCATGGAAGTTGTCTGGGCGATTCTGGGCCAGTCATCCTCTGTCAGCCCAGCTAATCAGAAGGTTGTTGTTGTTGTGGGGAATATTGAAGAGTGAGTAAGCTGTACATTGCCTTGGGAAGGCAGCATAGATATCAAACAAATATATATGGACATTTCAAGCAGCCATAAAATTGAAAGCAGAAGTCTGCCTATCTCTTCATTAAGAGATCCTTTTCTGATTCCTATACTGCAAAGTACAGAGATTCTGTGGGAACTTCTGTTGAGAAAACTCTCTAGGCTGGCCTCCTTGTATTTTTAAGGCAGTGTTTTTCAAACTTGGCAACTTTAAAATGTGTGGACTTCAACTCCCAGAATTCCCCAGCCAGGATGCTGGCTGGAGAATTCTGGGAGTTGAAATCCACTCATCTTAGAATTGCCAAATTTTAAAAATGCTGTTTTTTAAGTAATTACTTAGGATTTTTGTTTAGTCATTGGTACCATTAATTTTGATGCATGGGGAATATCTTTGTACTTTAATACAGGGCTTTTCAACCTTTTCACCCATTGTACCACTTTTAGGATATGGCAACATCCAAGTACCACCAGTCGCCTAGCTCAAAAACTTGACGACCAAAAAAAAAAACCAGGAAAAAAGTGATGAAGTACAGGTAGTCCACAAGTTACAACAGTTCGCTTAGTGACTGTTCGAAGTTACAATGGCACTGAATAAAGTGCCCCCCAAGCCACAGCCGAGTAAGACACCTGCCTGCCCACCCAGTGGTGCTCTTCCTCCTGTCCGAGGTTTTCATTATTGTGAGCATTTCTGTTGAGGATTGGCAGCGGGGGTGGGGTGGGGTGTTTGGTTTTATTCCCCCCACCTCTGCTAGGTGGTTGCAGCAGGTTTTGGTCACTTCACATGACCCTGGGACACTGTGACCGTCATAAATATGAATCAGTTGCCAAGCATCTGAATGTAAATCACAAGAGTCTGGGGATGCTGCAACATTCCAGCTGATTGGCACTTCTTCTGGGCTCAACAGATGTGCCGGGATCAGCGCCAAGCTCCAGCTGAAGCCTGGCGCTGATCCTGGCGCTTCCGCTGAGCCCTGACAGCCCTGCAGCTCCAGCCGTCTCTCGCTCTGGCTTGTGCGGTGCTGCCACCGGTTCAGCTCATTCCCCTCCCCCGCTACCACTTTCCTAGGATGGTCATGTACCACCTGCCAGGTGCCAATGTACCACAGGTGGTACCCGTACCACTGGTTGAAAAGCCCTGCTTTAATATCTCTATTTGAGCACAGGGCATCACTGAAGCCAACTTTGACCCATCTTGAGAAAGCCAAAGCAGAGACTTGATTAATATATGGGTGGGTGAATACTAGGAACCCCAGAACTGCAAATATAGTGTGGAAACTTGAAAAAGAAATTCTCAGGGAAGGCAAGGTCAAGCCACACAGCTGCCAAGAAAACAATAAGGAGCTCTCTATGTCATCATCAGCAATTTTACATTTCACTTAACTGAGACATCACATTCACTTACAATACACTGAAATTTTGCAAGCCAAATGACAGTAAAGATTTAAAATAAGAATTGACAAACCTGCATGCAAACAAAAACAGACTTAGATTGAGAGAGAGGGAGGGAGATACAGAGAGAAAAATAAATAAATATGAAATCAAGGAACTTTACAAGCATATTTGTTAAATTATAAGCTTTTGGGGGTCAAGCATCTGGATAGAGAAGAGAAATATTTTTGCCCAAAAGACGTCTGGCCATGTAAGAGGGATGTAATTCACAAAACTGCTATGGTTCTATATAAATACCTGTGGGAAAATTTTCCAAAGCTTATCCCCTTTATTTAATTCACAACTTGAGATCCACGCAGTCATCCCCACCCCCCATCTTCATATTCATCTCTGCAGAGCAGAAATTAAAGTTTTCCTTGATCCCCTATGTTGTTAGACTCCTTCATTAAAATTCCAGTCTTACAGAGTTTAGTGACCTTCTCCACAGGCATCTTATTCAATATTGAAATTGATTTTCTTCACCTTCTCATACAAAGACCCAGGGGCATATGCTATTCTCAGTCATACCTGTGTAAAACTGAGAGAAGCACCCCTGTTTACCCTGGTAATTAGAACCAAATATGGCCTTTGGTGCAGTTGGTGATGTGAAAGGTAGACCCCAATGGGACTTTTCTACAAAGTGATACAATAAATAATACCAGCTTGTATTTCAAAGAGGAAAGTTTCTTCTTTCATTTTTTTTTCTCTCCTCATGCCCTTTAAAAAAAAAACCAAAAACAATAAAGTTTTCCCCATCCAGCTTATTACCAAAAGCCCAGAAAGGAAATAAAATGTAATATGCTGGAAAAGTTTTGTGTTTGTGGTCAACAGCAAAGCTGTATTGGTTGAAAAAGCGCTGCGGTAGCAATTCTATAACTATGGGTAAGGAGACCGTTTTCTTTGAATCCACTTTTTTTCCAGCTCTAGGCATTTTGCAGGAACACAAATAAATACAACTGAGGTTAATTTAAAACAAAAAGTGAGCCCAAAGGTGAACTGTTTTGAAAACAGAGGGAAAACAAGCAAGCAAAACCAAATATCTTTGCAATGACACATCTAAATTTATTTTAAACATGCATTTGGTTGGAACTGATTGTTTTTCTAGATATGTTTTATAGCCTTGATTCATTTTTCCTTCGTTTCTGGAAAAAAATGATTTATTGCACCCTTGGCGGAATCGACTTCCACAGGTAGAAGAGGAAGTGCCCCCATTCTGTGGGAAATATTCATGGAGGAGCAAATGTAACAAACCATGAGAGACAATAATATTTAATAATTGTAGTTGTACTATAGAATAGTTGTAAGCTAGAAGATGAGATGTGAGATGGTTCTCACCTCAGCCCTGTCCACCTCATCCCAAATTTCCTGCCTTCGTACAATTTCTAGTTATGGGTTATGTAGTACTTTTCTACTGCCACTGTCCACCTATTCCTCCTTTTTAACAGCAGTTTGTGAGAGCAAAGGGATTATCTCAGCCTGAGCAACCTACTTGCCCGTAAACCCGACCTCATCACAATTAGAGTGATGATTATGATGATAACAAGAACAACAACAATAATAATAAACAAGGAAAATTAAATTCTGTACCATCATCTACAGCACTGTCTTTCGTAGCTTTTGAGGCGTGTGGCCAGAGAACAGCAGCCCTGTCTCTTTTTGAGGAGATGAAAACAAAACCATCAATCATAAGATTCAAACATCGTGTTTATTTAAAAAAAAAAACAAGAAACAGACGAGTAAAGCTTTTTTTTTTGCTTTTGTTAAGAGGAAAGAATTATGATTGGATGGAAAAATACGGTCTTTAGCACTGGTGAAGGTACAAGCACCATCTCAAGCATCCGTCTTCCTCAGCATGCTAGAGAGAGATGGGCCCAGATCCAGACAGGCAGGATCTGAGGTAGTTAGATAGAATAAAGACATCCAAGACTGGAGTTCTGAGGCAAAAATCAGAAGCAAATTCCTTGAGACTTTTATCAGACACTTGCCAAATATCAGAATACACAAAGCAGACAGGCATGCCAGAAGATAAAAATCCAAACACGAATCCTTGCCAAATCTTTTACTTCACAGCAGAGATCCTAGCTCATTTCTTCAATTAGTTGGTCCTCATTCATCCCAGACTCTGTTACATATACATATACATATACATATACATATACATATACATATACATATACATATACATATACATATACATATACATATACATATACATATACATATACATATACATATACATATACATATACATATACATATACATATACATATAACTTGAGGACTATATGTATGTATGTGTGTGTGTGTGTATGTAGTCCTCGAGTTATATGTATATAGATATACATATAGATATACATATACATATGTACATATACATATGTACATATACCTATATAGTCCTTGAGTTATATGTATATATATGTAGTCCTCAAGTTATGACTATAACTGAATCTGCCCATCACTGTTGTAAGTCGTGATGGTTGTAAAACAGGTAGGTTGCTTGACTTTACAACTTTTTTTGCAGTGGTTGTTAAGTGAATTCATGAACATTAACTATACACTGTGGTTGTTAAGCAAACCAATGGTTCTCTATGGGCAGAGTTTTGCCAAAAAATAGATAAATGGCAGTTTGTGGAAAAACATCATAAAATGCAGTCACATGACCTCGTGATATTGCAAACAGTCATAAATGTGGCCCAGTTGCTGAGCATACAAAGTTGGTCATGTGACTACAAGGGGGGGGGAATTCCCTGACCATCAGAGCATCAAGTCTGGGTTGTAGGGGTGTGTGTGTGGGGGGGGGGGGGGTGTTAGGTCTACTGGAACTTTGAACAGTTATTGAGCAACTGGTCATAAGTGGAGAATTATCTTTATTGCAAACTTCAATCTGTTTTAAAAGCACTTCTTAGCTTCTCTTGACACCCAAGAGCAGTATTTCACCTCCCAAAATTGAAAATAGGTGACTTCAGCTCCTAAAACTGAAAAAAACCCAAAAGTTGTACATTTGGGGAAACGTTTCAGGATTTTATTTCTCCATAGCTCCTAGACTGATCCAGTCTATTTTTAAACGGTTGTCAGTTTGTCTGCCCATATTAAATTTGGTCCTTTTCAGTTTTGCGAGACTTATGATGCTCATGCACAGAGAGATGGATTGAATCCAGACCCCCTCCTTACACAACTTTTATTTATTTATTTATGTCTCGCCTTTATTGGGGTTGTTTTTTTATAAATACAGGTAGTCCTTGACTTACAACCATTTGTTTAGTGGCTGTTCAAAGTTACAATGGCTCTGAAAAAAGTTACTTATGACCGTTTTTCACACTTACGACCATGGCAGAATTTCGCAGTTATGTGATCAAAACTCGTATGCTTGGCAACTGGTTCATATTTATGACGGTTGTAGTTATAAATATGACTGGTGTTGTGTAATCACCTTTTGCAACCTTCTGCCAAGCAAAGTCAATAGGGAAGGCAGATTTACTGGACAACTATGTTATTTAACTTAACCACTGCAGTGATTCACTTAATAACTGTAGCAAGAAAAGTTATAAAATGGTGGCAAAGCCCATTTAAGAACTGTCTTGCTTAGCAACAGAAATTTTGGGCTCAGTTGTGGTTGTAAGTCAAGGATTACCTGTAACTCAAGGTGATGAACATACCTAATACACTGTCCTCCTATTTTCTCCTCAACAACAACCTTGTGAGGTGGGGTGGGCTAAGAGAGAATGACTGACCCAAAGACACCCAGCTTTAAATAAACCTTGTGAGGTGGGGTGGGCTAAGAGAGAATGACTGACCCAAAGACACCCAGCTGGCTTTCATGTTTATGGTGAACTCACAGTCTCCCATTTTCTACCCTGGTGCCTAAACTGTCTCTCTATTCATGAAAATATGCTGATATTTCCCATATTTTATTGGAATGTTGGAAAGAATAACAAAGAGCTCTCAATAACAGGGCATTAATCTGATTGGGGGGGAAAAGGGACTTTTGCCTCAGCTTCCTCTGCAAATTTAAAGAAATGGTTTCTTCCCTGCAACTCGATTAGGTCTGTTTTGATTCTTACAAAAGTCTATGATTTATCTGCACATCTGTGGCTGCCTTGATCTCTTCATCTTGTGATTTTAAGAAAGACAAATGAAAGACAAAACTCTCTCTTGTTTTCATTTCTTCAATTAAAAGACTACATCTGAGATCAAAAGATTCATAATACAAATATATTCAATTTTGCTTTCATTCTTTTTAGCTTTATGGGAAGCTAAGCCTTCTTTCATTCTTTCTTAACATTCTTCTAATAAAAAAATGATAAAATGTATCACAAATAATGGATTGGGTTTTTTATTGTGATGGATTCATTGTGCCTGCTTTAATTCTTTCTTCCTGGCTGGATAAATTTCTTATTTTTCATATACTCTAAGGAAGGAACAGTTCCAACTGACCTCTACAAATCTTGAACATTGTAATGATTGGTGGGCAAAGTCACAAATCCCTCCTGAACAATGAAGCTCACAGGGCAGGCATGGCAAACATCAATTTCTAAGCCTTACATCTCTCCCACAGATACAGTGGGGTAACTCCTATGTCCTGATGAAATGGGACTATCCTGCACCAAATTTTGGGGCAAAAGCATCGGAGTGATTTATTCAATCATTATTTGACAGTAATTATGGAAAACCTTCATCTGAAGAACTCTGGTGAGAGGTTGGTCAGAGGTTGGCCAGAGATGCTGCAATGCAGCGGTCCCCAACCTTTTTGGCAACAGGGACCAGTTTCATGGAAGACAATTTTTCCACACAATGGGGGGGGGGATTTTCGCATGCGCAGATGAAGTTTCGCTCGCTTGCCTGCTACTTGTGCGGCAGGCAACAGTCCACAGCCAGAGGATTGGGCACCCATGCCCTAATACAGGGGTGGGGAACTATGGCCCTTTTATGACTTGTGGACTTCAACTCCACAAGTTACTTGATTGTTACTTGATTGTATAGGGATTTGAACAGAAGTCCACAAATTATAAAGGGACCATATAGTTCCCCACCTCTGCTCTAATGGCTCCTGCAACAAACAAGGGTATAATGTATTGGCCTTTTGTATATGTTGTAAGTGTTTGCTCATGTTGCATTGCTTGCTAATTGCTTGCATTCAATTGCTAAGTGCTAGTTCATGTGTATGTTGTAATGGTTGCTAGCTGGCCCAGACTGGTTGTCTCCAGCTGGCTAAGCAGGTCTTTGGGCAGGAAACCTCTGCTTCAAACCTATTGGTCACTGCCTATCGGCCAACCTTATAAATAGCTGCACAGCAGCTCCCTTGTGGCTTCTGTTCTGTTTGACCTTCAATAAAGTATGTTGCTGTTTTGAACCTTCCGGCTTGCTCGATGCCTGCAAAGAACTGGCTACACAACAAAGGGGTTATATTAAACGATCTCTACAGTCACTTCTCGCTCTTTGATTCTATGAATGGTGTACAAGAACAATCCAAACAATGAATAGCCTTGTGTATGCAAACAACTCATTCAGTATAATTATTAGAGGAAACAATCACAACGCGATAAAAACAGATCTGTGCAGGTCTCTTAGGCCCAAATGATAGCTGATTTAAAATTGTTTTGAGGGGCCCTCTTAAATGTAAGGGATGTTGGGGCCAATTAAATCACTGGGGTGAGTATGTCCCATAAAATCACTCATCAACATATCACCTCATAAAGACTTTGCCATATCAAAGCCGTGGAAGAATCTCCCCCTAAAACTGCTACCATGCTCTCAGTGATAACTGAATTCTTGGCTCTGTACTGGAATTATTTAAAAAAAAAACAAATTCTTATACCTGGAGCTTAATATGTACATAGTTTTTCCAGAATAGTCATGAATCTCAGCAAGAAAAAAATATCCCATCCAGGTTGAAGAATGCATATAGGGATTGTAATGTATTGGGCCTAGTTTACTTGAGCTGTACCATGTGGGTTTTGAATGCTGTGAGATTGCTTAAGCAGGGAGTTGGTTAACAGTCCCCGGCTCCTCAGACAGGCCATCTCCAGGACCACCATTGGTTGGCTCTAGGGCGGCAATAGGTTCCTTTAAACCTATTGGCCGCCACCTGGTGGCCAGAGTATAAATAGCTGCATAGAAGCCCTGGTTAACAGTTCAGTTCCTGCATTCAATAAAGCATATTCCTGCCTGAACTCTCTCACCTCATGTCCTGCTTGCTGCAAAGAACCCAGTACACAACAGGGATTTCTGTTCAAATCCCTATACAATCAAGTAACAATCAAGTAAACAATACCCCAATTAAGGAACTGCCAAACAAGCCAGCAGTAAACAGCCCAATGAAAAAACTTTTAAGATCACCCTAGACCAGGGGTAGGCAACCTCGGCTCTTTTATGACTCATGGACTTCAACTCCCAGAATTCCTGAGTCAGCACAGCTCAGCTTGGAAACCTCTCGCTTTCCCCTCAGCATGGCTGACTCAGGAATTCTGGGAGTTGAGGTTCACGAGTCATAAAAGAGCCAAGGTTGCCTACCCCTGGTATATACCTATGACCCTTGTCAGCTTTCCTTTTCGGATACGGGCCGAGTTTTGACTTCTCTGGCATTATTTTCTGAAAAGGTGTGGGAGAAACTGTTTCCTAAAGGTGAATGCAGAATTCTAGGCTCTTGACTCCTGGACTGCCAGAGCAGCACTCCTTACTAGCACTGATGATGTTGCTTAGTTTGGATAATGAAACATCCATAAGGAAATAACCAACTCAAAGAGCACCAAGGACCCCTCATATCTTTCGCCTAGTCACGCAGCTGCAGCCCTGCCTGAGCTGCTCGATGTCCTCTCTGGGCTGGTGGTTGAGTTCCCGAAACTTATAGTTTTGGGGGACTTCAACCTACCATCGCTGGGAGGATCATCTGAGTTGGCTCGGGAGTTCATGGCTTCCATGATGGCCATGGACCTGACGCAAGTAATTTTGGGACCGACTCATGAAGGAGGCCACACCCTTGACCTAGTTTTCTTGTCTGGACGGTGGTTAGATGATCTTGGTGGGGGCTCTCCAATTATTATGCCCCTGTCATGGACCGATCATCATCTCCTGCGGCTGGTCTTCCGTTTTGCCACCCCCCGCCGTGGGTGTTTGGAACCAATTAAATGGTACCGCCCCAGATGCTTAATGGATCCCCAGAGGTTCCAGGCGGCGCTGGGGTCCCCACCTGCCTCCCTTGCTCACAGCTCGGCAGATGCCTTAGTGGAAGCCTGGGAAAGGACGGCCACTGAGGCTCTTGACCGAGTTGTACCCCTGCGGCCCCTGACCCGGTGCAGATCCCGTCGAGCTCCATGGTTCTCTGCGGAGCTCCGGGAGATGAAGCGTCGGAGACGGGGCCTAGAGAGCGGTTGGAGGTCCAGCCGATCCGAATCCGACCGATTGCGACTAAGAGCCTATATTAGGTCTTATCTCGCTGCGATAAGGGAGGCGAAGTCTAACCACTTCGCCACCCTTATCGCGTCCGCAGATAATCGCCCGGCCGCCCTGTTTAGGGTGACTCGCTCCCTCCTAAATCAGGAGGTGAGGGAGGATCCCTTGCAGGGTCGTGCCGAGGAGTTTAACCAACATCTGTCGGACAAAATCGCTCGGATTCGGACCGGTCTGGACTCTGACTGGGCAGAGTCTGACGATCAGGACACGGGTGGTCTTGTCGATATCACCTGGGAGGAGTTTGATTCTGTGACTCCGGAGGAAGTGGACAGGATCATGGGGAGGCTGAGCACCACCACATGTTTATTGGACCCGTGCCCTTCCTGGCTGGTCTATGCAGCCCGGGAGAGGACACACAGCTGGTTCCAGGCAGTTATATCGGCTTCTCTGAGTGAGGGTATCTTCCCCGCCGTCTTGAAGGAGGCGGTGGTGAGGCCTCTCCTCAAGAAGCCTGCCTTGGACCCAGCTGTATTGAACAACTTTCGTCCTGTCTCCAACCTTCGCTTTCTTGCGAAGGTTGTTGAGAGTGTGGTGGCGCATCAGCTCCCTCTGGTCCTGGATGAAGCGGATTATCTAGACCCGTACCAATCGGGTTTCAGGCCCGGGCACAGCACGGAGACGGCATTGGTCGCGCTGGTGAATGATCTCTGGAGGGCTCGGGACAGGGGGCATTCCTCTGTTCTAGTCCTATTAGACCTCTCGGCGGCTTTCGATACCATCGACCATGGTATCTTGCTGCGGCGTCTCAGGGGACTGGGAGTGGGAGGCACAGTTTTACAGTGGTTCTCCTCCTATCTCCAGGGACGTTCGCAGTCGGTGTTGGCAGGGGGGCAGAGGTCGACCGCGAGGTCTCTCATTTGTGGAGTTCCTCAGGGGTCGGTCCTCTCGCCTCTCCTGTTCAACATCTACATGAAACCGCTGGGTGAGATCATTCGTGGCTTTGGAGTTGGGTATCATCAGTACGCTGATGATACCCAACTTTTCTTTTCGACCCCAAACCACCCCAGTGATGCCCTCAACGTGATGTCCCGTTGCCTGGAGGCGGTTCGGGTCTGGATGGGGAGGAACAGACTTCAACTCAACCCCGACAAGACTGAGTGGCTTTGCATACCTTCATCCCGGGTCTATTCGGACATTCCACCTCTGGCTATGGGGGGTGAACTATTACCCCCCGTAGATAGGGCTCGCAACTTGGGAGTCCTCCTAGATTCACGGCTCACCTTGGAAGACCATATAGGAGCTGTGACTAGGGGGGCCTTCGCCCAGGTTCGCCTGGTGCGCCAGTTGCGGCCCTATCTTAGCCGGGATGATTTGTGCACGGTCACTCATGCGCTCGTGTCCTCTCGTCTGGACTACTGCAACGCTCTCTACATGGGGCTGCCCTTGAGGACCACCCGGAAGCTCCAACTGGTACAGAATGCAGCCGCGAGAGTTGTGTTGGGAGTCTCCCGATACTCCCACGTTACACCTCTGCTCCGTGAGCTGCATTGGTTGCCAGTTGTCTTCCGGGTGAGATTCAAGGTACTGGTAACGGTGTTTAAAGCCCTCCATGGCATGGGGCCGGAGTACCTTAGGGAACATCTGCTGCCGGCATCAAGCTCCCTGCGCCCTGTGCGCTCCCACAGAGAGGGCCTCCTCAGGGTGCCACCGATCAGAGAATGTCGATTGGTGGCCCCCAGGGGGAGATCCTTCTCTGTGGGCGCTCCGGAGCTGTGGAATCAGCTGCCGGTAGAGCTCCGGATGGCGCCCGATCTTCGCTCCTTTCGTCGCGATCTCAAGACGTTTTTGTTTGTACAAGCTGGCCTAGCCTGATGGGGATCGGTGGGGTTGTTTTATCTTTGGTCTCTTAATTTTATCTTGGGGTTTTTAGAATTGTACTTCTATTGTTTTAACTAGGGCAACTGTTTAATCTTTTTTTTAATGTTTGTATTTGGTATTTTATTCTGCCCTGTGAACCGCCCTGAGTCCTCAGGGAGAAGGGCGGTATATAAATGTTATTAAATTAAATTAAATTAAATTTCAATCCTGAGCTACAAATATTCTCCTTTATAGGGATTTCTGTGTCTGTAGGATTCACTTAGGAAGTATCAATTTTTTAATTGGGTGAACAATAGGAGTTTATTACATAAGAGGGAGGGATGTGACATACAAATCAGGGAAGACAGCAAAATCCAATTTGTTGTCGTTACTTGCGAAGTTGTGTCCGACCCATCGCGACCCCCATGGACAACGTTCCTCCAGGCCTTCCTGTTCTCTACCATCTTCTGGAGTCCATTTAGGCTCACGCCTACTGCTTCAGTGACTCCATCCAGCCACCTCCTTCTCTGTCGTCCCCTTCTTCTATTGCCCTCAACCTTTCCCAGCATTAGGTTCTTCTCCAGTGAGTCCTTCCTTCTCATTAGGTGGCCAAAGTATTTGAGCTTCAGCTTCAGGATCTGGCCTTCTAAAGAGCAGTCAGGTTTGATCTCCTCTAGCACTGACCGGTTTGATCGCCTTGCAGTCCAAGGGACTTGCAGGAATCTTCTCCAGCACCATAGTTCAAAGGCTTCAATTCTTTGGTGCTCAGCCTTTCTTATGGTCCAACTAAAATCCAGTTGCCACTTCTAAATTGGGAAAGAGGACTTCACATGAATAAGGGGGCTATTTGATGACCTTAAAAGAGAATCAAGAATGGAGATCTGCAGATAAGGAACAAGGTAAGCTTTTTTTTCATTGATGGCTTCACTGGGAGATGAGAGAGGACACTCGGTGGAACACATTTAGCTTCCATCCAAACAGTAATTCTGAATTCATGCTTTGTTTTCTCTCATATTTAGAATTGTAGGAACAGGCTGTTCAAGCTACTAAATCCAACTATCTTTTCCATGGAGGAATTTAAACTAGAAGATCCTTGATAAAAGAATAATAGAGTTGGAAGAGACTTTGGAGGTCTTCTAGTGCAACCCCCTGCTCAAGCAAGAGACCCTCTATTATTTTCAACAAATGATTGTCCAATCCCTTCTTAAAAGCCTCCAGTGTTGGAGCACCCACAAGTTCTGAACGCAAGTTGTTCCACTGATAGATTGTTCTTACTGTCAGGAAGTTTCTCCTTAGTTCTAAGTTGCTTCTCTCTTTGTTCGGATTCCATCTGTTGCTTCTTGTCCTGCCTTCTGGTGCTTTGGAGAATACGTAGACCCCCCTCTCCCTTGTGGCAGCCCCTCAAATATTGGAACACTGTTATCATGTCACCCCTAGTCCTTCTTTTCACTAGACTAGACATAGATGGTACCACATTGGATACCAACCAGTCCCATGGCAAAGATATGCAAGTGATTTTCTACGAGAAAAAAAACCTACATTTTTTTCATTAATTAGTTTGGTGCTGACTGACTGTGATCTATTGGTGTAGCAGCACAGATACATTGGATTCCTTTTTGGTAAAAGTTGTGCATGCACACAATAACCTTTCTTTGCACAAAACTGTACTACAGTACCATCCAGGCATAAAATCAAGCTGCAGGGATAATTTTGTTCCTTGGAAGATGACACAGAGAAAAACACAAGACATGTAGCTGCTGTTAGGAACCGATTGCTGGTTTAAATTATCCTTCTGTGCATGCTTGGTTGGGTCATCAGCCTATTAAGACATTAACAGGGTCTTAGTATTTAGCATTACTAATTTTGTACAGGGCCAAAGATATGCCCAGCCATAAAATTGAGATATTTGTAGAATGTTAATTCACATCTAGTGAGCTATTTTCAAAAAGTATTTTCCGGTACGTGAGACATTTCAACATTTTATCAATCAAAGCAGAATGCCTATGAAATGCCAGAGTGATTTCTGCTAATTGAACAGAGTTCTTCTGAATTTTTTCTCCCCATTTTTCCCCCTCAAAATTATTAAAATAGTTAGAGGATAGAACACGGGTTATAATAAGATTATATTTTTCCTCAGTTATCTTCCACATATCTGAGCTGCATTGTTCTCTCCTCTAGCCAGTTAGAAATCTAATTATTTTTTTTCAGAACTGTATCGTGTGGGATCCTTGCTTGTGGTGCATGAGCCATGAAAGCTTCTGTAACGATAAGTTTGTTAACTTCTAAGGTAGAACAAGTTTCTTTCCTTTTGTAGTTTTATTTGAGGTGCATTACTCATCGCACTTTCATTGCTGATAACAAGTTTCTCAGTTGCCTTTTTCTTTGGCTCTTGTGAAGCAAAAAGACCACGTGGGAGGCCACGAAGAAAGTACTCCAGACTTCAGTGGAACCTAGAGATACCTTCTTCTCCATCAGCAGAATTGACAAAATGGTATTTGTTTTGTCCCTTTCTCCATCTGGTCTTCTTAATTGAAGTCTCTGGGTAAAGAAAATAACTCGCCTTTTTTCTTCTTCTTCTTCTTCTTTGAAATGGAAATACTACCCCGGTGACATTCAGATATCAACTTCCTCCGCTCTGATATTTCATTTGGTAGCTGAAATATCATTCGGGCTGTGTGAGATCGTATCTGTTTAAACAAACAAAAAAAAGAGAGAGGCTCCTTTCCAATGATAAAGAAAGATGGCATTCTTTCAAAGCAATAATTCAGAATCTGTTTCATTTCTGGTGTATTGAAAAAACAGAAAGGGGCTAAAGTTAGAGTGAGAGAAAGACCCGCATTGATTTTTACCTTTTAAAGCAAGACCTAACGTAAGCCATATTATTATGGTTGAGTGCACAGTCAGCCAGATGTTTATACTGGATTTGGCATTTTGGCCCACCTATCAAGTCTTTCCCAAGGACCTGGGATAGGCAGATGTTGCTCGAAGGTGTTTAAGGCATCATTGCAAGATGTAAGCTGGTCCAACCAAAGCTGCCTTTTGCAATTGACTTGTGGTGATATTGTCAGTACTGATAAGTGGTCAAGTGGTGCTCCAGAATTGCACCCAAGGCACTTATTAAATTGCTACTATTCTTGCTTTCTTTTGCACAGTCATTGTTTGCAGGTGTTTATATTTTATGATTTTCTCTAGTTTTTTTTTTCTTTTCTGTTCTGCTGTGTCCAAACACTGCAATGTCCACTATCCAGATATTTTTTTTTTGGAGGGGGTGGTGGTGGTGGTGTCTTTTTTTATCCACAATGGGATCTGGGATGTTGTGTGGCAGATGATTTTCTGTTTGAATTTTAAAGTCCCAGAGCACATTAGCTTCTTCATTTTCTATTACTTTGTCTATATTGTGGTCCCACCAGTCCTTGCTTGCGGGTTCATGGCATTTCTCAAGATATTCCAATGAACCTTTGTTGTCATGCCGTTGTTTGTACTCAGTCTATATAATCATTTTGCAACAGATAACTAGGTGGTCCACTGTTTCTTCAGCTTCTTTGCAGAGGCAGCATTTGCATGTTGCTGTCTTCTCAATTCTGGCTTTGTATGTATTCGTTCTTAAGGCTTTGGTCTTGTGCAGCCAGAATTACCCTCTCTATCTCCGTCTTCAAATTTCCTGCTTTTAGCCATTGCCAGGTCTTGTAATCTACTTGGCCTGCTACTTTATTTTATTTTATGTACCAGCTGTGTAATTGCCTTGCCATGTCTCTTTTCTATTTTTCATTTGATCTTTCTTGTAGGCCAGATTGGTCTCTTTGGTATTCAGTAAACCTTCGTGGTGTATTAGTTTCACTGCATCTTCTTCACTGTCCTTCAGATATTCTTCCAATGTCCATTTTTCTTCAACTGTCTGGTATACTTGCAACACTCCACCGCTACCTATCCTCCTTGGTAAATAGTGCCTGTCAACACTGCTGAGTGGATGAAGAGCATGATTCATTGTCATTATTTTTCTGGTCTTTCTATCCGGGGCTTCTACTTCAGCTTGAGTTCAGTCCACTATTCCAGCTATATATCTAATGACTGGAAATGCCCAGGTGTTAATCCTCTTGATGGTATTTCTGCCACTGAATTTGGACTTCACTTTTCTGATGTATTCACTACTGACCTTATTATTTACTTCAGTGTGCTTGATGTTGTCAGCCTGAAGAATGCCCAGGTATTTGTAGTGATCTTCTTCATCCAGATTCTTTATGTTATTTCCATAGGGCCTCTTGATTCCTTCAGTTTTCACTATTTCCCCCCCCCCCCCCGTTGATGGTAAGAGTGGCAGATTTGTCCAGTCCAAACTCCATTGAAATATCTTGGCTGTATTTTCCAAAGGTGTTTAGCAACTATCTGTGTTTCCCTGAAAATAAGATCCGGTCTTATATATCTCTCTGTCTATCTGTCTATCTGTCTATCTGTCTATCTGTCTATCTATCTATCTATCTATCTATCTATCTATCTATCTATCTATAGATATACAGAGAGAGAGAGAGAGAGAGAGAGAGAGAGAGAGAGAGATGTGTAGATAGATAGATAGAGATAGATAGATATAGATAGATATAGATATAGATATAGATAGATATAGATATAGATATATAGACATATATAGATATAGATATATGATAGATAGATAGATAGATAGATAGATAGATAGATAGATAGATAGATATAGAGATAGATATAGATAGATATAGATAGATATAAAGATAGATAGATAGATAGATAGATAGATAGATAGATAGATAGATAGATAGATAGATAGATAGATAGATAGATAGATAGATTGATTGATTTGCCTATAAAAGAGGCACCAGGTTTTATTTGGGGGGGATGCCTTACCTTAGGACTGCCGCAGCCAGGCCTCCCACACCCCAACACCTGTCGCAGTGCTGCCCAAGTTCTTCTGTGGTCACTTGTGGCCGCATGCCACGTGGCACATTGTGCTGCTGCTGCTGCTTGTGCCACAAGCCTGGTTGGCACCGATTGTGCCGCTGCCACTGATCACACCACAAATCTCAATCAGCACGCCGAGTTGCACAGCCTCCTGCCACCAGCAGTGGCGGTGGCATGATCAGCGCAATGAGCCTTGCGGCCTGAGGAGCAGCAGCGACACAATCGGCATCTCATGGTGTGAGTGGCAGCAGGGGCGGCAGTGGCGCAACCAGAGTGACGAGATTGGAATAATGTGTTCCAGATTTTGTTTATGCATTTTTCAAATGAGTGGATTTGGGGTGGCAGTATAATGCATTGTCTGGGTTAACTTGAGGGTACCTATCGACAAACAGATAAACACAAAGTGACTTTGCGGTATATAGACTCTCAGTCCCTATTGTGATTACGGGGTTCATATACATGTTGGTTTCTTGGGTGTCTTGACATACACACTTCATACCCTGCTAGTTACCTGCTACAGATTGCATTGTTTTTCCTGCTCCAACAAAACGCGCCGCTTTATCAATTTTTATAACTCTTTGATTGCAATTTCAAGAGCTATAAAGGAAAACAACTGAAACTGAAATTTTATCACCCCATTTGTCTGGTAGGCTACCAACTCAACAAAATACCCGTTTGCAAACTAGTAAAACTCGTGCATTCAGATGAGGGTTTTGTTTTGTTTGTTTGTTTCAGGTTTTGACTGTGGTCACAACTACCATGGCAAGCCAACCTTTTGAATTGGCCTTTCGAAATTTAAATTGCGAAGTGCTGCTTCGTTTCAAGGAGCCATCAGTCCTCCCGCAATCCCTTCTCTCCGCCCCCATTTTTTTTCCTCCTGGGCCTATGAAAATGTACCAGAAAACAACGGTTAAATGACACAAATGCACACCTGTAGCAGAAAGCCAAATTGCAGAAGCCTTTGCCAATTCAAAATTTGTCTCCGGCAGCTCTGGGGAAACCAGGTGTGATGCTCTGGCTCTTGGCATTCCCATGCCTTTTTCAACCTGTGTTTGTTTGTTATTTTTATTAAATGCCATTTATTCATTATTTTTTTTAACAACAACAAAAAAATCTTCCAGTGTGGTACCAATGGGTGCAGTTCGCCGAGATATCATAGTTGCATCCTGTCGTGTGGGCAAGCCCTCTGCTGCAATCTAGAGCTAAACTGCTGCAAGTAGAAAAGTTGAGGACTCTAGCAGACAAAAGAAAGCCACAAGGAAGGTAAGGCTCAATTCTCAAAGCTCAAGAAAAAAGGGGGTGATGTACTTTGCAGGATAGAAAGTGAGACACCCGTGACAGATCGTTCCTTCTTTATAGCATTAGCACTTAGACTTATGTATCGCTTCACAGTGCTTTAAAGTCCTCTCTAAGCAGTTTACAGAGTCAGCATGTTGCCCCCAACGATCTGGGTCCAACCTCAGAAGGATGGAAGGCTGAGACAACCTTGAACTGGTCAGGATCAAACTGCTGGCAGTTGGCAGAGTTTGCCTGCAATTCTGCATTCTAATCACTGCACCACCAAGGCTCTTTACAGTATTTCCATGGGCCTAATGTATGCCTAATAAATTTGCTCACCATTGTCCCGCGGTTATCAAGGAAGAGGAGAATATACAGGCCTCTGAAGAAAAACACAATGGCAGAAATGTGGCTCCTTTTATGGGGGTAAGATAGTTGCTTGATATGAAAACAAAATCAAAGCAGAAACACAACTGACATGCATCTTTTCATCTCTCTCTCTCTCTCCCTCCCTCCCTCCCTCCCTAAAAAAGGCCAATAAAGTTGGCAATGAGAGGTTCTTGGTGCTCTCTGAGCTTGCTTGTTTTCTTGCAGATGTTCCATTACCCAATCCGTGCTAATACTGATCACGTTACCTCAGAGAGCACGAAGAACCCCTCATTTCAACCCTGAGCTACAGGTATTTTCCTTTATTGATAATACTGGCCGTATTAGAACACCTGGGATTCAGTTTGCATGACTGGCTTGGATCTTTGGCTCTGCCCTTGATACAGACAAATGGTTGGTTAACCCTTGAAGTCATTCATCTCTTCAGTGTTTCTTAAACTTAGCAGTCAGCATGCTGGCTAGGGATTTCTGGGAACTGAAGTCACTCTGTCTTAAAGTTGCCAAGTTTGAAAAGCCCTTGGACCTGCCTTTCTGTCTCTCTATTGGACTGCAGAATAATCTCCTTAACACAGTTATACAAATAGGCTTTTGGATAAAGGAAGTCACATCACAGTAAGAGTCTGCAGCAGTTTTATTAAAAGGCATTCACTTGCATAAACTGCAAGAACCAGATTTCTTTCTGTAATGACTTTGGTTGATTTCAGTCATAAGGCTTCGTAATTTCCAACCTATCAGATCCAAGCAGCAATCCTTAAAGCACTCTTTCCTTTCACTTTAAACGTTAAGAGATGTTTAAATGTGAAACCGTGAAAGTTAACCGATATTTAAAAGTGAAACCCTGGCAAATGGATGGGGAAGAAATGGAGGTAGTGACAGATTTTATTTTCCTGGGCTCCAAGATCACTGCAGATGGGGACTGTAGCCAAGAAATTAGAAGACACTTGCTCCTGGGGAGGAAAGCCATGGCAAATCTAGACAGCACACTAAAAAGCAGAGACATCACCCTGTCAACAAAAGTGCGTATAGTCAAGGCTATGGTCTTCCCAGTTGCAATGTATGGCAGTGAAAGCTGGACCATAAGAAAGGCTGAGCGCCAAAGAATTGAAGCCTTTGAACTATGGTGCTGGAGAAGACTCCTGCGAGTCCCTTGGACTGCAAGGCGATCAAACCGGTCAGTCCTAGAGGAGATCAACCCTGACTGCTCTTTAGAAGGCCAGATCCTGAAGCTAAAACTCAAATACTTTGGCCATCTAATGAGAAGGAAGGACTCACTGGAGAAGAGCCTAATGCTGGGAAAGATTGAGGGCAATAGAAGAAGGGGACGACAGAGAATGAGGTGGCTGGATGGAGTCACTGAAGCAGTAGGCATGAGCTTAAATGGACTCCAGAAGAGGGTAGAGGACAGGAAGGCCTGGAGGAACGTTGTCCATAGGGTCTCGATGGGTCGAACACGACTTTGCAGCTAACAACAACAAAAAGTGAAACCACGAAAAAGAGGGAGAAAAGGAAGAAAGAAGAAGATAGAAAAAAGTTGTACAAGCCGTATAAAACTAAGAAATTTCAAAATACATTAGACTAGTACCGCGTTTAACAGTGACCTTATTTCAATTCAGCACTTCAAAACCATTGTCAAATTCAAATTAATAATCACTCATTAGCAGCCGCCGCCAATATAGTAAGAATCATCAATCAGGATGAACAAATAATTAATTGTTTCATTCATTAATTAAACACTTATCTAATCTGAGAACGCCTGGCTTTATTTTAACAAATCAGCCAAAATCTAATATTCCCTTCTGCTGTTGAAACTAGAAAGTTCTGGATCCAACTACATTCTGTAGGTCTCACAGCAGCTCAGCCAATCCTCAGCTACTTTAGCTAGATAAATTGATTATTTTAACTAGCTAGATAAATTGATTATTTTAACTAGCTATTGGTTGTAGAGCCAAAGATCAACAGATCCTTCCAAACCTCAACACAGACCTTTCACTTATGTGACTTGGAGTTCTCTCTTTGTCCAAATTGCCACTTGTACAATTTCCGCTTCCACCCCCCACCCCACCCCCACCATGAACAAGCATCAGACATTAATCCAGCAGGGAGTTGGTCAAATTATTTTATTAAAATTCTTCTTATTGATGTTAAGTATCTGAAAATTTGGCTTTATTTTTTTTAAAAAAAGGAATTTTTGAACTTTTCAGAATAATGATCCCTGGACACATTCCTTCAGTTCTTCAGTAAAGACATTTTGTTTTCACCATTGATTTATATATCTGGTGGCCTCCAATCATTGTGCTGATATAAAAGTAATAGGCTTTATATCGCCTTAATAATGGGTGGGTGATGCTGTAAAATGTTATAAGTCTCTAGTGAGGAAGAACACTAAGAATCACAGATGTCCCCATCTCAATCTTTTCTTTATCCTCCCTCATGTACTGTGAAAGAAATTGCCCAGTTAAGATGGGTGAAGAACCTGCTGGATACCTCAGCAAAAAAAAAGGACAAATGTTCAGAGCAGCCCTTCCAGATTAGGTGCTGCCTACTACAGATAATCCTCAACTTACGACCACAATTTATGTTGCTAAGGGAGACATTTGTTCAGCGAGTTTGCCCCCAGTTTACGACTTTTCTTGCCACATTTGTTAAGCAAATCACTGCAATTGTTAAGTTAGTAAGACAGTTGTTAAGTGAATCTGATTTCCCCATCGACTCTGCCTGTCAGAAGGTCTCAAAAAATGATCACATGACCCCGGGACGCTGCAATTGTCATAAATGTGAGTCAGTCGCCAAGCCTCTGAATGCAAATCACCTGACCACGAGGAAGCTGCAACAGTCACAAGGGCGAAAAATGGTCATAAGTCGCTTTGAACAGTCACTAGGTGAACTGTTGTCAGTCGAGGACTATACCTGTACAACTCCCAGAATTGAGAACATGACCCCCCAAATGGGGATCCTTTATATGGACTTTTCTTTTTCAGATTTCACAATAACATTTCATAAGGAATTACAGAAACCAATGCATAGAACGCACAAGACTGATGACATAAACAGGCTGGGCACAAGGAATCAGGAGTCAAGATAGAGTTCAAAAGGCACCTCAAGGTTATTCCATGCAATCCCATCAGAAAAATCTGATCTGCTAACAGTCAAGGCAAATTGGTGCCAGATAAGAGTCAATGGACTTCAAGGGAGGCTGAACTTAGGTCTCTTACGGGGTGTAGATATTCCAAACCGATGATGCATTTGACCCCACCCTCAAGCTCAGCCTGGTCATCTCCTACAAAACGTTGACATGTGCAGTGTTTCAAGGGCATTTATTCTGATCTGCAGGCAGATACCCATGATTGAAAAATATGAAATAAAAGATATGCCCAACTGATTAATCTGGGGTGGAAAAGATTTCAGAGTGGAGAATATATATAGCTCAGAGACCACCATCACCACCAAAAATAAAATTGGCGTACACTGCTATAAACTGTTACGTTAACCTAAATTAATAGTTGCTGCAAAAATATAAAATGTACTGTATTATATTTAGAAATCTTTCTGAATGTTATATAATATGTTAACCTAATTAATAAACCCCCCGTTAAAGACCATTCGTGGTCTGGTATAGTCAAATGAATAAATTCCCCAAGCATGAAATAATCTCCTCCGAATTAAAGGTAATCTATTACTTGTAATTACAGCTGGAAGATTTTGCTTGTTGCAAGGCAGTTTGTGTCTTTGATGGTCCTGCTTACCTGCCTCTTATAGAAAATCCAAAGCCTTTCACATTTTAGCCCTAGGAATGAAGAAGAAATTGCTTTCGTATAATTCCTAGGGCTAAAATGTGAGAAAATCGATTCATTTTTCTGGTAGCTACCACCGGAGAGGTCATAATGCCTATGCAAACAGCAATTAAAATGGCTTCTTAGTAAATGCAGATGTCTGAGTAAATGCAAATGTTATGCAGATGTCAAAAATGATTTGGAAGACAGGCTTGGAACTCACATAAACACAGCACCTTCCTCCCGTTCATTG
Organism: Vipera berus; assembly: GCF_964194415.1. NCBI lineage: Eukaryota > Metazoa > Chordata > Lepidosauria > Squamata > Viperidae > Vipera > Vipera berus. The sequence goes on from NC_138203.1 coordinate 84,648,851, forward strand.
AAGCAGCCTGCCTTTTTTCAGCCTTCCAAACGAACTGAGGGAGGGAGAGAAAGATGAGGTTCTTCGAATGACACACCCTCTGTACTTTAAAGCAGCTGCACCTTCTCTGACTCATTTGAAAGCATGTACAGCCCCAGCATATATTCCCAAGAAAAGAGAATAAAGGTGTCCAGTCATGTCTGACTCTAAGACATGGTGCTCATCTCCGTTTCTTGGCCAAGGGAGTCACCAGTGTCCAAGGAGGCTCTCTGTGGTCACGTAGCCAGCATGGCTATATGCCCAAAGTGCACGGACCAATGTTATCTTCCCACCGAAGTGGCACCTATTAATCTACTCACAATTTGCACGCTTTCAAACTGCTCAGTGGGCAGGAGCTGAGGCAGGAATGGGAGCTCAGCCTCTTGTGCAGCGCTCGGGTCTCAAACCAGGACTGTCAGCTTTCCAGCTGACAAGCTCAGCGTCTTTAACCACTGAGCCATCACGCCCCCTGCAAAGAGAAGATCTACCGCAAAATCAGAGATGGATCTCTGCTGGACAGACGCAGCTCATCCAGGTCTCATGTAATCATAAGCTCCTGCTGCTGTTGAGCAGCTGATTAATTTGTGGCTCTGCAGTAGCACAGTACAAATTATTGCATATGTAGTTCTGTCACCAAAGTGATGCAGATCAGGAGGTTCTTGGTTCTGCTTCCCAATCTCACAAAAGCATTCCCAATCTCACAATAGCCTTGGTGGAGCAGTGGGCTAATGCCTCCTTAAGTAACACTAGCTGCCTGCAATTAGTGCAGGTTCGAGTCCCACCAGGCTCAAGGTTGACTCAGCCTTCCATCCTTCCGAGGTAGGTAAAATGAGGACCCAGATTGTTGGGGGCAATAAGCTGACTTTGTAATAATGCCGCTTGGGGGGGGGGCGAAAGCCCTAATAAGCAGGCATATACATAGAATGAAGGCTACTGCTAAGCACATTTAATTTGTGCTTAGATTGTAAGCCGCCCTGAGTCTTCGGAGAAGGGCGGGATATAAATGGGATTAAAATAAAATAAAAAAAATTCCTCCATAGGAAGATTAAGATGCCTCCTGTCACTGGTCTTTTTGGAATATGCAGGGAGCTGCTTTCCTTCTTATAAAGGCCTGTTATTTTGTTTTAATCACTGTACAACCAAGCACAACATGAAGTGAGGATGAGGATGGGAGCAGAGCATTGGCCCCTCCATTGGCCCCCTCCTTGGCCCATGAACAAACGAACGAATGAATGAATGAATGAATGAACCTTTATTGTCAAAGTACAACCATGAGTATACCATTGAGCCATGATCAAGATCGCACGGCTACACAGCAACCCCGCACTACAAATAGTAGAAAGAGGGAGGACCAATCCCCAAGAACTCCTGGCATGAGGACACACGCGCAATGACAAAGGCATCGATCATGACCAGAACAGACAGCGATCCCCCATTGACAGCAAGCACTCAGTGGCAATCGCACTCCACAAGAACGAGTGCGTAGCAGCTTGAGAGAATACGGCCGATAGAAACAAACAGACCAGTGACGCAAAAGCGCCAATGATATAAATGTAGTTTCACCGCTCCAGCAATTTTTCCTGACGACGTTGGCAGTTGGCCAACGAAAGCTCGATTTTATTAAAACTGCTTTGTTTTTTACCTCATCCTGGTGTTCATACTTTCGTGTGTGTGTGTGTGTGTGTGTGTGTGTGTATATATATATATATATATATATATATATATATATATATATATATATATATATATATATATATATATATATATATATATATATTAACAAACGAAGCGAACACTGGGATAGAATAAGAAAAACTAAAACAGTTTTTATTGCTAAAAGATCAAGCTTTCGTTGGTTAACTGCCAACGTCGTCAGGATGGAAACGCTGGGGTGGGGAGATCGCATTTATACTGTTGGTGTCTGCACTCTGCTCATGGAGTGCGTCACCAATCTGTTTGTTGAGGTTGGCCATATTTCTTTGAGTTGTCGTGCATCCGTTTTTGGGGGATGTAGTTGTCTCTGGGTATCTGTTGTCAAAAGTCAATTGCTGATAGTTCCATGTGTTGTAGCCATAGCTCTAGTCATTGCCTGTGTTCTCATACCAGAGGTTCTAAATGGTTGTTGCTCTTCTTCCCTGTGTTCTACATTGCAGGGTGGTTGTGTGTTGGTGCAATCTTGATTTTGATACAGACACCAACAGTATAAATGCGATCTCCCCACCCCAGCATTTCCATCCTGATGACGTTGGCAGTTAGCCAACGAAAGCTTGATCTTTTAGCAATAAAAACTGTTTTAGTTTTTCTTATTCTATCCCAGTGTTCGCTTCATTTGTTAATTTTAACATGCCTGCAATTCGCATTTTTAATCTTATCAAGGTGTGTGTGTGTGTGTGTGTGTATGTGTGTGTGTGTGTGTGTGTGTATACAAGTATATACATATACACATATACATAGTGTTTAGTTTTCAGGAGTTTATATTTTTCTTGGGAAACTTTGAGAAACTGCATGTGCATAAAAATTAAACATTGTTTTGTATATTGATTAAGAATGATTTTTTTTAAAAAAAAACCTTTGCCCTAAAAAAATGAATTCAGCTAATTCTCCCCTGTCTCTACATTCTTTTATTACAACTGGTAATTCATTGTAAACCATTGTAATTCGGTGGGTTGTGCTGATAATTTTTGGAAGACAATTTTCCTGAAAGTTAGGGTGATGTGAAGAACGGTGCCTCCTCAAAGGGCGAGGTGGTGTGATAGACTACCTTTAAGCAGTAGTTTCCCATAAAGGAGCACATTCCAAGAAGGGGGGGGGGACAAGACTAGAGGCCACACAGCCTAGAGCTGGATAGGAGACAGGGGAAGAGAGTTAGGATAGCTACTGCCTGGAATCTATTGAGTATATCCATGAGGGTGAGAGTAGTAAGAGTTTAGCCTGGCAAGACTCTGTCTACTGTGTGCAAGCAAAAAAAGAAGAAGAACTGAACTTTGATTTGATTGCTCTATGTCATTCTCAGACTGGGCCTGACAGGTAGATTGTCTCAACCAGTGGTACATGCGTAGTCTAAGAATTATGACATTCTCTCCACTCATTGGGAAAGACTCCACAAGAAGAAGAGGGAAGCAGAGTAGATGGGCAGAACCACCCAGCTCACGTAAGCTGAGACCCCAATATCTGAGACAGGAGTGGCATCTGAACAGCTGGAACTTAGGAGCAAAAAGAAAATTAAGTAATTTTTTTTCTTTTGTCTCAATGAGCTCTCTTTCATTAATTGCTTCTTCTTTAGGTTAGAGCTTAGGGAAGACTGCTCTGACAACAGCCAGCATTGCAAATCATCCCCAGTTAGAGCTCACTCATTATTTAGATTCATTTTAATTAGATTTAGGAAAACAATCTGTCTGTCTGTCTTTGGAAAGAGTGAATTTTTTGCTTCTCTCTTGATGACACCCAAGTTCTTTCATAAAGTGATTGGTGAGATTTAAGATTAAAAAAAAGTTATATAATGTATCTATTTTATTTGCCTCCACACAGTTCCTCCTGAGACAAATCAAGCAAGTAGCTACACACAGAGGCATCGTACTCCATCGATTTATATGCAGGCCAGTTGCATTTGTCAATGTTAAAAAGACTAAACAACAACAACAACAAAATAAAGATGAAGATGGAAGTTACAGCTGCAACTTTTATCTTTTTTTTTTTAATGATCTCAGGAACATGATTTTTTTTGCAGCCAAACACACGTACTCCAGAGATGTTTTGCGAGATTTTATTGCTGACATTCCCTACCCCCCAGGTAATTCTTAAAGAAGCTTTTGCTAGGGTTAGCAAATCTAGGCTGCAAAAATCAAGATAACTATTAGATGAGAATAAGAAGTTAATCTTTGATATCTCTGCTGCCCGTGGTCATATGGATACCTGCAGCCTGGAAATGTTAACCCTACACTTGTTAGCTGGTAGCTTAGTTTTAATACCTAAAATGTAGGCATTACAAGCACAACACTGCAGGAGAGCGGTGTTGACCTATGGCAGCCAAAAATCAGAGGGAGTCTGTAGCATGTTTTCACACTGACAGATTTTATTAAAAGGCATAGATTTTTGTGAACTGTGGCCGACTTCATCATGCATGCTGTAGTTCACAAAAGCTTAAGCACAGCATTCAGCATTATATTTCTGCAAACAAGCTTAATCTGATCATTTTTATAAGTTTAGCTGATGCCCCTCAATGGCACCTCTAGAAGCCCTCTCATTTTTCCCAAAGACTGATTTTGCATTGATTAAATCGATTCAGACACATACATTTGCCTTTGTAAATGATATTCCCCCTTATTTTACTTATTATGAGAAATAACATGACAGCCCATGTTGTAAATGTACTAAATCTCTAATGGATCTTATATTTATCAGGGCCAAGTTTCCCCAAATAGGTACAGTCTCATAGGACTTCGGTGCTAATAAAGCCGTGAAATATTCAATGCTCATTTTAGTTGCACAGAATTATTTTTTTTAAAAAATTCAGTGTCAGTCTTTTTCCTAACAAGGTAAGAAACTAACGGCTTCCTTGCCTGCCACTCACCGTGAACGATTCCAGGCATAGGATCAGTATTATTTCTGCATTTTGCTATTTATTTATTATTAAATTTGTTTGCCGCCTAGCTCACCGCAAGGCGACTCTCCAGTGCTTCTGCACCTGTAACTGGGCAGAGAACACCTTGCTAGCAATTTTTTTTATTTAAAATATTTGTATGGCTGCCCATCTTAAAACACAACTCTGAGCAGCTCACAACAATGACCCTTAGGAGCCAATCAGGGCCTAAGGATGACAGATCTCTCTTTGCTACCATCTTGTGGTTTTTTTGCAGCCAATTATATTAGCTCTAATCAATTCATAGGACAATTTTAAACTCTCCACTGTACTTGGGATGGTTCCTGCTTCATATGTGCAAACCAATATCACACACAAACACACACACACACCCTACGAGGAGAAGCAACATCTCACTGCTTTCATGTCTCAACAATGTCAAGTTGCTGCTGTTATATGAATTCAATCGTTCTTCCAAGCAGATATGCTAGTTCACCAAAGGAAGGGCTCCTCGCTGTGAGTTCTATGCCAATCCTGCACATTCCCTAAATGCTCGTACAGTCTATGTTTCTTTTTCTTTGACCCAAAAAGCTGAAGCGAAACAAGAACAGATTGCGGGGAATGCAAAGATAACACCAATCCTTCTGTGGGTGTTAAAAAAAGAGAAGTGCTGGGGGTGTGATAGCTCTGTGAGCAGTCACAATGGAAGGGAATCCTGGTTCCCCCATTCACTGGGTCCTATTGTTTGAGGGGGGAGAGGGGGGGACCAACGAGTGCTTTTTCCGCCAGACACCCAGCACTAAAAGTGTTAAACTAAGAAAGCCTGAATGTTTAATCTGCCAGAAACATATGAGAAGAGCAATCATATCTGGGATAAGTAGCTCCGAATGAGGTATGCCTGATTGCTTTGGGCCATGCTGTTTGTCAGTCTTTTAAAATTCAAGTCATTACCAGCTGCTGATCTGCTATAATATTGTGATATTTTATCTGATTACACTTATCTGATTGTGCCATATCTGCTATTTGCCTTCCCATTTTTCCATGTATATTAAATGCAGGTGGTTTTATTATTCCGAGAGCTAGAAAGTGTTGACTGCTCTGAATATAAATGGGGATATTATATCATTAACTTGCTCTGAAAGCCAGGCCGTTCAGTGTGTAAATCACATCCAAGGTAGCTTGCAGAGACACAATAAACCATAATGTCTTGAGAGAGAAAGCAATGAGGAAAAGATAAGGAGATAAAAATTTAAGGCATTGTTAAAGAAGGATAATCTTCATAATCCTATTTAGTTCTTTCCAGCTACTATTTGTTGATAATAGAACCTTTTCTATTCAGAACCTTTTTCTTTTCTTTTTTTTCAAAGTTCATTAAACATCTCTTGGCAGAGGTGGTGCGAACAGAATGTTATCAACCAGATGACTGAAGAAAAGTCAGACTTGGTAGAACGTCAAGTGGCTTTTCCAGCTGAGTAAGGGGTTGGCAAGAATATAAAACAGGGCAGTTCTTCTTACCCAGAATGTGGACCTCAGCTACTTGCAGTCCTCCTGCCCTATGCTAGACTACATTGTTAAGCAGGGGTCAGGTGTGGCTCGGTCCATACAGAGAGACGGAGTCCAGATCTCTCTTGATAAATGAGCCCGTTTATTCAGCTGAACAAACGTGGGTCCTCCCGTGAGACTGGAAGAACCCTGGATGCAGTTTGAAGCAAATATATAGAGATTTCTCATTTTTACTTGGTTACATAAGTGGAAGCCAGCACACAGTAGAGAAGGTATAGAAGTTATAAAAATACTTATATATGCCTTAGGTGGTTTGGATCGCACGGCTAACCCACAAGCTTGTAGGTTTTTTTATAGAATTTTCCACAACCTTAAAGGCCAGATAAGGCCTTAACTTTAATTCTGCCATCTCAACACTGACCTTTTGACCAATTATCAGAAGTATAAAAATCCTAATCAACAACATCTAGTTCCTACTTTGACTCATTGTAGGTAAAATGTCTTGATTGTGGGAAATGTAGTGGAAGGCAAAAAAAAAACACCCTAAGAACTTAAGGTCATGAAAGTGAGTATATATAATGCAATCTACATCCATACAGATCATATCCAGAATCCTAATTACCGATACTGTGAAGGAAATGAGGAAGAGGATCTCATCATGTGTCTTTCATGGAAAGGGAAATCCAAGACTTGCCAAATTGGCTTTCTCTGAAGAACTTGTACAAATCTGTCAGACTAGAAGATTGAAAATTGGACAAGTAAACACAGGGTTTTACTCTTCTGGCTCTTTAACATTTTTCAAAAGTGCAAAGACTTCTTGAGGCCAAGAACATTTTTTTTTTCTCCTGAAGCAAACAGCATCCTTGGATGGTGATTTTCAGCGGATCTACTATACAATAGTAATGTGTAAGTAATCTCCCTGGATGTTATGATCTTCATGCCCAATGGTCCTGCATGTTACAGCCTTCATCTTCAACTATCAATGTTATTTTAAAATACCAATAAGGCCCGTTAAATATATACTCATATTTTCCAGTGTGGTATCCCTAAAAATTCAACTTGTTTAAAATAAACTTTTTTTTCCTAGGTCCTAGGCCTTCAGCTGGGTTTTATAAAACCTTTTCGTTTTAGGCCTTCGCCGCCGTGTGCAAAAAAACCCCCACAAAGGTTCAATCAATGAATCAATTTCAACTTCTCGCAGAAAAAAAAAAGATCTCACAAAGTTGGAATTGATTGATTGAACTTTTTAGTCCCACCCAGTCTGCCGTTACCACTGCAGCCAGGCCCAGCCAATGGGCCATGCCCACCTGGCACCTAATGATACATAAGTGGAGTTTGGGGTTGCAGTTTGGGCATTTGGTCTCTAAAAGGTTCGCCATCACTGTCCTAGGTAATGCTGTCAACAGAAGCATCCTGTTGTAAAGGATGCAAAATATTTATCTTTAATCATGCATTGTCTTATGCTGATGTCAGTGCATACTGTGTTTCCCCAGAAATAAGACCGGGTTTTATTTTATTTTATTCCCTCCAAAGAGGTACCAGGTCTTATTTTTGGGAGATGTCTTACTCACCTCTGACACCAACAGCCCCGCCCAGCCGGTTCACTTCTTCTGCAGCCAAAGGAGCAGCTTCATTCTGCAGCTGCATTCCGTTCTGCATTTCGCAGTCAGGCCTTTCCATAAGGCCTATGCAGCCTAGTACCGAGCCATGGATTGAATCCATAGCTCGGTCCTCAGCTGCAGAGGTCTTGCAGAACCGAGCTATGGATTGAATCCATAGCTCGGTTCTTGGCTGCGCAGGCCTTCTGGAAAGGCCTGTGACTGAGAAATACAGGCTTGGCTGCAGAAGACGCTGCAGGAGGAAGAAATGGGCTAGCAAGGCGAGACCTGGTTGCAAGGTAAGTAGGTGTAGGGCACGTAGGGCAGATCCACCCCACCCCGCCCCGCCCTAGCTTGATTTTTAAGTGTGTGCCTTGCCCCAAAACTAGGGCTTATTTTTAGGGCAGGGCTTATATTAGGCCCACCCTCAAAAATCAAGGCAGGGCTTATTTTTGGGTTAGGCCTTACTTTCAGGAAAACACGGTACTTGCAACACTGAACTGAAAAAAGAGCATAGAAAATGATCGTGAGCTGTTGCATAAACCTCATAATAGCTGCTTCTCATGTCTAGGCTTTCTTCCTTCAGAAGTCAAAATGTATAAACAATCCAAAGCATCCCTACGTCTAGGCATGTGAGTTAGCCTTCTCAGCTACTTAACCTTGAGTGCCATAATAGGAGAAAAGATTTTTTATAGTACTATTTAAGCTACAGTTCTATGACTCCTGGAACAGCAACCCAAGAGACATAGGATTTGTGAGATTTCTTCTTCCAAAGTCAGATTTCAGTTTGGGAGATTAAAATCCCCTTCCACATTCCCCATAGCAGTTTTCAGAAACTCTATCAGAAATGGAACATAGAGAGGTTTATGCAGAAAGTGGAATGGGTGGGTGAGGATATTCCCAACAAGCCCACATGGGAAAACTACAGGCAATGGATGTTGAAAACATTTACACACAAACACACACACACAGAGAGAGAGAGAGAGAGAGAGAGAGAGAGAGAGAGAGAGAGAGAGAGAGAGAGAGAGAGAGAGAGAGAGAAAAAGGCAAACAATTCATACCCCTTAATCCTCATTTTCACGTTATTAGTTTATCACCAGTATAGCATAATATCAAAAGCTCCAGCTTCAGATCTCTTTAAGACCATAGTTTGGATCATCAAATTGTTTTATTATGATTGTACTCTGATAGCAAGAAGGTGGGGATTTACTTTCTCCAGGGACAAAATGGTTTGGCTAGTCTTGGATGTTATATAACTTAATATAGGGCTTGGGGAATTCACTACTATATATCACTCCAAGCGGCAAAATCTCTTGAGCCACCCATGTCAGCAGTTCGGTGCCAAGAAGGAACAATGATTTCTTTTAGTGGCCCTCACTCAGAAATATTAAAATGTTAGAAGAGGATTCATATCAAACTGTGTTGCAAGAATTTTCATTAACACATTGGTTTAAAAATCCAGATGAATTTATCAAGATACTGGAGCAAGGAAGCTCTACGTGTTTAAATAAGGCAGGCTTTTATGCAATGTTTTTCCAAAAACTGATATGTGATCTTAAAATGCCACTATTGTGTCCCATTGTGCAGACATCAAATGAATAAGAGGATTATTAACTGGAATGAATGCCATTTTTCAGTAAGCACTGCTAAGAATGGTGTTTGGCTGACTAACCTATTTTAAATTCATATTAGAAATAAAACCTTACTTTCACCTATAGTCCTTAACAATACCATTTTTAGTAAGGCATTCACAAATATCTAACTTTACTTCATTGGAGGAAATTACGCTAGCTGCCGAAATATCTGTACCTTTTTACTCCATTATCTGTGTTTATTTATATGCTAATGTCCTTCAAAATATTTATGCTGTAAATACATCATGTTTTTTCACTGTCGGCGGTGAAGTGGGATGCTCATGAAGTGAGCTCACAAGGAAATCATATGGTGTGGCCAAGCAAACATTCACTGAAACAATAATACTTACATTATTACGGTTCTGCAGCAAACCAGATGCTATCATTAGTCAGTGATATAAGCAGAAAATGTCCAACATGGTCCAAAGGTCATGATATAAGAGACAGTTTTTATAATTTGATTACCAAGCTTGCTACCTGGATTATTTAATGACCCCTTACTTTCTGAAATACCACAGGAAATCAGGATTTACTTGCAAATAATGCCAGCAGTTGATAGTTAAATAGAACGGCATGGACCAAACTATCCAGGGGCTGTCAAGCTCCTGAATGGGAAATAACTCTATGTATGATTGACTTGCGAGGCCGGTGTGTTGTGCAATTAGCTCACAAGGTGTAACAAGATGGTGGGTTTGTTGTCACTGTGAGTTCTGGGGGGTTGGGGCACGAAGGGAGGTTCAGCCAATCTCACTGTACACATGTTGTACTTTGATAATAAAGGTTCATTCATTCATCAAGTCAGTCGATGGCACCACCATTATGATTGAATTAATTCTACCCACTGTGTAATGCATTGCACTAAAGGGTTTATTTAAACCACTGCACTTTATATATTGTAAGAACAGGTTGTTGGTGAAATCATAGTTGAAATTTAGAAAAAGAAATTACTTGCCTCCTAAGGCATTATTTTTTTAAAAAAATGTATGGCCTTATTGATCATATTGCTGTACACACGTAGATTGAGATGAGCAATCGATATTGAGTTGGAGCAATATTTGCCTTGTGAGTGATATTGGGAACCATGCTTCAAAACAGGATAAGATGAAGTATGGCCAGGGTTCAAAATCACTATTTCAGCAGTCGTACTTGCATGTCAACATCATCATCAAACTCCCTCACCGATGAATTATCAGCTTTCTGAATTGTTGTTATGTAGTAAATAAAGGTCAATAAATAAAGGAAGAAATAGTTGATTCTTGGTGGTCCTAGATGCCCTCTGAACTTGGTTGCTTCCTTGCAGATGTTTCATTATCCAGACTAGTAATTCTATACCTAATTTGGGTAATGAAATGTCTACAAGAAAACAACCAAGCTCAGAAAGCACCAAGGACCCCTCATTTCACCTCCTGAGCTACAAATATTTTCCTCTATCAAATAAAGAGTTGTCTCCGGAAACAAAATGTCTCCAGTAAATAAATGGTTAGAATAGTTGTTGGATATAACTGTTGTCTGTTTTGGTTTTTAAGTGGATATGTTTCATAATACCTTAAATCCAGTGACAACATGCAGGATATAAAACCTTCAATTAAAAATTAAATCAAATTAATTTATTTTTTTAAATTTTAATTCCATTTATATCCCGCCCTTCTCCGAAGACTCAGGGCGGCTTACAAGCTTAGCAGTAGCCTTCATTCTATGTATATGCCTGCTTATTAGGGCTTTCGCCCCCCCCCCAAGCGGCATTATTACAAAGTCAGCTTAATTGCCCCCAACAATCTGGATCCTCATTTTACCTACCTCGGAAGGATGGAAGGCTGAGTCACATCAGCTGTACGACATTGCAAAATAAATGGCTTAAATCCTGTCCACAAGAAATAAATGGCTTAAATCCTGTCCACAAGAAATTCATTCTGTATTGGGATGGATGCTCAAACACACGTTTAAAACAATACACACCAGCAGTACTGTAATCAATGCAAGAAGGAAAAATGCTGCACGGAAAAGAATATCAGGGCATTGTGACCTCTGCCTCTTTCCTCCCCACAGAGCAACATTTCTCTGGTCTCACTTCCTCTTTTCAAGGGGTTTCTGAGAAAGCGCCCATCCCCCCAAATTGAATCCAGTTTTCTAGTTTCTCTAGCTAAGAGGGTATAAGAATCAGGGCAGGTACAAAAGCCACACCTTCTGAAGCTTCTGAAGACATGGCTGCAACTCTTGCAGGACTTCGAGACTGAAAGGGCTGATGTCTATCGAAGAGCATGATTTGGATTCGATTTATATGCACACCCTCACTCCCATTCATGCTTCTGAAATGAGGGGAAACGATCTTCCAGAGCCGGAGTAATGATTAAACGAGCTGGCTGATATTTAATCACTGTCTGGCCATTTTGGGAGAACAACGATTTATTTATTTTTTAATTGCAAAATGAAAAGCCTGATTTTCAACCGATTTAATCCTTTTCCATGGGGGTCCAACATTTCCTTTAAGTCTTTTTCACCCGAGGAGATCAGTGGGGTGGGGACGAGCTCACCAGTTTGGCCACCCCTCCATCACTTTCCTTTCCACACCAAAACACTCCCTCTCTGTAAAGGTTTCCCATTATCATCCGCAACTCTCAATATATTTAATCACCTGGGGAATCCCGCCAAATTTAAAAGTGCATCTTACTTTTTATAATTGCCCCTTACCACATGGAGTAAGAAGGAGAGCAGAGGAACACAATCACCCCGGCTATTCCTTCTCTCAGAAGCTCCTAAATGGCTGAGGATCCTGTGAACGGAGCGATGGTGAATAATTTAGCTGCCGTGTTTCTCTGAAAAGGGCAGGTGGCCTTTTCAAACGCCATCCTGAATACTGTTGTGAATCACACGTTAGACTGATGGACATTTTTAAAAGCAAGAGTTGATGGATTTGTTTTGATTTTGCTTTCTGGCTTGAACCAGCCAAAAACTAAAATTTAGTCTACAGTATATAAGATTATTAGGTCCGAGGATGTACACAGGTTTTACGATATATAATTAAAGCATTATTTTTATGGAGGTTTGGCAACCTACAGAAAATTGTTGTGCTAGAATAGTTATTCTTAGATTACCAAGTATATCTTCCAATGTTACAACTCAAACTCAGTTTGGTGCAGAGTCAAGACATAATTTTCTTTATCTGAAATTGATCCTGCATTATAGCTAATCCTCTTGACATTGAAAAACTGACAGCCCTCCTTTACCAGTTAGTTCCATTTCCATTCTACTTTTCTAGTACAACTAGGCTTAGGGTAGGGTTAAAGTCATAGCTTGAGAAACATCTACTAAAAAGGTAATATTTGTGGGTCTTATTCCCTGTGATCTCAGAAAATATTAAATGAGGAAAGATTATTTCATCAATTAATTCATCAATTAATTCATTATGCAGATTAATTTCATAAAATCCCAAGCTTCCATTTAAAAAAAAAATCAAAGGAATAGAGAGAATCACCACCCAAGTAAGTTACATTGAAGTCTGCTTGCCAAGGTAGAATGAGACTTGGGCAAATCAGGAAGCACCTGGAATATGTACCCAAATAAATAATATGTCATAGGCATAAATGATGATGATGAATGTCCGCTAGCCTCCTCCCTAACTTCATTCAGTCACATGGAAACAGGATCCTCCAGTTTAATCAAGTCATTTCTCCCATATGTACTGAATCCTATGCCTACGAGATATCAATAGCTAACTTAACACAGGTATTCCTCGACTTATGACCACAACTGAGCCCCAAAATTATGTTGGTAAGTGAGACATTTGTTCAGTGAGTTTGCCCCATTTTGCAACCTTCCTTGCCACAGTTGTTAAGTGAATCACTGCAGTTGATAAGTTAGTAACTCAGTGGTTAAGTGAACCTGGCTCCCCCATTGACTTTGCTTGTCAAAAGGTCGCCAGAGATGATCACATGACCTTGGGACCCAGCAATGGTCATAAGTATGAACCAGTTGCCAAGAATCTGAATTTTAATCACATGATCGTGGGGATGGTACAAAGGTTGTAACTGTGAAAAATGCTCATAAGTCACTTTTTTTAGTGACGTTGTAACGTTGAACAGTCACTAAACGAACTGTTGTAACTCGAGGACTACCTGTAGCTCAGCTTTCATTTTTCTTCTTTCTCCATGTCATTTTGTTAAATAACAACTTGCCTGAGGAAGACTTATAGGGATCTCAAGTTTATTTTGTGTGGATCTGGGGTTAGTCTATGCTTAACCATATAACATATTTTAATACAATGGATGAACTAGACCACTGTCTCCTACAAAATCCCAGTTTAGGAGGGAAGGGAGAATCTCCAAAAGAGGAATATGCAACAGGGGCAATTCTTGTGGTGAGCTGCCAAATGGATATATGTAAATTTGCCCATTAATTTTTATTTTTTTTTTAATGTAAGCAGGATGGCATCACCACCTATTGTGATCATTTGGCTTCTATAAAACAAACATGCAAACTTGGAACATTCTTCTTCATTTCCTTTTTTTTTAATTTCTTGCTAGTAATCCCAGCAACTTTAAAAGTCTGTTGAAGCTTCAGTGGAAAACAAAAAGATGGTTATACTATTAAATATTTCTCCTAGTAGCTGACAAAAAGCTCTCTCTTAACCTGATGGCAATGAAAGACAGAGAATGAATCATTGCTCCGGGAAACCAATTTATTTAGTCACTCCGTTCTGCTGTTATTTATTACTTGTCAGCACATGCTGTTAGTTCAATTAAATATAAAACTCTGATGTTTCTGCTGGCCCTTCCCCTCTCCCTCCACAACCCCCTTATTTTTTTGAAAGGCCCCACAACAAAGAAGAAAAATGACAGAAATATGCAACACTAAAACAAAAACCTTTTGGGTTTATTGTGCTTCTCTTGTTTTAATTAAGCATTGTTTATTAAACCTTTTGCAGCAAAGGTAAGAGGATTATCAATCTTTTTCACCAGCCAAAGATAAAAGTTTGCAGGGGGAAAAGGACATTATAAAAATATAGTTTAGAGTTCCCCACTGAGATAAACACAGGGGGGGGGAATTAAAATGAGGCAGCAAGACAAAGTGTTGATTATAACACTTTATCAATACCAACATGAGAAGCCACAAAGAGCAAACTGCCACAGTAAAATATTTCTATTGCTTTAAGTATACAGCAGCTTGGGGAATTGAGAGAGAAACAGAGAGGGAGAGAGATTATTCGATTTTGCTTTATGTTGGGTGTGTACAACTATGTGTGTAGATAAGGGCATGTGTGTCACATATGAGGAAAGAAAGACACGCAAGGCTAAAAGGCTCTTCCGGCCTAGATATATTTAGCTGGCAGTGAATCCAATTGAAATCAAGGGAGTTTACCTTTGAGTAATCATAGATAAGAATTTACAATTAATTACTTAATGTCCACCCTATGATGGTCCTTCCCACCCCCTCCCCCTCTTAATAACTCAGGAGCCAGCTAAAAATCCACTAGGAGAGGCTTTGTGGCCCTACAACTCTCTGTGATGTAAGCCATTTCTTTATAGCAGCACTGTTGCTTTGACAGCTCTTATGATACACACAAGTGGGTGATAACTGTACTTGGGCTTTCCAGGAAGTACTACTGAAATGGGAGATTTCTGGAGAACTGCTTGACCTTGGGGGGGGGGGTTGTGTGTGTGTTTTGTTTTGTTTGCTGGTCCCTTTGAGTCAGTGTTGACTCTTGGATTGCTCCCGGCAGTTTTCCTGGCAACGCTTTCGCAAGTGGTTTGCCCTCATCTGCTTTTTAAGGCTGTCTTCTGATTTTTAGTCTGGTGCCTTAATGACTACACCAAGGAATGGCATTTAGCTACAATGTGTAGCCCAGCTTTCCTTGTTTCTTTTCTTTCTTTCCTTTCCTTTTTTTTTTTTGAGGGGGGTAGGAGGGTGGGAAGGGCAGTGCTACAAACAGAAATAAATACAAGCAAGTATTGTAGAAGAAATATTGCAGTCGTCAAATGTGCATTTATATGTAGGAATCACGGTCAGATTTTTTTTTGCAAACAATTTACAACTTGGAATTTGGATTTGGTCTCTTGTAGCAATATAGCACTATATGTTAGGAAGAAAGCAACACTCTTTAAAAATTTTTTTAAAAAAATGATTTTCAGACATTAAGGTTTATACAGAAAGGATCAGCTGCAGATCAAGACAAAGAAGCTTGCCGTGATTATTCTTGCATACACAAACTTGCCCGAATGAAAATTCCAACACAATTTACAGCTTGCACAAAGAAGTCACTGCTCACGTGGAGCCATTTAGTCACACTGAATTGGAAAAAGCTCTTGGAAAATTTGTCTGTATTTACATATATTACAGGGGCAGGGATGGGGGTAGAATAAACACAGTCCCCCTGTCTGGTCTGCATTTGTCCACTTTAAAAAAAAATGTTGCCTTTTTAAATTAAAATTGTTATCAGTTTTATATATCCAATGTATCAAACTCAGCCTGCTGATTTTTCAGGCTGATTACAGCATTGAGAAAGAAATATAGATTATATCTTCCAAAGCCATTCTCCAAACGGCTTTATGAGACAGGTCTTCATCGGCTATAGATCTGACTTGCATCAGGTTTCTTCCCTTCGGCCTATTGATATTTAATGAACAGGAGTGACAACGTTATTGGCCTTGGCAGCAAAATGGGAACAGAAAGGCCTCTTAATGGCTAAGCAGCTCGCCTTCTCCTTTCCTTAAAGAAGAGAACAGGATTGGACCGAGGCCAGCTTTTACCTATAAATCCTCCATGAGGAAAAGTGCGGTTTGGAGCCCTCCCTTTCAGAGCTGTTCAGACAACAGGGCTGGTAATCGTGGAACAGAGGGCTCAGTGAGTAAATTATAGATTTCATTAGATGCCCTTGTACAAGGCCGTTAATTGGAAGTAAATGCTATTACAGGCTTCTCTGTCGCCAAGCTTTTGGAAATTCCTATAGCGGCCTTTTAGAGGGTGGTTTTCTTGCAGGGAGAGAAGACTGCCTCCTTATTAGGTTTATTGGTTGCTATTTTTTTTCTTTTTGTTTTGCAGAAACAAAGGAAAGCTGAAGTGAGCAGGCAAGCAATGGTCAAGTTCACATGACACAACAGAGCCAAATAGCCTTTGCACCCTGTTGAATTAACCCATCGCGTCAGCAGTGAATCAGTCAGGAGATTTTTATTAGCTGGCCTAGGAGATGTTTAGAACATTTCCCCCCCCCTAGAATTTGTCATTTCCTCTAGCATTGTGGTATGTGATCCATTTGGATGGAGGCAAGGCAGCCTTACTCACTCCTTTCCTAATGGGGCCTCCAGTGGGGAGATGGGAGTAATGCAGTGTTAAAAGAAAAATTAGGTCCAGTTCCAAGCCGGGAAGAAAAAAATGAAGGCTGATTGCTTAGGAAAGAAGGTTCTTGTTTATGGATGAGCAGAACCAACCACAGCATGCAGTTCTGGGTCAGCTGACTGAGTGGATGGATCTTTATAGGGTTCTGACAGAAGCTCAGTGATCCTTGTGTCAATGGTGGTGGGTTAATCCTATTATGTGTTAAAGTCATGTCCTGTCCTTAGAATTTGAGTAGGGGACTGTAAATTTTTAATCCTATCAGCTGTGGGGGCTGAAGGCGTTTTATGTATGAATAGATTGGTCCCAGTCTTTCTTAATAGGTACAAAATATCCATCTCTAAAGACTTGAAGCTTCTGCTTGAGGCTATTAAGAAAAAGGGGCTGCTTACTGCCTTTGTTAAGACTTTTTTTCTCCATTTCTCCTTTCTTCTTTTGTCAGATCAGTTATCAGACGTTGGCGATCATATTGGTGATCCTGTTTTTATCAGTAGCCGCACAAAAAAGTGCTGCTGAGTTTCTCCTTTGGGGTAATTTAATATTCTGCCTCTTTTTAATATTAAGAATAAACAATATTTTAATCTGGGGAGGGGGGGCTTCCTACAGCAGCAACTTATGATCACAGCTGAGACCAGAATTTCCATTGCTAAGCAAGGCAGTTGTTATGCCCAATTTTACAACTTTTTTTTTTTGCTACGGCTGGTAAATGAATCCCTGCACTTTGTTAAGTGAATCATGCAGTCGTTAAGTGAATCCGGTTTCTCACACCAACTTTGCTGGTCAGAAGATGGCTGGGAAAGTTGCAAATGGTGATCACGTGACCTCAGGATGCTGCGCTTGGTTGCCAAGCGCGCAAATTTTGATCACATGACTGGGGATGTTAACAACAGGTTTAAGTGCAAGGAACAGTTGTAAGTCACTGTTTCAGTACTGCTGTGACTTCAAACGGTAGCTGAATAGTTGTAAGTCGAGGACCACCTGTACTGTAAGATAATGACCGATATGGAATGCTGGCATAACCCCCATTCTCATGAAGTTTTGCTAAGATTTCATTTTAATCGGAGATGTCATCAAGCATAAGAACTGATGGGGAGAGATAATTGACTATGGGGAATTAGTTTAGTAACTAACTTAGTAACAGGCTAAATACAACACTCTCATTGTTAATTATCTAGGGCAGGGGTGGGAATTCTGGCCCCTTTATGACTTGTGGACTTCAACTCCCAGAATTCCTGAGTCAGCAGGAATTCTGGGAGTTGAAGTCCACAAGTCAGAAAGCAGCCACAATTCCCCACCTCTAATCTAGGCCCTTTAGCTAAGCAGCTTTATTCTCTCGCCTTCCTGTTTTTTGAGAAGCAATTAGTGGGCCATCCTTGAACTACAAATAAGCAGAATGAGCCAAATGTGAGCAAAGTCAGTTTGGCAACTGGTGGCACATCGGTAAAACGCCATTTTATGAGGATTGTTTTTCCATCATTTCCACCATGTGGGTGAGATGCAATTTACACATCAGTTGCTAACCGTTCCTGTAGATTGTGAGCAAACAAACAGATCATCCATATCAACCACATCATTCCAATTTTTAAAAAATCTAACAAAATGCTTCCAGAATAAGAACGGAAGAAAGATACATGGTGTTCACAAAATGCAGTTTGGAAAGCAACCAGTTTCGCTTTGGATTCATTCAGAGGCTGCCCACTCCAGCTTGGCTAGAATTGGAAATTAACAAATGGCCTTCATTGTTTTTCTTTATTTATTCCATTTGATGAATAAAGCCTGATCAAGTGGAAAACGATTGTGTGTTATAAATACCCTTTTAAATTTTTATTACTATAAAAAACAGTGTGATTTCAGCAACGTTCATATCTTAGCAAAACTGGAAGACATTTGCAATCATAGTTGCCTTTAGTGATAGGGTCAATTTTCAAACGAATAGCTTTGGTAGCTTTTGATATTGCATGAAATGTTCCAGAATAAGATGTAAGTTGTTCCCTGCTTGGAAGAATCTTGGAGTTTTGTTGGTGGTTTTGCTTTTTAAACTTAGAAAAGCTGCCAGTTAGGAAAACATTACAATTTAAGGTTGTATTTTTTCATCTGTGTGTGTTTAACTCTCCAGATTAAATAGACTTAAGCATTATCTAAATTCAAGCCCAGTTATTTATTTAATGAAATGTATTTCGATGCTTAACAATAAATACTTAGAATTAAGTTGTGTCAAGCACCTTCTTAACTTCCCTGTTTAAATCAATGCCTGGAATCTGCTCGATTGCCTGACTTTGACCAGCCACAAATGCCAATTCACTGAAGGTTTGCACCAGATTAGAGCAATGAAGTCTTTAATCTTTATTTCAAAGTCCTTACATTTAAGTGCAAATGAATGAAATTAGAGAAAAGAAGTTGAGATAGATGTGGCAGTTGTATCTTTCAAGGAGCAGGAAGCATTTAAAGATTTCTCAAAGCTTGCCATTTTTCAGGGATTAGCCATAAAAAAAAAAATTGAGTGTGGGCCAAATTGGACCGTGCATTTCTAGACAGCGTTGTTGGACCATATGACGATGCATTTAAAACTAGAGATGATAACTTGTCCTCTACAGTTTAATAACCATGCAATATTTATAGTTACGCTCTCTGGTTCCTTCCCCCTCTGCCTAGAGAGTCACTTTGATTAACTGGTATGCAGCAAAAACCTTTTTACGGGCTTCAGACTTTTCTTCACCTTTTATGTATCCTGTTTACATATTTTAATATTAATGGAAAGAAGCAACCATAAAACACGAGTCTTGACAAAAAAAAATGGCAGTATTTTAACATTTAAATTTGGCCATAAATAAGGTAAACATAATAAACAGAGGTGGTTGGGGGTTTTTTTCCCCCCTCTCTACACATATTGCAGATTGAGTTAGCGTTAAACACGAAGCTTTATATTATCATGACTAAACTGCACGGTTTAATAATCAGATTTTAATTTTGGACCTGCACTCCTAAAGTTGTCTACATTTTTTTTTCATTGTCATCACCTTATGCCCCCTTGCAGGAGTTCAGGGGGCTTCAAGTTCCTAACTAATCTTCTGTGCAAGTTCCTGCCTCAGAGTCCAGCTTCTATCTGCAATTCTCCCTCCCTCCTTCTTTCCTGATTTCTCCTACAACTTTGCCCATCTTTTTTCTTTCCCGGAGAAAAGAAGAAGAAAATAATCCACCAAGGCAGAAG
Organism: Vipera berus; assembly: GCF_964194415.1. Taxonomy (NCBI): domain Eukaryota; kingdom Metazoa; phylum Chordata; class Lepidosauria; order Squamata; family Viperidae; genus Vipera; species Vipera berus. The sequence goes on from NC_138203.1 coordinate 84,668,717, forward strand.
AATGAACCAACCGTTTAAAATGTCTCGACTGGCAATGTTAATCAAACTGAAAGTACAGTGTTTCCCCAAAAGTAAGGCCTACCCTGAAAATAAGCCTTGTTGTTAGCTGTGAAGTTGTGTCTGACCCATCGCGACCCCATGGACAACGTTCCTCCAAGCCTTCTTGTCCTCTACCATCTTCTGGAGTCCATTTAGGCTCACGCCTACTGCTTCAGTGACTCCATCCAGCCACCTCATTCTCTGTCGTCCCCTTCTTCTCTTGCCCTCAACATTTCCCAGCATTAGGCTCTTCTCCAGTGAGTCCTTCCTTCTCATTAGGTGGCCAAAGTATTTAAGTTTCAACTTCAGGATCTGGCCTTCTAAAGAGCAGTCAGGCTTGATCTCCTCTAGGACTGACCGGTTTGATCGCCTTGCAGTCCAAGGGACTCGCAGGAGTCTTCTCCAGCATCATAGTTCAAAGGCCTCAATTCTTTGGTGCTCAGCTTTTCTTATGGTCCAACTTTCACTGCCTTACATTGCAACTGGGAAGACCATAGCCTTGACTATACACACTTTTGTTGGCAGGGTGATGTCTCTGCTTTTTAGTGTGCTGTCTAGATTTCCCATGGCTTTCCTCCCCAGGAGCAAACGTCTTTTAATTTCTTGGCTACAGTCCCCATCTGCTGTGATCTTGGAGCCCAGGAAAATAAAATGTCACTACCTCCATTTCTTCCCCATCTATTTGCCAGGAATTGAGAGGGCCAGATGCCATGATCTTGGTTTTCTTAATGTTTAGTTTCAACCCAACTTTTGCACTCTCCTTCTTCACCTGCAACAAGAGGCTCCTTAGTTCTTCTTCACTTTCTGCCATTAGAGTGGTATCGTCTGCAAAAATAAGCCTTAGCTTGATTTTTGGGGGTGGGCCTAATATAAGCCCAACTCTAAAAATAAGCCCTAGTTTTGGGGCGAGGCACACACTTAAAAATCAAGCTAAGGCGGGGGTAGAGGTATGGATCTTCCCCTCGCACCCTGCGCCCATTACCTTGCAGCCAGGCCTCTCCTTGCCAGCCCACTTCTTCTGCCACATCTTCTGCAGCTAGGCCTGCATTTCTCAGTCACAGGCTTTTCTGGAAGGCCACTGCAGCCGAGGACCGAGCTATGGATTCAATCCATAGCTCAGTTCTGCAAGACCTCTGCAGCCAAGAAACAAGCTATGGATTCTGCAGTTGCAGAATAAAGCTGCTCCTTCGGCCCCAGAAGAAGTGGACCTGCTAGGCCCGGCTGTTGGTGCCGGAGGTGAGTAAGACACCACCACTACCACCCCCGAAAATAAGACCTGAAGGCAGAAAAAAATGAATAAAACCTGGTCTTATTTTGGGGAAAACACGGTAGGTAGTAAGGCAGAGATTGATGAGGTCCACGATTTTAGGTATACTGATCCAAGTATATTTGGCTGGTCTGTATTTGGCTGGGTCTGGTGTTTTGTGTGGTATTGCTGTCGTAGATTATTATTTTTTTGTTAGTTCCAGATCTAGGGGCCTAAACCGTGCTGTGATATTGAATGAAACCACCATTTCGTCTTCTTCTATTTTTAGGTCCTTGATTTTTCTGGAAGCACTGTAATGGGGAGGGGGTAGAATGTTGCTACCCTGTGTGGGATGTCCAAGCTTTTTTGTACAGGTGGTCCTCAAGTTACAACAGTTCATTTAGTGAACACTCAAAGTTACAACATCACTGAAAAAAGTGACTTATGACCACGTTTCACACTTATGACCAATGCAGCATCCCCATTGCCACGTGATCAAAATTCAGACATTTGGTAACTGACTCACATTTAAGACCTTTGCAGTGCCCTGGGATCATGTGATCATGTTTTACGACCTTCTGACAAGCTAAAGCCAATGGGGAAGCCAAAATCCACTTAACAGTGGTGTTACTAACTTAACAACTGCAGTGGTTCACTTAACAAATGTGGCAGCAAAGGTCGTAAAATGGGGCAAAGCTCACTTGGCAAAGGTCTCACTTGGCAACATAAATGTTGGGCTCAATTGTGGTTGTAAATTGAGGACTGCCTGTAGTTCTTTGACTGTGCTTCCCATTAGCAATTACCTTCCACTTCATCCTGCTCCCAGATCCTGGGATTGTCCCTTTGCTCATGAAGCCAAGAGTTTGCCATCACCTAGTCCAGCGTTTTCCAACCTTAGGAACTTGAAGATGCGTGGACTTCAACTCCCAGAATTCCCCAGCCAGCATAGCTGGCTGGGGAATTCTAGGAGTTGAAGTCCACGCATCTTCAAGTTCCTAAGGTTGGGAAACGCTGACCTAGTCTACCATTGATAATCTGGCTAACTTTTTAAGCCATCCTTCTCTTCACTCACTTCCGTCAGTCAGCCTCCAAGAACATTAGTGAGGACATGTGACAACATGAAACTACTTGACAACATGAAACATGAAAGCCTAGAAATTATTTCAGACTAGCCCAGGGGTAGGTAACCTTGGCTCTTTTATGACTCGTCAACTTCAATTCCCAGAATTCCTGAGCCAGCTATGGGAATTGAAGTCCACGAGTCATAAAAGAGCCAAGGTTACCTACCCTTGGACTAGCCATTGTCATCAATATTACTCAGCTTCATAGCTGAAGTGTTGTATGGAATTTGGAGAAAAAGGTTTTGCAGTTTTGGTTTGCTATTTGCATTTTTAAAATGTTGGTAATATTTTTATTACGCAACCTTTAAGAAACTTTATCTAATTCCTTGTTCGTGTGAATCCCTTGCCATCTTTGCAGTGAGTGACTAAATACATCTAACCGCAGAGATGGAAAAAATCTCAAACATATTTGGAAGAAAAGCAACCAGGTCTCTGATTTCCTAAACAATTTGGGCAAAACTTTTTTTTTTGAGAAAGCAATACTGTAATGGGGTAAAAAGTGTTCCAAACAACCTGAAGTGTACGGAGGAGATGCCTGTAATTTGTCTTTTAAAATAACATTCTGATGTTTAATTATTATTCTCATCAAATCACCATAAAAACAGCATTAAAGCCTCTTGCCAGCAATAATTGGTACTTTCGGTTCACAGGGGTGTCACACCATTTTATTTTGATAATTTCAGCAGCAATCATGCCAATAATGAAACAGCAAAACAAAAAAAATAGCACATTTCATGGATTGGTATTTCTCTGCTATATGGCATGGGATGGTTTTCCTTGTCACTTCATCAGTATTTAAACTGCTCATTCCTTAGGCCAGTGCTTCTCAACATTGGACACTCTTAAGATATGTAGACTTCAGCTCCCAGAATTCCCAAGCTGGCATTGCTGGCTGGAGAATTCTGGGAGTTGAAGTCCACATGTCTTAAGAATGGCCAAGGTTGAAAAACACTGCCTTAGGCCATTTGCTATTCTCATCCTAACCAACTACTGGACTGGTGTTTGGATAAAATTAGGGTGGGGAGAAAATAAAATAAGGAAGAAAGAAGGATTATAGCCATCTAAGCTGAACTATCCAACTAGAGAGTTCTAGGTATGGATTTATCTGGACCTTACACTAAATGCCTCATGACCTCCCAATGGGAATGGGAGTTGTTTACAGGTAGTCCTCGGCTTACAACTACAATTGAGCCCAAAATTTCTGTTGCTAAGCAATACAGTCGTTAAGTGAGTTTCCCCCCACTTTATGACCTTTTTAGCCACAGTTGTTAAACGAATCACTGCAGCTGTTAAGTTAATCATGTGACTCTTAAGCAAATCTGACTTGCCCCATTGACTTTGCTTGTAAAGAGCCAGGTGGGAAGGTTACAAATGGTGAGATCACATGATCCTGGGACAGTACCACTGTCATAAATACATGCCAGTCGCCAAGCTCCCAAATTTTGATCACCTTACATGGGGATGCTGCAACAATCGTAAGTTTGAAAACTGGTCATAAATCACTTTTTTCAGTACCATTATAAGTTGGATCAGTCACTGAACAAGCGATTGTAAGTTGAGGACTACCTCTATTAACAAACCAATAGTTAAATGTGACTAGGTCTGTTTCTGAGTTTTGCCCCGTTTTATGACCATTCTTGCCCCAGTCGTTAAGTGAAATCGTGGCAGTTTTTAAATTACTAACCTGGTTGTGAAGTGAATCTGGCTTCTCCATTGACCTTGCTTGTCGGAAAGTGGCAAAAGGTGATCAGATGATCCCGGGACACAGCAATGGTCATAAATACGTATCAGTTGCCAAGCATCTGAATTTTGATCACAGGGATGCCTGCCGCAGTGGTCGTAAGTGAATACAAGTCACTTTTTTCCGATGCCCTTGTAACTTTGGACGATTGTTAAACGAATGGTTGTAAGTCAAGGACTACCTATGGTTTATATCAGGGGTCTTCAAACTTGGCCCTTTTGTGATTTGTGGACTTCAACTACCAGAATTCCTCAGCCAGGCATGCCTGGCTGAGGAATTCTGGGAGTTGAAGTCCACAAATCACAAAAGGGCCAAGTTTGAAGACCCCTGGTTTATATGATAGCAACTGTATTCACTACTGACCACTAGAAGGCACTGTGTGACTGGTTTCATTCCTGTTAGAATTATTTACAGCATTATCCAGTTTTCAGGATTTTTGCAAACTAAGGTAGTAGTAATGGGAAAAGCTTTCAATCACTTCAACGGTGGCTGAATGATGCAACAGGGACTCTATAAGTCACTCATGTAGAAAGAACTTTCCACAAACTCACATCAACTGAGAAAAGAAGACCTAAAAAAAAGGGGTGTGTGTGACGTTGATGCCATGGCTTTGGGTCCGTTTCAGTTTATATGCAGACCAGTCTTTCTTGCTAAACTAGTCCTCAACGTACGATCACAACTGAGCCCCAAATTTATGTTGCTGTGTGAGAAATAGGATAAGTGAGTTTTGTCCTATTTTATGACTTCTCTTGCCACATTTGTTAAGTGAATCACTGAAGTTGGCAAATTAGGAACTTGGTCGTTAAATGAATCTGGCTCCCCCATTTTGGCCTTTGCTCCTCAGAAGGTTGCAAAAGGGGATCACGCGACCCCGGGACCTTGCAACCGTCATAAATATGAATCAAGCTGTCAAGCATCCAAATGTAAATAACTATGCTGTAACGGTCAGAAGTATAAAAAATGATCATAAGCCACTTTTTTCCAGGGCCGTTGTAACTTTGAAAGGTCACTAAATGAACTGTTGTAAGTCGAGGACCAACTGTATAGATTTTAATGTCCCATGGGGAAAAAAAGAAAATTAATGAGATGCTACCAACTGAAAGCAACCACAGCAGAAAGAGAATTCACTTCCAACTGCATTAATCTATTATGTAACAAGTCCATGTTTACATTTCCACATCAAAGTTACCCAGTGTGAAGCCACTTTGGGACTACCCAAAAGCTTTAGTTATAATTCCAAGAACCTAGGTTGTCCTACAGATGCTGATTTGAACCTGGGAGACTGAGTTTGGATAGTGGACGTGATAGTTTGAAATGGCGCTCCATCACTGGAGATTGTCACTGTGTAAGGCCGCACTTGGAATATTGCATCCAGTTTTGGTCACCACAATGTAAAAAAGATGTTGAGACTCTAGAAAGAGTACAGAGAAGAGCAACAAAGATGATTAGGGTGGCTAAAACATATAAGGAACAATTGCTGGAATTGGGTATATCTAGTTTAATGAAGAGAAGGGTGAGGGGTGACATGATAGCAGTGTTCCAATATCTCAGGGGCTGCCACAAAGAAGAGGGAGTCAAGCTATTCTCCAAAGCACCTGAAAGCAGGACAAGAAGCAACGGATGGAAACTGATCAAGGAGAGAAGCAACCTAGAACTAAGGAGAAACTTCCTGACAGTTGGTACAATTAACCAGTGAAACAACCTGCCTTCAGAAGCTTTGAATGCTCCAACACTGGAAGTTTTTAAGAAGAGACTGGACAGCCATTTGTCCGAAATGGTATAGGGTTTCCTGCCTGAGCAGGGGGTTGGACTAGATGACCTCCAAGGTCCCTTCCAACTTCATTATTATTATTATTATTATTATTATTATTATTATTATTATTATTATTATTATTATTATTATTATTATTATTATTATTATTATTATTATTATTGACATTCACCTGTGTGTGACGGTATAGGTTCTCCTGCTTCAGCAGGGGGCTGGACTAGAACACCTCCAAAGTCCCTTCCAACTGTGTTATTCTATTCTATTCTGTTCTGTTCTGTTCTGTTCTGTTCTGTTCCATTCCGTTCCATTCTACTCCACTCCACTCCACTCCACTCCACTCCACTCCACTCCACTCCATTCCATTCCATTCCATTCCATTCCATTCCATTCCATTCCATTCTATTCTATTCTATTCTATTCTATTCTATTCTATTCTATTCTATTCTATTCTATTCTATTCTATTCTATTCTACTCTATGCTATTCCATTCTATTCCCGTTCCATTCCATTCCATTCCATTCCTGTTCCTATTCTATTCTATTCTATTCTATTCTATTCTATTCTATTCTATTCTATTCTATTCTATTCTATTCTATTCTATTCTATTCTACTCTACTCTACTCTATTCTATTCTAGTCTAGTCTAGTCTAGTCTATTCTATTCTACTCTATTCTATTCCATTCTATTCCCGTTCCATTCCATTCCATTCCTGTTCTATTCTATTCTATTCTATTCTATTCTATTCTATTCTATTCTATTCTATTCTATTCTATTCTATTCTATTCTATTCTATTCTATTCTATTCTATTCTTATTCTATTCTAGTACCTAGAGATATGAGAAGAGAAAAAAAGGAAAATTGGGGAAGATCATAAAATAAAAAGACCTGCAAATAGAAATAGAATGATTGTGGCAGAAGCAAGCAAAGGTAGTCCCAATAATACTAAGTGCCTTGGGTACAATCCCAAAACAACTGGAGCACCACTTGAACACTTTTGGCACTGACAAACTCACCATCAGTCAATTGCAAATGGTGGCATTATTTAGAATAGCTTACATCCTGCAATCTTTAACAACATCAAACAACATCTGTTTATCCCAGGTCCTTGGGAAGGACTCAGTAGGTAGATAAAAATGCCCAATCCAGTCTAAAAATCTGGCTGATTGTGAAACCAAGCATAAAAATAAATATATGTGCAGTTCAGAAAAAGTCAAAGATGTGTTTTCCAAGGAAAAATTGCCACGAGCCCCCAAATTATAGTTATTTGAGGCAGTCAGACTAGAAATTTTAATCTAGCTCTCTAATATGCATCTCCAGTTTTGTTATTACTGTATATTCTTGGAACAAGTAAGTGCACTAACTTACTATAATAATTAAACATACTTGTTTCTAGTTACAGAAATTTAAACCATAGTATAGGGGACCTGCTCCTATTTCTTTACCATTACCAGATACTTCTGCATGAGGGAGCTTTGTAAAAAAAATTTAAAAATGTGATTGGCTATTTTATTCATACTATGTTTGGAACTTTTCAAAAGCTATTCTAATATGCTCACTTTTCTTCACCAAACGGAAATTAAATGTCCGGGCTCTTTGATTGACAGCATCTAATTTACACAATACATACAATACAGGGGTATTGGCATATTTTTGGTTGATTTACTAAATTAAATAGTATTTTTTGCTCACAATCCATTGTATTAAAACGAAAAAGCACAGCTCAGCTTTTTAATGCTGGATTTATGTTATGGATTCCAATTGAATCAAATTTTAACTCCTATTTCATTTAATCCCAGGTTATTTTTAATATGTGCTTAATGACATTATTTTCATTAGTTTATATATATATATATAGATTACCTTGCTAGGCCCCAAACATGGGACAAATCTTATTTCCTGTTTCAGCCTAACCCAAGGCCATCCACAGGCAGTGGTCACAGTAGTGACAGCTCATATTTGTGTAATATTTTTTTTGATTGCTAACAAAGAGTTATCAGTCTCCCTTTAACTCTTTGTTAGCAATCAAAAAAATTTACATATATATATATATATATGTTTTCTGAGGTTTTCGCGGGTGTTTGTATGTGGATCTTTGGTTATTCGGGTTTTTCCCCACGTAGAACTAAAGGTGTAGGCGCAACGTTTCGACGGAATCCCATCCGTCATCATCAGGCTAGTGGCTTTAGCTTCCTTCTTCTCGGAGAAGCATGTGGCTGTTTGTTCCTCTCTTCTAAACTGCCAGAGGGGGTGTGCTCCGCGGGTGGAGGTGTGCTCTGACTGGGTGGGGGACCAAGTGTGTTCTGATTGGGTGGGAGTGTGTTTTGAATGGTGGGGGTGTTCTGAGACCAGCCCATCCACTCAGAACACCCCCCCACCCAATATATATATATATATATATATATATATATATATATATATATATATATATATATATATATATATATATATATATATATATATACACATACATACATACATACATACACACACACACATACACACCCCTGCAGACAGGGTGAAAAGAATAACCATACAAATAACCAGAAAGAGTGGAGTAAATGTTTTAACTCTTCAGCTATTGATTTTTAAAAAGTATAAGCAAAAATATTCAACTGATAATATTTTGCCAATTACAATGAATCTTTAGATTATTCCTAAGATAAGAGGCTAAATGTAATTAAAAGGGGTAAAGTGGGTTCTGTGGATTTACAATTAAGCTCACAAAAATCAATTTAAATAAACACTGCAAGAGATTGGAAAGCAATAGAAATGCCTACATTTTATAGATTGTTGTAGGAAAGTCGGAATTAGCATTGTTAGCAAATTAATTCCTTCTGTTACAGGAATTAATACAAAACTGGCCATCGCTTAGAAACGTTGAGAATGCAGATTGCCAGGACAGAATACAGCACTTATTTTCCTTTCTTAGTGCCCGTTTCCTTTTTTTTTACATTTTCTGTGTCTTTCCTTTCTCTATGCATTTATAATGTTGGTAAGATAAAAGTGGGCATTATAAAAATAACCAGGGTAAAGAACAAAACCCAAGGTGGCTCTGGGCTTTTAGCGGGGACAACATGTTACAAATACTGTTAAATAAATAGTGTAAACCAATCCCAAACTTCTCATGGTACAGAGCACTGTTTCTCAACCTCAGCAGCTTTAAGATACGTGGACTTCAACTCCCAGATTTCTCCAGCCAGCACTGAGCATTGCCAAGATTGAGAAACATTGGTATAGAGCAGGGGTAGGCAACCTTGGCTCTTTTATGACTCGTGGACTTCAACTCCCAGAATTCCTGAGCCAGCATTTATCACCTTCCACCCTCATTCTTCCTCCACCATCATTAGGCAACATGACAAAAGCACTGTGTTGCAAAACTAATGAGCTTCTATGCCCCCTGACAAGTCTCAATAGAATTTTCAGTACAGGAGGAATGGATTATGTCAGACACAATACATCCGAGATCAGGGTTAGGTCCAAAATGAGTACAAATATATTCCAGGCTTCCTCTAATGAAGAAACTGAACTACTAACAGTCAAGGCAGATTGGCAGTAGATAAAAGTCAATGGGATTCAGGGAGGGCAGGACTTAGATCTCTTGTGGAAATGAAGGGACTCTAAACTGATGACACATTTGGCCCTTCCCTCCGGCTTAGCCTAGTCATCGCCTATAGATGATACGATAGCAAGCAGCTTCACCCCATCACTCAAAATTCTTTCAGGAATGCCGGTGCAGACAACCTTCCCTGAAAACGGTGGGAGGGAGGCGGGTAACTGTCGGACCAACAATATCAAAGGTGGGCTACTGTCAGCCTTGCATGGTAGACTAGAAAAGGAAGGACGACCAGGTGGGCTAGTTCCACTTTATCACAAGGTTGCATTACCAGAATCTCACAAGTCTGAAAGTACATTTCTCCCCCTTTGCCTTTACATAGGCAGGCCTTGACTTAGGACCACAAGTGAGCCTAAAAATTTCTGCTGCTAAGCGAGAAGTTCTTCGGTGAGTTTTGCTCCATTTATACAACCTCCCTTGTCAAAGTTGTTAAGAGAATCGCTGCAGTTGTTAAGTTAGTAACACCATTGTAGAGTGAATCTGGCTTTCCCCCCCCCTTGACTTTGCTTGTCAGAAGGTCACAAAAGGTGATCACAGGACCCCCGGGGACACTGCGACCGTCATAAATCTGAACCAGTAGTGAAGCGTCATAATTTTGATCACATGACCATGGGGGATGCTGCGGTGGTTGTAAGTGTGAAAAACTGTCATAGGTCACTTTTTTCCCAGTGGTGTAACTGTGAACAATTACTAAACAAATGGTTGTAAGTCAAAGACTACCTGTAGCCCAAGAAACTAGGAAAGGATGCTTCTGAGATGTTTGCCATGCTCACATTCTTGCTGCTGTTTAAGTGACCTTTTATTTGAAATTTCCCCTGGCTATGGCTCTCCCCAAGGTTATTCTCAGGTACCGTTGCAGATGCTGATTGAATTTCTTTCTTTCTTTCTTTCTTTCTTTCTTTCTTTCTTTCTTTCTTTCTTTCTTTCTTTCTTTCTTTCTTTCTTTTTCTTTTTTGCAAGCTCTTCTTGGCTATCGTGGATTGACTCATATTGTTGCCAGGTTTCCGAGATCAGCAGGAGTAAAAAGGCATTCAGAAAGACCGTTCCAAGCTGCTTTTTAGAGCTTATGGAAGTGTCCAGAGTGTCAGTTTTGACTTCACCACTGATGAAAGGGCAGAATACCCCCACTGTGTCTGAGAACAGCAGGCAACGGGGAGGCAGGGCAAGTTGTCTGGCACACAACTCTATCTGCAATCTGTCCCTGAGCACCTTATGCCTGAGGCAGCTGTCTAGTTCTGCCTAATAATAGAACCGTCCAAGCCACGGGAGAAACAGCCCATTTAGCTAGGTCCAGAGGCTCATTAAGCGCGCACTGCCACCACTTAAATCCCCAGATAGATAAGGGATGCCCACCTCCACAGAAACACACGGGCCAAGGTTATGCACCACTTGCCCTTTCATGTCTGCTGATGGGGCCCGTTCTGAACAATACACGATAGGCTAATTAAGTTATTTTTAAGCCTATCTTTTCTAGAATGGAAGAACCAAATCTTGGCTTCAAAGGAGAGCCGAAGAACGAAGAGTAAATAATGCAGCAGATGAAGCGGAGCCTTGAGCAGCACAAATGGCTCCTCGGGGAAGATTGAAAATGGAGCAGTGATCTTTGATATGGGATGATGTTCTTTATATAGAAGTGGATCCCTGTTTTCATCTGCGAAATCAGAGACAGCACGTCTCCCAGTTCCAGCTTATGGGCCTAGCCTAGCATCTGGTGAGGTTCGGCAGAAATAGAAGGAGAGACTTTAATCGAATCCATCACATTATTTACTTAACTTTTGGGGGGAATATATGCATATCAATGGAGTGATGCAGTCTTGAAACCGACTACATTAAACTCTGCACACACAAAAAATGTTTCCTGGTCCCCAAACCTCTCACTTGGTCACTCAAGACAAACAACAATGGAGACTATCAACTTCTATGAGCACGGCCCTATCCTTAATACCTGGGCCTGCCACTCTTTTAATAGAAGAACGAACTGAAGCAAAAAACGGGTCATCCTTGACTTACAGCCATTCGTTTAGTGACCATTCAAAGTTACAACAGCACTTACGAACATTATTCATAAGTGACTTATGAACATTGTTCACATTTACGACCGTTGCAGCATCCCCCGTTGGTCAGTTGATCAAAGTTCGGATGCTTGGCAACCGGTTCATATTTATGACAGTTGCAGCGTCCTGGGGTCACGTGATCGCCTTTTGCAACCTTCCGGCAAGCATGATTAATGGGGAAGCCAGATTCACTTAACAACCGTGTTACTAACTTAACTGTAGCGAATCACTTAACACCTGTGGCAAGAAAGGTCATAAAATGGGGGCCAACCGTACTTAACAACTTAGCAATGGAAAGTTTGGGCTCAATTGCGGTCATGAGTCGAGGACTATCTATACGCAAGGCCATATCTTTTTGTGGCTTGGAGGTATTTCTTCAACAATGATTTGCCTTTGCCCACATGGCCTGAACTGGTAGAAATTAGTCCGAGTCTTGCTGGTTGTGATGTAAAGCAGTGATGTCTATCTTTGAAATCCTAAATATTGGCTGGAGACCTAAATGCAGAATTGCTGTTAGTCCTAACCGTTGGCCCATATCTAGGGATATTTTTTTTCCTTTAAAAAGAACACGTTCACAAAAGTTCTTTGTTTTTAATACACAGCCAGCTTAAATGCTATCAAATTAAAATATGTAGAGTAACGCAGGGAAAATGTGCAACACAATATTAAACGTAAAGAAATCCAGTAAACAACATTTTTGTACTCCAGATATCCAAAAAAAGGCCACCCAAAATAGCAACATGACCCACTTTAACCCTCGTCAAATAAACCCAATTTTGTGTTCCCTCTTCTTACAACAGTCATGGTCTATAATCCATTCAGATGGTTGCTGATCCTCGTTACAAATTTCTTCAATACTTTAGGCAGCCTCTTTCGTAACTCCAGCGGAAAAAAAGTCCAACATCCAAAACTGAAAGCCATGAAAAACTATCTACAGTAGAAGAGGGGGAAATTGAAGCAGAAGCTTGCAGAATATTGCTGATAGTTCATAAAAGCCTCAGCGGTTCCAAAGTGCAGTTGCTCCTAAACCAGTGGTTGCTGGCAAACTCTCAATCACAACACGGAATCAGTTAATTTATTCTTTGATAAATGTCTCTAGTTGCCCTGAAGGTATTTATTTCGTTCGCACAATCAGTTTGTCAGTCATACGTATGTACAAGCCCACACCGCTTTTGTAGGTTTTGCTAGTTTTAGATTACTGCAGTTGAGAGATGTCATTGACTTTGGTTTATTAAATGCCAAATGCCAGCAGCAGAAAATCAACTTCAGCTTGGCTTGCTGGCCTTAGAATTCTGGGAATTGTAGTCCCAAAACATCCGAAAGATGCCAAGGAGGGAAAGACGCATCAGAGCTCAGTGCCATGCCATTTTTAGAACCAACATTTTCAAAAGGGAATTATAATAGTAGTCCCTTTAGTGGCTACGGACTGCACAAATGCCTTAAACCTTCTGCATACACTAACAAAAAAATCGCTGTATATTTAAATGGATATTTAAAACAACTTACAAATACTTAGATATTTTTTTAAAAAAAAATTAAGGTAACAATCAATATCCAATTACTGTATAATCTGAACTAAAAATAATCCAGAGGAAAAATCCCAAAGTGATGTTGACCATTTCTTATTTGAATTCTCTGTGGATTGTTTTGGTTTACTGATATCCTGTTCAGCTTTTGCTTTATAGACAAATTGCAGTGGAACTTTGCAACTTGTAGGTTTGAAAACTGGAAATCTCACATCTCCTCTCAAAAAATACTGTGTGTCTCATACTTCTGGTAGGAGAAAGGTTCCCTGAGGATTGACTCCAGCACGAGTCCAAAAGCTCAGAAAACTAAACCTCTGGCCCTGGTGACTGGCTCAGATTGGATCCGGTCATATTCTTGTCCTGATTTCTGCTTTGAGTTATTGGTATGGTAGTTCCTGCAACCACCACCTCTCTTCCAGGGATACCTCCCCTGGCATACACATTTGTCTCCCGTGCATAAGCTCTCAGTGTACATACAAGCAATAAGTGATAAATCATAATTATAATCATAAAATACATTCATAATAAATCAATAGAATAGAATAGAATAGAATAGAATAGAATAGAATAGAATAGAATAGAATAGAATAGAATAGGAATAGAATAGGAATAGAGTAGAGTAGAGTAGAATAGAATAGAATAGAATAGAATAGAATAGAATAGAATAGAATAGAATAGAATAGAATAGAATAGAATAGAATAGAATAGAATAGAATAGAATAGAATAGAATAACAGAGTTGGAAGGGACCTTGGAGGTCTTCTAGTCCAACCTGTTCAGGCAGGAAACCCTATACCACAGGTCTGCAACCCGCGGCTCCGGAGCCGCATGCGGCTCTTTCAGCCGTCTCCTGCGGCTCCCAGTCTTCTGCCATGTGCAATCCCCCCCCCAAAAAAGTGGGACTAAAAAAGTTCAGCCAATCAATTCAAATATGCAGGGTAGGTGCATATCTCGCCTTGGCTCCACTCTTCAAACCCTGTTCTGCGCATGCGCGCATGTACGCGCATGGGCACACATTTTTTGCGGCTCCCAGTTTTTCCTTTTGTGAGGGAACCGGTTCCGAGTGGCTCTTTCACTGTTTCAGGTTGCTGACCCCTGCCCTATACCATTTCAGACAAATGGCTGTCCAGTCTCCTCTTAAAAACTTCCAGTGTTGGAGCATTCACAGCTTCTGGAGGCAGGTTGTTCCACTGGTTAATTGTTCCCACTGTCAGGAAATTTCTCCTTAGTTCTACAGTAGGTTGCTTCTCTCCTTGACTAGTTTCCATCCGTTGCTTCTTGTCCTGCCTTCAGGTGCTTTGGAGGATAGCTTGACTCCCTCTGCTTTGTGGCAGCCCCTGAGATATTGGAAGGCTGCTATCATGTTATCCCCTAGTCCTTCTTTTCATTAAAATAAGATTCAACACTCAGCCATAGTCATAGGATACTAAATAAGCAATCAACATAAATCATACTAGGATACTAAATAAAACAATATAAATCGTAAGATACAAGCAACAAAGTTATAGTCGTAAGAAGATAAGGAATAGATAATAGCAAAGTTGAGATAACAGTAATACAGCCCTTCTAGGCAGTTTGACAGTCTTGTGGAAATTAGTTCTGTCTTTGTGTCTTGTTGTTTTAATGTGAAATGCTCTGTAGCAGCGTCTTGAGGGAAGAAGTTGAAACTGTTTATGTCCAGGATGTGAGGGGTCTGTAGATATTTTCACAGCCCTCTTTCCGGCTCGTATAGTATGCAGGTCCTCAATGGAAGGCAGGCTGGTAGCAATTGTTTTTTCTGCAGTCCTAACTATCCATTGAAGTCTGTGTCGGTCCTGTTTGGTTGCAGTGCCAAACCAGACAGTTGCAGAGGTGCAAATGGCAGACTCAATAATTCCTCTGTAGAACTGTATCAGCAACTGTATCTGCCTCCCAGTTGTGTGAGATAGGATTCTCACAATCTATGCTACCTTTTAATTGATAAAAAGATAAAAATAGGGGGGGGGGGAAATGAAACAATTTCTGTAATGCAAACTTTTGGCTGCCTAACTTAAAAGCATTCAGTAAAGATTTCATCTCTTCTTTTCCTCCTTGGTAGGCAGAACAATCCAATTAGCGAAAAATGTCAAACTTTATTTAAATGGTGCAATACAAGTAGTCTTCGACTTATGGCTACAATGGAGCCCACAATTTTCATTGCTAAGCAACGTTAAGTGAATTGTGCCCCCATTTTATGATCTTTATTACCACGGTTGTTAAGACGATCACTGAAGTTGTTAAGCTGATCACTGAAGTTGTTAAGTCAGGGGTCTTCAAACGTGGCCCTTTTATGACGTGTGGACTTCAACTCCCAGAATTCCTCAGCCAGCGTGCCTGGCTGAGGAATTCTGGGAGTTGAAATCCACACGTCATAAAAGGGGCCAAGTTTGAAGACCCCTATGTTAAGTCAATCATGTGGTCATTGAGCTTCCCCATTGCCATAAATAATAAGTAAATTCCCCCCCCCCCGACTTTGTCAGAAGCTCCCTAGTAAGGTTGCAAATGACAGTCTTGGAAGGCTGCAACCATTGTAAATACATGACGGCTGCCGAAGTTTGGTCATATGATTGTAGGGAATGCTACAACTGTCCTAAATGTGAAAAACTGATCACTGAGTCACTTTTTTCAGGGCTGTTGTAATTTTGAATGGTCATTAAATGAATGCTTGCTATGTCGAGGACTATCTGTACAAAAGATACCTTATACAGTATCCAGGTAGACCACAACAATATGGTGGCTTTCTACAGAAGAATTGCAAATTAATGTACACCCGACCAGAGGATTATAACTAAGTGTAATGTCAGCCCAAAGGACAAGAAGGCAAGGCTGGGGTACGCTCAACTTTCTAATTTGTACAGAGGAATAAAAATGTTAGACTTTTAGCACAGAAAGTTAAAAAATAAACTTAGCACAACGTTCCTAGCAATATGTTTTTACCTATTGTTTTTCCCCAGAGATAACGGCTTCACGAAACAAATATTCTGCCTGCCTTAATTATTCCTGGGCTTCCCATTTCCTGGGAATTCTTATAAATTAATAGTGAGACTGCTGAAGAGATAGACAGCAGTTTCCCCCCCCACCGCCCCCCCCCCCGTATCTATAGCTGCTGTTCTTGTTTAAAAAGACGTCACATTTTTCTATTTCCAGCAAAGAAAGGAAGGCTTGGGTAATTTGTCTCAGCAAATGACCAAATGACATCCCTGACTCACTGAAGGTTGAATAACTAGTGGGCGTGAGGCTGGCAGTTTGCAGAATTGTTAATGCAGGCTGATATGTGTGTATATTGTGCACTTCTTTTTTATGTAATTTTTTTTAATGTAATTTTTATTGAGGGTTTTAGTTACCACAGTAAAAGATAAAAACAGACTAAAAAAAAGAAAAAAAGGGAAAAAGGGGAAAAAAAGAGAAAGAAAAGGGGACACCCCCCCACTTCCAAGAATTCAACTTCCCACCCTCAACACGTTGAGTATAAACAATTTCATAATCTCTTCACCTGCTCTTAATTAACAAATATAAATTTCTTCATTCCATCACTCTTCTAGGCAAATCCAACATCTTCTCCAATCCAGGTGCCAGCAACAAAGAAAGAAAGAAAGTTAAGAAATCCAAACAGAGCTCTAAAATAATAATTTTAATGAACATATATAAAACTCAACATTCCTTATCTGAACTTTTAGCTGTAAGCAAAATCACATTTAAAAGGCATAAAGTGGTCCTGTGATCCTTTTGTAAGCAAAAACCCCAACAACTAGTTTAAAATGACAAAGAGGGGCCATTTTTCACACAAATATCCTTTTCTTCTAGAACAAGTGTGGGGAAAACACCATGTTCACTGTAAACAAACTCAATACACAACATTTCTTTCATTCCATATGCCAAAAAATTCAAAAAGAATCCCTCTAGAAAGCAACATATCCCGTTCAGATAATCGTTCCATGTCTCAGTTATAAACACATCTAGCAAAGGTGAAAGTAATCCCAGTGTCCTAATATGAACAAAAAAATTAACATTTTTTTAAATCCCATTTATATCCCGCCCTTCTCCGAAGACTCAGGGTGGCTTACAATCTAAAGCACAATGTGCTTAGCAATAGCCTTCATTCTATGTATATACCTGCTTATTAAGTGGCATTATTACAAAGTAGGCTTATTGCCCCCAACAATCTGGGTCCTCATTTTACCTACCTCGGAAGGATGGAAGGCTGAGTCAACCTTGAGCCTGGTGGGACGCGAACCTGCACTAATTGCAGGCAGCTGGTGTTACTTAAGGAGGCATTAGCCCACTGCTCCACCAAGGCTTATGTTATTTAACATAACAAAGGATATTTTTTCCTTTTAGAAAGAACACGTTCACAAAACTTCTTTGTTTTAATACACAGCCAGTTTAAATGCTATCAAATTAAGATACGTAGAGTAACGAAGGGAGAATGTGCAACACAATATTAAACGTAAGCAAATCCAGTACACATTTTTGTACTCCAGATATCCAAAAAAAGGCCACCCAAAATAGCAACATGTCCCACTTTAATCCTCGTCAAATAAACCCAATTTTGTGTTCCTTCTTTGTACAACAACAGTCATGGTCTATAATCCATTCAGATGGTTGCTGATCCTCGTTACAAATTTCTTCAATACTTTAGGCAGCCTCTTTTGTATGTCCAGTGAAACAAATTGTTCTGATGGATCCATTTTATTAATATGCCCTTAGGGACACTACCGCATCTCTGGAGAAGAAATCTGTATCAGGGGTCCTCAACCTTGGCAACTTTAAGACTTGTGGACTTCAAGGAGGAATTCTGGGAATTGAAGTCCACAAGTCTTAAAGTTGCCAAGGTTGAGGACCCCTGTCCTATAAAACCCAAGAATTGGGCTGAGAGAGGCCCAAGGTCACCCAGCTGGCTTTTATGGCTAGAACCCACAGTCTCTCGGTTTCTAGCCCGGTGCCTTAACCACTAGATCAAATTGGCTCTATATTATTGTAATTGCACATTTGAGAAAGAAAGTAAGAACAGGCCTGCTGAATCAGACCAATGCCCGTTGCAGTCCATCTTTCACAATGGCTAAAGAGATGTGTCTGAACTGTTGATAAATAGAAGTTGGAGACATACTTTCTGTTGCTGTTATTGCCCTGCAGCTGGTATTTGGAGGCACGCTGCTCCCCACCTGGAAATAACCCCGAATCTCAAAACTAGTAGTCCTTGATGGACCCGCTCTCCATGAATTTATTGATCTTCTCTTACAGCAACCCAACTTAATGGTCGTCACCATGTTTTGTTACGATGAATTTCTCAAGCTGATTTTGCACAAAGCGAAGAAATACCTTCTTTTATCTGCTTTCAATCTCCCCCAAATTCCTCCATGGAGGATGTTGAGAGAGGAGACAAAACTGTCCATTTTCACCACAGCGAGTATTCATTCTGTTATACATCTCAACCATATTCCCCCTCACTTGGCTGTTTCCTGAGCTTTTTTTTTTTTTTTTTTTTGCCCAAGATGGCGACGGCCGCAACTTAAGCTTCGGGCGCTCTTCGAGGGCCCCAAAGGAATTTGCTCCGGGAAGCCCTAGGTATGTTGAGGCGATTCTGGGGGTGGGGGAGCTAAAAACAGCTGCTACGTGCTGTCTTCGGTGGCACTGAGCCCCCCCCCTTTGAATTAGCGGCGTTTTAACATCTGCCGTCTGCCGATCTGCCGGCCTCACGATGGCGCCGAGCGCAGCTATACTGTGAATCCTGGATGTCTGCCTTGCTTCTTTTCATCTGCTGCTGGCTGAGCTGATTTCATGCTGTTGCTGGCCGAGGCGACTTTGGGATTGGGGGTTTTTCAAAACAGCTGCTGGGCGCTGCTTTTCGTAGCGCTGAGCCCCCCCCCTCCGGAATAGCGGCTTGTTGATTCAATCGAGCGGCGCTGAGAACTGAGAACTGCCTGCCGAACTGCTGAGCTCTATTATGGCGCTGAGCGCTGCTTCGCTGTGAAACTCGGGACGTCTGCTTGTTTTTTTATCTGCTTGCGGATTGAGGCGACTTTAGGGATTGGGGGATCTTTGAAACGGCTCCTGGACGCTACTTTTCATGACGCTGAGCCCCCCCCCCGAGCTAGCGGCCTGTTGATCTGAATGAGCAGCGCTGACAATCTCTGCTGACCTGTTGAGCTCTGTTATGGCGTCAATCACCTCTACGCAGCCCAGGACGCCTCACCTGCCTTCTTTCCTCTGCCTGTTCGCCGTGGATACCCTCTGCTTGTCGGAGGGGCAGCGGCGACGACCCCACCGGATGGAGATCCTTCTTACGACCATCTGCTGACCGACACCGTTCTTTGGTGGCGAGGAGCCTCCTTTTCCTCTCGGATGGTGGTTGCAGATTGTGGGCCTGGTCATCGGCCCCGGCGGACATGTTAGTGAATTCCAGGACCCAACATGACTGCTGGGATCACTTCTTTCTGCCGTTGAAGGATGGCTTGGACTGGTGGATGGACATTGGGGAGAGAATGTTTTGTTCTCCCCCCCCCAGACTGGCGGTGCGGGCTGGCGTTGTGAGGATTGACAGAGGCCTGGCCTGCCTGTTTCTTACTTCTTTTGTTGACAGGCAGGCATTACGGCTAGCTCCATACCTGATGGGAACTAAGATCCCCCTATGGATAATCCAGTGTGGACGGGACCGAACCGTGGTGGGAGGACGGTTCTGGACTGGTCAGCGACCTCCTCTCTGGTGTGGGAGACCAGTTGGGGTGGGCCTGGCTTAGGACTCCCCTTTTCTCTCTCTGTTCCAGCTAGACTCCTCAGCCGGAGTGAGAGGACGGCTGAGGTTGTCCCTTGGAACTCCATCTCGGGTGAGAGCCGAGATGGCTTTGCAGATTGAGAGATATGCCCACTGGACCTGTTCTTTTTCCATCTTCGTACCATCAATGAACAATCCTTTGGCCATATTTTCAACATCGGCCCCAAGAGACTAACTGAGTGCTATATGATCCATCGTTATTCCGAAGCGGACTTGTATGCCCTTAGGGCGGTTCCTGCCTCATGGGCGCGACCTGTCGCCTGTTTTCATACTCCCCTTAATGACGGGCCCAAGCCTTGGGACTCCGAGAGGTGGTTGGGCTTGGATAGGGGCCTCGAGTTAAGACGCGCTAAGAGGCCCCTGATCAGATTTTTAGCAGGTTATTTTAGGAGGTTAGGGAGGGGGAGGGAGGGGGGGATGGGGAGGGAACTTGTAACCGGCACTCAGTCTGGTCCTGTTAGAGGTCCTGGTGGGACGGGGTTGGGGGAGGTGGCTGCTGGCACTGGGAATGTGGGGGTGGGGTATCGAATCCCCACGGCGATAGGGTATGGCAGCAGGTGTTTGCGAGGAGGGTCATATCAACATCTGGGATCGCGCCCCCGCTATCTTCGAGCGGTGGCGCGCTCCGACCCTCCGGTTAGCACCCTCTTACCCGGGGATGAGGGTGATCAGGCCCCTGAGCTCAGGCTGGTCTATTTTAACGCTAGATCCATAGTTAATAAAGCTCCCCTCATCCGTGATCGGATTGAGGAGGAATGTGCGGATCTAGCGTGCATCACGGAAACTTGGCTGGGCTCGGAGGGAGGGGTGCCTCTCACCGAGTTATGCCCGCCGGGTTTCCGGGTGCTGCACCAGCCACGGGCTCAGGGCAGGGGTGGTGGGGTGGCAGTGGTTATTCGGGAGACATTGTGTCCCCGGGAGGCCACCATTGTCCAGATGGCCGGGAGTGAGACCCTCCTCTTGAGGTGTGGTCCTCGGGTTCAGTTGGGCTTGTTGCTTACATACCTGGCGCCCAGCTGTGTGGCAACAGCCCTGCCCGAGCTGCTCGACACCCTCTCAGGGTTGGCGGTGGAGTTCCCCAGGCTCGTAGTCCTGGGTGACTTCAACCTGCCATCACTGGGAGGGTCGTCGGAGTTAGCTCGGGAGTTCATGGCTTCCATGACAGCCATGGGCCTGACCCAGGTTATTGAGGGCCCGACTCATGAGGGGGGTCACACTCTTGACCTGGTGTTTCTGTCTGGACAGTGGTTGGATGATCTGGGAGGGGGTTCTCCGTCCATCACCCCTCTGTCATGGTCAGACCATTACCTCCTGAGGCTAGTTTTCCGTCATGCCATCCCCCGCCGCTGGGCGGCGGAGCCGACCAGGTGGTTCCGCCCCAGGCGCCTAATGGAGCCAGACCGGTTCCAGAGGGCGCTTGGGCCTATACCTATCACCCTTACCCACAGCCCAGTCGATGCCCTGGTGGAGGCCTGGGAAACGGCAGCCACCAGGGCACTCGACTGCGTTGTACCCATGCGACCTCTGACCCGACGCAGATCCCGTTGGGCCCCATGGTTCTCTGTGGAGCTCCGGGAGATGAAGCGTCGGAGACGAGGTCTAGAGAGCGGTTGGAGATCCAGCCGATCCGAATCCGACCGATTGCAGTTAAGAACCTTCATAAGGTCTTATCTTGCGGCGATAAGGACGGCGAAGTCTAACTACTTTGCCGCCCTTATCGCGTCCGCAGATAATCGCCCGGCCGCCCTGTTTAGGGTGACTCGCTCCCTCCTTAACCAGGAGGTGAGGGAGGATCCCTTGCAGGGACGAGCCGAGGAGTTTAGTCATCATCTGACGGACAAAATCGCTCGGATCCGGACCGGCTTGGACTCTGACTGGGCAGAGTCTGATGTGGAGGAATCAGGCGGTCTTGAGCACGTTATCTGGACTGAGTTCGACCCTGTTTCCCCTGATGATGTGGACAGGATCATGGGGAGACTGAGCTCCACCACCTGTTTGTTGGATCCGTGCCCCTCCTGGCTAGCTTATGCGGCTCGGGAGGGAACACGAGGCTGGTTCCATGCAGTAATAACTGCTTCTTTGAAGGAGGGTGTCTTCCCTGCCGCCTTGAAGGAGGCGGTGGTGAGACCCCTCCTCAAGAAGCCTGCTTTGGACCCGGCTGTTTTAAACAACTATCGTCCAGTCTCCAACCTTCGCTTCCTGGCGAAGGTTGTTGAGAGTGTGGTGGCGCATCAGCTCCCTCTGTTCCTGGAGGAAACTGATTATCTGGACCCGTACCAATCGGGCTTCAGGCCCGGACACAGCACGGAGACGGCATTGGTCGCGCTGGTGAATGATCTCTGGAGGGCTAGGGACAGGGGTTGCTCCTCTGTCCTGGTCCTATTAGATCTCTCAGCGGCCTTCGATACCATCGACCATGGTATCCTGCTGCGGCGTCTCAGGGGGTTGGGAGTGGGAGGCACCGTCCTACGGTGGTTCTCCTCCTACCTCCAGGGCCGCTCGCAGTCGGTGTTGACAGGAGGGCAGAGATCCGCCCCGAGGTCTCTCATTTGTGGAGTCCCTCAGGGGTCGGTTCTCTCGCCCCTCCTGTTCAACATCTACATGAAGCCGCTGGGCGAGATCATTCGTGGTTTTGGGGTGGGGTATCACCAGTACGCTGATGATACCCAACTTTTTCTTTCCACCCCGAACCAACCCAGTGATGCCCTCTCCGTGATGTCCCGGTGCCTGGAGGCGGTTCAGGTCTGGATGGGGAGAAACAGGCTTCGTCTCAATCCCGCCAAGACTGAGTGGTTGTGCATATCGGCGTCTCGGGTTAACCAAGTTATTCCACCTTTAACGATGGGGGGTGAGGTGTTACCCCCCGTTGATAGGGCTCGCAACTTGGGCGTCCTCCTGGATTCACGGCTCAATTTTGAAGATCACATAGGAGCCGTGACCAGGGGGGCTTTTGCACAGGTTCGCCTGGTGCGCCAGTTGCGTCCCTATCTGGACCGAGACGCCCTACGCACAGTCACTCATGCGCTTGTGACCTCCCGTTTGGACTACTGTAACGCTCTCTACATGGGGCTGCCCTTGAAGACCACTCGGAGGCTTCAACTGGTGCAGAATGCGGCCGCGCGAGTTGTAATGGGGGTTTCCCGATACTCCCATGTAACACCTCTACTCCGCGAGCTGCATTGGCTTCCGGTTGCCCTCCGGGTGAAATTCAAGGTGCTGGTTATCACCTATAAAGCTCTACATGGCCTGGGTCCGGGTTATTTGAGGGAACACCTGCTGCCGGCATCAAACGCCCTTCGCCCAGTGCGCTCTCACAGGGAGGGTCAGCTCAGGGTTCCGCCGGTGAGAGATTGCCGGCGGGTGACACCCAGGGATAGGGCCTTCTCAGTGGGAGCGCCTGCCCTCTGGAACCAGCTGCCGGTAGAGTTGAGGACTGCTCCCGACCTCCGATCATTCCGCCGGGGCCTGAAGACCTGGCTCTTTGAGCTCTCGGGCCCAGGCTGAGGAGAAAATTTTAACTGGGGTTTTAATGTACAGGGTGAATTTAATGCTTTTTAATTGGTTTTAACTTTTGTATGTTTTGATTTTTAATTCCCTGTAAACCGCCCTGAGTCCTCAGGGAAAGGGCGGTATACAAATGCAAATATTAAATTAAATTAAATTAAATTAAAACATTCAAGCTTTTTGTCATAGAAGAGCGTTTGAGCCTTTAGTCACTTTGGTTGCCCTCTTCGATGCATCACTTTTTTTTCCAAATGTAATATCTGAGAGCAGCATATACAGAATTCTGGATGCAGTGTATCATTGCTTTGTGTGAAAGCACGACAATTTTGACAATTTTCTAGAGACTCCTATCATGGAACTTGACTTTTTCACAGCTGCCAGATATTGAGTTGATATGTTCGTCGTGCCATCCATTGTAACTCTTTAAGATTTTTCTCCAGGATGGTAAAAAGAGAACTCGGATCCCATCACACGTGCGGCTATCGTTAGGGCATTTTATTTTACCCATCGCTTCGCATTTATTTAAATTTAACTGCATTTGCATTTGATTAACCATTCTTCAGTTTAAATAGATTGTTCTGAAGCTCTTCTCGCACACGTGTTTTTTTGGGGGGGGCTATTTTGAATAGTTCAGTATCGTCTGCAAACTTGGTCAGTTCTGTTTCCCCAGGTCAAGACGCACCGGCATATCTTCTGCTGTACGGCGCACTGTAAAACATGTAAGATGTGCTACGTGTAATTTTCCTTTAATTCAATAGGAGCCAATCTTCTTCCAATACCCTTTTAAAATGCTACACATAGCGATGGTGGAGATGGGATGGAAAAAGCCATTTGTTTCCTCATAGGAACAAAGGATGATAATGACGTTAACCATTCAGTTGTATCCGACTCTTGGCAATTCTATGGGCCAGATCTCTCCACATCTTCCAATCGTGAGTTCTTTGAATTTTCTATGCTCTGGCTGGTGCCAGCTTTGATGGAAACCAGCCACCGTGTTCTTTGACAGCCTAGTTTCCTTTCACCGCTAGCTCTTCCAAGCAAAATTGCTTTCTCCAGTGATATAGAAACAAAATGAAAAAGTAAATGTAAAAATATGAAGCTAGAAGGAAAAGGTTACCCACTCGTATTTTTTTTTAGACATTGGTGACCCTAAACTTGACTTTTCTGGGGAAAAAAACAAAGTCATGAATTTAATATATAGTTGCATAAAAGAAGATGCTGCTATAAAGGTACTTAACAGTAATGAGCTTTAAGGCTTACATATTATTTAATGGTTCATTTAAAAAAAGTTTCATGAATCAGGTGATTAAGTAGCAAAATAATGTTAATATTGGGCAAATAGAAAATTAAATAATCCTATACTCATACTGCATATTTCTGAGAAGTGAACTGTTTGAATTCTGTAGGTTTCATTTTTAATGAATGCATTGTTTTCCACACAAGTATTACATGAAAACAAATATAAACCAATTTTATATTTCCAAAACTAATAAACAACATAATTCTAATCCTCTCTATGAAACCATTACAATCACATCTGCCTATGTGATTCCCTCCATTGTTCACAAGGACTAGCTGAAATTTCCCAGTCAGCAGCTTCTGCTTTTTAAATTTCAAATGTTGAAACCAAAATTACCTAAAACCAGGGCTTTTTTTGTCACAGAACACTCAGAACGGAGTTCCGGCACCTTTTTTGGATGGAACCTTGTAGGGTAGGCAAGGCGGATTGTATGACGTGTGTGAGTTCCGGCACCTTTTTCTTTTACAAGAAAAGCACTGCCTAAAACTATAGCCCATAAATGTGTCTTCTAAATCAGTGTTTTTCAACCACTGTTCCGTGGCACACTAGTGTGCCGCGAGATGTTGCCTGGTGTGCCGTGGGAAAAATTGAAAAATTCGAAAGATTTTTTTAAAAAAATGTCTAATTTTCGCCCACTAGGCGGGCGCCGGACTGTGTCCTGGGTATGGGGGGGGGTGGGGTTTTGACTCCGCCCTTGGCCAGCAGGGGCACCGATTGGCGCTCCTCAGGGGGACACCCTCCACTTTTCTGATGTCCGGGCTGTGATTGGTCCAGACTCCAGCCTGGACCTATCACAGTAGGACATCATCTTCCGACTTCCTTCCCGCCCGAGCACAGTGTGCGCAGCAGCGGAGAGAAGAAGACGTCGCGACTCGAGTCACCAGGAGGACCGGGGCAGGAGGAGACGGACAGAGACCAGGACTCGGCGGGAGTCGGCACTGTAGAGAGACCGCATCCGAATCCAGACCAGGCCGCAGGCCGCTACGTGTGTGTCTTTCTTCGATTCCAGCCAGAATATCAGCTTTGTGTTCAGCCAAACAGGCCCAGGTTGCGCACTGAATAAAGTATTTTATAATTTTTCATATTTTTGTTTACTTACTATTTCATAATAAAGTAATTATAAAATACTTTCTTTGTGTTTATTTGATTCCTATTCAAGAGAATTACTTTATATATAGTCAATATAGGCACAGAGTTAAATTTTTTAACATTTTCTAATGGTGGAGTGCCTCGTGATTTTTTTCATGAAACAACTGTGCCTTTGCCCAAAAAAGGTTGAAAAACACTGTTCTAAATGCCCCTGAGATGTTTGACTCCCTGATCATTTCTGGAAACTAAAGGCAAGACTTGCTGAAACACCAGAGGGTCAATCCCTATTCATTTCTCTCCCTAGATTTCTCCCTTGGTCGCCTGCCCTACATGCTGTAGGATAGAAATAAACTCGTTTCCTTTTTTCAACCCAGCTTTGATGCTCACCTGATTCCATTCTCTTCATTTTTCCCCTGTAAGCAAAACATCCAGGCTTAAGAACGTGGGAGAATACAGGACAATAAAAAATGCGTACTTCCTGACCAGTTTGTCTTCATTCCTCTGTTTTGCAATATCACAGTGCAAGTATCCACACTGAGATCAGTATACTTACATATCCTGCAAAGCTTTTTGGCATGTGCTACCCTGCTTCAATTTGGATTTCCCACTACAGCCAAAAATCTTTATTGGTAAAAAAAAAGTCCCAAATCTGCACTTAATAAGTTAATTTATTGCCAGTCACTTATACATGTTGATTTTTCACCTGTATTTTCAAACTGGTGGGCTACATGCCCTGAACAAAGAACTACAAAACATGTTGCATGGTCAAACAAAAGCATTTTTTTAAAAGATTTTAATCTGGCATTACTCTTCTCTATAGTTCACAATAGCCAAATATTTAAAGAAGAAACACAACTCCCTCTAAACTAATTGCAGATGTGTAATTTGGCTTTGCCAAAGAGAAGTTCCAAAACATTACTGATAACGAACAATAAAGTACCTTACAGGTCAAGAAATTAACTACTTCTGTGCCACTTGTTCTAACAGTCAGGTGCCTCTGTAATATCCTTTGAGTTTCAAATTTTACTTCCATCATATTGATTATGCAATCTAAGCCATGCTCAAAGATTCATATAATAACTATGCAATTCACATTCTGGAATATTTGGTGCTATTCACTCTCAGCTACCAAAAGTTGCTTTATCCAGTTATGATAGCAACTGGGTCTGGGATTACCATCACTAAATGGGTGACATCATGTAGGATGACAATCCTAGTAAACCCAGGTGCCCTTGTAACCCTCTGTAATGACCCTTAATGACTGTCTGGGTCATTCAGTGGGAAGAGGTGGGAGTCCAGGGTAAGGAGCATGGACGGTACTGTAGGTGGGCCCTGGGGAGTGTGGGCCACCTGGCAGGAGCCAAGGGTAGGCACTGGAGAGGGTGGCCGGGGGAACGCTATGGAGTACAAAATCCCTGGTATCTCATACTCTCTAGTGGGGCTCCTTGGGAGAAAAAGCGGCAAGAGCAACTTACAACATTATTTGTGACCTTCCCTGCCAGCTTCCCCATTGACTTGGCTTGTGGGAAGCTGGCAGGAAAGGTTGCAAGCGGCGATCATGCGACTGCGGCTCGCCCAGCTGCTTGAGCACCCAGATCATGATCACATGACCACAGGGGAATGCTGCAAGGACCATAACTTCATGGACTGCTCATAGGTCCCCCTCATTCAGTATCGTTGTAATTTTGAACAGTCACTGAACAAGTGGTCTTTAGTCAAGGACTGTCTGTATAGAATGTGAGATTTGTTGCTGGCGCCAAAGCAATCACAAAGCATCATAAATGATGATGCAAGATATTTTTGTGGTCTGGACTCTCTTAAATGTGTGGGGCTTCTACTTTTTACTTCCCTGCAGTTATAACTGCTACATAAAAGCAACCACAGGTTCAACTCCTCAAAAGCTAGAGCTAGCTAACCCTGTGGTTATTCTGGTCTGTAAAGCAACAGGGCTTAGCTGCATCCATACTGCCTCTGACTGTTTCCAATTCATGTTGGGAAGTAATCTAACCCAAAGTGGGTGGGGGAGGAAGGAGGGCAGCTGGAAAAAAAAGCAGCATCAAACCAATCCATTTACATAAGTCAGAGAAGCAGACTGACGGCCCTGATAAACCACTGCCAACTATTTCATTTGGCTATGAGCTAGAATACCCAAAGGGCTTGAATGAGGAATGTCAAAACTAGTCCAAACAGACCGTAGAGTGGAAGGAAGCTGACCCTACACTCATCAGAGCAAATCCAACGATCTAACAAATGAAGCAGCCCTGCGGCTATTTTTTAACATCTCCAGCTTTCATAAGGGCCTTGATAGCCCTCGCTCGCATCTCAAGCTCCAGGAGCTCCAGCTGCTGTGCTGATGGCTGAACATCATCTGCGGGAGGAACTGCTAAAGCTGCCGCCTTGGACTCTTTGGGGGAGGATTCGGCAAGGCCCAGGATTTCGTTGACGCTTTTCTCAATGTCTTTCTGAAGGTCATCAATCTGACCGTCCCCGCTTCCGACCGTCTGTTCTGGCACAGCTGGATTATCTTCTTCATGGCATGGTCCTTCAATGTCGCTGTCATATGCATCTGCATTGATGCTGAGAATGTCGCTATCTTCTCCTTTGCCTGCGGCATAAAAATGAACAAATTTAGAAGGCTCGCTGAAAAGGAAGAGCTGTTTTTCACCTTGCACTTGCTTCTGCACACAAATATTCCCTTGCTCAGATTTAAAGTATAAGAAAGGTCATCTATAAATTAAAAACAGGTTTCTCTCTTTCCAGCCCTCTCCCTACCCTAAGTCTGATTTAATTTAGACGAGTCTTAATGCATTTTTTTTATTCCAATTTACAAGAACATGCAGTAGTCCAAAGCAGCAGTGCTTGGAAAATTTATTCCATCGTATGGAATTGCATGATCTATTTTCCTAATTAAAATGTCATAAGGTTTTATATCATAAGGACGCGTCTGCATTTCAAAATGAAAGTTGATGTGGGAAGCCTCTGGGACTGACTACTGTTTATTATTTTAGAAGTAAATCTAATTCCTAAAGTGCAGTTTAAAAGTACTCTTAAAATTACTTTATGTACTGTAACGAAAATAGTTATCAGTACAGTAGTATATGTATTAGATATAGCTATGTAAAGACTTTCAGAGAGGTTTAGGCTTCAATTTAGATTTCCTTCATAACAATTACGGCATTCTTACCGTATTTGCTTGATTATATCTGATGGCAGCAATAGGCCTGATGAGGGCCAATAAATTAAATTTGAATCTTTAGAAGACAAAGCTGTTGTTCATGGCCAGATCTCTCATTCTAAAAGACCAGGTGCGTAATCTGGGGGTTCTCCTGGACTCACAATTTCTGCTCAAAGAGCAGTGGTAGTTGTGCCCAGGAGGGCTTTTGCACTGTGGCACGTTGTGCACCAGTTACGCCCTTTCCTGGACCAACAATCCCTATTCACGGTCACTCATGCCCTTGTCAATGCCTTCTACATGGCACTGTCCTTGAAAAGAATCCAGAAGCTTCAACTGGTTCAAATTGTGGCAGCCCACAATGGTTTTGTGTGTCATCTCCCCTGAAGGAGCTACATTGGCTACAGATTTGTTTCAGGGTCCAATTCAAGGTGCTGGTTTTCATGTTCAAAGCCCCACATGGCTTGGGACCAGGTTATTTGAAGGACCATCTTTTCCCAGCCACATCTACCCAACCGACCACAGCGGGAAGGCAGGGAATGTTGCGGCTCCCCTCTCCTAAGGAAACCCATCCAGCGGAACCAAAAAGATAGCGGCTCCCTCCCTGCGGAACATTGTCCCCGTGAAGATTGCCCCCAAATTGGACATTCTTTTGCAAGGTCGTGAAGATCTGGCTTTGCCAACAGACCTGGGGACCCCAGAGTGGGACCAAGCCATCAAATGGTTCGTTTGATTGTTGTCGCTGGGAGGGGTCAGGGGGGGTTACTGCTTTTTTATTGGCTTTGTATTGGCCCTTTATTCTTGTAAGCCAACTGGGGTCACTGAGAGTGAGTTGAGAAGGAGGCATAAAAAATTTCTTAAATAAACAAATGAAATACACTAAAATTTTGCCCTGGATATTCATAAGGCCTTTACACCTTGCTCCTACAAATGTCTATTTTCACTTCCCAATCTTCAATTATCCTGTACTGTATGTAGTGATCCATGGTGTGATAATGTGTAGGTTACTGTAAAATGAAATTGTTTTGGATGGTCCAAAATCATTAGGTAGTACAGAACTATCTTATACCTATTCTTGGTTACTTGTACGAGTCAATTATTGGTGTGGATTTACAAAGCCGTAAACAGCGTAGTGCCAAATAATTTGTTGGAAAGCCTTTCTCCTCTAATATATCATCTTATTAAGATTTACAGTGACAGTTTTCCTGCGGTGCTGACAGTGACTGCATATGTTCCTGATTCTGCTCTATAGTTTTAATATATTAAGGTTTTACAGTTGATACTTTAATTGTTATAAACTGCCTTTTGATTGCAGTGAGGGCATGGACTAAGGCTCAGAAATTTTAGAAGTGATTTCTATAAATACTAGGTCCCCATTTTATAATTCAACCTTCTACAACATAGAAATTCTAATACTAATTAAGGACACCTGTTTGGGAAAATCTATTTAAGTTACACCGCCTTTGACATTTCCATTGGGTTTAAGAATAATGCAGTAAGATAACTGAGGTACTAAAAATGTACGTCCCAAATTCTCTTGGATGTACAAAACCAGCTGTGAGGATCTTTTAATCCAGAGAAACTGAAGTTCTCAATGTTGCCAAGGTTAAGATGTTTGGATTTCAGCTCCCAGAATTCTCCCGTCAGCAGTTGAAGTGCACATATCTTAAAAGTTGCCAAGGTTGAAAAACATTGATCTAGAGCGTGGGTGTCAAACTCGCCACGTCACGTGACGTGTCGCGACGTATTGCAACTCTTTTTGCATTGCCAGCAATGGGGTGGGCGCGGCTACGGTATGATGAAACAGGCCCGCGGGCTGGCACTTTAACACCCCTGATTTCTAGAATGTGGATTTTAAGAAAGTTTAACAGAATATGTACAATACAAGAAGTAAGAATTCTGACATGACTATGCTTTGATAGTAAAAGAAAATATATATTTATATGACATTCAGTCATCAGGTACTGCGAATGGGCAGCCATTTATACTTTGAAGCCATCTGTTAATCATTTTATTTCTTTTTATTAACAGAGCAATTTAATCCAGCAAAGCAGTACAATGACAGGTTTCATAGGCAGAAAAATGAAGACACCAAGAGAGAAAGAACATGTTTTCCTGGATTAGGACAAAGTTCCAATTAGTTCAGCATTAACAATACCATCTATATACAGCAAGTCAAATGTCCTTTTGAAGCTAATGAAGATACTTTCAACATCTCATGATTCTATTCATAGCTATTATGGCTAAATAGCATAGTTTCTGCTGTGAATTTGTTAAAACAAAGTTATTTAAACACTTTCAGAAGTTATTTTCACTCTTTCTGACATAATTGGGCATTCTATGAAACACTCTTTTTTTTTTACTAACAATGAGCTTTAGCAGGTTTAAACATTTATGAAATGTTTTATAACCTTTCTATAAATGTCATAAGCTTTCTACCTTTTGGTCTTAATCTCTTTTAAATTGTTCTTTTCTGAATTTTTTCCAGCACAGAAGTTTCCCGATGACTTTCCATTCAGGTTCCAAGCTGGCTTATCTTTTCTCAATGCACCCCCTTTGACTGACTGTGGCCATCTGCTCAACTTGGCCAAAGAACACATAATGAATTGCAATACTTAATTGATAGTACTTAAAAGAACTGGCAAAATAATCACGTCAGGACCAATGTACCTCCATTGACCTACTCCCCCAAATTAGAGGCTCCTGTTACTTATCAAGGGAGTGGCAAAACGTTTACCCATCTTGGGGTATGTAGATCTGTAGGGGGTACACTGGTGTGCCACACTGCCAATTCTGAGCAAAGGCTCAGAAGGAACAGACTTGCAACAAAAATAAATAAAAAAAGTCCTTTCAACCTATAAATAAGAAGAAAAAAATATCAAGGAAACAGTTGGTCCACTAAAGAGAGAAAGGAAGTAACAGGCAGCAGAGAGAAAGCAGAGCTACTTCACTCATTCTTTGCATCGGTCTTCACGCAAAAAAGAAATTATAGCTGAACATAACTGAACCGAAACATAACTGAAAAAGACAGACTAGAAATAAAAGTTAAAATAAACAAAAAACTGGTAAGAGAACACCCGTCTGATCTTGACGAACATAAATCACCGGGACCTGACAGACTGCACCCCAGAGTTCTGAAGGAGCTGGCAGATGTCATCTCAGAACCACTGTACCATATCTTTGAAAAATCCTGGAGCACCGGGGAACTACCAAAGGATTGGAAAAGTGTTGATGTGGTTCTCATCTTCCAAAAAAAAAAGGGGGGGGAGGGGGAGAAAAAGACCCAGGAAATTACAGATCAATCAGCCTAACATCGGTACCTGGGAAGATACTGGAAAAGATAATAAAAAAAACAGATCTGCGAGCATCTAGAAACAAACAAAATGATGACTAGAAGCCAGCACGGGTTTGTTAAAAACAGATCATACCAAACCAATCTTATTTCGTTCTTTGAACAGGTGACTAAATCGGTGGACCATCAGAATGCTGTGGAGTGTGCTATACTTGGACTTCAGCAAGGCATTCGACAAAGTAGACCACAACCTACTTCTTGGAAAGCTTAAAAAATGTGGGATAGACAGCATCACCATCAGATGGATTTTTAACTGGCTAACAAACCGCACTCAAAGGTAGTCCTTAATGGTACTACGTCTACATGGGGGGAAGTAAGGAGTGGTTCTGTCCTAGGCCCAGTACTCTTCACCATCTTCATCAATGGCTTAGATGAGGGAATAGAAGGGGAACTTATCAAACTGGCAGATGACACTAAGCTGGCAGGAATAGCCAACACCCTAGAGGATAGGCTCAAGATCCAGAGGGGTCCTGACAGACTTGAACACTGGGCCCTATCTAACAAAATGAAACTCAACATAGGGAAAAGTAAAGCCTTACACTTAGGCAAGAGAAACCGAAACTACACATATAGATTGGGTGAAACCAAGCTTAATAGCAGCAACTGTGAGAGGGATCTTGGAGTCTTAGTAGACAATCAATTAAATATGAGACAACAGTATACGGTGGCAGCCAAAAAAGCCAATGCAATCCTAAGTTGCAGTAACAGAGGGATTCAATCAAGATCACGTGAGGTATTAATACCACTCTAAAAAGCCTTCTCTAGAATGAGTCCATGGAGTATAAAATCTACTTTTTAAACTCTTTAATTACAGAGCCATTTGATAAAGATACAAACATTAGGTCTGTAGGTACAAAGACAAGCATCACAGCATACAAATTATATCCTACATCCATTTTGCTATAAATTGCAGTTACCTTGCAACAGAACTAGAAGCCATACATGTGAAAGATCACATGTGAAAGACTCTGATCTAAAAATATGTAAATTAATTTTACTTTTCCACAAAGTAACATAATTGCTATATTTGCTTTTCTATTTAACATTCATTGTAAGTTGAGTGAATGATGTATGCAACACAGATTTAGCTTTAGGATGACATATTGGGAATTTCATCTTGGATATCAGCACATATCTAAGCACTTCAAAAACATTCCCCCAAGCAGTGTACAGACATATTTTGTAAAATGGAAGAAGGAACCTTTAAAGAAAACTATAGCAAGATGAGAACAGAGAGGTTAGAAAAAGAAAAAAAATGTTTGTGTGAATTAATGCACTTGGGCATCTATAGAGATTCTCAATCATCCTGTTCATGGTTGTCCCAAAGGTGCTTTTTCAAAAGACAATTGGACTTTTTTTGGTTTTTCCTTGAAGACTTCTTCAGTTATGACTGAATGGGGAGAATGGAAGGATTTATCTTCCTTGCAGTCATCTGGTCATTAGCATTCTCTCTGAGAGTAACTGAGGCCATTTGGATGGCCTCATTCTATTGTTGAGGCCACTTGGAGACTGCTAATGACCAAATGACTGCATGGAATATAAATCCTTCCATTCTCCACCATTTAGTCAGAACTGAAGAAGCTTCATGGATGAGAAACAAATTGTCTTCAAGGAAAAACAAAGAAAGTCCAGTTCCCTTTTGAAAAAGCATCTGTGGGATGCATTTGGGCATTAACAATCCCAATCTCAATCATTAGAATGAAAATCCTAGACATGTCTATCTAATCAGAGTTTATTGGGACAGGTAGACAATTATTAGAATTAAATGTTTGGCATTACTGGCTCTTCTCAAAATTACTCAGGTACTGCAATTTGAAGGTCGCTTGTCATCTTTACATAATAAAAAATTACTTTCCATTCACATCAAAGTCTGTCCAAAGACGGAGCAGCAGAATACATATTACTGAAATTAATCTACAGCAGTTCCAAACAACTTAAAGCAAGATTACTTTTTTTCCTCTTCAGTCGAAAGTAAGAGTGAGAAAGGCTTTAAAAAAACTATTCTAGTTTTAAATCTTTTCTGAAAGAAATGCCATAACTTTCACTGTGTACGTATGTGCGTTGGTCTTGTGTTTATGAGCTAGGAAGAAAATCTTTAGAAAAACATACTTTCTTTGACTTTTTATGATATAACTGGTATCTGGAGGGAGAAAAAAAATCAATACTGAACGCTAAGAGAAATGTATAATAAATGCTCTTGCCCATAAAGTAGGAAGTAGCTTTTCTTAAAAAAACTGGAAAGTAAAGCATTGCGCAAGTAGTTTTACAGATATTAGAAATATAGAATAAATAGGCAGCTGTAGCATATAAGGAGTATTATGATTTCCTCAGTAATATCAAAATGGCAAAACCAAAATAGCCAATTATGCCTATGCAAATTCACAGATCTCTGCTTGCAAGTTCTGATTTCAGAAATGTTACTTTAAGACTAATTTTGTGTCAAACTATTAGTAACCTTCTTTCAGAAAAATATATCTTTCTGATACATTTATTTTATGTACCGTGTGTGTGTGTGTGTGTGTGTGTGTGTGTGTGTGTGTGTGTGTGTGTCGTCAGGTTAGCAGAACCAGGAAAATCAGATGAACAGAACGTTAGGCCACCATATTAAATGCATCATACTTAGGGCGTAGGACAACCTTTGCAGTGTATGAAATATTAATTGTGATTTTCTATTTCCTAGTTACATCTGATTAGGTGTCATCAAATAGTTATGGAACCTTAGCAACCACGCAGATAGATATACTCCGAAGAGATCCTTCCCAATCTGGCCCTTCAAATGCTCCAAAGGTCAACCTATTGTTCATCTGTGTTGCTGCTAGATACCTTCCTTCTTTCCTTTTACCTTTAAGAGCATTATAGAGTTTTCTAGAGAAAAGCTTCATTTAACATGTCTAGTTTGATCATTTGAACCTGGTCACCTGCATCTTGAGTGATAATCGTGGACTGATCTTTGTTTGACGATCCATTTGTCTGTTTTCTTGACTATCTACAATATTCTCAAGAATCTTCTCCAAAGTTCAAAACCATGAATACTCCAAAGTTCCAAAAAACCATGAATACTCTTCCTATCCTGCTTCTTCAAAGTCCAACTTTCACTTCCATACAGTATCACATGTAAAGCCATTGCTTGTACGATTCTGATTCTTGTAGGAATACATACCCCAGCCTCTTTATACCTTTTTCAAGGCCTTCACTGATACACGACTAATCTGTGGCATATTTCCTGACTCTTGGTTCCTTTAGTGTAGATATCTGACCCTAAAAGGCATAAGCTACCCACCACTTCAATATGTTCATTGTCATCTCTGAGGCTAGTTAGTCTGTTATCATTAGTTTGGACTTCTCATTCTCTTCGCCAGTCTTCTCCTTGATTTTCATTACTACAGATCATTTGCATTTTCAGCTATTAGAGTCGTGTTTAATTTTGGTCTCCTAGGCTATTACAGTCATATATTTTCTTTCTTACTATTTCCAACTCTGGCATTCCAGTCTCCATTCACAGGCAGCATATGTTGTTTGCAGGTTTGAGCAATTTGAAATTGAACTTGACCATAAAACTCACCAACCTCCTACGTGAGTGGTTGGAGCATAAACTTTAAAACTGTCGCATTAAAGGGTTTTTCATAAAGTCTAATTGGTAGTACTAGGTCGCTAACTGAATTGTAGTCATGCTATAGCTTTCCTAACTATGAAAGCAATGCTGTTCCTTATTTCTCAGGTCTTGAGCAGTAAATAGCGCGATGCTCTGACTGAAAGTATTCAATCCCAATCCATTTCAATTTGCTGATGTCTAAGACGTCAATTTGTGGTCATTTTATTTTATCTTTCACTACGTTGATTTTCCTGTGTTCATGCTTTTTACGTTCCATATTCCCACTGAAAGTCTATTTTTGAGGCTTTGGATTTTTTTTTCTGCATGGCAGCATCAGCAACTAGACATCCTGAAGGCTTTAATCTAACCATGCCATAAACAGCATTGGTATTTTTTTATTTATTTTATTTTAATTCCATTTATATCCCGCCCTTCTCCGAAGACTCAGGGCGGCTTACAAGCTTAGCAGTAGCCTTCATTCTATGTATATGCCTGCTTATTAGGGCTTTCACACACACACACAAGCGGCATTATTACAAAGTCAGCTTAATTGCCCCCAACAATCTGGGTCCTCATTTTACCTACCTCGGAAGGATGGAAGGCTGAGTCAACCTTGAGCCTGGTGGGATGCAAACCTGCACTAATTGCAGGCAGCTGGTGTTACTTAAGGAGGCATTAGCCCACTGCTCCACCAAGGCATTGGTAGCCTGAAAGAGCTCTTCCTCAATAGCATATTAAGTGCATCTGGCCTTTAGGGGCTCATCATCTGGTGCTATATCATCCATCACTTTATCTTATGCATCACGTGCATATGTGGACGAGGGAGTTTTGGTAAAATACAGGAGTCATTTATATTGCCTTCTCCTGCATAGCCTTTGCCATTATCACTAAAGAGATCGTGGGCATCTTCCTATATTGTTGCTACCCAATGAAGCTGCCTACATGCTTTAACTGGGCAGCTGGAATGACCTTCACGCTCTGATGACCCTGTTGTGATTATATATTCTTGGTATGTATTCCCAACGTTCTTTGCTCATTCATGAACTGCCACCAGCATAGGCAGGGAGTGGGGGTGAATTACAGTTATTACAGTTATAAAACAAAAAGTTCAAAATCAGTAATTTGGAACTTCTGAAAAATCTACCCGTCGATATTGCCTTCTGAGAAATAGTTGTCAAAATAATAATCAAATATTCAGCCCGAACCTGCAAGATGCAATGTTTAATTTTCTACCACCTAAGAAAAGCAACTAAATATCAGGCTGCTAGAAACAAATGAGAAGTGTGAAAGACCAAATGAAATGGGAATCAATACGATTAAGGAATGGAAATTCTTTTGCCTTGCTACAGGGTAATAGTCCATATTTACTTAATATACCGTTCAACTAAACAGAAGCTCTTCAGTGAGAGATCAAGTTCCCCTCTGAATAAGCCTAGTTCAAAGATCAAAAGTTATGTTCCGGCATACTCATCTCTTTTTGTCAAAGGCCAAATGTTCCAAGTGAAAGAAGAACTGGCCTGAGGGAGTGAGGCAAAAGTATTTTTTTGGAGGAATCATTTCTCCTTTTCCTCTAGAATGAGAAGTTATCTGAACCTGAAGAGAAGTATTATCAGCACTGGTTTTTTTCTTCTTCAGTGCTTGAAATCTCCACAGATGCATGCTACACAATAATGACATAGCTGTAATGGTCTAAGAAATGTTTAATTAGTTGAGCTGCTTTATTCTTTTCTGCATCCATAATTTTACATAGCAATAAAAGTCTCTGATGGTATTTTTCTCATTTTCCTTCTCATTTTATCAAAATGAGAAAACCCGTATTTATACTTTCAACTAAAATTGTGAAATTTATTTCTGGGTTCTTAATTTCTCTCTCTGAGTCATTTTTTCTTGGCTTTTCTATTTTTCATCTTCAGCATCACAGTGTAGAATAAGAACAGTTACTAAGTTTTGCCATTTTATGTTTGCGCATTCTCCAAAGCTCCTTAAAATCTAACATCCTGACTGGCACTGTTGTCATTGCCTAAAGCCATCATGAAACGGTGGCTGATAAAGTCATAAAAGGACAAAGAAGTAATCATCTGCAAGAAGTCATCAATTCCCCCTGATAGCAGAAAAGAAAGGGAGCAAATCTGCAGGAAACATGTCAATTCAAAGGTCACACCAGAGTGCAAGAAAGCAGTATTTAAACTGTTCCTTAGAAAGTCACAGCATTTTACTAAAGCTGGGTTGCCTTATAATTCTATTTAAGTCAATTTTTCTTTATTGGCTAGCACAGAAAAATGAAGTATTATTTTCTAAGGAAATAATTAGTGGCAATATGTATCCTAATAAGATCTTATTTGATCCAATCCTATAGTTTGTTGCACGTGCCTATCATCGTCAAAAGATAGACAGGGAACTGTTGAAATTCAAACAGACCCATAGATGGAATTTCTCACTGAATTCGTACCAACTGCCACCAATAAAATAACTTATCCTCTCCCCTACAATTTCTAATGTGCATTGTTCCTGTCAATTTTCCAAACTCTACAAATCTGAGGTATCAAATAGGTAGGTTAAAATATTCTGAAAGTCCTACAGGAGATAGGGCATCTGGTGAGAATTCTGGGTGCTGAAATCCACAAAACTAGGGGAAAGAATAAAGTCTGTTCTATGTCTACAAAGTAGTAAAGGATGGAGTTTATCCTCATCACAACTGTGAGATTAGGAACACCATTTTTCTTTTCCCGCACAGTTGAATGAGAATCATTCATTAACATGAAATGACAATTGTATGAACAGCAGGACAATGCTGCTACTGAAGTTCACCTGTTCAATCCGTTCTATTCTACCAGGAAGAAAAACTCAGTCAAAATCACAGTTAAAGAATTGGCATTATGAATATTGAATTTACCTGATGGGAACGTGCAGCCCATCTATGCCTGTCCTTCTCCTTACTTGACAAATAAAAAGTAATTCAAAGTTTTATATTATTCTGAAATATATTTTTCCAAATTAATATGTAGTGCTAATGGTTCTTCACAATATAAATAGTTATATACAAGTATTTATATGCATGCACGGAAAGTTCCCCACCCACCCAATTTTCAATCACATCACATCCTCTTCTATATTCAGGATACATAACACAAGAGAGTTTGATTTTCTCCAATCCCTACCTGGTTTCGAATCCAGCCCTTCCAATTTGTTTTCTTCCTTCAAAGATGACGTGGAATCTATGCTATTGTCTTGCCTGAGAACAAGAACACATTTAAATTAGTTTGCCTTTTATAATTATAAAATAAGCACTTCAGTATATCAATACCTGCTTAGCGCCCTGTTTTATTGCTTGATTTATGTAATGACATAATCATAAATAATTGTAATACAATGAAGCACACACAGTGACAGTTTTCAGAAAAAATTACGTTAGTTTCCCTAGCCTGCTACTTTTCCCTTTAAATGTGATAGGGCCAGTACTTTCAGAATTCCAAGCCAGCTTGAGAATTAGGAACTTATGGTCCCAATATACCTGGAGGGAACCAAGTTGGATAAAGCTGAACTTGATGCAGTGAACCCAAAGAATTAGTTTAGAGGTTTCTGAAGGCATAAGACATTTTGATATTATTTGGGCATAAGAGGTAGACCTTATGCCACTGAAAATGCACTATATGAACATTGTTACCAGTAAAATAGTCAAATGCAAAAAAAAAGGACTGATTCCCATTTTTTAAATATGTATGAAAAAAGAAGGAGGTGGGGCTTCTGCTCAAAATCTTTACTTTGGACAACAGTTAAGAGAGAGGAAGGTTTGCCTTTCTTTGCAACTACGTAACCTAATGAGTCCAGGAATATAGTAAGCTTATTTACTACCTCAGAGTATTGCGTGGCTATCCATACTACCTGCAAGGGATGACAATTGATAATCTCAGTATTCTGCATAGAATAATATCTAATATATTGAACAATGACCTCACCCCAAAGATATGTGCTATTGTTGATTCTCTGAATGGGCTATATGACCCTTTGTAGAAAAAAGATCCATCCTTGACCTCTTAATAAAATGCTTTCCCGGCTCCATCTTCCCAGAATTGGCCTTCAGCATTTAAGTCCTAAAGAAGTCTGACTGAAGAATTCAGAAGGACTAATAACCTACAAAACATCTGAAAACAATTACCTTTATGAATGGCAGGCCCACAAAGCCTCCAGCAGTGAATCTGTCTAGTGTTACTACCTTCAGAAGCAGAATCTTAAAAGTTAATTCCTTCTACATCAGATAGGATTTAAAGGTTCCCCAGCAAGCAGTTTTAGGATCAAACTACGATGCCTCAAAATAAACCCACTGTGTTAGATAAGAAGTAAATGTAAAATTCACTTGAGGGTCTATCCTCAGAGAACTGCATAAAGAACCAAATTCAAACCTTTCATGTAGTACTTCTCAGTGCTACATTTGCAACTGCTAACACCATTGCTACCATCACAGTGATGATAAGGAATACATTTTAACAGTAACTTAGCCTTTTTTCCCCAAAACTGAAAAATTATTTCAGGAAAGGCTATTATACAATCTGCAACAAGGAATAGCCTAGCTCAAAACTGTGGCAAGGACATCTCTTTAAAATAGCTTTGTAGGTTTGACATAAACTGTCATAGAACTGAAAGAAAAATAACACATTTTCTTACAAGAGTTGATGAGATGCCAACTTAAAAGAGATTTTTTACATGCTTTCACCTTAATGTGAGGATTTCTACTGTACAGTGAGGGGAAACTGCTAAATGGAGGCACCTTATCTGTTGTTTAATTGTCTTTGTACAAAGTAGTAACAGAAAAGACAGACTATAAAACACACTTGAGAAAACAGGATACAGCTCTCCACAGGATTTTGAAATC
This sequence comes from Vipera berus, assembly GCF_964194415.1. Lineage (NCBI taxonomy): Eukaryota > Metazoa > Chordata > Lepidosauria > Squamata > Viperidae > Vipera > Vipera berus. The sequence goes on from NC_138203.1 coordinate 84,709,496, forward strand.
AAGGCAGCTTAGTTCAGTTGCTGAGCTTAACAAGCATTTTAGTCATAAAGTTATTTTATACAGTATTTATATAAGTAATTTTATACCTGAATTATTTTGTCCAACCATTGCAAAGTACATATTATGTTAATATACATACACAATCAAACCACTCAATGACACAGCAGGTCAAAGTTAAACAAAAATAGCAAAGAGTCTTCTGTTCTTCAAACAATCTTATCATGGAATAATCTTATACCATAATAATTCTGGTAATGTTTTAGATGCCATAGGAATCCCCGTTTGTAAAATAACAATATCATACCATAGTGCCATAAGACCATTCGCAGGACTTTTACCTATGTCTACCTATTTTAACTATGCAAAACATCAAGGGTACATACAGTGTTGAAATTATCTCATAGCTGGACATGCTAACAGACCATTGGAATTAAACTCAAACTGCAACATCCTTAAAATTGCAGTACCCTTCCAATACAAAGTTAAATACCAACTATTCAAAGTAAACTACAATTATAGATTTTTTTATTTATGTTGGCAAACAGGAAAAGGGTATTTGACAATTACACCCCTGGCTTTTTATTTCCTCTTTTCTAACTGAACATAGGATAAAGACTTCAATTTCTCAATTAGATGGTAATGCTATACTCAAGCGCTTCCTATCAGCAAACTAAAAAGGATGTTTGGGGCAAAATCTACTCTTATTGAAGAAGAAACTACCCAAGGATATAGGTTCCCTAATAATAAAAATCTTTCTTCCTTGAAACTTGCTGCCAAATTTCATTCAGGACTCAAAATTGTTCGTTTGGCAGAAGCCACACAGTCAACTTCTTTTGTTCTAATTATGTGGCTTGTAGTAGAGGTCATGGAAATGGTTACAGTCAACCTATTTAGCTATGTCATTTTTCTGACAACTGAATAGACTGATACAAAACCATCTGGGAGAAAAATGTAGTACCTGGTTTCTATCAACCACTTCAGCAGAACAGTACTGTACATATACTAATAAGACAATGTGTTGTCCAAAACACTATCGCTGAGCAATTCTTTCCTGTCACATGCAGAATTTCTGATAAATTCTTTTAATATACATGCATTTTCTGCCATCTTGTGGCTAAATGGTATACCTTTTAGGGACCACATTTCCTACTTAATTTTTACTTTAACCAAACTAATCCAATTTATAAAGTCATTACAGCATGCCTTTTCACATAAATTAATATTGTTTAAGATTTTAAGGTTGTATCACACAATTCATTCAAATTGCTGACAAAGATTCCTTACAAGTATTTATTTCCTGGAAAATGTTGCTTCCTCACAACCTACTATATTCTAAAAAATAATATTACCATATCTATTTATATCTAAAGATTTTATTAAATAGTGCCTGGTTGCTTTTTACTTTTTTTAAAAAAATCAAGAAACAGACAATTTCAAAGTCACTTATGGAAAAGCCAGTGAAGGCAAAATGACTTAGATTAGGTTGATTTTTCTTCCTTTCCTGCTATGATTTTACAATAGCCTTATAACTGTCCTATTAGCATATGTGTGTATCTTCTGAAGACTTATAACTCCCAATAAACAAGTTAACTATAGGCTTATACTAGACTGGAGGGGCAGAAAGAGAAATCAGATCTACAAAAGATGTATGTTAGTAAGGACTTCAGATAACTCAAAATGATTATTATCTGAGAAGCAACACAATCTCTTTAGAAGGGATAATGTTGGAATGTGTACCTTTCTGCCTTCCAGGTGTATCAAAGCAGATTACAATTCAAGCTCAATTTCAATACTTATAATGCCATTCCCTGCTATGAATGCAGTTCAGAAAGCAAAGACTCCCAATTGAAGACTGCAATTCTATATACATTCAGAGAAACAATTTTAAAGTTAGGATTTAGTTTGAAATAAATAAGTTTACTGTACACATACGCAACCAAGAAAAAAGTATTTCTTATAAGAAAAGCATACAGCACACATGAAGAGGTGATCTATGTATTTATCAGATTTGAATACAGTCTGATTCCTAACAGTTCTGGACAGCTGATTAAAATACATGAGGAATAGCTGAATTCTAATATTTGAATCTAGTAGATAGGCAATTTTACTTCTTGATTCAATAGTATCTGCTCAAAATTCAATTAAAAAGCACTACAGGAAATAAAAAAATTGCCAAATTGTATTAATAGGTAGGGTTCCATTGTGTAAGATCAATATTTTAAAAAGTACTATTTAAACTGAATCACAGCAAATACTCTCAAAGTTACTATTTAATCACATTTTAAAAAATAACAAAACAATTATAGAATTAACCATCATTATAGTTTTGCTGATATGCAGTCCTTTATTTTTTTAGAGTATTTTCATCTGGGTTTCACAACATTTTGTCATGCTTTATGTTTAATTAATTGCACATCCTATAGAGCTCACCGAGGCTTTACACAGAACTTTGCAGGCTTTCATTTCTCTGATTTTTGCAATATCCACAACAGTTGTTCATTTGCCATATTGCAGCAAGATTTCATAAATTTTCACCAACGTTTCTACAGTTCATCCAATGTTTTGACAAAGTTTCAGTTGGAATTTTGCTGACATTTTGTAAACATTTCCAACTAAAGTTTTAATACAAGACAAAAGTTAAAACAAACTATATAAGAACAAATATAATTAATTTATTTATTTTTATTTTTATTTTATTTTAATCCCATTTATATCCCGCTCTTCTCCGAAGACTCAGGGCGGCTTACAAGCTTAGCAGTAGCCTTCATTCTATGTATATGCCTGCTTATTAGGGCTTTCACACACACCCCAAGCGGCATTATTACAAAGTCAGCTTAATTGCCCCCAACAATCTGGGTCCTCATTTATGGGCAATTACTTACTGACTGGCTGGTTCATCTATTGTCTTTTCTTCAGCACCATTGGTCTCCTCGTCGCTGTCAGAATCCGCCCCATTCTCACCTTAAAATAAAAAGTCAATATGAGATGTTATGTTTTGGTAGCATTTTTCTGTCTTAATGTTATCCACCAATAAATATTGTTATCGCTGTCAAGGAAGAGGTAGTCCATCTGTTTCAGTAAGGGACTTGAAATAAGTAATCTCAAATTGCAATCAGTGAAGGAAATATCTGCATTTTATAGACAGTTGGTAATAAGAGGTACTGCAAGCTCTAAAGTTATACTCTATCCTAGAAGAGTAGCCGGCTGTTTTAAGATAAGCATTGGCTAGCTAGTAGTTGCTCCATATTTATACCCAAGGGAAAAATACCCCACATTAATGTGGCACCATGGTTATTGCAGGCTAATTCTAGTGCAGGCAGTTTGATTCTCACTGGCTCAAGGTTGACTCAGCCTTCCATCCTTCCGAAGTGAGTAAAATGAGGACCCAGATTGTTGGGGGAAATACGGTATGCTGACTCTGTAAACTGCTTAGGCAAGGCTGTGAAGCACTATGAAGCGGTATATAAGTCTAAGTGCTATTGCTCTTCTTCATGCACAACAACTCTATCATCTCCAACGTGGAACCCTGCAGAAGCATTGCTAATAAGCATAGGCAAAGTTTTATCTTAGTGTAAGTTATCATCTGACCACTCAGAACCTACAGCTGGTCCAGAATGTGGAATCACGGGAAGTTATGGGCATACCTGGATATGCCCATGTTAATCCACCTCTCTGTGAGCTGCATTGGCTTCCAATAAGCTTCCCGGTTCAATTAAAAATGCTGCCGTCTATTAAACCTCTTCATGGCGCAGAGTTAAGTTATATGCAAACCATCTGTCTCTTATTAATTCTGTCTGTCGGAACACATAATGAAATGCATGGATAATCTTGAGAATAGGGGAGAAGAGATGTTGCCCGTGAAACTATTGAACAAGAGAGACAGAAGCCCACAATCGTTTAATGGTCAAAGAAAGAAACTTAGAAAGGACCCGCCCTAACAGGGCTAGCAGTTAAAAGTGGCAGGCAGGAAGTCTGCATTTTTAGACTTGCAAGATTCTGTTCATGTAGCCTTACGATGAAGTAGACTTAGCTCACCTAGTTGTGCTTCTTATATAGTTTACCCGGGAGTTCCAAACCAACAAAGCCAACAGAGTTGGCAGAAATCAACTCCTTTCCATCGAGCAATGGACTCAGAAGGAATACTTTCCAAGTCATGGTGCCTGCTTACCTCCCCACCACACCCAATAATTTGATGGAACAGTTTATCTCCCAAAATATGAATGGAGATCCCACTGACCTTTCAGAAAGCATTGAAGAGCTGGCTATTCCCGTAAGAATTTGGCCAGGAGCCAAAATGGAGACATCTTTAGATATATGTTTTATGGCACTGAATGATTGTCCTTACTTGTTTTTAAGGTTTGATATTGCACTTGGTTCTAAATTTACTGTAAAACTGCCCAGGTATTTTGAATTGCACAACCATATAATTTGAATAAACAAAAACAATCCTCATTAAGACGCATATAAAAGATACATGCAAAACAACTTCCCATTTTTAATTTGCAAAGTAAGAAAAAAGGCATTACATTTGTGAGCAACTGACTCTGAAAATATTAATCTTAAATTTCCCTACCTTTAGAGATTCTAGCCACATTTCCCTGTATTTGCTAGAAGTGCCTTATCCTAATTATATTATAGACAACTGCTGTATTTGTCGACTGCATATATAAACATTCTTTTTTACTTAGTGTTCATTGGGGATCCACAATTTCGAAAAAGACTCTGCTGCTTTAGGACTATATAAATATATCACACAATAAAATCATAGTATAATTAATGAATGTGGTTCTTTAAATGCCCATATCTATATATTCGGGACTACTAATTTGGGCTGAGCTACTCAATATCGTCACAATGTCTCAGTATTCACATCTACCTTTAGTGGGAGAAACTGCCCTTGATGCCAAGTAAGGGCACTGGCAATTCTCTTACTCATACTGCAATTACAAAGTAGAATTTATGCTTTCTTCATAAGGACAGAGTAAATGGATGTTTGATGTTTATATTCTAGTCCCATCTTGCTTTCCCTACAGTAACTGACCTTCTCTATCAACATCTGCCATCACTTCACTTCTATTCAGACTTTGACTTTATTTCATCCAAATCATATAATATCTTCCTCAAATCCCAGCATTGGTTTCTCATTCTGTCCTGCAGTACAATTTCCTTGTCTTTATCTGTAGGTCTGGCAGAAGATTGGGCTGAAGCTATTTTAATAGATAGGCAATGTCGATGAACAGTTGGAAGATATAAAAATGGGAGCTGCTCTTCTTTCGGTAAGACACAAGAATAAGGAGGAAGATGCTTCTTGCATACTTGGCATGAAAACTCAGTGCTTTTCGCATACTTGGCCTGAAAAAAGCCCTAGGTTTCAATCCCTGATATTATCAGTTGCCAAATCTTGAATTTGAAAATGTAGCGATAATTATTGCATGTCAGTGCAGGTAGTCCTCAACTTGCAACAGTTTGTTTAGTGACCATTCAAAGTTACAACGGCACCGAAAAACATTTTTCACATGACATCGCAGCATCCCCATGGTCACATGATCAAAATTCAGATGCTTGGCAACTGATCCATTATTTAAGATGGTTGCAGAGTCCCAGGTTCATGTGATCATCTTTTGTGACCTTCTGACAATCTAAGTCAATGGGGAAGCCAGATTCACTTAACAACTGTGTTGCCAACTTAACAACTGCAGTGATTCACTTAACAACCTTTGGTAACCAGTGGTAAGAAAGGTCGTAAACTGGGGCAAAATTCCCTTAACAAATGTCTCACTTAGCAATGGAAATTTTGGGCTCAATTGTGGTCATACGTCGAGGACTACCTGTATAGGCAACACTTCCCTAATCAAGGTGCCCTTTAGGTGCATGAACTTCAACTCCCAATGACTAAGCTATCTGGATGATTCTGGGGATTAAACTCTATGAATAAAGAGGGCGTGCATGGTGGAATAAACACCACTAAGATAGATAAAGTAAAGGCTTAGCTCATGGGACAAGGCAATGCCCTAGGGTCCCATCTTTAAAATTTCCTATAATTAAAAAACAATTTGCTTATTTGATAGTTGGTTCGTTCTACTTTTGTACAATACAGTATAAATTGTTCTACTACTGTATCACCAAATCAAGGGACAGATGAGTTTCCCAAACATGCATAAAAGATAAAATAAATAAAAAACCAACCAGTTATTAATCAAAAATATGCAATTAAAATAATACTAATCATAAAAGTGAATAAACTAATAACAAAATCAATACTAAAATAACATAATTAGTCAATTTAAGTAACTTCAAGGTAAATTAAAAATGGCAATAACAAACTATTTACCAACCATTCTTCAGAAGAGTTCCATTTTATTTGGTTCCTGGATTGTTACAGATATGGAAGACTATTCCAGTAACAGTGACCGAAAAACAGTGTCTCCTGGCCTCCATTTCTCTAATTTCACTCATATCCCTGCCATGTGACATTTGTTCCTTCTACCCAAAATGCCAATCTCCCACACAGGATGACTGAGCTTTCGCAAGCAGATAAGATTTGCTAGGTTTTTCATATAACCAAGCAAGAACAAGGGTGAAGCAGAGACTGGATTTATCACCTTCATAGTCAACAAGCAGCAAAATAACTCAGCCGAAAAGAACAGGATCGGTATACAAGCCACGTTACAGGTCCAAGTAATCGGCCTTAGAAAACAAGGCAAAGGTTCTGGTTACTTGGTCAAGTAAAGAAGTTGTTTCAAACACTCAGTTACTTCCAATTCAAATCTCCTTCCTAAATCAGATGGTACATATTGGCTCATGTCACATTGCCAGTTCAGCTGGAAACAACAGTGGGGTGTAGGACAACTCACTGTGGCTGACTCGGCGCGGCCAACTTGACCTCGGCAACTTGCTGTGGCCAACTTGCTGCAGGACAACTCTCTGCAGAAGAAGAGCTATACTAACACTGAAGAAATGGTGGAATAGAATCATTAAACAAAGGATGCAAAAGGAGGGACAAAATGAAATGTGAATGACATAAATTAAAATAATCTTTAATGATTTAACTACTTAAATTACTGAATTATCCCGCAGCGAGTTGTCCCAGAGTGAGTTGGCCACGGCAAGTTGTCCTGCCGTGAGTTGGCTGTGGTGAGTTGGCTACACTGAGTTGTCTGCAGTGAGTTGGCCATGGCGAGTTGGCCGCATCAATTTGTCCCATTCTGCAACAGTGACTCCTAAATAGACAGTTATTCCAGATAAAACTTCTCGGCTTTTTCACAGCCTCATTCTTGCCACTGCTCGCTTGAAATTGGAAAGTGCTTGGGGGAGCCCTAAGTGACATCAAAAGCTAAAGATAGCCCAGCAGTAGGAGCCATTTCTTTCTCACTTGCCCTGCTGCGTCCTACTTTGCAGAACCATCAGTCCCAATTCTCCTCTGCTTCCTCCTAAATCTTTTTGTTCTTCTTCTGCAGGAAAGGAATGATCCTAGATAGGATCCTAGATATGACTTGACAGAAACGAAAGTTGTTTCTTTTTTTCAGATAATGCAAATATATTTAGATACCCATACAGTACCAAAATGATCAAACTTTGTAATTCTAAGCAAAGCATATATATTTTGCATTCTTAAAGCAAAGGCTACTGATTCCTTTTGCTATGAATTACTACACAGTCTGAAACTCAATAATTAATCTAATGGCACCACATAAAATAGAGGGCTTCAACTCTATTCGTCTCTAATTCAGATATTTTAATTCTGATTTTAGTAACTATAACTGATGTCTAGAAAGACGCATAGGTTTTAATCATGTAATATATATTTCCAGACCATATATATGATCTGCAGATAAATCCTGCTGAACTCAGTAAAAGTTACATCTAAATAAACATATACATGGTATTTAGTTTTTTACTACAAAAATATTTCTAATTTTCTTAACTGATACAAAGCTGTATCCTCATCTAGTCTTCAGTAGTTGTTACTCTCAAGTTTTACAATAAGCAGTACTAATTTTAGTTCAGTATATATGATTTTACCTTCAAGAATTTTCAATAACTTCTTCTCCGACATAAGTTCCAACTGTTCAAGACAAAGCCTTTTAATTTCTTCTATAGAGCAGTTCTAAATGAAATAAAAAAGAAATGTTTCTATACAATAATTAAAACAAGAGATACTTTAGGTATGCCAAATTTAAGCACGTTTGAAACAAACTTAAAATCTTATAATTAATTACTAATTAAATCTAAACTCACTAAAACAAAAAACTAAAAAGTTGGCTTTAAACAGTAATATTAAAATAAAATAGTGTCATAAAACAATGTAAAAATAATAGAAATCCAAATATGCATGATTTAGAACTTGAATATTGTTTTTGAATAGAAGGAACACAATTAAAATGATAACATTAACCTAATACATTATTAAATCATGATAAATATTCATTAAACTATTGATCAAAAAGTTACACATATATGTAAGTAATTATATATTCTTTTTATCAATCTGGGTTTGTTTTTAAAATACATATATTGGATTAAATCAGAAAAGTATAAAATATAGTGAGCTATCCTCAATATACTAGAAATCCACTTGCTCTGCTATTTTTAGATGATTGGATATATATATTATTTATATTTATTGGCATAATAATTATCATTACGGATTAAAGACATGTTTTACATGGAATCATAGAATCACAGGGCTGGAAGGGACCTTAGAAAGGGTGAGCTTTTTTGGATTAAAGTTCAAGTTTTGTTTGCAATCTTTTTCTTTTTTTCTTTTTTGTTGTGTTTGGAATAATTATAGATGTGGTACTGGAAGAGGAATGGTCGATTACAGAAGAGTTGACTTTAAAGTTTTTTGATTTGGGATCCTTGGTTAATTTGGAAAATTATTTGTAAGAATGTTATATCATGGAATGGATAAAATGGATGGAGTTTATTTAGGATAAGTATAGGGTTGAGAAGGGTTTTTTTTTTCTCTTTTTCCTTTTTTTTTGTCTTTAATATATGTTTAATACTATCAAGGTTTGTTCCATTCTATATAAGCTAGAGAGTGTCCTTTTCTTATTCTAGTTTTTTTATATATATATATTTAATATTGTTAAGGTTTGTTTTATCCTATATAAGCTAGAGAGTGATGGATTTTAGAATTTATAGTTGTTAGTATATGGTTGCTTAGGTTTGCTTTTTTTTATATATATATATACCTTGTATTCAGCTCTGGGAAGTAGGGGGGGGAGGGGGGGAGGTAGGGGGGGAGGAGGGAGGGGGGAGGTAGGGGGGGAGGAGGGAGGGGGAAGGGGGGTTTTTTAAAGGAAAATTGTATTTTAAAACTTTTCAATAAAAAAAAAAAGTTACACATATATGTAAGTAATTATATATTCTTTTTATCAATCTGGGTTTGTTTTTAAAATACATATATTGGATTAAATCAGAAAAGTATAAAATATAGTGAGCTATCCTCAATATACTAGAAATCCACTTGCTCTGCTATTTTTAGATGATTGGATATATATATTATTTATATTTATTGGCATAATAATTATCATTACGGATTAAAGACATGTTTTACATGGAATCATAGAATCACAGGGCTGGAAGGGACCTTAGAAATCTTCTAGTCCAGTGATGGAGAACCTTTTAGAGACCGAGTGCCCAAACTGCAACCCAAAACCCACTTATTTATCACAAAGCCTGTATCAGCATTATGGTGCCCTGGGGGGGGAAACGTGACCCACTGGGTGGGTGTGGCTACAGTGGTCACGGCAGACTGGGTGAGCATGGCTGGGGCCAGTGCCTCACCATCTCTGGGGCATCCCCGGGGGGGCCAACGCCGCTTGCTCGCTCACTTCCTGCCCTGTTGCATCCCAACGCCACGTGCTCGCTACTCTGGCGAACTCTGCTGGGGCAATGGCACGCATGCCCACAGAGAGGGCTCTGAGTGCCACCTCTGCACATGTGCCATAGGTTCGCCACCACTGTTCTAGTCCAACCCCCTGCCTTAAGCAGGAGTCCTTATTCCCTCTAAGACAAATGGCTGTCCATTTTTCTTGAAAACCACCAACAATGGAGCAGCCACAAGTCAGGAAGGCAAGCTGTTCCACTGACTAATTGTTTTCATTGAAAACAGAATGATCCAGATTGCAATAGAGAGAACTACAGAGAAAACAGAGTTATGTGGAAAAATTGGCAGTTTATATATCAGTGATATATAAAACAGAGAGAACATGCCGAGATCCACATTTGATGCAGAAGATACATGTTGGGATGTGTCTTATACATCAACCGTTGATTAAAGAGAAAAAATGTTTTGGAGTAAGTGCTAGTGAATAATAAAAATGATCTATGAATTATGTTCAGTAAAGCTGTTTTGTGGTAAAGTTACTATTTTTTTCAGCCCTAGTAATTTGCCCTTGTCTGAAATAGATTTGGAACTTGCAATCATCACCACAGCTATTTTATGAATGGACATCCCAGGGTGACCATTCTGGATACTCAGAATTCCAATGTGTTTCCTGGCCCCAAAGCATTTCCAATATAAGAGATGTACTTTTTTTATTGTCAGAACAGTCAAGGGGTCAAGAAATCCCACAAATGTTTAGCAGTTTCACTTTCTGAAACCATGCCAACAATCTCAACTTTTTTCCTAGTAGACCGCAAGTTTAACATAAACCTATCTCTACTGCAGTCTTCTAAGCAGGCATTGTTTCTGGGTATTCTGAAAAAAAAAATTACAATTGCTGATCTGTCCCCTTTAAAAAAATATTTTAATTTAAAAATATTTTAAAATTTTTAAGAATAATTTTACAAAAGTAATTATTCTAAAGAAAAACAGAGATAGATTTAGGATATCACAACTGAATATCACTGCCTTTCTCACCTAATGAAAGCTTCATCAATATTCTTAAGAAGCACTGAATAGTAACACCTTAATGTTGCTTCCGTTTTATTTTTAAATCTTGCTTGCTTCTGATTTCTAGTTAGTTATTTCCAGGCAAAGATGTCAAAAATCCTTTGGGAGTAGTATGTTCTTTAATTATAAATGACTTATTTATAAACTGCCAGGTTGCCACATTCTTATCTGGTGTTATGTCCAATTAAAGAAAAATTTCAATATCCCCTTGGAAAAGCTGTAATTATATATTACATTATTCCATATGCCACAGTAATTAACATTATTTACATTTCCAGTCTGATTTATTCCAAGGACTGTACATCAGCATTTATACCACAGAATTTATTAATATACAACCATATACAAATATATAAACACTAGCTGTCTTTACAGCAGTCTTAATAGCTGAATTATTTAATCCATATAAACCACTACTGAACCATCTTACAATTATATAAGATGCACACCAAATAACGATGCAGAGTTTAATTGGCAGGTTAATCAATTACAGCTTACTTGATGAATCAGTGAGAACTTTAATCAGTAAAAAAAATCACCCTGTAATTGGTACGGTTGTTAAGACTGAGATAAAGATGTCTAGTTCTGAAGATATTCAAATGTTGGTGTGGTATTTCAATAAAGAATAGATAACAAACAGAAAACAGTAATTTCCTTTCAAAAAATATATGGTAGGTAAAACCTTTTCTTTTAACTTTTTTTAAAAATGTGCACAGTTGTGGAACAATTTGGAGGAAAATAAACTAAAGCCACACCTTACTTCAACTGAGAAAAGGAATGTCATCCACAGGCAGAGAATGCAAAAGTTATAGTTTTTGAATATGAAAAATGCAAGAAATTAAGGATAGTCTGCCCAGGTGATAATGGAGAGACGGTTTAACATTAAATCTTTAAAACTGATTAAAAGCAAATTGGCAAACCCTACATTCTGTACTCTTAATTTCTGGCTTACTAAACCAAGTTATTTTATCCAATTTACCATATTTCAAAAAGGTCCCTACACTGAAGTACACTTTTGAAAATGTTTGGTTTAAAATACATTTTCAACCCTAATTAAAGGTAGGTAGTAAGTAAAAAGAATACAGTACCATCATTGTGATAAAAAGATATAGTAAGTTTTAAATTATTACATTTAATATCAATCTGTATTTAAAATTTTATTAACTTGCCATATCTCGTGTGTGTGTGTGTGTGTGTGTGTGTGTGTGTGTGTGTGTGTGTCCCAAAGGTGCTTTTTCAGGAGGCAACTGGATTTTCTTGTTTTCTTTGAAGACATTTTGCTTGTCATCCAAGAAGCTTCTTCAGCTCTGACTGGATGGTGGGGAATGGAAGGATTTATATTCCTTGCAGACAGCTGGTCATCTGCATTCTTTTAAGAGAATCACTGATGCCACTTGGGTGTTTGTCTGTGTCCTCAGGATGACCTGAGTAGTGCAAATGGGTGTGGGGCAGTTCAAAGAAGATGTCTTCAAAGAAAAAACAAGAAAGTCCGGTTGCCTCTTGAAAAAATACTCGGACTAAGAATTTCCATAGACGTATATATGCGCGTGCGCGTGCACACACACACACACAAACTCAAGCCTTCTCTTAAATGTGATAACATAAATATTCACGTGAAGCACTTTTTTTTAGAACAATTTTAAAACCTGCATCTTTTTTTAGGCTCATAAATAACTTTCAGAAATTATTCTTGGCATGGGTGCGCACAACCAGTATACTTCGTGGCTAAAAACATGTTGGCTTTTTAGTAAATTTTTTTAAAGTATTTAACATGTATTACAGTGCATTGTGAAGCATCTTTTTAAAAGAATTTGCACAGCTCTACTTGATATGCTTCAATACCTTTAAAACATCAGGCAACATCTTCTGCAATTTCTTCTCCCCTATGATATAAAAGCATTGCTGAAGCATTTCCTTCTTGTCTGTAATATAGAAACTGACAGGCTTTAATTGCACGGTCAGATCTAGTCCACCTTCTTCTATGTCACTGGGTTCTTCTGCCACATCTTTCTTTTCTGGAACCTGCGCAATGCACTTGGTTTCCTAAAATATGACACACAACAAAAATAACCAATACAAACTTGATTGACTCTGTAGTATTGTCAGCAAATAAACCATGACAAAGAACTGACAGTTCAGTCTCATGGAGCTCAATATGGATTACTCACAAGTGAATCCATATAGAATTGCAGTTTAAATCAATGAAGCTTCTAAAATTGCTTCCTACTAATGTATAGCCTAAATATCATAACACTCTCTAATATTGTCACACTCGATGACAATATTTTAATATGGTTCATTAAGCTGCTCAATTTTGCATGTCAACATTATTTGAAAGATAAAGGAGTTTACAAATGAATGTTGGAAAGGAAGGCTAACAGAATGTTATCATTATATAAGACTAATTGGCAGTCTAAAAAAGCAATGACAGAAACCAATAATGTTTTATATATAGTTTTGTTATATTGCTGCATATACTCTAAGGGACAACTTCTATATTTTAAGAAATAAATGAAGGGTAAAGTATTCGATCATTTAAGGGAGACACAATATTTTTGAACATCTAAGCCAGGCATGTCAAACTGCCGGCTCGCAGGCCAGATGCGTCATCCCAAAACCGCGCCCATCCCACTGCCAGCAATGGGGGAAAAGTCACGATACGTCGCACGAGGTTACGTGACGTCGTGAGTTTGACATGCCTGATCTAAGGGGATAGATAAAGGTAAAGGTTCCCCCGCACATGCACGCTAGTCGTTTCCGACTCTAGGGGCCGGTGTTCATCTCCGTTTCAAAGCCAAAGAGCCAGCGCTTGTCCAAGGACGTCTCCGTGGTCATGTGGCTGGCATGACTAGACGCCAAAGGCGCACGGAACGCTGTTACCTTCCCACCGTAGTGGTCCCTATTTTTCTACTTGCATTTTTACGTGCTTTCGAACTGCTAGGTTGGCAGAAGCTGGGACGAGTAACAGGTGCTCACTCTGTTATGCGGCACTCGGGATTCGACCTGCCAAACTGCCGACCTTCTGATCGACAAGCTTAGTATCCTAACCCACTGAGCCACCACGTCCCTTTTAAGGGGATAGAGTATGACAGTAACAAAAATTCAGAGCTATGTCTCCAAAGAAAATCAAAGTTATGAAAGTCTTGAAAGAAGAAGAAAAATTGAACCAGATATTGGAAAAAAGAGGAACTGGAGAAAATTAAGACAACTATCACATTATTTGATTACTGATTATTTTGATTATCACAAAGTGAGTGATTTTCTTGCTCCTTAGAGAAAGATAAGGCAATGGAAGATTAGAGAAGATTATAAAATTGGAAGATGATCAGGATAAAAAGAAGATCCAAAGATTGATTACTAGAGATCCAAAAAAAGTCACAAATTAATAATTTCTTAAAGTGAGAAGCACCATATTTAGCAAAGGACTGAACATGCAGGACCAGGGTGGATTTGATTTAAATCATGATTTAAACCACTAGTAAAAAGGCTTGATTTTAATCAACTCGATTTAAATCATAATTTTTAAAGAGCAACTGTCCTCTCTGTCCCTCCGTGCTCCTCCTCTGACCCACTGTTAACTCACCAACAATCCCACTCACTTTGATGGGACGGCTGGTGATGCAGCAGTGACACAACAAGGTGAGGGATGTAGCAGGCAGTAGGTGAGCAGATACCTGCTAACAGGCGCTGCCAGGAGGGATCTGAAATGACAGGTGCTCTTTAAATGTAAGGACTCATTCTTGCTGGTAGTTAGAAACTTTAATATTATTATTATTTGCAAACAAAATGATTGTTTTCCTATTTAGAATAATAAGCTGTCAGGTTAATAAAACAGTGATATCAAAACAGATTTTAAGTTAATAGGTTAATCACTCATAGTTGGAGAACTACTCAAATTCTTTTATTTAATTAAAACACTTAGAGCCTGGTACAGATGCATTTCTCTTCAAAAAAATTCATAGAGTTTGTAGTGTACATAGATTTGCAAAATAATGGGATCAAGGAATATTCCTGAACTTTGTTTTATGATTTATCTCATGGTTACTGTGAAATTGTGTGAATGCATCAGTGCAGTGCATGTTATCTCAGCTTGCAGAGCTTGGATTCATTGAATGGGTTTACCAAAAATATAAATATTGCAAAATGTACAGCCTCATGCTACATAACTAAGCTCCATTTCATGCTGAATAAACTAAGTTATTAATGTATCTTAAACAGAAAACTATATTCAGATAGATTTTTACTCCAAAAACATTTTATTAAAAAAAAATAATAAAAATAAAATAAAAAAATTTAAATTTAAAAATACATTTTTTTAAAAAAAATCATCGATTATTATTCACGCCGTGCAGGACAAAGCAAGCAAGCCACTAAAAGAAAAACCAAGGATATATTTTAACAAACATTGAAATATGGTGAGCTGAGTTCAAAACAATAGCTCACACAAGCAAAAATAGTAAAAGGGCAGTATAAAATGTAGGAGACAACACTGGAAGTTCTCAGGTAAAGTATGTTCAACATATCAGTACCGAGATCCATAGGATATGATGAACTCATTGGGAGCAATGTGTGTGTTTTACAACTTATTTTGGAATGCTATGAATCTTAAAATATATTTTTTCACTGATCCTTAGAATATACTTGTTGGATGTAATAGGATTTAATAATATCATTCCAGAGTATAATCTAGATTTTGTAGTTAAATTTATTAAAAAGTCACAGTTAACATACTTCATAAAAATTTCATTCCTTTTTTTACTGATATACAGTTAGTTCTCAACTTACAACAGTTCATTTAGTGACTGTTAAAAGTTACAACCAGGGCTTTTTTTCTCATAGAACGCTCAGAACGGAGTTCCGGCACCTTTTTTGGATGGAACCTTGTAGGGTAGGCAAGGTGGTTTGTATGACATGTGTGAGTTCCGGCACCTTTTTCTTTTACAAAAAAAGCACTGGTTACAACATTGAAAAAGTGACTTATGAACGTTTTTCACTTACAACCACTGCAGCATCCCCATGGTCACATGATCAAAATTCAGATGCTTGGCAACTGACTCATATTTAAGATGGTTGCAGTGTCCCTAGGTCAAAATTCACTTAAGAAATTTTTCACTTAGCAGCATAAATTTTGGGCTCAATTGTGGTCGTAACTCGAGAACTACCTGTAATAGAAAAAATTATGTATGATTACTCAGACATCATGTCGTATTCAGTGGCATTCTTTCCAAGTAGGAAATTTTGCCTCATTTTATGACTTTTCTTGCCACGGTTGTTAAATGAATCATTGTGGTTGTTAAGTGAATCTGGCTTCCCCATTAACTTTACTTGTCAGAAGATTGCATCACATGACCTAGGGACACTGCAACCATCATAGATAGATAGATAGATAGATAGATAGATAGATAGATAGATAGATAGATAGATATAGCCATATTTCTCATGTTCTAATTGGCATACTTTATCTCCGTTGCTATGAGCTTTAACATTTGTCCTTACATTCCTTTCTAACCTATCCACCTGACACTCGTTTTTGTGTAATAAAAAAGCACTAATTTCCCTTCTAAGATGGCCCACCTAGCTCAGCTTCTTAATATTTTCAGTACTTTCTAGGAATATTTTACCCTATTAAGTTCCAGAGAATAAAGTAGCTTGCGTGTTAATGGCAGCTGAGGCTTTCCTTAAGCACATTTGCTCACGGTTAACTAGAATTTACTCCGTCAACCAACCTTCTGGATTCACCCAGCAGAGTTAGTTTAGAAGCGTTAATCGCATTTAATAGAACTTCTTACTCAGATAAGATGCTGCCAGGCTCCTAATTTCCAGAAAACCAGGAGGCCGGTAGCACCTTTTTCTGAGTAAGAAATGCTATTAAACGGTATATGATGTGGTGAGCTCACTTCACAGTCTAATTACTTGATTTGATTGAACTAAGATACGGATTTTCTTGGCTTTTCTGCTCTCTTTTTTTGGTTGTTTTTTTTTCGTTTCGCGACCCGTTATTTTGTGTAACGCGAGTTTTAAAAGAGATAAAAACGAGACAGCTACAATCCCGCCAAAACAGGCGGGCGAAGGGACAGCAGGATGAAGCTGCATCTCCCTGTCACGTGGCTCCGACAACTGTATTTTGCGCCTGCGCAATTGAGCCGTTTTTTTTTCCCCTTCTCCTCCTCCCCCCCCCCTGCCGCAAGGCTGACGGACTGTGATACCTCCAGAGGGCCGCGGGTTGCCTCAGTGCTCCGCCGTTTCCTTTCGTTGCCGCCTCCTTCCTCTGGGCCGCTTAAGCGCGAGCGGTGCCGCTTCTTCTCTTTAGAGAATTTACGGCCCGTCATGGCGTCCGCCTCCCCGAAACGGTGGAAGTGCCTTTTAACGCGTCTTGAAAAATAAATAAATAACCGCATCAAACAGCCATCTCGCGACTGGCGGGATCGGAGAGCCGCGCGTTGCGCTCAGCTGGACCCCCGTCGCAGTTTGCTTGCGTCACGCTTACGACTTGTTCGCCATAGAGATAGAAATCTTAATTTTTGATAGATAGATAGATAGATAGATAGATAGATAGATAGATAGATAGATAGATAGATAGATAGATAGATAGATAGATAGATAGATAGATAGATAGATAGATAGATAGATAGATAGCAGACAAAGTCGGATATATGTCTATGGAGATTCTCAGTCATCCGGGTCATAGTTTGTTTGTTTGTTTGTTTGTTTATTTATTTATTTATTTATTTATTTATTTATTTATTTATTTGATTTATATACCGCCCTTCTCCTGAAGGACTCAGGGCGGTGTACAGGGCAATAAAATAAGAATACAGGTTACAAGATTTAAAGTTAAATGATTCTGCCCAATGTTGTAGGTTAGTTAAAATAATGTTAAAACCCAAACCCATCAGGCCAGGCCGGCTTGTTCGAATAGATAAGTTTTTAGATCACGCCAGAAGGAGCGAAGGTCGGGGGCCATCCGGAGTTTAGCCGGTAAGCGGTTCCAAAGGATTGGCGCACCCACCGAGAATGCTCTCCCCCTGGGGGTCACCAGCCGACATTCTCTGACCGGTGGTACCCTGAGGAGGCCCTCTCTGTGGGAACGTACAGGACGGAGGGACGTTGACGCCGGCAGTAGGTGCTCCCGTAGGTAATCTGGACCCATGCCATGTAGGGCTTTGTATGTCATCACCAGCACCTTGAATTTCACCCGGAAGGCAACTGGAAGCCAGTGCAGCTCACGGAGCAGAGGTGTAATATGGGAGTATCGGGAGACCCCCAAAAGAACTCGTGCAGCTGCATTCTGTACCAGCTGAAGCTTCTGAGTGGTTCTCAAGGGCAGCCCCATGTAAAGAGCATTGCAGTAGTCTAGACGAGAGGTCACAAGTGCATGGGTGACTGTACGCAAGGCATCCAGGTCCAGATAGGGTCGCAACTGGCGCACCAGACGAACCTGGGCGAAGGCCCCTCTAGTCACAACTCCTATATGTTCTTCCCAAAGATGCTTTTTCACCAGTCAGCTGGACTTTCTTGTTTTTCTTTGAAGACGTTTCGCTTCTCATCCAAGAAGCTTTTTCAGCTCTGAGCTGAAGAAGCTTCTTGGATGAGAAGCGAAACGTCTTCAAAGAAAAACAAAGTCCAGTTGACTCGTGAAAAAGTACCTTTGGGAAGTCTGCATAGTTTCCCTGTTTTGCAAGGTAATCCCTCCGCTTCTGATCCCTTGAAGCATCTTTTATTTGCATGCAATTGGCAAAGAGTTTTTTTGGTTACTGAGCTTTCCTATACAGTACGTTACAGGTAGTCCTTGATTTACAACAATTCATTTAGTGACCATTCAAAGTTACGGCACTGAAAAAAGTGACTTGTCACCATTTTTCACACTTATGACCATTTCAGCATCCCCGTGGCCATGTGATCAAAATTCAAACAGTGATTTATGACTGTTTTTTACAAGACCACTGCATGTTACATGATCAAAATTCAGATGCTTGGCAACTGACTCATGATGGTTACAGTCTCCTGGGGTCATGTAATCCCCTTTTGCAACCTTCTGACAAGCAAAATAAATGGGAAAGCCAGATTCACTTGAAAGTGTTACTAATTTAACACTTTTGATTCAGTTAACAACTGTGGCAAGAAAAGTCATAAAATGGACCAAAACTCACTTATCAAATGGCTTACTTAGCCACAGAAATTTTGGGCTCAATTGGGGTCATAAATCAAGGACTACCTGTATTATTAATCCAAAGCTGACCTTAGAATTATTCCAGCTTCAATAAAAATTGCTCAGATTGCTGCCATTTAGCCCACATCCAGTACTCTAATTCATCCTAAATTCCTGGGCTCATTGGTTATCATACAAGTAAAAGGAATAGATCCATGATTGTTACGGTACACTCCCCTTAGACAAATCTGATTTATTAGAAGTATCTAATAATAAATCATATTTGTCCAGGGGAGTGTACCCTAACAATCATGGATAATTTTTTCCAGTGCCTCAGCCAACAGCTGATTTTTTAAAGTCAGTTATTAATCATGAAGATAGATTATTATGAAATCTGACATTTGTGTGTTCCTCTGTAAATATACATTTTTTTGAGAGTCTTCACTTTGATTTATAATTTTGCACAGTGTTAAGTGTTGTGAAAAGTAGGGTTCTATAATTTGTATGATTTGGTAGATCACCATAATTGTGATCTATGAATTCCAGTTTAAAACAGTATTTGAATCTGTGAACACCATGCTCAGATCTGTTATTTGTACCTGAGTTGCATTATAAATAATTGAAAATACAAAGGTAAATACTGTATGAAAATCACTCATTTTTGGAAAAAAAATCCTTAACACTCAAAAAGATTCATGACTGTGCACCTTTTTTTGTTTTTTTTTTTTTGGTTTTGGACCAGTGGTTAAGACATTGGCCTGTTGACCAGAAGGTTGGCAATTTGAGACCCAAATCCTTGCCCCAGCTCCTAGTAACCTAGCAATTCGAAAGCATGCAAATGCAAGTAGATAAATAGGTACAAAGTAACAGTGTTCCGTGTCCCTCAGTATATAGTCATGCCAGCCATATGACCATGGAAGTGTCTTCAGACAATGCTGGCCGAAGGAAATGGGAGATGAGCACCGCTCCCTAAAGTCAGACACTACTGAGTAAGGCAAACCTTTACCTTTTTAATATTGTTTAACAGAGCTGCCTGCCTGTAAAGACACAGGAGAGGATCATCTACTGACCGGCAGCCGATTTCCTCTGATGATTAACAGGTACCTGCTCCACTTGATCCAAGGGCAAGGAGAGAGGAGTGTAGGCAAGCCCAGAGAAGGGCTGCAAGGTTACTGGGAAGAGGTCACCCCACCCTTCCTCTCAAGAAACACCTGGAGGGGAGTAATTTAAGAAGCCGTGGGGAGTTACTCTTTGCCAGGAACAGTTGTTTGCTTTGGCTTTCACGGCTTTTAGTTGTGCCTGTTGCCGTTTGCCTTGCCTGGAAGATTGCTCTTTGCATTTTCTTTTGGACCTCGCCCTTCTCTGGTGGCCTCCGTTTGGCCTTTGCTTCAGTGGGGCTTTGGAACTTCTTTTTCTGGGACCTGTTTCTTGCCTTGAGGACTGCCCTTGTATTATGTCTGGACCCTGCCTGGTGGATTGGACTTGGAACCCTGGACCTTGTCATGTGAGCGTGCTCCTATTCTGTGGACTTTCTCGGTACTATCGGGGCTGTTGTTTGGGGGACTGAGGGTGGAGCCTTACCGGTTGTTGGAAGGCCATTGGCTGGAACATTGTTTAAGAGAAATAAAGAACTCTTTAGAGGCCTGCCTTGACCACCTGGGTCATAACACCTGCCAGGTTTCCAGGTAGATGCTTTGGCCCTTCAGAAAGGAGAGTAAATCTATCCTGCTTGAAGAGCCAATACATGTGCCTGCAAATGTTCTCTCTTGATCCTAGCCGCTTTCTAAAACTAACCCTTTGCAGAGAATATTGAAACCTTTTGAACGTGAAACGGGCAGCAAGGCAATAGGGCAATTTCACAGCAAGCCAAAGCAACCACTTGTACCTTTGACCATAAATAAAAGGTAGCCGTGCCAGCGGTCTCTAAAAATGAAGGGAGTGTAATGTGTTCATCTTTTATGTCTATGATTTATAAAGAGTCAGAGGTCCATCTTCTTCGACATCATCTGGTAACCGTCCAAAGCAATAGAGAACCGCAACCATCTAAAGCAGTAAGATACAGTATATATGTCTGCTGAACCTCTGACATTTTTGTTATCGCCATAACTTTGAATGGTCTCAGCTGTGTTGTGCAAGCCAAACCAATTGTAGATTAATATCTGATGCTAAGACATTGTTTGTTCCTCAAACTTAACCTACGACATACTGATTGTTTTACACATTGGCACCAAATCTAAGACAAGAAAGGTTTGAGACCACTCCTTATATACCACACCGAGACTAAGGAAACTTCCTGTAATTTAGGGAAGCGTATAGACTCCCGATGATGTTGAGCACTGCTGATTGTTTACCTAGTTTGGCTAATGAAACATCTACAAGAGAACAACCAAGCTCAGAGAGCACCCAGGACCACTCTGATGCCCAGTCACGTGATTTTTCAACTACTGTCGTGTTTCTTGTGATCAGAATTAGTCAATTTGGTTGTTTCAAATATATCACATTCATATGGGGGTTGTTTGACTGTAGGGAAACACAAAATAGGAGGAATTCTTGTATTCCTACACTAAGCCATGATGGGCGGGGCTACTTTTTGTGCTACAGTGGATAATAGTTTTGACACACTTTCTCAACCCAAACATTGTAGTTTGCAATCTGTTTATGTCTTAGCAGGGTATATGAAATGTTGAATATCTTGTTAACCCTGTTAAACATGATATTCGGACTTTGATTCTGAAACTTGATAGGTCTCACACAAAATTGACTTATAATTTCCATTTCAATTAAAAAACATCCTCCTATGAAGGAAACCCCCCCCCAAATAAATTGAGAAAGTTCAAAATGGAAATAATTATTTGCATCTTTAGCCTTGAAGCTGCATTTCTAAATCTAGAAGAAATGATAAGCATAGGAGCTGCATTTTTCTGATAAGGTACTAAGAAATAATGCTGACATTTAGGTATAAGGGCTTAGAGTTTAGAATGAGCCTTTCATCAATATGAATGTGACAGCTCATACTCTGTAGCATTATTCTGGCAAATCTGGCTGGCTGAAGATAACACTGCACTCAACAATGGGAAGGTTATCACTAAATTCAGAGAACGATAGAACCATATGTATTCGGAAGAAACATTCTATAGAAAGATAACCAAAAATGAAAAAAGCACCTGGAACTACAAAAGACCTATTTTGTGGCATCCTACATTTTTCTGTAACAGTGGTTAAAAAGACATGTACTGTATGAGGGAAATCAACTGTCATAAAGAATCAAGACCACTATTAAGTAGCGTCACACAATGTAAAAGCTCAACATCAAAACACATTGCTGGAATTTCTTCCAAAATAGAAACTTAAAACTAGTTAACTTTTCCTTCCAGCTCTTTCAGTCCCCCTCTTCTTTGCAGCCCTGTGGATTTAATCCCCTATATACAAATTGATTCTAGATGGTTTCACCAAAATGGAGGCGCTCAAAGAAACAAGAATCCATTTGGCAAGTGATTTCTGTCTGTTGAAAGGCAGCAGATAAGTCACACGTGTCAACGAATCAAGATCTCCCTACTAATTTTTGTTACTCCTAACCCACAGAAGGTATGAAAATTACCTTTAAAATAAGCATGCGCTTAACAGCTGTGAAGAAAAACACTTTTAAAATCAGTGCAAAAAAAATTTATTCAGATCATTTTAATTCCAGAGAGCTTTCCCACAATATTTATTTATTTTTTGTAAAATATGAAAATGGGCATCTCTGATAATAGTCCTAGACTCCCAAGTGTGTTTTTTTTAAAGGTTTACAGCAAATTAAGAACAAATCTACAGCATTCATTTACTTTAGCTGGTTCTGATATAGAGGAATACTTTTTAATTTGAGAATCGACTCCTAGGGACTTGGCTAATTGTACAGCATTTGAATCATCACTGATCAATGTCCCCAGAGCCACAAGCAGTCTAAAAATAGCTTCAAGGTCTTGCACTACCTCCATGACTGTGCTGATCACTGACAAGCACTGAGCTTTGCCCTCAAGGTTGTTATTCTTATGTAGACAAACGGCATAGTTTAGAGCCAACGTGGCCAGCGCAACGTGAATGTTCTTATTGCTGCTCAGCTTCAGTTCTATTGCTTGTGACATTATGGAGTCCCCCTGTGCCAACATGAGCTTTTGGCCAACTGGGTGAATAAAACAATTGCATAAAGTTCGCAGAGCCAGCATCTGATTGGCTTGCTTTCCTCCAGGGCTCAGGAATTTGATGAGATGACTGCAGAACCGAATGCCATCTTTTTCGCTACAGAAGCTTTCGTTCACACTGGGATGCCTGACTGCTAACCGAAGAATATCTAGTGCTGGAAAGACAAAGTCTAAAAACAGAAATACACAAGCAGTTAATGGTTTTCTTATTAAATTGTGCAGAATTGTCTTGTAAATTGGTAAACTCTCGCTATTCCAAATAACTGAGCAGAATTAACTCACCAAAGGTTAGGAATGAAATGGTTTTCTCAGGAACGCATTTCATATTCCCACCGGCAAAAATGAAAAAAACAAACCTAAACATCATGGATGTCAGAATGAACACATTCAGAAGGACTCCATTTAGAATGTCTAGGTTGATGGCCATGTTTAGGCTCAGAAGCTAAGCAACGCCAAGCCTGACTGAAAATCTGTTCAGCAATCTGGATATAAAAGGGAAACAATGGTTTGCAATACATGTGGGTGTGCACATAGTATCTCTGTTATGTAGTACCCGTACATACTCTGAATCTGGATTGCAGTAAAGTCTCGATAGTTATGAGAGCTATTCAGGAAACACTGAGCTGTAAACGAGGCTGGGAAGTTAAGAAATATTCCATAAGAAAGCTCTGGCAAACCATTTCTGTACTGTTGCCACGAAAATCAGACATGAAGTCAACAGGAATCAAGCTCAACTTGTAGGAGACTTGAATTTAATAAGTAAGATAGTTGGCTAAAACAGAAATTAATCTATAGATCTTTGTGCAGCATTTGCAACAACGGACTGAATATAGCACATTATGAAAATCTAGGTTAACCTGTGTGTAAGGTGATAAAGCAGTATACCAGATCCCCGAAGAAGGGCTCCAGCACAAGCCCAAAAGCTTGGAAAAATAAACCTCTGGTCCTGGTGACCAACTCAGATTGGATCCTGCAGTATTATCCTGGGATATGTATGTTTGCCTTCATTCACCTGAAAATTAGACAATTCTGAAAGATGGCTTAAGTACGAGCCAAACAAACATAATGAGTATTTCATCACAACCCTCAGAACTTTACTGTTCCTTTTCATTCTTAAAACACACCTCTTCTCCAATAAATATCAGTAATGGAAATCTGAGGATGTCACACCACTACCAACTAATTCACCCACCTGCTCGTTCCTTGCCTACAGAAAATGGGTTATGCCTCGAGCTTTCTAAATTGTCCAACAACTGTTTGCAACAACAAGCAACTATTTGTAACCAAAGTCGTATTTCTAAGATGGACAGTTGCATGAACCTCCTAAGGAAATAAGCTATTCATGAGAAGGAAAGTCCTAGAAGTTAGAGAGAGCTGCAAAACTGGATACACAATTAGGCAAGAAATGGAAAGCAAACTAGTGGCTCATTAAAATCACTCTTGTAAGTGAAACATGCATCCTAGTGACCTTAAGAACATATCCATATAATTTTCTGGACAAAAATACAGAAATCATATGCCACTGCTGCTTTTTGGTTTTTTTTTCTTTTTAATTGCCTTAGAAATCACAAATAAGGCCCCAATCATTTTTTTTCCTAGAGGAAAACAATTACTAGTATTATCTAAACATAAGCATGCTTTCACTGTGTGCATTTTCAATTAGTCAAACTACATAACTAAGTTGAACTTCCAGCTTTTAGTTAGTTCTAGTACATGGATTTCCCCCCCCCCCCCCAAATATCTTTCTTCACTGGTAGATACACTGAATTTTGTCAAGTGGAAAGAGTTATGCAGACACTTGCATATTCACGCAGTGGAACCTATGGATGTAACTAATAATAAGGTACCCGTTTATCAGAATAGTCCAAGCAAAACAGTGTGCTACACCTACCATCATTCCTAATTTCTAGAAGTTTAAGGAGTCCACTGTTATTTGAGAACTATAATCAAAAATTTTAAAAAGCATGCATTATAAATGCTTGTATCGCTTCATGAGAATTATTCCTAAGGCAATTCACATTTCTATGCAGCTTGCGTTCATCATCACCTCAAAGCAAGATTAAACTCTGTCAGAAACATAAGTTGCCGTAGTTGCTCTAGAATGGGATCGAGCACCCCTGATGAAGCTAGCTGGTGATCGGATGAAGGAGGGGCTCCTGGATTTGTGGTTCCACTAAAGCAAAAGGTGGAAGTCTTTGCCCAGCAATTAACTGACCTGTCAGTTGCAAACCTATCTGCACAGGAAAGTCTCAGCAACTGTAACTCACGCCTTGATCAACATGAATGGAAACTGCAAAGCATTCCACGTGGGGCTACCTTAAAATACAAGGACTTGGAGGGTACAACTGGTATAGAATGTAGCGGCCAGATTTCTAATCAGGAACATCAACTCTAGTAGAGTCACAACAATCTTTATTAATCTATAGGTCACGGAGCCAGAATATATCAGGATGTGTCCTGTAAATGTGACTCTGATTGGGTTATCTATGGAGGGCGTGCCGAAGGTCCCAATTCTGGAAAGACCAGAAGGCAGACTCTTTGGTAAATGATCTATACAATATGTAACAGCAGCCCCTGAAGGCATACATGGCTTCCACTCCCTCCAATGTTTTAGGAGCTACTTTAATCCAATTCTTTTTCAATGAAAATTTGGCTCAGGATGAAGATTCTGAGAGACCATTTTATGCAACGTCATGTAAGGGTTTTAATTGCTCCTTGTATCAACACAGCTTAGAGTTTATGTGTTTGGGGCTTTCTGTAAACATTATGAATGGAGAAAGTGTCGAAAAGAAGGAGAAGGCTGAAAAAAAATCACAATTGGATGGAGATCACATCCTCCAAAAGAAAGAACTAAGAAATTTAAAGAAAAAGAAAGCAACATATGAATCAGCATATGGCTAGAGTAGAAACGAGAATGGTTTGTAAGGACAGGAAGATGTGAAATAGCGTGAAATAGCTTTAGCTAGATTCTCTTTTCTCCTTTCTCATGCCTTGAATTTCTTTGGCATGTTATTTTTTTATTCCCTTTTTTGTACTCCATGTAAGGTTGCTTACTCCAGAAGGAAAGAATATGTTGAATATGTACGTAGCTACATAAACATTTCTCAGCTTTAAATTTGGAGTGTACTGCTCTAAGGTTAAGTGTGGGATAAAAATGGCTTACTTAAAAAGATGTATTAAGATACTGCCTTTAGTCCATATCATTTGTGAGATCTGTCCTCAATAATTACTGCATACCATTTGGCCAGTTAATCGCTTTCCACAAAATTTTCAGCTGCTCCCGTGTGGGTGTTTCCATGGAGACACTGCACATTATAGACAGCATCTTTTCTAAAACGTCCAGAGCATCTTCAGTTAACTGTTGTTCTTCAGGTACATTTCCATTTAACTCTTTCATTTTACCTACACGGGAGATGTGAAATAATTCGAAATGAGTTTGCTGTTATCTCTGCAACGCATTTAATTCCTTGTTATGAAAACACTGCATTATCTTTCCCAGCACCACTGAATGGATCAAATTCTGTCTGGTGTGAGCATTCCTTTACATCAACCTGTGTGCATTGGTTATATAAATTAATGAATTTCAATTGGTAAAACACATCTTACTAACTTTCAAAAAAAAAGCTTAAAAACAAGATCGCCTAGATACAGACCCACCATACTTCATCCATGCATGACTTGTTGGGATTTTCATCATTATGTTCAAATTAGGTGTAACTGTAGCAATTTCCAAATACAATAAGACTGCCCACAAGTAATAAATTTGTTGTAGATGTGGAACAGTCTTATCACCAGTTTCTAATCCACAATAGCTTATAAATATTTAGGTGTTATGCAGACGCTGTAGCACAGGTTTACTTACCACTAGAAAATATTTTCAAACAAATACATTTGAAGTACAAGTGAAAAATTATGAAAATTGAAGATGATTTATAACACATGCTTTGGGTTCCCAAGTACCAGCAAGGATCTTACAAGGCTCTGGACAAAATTACTGCTAAACAAGACACTCTCTCCTTGTATAATCAATTATCCTGGTCAGAAACTGAAATAAAAAGTGATTATTGAGCTAAAGCTGTCACTTTCAATGTAAAGCTTTCTGAAATCCTGTCCTTGAAAATAACTTCATAAAACTTTGGTATTTATTTATTTATTTTATTTTAATCCCATTTATATCCCGCCCTTCTCCGAAGACTCAGGGCGGCTTACAATTTAAGCACAAACCAATGTGCTTAGCAATAGCCTTCATTCTATGTCATCAGACTTTGGTATTGTGGCCCCAAGATACTTTCTATGATCTCAAAACTCTATATACAGTCTTAACATACATCTTATGAACACTGTGGAAACTGGGAACAGTTATAAGATCAGGGAAGTAATGAGTAATAAACTAATGCTAGCTTTTGAAAATTAACACTTTATGCTTTGGAATATAACTGATATACCAGGATTACAATCTAAGATGTGATGATGCAGCAAATAGGTGATCCACCTAAGGAAACATGTTATGTGAGAGAACATGTCATGAGCTGGCTGATTCAGACTGATTGGAACCCAGTTTTTCAGAAGACTATCTGAACTGTTTTCTGCAATAATTAATGCTATTCATGTGGTAACATAAAATTAACTTTGATGTTTCAAGAGTAAAAATGGTTTATATTGTATTGGTTGGCTGGAATCCACTTGATTGCAGTTCACCGCTTGCACCCTTTGATAAATATTTCAGGAGTCAGAAAGAGGTTGGTGTTACTTTTCCAACTAAGAGATTTTATTAAAAGAGACAAAACTTTTAAGAGTTGCAACTCACTTTACACAGAGAGTGCACAGCCAGCCAGTGTGATGACCCGGGGGCACGGCACAGAGGCAACAGTCAGCTGACAGTTCAAACCTCCCCTTTATTGCTCCAAAATGTTCCCCAAATGGTCCTACGTCTGTGGCAAGTCCCAGAGCAAAGTGGTGACACACATAACACACACACCTTCAGCAGCCTCTGGCTGCAAGTTGTCCAGCACAAAGCTGTGAGCACAAGGGCTGCCAAAAGAAGAAATCCAGCAGGGCAAGGGATTAAATCAATTAGTCCAGAAGCAAAAGAATGGCAATTAATCCAAGAAGCAAGAAATAAAGCAAGAAGTCCAGAAAACGTCCAATGTCGGCAACGGCACACAACCTCCATGAATTCACGTTTGTTCCCGACAAATGCCCCTCCCCACAGCATCTCCTTAGGTCTCAGTCCCCGGGTGTGCCTTGTGGACAGGGGCGGGGCGCTCTGCTCCCGAGTAGTTGGGTCAGTCTAAGCTAGTGGTGGCGAACCTATGGCATGCATGCCAGAGGCGGCACTGAGAGCCCTCTCTGTGGGCACACGTGCTGTCGCCCCAGCCCCGCCTTGCCCCGTGGCCCCCTCCTCACCAGCAGCCCCCTCAGTAGAGAGTTGGCCCCGGGTGTGGGCTGCGTGGAGCAGCACAGCCAAGGACAGGGACAAGACTCCGTCCTCACGCCCCATCGTGCGCAGATGATGCTGTGGGGCGCGGACGGAGGGCGTGGCCGCTATGATGGTGCTAAGCTGCCTGGGCGATCTGCTGTGGTGGGCCGTGGAGGCGGTGGGTGGCCCCGCGAGTGGAGCAGAGCAAAGAGTGGGGACGGGGCAGGTTTTGGGCACTTGGTCTCTCAAAGGTTCACCATCACTGGCCTACGCTGTTCCCAACTTCTCTCCACTCTCCGTGCTCGAGGATCAGGAGAGGGTGGTCCTTGCTCATCGCCTGAGCTCTGTCTCTCATGTTCTCTGCTGAGCCTCTCTTGGTCATCCTGCCCCTCTTCCTCCCTGTCTAAAGCCTCCAAAGCCAACGACGCCTCCAAAGCCAACGACGCCTCCCCCTCCATCTCAGTTCCAGCTCCTCTTCCAGCTCCTCTTCCTGTGTATATTCAGGCTCCAACGGGGGCACGACAGCCAGTTTGGTACAGGGTTTAAGGCGGCAGGCTTAGAAACCAGGAGACCTTGCCTAGGTGATTTTGAGCAAATCATTCTCTTTCAGCCCAACACCCCCTCGTAGGATTGTTATGGGGAGAAAACAGCAGGGAGGAGGAGTTTGAAGTAAGTTTGGTGGCTTGAGTTATATGTGTAAAAAAAAAGATGGAATAAAAACCTAAGAACTCTCGGCATCTGATGAAGTAAGTGCAACTCACAAAAGCTTTTCCCCGTTTCATAAAATTTGGCAGTCAGAAAAGCAGCTCCTTTGGATTTTTGTTTTCCCACCCTGGATTAATACCACCCTCCTCTTACAATGTCTTCAGGAGAAAGAGAGGAGAAAGAGAGGCCGGCCTGATGATGACGGAGGGGATTTCGTCGAAACGTCGCCACAACTTATATATATATATATATATATATATATATTTTCAAGATTAATATGCCAAACAAATTGCTTTTTGCATGAATTGTTGAAGTCACTGCAAATATACTCACTCAGTATTAATGATGGGTTGGCCTGATCAAATGTAACAGCTTCTTTCTTTGGAAAGTAAATATTTTCAGCGTTAGCTATCACAGATTTGGGCCCTAAAGAGGAAAGGGAAAAAGAGAAGGAGATTGCCAGCTACTTTAGCAGAGAATCAATTTATTGCTGATAAACTGAATAAAGAGTAATTACTTGATTGCCAATTGTATTTCAATAAATACGAGCTAAAATGTGACCTGTTCTCCGAAAACTAGATAAAGAGAACTCAATTAAGCAAACGGATCAAAAACATTCTACTTCTTCATGGAGGAAAATGATCTAAAGCTGCAGATATTCCTCACGTTCAACCATTCGTTGAATGATTGTTCAAAATTACGACGACCAGATTTATGACCTGTCTTTGAAGTTATGACTCTTGCACCATCTCCATGGTTATGTGATGGCGATCTGGGCAACCAGCTCACATTTACCACTGGTTGCAACATGCTGCAGTCACGTGACTGCAACCTGCAATATTCACAGCTGATTTCCAACATGCAACATCAGCTGGAAAGGGTCAGGGTATCTCTCCGTGAACTGAAGCTCAAGTGGATCATGCAGCAAGACAACCACCAAAAAGACCCAAGTTGTGTGACCAAAGAATGGTTAAATCAAAAAAGAAGTTAATGTCTTGGATTGGCCATGTCAAAGTCCTGGCCTTAATCCTATAGAAATGTTGTGGAAAGCAGGCCGTTCATGTGAGGAAGTCCACCAACATCCCTGAGCTGAAATTGTTCTGTAAGAAGGACCGGGCACCAAAGAATCAATGGTGGTGCAGTGGTTAGAATGCAGTAAGGTAAAGGTAAAGGTTCCCCCGCACATGCGTGCTAGTCGTTTCCGACTCTAGGGGCCGGTGCTCATCTCCGTTTCAAAGTCGAAGAGCAAGCGCTTGTCCGAGGACGTCTCCGTGGTCATGTGGCCGGCATGACTAGACGCCAAAGGCACATGGAACGCTGTTACCTTCCCACCGTAGTGGTCCCTATTTTTCTACTCGCATTTTTACGTGCTTTCGAACTGCTAGGTTGGCAGAAGCTGGGACGAGTAACAGGCGCTCACTCTGCTACGCGGCACTCGGGATTTGACCCGCCAAACTGCCGACCTTCTGATCGACAAGCTCAGCGTCCTAATCCACTGAGCCACCGCGTCCCTTGTTAGAATGCAGTATTGTAGGCTAATTCTGCCGACTGCTAGCAGTTTGATCCTCACCAGCTCAAGGTTGACTCACACCCTCCCGTCCTTCTGCGGTTGGTAAAATGAGGACCCAGATTGTTGGGGGCGACGTGCTGACTCTTTAAACTGCTTAGAGAGAGCTGTAAAGCACTATGAAGAGATATATAAGTCTAAGTGCTATTGCTGTTACTATTGCTTTAGTGGACTAAAATTCCTCCAAGCCGAACTGTACACACACCCAAGCACATATTATAGTTATTGATGTAGCCTAAATATTTAGTTCAAAAGTAAGGCCATTTGTTTTATTTTTATACTTTCTTTCACTTGCCACTGCCTATCACCTCTGTCCTTCATACCCTGATCTGCCTACTACATTTATTATAAACCTCATTTACTTGTTGCAGTAGATTATGAGTTCTAGTTCTACCTTGCACAGAAAAGCCAACTGGATGACTTTGGGCCAGTCAATCTCTCTTAGCCCAACCCACCTCACAGGGTTGCTATAGTGGGGGAAACGAAAGGAAGGAGTATGGAATATGTTCACTGCCTTGAGATTCATAAAAATATCAAAGGCAGGATGTGAATAAATTATAATACACTAATACATTATAATATCCTAGGTTCTTGGGAAGAGCTTGATACATATGAAAGCTGATATGAGCTAAAGAACCAGCAGCTGTGACTTCACACTGTTGTGAACAGATAATAATGTCCCAAATTCTGTGATGATTCACACCCTGTTGCAAGCCACGTGTTTCTCGAGTTCAGATATACCATGTTATGTAATTCCAACTGCTGTGGTTTGTAAACCATCGTTTATAACAGGGGTCTTCAAACTTGGCCCTTTTATGACTTGTGGACTTCAACTCCCAGAATTCCTCAGCCAGGCACGCTGGCTGAGGAATTTTGGGAGTTGAAGTCCACAAGTCATAAAAGGGCCAAGTTTGAAGACCCCTGGTTTATAACAACGAATGAATCCAGTGACACTATAAGTACCTTTTCCAATATAAACTTTTAAAAGGCCAATAATATTTCAAAACCTGGAGAAACTATAAAATAAGCAGAATGCTCATTTCCCCCCACCCCCCAGTTATAGCACAGCAGTGGTTCTAGCTATAAAAAGGTAGTTAAACAGATAAGTGGCAACAAAGGAATTGTATTTGTTGAGTATGACAAATAAGGAAGAGAATAATGAATGCAAGTAGCCAGTTTGGTAGTTACAGTATTGTTCTTTGGCACAGTTAATCTCTTGTCCACTTACCTGTAAATGGATGAGTTCCACTTAGAGTAGTTGAAAGATTAGATGTAGCACCTGGGACGTAACGACCAGAACCTTAAAAACAAAAGAACAGTAAGAAATAAAGTTATATTCACAAAGCTTACATAGACATTCATAATATAAGCTTATATAGACATTCAATTCTGTCAAAAAAAATCAAATCCATACTTCATTCTTAATATAGTTATCCAAGTTTATTGTATTTTATAGATTGTGAGTTCTAGACCCTCTGTCAACCCAATTCGCCTCACAGGGTTGTTATTGTTAAGAAAATAGGAAGAGGAAGGAGTACTAGGTATAATCACCACCTTATTTATACAAATAAGATGAGGTAAAAATAAAATAATAACTGGCGGTAACTTCCAAATAATATAAGGAACAGTTTATTGACAGATATAAATGAAAGAAGTACAAAGTGAAAACAAAGCAGCCAACAACAACGAAAGAACAGCATCAAATAATTCTCATTCTCTTGGTTAACACTAGATTTATAGCCTAGTCCAGGGGTAGGCAAACTCGGCTCTTTTATGACTCATGGACTTCAACTCCCAGAATTCCTGAGTCAGCTGGGAGTTAAAGTTCATGAGTCATAAAAGAGCCCAGGTTGCCTACCCCTGGCCTAGTCCTAGTATACCTAAAGGTAAAGGTAAAGGTTCCCCCGCACATGTCCGAGGACGTCTCCGTGGTCATGTGGCTGGCATGACTAGATGCCAAAGGCGCACGGAACGCTGTTACCTTCCCACCGTAATGGTCCCTATTTTTCTATTTGCATTTTTACATGCTTTCGAACTGCTAGGTTGGCAGAAGCTGGGATGAGTAACAGGCGCTCACTCTGTTACGCGGCACTCGGGATTCGACCCGCCAAACTGCTGACCTTCTGATCGACAAGCTCAGTGTCCTAACCCACTGAGCCACCATGTCCCTATACCTAATGATAGGCAAAATGACAGTAATACCACTAGATGGCAGTCAAGGACCTAATTAAATTTAAAAGCTAACAAATTTTAGGGAAAAAAAATTACTAAAACCTTTCAGGATCTGCATGGGACCTCTTAAAAAATTGAACTATTTACAAAAATAAAGCTTCTGGCCCCCACCCTTTGGAACATCGTCCCCTGAAAATCAGATTGGTTTCTGGCCCTGAAAATGTGGTTCTGCCACAGGCACAGGGACTCAGGAATGTGGTAAAGCTTGTGCTGTGTTGATTATTATTGATGGAGGTTAAGACTACTGAAGCTATGATTTTTTTGTTGCGTGAGTTTTTTTTTATATTGTTTTTATTTTTCTTATATTGTTTTGGTCTTTTATATTATTTGGCCCATGAGCTGCCCAGAGTAAAATGTTATTTGAGACGGGACAGCTAAATAAATTGAAGTAATCAATAAATACATAATAGATATCTAAACAACATACCTGATGTACCAGGAATATTATACATTTGTCTGAAAACACTTGATTCCTGGCACATTTCTCTCTACGTGTTTAAGCTGAATATAGGCCAACAGTGTTATTCACAAAGAGGAGGACAAATATAATTCATTATCTTTTCTGACTTCAGTTACGTTCATTTGCATCTGAAGGTATAAAACACTGCTTATATTATATGCATTCGTGCACGCATTGGTGGTATAGCCTTTTCCTTTTTTTGTCGGGAACATTCCTCTGACTCTTAAATGCATGGGGTCAACACTGTGTGTTTTCCATACTGTCAACCAATTTTTAGTGACTTGCAAACAAAGTCAATACCTGTAAATGGATCTGTAGCAAATCCTTCATTAGATTCTGAGGAAGAGCCTGGAACATAGCGACCACTACCTGCGAAAAGATGTACCCAACAGAAGAATCAGGTCATTGTCATACTGATTGATTGATCCTGCACTACCAGGCTAGCATCAAACTCTTAATGACCACACAGAGAGACCCTCTTTGAGATGGTCTATCCCAGAGGTAGGCAACTTTGGCTCTTTTATGACTCGTGGACTTCAACTCCCAGAATTCCTGAGCCAGCCATGCTGAGGGGAAAGGGAGAGGTTTCCAAGCTGAGCCATGGTGGCTCAGGAATTCTGGGAGTTGAAGTCCACCAGTCACAAAAGAGCCAAGGTTGCCTATCCCTGGTCTATCTTCAACACAGCCCTTCAAGCCTTCGGATGAAGCATCTATCACGCCCTTAATTCCACTTGTTGCCGGTCATCCTCTTTTTTCTCATGCCAGCATGATAGACTTCATATGAGAACAGGATCTTCCCGCACAATTATCTTCAAAATATAAGCTGAGGCAGATCATTTGTGTCTCGGATGAGAATCCTGTATGTTCTCTTCTATAATCCAATTGTTTTACTTAGCCGCTACATTACATACTTCATAAAGGATTTGTTTTACATTAGTGCCGCGTAACAGAGTGAGCGCCTGTTACTGGTCCCAGCTTCTGCCAACCTAGCAGTTCGAAAGCACGTAAAAATGCAAGTAGAAAAATAGGGACCACTACGGTGGGAAGGTAACAGCGCTCCGTGCGCCTTTGGCGTCTAGTCATGCTGGCCACATGACCACGGAGACGTCCTTGGACAAGCGCTGGCTCTTCGGCTTTGAAACGGAGATGAGCACCGGCCCCTAGAGTCGGAAACGACTAGCACGCATGTGCGGGGGAACCTTTACCTTTACCTTACTTTCTTTTACAGTATTTTGTCACCAGAGGTGGCATGGCTTGATTCAGTCAGTCCAGAACAGGGTAACTTATAACGAAAACAGTGTTACGCTAGTTTTCTTTTAGTTTGTCCCTTGTTATGAAAATCCAGGTAATTTAATTTTTTGGCTGCTAAATTCTGACTGCATGCTTTGTAGAGGCTCAGGAAGGCACGTATTATTTAGGATTACACAGACGGTGAAATGGTTAAAATCTTTGATTAAGCCCAAGGAAATACAGGTGTTAAGCCCTTATCCTATAAAGTTTGAGGAAGCAAGAATTCTGGAAGTCTCTCTTTATTTTCAGGAAATCGCTACTTGATCAGGTCTTAATTGGATTTGAATAAATTAGTGCTAGTTGAATGTGGCTGAAGCAAAACAAATGCCAAGATCTACATTACACATATAAAAATAAATATGTCATATTCTGTCATGCTTTTTCAAGCAGTTCAAGAACATAATTTTCCCCTACCTGTGAAAGGATCTGAAAATCCTGTATCTGTGCGCCCCAGCATTTGCCCTTTGGTGTTATCTACTATGAACTTGGCCACTTGATCCAGGAACATGGGATTCAAATCATTCTTTTGCAGAAAGTTGTATGCTGTCAGCCATGGATCGTCAGTAATACTGTATGGCAGTTTATAAGAGGGGCCACCTTCATTTACGTCAATAGTGAAAACATAGTCGTATTCCTTTCAACAGAAGTCAAAATAAAAACAATGATTTTCCTATGCTTTCCTTCAAAGCACACAGATGAATACACTGAACGATTAAGTCATTCAGGGAAAAAAGGATTTACCTTTCCTTCAAATAAAACTTTTCCAGATGTCTGCTGGGTAGCTCCAGATGAGCCCACAACATCTCCAATTTTGATCCACTTGTCTTCACTACTGCTCCACTGGTAGGCTTCAACTTTTCCAGCCTCTTTAATAAGTCTTGTTTGCCCATCCCTTGTACCTTGAAATAGAGAGAGAAGAACATTAACTCCATGACTACAGAAAGTAATTTAATAACCAATGTGTTTTTTCCTGCATCAAAAATGAGATAATTCTGGGAGTTTTGTCTTGTCTTGCCCTCAAATATAGCAGTGCTTATAATTTGCCTTGAACTCTTACTAAGGTAGGTAAGTAAAGGTTCCCCCGCACATGTGTGCTAGTCGTTTCCGACTCTAGGGGCTGGTGCTCATCTCCGTTTCAAAGCCGAAGAGCCAGCGCTTGTCCAAGGATGTCTCCGTGGTCATGTGGCCAGCATGACTAGACGCCAAAGGCGCACGGAACGCTGTTACCTTCCCACCGTAGTGGTCCCTATTTTTCTACTTGCATTTTTACGTGCTTTCGAACTGCTAGGTTGGCAGAAGCTGGGACGAGTAACAGGCGCTCACTCTGTTAAGCGGCACTCAGGATTCGACCCGCAGAACTGCCGACCTTCTGATCGACAAGCTCAGCGTCCTAACCCACTGAGCCACCGCATCCCTTTGAACTCTTACTAGCACCGGGTAAAAGATTAGAATTTGTACGCCATAATTTTAGAGGTATGAAATGCAATGTCACGGGTCAATCCTCGACAATCTGCTGATACAGATTTGAAAGAAATTCCACTATCTATGCCTCCTACCTGGCTTACAAATTGATGCAAATCAGGCTTTCTCCATTAAGGTTGAGGTCACCAGGGATTTCATGAGATGTCACAATTAAAAAAATATTTTTTCAACTTTGCAGAATGCCAGCCTTCGGACTGGCGAACATTCTCACATGCTATTGTTGTAAACATTGTTAAAATGTGGATTAGAAGTTAATTGTATAGTGACATTTTTGGTATTTTTTTTCCCCTCGTTAGTTTTGAGGAAGAGCACTCTTGAGGTCTAAAGATTATTTCAAGGGTTCCTACGGGGTTAAAAAAAAAAGGCTGAGAAAACCTGCTCCAGATTAAAAATTATATCTTATGCAATATAGCATGAACACTTTTCAGGGTAAAGCTAAGCTCTGATTATGCCTCTGGTATACCCAGTAAATGTAACTTTGTACCATTAGTACTGTAGAGAATGCTGTTTATGGCAAAATTACAACTAAGCCTTGTAACTTACTCTATTTCATCTTTACACGAAGCCATTATGCGAAAGCCCTGATTGACCAAAGGCATAATGGGTGACAGTTCTCAGTATCTATGGGTCCATACCCAAGTGCCATATATATGTTGTTGCGGATGTATATGGTGGGCGGAAAGCACAGATTGCTGAGTTTGCTTTTTCAGTGCAAAAGGCACATCAACCTACCTGGACCGAGATGCCCTACGCACACTCACTCATGCGCTCGTGACCTCCCGGTTAGACTCCTGCAACGCTCTCTACATGGGGCTGCCCTTAAGGACCACTCGGAGGCTTCAGCTGGTGCAGAATGCAGCTGCGCGAGTTGCGATGGGGGTTTCCCGATACTCCCGTGTAACACCTCTACTCCGCAAGCTGCATTGGCTTCCGGTTGCCCTCCGGGTGAGATTCAAGGTGCTGGTGATGACCTATAAAGCCCTAAATGGCTTGGGTCCGGGATATTTGAGGGAAAACCTGCTGCCAGCATCAAGTTCCCTTCGTCCTGTGCACTCCCACAGGGAGGGTCTTCTCAGGGTGCTGCCGGTAAAAGACTGCCGGCGGATAACACCCAGGGGGAGGGCCTTCTCTGTGGGTGCGCCTGCCCTCTGGAACCAGCTGCTCGTGGAGCTTAGGACTGCCCCCGACCTTCGCTCATTTCGCCGGGACTTGAAGACCTGGCTCTTTGAGCTTTCCGGCCCAGGCTGAGAGTTTTAATTGGGGTTTTTATATTTCTATTTCAGGGACTGAATTTAATCATTTTTAATTGTTTCTTTTATTTTTGTATCGATGTTTTAAACACCTTGTAAACCGCCCTGAGTCCTACGGGAAAAGGGCGGTATATAAATCTAATAAAATCTAAATCTAAATCTACTGTTGACTGCAACAGATAACAAATAAATAACTGGGGAAGAGCATAACTTAATACATCAGCAAAGCTGGCCCATGACTCACTAGCTTGCTTAGCGGGCAGTTGCAAGTCAAATACAAGAGGCTTGTGTTTCATGCCTCTTGATTTCCTGGAATATTTCTTATTCTTCCAGTCTGCCTGATTACAGAGAAGCTCTCTTCCAACTTACCCATTTACACATAATAGGGAGAACTGTATTATCATGATTACGCAAAAAGAAAAAAACCCAATAAAGCCATGATCTCATTATCTTGTAATAGATGTTGCAGACTAACGACAAATCACAGACTTACATGAATTCAGAGATTTTATTTCAAGGATCGAAACCTAAGGGGCTATTCCCTAAAGTTTGAACTCAGCCTGCAAAATCTACCTCTAAATGCATTCACTTGATCGTAATTCTACTTATTTTTTTTATTCCATCATTCAGCACTTCACCATGCCTCCTATCTTATTTTTTTCCCCTAGATTTTAAATTGTTCTGTTGGAGATAGTACCAAAGATTGCTCATTTTTAAAGCGGCAGAAAACATTCAGCAATTAAAGAGTTCTAGTATGCATGTTCAAAAGTCATTAATGTTTGCTTCAACTTTTGGGAGAAGGAGAAGACAACAGCTACCATACCAGGTTCATTCAGATGTTCTCTACCAGGAAGGTCATCAGCGTTGATGTCCCCTAGGTCACCAGTTTTAGAATCAATGGTTGCTTGAGAAAGCTCATTTTCAAAAGCACGAATCTCCTCCAGGCTGGCTGTGCGCTCCAAGGATTCTGTGAACACTCTGATAATTCCATCACTGAAGGAGGAGTAAAAATTGTTCTGGTTACCCAACAAAGTAGTTTCATTCATTACTTTTCCATTTACTGCTATGTTTGTCTCTAAAAGGTCCATCTTGGATTCCGCCCCCCCCAATGAATTCAAAATAATGCATTGAAATATCATAGAGACTGGCTTATTTTAACATCGCAGTCTACTTTTTAAAACATGGAAACACTAGATTCCATGAACATCGACGATGTGTCATAAAGTTATAAACAATAAGACCTGCTGAAGGATACCTTCAAAATTCATCTAAAAAGCCCCGTGTTGAATGGACTTCTTTGCTTAATATAGTTTGAACTAGAATTAAAATCAAAATAGCTACAGTATCTCTAAGAACCTGACTGGTTCAACTAGAGAATAATTTTCTCCGGTATCTAAAGTGTCACTGCACGTTTTTTTTTTTGTTCGTCAGAAAGTTCATTTCTAACTGTACATTTCCCCTGTTCTCTGCACCTGTTGTGATAACTTATCTGGTAACCATAGTGAATCCCATATGACTAGCTATGTTATGGTTTCAGTCTGTTTATTGCGCATGTCTAGAGAAAGTTCTGAGTTGTTATCTGTATTGGTTTTTTCACTTTGCTGTTACTGACTGTTACGTTAGGATGTAGCCCAGCTAGCTCTGTATAATATATATTTAGTTTTTATATTTTTGTAAGTAAAAGGTATTTAGTAAGATTATGCGTCGTGTTTTTCTTGCCTTCCTGCAAGCATATCATGCATTCTCTGAAGCACGGTCCGTCACCCTCTACAAAGGTGATTTTTACCTTGACATAAAGTTCATTAACTTCTGAATATGGAAGTTCTGTTTTAAATTGCGATGATCAAGGGCTAGTATAGAGTTATTAATTACTTAGGGAAAAGGGAGAAGGCTAACAAACAAGCTAGCTTGTATTTTTCAAAGAATACAAAATATCAGCCGGCATTACCTACTCTTAATTTGCTCTTGAAGAATTATTGTCTATTCCGCTGGCCACTGAAATTTCTCGGCAGTTTTCAATCAAAGCTAATTTAAAATCAAACCCTTCAAAGTAATTAAAATAAACCCAACAAAAAAGTAAACTACCTAAAATAATTAAAAATAACAATCGCCAATTTAAAGAAATTTAAAATTTAAAAAAAAATAAAGACACTGGGCCCCTCAATTTGGCTGGGGGAGTATTCGAAAGAGCTATCCGTGGTAGTAACAGAAAAGGCCCAATGCCAATCCATTGCCAGAAATTCTCATGGCAACCTTCCCACTCTCTGCAAAAGTGAAAGTTCGTGGAAAAAGGACATTCCCTCAAACGGCTTGAAGGCTTTAAAGGCAATCATTAACACACTGGGTTTTGGCCAGAACCAAACTGGCAGTCTGCGCAGTGCTTTAAAGCCCAGGCATAATATGGCCTCTGTGTTTCTTCCCAGAGACCGACCTGGCTGCTGATCTCTGTACCGGCTGAAGTTTCCAGATTTAGATATAGAGGCAGCCCCACATAAGAGCCCATTACCATTATCAAGCCTCGAGGTTACCAGCACACACATCACAGTTTTAACATCATTTCCTTCCGGAAAGGGACACAGTTGGCATATCAGCTGAAACTGATAAAAGGTATTCCTGGCGGTTGCATCCATCTGGGGAACCAGAGAGAAATTTGGGTCTAGAAGCACCTCCAGACTTGCATACCCTGCTCCTTCTGGGAGAGGAGAATCCCGTTCAGAACAGACCTGCTTACACCTCTCTGGAATTATGGTCCCTTCACAACCAGCATCGCCCTCTTGTTTGGATCCCATTTCAATTTACGTTATCCCTCATCCGGCACGCTATTGAGCGCCCACACCACTGCCTGAAGACGTTACTGGATGTCAGTAATCTATTGGTGGCATCTTGTCTCCAAATTTCCTAATAATCTTCTCTAGGAACAGCACCAAACACTTCACCTGTACAATTTATCGCAGAATCCCGCTGCAGGTATCGTCCTTGCCCCCACGTCACTACACAAAAGAGCCCCAACAGCCTTAATTCCTGTCCTTTCCTTGAGAGAACCAGCAGCTGCATAACACCCCTCCTAGGGAAAGACACCGGGTGGTACTTAATTACCAGCTATGAAAGCTCTACAGGTAGTTCTCAGCCTACAAACACAACTGAGCACAGGATGTATGTTGCTAAGTGAGACATTTGGTTAAGGGAGTGTTGTCCCATGTTGACGACTTTTCCTGCCACATTTGTTAGGTGAATCGCTGCAGCTGTTAGATTAGTCAAACAGTTGTGAAGTGAATCTGCCTTCCCCCATTGACTTTGCTTGTCAGGAGGTCGCCCCCCCAAAAAAGGGGGGGGTTTCACGTGACCCTGGGGACGCCGACGCCGTCATAAACAGCAACCGGTTGTCAAGCATCCGAATGTAAGACACATGACCGTGGAGATGCTGCAACGGCCGCAAGTGTGAAAAATGGTCGTTAAGTCGCTTTTTTTTTCAGCGCCACTATAACTTCAAACAGTCACTAAACAAACTGTTGTAAGTCGAGGACTACCTGCCCTTTTCATATTAGGTTTCCCCCAACTCCTGCCGCCATACGATTGGAGCTTATAACCTGGGTTTTAAAATCCTGGAAGTTTCCCACAGTGACTGAGGTAGTGAGCGTAACGGTTGACCTCGGACAAATTATGACTATTCTTAATTTGTGGCTCCTTGAAGCCAACTCAGCTGGTCTAATTTCCTAATCAGAAATGGAAAAACAGAAGCTTCCAATCACTCCTCAGGGCCAGGAGAAATAAAAGAGGACAGAGTGTAAACCTAACTATGCTAAGGGTCATTTGTATAACACTGAAGTGATACATAACTGTGGCCAATATTAGTAAACCCACCAAATTATTTAATTACATTGTATGAAACCGATGCCGTTCTTGCCTAGCGCTGTTACTAATTTATCTAAACGGGTGGCAAGATACCTGGCTCCAACCACAAGATCCCCATTGTCTAAGATACAGCAGCACCAGACAGACTGAGCTGGAAGCCTGATAGTTTGGACACAATCTCCTTTCCTCCAGATTCTGAGCGATCGATCTTCACCAGCTGTAACAAAATCTGGAACGAGACAACAAGGCAGGACTGTGTAAAAAGAACTAAACCGAACAGCTGCATTATTGTTCACGCAAAGGTTAACCTGTATTGCGGATGTACAATAATCCCATCTTAATATTTGCTCATTTGAAGCTGCAATTTCCCAGACTGTGCAGAACGATTTACACACCACAACATCTTTATACGATCAGAAGCATTTGAATGAGTCTTCTTTCTTTTTTTTCTTTTTTTCTTTTAGTTTTTTATATATATATTCAATATTACTAAGGTTTGTTTTATCCTATATAAGCTAGAGAGTGATGGATTTTAGAGTTTATAGTTGTTAGTATATGATTATT
This sequence comes from Vipera berus, assembly GCF_964194415.1. NCBI lineage: Eukaryota > Metazoa > Chordata > Lepidosauria > Squamata > Viperidae > Vipera > Vipera berus. The sequence continues at coordinate 84,751,547 of NC_138203.1, forward strand.
TATGATTGGTTTTTTTTATATACCTTGTATTTAGCTCTGGGAAGTCGGGGGGGGGGGAGGGGGGAGGGGGGAGAGGTAGGGGGGGAGGGAGAAGGGAGGGGGAGGGGGGTTTTAAAGGAAAATTGTATGTTAAAACTTTTCAATTTAAAAAAAAAAAGAAGCGTTTGTTCTCTTACAGTTAGATTTGAGGAGTGGGTATAATGGGTTTGAAAGCATGTACCAAATCCCTTTACCTAGCAGAGGGGTGGGGGACCTTGGCTCTTTTGTGACTGGTTGACTTCAACTCTTCAATTCCTGACTCAGGAATTCTGGGAGTTGAAGCCCACAAAGTCATAAAAGGGCCAAGGTTCCCCATCCCTGACCTAGCAGCAGTTGCTGTGCTACATTGCACACCATACTAGAAGAGGTTCTCCACACCAAAGAAAGAGGAACAAAACTCACCAAAATGGAAGCGGCACTGCACAAAAGCCGTTCTTTGGAGCCAAGCTATTAACCTGAACAAATTCAGGGAAAACTACCAAGAAATCTGACAATTAAACCACACCAGGTTTGCTTAGCTAAAAAGAAATGTGTCAGTATTGTATTAGAGGAGAATGAAGTATAACACCCATTATTAGGTCTCTACTCAAATGCCTTCTTAGAGTAACTTTCTCAAATGCCTTCTTAGTAACTTTCAAGGAGTTTTAGAATTTTATCAGTCTTTCAAAGAGGAATGAAAGAAGATTGTCAACAGTCTTCTTGGACAGTTTTTATTTATAAATAACTCTAGAGCAGTCCTTGATCTAAGGCAGGGGTGTCAAACTGCCGGCCCGCAAGCTAGACGCATCATCAGGAAACCGCGCCCACCCCACTGCCGGCAATGGAGAAAAAGCTCCAATACGTCGCGCGACATCATGTGATGTCGCAAGTTTGACATGTCTGATCTAAGGTGAATTATTAGCTCAGAAGAGGCAAACGAAAAGACTAAACAAACCCGGACAGCACACTGTGAACATTGCTAAGGCTCACATGTTGATTTATGATTATCTATTTATTTGTATTGTAGCACAGCTGGTTGAATAAACCACAATGCCATGGTTCACACAACATTAAATCATAACCAATTTGCTCACAAACTGCTCAACCAAAATCAAACCACATTATTACTTGGTATTATGTATTCATGCCTCAAACTCTGCTTCTTCAGAGTTTGGGACAGGTGGCCAGGGATGCCTTGGCAGATGGAAGAATTCTTGTTACCTTAAGTAATAAACTTGAACTATTATTCCAAAACAAGGGAAGAAACTGGGATTTTATTTAGTAGTAATTCTATACTACCAGCGACAATTGTCTAGAAAATAAAATAATGATGTTGCCATTTGTAAAAGGAAAAAAAAAGTGGAGAGAGTTATCTTGCAGCCCAAGTCTTACCTTTACTTTGAGGGAAGACAGAAATGCAATATATATAATTGGTGTGGCCATAATAAACTTGAAGACATTCACCAGATATATGCCATCTTCGAATGCTGGCATCATTTGCGCAGGAAAGAAATTCTGTTTCACTTAAAATAGCTAGGCCTCTTACACAGTCTTCGTGTCCTTTGAAAAGAAAGGTTTGATAGATTAGAAATTTATTTCTTTGATGAATTGTTCAAACGTTTATATTCTCCCCACAAAAGAGCCATACCCCCGTGTCCAGCCCTACAAAGAAGACCTGACTCAACCTCTTTTAAATGACAACAAGCAAGGTTTGTAACCAGGTTTACAGTAATTGCCATCCGTGCTCTTGCTTTCCTGGTCTGTGAGATCAGTCTTTCAAATATAGACCCTGCTAATATTCATGATGGGACGCGGTGGCTCAGTGGGTTAGGACGCTGAGCTTGTCGATCAGAAGGTCGGCAGTTTGGCGGGTCGAATCCCGAGTGCCGCGTAGCAGAGTGAGCACCTGTTACACGTCCCAGCTTCTGCCAACCTAGCAGTTCGAAAGCACGTAAAAATGCAAGTAGAAAAATAGGGACCACTACGGTGGGAAGGTAACAGCGTTCCGTGCGCCTTTGGCGTCTAGTCATGCTGGCCACATGACCACGGAGATGTCCTCGGACAAACGCTGGCTCTTCGGCTTTGAAACAGAGATGAGCACCGGCCCCTAGAGTCGGAAACGACTAGCACGCATGTGCAGGGGAACCTTTACCTTTTTAATATTTTAATATTTTAATGTTTTTTATTGTTGTAAGCCGCCCTGAGTCCTTCGGGAGATAGGGCGGCATATAAGTCCCAAAAATAAATAAATAAATAAATAAATAAATAATATTCATGATATAAAATCAATACTGCTATTCTACCTGAGATTTCTCTGAGGGACTAGAAACCATGTCGGCACATAAGCCATAGTTAAGTGGAGAACCATATAGCAATGTGTTACGCATACTGCATGCATCTATGATGCAACTTAATACATAGAAAAACATTTTCATTGGTACAAAAATTACAACAGTGCTTTCAACCTGGATATTTATATATCCTTTCCATACATAGATTGGAGTCTCTTCATACTCAAATACGTAGCTAACGTCACACTGATGCACGAAAATACCAACAACACTGGACTATTTCTAAAACTTAAAAGAAGGAAGCCTGGCGTTAAGCTCTAAATAGCAACACAACTTTTTATTATGATAAATTAACATAGAAGTATGTATTGCTCCAAAGTTTTCTTGCTTCCTGCCTTCGGCAAGAAAAACTAGTTTGAAAGTTGACAAACAACACATATCAAGAATCAATACTGAAAATCAAGATGTAGACTTCTGTTGTATGGTCCTTATGGGTGGCTCCCTCCTCCAAATAATCCACATTTTTTTGATATTTTGGTAGATTCCAAACATTAAGCATATAGCCAAGAAGAAAACATATGCTTCTTAACACGTTAAGAGTTCAATCCAACCCTGATTTCTGTCCAAAATGTGGCAATAATAGGATAATAGAACAAGCCAAAACTGCAGCTGGCATCTCCAACAGCAAATCAACAGTCATTAACATTATCGATCACACTTCGAGTTATCGAAGAAAAATAAAACAAATGACTTTGCATAGTAATCTGAGATAGTAAAAGACTATTTTCCTATTATTTAAATCGACTTGTCAACTAGTTTACCAAGGTAGAGCAAATTCAATTATTTCACAGGTTGCATAACTAAGGTAATCAATATAAATTTCATCAACTTCCTCCAACTTCTTATAAAAAGCATTACAGCCTTAAGAGACCTTTTTTGCCAGCCACTAGGGAACTTCTAAAACAGCAACAGCTGAACCCAACAGACTAAATAACAAATGACAGAGGTGAATAAACCACCAAAAAGTGTTCTCCAGTAATCAAACTGGTGTTTTTTTTAAAAAAACCCAGTTTTCTTCATCATTCCTTGTCAGAATCCTATTTACCGATTACGCTGATAGGGATATCAATTAAACTGTGTAAGAGACAAATTAAAATTTTAAACTCCACCCTATGGTCTTGTAAAAATGTGAGAATTAATACTTCTCTCACTGCATACTTTTCAAATCTTTGGTTGGCAATCTAACATAGAATGAAAGAGTAATTTTCCTCTTATCTGCCCCAAAATGCAGGATACAAAAATTAGCTCAGAGACAACTGGTGGGTCTCATTGACTCAAGCTTTATACAGGTAGTCCTCCATTTATAACCACAATTGGGATCAGAATTCATGTTGTTAAGCAGGTTAAGTGAGTTGAGCCTGATTTTATGACCCCTTTTTTTTGGAGGGGGCACGATTCTTAAGCAAATCACGGTAGTTGTTAAGTGAATCATGTCATTCACTGAATACTGCTTTCCCTCTTGATTTTTGCTTGCTGGAAGCTGGTTGTGAAGGTCACACGTGGGGACTGCGTGACCTGTGACCATCGTAAATACATGCCGACCGCCAAGCACCCACACTTTAATCATGTGATTATGTGGATGCTGCAACCAGCCTAAATGGGAACACTAGTTGTCTCCTGTTTTTCAGTGCTATGGTAACTTTGAACAGTCCCAGTCGTAAAACGAGGACCACCTGTATCCAAGCTAAATATCCGATTTCAGCATGCCTAACTGGTCGAGTAACTTTCTTCTTATCCATGTTAGCTTTCCCTAAGCATATCCAGATCCCTTCCCAGAAATTCTGCCATCTGGTGGGACCTCGGAAGCAGGCCTTTTCCATGGCTGTCCCTACCAAATGAAAAAAAAAACAACCCCATCCTTTTAGCCATTTGGAACGCCATCAAGAACTGGCTTTTTACTCAGGTGATAGGATGGGATGGGACAAGATGGGACGGAACGGGATAAACTAAGGGTAACTGCACCTTGCTGCGAGGCATCCTAAGGAGCTGATTAATGTTTGTTTTAGTTATTATTTTTACTGGTGCTATGAACCAACCAGAGTTGGTTGGTAACATTAACAGCCATGCAAACCTTTTAAATAAATAAGTTTTCTCCAGCATACTTTCATTTCTTTGTTAGACACTTCCTGTATGATACCAACTGCCTCCCCACCCAACATGAGAAAAGATGAATTGATCTTTTTTTTTTAAAAGGAAAGTATTAACTTTTAAGATCTGAGACTTTTCCATAATGGAGCAACATTCATAGGAAACTTTGCTAATAGCTGGGTGTCTGTGGGGTGCCTGGCCCATTATTTGCACAAAACAGAGACTTCAGAGATGAATAATTGCCATTCTAGTGGCAAAGTCAAACATGGAATATCCTTCCACAATAGTGGAAAGGGCTGGAAATCTTCACATATCTTTAGATTCTAACCATACCTGTTTATTCGTTGACAATAAAAATTTCAAACCTTTTTAAAAATTATTTTTCCCCAAACGTACACACAGACTTCTTCTAAACACAAAACAATTCCCACGTGCCTGTTAGTTTACACTAGCTCTCTGTATTTACAGTAAGCTAGTTATCCCAAGGAGAAATATTTTTCTAGTGCCTGGTGCTTACTTTATCATTTTTCTATTCTCTGTTCCAACTGTGCATTAACAAACAATGCATGAATTGCAAATAGGTTTATTCAGGCAGTAGGCTAACTACATTCAATGGAAATGTTATCCTCATATGAAAGGACTCAGAAGTGAATCCTTGGGTTAAACTCACTTAGGTGAGAAGATACTTTGTTAAACTCTAAACTTTCTTAAGATTTCCCCCCCCCCCTATAAATCTAACTCAGTGCTATCAATTCACCCATCAAATGGACCCAGTTATTTTCTTGCACATTATTCATTAAATGTAAAAAGCCTTTTTTTGATAACCCAATCAAGATTGTTTACAGTGCAGAGTGTACTGTAAAGTCAAACTGATATGACCAGTAGTCAAAAATCTGAATTGGAAGACAGTTATTTCCCAAGAACACAGTAAACAAAAGCTGAACCACTCTAGCAAAATAAAATATTCTAATGCTTGTATCTATTAACAAAACAAAGATTTTGTCCTTTTTGTATCTCAACATTCAGTGTAGGGCAGGGTTAGGCAACCTTGGCTCTTTTATGACTGGTGGACTTCAACTCCCAGAATTCCTGAGCCAGCCATGGCTCAGCTTGGAAACCTCTCCCTTTCCCCTCAGCATGGCTGGCTCAGGAATTCTGGGAGTTGAAGTCCACAAGTCATAAAAGAGCCAAGGTTGCCTATCCCTGGCGCAGGGGAACAGTATCCATTTTTGCATAAAAAAAAAAGTTTCTCACAATTTTGTATTTAAAAACTGTACAGGCAATTACCTACCAGTAAATGTTCTCTCGCATCTACCTGCCTTCCACAGTTTAATAGTTTTATCAGCTGAACCAGTCAACATCAAACCTTGTTCAGGTAGTATCTTCACAGCCCAGACTGCTGCAGTGTGGCCCTATAAAAAAAGGATATTTTCTCTGCCAAAGCCTGTCTGTGTTTTCTGAAGCGTGCACATTCCAACACACACACACACACACACATATTATTTATCTGTTGGTTCACTGTCAGCAAAGGAGTTTCCATACCTGTAACGTCATCATGCACTTGTCATTCAACCAGACTTTAGCTGTAGTGTCCCAGGAACCACTAAGTAGGGTGCCAAATTTCCCAGAGGAGAGACTGCAAACTAGAAGAGAAATCAGCAGTGTCAAACTTAGAAAAGTGGTGATATTCTAGCAATCAGGAACAGCTTAGATATAGCTTTTCAGATAACTACTGTAATCTTAAAGATACATCAGAACAAAATCCAATATTCTGATTTTCATACTTATTTCCTTTATGAAGTAGCAATAAAAACTATGCTAAAAAAACAACATCATAGCCAAAGTAAATACCTAAACAAGTAACTTCCTTTCCATACAGCTATTAACACTATGTGTTAGTTTTCCCCGACCTTGTTTTTTTATCACTCTTTCTCTCATTCCTACAAAGTACTGAATTCAAACTGCTTTTCCATCTTCCTTTAACATGTCGCTCTGGATTTTTCTAAGTAGAAATATAAACTTAAAAGTATTTTAATAAACAAAAATATTTAATTTAAAGATGCACTGCATAATGCAAGAATTTATGGTCATGGGCATAATGCAGTATCAATATAACATTGTTAGTTTAGCCATTCCCTAAATATTTGTCCTATTTACAAGGCTAAACTGACAAATGTAAAATCCTTTATAAAAATATACTAATATAAAATGTTGTACAATAGTACAAATTAATATTGTTTATACATTTATCTTTATTCAAGAGCATCATAAAATGTGACTGGCACATTCATAATTATACTCTGCCAAATTAATCAATTCAGAATATGAATTACATGTGACATACATTTGGATATTTCTCCTAACAAAATATATCTGTATGTAACAGCTGCTAAGATGCCTTTTCACTGGAAATTACACATAAATTGCTTAATTGTATAGTTAAAACAGATTTGTCTTACCTGTGTTTTTATGACCTTTAAGGACATACAGTGGTGTAGACTTGTCCATAGTGAAGATACAAATATTGCTGTCATTACCACCAGTAGCAATTAATCCATGGGGGTAAAAGTCACTTGGAGGGATGACACACACACAAGAAACAAAATTGGAATGGCCGCTCAAGCAGTGTATTTCATGAAATCCTGTGTTTGGACTAAAAATAAAACACCAAATTTACAACCAAAATCAAATAAAACTTCTATACCTTAATATACTAAAGGGATTAGAGAAATCTTTTGAAACATAAAACTAAAATTTAGTATACTTTATTAATGTGTCATAGTTTTGTTTAGTTCCTAAACTAAAATGTATATTTCAGCAAGTAAGATCAGGTTAAAAATCTTTAAACTGTGATCTTTTATTTTCCACAAAACTCTTAAATTTGTGTTGAAAAAACCCAATTCTTGTAAATCATAACACTACAAGCACCTAATTTAAACTTATAAGCTGAAACATGTTCCTTTTGGTTTCACTTCCTTAGTCAACATAGTTTTCATTTCTCCAATGGCACAATACTTTCTATTTCTCCAGTGAATGCATCAAATAACTACTACTCAAGCCTTTCATATGTACATCTATTCCTAATTTGTTTATTACTCTGAAAACCACTATTCTCTAAAAAAAAATGGACTTAGAAGTTTACAGCAATATATTTAAGCAAATAGTTTGGGAAAATATCTGAGAAGCAAATCTGAGAATAATTTCTAATAATGAATTTATACTGACAATGCATGTAACACGAGCACTGTTATTTTTGTTGTATATTTGTAAGAAATCCTAAGGCAGTCATTATCAATTTCAGAAGACTGGACTTTATATTACAACATATAAAAGTTCCATCTTCCACTGCAAAAGCCAGATTTGGTGCTGCTTCTGGCTGAAATTGAACATACTGGCCATATCAGTCCATTTGTTTTTGGCGTGTTCACAAGAAGACTGAAAACACTGGTTTCCATTTCCATAACGGCAGATAAACCTCTAGGATGCATGTGCTGGGACTAATCTACATATGCACAATGGATGAGCATATACAAAGCTTTTTTTGTTTTTGTTTACGAAGACAGGTAAAGTACAATCCTCCTGATGTCCGGATCTGCAATTCTCAGAAGCACCTACCAATTATTACGCTGGTTAGGTCTGATGAGAACTGTGGTTCACTGGGACCATCAACCTCCGATCCAGTCAAACAGGAAACAGTAGTAATAGGGACAGATTTTCAGCCAAGATCCGCGTGTTGTCCTAACCCTCTCAAGAATCAACCGGCTAATTGTTCAACTCCCTTCCGATCCCCCCGCACCCAGTGGATCGAGGAGGGGGAAAAAAAAGCCCATCAGATCTCATACTGCACGCAATGCCTGCAAGGCAGGCGCCCCCAGCCCCAATACACACACACACACACACACACCTCCCGCCACCCTCTGTTACTACTAACCTGTTGGGCGCCCAAACACGCGCCGTCCGGTCTCGGGATACGGACACGAACGACCCTGTCGGGAAGAGGCAGCAACTGAGCCCCCGGACGTCCAGCTCGTGCCCAGTCAGGGAGCAGCGGAGCCGGTAAACACCTACCGGAGTGGCCATCCCGCCCGCACTCAGCTACACTGACACAGCAACAGCAGCCGCCACCGCACCCGCTTCCCTTCCTCTTCCCACCCACTTTCTGCCCCTACCCCCCCATATGACGTCAGCACCGCGCGCCGGAAAACCCCCCCCGACGAACCACAATTCTCTGCGGCGAGAAACAGACGAGGACTACATCTCCCGAGATGCCTTAGATCAGGGGTCTTCAAACTTGGCCCTTTTATGACTTGTGGACTTCAACTCCCAGAATTCCTCAGCAAGTTTGAAGACCCCTGCCTTAGATCAATAAGGACGGAAGGGGTCCAAGATAGAACCCCCGAGCGGGAGTGGGGTTCCCCCTAAGCTTTCACGGGACCTTGCGTTTATATTCGTTGTTATTAGTCAGTGAGCACCACCATAACGAACACAACGTAGGATTTTAGGCAACGGGGAAGAGTATAGAGTGTGTGCTGTGGGTTCGGTGGAAGCAGGCAAAGGCAAACCATTTCCGAAATCTTGCAAACAACAACAACAACAACCCCGTAGGGACTTTATTCAGGCAGTTGCCAGGAGTCCACGCTGACTGGAAGTCCCAAGTTCTTTTGCAACGAATAAACCTTAACTTCCTTTCGCTAGATTTAGGTTTGCTACAACTTCCTTGTGCGATGCATCACTTTTTTAACATGAGTAGTGAATTTACTTTCAGAGCAATAGCTCTGACAATATAGCAACCACGGCATCATTAGGGTACCAGACGTGCTATAAAAAGAAAAGGATTGTTGTTAAAAAGTGGGGTTGTGTATATGAAAAAATGATCGCATTTGTGTACACAGGAAAAGTGATAATTAAATGAGCAAATATTCTCGTGAATCTATCTACTCTAATATAATATCTAATATTTATCTAATATATATATTATCTAATATATATTTATTATGCTATACCAGGGGTAGGCAACCTTGGCTCTTTTATGACTCGTGGACTTCAACTCCCAGAATTCCTGAGCCAGCCATGGCTCAGCTTGGAAACCTCTCCCTTTCCCCTCAGCATGGCTGGCTCAGGAATTCTGGGAGTTGAAGTCCACGAGTCATAAAAGAGCCAAGGTTGCCTACCCCTGTGCAGCTATACTAATGTTATGTTATAATATATTTATTTATTTATTTTAATTCCATTTATATCCCGCCCTTCTCCGAAGACTCAGGGCGGCTTACAAGCTATTTATAGTATATTATTAACTAGAGTCGCCTCCAGACGAGATGGGGGGGACATAAATCTAGTAAAGCAATAAACAAATGTTGTATGAGAGAGAGAGAGAGAGAGAGAGAGAGAGAGAGAGAGAGAGAGAGAGAGAATGAGATCTCGCGATAAAATACGTGAAGGGACGCTCGTTGTCCCAGTTCAGGAATGGTGGAAGGAAAACGGCGCTTTAACTGAGCTGCCTCCCGTTGCTATGATACGGGCGCCGCGCGCGTAAAGGAGTTGGCTGGCAGCAACCGCCGCGGCCTTTGCGTTTCGCGCGTGCTGGGCGGCAGGTAAGAGGCCGAAGCTCGCAGCGCGGAGCAAAAGCGGCGTCTTTAGATTCGTCTGCCTGAGCCACTTCGGCGAGCAGTCGGATTGTCACCGACGCCCCATAGGCTGCCCCCACCTCCAAGTCCGTATCAGCATCGCCCCGATTTTGTGCTCTTTGGCTTTTTTTCGGCATGGCTCTTGAACAGTAATGGAGGGCATAGACTGGTGTGTAATGGAATCAGAGGGTCAAGCCTTGAGGTGAAATGAGGTCCCGTCACGACAAATCGCGTCACTTGTCTGGATAGTTTATTCAACAAACCACTACCTGAGGTAAGTAGCCTCGGCGCTTTTATGACTCGTGGACTTCAACTCCCAGAATTCCTGAGTCAGCATAGCTGACTCAGGAATTCTGGGAGCTGAAGTCCACGAGTCATAAAAGCGCCGAGGTTGCCTACTCCTGCACTGGGCTTACAAAATGCAAAATGTAGTTCATAGTTTTCTAGGCAGATTTTGGGGCGTATCTTAAGCCAAATAAGCTCTGCCTGTGTTGCTTTTCTGTCAGTTTTTAAAAAAAATGATGGAGAGCACCCAAAGATCTTTTTGGGTTGCATAGGATATATTCACCAATATTTACTATTAAAAATTAAAATGGATGGAATCGCTACCGCCGCCGCCTCTCACAAGTGTCTGATGGGATTTTAATACGGTATTATTTTTCAGCATAAGCTGGCAAATAATTTTGATTACATGGACCTTTGGAAGGCTCTTGGAGGGCCCCCAGGGATCCTCAAACCACACTTTGAGAAACCAAGCTGTGGTGTTTTCTGCATAAGAACGCTAACATACTACAGGTAGTCCTCGACTTACAATTCATTTAGTGACCATTCAAAGTTACAGTGGCACTGAAAAAAAGTGACTTATGACCATTGTTTTTCACACTTAGGACCACCGCAGCATCCCCACGGTCACCTGATCAAAATTCAGATGCTTGGAAACTGACTCATATTTATGACAGCTGTTGTGTCCTGGGGTCATGGGAGCATCTTTTGTAACCTTCTGACAAGCAAAGTCAATGGGGAAGCCAGATTCACTTAACAACCGTGTTACTAACTGAACGGCTGCAATGATTTACTTAACAACTGTGGCAAGAAAAGTCATAAAATGAGGCAAAACTCCCTTAACCAAGGTGTCATTTAGCAGCATAATGGTGGGGAATGGAAGGATTTAATAATCCACTTAATATATCCACAAATCCTTCCAGGAAGGGAGGCATGCTGTCAAATTCCCTTCCTGAAAATCTGAGAAATAGCAAACAGTACAGAATAATGCAAACATTTATCAGTATGATAAACCTAAGTGCCAGGAATACTGTAATTATACAATGTGCAAAATAACCACTCATTTGTTCACTTATAATTTTAAAAAATGCTCACTGTTCCTTCTTTAATAGACCATGTTTTGTCATTTAGGTAGCCCCTATGATTTATAATTAAAGGTAAAGGTAAAGGTTCCCCTGCACATGCGTGCTAGTCGTTTCCAACTCTAGGGGCCGGTGCTCATCTCCATTTCAAAGCCAAAGAGCCAGCGCTTGTCCGAGGACGTCTCCGTGGTCATGTGGCCGGCATGACTAGACGCCAAAGGCGCACAGACCGCTGTTACCTTCCCACCGGAGTGGTCCCTATTTTTCTACTTGCATTTTTAGGTGCTTTCGAACTGCTAGGTTGGCAGAAGCTGGGACGAGTAACAGGTGCTCACTCTGTTACGCAGCACTCGGGATTCGACCCGCCAAAGTGCCGACCTTCTGATCGACAAGCTGCCCCTTTCAGTAATTGCTCTCAATGCAATTGAGACAAGCCATTTCTTTTCCTAAAGATTGCTTCCTTATTGCACATGCACACTTTGTCAAGATTTGTGATTCTGACTTAAAATATGAAGAGCATTTTATTATTTTCTTAAAAATAATTGGTTTATCAGGCAGATCAGAATTATCTATTCCTTAAGGAGGATTTTGGATAAAAAGTTACTGTCTTTTTCTAGAAAGAAAGTTGAAGAAAAGAGCAGAAATGGCAAGTAATCATAAACCTCCTACAGCACGTCCTTCTTCACGAATAGGCCTGGGTGTCAGGCCACCTTCATCCTCATTACGACCTCCGTCTGCAGCATTACTTGGTGCGGGGGTAAGTTAATATTAATTTATTCAAAAACCAAGGAATCGGAGTTCACCTTTTCCAATTTAGATATATGGCAGGCACTGATATGTTTTGGTAGGCAAATGATATTAAGGCAGTTCTGTGTGTTTATTTGTGTCAAGGAGATTATTTTGAAATATGCTCCCTGTAGCTAATTGTGTGCCAATATCATGGGAATCTTCCTAGCCTGATTAGGTTTAGATGAGATCCAGCTTGACTTTTCTTATGTCACACTTTTCTTTGGCCACCACTATCCCCTTTTTAACTCTAATTGGCATAGTACTCTATTCTGTATACATAAAGGTCTAAAACGGTACCTTAACAATTGTAAGGAATAAATGTGCTTTTTGTCTTTGGTTGGGTGTTATGTGAATCCTGCCAGTATGGTTTGTGAACCAGGGTCTACAAATTATGATATATTCAGTAACCATAGTTTAACAAACAAATGGCTTAGCTTAGTGAGTTAACACACCATCTTGAAGAGGTTCTAGAAGAAATCATTTAATCATATGAGCAGTAGGATCTTAAATTCTTTCCAATTCACTACTTCTTTCTCCATATCATATTGCTAACTATTTCCCACAGTATAAAAGCTAATATACATGTTTTGCATTTACACAATCTCTGCCTTTCTATAACTGCTCTTCCTTTAAAGAATCTGTTTCATATATAACATTAGTAGCTATGATTTTTTTAAAATTTCAGTACCTTAACCTATTTATTCATAGATTACAAATCGGAACAAATGTTCTTTGGGAGTGCTATTTTAATTATGTTTTCTCATTGATTTTGATCTCTGTATCAGATTCCCCCAGGTACATCCAGGCCTGGTACACGTGGTGGATCGATAGGAACTGGTGTGGTTTTTTCCTCTCAGATTAAAGTTGCAGACCGTCCAGTGACACAACAAGGACTAAGTGGAATGAAAACAGGAATGAAAGGTATTTTAAAATAGGAATGTACAAGAACATTAACCTTATTTATCTTTTTATTAACATTCAAAGGTTAAAACCATTACAAGGTTAAAAGCAAATGAAAATTAAAAGATTAAATAATTAATACAATGTACAACAATATCTAATCTAATAGGAATATAGATTCCACTCCATTAGATCCAGGTTTTCCATGCAGCAATTGTTATTGGACAGAGGAGAAGTCTGCTAGGTCCAGAAGGCAATGAATGGATCAGATAGTGAATGGTATATATTGAAGTATCCATGCAACAACTTTACTCCAAGAGTGAACTGATAGACATTTGCTTCTGGGTACAATGTAAGGTGCTGGTTGTCGTTGTTATAGCTCTTTGGGATTTGAGGTCTAGGTACTCCTGGAACACTTTCTCTCTGTAACATCTGCCCGCTGATTAGATCCAGTGCTTTTTTTGTAAAAGAAAAAGGTGCCAGAACTCACACGTCATACAACCCGCCTTGCCTACCCTACAAGGTTCCATCCAAAAAAGGTGCCAGAACTCCGTTCTGAGCGTTCTATGAGGAAAAAAGCCCTGATTAGATCTAATATGCTAGACTTGCCACATGTTCCCTCAGTAAGAGGCTGCCACTTACAGAGGCCCTATAAACAGACCTTCTTATTTAATACCATTCCTCTGGAAGAGAGCCCATCCCCTTGTTTCATTGGCCCCTTCTGGGAGGCTAGTCTTTTCGTAATTCTTAGTCACAAGATTGGGTTCTTTCACTAGTATGAATGTTTATACACCACTGCTGATCGATCCCGAGGACAGAATGGAACAATTTGCCCCTGCTGGGTCACCGCCACTGGCTTGCTACCACCGGCTCACCTGGCTGTCTCACCTGAGCAACTCGCTGTGGGATGACTTGCCTCGCAGGAGGAGGAAGAAGAGGGGAAAGCCAGACCCCTGATGGGACACCAGCGCCCCAGTGCAGTTGTCTCACTTGCAGGAAGTTGTCCCGCAGGATGAGTCATCCAGAGTGAGTCACTTAGGGCGAGCCGGCTGGGGTAAGCCAGCAGCAGGTGAGCTGCTGTGGGCCAGCAGTGGGGACCCAACGGCAGTGTATGATGTGTTTAGTTGACCATAACAAAGACTAAAATAATGTATCATTATAATACAGAATAAGCAGTATGTTCAGTGCTAGATTGAGCCTGATAGTCAGAGCAGACCAAATGTATCCAGGGCCTATAGTTTTCTAAATGTGTAGATAATATATTATCATTGAACTTTTAGGAAAAAAAATATGCTGCATTTTTTGTCATTAGTGAATAGGTATCTTCTCTATGTGATTGTGTTGTTTTGCAAGAATCGTTTCACTATTTTTAATTAAATAGCTCTTTTTGTCATATCAGAATATATTTTTCCCTAGGTCCACAAAGACAAATTATGGATAAATCCTATTACCTTGGAGTGCTGAGGTATGTGGAAGAATTTGTCACTAGTAAGACGGGATAAGATTAGTTCCAATATTGTACAGTTAGTCCATATTTGAAAAAAAATATAGTATCAAGCAAGATACGCTTAAGATCTTAATGAGGGTGTAAGGTCATAGTATGTTCTCAGTATTTCATTTCTTCATGAAATAAAAGAGATTCTTACCATCCTAGTAGAAACTATACTTTCTTTTCTTTTTTTTCTGTATTGTATGCTTTGCTTTCCACTTCCTTCCATTGGCTAAAGCTAATTCTTTAGCTCATTTTAAGTTGTCATCACTCCCTTACTATATAAGTGTGAGGTGGCCATACTCCACACCTTGCATGCCTTTGAGGCTAAATCAGACTTCTTTCAAGGCATCTTTGTATTTCTTTTCCATGGTTATGTATGCTTATGGTAAGCCAAAACTTTTGATTGAATATAATGAGTTTAATCTGTATATAACTGGTAAAAAATGTTGCTTTCAGAATTTGCTTTTCCACAAACCCATAATAGATAAACTATTTTTGGCTCAGATAATACAGTAAGCCTAAGAGAATAAAATAGGCAAAGGCAATATGGTATGATTAGCCAACTTTTTTGGTTTTGTTTGCATGTCACATGATCATATGAAACTCCCAAACTTTGTCATAAAATAAGATTGTAGCTAAGCTGGATCTGTTTAACCATAGTTTGGAAAACAATATTTTGTTTTCACATAATCCTAAGTCATTGAGTGAATTCACAGATAGAACAGAAGTGAAGAAACCTACATTTTATCTTCAGAGTATGTATGAATTTGAGTCCTATTTCTTCTATCTGTCCATATGCTCTTGGTAGCATATGGACGGTCTAATTAAACACCCTTAACTATGTCTAATTTAAGAATTTTCATTCTATGATTTTAATGGCAGAATTGATAACTTATAAAACATTCCTTTTTGTAAACAAATCTATGCAAAATCTGTAATAGTCCTTACCCTAGAAAAAACTAGCTGTCCCTAAAATAATACAGTATTGTCAAATTGGTCAGTGATAAACACATCCTCTTGTATATTAAATTAATATTTTAGAACACTCGTGTGGAAATTTTAAAAGGCATCTACTAAATATACTATTTTAAAATTAAAATCAGGACTGCAGGTCCTTGAACAAATCCACTTTAGTGCTTGTTCTTCTTAGCCCAGGCATATCAAACTCACAGCCTCAAGTGACGTCACGCAACGTATCGTGACTTTTCCCCCATTGCCAGCAATGGGATGGGCGCAGTTTCAGCATGACGCATCTGGCCCGCGGGCCGGCAGTTTGACATGCCTGACTTTTCCCTTTATTGTCAAATGAAAAAAAATTGAAGTATTTGTAGTACATTTGGTTCTCTCAACTTTATATGAAATTTCAGCAGTAACGAAGATTAAAGTATATATGTTAACGTGATCACCTATTTCTTTTCTTATAGAGGCAAAATAAATGAGCTTACCTTAGAAATCAATAAGCTTCAGAAAGAAATTGATATGTATAACCAGGAGAATTCTGTCTATCTGTCCTATGAAAAAAGGTAAGCTAAACTGCACATCAAAATCTGTAAATACGCTTGTTCTTAATGGATTCATATTTATGAATAACTTTTGGGTTGGAAGTGTAGAGCTGAGCTTGTTTTAGATTCCATTCATTGCTGGGCTTTGTAATAATCTTGTGTTTTCTTGTGCTCTTAGAGCAGAATCTTTAGCTAGTGAAATCAAAGAATTTCAAGGACAGTTGGCAGACTACAATATGGTATGTTATTGTTTCACAGATAACTTTCAATATTTAGATTGAATTATGCAGTATGAAAATTGGACACAATTTTGAATTGTGTTTGTAAATACCTTTTCAACTATTGTTTCTCTAATATAGTTCAAACCAATGCAGATTTGATAGTAGCTATGCAAACAATATGAGATTACACGAATTAATTAACTTTTCTTGTTGATTTAGTTGGTAGATAAACTTAACACAAATACTGATATGGAGGAAGTAATGAGTGACTATAACCTGGTAAGCATAAGACTAATGTTTCATTTCAGTACAGGTGTTATTTCTTACACATATGGTGATGTTGTCAATGATTTTGTCCTTTTTAATAGTTAAAAGCTCAAAATGACCGTGAAGCTCAGAGCATAGACATTATATTTACAGAAAGACAGAGGTAAGTATCTAAATTCAATTTTTTTTAAAAAAAATAATAATTGTAGGATGGAATTTTCATGTACATTCAAGTTTGTCCAGTGTTTGTTCTCAATCGTTTGAAGAAGCCTTTCAGAACTCACATATTTACCACACTAAAAAACAATAGTACTCACAAGAATTGGCATAAATATTATAAAGCAGCTCTAATTAAGTATGGTGTAATTCCTCTCATGGAAATTAGTGCAGTCAGTGGCCTCTGAAGGGAGAGGTATAGGGCAGAGCAGATTGACAAAAGCAGTGGTCCATGATCACAACCACATTTTTGTATTATATTGTTGCATGCATTCCTATTTACACAATTTTTAATTTATGTTTCCCATTTCTTAAATGCCCATCCCCTCAGAGATTAATTATGTAAATAAATACGGATAACATAGACATCATAAAACCAATGCCATAAATTACCACAGAAATTTAATTCATTCCATTAGAAATCCATCATATCAATAGCTGTTAAATCAGAGCTGTAATGTTTTTCTTAATATATTTAGATCACATGAAATTGAATAATGACACAACAACACAGATTGTGTGTATATTTTTGTCCTAAGTATAGGACGACAAAAATGGCGCAATTCTGTACTAATAACAGAAATAGTTTCAGTCTACAATGTGGTGAACATTTATGGATCAATATATTTGTCTTCAATAAATCCGTCATCTTCTGGAACATATGGATGGAATTGTTCAAAAACAGCTATAGACTCTTCATTAGGCTCGGATGCTTGTGGGGGGGTGCATAATTGAGGTGTGAATGTTTCTTCAAACATCTCAGATTCCTCTTTTTCTTGGAGACGTCTGTGATTATAGCTTTTTAAATAATGGTACCACATTGGAAACTTGATAGCAGCAATAATCAGTGTTGTAGTGCTGAGGCTAACTGCTAGGACACCCATCAAAAAAGTCCAGCTTTTGCCAGTGGGCTGAATACCTGCATGTTGAAATAAAATATTTGTTTGTACAAATATATACATATATGTCTATATAAATAATAAAATATTGTAATGTATAGTCATCCTCCATAACTGTCTTTTCTTCACAAACCTTCTGAGAAAATGCTTGGTTTCCAGAGGACATTTATTAATGTCTATTGATCGGATTAAGCAAACTGTCCTCTTCCTTAGGAGAACTATAGGGTTTAGGTTATTTAACTATTGACTTTTTAAAGAAAAAGATGCAATAAATGCTGTAAACTTTTAAAGTAATTTTAGGTGAATATCACACTGTGGAATTTCAGCGGAATTAATAAATAGATCAATGAATGATCTTGACTTTCTGTATGGATCTCTAGTACCTGCCTAAGTTATGGTCTAATTTATTCAAAATTAATGTCCCACCTAGTTTGCCCTAGTATAGTGCCAATCCTATAACTTCAACTGGGATCTATTTGACTTTCATGAGAGGAAATTGTTGCCATATCAGACAAGCTGAAATTTTATGCTCAAAAGGACATACAACAAATAATTGGAATATTGGAACCATCCAGATTATGTGATTAACTGTAGTTTAACAATATGCATGTAAAGATTCTCAGGCCACTTTGCAATTTAGCAAATTCAGTTATGTTCTGCTAGGGAAAATATCGTTTCGGTTAGGTAGTGCTGTTAAAATTATTTCAGTATATTTCCTGGTTTAAAATGTAACGAATGACTGAAATCATCAAGTTAGGAAGAGGGAAGGTTGGGAGTAAAACAGCTGTTTATGAAAATAGTGTGCAGTTGGCCATTCCAGACACATGAGAGAAAAAGGCGGCTATCAGTCCTCTACAGGTAAAAAAAAATAAAATAAAAAAATAAAAAAGCAGAATTCAACCCTGCATTATGCATGTATGCATCTGCCCATCTATCTGAATGGCAACTTTTTAGTTTGATAGAAGCTGCTCTTTGTCTCAATTAGGTGGCTTGAAGCTTCATATAGTCTAGTAGATATCTATGAATGTGCCAAGATGCAGGCAATATTGCAGGCGTTTGAGGGCAACCTTGACCAAAGCTATTCTTAAATCCAACGCAATATATTAGAAAGGTTTTAATTTGTATGAATGTAGAACAGTCAGTTTTTATGTTTAAAAATATTCAGTGCTTCATAATCCATGTAAGTGAATTATATCATTTTTGACATTTTTTTCTGAAACAATATACCCCCATATATACACTTAATTGTTTATTTAAACTGAAGTGTACCTGAATATGCTGATTCATTTGTATAATTATAGGTTGTGCCATCGATATTACTAATAAAAGGAAAAGGTGACAGAGTTGTTCCAGATGTTCCCATTTGTTTACAATTTAATATATTTGTTGTCTCGATAGGATAGTTTGTCAGAGTAACGGGAATAGGACACGTAGCATTGTTCTCATTTTCTGTAAATATAACCAGTATCAGTGTTAAAATGTTTGGCCCGCGCTCTTACTCCAAGCTAAACTTTTTATATTAAATATATAAATTTAAAATTATTTTTTTTGTAACTTTATAAATTTAAAAAAAGATGAGTTAGCACAATAGGGGTGACAGAGTGAAGCAAAAGAAATAGTATCTAGCATAATAAGCCTACAGAAAATAAGCCTACAGAAAAGAAAGCCAGCAGAACAAAGAGACAAAACCAACAGTCTTCTAGGACAATTAACCAGCTAAACATCAATAGAAAATAATTAGCATTCATGCACGGAAAGCAAACTTCATCTGAGAACTTCAAGAAACACTGTCCAGGTTTACTGCTCTTATGCATTAACAACTGGTCTGCATGCATCAAAAGAATTTCATAGATAAATGCCACTTTCTTGGTGCCAAGATTAGTAAATAGCTCATTCAAAGCAAAGCTGTATTCCAATACTGTTGGCCTCAGTAATGGAATATTTCATCAGATAGTCATCCAGAAAATGTTAAAATCGAAAATCAATTCTAGTAATGCATATCCCAAAAACTAGACATCCAAGGAAAACAAATTCTATGAATTGTATTCATATTCATACAAATTGTATGAATATGTTTTAATGGTATCATTATAAAACTGAATAATATACTGTATATTATTGTGTTAGTTATCTGTTTAAATGGCCTTAATTGCTCTCCTAGAAGGATATTCTTTAGAACTCATAGTGACTTACTTATAAGCAGATACCTAAATGTAGGATTACCAGATCAGAGTTGGAAAACTCTGAAAAACTACCAGATGACAGCAATTAAAGTTCTCTGTATGCTATCATCTAGTGGTCCCCTTGATTTTTTTGCAGCTCAGATCTGGTAGATAGCCCTAGATGAAGTATGCAAAGTTATTGTACTGAAATACATTATTCTGAATACATTTCTGGTTCACTGTGCAAATTTTTTTTCTAACCCACTTGGCTAAACAGATAACTTTTGAATTTGCTATTTTGAATACTTTAAAATATGAGGGCTATATTTAGTTTCAAATCCAGATGTTAACCAGTTGAATAAACCATGCTTCATATGTGATTGGAATGAGCCCAAACCAGACCTTTCAGCATTAGGCAAAGAACCTTGTCAATATGTAGTTTCATGTTCAAAGATACTAGCATTGTGTATAAATTACTTCATGATTAAAAACAAACTCGGTTATATAAGCCAATTTTACAATCCAATTGTTTGGAAATCATATTAATGTTGTACATAAGCCAAGTTCTCTTAGGCTGTTCCAATATAGAGTTTTCTTTTATGGTTTTTGGCTCCCAAATTAGGAATTTCAGAAAGCAATTCTGAAATTACTTTTAGAAATGGAAAAATAATCAAGACTAAATATATCTTGACCTACCCATTATCACAGTAGAGTTATTCAGCCAATGCTGTAAACTAAGAAGGTCACATGAACAAGTCCACCTACTTCCATTTAATTTAATACATATTGAATTAAATGTTCTCTTAACATCAAAATATTTTAGAAAATTATTTTGTAGGTTTATGACTTTCAACTTGTTTAGCACTGCAAATATATCAGAATTTAATTGTGTAATTTTGTTATTTTGTAGATTCAGAATCTGCAATTCATTTAAACCAGCAAATGCTGCTTTTTCAACTGTTTCGATAGAATTATTACTGACATCAAGAATTTTTAATTGTAAAAGCTTTTCAAAGCTGTAATTAGAAACAACAACAATAGAGTTGTTGTTCAAATACAGTTCTGTGAGATTACTGTACTGGCAAAGTATTTTTTTGTCATTGTTGTCTAAAGTAATATGATTGCAACTAAGATATAACACAGAAATGTCTTTGATTAGGCTAGAAGGAACAGAAGAATGGTTTTTTGCCACTTCCTGGCAGTTTACCTGTTAAACAGAGAGAAAAAACAGTTATGAAAATATCATAAGAAATTATTTACAAAAATCTTTTACAAATCTGTATACTGTTCGTTGTTTAAAAAGTTCAGTTCAAACAGAAATTCATGTAGTTTAGATAATAAAATAAAGAGCAATGTGACAACCAAATCCCATAAGATGTAGAAAAGTAGCAGCAGAGAACAGCAAAATAAACACTACCCAAATCAGAAACAAAGCAATGTATGCTGCTTCTAGTTAGGAATATTTTCATTCCGTATACAAGAAAGAAGTTGGTCATGAATATTGATTCTGAATACTTTAAAATTTCAATACTTCAAGTCTGAAATAGGTTTTAAAAGCTTTCTGTAAAGGAGTAGGAAGCATGACGCATGTGACATTTCCATGTAACCTAGACTGAAAATTATCTTTTGGCATAAGAGGCTGTTTCATACTAACCATCTCTAGAGCTGCCAAAGGATGCAAGTGACACCACGTGTTTACATATACATCATACCAACAGTGTGACAATTTTAAATATTTAAATATTTGCATCACACATCATGATGCAACTATTGCAAATTGCATAAACTAGGGATGCTTCTTCGTTTTTTTAGCGTAGGTCAAATGTTGTCTATAATAGCATCTTCTGCAATAAATGCATCATAACCCAGATGTGTTTATTATGTCATTGTGGTTTGTAATGGACAATGTGTATGCAGCAGAGCATGATACTTGAAGGAATTGAATCTGAATATTAAAAAATGTACAGGGCTATATTGAATCTCTAATCTGTTTAAGAATAAATATTCTTTAACAGGGTTTTAGTTTTAGCATTCTGAAGAAGCATTCCTTATTTTTAGTCTGGAATGTGTGACATGCTCTGGGCATATATATGTGCAAGAGTAGTGGAATAACTGATAGCATTAATAGAAATATGTGATCATTATATTTTATAAATATCACAAGTTTATACATGTTCTAAAGCATATTTTAAAAGAAACTGCATGGCATCATTAAAAAAGCTTTATTATTGGATCTAAATCTCATTCTTATCTAATTAGAAATTGGGAACTAACAGCTTCTTTAACAAGTGGCTAAAGAATGATAACTGTATTTAGTTTCAAAACTTACAGTTTGAGAAGTATCACTGCATTCAGTACTGACTGGATGAAGAAAGAGAGCTGCAACCAGTATCAGGAGCCAAGCAAGCTTCATATTCAAAATCTGTTAATTTTTGATATAATTCAAACAGTAACAAGAACTGAGGATTTAACACAGGGAACTAAGGAGCTATTATTATTCTTCTTTGGCTCACGATTTGTGGCCATAGAATGCATCAAAGTCAATTGCAGAGCAAAATAAATGAATAGAATCCTTGGAGCTGAATTAAAATATTGAAATTGAAGTAATATTGTTTTCACCCCTAAATTTGCCCCATCTAATGACCTGTGTATGGAAGAAACTTTTATTCTGATTTTCTAAAAGATGACTGCATGATGTAGGGAAAAACACACACATACCCAGATAACATACCCAGAGAGAGACAGTAATCCTTCATACTCCCATATTTAAAATTCTGCTTTTTTGTTTGGAATAATAATATACGGAAACTTGCAAAGGTGACTGACAAATAACCCCATGCAGAATACCTGGCTCTTCGAGCTTTCCGGCCCAGGCTGAGAATTTTTAACTGGGGTTTTTAATTCTAGGGATGATTTAATCTTTTTAATTTGTTTTTAACTTTTGTATTGGTTGTTTTAAATGCCCTGTAAACCGCCCTGAGTCCTTCGGGAAAGGGTGGTATATAAATTTAATAAAATAAAATAAATAAATAAAATAAATATGTGGGAGGCTGAATCCTGGTCTTTATTTCTCAATAATGTAGAACTTTCTAAGTCATCTGGTTCTCTCTCCAATTTTGGTGTGGTTTTCTGATAGAAAATGTGACTAGGTAGGGGAAAGGCTGTGAAACGTGCCCCACCATGTTTCAAAGTAGATATGATTTTCTCTCTTAAAGCCTCTCTAGCTGGCAACCAAACAACAATTACTTTTTTTTTTAAGAATTCAAATGTTACGTGCCAAGTCCACTTGCTAAAGGTACGAGCTCTTCACTTCAGAAAAAAATGCATTGCTTCAGCTAAATAATATTGTTGTAGATTTTTATAAAGTACAAAAAGCTACAAATATTTTCTAAATGGAACTTCAATAATTGTAGAGCAAATTTAAACCATCCTGAGAGCTTTGCTTCTTCTTGCTCCCAACTGAGCTCTAAAATGGTTCCACTTTAAAGGGCAGCACAAAGCAGAGTCATATCTCCTTGTCGTGATGCAGTTTATGTGACCATTCTTTACAAAGAAAACTGCATAAATCTCTCAAGGATTGGTAAAAAAAATACAGCTAATGTGTTTATTTGATACAGTGCAGTAGCCAGAGGGGGAAAAAAAAAACCAAGGTTGCAGTGAAGTTTCGTGGTGAAAGCATCTCTCAATCTTATCTTCAGCCATATTTTTTTAAAAAAAAAAATCAAGTACGGTATATGCTATTTCTCAAGGTTTCCTATTTATTGCCAAAACAATCTTTGTTAACGTTTTAGGTTGTTTAAAAACAAAGTACAGCTTCAAGGTAACAGTAGAGTTAAATATGACTTCTCACAAAACATTAATCGTTCAGAATCTTTTCTGAATTTCATAAGAAAATCAGAACCAGACAGTATATATATATATATATATATTCCAAACTCTTGGATTATGAATCAAACTTTGGTATCACACAAGTATACAATGATTTATATGCATATATCATACCTTTTTAATTTTTCTCCGTAAAATCATGCTTGCATATTTTCCTGTGATTGAAAAAGAAGAGATGAAAAATGCAATGTTTCTGCACTTGGTCACAACCTTTGTACCCAATTAACAGGGAGGAAGTTTAAAATAAAGCGCAGGACACCTTTAGCAAAAGATTGACTATTTGTGTTCATCTATGAGTTAGAGGCTTGCAACCAATCAAGAAGACTTTTGAATGTGATCTGTGCAGTTTTATGACATTAAATTGCAAGGTGAGGGAGGAGAAATCTCCAAGAGTTTGCAATAAGGCACGTTTGTATTGGATACAAAGAGCTAAGGCTAGATAGGTTGAGTTCTTCCTTTTTTAATGGGGGTGGGGGTGGGGGGTGTTTGGTGATAACTGCCACTAGCAGTAAAAACATCAGTCCTGGCACACAGCATAGCCTATCTATAAATTTTGTTTTTTAAAAGGAAGCAGGCATATGCTTGATTTTAGATCAAGGGTCAGGAAAAAAGAGCTAATAAATACTAGCTGAGCTACATAATAAGAGTCTGAACATTGTGAGGAAATGCTGTTTCTGTCATACTTTCTTTAACAGTCAGGTCTTCTTCCCAATCCACCTCAGCAGTTTCAGGGTTTTAGTTAGTGTAAGCAAAATGGGGCTTTCATGACTCTTTTTTGTGGTCCCAAGAGAACCCTCCAACTGCATTGTTGAATTTTAATTTCCTGTCACTTTTTTGTGGTAGGAAAGACAAAATCCCAAAACAGGTATAATATTGTTTTTTTTTAAAAAAAAACAAAAATAAAAAAACAGCTTGAAACCAAAAAGTCCCCATAGTTGACAATGGCATTTCTATGTGTTCCTAACAAAACTATACGAATATATCCATGAAGTTAGTAGAACTTGAATTCAGCTCAAGGAAGGCTTTACTTTTTGTTGTTATTGCTTTGTTTTTCCTTTCACTTTCTTTAGTGTAAAAAATTACTGGTGTTCTAAATTTAAAAATAATTAGAATGCCAAAAAAAAATGTTGGATTGGGTTTTACAAAATATTTATTTGTGTGATGCAGCAAAGAAAAACTAATTCAAGCTGTGGAAGATGATATCCGGCAGGAAAAACAAGCGGCAGAAAATATAATAAAAAATATGTCGGAAGAAGATCAAACCAAATACATAGAAATGAAAATGGCAAATGAAAAGGTCTTGCAGGTAGTTTTTGATATTTCGCTAAATTACTTTGATATGTGCCGGAATAATTTTAGACCAAAGAAATGGAAAAAAAAAATTCCAGAAGCTTCAGTCAACATATCAAGGGAAATATCTTCCAGCCAAATCTAATATTTTAACCTCTTAAAGGTTGATTGGGTGTGATGAACTCTTTACCGCAGAAATCATGTTATAGAATCTACCAACCTCTTTTTCTTTATTATAGCTTTAGTTCTCCAGTTTCTTACCAGAAGCATGGTAAGCATTGCAAGAGTCATGTGCACATTAAGCATGCGTGGTTGTTTAGTATGCTGCGTAGCATGTCTTTGTAGGATAAAACTCCATGAAGGAATGAAAGATTTAATTGACCTTATTCAAGAAAAAATAAATTGTTCAGAACAAGATAATTGAATCCAAGGTTTAAAAGAGAAAACCTATTTAACACCAGAAAATTTACATTACGTCACATTTTGAAACACGAGCTATAATCTAATTTTGCTCGAGTAAGTTGGAAATGGTGGCAACTAAATAATTCAAATCCTAACTGAGGACCTAAGAACGATGATGATCATGTTACTGCGTTTCCCTGAAAATAAGACCCAGACTTTTTTTCTTTTTTTGCCTCCAAAAAAGGCACCAGGTCTTATTTTTGGGGGATGTCTTTTCCACCGTGAGGTGAGACCAACAGCCCTACTCAGCCGGCCCATTTCTTCTGCGGCCAAAGGAAATGCCTCTGCAGCAGAGAATAGTTCCGGATTGACGCGTGCGGCGCCCCCTGGCTGTATCTTACCAGCCAATTGAATCTGTAGCTCGGGTCTCAGCTGCAGAGGCCTTTCCGGAAGGCCTCTGACAGTGAAATGTAGGCCAGGGCAAATCCGGAGCTCCATTCTCAACTGCATAGGCATTTCCTGAAGTCCTCTGACGGCGAAATGCAACCAGGGGGTACCACAGAAGATGTGGGCCAGCGAGGCAAGGCGGGTGTCGATTCATGAGAGGCCTGGTTGCAACGGTAAGCTAGGGTGCAGGGCGCATGGGGCAGCACCACCCCCACTCTAGCTTGATTTTTAGGTGTGCGCCTCATCCCAAAACTAGGGCTTATTTTTTGGGTAGGGCTTATATTAGGCCCACCCCCAAAAATCAAGCTAGGGATTATTTTCGGGATAGGTCTTATTTTTGGGAAAACACGGTAGTGATAACATTATGATTAAACTCTTCAAAGAAATGGGCGACATACTTATCAAGCATAAGATTGGATGCCTTGAGGTTGAATTTGACCACAGCTGCGCATTTATATAGGATAGGGCCATGGTTGGACTACCCATGAAACCTTAATTTTCAAAGTTTCTTTCAAGCACTAAATCTCTTTTAACAGTTTTTATTATATGAAAATCATACTTCCTTTCCTAGGAATTGGCCTCTTTACAACAAGAAATGGATGCTGTGAATATGAAAGAACAAACTCTGGAAGCTGTATGTATTTTCCTATTCTCAAATTCATTACATAATGGAAAGATAAGGTTGAAAGAGAAGACTCATAAATAACTGTCTTACGTACAATTAAAAATAAAGTCAAAATCCCTGGCTAGTATCATTTTAGCTGTTTGTTATCTTTACGATACTGATTATCAATTGATGGTTGCCACTGTAGTATAGAATAAAAGTAGAGAACTTTTTTCTGGTCCGTGTTTCACACACTTTTTTTTTCGTGCTAGGAACTCTCATATCCAGTACTATGGTGATCTCACCAGATATCTCAATATGAAATGTCATTACTCTTTTTCCAATGCACCCTTGTTGCTACTTTGTTATGCTGTTTGTAATCAGTCTGTTCAATCTTCTTAGAGCAGATAACTGGTGGTCCACTGTTTCTTTGGCTTCTTTGCAGAGGCAGCATTTGCTGTCTGCTGCTGTCTTCTCAATTCTGTCTTCGTATGCATTTGTTTTTAAGGCTTGTTCTTGTGCAGCCAAAATTAACCCGTCTCTCTTAGTTTTTCTGCTCTTGTTGTTTGTTGTTGGCTGCGAAGTCGTGTCCATCGTGACCCCCATGGACAATGTTCCTCCAGGCCTTCCTGTCCTCTACCATCTTCTGGAATCCATTTAAGCTCACGCCTACTGCTTCAGTGACTCCATCCAGCCACCTCATTCTGCTCTTAGCCGTTGCCAAATCTTGTTGTCATCTGCTTTGCCTGCTAGGTTTTTTCCCCCTTTTTTATGTACTGGCCATGTAATACTTTGCAAGATTTCTTTCCTATTTTTCATTTGGACTTTCTTGGAGGTTGGTTTGGTCTTTCCAATATTCAGTAAGCTTTCCTGATGTACTAGCTTCGATGCATCTTCTTCATTATCCTTCCGGTCTCCTTTTTTCTTCTTCTATCTGGTGTACTTGCAGCTTTCCAACCCATCTATCTTCCTTGAGTAATAGAGCCTGTAAACACTGTGTGAATGAAGGGCTAATTCATTCTCATTATTTTTCTGGTTTTCCTATCCAGGGCTTTTATTCTGCTTGAGTCCAATCCACTACTCCATTTTGCATATCTAATATTATAATGGGTGATCTCACAAGCAGTTAGGTGTTTAAACTTCGTTTGGCTTTGTTTATCCACCTTGGGAAGGATTAGATAAACGGATAAACAAAGCCAAATCTAAGTTTAAACACCTGATTGCTTGTGGATAGGTAGATCTAAAAAATGGATATTGTTTTTCAGTGGTGTTAAAAGTATTGTCCCAAGATGTAAACTGTTCCAGTTAAAGCTGCCTTTTGCAACTGGCTGAAGTTGATTTTGTAAATGTCAGTGGTGTTCATGGGGCTTCCGACGTTTAGGGATGGCACCCAAAGCGCCTGTTACTATTGGTATTATTCTTGCTTTCTTTTGGCATAGTCATTCCACTTCTACTTGGAGGTCTTTGTGTTTTGTGATTTTCTCCATTTCTTTCTCTTCTATTCTGTTGTATTATTACGATTTGTCACACAGTTGGCAAGGTATTTAGAATGTATTTTGCATTTTTATTTATCAAGTTCTTCCCAAGAACCTGGGATAAGCAGATGATATTAAATTATTAATCCTGTTATTATCCTCTTCTTAGCAATTTTTAACATAAAATACTGGAAAGGATATTATTTCCTGAAGGAAAATTACCACTATTTGCTTCCTCTGTCATGTAACACACTACAGTAAACCACATGGCCGGATTCACATATTATATAGCATAATGAGTGAATTTAACCATTGGGGCTTGTAAACCGATGCAGTGGTGTTTTATTCAATAAATAAAAGTTAAGAAAACTATTTATAAAGTGGGAACTTTTAAGTATGTTCTTACCATTCAGTGTATAATGTTAAACCACAGTATCTGTAATATAACACGCTATATACTAACCAACAGAGCTTCTAGGTTACTTTCTAAATACTTGTTATCCCCAGTTTAATCACTCCCACAATGTGTGTGTGTTTGTGTGTGTGTGTGTGTGTGTGTGTGTGTGTGTGTGTGTGTGTGTGTGTGTATCAACTGTTTTATGAATTTTCCCATTTGATATTCTGTTACAGGGGTGTCAAACTCGTAATGTTACATGACATGTTGCAACGTATCGCGACTTTTTTTCCATTGCCGGCAATGGGGTGGGCACGGTTTTGCTATGATGCATCCGGCCCACAGGATGGCAGTTTGACACCCCTGTTCTATTAAAAAGTTAGTATGTAATACTTTAAAGGTCATAACTTTGATAATACTTTAACTTCCTTAGTTTCAGAATCCCACCAGAAACTAATTTTGACAGCTGTTTTTATTACCTTGTAGTTTTTACATATTAGCAATTACATATAATTGGATAATACATATGTTCTTAAATCAAGAATGGTTAAGGAAGCTTAGAAGTAGATGTGAAATAAAAAAATGGATAGAAATTTTAATTAACACTGTATATCTGTGTATGTGAAGATAGAGAATGGCTTTGTTTTAACTGTTTAGAAGTATTTAGGAGTCATAATATATGAATCAGTGAACATATATAATGAATGTATGTGCAGAATACTTAGTTTTAGCAGGAACTTTCCTATGCTACTCTCTAGTTGCTTTTTATCCACAAGATAATGTGGCTTGTGGGCCAAAACTGATTCATTGTCCCTGGTCTTTACTTTCTGTTTCAGTTGTATAAATACAAAATACCTTATGCATGTATTCTGTCTTTAGGAAATTACTCACTCCCAAATTAAACAAGAGGCCTTACAGCTGTACGAAAAGCTCCATGGTCTTGAGGAACATCGAGATCAAATGATTGCAGAGGACAAGAACATGGGATCTCCCCAGGAGGAAAGAGAAAGACTATTAAAGCAGGTAAAAAAAATATTGAAAAAAGGTTACTTTGTAATATTTATAAAGCTCAGTTAACAGGTAGAAATAAACGGCTAGAGCAGAGGTCCCCAACGTTTTGGGCACCAGGGACCGGTTCCATGGAGAGAGGTTTTTCCGCGGACCAGAGGGTGTGTGGTTTTGTCTGTTGCCTGCATCTCACTTGTTTGTGCGGAGCAGTTGCTGGCATGCCGCAGCCTGGTACTGGTCCACGGACCGGGGGGGTAGGTGGGACCCCTGGGCTAGAGTACGTACATATCGTGTTAATGTAGAAAAGCCACACTTATTTTCACTTTCACAAGATACCATCACGACTCTAGGCCAGCAGCTGTAATGATTGGAACTTGGTGACCTTAACCAACAGAGCTAACTGTGAGAGCACATTTATGTAAAGGGACTTTATTTCTGCAGTTTGGAAGGAGACATGTTGATTGTGGCTCAGTATTCACATATCATAAAAGAATTGGGAAGACAATAAATAAGTATCTCTATTTTACACAATTTATTTTCCCTTCTCTGACATACTGAACTAAGCCTGTAAGGTAATAAATGAATCACAATTAGATGGCTGAAAAACACCAAGCGTATAACTAAAATATTATGAAAACCTGATTTAGTAGGAGTAGATATGAAAAACTAGCTGAGTATAAGTCACCAGTGCAATGTAGCTGACAAAAAATCTAAAATGAATATAGGATATCTCCCCGAATGACACTTGTGCTACTCTGGGATTGGTTCTGTGTCTTTTGGATCCCAAACCGTCATCATCAGTGAATATACTGTATATTTCTAGCAGAATTTGGAGACATTTCTTGCCCTATTGGTAAGACTTAGAATCCAATAGTCATTGACTTACAACCTGTTGCTTAATAACTAGTCAAAGTTAAGGTGGACCTCCCTGAGCTACTGACAACCAATTTTCAAAGCTACAACAGTTGCATTCCCACCCACCATCATGTGATGATACATTTTGGACGGTTGGCAACCAGTTCATCTTTACAGCAGTTTGCAAGGTCCCACGGTCACATAACTGATTTGCAATTTTTTTTGCCAGTTTCCAGCCTTTACTTTCCAACTGGGGAAAATGGATTCACTTAATAACTGCCATGTTCACTTAATGACCACTGTATTCGCTTAATCACTGTCACACAAAAAATGTAAAAAAATGTAGGTCCAGTCACGTGATATGCCTTGACTTATGACCGCAATAACTTATGGCTGTAATTCCCAGCTCACTTGTAATTCCCAGCTCACTTGTAATTCCCGGCTCAATTCCTCAACGTGCCTGGCTGAGGAATTCTGGGAGTTGAAGTCCACAAGTCATAAAAGGGTCAAGTTTGAAGACCCCTGTTGAAAATCAATGACTTATCACTTTTTCTAATATACATATATTTGTGATACTGAAAGGTAAGGTGAAAGTATTTTATTAGAGAATACAATTAATATCAGTCTGTTTCTACAGTTAAGCCAGCATTCTTATCATTCTTTCCATAGCAGTAATTTATTTGTGTCACTAAGAAATACGTCACATTGATGTTATCTCTTTTTAAGGTGAAGGAAGACAATCAAGAAATAGCAAGCATGGAGAGGCAGTGAGTGTTTTTCTATATTGCTCCTCCAGTTTTTACGTCTGCTATAAAATCAGTTTAATTTACATCCACATATTTTTTGTCAGCCACGTGTATTGTACCCGGATTTGTCATCCATGTGTATTGTACCCATTAACTGTAAAAATAAGCAGGGCTATTTTTGTGACCTACTTGTTGAAATATTCTGAAGAATCATATGTGAAAATGCAATTGGAATTAAAGTATCTGATGCCTTAACTAGGTAATACTATAGTAATAAGACAATAGTAATAAGTAATGCAACAGGAGAAGGTCTGAAATAAATATTTGTCCTGTGACATTTTATTGCTTATGAGACATGCTTCATTATCATATGGTTATTCATATTATTCAAAGAAAAATTAAAGGGAAGAGATTTTAAAGATGATACCTGTCATTAAAGGCAGGTATAAACAAAAAATGCCTTGTATAAATACAATATTACATTTAAATTTACATATGTTAACTAGGTTACTTTAATTAATGTTTTCCCTACATTTTTCTCTGAAATCAAACTTAATTTGAGAAAGTGACAGAAAGAAGCATTACTCTGTTGTAACATTATTGTAATGAAATCTTTTAACCAGCAGGGGGACCCATTATTTAACATAAGAAATTCTTACGTTCCTCTACAAAATTAAACTCCTTTAGGTAACATTGTGTAAACTCAGTTCAAGAATACTCAGAAGCAAAAACAGAAAAAGACAGTGCTGTTTTATTGTTAGTCTGAAAGCTATTTATTCAGTACTTTTTGCAAAAAGCTGGTGTCTGAAGCTTTATATTTATAGCTATCACCATGCACTTGACACATTGTTTTAGGCTAACAGAGATGAAAGAAAAGATCAACCATCTCAATGAAGGAATTCGGCAGCTTGACATGGATTTAGAAGAACACCAAGGTAAAAGAGGGCTTTAAAACCTGACTCTTCAAAACTGTATTTAAATGTTCTAGTTGATTCAGAAATGTGGACTATTTATATTCAGGTAGGGTCTATGAATTCTGAGTAGATACTAACACGTGTTCATACATGCAAACGACATGATTCTGTACAATAGCTTTATTCCACACTCTTATATGATAATTATTTCCATTTGTTATCTTCCTGTAGTTTCCTTCCGCCTCTACCTATTTTTTTACTGCTAAAACAGGGGTCCCTAGCCCCCTGGTCCGTGGACCGGGCCCGGGCCCTGGCATGCCCGCAACCGGTCTGCACAAACAAGCAAAGCCCTATCTGTGGGATGCAGGCAGCACACAAAACCATGCGCTCTCCGGTCCGCGGAAAAACTTCTCTCCACGGCATGAGTCCCTGGTGCCCAAAAGGTTGGGGACCTCTGTGCTAAAACATCTATAAAAGATGTTTACAGTCTAACACAGCTTCATAGTGCATTGCACCTGATGGCTGTTAGCTGTCTGGAAATATCCCTTTTCTCAAAGGGCTTCGAAGAATGTGTTTCACTGCAAATAAAAAAAAATGACAGCGTGGCAAAATAAGCCAAAAAAATTAATCCTCCCTAATGAAAGTTATTCAAATTCTATGATCATGCACAAAAACTCCAACGTAAGTTAATCCTTGCAACAGATATGGGTGGTCTTCTCACTGCAAAAAAGGTTCGTGTAAGCAAAACTATTTGGAAGAATGTGAATGTGGGTAACTCTGCATATATATCATCAAATCTTTGAATCACGTGGAGTTAGGGGAAAAAAGCATTTCAATTAATCATGTAGCCTTTTCCAACCTGGTGCTTTCCAAATCTGAATAGATTATTGTGGGAGTTGTAATCCGGTGACAACCATCGATGCTTCTACGAGGAGGGTACACCTTGGGGTTGCTTTACTGAAACAGTGCCATCTTAATGGAACCCCAAAGCCATGCCTTCTCAATGGCAGCAGTTGGGGTCTGGCTCTTTCCTCAAGCTTTTGGGCCAGTTGAGTAGAATTCCCAATTTGAGGAGTTACGGTAAAATCAGCTTTCATCATTTAATGACCTTTCAAGTTTCTTTATGTTTATTGGTTGATTATTTTTTCCCTTTTTTCTTTTCTTTCTTTTTTAATATGCTATCCAGAACCATGTTATTTGAGTTGGGCGGTCATTTAAATGCCCTTAGATAAATAAAATAAGTACATGCAGTTGTAAGTTTTGCTTTAAAAGGAACTAATTATCTTAATGCTATCTCTTTAGAAGTGTGACTTAATCAGTATTGTTTTTCTTTCTTGATTCTTAAGTTTGAGCATATAATCAGTACTTGATTTTAGCATTCTCATAGTAATTCCCTCATTTTGCTTTTATCTGTTTTATTTTCACACACTTTTTGCATCATTTTCCTATATTACTTGGATGACTGTAGATGGTAAGAAATTGTTTTACTATTTATAGCTTGATATCTGAAGCATAGGAGCTTTTCAAAATAGTCCATTATATTTCTTTATAGCAAAAGCATTAATTTATCTTTCTTCAGTGGTATTAAAATTATACCAAATTAAGGTTTGGACTGTAGCAACAAAGATATGGCATCAGGATCACGGGAAGTTATAGTACTGTTCTAGTTAGACTGCACCTGTAATAATCCTGTGACCCATTCTGGTTACCACAATACAAAAAGGAAAGAATGCAGAGAAGAATAACAAAAATGGTAAGGGGATTGGAGTCTAAATCCCAGGAATTTGGTATGTTTAGTTTTAAAAAGAGAAAAGTAAAGGGAGAGGTGATACACACAGAGATGTCACAGAGCAGAAGGTTTGGTCATAGAAGCTGAGGAGAAGACAAGAACTAGTGAGTAGAAACTTTGCAGAAAGAAATCCAAAGTTGAAATAAGGACAAATGTCCTCACTATGAAAAGTATTGAATAATGGAATACAGTATTTCTGCTTCCTTAAGTCATGAACGCTCCATTACTGGAAGTTTTCAAGAAGAGATTAGACAGCCATTTTTGTTCAGTCTGGTGTGAGGATTCCTGCACCACACAGGGGGTTGGACTAGAAGACCTCCAACTCTGACTCTAGGATTTTGTGATTCAGTATAGGCGCCAATGATGACCAGATGTTTTCTGCTAATTTGGTCTTCCCACAAAATCCTCTCCAGATCTAGTTGTGGAAATGCTATGCTCTTTCCCACTAACTAGAGGAGTGCTTTATTAGCCAGAGATCACATTGGCACAAAAATGTGTGTAAATGTTGCAGTCATGTCCACAAATGTTCTTGCAACCATACACAATCTTTGAGTTTGATTTAGGAATTCCTTTTCCTAAGTTGTCTTCTCCCACATCTCCACCTGCCAACTCTCCCATTGTAATTAAGCTTAGCTTCACACCAACAAGAGGGATTCTGCCAGGAGCTTCCATTCCTGCTGGCATTGATTTCAGAGTCCTTGAAGGTACTGGGTACTCCCACAATTACCAGGTTGTAATTCCCCAGAATATTTGCTCTGCTGGTTGGGATTTGTGAAAATTATAGTTTTGAATAGTTTCACAAAGTGTCAGACAACAAAAGGTATTATAAATTCTCCTGATCACATATCACTGGCTCCTATTGTTCATGGACAATTCACTTTCTTTTATCTGAAATTATTTAAAATAAATATTTATCTGACTTACACATCGTACCGGAAGAAGGGTGTTTGTGTTTCTAAAACACCTGTCAAAGCAAATATCAGTTCTACAAGAAAAAGTCTGTAACTACAATTTTAAAAATTTGCCACATATAATTTAGACATTTGCACTGATGGTTATAGTTTCCATTAATATATTACCGAAATATTGAATAGGAAATATATAACCTAGACGTTTGTTTGTTTAAATTTCTACACCCACCCATCTCACCTAAGTGGTGATTTACAACATATCTAAGAGACTCATAAACCTTTGTCAGTATAGTGTTATTGATGCAATTGTTCAATATTCTGAAGTTCTCATTTAAAGAATCCTATTTTTTTATTTAAAAAATTCAAAGATTTCTTTTTTTGTTTAAGTCCTCAAGCTATGTCTCTGTTCATGGTCCTCTGAAAAGCAAATTAGATTTTAAGTTCAGTATTTTTTTTTTCTGGTCATGAAAGGAAGAATTGGCCAGAAATAGGACCCTAGCTACCAGGATGTTTAAAAAAAATGTGCTCTTAGGACAGTGCAAACATTTATAATTTATAAACACAAGTAGTGGGAAAGTCATGTAATACAGCAGGGAAAGGAGACTGTGGGACT
This sequence comes from Vipera berus, assembly GCF_964194415.1. Taxonomy (NCBI): domain Eukaryota; kingdom Metazoa; phylum Chordata; class Lepidosauria; order Squamata; family Viperidae; genus Vipera; species Vipera berus. Next base: position 84,786,776 of record NC_138203.1, read on the forward strand.
GTCAATTTTAATGTGGTTTATTTTTAGCTTACGCATTCCATGTTTTTCTTTAGGTTTTGAAGCTGTTGTCTATTTGTATTATACTGTATGCTTTATTTTAAATTTTTGAATCACCTTTTTGTAAGTCAACGGAGATTACAGTTATCATAAATAATGCAAGCATATCATATAAGTATGTTATGGAACAGATATATCTTGTATTAATTCAAATGCATCTTGTTTATCTTTCAGTTTGTCCCCAATGCATCCAACAGGGCTCTTAGTGGTTTACAATAACATTCAATGGTGTTACAAAACATTTGTGGTAAAAAAAAAAGAGTCCTAAATATACGGTGATTTACTTAATCAATTTTTAAGGTCACCACTCAATGACTAGGCCACTTATAATGGGTTAAAAAAATAGTGGGTGAAAATATAGACATAAAAAAAATAATGGGAGGAAATAGATTCAAATATACTACAGCATTGCTAGTGATTAGTGGCCACACACAAATGTAACTCAGAGCCTGCAGGAAAAGCCAGGTCTTAAGTGCCTTCCTAAAGGCATTTAATACAAAATACAAAAACCATACATCATATATCAGTGTCATTTCTTTCACCATTTGTCCTTCAACCTTGTTCCATTTTTAACAGTTTCTAGAAGGCCAATAATATAGAGGCCAACCTGATAGCAACAGGGAGGCTGCTCCATATTACAAATGTGGCCATTAAAAATAGGTTTTTTGTACCAATAATTTTATTAACCTATTGAAGAACTAATGCAAATTAAATTAAAAGAAAAAGAAAGTGAAAAAGACAAAAGACAAAAACAAATAGGAAAGAAAAAATAATATAGCAAAAAAGAAAATATATAAAGAAATTATTTCTCCCTTTATCACAACAAGTATAGACAATTTCAGTAACTCACCATTTCTTAAAATACCACAAGAGGAAGAAATAATTAAAAACAATATTAGACTGTGGAATAGGACAGACTTATTCTGAGGTTGAAAGAAAAAGAAGACAGAATATTTTCAAACGGGACTTATTTTATCAGTGGCTGTAGAAACAAACAAGGTATTAGGAATTTAATTTGTATTAGTGAATGATAAACTCAGACAACATGTTTGTTGAATAAGTACTTTTGAATTGTATTAAAAATATTAATAAAAACTTTTTAAAAAATGTTCTCTTCTACCTATCTCTCATCTCTTATCCATAAACAAATCTTTAAAACCTTGTTCAGTCCTGCTCACAAAAATCCATTAAGGGTTTGCAGAGATAACAATTTCTACTTTAACTTTGATCAAATTAAACTCACTTTGTTTTCCTTCCTTTTCCTTTTAACAATCTTGACCTTTATCCCTTCAAATACTATCCTAGAATTTGGTCTTTTTTCATTTTTTTCTTTGTCTCTTCTCACAAAAACCTTCAAAACTTTAATAAAACTCTTTTGTAAATTCAACATAGGAAAGTTATCAAGATTGTTCTCTTGACTTGTTATTTGTTTATCCTCTTTAATAATTATGATGATTTTTATTATTGTTTTTGTAGCCTGTCATTTTTAAAACCACTCAATCTCAAGTTTATCCAATAAAACTTGTTCCTATTCCACAACATTTTTAAAACACAGCTTACTTATAATTCTGGGCTTATTTTATTTTATTTTATTTTATTTTATTTTATTTTATTTTATTTATTTTATTTCTATACCGCCCTTCTCCCAAAGGACTCAGGGCGGTGTACAGGGCAATAAAAATACAACATACAAAAATTAAAAATAAGATTAAATTAATCTAGCCCTAACAATAAATAATTACAAATTACAAATTAAAAATACCCCAAATCCATTAGACCAGGCCGGCTTGTTCAAATAGTAAGTTATTGTTATTGTTCACAAATATCCTTCAGTACACTTAGTGTTAAACTATTTTGCTCCATTCTATGTTAGTAAGTCAAATCTAAGTATTATTTTCCTTTAATTGTGATTTTTAGTATCTCCTGGTTCCCTCTAGTGTCCAACCTTCAAAGTCCCATCCTATCACTTTTTTAAGACTTCAAGAGAAATTTCCCATATAAAGAATTTTTATAATTAATTTCAAAATTTTATTTCAGTCTCCCTTGCCTCTTAATCAATTTATAGATCATTTATAACTGGCCAAAACCAAAATTCTAATCACCCTTTTGCTTTTTATTCCAAATTAATAATAATATTTTTTCTAAGTTCTTAAATTTGTATTTATTTATTTAGTTTTGCTAAGGACTGAAGGAGATTCACCTGGTACTCTAACATAACTTGTTGTTATAAAAATTCCTAGTAACTAAAAGCAGTTAAAAAGCAATTTCTGAAAGTAATTAAGAAGTGAGGCTCAACAGCTCCGAGGGAGCAAATCGGGAATGATTTGAATTGGGGCGCCAATCAACCAGCGGGATTTGGTTAATGATGGCAATGGGAACTACCGGGATTTCCATTGCTAAGGAATAAGATAATGTGACCTTACACTTTGACCACATCATTTAGTAATGTTACCATCATTAACCAAAGTCTACCTGTACTCTAATCTGTCAATACAAAATAACGGTAGTATTAAATGTTTAATTTTAAATTGTTTTTTGTAGGTGAAAAAAATCTGAAATATAAAGAATTGAAGAAGAGAGAAGAAAGCATGGATAGTAAGTAGATCCATAAACATATATAAAATACACACGTTGCCTTTAGGGCCCTGAAAACATTCGTTTCAATAGATCTACTCAGGAAAAAAATCTTAGCAGTGTTTTGTCCTTGAGTCTCAAGTGAGAACAAGACCGCATCCTCAGTCCCTTGGTCTGAACGCCAGTCTCAATGGTAAGTCCAACTCTTTATGTTTCCCACTTGATGACTGCGTGTATGGCAACACGTAGGGTAAAAATTGGTTCCCACTTGGGTCCTCTGAACTTCAGATAAATTATTGGAAGCTAAAAGTAAACTGAAATCCTTCCTTATGTGATGAAAAAAATATTTTAAAGGAAAGCAGAAACATTTGGCTAACGAAGGGCACTAATTTCTTAAGTTAATTTCATTTCAGAAATTCTGTAGGTTGTTACTCTGCACGGAGAAATTGACAAGGAAGCCTTTAGTCTATTTTAACAGATCCCTTTTGTGTAAGGAGCTGCTCAGCACCTATAGGAACTACCGAGACACATTTTGGAGCCCCCCGTGAGAAAAGAGCATCCTGCTTCATTCAGTATTGCTAAAGTTCCATGGTCATACCGCAGTTGCACTCTCACGGCTTCCCTCCATATTGAATCTTTGCTTCTGAAAGCTCTCCAGCTATCAGGGAGATGTATGGAGCTTCCAGGCATACTGTGGCTTAGTTAAAAACTCAGGAAAGGATGTTTTCTTCCGTTTAAACAGTCACACAAAATTTGTAAATGTTGGGAGCTATTGCCCAATCTTGGGTGGTGGTGTGGATGACCTCAATTCTCCTAATTTTTGCTGGAATTGCCACACTTGCTTGGAAGAATTTACAAAATCCAGAAGCCCCTAGTAAAGAATTCCTCTGTTTGAACATTGGTATCCCCCAGGCAGTCTTAAGGTTCAGGATCTTTCATACAGTCTGATATGAATGTACATATGGTTTTATGGATCGTCATCAACATTTCCAATTGGATTCAGAAACAGTATTGTAGCCGGTGAAGCTATTGTTAGAAAAAAGTCAATCAATAAGGGATAGCATTCTGCTTAAATTTTTGAATATTCTTCAGAAATTATGTTACAATAGATAAATGGATTGTGTTACAGGAGTCTAGTTGGAATGTAATTAAGGCATTGAATATCTTAAAAATTGGTATATATTATTATTTCTAGTTTGCCATATAGCGCTCAACTGACAGTTGAATAATTCAATTGAGTGACCATTGTACTTTTTCATATAAACTAATTTTTCATCATCATCATCTGATTTTAAACTCCCTTTTTATATATTTTTAAACCCCTTAAAATTCAAAGTGCAATTGTTAAGCAATGCTGCTGGACTTCTCTGCTCTTCCTATTGTAAACAATAGCTTCCTCTATCTTTTTTTTTTCATTTTTAGACTTTCTCGAATCTTTTGAAGAGACAAAGAACCAGGAACTGGAACGGAAAGCAGAGATAGAGGCCAATGTTGTGGCCCTTTTAGAGCACTCAAGTCGGGTAAGAAGTAATCCCTCTTGAAATCTTAATTTACCGTTAAGGAAATGCAGATAATATATATCTCTCTCTCAAAAAAAATAAAACCAGACAATTATTATTTAATTTTAAATATTGAAAATCACACTATTAAATAATAAAGCCATTTGATAATAACACAGGTTTTAATTTTTACCTCTCTGTACTTGCATTTCTGCAGAATGCAAAGAAGAGTAAATCTAACAGTAATTTAGATTTCAAGAGTTCTCAGACTTTATGATGCTGTGACCCTCTAACATAATCCTTGAATTTATGTGACATCTCCCTCCCCACCATGAACTGCACGTAAAAGAGGAAGGAAGGAAGGAAGGAAGGAAGGAAGGAAGGAAGGAAGGAAGGAAGGAAGGAAGGAAAGAAGGAAGGAAGCCATTTTACATGGGTACAGGAAGGAAAGAGATGTGCCCACTAGTAACAGCCACCAGGGAAAATGGCTGTCTTCATATCTTGAGAGCAGCCACCCTACGCAACTATAGCACATAGAGGATATGCTCCAGAGAGACAGGCAGGTAGGGCATGTCAGTCTCCTATCGCAAAAAGGAAAGAAGAAGCAATATTTCACTGGGTGGAATGGACATCCACACTCAGTGTTATCCCCCAGGAGGAGTCTCCTTGGCATAGAAAGAAAAGGAGTGTTGTGTTGGAGAGTAGTCAGGAGTGAGTAGGGGGTTTCATGGGGAGTTAAATGCAGTGAGTGCAAAGGCTATTGAAGAATGTTCCAGCAGCTGGATCCTGCATACAGCTTGGTCTGGTACTAGCAAGCTCCATCTCTAGACAACGTGGGAGTGAGCGCAGACTCCCTTACACTTTTATCAGACCTCCTTAAGGGCTGTGAACCACGGTTGGAGAAGTCAAAAGAAGGCGCTGAGATTTCTTCCTTTCCCAGTGTAGATTTTTCAAGTCAACACAGTTAAAACAAATGAAGGGTCTAGCCTTGCTTTAGCCTTTTTGCTTCCTGAAATGGTGACTTCTGTTTTTCACACCAAGATCTTTTTGAAACGCATTTGAAGCCGGTTACAGATCCTAGCCACTAGAATAGCAGAATAATTCTTTGGTTTGTTGTAACATTGGTGTTAATTACTTTAATTAATTAACTTCCTTAAGGTGTGGTTACATTTCCAGAGTTTTTAAAATAGCTCATAGAAAGTCATCATTCCGTAGAATTGATCTTGCTTCTGTGCTTTCTTTCTCCCCCCCCCCCCCATCATTTTTGTTTCTTCTTTTGATACCTTAGGCTTAGGCCTGAAAAAAAGAAAAATGACCTCAGATTGCAACCAATCGCATGTGATGTGAAACAGCCCAGTGATTGTCAGACATGCTTTTTATGTTTCTAAAGCACCCCAACACAACTTAAGCATGTAGTAATTACATTTCATATACTTGCCTAAGAAGTGCCTTACATCAGATTTATCAGTGTTTTATTAGGTCTTTTGCAGATACAAGTCAATTCACTGGAAACTTCTTAAAAGTCATGGTGAAAATAGCTTCCTTTAGAATGGGCTGTCTGAATTTCTGAAGTAAAATCTGATTGTCCCATCAACATTTTAGAAACTGTTTTCCTTTAGGATATATTACCCGTGAAGATGTTTTTCTTAGCTTAAGGCAGGGGTCTTCAAACTTGGCCCTTTTATGACTTGTGGACTTCAACTCCCAGCTTTGCTGGCTGAGGAATTCTGGGAGTTGAAGTCCACAAGTCATAAAAGGGCCAAGTTTGAAGACCCCTGCCTTTAAGGGTTAGGGGTTTTTTTGCAAGAAACAATTACAGAGTAGTCCTTGACTTACAACAGTTCATTTAGTGATTGTTCAAAGTTACAGTGGCACTGGAAAATGTGACTTTATGACCGTTTTTCACGTGTACTACCATTGCAGCGTTCCCATTCAAACCCTTAGCAACTGACTCTTCTTTATGACGGTTGCAGAGTCCCAGGGTCATGTGATCCCCTTTTGAGACCTTCTGACGAGCATAGTCAATGGGGAAGCCAGATTCACTTAAACCACAGGTCTGCAACCCGCGGCTCCGGAGCCGCATGCGGCTCTTTCAGCCATCTCCTGTGGCTCCCAGTCCTCTGCCATGTGCAGTCAAAAAAAAAAGTGGGACTAAAAAGTTCAACCAATCAATTCAAATATGCAGGGTAGGTGCATATCTCGCCTTGGCTCCACTCTTCAGTCAAACCCTGTTCTGCGCATGCGCGCATGTACGTGCATGTGCACACAGTTTTTACGGCTCCCAGTTTTTCCTTTTGTGAGGGAAGCGGTTCCGAGTGGCTCTTTCACTGTTTCAGGTTGCTGACCCCTGACTTAAACAACCTTGTTATTAACAACTGTAGTGATTCACTTAGCAACTGTGACCAGAAAGGTTGTAAACTCGGGCAAAACTCACTTAACAAATGTCTCGCCTAGCAACAGAAATTTTGATTTCAGTTGTGGTTGTACGTCAAGGACTATCTGTATCCTTAGTGTTGAATTTCCTCAAATTATGTAAGCCTTTAATATCTTCTTCGCCTTTAGCCTTGACTCATTATGTAAGGTAAAGTAATAAAACCGTTTGTGCGGATAACACAGCAGTGCTTTGTTTGAGATGCATTCTCCAATGTTTACATTTCTTAAGGGTATTAACTGTGATTGATATAATTGCTGTGGAAAAAAGTTTTCCCATTAATCAGCCTCTAGGCATGGCAACACATTTGGAAAGTTTTTTTTTGTTGTTGTTGTAATGTGCAGAATGTAAGTCGTATGAAGCAGATCTCTTCTGTAACAAATCAAGAATTGAAGATCATGCAGGAAGATCTCACTTTCAAGTCAAGTGAAATGCAAAAATCACAGAGTACTGCTAGAAATCTGGGTTCAGGTAAGACAGGAATACATTTGAGATGTATTTATTCCATTATAAAAAATATATATAACTCTTCCCCTTTTATATCTCAAGGACTCAGCTATTTCACAGTTTATACTTTACCACATATATTTATACAATTTTTTTTTGAAACTGGTAGAGAATCAGGCAAATACAGGTAGTCCTCGACGTACGACCACAATTGAGACGAAAATTTCTGTTGTGAAGTGAGACATTTGTCAAGTGAGTTTTGCCCCATTTTGTGACTTTTCTTGCCACCGTTGTGAAAGGAGTCACTGCAGGTGCTAAGGTAGCAACACAGTTTGCTTGTCAGAAAGTTGCAAGTGGTGATCCCCTAATCCTGGGACACAGCAACCGTCATAAGTAATGAACCACTTGTCAAGCATCTGAATTTCAATCAGGTGATCATGAGGTGGCTTCAAAGGTCATAAATGTGAAAACTGGTCATAAGTCACTTTTCTTGGTGCCGTTGTAACTTTGAACGGTCACTAAATGAGCTGTTGTTCAGTCAAGGACTACCCGTACTGCTGATTTCCCTAAACATACGGATATACTCTTTCAAAATAATTTCAAATAGGAGTTTTACTTACATATTCCAGAAGCTGTTGGGCACCAAAGAATGTTGCAAGGCATTGTGATTTTTACTGATTGTGAATAAAAATAAAAGGGTTAGCAATTTTCAGATACATTAGTAACAAACCATTTTGTTACTCTGCATACTTTCTGTATGGAGAGTAAGGGACGCGGTGGCTCAGTGGGTTAGGACGCTGAGCTTGTCGATCAGAAGGTCGGCAGTTTGGCGGGTTGAATCCCGTGTGCCGCGTAACAGAGTGAGCGCCTGTTGCTCATCCCAGCTTCTGCCAACCTAGCAGTTCGAAAGCAGGTAAAAATGCAAGTAGAAAAATAGGGACCACTCCGGTGGAAAGGCAACAGCGTTCCGTGCGCCTTTGGCGTCTAGTCATGCCGGCCACATGACCATGGAGACGTCCTCGGACAAACGCTGGCTCTTTGGCTTTGAAACGGAGATGAGCACCGGCCCCTAGAGTCGGAAACGACTAGCACGCATGTGCGGGGGAACCTTTACCTTTACCTATACTTTCTGTGCATTCTGAATGGGAAGATTTGTGGAGTTCATTATAGATTCATAGTTTCTGTTATATCTGAATTGTGCATCTGGAATTGTTCTCTTAGCCAGGTCTTAAAACCAAGAATCGCACTGTAAAACAAATAAATGAGATGTAATTTAAAGGGAAGATGAAAAAGGCAGGCGAGTAAGACCATTTTTTATTCTGTTTTAGCTGTCTTAAACTGCTTAGTCTATTACTCTGGTTGCTGGTTTGTTTAACCAACCATAAAAGGGTGAGACTGTGCTGGTCTTGAAACCATGTCGTTTACTACCTACACTTTGCTGTTTGCTTAGTAACCAGTCTTCCATATTTTAGAAAAGTTCTTCAAGGCTACACGTTCCCTCTTTGTGTAAAATACCACTACAGAGTAGTCTGCTTTTCACTCCTTAAAGGAAACTTATGCGAGTAAACAGATTTGCTGATGGCAGCATTTCCCACTAACGTTTCCCTAGGTCAAAGCACAAAAGCAATTTTGTCTCAGAATTTGCTACTATGTACACACGGCTTGCTGAAGTCTGTGACTTAGTGGCATATCAGAAGGAACTGGACTGCATCCTCTTCCTGTCTCTTCCCAGAGAGAAGGGTTGTTGTTTTTTTCCCCCTTTTCCTTTCCTTTTTTTTTTTTACTCTAGGATGGTATTTGGATGAAGAAAATTCGTACCTTCTCCAGATTGTTCAGCAAAAAAGTCAAATTGTTGCTCTCTTGATATCGCTTATACTGTTTAGCAGCAGCTTTCTATGGTTTTAGACAGGAATCTGGAATTTGGATGTTCTTCACCAGGTGTGCGAACAATTGTTCAGCAGAAAAAGAAATAGTAAAAGTATTGTAATAGATGCCTTGGATGCAATTCCAAAACATTTAGAATACCACTTGAATAGCATCAGCACTGATCATCGGCATTGACAAAATCACCATCGGTTAATTGGAACAGGGAGCTTTGCTTGGAAAAACTGACATGCTGCAACAATACCTTTCATATTATTAAACAACAAACATCTACCTATCCCAGGTCCTTGGGAAGGACTTAGATAGGTGTAGAAAAATGTCAAATCCAATAGGAACATCTGGCTGACTATGGGACCATCCCCAATAATTTCTTTTTTTAAAAAAAATTAAAAATTAATTTAAAATAGCCATGACTCTACTTTTTTTCAATTCCCAGACATTCCTCAATGCAGGATTTTGAATCCTGCAATCATTACTGTGGAGCACAAGCCACATATCCTCAAAGCAGAAGGCCAGACAGGAGCGCAGATTGCCCAGTTCTGAGACAAGGAGTTAAACCATATCTAAGAAAGGCATTAACAATACACCATGAGGATTTTAAGTCATGACGATATGCACTACTTTCTCCAGCCTACTAATTTGATACCTCGGTATCTTGCGTTGAAGCCTAAAAAAATATTTCAATCTAAAATATAAACTCAGGTAACTCTGAGGTGTAAATGGGGCTGCCTGAAATTCCCAGATGAGATCATGCAGAAGAGATTCAAATTTTGGACTATAAGGGTTTGGTGTTATCAGGTCTATTTTACAATAAAATGGTCAGACCGCAGGGTGCACTGGGTAGTAGCTGGATGTAAGTTCAATATTTAAAAACATTTTTTAAAAATACAGCCTCAAAGCTGTATACCAGATGGATTCTATTGCGGGTCAACAAAATTGTTATACAAAGGATCGGCTTTTATCTGAACGCTTCAATTATAGTAATCTGCTTTTTTTTCTCTTCTTCTTCTAAATTACCAGCACAATTATTAGGAGTTTATCACATTTTGGATAGTTTAAAGCTAAAGAAGGCAATGGAATTATTATTTTTTTTATTGTTCTTCATTTTATTCACAAATAAAAGTGAAGCGTAACAATCTTAATTTCAGTTTGGCAGCTTTTGCTGCAGGCAGTAAAGTTATTTCAGCACCAGTCTTTGCCATACTGATAGTTCATCAGATAATGGATATTTGTATGCAAAAGATAACATTCTTGAGAGCTTTACTGGATCGATGCCAGGGTGAATAAGGCAAGCCGGACTTGGTTGTCTTCTTGGATAAGTAAATATTTTCTGTAATGGAAAATAAATCTTACTGCATGTCAGTAATGCATCCTAGACCGTTTCCCTTTGTTGTAGATAGTCAGCGACTCCAGATGGACCTCCAGAAGATGGGATTATTGGAGGGAAAGATGGTCGATGAACTAAATTCACTCAAAGAAAAAATTGAACAGATGAACAAGGACCTGGAAGTGTATAACAATCTGCCTGCTCTGAAAACAGCAGGAGAAGAAAAGAAAAAGGTAATTGGCAGTTCAAATCCTAAAACCCTTGTAGAGTTGCAAGGGATATTGGGAGTCATTTAATCAAATTCGTGCTCAGTACTGGATCTACTAGAATATCTCTGACAGATGATCACCAAGCCTCTCTTTGAAGACATCTGGCGAAGGAGAACGTGGCACTTTGTGTGGTAGCCTATTCCGCTGGATGATAAGAGTCAGGAAATTCCTCCTGTTGTCTAGTCCAGTTTTCTTATGTACTATAGGCAGTTCCCTTTAGCAACTGCCTTGTTTAGCGACTCTTTTCAGTGGGGAGGAAACAGTAGCTTTGCAACCAGTTCTCGCATTTATGACCTCCGCACATCTGTAAACCAAAGGAAAACTGAAGTAAAAAAACGTAAGCGCAGTCGAAGTTTCACTTAGCGGTGATCCCGCTTAAAGGCCAAGTTGCCAGTTCCAGTTGTGGTTGATACAGGTAATCCTCGACTGACGACCACAATTGAGCCCCGGATTTTTGTTGCTAAGCAAAACATTGGTTAAGTGAATTTTGTCCCATTTTACAACTTTCCTCGCCACGATTGTTAAGCGAATCACTGCAGTTGTTAAATTAGTAACCCGGCTGTTAAGTGAATCTGGCTTCCCCCATTGACTTTGCTTGTCAGAAGGTTGCAAAAGAGGATCACCTGACCCCAGGGACACGGCAACCGTCATCAATATGGGTCAGTTGTCAAGCATTGAACGTTTATCCTGTGACCCTGGGGGTGCTCCATCGTCGTAAATCTGGAAAACGGCCGTAAGTCCTTTTTTCCAGTGCTGTTGTAACTTCGAATAGTCATAAACTGTTGTAAGTGGAGGACTACCTGTAAATGAGGATTACCTATAGTTTTAAGCCACTGGTTCCGATTCTGCCTTCTGGGGCAATGAGAATAAGTTCACTTTCTCTCTTCTGTGTGACGACTCTTTAAAAAAAAACCACAATTGGGAAATATGCATGAGAACCAGTTCTTCCAAATGCAGACTAAACTATTTGGCATTAACGCGTCTTCAACCTCCTAAAACCTATCTATAGAAACTGCTGCCTTATGCTCACTTTTGGAGGACTATGCTCCGCCGCTTCTAGTAGGGCTTGCACTGTTAACGGCCCAGTGAAATAAGGCAGGGCTGTTTCCCCTAATCCTATCCCAACTGAGCACGGCAGAGGCATTCGAATGGGTCAGTAATAACTCAAAATAATTGTGATCCTCACATATTTACTGCTGCAACTCAAGATGCCAGCCAGCTGCTTCAGATGGCTTCCCATTCTTCCCAGTAGAAGTTTAATAGACTGGTTTTTTTTTTAAAAAAAAGACTTTAAAAGTATCAGTGCTTGCTTAGAAAGTACTTTATGCCTAAAACTGAAAAGGCCTTAAACTATTTTCTTTAAAAAAAATAGCCTTTCATTTTTTTCCTTATACAGCCAAACGTTTTCTCACTTGAAAGAAATGCTGTTAAAATTAGTGGTGCTTCCTTGTAGGAACGGATGGTTAGAATGGGTGATAAATGAAGCCAACGAAAACAGATTCTCCCTCTTTTCTCTTGCAGTGGGGATCAGTTGTTTCCAAATAAACTTTCCCGTTGCTTTTTTTCCTTTTTGTAAGAAGGTGCATCTTCAGTCTATCCCAACTATTATTTCCTCGCCTTACAGAACTAAAAGTGCTTGCCAGGAGATGCACTTGGTGTAAATGATAATGTAAAGAGTTTGCATGCTGCCAGCAATACAAAATAGCTTCATATTATGTTTGTTTGCTATATTTATTCATGTCAGAAGCCAGTTAAAATCAAGGCATGCTCTGTGACATACAATTTAAAATATAAAATACAAAATTGAAGTTAGGTTAAATGCTAATGGTGTTTGGCATGGAATTCACCTGGGTTTTATTCCGCCTTCGCCAGTGTTTGTATTGACTGTTTTCTTAGCTTAAGTACTGTATGTTATCATAATTTATAGTACTAAATTATATGGTGAATTCTAGTTCTATTTCTGTGGTATTCCTACTTGGCATTATGATTGCAATAAACAGCAAATAACATTTTAATAAATGGGTAAATAAGGTACAACATAAAATAGTGGCGTATCAAATAAATATAAAATGTTGGAATCCCAAAATGAGTAAAATTAAGAGCCTTGGTGGAGCAGTGGGCTAATGCCTCCTTAAGTAACACCAGCTGCCTGCAATTAGTGCAGGTTCGCATCCCACCAGGCTCAAGGTTGACTCAGCCTTCCATCCTTCCTCATTTTACCAATGAGGACCCAGATTGTTGGGGGCAATTAAGCTGACTTTGTAATAATGCCACTTGGGGTGTGTGTGAAAGCCCTAATAAGCAGGCATATACATAGAATGAAGGCTACTGCTAAGCTTGTAAGCCGCCCTGAGTCTTTGGAGAAGGGCGGGATATAAATGGAAATAAAATAAAAATAAAATAAAAAAATAAAATAGGTGGCTTATCTCCTGTCGTTCAACAGAAAGACACAATGCAAAAAATCCTGTTCCTGCCAGGCAAAGGTCTGCAGGATGTGACACAACTAAGGAGGTGTCTGATAGACATAAGCAGGAAGCACTCTGATATGATGCAGACATAACCCTAACCATAATTCCAAGAAAACTCTTGGGATCTTTCAGAATATCAAATGTATAATTAAAACACAGTTAAAACGTAGCCTAATGAAACATAACTTCCTGGACAATTTAAGAACAGTAGCATTCACAAAATCTGGGGGGGGAAGCCAGAGAAGTGGGGTCCAAAAACACCCTAAACCCAGTCCCAGAAGCAGAACCACGTCTTAAGGGACTTAGAAAAGACTGGAAAAGTAGGAGCCATACATATATATCTCTGGGAATGCTATTCTAAAGGGGAGGGGCTGTGACAGAAAGGGCACATTTCCTTGGATCCATAATATGACATTTAATTTAGAGAACTCATAATAAAGTTTTATAGATACATTAAGGCTAACACTTTAAACTCAGTTAAATCAGCAGCTAGTGAAATTCTTTCCACGAACACTGCTCTGTGACAATAACTCTGTGCACTAGATAAACAACCATGCCTATACTTTTTGCACTTGCATTTTTTTCTGAAGCACTGTTCATCCTTTTGTGTTTTTCTTACCCTGTACGACAGCAGTGCGTCCCGTTTTGTGACAGCTCCTTTTGTTCCTAGCTTTAATAGATTAAAAAGTGTGATGGTTTTGTGCCACGCTTTCCCCAATGGAAAAAAATACTGCAGATTCATTTCAGCCATTTTAAAAAAATATTTGGTAACTGATAAATGCAGTCTAGATTTAAATCCCTTCTGTTTCCCATTCATGCTAAGAGCTGTTCCCCCGTTGAAGTTTTATCGGAGAACGTGCTTAATTTGAGTCAGAGGAATTGGACTTTGTTGTATCCTCCTTCAATATGTTATTAAACCATTCCAGTTTTACCCTACTCTTATCTTTCTGATAGATCTGTAATAGTACCTCCCTTTTTATGACCCTGTAATCCCTTAGATCATTTATTCTAATTGTGCATTATTTATATCAAGTGTTTCAGCATTTAAGTACCATTTATTACATTGAACAAAAGTTTTTATGAGAAGAGGAAATGTGTTAGAAAGTAAAAGCTAGGAAAAAATAGCAGAAGCCAATGTGTTCATAAACACTGGCTGGGAATCAAAATTAAATCTACAGTGAGTGCCCGAACATAGGGAAAGAGAAAGAAATGATTCACAGAAAAGGTATGAATTTCTAAAGAAATTAGAAGTCAGAATTCACGCAAATCTTCAGGTTTCTATTTTTTCACTTGTTAAAAAATAGAATAACGTAAAACCAAAGGTTGATCGCTTCAGTCATACTCGGAAAAATCAGTTTTATTTCATTTTATGTGGTCTTTACGGAATACGCTGTGCTACAGACTTGATTATAAACAAAAGTACTTTTTTCCTCCTTGAGTGGTTTGACTTTGTATTATTTTCTCATGCTAAGAAACTCCAAGAAGAGAAAGAAAGGTTAACCAAACACCGGGATGCATTCAAGAAAATTATGGAACATTTGAATAGACAATATGAAGGCCTAAAGTTGCAGCTCCAGGAGAATGAAACACATTCACAGGTAAATTGTTACAGATACACTGAATTGCTTCAAAACTTCTTGAGACAAGTGTTTTAACATCTGGGGACACATGATGTATTTTATAGTAAATACATCTGATGGCAGATTTGAATTAAATAGGAGGATGGAACTCAACTTTCTGAAATGAACATAGTGGCTACTGTATTGGAATAATATATTATAGGGTATGTGGAAGCTCTATAAAATTTTATCATATGGATTGATAACTTTTGATGCTGAACATGCCACAGAAAACAATTAATTCTAAAACGTATGATGCTTGTTGTTCAGTACTTGGTGTCTCAAAGTTTACTGGTAAATAAAATTTAAAGTGCTTTTCCAACACAAATATTAATGGGCAATTGTTGTTTTGATGTGTACAGTGGCTTATATTCTCATTTTCCATTTACTGTGAGATATTCTTAAAGTAAACATGTTGACTTCCACGCAGTGTTTTCGAAAGTTTCATTGTAAGGAGCCTACATGTTTTGGCTCCAAAGGTTTGAACGGTAATATCAGGCAAGCAAACTGTTGCTAGTATTTTTAGGAAACAGCCATAAATATAATAGCCATATAACCTTGTTATTTATGCTCAGCGGAATGGCTAAAATTCCTCTGTTTAACTTATTGTGTTAGACTATTCTCAGCACAGACCGGTTCTTAATCGCACATTCTGCCATCAGACAGGAAATTCAGCTATGGAAGTGAGGGAAGTTTCTCCCTCATAGTGCCGAGCATACTATAGTTTAATATGTGTAAGATATTTTGGAAATAATTACTGACCCCTCTCCCCCCCCAACCCCCCCTCCAAAAAAAAACAGATTAGGAAAATTCTGTGCCTTACATAAAACAAAGTTCATTGTGATGAGTTGTTGTTTTAATAGTTTGTCACTATAAAAACAGGTTTGTGTGTCTTTATTTGATTTTTAACCTGTATTCCTTGTTTTTATAAATAACTCAAGATGGTGAACATCTATGATACTCTTTCCTCCTCCTATTTTCCTCACAATGACAACTCGGTGAGGTGAGGTGAGGTGGGTTGGGCTGAGAGAGAATGACTGGCCCACAAGTTCATCTGAAGCAGGACTAGAACTTGCACTATCCTGGTTTCTAAGCCAGTACCCTAACCATTAAACCTTTATGTTTATGTACGTGTGTGTGCACAAACGCACATGCATACATGCAACCACATAAGTACGTACAGAGAGAGAAGATTACACTGCAATTAGTCGAATGCTTAAGCAACATAGCTAAACAGTTGAATAGAAGGGAGGTCAGTCTTGTGTTAAAAAATACAATTTTCAGTCCTATTGTTACCATATTCTTTGTTTTCTACCTTCAGCTTACCAATCTGGAAAGGAAGTGGCAACACCATGAACAAAATAATTTTGTTATGAAAGAATGTATCCTTCTCGTTTTCAGAAATAGTATTGCTGTTGTCAAATATTGCAAAGTGTCACTATTGCTTCCTGCAAAGCATCAGCCTTTATTAAGCTGTACTGACATTTATTCTGAATAAATTTGGTTCATATTTCTTTTTTCTGACCAGCACACATCAGTCACTTACAAATTACACCAAGTTTAATAATAAGGTAAAACCAGTGCATAAATTGAGACTTGTTGAATGTTGTCTACCTTCTCAGATCACGGCGAAACAAAAATATAATCTACTTGTTGTGTAATGCAGGGGTCTCCAACCGTGGCAACTTTTAAGCAAAGCTGGCTGAGGAATTCTGAGAGTTAAAGTCCACAGTAATATGGTTAAATACAGCAGTTGGTTTAGAATAGGTGATGGTTGCTTCTTTGTTACAAGGTTTATTGGGTTTATTTGACCAATAGAAGCTTCAGATGGGTAATGAGTAGTTGCGAGACTGAATGTTCTTACCAGTCGGCCATTTTCTGGGGTGGATTTCCAGATAACTACAGCAAGCATGAATTTACCAATGGCATATGTGTTTCCACTGTACTGTAGCAGATGACCAGGCTGAACCCAAGGGAGGGGGGTTAAATGTGTCATCAGTCATGAGTCCCTTTGCATCCACAAGTCCAGCCCATCTTAAATTCCTTTCTATTCTTAAAGGTAAAGGTAAAGGTTCCCCCGCACATGTGTGCTAGTAGTTTCCAACTCTAGGGGCCGGTGCTCATCTCCGTTTCAAAGCCGAAGAGCCAGTGTTTGTCCGAGGACGTCTCCGTGGTCATGTGGCCGGCATGACTAGACGCCAAAGGCGCACGGAACGCTGTTACCTTCCCACTGTAATGGTCCCTATTTTTCTACTTGCATTTTTACGTGCTTTCGAACTGCTAGGTTGGCAGAAGCTGGGACGATTCAACCCGCCAAACTGCCGACTATCTGATCGACAAGCTCAGCATCCTAACCCACTGAGCCACCGTGTCCCTTTCTATTCTTAACCCCTGCTAATTTCCCATGACCATTAGTAGTTCAGATTCTTGTAGAGAGCTTAAGCTTACAATAAACCTTTATACACATTTGAACTGCCCGGATCTCCTGATTTCCCTGGAGCTTGACATGTTCCTTCTCACTGCTGAGTAGGCTTTGTGTAACAGTGAATTCTCTGTGATCACACCTACAGAGTTTTTTTTTTTTTAAAAAAAAAATCTTTTCTCTTTCTTGGCCAAAAAGAGTCAATGAAGTTACAGTGAGGGCGAAGCTGTACCAATGTTCAGTGTAATAAGGGCCTTTAGGATGCTTAGCATCAGTGGCACTGACTATTGGATATACATAGCGCACAAAGTGGAGGGATGGTAGTATCACGTACAGCCCTGTACACAGGGGCATGATGTAATTTAACATCTGGCCTATCTTATTTTTACAGCTGGCATCAGTGGTAAATCCAGGTGTGAACACACTAAATCATGACAGGAAAAAAGAACTGTACTTGCTTGCCTGTGATTTTTAAGCATCTTTCTGTATTGTACAGTATGAATGTGCCTATTCGGTGGATCAGACCTATTTTCAATTTCTTGATCCTGGAACATGATAGGATAGGGGATGAGGGGAAGGGCAGGCTGTTTATACATTATATAAATTTCTATCACATATATGGAAGTTCTGCAGATCTTCCTTTTCCCTCAGAGGTGGTTATTGATTTTTTTTTTAGAAATGAATAATTTTTGCTAATTGAATCGTGTGAGGTTTAACCTGAAATCAAGAGTTATCACAACAGCTTAACCTGCTGCCACATTGTCGGGGGCAATAGCTGGCTTAATTTGCTATTAACTGAGAACAAATCTTGTTGAAAACTCGCCCTGATTTTTCTCAACCTGAATGCCTTTTTTCTGCCTGGCAAAATGATACACTCAAAAAAAAAAAGATAGATATCTAATTCCCCCCCCCCCCCGATATGGCTTCAGTTCTTTAGATATTAGGAGTTAGCGTGGTTTCTTATTGGTAGCTTTTATATTTACTGGAGAACTTTTTCCTTAATTGATATAATCAGTTATCGCTACAAAAAGCCAGGAGAGTGACTACCGGGCCATAATGAAGAATGTGATGAAGGAAGTTGCAGAATATAACAAAACTATAATAGAAGCTTTACAGAGCAGCAAGAACTGATCCTACATCTACCTATCCTGGATGGACCAAATTAAGGGCTATGTACAGTTATTTTGAAGAATGTTGGCATTTGAAGGCAGTCCAGTTCACATTAGTGTAACCTGTGTGCCTTTTTTCATGTATTCTAGGGAGCATGATAGGCTAGCAACATTGGTTTGCTTTCCTTTGAGTTAACTCTGTATTATAAAACAATTGTTCAAGGGAGATTCTTTAATTTACACTTGCTTTGCTTTGTTAAATAAGCAATATAGTTTGATTTACATCATTTTAGAAAACAGTGTGATGGCAAGTACACTGTAGTGCTTAAGGTTCTCCTTAAAGTTGTAACTGCAAAAGCAGCAAATGTTATGGTTCTATATTTCTGTTTTATCTCGCTATGTCAGAATTGTTCTACACTGAATTGTGTTTAAGGTGGATATTGAGGATATTAAATAAATTTAAGGAGAAATCATCCTGTATTTTCCCCCCCAAAAAAGTATGCGGTAAAAGTCACATGTAGCAAAACAAATATCTTAAGAAATGACTTCTTAACTCTTAGTATCTGAGGAATCCAGGGGCTCCAGCTTGAAATAAGCTGCCTAACTTGAAAAATTCACAGCATTCTTTCTATCTGAAGTGTATGAGGTTCTTATGGAGTCACATTCTTGCTGTAGGAGGATAAAACTCCCCACGGGATCCAGAAAATGGCAAACCCGAAGCACTATGTTGAAAAGGGAGTCATCCTGAATGAGCAAAATCCAAATCAGCTCTTCTTGTTGACCCATCTCCCTTGTTCCTAAGAGATCCTTCGGTGACTAATGTTCTGTTTGTAACACCCCCATTGATAAGCCCGAATAAGAAAAGCAGAGCAAAAATGTGTTACTAGTTTATCTGACTGATACCAACAGGCCAGTTATAATAGCTTTTTCATGTTGCTTTTATCTATCCCATGGAAGGTCAGTAACATGCTATTTTCTGAGAGATGCAGGAATCGTTACACAGATTAGTTAATGTAAAATAATAAAAATGTAGTCCATTTTTTTTAAAAAAAAAAAGTATTTGGAACTATTTCTAACAGATTTTGGCTTTTTGTTCTTATTAGATTGTTGCATTGTTATTATATTGATTCTTTGTGTCATGAATCAAAGGCCATTTTTATTATTTCATTTATTTCCTGACTTTCCTCTTAAGTTTTCAGGATGGCACACTTGTATGTCTCCATTTTGTCTCTGTAGTACAAATGATATCACTTATATCCTGATGGGACCCAGTAGCTCATTTCCAAATGGTTAGTCAAACAAACCAATGGCTTCACCATCATTGACAGCATTACATATTATACTAAGCTCTAAAGAAACCACCTAATGATTTAGTATTAAGTCAGTGATTGCCCAAAATCATTCAAATGAGTTTCCTTAGACTAGAACTTGACCATGACACTACATGATTTCATACTTATACTAGCCCGAAACTGGCTTGCAGTAGACTTGATAGATTGTATAAATCTGGAATATGGATTGAGAAAGTTGGTTTGTCAAGCTTTGCCTCTATTTTTGGCAGATTAAGACAATTTTTTAACCAGTCACATGTCTAGATGGGTGGATGGATGGATGGACGGACAGACAGACAGACAGATTGATAGAGTTAGATGATAGAGAGAGAAATGATAGATGATAGATAGATAGATAGATAGATAGATAGATAGATAGATAGATAGATAGATAGATGATAGATAGAAGAATCTTTACCAGAGATTTGCAGAAACCCTAAGTAAACTGGCACTATTTCCTCTGTCCCAACAGCTGATTTTTATTCTGCCTCTGAAAAAGGCTAGTAGGAGATCCTTTCCTGACAGCTTTAATATGGAACAAGTTAAACAAAGTGGTTGATGGATATCCTGCCAGCTCCCCTGAACATGGTTTGCACTGAGCGAAGAGATGTGTTTTGACTGGCAAATTTAACCAGCTGTTTTCCTCTCCTGCCTTACCAGGAAGTCCCCACTTGCCCTATGAATTAGAATTATGCATGGTGTCCATTGGACAGATGATCACTCTTCCTGTTTCACATTGCAGGGTCGTTTTATCTTCTTTTGCTTCATTGCTCATTCTATCCACCATCACCTGCTCTACTGCCATCACTCTCTGTTGTTAGCTCTACTATTCTAACACTAGCTCCATCATCAGTGCCACCGTCTCAATTACTGGTCTCCATCATCAGCTCCAAGATTTGAATCACCAATTCCATCAGCAACTATTGTTACAGCCCTATAATTGGCTCTAGTGCAGGTCCATCACAGCTCCATCATTCCAGCTCTATCACTGGCTCCATCACTAGTGCCACCTTGCTAGCTTTACTATCAGATCTGTTTTTGACGAGTTGGCTCTGTTGCTGGTTCTATCACCTATATATATCATGGGTGGGTGGGTGTGTTGTGTGTGTGTGTGTGTGTGCTTTCACCTTTCTCTTGCTCTTCCTTCTGCTTTCTTTCATTCTGTGTCTCAAAGGTAGGAATTTGAGGGTACTATTAACAAATAGCAGTGAGTAGATTCTCCTGCTTCAGCCACTACTACTGGGGAAGATGGAAAACAACACATTAACATCATATTGGATAGTTAGGTAGACTCAGCTAAGAGCTGGATAGCTACAGTAGGTAAACTTAACTATGGGCTGAAGATGAAATGAAGACTACATCATGAAGATGTGATCTTAGAAATGGCTGGTGCATGTTCAGATACAGCCAGGAATGTGTTGAGGAGCTCTCAGCCTTTAAACTGTGTTGAGGAGCTCTCAGCTCATGTCATCAGAAAATGAGGTTAATTCTCCAGGATCTGAACCCTCTTGGATTTATACCACGCTTATATAACTAGTTAATTTAATCTGTTCTCATGATTACAGATACGCTTCAAAAGAGACCAGGTTTTCAGCTTTGCCTGGAGGAGAGTTTTCTTTCATTTTAGAATAATGGAACACAACAGCACTACATGTCTGACATTGTGCATTTGCTGATAGCCAAAAATCATATGGGTAAGATGCAGAACAGGAGAGCACACTCACAGTTTTGGGAAACTCTTAAAGGGGCTAGATTTGTTATTCTGCACAACTTTATAAAAGCTTGGTCTTAGCTCCATGCATTTGCTAGCATCTGGCTTCATTTTTGATCCATCCGAACGGAAAACAAAAAAGGTACTGTTTATTAAAATGGAAATTCAGGAGTACCCTTGCAGAATTGTCAATTTCCTGCTTCAGCTCAATAAATCTGCTTCATATCGTAACATCTAGCTAAGACAAAACAGGATTTCTATAGACCCAAGGCTATTATCTAGGGGAAATTCCCACTAATATCTCTTCCTTCCTTTTGGGGAGAGCTTTCAGTTATTCCAGTGAGACTCTCTCTCTTTTTTTATTAAGATAAAGTTGGTCTCCAATAATTTCACAGGAGTCTTTTTGTCAGTCACTCGGTTTATCCATTGAAATCCCCCAGGCTACAATAACATATTTTGATGAACGGTGGACAGAAGTCGCTCTCTGAGTAAACACGCCAAATGAAATTTCATTGTGCTCTTCACATGGGGTCAGTGGCAACATGGCACTGATTTCGCAAAACAGCATGGGAAAGTTCCCCCAACCTTGCGTCTCTACTTCGCGGGATAGCTACAGTAAGGAAATCTTGATTCTAGAAATACAAACCCTGGTTTTCTCTCTGCGAGACTTATTTCTTACCTATAGATACTGTATCTCAAGAATCCTTTTTGAATCTGTATCCCGCTGCTTTGATACTTAATACTACAAATATTTTCTGCCTCACAAGCTGAATGTATTCTTCAGTTTGCTTTTTTTTTAAGAAGGCCTGGGTCCGTGGTGGTGAACCTATGGGAGGCGTGTCACAGGTGGCACGCAGAGCCCTCTCTGTGGGCACACGTGCCGTCGCCCCAGTCCTAGGCCTTCAGCTGGCTTTTATAAAATCTTTTTGTTTTAGGCCTCTGCCGCCGTGTGCAAAAAAAAAAAGGTTCAATCAATAAATTTCAACTTCTCGTGGAAAAAAAAAAGATTTGCACAGTTGGAATTGATTGATTGAACTTTTTAGTCCCACCTGGTCTGCCGTTACCACTGCAGCCACACCCACCCAATGGGCCACACCCACCCAATGGGCCACGCCCAGCCAATAGGCCACACCCACCCGGCACCCGACAATACATAAGAGGGATTTGGGTTGCAGTTTGGGTAGACGGTCTCTAAAAGGTTCGCCATCGCTGGCCTAGGTTGTAGTACAAAAGAGACAGCTGTATGAAATAATACTACAGTGACCAAACCTGGAAAATCAAGTGTTTTGCACCACTCCAATTCTAGCACAACAGCTCCAGGGAGAATTAGAGAGGTATCACTATTAGAGAATTACCACTTGCGTGAGCTATGTATGGTTATGTTATGTCTTTCTACTGATCCTTTGAATCAGAAGCAGGTTTTTCTAGTGGCTTGGTTTATGGTAACTTGATACAAGATGCTAATCAAGCAGTAAAAGCAATAATCCAATATGCTAGGGATTACACAAAATGGCAGTTTTGTGTATCAAAAGTTAATAATAATAATAATAATAATAATAATAATAATAATAATAATAATAATAATAATAATAAGAAGAAGAAGAAGAAGAAGAAGAAGAAGAAGAAGAAGAAGAAGTTGGAAGGGACCTTGGAGGTCATCTAGTCCAACCTCCTGGTATACCCCCTGTTATACATTTAATCATAAAATCAATAATTTTGTATGCAGTTACTATCTAACTCTGCTTTTAAAATGAGATTTAGGCTAGGCTGCCTATTATCTGCCACATGTTTTTGCCAATTAATTTTGCACAGGGACCAATGCCCTTTTTTGAATGATTAATGGGATCTGTAATATTGTACTGAGTATCTCGCAGGATCTGTAATGTCTCACCTAATGATTTATTTGGCATTGGCACCTTGCTGGATGAGGGTGAAATCTGGATTCATATGAATCCTCTTATAGTTACTGCCTAATTACCTCATTTGTAACTTAAGAGCATCTAAATGGCCATGATGGATCAGACCACGGTCCATCTAACTCCAAGTAATACTCAGAAGCGAGGCAGTCTTCCTTAGTGACCAGATTTTGGCTGCCTTATGAGCAACAAAGTTGTACTGTACTTGGGAAACTCTTACCTTTTTTTCCTGCGTAGAAAGATGTAGCTGAATAGGCCAATCGATGTAATGATGTTGCCTATTGGTTAGTTACAAGTATGCTAATTGGTGGATAATTTCCCAGCTCTGTGGAAGTTGCATGAGGTATTTGTCTTCAATGTTTGGAACAGCAATCCATCCTCAGTTCAAACGTGACTTTGGAAACTTAGTTGTTGTGATGTTTCTACACCTACTGCATCATTTTGAAAATCTAACTTCTAAGAAAGGCGCATCACTCTTGACTGATAGAAGTTAAGAATCTGCAGTATTCTAGGATTTTTATGCAGTACAGATCTTGAAATATTTTAATAGGTGTATAAGACAGTTACTGCCATCACTGATATGTTACCGGAAATATATGTCTGCAAAGGAAATTATGGAACTTGTGCTCCTTCCAAATTAACTTTTCCTAGAAATAAACCATAGGGCGATATTTTGAATGGCAAATTGGACATGGAATAAGAACTTTTTGTATCAAAAAGCAAACGGCGTACAAAGATAGCCATTCCATCAAGCACAACACTGAGACTTTCATTAAAATGCCAGGAGAGCAGAAATGAACCATCTCCAATCTAAACAGTTCTTATTTTTGTACTAAAGAAGCGGAATCAACCATGGAGGAAGAATGGATTAGGAAGGAAGGCCAAGACTGCAATCCTTTACACACTGACCTGCAGTTGCATACTTTTGAACAGACTTGCATAGGATTGTATTATTGTTTTGATGATTTACGGAACTGAGTTCAAATTCCAACCTTGAAAGTTCCTGGAGCATTTTCCTAAAATTAAGCAATGTCCTGCCTGGATTGACAGTTGATGAAATAATAGTCTGAAATATAAAATAATTGCCTAGATTTCTTTTTTTTTTTAAAAAAAGATCGCTTTTGCCTGGGTTTTTAAACAACTTGTTTGATGAAGAGTTCTTGGAAACTCAAGGTTTCACCTGTTTTATTGAAAGACTTCCATTGACTTAATAAAACCTAATACTTAATGGTACCCTTTTCCATTCTATAGAGCCATAGCACACCATCATGTGTGCAGTGTGATATACACTGCTAAACCATAGGGTAGTTTCTTCTTTGGGCTTGGCAAAATTGCAAATCTATCCTCTCTGATTTCTAAACCATGATTTCTTTCACCCTACAAAAATGGATTAGATTAAATTAGGTTAGGTTAGGTTAGATTAGATTAGATTAGATTAATTACATTGGATTAGATTAGATTAGATTAGATTAGATTAGATTAGATTAGAGAGAGAGAAATGATAGATTTATTTTTATTTAATTTAATTTTTATACCGCCCTTCTCCCGAAGGACTCAGGGCGGTGTACAGGGCAATACAATAAAATACAATATATAAAAATTAAAAAATATTAAATACAATAGCCCAATTTAATAAATTACAAGATGATAGATTAGATAGACAGACAGATAGATAAATATATAGATAAAGATGATAGAGATGATAGAGAAAGAGAGAAATGATAGATGATAGATTGATATGATGTGATGTGATGTGATATGACACGACACGATACCAGGGACCAGTTTTGTGCAAGATAATTTTTCCACAGACTAGGGTGGGGAGGAGGAGCACACAACCTAGATCCCTCACATACACAATTTACAGTAGGGTTCACACTCCTATGGAAATTTAATGTCTGATAATCTGAGGTGGAACTGAGGTGGTGATGCTAGTACTTGGGAGCGACTGCAAATACAGATGAAGCTTTGCTCACTCACCTTCAGGTGTCTGGCCTGGTTCCTAACAGGCCATGGACCGGTACTGGTCCGTAGCCTGGGGATTGGGGACCCCTGATAGAGATTACTTCCATGAAATTCCTTTGATTGGTTTGACATACCATGTCCTGTGGCAAGCCATTAAGAATTGAGCTCCATGGCATGCTGGGGAGAGCTGGACGATCAATATGGAATGTTCAACAATCTTTTTACTTGAAAGGATGCTCAGACAATGGCTGAAATCCTGCATTTGTCTAAGCTGTCCTTTTATCTGGCTGATAATTTTTAGGTGCTACACAGCTGATTGGGGTTTATTCAATTACTTCTATTTCAGACACTTGGTAACATATGTGAAACATGACATGTTTATATGACACCTTGGAGTCTGACTTTTCTAAACATCTACCATAATTATATATCATGTCTGCTTTCCTTTTTTCTTTCTTCTCTGGACATCACATTGATGTGTAATGACTGGGCTCATGTTAGGCTGGGCCAAATGGGTTTCAAAAAAACTTGGGTAGCTTATGAAGTTGCAGAAATCTAGCTATTAAATGAATGTGTTATGTGAAGCAGGTCCTCAGGTTAAACCATAACTTGTCACAAGTGTTCAGACAAGCTATATTTTCACCCTTAGCTGTCTGCAAACCTAAATATTTCATTCCTGAAATGGCCTTGGAAGGTTTATCAGGTCAACAATTCAAAGCAGGGCCATGTCTGGAACACTTACCACCCACTTCTTGTTCTTGAAGGTTCATTTATGGAATGGACACCCCGCCCCATCCCCCAATCACTTGGTGGAGAGCTCCAGGGGAAGAAAGGAACTTCTGATATGTTCCAGAAATGGGTCACAATATTTTTCATATCTCTAGCTTACTTTCAGCCAGACATAGAGTGCCCTAAAGCAGAGGTCCCCAACATTTTGGGCACCAGGGACTGGTTCCATGGAGAGAGTTTTTTCCGCGGACTGGAGGGGGTGTGGTTTTGTATGCTGCCTGCATCCCATGGATGGGGCTTTGCTTGTTTGTGCGGACCGCTACTGGTCCACAGACCCGAGGTTGGAGACCCCTGCCCTAAAGGATGATGTCCCTCTGAAATTCTGACCAATCCTACTCTTCAACCTGTAGGGTTGAATAACTTGTGGTCCACCTAATGTTGCTAACTGTAACTTCTGGCAACCCCCACCAGCCTGAACAATGAAGAAAGTTGCTAAAAAAAAACAATCATACTAGTATACGTGACCCAAATTTCAAAATAATGACACACCCATGCTCATCTGAGGGAACACCTGCTGCCGGCATCAAGCTCCCTTCGTCCAGTGCGCTCCCACAGGGAGGGTCTTCTCAGGGTGCCACCGGTAAGAGATTGCCGGCGGACGACACCCAGGGATAGGGCCTTCTCAGTGGGTGTGCCTGCCCTTTGGAACCAGCTGCCAGTGGAGCTTAGGACTGCCCCCGACCTCCGTTCATTCCGCCGGGACCTGAAGACCTGGCTCTTTGAGCTCTCTGGCCCAGGCTGAGAATTTTAATTTTAATTTTAATTTTAACTGGGGTTTTATTTGTTCAGGGACGGATATAATTTTTTAATTGTTTTTAACTTTTGTATTTTTGTTTTTAATCACCCTGTAAACCGCCCTGAGTCCTTCGGGAAAGGGCGGTATATAAATGTAATAAAATAAATAAATAATAAATCAATTTGTCTCTCTATTGACACCTTATACAGGTATTTGCAGGGGGACTGTTTCTTGGGGATTTGAGAATTTGCTGCTTTAGCTTTGATGTATCTGTATGGGAAATAGGGAGGGGGGAATGAGCCATCAGAAGCATCTGGATGAACTCCTTTCTGACCAGTTTCAGCCTGTTACCAAGGTCGCGGTGCCAAGAAGACGACGTTATCACGTTCTCGCCTTGGAGTTCTCAAAACACCTTCAAGCCAGCGGATTGGCTCTTGATGGACTGGGTCATTGGGATGGGTTTGAACAAGGAGAAATTAGCTTCACAATTTGCGCAGGAACTTCAGATTCTGCCTTGCTTCTCTGCAATCACTTTCTCTCAGTAAAATTATTTCCACTTGAAATAATGCTTATTTCAAGAGTCATGCTTTCCTGAGAAGACAGATAAAGCAGGAACTTACAGGTATTTATGGTAACCTAGCATCTGTAGGTGCCAAATGAACTAGAGAACTAAAATGAGTGAAAATGAAGCTCTCTTTATATCATCCGGCATCCCGCGGGCCGGATGCATCATGCTGAAACCACGCCCACCCCATTGCCGGCAATGGGAAAAAAATCATGAAACATCGCGACACATCATGTGACATTGCAAGCTTGAAACCCCTGCTTTAGCTGGATTTTTATTTTTAAATGGCAATTCAGCCAGAAAACACTAGTAGAATTGTAAATGTTGTTACGTGGTATTCTTAGTTGCTGCAACCCATGCTGCTAGTCAAATCCTGGATGTAATTGAACTAGAATGAAAAAGGTTTTGGCACCTGTTTCAATCTCCATGCTCTGAAATAGGGACTGCTCTCTTCTCTTTTGGGTCCCTAAAATGTGCCATGAAAAAAAGGGTGTTAGTGTGAATCTTTGGCATGCTATTTGAGCAAACCTCGGAAGCAATTTGCAAGATGCATGTCAAATATGCTAGACCACATTTTCTACGCTCCACCAGCCCGCATAGTTAATGGGAATTGTAGACTACAGTACATATCAACAGTAGAGGATGCCATATTAAAGGAAGTTTGGTAAGGTTGTTACTGGAGAATGTGTGTTTGTGGGTGATTTGGCCTATGTCTAATTATTGTTTTAGCCTTCCTTTTCTTTTTGTCTCTTAGCTCCTGGGCTAAGTACAGTCATGAACACTACCTTATAAACTGTCAATTTTTATATTGGAAAAACTCAGAGAATGGTTTGCTTGCTATTGTGATGCCTGGAGAATCTTGTCCTGCAACATTAGTGCTAAGCATTTTTTAAAAAAAAAACAAAACCTTTCCTTTTGTTCTCCTATGATTTTTGGCATTCTTTGCTGTTTCCAAAGCAGGATATGCACAATGCTGAACCAAACTGAGCTTCTTTTAACATTTCAGAACAGATAGAACTAGAAGGAAATGAGCAGAGATTAACCTCTTGGATGCTCTTAATTATGGTGAGTGTAGATGTCCTGAAGCAAATAGATCACAAATCCATGTCAATTTTCTATATTGCTATTTTTAAAACTATCCCATGAATTTCAAGCACCACATCTGGCCTTGTAGATTCCCAGTTCTTTTCATCAGTGCAGATTCACAAGTTACTTCCTATGATGGGACCAGGATGTTGTTTTAAATGGGATGGATTCACTCACAGAATTATTTATTTCACCCAAAGATGAAAAAATGAAGATAAAATGGATTAGTCCAAAGATAGATTGATCTGTCCTTTTCTGATAGTGAAAAATTCTTCTCACAGAGAATATTATTTGCTGAGTGAAATCCACTGAAGGTCAATAATACACTTGTAAATTATAACTGATTTATATGTGGCGCTACTACTGCTTTCTTTCGTATTTACTTGCTGATAATACAAATGCTTTATTGAGCACCTATGAGGCCATATAAGAATACAAAATATATATGAGAATAATTTTATTTATTTAGCTTAACCCTGGCATACAACTTAAGAACACTTAAAAATTCCCTAACAGTCTCAAAACAATCAAACATAAATAAGATAAATATACAACCTAAACATATAACATAAATGTCTAACACCAAGTATGCAGGAGACGAAACATCACTTAATCTCATGCAACCACTTTGCTGGCTAACCAGACCATACGTAACAAAATAAAGGCAGAACTAAAATAAAGTCGTGTTTTTATATGTCATCTCTTTATATCTCTCTACTACACCTTACAGTTTGCCCCAGTCAGATCCAGATAAAAGGCTGTATTGTTTGTAACATTTGGGTTCTGACCACACATAAAATACATTGTTCTAATGTACAGCTTCCAAAGAACTGCTTGCCTAATGTCTGGTTCAACATATTGTTCTCTAAAGGAGAATATTTGTAGGTTGAAATGAGGTGTCTTTGGTGTTCTCTGAACATGGTTGTTTCTTGCAGGTGTTTCATTACCCAAACTGGGTAATATCATCAGTGCTAGTAAGGAGTGGAATTTGCTCTGAGTTTATATTCTAGTGGCTTGCCCTGTCAGTGTTTATGGGGTGATCTTTGATCAGTCTTGAAGGTTCTTTGGTTGGACTGTTTATTATTAGTTTGTCTGGCAGTTCCTTGATTGGGTTTTTGTTTACTTCTTGATTGTTGGTCCAATGTTAATCTTGGATGAATAAGCCAAAAGTCCCAGCAGCCCCAGAAGAAAAATCAGGAGTTATCTACAACACACAATGTAATGACTGCAACAGCCACTATGTAGGACAGGCAGGCCGGTGACTGGCAGAACGAATCCATGAACATCAACTAGCAGTCAGAAGACATGATGAAAACTCTTTAATTGCACAACATATAGACAGACTTAACCATAGTTTCAGCTGGGGAACTGTGACCCACCTAGACCAAGCCAAGTCCAAAAACACTAGAGAATTTCTGGAAGCCTGGAACTCTGACAAATTAGCCATCAATAGAGACATAAACAATATCTACTGTATATTCTATGCAAAAGAGAGAACAAGCCAAAAAGGGAACAAAAAGACCAAAATACCTCCCTACCAGCAAGCAACACCCAGAAGAACATAGATTAATTCCAAGGTTAACATCAGACCAACAGTCAAGAAGTAAACAATATCCCAATCAAGGAACTGCCAAACAAGCTAACACTAAACAGCCCAACCAAAGAACTTTCAAGACCACTCCCACCAACAATGACAGGGCAAGTTACAAGAACATAAACAGAGCAAACCCTGAAGATGTTACCTAGTTTGAGTAATGAAATATCTGCAAGAAAACAACCAAGCTCATATATATATAGCCATTTCAAACTCATTTGTTCTCATCAGTCAGCCATACCCTTCTGAGATTTGAACCTGGGCCAATTGCACATTAGGCAATTGTTCTAACCTCTAGGCCACAGGCTCTTTCTCGCTTTTTGTTAGCTGAGAGGCAAGGCAGATATGTGTTAAGTGTTTGTTAAGTATTTTAGAATACCTTGCTAGGCCCCAAACACGAGACAAATATTATTCCCTGTTTCAGCCTAACCTAAGGCCATCCACAAGCTGTAGTCACAACAGTGACAACTCATATTTGTGTAAATGAATATTTAACACATATCTCCCTTGCCTCTCAGCTAACAAAAAGCGAGAAAGAGCCTGTGGCCTAGAGGTTAGAACAATTGCCTAATGTGCAATCGGCTCCAGGTTCAAATCTCAGAAGGGTATGGCTGACTGATGAGAACAAATGAGTTTGAAATGGCCATATTAGTCTCCCTTTAATTCTTTGTTAGCAATCCAAAAAATTTACACAAATATGAGTTGTCACTGTTGTGACTACAGCTTGTGGATGGCCTTAGGTTAGGCTGAAACAGGCAATAAGATTTGTCCCGTGTTTGGGGCCTAGCAAGGTATTCTAAAATACTTAACAAACACTTTATATTCCCCTCCCTGCAATTGCCATGCCACGACCCATGCTGAGCTCCCACCCGGAGCTGCTCCGAACCCCGACCCAGAGCTGTGTTCCTCGTGGCAGTGGTCTCCGGTGCCAAACAGCCTCTTTCCAACCACATCCAGAAAAAATTGTAACAAACATTGGAATTCTCAAGGCCATGTTTGGTATTTCCCAGCAATCTGTTACTGGAAGGAAAAAGCAATCCCTGCTGTGTTACTGATCCCAGAGAAGCATTTGCATGTGTGCAGGTATCCTTAGGGTGCCATAGTTATGGATGAGAAATATTGGTTGCAAAGTTGGCATTTCTGGATGTAACAGAGATATTTTGGACTTATTTTTGTTTCTTTGCATGTTTGATATTTTTAAAAAGGCATATGCTACTGACTACACTTATGCACATATGTAACATCTTTTGCTAGGATACATGACCACTGCTTGTCCAGAATGTGAAAAGTGAAAGATTGTGACGAAACAAAATTTTAATGTACAGATAATACCACCAGAAATTATTTTAGCCTTTTTAATAAATGTTGTTATTGATGTTAAGCTCACCATGGAAAACATCATATATTGTTATGTATATACTAGGTTAATTATTTAAAGACTGAAGTGCAACATAACTAGAGTCTAAATAATCTATTTTTCAAAACACACAACAGTCCAAACAGTAAAAGTAAGAATTGTTTAATTTAAAGTGGTTTAGTTGTAATAGATGGTTATAGATTTAAAATAGTTTTCAAGAGTGTACAAAAGATACTATTTTTTTCTAGCATCAGCTAAATTAGACATATTACATTGAGAAAAATGTTTCTCATTTCTTTCCTGTTACCCTTATTGATTTCATTGCAGAGATGTTAACATAGGAA
This sequence comes from Vipera berus, assembly GCF_964194415.1. Taxonomy (NCBI): domain Eukaryota; kingdom Metazoa; phylum Chordata; class Lepidosauria; order Squamata; family Viperidae; genus Vipera; species Vipera berus. The sequence continues at coordinate 84,818,276 of NC_138203.1, forward strand.
ATAGATTATTTTGTTATCTAATTTTACCTTCCAAAAGACAGAAACAGATGAAAAATGTGAGGTTCTTTCCTGTTGGCTTTTTTAAATTAGCTGTTTTAGATTCTAAAAGTTTAGTTCCTAAAGAAGTAACCTTGTAAATAATTTTAATGTCCTCCTCTAGTGCAGGGTAGGCAACCTTGGCTCTTTTATGACTAGTGGACTTCAACTCCCAGAATTCCTGAGCCAGCATGGCTCAGCTTGGAAACCTCTCTCTTTCCCCTCAGCGTGGCTGGCTCAGGATTTCTGAGAGTTGGTCCACGAGTCATAAAAAAGAGCCAAGATTGCCTACTCCTAAAGCCAATAGAGGGAGCTTTTTTTTCTTTTTTGGGGGGAAAAAAAGGTGCTGGAACGCTGTTCTGAGCGTTCTATGAGAAAAAAAGCCCTGTATATATATATATTCCACTACAATTTGGGTCAGAAGTTCCATTGCATTGGTTCAATGCAGTTGTTAAGTGAATCACACATTTGTTAAGTGAATCTGACTTTCCCCCATTGACTTCGCTTGTTGGAAACTGGCTGGGAACATCAAAAATGGCAATCACATGATCCTGGGACACTGCAACCACTGTAAATACATGCCAGTTGCCAAGCACTCAAATTTTGATCATGTGTCCATGTCAAGGTATTGATTTAACAGCTAACCAGCTTATGTAATATAAGGTGTAAGATGTATTGATGGGAATGACTCAGCAGGGTCTGTGTCTCTTTAAGAGCCTTTGTATAAAGGGGAGGCTCTGCTGATGTGTTATCTCTTCTTCCTTTCTTCCATTTCCTGCTGTAATTGGAGGAAATTGGAGCCTGAGTCTTCGGAGAAGGGCGGGATATAAATGTAATAATAAAAAATTGGAGCCTTGGTGGAGCAGTGGGCTAATGCCTCCTTAAGTAACACCAGCTGCCTGCAATTAGTGCAGGTTCGCATCCCACCAGGCTCAAGGTTGACTCAGCCTTCCATCCTTCTGAGGTAGGTAAAATGAGGACCCAGATTGCTGGGGGAAATAAGCTGACTTTGTAATAATGCCGCTTGGGGGTCCCCCAAAAAAGCCCTAATAAGCAGGCATATACATAGAATGAAGGCTACTGCTAAGCTTGTAAGCCGCCCTGAGTCTTCGGAGAAGGGCGGGATATAAATGGAATTTAAATAAATAAATAAATAAAATAATTGTGGTTTCTTGGATCCTGTTGTATTAGCATACGTATGTATACTGCTCAAAAAAATAAAGGGAACACTTAAACAACACAATGTACTGTATTTAATAGTAGGATGTCTTATCTTTTGTTTCCTTTATTTTTTTGAGCAGTATATATTGTTCCTGGTGTATGATGTTGTAGATAGTGTACGATAAACCACCATTTAATACAAGCCACTGTTTACTGTGTTTACTCCTGGGTTATCTCACGCAATAAGACTGTGCAAACTTTGACAGTCCGTGGGGATGCTGCAATGGGCATAAGTGCAAGGATCAGTTGTAAGTCACTTTTTTCAGCTCCATTGTAGCTAAAAGGTTAACTGGGTATTGCCTCATACCTCTAGCCCTTACCCAATGAAATTACCTCCTCTGTTTGTTTACTTTTCTCTGGGCTGGTGGACATCAACAAAGAAAGCACTAAACTAAAGCTATCCATTATTTTTATTTTCTAAGAAACCTTATTGAAATGAATCTCAGAGACAGGCTTGGAAATTGAGATACAACTGGAGATTGGTGTATGGCTTTGCAGCATTCAGCTTCTAGTTTAAAACACTTAAATAGTTTAAAAAATGTTAGTGAGGGAGGCAGCCTGTAGGCCCCTTGATGCTAAGACCTGTCTATATACACATTGGCATCCCTAAGCGCCCTGTTGGAAATCCAAATCCCTGTCCCCCCACCCAATTTTTTAAAAATAAAAATAAAAGAACATCCTGTGATCTGAAAAACCACAGTGAGAGCAGTAGAGATGTGAGCAATTTATCTTATGGCAGATGGCCAGATCCAGATTCTGGAGCAATCTTATATGGCCACTATCCAAGAAGCAAAGGATAGCACATCATTTTTCCCTCTGGAAACATTAAGCAACTAAGCAGTGAGTGCCCCATAGGCTCTGAAAAGTGTAGTCCCCTACTCAAAAACATCCTCTCTCAGTCTATTTTGGATCATTTAAAATCTGTCTCCTATCTTCACTTTTTTTTTCATGGTGAATGACAAAATCCACAAGCGTGACCAATGAAGAATCAAAGAAATGCAACCTTGCTGGTCTTTCTCGATGTCTTAGAGGCATTCAGTACAACTAAACATTTATTTATTTATTTACCTATCAAATTTATACAGGGGATTCCATGAGATGGTGTGGGGGGGGCAGCATTCTTCACTTACTCTCCTTCTTCTTAAGACAGTGATTGCCATCAGTTCTGCTACAGGGAAGTGACTTCTGTTCGTTGATGTAGGTCAAGGCTTTCAATTCTCTCCATTTCTCTTAAACAATTACAAGAAACTGCTAGCAACCCATCCACTGGCATAGAGTCATACTGAGGAACCTTATCCACCTCAGCCCAAGGCCAAACAAGAACTGCAGCAGAAGCACTACCCAGGGCCTGGAAATTGTCAGGATCTAGATGGGGAAGAAGAACAGACTCAGTATGAATCCTTCCGGATGGCAGAACTTGGGATGGTGGACCAAACAATTCCAGGGAAGGGCCACCATTGACTCTGAACAGGATTGCACTCAGAGATGGCATGTAATGTGAGGTTCTTTGTGGGCACGCAGCTTCTGTTTAAATGAGCAGGTGGCAGCTGTATCCAAGAAGGTTTATGCCCAGGCACCTCCGGTGCACTAGTTTCGCTGTTCCCAGGTTAGGCACTCCTGTTCACAGTCATGAAATATGCTCTGCAAAGGACTGCTCTTGAAAAGCATGTAAGGAAGAAGAAGACGAAGAAGACGAAGAAGACGAAGAAGACGAAGAAGAAGAAGAAGAAGAAGAAGAAGAAGAAGAAGAAGAAGAAGAAGAAGAAGAAGAAGAAGAAGAAGAAGAAGATGATGATGATAGGGGAGACATGATAGCAGTGTTCCAGTATTTGAAGGGCTGCCACCAAGAAGAGGGGGGTCACGTTATTCTCCAAAGCACCAGAGGGCAGGACAAGAAACAATGGTTGGAAACTGATCAAAGAGAGAAGCAACTTGGAATTAAGGAGAAACTTCCTGACAGTGAGGACAATTAACCAGTGGAACAGCTTGCCTCCAGAAATTGTGGAATCTCCATCACTGGAGATTTTTTAGAAGAGGCTAGACAAGGGATAGGCAACCTTGGCTCTTTTATGACTCGTGGACTTCAACCCTCAAAATTCAGAAACTTTTACGGCTCTGGACCAAATTTTGTAGAGAACTACCATCTCTTACATTCATCTGTCTGTCTGATCAGATTGAGTTGAATATTTTATGAATGAATGCGCTCCAGGTCCCATCCATATGAAAATGGCATTTGATGGGACCTTGGAAGTGGCCATTTTCAATCCTCATCACCATAGCTCTAGAATTCCCTCTTAAGAGATCCAGTTCATTCTTTTCTTCTTAGGTTTCGGTGGGGCAGTTATGACCTGCAAATAATAATAATAATAATAATAATAATAATAATAATAATAATAATAATAATAATAATAATAATAATAATAATAATAATAATAATAATAATTTTATTTGTATACCGCCCTTCTCCCGAAGGACTCAGGGCGGTGAACAGGGCAAACATATAAAAGTACAAAGATACAAAAGTTAAAAAGAATTAAACAAAATGCCCAAGCTAAAACAATAGGTAAATATATTTACAACAACAATAAAATCCCAACCCATCCCCCATCAGGCCAGGATGGCTTGTTCGAACAAAAAAGTCTTCAGATCGCGCCGGAAGGAGCGAAGGTCGGGCACCATCCGGAGCTCAACCGGCAACCAATTCCATAAATCCGGGGCGCCCACAGAGAAGGACCTCCCCCTGGAGGAATAAGGTGGAATAAGGGTGACAGAAGAATTGGATCTACAGCAATGGACTCATGGTTTTGTATTTTGCATTTTTGAGTATAATTTTGATGCTGTGGTTATTCTGTTTATTTTATGGGTGGATTTATTGTTTTGAGAGTGTTTTTTTTTTGAATTTTATTGTGTGATATTTAGGACTGTTAACAACTCAGTGCTCATGACTTCTCATAGAAATAAAGTAAGTAAATAAATACATGATTTTACTATGTAATTGTGAGAGGGACCTTGGAGTCCTAGTGGACAGTCACTTCAATATGAGTCAGCAGGGTGCGGCAGCAGCCAAAAAAGCTAATACACTCCTTGGTTCTATAAACAGAGGCATAGAAACAAAATCACATGAAGTATTAGTACCGCTACATAAAGCCTTAATAAGGTCACATCTGGAATACTGCGTCCAGTTTTAGTCACCACATTACAAAAAAAAGATATTGAGACTTTGGGGAAAATGTGTAAAGAAGAGCAACTGAGATGATTAAAGGCCTGGTGACAAAAAAGATATGAAGAATGGTTGCAGGATTTGGGTTTGGCTAGTCTAGGGAAAAGAAGGACTAGTGGGGACATGATAGCAGTATTTCAGCATCTGAGAGGTTGCCACAAAGAGGAGGGTGTCAACTTATTTTCCAAAGCACCAGACGGCAGGACAAGAAACAATGGATGGAAACAAATCAAGAAGAGAAGCAACCTGGAATTAAGGAGAAACTTCCTAACAGTGAGGACAATTAACCAGTGGAAAGCTTGTCTTCAGATGTTGTGGATGTTTCATCACTGGAGGTTTTAAAGAAACACTGGACAGTCACTTGTCTGAAATAATATAGGGCAGGGGTCTTCAAACTTGGCCCTTTTATGACTCGTGGACTTCAACTCCCAGAATTCCTCAGCCAGCTTTGCTGGCTGAGGAATTCTGGGAGTTGAAGTCCACGAGTCATAAAAGGGCCAAGTTTGAAGACCCCTGATATAGGGTCTCCTGCTTGAGCAGGGGGGGTTGGACTAGAAGACTTCAAAGGTCCCTTCCAGCCCTATTCTGATTGAATTGATAATCACGTTGAGCAATCATGAGGTATTATACTTAAATAACAAGGCCAGATCATTTGAGAAATCAGCCTCTCCTTTTTAGCTTCTTGACAACTTTGTTTCTGAGCCCAGCTTCTTTTGTTCTGTGACCCATTTCCATCGGAAGACTCACCCAGACAGCAATTTAAATTTGCATTTCCTCTGGTTCAGGAATCAACACAAAAGGACCAATATCACTGGTTCTGTCCCCAACAGCTGAGTTCTTTATCTAGTTCAGTAACAAGGCCACCAAGTGGGGTCCTTCTATTTGTGTGAGACCGTATAATTAAAGGCAAAAGCTGGTTTAGGCAGCCTCAGCAATAGAATAGAAATGTCATCTCTTCAAGGTAAGCCAGCTCAGGAAACAGACTACAGAAGGACTTCTGGAGCTCATGTTTATTGCTGCAAGGTGCAATAACGAATCTTGAGAGCCTAAGAGAGCTGTTCTCTCCCTCCTCCGAAAGAGAAGAGGAGATCAGAAAGAAACTCAAGATTGACCTGCCTTGATTGTGATAGGAGAATCAAGGCAGGTCAATCTTGACTTTCTTTCTGATCTCCTTCTCTATTTCAAGACTAGCCTGAATGCTTGTGTAACCTACCCTTGCATTCTTTCCTCAAGATCACCTCTATACTTCTCTAGGGAGAATGGAAGAAAGGCTGCATCATCAAGATGTCCATAAAGGATGATTAGTTGGAGCCACGATTAGGGCAAAGTTTGGAAGGGCTTTAAATTTCAAAGAGCATCAGCCATGGAATCCAGCTTTGTTTTAAACATCTTGTAAAAACCAAATCATAGCAACAAGGTTTTGTTTGCTTGTTTATCTACAGACTGATTGATCTTCTATAGCAGACATGTCAAACACAAGGCCCGGGGGCCGGATCCGGCCCACGAAGTGGTTTCATGTGGCCCGCGAAGCCATCCTGGAAACAGTGAGGGAATGGCCCCCACTGCCTTGCCCCTGGCCCAGAGACCCTCCTTCTGCCAGAGACCCTCAGATCTCTCCCACTCCTGCCCAGGCCCCCATAGGCACCCTTGATGCGAACGATGTAGAGCTGGCCACGCCCACCCAGTAGGCCATACGCACTCTGGCCACACCCACCCAGTAGGCCACGCCCACCCAGGCCATACCCACCCGGTCCCTTGAGGGCAACCGCAATGCTGATGCGGCCCTCAATGAAATTGATTTTGACACCCCTGTTCTATAGTAACTACACTTCCTAATTAACTATAATTTTTGTCAGTTTGGTAATATTTTCATTGCTTTGTATGTTCATTTCATTTTAATGTGTTGTATGTTTCTTCAAGATGGCCTTTACTTAGAAAGTCAGGATATTTATTTTGGCATGAATAAACAAGCCAAAGAGTGCAATACATTCCACAATGAGTAAACCAACTTCCATGTATTTTTCATATACGTCTTGCTACAAGCTTTCTCATATGATATGCTTTGCAACTGCAACCTTTGAGAAGCAGAATCAGACCAGAATTATATGCACATCTACCCAAGTCCCATTGGATTCCTGTGAAATGTACATGCAGGTCAATTAGGCAGAAGACTGCTGTTTCATTTCTTTGTTCCTCTCATTCTTGAAAAAAGTAATAAGCTCCTATCATCCAAAGAACTATAAATGCCTACTGATTTAGGTATGATGTGTTTTGTGGAGTCCTTTGTGCTCTCTGAGTGTGTTTGTTTGCCCACCAGACATTTTGTTACCCGACTAGGCAATATCATCAGCTCATTAGTCAACTAGGTAACATTATCAGCACTGATGATGTTACCTAATTGGTTTGTGAAGTATCTGCAAGCAAACAAACAAGCTTAGAGAGCACCAAGAACTCCAAAGTTCAATCCAGGGCTATGTATATTCTCTTCTCTATAATGTTTTACCGGTAAAACTTACAACAGCTCATTTAGTGATCTCTCAGAGTTACAATGGCCCGTGATTTATGACTGTTTTACACTTACAACCTCTGCAGCATCCCCATGGTCACAGGATCAAAATTCAGATGCTTGCCAACTGGTTCATACTTATGACTGTTATTGTGTTCCCAAGGTCATGTGATCCCCTTTTGCGACCTTCTGGCATGCAAAGTCAATGGGGGAGCCAAATTCACTTAACAACTGCAGTGATTCACTTAACAACCTACCAACGGGGCGAAACTCACCGCGCAACTGTCTCACTTAGCAACAGAAATTTTGGGCTCAGTTGTGGTCATAAGGCAAGGACTATCTGCATTTGGGTTTGGGCACAGCATGATGCATGGTGATTTGTAATTTAGTATCACAGATGAATGGAACCACAACAGTTTGTTCAATAAACTATAGTCCAAACATAGTTGAGTGCAGTATATCAACCCTGGACTGGGCTCTCACCCTGCACTATGGCACAATGCAAAGTGTTTGGTGTCGATGTTGTAAAACACAATAATTATGTTGTACTTTAAAAAAAACAAACGAGGCTTAGCAAGTTATGTGGATCTCTTCTTTCGGTTTGGTGGAAAACCACTGGCTCCTAGGTGTTTCTAAACATCTTGCATCCCTAACCTTAGGGATGCAAGGAGATGGATGGAGCTGTTGAGAACTGTAGATTCTCACTCTCTGTAGAATTTGGCCAGGGTGATTCCATCCCCTGAAGAAGGATGATGTAGAACGGGGGGGGGGGTGTTCCTGAAAGTTCAAGGATTAGCTATGTACTTACAGGTAAATCAAGAACTCAAAAACTTGTATTCTAAACAGGAACTCTGGTAGTAATTAGCAGATGGTGAGATGGAAGAGGAGGTGGGGTAGCACATTTTCACATACCATGTCTAGGTGGAGGGGGTTTGTTATTTTCATAATTCTCCCTCCTGGAGGATGTTCTATTGTTTCTGACAGCACTGGCCATGACCTGGGGAGGGAGAGCTTACGGCCCATTCCCTCCCTCCCTCCCTCCCCCCCTGTAGGAACAGCAAAGCTTTATAGATGTAGTAGACGAGGGCTCAGACAATCTCAGAAATCCTGCTGATGAAGAATGACTTTAAGATCCTGCTTTTCCCATCCTAATCTACGAGAGGAAACAGGAAAAAGGAACTTAAAACTCCCATTGCTGAGACAGCTAAGCGCTTGCTCTAGTCCACCCCAGTATTTCAGTGAATCTGTTGCTCCCTGGAAAGCTAGTTTGCCGTGCGATGCAAAGAAAGGGCAACGACTGAGGTTTATCCCACTGAAAGGACCTCTGGTAGTTCATGAACTAAAGTATAAACTGGATGGATATACTTGGAAAAGCGTGGACATTTTTAGCACTGCTTCTTTTCTGTGAATTCAGCTTTATGCTTTCAGGTAAGAGTGGCGGGGTGGTGGTTTTTTTGTTTTGTTTTTTTGTTGTAGTTCTTTGCAACTTCCCAGCGAAGATCTCAAAACCCTTGCATAAATGCCGTGCTCTAATTCTCTCTTTCCTTAGTTTGATCTCTTACGGTAAAGCATATTCTTCGCTAGCCATGCTGTTCTTTGATAATTGGCACTTCGTACGTAATTTAAAAGGAGATCGTTGGAGATGCACGTACGAGTCAGATGCTGAGATTGACTTTTAGTAAGATTCGTTGTACCAAATAATTGTCTGACAAATATGTGGAATGTTTGCACTTGTTTCTGGGCACAGTTTAAACCCTCGTGCTATTAGTGGTTTGATGCTGTCTCTCTTTTGATTACCACATCAGTACTTTAGTTTTGTGGAAACCAAGTCTTGCACAAGTATGCATTACTGGGAATGCTTCCATAGTAGTGCTTAATGACAACGTTAGTTCCCTTTGTTTACATTTGGCCAGCAGCCGTATAACATTTCTTAGCATTAGAATTAATGCTAACATACTAAACTCAAATTAGAATCATTTCCCTATTTTAATTGTGAAATTCACATGTTTTGAAAAAGTTTTATTTTTCTTCTTCTCCTGCCTTTAATTAGTGGCTATATCCCAAGTATTGTTCATTCAATAGCTTATCTCTGGCCAACCTGCTTTTATTTTCCTAAAAAAAAAAAAAAAAGTAATTTTGCAACAAAAAAGGTAGGAATTGAAGGGGAAAAAAGCACATAGTTAAATAAATACGAAATATCTACTATGTCGGTGACAATGGATTTAAATTCTTCAGGTCTTTGGACAGTTTCCTCATTACACCTCCATTTATACTATTCGAATAATAAGGACCTATTTTTCAAGGTGTTTGTAAAGATGAAATGGGGAAAAAAAAGTAGAAAGCACTTTGTCCAAAGTATCACAAAATCTTAGGTATAACATTTCGGTACTATTTACACTGGTTAGTTTGTTTTTTAAAAAGCACCTATATTTTTTTTAAATGTTTTCGTTCAAAAATTCTTAGGAAGGAAGCGCAAAAAGCATTACAAGTTGTTAGGGTCTATAATTAAGTTCACTCTAGGATTTGTTCTGGAGATACTTTAGGAGCCCCTGAAAAAAAGTGGAGCATAAATTAAATAAGTAAAGTACTAAACAGTCTATATCTGGGGAAATTAAAACATGATTCAGTCATTCAGACAGCAAATATTGATCACCTTTATCTTATATTCCAATATTATGGTGTGTTTTTTTACTGTGTGTGTGCCATTATCTCCACAAGACAAAATTAACTACTTTAATTCCACGAATATCTGTAGGCTTAAGCATGCCGCATTTTCTTGGCCATCTTTAAATTGCAGCAGATGGCTTAGCAGAGGGGAAGGGAAAGCTAGTATCTAAATAGCTCTGTCTTTTCTATCAGTTAAAACAATTCCTGGTTAGTTGTTAATCTACACTGAGAAAAAGAAATAGGGACCATAGAGTACTTGGTTAGTTTTAATTATAAAAACATAAGTGAACATTTTTAAGGAGGACTTGCCATCAACCCGCAGAAAATAGCATTCAATCTTTACTGTATGTTCCATCATATTTATAAATAGAGACAAGTACAAAAGAAAGGGAATACAATTTTGAGAATTTGTATACAGAACACAAAGTGCTGGAATTTAGGGAGAGAGGAAGAGGGAGACGAAAGTCCTGTGAAAAATCTGAGTTTGAACTAATTATTGTTTATCCTCAACTTTCTGTATCTTCCAAAATTAGGGAGGAGGGGAGGAAGGGGGAAGGATGCAAAATATCACACCATTCTGATTTCTTTAAAAGAAGGGTGAATACACGTAAAATTATTTTTCCACATTGAACATTCATCTTGTCCTATGTTATTAAATGAAAAAAGAAATCCTGTCCTTGCTAGTCCGTTATCCACTTGTCTTACAGGTAGATATTGTGGATTTGCAACCACACTTGAGCCCAGAATTTATGTCACTAAATGAGACATTTGTTAAGTGAGTTTTTGCCCCATTTTACTCCCTTTGTTAAGTGAATCACTGCAGTTATTAAGTTTGTAACAAAGTTGTGAAGTGAATCTGGCTTCCCCACTGGCTTTGCTGGTCAGAAGGTCGCAAAAGGTGATCTCATGACCCAAGGAACACTGCGACCGTCATAATTATGAACCAGTTGCCAAGCGTTTGAATTTTGAACACATGGCTGTGGAGATGCTGCAATGGTCTTGTGTGTGAAAAATGGTCAGGAGTCGCTTTTTTCAGTACTGTTTTGAACAGTCACTAAATGAAATATTGTAAATCGAGGACTACCTGTCTTTCTTAGGGTAACCCCTGTCCTGGATTCTAATTCTGCAGGACTAAAATCCTCTTGGCAAGTCAGGCGATGCATATTTATTTCTCGCATACTAAAGAGCTGCTGACCCGCCAGCCTTGCCTGCTTTAGGTGTGTATGGAGGTCACACCCATCTCAATAGATCTGACAGCTTTCCCGCTTTTGTTCAAGTGTGATATCATGTTTCCTGGGGCAAGCGGGGAAGACAATGCGAACACGCCTTCCTCTAGATACAACAGGCGGAGTCCAGGAAAGCACTATTGACATTCCCCGAACGGGGAAGGTATTAAGAGTGATTGCCCATTGGCAGGCTTTAAACACTGGCTTAGCCTCGCCCCAAGTGGGGTGGGAGGGGGAAGGAAGGGGGTGAGGTTTGTTGTGGGTGTTGCTGCTTAGGAGAGCAAAAATGACTCCACCCAAGGTGGAGAACGGGCCTCTGGGTTTTACTGCCAAAAGCATTAAATGTTTCTCGCCTCCTTTTTCCTTGGGTGACCTACGGGGCCGCGTTCGCTGCCAACGACCCCACCTCCCCAGAAGACTAATGCCAGGGGACACAGAAAGAAATATTTTGTCCTTTCTATGGTGATGTACACTACCAGAAAAGTGCTAATTACATCTGGGATAAAGGTGTCAATTAATGTAATGGTCAGCAAGCAAAGCAAATGTAAGCCTGCTCTCCAGTCAGTAGTATTGTGGTAGCTTTGAATCTATATAGCACTGGGAATTTATGAATTGTTTCTAAATGTTTATACCCACCCTCCTGTGAAAGACTAAGGGGATTCACAATGCAACAATAGAACCAATAAACAGCACATCACAAAAATCATAAGCCAATTGATCAAAACAATACGGCCAATCGCTGCGTAGTCTGTACAGTTTTACAAAAGGTGAAGAAGATATGGTCTCCTAAACCTCAGCAAATTTGTGGCATGAGTTGAGTTTGGGAAGGAGGGACCATCCAGAAACTGTGCGCTTTATAAGATAAAATGTGTGACTTGAATAAGGCCTGTTAAGTAATTATGATGATTATGTCATCTCCGTGACAACCACTATACTTACATTCTAAAGCTGAGATTGATGAGACAGCAGAAATCCACAGGCTTCCAAACAAGAGAGCTGTAATTTGTCCTAATGAAAGTAAATAATAATAACAGCTTGATAAATAAATAATAGTTTTATTTCCACCAAACCATTGTTTTCACTTCTCTACTTCTAACAAAACAGTTTGAAACCTAGGTACAATTGCCTTTGCTATTTGCAGATTTCTCCCACTTCCTAGCAGAATTATTCTTGCTTCCTATCGTTCCATCTCTCAGGACCCAGTTTGAAGTCAAACATAATCCCACAGATGCAGCAATTTCTTCCCATAACAGAGATTTTGGAGATTTCCTATTCATACTATATTGCTTAGAACAGAGATTCTCAGCTTTTCATTTCTTAAATCCCATCTATCATTCTATTAAAGAAGCTTCAGCTGATCATGTTAAAACAAACCAACCACTTAACCCAATAAAGGCTCATATACATATGTTTATAAGCATTTTGTTATATGTCTCATTTGTGGATGAGCCAGTGACTAAGCCCCCGTCCCACCTAGTCTCCTTCTAAATCCCACTGCAATGCTACCTTCTACTATGGTTATAGCTATTGGACATACACGTAGCTGAAAAGTTGCTGGCCTGCCATCATGCCATTTCCATAAGTTGTATATTTTTTTTTAACGCAGGAGTGGATTACTGGCATGCAGACTGTTGAGATTTTTAAGGGATTCCACTGCAATAGTTTACCTTTTAAAGAAAAATTACACTACATTTCTGTGCTAAGATTCTCTCAGATTTTTTTTGTAAACTACCAGAGATAGGTTTGAAAGGTGTAAAATGCAATTACAGAAAAAAATAGAGGAAATATTGCTTTTAACAACAACAACAACAAAAACACCTTAGTGTTTTACATTGTTGTTGCGTATGCCTACTGATAGCATAAGGTAGGATGCTGATTGGATAATGTCTTTTGTACTCTTCTATTGGACAGGTGGAGGAACAAGAGACGTGCAGATTGGTTCCTTTTTTCTCAAATGCACTAAGATTCTAGGTGCAGATTGGCCTATAACTTTTTATTGGGTTAAATGGTTTGTTTGTTCTAACATGATCAGCCCAAACTCCTTTGATAAAACGATAGCTGGGATTTAAGAAATGAAAGTTTGAGAATCTCTATTCTAAACAGAATCTCGGTTACGGGAAGAAATCCCTGCAGCTGCGTCAATATGGCTGACTTGAAACTGGATCCTGAGAATGATAGGAAGCACGAATAATTCCACTAGGAAGTCAGACTGCTCATAAGGGCTGCGCAAGCACAACAAAACCTTTCTGCCTAATTTGTAAGAAAAATAAACCACCTTTGGCTGCAGTTTTCAATTAACTGGGTCAAGTCAGAAATAAATGCACTCTCAAAAGCAAGAATCCTGGCCTGAGGTGAAAGCATATATTTGGAAGTGTTTTGTCCTGCAGGCTAGGTGGCATCAAGAGATCTAAGGGAGTGAGTTTTCAGAGAGGTTTGCTCTGCTAGTCTTTAGAAACAAAACAAAACAAAACAAAACATAAAGACCCTTGTAGCATTTTAAAAATTCATACATTTACACCTTTCTGAATCAGAAGTCATCACTTCGTCAGATACATCCAATGTAGTTCTGAGAAAGAAGTGTATTGGTCTTGTGGGAAGGGGAAGGAAGGAAGGAAGGAAGGAAGGAAGGAAGGAAGGAAGGAAGGAAGGAAGGAAGGAAGGAAGGAAGGAAGGAAGGAAGGAAGGAAGAAGTTATCCAAACTATGTCCAACAGTGCTAAATTTTCTAAGAATTCTGTTTCCTGCTTACACGTATCTTTGCAATTGCTTCCCTCATGAGTTGTTCCCTGGCATAAAAATGGTGATTTAATTGGGCAAAAAATATATATATGCCACCACAGATTTTTTGCTATATAAACAAGGGCAGATACCAACAGATCTAGTGGTGGGATTCATCCAGTTCGCACACTTTGGCAGAACCGGTAGCTATTTTTCTTGTTGCCCAGGCCCAGAATGGACTTCCGGAAGTGGCATCCACACAGAGAACCGGTTGTTCACCTATTTGAATCCCACCACTGAACAGATCCCGCCGTTTTTAAGAGATCATTGCTGAGCAACATTTGTTGCTGTTCAGATGCAGATACAGTTGGGGGGAAAAAAATCCTGATTTAGCCTTCAACACTTTTTGCTGCCATCTGCTAGTTGCCTGGATTTGTGCTGGTGGTCCTAGGTTGGTAGGCAACAATAAGTTACTGAAAGACAAAACTGTCCATATCCTGCAACCTAGTTCGTATCAAGTATTTAATTGGGACAGAAGATTCTATGGCACTAGCAATCTATAGATATTAACTTCTGTATATGGACATTTTGGAAAAATGTATCTGGCAGTTCTAGAACTAGCCTGCCTTTTTCAAAAGTCAACACAATAGCTAAATTTCTCCGTCCATTTTAAATTACTGCTTTCAGTAAATCTTCTTTGAGCAAGAAGAAAACTGCAAGATGTTGTCCCATCCTCAGTGTTAAAATTAGTTGCCAGTCCAGTAGGTCACTGTACTTGGAACGGATGATGTGCTATTTAATTCTTCAAGTCAAGAGCAAATGACTTGCTCTGGCTTTGTGTCTTCATCTTCAGCAGCCATCTGATGAAGACAACTTAATACATTTGACTTCTTTTGCTGCATATTCCTTGCACTAAGAAAAAAAGTTATCTGAAAAACTATGAGCTCATCTTCACATCCACGTAAACACAGGATGAACATGCCCCAATAATTGTTTTCATATGACAGGTCTCTGCCTCCTTCATAACTCCAGCCCACAACTCAGACAGTCTAAAGTTTCCTTAGCTGTTCCAGTTTCAAAGTAGGATATTTCCCCCGCCTGTCTTCCTGATATTTTTTTTTCTGTGGATGTGATCTTGAATACTTCGTTGTTGATAAGGTTGGTGTTCTGCTCAGAAGCTGGGATCTGCCCATTTCCTGTTGGCCACTTTAGTTGGCTGCAAGTAGATCCTCCCCACTTGGAATTATTGTTTGGGTGCTCTTTGCTTCTGATGAGAAGGGGTTTTGTGTGGCCGTGTTTGTTGTCATTACTTTGAAGGGTGCTTTGTTTTACTCCAACACTACTTTGCTGACTCAAAGACCTTAAGGTGCCATCAACCATGGTCTCCTGCCGCCAGCACAACCATCATTGTGGTACCCATTAAAGATGGAGCTTGCTTGTTCCCAGTTGCTCACTCCTGGCTCTTTCCACATCACTGGTTCACATCTATGATCTGCTGGCCTTGATGTTCTTTCAGAATAAATAGCCCAGCTGCAATGGTATGTAGTCTGATCTGGGGAGCAGGGCAATGAGTCACCGTCAAGGGAACTGAATGGGCAGATAAAAGGCAGCTTAGCCCACAGCAGGAATGTGGGCAGGGCCAACAGCTCAGAAGGGACCCTGACTAATTTTGGGGGGCTGGAGAGGGGACGTGGGAGAGAAGTACATGAAATCCTTGAGTTAGGAACATAATTGAGCCCCACGTAAGTTGGGACGGTCATAGAGCAGGTCACCCCATGACCTGATACAATTTATGACCTTATTTTGTGACAACTGCTTAACAGAGGGAACCTACTGTTAGCTAAGGGGCAGTTTTTGCCAGAAATTGGAATTAAGCTCCAGTTTTCAGGAAAAAAAACATCATAAATTGCAGTCCTGTGACTGCAAACAGTCATAAATGTGTGCTGACTGTTGGGGACCCAAATGCACTTCGGGAAAGAAAATCAGATCTTTGAAACTATGACATTTTCTGGGTGGGTCTGCTCAGTGGTGGGATTCAAATATGTGAATAGCCGGTTCTCTGTGTGGATGCCACTTCCGGAAGTCCATTCGGGGCCTGGGCAACAAAAAATTAGCTACCGGTTCTGCCGAAGTGGTGCGAACAGGCTGAATCCCACCACTGGGTCTGCTGTAACTTCAAACAGTTGCTAAGTGTAGGTTGTAAGTCAAAGACTACCTGTACTTTAACAGGGTATTTTAACGCTATTGTATTAACTTATTGAATTGGGCTGTAGTATTTAATATTTTTTAACTTTTATATATTGTATTTTATTGTATTCCCCTGTACACTGCCCTGAGTCCTTCGGGAGAAGAGCGGTATAAAAATTAAATTATTATTATTATTATTATTATTATTATTATTATTATTATTATTATTATTATTATTATTATTATTATTATTATTATTATTATTATTATTTTCAGACTTGCAAAATGTTGTTAATGTAACCTTACAATAAAGTAGAATTAGCTCATCTACTTATCTTTCATGACTGGTCTATCGCGTAAAGCTGACATCAACTGACAAGTAAGAGACACAGAACATTTCTGTACCTGCAGTCTATTGGTTAGCTGCTTAAAGGAGGCTAAACCAATTGCTTTCAGTACAGATTGTCCTCGACTTGTAACAGTTCATTTAGTGACCATTGAAAGTTACAACGGCACTGAAAAAGTGACTTATGACCGTTGTTCACAGTTATGACCTTTGCAGCATCCCCATGATCATCCGATCAAAAGTCAGATGCTTGGCAACTGGGTTCATATTTATGACCGTTGAAGTGTCCCATGGTCGTCTGATCCCCTTTCGTGACCTTCTGACAAGGGAAGTCAATGGGGAAGCCAGATTCACTTAACAACCGGGTGACAACTTATCAATTGCAGTGATTCACTTAACAGCTGAGGCAAGAAAGGTCACAAAATGGGGGCAAACTCACTTAACAAATGTCTTACTTAATGACAGAAAACATGGGCTCAATTGTGGTCGTAAGTTGGGGACTACCTTTATCTACCACCACTCCCTTTCCCCATATCTCCATATATTAAGGAATATGATTGGTAGGTGCTTTTTCCACCAGTAAGGAGGAGGAAAAACAAAAGGAGGAAACTACCCATCACTTTGCTAAATTTGTAAGGACTGCACCACTTGCCAGCTTCATTCCTGAGGCAGAATGAGGATCAGCAAAAAAGACCACGCAAAGCATGTAGGCATCCATTTTTGTTTTACTGGACTTGCTGTCTGACCCATGTCAGGGTGTTATGAACGGACGAGAAGCAAATGTAATGAGACGAGTACAGTAATGTAGGTCTGCCGAGCATAAATGACTGATGAATCGATGCAGTCAGCAAACAGTCCCCAACAAAGATTTTAGGTAGTTTTGCTACCTAGCTGTATATGGTATAAACTTATTTTTTTAGGGGGGAGAAATCCAGTTTTTATAAAAAATTATTTTTGTTTAGATGCCAGAATATTCTTTCCCATCCCCTGAGAACTAAAGCAGTATAAATTAAAGCAGTATAAAACTGCTCATCATGAGGAACTTTATCTCAGATCTAGAAATAGTTAACCAACCGGAGTGTGTTTTTACTCCTATTTTTAATTAGAAACGCTCTCCTTTTTGTAAAGATATTAGGTATGAAGCCAGCTGGGTGACTTTGGGCCAGTCACTGTCTCTCTCAGCCCAATTTACCACACAAGAAGGTTGTTGTTTTGAGGATGATAGGGGGAGGAAGGAATACTGGGTGTGTTCAGCCGCCTTCAATTACCTATAAAGTAATAAAGGTGGGGTAAAAATGTAATAAAAGAAATAAATAATGCAGACAATGCGTGTCTCCTCTGACAAGGTATTGAATCATTGTGACCATCATGATCTCCTCTGCTGCTAAAATTAATTACAGTAGCAAACGGGAGAGGAGGAAGCAGGAGGCAAATGAAGATCAATGTGAAGGAAATATTTTTTTCCACAGAATTATTCCAGGCATCAGAAGGCCATAGGACCTTAAATTCCCAAGCAAGTCTATCTGCACCATTACTAAATACTGTGTTTCACCAAAAGACACATTAGGACTTATTTTCCGGTTAGGGCTTATATTCGGGGAAATATGGTCCTAAATGCGACCGTCTTTAACTGGGCTTATTTTGGGGGTGGGGCTTATATTACGAGCATCCTGAAAAATCATGGTAAAGCTTATTTTCCGGTTGGATCTTATTTTGGGGAAAAAACAGTAACTCTGAGCAAAGAAAGAGGTAAATGTAATGGAAGCTAGTAGCAGAAGCCAATGCATGGGAGAAACATCTACAAATGTGCTTTGCTCTGTTCCAATCCATAATTAATACATACTAGAAACTGACATGCCAAGGTATTAGTGTGAAAACAACCACAGCAACCACAGTGGCTATCATTACTGAAGCCAGAGCATTTAGATGTGATTTTCTTTCAATGGGCAATTCTGTCTAAAGTGTTCATAGCAATGTTTAGCCTGCTCTTCTCAGAAAATGTTCCTCCTCTATTGGACAGTGCAAATTATCTTGGTTGGGATTATCCACAGTGGGACTGGATTTGGGTCTGTAGGAGCAGCAAGTAGAAGTATGTTTCAGTGTAATTAATTCCCCTCAGACTTTAAAGGCAAAACTATTGACATAGAAACCTGCCTCCAGCCTTGGATGGGAGCCCACAACTAAATGTCTGTAGTAAACACCAATCTTGTTGAGACTGTGAATTTAAAAATGTCATATTATAAAAGATTGCATTTACGTTGCTTCATTAATTATTTCAAAATGAAGCAAAACGTTCTCCGTGCCCTGTAATCGGCCTGTGCCTTTTGTCTAATGACTCCAGTTTCTGTCTGTTAAATATGACGAAGAAAAGTAATATCTTATCTGTGGAAATATGTATGATAGTCATGATAGCCATCGGTGGTTAAACATCACTGATAATGGAAGAATTGTAGGAATAAAATGTGGTTTATCGAAAGAAAGAAAGAAAGAAAGAAAGAAAGAAAGAAAGAAAGAAAGAAAGAAAGAAAGAAAGAAAGAAAGAAAGAAAGAAAGAAAGAAAGAAAGAAAGAAAGAAAGAAAACACAAAGATTTCATTAAAACTCAGGAAGCTCCTCGCTAATTTGACACCTACAGCCTTTCTCCACCGCTGAGTTAAAGTGCTATTTGCCAATGGATTGGCAGAAAAGTCTACATTTGATATCCGTGGCCCCATCTTGCTTTACTGTATCTATTGAGACATATTACCATCTGATGCTGCCTCAACTATGCAGCTTATGAGAAGCAAAGCAACGGTGATTCCTTCAGCTTTGCTTTCTCCTTTCTTCTAGACATCACCATCCAGGGGGTTCAACCTCCATTAATCATGGCACTGCCATCAGTAACAGGGCAGGTCTGGCTGTAGGACTCAGCTATTTCTAGGCTTCGGTTTAACATCAGCTGAATAAAATTAAAACATATTGGAATAATGTAAGCTGAGCCACATGGAACACTTTTACTCAGAACTTTCCCCCTCTCTATTAAACTCAGGGCTTTTTTTCTCATAGAATGCTCAGAACGGAGTTCTGGCACCTTTTTTGGATGGAACCTTGTAGGGTAGGCAAGGCGGGTTGTATGACATGTGTGAGTTCCGGCACCTTTTTCTTTTACAAAAAAAGCACTGATTAAACTTCTGTTTGCATTGAGCTTGACTTCTTAGGACTTCATGGATATGTGTATGTAGGTTTTTTTCCCCAAAAGTGTAGAAGTAGTTGTCCATTTTCAACTTTGCAGCCTGGCTTTCGTTCCTGGAACTTCTAAGCACTCTCCATCTAAATGTTGACCAAACCCAATTCTGCTTTGCTTTTTTATGGCTCCACTGAAAGAGGAGGATAAAAGACCAATGTGAAGAAGTAAAATTAAATGGATTCTTCAAAGGCTTCTTTCTTTTGTTGCAGGCAATGCAGAGACAGCATTTGATTTGATATTGATCAACTCACTCCCTACTGTGGCCGATTCAGAGACATCACTAATTTGTATTGCATCTCGATGGTGTTCCCTGGACTCTATTAAAATTGGGCGAGACTATGATGCCTTAATGAGCCAGAATCGAAACCCCTTGGCGGTGGCTGATGATGAAACTAGAGGGATAGCAAAAAAAGTGATATGGCAAAGGGAAAAGTCTGGGGAGAGCATTGGAGCGTACTTTTGTGAAGGAAAATTCAAAGATAACATGAAGCTGGTATATACAATGAAGATGCAACGAACAGGTACTTTGTGATATAATGAGCAAAGGTGTGCCAAGTCCCACTGGAAATACACGTTTGCCAATGGATTTTAGTAACTGGATAATTGATTGATTGATTGATTGATTGATTGATTGTCGTAAAGTCAGTGTTGACTCTTAATGACCATATAGATAGATCCTTTTTTAGGGTTTTGGTAATTGGAGACAAATAACAAAACCTGGGAGTCCTATAGGAAGACATAGGAGCAGATATGAATATCCTTTACAGTTGTCACAAATTCCAAACTGGACCATTTGGGCTACAAGATAAATTAGTATTTTGGGTAAAGAAAAAAGAAGTCAGGTTTACCTCAATCTGCAGGTAATGTCAGAGGTGACAGGAAAAGTGGTGGGGAAGTAGCAACAGCAATAGCACGTATCTACCACTTCACAGTACTTTATAGCCCTCTCGAAGTGGCTTACAGAGTCAGCAGATTGCCCCCCATGATCTGGGCCCTCATTTTACCAATCTCGGAAGGATGGAAGGCTGAGTCAACCTTGAGCGGCTGAGTCAACCTTGAGCGAGTATCGAGCTGCTGACAGTCGGCAGAATTAGCCTGCAATACTGCATTCTAACCGCTGCGCTGCTGCGGCTCTGATGCATAGAGGCAGCAGAATGGAGACTACCTCTTTAGCCATCAATTCTTCAAGCCTCTCTTGCTTCTCCCTCCCCATTATATGCCCTCTTGATTCAAGTGAGTACTATCCAATAAGCGAAACCGTATTTTCCTCCTTTGCTGGGTAACCTCCCCATTCTGCTGCCTCTATGGATCAGGCATCTCAAGACCAGGTTTTGACAGATGGCTACACCTATGGGTCTAGTAATAGTCAAATATTGCCTCCTCCCTTGAGGAGAAGAATTGGTGATAATTTTTCTTACCACCAGGTGATGTCAAGGGACTTCACCACCGTAAGCCCTGCCTCATTAAATCTAAGAGGGCCCAGCACATAGTAATGTGGCCTCATTGCTGGTATTTTTTTGTGCTAACTCATGGACAGGCAGAAAGCACCCAGTGCGAGACAAAACAAGATAACTTTTCAAATGTCCATAAACATCCAAATCTAAACATCTTAAATCTCAATTTAAGATTTAAATTGTTTAAGATGGAAACAGAAATTTTAGATTGGGTAATTGGATAGTGGATAATCCTGTAAACAAAATACTGCCTCCCTTGGAACGTACCTTGAAGTCAGCATAACAGCAACCCCTGCTTTACATTAAGCATTTAAATTTAAAATGTAAATGTTATATAAATAAATATATAAAATGTTGCTTCAGAGCTCTTTTATATGGTTTTTGCATGTTGGATCATGAACTAAATATTATGGTAATAAACTTCTAAAAATAATGTTCTCTCTAATCATCCAAAACATCAAGGCTTTCTTTGTTAAAACATGCAAGGGATTCTGTCTGTGTGTAGTTAAATGTCTAGGATTAAAATAGTCTCATAAACCTCTCGCCCTTTCCTGTAGCAATTTCTGGAATTTTCTTGCATATCCGTTTGTACTATATTTTGAAACATGTTTATAGATGTTTGACTCCTTAGTATGCTTCAAAGTTCGTGTGAGAAATGTAATATAGTTCATTAAAATTCTATCCAGTATTAATTCCTCAGTTTTTACTGTATAAATTATAATAGAGTTCTAGGCTACACACCGTTGTTCTCAATAAGAAAAAGCCGGTTTTCCCGTATCTTACTGTCAGTTATTGCATTTCAAGGGAAAGGGACATAGCTGGGGATTATAAAACCAAACTGAATTCCTTGTTTATCAATCTCAGTGATAAAATCACTCTCAGGCTTATTAGGAGAATGGCAAACTAGGAGTCGCAGTTCAATCTCCTCTTTATGATGAGATTTTTTTATATTATTTTTATTATTATTTTATTATTATTATTATTTTATTAATTCCATTTATATCCCGCCCTTCTCCGAAGACTCAGGGCAGCTTTACAAACTTAGCAGTAGCCTTCATTCTATGTATATGCCTGCTTATTAGGGCTTTCACACACACACACCCCAGCGGCATTATTACAAAGTCAGCTTAATTGCCCCCAACAATCTGGGTCCTCATTTTACCTACCTCGGAAGGATGGAAGGCTGAGTCAACCTTGAGCCTGGTGGGACTCGAACCTGCACTAATTGCAGGCAGCTGGTGTTACTTAAGGAGGCATTAGCCCACTGCTCCACCAAGGCTCTTATTATTATTACAGAAGTTCCAAACTGAGGCTACTGAGCAGTGTACCGCAATAGATCTTTTCGTGAAATGATGATGAATTTCCTAACAGTGAAAACTTACGATCCATATTGTAAGGAGGCAAGATGTTCAGTTGCTTTATATATATCCTAAGCAATGGAACATCTGGGGCAGGGGGTTGGACTAGAAGATCTCCAAGGCCTTTTCCAGTCCTATGATTCCATATATGATAAGAAATATTAACACATACTGCATTATTATTAAATAGTACAGTATTAAACAGCAATGTTGGCGCGGTGGTTAGAATGCAATATTGCAGACTAATTCTGCTGACTGCCAGCAGTTCAATTCTTAGCAGCTTAAGGTTGACTCAGCCTTCCATCCTTGCGAGGTCAATAAAATGAGGACCCAGATTGTTGGGGGCCATATGCTGACTCTGTAAACCGCTTAGAGAGGGCTGTAAAGCACTGTGAAGCAGTATGTAACTCCTAAGTGCTATTACTACTATCCTGTGATATCATACTGTAAATACTTAACATCCTGAAGTTCCCTGACTTAGTTTCCTCTAAGTTCCTTCAAAATGGTTTTGAGGGACAATCCTTCTATGTCAGAGTGGACAATTCAGTAATAGATCAGCTTTTTCAAAATGGGCGGCCTTCAAATTAGGCTTGTAACTTCAGAACTCCTGGTTAGAGTGGCCCCCTGGCTCATGGAGGATAACTTGATTGAAGTTTAGATAAGATGGGCAAATCATTAATCCTGATGTCAAGTAGCATCCCAATAAACATTTGGCAAGTTATTTTTGAAAACGGAATTGTGTAGGCTTCAAGGCCCTGGACTCTGGTTCAAAAACCAAACCCAGTGAAATGCCAGAAACCCCTCAGCAAACATTGGTTTCTGGTTTAAGATGTCAAACAAGCCGCTCCTGCTACAAAGCCTGGTTATTGTTCTTTCCTGAATGAGGAATCCAAGCCATTGGTAAACAAATGAATTACTCAAATATAGGCCACAGTCTAAAAATACATTGGAATGGAGCCCATCAAAGAATGTGGATTCCTCTGCCTGCTAACAATGTAGTGAAGCAAAGAGCCGATGGATAAATTAAACTAGTGACACAAAAGGAATAAGGTTCCAAAGTGGAAGGGAGACCCCAAAAAAGCCAAGAAAGAGGAGAGGAAAGGAGAGACCCCAGGAAGATCTTATTTGGAAATACGTATGCCTATATGTTTCTGTGCATATATATGTATCTATGTTAAGCATTTACCTAACATTTGCACACATATATCAATTACCCACACAAAACCAATCAAAAAGACTTACACACATTTTGCTAGAGAGACGTTGCCAGAGGATGGGGGCTCCAACACAAGTCCAAAAGCTCAGAAGACTAAACGTCTGGTCCCAGGAACCGACCCAGCTTGGTTCCTGCAACATTATCCTGGGGCATGTATATCCGCCTTCATTTGGGGAAAAGATTTATAGCTAAAATTGGCAAAGTTGGATTGTAGAATTCCTTTGTCCCATTTGGGGATCATTTTTCAAACAGAACATTACTACATCCTTTTTCATTAATCAACCATCCCTGAATATATTCAGATATTGTGTTACACCGTTTACCCCCCCCCCCTGCATTACAGTATGCCATTATTCTAATTTCCATGCTGGAGGATTTACTAAGAAAGAACAGATCCATAATCTATCTTGTTTCATTTTTATTTTAGCTTCATTCCTACCAGTCGCCTTAACCATTACAGCAAACAAGGGCGAAGTTGTCAACATTTCCTTCGTCAGAAAAGTTTTTAACGAGGAAGATGCAGTAATCTACAAAAATGGTATTTGTGCTTTTTTCTTTCTTTTCTGGATAACACAAGTAGTCCTCAACTTAGGCTGGGCATTTAGTGACCATGTCAGGCTACGACAGACTCCCCCAAAGTTACTTACGGCCTGGTTTCAAAGTTATACCCATTGCATTGTTGTTCACCCTTACAACCAACCACAGCGATGCTCCATTCCTCCCCCCATTTATCTAACCTTGCAGGCCTTTGGCCTGGTCCCAGTTCAGCCATTCAGCAACCTAAGGGAGCCTAAAGCTGGGCAGCAGAAGCTATCGGTGCATGGGAAGCTGTTAAGAGCTTGTGGGGCCAGGCCTTCTTCCCACCCGGCCACCCAGGGACTTGCAGAACTCAGCCAGCTCCAGGGCCCAGCAGCACCCAGCTTACCTTTCTATTTTTTTGCAGAGGTGCTCAGCTGATGTGCTGCAATGCGATGCCATGCGATGCCACACGTGCTTGACTATCTGTACTAGCTTGCACAATAGCACGAGGTGGCCTCTGTAGCTTTCCTACAGAAGCCACCTCGTGGCCACCTCATGCTATTATGCAAGCTGGTACAGATATTCCTTGGCCTACGAGCACAATTGAGCCCCAAATTCCTGTTATTAACTGAGGCATTTGTTCAGTGAGCTTTTGCCCCATTCTGCGACCTTTCTTGCCAACAGTTGTTAAGTGAATCGCTGCAGTTGATAAGCTAGTAACCCAGTTGTTAAGTGAATCTGGCTTCCCGCATTGACGTTGTCAGAAGGTCGCAAAAGGGGATCACATGACCTTGGGGCACAGCAACAGTCATAAGTATGAACTAGTTGCCAAGCATCTGAATTTTGATCACACGATCATGGGGATGCTGCAAAGGTTGTAACTATGAAAAAAGGTAATAAGTCACATTTTTCAGGGCTGTTGTAACTTGGAACGGTCACTAAACAAACTCTTGTAAGTTGAAGACCACCTGTACTATTGTTAAGAGCCTATAGGGGGCTCCATTTGTGGGTGGAGTTTGAGGAACCTCCTTAAAAAAAATGGAGCCCCCTAAAGGCTCTCAAGAATAGTACCTGTTGTAGAACAGTTTGTGGTTGTCTTGAGGCTTCCCATTGCAGCAACTTCTGCTGTCCAGTTTTAAGCTCCTTTGGGTGGCTGAGTGGCCCGGCTAGAAGTAGGATAAGTCCTGCAGTGATCTTGAATGTCATGGAGCAGAACACAGGATGCCTTGGGAGGTGAGGAAGGCCTGAGGCAATTGGGCCTGGGCCTGCAGTAGGTCTCCCAAGGCTTCCCTCACCCCTGCGGCACCCAGTGCTCTGCTTAACAACCTGTGCTTTTATTTAGTGGCCGCCGCAGGGGATGGAAATCATTAAGCAAGGCTTAATGGCTGTCACCACTTGCAGACATAATGGGCAGGCTCCATTACAGTTATAAGTCGAGAAGTACCTTGTATCTGACCAGCTAGAAGTATGCAATGTTTATTCTGTGCTATGAGAAAACTCATCACCATTATTACATACATGTGGGGATGAAGTGGGGTGAAAAATGTCATCATGATGATGATGATGATGGGCCTCTTTCTAGAATACATACCTCACACATTACTTTGTCTTGTTGTGAACATATTGTGGGAAAGGAGAGGCAGCCCTTTAACTATACACCTTTGCCAAATTATCTAAAACGGGTTCTTCATTTGTGAGAATTTGGGGAAACCATAGATAGATTTCAGAGAGTCTATGAAATCAGATGGGGAGAAAGTACAACTTCAACATTCACTAACCTCTAGTGAAATGTAGGTTTCCATTTCATAATGTACATAGGCCACAAAATAACTTATGGCCTCTGGACACCAAAACTATTAACTTCAATATATCACATTATCTAAAATCATTACACCCTAAAAAGGTATTGTATTGTTATTTATGTAATGGTTAATAAAGAAGCATATACCTTACTACATATTGTAATTGTTTTTAATACATTGATAACCGTATTTGAGAATAATAGTTTTCTAATCTATGTATTTCATTTTATGCATTTAGATGTATTTTTCTGAAAAGAGGTTCATAGGCTTTACCAACACTTCAGGGTGAACCAGAACCCTGATCTAAAACAAGCCAACATGTCTTTACATCCCGTTCCAGCTACATCCTATTAAGAAAGCAGCAATTGGGTCAAATTAAAATGTGCAATCTTTGTGACAGAAGAATGATATAGCTAGCGGATTAAAATGATTAAGATGACATCTGGAAATCTGAGAGTGGATAATCCGGTACCACATCAACAGAAGAAGAAGATCCTAGTCTCAAAGGGTTTTATTTTGTACTTAAGACTTTAACTGATCTGTACATAACCCAAGCAAAGTGTCAAACTGAGTAATAACAATAATTAAATATAGTAGCTGCCTTATCTGCATGCAAAAGGAAGTAAGAAAAATCACAAATGTTCTCTTTTATCCCGTGCTTATTGTTTCATACACTCAAAATATTAGTAAAGCTGCAGATGCCGATGAATGTGCGCTACGGAATGTATGCTGTGGAAAATCTACACTTATAGACATATTCTCATTGATCTACATCTTCAATTATATGCCTTTGGATTTTGTTTTTTCCCTCCAATGCAGGTACGTTTATATATTCTGTCCTCAAGCGAGTTCCAGAACTGCTAACGATACCCCTGTCTTCAGTTCACCTTGATAATGCAGGAGTTTACTCAGCCAGATACATAGGAGGAAGCCATTTCACTTCAGCCTACACGCGACTGATTGTACGAAGTAAGATTTGATGGACTCCTTAAACAGAAAGCTAAAACAGGACTCCTTTACTCATGTTATGTTCTTTGAACACTGAGTCATGGGTAGAGATATTATCTGTCTCTAGGGTTCTGCTACAAGCAAGCTGAAATATTGCCAGCCTTTTTAAAAAAAAAAAACTTAAAAAGCATGCTTAAGCTGGTCAGTTTCATTTGGAAGAAAATACATCATAACATGCCAGTCTAAAACAGGCTCCTAATTTGGATCAGGGTGCCAGGCCACCTTACAGCTGCAAACTGGTCCTCCATATCTCATTTTATCATTCAACTGAGGTCCAGAGCAGGCTATTTCCTGCATATCCTGCTTTTTTACAGCATATCTCTGGAGAGGTTTATAGAAGAAAACTGCAGTGAAGCTCTGGTATATAGCTAAGGAAAGAGACATTGCAAGATTTTTTTCCCCCCAAACAAAAATGTCTAGTTTAAATCTGATCTCCAAAGTATAACCAAGTTGATTTGCAGCTTTATTTACTTTCAGCTAAGGATATTTCTACTCACCCACTGGTTTCACTCACTAATCCCCCAGAATTATTTTCACGCTGCTCAACAACCTCACCTTTGCCACTCTCAAAAGTCTTAATATAGATAATCTTCAATTTATGCCCATAATTGAGCTCAAAATTACAATTGTAAGTCATACCGGTTGTTAAATGAGTCCATCACATGAGTGACCTGATTTTATGATTTTTTGTTGTTGTTGTTCAGCGACTCTGCAGTTGTTAAGCAAACCTATTGTCTGTAATGGGTGTTTTTTGCTGGAAAGGACAAGTAAACTCTGGTTTCTGGCAAAAAAAAGTCATAAATTGAAGTTATGTGACCGCAGGATGCCCCCAATGCAAGTAGGTTACTGAGCATACTTGACAAGCATGACCAGGAGATGGGCTGTTGGAATTTTGAATACAGGTTGTAACCAGTGGTGGGATTCAAATATGTGAACAACCGGTTGTCTGTGTGGATGCCACTTCCGGAAGTCCATTCTGGGCCTGGGCAACAAAAAATTAGCTACTGCTTCTGCCAAAATGGTGCGAACTGGCTGAATCCCACCACTGGTTGTAAGCACCTTTGGGTGGGTGGGTGGGGGATCTGTTGTAACTTTAAATGGCTGCTAAGCAACTGATCGTAAGTCAAGGATTACCTGTATTACCCACAAGCCTAACAAATGTCCTCTCTAACTAATTGTGGGGCTGCAAAAAATGGCATCTATTCAATGCTTGACCTCTCATATTCATTCCATATGATTTTGTGGGGGGGGGGGAAGTGCTGCACATCTAAAATGTGGCAAGTTGCCACAATGGCTTGCTTTTGATGGGGAAGAAGGACAGTCAGGAAGCTGGAAGACAAAACGTCCTCTCAGTGGCCAATCCTGCAGCTCCACTATTAACACTCAAAACTATCTTCTCAGTTGGAACACTGGAGCTTCTTTGAGCTGAATATTAATAGATTAAGAACTTCTGAAAAGCGTTATTTTGATGAGGGTAGTTTGTCAGTCCAACATCAACATAAACCGGATGCGTGGAATTTGAAGCCAACAAACTCAGCCTTAGTCTATTCGGTCAAACTTTGTTACCTAAAAGAAGCTTAATAAGCATCTCGTTTTATTGCCCAGTAAAGAGAAACAGGAGTGAAATTGGGGCAGTAGATTTCAGGCAACCCTGATGGGCTATTATTCCATGTAATTCAGGTCTGGTACACACAGAAAAATTTCTTGATGTAGCAGTCAAGAGGAAATATGCAGTCCGAGTTACGAAAATTGTGTTTTGAAGACCACACCCAGCAGTGACAGACCGGTCTAAATGAATTCATTGAGATAGCATACCTTATGTTCTTCCAAATGTTTGTCACCCCCTGTATTTGGCTTCCTGTTTTTGTTCTTTAATCTTGATTATTGTTAGTCCTTCAGTTCCCAGCATCTCCTATGAGCTAGGTGCAACTGCTTGCCATTGGAAGACATTTCTCCCCTGTGTATGCATTTTGTAGGATTTTATCATTTTGTCACCAGGGATGAATTATCAAGGCTGACGTGTGACTATCAGCCAATTGTCAAATATCCTGTCAAGATAGATTCCTCAGGTTTTGGTGATTTATTGGATGTGCCCTTTTAGTTTTATTGACGTGGTGCCCTCTATAAGAAATTCCAGCCTTGGTGGAGCAGTGGGCTAATGCCTCCTTAAGTAACACCAGCTGCCTGCAATTAGTGCAGATTCGCATCCCACCAGGCTCAAGGTTGACTCAGCCTTCCATCCTTCCGAGGTAGGTAAAATGAGAACCCAGATTGTTGGGGGCAATAAGCTGACTTTGTAATAATGCCGCTTGGGGTGTGTGTGTGAAAGCCCTAATAAGCAGGCATATACATAGAATGAAGGCTACTGCTAAGCTTGTAAGCCGCCCTGAGTCTTCGGAGAAGGGCGGGATATAAATGAAATTAAAATAAAAATAAAAATTCAACCACTGCTCACCTGTACATTTGCTGTAGCCTCTTCTGGAGGGAGGGAAGAAGAAAGAGACAAAGGAAAGAGGGAGCTAGAAAAGAGGGAGCGAAAATTATTTCAGAGAGAGACCAACCCATTCTTTCTCAAGAGATTTATTCTAAGATGATATAAATAATAATTTATATTATTATAGTATTGTAATCCCATTACACTGTGCTCCCCTTGATCCTGAGAGATACTCCAGTAAAGGTTTACAAACCCAACCCTATTCTATTTGAGGTCTTTTTATTTTTTTAGCTTACCAACTCTTCTTATGTTTTTATGTAAAGGGTGTGAAGCTCAAAAATGGGGACCCGAGTGTTCTTTTCCTTGTCCAGACTGCAAGAATAATGGCATCTGTCATGAGGATACTGGAGAATGCATTTGCCCACCGGGCTTTATGGGGAAAACATGTGAGAAAGGTAAAAGAAAAAATGATCAGGTGTTGATGAACAATTTCCCCTAAAACAGGAGATCAGTACCGGTATATCAAATATATTAACTATATTTGAGGTTTTATAGTTTAGAAGCTATCAAAGTATTTATAAAGATACTGTCTGTCTGTCTGTCCGTCTATCTATCTCAGGGGTCTTCAAACTTAGGCCTTCTATGACTTGTGGACTTCAACTCCCAGAATTCCTCAGCCAGTGTGTCTGGCTGAGGAATTCTGGGAGTTGAAGTCCACAAGTCATAAAAGGGCCAAGTTTGAAGACCCCTGATATATCTTATCATCATCAGATTGTTGGGGGCAATAAGCTGACTTTGTAATAATGCCGCTTGGCGGGGGCCGAAAGCCCTAATAAGCAGGCATATACATAGAATGAAGGCTATTGCTAAGCACATTGGTTTGTGCTTAAATTGTAAGCTGCCCTGAGTCTTCGGAGAAGGGCGGGATATAAATGGGATTAAAATAAAATAAATAAATAAATAAATATTATTTATCAAGTATGCCCAAGTAAATAAATAAAGTCTGATTTTCCAGCACTTGGAGACATAAAAGTTTAACGTATGATCTAAACAGGGCTGGGTAATGATTGTGCTTCACTTACTATGGTTGTTAACTTCCAAGGTAAAATAAAAATGAGCTCCCCGTTAGAGGTTTCCCTCTTCTCTGTGTGTCAGAGCTTTGTTGAGTGAATATTTAACACTTGGGCAAAAAGTCGATCAGTTTCAGGCTAAGATTCTGTCCTTCTGTCCTGAACTTTGAGTCCATCAGGTGATTGTTATCAGCATGCTTCCTTTCTGGAGGATTCTGCTTTTGGTGATACCTGCTACTACTTCTTCACTTTGAAAATAAAGTTTCCTTACCACAATTGTCAGGCATCTGGGAAATATTATTATTATTTGGACTCTCTTTAAATATGTTCATAACTTTGTCCTTTTTTTTTTACACACACATACACACACAAACACCAAAAAAAAAGCTTGTGGAGAAAACAGATTTGGGAAGGCATGCCAAGAAAAATGTAAAGAGAAGTCAGGATGCAAATCTTTGGTGTTCTGCTTGCCTGATCCATATGGATGTTCATGTGCCTCTGGATGGAAGGGACTCCAATGTGATGAAGGTAAAATGAAATATGAAAATTAACTGCGTAGGTCGATACATGTGTGTGTGTGTGTGTGTATGTGTGTGTGTGTGTAGGGAGAAAGGGAAAACTCAATTTTGCTAAAAAATACATTTTAATTCTAAAAAATACAGTAGTACAATAGGCTAACTTGGTCATTTTATTCCACCACGGTGTATTTTTTAACCATACTGTATAATCTAGTCAGCCTCTTGGCTGAACATTGTACAGATACCTTAAGGAAGTCAATACATCTTTTTCAGCCAATATATGCAGGGAAGAATTGATATACAGGTGATTCTCCTTCAGTGACTGCAACTGGGACCGCTAAATTGGTTATTAAGTGAAACTGAACTGTGTGCTTATGGCCTTACTCCAGCTTTGCTGTACAGACTTGTAAAGATTGAAAATGTGACGCTTGGTCCCAAAAGTTACTTTTTCATCATTCTTGTTAAGGCACACAGTAAACAAGAGCTGCTTATATGAGGAGCTCAACAATTTGCAAACTGTAAAAGTTCGGTCTTGCTCAAAATGTATACGAATTCTGAGAGTAAAATATACCTTTGCAACATACCCTCTTGGCGCCTGGATTTCACTGTAAAATTCTGATGACACTCAGTGATAGCATTGGCCGAAAAGCAGGGTGACCTGCTGAATAATGCTAGTCAGGCAGTTTGCTGTGTGTGCAACCTAAGAGCTGACTGGTGCTGTTCATTTTGGCAGGTTGTGAGCCTGACTTTTATGGGCCCGATTGTAAATTGAAGTGTAACCACTGCAGTAATCGAGGAGCCTGTGACAGCTTTAAGGGCTGCGTCTGCCAGTTTGGGTGGCATGGTCTGCAATGTGAAAAAGAAGGTAAAGCAAAGGTAACCCTGTAATACCACACCAGTTTTTCCTTTTTTGCATAATTTTGGCACCAAAAATGGGTAACCCCCCCACTTTGCCAAGGGAATCCAGCCATGGCCTGCATTCAAAGACAAATCAACATGAAAGAAAACTACATTAAACCATTTATGGAGGATTCATCCAACAGTTTCAGGGCTTTTTTTTTAATACAGCAAGCAAACTATTAGAAAGAGAGCAACACAAAAAAGGAATTTAGGTCTTCCCTTCAGCAATTCCTCCTCTCAAAAACCATTTTTATATCCTCGTTTTCTCTAAATGAGAAAATACACCCTTCCCAACATACATATCCCAGGAAGCAGGACATTATTAGCATTGCTGTACATGATGCTGTATATTGCTTTACAATTCATACTCACAGCTTTTGTTATTAATCTTTTTTAAAAGAATATATTCTGTAGCAGTCCATTGGAACACTATTACAGTGTACAACTTGCTTAGTAACTAGAAGCTGTTGGATTTTAAGTGCAGCAGTAAAAATATTTTTTAGCTATGATAATTTTCATAAAAATGACAATTGCCTTGATACAGTCAATTGATATATATATATATATATATATATATATATATATATATATATATATATATATATATATATATATATATATATATATATATATATATATATATATATATATATATATATATATATATATATATATATATATATATATATATATATATATATATATATATATATATAAGGGACGCGGTGGCTCAGTGGGTTAGGACGCTGAGCTTGTCGATCGGAAGGTCGGCAGTTTGGCGGGTCGAATCCCGAGTGCCGCGTAGCAGAGTGAGCGCCTGTTACTCGTCCCAGCTTCTGCCCACCTAGCAGTTCGAAAGCACGTAAAAATGCAAGTAGAAAAATAGGGACCACTACGGTGGGAAGGTAACAGCGTTCCATGCGCCTTTGGCGTCTAGTCATGCCGGCCACATGACCACGGAGATGTCCTCGGACAAGCGCTGGCTCTTCGGCTATGAAACGGAGATGAGCACCGGCCCCTAGAGTCGGAAACGACTAGCACACATGTGCGGGGGAACCTTTACCTTTACTATATACAGTATATATATATACATACATATACTTTCCCTAAAATATTGGAGCAAAATATGCAAGAAAGTTTTTAAATAATGTTACCGGAAACTCCAGTCCCTTGAGCTATGCTTGATACACAAAGATCACTTAGAGTCTGTCCATGTTGTTTTAGAGCAGGTATGTCCAACGTGTAAGGCCACACACATTTTTTAGCTGCCCCTGGACAGCTAAAAATGCACTCCCACAGGATAGTAAACTTTTAACATTATCATGTGGTTTATACGTATACATCAACTGTATTATATATTTTATATGTGGCCCAAGACAATTCCTCTTCACTCAATGCCCAGGCAAGCCAAAAGGTTGGACACCCATATTTTAAAGAGAATCATTGTTTTAGATTTTTTAAAATCCTGCTTTGATTACTTTTTTTAAAATAAATAGCTGAAGACAGTGAACATGCCTACTCCTCCTTCCTCTTCCTATTTTCCCCACAACAATCCTGTGAGGTGAGTTGGACTGAGAAGGAGGGACTGGCTCAAAGTCATCAGCAGGCTTTCATGCCTAAGCAACAGCAATAGCACTTAGATTTATATATACCACTCCACAGTGCTTTACAGCCCTCTCTAAGCAGTTTACGGAGTCAGCCTATTGCCCCCAACAATCTGGGTCGTCATTTTACCAACCTCGGAAGATGGAAGCCTGAGTCAACCTTGAGCCGGTGAGAAGTGAGTCAGCAGAAGTAGCCTGCAGTACTGCATTCTAACCACTGTGCCACCGGTGTTATAAATTCCCAATCTACTCCACAATCCTGGGACTACCTAAATTCACTAGCCAAGAACTTTTCAACTCCAAGCCTGCTTAGCTGCTTCAAAATCAAACAAAGTTCACTATGCGCTGTCATAATTTGCTGCAACAAAAGAAAATATGAGAGCCTAAATCCATTTATGTATCATTCTTTTAAGTTCAGGCCATAAAGATTAAATCAACATTTGGCACAACAACTGTTGCAATATATGACATACACCAATGTTCACATGTATGTTCCCTTCCAACATTATTATTATTATTATTATTATTATTATTATTATTATTATTATTATTATTATTATTATTATTATTATTATTATACATGAATGGAGATTATGAATTTACATTTATCATTTAAATTTATCTTGGTTCTTAAATTGGGAATGTCATTGTTTTATTATAACTGTTGCAAAAAGCTCAATGAAACATTGATATTCCCAGTTTAAGAAGCAGGATCAGTTTAGCATCTAGGATTGTGACTGATAACTAGATTGGCAGAAGGCCAGTCTGACTCTGATTCAAGACTCATGTTCAAGTCTGGTTGAAGATGTATATCTAGTGGAGCTGCTGACTAATTAAAGTGTTCATTGATTTAATCTGGGCTAATTAAATTATAAAGAAATATGGTTCATTACATATGCAGGTACAGCTGATGAATCTCCCAAGATAGAGACCTTGCTAAATGAAATTGAACTCAATGCTGGCTCAGAGTCCAAGTCGATCTGCACAATTACTGGCAAGCCACCTCCTACAAAGGAAGACATTAAATTAATTAAAAAAGATGGAACCATCCTTCTAGTAAGTTCCTCATCTTATGCTTTTAGGAGGAAGGATAAGCTAAGGGGGGATAGTTGTACTTATTCACTGAATCTCTTTTGCCTCGTTTTCCTTGCTCCTTCCCATTTCTACCTTAAGTTTCAGGAACCCATGTTCTGTGCTGGGGTTATACACTAAAGCAAATAATAATAATGCAATTAAAATCTCAGCAATAAAACAGGAAGCATGAAGGTACTATGAAGGCGAAAGCTTTTCGCATTGTCTCATCAAATATTCAAGATCCATTTTAGATATTAAAAATATCCTCAGTTAATATTACAGTGACATTTTTTACCTGAAACATAAAATCAGTGCATAATTTTCATTGCCCTCTCCCTCCTTCCTTCCTTCTCTCCCACAAAAGATAGATGTCAACATTTCATCAACAATAGGTTTGACCTGAATGTTGATTTTTCTGCTTTGTTAAAAAAAAAAGAGGCAAAAAAGACTATAAGTAAAAACAGACTATTTTTTTGTATTGTGATAGACATCTAATTTGAATATTTTTTGTTGTTGTTGTTGCCTAGCCTGTCACAATAGCTAAAAAAGGCAACATGTCGGAAGCTTTAGAAGCTACTTTTCTTTTAAAAAGTGTCCAGCCTGCTGATTCTGGAACGTGGGTCTATGTTGCTGAGACAAGAGTTGGCATGGCGGAAAAAACTTTCCAGGTTGCAATTAAAGGTAAATAAGAAAAAAATGCATTCATTCATTTATGTATTTATTTATCATTCAGATCCAGTGTCACCATAGCATTTTCAGTGCATTTAAGTGATCTCAGTAATCGTTAGCTAAGTGTCAGTGGCTTGAAGCCTTGGGCATTGCAAACATTAAAGAAAGAAGCAAGCTGCAAATAGTATCAAATCAGTATCCAATGTACAGGTAGACCTCGATAATCTTTACAATCTTTCATTTAATGACCGTTCGAAGTTACAGTGGCGCTGAAATAGAGACTTATGCCCGTTTTTCACACCAACAACCATTGCAGCATCCCCCACGGTCACATAAACAAAATTCATACGCTTGGCAAGTGGTTCCTGTTTATGACGGTTGCAGTCTTCCGGGGTTATGTGATCGTCACCTTTTGCAACCTTCTGACAAGCGAAGTCAACGGGGGAAGCCAGTTTCACTTAACGATAGCATTACTAATTTAAACAACTGCAGTGATTCACTTAACAACTGTGGCAAGAAAGGTCATAATATGGGGCAAAACTCACTTAACAACTATCTCGATTTGCAGAATAGATTTTGGGGTCAACTATGGTCGCACGTTGAGGACTACCTGTAAATGGATTTTTTTCCCCAAAATGTCTTTTAATGTAAAGAACACAGGAAACTTACCAATCAGAATTAAAGATTCCAGGCTTTTTCTTTCAGCAACTGAGAGCATTTCCTAGATGATTTCTTTTGGATAGATAGACAAGGTAAAAGGTAAAGGTTCCCCCGCACATGCGTGCTAGACGTTTCTGACTCTAGGGGCCGGTGCTCATCCCCGTTTCAAAGCCGAAGAGCCAGTGTTTGTCCAAGGATGTCTCCGTGGTCATGTGGCCAGCATGACTAGACACCAAAGGCGCACGGAACGCTGTTACCTTCCCACCGTAGTGGTCCCTATTTTTCTACTTGCATTTTTATGTGCTTTCGAACTGCTAGGTTGGCAGAAGCTGGGACGAGTAACAGGCGCTCACTCTGTTACGCAGCACTCGGGATTCGACCCGCCAAACTGCCGACCTTCTGATCAACAAGCTCAGCATCCTAACCCACTGAGCCACCACGCCCCTTAGATAGACAAGGGAGCTCTCAAATTCTAATAAGTAATTTCTTACTGCATTTCTATGTCATACTTACAAACCACTCTGGTTAGATCAAAGAACGGTCAAAGGGTTATTCAAAGAAATGTTGCTCTCTAATGTCACTGTTTCTCTCACCTTGAAGTATGTGAAGGCTCAGCCAAGTGATTTTGACATACACCCCCGCACGCACACCTTCTTCTCTCTGTGTTTGTGTATCTCAAGACAGTCTTGATTCCTGCAACTACAAGTCCATGCAGATTTATGGCAATAGTTATGCCAACCTTCTTCTTTCTAGACGAGCTAAGAGACAGTGGTTGGCTCAAAGTCCCCCAGCTGGCTTTGTGGCTAAGGCAGGACTAGGTTTTTCAGTTTCTAGCTCAGCACCCTTAATCATTGTACTAAATTGGCTTTCCATCCTTTTTTGACCCTGCAATAAAGGTACTATAAATTAGTAGCAATTTGCTACTATTACATGCCATAATATGAAAGCTCTGATGTCAAAGGCAGCTTCCACATTGTCTAAGGCAGGGGTAGGCAACCGTGGCTCTTTTATGACTCGTGGACCTCAACTCCCAGAATTCCTGAGCCAGCACAGCTGGCTCAGGAATTCTGGGAGTTAAAGTTCACGAGTCATAAAAGAGCCACGGTTGCCTACCCCTGGTCTAAGGGTTAGGTTGTCCCTGAATTGATTATCTCTGTTGATGCTTATTTATCATCTGTGAGCAATTGACATGGCCATTTGACAATGTAGTATTTTCTCTAAGTCTTTAAAAACAGTGTGAGACAGGTTTATGATTTTAGTACGGTTTCTTAGGCTAATGTGATTTTAGTACGGTTTCTTAGGCTACTACCCAAATACTTGCCTTCAGAAATAATTTCAGTAGCAGGTCTGGAAACGTAAGAATAGTAAAGGAGAGTTTGGCTAACCATAAGAGCTATAGCTGTATCAAGGACCTTCTGAGTTTGCCTTTGTTATCAGAAGAAAAAAAAAACCAAAAAAGCGGGGGGACATTAATGAGAAGAAAAATCAGGTACTGTTTCAGACAGCCTGAGTTATAGGAGGGCCTTTGAAGAAAGGAGCAGTTTTGAATCAATGGACAGCGAGAAGACTATTGTCAGCAAATCACATGCGATTTAGGAAAACTTGATTTTTGTCAGCTTAGTTCAGCTTGAAGGAAATAACATGCTGAGAATGAGCAAACAGAAGAAATATGTGGAGTGTGACAGAAGAAAAATGAATGAGAACAGGAAATGGAGGGAATGATCTGTGTCTTTAAACATCCTAGGACTCGGTCTGACCTTCTGAGTCTTCTACCACTGGGAGGGGGGGGGGAAATGGAGCAAATGAGGAATGAGTAGGATGCTGTGGGTTGCAGACCAGGCAATCTGGTTGCAGACGGCTAAATTGCTGCAATAAAGGAGAATGTGAAAGGAGAGTTCTGACAACTGACATTTTCAGGTCACAGAAGTTAGTTTGCAGATCCCCTCCACAAAGACAAGGCAATAGGCTAAATATGTCATTCAATCGTCTTTAACAATCCCTCAGCCTTAATTCTACAGTCAGACAAAACTCATTTTTATTGTTGTTTTTTTCTTTCAAAAAAGACTTTTCTAATAGATATGCTATTATTCCCCTTCTTGACCAGTTCCTCCTACGCCTCAGAATGCTCCAACATTGATAGAAAGAGGCCATAATTTTCTCATTATTGCAACAAATGCTGGATCGTATTTGGGGGATGGACCAATTGTATCAACTCAGATTCTATACAAACGCGCTAACTCTCAATGGATGTCAGAGGAAGGTAAGAGTCAAACAAAACTTCTGGTTTCGATTTCAAAATAACCTTGAGATCTTAATATCTAATCCCAAGAAACTGTGGATTTCTTAAATTATGGCTTGTGTGTGTATATTTGTATGTGTGTGTGTGTAAAGGATCGTGTTTGTGATGCACACCGTTATCCCACTTCTGTTTGCATACATAGGTTATACTGTTTTCTGCATTATTTTAGGGGGGGAAATGTATTTGACCAAATGAAAATAGAACAAAATAAATATGTTTGTGTACATTTAAAACTTTCCTATTGTTTTGCTTTTTTAATTTTTTTTTCCTTTGGAACTCAGTCACAGGAGACATCTGGCGACTAAACAATCTAGCACCAAACACCGTGTACTTGGTATGTGTTCGCCTCACTCGCAAAGGAGAGGGGGGAGCAGGACATCCTGGTCCAACAACCAGCTTCACTACAGCTGCAATTGGTATGCAAATCTTTGGACTTCTGTAAAGGGGATATTGGTTAGTCAGTAGTTGCTTTGTCAAGGCTAGGGTCTTCCCAGTTGCAATGTATGGCAGTGAAAGCTGGACCATAAGAAAGGCTGAGCGCCAAAGAATTGAGGCCTTTGAACTATGGTGCTGGAGAAGACTCCTGCGAGTCCCTTGGACTGCAAGGCGATCAAACCAGTCAGTCCTAGAGGAGATCAACCCTGACTGTCCTTTAGAAGGCCAGATCCTGCAGTTGAAATTCAAATACTTTGGCCACCTAATGAGAAGGAAGGACTCACTGGAAAAGAGCCTAATGCTGGGAGAGAATGAGGGCAAGAGAAGAAGGGGATGACAGAGAATGAGGTGGCTGGATGGAGTCACTGAAGCAGTAGGCGTGAGCCTAAATGGACTCCAGAAGATCATAGAGGACAGGAAAGCCTGGAGGAATGTTGTCCATAGGGTTGCGA
The DNA here is from genome assembly GCF_964194415.1 of Vipera berus. Classification (NCBI taxonomy): domain Eukaryota; kingdom Metazoa; phylum Chordata; class Lepidosauria; order Squamata; family Viperidae; genus Vipera; species Vipera berus. Next base: position 84,857,099 of record NC_138203.1, read on the forward strand.
TGGGTCGGACACAACTTTGCAGCTAACAACAGCAACAACAAGTTGCTTTGTGCACACACACACACACACACACACACACACACACGTATAATCTTCCTCAAGTGATAAATGTGCTGCTCTACATAGTAATTACTATACATAATTTGCATCTCAGGAGTACCGCTATTTAGTAAGTTTCCTTGGGCAGAAATTACTGAACACTAATGATGTTTCTGAGATGCAAGGACTATTTACATTCAGGCTGCGAATAAAATGAGGTTTCAAAACTCCTGATCCTCATTATGCGTTTCCTCAGTTCAGCATCTCAGTATGACTTTCCTAGCATCAGAAGATCGGCAGTTTGGCGGGTCGAATCCCGAGTGCCGCATAGCAGAGTGAGTGCCTGTTACTCGTCCCAGCTTCTGCCAACCTAGCAGTTCGAAAGCACATAAAAATGCAAGTAGAAAAATAGGGACCACTACGGTGGGAAGGTAACAGCATTCCGTGCTCCTTTGGCGTCTAGTCATGCCGGCCACATGACCATGGAGACGTCCTCAGACAAGCACTGGCTCTTTGGCTTTGAAACGGAGATGAGCATCGGCTCCTAGAGTTGGAAACGACTAGCACGCATGTGCGGGGGAACCTTTACCTTTACCTTTTAAAGAAAGAAAAGGCCTGTATGATTTGTGTCTGGCTAGAAGTTTTGATTGCTCAGAAATCAGAATATGTTAATTACTTATTCTTAGTATGATCCAACAAGAATCCTCTTAGGTTAATAGGTGTGCTAGCTGTACTAATGTTCTTTCTTGTCATTCTTAAAGGTCTTTTTCCACCCAGAGGCCTGAGCCTTGTCCCTAATAGCACAACAGCTCTAAAGCTGTCATGGCAGCCAATCAATCAGCACTTGGAGGAAGACATCTGCATTGAAGTAGAAAATAAAAATGTAGTGGATGGAAATGGGGAGCATACTACCATCATACAACTCCTAGGAAATAAGACCAGTTTGGTTATTGACAAGCTACGACCCAGACATAAGTACATGTGCCGAGTCCGTGTAAATAATAAGTCCAAAGGAGAATGGAGTGACTATCTCGCAGCGTGGACCTTCAGTGACAGTAAGTATATTTTTATTTTTCTTTGAGGGGGAAAACATGATTCGTTTTAATTATTAGCTCAACAGACCTGCTTTAAATGATCTGATACTGGAGGACGCTGTCATGGCCCCATCGGAGCCCGGCTTGGAGGCAGAGGAGTTGGAACTGGGACCATCCGGCAGGGAAGGCACGTCTCCCTTCTGATGTGTGGAGAGGCCAGGGGCTGAGGACAATGCTGTTCCGGGCCCCTCAGGCATTGGGGGAGCTGGTCAACTAGATGGAAAGCTGCCTGCCCTCACAGAAAAAGAGGCGGATCGGCTGCTGATAGGCGGTGGTGTTGATAGGCAGCAGATCCCCTCTGGGAAGGAACAGCTGCCTCCTCCATTCGATCCGAGGGCACTGAGAGTGGAGCGTAGGCAAGCTCTGAGAAGGGCTGAGAGGCTACTCGGGAGAAGGTCATCCCACCCTTCCTACAAGGAACACCTGGAGTGAATTGTCTCATGGAGAAGCCATGGGGAGTTAATTTTTACCAGGAATAATTGTTTGTTTTGGCTTAAACTCCCCTGGCTTTGACTCGTGCCTTTTGCCTTCCCTTGCCCTTGAGGACATTTACTTCTGCCTTGTGCCTTGACTTTGCCTTGTGAACTACAGTTTGCTTTGTGGACTCCCTTAGCCGAGTGGACTGAACTTGGGACTCTGGACTTTGCCCCGTGAACATGCTCCTACTCTGTGGACTTTCTTTGTTATAAACAAACTGTTTGGGGGACCGAGGGTGGCTGTCTTCAGGGCATTGTAGGGATGGAGCCTTACTGGTCATTGGAGGGCCATTTGTTGGAACATTTACTTAGAGCAGTGGTGGCGAACCTATGGCGCGGGTGCCAGAGGCGGCACTCAGAGCCCTCCCTGTGGGCACCCACGCCATGCCTCGGAGGTGGCAACTGTCCCTCTTCAACCAGCTGCCCCCCACAGGTGTCCCTCCCCATGAGTGACATTGAGGTGACCACACCCACCCAATCTTCCATGACCACCACAGCCACACCCACCCACACCCACCCAGTAGGCCACACCCACCTGGCACCCAGCGATAAATAAGTGGGTTTTGGGTTGCAGTTTGGGCACTCGGTCTCTAAAAGGATCGCCATCACTGACTTAGAGCAATAAAGGACTGTTTAGAGGCCTGTCTTGCCTTGATCACCTGGGTCATAACAGAAGCAGCCAGATTTTGAAGCTGGAGGTGTTACTGCATCAGTCCCAGTCTACACGGTCAGTGATTAAGGATGATAGTTTTTAGTGTTCCAACATCAGCAGAAGGGTCACAGGCTACTACTCTCTCTTGGAAATTGCCGAGCAACACTATGCTTGTGTTTTGGTAAAGCAGGCAACAATCTAACAGCCTGTCCCAACCTGATGCCCTACAGATGGGAGCACAACTGGTATAATTTATAGAACCAGTGGCTATACTATTCAGGAATTCTGAGACTAGTGGCTATCTATTCTTGACTGGCATTGCCATTATCTTTCCTCTCTGAAAATTATAAGCCATTTATTTATTAGTAAAGGTAAAGGTAAAGGTTCCCCCGCACATGCGTGCTAGTCATTTCCAGCTCTAGGGGCCGGTGCTCATCTCCGTTTCAAAGCCGAAGAGCCAGCACTTCTCTGAGGACGTCTCCGTGGTCATGTGGCCGGCATGACTAGACGCCAAAGGCGCACGGAACGCTGTTACCTTCCCACTGTAGTGGTCCCTATTTTTCTACTTGCATTTTTACGTGCTTTCGAACTGCTAGGTTGGCAGAAGCTGGGACGAGTAACAGGCACTCACTCTGTTACGCGGCACTCGGGATTTGACCCGTCAAACTGCCAACCTTCTGATCGACAAGCTCAGCGTCCTAACCCACTGAGCCACCACGTCCCTTTATTTATTAAACATAGGTATATGTCTGCCCAATTCACACACTCCAGGAGGCTTACAACTTTAAAACTCCACAATGTAAAAACCCATGCCCCACTGCCACCCCCATAGCAATAACAGGCACACCAACCACTGGATTGGCTGCATGTCAACCTTGGGTCCCCAGGCCTGCTGACAGAACTGTGCCTTCTGGACCTTCCTGAAAAGAATCAAGCAGGGGACCCATCTTATCTCTGGGGGAATAATATTCCAAAGAGCCACCACAGAGAAGGCCCTTTTTCTGGGTCCTACCAGATGTACATCCTGGCTCCTGTAGCTTTCCTTACCTTCCTGCTCTGGTGACAGCCAGGTAGGTGTAACTGGGGAGAAGCCATCATTAAAAGTCAATGTGACTCTTAAAGTAGCGACAACTTATTTTCAAGCCTGGGTAGAAGACTTAAAAGACATACGTGCCTTAAAAGACATACATAGCACAGAGATACTCAAGCAAAACCGGATCATTTCTTCTGAACACTAAATCTACGATGAATAGACACATTTTCTGATGATACTAATCATGCCTCCCAGGAGAATCGTGCTACGCTGCCTTGTGCTGTTGACACTGGCTGGGTTCTAAATAATTGATAGCATGGTTTTAATGATTATTTATTGGTTCATGGTTTTAAGAAAGAGGTCCCCAACCTTTTGGGCACCAGGGACGGAGCAGAGAGGGTGTGGTTTTAAATACTGTCTGCATCCCGAGGATGCAGCTTTGCTTGTTTGTGCGGCCCACTTGCTGGCATGCTGCGGACCGATACTGGTCCACAGACCCGGGGCTGGCGACCCCTGTTTTAAGATACTATTGGCCATGTAGATCAAATTCAAAGTCAGTTTGAAATATTAAAAATAGAACTTTGTGACATTCTATGGACTGAAGATTTATATGAAATGCAACGTGGTATTATTTGTTTCTTCACCAGGTTCTCCTCCTCCCCCTGATAATATCAACATCATGAACGTCACCGATTCCTCTGCCGTTATCTCTTGGTCAGCTGCTGAGGGACATTCCATCTCCTCCATCATTCTCAGCTACAAAATGGTTGGCAAGACTGAGTACAACCAAATCGATGTCACCATAAAAAATGCCACCATCACCCAGTACAACCTGAAGGGCCTTGAGCCAGACACCTCCTATTTGGTTCAGATCACAGCCGAGAATAATGTCGGGAAAAGTGAAAAGAACCCTACCTATGAGCTGAGAACTCTGCCAGAATCGAAAGGTTAGTATCAGCTGAATCAATTATCTTCTTCAGTTTCTGAATAATTCTGTGCATATTTGCTAATAGTAAACTTCAATATATTAAGTGAAGCTGTAGATGTAGATACAATATCTTCTTTCCGTCTAGTTTTATTGAGTGCCTAAAATCCGCAGAATTCATGGCTAATTTGTGTAGTGGTTGGAAATTATCATCATGTGTGTGTGTGTGTGTGTGTGTGTGTATGTGTATATATATATATATATATATATGTGTGTGTGTGTATATGTATATGTATATGTATATGTATATGTATATGTATATGTATATGTATATGTATATGTATATGTAGGTCTCAGGTAAGGGTAAACTGGTTAATAGCCTGAATGAGATTTCTGAAAATCATAATTTCAAACGTTTTGGAAGATATTAGGAAGAGTAAGCCTGGGGTACAGGCTTTCAGACTTTTAGGCTTGACTTAAGGCATAATATTTGTTAACATCCTTCCTTCCTTCTTAAAATCTAACCTTGTCCTTCTTGCTATTTGTAAATATATCAATCATGGTATATTCTACCCTTCACTAAGTATTTCTTCTTGTTACTCATTTATCCATCATTCTGTATTTTCCAGATATTATTAGCACTGTTACACTTTTGGTTTACTTTATTATATCTTCTGATCATTATACTAACACACATGCACACGGGCGCACACACACACACACACACACACATGCTTGCTTGTTTAGAAGCTCTGATTCTAAGCAGTTTCATTTATACTTTTAAATGATTTTATTCTAAATCCAATATCTGATCACTTTTCCTAATATTTTGTCAGAGATTAAGCTGGCAATGATCAGAAGTGACAGAAAATATAACAACCCAAAATAATGTAAAGAGCAGAGAAAATTGCTCAGAAGTCCCAACAAAAATCCCTCATGAAGGCTGAAACTATATTGTACAGGGGTGTCAAACTGCCAGCCCACGGACCGGATGCGTCAGGCTGAAACCATGCTCACCCCATTGCCGGCAATGGAAAAAGAGCTGCAATAGGTCACGTGACATTGCAAGTTTGACACCCCTGATATAGTAGAAGGAAATGACAGCTCATTCCAGTATTCTGCCAAGAATCTGGGACAATGCCAATATACAATGAGATGAAGCTTTGTGCCAAGAGGTACCAAGGAAAAGCACAAGACAATCAGCATTGGTGCTTATGAATGTGACTGGGTTAAACTGCAAACAACAGTTGCTGATGTGGCTGGAGGCAAAAGGAAAAAGTGCTGCAAAGATACGTCCGTATACATAAACACTGGTATGTGGAATGTCAGAAATGTGAATGAAGGCAAACTAGATGTTAAAGCAGAAATGTCAAGACTGTATGTTGTCATCCTGGGAATCAACAGACTGAAATGGATGGGAACAGGTCATGTCACAAGCAGGGCTTTTTTTCTCATAGAACACTCAGAACGGAGTTCCGGCACCTTTTTTGGATGGAACCTTGTAGGGTAGGCAAGGCGGGTTGTATGACATGAGTGAGTTCCAGCACCTTTTTCTTTCACAAAAAAAGCACTGGACACAAGAACATCAGATCTTCCAATGCAGATGAGAAAAATCACAGAAGAAATAGAGTAGCCATCATTACTAATAAAAGGGGGTTAATATCAATGCTTGGATTCAAGCAAACAAAAAAAGATGGAATAATCTCAATTTAAATCAATCAGTATTACAGTGACCCAGGTCTATGCTGCAATCATAGAAAGGGAACAAGTACAAGTTTAACAGTGATTCTTTTATTAACTTATGAGCACAAGATCAAAAAGAGATGTGTTAAGATCAGGAGATGGAGGCCTAAAATTGCAAGTAAAATCGTGATAAGAATGCAAATGACCAGCTGTCTGCAAGGAATCTAAATCCTTCCATTCCCCACCATCCAGTCAGAGCTGAAGAAGCTTCTTGGATGAGAAGCAAAAACGTCTTCAAAGAAAAACAAGAAAGTCCAGTTGTCTCGTGAAAAAGCATCTTTGAGATGAAGTACAGGTAATCCTCAACTTACAACAGTTCATTTAGTGACTGTTCAAAGTTACAACATCACTGAAAAAAGCGACTTATGACCATTTTTCACACAACTGTTGCAGCATCGCCATGATCACCTGATCAAAATTCAGAGAGTTGGTAACTCACATTTATGACGGCTGCAGTGTCTCAGGATCCTGTGATCCCCTTTTGTGACCTTCTGACAAGCAAAGTCAATTGGAAAGCCAGATTCACTTAACAGCCGTGTGGCTAACTTAACAACTGCCATGATTCACTTAACAACTGTGGCAAGGAACATCATAAAATGGGGCAAAACTCACTTAACAGCTGTCTTGCTCAGCAACATAACATTTGGGCTCAGTGGTGGTCGTAAGTCGAGGACTACCTGTAAATGGACTAATAAAAGTTACCCTACTCCTAAACCTGAACTAAAGCAATCAATCCTAAAATGCAAAAAGCAAAAGAAAGCCAAATGGCTGCCTGCTGACATGCTGAACATAACTGAAGGAAGGTCAGAAGCCAAAGGAAACAGGAAGTTTGCCCAACAACTCTGCATTCCAGGGAACAGCAAGAAGAAACAAGGAGTTGCACTCATATAAGGAGGTAACTGAGAACAATAATCAAATGAGAACTGAAAGTGAAAATTCATTGACACTTGACTAAAAAAAGGGCTATGTATGGGTTATAACAAAGAGTTAAGAAGAGTTCCTCTTTCATTCTGCCTGTGCTTTGTACAATAGATTGCTAATCTCAGGTCACGTCCTTCTGCCTTGGCTCCCAGGCATGCACATATATTCAGAATACATGTTCTTTGACTCGCCTCCTGCTATGATGTCACTAATTAGGTGCCAGGCTTTGCATTTCCTGTAAACTAAATGTCCTTTCTCTTATTAAAAAAAAACTGAGAAAGAGAAATTTCATTGCAAATGACAAAGGAAGAGAGCAGTGTTAGTCTATTTTTTTTAATGACACTTTTAATCCCTTTATTTGGGGTGGAGTCGGGGCAACTGAATGGAGCTGAGCATTTACTGGCCAGGTGCCCTTCCTGATGCCTCTGCAGAGATCACAGCAAATATTTTCTCTTTGCGCCCTGCCAGAGAAACATCTGCCGGTGCCTAGAATTGAACTCTCAGCCTTCCGAGTGGGAGGCGAGCATCTTCACCTCTAGGCCACCACACTATGTTAACCTATAATGGCAAAAAAATCAGAAGGTGTCTGTAGCACCATCTCTATATCACCAATAAAGTGAGTTGCAGCTCACGAAAGTTTATGTCTTTTAATAAAGCAGTTTAGTCAGGAAAGGTGATACTAGACTCGTGACAAAGAAGGGGGAAAATCATCTGGAGATAGAAGATGTAAGGAAGAGATGGTATAAATTTCTTTACAACTGTACAAAAATGATACAAATAAAAAAATTAGAATTGTGCAGATATGTTCCATGTATCAATCATATGTGTAAAAGTTTAATCGTTGAGCGAGAGCCATGCATTCTCAAATATGAAGTTGACAGGGTTCTAGGAATCATGATTATGGCAATGTATAGAAGTTGGTGAAATACTGGCAGAACTGTTTAAAATTTTACAAGATGATGCAGCTATAGTACTAAATGCACTTTATAAGCATATCTGGAAAGCACCATTGTGGCCAAGGGGCTGGAAAACGTCAATTTATATTCCAACCGACCGAAAAAGGGAGTGCTAAAGAACAACTGCAGTTATCTCCCATGCTAGTCAGATAATGCTCAAGAGTTTTTAGTCCAGACTTCAACAATACACGGCAGGAGAATTACCAGATGTCCACGCTGGAATCAGAAGAAGCAGGCACACCCAACATTGCATTACTAACATCCGATAGATAATGAAACAGACAAGGGGTTTCCAAGAAGACATCTGTTTTTGATTTATTGATTATAAAAAGGGTTTTGACTTTATAGACGAACTGAACAGTGTGCATGAAGCCAGAAAGCAACAGTTAGAATGGAATATGGAGCACCAAAGGTTCAAAATTGGAGAACTGGTGTGGCATGGTTGCATGCTGTCTCCTTATTTATTTCACTGACAGAATATAGCTTGAAAAATGCTGGACCTGAAGAAACAGAAATTGAAATTAAAATCACTGGGAGAAATATATATATATAAAATCTTAGATATACAGAGTTGGCCTAGATTCTAGAAGACTTAAAGAACATCTTGTCGAAAGTGAAATAAATAAATGCAAAAGCAAGTTTGATATTCACTATGAAAGAAAAACTAAAAATTGGGCAGTGGACAAGGCCAACCCAATGGAAACCTCAGTTGGAGACGTTGAAGTAATGATTGGTTTTAGCTTCTTAGGCTCAAAAACAAGGTTGATGTTTGAAGCCGTCAAATGGATATTTGCTATGTAGGAGAAAGATTATAATAGATCTTGACAAAATATTGAAGTGTAGAGACAAAGCTTTGCCAGTTGCAATACGATAGCAAAGATAATTTAAAAAGACACTGCAATAGAAAATCAAATAAAATCAGAAAGGCTGAACAAAAAGAGATTCCTTTGAATTGTGGTTCCGAAAAAAATTGTGGAGAATACCTTGGGCCACCAGAAAACAAATAATTCAGTACTAAATAAAGTTCACCAGAAGCACTAAAAATGAACCTAAATCTTAGATGCACAATACAAAGGTAAGATCCTGACGCTTAGAGAAATCAACAGTAATTTAAAAAGAGGCAAAAGTTGACTAGGTGGCTAGATACTATCCTAGATCTCGGTTTGAACTTACAAGAACCCCCCAAAACTCAGACAAACATGAAATTATAGCTGCCAGGCCACTACTAGTCAGACACAACTGAGAGTGGGGATTATTCTGATTTTCCCCACCTTCCTCATTTCTGTTATTGAACAAAAGTAATAAAAGACTCATAACATACTGGTTAAATCGTCCAGCTTTTAATTGTCATCAGTTATTGAAAGGATGCTTTTGTGCCTTTTAATGTTGTTCCTTTGTGTTATAGAGGGACGCGGTGGCTCAGTGGGTTAGGACGCTGAGCTTGTCGATCAGAAGGTCGGCAGTTTGGTGGGTCGAATCCCGAGTGCTGCGTAACAGAGTGAGCGCCTGTTACTCGTCCCAGCTTCTGCCAACCTAGTAGTTCGAAAGCACATAAAAATGCAAGTAGAAAAATAGGGACCACTACAGTGGGAAGGTAACAGCGTTCCGTGCGCCTTTGGCGTCTCCGTGGCCACATGACCACGGAGACGTCCTCAGACAAGCGCTGGCTCTTCGGCTTTGAAATGGAGATGAGCACCGGCCCTTAGAGTTGGAAACGACTAGCACACATGTTCGGGGGAACATTTACTTTTTACCTTTGTGTTTATATTGGTTGAGATTTATGGTGGGGATACAAAGTTCTTTTCACACGAGATATGCTCATTGATGGATGGGAGGAAATGTTGGGAAATTAATATCTTCCCTCTTTCACTCCAACCCTCAGAATGGAGCCAGGGCTGCTGAGTAAAAGGGAATTGGGTCAAACATCTCTCTCCAATAGGACAGGGGTCCTCAAACTTGGCCACTTTCAGACTTCTGGACTTCAACTCCCAGAATTCCCCAGCCAGCCATGGCTAGCTGGGGAATTCTGGGAGTTGAAGTCCAGAAGTCTGAAAGTGGCCAAGTTTGAAGAACTCTGCATTAGGACAATCTTGTATACCAGGAATGGAGAACGTGTCACCCTCCAACACCCTCCAACAGACATGTCAAACTCTCGATGTCATGTGATGTCACGCAACGTATCAGGACGGTTTTGCCATTGCCGGTAATGGGGTGGGCGTGGCTTCCACATGACGCATCCAGCCCACAGGCCGGCAGTTTGACACCCCTGCCCTACAACATAGCTCTAGTTACCACGGTGAATGGTGAGGGTTTGTGGAAGTTGTGGCTTCACAACAAGCAGTGTCCTTTAATCTAAGCAGAATCCCTTCCACATACACAACGACAACTACAATTCTATACCATGACAGGTAGTCCTTGACTTACAACAGTTCCTTTAGTGACCATTCAAAGCTACAACATCACTGGAAAAAAAGTGACTTATGACCATTTTTTTAAAAAAGAGATTTTTTAAAAAAAAAGTCTAAAAATTTAAGAGTCAGAGTTATAAAACATGTTGGAACACTTATGCCTATCCTGGCACAGCCAGAGCAGAAGATACATGTGAGAGTGACATCTCATTATTCTCCCACTTTTCTCTTCCCTTATTAAAGTCTTATTTCACATTGCTTCCATGCCAGCTCCAGGGCTGACATATTCCTCCCCATGCTCTGTTGAATGAGCATCAAGAGAAAGAGGATGTTTGATCCAGTAGAGGCAAATAAAGCCTTCCCGGATCTTCAAGCGATGCTGTTTCACAGTATTCCTTCTATTCTACTCTTTGGTAAATAGTAATGGGACATTCTGCCCTCTAGCAATTGGTCTCTGCTGCCATCTACAGGCCTCCCCTGTAGATACAAAGAGCAATCCATATTACCCAGGGATCTCCAAACTCGGCCGCTTGAAGACTTGTGGACTTCAACTCCCAGAATTCCTCAGCCAGCCATGATAAAAAGATAAACCTTCTGCTATCAGTGTGCAGCTGGGGTATAAATCCCTTTTTTAAGAAAATAAGGTTTTAATTTTAGAATAGGTATCTGAAACAGTCATAAGCCAACCAGAAATAGTATAAAATGAAATTAAAAAAGGAACATCAAGCAATATAATAATTTCTGTCCTGAGGTTTGAAAACTATCTTAGACAGCTAGAGGCATTTATTTTCCCATCGAGGGATAATTAATTTGAGCTGAAAGTTGACCTGAGGCAGCCAAGAATAAACTTTAATTGACACTTTGCCTGATTTCAGGAGCAATGCTAAATTCAGAATAGTTCTGTAACATTTTTTAATCATTTTAAACTCTTCCAGTGTTTCGAAATGCATATTACCTTACTATAGCATTCTTTTCAATAAGACCTTTTAAGTCACCAATTTCTTATTTGTTTTCCTCCTTAACATTATTTTACTCCATAATTTTTTTAATTTATTATTTATTCACATATATTGTTTTCTGTATTTCTGTGCACTCTATTTTTAATTTTATACTTTAAATATTTATAAGGCTCTTTTTATTAAAAAAATTGCTAACAAATAATCACAGATAACAATATCGTTGAAAATACAATATCATATTATTTATTATACATTGCATTATCTCATGTACTAGGCCTAAAAATGTTTAGTTTCTGGCTTTTACCTTAAATAATTCTCTGGATTTAGAAACATATAGAATCATCTGTGTGATGTGAAATTTAATTAAAAAATAAAAAAATGTAATTCCAATTTTTGTTGTCATTTGCAACATTAATTGTTATCGAAGTGTTAGCAGTCTGATGTGAAGTGTAATGTGAGATATTTTAAAATCTAGGATTCAAAGATTTCAGAGAGTTTAACCATCTAAATATCTACTTAGAAATATATCTTTTATCTTCCTTGTCAAGAATCAGTAAAAAGGCAGTTCAGATTATTTATTCATTCCAAACCATAAATTATACATATATATCACACTAGTGTTGATTTTTTTTATTTCATTTAAATATTCAAGCAAACTCTAAATCTGTTCCCAAGTATTATGGAGAAAATGTACCAAAAGCATAGAAATATCATAATTTTTCAAACTTGGAACATCCAAAAATACAATTGAATCATATGTTTTATCTATAAAATATCCATTATCCATTTAAAACTAGGTGATATGAGATATCTTCTTACTGTCTCCAAACCCATGAAAAAATCAAATTGAGAAATGTTTTCTTGTTTCTTTGAAAGCATACCTGGTGTTTGGAAATGCTCCTTGTTCTTCTGAAGATTTTAAATTAAGATTCCCTTAATTTTTCCCCAAGCAGGTTTGTCCATACTGAGGAAGTCATGGAAACTCAAGAATCTAAGGAAAATAAATAGGATTACATTCCCTAGCCCTACATATATAGTTTCTGACATTGAAGGTTTATGGATAAACACATCCAAGCAATTTGGGATCTTCTTGTAGTCAATACCTTCTGATAAGGAAATGGCTGTTTATCTACAGCTGAGTATGGGTACCATGGTAGCAGTTTCATTCTCACCTTCCATATTATGTGCTGAAGTTCAGGAGAAACACTTGGTCCTATCATTCCATGCTTGTGATCTAGAACTGAAGAGGGGAATCAGGATATTATATTTGCTCAGAAGCTAGTTGTCAGAAGTCATAAATATAAGGGCTTTGGCTTGACAGCTGTCATAATTTTGGCTACTGTTAATGCCATATACAGACTAGGAAACAAGAAAAAGTGTCAAGCTTGAAGCGCTTGCGTGACAATTGCCACCATTACTGCTTCTCAGCATGCCAACATGCTAGAGGGAGGAGAGAGGGAAGCAGGAAGCAGGTTCCTAACAACACAAAGTCAAGCGGTGGGAACCAAGGATGTTTCAACAGGTGTTGCCAACTCACAGAGACACTTTCCCATAACAATATTTCGAGTCGTGATTGGACAATGTGACCTACACTTAATAAGGGGAGGGAAGATTCTATATTTTAATTATAGTGGTTTGAGCAGGAAATATTCAGAGTTGGTTTTGCTTTCATTCATGCCAAAGTGATGTGCTCAATAAAGTTTTGCATAAAGAGATTGGATCGTCTCATTGGTGCTTATACTCAGTCGGGTTCCTCAGTTGGAACCAGGACAAACAGGCTGTTATCCCTGTGTTCCCCGTATCTTAAAGAAATATTAGAAATTGTTTTTCTTTGACAAGAGACTAGAAGTCTGAAAGATATTCTGAGCTTCTATACAATTACTGTTAATGGATCCCCTAGAAAAACAATAGGGAATAATATAGATTTGCCCTTCAAAAGTGACTTTCCTAATGCTGAAGCATGAGGTTTAAAATGGAAAATTTTCAGTGCTGAATATAAATAATATTACACTGGCATTGTGAACCTACTGCTAGGGCTCATATTTGAAAATCTGGTTTATGGCAAATAGGCCAGGTATCCTTAAGAGTACTTAAGGAGAAAGAATAATGTAAAAATATTTAATAAAGAGTGGCTTTCAGAGGATATCCTATTGTTTTTCATATCATTTCAATTACTCATGTATCACGCCTGTAATGTGGAGATCTATATCTGCTGGTTAGTAAGTTAAGAAACCAAAGATTGAATAAGCTGTGGAATCACTTCAGAAGACGTTCAGTTGAGTGTGGTGCTTTAACAATAAATGATTCATGTCCATCTGTTTCCCACAGTTCCAGGTGAGTCCAAAGGAGGTCAAATGTTGCTGATTGCTATCCTGGGCTCTGCGGGGATGACTTGCCTGACAATACTGCTGGCCTTTTTCATTATGCTACAGTTGAAGCGAGCAAATTTCCAGCAGCGCATGGCGCAGGCTTTCCAAAATGTGGTGGTGAGTCACTCATGCTAGAAAGAGATGCATGTAATCATAATAGTAAAGTTGGAAGGGACCTTGGAGGTCATCTAGTCCAACCCCCTGCTCAGGCAGGAAACCCTATACCATTTCAGACAAATGGCTGGCCAGTCTCTTCTTAAAAACTTCCAGTGTTGGAGGATTCACCGCTTCTGGAGGCAGGTTGTTCCACTGGTTAATTGTTCTAACTGTCAGGAAGTTTCTCCTTAGTTTTAGGTTGCTTCTGTCCTTGGTTAGTTTCCATCCGTTGCTTCTTGTCCTGCCTTCGGGCACTTTGGAGAATAGCTTGACTCCGTCTTCTTTGTGGCAGCCCCTGAGATATTGGAACACTGCTATCATGTCCCCCCTCCTCCTTCTCTTGAAGCAAAGAGACGGCCAAGTTCCCCTCCTTAGGGAAGGAGATTAAATCACGGTGGTCTTCTTGTTGGGATAAATAGTTTGAGCCTTTTTTTTTTCAAAAAAGAGATTGGACATCCATTTGTCTGCAATGGTATAAGGTTTCCTGCTTGAGCAGAGGGTTGTACTAGAAGACCTCCAAGGTGCCTTCCAACTCTGTTATTCTGTATTCTATAAGATCTATTGTAATGCATAGACTCGCTGTGCATAGCCCCCTTAGTTTAACAAAGACCCTTCTCTTTAATTGACAGCTCCATGGAGGTTTTATTTCAATTCCATTTCTGTCCCTCCTATTGGATACTAAGATAGCATAGCTTATACTGGCTGGCAGGCACTGATGCCAGCTGTATATAACACGGCCAACAACACAGCATCAGGGAAGTCTAAATTTTAAGTGTGCTTGAAAGCAAGGGAAGACAATTAATACGAAATACTGACTCTATCCTGCTTTTGAAAATCTTTCTTTTTTTAAAAAAAGACTTTTTTTAAAAAAAAAATCCTAGACGTAAAACGTGTCTCCCAAGAAGTTCAATTAAGGTGGCTTTAAGGCAATCCATTGGCAATTTTATCACATGATGCTTGCTTGATTTTCACTCAGAGGGATGAACCAGCTGTACAGTTCAATTCAGGAACACTTACTCTAAGCCGGAAAGCCAAAAATAGCACGGAGCCCACAATCTACCCAGTTTTGGAATGGAACGACATCAAATTTCAAGATGTGATTGGAGAAGGCAACTTTGGCCAAGTTCTGAAAGCCCGAATTAAAAAAGACGGGTTGCGAATGGATGCAGCTATCAAAAGGATGAAGGGTGAGCATCCATCTCAGAGCAAGAAGGAAATCTCTGGGAATGCATCTGTTGGTTTTATCTGTCTGATGTGGAATTAGACTGTGATTTCAACGCGTATTGAAGAAAGAATCCTATTATGTTCAGAATCATATCAAGGGAGCCGAAAAGCTCTTTAAAAGGAAGAAAAGGGTGGCTTGTTTGAAAGGCAGAAAGAGAATTCTTACTGAATTTGTTGTTCATTTTTTTTTTACATTTGGACTTGCTATCAGTGCTTTTTTTCCTTGATGGACTCCAAAAGTAACCCAAAGCGTAGGCTAGGCCCACACTTTGCACAAACTACGGTTTGTTTTTAACCTCAGTTTGCTAAGGCACACATCAAATGCAAACTCTTACCAGCTGTGGTGGCAAGTTGTTCAGCATGCTGGAATCACACATTGTTTAACAACAAAGCAAAAAAGTGCCTTACGGTGATGCCTTAAGGAGGAATTTCAGCCGTTGAAACAACCTTGTGTTCCATTTAAAATTACTGTTATATGCATAAACAATGTGAAAATACAGTTACCAGTTCTTTAGTTGGTGTAGTATACCGTACACCTGGGCAGATTTTACTGGTACTTTCTTAAGATCTTCTAGTCCAAAATCAGTGACTTCTGTAGCACAAGAAATCATATACCTTGCACCAGGGCTTTTTTTCTCATAGAACGCTCAGAATGGAGTTCCGGCACCTTTTTTGGATGGAACCTTGTAGGGTAGGCAAGGTGGGTTGTATGACATGTGTGAGTTCCGGCACCTTTTTCTTTTACAAAAAAAGCACTGCCTTGCACCTATTCATCTGTCCCCTCCTTCCAAAATGGCCTGGGACATAGAGATAAGGAGTGACATACACACACGGCAGTGTTAATATTTAAAGCTGAAATCACGAGCAACCACTAAGGTCTATTCCCCAAGGAATACTTTTGTCTTTTATATTTTTACTATTTTTACCAGGTATTGGCTGCTCTATGGCAGAAACCCATTCAGCAACTTACAAAACAGAAAACAAGCATACCGATGCCCTTATGACTACTGAATATTGTCTTTATTTTTTTTTTAATTTTTAATACATCTATTACTGGACATAATAAAAAAACAGATGCTCTTCATAATGTGAATAATATTGTATTAGTTATGTGCTGTAGAGATGAATGGCTAAAGACAATAAAAACAAACAACAATGATTTGCAGAATATGCTTCCAAAGATGATCACAGAGATTTCGCTGGAGAACTGGAAGTACTTTGTAAGCTTGGACATCATCCTAACATCATAAACCTTTTAGGAGCCTGTGAGCATCGAGGTACATTTCTTTTCAGTGGATTTCTTTAAAATCATGTTAAGCAAAATAATATTGTTTGCACCGATAGCTATATTGCAGACATGTCAAACACAAGGCCTGGGGGCTGGATCCGGCCTGCAAAGTGGTTTCATGTGGCCCACGAAGCCATCCTGGAAACAGTGAGGGAACGGCCCCCACTGCCTTGGCCCTGGCCCAGAGACCCTCCTCCTGCCAGAGACCCTCAGATCTGTCCCACTCCTGCCCAGGCCCCCATAGGCACCCTTGATGTGAACGATGTAGAGCTGGCCATGCCCACCCAGTAGGCCATATGCACTCTAGCCACACCCACCCAGTAGGCCATGCCCACCCGGCCCCCTGAGGGCGACTGCAATGCTGATGCGGCCCTCAATGAAATTGAGTTTGACACCCCTGCTATATTGCATGAAAACATTCTGGTGGCAAGTTCATTTTCTTGCTATGTATGTCCAGGTATCTCTCCCCAAAATTTGGACACTGAAGTCTAGACTAATCATACCCCTTTCTCTGACAGAACTATTAGCTTAGGAACTTCACGTGTATTTATGCCACTCTGTAAAACTTTGGGAGATCTGGGTGAGAGGCACATAAGAAGAATTTGCTCAAGGAAAGATGGGTATTATTCAGTAATGTTTGGCAACCTGGATAAGAGACCAGAAGACTGATCTGGGTAAATAAATGCTTCTAGAATAATGATTTTCAAACCTGGCATCTTTTAAGATGTGTGGAGTTGAACTTCCAGAATTTCCCAGCCAATATACTGGCTGGAGAATTCTGGGAGTTGAAGTCCACACATCTTAAAATCTGCCAGGTTTGAAAAACATTATTCTAGAAACTCACCCCACAGGATCTCTCATGTTGAAGGGAAAAAATCATTATGCATTCATTTTATGCAATTACAGGTAGCCCTTGACTTACAACCACAACTGAGCCGAAAATTTCTGTTGTTAAATGAGACATTTGTTAAGTGAGTTTTGCCCAATTTTACGACCTTTCTTGCCAGAGTTGTTAAGGGAATCACTGTTGTTCAGTTAGTAACATGGTTGTTAACTGCAGGCTTTCCCATTGACTTTGCTTGTCAAAAGATTGCAAAAGGGGATCACATGACCATGGGACACAGGAAGAGTCATAAACCTGAACTAGT
Source organism: Vipera berus (assembly GCF_964194415.1). Lineage (NCBI taxonomy): Eukaryota > Metazoa > Chordata > Lepidosauria > Squamata > Viperidae > Vipera > Vipera berus. The sequence goes on from NC_138203.1 coordinate 84,874,490, forward strand.
TGCCAAGCACCTGAATTTGGATCACATGATCATGGGGATGCTACAAAGGTCACGTGTGGAAAAACGTTCATAAATGACTTTTTCCTTTGCTGTTGTAGCTTTGAATGGTCAGTAAATGAACTGTTGTAAATCAAGGACAGTCTGTGTGAAATATTTGTTTTTTGTGTTTTAAATACCAGGCTATCTTTACCTTGCTATTGAATATGCACCCCATGGAAATTTACTTGATTTTTTGAGAAAAAGCCGGGTTCTTGAGACCGATCCAGCATTTGCCATAGCTAATAGTACAGCCTCCACTCTTTCATCTCAGCAACTTCTGCACTTTGCAGCTGATGTGGCCAGAGGGATGGATTACTTGAGCCAAAAACAGGTGAACTTTTTTTTCTTTCCCCACTTGAAAGTATGGATGTATTGTGTGATTTACTGAACATCTCCCAAAAGCCCCTGAAATAGGCTGGGCTTAATTTGAACCGTCCCTTTATGGATTACTGCCTTGTCATGGCGAAGGGGCTTGCATAACTCAATGAAGCTATGAGCTATGCCGTGCAGGTCATAGACATGGACAGGTCATAGCAGAGAGTTCTGACAAAACTTGATCCACTGGAGGAGGAAATGGCAACCCACTCCAGTATCTTTGCCATGAAAACCCCATGAACAGTACCAAAAGACAAATAGAAGAAGGGGACGACAGAGAATGAGGTGGCTGGAGTCACTGAAGCAGTAGGCGTGAGCTTAAATGGACTCCAGAAGATGGTAGAGGACAGGAAGGCCTGGAGGAACATTGTCCATGGGGTTGCGATGGGTCAGACATGACTTTGCAACTAACAACAACAAAATTTGAACCGGGTCACACCATTCTTTATCCTTGATATTTTTTGGATCAATGCTGGTATCTATCGTGTAAAAATATGAACAATAAATTGTTGCTCCTGCCCCAGTAGAAAACAAATCTTGCATATTCCTCTGGTGGCCTTCACACACAAAAGATTTTATTAGATATAATATAAGATTCAAATTTACAATGAGAATCTTTTCTCTCTTTAGTTTATCCATCGGGATCTAGCAGCAAGAAACATTTTGGTCGGTGAAAACTACGTCGCAAAAATAGCTGATTTTGGTTTATCTAGAGGTCAAGAAGTTTATGTTAAAAAGACCATGGTAAGGAAAGAAAAACATGCTCACTGTATCATTCATGCAGAAGGATATAGTTGTCTCAATGTTATTTTTTAAAAAAAATGAAAATTGTCTTCAGAACAAAGTTTTTGCTAAGGCTTGCTTGATTAAATCTATTATCTGAGTAAAACTATCCAGGCTTCAAAATTATTAAAATTCACTCCTGGAATTATTGAGTGAACTGGCTTTGTCCCCTCCCATCTTTCATCCACTTCTTTCATCATTTTTCTTGCAAAGAATACCTGTTCAGGAAGGAACAGACAGAATGGAAGTATTACCGGTAGTATTCAGAAGATGAAATTTGAAGCAAAATCTAATCATCTGAATAAAAGTACTTCCATTCTGTCTGTAAGTAGTGTTATTCAGATTAGATTTCTCTTGTTTGGAAATTTTATTGGTACCATAAGAAAATTAGATATTAATCCATTTTTCCTATTGAAAATTTAGATGACTTGATGTTTTATAGACATTTAAAGGACAAGGATGAAGAGTTTATCATTAACTTTATACAGAAGTGAAAATGGCATGCAGGGACAACTGCAGGAGTAAAAAAAAAGTCAACATGGTGGTCATTATGGCACAGTCAGTGCTCTGTCCCTTTTTCTACCTGTGACACACATACACATGTAGTGGGACTTGGGATGGCTTTTGTCGCTTATCCTGTGGATGCCCTACAACAGATATGTCCAACTCACGATGTCACGTGACGTCGCACAATGTATTGGGACAGTTTTGCCATTGCCGGCAATGGGGTGGGCATGGCTTCCGCATTAATCATCCGGCCTTTGGGCTGGCAGTTTGACACCCCTGCCCCACAAGTTTGATGAGTGATACTGTGACCGCACACCTGAATCCCATTTACGATAGGAAAGAGATAATATCCTCATTATAGAGTTGTTTTTAACCATGAATATGCAGATTAAAAGTGGCATGAATGAATAAAATCAATAGTGTGCATACCACAGGTGCATCCACTTTTAAAAAGGCTAAGGAAACCCTTCTAGTTTTTTCCCCTTTGCTTATTTAATAAAAAAGGAGAAAATATATAATAAAAACAGCACAACAATAAAATTATATATTACATTACGTAGGCTTATCATGCATGTATATAAAATCATACACGACAGTTTCAAAAAAGGATGGCTATGTTTATTATTGGTATTATCTATACTGATCAGTAACAACTTTAATTTGCAAGTAATATCAAGTCTTCAATCAAAGTTATTTTTCCAGTGTTGGAGGATTGTCCTCTTAGCTATAAGGTAGGCACAGATAATGCATTTCTGTTGTCCAGACATCAGTGTCCTTGTAATATGAATGTAGTTGGAAAGAATGTAGATGCCTAGTAAGCTGTTCTTGTTATAAAGTCATCCTGTGCTTAATAGCACGTCAATTTTGTTGTTCTAGGGAAGGCTTCCGGTGCGATGGATGGCAATTGAATCTTTAAACTACAGTGTGTATACCACAAACAGCGATGTGTGAGTTTTTATGTTTAGATAATTTTAAAATTTCTTTACTCAAGGAAGAAAACTTGGAGAAAATTTGTAATGGAATTGTTAAGAAACAAACTTGGACCCAGGTGCAAATCTCCACTTGGCCTTGCAGTTCGTTGTGTGACTTGGGAAACTCTTTCTCTGCCTAGAGGACTTCAGAGGGTTACAGCATTGCAAAAAATAAAGGAGATCTGTAATGTATTGGGCCTAGTTTGCTTAAAACTGTACCAAGTGGGTTTTGAATGCTGTGAGATTGCTTAAGCAGGGAATTGGGTAACAGTCGCTGGCTCCTCAGATAGACTGTCTCCAGGATCACCATTGGTTGGCTCTCAGGCGGCAATAGCTTCCTTTAAACCTATTGGCCACTGCCTAGTGGCCAGAGTATAAATAGCTGTGTAGCAGCCTTGGTTCTCAGTTCAGTTCTTGCATTCAATAAAGCATGTTCCTGCCTGAACTCTCTCGCCTCATCTCCTGCTTCCAGCAAAGAACCCAGTACACAACAAGATCCATTCCCCATGTATACTGTCTTCAATTTAGAGGTGTCCACAGTGGGAATCAAAATAATCAAGAAGGCGGTTATAGGGTTGCAGTCAAAGCTCTGTTGTGATTCAGGGTCAGCCTGTGGGTTCGGCAGTTGGGTCGGACGATTCAGAGGAGGAGGAGGGGGGTGTTGGAGAGGTTGCTGAGGGTGTTGGAGAGCTTGCTGATGAGAGCCCTCAGCCAGGCCCCTCCCATCTGGTTACGACGCAGACCCAGCTGTGTGAGCCTGACAGCATGGATGAAGATGACCCACAGCTGGCCCTGTTCAAGGACGCCCGACGCAGGAGGCAGTCAATCAGGAGTAAACAGAGGAAGGCAATGGGGCACCTTGGAAGGAGGCAGAGAGAAGCCATGCCCTGAACTGTTTAAAAGGGGAATGCGTGGGAGGGCTGGTTTGCTGAAGGCAACCGTTTGAATAGCTCCTGTTTCATGGTTCATGTCTTGTTTTGCTCTGTTTGCTTTTGTGTCCATAAATTTGGCAGGCTTAGTTCCAGCCTCTTGCCTTCTTGTAAAGGGGTTGTTCCTGCCTTATCTGCAGGGCCGGTAGTAGGCTGGTACAGAACAAGCTCTGCCTCCTTGTACATGCTTGAGAGAGAAAAAGAACGAACAAATGAAGCAAAAAAGGAAGATTGCATCTGATGGCAGTTTAATATTTGCTTCTATATGAATCCATTTTTATAATATACATTCCTTTCAGTGAAATCAATGCTAAGCCATTACTTTCTTTTGTTTTATTTGCAGTTGGTCATATGGTGTGCTGTTATGGGAAATAGTTAGCTTGGGTAAGTTCCCTTTCCTTAGAGTTTTTATTTTGATAAAAAAACATAAAATCACAGGAGAGGTATAGCCAGTCCTTTGAGCTACTCCAACGTGATTTGTCCTTGAAATTCCAAGCAGATCTAGCCTATATACTCTTACTGTTTGTTCTGACTGTTATACTGCATTCAGAAATATCTTGTCTTCAAAAACCTTTTTTTTTCTCTGTCCAACACTGTTAAATAACTCCCCGTTTAAAGCAAGTTAGACTGCAGTCTGTTAGCCCTAGAAATTAAGTTTGGGAAGACACAGGATATATTGTATGAGGTCCACTCTCAGTGGCTTGCGGGGGAGCGGTAGAGATCCTACTCCAATATTTTTTTTGAGTGTGACCTATTGTGTAAATCAGTATTTGAAACTTAACAACTTTAAGATATGTGGACTTCAACTGTTGAGTTGGGAGTTGAAGTCCACATATCTTAAAGTTGTCAAGGTTCAAAGCACTGGTGTAAAACCAGTCACTTGTGGGACAACACATGGATTAGCAAAGCATGATTTGTTGTCACGCCTCCATTTTTCTGACCTTTTTTCTCCACTAAAAAAAACAACCACTAAATAATTTTATGTATCCTGATGGAGAAGATGCTGTGAATAATTTTGGTCATTATTTCCTATGATACATGTTTATAGTACAGGATTAACAGAACGTAGATGCATAATTTCTAAAATGCTTCTAGGTATGTTACTTTGACCTGCTCACTCTCTTTCCTAATCTGAAAATCACTTATTTTTGCCACCACCGCACTTTGAACTGATATATTCTGAGAGTTTGTTCTGCTTTTATTATATTGATTCTATCCAGAACATCATCCTAGCAAGCAGCTTGCTCAACAAAGGAGCTAATAAATAGAAGGCCAAATTATTATTTTTTCTAATATTAGCATCTGGATATAGGAACCATATATGTCTTAGTATGCATCATTTTATTTGTTCAATATATTTCATTTTTATCTTGTTCTTTGTTTAGTTTGCACTCATGCACTCATAAACACACAAGTACAATATACAGTATTTATGATCAATTACCGCATAGTATGTTCACAATAATAGCTATGTTCATGGTGAGATGCTTGAGATCCAATACCAAAAGTGCGCAGGATGCCAAGAGTTTTTATTCATAGACTGGCTGAAATTTTTATGACTTTTTACATTTGAAAACTGCACATCTGGATTGTGGTTTACTTCTGGGCACTCATATTCCAGTTGTGGTTTGCCAAGCAAATTGGGCTGGGTAGTTGGGTTGAGGCTGACGGACCTGTTTTGCAGATCTGGTCTAGAGAATTATGTGCCCAGCCTTGCTGATGATATCTTACTTGTCTTGTGTTTAGAAGGCGGTCATCAACTTATTAACATCTAAAACAGTAGAAACAAAACCCTCCCCCCTAAAAAAGGGAAACAGAAAAAATAATAATAATTTTCCTCTTTAGGTGGAACACCATACTGTGGGATGACCTGCGCAGAACTCTATGAAAAATTGCCCCAAGGGTACAGACTGGAGAAGCCACTCAACTGTGATGATGAGGTGTAAGTATCTTGGTTCTTGCTATACTGAAAGTTGTCTTGAATGCCGTATGGGTCACGAGGCGAGATGCAAATTGCAAAAATGAACTCAAAATAGTAGGTAAATTTGCTTCAAGAAAGAAAAGAGGTGACTATTAAAATCAACCATAGATTTAGTTTGCAAGAAAAAGAAAATGTGTATCATCGCAAAAGAACATAGGAATGGATAAGGATAATGGATATGGATAATCATCTATACTGTGGCTGTAATTTTTTGGTACAGTATGTCCCACTTCAACATAACTGCTATTGATTGATTGATTGTTAATGGAGATTCTCAGTCATCCAGGCTATGGTTAGCCCAAAGGTGCTTTTTCAAGAGGCAACTGGACTTCCTTGTTTTTCTTTGAAGACGTTTAGCTTCTCATCCAAGAAGCTTCTTCAGCTCTGACTGGATGGTGTGGACAGCCATTGCACTACTCCAGGTGACCCTGAGGACACAGACAAACCCCCAAGTGGCCTCAACGACTCTCTAAAAGAATGCAAATGACCAGCTGTCTGCAAGGAATAGAAATCCTTCCATACCCCACCATCCAATCAGAACTGAAGAAGCTTCTTGGATGGGAAGCAAAACGCCTTCAAAGAAAAACAAGAAAGTCCAGTTGGCTCTTGAAAAAGCACCCTTGGGATTGATTGATTGATTGATTGATTGATTGATTGATTGATTGATTGTGTTATATGGTTGGAACTCATATTCCATGGGGAAAAGGGTAGAACAGGATTAACAACATACTGGGCAGGGTTTGGTCTTTGTTTCCGTTAGCCCTCCAAGGTAATCCATACAAGAAATGCAACCACGAGCATTTCCTCTGTCTTTGTTGTACGGTTTCAACAGAATTTTGCAAGCCTGGAAATATTTCTCCTTTCCTTTTACTCTCCAGAAAACTAGGGAGGGTCCCTTCAGAAGAAATCTTTTACATGCTGATTGGCCAGTCTATAGTTCTTCCTCCTGTCTCTCAAGGCCGTTCCTACCTAGAAAGGAGGGGAGGGTAGTTTTGTATTCCCACTGTTCCTGCTGGTAGATCGCTTGAAAAGTTTTATGTAGCAGTTATGGATTCCGTTGCATTCAAAATGCATGACATTTTGAAAATGAGCATGGTCCGCAAAGGTACTTTTTGCTCAAAATGTAAACTTTTTTGTTTTAATTTCCTGATCATCTCTAGCGGAGTAGTAATCACAATTTTTGCTTTCTACCTTATCCAGATTTGCTTTAGGAACATGGCTTGTACTCGGAGTCATCTCCCAGTCTGTATTTACCAAGGGGTGGTTGCAATGACCTAACCATCTTGGCTTCTGTAACAAGTAGTTAATGATGATGTGTTATTTTTTTTAATTTTATTTTAATCCCATTTTTTTTTTTTAAATTCCATTTATATCCCGCCCTTCTCCGAAGACTCAGGGCGGCTTACAAGCTTAGCAGTAGCCTTCATTCTATGTATATGCCTGCTTATTAGGGCTTTCACACACACACCAAGCTGCATTATTACAAAGTCAGCTTAATTGCCCCCAACAATCTGGGTCCTCATTTTACCTACCTCGGAAGGATGGAAGGCTGAGTCAACCTTGAGCCTGGTGGGATGCGAACCTGCACTAATTGCAGGCAGCTGGTGTTACTTAAGGAGGCATTAGCCCACTGCTCCACCAAGGCTCTGTTATTTATATCCCGCCCTTATATCCATTTATATCCCGCCCTTCTCCGAAGACTCAGGGCGGCTTACAATTTAAGCACAAACCAATGTGCTTAGCAATAGCCTTCATTCTATGTATATGCCTGATTATTGGGGCTTATTAGGGCCCCCCCAAGCGGCATTATTACAAAGTCAGCTTAATTGCCCCCAACAATCTGGGTCTTCATTTTACCTACCTCGGAAGGATGGAAGGCTGAGTCAACCTTGAGCTGGTGGGATGCGAACCTGCACTAATTGCAGGCAGCTGGTGTTGCTTAAGGAGGCATTAGCCCACTGCTCCACCAAGGCTATGTGAGTTTTATAGAGCAAATAACCAGTGCTGAAAAAAGCAATTGATTCACTGCCTGAAAATCCCCATACCTCAATCAAATGTGAAGGGAGGGGGGAGACAGGCTGTAAAACGGGTTCTATGGCTTAATTTAAATGAACCCCCCCCCCAAATATAGATTTTCCTACATGGGGAAATTTATAGCTTTGCGATATTAGGAAAACAAATTCATTGAAAATGAAAATTAAACTCCAGAAAAGTATTTTGGATGGGAGTGGAGAAACAGAGAAAATAAATAGTGTCAGGGAAAAAAGATTGGAAGGTGCATCGCCTTTCTCTCAAACGCTTGTCTAGATCGGCATAAAAAAAATAAAGCACCAGACTCGCCATATGAGATACTCTTCGTCTTTAGTTCAGACTGAAACTAATGGGAGCTGTTCTCCTCTGCATTTCCCAGAGTTTTCAAGGAAAACACCCAGTAGAGACTCCATTTACCATCTGTACCTAGCTTGGGGCCATCAAAAAATGGGACCACTAATAACAGTAATATAGGGAAGGAATGGATAGTCTGTTTTGCCACAGACCCTCTCTGTCATTTAATAGTCCTATTTTTAAGCATCAGGTAGTTATTATCCATACAAAATTTATGCTGTTCTGGCTGATATTTTATTCTGCTTTTTCCCCCTCAGTTATGATTTAATGAGGCAATGCTGGAGAGAAAAACCTTACGAAAGGCCATCATTTGCCCAGATTCTCGTTTCCTTGAGCAGGATGTTAGAAGAAAGGAAGGTAAGAATAAACAATGATTTCTTACATCCCAGTCACATTTCCCATTTAAATGATTGCCCTGGAACTAACTTCTATGTCACGTGGGTAGTAAAATGGATGCCTTACGTCACACCATTGTTGGAAATCACATCTCAGTATGACTGTGAAAATCCCTCATGCATTTTGTGACTGGCAGAAAACATTCAGAGGCTAGAATATCACAAAATTCTAAAGACAATTTCAGATGTCCTGGTCTAAACAGTCCACGTTCACATGTTCAGTCACATCCTGATTTAAGATTTTTTTTTTCCTTTTAACAATCCTGCAATCCAGAGGTCCCCGGCCTTTTGAGTACCAGGGACCGGTTCTGTGGAGAGAGGTTATTCTGCGGCCCGGAGGGGGCATGGTTTCATGTACTGCCTGCATCCCGCGGATGGGGCTTTACTTGTGGGCATGGACCGGTTTCTGGGGTTTGGGGACCCGTGCTGTAATCCCTTGCATTGGGGTGGAGTTGGAGTGGCTGAATGGAGCTGAGTGCTTACTGGCCAGATGCCCTTCCTGACACCTATGCAGAGAGCTTGCAGCAGATATTTTCTCTTTGTACCCAGAGAAATATCTGCTGATTCCTAAGACTGAACTCACACCCACCTGATTGTGAGGCAAGAGCTCCACCTCCAGGCCACTATGCCACTCCATCCTGACCTAAAAATAACAGAGCTGAAAAAAATCTTTGGGACAATTATGTTTTTTTTTAAGAGCAGGAAAATAGCAGAGGTTCAGCAGCGTAGTTTCTTGCTTTAGTGGAAATCTAGACCCAAGGCAACTATGAGAATTTTCATCATCAAACAGTGGGAACTTAACTTGGAGATATAAATCATTTCTAATGTTAAAATAAATTTTTTATGATTGATTTCTTGTCAACAATATAGTGACCACTAACTGTACTGACTAGATTACTTTTTTGTCCGCTCGCTGATGGCATATTTCTGCATCATATTTTTTTTCTTTGCTCATTTTGCCCATTCATTCTCTTTTTTTCTTCTTCTAAAAATGATTAATAAATTAATTAATTAAGAATAGGAAAGAATTTGCATCAGCTGCTGTGTACAGTACAAGTAAAATATATTAAGCTTATTCTTTTCAATTGTATTTCCAGACTTACGTGAATACAACTTTATATGAGAAGTTCACCTATGCAGGCATTGACTGTTCCGCTGAAGAGGCTGCTTAAGATGGAAGAATTTAAATTATTTATCAGTTCAAATGATCTCCTGGGGAATGTTTTGTGAAGTTTAAAAAAATGGCATATGGCGTTTTCTGTATAATATTTTTGGGCTATACACATACAGGTAATCCTTGACTTAGGATTACAATTGGAACTGAAATTTCAGTTGTTGCACTCATAAGTTGAGGCATTATGTGATTGGACTCAATTTTTATGATTGTTTTTATGTCAGTTGTTAAACAAGTCGCCAGGGTCATTAAGTGAATCATGTTGCCATTAAGCGAACTACATGGTTGTAAATGCAAATCCATTTTATCAAATGGCCATTTTTGTTAAGTTTTGACAAAAAATGGCAAAAAACTGTTGCAAAATTCAGTCAGATGACCACAAGATGCTATAACAGTTGTAAATGCGAGCTGGTTGCCAATCATGTAGACCACTTGGCTGATTTGACAGCCATAACCTCAAGGACAGGTCACAAATATTTTTTTTCAAATCTGTTGTAACTTCAAATGGTTGTTAAGCAATTGGTTGTAGATCAAGGACTAGCTGTACCTTAAGAGTGTATTTCAAGTCAGTATGCTCTAGGAATGCGTGTGTATATATGTATGTAAATGTGTGTGTGTGCCAGTACACAGTACTTATATCTAAACATTCAATTTCTCATTCTCTATGCACTGCATGCGCACACAAGCACCATTCAAATGAGGAAATGGCACAAATAAATATATTTTACAGTTCTTTTATGTTTCACGTATGTTTCTTTTTAAAAAGTCAGATTCATATTGGGAAGTCCAGATGGGGAATCTCCAAGGGCCCAAATGAGTAGACCAGATCATCTGTTGAGGCTCATTAAGCCCCTCATTGCCCCACGTTCCAAAGAGAGAGAGACATTTTTGCTGCACTGGAAAGTTGTAAAACATGTATGAATGTTCCTTAAGCCAAACTTATGGACCATAGAAGGAACACTGTAAAGCACAGGGGAACAGTAGTCTTAAAGAGTTCTTTACAGAAAGAGGGGGTGGGGGTAGATTATGTGCCATCAAGTCATTTTCAATTCCTAGATAGATTTTCTCCATGATATTCTGACCCTAACTTGGTCTCTCCTAATAATGCGCTCCCAATGGTGCATTCATATCCAATTCCTGCAACAGGTCTTCATACGTTTTAGCCTCCAGACCCCTAATCATCTTTGTTGCTCTTCTCTGCACGCTTTCTAGAGTCTCAACATCTTTTTTACATTGTGGTGACCAAAACTGGATGCAGTATTCCAAGTGTGGTCTCACCAAGGCATTATAGAGTGGTATTAACACTTCATGTGACCTTGATGCTATCTCTCTATTAATGCAGCCCAGGATTGTGTTGGCTTTTTTTGGCACACAAAGGAAGTCTTATTGGCAAGGCAAAGGGATAAGAGTAAAGTCCCTCTCCTAACTTTCTATACATCTGTTGCCCACATAGTCCAACAGGTGTAGAAGTACATGGAGAGTTTATTTCTAATGCAGCCTGCCTTGTTCACAAAGTTCGTTTGCGTTTCTGCAAGACTTTGGGTTCTCCAAATCTTGAAGATGCCTTCCTCTATTACTATTTGGGGTCATAATGAACCCATTTCTGGAATGAGTTGGCAATAATCAAATGCTTAAAACTAAACTTGAGCTCTTATAATGGAGAATAAAGTGTGTAGGACAAAGACTGCAGGGGATGTTGTCTTTCTGTGGACATTTGACAAGAAACATTTGGGGCTGTTTAGAGAAACATAATTTCCTGAACTAGAGGCCCTTTCTTTTTCTTTGTAATATTGATAGGTCATCAATAAGCAACATTGGCTGATTTTTGTCAGATGTGATCTCACTAACCGACCCCCATGGACCTTCCCTCTTTTTGTGTACCAAAGGTTTCTTCAAATTGTACGTGTAGCCTGGTCAAAATTTACACAGAAATAGCAGGGTGGAGTTTTTTTATGGGATTCTTGCCTTTTTAACCCTGTTGTGGTTTTGAACTTTGATTTCCTTCTGACTGCAATAAAATTTTTACTGCATTGTACTCTGGAACAGTTTTTGTGTATATACTGACCTGCCCAACTTGAATTTTCATTTTTCTCATGGTTCTTGATAATTGATATGTGACAGCACAATCCTGCTGTCCTTTCCAGTAACTAGCAACTAACTTCCAGTAACTTTCTTTTCTTTTCCCTTTTCTTTGGGACCAGCTTCTTCTTGTGCCTCACTTCATTTGTATACCTGCTCTCCTTTCCTTGATTCCATTCCTTTGGACATGATACCTAACTTCAACACATGCCTCAGTACCAAACTGGAACTTTCCTGATGCTACTGTGTGAAATCTCCAAACTTTTAACAATTACTGGAGAGTTACAATTAAATGTCTGTTGTTTTAGGTTACCAAATCTAGTTTGATGTTATCATACGTTTATATTTCGGTAATTGATGTTATCATATGTTTATATTTCGGTAATTGGGAACTTGCTCATACAGAAAGGCTTCTAATAATAGGAATTTTCTATACACTGCTTTTTTTCCTACAGCTGCAAAGTGTGAAACTTTCTAAACTTGCAAATCCTAGTAAAACCTCCCGAGAGAGGTTTATTGTGTAAACTTGGTTTTAATTTTAATTGTATCCTTTGGGAGGTTTATTATTTTAGTCTCCTTCTTTTATGCTCTTGTCCCAGAAGCAAAAGCACTTGGAGAATTCTTTTGGAACTCCCTTCCTTGTCTCTGTGTGTATGATTGTATAATAATAATAACAACAACAATAACAATAATACTGGAGTCTCAAGATTTTTCTGATTTTCCCTCTGTTTTGAATTAGCACAGCAACAAAATCCGTTTTTATTTTTTCTCACAATATTATTTTGAGGTAAAATGTTGACTTTTTTTTAAAAAAAAAAACATAGCCTCTTTCTCCCCTTTTGTTATTTCCGGGTGTTCTTGATTTCAGAAAGTTTCAGGTTTGATAAAGTCCACAAAGTTTATTGCTTGGAAACTTCTACATTTTCAGATTGTCTTTAAGTGCAGATGACAAAATGAAGGAAGTTTTGTCACTATGTTTAATGAAATAAAAATAGTGAGGATGGGTTACTTCCTCTTAATTAGGTGGACAAAGCCTCTCCTCTCTAGTTAAAAATTAAGAATGCTGGAAAAGAGTGATAAGAAAACAACAGTGAAAAACAGGGGAGGGCACCATTTCCTGAAATCTCAAATTATAAGCCTGAGTATTCCAGAAAAGTTACCGCAAGTATAGATAAAAAGCCTAAAGGGGAGTTTTAATTCAAAGAATTGGTGACTGAATACACGGTCTATTTCAATGTGTGGTTAGTCCAATATGTTAAAGATTCTGAATTTAAAAAGTTAGTGTGTACTTATTGTCTGGATTTTAATTCTTTCCATACATGGAATCAGATTTTTTTTTTCATAGTCAATTTTATTACCACTCTGTCCAAATGCTGCCAACGAAAGCCATCTGAAAAACCATTGTGACCACCTACTCTGCAGAGTTGTTTTCCTTTATATTATTCCCTGGCATATTCTTTAATGTGTCGCTTACCTAAAGCCTTGCACAATTTTTACGTTGTCCTATTTAAGAATGTTCAATTTATAGTTAAATATATTGTTTTAGTTAATTTTGTTATTAAAAACTTTATGAATTTTACCGCCCCTGCAACAAATTTCTTTTTCTTTACTGTAGTCTTATTTTTTCTTACTAGTTCTCTTTCTGTTTTTTTTCTTTCTGCAGCTTCTATCTTTTCTTTTTACTCTTTTAATTTGTATAATTTTTACTGTTGTGACTGTAATCGCTAATAAAAATTCCTATAAAAATGAAAATGCAGTAATTTGAAGAAAGTTCAATACCTTTACACTCCCTAAAAACCACAACCAAAAAAGACCTTGGCAGTTGAATATTATTTTTTATTTTTAAAAAAATATAGTGATTGTGGTTTTAATGTGGATGGCGACGTTTTTACTGTCTCTTGGCTGAAATAAGTTATGTTGGATATTATAATGTTACATTTGTCCAGTACATTCTCAGGTTCATCCCAGTAAAATATAATGTCATCAACAAGTTTCATCTCAGTAAGAAATTTCAAAATGTTTGGGTGTTGCTGTCTTTCGATATTATGTGCATTTTCCTATGGACTGAAGAATTCCAGGGCAAAGGAATGGAATTAATGGGGAAAATATACTAGCCTAATTACATGATAATTCAAACAAGCAAACTTTTAATCTCATTAATACCAAGTCACGGATATTCCAGCGAGCACACTTTCCCACAATCCTATATATTTTTTTTAAATTTTTCATTTTGAAAACAGTTTTTAGCTTCACACGTAATCCTTGATTTACAACTGCCTAATGGAGACTGCCTGTTACAGTCATAAATTGTGTTGATCATAAAATGGATCATCACATGACTCGATCCAATTCTACAATCCTTTTTGCAGCAGTCATTAAGTAAACATGACAGTGGTAAATCCCCCTGCAGTTGCTACGCAAACAGTGTGAGCCTATTGTTCACTATGGGGCATTTTTGTCAAAAACTGGAAGTAAACACTGCTTTTTTTTTAGCAAAAACACAATAAAACATGGTCACATGACCATGGGACACTACAAAGGGCTGTAAACGTGGACTAATTGTTGAGTGCCCAAAAGCCAATCACATGATTGTGGCAGAACAGCCCGGGCCATTGAAACTTTGGAACTAAGTCATAAGTACCTTTTTCAAGGTGTTTCGTGACTTCAAATGATCACTGTGTTGGGTCATAAATTGAGGACTACCTATACCATGTCTGAAACAGCAGTGACGACTATTATTTTGCTGTTGCTGCTGCTAGGATTAGGGTTCAGGAAGCTTGGTCAGTGCTAATATGCCTGGGGTAGAAAGTTTAGAACAAGATGTTTTATTCAAATAAAAGATTTGAGATTTCTTTCATTTCATATTTTCAATCCTTTCATTTAGGTGGATAACAATTTTGCTGTCAAGAGTATAACAGAGATTGCAGATTCTTCCAGAAGAGCTTAAGGGTTCTCCTGTTTTTCTGCACATGATCTGGTTGCAGCATATTCTCAGACAATACCCAAAAAATTTGAGCAGTGGTGGGATTCAAATATATGAACAATGTGTGAATGCCGCTTCCAGAAGTCCATTCTGAGCCTGGGCAACAAAAAATTAGCTACCGGTTCTACCAAAATGGTGTAAACCGGCTGAATCTCACCACTAAATTTGAGTCTTGAGCTCCAGTTTGGTAGCTTGACTGGGAAAACGCTGTTACATCCATCAGTAAAAGATAAGTGCCTGTGGACCTCTCTTTAAAGCTCTTTCTCTCAACCTTGGCCACTTTAAGATGGCTTGTCTTCAACTGAAGCCCATCTATCTTAAACTTATCAAGCGTGAGAAACTTCCAGGAAAGTGGTCAAGAAGTTCGTTCAAAATAGCTTTCTAAAAATATTCCCACCTCAGCTTAACTCTTAAGAATCAGACACGTTTGAGGAGGTACTTCCATAAACAAAGCTAAAATTCCAGTTCCTAGTATATGTCAGAGTGATGACTGAGACTGTGAGAAAGCTTCTGATATCACATGTCGCATTCATTTATGTAAAGGGCTTCTTTCAGCTTTTGTATAGTACACAGGTATGAAATATGGACACTAACCTCACAATCAATACAAAAGTTACCAGTGGCGCAAAGAGCCATGGAAAGATACATCCTCAGCATCAGAAGACAAGATAAAAAGACCTGCACATGGATTAGAGAACAAACGAAAATATATGATATCATCAGGAGAGTAAAAGAATTGAAATGGAAATGAGCTGGTCACATAGCAAGGAGAAGGCAAGTGGACCAAGGCAGACGTAGAATAGAGCCCACTTGATAACAAGGGTCCACGAAAGAGACCCTAAAACCATGGTGGCAAACCTATGGCACAGGTGCCACAGGTGGCATGCCGAGCCCTCTCTGTGGGCGCACGTGCTGTCGCCCCAGTCCTAGGCCTTCAGCTGGGCTTTATAAAACCTTTTTGATTTAGGCCTCCGCTGCCATGTACAAAAAACAAAGGTTCAATCAATCAATTTCAACTTCTCGCGGGAAAAAAAAAATTCTCACAAAGTTGGAATTGATTGATTGAACTTTTTAGTCCCACCCAGTCTGCCGTTACCACTGCAGCCACGCCCACCCAATTGGCCACACCCACCCAAAGGGCCACGCCCACCCGGCACCCGATGATACATAAGTGGGTTTTGGGTTGCAGTTTGGGCACTCAGTCTCTAAAAGGTTTGCCATCACTGCCCTAAAACAAAATGAATCAACCACATCAGCAAGTATTGCGGTCCCAGCTGGCAAAAGAAAGCTGAGGATCATATTGGTTGGAAACAGGCGGAACAGGCCTTCATCCTGCAGTGGATAGACAATGGCTGAAATGATGATATCCATTGCTATCAAAACCTACGAATCAGATATAAAAATCTCAATTTTAATTTATGTACCAGTCAGGTTTTATTGCTTGCACGGTGATCTAAACAAATATTTACACAATTCTCTTATCTCTAATCACTAATTTTGGGAAGCCTGCCTCTGTGTAACATAAATGATTTGAGCAAATGGAAAAATGTGTTGATAGCATTAGGTGTCTTTTCTTATTCAACTGGTTCATTATGAGTCAGGAAGATGTGATGATGTCATAATGAATAACCACAAAAAATGATACTGGTAAAAAAATAGACTTGCCCACAACAAATATTTTGTCACCTGGATGTATAGATTGTGAATAATATGGATGTATTGTTCTTGATATGTTTGCCTTTTCTCGTCTGTACTGGAGGAAGAACCAAAGGTATGATATCTTTGAAAAACCTCTTGGTTTCCTTTAGATTGTGTTTGCCATATAATTATATGTTATATGATATGATTTTGCTTGTGGTTCAATTAATTAGTTAATTAATTCATATTTTTGGCTATTGTTCAAATCCCTGCAAACACCCAAATTTGCCAATAGAAAAAAAGAAGGTGGTTGGATATCAAAAAGAAGGAACTGCTGAATTTTTGGATTCGGATTCTCAAGTTTATTTGGAGCTCTTTCTAATTGTATTTGAATATGTTACACTGAGCAAGTTTAACACTCTAAGTAAGTATTGATACTGCCCACCCTTGAATGCCAGATCTTAATATGTATATATGGGATAATGAGAAAATGTTCTTCCTTTTTTTATTCTGAGTCAATTTGTGGATAATAAACTTCTCAGTCTCAGGAATACCTGTGTATACTTCTCTTGCAGATCAATTCTTGGTGGTAGTGTGGGTGGGTAGATGGAGGCTCGTCTTCCAATCTATAGCAATTCTAAAGAAACTGGCATAGGACCAGTTAGATTGTGGGTTGGGGGACTGGAACAACCTCGGACAGCACCTTTTCCAACATGGAAAAACCAGAGGTTCCTAGGAAGCCTTCAGACTGGGCATGAAAACAATTAGCCTTTTTAGCAGTTGCGCCATACCCAACCTGGCTAGGAATAACCGATGAGGTTATCTTCCATAATGATGGAGGATGGCCACTAGGGGAAAACTTAACTAAGAAAAATGTATATTCCATAAATCTAAAGACCCGTTAGCAATGCTGTGTGTAGGAACAGCTTCTCTCTCTCTCTCTCTCTCTCTCCCTCCCTCCCTCCCTCCCTCCCTCCCTCCCTCTCTCTCTCTCTCTCTCTCTCTCTCTCCCTCTCCTAGCTAGCTAGCTAGAAAGCTAGCTATCTCATCCATCTAGCATCTATATCATCAAATTTTAAAACCATCCAACTCCATCACAGATGAATTCTGGGTAATTTTCCTATTGCTTCCTCTCCAACATGTTGTCTCCATTACCAGAAAGAATCCCTTGGGGGGGAAAGTTATTTGTGAAGAAATAGCTGCTGAATGTGACTCCAAACTGCTTTTCTTCATGCTCACTCTTTGAAATCCTATCCTGGAAAGTTCCTGGCCAGTTTTCCAGGATATAAAAACAGGGTATTTCTTTTATCTCTCTCCATGTGTATATCTTTAAGTCAGTGTTGACTCCTGGCCTTAACCACTACACCAAACTGCCTCTGATTAATTTACTTTTCATTTTTTTAAACATTTATTTTAAAATATTCCATTATTTTTAACCTTGTAAACCTAAACTGAAGAGCACAAAAACCAATATTGTTACTTTTTTTTTTAGAGATTCCAGAACAGCATTTGAAAGAAGATGAAAGAATAAATATTAAGCTTCTGGAGAGTGTAAAGACCTTGCAGAAATATTGTAAGCAGCACATATGCATTGAAACAGCAAAACTATATAGATAAGTTTAAACTGATTTTATACTATTATCATTATTGAATGGTTATTTTCCCAAACAATTTAATTAGGGTTATTTTATATTCTTGGAAAATTCAGTAATGGAGGCAAGTCTTTTTTTCCTGCATAGTCTTTCTTTTGGTAGAGAATGTCTTAGTGTTTTTACATTCACGGCTTTTTGAATCTATATGGTAATTTATCTCCTAATCAGATGATATATTGTCCGAACTTGATGTCTATAAATTCAAACATGAAAATCCAACCCCCCTTTTTTACATTTTCATACATTATAACTTTATCAAAAAAATTTCCATTTAATCAATCTTTTGTATACTGATTCAGATGCCAAAAATTTCATGGAAATCTTCCAAAGGTGATCTTGTGTGTCATACAGGGCCTGGGGAATTCTTCAGCTGATATGGTTATGTGTGCCAAGTCACTTGGCAGTACAACACAAAAATGGAACTAACATCCCAAATTCCCCTGTAAATGTTTAACAAAAGATTGGTTCTTGTGAACAATCTGTTTTCTAGACAAGATTATATTGTCCATTATTAGGATCCTTTAAAGGACTCTTATGCTCTGAGTTCTCCATAATGCAGTTTGAAATTAATTTCCCTAAAATGAAGAGCTATTCAGCCAGGCTGAATAAATATAGATGGGTGGTCTCTAAGTATGACAGCTAGATAAAAGATAGATGTTTAGATAGATAGATAGATAGATAGATAGATAGATAGATAGATAGATAGATAGATAGATACATGATAGAGAGATTATAGAGTAGACAGACAGACATAGATAAATGTGGAGAGATGTAAAATAGGTGGACTATTTGGGAAGAAAATATGTTACCTTGTGAACTCTGACCCTAAACTTGGCTCTCACCCTGGGCCTGACCCTGACACCTACCACTACCCGTACCCCTACCTCCTAACACTACCCTTAACCCAAACCCTAACCCTAACCCAAATCCTAACCCTAACCCTAACTCTAAACCCTAACCCTCACCCTAACCTAACCCAACCCTAACCCTAACCCTAACCCTAACCCTAACCCTAACCCTAACCCTAACCCTAACCCTAACCCAAACCCTAAACTTAACCCTAACCAAACCCTAAACCTAAACCTAACTCTAACCAAACACTAACATTAACCCTAACCCTAAAACTAACACTAACAACCCTAACCCTAACCCTAAACCTAAACCTAACCTAACCCTAACCCTAAACTTAAACCTAAATCTAACCCTAACCCAAACCCAAACCCTAACCCTAACCCAATGCTAACCTTAACCCTAACCCTAACCCAATGCTAATCCTAACCCTAACGCAAACGAAAACCCTAACCTTAATCCAAACCCTAACCCTAACCCAAACCCTGACCCAAACCCTAATCCTAACCCAAACCCTAACCCTAATCCTAACCCTAACCCTAACACTGACACTAACATTAACCCTAACCCTAAACCTAAAACTAACACTAACATTAACCCTAACCCAAACCTTAACCCAACCCAAACCCTAACCCTAACCCTAACCCTAACCCTAACCCTAGCCCTAGCCCTAGCCCTAGCCCTAACCCAAACCCAAACCCTAACCCTAACCCTAACCCTAACCCTAACCCTAACCCAAACCCAAACCCTAACCCTAACCTTAGCCCTAATCCAAACCCAAACCCTAACCCCAACCCAATGCTAACCCTAACCCTAACCGAAACCCAAACCCTAATCCTAACTGAAACCCTAATCCTAACTGAAACCCTAACCCTAACCCTAACCCAAACCTTAACCCAACCTGAACCCAAACTCTAACTGTAACCCTAACCCTAACCCAAACCTTAACACTAACCCTAACAGAAACCCTAAACCTAAATATAAACCTGAACCTAAATTAACCCTAACCCTAACCCCAGGGCTTTTTTTGTCATAGAATGCTCAGAACAGCGTTCCGGCACCTTTTTTTGGCAAAAAAAAAAATCCTTTGCACAATCTGTGCTGCTATTGGCTTAAGCCTATTGCAGGTTTTGCTGTTTTATGACTCATGCACTTCAACTCCCAGAATTCCTGAGTCAGCTATGCTATTGGCTTTTGGAAGCCAATAGGAATTGCTGCTGAGCTTGCCAAAAGACCCGGCAGGCAAATGTTGCACAGGCAAGTTGCAGCAAAGGCTCCCCAATTCCTCCCTGCTCCCCAACTACACCATCTCAACAAAGTAAGTAAGATATTATTTGCAAATAGGAAATTTTCCCTGCATGGAGGGAGTAGTGGTTTGTTTCACTTTGTTTTACTTTTCAAATTGCTGTAGGGAAGAAATGATGATTAGAAAAAGGCAGGAAGTTATTTTTATTAGGAAGAATTCATTTATCCCATGTTACATCTTTGGGAGCTTAGTACCACCAGCACAGAACATTTGGTTTTCTGAAACTTCATTCAAATTCAATTCCTGATAGGGGCATTTGAAAAAAAATGTTATTTATTAAATTTATATGCTGACTATCTCACCAGGATGACTGAAGTCAAGGAGAGGGCTTGCAACTTCTGTTTGTAGTTATTCACGTTTCTGCACACTGAGATAACCGGCCATTGTACAAATACAGAGCCTATCATGCTTTTATATTTATATGGAACAGATACATTACCTGAAATTTTTGGAATGTGTAAAAAATTTGAACCAGCCCAGAAACTCATTTCCCATTGTTTGTGTATATAGAAAGTAAACCCTGAAATAGATTTGGAAAGAGCAAGGACTTTGATTAAATGGAAATGTTGCTAAGCATATAACTGTTGAGTTAATTTGCAGCTGTTTCTGCTGTTTTCTTTTTATGTGCTTATGATTTTACATCACATTTTAAAATCAGCAAAATTGAATAGGAATAAGATTGTGACTGAAAGAATACTAATTCTGAAATACACTAAATATCTTTAACAAGTAACGTTAAATTTAGCTTTAGTGTAATTTGCTTGTTTACTGTAGCTAAAACTGGAAATTAATATTTCTAAAGCATTAGTCTTATTTGTCTCTTGAGAAATCTATATGCGGGCCAAGAAGCAACAGTGAGAACTGGACACAGAACCACTGATTGGTTCAAAATTGGGAAAGGAGTCTGGCAAGGCTGTATACTGTCACCCTGCCTATTTAACTTATATGCAGAGCACATCATGAGAAAGGCAGGGCTAGATGAATCAAAAGTTGGAATTAAGATTGCCGGAAGAAATATCAACAACCTAAGATATGCAGATGATACCACTCTAATGGCAGAAAGTGAAGAGGAACTAAAGAGCCTCTTGTTGCGAGTGAAGAAGGAGAGTGCAAAAGTTGGGTTGAAACTAAACATTAAGAAAACCAAGAACATGGCATCCAGCCCTCTCAATTCCTGGCAAATAGATTGGGAAGAAATGGAGGTAGTGACAGATTTTATTTTCCTGGGCTCCAAGATCACTGCAGATGGGGACTGTAGCCAAGAAATTAAAAGATGAGGAGGAAAGCCATGGCAAATCTAGACAACACACTAAAAAGCAGAGACATCACCCTGCCAACAAAAGTGTGTATAGTCAAGGCTATGGTTTTCCCAGTTGCAATGTATGGCAGTGAAGGTTGGACCATAAGAAAGGCTGAACACCAAAGAATTGAAGCCTTTGAACTATGGTGCTGGAGAAGACTCCTGTGAGTCCCTTGGACTGCAAGGCGATCAAACCGGTCAGTCCTAGAGGAGATCAACCCTGACTGCTCTTTAGAAGGCCAGATCCTGAAGCTAAAACTCAAATACTTTGGCCACCTAATGAGAAGGAAGGATTCACTGGAGAAGAGCCTAATGCTGGGAAAGGTTGAGGGCAAGAGAAGAAGGGGACGACAGAAAATGAGGTGGCTGGATGGAGTCACTGAAGCAGTAGGCGTGAGCTTAAATGGACTCCACAAGATGGTAGAGGATAGGAAGGCCTGGAGGAATGTTGTCCATAGGGTCGCGATGGGTCGGACACGACTTCACAACTAACAACAACAAACATAACCCAAACATAACCAACATCCTAACCCTCATCCTAACCCTCATCCTAACCCTAACCCATACCCTGACCCAAACACTAACCTAACCCTAACCCTAACCCTAACCCACAGGTCTGCAACCCGCGACTCCATAACCGCATGCGGCTCTTTCAGCCATCTCCTGCGGCTCCCAGTTTTCTGCCATGTGCAGTCCAAAAAAAAAAAGTGGGACTAAAAAAGTTCAACCAATTCAAATATGCAGGGTAGGTGCATATCTCGCCTTGGCTCCACTCTTCAGTCAAACCCTGTTCTGCGCATGCGCACATGTACATCCATGTGCACACATTTTTTGCGGCTCCCAGTTTTTCCTTTTGTGAGGGAACTGGTTCCGAGTGGCTCTTTCACTTTTTCAGGTTGCTGACCCCTGCCCTAACCCAACGCTAACCCTAACCCTAACCCTATCTCTAACCCTAACCCTAAACCTAACTTACCCTCACCCTAACCGTAACCCTAACCCTAAAACTAACACTAACATTAACCCTAACCCTAACGCAAACCCTAACCATAACCCAAACCCTAACCCTAACCCTATCCCTAACACAAACACTAACCGTAAATATAAAACTAAACCTAAAATTAAACTAACCCTAACCCTTACCCTAACCCCAACCCTAAGCGTAGCCCTAACCTAACCCTATTTCTAACCCTAACCTGAACATTAACCCTAACTCTAACCCAAACCTCAAACCTAACACTAACCCTAACTCTAACCCTAAACCTAAACCTAACCCAAAACAAACTCTAACGCTAACCCAACCCTAACCCTCACCCTAACACAAACTGTAAACCTAAATATAAACCTAAACCTAAAAAAACCCTAACACTAATCCAAT
Source organism: Vipera berus (assembly GCF_964194415.1). Taxonomy (NCBI): domain Eukaryota; kingdom Metazoa; phylum Chordata; class Lepidosauria; order Squamata; family Viperidae; genus Vipera; species Vipera berus. The sequence goes on from NC_138203.1 coordinate 84,897,211, forward strand.
GGTAAACCTAATCCTTACCCTAACTGTAAACCAATGCTAACCCCAACGGTAACCCTAACCCCAACCCAAACGTAAATCTAAACCTAAACCTAACCGAAAGCCAGACACAAACCCTAACCCTAACCCTAACCCTTACCCTAACCCCAACTCTAATCATGACCCAACGCTAACCGTAATCCTAACCCTAACCCAAAGTTAACCTTAACCCTAACGCTATCCCTAACACAAACCCTACACCTACATATAAAATTAAACCTAAACTAACGCGAACCCTAACCCTAACCCTAACGCTAACCCTAACCCTAACGCTTACCCAAACCTAAATCTAACCCTAACCCTAACCCTAACCCTAACCCTAACACTAACCCTAACATTAACTCTAACCCTAACCCTAAACCAACCCAAACTCTAAGCCTAACCCAACCCTAACCCTAAGCCTAGCACAAGCCGTAAACCTAAATATAAACCTAAACCTAAACAAACCCTAACAGTAATCCAATGGTAAACCTAATCCTTACCCTAACTGTAAACCAATGCTAACCCCAACCGTAACCCTAACCCAAACCCTAACGCTAACTCAAACCCTAACCCTAACTCTAGCCCAAACCCTAACCCTAACCCTAAATATAAACATAAACCTACAGCTAAACTAACCCTAACCCATACCCTAACCTCAACCCTAATCCTAACCCAAACCTAACCCTAACCCTAACCCTAACCCTAAACCTTACCCAACGTTAACTCTAACCCTAATCCTAACCTTAATCCTAACCCTAACCTTAACCCTAACTCTAATCCTAACCCAAACCCAAACCCTAACCCTAACCCCAAACCTAACCATAACCCTACTCCAATGCTAACCCTAACCCTAACACAAACCCTACACCTAAATATAAACCTAAACCTAATCTAACCCTAACCCTAACCCAATACTAACCCTAACCTAACCCTAAAAATAACCCAAAGCCTGACTCAAACCATAACCATAACCATAACCATAACCATAACATACCCTCACCCTCAACCTAACCATAACCCTAACATAACCCAAACATAACCCTCATCCTAACCCTAACCCTAACCTTAACCCTAACCCATACCCTGACCCAAACCCTAACCCCAACCCAACGCTAACCCTAACCCTAACCCTAACCCTAACCCTATCTCTAACCCTAACCCTAAACCTAACTTACCCTCACCCTAACCGTAACCCAAACCCTAACATAACCGAAACATAACCCTCATCCTAACGCTAACCCTAACCCTAACCCTAACCCTAAAACTAACACTAACACTAACATTAACCCTAACCCTAATGCAAACCCTAACCCTAACCCAGACCCTGACCAAAACCCTAACCTAACCCTAACCCTAACCCTAACCCTAACCCTAACGCAAACTCTAACCCTAAAGCTAGCCCTAACCCTAACCCTAACCCAAAGCCTTACCCAAACCCTAACCCTAACAAAAACACTAACCCTAAATATAAACCTAGACCTAAAATTAAACTAACCCTAACCCTTACCCTAACCGTAGCCATAAACTAACCCTATCCCTAAACCTAACCCGAACATTAACATTAACCCTAACTCTAACCCAAACCTCAAACCTAACCCTAACCCTAACCCTAACCCTAACCTAAACCTAAACCTAAACCTAACCCAAACCAAACCAAACTCTAACCCTAACCCAAACATAACCCTAAACCTAACACAAACTGTAAACCTAAATATAAACCTAAACCTTAACAAACCCTAAACCTAACACTAATCCAAAGGTAAACCTAATCCTTACCCTAACTGTAAACCAAAGCTAACCCCAATTGTAACCCGAACCATAACCCAAACGTAAACCTAAACCTAACCCAAAGCCGGACCCAAAACCTAACCCTAACCCTAACTTAACCCTAACCCTAACCCTTACCCTAACCCCAACTCTAATCATAACCCAATGCTAACCCTAACACAAACTTAACCTTAACCCTAACCCTAACACAAACCGTACACGTACAAATAAAATTAAACCTAAACTAATGCGAACCCTAATGCTAACGCTAACGCTAATCCTAACCCTAACCCTAACCCTAACCCAAACCCTAAACATAACCCTAACCATAAACCCAAATATAAACCTAAACCTAAATTAACCCTAAACCTAACCCAACGCTAACCCTAAACCGAACCATAAACCAAACCTTAACCCAACCCTAACCCTACCATAACTCTAACCCTAACCCTAACCCTAACCCCAACTCTAATCATAACCCAATGCTAACCCTAATCCTAACCCTAACCCAAAATTAACCTTAACACTAACCCTAACCCTAACACAAACCCTACACCTATAAATAAAATTAAACCTAAACTAACACGAACCCTAACGCTAACGCTAATGCTAATCCTAACGCTAACCCTACTGCTAACCCTAACTCTAACCCTTACCCAAACCTAATTCTAACCCTAACCCTAACCCTAACCCTAACCCTAACCCTAACCCTAACCCTAACACTAACACTAACACTAACACTAACACTAACACTAACACTAACCTAAATTAACCCTAAACCTAATCCAACACTAACCCTAAACCTAACCCTAACCCAAACCTTAACCCAACCCTACACCTACCCTAACCCTAACCATAACCCTAACCCTAACCCAAACATAACCCTAAACCTAACACAAACCGTAAACCTAAATATAAACCTAAACCTTAACAAACCCTAAACCTAACACTAATCCAAAGGTAAACCTAATCCTTACCCTAACTGTAAACCAAAGCTAACCCCAACCGTAACCCTAACCATAACCCAAACCTAAATCTATCCCTAACCCTAACCCTAACCCAAACCCCAACTCTAATCATAACCCAATGCTAACCCTAATCCTAACCCTAACACAAAGTTAACCTTAACCCTAACCCTAACACAAACCCTACACGTACAAATAAAATTAAACCTAAACTAACACGAACCCTAATGCTAACGCTAATGCTAATCCTAACCCTAACCCTAACCCTAACGCTAACCCTAACCCAAACCCAAAACCAAACCCTAACCATAACCCTAACCCTAACCCTAACCGTAAACCTAAATATAAACCTAAACCTAAATTAACCCTAAACCTAACCCAACGCTAACCCTAAACCTAACCATAAACCAAACCTTAAGCCAACCCTAACCCTACCATAACTCTAACCCTAACCCTAACCCTAACCCCAACTCTAATCATAACCCAATGCTAACCCTAATCCTAACCCTAACCCAAAATTAACCTTAACACTAACCCTAACCCTAACACAAACCCTACATCTACAAATAAAATTAAACCTAAACTAACATGAACCCTAACGCTAATGCTAATCCTAACGCTAACCCTAATGCTAACCCTAACCCTAACCCTAACCCTAACCCTAACCCGAACCCGAACCCTAACCCTAACCCTAACCCTAACCCTAACCCTAACCTAAATTAACCCTAAACCTAATCCAACACTAACACTAAACCTAACCCTAACCTTAACCCAACCCTAAACCTACCATAACCCTAACCCTAACCCTAACACCTAATCCTAACCCTAACCCTAACCCTAACCCTAACCCAACGTTAACCTAATCCTAACCCTAACCCTGACACTGACACTAACCCTAACCGTCACCCTAACCCTAACCCAACCCTAAATCTATCCCTAACCCTAACCATAACCATAACCCAATGCTAACCCAAAATTAACCCTAATCCTAACCCTAACCCTAATCCAAACCCTAAAGCTAACCCTAACCCTAACCCTAATGCAAAGCCTGACACAAACCCTAAACCTAACCCTAACCCTAGCCCTAACTCAACTCTAACCCTAACCCTAACCCAAACCTTAACTGAACCCTAATGCAAATCCTAACTCTAATTCAAACCCTAAAGCTAACCATAACCCTAACCCTAACCGAAAGCCTGACCCAAACCCTAAACCTAACTCTAACCCAAACCTAACACAACTCTAACCCTAACCCTAAACTAACCGTAACCCTACCCCAACACTAATCCTAACCCTGACCCTAACATAAACCCAAGCTAAACCTAACCCTAACCCTAACCTAAACTTTAACCCAAGCCTAACCCTACCCTAACCCTAACCCTAATCAAAATGCAAACCATAACCATAACCATAACACTAACCCCTAACCCTAACGCTCCTCTAACCCAAACCCTATACCTAAATATAAACCTAAACCTAAACTAACTGTAACCCTAACCCAAACCTTAACCCTAACCCTAACCCTAACCCAAACCCTAACCCTACCCTAACCCTAACCTTAATACGAACCCTAACCCTAACCCAGACCTAAGCCTAAGCCTAACCCTAAACCTTACCCTTACCCTAACCCTAACCCTAACTTTCCCTAACCCTAACCCTAACCCAAACCCTAACCCTAACACAAACACTAACCCTAAATATAAACCTAAACCTAAAATTAAACTAACCCTAACCCTAACCCCAACCCTAACTGTAGCCATAACCTAACCCTATCCCTAACCCTAACCTGAACATTAACCCTAACTCTAACCCAAACCTCAAACCTAACCCTAACCCTAACCCTAACTCTAACCCTAACCCTAAACCTAAACCTAAACTTAACCCAAACCAAACCAAACTCTAACACTAATCCAACCATAACCCTAAACCTAACACAAACCGTAAACCTAAATATAAACCTAAACCTAAACAAACCCTAACACTAATCCAAAGGTAAACCTAATCCTTACCCTAACTGTAAACCAAAGCTAACCCCAACCGTAACCCTAACCCTAACCCAAACGTAAACCTAAACCTAACCCAAAGCCGGACCCAAACCCTAACCCTAACCCTAACTTAACCGTAACCCCAACTCTAATCATAACGCAATGCTAACCCTAATCCTAACCCTAACCCAAAGTTAACCTTAACCCTAACCCTAACCCTAACACACACCCTACACGTACAAATAAAATTAAACCTAAACTAACACGAACCCTAACGCTAACGCTAATGCTAATCCTAACCCTAACCCTAACCCAAACTCTAACCCTAACCCTAACCCTAACCCTAACCCTAACCGTAAACCCAAATATAAACCTAAACCTAAATTAACCCTAAACCTAACCCAACGCTAACACTAAACCTAACCCTAAACCAAACCTTAACCCAACCCAAAAGCTACCATAACTCTAACCCTAACCCTAACCCTAACCCTAACCCCAACTATAATCATAAACCAATGCTAACCCTAATCCTAACCCTAACCCAAAGTTAACCTTAACATTAACCCTAACCCTAACACAAACCCTACACCTACAAATAAAATTAAACCTAATCTAACGCGAACCCTAACGCTAACGCTAATGCTAATCCTAATGCTAACCCTAACCCTAACCGTTACCCAAACCTAACTCTAACTCTAACCCTAACCCTAACCCTAACCCAAACAGTAGACCAAAATATAAACCTAAACCTAAATTAACCCTAAACCTAACCAAACACTAACCCTAACACTAACCCTAACCCAAACCTTAACCCAACCCTAACCCTACCATAACCCTAACCCTAACCCTAACTCCAACTCTAAACATAACCCAATGCTAACCCTAATCCTAACCCTAACCCAAAGTTAACCTTAACCTTAACACTAACCCTAACACAAACCCTACACCTACAAATAAAATTAAACCTAAACAAATGCGAACCCTAACGCTAACGCTAATCCTAACCCTAACCCTAACGCTAACTCTAACCCTAACGCTAACCCTTACCCAAACCTAACTCTAACCCAAACCCTAACCATAACCATAACCCTACCCTAACCCTAACCTTAATACGAACCCTAACCCAAAGTTAACCTTAACACTAACCCTAACACAAACCCTACACGTACAAATAAAATTAAACCTAAACTAACGCGAAGCCTAACGCTAACGCCAACGCTAATCTTAACCCTAACCCTAACCCAAACTCTAACCCTAACCCTAACCCTAACCCTAACCCTAACCGTAAACCCAAATATAAACCTAAACCTAAATTAACCCTAAACCTAACCCAACGCTAACACTAAACCTAACCATAAACCAAACCTTAACCCAACCCTAACCCTACAATAACTCTAACCTTAACCCTAACCCCAACTATAATCATAACCCAATGCTAACCCTAATCCTAACCCTAACCCAAAGTTAACCTTAACACTAACCCTAACCCTAACACAAACCCTACACCTACAAATAAAATTAAACCTAAACTAACGCGAACCCTAACGCTAACGCTAATGCTAATCCTAATACTAACCCTAACGTTAACCCTAACCCTAACCGTTACCCAAACCTAACTCTAACTCTAACCCTAACCCTAACCCTAACCCAAACAGTAAACCAAAATATAAACGTAAACCTAAATTCACGCTAAACCTAACCAAACACTAACCCTAACACTAACCCTAACCCAAACCTTAACCCAACCCTAACCCTACCATAACCCTAACCCTAACCCTAACTCCAACTCTAATCATAACCCAATGCTAACCCTAATCCTAACCCTAACCCAAAGTTAACCTTAACACTAACCCTAACACAAACCCTACACCTACAAATAAAATTAAACCTAAACAAATGCGAACCCTAACGCTAACGCTAATCCTAACCCTAACCCTAACCCTAACGCTAACCCTAACCCTAACCCTAACCCTAACCCTAACCCTAACCCTTACCCAAACCTAACTCTAACTCTAACCCTAACCCTAACCCAAACAGTAAACCAAAATATAAACGTAAACCTAAATTAACCCTAACCCTAACCCAAACCCTAACACAAACCATAAACATAAATACAAAACTAAACCTAAACAAACCCTAACCCAACCCTAACCCTAACCCTAAATATAACCATAACCTTAACACAAATTGTAAACCTAAATATAAAACTAAACCTAAAAAAACTCTAACCCTAAACCTAACCCAAAGCCTAACCCTAAGCCTAACTCCAACCCTAACTCTAACCTAACCCTCACCGTAACCCTAATCCTAAAATAACCCTAACCCTAACCCTAACCCAATGCTAACACTAACGCTAACCCTAACCCCTAACCCTAACACTCCTCTAACCCAAACCATAACCCGAACAATAACACTAACATTAACCCTAACACTAACACTAACCATCACCCTAAACATAACGCTAACACTAACCCTAACCAAAACCCTAACCCTAACTCTAACCCTAAGGCAAACCTAAATCTATCCCTAACCCTAACTCTAAAGAAAACCGAATGCTAATCCTAACCCTAACACAAACCATAAAAGTAATATAAACCGAAACCTAAATTAACCCTAACCCTAACCCAATGCTAACCCTAACCCTAACCCAACCCTAACCCTAACTCTAACCCTAACCATAACCCTGACCCTGACCCTGACCCTAACCCTAACCCTAACCCTAACCCTAACTGTAACCCTAACCCAAACCCTAACCCTAACCCTAACTGTAACCCTAACCCAAACCCAACCCTAACCCTAACCCTAACTTTAACCCTAACCCTAACTCTAACCCTTACCCTTACCCTAACTCTCACCCAAACCCAAACCCTAACCCTATCCCAATGCCTGACCCAAAGCCCAACCCTAACGTAACCCTAACCCTAACCCTAACCTTAACCCAAACCTTCATCCAACCTAACGCAAACCCTAACTTTAATCCAAACCCTAAATCTAACCCTAACCCTAACCCTAACCCAAAGCCTGACCCAAACCCTAAACCTAACCCTAACCCAACCCTAACACAACTCTAACCCTTACCGTAAACTAACCCTAAACCTACCCCAACCCTAACCCTAAACCAGACCTAACCCTACCGCTAACCCTAAACCTTACCCTAACCCTAACTTTCCCAAACCCTAACCCTAACCCAATGCCTAACCCAAACCCTAAACCTAACCTAACCCTAACCCTAACCCTAACCGTAAATCTAAACATAACAGTAAACCTAACCGAAAGCCTGACCCAAACCCTAAACCTAAGCCCAACCCTAACTCTAACTCTAACCTAACTCTCACCCTAACCCTAACCCTAAGATAACCGTAACCCTAACCCAATGGTAATCCTAACCCTAACTCAAACACTAACTCTAAATATAAATCTAAAGCTAAAGCTAAACTAACTCTAACACTTACCCTAACCCTATCCCTAACCCTAACCCTAACCCAACTTTAACCTTAACCCTAAACCAACGCTAACCCTAAACCTAACCCAAAGCCTGACCCAAAACCTAAATCTAAACCTAACCCTAACACTAACGCAAAAACTAACCCAACACTAACCCGAACCCGAACCCGAACCGTAACCATAACCTAACTCTAACTTTATCTCTAACTCTAACCCTAACCCTAACCCTGTTCTGTACCAGGCTGCTACTGGCCCTGCAGAAAAGGCAGGGACAACCCCTTTTACAAGAAGGCAAGAGGCTGGAATTACGCCTGCCAAATTTATTGCTACAAAAACAAATAGAACAAGACACGAACTAAGAAACAGGAGCTTTTCAAGTGGTTGCCTTCAGCAAACCAGCCCTCCCACGCATTCCCCCTTAAATACAGTTCAGGGCGTGGCTTCTCTCTGGCTCCTTCCGAGGAGCCCCATTGCCTTCCTCTGTTTACTCCTGATTGACTGCCTCCTGCATCGGGCGTCCTTGAACAGGGCCAGCTGTGGGTCATCTTCATTCACGCTGTCAGGCTCACACAGCTGGGTCTGCGTCGTGACCAGATGAGAGGGGCCTGGCTGAGGGCTCTCATCAAGCTGTCCAACCCCCTCAGCAAGCTCTTCAACACCCCCCTCCTCCTCCTCCTCTGAGTCGTCCGACCCAACTGCCGAACCCACAGGCTGACCCTGAATCACAACAAACCCTAACCCTAACCCTAACCCTAACCCTAACCTTATTTCTAACACTTACATTAACCAACACTAACCCTCACTGAACGCTAACCCTAACCCTAACTCTAGCCATAACACAAACACAAGCACTAACCCTAAATATAAACCTAAAGCTAAACCTAAGCTAACCCTAACCTTAACCCTAACCCCAACCCAAATCTTAACCCAACGCTAACCCTAACCCTAACCCTAACCTAACCCTAACCCTAAACCTAACCCTAACCCAACCCTAACCCTAACCCTAACCCAACGCTAACCCTATCCCTCTCTCTAACCCTAACCCAAACATAACTCTAATGCTAACCCTAACACTAACGCTAACCCTAACCTAACCCTAGCCCTAACTTGAACCCTAACCCTAAAACTAAGATTAACCCTAACCCTATCCTGTACCCTGACTCTAACCCTAACCCTAACCCAAACCCTAATATAACCCTATCCCTAACTATAACCTAACATTAACCCTAACCCTAACCCAAACACAAACACTAAACCTAAATATAACCCAAAACCTAAAGCTAAAATAACCCTAACCGTAACCCTAACCCAACCATAATCATAACCCAACCATAATCATAACCCAACCCTAACCCTAACCCAAACCCAAACCTTAACCCTAAACCTAAGGCTAACCCTAATCCAAAGCCTGACCCAAACCCTAAATCTAAGCCTAACCCTAACCTAACCCTCACCCTCAATGTAACCCTAACCTTAACCTATATATAAAACTAAACCTAAACTAACGCTAACACTAACACTAACACTAACACTAACACTAACACTAACACTAACACTAACACTAACACTAACACTAACACTAACACTAACACTAACCCGAATCCAAACCCAAACCCAAACCCTAACCCTAACCCTAACCCTAACCCTAACCCTATCCCTATCCCTATCCCTAACCCAACACTAAACCTAACCCTAACTCTAAGCCAAGCGTAACTCTAACCCTAGCCCGATCCCTAACCCTAACCGAATGCTAACTCTAATCCTAACCCTAACACAAACCGTAAACCCAAATATAAACCTAAACCTAAATTAACCCTAACCCTAACCCAATGCTAACTGTAACTGTAACCCTAACCCAAACACAAACCCTACACCTAAATATAAAACTAAACCTAAACTAACGCTTTCCCTAACCCTAACCCTTTCCCTAACATAAACATTAACCCTAACCCTAACCCTAACCCAAACCTTAACCCTAAACCTAAGGCTAACACTAATACAAAGCCTGAACCAAACCCTAAACCTAAGCCTAACCCGAATACTAACCAAACCCAAACCCTAACACAAACACAAACACTAATCCTAAATATAAACCTAAACCTAAAGCAAAACTAACCCTAACCCTTACCCTAACCCCAATCCTAACCGTAACCCTAACATAACCCGATCCCTAACCCTAACCCTAACCCTAACCCAAACTTTAACCCTAACCCTAACCCAAAACCTAACCCTAACCCTAACCCTAACCCTAACCCTAACTGTACCCCTAACCCAAACCCAACCCTAACCCTAACCCTAGCCTTAACCCAACCCTAACGCAAACCCTAACTATAATCCAAACCCTAAATCTAACCCTAACCCTAATCCTAACCCTAACCCAAAGCCTGACCCAAAGCCTGACCCAAACCCTAAACTAACCCTAACCCTAACCCAACACTAACCCTAACCCTAAACTAACCCTAACCCAAAGCCTGAGCCAAACCCTAAACTAACCCTAACCCTACCCCAACACTAACCCTAACCCTAACCCTAACGCAAACCCTAACCCTAATCCAAACCCTAAAGTTAACTCTAACCCTAACCCTAATCCAAATGCAAACAATAACCCTAACCCTAACCCTAACTCTAACTGTACCCCAATGCTAACCCTAACCCTTACCCTAACACAATCCGCACACATAAATATAAAACTAAACCTAAACTAACCCTAACGCTAACCCTAACCCAAACCTAAACCTAACCCCTAAGCCTAACCCTAAGCCTAACCCTAACCCAACGTTAACTGTAACCCTAACCCTAACAATAACCCTAAGATTAACCCTAACCCTAACCATCACCCTAACCCTAACCCCAAACCCAACCCTAACCAAAACCCTAACCCTAACTCTAACCCTAACCCTAACCCTAACCCTAACCCTAACCCAACACTAACCCTAACCCTAACCCTAACCCCATGCTAACCCTAACCCTAACCCTAATCCTAAATCTAAACCTGACCGAAAGCCTGACCCAAACCCTAACCCTAACCCCAACGCTAACTCTAACCTCACTCTCACCCTAACCCTAACCCTAACCCTAACCCTAAGATAACCCTAACCCTAACCCTAACCCAATGCTAATCCTAACCCTAACCCTAACCCTAACCTTATTCCTAACCCTTACATTAACCAACACTAACACTATAAATCTAAACCTAAAGCTAAACTAACCCTAACCCTTACCCTTACCCTATCCCTTACCCTAACCCAATGTTAACCCTAACCCTAACCCAACGCTAACCCTAAACCTAACCTAAAGCCTGACCCAAAACCTAAACCTAACCCTAAACCTAACCCTAAACCTAACCCTAAACCAAACCCTAACGCTAACCCTAACCCTAACCCAACCCTAACCCTAACCCTAACCCCATGCTAACCCTAACCCTAATCCTAACCTAACCCTAACCCTAACACTAATCCTAAATCTAAACCTAACCGAAAGCCTGACCCAAACCCTAAACCTAACCCCAACGCTAACTCTAACCTCACTCTCACCCTAACCCTAACCCTAACCCTAAGATAACCCTAACCTTAACCCAATGCTAATCCTAACCCTAACCTAACCCTAACCCTAACCCTAACCTTATTCCTAACCCTTACATTAACCAACACTAACACTATAAATCTAAACCTAAAGCTAAACTAACCCTAACCCTTACCCTTACCCTATCCCTTACCCTAACCCAATGTTAACCCTAACCCAACGCTAACCCTAAACCTAACCTAAAGCCTGACCCAAAACCTAAACCTAAACCTAAACCTAAACCTAAACCTAAACCTAAACCTAAACCTAAACCTAAACCTAAACCTAAACCTAAACCTAAACCTAAACCTAAACCTAAACCTAAACCTAAACCAAACCCTAACGCTAACCCTAACCCTAACCCAATGGTAACGCTAACGCTAACCCTAACCCAAACCATAACCCTAACCTTACCCTAACGCTAACCCTAACCTTATCCCTAACCCTTACATAAACCCTAACCCTAACCCAACGCTAACCCTAATTCTAACCATAACACAAACACTAACCCTAAATATAAACCTAAACATAAACCTAAACTAACGCTAACCTTAACCCTAACCCAACCCAAATCCTAACCCAACGCTAACCCTAACCCTAACCTCAACCCAACCCTAACTCTAACCCTAACCCTAACCCTAACCCTAACCCTAACCCTAACCCTAACCCAACGCTAACCCTAACCCTAACCCTAACCCAACGCTAACCCTAATTCTAACCATAACACAAACAGAAACACTAACCCTAAATATAAACCTAAACATAAACCTAAACTAATGCTAACCTTAACCCCAACCCAGCCCAAATCCTAACCCAATGCTAACCCTAACCCTAACCTGAACCCAACCCTAACTCTAACTCTAACCCTAACGCTAACCCACCGCTAACCCTAACCCTAACCCAATGCTAACTCTAACCCTAACGCAACACTAACCCTATCCCTCTCTCTAACCCTAACCCCAACCTAACTCTAACGCTAACGCTAACCCTAACCTAACCCTAGCCCTAACCCAAACCCGAACCCTAAAACTAAGATAAACCCTAACCCTATCCCTTACCCTGACCCTAAACCTGACCCAAACCCTAACCCCAACCCTAACCCTAACCCTAACCTAACCCTAACCCCAAACCTAAACGTAACCCTAACCCAACGCTAACCCTAACCCTTACTCTTAACTTTACTCTAACCCTAACCCAACACTAACCCTAATTCTAACCATAACAACAAACACAAACACCAACCCTAAATATAAACCTAAACATAAACCTAAACTAATGCTAACCTTAACCCTAACCCAACCCAAATCCTAACCCAACGCTAACCCTAACCCTAACCTGAACCCAACCCTAACCCTAACCCTAACCCAACCCAAATCCTAACCCAACGCTAACCCTAACCCTAACCTGAACCCAACCCTAACCCTAACCCTAACCCTAACCCAAATCCTAACCCAACGCTAACCCTAACCCTAACCTGAACCCAACCCTAACCCTAACCCTAACCCTAACCCTAACCCAACACTAACCCTAACCCTAACCCAACGCTAACCCTAATTCTAACCATAACACAAACACAAACACAAAACCTAAATATAAACCTAAACATAAACCTAAACTAATGCTAACCTTAACCCTAACCCAACCCAAATCCTAACCCAACGCTAACCCTAACCCTAACCTGAACCCAACCCTAACTCTAACTCTAACCCTAACGCTAAACCAACGCTAACCCTAACCCTAACCCAATGCTAACTCTAACCCTAACCCTAACGCAACACTAACCCTATCCCTCTCTCTAACCCTAACCCCAACCTAACTCTAACGCTAACGCTAACCCTAACCTAACCCTAGCCCTAACCCGAACCCGAACCCTAAAACTAAGATTAACCCTAACCCTATCCCTTACCCTGACCCTAAACCTGACCCAAATCCTAACCCCAACCCTAACCCTAACCCTAACCTAACCCTAACCCTAACCCTAACCCTAACCCTAACCCTAACCCTAACCCTAACCCTAAACCTAAACCTAAACCTAAACCTAAACGTAACCCTAGCCCAACGCTAACCCTAACCCTTACTCTTAACTTTACCCTAACCCTAACCTAACCCTAACCCTAATCCTAACCTAATCCTAACCTATTCCTAACCCTAACACAAACCCTAACCCTAAATACCAAGTTAAACCTAAACTAACCTTAACCCTAACCCTACCCTAACCATAATCCTAACCCTAACACAAACCGAATCCTAATCCTTACCCTAACGCAACACTAACCCTATCCCTCTCTCTAACCCTAACCCCAACCTAACTCTAACGCTAACGCTAACCGTAACCTAACCCGAACCCGAACCCGAACCCTAAAACTAAGATTAACCCTAACCCTATCCCTTACCCTGACCCTAAACCTGACCCAAACCCTAACCCCAACCCTAACCCTAACCTAACCCTAAACCTAAACCTAAACGTAACCCTAACCCAACGCTAACCCTAACCTAGCCCTAACCCTAACCCTTACTCTTAACCTTACCCTAACCCTAACCCTAACCTAACCCTAACCCTAATCCTAACCTAATCCTAACCTATTCCTAACCCTAACACAAACCCTAACCCTAAATACAAACGTAAACCTAAACTAACCTTAACCCTAACCCTAACCCTACCCTAACCATAATCCTAACCCTAACACAAACCTAATCCTAATCCTTACCCTAACCCAACGCTAACCTTAATCTTAACCCTATCCTAACCCTAACCCTAACCCTCACCCTAAGTATGACAGCTAGATAAAAGTTAGATGATTACTTAAATATTTTCTTGATTTTTTTGAAAGAGAAAGTGAGATTGCAATTTCAGGTTTAGCTACTGAGCTTCTCTGAAGTGCTTTGAAATTTCTTTTCTTTTAGTCCGTTTCTTTTTTCAATGTTTTTTTTTTTAAAAAAACTGACCTTGCTTGTCACTTATTTGAAGGGACGGTTGAATTCCCCCGTCCCTCTCCACAGGGGGAAAGGTACTTAGCAGCTTATTTAGATGAAAAGAAGAAGATTAAGGTATAAGAGAGGAATCCTACCCCCGTCTGTTCCACGATGCTTTAATGTGGCCTGGTGGTAAGTTTGACTTCGGCTGTCTGCAGCCTAGTAACTGGCCATATTACTATGGCCGGTCTTTCGTCTGCCGGTTCGAAGGGAATGTAGGAACTAACGTGGTGGTTGCGGCTCCCCCGCGTTACTGCAAAAGCCCCTTCTTGCTGGTCACCCCTCCAGAGCAACTCTTTGGCCCTTTTAGAACCCCCCCAGTGATGCAAAACTGGACGTGGAAGATGAGAGCCGTCCTCCAGATGTCCATGTCTGCTGGCTTGGCAAACCGGAAGCCAGATAAAAGACAGATGATTACATAGAGATAGGTAGAAAGATAGATAGATAGATGATAGAGAGAGATGATAGATTAGACAGAAAGACAGACAGAGATATGGAGAGATGTAAAATAGGTGGACATTGATCCCTACTTTTACCCCTACCGCTATGCCTATGCCTACGCCTACCCCTGCCCCTAATCCCTACCCCTATGTAGATGATTACCTATAGAATGATAGATAGATTAGATAGATAGATAGATAGGTAGATAGATAGATAGATAGATAGATAGATAGATAGATAGATAGATAGATAGATAGATAGATAGATAGATGATAAAGAGAGATGATAAAGTAGACAGAAGACAGACATAGATAAATATGGAGAGGTGCAAAATAGTTGGACTACATATTCGTTTTCTTGTAGGAAGATATGTTACTTTGTGAACTCTGACCGTAACCTTGGCCCTGAACCTGGGCGTGACCCTGATCCCTACCCCTACTGCTACCCTTAGCTGTATCCCTACCCCTACCCCTACCTGTACCCCTACCCCTACCCCTACCACAAATCCTAACTGTAACCCTAACCGTAACCCTAACCCTAACCTAACCCTAACCCAAACCATAACCATAACCCTAACTGTAACCCTAATGTAACCCTAACATAACCCTAACCCTAAACCTAAACCTAAACTTAACCCTCAAAGCAGTAGTAAGATTTTTTTAAAAAGATATATTAGGTTGATCAATTCATATGTCCAACAGATACATTTAGGTTGTTTTAATAAACACACTGAGGTTATCTTGCAGTGGAAGAGCTCAAGTCCACAACCAAAGAAGAAACTATTTCAGAACCCGAAGATGGTAAGACTTATGAAGAAAACATAAAGTAATTGATACTCTGGTAATGCTTTTTTGAATTGTATGCCTTCTATCATGCTTTATAGACGTTATAATGAAGCCGGGTGTTTCCCGTTTCTATGGTATTTGAAAGTATCCACTGAACTTTGCTTTTTTTAATGCAGAGTTCTGGCAATCTCTATTCTCTGAGATATTAGCTAGGAAAAGTAGAGGAAACATTTATTACCCATATTTTAAATTATGGTCACCAAAGTCCAGCCAGATTAATAGCTGCATTTCTTGAGAACTGGAACAAGGAGCTCCAGGTTGTTGTTTTTTTAAATGATTTCTAGGGCAGAGGATTTTTTTAAAAGATCCTAGAATATCAAATGTATATTTTTAAAATGTGGAACATCACCCCATCTTTTTCAGGGGTAGGAGAAAAATCCAAGAAACAGTTAAATAAACTTTTATTTTCATACTGGCATTTATTTTCATTTGGTGGATAAGTTACAAATTTATTGGTCTGGTGCACTTGCTTATGACAGCACCCTTCATCTGTGTCTGAAACGAAATTATGATTGCCCTCATTCCATATTTGTTTCTCATTGTTGTGTGTAGTTTCTAAAAATCCACTGCCTTTTTTAAAATGAAGAGCTTATATTCTCAGTGGACTTTCTTCCAAAACAAATAGATGATTTTGCCCCAATGGTTTTTAATGTTAGTGTCTGAAAAGAGACTTCCCTCCAGTGGTGGGATTCAGACGGTTTGCACCACTTCAGCAGAACCGGTAGCTAATTTTTTTGTCGTCCAGGCCCAGAATGGACTTCTGGAAGCGGCATCCACACAGAGAACCGGTTGTTCCCATATTTGAATCCCGCCACTGCTTCCCTCAGATGATTTCTTCAGGATAGGGGTTTTTTTGTTAACTTTTAGACTAAATGGGTCCAACTCATAGACAAGATTGAAAACCAAATTTGGCTTAATTTAATTACATAATTAAAATGAAAGAAATTGGATGAAGCTAAAATTACCTTTCAGGCATTTCATATATTTCCTAGAATGGTAGAATTGGCATTGTAATCTTGGGCAAGGTGGGCAAGGGTGGATTTTTTTAACCTCCCTTGGACTACTCCTCTTTAATTTCTTACAATATACTAGTGTAAACCTAAAGTCTCTGATGTTTTCACTTGTTAAAGAATTGACAAAAGAGGAGGTAGTTTTCCCTTTGAAACAGTTATTTTAATTGTTATAGTGTAGTACATCTTCTAAGGCATTTGCGAAATGTGGTCTTTAAACAAATGTAATTGTAGTTTGTCATAGTTGAAGGGTCATTTTCTTGCAGATGTGTTGTTCCCCAAACTAGATAACATCTTCAGTGTACTGATGATGTTATCTTGTTTGGGTAGTGAAACATCTGCAAGAAAATGACCCAAGGACCCCTCATTTCAACCCTGAGCTCCAAATATTTTCCTTTATTGCGTGTCATAATTGACATGAAGTCATGTGCCAGTCTTCCTTCAGAAGTGACAATTAGAGAAAGGTATATGCATGACTCTCATTCAGAAGCCTACTCTGAGTGCCTATTTGTGTTTCAATTTTTAGAACCAATATTTGGCCCTCGCTATCCCAGCATAAACATACAAGAACCTCCCATGGATATGCCTGTGGAAGGTATTGTTCAGCTAAAATGAGGCTAATAATATAAAGCTAAGGATCACATACATTCCTCTACTTCCAGCTGGTGAAAGTACTTCTCAGATGCAAAATGGAAAGTTCTCAACTTCCACATTATCCAACTATACTATACCTAAGTATAGCACCAATCATAGGAACATGAGATCTAGAACAACATATATTCTCCATTCAATATAAATTAATTATCTAGATATGCCTTTTAGGAGCTTACATATGGGGTAATCCTGATAAATCCAACATTTTCAGTCAGCTACTAAAGAACTCTACTGTCCAGAATTCTAGAAAAAGATATTGCATTGTGTGTGGAATGCATGAAAAGAGGGCTTATATTGTGTAATATATAAACAATAACGCAATCAATCTTTCCCTTAGGGAAAGGGGGAAACTGATTCCAAATTAGACCATTGATATATGAAACTCAGTAATGTCCACACTAGCCTTCTGGAGTAGTGATATCACTGATAGAGGTGGCTGTCAGACCTGCCCCAGTGTGATCTCTTAGGGAAGAAAAACCCTCAACTCCATTTGCTTGAAGTGAAAGGTACTTTTACTAGGAGATGCTGGTTACTGTAAGGTCAGGTGGAATCTGAATTTACTGCGCAACAAGACCAAACTATTTCTTTCAATCCCATCTCTCCCCTCATGACCAGTCCAACTCCAGACAATGCAATGCTGCCTGGATGTTTTGGGAACGCTAAGGTGTTTGGGCTGGTAACTTTTCACAATCAGGGCAAATGGCCTTGAAGACACCTTGGGACGAACATGTCCCACGGTGATTTGCTTTTCTTCAGCTGTCATCCCCCCTCCCAAATTTCCACACAAAAAATGCATACAGATGTAATGCTATCCATTTGCCCCACACACACACTTGTGCCTCCCCCCCAAGTCCTTTGATGACAGGACACCAGCACGGTACCAAGCTGAAGATGGTGGACCTGACAGGTGGCATTTTAGCTCTGCTGCCTCAGCTCTTCTGTTTAATTTCAACTACAGAGAAAAAATAAATATGTTATAATTGATAAGATATTCATAATCTACCCCATGTTATTTGCATCTACCTAGCCTAGCCATTCTATTTTCTATACACTTTCCCCTTCTCTCTCCAGTTCAAATTCTATATCAGTCTAGCCACTCCAAACATCTGATGAAGTCAGCTACCATTCACAAAAGCTTATTTTTTAAAAAACAAAACTTGATAGTCAGAAAAGGTGCTATTAGATTTTTTTTGATAACCTGTTGATTTTTTTGTCAACATTCCCTTAAGTACATCCTTTCATTTACATTCCAATGTTTTTGGCAAAGAGACTAAATTAAACAATGTCTCATGGAACCTTAGTTACAATAATTACATACAGAAGAATTAGTAAAATTCTAAAGGATGTAAATTAGATATCTTCTTGCTATGCATAAAGAAATATAGTTAAAAAATCTCATACACTTAGTAGCTCATGGAGAATGGTTCTTAAGTAATATTACCTCTAATGTCAGAGGAACATCACTTTTGATTTCACGCTTAATTATTTAAAAGATTAATTAGAGATTAAAACTGCTGGCAAAAAGTGGGTTTTTTTTATATCACTTTCTTCTAAAATTCATTGCAGGATTACATGATGATCAACTGGGTATTCCTCACAATATGTTTTTCCAGCCTGTGCCACGTAAGGAAACAGTGTTGAAATTTAAAATGTTTACTATACAAGCTATATAGTTTCTAATGCTCATCTATCACGATGGGGCAGAAAGCTCCAAAAGCAACTGCCATTTCTGCAAGGAATTGTCAGGGCACTGAAAATGGTGGCTGCCTCTTTTGTCTTTTCTCCATGACGATCTGTCCCTAACCCAGTCTTTCAAGTCTTTCAGTGTTCAATTGCTACTATAACTGAGTTTATTCCCCCCCCGCCCCTTGCTTGTGGCCTTCTTCTGCATTCTCTTTCCACTTTTCCCAGTTTTAGAGACTTCTCCAGACAGCATAAGGTGTCCGAAGTAGAATAAGACCAACATCAACATTTATTATATTTATGTCTATATCATATGTATCTGCATCGATTATCTATATCTATAGCCACCTATATATCCATAGCTACATATATCATCTCTATATAGCTATCACCATCTATGGATCGCTATAAATCTATATTTCTATATCTGTATCCATATCTACCTTTATTACCTATAATTGCTACTTTCCGTTAATCCATCATTCCTTTGCTGATGGAAGTGACTATATGTACAGTACAGTTCAAATAATGTTAGATTTAATTCTAAGCATTACCACGCTGCTCCCCCCCCCCCGAATTGTTTATCAAAAGAATGCTTGCTGAATTTTATTATATGGTCACTAAGTGCGAGATCAGGAGACTTGGGACTGCGCTTTCTTTTCCCCCATTCCCCTGCCCTTTGGCACTGGGATAGCTGGCTTGAAATTGACAAGACTAATCAGTTTCACACCTTCAGCTTTTTTTTCTTTTTTTTTGCCTCCTAACCACTCCCCTGCTCTTTTGAGTATTCATCCTGGTGCTAGGATAATGAATAAAAATGGAATTAATGTATTTATATTTATTGGAGAGGAATGGATTACAATGGATTAAGTATGCTCACCATGGGGAGCGTACATCAAAGGGAATGCCTTGGCACTGGCAAATCACAGGCACACTACTCAGTCTGGAGTATTCCCCATTGTGTACTTGCTTACTTTCTTGTAATGCCTACAGAATTCACAACCACTGCAGAGTGGAGATATTACAGAGCACAACTGCATTCCTTTCAAAGGAAGTGAAGAATAAAAAAAGGGATTTCTGTAGGCAATCTCTCCTTGGCCTTACCCTGCTTTGCCCCTCCCCTTCTACAAGGAGAGAATAACAACAGTTTGGGCATGAAACAAGTTGTATTGACTATAATGGCAATCACATGACTAAGGGAAGCTGCAATGGTCTTGTCGTGGAAAAAGCCCAATGGAAAAGGCAAGAGACAGCAACACAAACCAATAATTCTTACTTTAAGATTCAGAGGTTTATTTTTTCTAATAATTTGGAACATGGCAAGCATAATAACACATCATCACGTACATTAATAACCCATTGCAATGAGGACCAAATTGTTATAGCAAATTCCAATAGGACAGCTATAGGCCAATGGCAAATCAATCAGATCCAGTCCCAACCTTTTATACCCTTTCTTGTTCTAAGACTGTAGTCAGACGGTCTGCTGACTTTTGCTGACTTCTGCTGACCTCTTACTGACCCCCCTGCTGACCTACTTTCCACATATACTTTCTGCTGAACATAACTTTCCACATATACCTGTGTACATTGCAACCCACATCCATCAGCTACTTTCAGTTCCCTATTTCTCCCACAGTTATAATACTCATGTTCCAAATATACATAGACCTATCTACTTTGCAATTTCATATTGCACAGAGCTCAGCAGATTACAAATAGTACATTCGTATTGTGAAGTAGTATAAAGTTCAAGTCAGAGTTTTGTTTTAAATCACTACTGTGGGGCCTATCACAGGTTTGCTCCAGCCTCATTTTGTTATATGAGGACGGGGCTATATTTTCATCTCCCACAGTCTTAAATGCAGGTATTGGCTGTAAAGTTGTGGGGTTTTGGTGCTGTTGTAACTTTGAATGGTCACTGAAGGAGGCGATCAGTAAACCTTGTTTACTGGTAATCAATTAAAAATATCCCTTTTCTTTCAAAGATGCTCCACTGAAATAAGCACTCCAGCTGGTCCCACTTAACTTTGATTTAAAACCATTTTCTCTCCTTTCCTCTCTACACTTTAGTTTCAGATAAGGCACAAAATACTAGGGAATATTTTGGGCTCCAGGAATTCCAACTGAAAAAAAAACAGCGGGAAAAAGTTCTGTTGATAATATCAACTGTGAATCTTCTGCTTTTACTCATGCTAACCGGATGTTGCATTCTGACTGCATGGCTGCATTTCAGGAATGGCAGGTAAGTCTCCCATCAAAATACCAGTTGAAAGTACTCGTGGCAAACCCAGGGATAACCAGCCAGCTCAATAGAAATGAAGGCCAAGTACTTGGAAAAGAAGGGAGACCATTAGAGAGGAGAATAGAATGAAGTCGAATCCATTCCAAGATGTAACATTTGAGGAAAGGTCTCACTTTTATATACTGTCACTTACTGTACATATCACTACTTTCATATACTTAGGGATTATTTAGTTACCATTTACACACATTACAACAATAATCATGTTTATAATTATGAATGTCCTAATCAATGGCTAATAATTAAGAATGCTTAAAATAACAGATACAGGGGTCACGTTTCCGAGTAATGAAACCAAATAAAGTAGAACTCTGAGGCTTGAGAGTTCCTCAGAGAACATATTTATTGGATACATAATATCGGCACAATCAAAAGTGAAACCAACTCTAAACTTTCCCCCAGAGATTCAAAGTAATTAAATGTAACAATTCCCTCCCTTCTATTATGCTGCTGATCACATTATCCAATAAGTGCATCTGGTGGTCTTCTTGACAGTTCTGTCCGCCTTCAGGGTCCGATGAGAATGACCTTGGTTCCCATGGGATCGTTCTATGTTTAGTCTAATAAAAGTAAAAGGAACCTGATTCCCTCCCCCTTCTCTATGTGGCAACTGAGAACGAATGACAAAGATGGCATCAGCTAGGTTCGTTGCAGAAGTTGACAGTAGGTACCCTATTTCCCTGAAAGTAAGGCCTATCCAAAAAATAAGCCCTAGCTTGATTTTTTGGGGGGTGGGCCCTAATATAAGCCCTACCTCCGAAATAAGCCCTAGTTTTGTGGTGCGGTACACACTTAAAAATCAAGCTAGGGTGGGGGAGTGGATCTGCCCCATGTGCCCTGTACCCACTTACCTTGCAGCTAGGCCTCTCCTCACTGGCCCACTTCTTCTGAGGCACCTTCTGTAGACACGCCTGCATTTCTCAGTCAGGCCTGCATTTCTGGAAAGGCCACTGCAACCGAGAACCGAGCTATGGTTGAATCCATAGCTCGGTACTCGGTTGCAGAGGCCTTCCACAAAGGCCTGACTGCAAAATGCAGGCCTTCAGCTGCAGAAGAAGGCCTGCAGGGCAGGGCTGTCGGTGCCGGAGGTGAGTAAAAAAGACACCCCCCAAAAATAAGACCTAGTGCCTCTTTGGGTGGCAAAAAAATAAAGAAAAAAGACCCAGTCTTATTTTTGGGGAAACATGGTATAAGAAGAGAAATTACTCATAACTGAGAGAATACAGATGTTTGGAATGTACAAAATGGGCTTAGCCCACCACAGTTCCATTAAGATCAAGATGTCCCTCTCTATATTGTTTTACAATAGTCCAACTACCATCTCAAGAAATCTGGGTGAACAAAATAACACCAAAGTTTTGTGCCTCATTTCTTTTATAACAAAATTAATCAACTATGCAATATGCCAGAACTAAGACTAGGAAAATATTTACTGGGATTTGTCATCTGGCTCTTGGTTATTTAGGTGAGGGGTGTTTTCTTGGCAAAAGATAAGGGCCATTAGGCTCCCATTAGCCATACGAGGTAAACCAGACTAAGAAACAAATGCTACATAGGTCAGTATTTATTTTACTGTAAGAAGCTGTAATAACAGAACCTTGCAAGTCTAAATGTACTTCATTTTATCTTCATGTAAACTAAGAAGGGGCTTGCTTGAGATGTTTCGTTACTTTCATGGCTTTCAGGCCCTTTTCATCTGACCATTGCTTTGGTAGAGGGTCTTCATCCTGTTGTTCAAGGCCATTGAACAGTTCCTTGATCTCATAACCAGGCTCATGGAAATGCCCCCCAGGCTTGGGAGACTTCAGCCTGCCTTCTCTGAGGTGGAGTCTGAAGCAGCTCAGGAGTTCATGGGTAGGCCCTGTCTGAGTCCTGCTCATCACCAATTACTTATTCATTGTGGTGTCTCTGCTATTTTGTGGTTTTAATTGTTCTTCAATGCTCAAAATCACACTGTTGAAATGGGCAGCCATATAGATTGAAATAAATAGCAAATATAAAATGGAACATACACTAATTAAACAGTATGTCCCCAATGCTCTAATAGTCTCAAAAATGCTTTTAATTGTAGGATGCTTAATGAATGCAGTTCTTGAAGGCAATCAACAATTCATTTTTATAATAAATCCAACAAAACACATACACACACATACATGAAACATTTAGGTTTTAAAAATAAAATTAATCAGAAAATAGTATTTGAAGAGATGGTGTGTGCAGCTCAAGTTTGGCTGTTTTTGTGCAGAGATTTCATTACCCATCGAGATAACTTCTTCAGTGCTAAAAGGGAGTAGGGTTTGCTCTTTATTTATGGACAGTAGTTTGATCTGTCATTGTTGGGGGTGCCATTTTCTCCTTGGTAGATCCTTGATTAGACTGTTGTTCACCGCTTGATTGTCTGGTGTGCTCCTGGTGATGTTTCCTGTTTATCGGGGTGTTGATTGTTGGTAAGGAGGTATTCTGTGTAAGGCTAGCAGAGCACACCCACGAATACCAACTAACAGCTAAAAGGCACACTGAAAATTCCTTAATTTCACAACACATGGACAGACTTAACCATAAACTTTTCAGTTGGGAAACAGTGAGCATCCTACGCAAAGCTAAATCCAAAAATGCTAGCAAATTCCTGGAAGCTTGGTACTCAGGCAAGTAAGCATCAACAGGTACATAGAAATAAGTGACATTCATACACCATTCAAAGAAGACAATAAAAAAGCTAAAAAGGAAATAAAATGACCAGAACACATCCTCTTCAGCAGCCAACACACAGATAAGCAGGGATTAATGCCAGACAAACAATAAAGAAGAAAGCAATAGTCTAATCAAAGAACTACCAAGGAGAAAACCACATTCCCATCAACACAGGGCAAACTACTGCATATAAACAGGGAGCAACTCCCACTTCCTTCAAGCACTGAAAAAGCACTGAAACATCTGCATGAAAACAGTCAAACTCAGAGGGCACCAGGGACTCTACAATATTATTTTGCGTTGATTGCTCCTGTAACCCACCAAAAATGTTGCAACAACAAGTAATTCATACTAGAAACCCTACAAATGTTACTGAATACAACCCAGGCCTACCATGGAAGATGGATCTGGAATTCCTATAAAGAAATAAGAGAGACTTGTCACCAGGTATAGGAAATATTTGGTTGTACTTATTGCTGCTAAAGGTGCTACAACCACTTAACCGCAGACGTGGGGAACTATGGCCCTTTTATGACTTGTGAACTTTAACTCCCAGAATTCCTGATCCGGCTGGCTCAGGAATCCTGGGAGTTGAAGTCCACAAGTCATAAAAGGGCCATAGTTCCCCATCCTGACTTATGGAATCTGAGGGGTGATTTAAGTTCTTATGGTGGCACATTGACTGTTGGGTTCCAAATAGGTCTGAAGACAAATAGAGCCATGAATGAAATGAAAAAGAGATGAGTAATGAGTAAAAGGAAATTCTTTCCCTATCCTAAACCACCTCAAGTCTATAGGAAAGGTTTTCAATCTATACATTGTGTCAAACTCCAATCTTCTGACACTTTCCATCCCTAGAATGAAGCTTTTCTGCCGAAAGCAAATGGCCTCTGCAGCACCTTCCAGAAATTTCCAGACAAAAGATACAAATCCAGTTTCCTTTTCATCTATGACAAAGATTGTAGATGAGGCATCATCATATTCAGATGAATCAGAGCGTGCGCTGGATCAGGCCCCTAATTTAGCATCTAGTACGCCTCATGCAACTATCCAATCACCTCGAAGCAGGCCAGAGCAAGCAGCATAAATTCCTTTCACTTATGTGTTTTCTGTTACATTTTTCCCCGTTTCATAAATAATATATGAACTGGAAGGAGCTCTTTAAATGATTTATTTGATTTCTCTAGCTGTCCATCTCAACCAACAACTCTTATTCCCCTGTGTAAATTTATTTGTCCTCCCATCCTTTTCGTTTTGATATTAAACTGATGAAAAAGCTCTTTCCCAGCTTACGTTTAGGTATTGCACTTGATTGCAGTTGGGACTTTATACTGTTTAATCCCTTGCATAGAGTTGGTTTGAGCAGAAGCAACAGAGGGGGTGAGAAAATACATTCAATAATCATCTCTGAAAGGCTGTTGTGTATGAAAGAAACACGGGCAAGAAAACTGAGAAATTCTGAATGACCAGCAAAGTCTACATGGGATTGTGATGGAGAATTTCCCCTAATTTGACACACGCTTTCTCCATTCTTCTCATCATTCCAGAAAGGTCTAACATATCACAGCTTGCTTTGAACAACCAGGCTTTCTCAGTCACTGCCCTAGAGGTGGGTGGAAAGTACCACACTTCTCACTAGACCAGTTTCAGCCATCTAATCAATCCAACAGGTTTGTTGGCTGGCTAAACTGCTTCCCGAAGGAGATTTATGGAAAAGGTAAGTGGATCTAGGTGTGACGGGGTAGGGAGTGTGTGGGACCTAGCAGGATAGGATTGGGGGGTGGGGGTAGAGGATAGGCAATGTGGGTGTTCATCATTCCTATGGTGGTTCTAAGGACACACAGATTGCCAAATGCCCCAATTTTGTTGAAGTGACTGTGACAGCCCTACAGCAGCCCTAACTTCAAGCAGGGTTTATAAATCCCTTTGTTCAGCACCATTGTAATTTCCAGCGGTCACTGAATGAAAAATCAAGTCGCGGGCTACCTATATTGGGGTGTATTTTTTTTAATGGCAACACTAACAGCATTCCCCCTCTCTCCCACTTGCAGTTCACTGTTTACCAAGAAAACTTTCTCCTTTTTCAGTTAAAAAAAAAACCCAACCCAGCGTCATGTTCAAATTTAAACAATCACAACAAATACATGAATTTCAGTGTTGATACGTTAGGCCAGACATGTCAAACACAAGGCCCGGGGGCCGGATGCGGCCCGCGAAGTGGTTTCATGTGGCCCGCGAAGCCATCCTGGAAACAGTGAGGGAACGGCCCCCACTGCCTTGGCCCTGGCCCAGAGACCCTCTGCCAGAGACCCTCAGATCTGTCCCACTCCTGCCCAGGCCCCCATAGGCACCCTTGATGCGAATGATGTAGAGCTGGCCACGCCCACCCAGTAGGCCACACGCACTCTAGCCACGCCCATCCAGTAGGCCACGCCCACCCTGGCCATACCCACCCGGCCCCCTGAGGGCAACCGCCATGCTGATGCGGCCCTCAATGAAATTGAGTTTGACACCCCTGCGTTAGGCTAAATTGCTAAAAGAGCAGCAAAAGAAAAAGCACACACAATGCAGCACCAATGTTTCACCCAATGCAAGTCTTTCAAAAATCCCAATGCTTAGACCTGTATTTGACTTGTAGCACCCTCACATGGTGTGAGCAAGCAATTTCATCATCATGTGCTTAAGAAATGCACACAATCCCCGTTGGTTTGGTTTTTTCACATTTAAAGAATTCCAGTCCTGGAGGAGCCTCTATTTTACCAAACAAAACCCTATGTAATCAGCTTTCAACAGGGCCTGCAGATCAAACCTCAATCTTTTGCACACCAGGAGGGTTTTGGGACAAGAGGACTTTTAAAAACCGAATTAGTGATGGTGTCCAAATTCATCTAGGCTACTGGAGATATTTTAAAGGTAGCCCCGTTTGTATCCGAACACTTTTGCTTCGTTTTTAACTACATTTTGTAATGGTGGAGAAGACTGCATAAT
Organism: Vipera berus; assembly: GCF_964194415.1. Classification (NCBI taxonomy): domain Eukaryota; kingdom Metazoa; phylum Chordata; class Lepidosauria; order Squamata; family Viperidae; genus Vipera; species Vipera berus. Next base: position 84,924,541 of record NC_138203.1, read on the forward strand.
GTCCTTGAAAGGGAGTTGGAGGAAGAATCTGTTTTCTTTTTCAAACCAGTGGAGTTGGGGGGCAAGTTCCATTAAAAACATTCCAACTTAGAAGATGGCTACACCATCTCCTTCTCTTGCTCAGTGTAGGTGAGAAAACACATCCTCACCAGATTTTGGACTTTGGTGTTGCACAGTGAAAACTACATGCCCGGGTTTACAGATCTCAGAAAACAACAACAAAAAAACCTGTAGTAACTTAGAAGTGACCCCCTCTCCCCAATAGCATTTCTTCTCAAGGCTTGGAGTGCCACAAATCCATCAGATGACCTACATAATATTTATTTATTTATTTATTTTAATTCCATTTATATCCCGCCCTTCTCCGAAGACTCAGGGCGGCTTACAAGCTTAGCAGTAGCCTTCATTCTATGTATATGCCTGCTTATTAGGGCTTTCACACACACACACCCAAGCGGCATTATTACAAAGTCAGCTTAATTGCCCCCAACAATCTGGGTCCTCATTTTACCTACCTCGGAAGGATGGAAGGCTGAGTCAACCTTGAGCCTGGTGGGACGCGAACCTGCACTAATTGCAGGCAGCTGGTGTTACTGGTGTTAATATAAGAGCATTTAAGAGACTCTGGCTCAGCACGATGTTCAAACCCAGCCAATCACTACACAAGATCTGAAAAGCTATCTTGTAAACAAGATGCTGAGTTCGATAGCTTTAATCAAGCCAATACTTCTGGGTTGTCCTGAAGCTCAATGCCAAGGATGGAAATGTGTTGGCTGAATCCCAATGCGTCAAGTCTTAGAACGTGGGCACTGAGGAGTACAGAGTTGACTGCAGTCTATAAACCTAACCATTGCTAATTTTAAACCCTGGTTTATGGTTTCAGCTTGTTTGTTCAGCCAGGTGGCAGGCCACAGGTAATGTCTAGTTAGGAAAATTTCAAACCAGTCTCAGTTCCAAAGCTTGTAACCAAGTGCAGCCCCCAGCCACAAATTAGCAATGACTCTCTGAGCGTGTGCAACCTGTGAAGTCAGTTTGTAAGCTTGATTTATTAACAAGTCTTGCCAGTCCAGCCAATGGTGGGTTCTTTAATAACCCATAATTAAAATGTGGTTCTGTAGGGTGAGCAATGCCAGGTGCAGTGAGGAGACATTGAAATGTATCAAATTGGAATGTATTGCACAAATTCACTCAAACTGACATGGATTGGGGAAACTGGGTGGAGAACATGGAAAAAAAATCCACTTGCTTCTTGCAAGACTTCTGAAATTTTGTCCACAGGCTGAAATCAAGGAACTCAAGAATCGTAATTTAATACACATTTTCTGTGTATGGGAACTCTCCCCCAGATTTGAATAAAGAAGTTTTTAGTGTACCAGCTAATTCAGCATAAAAACTATAGATTTAGTTCAGCGTAGTACATCTGACAAAAGAATTTCAAGCAATTTTAATAAGGTTCCTGGAAATACACCAGATATCAAAAATGCAAACAGGATATTGGCTGGATTTACTTCCTCCAGAGGGAGTAGGAAAAATTACACTTGCCAAGTTCCATCACAAAACTATTTAGTCCGACCCATCCAACTGGTGGCCCCATAGGCCACCTGCAGCCCTGGACAGCTTGGCCCCACAAGATCTTAAATTTTTGACATTATGTGATTTATATACATTAATTATAGTATGTATTTTATATGCATCCCAAGACAATTCTTCATTCAATGTGTGTCAGGCTAGCCAAAAAGTTGGACACCCATGGTTTAGAAATGCAATCTTTGATCTCTTTAAACAAAGAGGAGGGGCTAGTAAAGGTTCCATATTCACATAAATTATTTTAGGCTCAGAAGTTTCACCATCCTAAGCAACCTCTTCTCCTCCTCCAGTATTATCATCTTCTTACAATGTTGGAGGTGAAAAAAACTTTGCAGAAGTCTACATCCACGTAAGCATGAACAAAGCCTTACAACAGAGACTACTGATAAAACAAAAGCATTCCAAGTGTGCAAATCCAGGCATTACATATGAAGTTGAATGCAGGTGCATAATTCAATGTAAGGCTATATATAAAGGCATTTTTAATCATGAAAAACAGCCACAATCATCCAAGTCTGCTTCTCTTGTGAAGATGCTGTGTGTGTGTGGGGGGAAAGACGCACCCCTGTGGATAATGCCTGATTTAATAAAGCAGTTGTGCTGGCCTTTGGCCGTAATAAAGAATTTAATCATTTGTAAGGCAAGAGCAGCATTTGCATCTATCCTAGTTTGAACATATGTTAAGTTTTTAAAAAGCGCTGCTAAAGAGTATCGGTAAACGTGAACATTTCTGCATGTCTTCAACCACTTCACTGTAGTATTCTCTAGCAGTTGAACAGGGCCTCAATGGTTGTTCAGAAGACAGCTGGGTACTGGCCAATGCCTTTTAGAACTAACATTTAAAACAAGGGGACATTGTAAGGGATTGTATACCTTAAGTTCCAATGCCAATACCTTTGGTACATCAACTCTTCTAAAAATAAACTGATGTCATAAAATATAAACATCCACATATGGACAGTAATCCATCTTGGTCCCTCCCTGCCAATGATATTTTGTTTGCTATATAAGAACTAGACAAAACGCCTTATGTTGTCCACATCGCCCTGATTTTAAGGGCTAAGTAGTGGCCTCACAGCTCGATACATTGATTGGTTCTGAACCAAAATGAATAATGTTTGCACAAGGATGCAGCAAAAGCCATTTATAGTCTTCAAGTGTTAAGCCACTTCAGACTTTTCCAGAAACAAGGCCCTCTTTTGCACCTACTCCTGCCTACCCAATTCCTACTAACAAAGTCTTACTAAAATGTCTATGTAAGCTTGTTGACGAAATAATTCTTTAGTGCAAAAAACATCTGAAAATAAGTCCCTGTCTCCAAGTATAAAGTGCAGACTTTACTAAAAGAAAGACACAATCCAATCCAAAGTCCAAAATGATGGATGGGGATCTTCAGGCAATTTCAGCTTCATCCTTGAAATGCAGGTACATGAAATATAAGCTTTTTCAGACTTTGGAGAACTTTTACATAGACGATAGTTATATTTAAATCAGAATAGCCATAATCTCACAGACGTTTCTTTAAGCATGAGTTCATTTTTATCAGTCAAGATCTCTGGATTCTGGTTTATTGTTAGCATGCTAATTTTGCCGATAGAAAATATGAAACAAATGTCAGAGAATCAGGCTGAATGTAAACCTTATCAAGCTACACAAAGTTGTGGATGTGTTGATATGGATGGCAAAATGAAAATTTCCTTCTGCTGTGCTGGAATGTTTCAATTCTTTAGGAGTTTAACACAAAGCAATAGGGAACTTGATTAAGAGTTGCAAAACTTTCTCATCAAAATCCTTTTTAAAACACACTAGAAAGTGATGCATATACATTGTTCACAGGTGGAAAACATCAGAACATAACTCCTGTAAGCTTGTGGAAAAGATTTTAGAAATAGGAAACTTGAAATAATCAAGAATTGTAGCGTTTTAAGAATTGTTCTACAATTAGGGTGAAATCCCCTTGGCTTGAAAGAATATTGTTCTCTGAAATCTTAACCTCACTGCTAATGTATTACATAGTATTGCCATTTAAAATGGATAATCATTGCAACCGATTGAAAAGAGCTAACCTTAGCTTTGTAGTAAAGATTTCTGTGTTATAAGCTAATTATCGCATGCACTTTTGCACATGTCACTTCATCAGCTGCACAGTCTCAAGAATGCCTGCATAATAAAATGGTGAATCTTTAAAGCAGAAATGTCAAACTCGCAACGTCACGTGACGTCGCGCAACGTATCGGAGCTTTTTCACCATTGCCGGCAATGGGGTGGGCGTGGCTTCCCGATGATGTGTCCAGCCCACGAGCTGACAGTTTGACACCCTGCTTTAAAGGGTCATGAAGTTCTCCTACTCCTTCTACAAGACAGCAGTACAACTGCAAACACTATAGTATACCTAGAATGTTTTATGATTCATAGGTCATGCAGGTTGCACATCCAAATTCTGAAGTTTTGGTAGCTGGAAATACCTGCATAGCTTTTTTAAAGCACTGATGCTACTGAGGACTGGCAAGGCCACTACTTCCAATGTATTTTAGACTATAATTCAATATTCAAGAGAAACTACAACTCTAATTATCAGAAGGTATAATGGAAAAATGACCTTTATTTATCCTATGATAGAAACCAGGCCTTTGGCTTTTGACTCAAAATATTTGCCTTATGTGTAACAATTCTTTATTAAATCCTATAACAGTACCTAAAAGGCATCTTAGCCTATCCTTATGCACCTGGATACAGATAGTAATAATTATAAAACAGCTATAGCCAACTATCATTTTATAGGCGGCTACTCGATTAGGCCTTCAGAACATTACAAACATATCTTGAGGGTTTTTTTTTTTAAAAAAAACCAGGTTTTTTTTTTTGCATTGCCTAAAGGCCAGCTGAAAATGCTGTAGCATCTAAACCAGCATTTTGACTGGACTCCCATCTCCCAAACCAGCATGTTGTTGCACCCGAGAGAATGAGGATTGCTGGACCATATATAAACTATAATCCAGTAAGATTTCCACTTCTTTATTTTCTCTTAAAACTTTCAGCTTGCCTCATATATAGTGTTGCTGGGGGCTCAGAAATGCCTTGGAAAATGCAATACATAGTAAAAGCTGAAAAATGTTTGCTCTCACACCATATGGCAACAACCCACAGGCATACACTGTTCATATTCAACCCTGTCGATAATATGCTGGTGTTAACACAGAAGTGGTAGCAAAATGGATTCTTGAAGGTTGTACTGACTCAGTTTGACGGCCTATGTGTCAGTTTAGCTCAGTTTAATGCTGTTAAATTTGGATTGTCCAGAGTATTATAAAACCACACCACTACTCGGCTGCTGGGGAAAAAATGTTAAAAATAACAAGTGAGGAAGATTCAATAAGCAGGTTCAGAAAGCACTACCATTTCCAAACTCTGCTTTTTTTACACTTAACTATTACACGACAGAGATTTGAGGTGCTAATGCTCATATAACTAAGCAACCACTGAGATGCCTGACGATTCTCGCTTGGATATTTTATACTGGAAAGTATTTCTGTATATTCAGAGCTACTGGGTAAAGAGATGAGGTTAAAGTAAATCAGAAAAACAGACAAGACGTTGGTCCCCAAAAAGCCCCACTGGATGTTCACCCAATGAAGCAGCCAGGCTGGATTTCAAATCTGAAGAACGAAATTCCTTGCAAATCAACATCTCAATTAAAACAAGGTGCATTTCATCGTCGACCCTTAATTCCAGTTCTAACAATTGTCGCTTCTGGTTACACTGGGGCTCTGAGAGTCAAAAATGTGCAGAGTGTATAAAGTGTTCTCCACCCGTTTCGTTCGCTACTAAAGTCATGACCTCTCTCTAACCAACCAGTTATTGTAGTGCTATTGAAGGGACTAAAGACTTTCCCCAGATCTTTCGCTAATAAACCAAGTGATTCCTTGGATAAGATGACTCGACTAGTTACTTTACTCCAACGTGGTAAGACTTTTTCACCAATATCAGACAGTGGGATAGCATGAAACAGAGGGCAGCATCTGATTTTGAGAGAGAAAAATTCCTTTTGCCAGTGATGATTAGCCATCTGAGTGCTCTTCAGTAGGAAAAGGACCCTTAGAAGGTGAAGGATCTGCTCATGCTGATTTAGGTTAGTCCTTCGCTGCAGGGGATGGTGTCCCAAATCTTCTTCCTGGGCCATACAGGTAAAAGAGAAAGGCATCATCTCCCCGTCCTCAACGCTCTGCACTGCAGTAATCCAAAGTAAGTGGTGGAATGTTTTCTGATTGTAACGAAAGACATGATTTAATGAATCTCAATGTGAACCTGCAAGAAAGTAAAAACACAGGAAAATAAACTGGTTATCCTTAAAACCATAAAATTAATCAATTTTGATAGCTTTATCTGAAACCGAACTGACCAGTTAAGGGACCTGTTTAGATTACAGAAACTTTGATGTGGGATATGACCATAAAGTATAATTTACAGGTACGGTATGAGTGAACCTTTATTGTCAAAGTACAACAACATGCATATTTTGAGTTTGGCTGAGATTGGCCAAAAGGTGGTACCTTGCTCAATAGTAGCTACTGTGAGAGAGATCTCGGAGTCCTAGTGGACAATCACTTAAATATGAGCCAGCAGCGTGCTGCAGCTGCCAAAAAAAAAGCCAACACAGTGCTAGGCTGCATTAACAGAGGGATAGAATCAAGATCATCTGAAGTGTTAATACCACTTTAAAACGCCTTGGTAAGGCCACACTTGGAATACTGCATCGTTTTGGTCACCACGATGTAAAAAGATGTTGAGACTCTAGAAAGAGTACAGACAAGAGCAACAAAGATGATTAGGGGACTGGAAGCTAAAACATATCAAGAACGGTTGCTGGAATTGGTTATGTGTAGTTTAATGAAGAGAAGGGTGAGGGGTGACATGATAGCAGTGTTCCAATATCTCAGGGGTTGCCACAAAGAAGAGGGAGTCAAGCTATTCTCCAAAGCACCTGAAGGCAGGACAAGAAGCAATGGATGGAAATTGATCAAAGAGAGAAGTAACCTAGAACCAAGGAGAAATTTCTTGACAGAACAATTAATCAGTGGAACAATCTGCCTCAAGAAGTTGTAAATGCTCCAACACTGGAAGTTTTTAAGGAGAGACTGGACAACCATTTTTCTGAAATGCTAGGGTTTCCTGCCTGAGCAGGGGTTGGACTAGAAGACCACCAAGGCTTCTTCCAACATCATCAACATCATAATATAATGATGATGATGATGATGAAGAAGAAAATAAGCAGGAATCACCCCTGTGGTCTCATGTTGCCTATCTGAGGAATCAAATAAGTTTATTACTTTGAACTGTAGATAGATTGAACTAACATTTGGTGAAAGAATCCAAGGCCATAAAGTATTATTTAATCTGCATTTGATTCAACAAATTAAATCATGATTTTTATAATCCTGTTTCAGCACAGCATGGTTTAAATATTTTTTTTAAAAAATGACTTTTTTATGTTTGTTGATGTTTTCCTACCCGTATATTATTTTGATACTATTATTCATTATTAAGGGCATTCCCATTTTAGAGGAAAAAGTAAAATATACATTTTGGGTATAATCACTTGTTAATGCATAGATTATACAGTAGGCAGATTTAAATTAAACCCAAATCATCTCATAGAACTGCTTTAAGCAAATAAAAACCCATCAACTACACTAGAACACCACCACAGCCCCTTTTAAATTTTATGGCTCAATAAAACAAGATACTTCAATTGATCTAACTTATTCTGAAATCTGTTTGATTTTACCTTAGTCTGGTATGTAAATCAAGCTACTTATTCAACGTAATTAAAACAAATCAGAATCTAAAGAAATGGAGCAACATATACAAATAGTCCTCTCTTCACTGGGAACTCCACTGCTAAGCAATATTGTTGCAAGGCAGATGACAGTGGCAACTTACAACACTAATTCCAACAGTTCAAGTTGTTGTTAGGCAAATCCTACGCGGTTGCATTGTCCCATAGTTACATAACCATTTGCAATCTCCTGCTGGCTTCTCCATTGAAAGGAGGCTTGTCAGAAGCTGGCAGTGAAGGTTGCTAATGGCAATCACAACTGCAGGATTTGTGACGTTATAATGGCAAGCCTTGCTGCCAAACGTTTGAATCACAAAATGACAGTGAGGACACTGACAGTTTCAACTATGAAAACCCAATGCAAGTACTCCTTGTTCCGCATCGTCATAACTTTGGTCACTAAACAACGGTACGTTAAGCGAGGACCATCTGTAAGTAATAGCAGTACTAATAAACTGTGAAGGATGAACTTTATTTTACACAGCATTCTACGGCGTCAACAACAAGCACGCACTATCCAACTTTTCATAAAACCAGGTAATTGTACTTCAGAAACTTATTTTTCTCTCTCTTCTAGTACTCTTTATCTTTTACGCCAAAATTAGACTGCTGCAATTTAAAATCTTTTGCACTTTGTTGAATGTGGCATTTGCCACTATCCAATAAAACTAAATACCAGAACATTAGCATCCGACAATTGCTTGTTTAGACCAATAAGGCTCCAAAGTGATCTGTGGTGTCACACTTCAAAGTTATTCTGGAACACCTTTTCTTAAACACATTAAATGGAACATTAAAGCATATCCAGATTTAAGGGACTTGTTTTTGGACCAAGATGATTACGATTTTCATCATAAGAACAACACATTATAGAGAAATCTACGAACCAAAGAGAAATCAATTTTAAGAAACTGAACGAGTTCTACCTGCATAATGTTAAAGTTTCATATCCCAAAATCAAATATCACCTGTTGCCTTCAATTGTTAACATACAGAAAACAGTAGTGCAGCAATGTTGGGAAGATCAGTAAGATGTACAGAACTGCCTTTTACCAGCTGGTAGTATTTGTAAAGGACGCTGAGCTTGTCGATCAGAAGGTCAGCAGTTTGGCGGGTCGAATCCCGAGTGCCGCGTAACAGAGTAAGCACCTGTTACTCGTCCCAGCTTCTGCCAACCTAGCAGTTCGAAAGCACGTAAAAATGCAAGTAGAAAAATAGGGACCACTACGGTGGGAAGGTAACAGCGTTCCGTGCGCCTTTGGCGTCTAGTCATGCCAGCCACATGACCACGGAGACGTCCTCGGACAAGCGCTGGCTCTTCGGCTTTGAAACGGAGATGAGCACCGGCCCCTAGAGTCGGAAACGACTAGCACGCATGTGCGGGGGAACCTTTACCTTTACTAGTATTTGTCCATCTACTGTAGGGTGACCTACAGAAATCCAGATGTTTATGAATTACAACTCCGAGTACTTCTAGAAGCATGGTCAAAGCATATGTGTAATTATATAACAACTGAAGGCCACAGATTGCCTATTAAGCTAGTGTAATGGTCTGCTGATTTGCTGGTTAATCAATCCTTTCGTAGGATTACATCTGAGATATTTAGCATTCACAGCATTTAAATCCTGTTCTATGGGATCATCCAAGGATCACATAACTGGGAACAAATCAGTGTAACCTGGAAAGTTCAACCAAAATATGTTTCACAAATGATAACTAAGAGTTCCAAAAAATATATTTGTTGGAAGAGAGAGTTCACTATTAACTCATCTATGTTTTGAATTTTGGGTATGCAACAGTTCAAATCCAACGAGAGAGATGACTGACATTTGCTTTTCTCACTTTAATATTGGAATAGGAAACAAGCTGCGCTATTCTTATCCATTTACTCAATCCAATTTTCTAGAACTACACAACACAATTACTCATAAAACTAAATGGCCAGGCAAGGAGTGGCTGTTTTGTGGCTTAGTGTATTGGGTTAACACAGGGGTCGGCAACCTGAAAAAGCAAAAGAGCCACTGGGAACCGGTTCCATCACACATAAAAAAAAGTGGGAGCCGCGCGCGTGCATCCACGCACGCGCATGCGCATAAAACAAAATGTCCAAGTCACGCTGCTAGGATAGTCCAGAGGAAAATACAGTAAATGCGTTACGCACATGTTTGTTCAGTGAATCAAACCGTGAGACTAAAAAAATGAGAGGTCGCGGGAGCCGAACACCCACCCCCTCCCTTAAATGCCATGTTTAAAATATATGAAACCATTAGCAGAAGTGGAGTGGTGGGAAGATATTGTCATTGCGGGATCAGCGAATTTCCCTCCGTGTAAATTGGAACTGACGTAATGTTTCCCCCCCACCTCCCCTTCTCCAACTTCGCCGTCTGAACAGACGGAAGGAACCACATGGTTCAGGCAACGGTCTGATTCTCGCGGTACTTAAACCCCCCCACCCACCTCCTGTCCCAAGTTAAGCCAACACGCTTCATCTTGTAGCTGGGCTCTTTTAAGTTAGCAGATCACGTGTATCCCAAACCGCGGCGAAGTAGATCCCAGCAGATTTGGGATAGGATTGAGGATGGGATGGTGGTAGGGGTTTTTATAAGAATCGCCGTTTCTCCCCCTCCCCCCCAGTAAACTCGCGGAAAGGATTTGAGGGGCTTATTCAACCCAGCAATGAGTTATTCGAAGCGGGAGCTGCATCGATCTCAGAGGAAGCGGAAGGGGAACAAGATTTGAGCCACCTGGCCGCTACGTGAGCGGCCGAAAAGGGGGAAAAAACTCGGTCTCTCTCCGGCGGGCCAGGGAGCGGCTGGTGGCGAGGACTCCACCAATGGAGAGAGGCCGCCAACCTGACTGTAATAATCCAAGAAGTGGCGTCTGAGGAGATTCCTCAAGCGGGCCGCAAGGCTATTGACACAAACTTTCTCAACGGTGTTTATAAGCGCTTCAGGCAGAGAAATCCCGGCGCCTGAAGCATTTTATATTCTCTCTTCCTTCCACTCTGCCCGGCCCCCCCACACCCTCCCGACGATTTCTTTTATTTTTCCGTTTTTGTTAAATTAGCGATTCTTAGGACTGCTTAGGAAGCGAAGCATTGAGGGAGGTTTCCCCTCGCCTCCCCACGTTTATGCTGCATCTTGGGAAGAGCTGCTCTACCTTCTCTTCGGTTTAGCGCCGGTGTTTGACAGTCTTGCCCTCCCTTCCCCCCCCCAAAAGCCGTTAGCCAGCGCATAAAACAAAAACGTTTTGTTTTTTGCGCATGCGCGTGTGTGGATACACAGGCACAGTTCCACTTTTTTATGTGGACGCACCTGCACGCCAGCGGCAACGGGTCTCCGTGGTGACGGGCGCTGGGTTGCGGCGCCGCCTTCAGCCCGGGTGCCGCCAGAGCCACCCCCGGGACCTCCAAACTGCCGCCCGAACACCCGTTTGGAGACCTGCTGGTGCCGGTTTAGAAAGCTGCCGCGGGATGCGGCAGCTTTCCAAACCGACACCAGCAGGTCTCCAAACGGGTACCGCCGCTGCCCATTCCAAGAGGTGCGCGCGCAGCTCTCCAAACCTTTGGAGTGGTGCGCACGCACCTCCAGCTGTTCCGAGAGGTGCGCGCGCAGCTCTCCAAACCTTTGGAGTGGTGCGCGCGCACCTCCTCCCATTCGGAGTGGTGCGTGAGCACCGGGCAACTGGGAGCCGCAGGAGACGGCTCAAAGAGCTGCATGCGGCTCCGGAGCCGCGGGTTGCCGACCTGTGGGTTAACACAACCCTAAAGGCCTCAAAGAAAGAGGGGCTCTTATCATTTTTGAAACAGCTTAATCTGAACCCCAATTTTGTCTTGAGATCTGCTCTTAGTCTTTGGACTAAACCAAGAAATGTATAAACCTAATTCTGAACACTTAAATGAGTGTGTAAATGAGTGCATACATCTTTATTTACATTCATTAGCTCAGCTAGGTTCAAGTAAAATTCATGTTTCTTCTGTCCTCAGTGGAACCAATACAATGCTTCCTCCTCCAATTGTTCTCTCCTCACGAAAACCACCTTACGGGGTAGGCTGGACTGAGAAAGAATACCTGGCTCAGCGCTACCCAAAGAGTATATTTGGGGCTGAGAATGGATTTTTAAAATCCAGTCTTTCCCATTTGGAAATTAAAAGAGGGTTGTAATCAGTGGTGGAATTCAGCCAGTTCGCACCACTTTAGCAGAACCGGTAGCTAATTTTTTGTTGCCCAGACCCAGAATGGACTTCCGGAAGCAGCCTCCACACAGAGAACTGGTTGTTGACATATTTGAATCCCACCACTGGTCGTAATATGTCCCTTTTGTCATATCCTGCTTTTATATTATTACTGTCATTTCTCTGTATGATAATTATTTAGTTGCTAGTCACTGAAGTTCTAGGGTTGGGCAGAATGTACACATTCGTAAGTAAAACATAATCTAATTCCCCTTCAGGATGTTGCAGGAAATCACTCCAAGGGACTTACCTTTTGGTTTGATACATCATGAAGATCTGCAATACAGAGTTAATTCAGAAAACCATGGAGGTAGGCATAGGTAAGCATTACAATCAACATGATTTACTACCTTCTAATTTAGGCCAGGTGAGCTTAATCCTCAGCAGCTACCTTCACAGCGCACAAACCTTTGATGATATTTAACCTTGGTTTGTTTTCAGGTGGCTTTGCGCGGTAGGCAAACTCCCTTTTAATTAGTTAATAAATCATTTTATATCGGATGAACCCACGAGGTATGGTAACTCGGCAACCAAGCTTAAGTGTGTTGCCAATTAGGCAGGGCAAACCCAGATAGCAAGGTTAGTTAAGCCACAGTAAGCCATTATTTCACGTCGCTGCATCCATCTCTTAAGTTTACCTTTGGTTGGGCGGCGAGTCCAGGAATCTCAGCTTGCTGATAAACCATGTTTGTGAAGGGAGTCAAATATAAAATTTACAAATAAGTAAAGCCGGCAGAGGCTGACCTAATGTGGGCAGCCCTTCATGGTCTTATGATGATTTCTGCCCACCCCAAAGAAAAGCTCACCTGTAGCCTGACGTTGAACATCATCGAAGCCACGAGGTACAGGTAAGGGAAATTGATGCGGAGCTTCCAAGCCAAGTCGAAGAAGATGAGGAGGGTCCGCGTCAGCCCTTTGCAAAAGATGCCGTAGGTGCGGGCGGTGGCCGACTGGGAAAGCCGGGCAGCCAAGGAGGACAGGAGCAACGACGTCGCCGCCGCCGCCATCGACGCCCACACACACACAAACACACACCTGCCGAGCCAGGCCTCGTAAGCTCCGCCCTCCGCACGCACTGGCCGAGACCCGGATGTCCATGGAACGAAGGAGCGCAGCCGAAGGGCTAAAAATCAAGTCACTCGCGCTGTCGCTGACAATGACGCAGGGTTCCTGCGTCAAGACCAGGGGTGGGCAACCTTGCCTCTTTTATGACTCGCGGACTTCAAGTCCCAGAATTCCTGAGCCAGCCATGGCTCAGTTTGGATACCTCTCCTTTTCCCCTCAGCGTGGCTGGCTCAGGAATTCTGGGAGTTGAAGTCCACGAGTCATAAAAAGAGCCAAGGTTGCCTACCCCTGGTCAAGACGCACAGCTTCACCTCGACCAATCCGGGCTTTTCTATAAGGATATCTTCCTCTCCTTTCCCCCCCCCCCTCCGCCCGGCTTTTCCACTCTGCTTCTTAATAAGGAGCTTTCCGCTTTGGTGTTTTGTCTTTAAATCTTAGGACAACAACTTTGACCATGGTTACACAATCGCTTATCAATTTCAAACCGCACGCTGCTTTTGGGAATCAGGCCAGGGTGTGATTTCCCCCTTTATCTTTAGTGCACAACGCTGGCTGCAAACAAGGGCAAGGGGTTGTGGATGATTGGGTTTTGTTACCCTCTGGTCCTTGGTGCAGCTTGGGAGGGAGCAGAGTGGCCATTTTTCATTGGCCACTGCTTATTTTTCATTTTTCATTGCTAAAGAGCAGTGTTTTATCTTAGCGATCAGAATTTAGCGTTACATTCAAACAGCAAACTTCACGTGTAGGTTTTCATGAGCCAAAACGTATATAGGAATATGTATTTGTTTCCAACAATATGAATTGCCGTTTCTCATCAAACCCTTCGGTGGGGAGGTCAACTTAGAGAAGGGCAAAAATTCTCCACCCAATTTTAGATAATTGTAGGCATAGCGTACAGTGTAAATCTTGGGACGATGGCTTCAGAATCTAAGCTATTTAATACAAAGCAGAATTGTTCTCAGAAGCTGATCCTTTCTGAGGATTTTAGGCACATCATCATGTGAAAAAGGCATACTGGAGAACGTTCCCCCACAGGTAGCTTTAACACAATCAGACTGTATGAACAAACACTACATATGTTTTTACAATGATACTAATAGATAATGCGTGTAGTTAACAAAACATACATAACTGCAGCTGTAAGGAATTGACTTTGAAATGATAAACCCAGCAATGCTTTCTCTGTAGTCAATGAATGCAGACTTGGAGAAATGCCATTAGTAATTCTGTATGGACCAGTCCAATTTGCTTGAAAAGTATGCACCTTGCACTTTAATTTTGCAATGTGTAATTCTGGAATTGTATAATTGTTCATTTTTTCTACCTAAAAAGGTCCAAAATCTCTTTTCCTATGCTCAGAGACTACATCTAATTTACATCTGAATTGTAAGAAAATACATTAACATAAGTGCATTCAGTTAGTTACACCACTTTGTTTTGTGCTGATCGCACAACAGTTCATCTAACTTTTCTTTTAATTACTCTTGACAAACTAATGTGCCACTTGGCAAACATTATAAATCAATTATGCAAGACTTATGAGAGTTCTGCTTGCTGGTTTAGCTTGCAAACTGTGTGAACTTTTACTTCAGCATCACTTCTTTTTTTCTCCAATTCTTTATTAACAACAGTCTCCTATCCCTTCTTGGCACATTTTCACTCTTTACCATCTGCAGTATATTATATACTCAGCAGCTTCATCGTTGCTCAGATCTGAATCACAACCATTTCTATTGAAATAACTCGATAGCTCATGACTCTTGTCATCTACAACTTTGGATTCCCCCTTGCCCACTAAGGAACCAGACACCCCCCCCCTCTCCATCCCCCATGGAATCAGATAGGTCTCTATATCCAATGGTGTCTGCAATAATAAGTTCCCACTATTCACAGGGGAGCGGGGGCCCAGAGCCCCAGTTTTTTGCACTCCAGAAGTCCTTGCTCATCAGATTTAAGAAATAGATTGTCATAGGAAACAGGCCCAGAAGAATGGTGATTAATCCCTGATGGTGTTGTTCCTCAGGCCCTGAGGCTAACTGCATGAGGGCCCAGTCAGGTTACCAGGGCCTAGATCCTGGTAGGATGTCACTCCCAAGACATGTCAGTAGTTTCTGTGATAAGCTAGACTTGAGAAACAAACATGCCAATGTCCTTAAGTGAGCTAGCCTATTTAAGAACAACTGCAACAGACTGCCCTTCAGTTGACTGTATTTGTCCCCTTAACGACCCCGGATTAAATCTGTCAGGCCTGTACCACACATGGACAAGCTATGAGCATAGATGTGATCTGACCAAGCTTTTGGTGGTATATCTGCTGTCTGTCACAATGAACAGAAAAGTTTCAGCTTCAGGGGCTGCCATTCTGAAACTTACATCTCCCCCCAAAAAGCTCAAATTTTAAATTTTGCTCATTTATGGTTCCAGCTGTGGGCATGGGGGTTACCTTTGCTTTGATAGTGGTTTCTGCAGCCCTAAGTAGTGATGACTTGCGTGGTGCCACGATGAGGCCTAACAATGGGAAGTTAGTAAAAATAATAATTTAGTTTTTGATTTGAGGGTTGTTCCAGGTACAACCCATATAAATTTCATGAGGATCTCTTCCTCCTGAAATAAGCCTTTCAAAAACTGGGGTGACCCCTTTTGGCCACCATTCCTAATATTGTTACCCTTGTGATCTGGTCATTGAATCTCATTTGACCTCTCTGAGGGAGAAGCAACTTTCAAAGAAAAATAGGAAAGAGCCATTCCAGAGATAGCTGTCTACAAAGTCCAGATGCATAACCATTTTCCAGCTAAAGGTTTTGGCTCTATTCCCAAAGGTACCTGAACCAAAAGAAAGTATAACTACAATTAAACATTATCAGATATATGCTGCCAGTTAACTGAATTTCCGCAGTGAATTTTTAGTAAATAAAAATAAGAGTGCTGCAGAAACATTCAGGGACCAATGGAGAAAGGTTTGGAGGCCACAAAAGACAAGCTAGCCTAGTTTTGGTCTGTGGAGAAAAGAGAGGGCTTGTCTGTTCTCTCTTTGCAGCATTTGCAGAGCCTTGGTGGTGCAGTGGTTAGAATGCAGTTCTGCAAGCTACTTCTGCTGACTGCCAGCTGCCAGCAGTTTGATTCTCATCGCCTCAAGGTTGAGTCAGCCTTCCATCCTTCTGAGGTAAGTAAAATGAGGGCCCAGATTGTTGGGGGCAATATGCTGACTCTGTAAACTGCTTAGAGATGGCTGTAAAGCAGGGGTCCCAACCCCCGGTCTGTCAACCGGCACCAGGCTTTGCAAACAAGTGAAGCCCCATCTGCTGGATGCAGGCAGCAAGTGAAACCAAGCCCCCTCTGGTCCACGAAAAAATCTTTCTCCATAGAACCGGTCCCTGGTGCCCAAAAGGTTAGGGGCCTCTGCTGTAAAGCACTGTGAAGCAGTATATAAGTCTGAGTCTATTTCGTTATTATCTGATGCTTCCAATTCAGTCTTATTCTGATAGGTTTTATTTCCCTTTCATTATGTTACAGTGTTCTGGGAGCATCACAGAAACATGGCTTCTAAAGATGAAAAAAGCATTATTTGTATCAAGGGGAATGATTGGAATGAGGGAAATTTCTTTCAAGAAAATACACACTGCACTGGTTAGGGTGTCTCCTGCCAAATGTACCAAGTAGATCCACAATGTCCTCCCATGGAAAACAGTCTTCTTCTATGTCTAGATCAAACTTTAATTTGTCAGAATAAAGCCACCTTCTTGACTTTGTCATTGGCAAAAAATAAGTCATTATTGGTATATCTTTCTGGTACTTGCCAACTTACCAGCAGATGGGCTGGGCTCTGTTTCTCTCCATTTTCACATATAGCATGTGGTTATATGCTAAGAGCCTCCACTTGAGCATATTGGTTTTATATTTAGGTACTCCAACTCCCAACCAATTCAGATTGGGCCTCATTTTTACAGCATGAAAGCCCGGAAGACTTGTTATAATTTTTGCAATGTAAACAGTCCAGTTATCCAGATTTAATAAGCATGACACCTACTATAAACTGACCCACTGCTTCTTTTAAAATGGAACTCTAAGCCTTCCATTGTAAAATGTAGGCTTAGTTCCTTAGAAAACTGATTAACCATAGTACATGATGAAGCAGTTAATGAAAGAACTGTGGTCATTATAAATCATGGGTAATATGGCTGTTTCATAATGTAGAACTATCCTTGTTCCTTGCTACAAGAGAATACATTTGTACCTTCCTATCAGTTACTAAGCATAAATCACATTAAAGTTGTCAGTTTAATAAAAAATACAATATTAACTTAAAACATATGTACAGACTAATTAAAACAGGCAAGAAGCCCCTCCCCCCATTTGATAACTGGTGCCCACTGGATCCTTTGGCCTGTAGATCAATTCTGGGGAGTTCTATCTGTAAGCAAAGCCCCAAGTGAGAAAGCCTGAAAACCTGCAGTAGGTCATAAGTTCTTAGACAAAGTTGTAGATTATTAATATCTCGAATATAGGCAGTTTGAACTATCAAAGCATGATTTGTTTTAAAAAAAGGAAGCAGACTAAAAACCTAGTCAACATGGCAAGATCAGAAAGGAATAACGATGAAGTATAACTGAATTGAAACTAAGGAAAAAACAAATTATGAGTAAGCAAACATTTAAATGAAAATGGAAATAGAGAAGGGAAAAATAAAAGATAAAAACAATGTTTAAGTAGGCCACAATTTGAAGAATTTGCTGGAAAGCCAATTATTTGATGACTATGTTTCCAGAGGCTTCTAGCTAATCCAGCTGGGGGTTTTGCCAAGGGAGGACACATCTTGAGGGCTCTCTCAACATCTAAAGCTGATGGCACCATTTTGAAGGCCCAGGGGGCCCTTATCCATTCACAGACTATACCATCATACTACATAAACTCATTTATTACCCTACATCACTTGGGCGCATAGATGAATCAGGAACAATACAATATTACAAACAACATTATTAACCTGCTTGGAAAACTCATTTTATTTCACTGACACTATTAATCTCATCAAACAGCTGACTTTTTTAATTTAAATCACATACATATAACTTGTTCTATAAATGTATTGGCTTTGACATTTCTAAGGCCTATAATTCTGAATTCAATTTCTGTGGCCAGAACAATAATAAAAAAATCTTAACTATGCAGTACTGAAAACAAAAGTTTACCTTAACCTCTTAGAAATAAATTTACACGTTCTCTCCTAAGTAGTTGGGAAATATTCCCCTCCCCCCAACCAAATCAGACAAAAACCACAATTGCATTTTTAAAAACTTATAAAACAGAGTTTCTTTCAAAACAAAAAATATTTGAACTACAGAAAAGAAACTGTATTTTTAGTTTTGTTGAGCTATACTTACAAGGTAGTTAGGATTATACATACTACATATTTGTCTGTATTTGATATTTCAAAATAGCTTCATGATTTACACTTCAGCTAATTTTGATGAAGCACTTTCTTTTCTCTTTAATACTTTATGTGTACAGTATCTTTTGCTGAAAATGTGTGCAGTCAATATTAGGCTGTTCTCAAATATCATGTATGATTCACTAGATTCTTATATAAATAATAAATCCAGCCTGTTGCTCATATTTGCACCCTTCTTCACTATGATTGTTAGCTGTTAACTAGTTTTCACTTAATTATGCCATCAGTTGGATTGTTTGGTCCTTTTGGCAACTGTAATGCAACATAGTCTGAGGGGCACTAGGATGACAGCCCGTAAATTTAGCTCAGTTTAGATCGCTCAGATGAGATTCATCAGTTTTATCTCAGCTCTGTGCAAGACAGGCGAAGCTCTGAACTATTGGGGTGAGTGGCTTGAACCCTGATTTTTGTTTTATTTGAAAATATATTTCCAGTTTCCAACAAATGTATTCTCTGTCTCTTAAATTACAAGAGTCGAACTGTGTTCTTTGCTTTTTTTGAATAAGGATTTAGAGATGGGTCACTGCATGCAATGCAGATGAACACAGATCTGTTGGTTATGGGCGATACTACATTATTTAACTGTAATCACCATCAAACAGAATGTGGTTCTGATCTTTATATTTTAGTTCTTGTTGCTCTCTTCAAAATAATCTGCTGAAATTATTATTAAATTACTGTTAAGTCTCAGATAAGGAGAAGAAACCCCCAAAGTATTCAATTTACAAGTTCTTGATATATCAAAACAAACAAACAAACCCAAGTATTAGAAAGACTGGATATACGGTATATGTCTTCATGTTTTAGGGAAAAATGAACATATAGAATAATAGAGTGGGACCACCCTTACTATAAATTTTACTATAAATTTCTCTTCTGGACTCATCCCAGAGAAACTGATCTGTGACATTACAGCAGAGAGAAGAAATATCCAATCTCTTCTGTGATTTCAGAATTTGAAATAAAAAATGGATATGAAGGAAGACACTAAAAGTAACATAGCAAACAAGCAAAAAAAAAAGAAACTTGTTATGTACTGGGCTCATTGGTAATACCATGTGGGTTGCTGGAGCAGCTAACTTGGCTCTCCAGCAACCCAGACTATAAGTCTCCAATGCTGCAATTGGCTATCACTAGGCGGCAATGGCTGACTCAAACCTATTGGCTGCCGCCTAGGGGCTAAACTATATATTGCGGCTAGTTGCAGCCTTTCTCTCAGTACAGATTCTGCGTGAAATAAACTATGAGTTGCCCTGTACTGTTACCTCGTTTTCATTCCTGCGCCAAAGAACCCGCTATTTAACAGAACCCATTTAAAGTAGCATCTAAGGCAGTTCATTTATTCTTTGCTGCTGAACAGGCAAGTGGCACTCGAGATAAAATTTCTCTGACTTTTAGGCAGTTTAGTTTGTATCTTAAATTAATTTAAGAAATATAACTAAAACAAACCAGTCCTGAATGCTAGAATTTGTAATTTGATATAAATTACCTTGTGTTGAAGTTGGTGCTAACTTCTTGTAGGAATAAGAACATAGTAATATCAAAAAATAAATTCTTACAAATTCTTACATATCATCACTGTTATCATTCAATTATATCATTCTGTGTGGCTAATACACTCATATAATATACCTACATTTTTAATTCTTATGTTGCATTGTTTGTAATAGTGATTTTGCAACAGCTCAGGAAGGCCTGAAAGAAGACATATAAACTCTAAATTCTAGAGCTAATTCTAAAATTGTATCATTACATTTGAAGAAATGGACCACACAAATACACACGATTGTTCCCCTTGTATTCTTATCCTAATTGTGTGTTAAAACTTCATCAGTAAAAGCTCATTTAATGATTTAGTTATGGATACTTCTTTGTCAGTTCACTGAAGTCACCAATATTAATTTCATTGGAATTTCCCATTGGACAATTTGCTACTTATTAAGCTGTGGAGGAATTTCCATCACGTATTTGAAAGGAATAAAACTAGTATTTCTAATTTCAGCTTCACCCTAATTGTTTTTGCTTAACAATGTGTTTTGTTTTTCAAATTAAGGGAAAAAACCCCTAGAAATGACTAGGAAGCAATGAGTAGCAATTACTGTCTTTGTATGTGTGTGTATTCCAATTATCTGTATGTACAATTCATAACACTGGAGATCTCTTACACATACAAGTGCACTGGTTATGAATAATGTCCAAGAAAGTGTTCTACAGTTCCAATGTTTTAAAAATCATCTTAACTGCACATGTTCTTCACACCAGCTCTGGATTTACACCATTTACAACCAGTAGCATAATCACACAAGTTCATCAATTTCTGGATAAGTATAATAATTGTCAAAAAGAAAAGCAATTGAGTAAAAGACATATTAATTGAGGCACAGTGGTAGTTCAGTGTATTTACCAGGAAATGACAAAAAACATAAAATACAGTCTAGAAAGCTGCATAGATATGGTCACAATATGAAATACATTATCAGCAGAATCTAGTGGTTTTACTTTAATTTATACCTGCTCTGTATTTGCACATTGAACTTAGCACTCCGAAGAGCCCTGCAGTTACTCTAGTTTCAATTAAGTCTAGGAAATGAATCCTAAGTAGATGCTTTTTGGGTCAACAGATGGGACTTTTTATTTCTTGTACTATCTGCCCTATCCCATCAAATGGAGGTTTTTCTCTTCCAATTTCTCCCTGAGCAGTCTTTCCCCTCCTTTCTGTGTACACAAATATATTTGGGCAGAGATGCAAATCACTTCTTTTTCCAAATAAGGATGCATGTTGTTTGGCCTACACATCGGTGGATTTTTGTCTCAGTCATCAATCCCTATATTCATGCAAATGCAAAGATGGAGCATGACTTTTTATATTATGTGTGCCTGGAAAATAGATGCGTATTTTGCATCAGCAGCCAGTTCTGACAGAACTCACTGACAACGGGATCGTTTCTATTAGTGATCCCAAGGACTTCAGCAGTGTTGTTCTTGGTGCTAAGATGCCAACTGATCACCTCTTAATTGTGTAGCTGTGTAGACAGCTGTAAAGAAAACCAATGAGATGCATATGGACAGTTGGAGGGATTTCAAAAGCCACTATCTGGGTAAGCAGCCATACCAGTTATAAATGGAAAAAAAACATGTTGTCCGTTCAACTGGGTCATTAGTTTCTTTCCTACCTATTTTAAAATAGATGTTTCAGGCCTTGATCAAATACACATTCAACATGTTTAAGTGCCAAGTGACTTATTTCCTATCCCTATTTGAAGAAATGAAAAGGAACACGCTATCGCTAAGGCTTTTCATAGAGACTGCCTGCGCAACAATGCAATCACAGTTTAGTGACTTAAGGTCAGTATCAAAATGAGGGTTAAAAGCACAACTGCAGTAAAGTTGTAAAAACAGAAAGTCGGAATTGATTTGGAATTCCTCCATCATTCAGGGTCTATGCAAAAAAGAAGCTTTTTTCTGTCTTTCTTCCTTTACAGGTTGTCCACAATGTTCCAGAGGAATACCTAGCAGCGTGTTTAGGTTAATGTACTTATTGGTGCCAAGTGAAAGCAATAATCTTCTAACTTTCCTGCTGTTTAAGAATAAGGAGGCAAGCCCTGGCCTACACAGGACTAATATATCTTCTAGCTCTTCTTCGGTTAGCAGGATATTGCTTCTTCTTTTCTTTTTCCTTCCTCCATGAGCCACTGTTCTTCAGTGACACATCCGGGTTGTCATCTCTTTCTGGAAAACAAAGGAACGTACGAAAAATAAATACCCATCAATGTAATAGACTATAAGTCCACACACTCGTCTATTTTTCTCTTCGAATTCCACTGCAGGCTTGTTTTGGTAAACTTCCCAAATTTCCACTCCTGTTTGTGCCCCTTAATGTTCAAGAGCAATAGGCTTGAAAAGCAATCATTTATTCCGGAAGACACCTCGCCTAAAAACTCTGAATACAGAATAACCCGATCCTTTTGATTTCTAACCCAATTCTACTTCATCCAAAATTAGGACTGTCTCTGAATGGCAAACAGGAAAAAGAGGGAGAATGTAATAGTTTGGGCTACAGAGGCTGAAGTGAAAAGATTGTGTAGGCTTGCAAATGTTTGTAATTCCAAAACTGAAGCAGATTTTTTCCCCTCCTTCTCTGAACAATTTAGTACCTATAAAGGCCAAACAACAGATTAATGGCTACAGAAACAAAGCTATTTATTAGCCCGCCCACCCTCACATTTCAAGGTCTAGTACTGTACTGCAGAAGATCAACTTAATAGTTAGCCCATTTATTATGAAATCTAGACTGCTGGCTTTTTTTAAAAAAAAATTGTAACAGTAAGTCCAAGCTTTTAACAATGCAGAGAAATGAACAAATGCTTTAGTAAACATTAATGGAGACATGCTAAATGTTTCACTTTAGTTAGATATTGTTTAGAAATTGAACTGATGCTTATTTTTAATTCTTGGAATGCTACAACTTAGGCTTCATGGAGAACAGAGGCAAGTCTCCAAACAAACCATAGGACAAGATAGCTCCAACCCAAAATATTGCTTGTTGAAAAGATGTCAACAGAATATATGTAACAGAGTACAGGTAGTCCTCAACTTACAACAATTCATTTAGTGATCATTCAAAGTTACAATGGCACTGAAAAAAGTGACTTATGTCCATTTTTCACAGTTATGATCTTTGCAGCATCAAAATGTGATCAAAATTCAGATGCTTGGCAATTGGTTCATATTTATGACCATTGCTGTGTCTCAAGGTCATGTGATCACCTTTGCTGACCTTCTGACAAGCAAAGCAATGGGGGGACCAGATTCACTTAACAACCTGGTTACTAACTTAACAACTGCAGTGATTCACTTAACAACTGAGGCAAAAAAGTTCGTAAAATGGGGCAAAACTCACTTAACAATTGCCTCACCTAGCAACAATAATTTTGGGTTCAATTGTGGTTGTAAGTTGAGGACAACCTGTACAGGGTTGCAAATCTTTTTGCTATGGTCAAGAAAGTATAGCAGGAATGGGAACTATTATCTCTCATGACCAAAAGGGAAGGAAGATTTAAATTATAGTTCTCCCACAATCTCTTTCAGTTGCAAATGATCCAGAAATAATTCTATAGAATTATATAGAAATTATTTCTATATAATTAAACAGAAATAATTATATAGAAATAATTCTATTTCTATAAGCTGCCTTCTACATCTTCAAAGCATTTGGAAGATATTGTAGAATCATCAACTGAAAGATAAAGAATTTGCTCATTTTTGTATTTCAGAATTACTTTCACAATCATTATAGCTCTATCACTCTTACGTGGTAAAGTGATTACCTGCCAGACAACAAAAAGTAGGCTATAAAAAAATAAATCCTGAAATTCTCAGGCCCAATCATTACAGACGTTATGGCCAAACTAAAATTTGAGTCAGGGACGTTCTCGCAATACTACTAATGCTTTTTAATTGCAACACTATGTAGGTTGCTTTGCAGAACTGGTTAGTGATTCTGAAGATTATGTTTTAAATTTCCTCTACCATGTCACCGAAAACCCTCTTGGTGCCTTGGTTTTCCCCCCTTGCAATCACAAAATATTTCATACCATTTTCATTCTAGCAATAAACGATATGGGATGTTTTAATATAACTATGTAACGGCAACTCTAAGCCAATCAAATCTCACAAAGCTATAATAAATTTTGAAATATAGGAATTAGCATAAAAAGTACAAAGCAGGAAACATACATCTGATCTTCAACATCTTAATTCAACACCTTTTCTTCCTTTTGTTTTTCTTCATAGAAAATCGCCCCTTGAAATGCTAGGCTAGAGAATATGCCTTCCCTTAGTTTCAAGTCACTGTGTTCCTTGCACAACAGTTATAGAGAGAAGAGGAACATGTGCCTGTGGGTCCTAAATACCGTCTGCTACTAAATTGGTATACAGGTAGACCTTGACTTACAACCACAATTGAGCCCCAAATTGCTGTTGCTAAGTGAGATAGTTGTTAAGTGAATTTTGCCCCATTTTTCAACCCTTCTTTCCGAAGTTATTAAGTGAATCACTACAATTATTATGTTAGTAACACGGTTGTTAAATGAATCTGCCTTTCCCATTAACTTTGCTAGTCAGAAGGTTACAAAAGGTGGTCATATGACCCCAGGACACTGCAACTATCATAAATACATGCCAGTTGCCAAGCGTCCAAATTTTGATCACATGACCATGGGGATGCTGCAACAGTTGTAAGCATAAAAGAATGATCATAAGACACCTTTTTTCAATGCCATTGCAACTTCGATGTTGAGAACTACCTGTATGTGCACACTCTAAACATGATCAGAAGCTTGAGGTATAATTCTTAAACCATTGGAATGTCTGTAAGCCAGGGGTCTTCAAATTTGGCCCTTTTATGACTTGTGGACTTCAACTCCCAGAATTCCTCAGCCAGCGTGCCTGGCTGAGGAATTCTGGGAGTTGAAGTCCACAAGTCATAAAAGGGTCAAGTTTGAAACCCCCTGCTATAAGTGAACAGCAGGCTCTCATAAATATGTATTTCCCTGAAGAAAGAACTTAGAGCAGACATGTCAAACACAAGGCCCGGGGGCCAGATCCGGCCCGCGAAGTGGTTTCATGTGGCCCGCGAAGCCATCCTGGAAACAGTGAGGGAACGGCCCCCACTGCCTTGGCCCTGACCCAGAGACCCTCCTTCTGTCAGAGACCCTCAGATCTGTCCCACTCCTGCCCAGGCCCCCATAGGCACCCTTGATGCGAACGATGTAGAGCTGGCCATGCCCACCCAGTAGGCCATACGCACTCTAGCCACGCCCACCCTGGCCATACCCACCCGGCCCCCTGAGGGCAACCGCAATGCTGATGCGGCCCTCAATGAAATTGAGTTTGACACCCCTGACTTAGAGAGACCCTAATGATAGTAGGCCAATAGGTCAGCAGGGAGTAGGAAATAATATTAGATCAAATAATAGTCTAGATGCAGTGTCCAACACATTATCCTAATCTACTAAGATGGCAGCTCTATCATTGTATATGATAAAGTGGTTATTTGCCAGATGACAAAAGTAGGCTACAAATAAAATAAACCCTGAAATTCTCAGGCCCAAATGTTTGCCTGGTATAATTTAACAGATTTGTTCAGGTTTCCTGAGCTTTCAGATGCAAATGTAAAGTTTCAAAGTACGGACTCAGTGCACACACATTCAGTTTACATTCTCAGGCTCTCTGGAATGATATAATATCCACAAACAAGGGGATATTGTTTAAAAATTTTCCTTCATCAAACATATGAGGTTAACTGTTCAAATAGTCTGGCCACAAAGTAGGAGTCTGCTTTCCAATTACTTCTTGTTTCACATCGGTTCTGCAAATATGACTTAAATTACAGTAATTACAGATAACCAAGCAACCTTTAATCTAATGCAATCTACAGAATACAACATGCAAGTTAATGCTGATTGCATTGAAAGCTAAAATTGAAACCTAAACTCACGCGAGGGGAATTTCTTCTGCTTGCACCATATTTCAGTAAGATGATGTGCAGAATTTTTTTATACTATATATAAGAAACACTGATTTTTCTTGAGTTTGAACATAAAATAAATTATTTGACTTTAACACAATCAGCTCAGTTCTGGAATTTAATTCCACAGCAAATTAAATTTAGTCAAAGAGATGTAAAAAGGATCCTAAGAATATTAACAGAAAGTATTCAAAGTGAACAAGGGGAAGTGATGAGATCACATTAATTTTATCACTTGATGCAAAAAAGCTTGTACAGGCCCAGTACAGGTAGTCCTCAACTTACAACAGTCATTTAGTGACTATTCAAAATTACAACAGCACTGAAAAAAGTTGACCATTTTTCACACTTATAGCTGTTGCAGCACCCCCATGGTCACGTGTTCAAAATTTGGCCGCTTGGCAACTGACTCATATTTATGACCATTGCATTGTCCCAGGCTCATGTAATCACCTTTTGCGATCTTCTCACAAGCAAAGTCAATGGGGACACCAGTGTCACTTAACAACCATGTTACTGCAGTGATACACTTAACAATTGTGACAAGAAAGGCCATAAAAATGGGGCAAGATTCACTTAAGAAATATCTCATTTAGCAACAGAAATTTGGGCTCAATTGTGGTCGTAAGTCGAGAACTATCTGTACATTCTGCTAATGAGGCAACAGAAAAACAAGAGCCAAATAAAGAATTACAGAAGCTTAAAATACTTCAGCCTGTTATGTCATGCAAGGTAGAGAACTTGTATAAGCTCCGTAAGATATAAAATTACTTTATACTGTGAAAGATAATTGAACTGTCTAGTCGAGGAACTTGTTGTCACTGCAAAGCTCTACAGCAGCTAGAAGTCCTATAGGTTTTGCTGTCTGGGATCCTTTAAGGATGATAAGTTGCTGCATTTTAGATAATTGTCTTAGTTGTGAATTTGTAACATCAGAGACCACCCTTAGTGTGAAGAATTATATCAGAATGTATAGTCCAGAGGCCAGGATGAATTTGATAAAACCAAAAGAAAAAATATAAATAAATATTGCAAAAATTATTTATACCCACACACAGGTTTTTTAACACAGCTAGTAACAAATCTGATTCTTTTCAGATTATCAAAACTTGCACAAGACAATTTTAAATTCTTTCTTTTTTTTATTATTAGACTGTGTGTGAACATACACACATACAATTTGAGCAGAAGAATCAGATTAAATATAAGGAAGAAAAACAAAAAACGGAGATTTTTTTTTAAAAAAACACCTGGACAGAAATCAAATACTTACCAAAGGTTCTAGTTCCTTACGGTCTATGAGATTGAGCTCTGTGACAAAATAATAAAAGTGCTTGTAACAGGTATTGACGTGGGCTTCAGCTCCCATGATAATGATGCGGTCAAAATGATGAATGTACACATGTACAAACACCCTAAACAGCCTGCACAGGATCTTTTTGCAGATCTGGAGGAAGTTTTTGGGGAATGGTACACCTGTGAATAGAGAAGAGATGATTGACATTTTTGTGAGCTGAAAGTATAAAGTTTTTCAAGATGTTTCTACTAATGAAACTGAGCATATATGTCCCCAAGATTTTTCAAAGTGAATGCACTGGCTGTTGAATTCTTTTCTCACAAAAGCTGAAACAATATCTACAATGTAATACAGGTAGTCCTCAACTTACAAGTTCATTTAGTGACGGTTTGAAATTACAACGGCACTGGAAAAAGTCACTTATGACTGTTTTTCACACTTACAACTGTTTTTCACACTTATGACCAGTGCATCATCCCCATGGTCATGTGATCCAAAAGATGCTTGGCAAATGACTCATATTTATGACGGTTGCAGTGTCTGGGGGGGTGTCATGTGATCACATTTTGTAACCTTGTGACAAGCAAAGTCAATGGGGAAGCCAGATTCACTTAACAACCTTGTAACTACTTAGCTACTGCTAAGCTTGTAAGCCGCCCTGAGTCTTCGGAGAAGGGCGGGATATAAATGGAATTAAAATAAAAAAAAATAAAACTAACTTTTAACAACTGCGGTGATTCACTTAACAACTGTGGCAAGAAAGGTTGTAAAATGGGGCAAAACTCACTTAACAAATATTTCAAATAAGTCAAGGACTACCTGTATTTTCAGTGCTAGAAGAATATTGATTTATTCTCTCAGGAATCGATTTATTTCCTCTCTTCCTTCCTCCCTCCCTCCCTGAAATTATATGCCCACCTATCTCATATAATATTGTATACCTTTTAATGCAGGGGTCTTCAAATTTGGCCCTTTTATGACTTTTATGGCTGAGGAATTCTGGGAGTTGAAGTCCACAAGTCATAAAAGGGCCAAGTGTGAAGACCCTTGTTTTAATGCATAATAATAATTTTTGCCAGTGGTTGTTGTTTCAAATCAATCTTCTCAGAATGTTAGCTATGCTGTTGGCTTTCTGGGCACTGGTTATTTCTCTTTGTGATTTTAATTTAATGATAGTAACGACAACTACCACAAACAATCACAACAACTTTGTTCCTAAAATCTGCAGCAACCCAAAGGAGTTTACTGCAACAGCACAGCAAAAGCCTAAAACAGAGATTCTGAAAACTGCATTTATCTGACAATGTTTATAGACCACCCCAATTTTACTAACTCTGAGTAAGCAACATGAATAAATCAACATTTCTATCATTACATTTATCACCATATTTTCCATCATGTTTCTTGGTAAACACTGTAGATCAGAGGTCTCCAACCTTGACAACTTTAAGACTTGTGGACTTCGACTCCCAGAATTCTGGGAGTTGAAGTCCACAAGTCTTAAAGTTGCCAAGGTTGGAGACCTCTGCTGTAGATGACATGCCCGACTTACTCCTTCAGCAAATATTTTATTTATATTTTTACCCCACCTTTTTTATTTATACAAATAATTCAAGTGGGCGAACACACCCAACACACCTTCCTCCTCTTTTCCCCACAACAACCCTGTGTGGTGGGTTGGGCTGAGAGTGAGTAACTGGCCCAAAGTCACCCACCTGACTTTCACAGCTAAGGTAGGAGTTGAACTCATGGTCTCTGGATTTCTAGCGTAATCACTAGATTAAACTGGCTCTCATATGCTGCAGGACTGGATAGAAGTGGTTCAG
Organism: Vipera berus; assembly: GCF_964194415.1. NCBI lineage: Eukaryota > Metazoa > Chordata > Lepidosauria > Squamata > Viperidae > Vipera > Vipera berus. The sequence continues at coordinate 84,953,364 of NC_138203.1, forward strand.
AACTGCCCAAACTGATTAATTGAAGCAAAGTGAGTGAGTGCTATTCTAAATCACATTTCTTCTGCAGTACTAATCTCTTCCACTTTCACTTCACAGGCTAAATATGGAGACAGGGAAAGTTACATGGTCCTGGATTTTTATCTCGTTTCCCTGATGGACAAACATAATTTGTATGGCACAGCTTCAATAGATTTTCCTCCAATATAAATTAAGGTAAGGTACTGAAAATGTGCTAAGGTAAATCTTAATCTTAGCCAATCAACGTACAGAGATAGGATCTCTTTTAGCTCCCTGAGTGATGAGTGAGCAGAAACAGTAGTCTGCTTTTTTCTTATTTGATTTGTCTTTCAGATATAGGAAGCATCAAAAATACAATATAAAATAGAGTTAAAAACCAGAAAGCATAATATAAGATTATATAAGCATAATATTATAAGCATAATAACAATATCATATAATTATATAGCAATACATTGTTTTAGTAATTCAAATTCCAAACGCCATTCATAACAGTATTATTAATTCCTGACTTATACATATGGGAGAAGTTGCTCCTTCAGGTTAGTAATGTTAAATCTGTTTTTCAGATTTATGTCAGAGCACACAGGTGTTTTGCTAGGACTGCAATGGTGGCCTGTAGAATTTTAGAAACCAATGAACAGTAATGTCAGTTTTTTTCTGCAACGTAGTTCCACCAAAATATATTATAATAATCACAAGACGGAGATAGCCAACTCATGGGTAATGTAATTAGAATTGACCTTTTTGGAAAGTGACACTGATGGTAAGTAAATAATAACTGCAAATATGCACTCCATCTTGATTTGACATTTGAAGCATAGCACTGAAACAAAGAAAATCCCCCAAACTAAGTTTCTTCAAGAGAAGAAATGCTGCATTAAAGGCAGATGTAGTCCCATTCATAAAAAAGGACACGGTGGCTCAGTGAGTTAGGACGCTGAGCTTGTCAATCAGAAGGTTGGCAGTTTGGCGGGTCGACTCCCGAGTGCCGCATAACAGAGTGAGCGCCTGTTACTCGTCCCAGCTTTTGCCAACCTAGCAGTTCGAAAGCACGTAAATATGCAAGTAGAAAAATAGGGACCACTACCGTGCGCCTTTGGCGTCCAGTCATGCCGGCCACATGACCACGGAGACGTCCTCGGACAAGCGCTGGCTCTTCGGCTTTGAAACAGAGATGAGCACCGGCCCCTAGAGTCGGAAACGACTAGCACGCATGTGCGGGGGAACCTTTACCTTTACTTAGTCCCATTCATATGAATAACATTTCCTCCAACTACCAAAGTTATGTATCTTGTCTGAATTCAGTTTTAGCCTGTTACAATTCATCCAGACTGCAATATGGCCCAAGTAGCAGTCCAGCAAGGAGGCAAACAGAAATGATAAACATGGAAAAGAGGAACACAGCTGAGTGTCATTCATACAGAGGTGGCATCCAGCTTCACATCCCTCTGATGACTGTTCCCATGGCTTCATACTGAAAAGCAGATATCTGCCCTCAATTTAGGAGTGGAATTATGACAAAGCTATGCCTTCAGGCTCAATTCTCTTAAGGGGAGAGAAGCCTATTGGAATTGGTGGTAAAAAAATGTTGCCAGAAGATCCCAGAGGTTTCTTTTGCCTTTTTTTATGGTTAAAAATAAAAATGTTAGGTTGGATATTTCAGCAGGTTAGTGATCCAAAGTCTCCAAAATGAAGTTTTTCATCCAAAGGCTGTGTTGGACTAATGCACGTACAGTATGTCCCATCTCATGTAGCCAAAAGCCCAGAAAGAATGACCCAACAGATCCTAGAACGAAAGCAATGAAGCAAAGCTGTATTTATAAAAATAATACTAATAAAAGCAACAGACAGGGGAGCTGTGGCATGATTTAGATTCACGTTTAGGGGTCTTTAGTATACACATTAATAGCCTAAGGGTTCCCCCTCCCATCTGGCACGGAGAGCCAACCTCAGGGTTATGGATCACAATGCTGACATTCGGCTTTCTATATCAGCACAAACATGTGGGAACGAGGAAATAATACTCGCTCCCTCTGTTGAGTGAAGGAAATTGATTAGAGGGAACAGGAAAATGGGTACATGACTAGCAAGAGCTAGAGGTCAATCAAGTTGTTAAGAGTGAGAGTGGCTATCTGGTTAGTGAGTGGAAAGGCTAAAAACAGGGCCTAGCCACAAACTCATTATCTGTGCTTTCCAGCACAGAGAGTCGGCATGTGAGTTCCTTGGGGAAAACAGGAAAGCAGCAAAAAGAGGCTAGGCCAGGGGTAGGCAACCTTGGCTCTTTTATGACTCGTGGACTTCAACTCCCAGAATTCCTGAGCCAGCCATGCTGAGGGGAAAGGGAGAGGTTTCCATTCTGAGCCATGCTGGCTCAGGAATTCTGGGAGTTGAAGTCCACACGTCATAAAAGAGCCAAGGTTGCCTACCCATGGACTAGGTTGACCAGGCAAGATGTATCGGAGTGGTAATCCAATACATCTAGACTTTAAACACCTCGCCACAGTGCTCCCAGTGTGTGAATGCATACTCCACAGAAAGTAGATAACAATTATTTTTTTTAACTTAGCCTTCTTACTGTGTGAGTAGGCATAATGGCCTTCTGCCTCTTATGTTACAATCATGAAAAGATACAATGTCAGAAACAACCTAGAACTAAGGAGAAATTACCTAGAACTATTAACCAGTGGAACCACTTGCCTTCAGACGTTGTGGGCGCTCCATCACTGGAGGCTTTAAGAAGAGACAGCCACTTGTCTGAAATGGTATAGGGTCTCTTGCTTGAGCAGGGGCTTGGACTAGAAGACCTGCAAGGTCTCTTCCACCTCTTTTATTTTCTTACTCAGAGAGATTAGCAAGGACACATGACAACGGACTCTGCTTAGGGACCGTTGATTTCACTTGAAGATATAATTAATACATATCTTTCAAAAATCAGCAATATAGAAAAGGGTCAGTCAGTGAAGAGTTACATACAGCAATCTTAAACCACTACTCTCATTGCCATTTGCAAGCTTGGAAATGCTGCATCTTATATCAGACCTGGACATTTTATGGACACTGGGCCATATCCGGCCCTTTGGCTGCCCCTTTCCGGCCTGTGTGTGGATTGCTTTCATTTTGAAGGCAACTATTTTTGTTTTTTTTAATTTACGCATGTGCATAACTGGTACTACAGTTTCTGTTGCTAAGCAAGAAGGCTGTGAAGTGAGACAACTAATTTTGTGACCATTTTTTTTGCCACAGTTTTAAGTGAATCACTGCAATTATTAAATGCATCATGCGGTGGTTACCGTAAGTGAATCTTAAGTGGAAAAAAAAGTGAATCTGACTTTCACTATTGACTTTGCTTGTCAGAAGTTGGCTGGGAAGATCACAAGTGGTGATCACATGACCCCCAAAACGTTCATTTTATTCCATTATACATTGGGGGCAGATAGGACATATTTTAACATATATCGATGCAAAGTATAATATAATCTAAATTTCAAACACTATGAAAATAATGCTTAACATAATCCAACACAAACTACAGCCCCATGTCTATATATAGCCCTGTATACCCGGGAAAAAGAGATTCCCTATGTTTAAACTAGCTTTAGAAAAGGCTGAGCACAACAATGATGAAAACTGTAAACTTGAATGCATTTGGGTCAATATAAAAGGGGGAAAAATGACATTGCCATAGGTGTATACTATAGGCCGCCCAACCAAGCAGAGGAAATAGATGAACTTTTTGCTAGTCAGCTAACTAAGATATGTAGGAAGCATATCACAATAGTAATGGGGGACTTTAATTACCCTGATATCAACTGGGAGACAAACTCTGCACCAAGTGGAACATCAAACAGATTCCTGACAAACCTAGCAGACAACTTTCTCTCCCAAAAAGTAGAGAAGGGAACTAGGGGATTAGCCATATTGGATTTAATTCTCACTAACAGAGATGAAATGATAGAAGGTGTCGAAGCCACAGGAACCTTGGGGGGAAGTGATCATGCAATATTGGAATTCAACATTCTGGAAGCACAAGCAATAGAACACAGCCAAACTAGAGTCTTGGACTTTAAAAGAGCTAATTTCAATAAACTTAGAGAGACCTTGGGAAGAATTCCATGGATGAGAATCCTAAAGGGGAAAACAACTCAAGAAGCTTGGGAAATTTTGAAAAGTGAGATAATAAAGGCCCAGTCTAGCACAATACCAACAAACAAGAAAAATAAGAGCTCTCAAAAGAAACCAGCATGGCTGCATAAAGAACTCTCTGAAAAATTTAAAGATAAAAAGGACAAGTATAAGAAGTGGAAAGAGGGGCACATAACTAAGGCAGATTATCAGCAAATAGCCCGTGCCTGCAAAGATGAAGTGAGGGAAGCTAAGGCTCAAAATGAACCAAGGCTTGCAACCAAAGTCAAAAATAACAAAAAAAACTTCTTTCAACATATAAAAAACAAGAAAAAAGTTAAGGAAATGATTGGTCCATTAGTGGGGGAAAGTGGCAAGAAGGTGACAAGCAACAGGGAGAAAGCAGAACTATTTAACTCGTTTTTTGCATCTGTCTTTACACAAAGGGAAAAAACAGTCCAACCTACTAAAAACAGTGCCATAAAAAACAGAACAGAAACGCAAGTTAAGATAGGCAAGAAAATGGTAAGTGAGCACCTCTCCAGCGTAGACGAGTTCAAATTACCAGGACCAGATAGATTACACCCCAAGGTTCTCAAGGAACTGGCAGACCTGATCTCAGAACCACTGAATTATATTTTTCAAAGATCCTGGAGCACTGGGGAACTACCAGAGGACTGGAAAAGAGCTGATGTAGTTCCCATCTTCAAAAAAGGGAAAAAAATAGATCCAGGAAACTACAGACCTATCAGCCTGACTTCAATACCTGGGAAGATTCTGTAAAAGATAATCAAACAACAAATCAGCGAACACCTTGATGCAAACAAAGTCATCGCTAGAAGCCAACATGGGTTTGTCAAAAACAGATCATGCCAGACAAATCTTATTGAATTCTTTGACCAAATGTCAAAATTAGTAGACCAGAGGAATGCTGTAGATATAATTTACTTGGACTTCAGTAAGGCATTTAATAAAGTAGATCACAACCTACTACTTGATAAGATAGAAAAATGTGGGTTAGACAGCATCACCACCAGATGGATTCGTAGCAGGCTGACAGGCCGTACTCAGCATGTGGTCCTCAATGGAACTGCATCTACATGGAAGGAAGTGTGTAGTGGGGTGCCCCAGGGCTCTGTTCTGGGCCCAGTGCTGTTCAACATCTTCATCAACGATTTGGATGAGGGGATAGATGGGGAACTCATCAAATTTGCAGATGACACCAAGCTGGCAGGAATAGCCAACAGTCCAGAAGATAGGCTTAAGATACAGGAGGATCTGGACAGACTCAAACACTGGGCGCTATCTAACAAAATGAAATTCAATGGTGAAAAAAGTAAGGTTCTACATTTAGGCAGGAAAAACCAAATGCACAGGTATAGTATAGGTGGTACCTTGCTCAATAATAGTAATTGTGAGAGGGATCTCGGAGTCGTAGTGGACAATCACTTCAATATGAGCCAGCAGTGTGCTGCCACTGTCAAAAAAGCCAACACAGTGCTAGGCTGCATTAACAGAGGGATAGACTCAAGATCACATGAAGTACTAATACCACTTTACAATGCCTTGGTAAGGCCACACCTGGAATATTGCATCCAGTTTTGGTCACCACGATGTAAAAAAGATGTCGAGACTCCAGAAAGAGTACAGAGAAGAGCAACAAAGATGATTGGGGGACTGGAGGCTAAAACATATAGGGAACAGCTGCTGGAATTGGGTATGTGTAGTTTAACGAAGAGAAGGGTGAGGGGTGACATGATAGCAGTGTTCCAATATCTCAGAGGCTGCCACAGAGAAGAGGGAGTCAAGCTATTCTCCAAAGCACCCAAAGGCAGGACAAGAAGCAACGGATGGAAACTAGTCAAGGAGAGAAGCAACCTAGAACTAAGAGAAACTTCCTGACAGTTAGAACAATTAAGCAGTGGAACAACCTACCTCCAGAAGAGGTAAATGCTCCAACACTGGAAGTATTTAAGAAGAAACTGGACAGCCATTTGTCTGAAATGGTATAGGGCAGACATGTCAAACACAAGGCCCGGGAGCCAGATCCGGCCCGCGAAGTGGTTTCATGCGGCCCGCGAAGCCATCCTGGAAACAGTGAGGGAACGGCCCCCACTGCCTTGGCCCTGGCCCAGAGACCCTCCTTCTGCCAGAGACCCTCAGATCTGTCCCACTCCTGCCCAGGCCCCTGTAGGCACCCTTGATGCAACGATGTAGAGCTGGTCATGCCCACCCAGTAGGCCATACGCACTCTAGCCACGCCCACCCAGTAGGCCACGCCCACCCAGACCATACCCACCCGGCCCCCTGAGGACAACCGCAATGCTGATGCGGCCCTCAATGAAATTGAGTTTGACACCCCTGGTATAGGGTTTCCTGCCTGAGCAGGACTAGATGGCCTCCAAGGTCCCTTCCAATTTATTATTATTACAATTACGTGAGATGTTATTTTTGATTCATTCTGGATAATCAAGAAGGCTAAACAATACACCCCCCCAAAAGTCCGTATATGCTTCATTGATTGTAGAAATGGCTTTGATTGTCTCAAACTGTGGAATGTGATTGTGTTGCCTCCCACCTTTTCCAAGCTGACTCTATGTCCAGATTAAACCAGAAATTTATTTTGGTCTCCTAACAAAGTCCAACACTTAGATTTCTGAGAACTGCCAAGGTGGGCTATATTCTTCCACTTGGCAAACAAGGGCTTGCTTACAATTGCATTATTCAAGTTGTAAATATAAAGCCTAATTTTAATATAAGTGAAATGATTGTTTGGTTGCATAGTAGAATTCATTTTAATACTGATCTTACCTGTAACTATTACGGTTAGAAATAAGTCAAACAGAAAGCTTAAGAAATTCTTAAAACCAATCCTTACTTGTTACCTCTAGCTACACTTGGAAGCAAATTATGCTTTTAAACTATTTCGTTTTATGGCTCTTCTTTTTCTGCACTTAAAATCCATGCTGGCCCTCAGCCTACTCATACCTTATATTCTGCTTTCCCAATTTTTTACAGGGGAAAAAGTGGTATTTCAATGATTTGACTTATAAAGAAAGAAACACCTAATGTATTACAAAAGAAGAAATAATTTTACAGGCATGCACTGGAGAGTTAGAAGATTAAAGCATTAAATTAGCTCACTAAGCAGTAATTACTAAAGAAGAAACAAAAAGGGGATTTGGGGAAAAATTGTGCTAGTAGCTACTTGCTGAAATAGAGCAAAGGAATGCATTACTGGATGAATGATTGGGCTCTGGTTCAAGCAGTGTTAGCTATTCAGCTCCTGAACAAAGGAATATAATAAAACAAATTCTGTAAACTGGAGTTTACAGTCCGGAGGTCTAGGTTAGGTTCTTTTAAATTGCCACTTATATTTACAAGTAGTCTAACATTATATTTACAAGTAGTCCATCTATGCATTTCAGTGTCTTGTAACCAGTGGTGGGATTCAAATATGTGAACAACCGGTTGTCTGTGCGGATGCCACTTCTGGAAGTCCATTCTGGGCCCGGGCAACAAAAAATTAGCTACCGGTTCTGCCGAAGTGGTGCGAACTGGCTGAATCCCCACCATTGCTTGTAACTCTAACCTTGCAAAAATAATGGGTGGGCCCGGAAGGATCCTGAAGCTGATCTTCACATGAAGAACACAATAATCCCTATAAAACATTTTTATACTTAAGGCAATAAGCCACTTTCTGTGGTGCTGGATGGTAATTCTCATTATTCTATTCATTATTGTAGCATCTGGAAATCATAGGCACTCAGAAAGACTGAACTAAGACCACATAAAATTCCAGGTATCATATGGAGCACTCAACAATCCAGAAAGTAAGCAGAAAGCAAGTTGAAGTGTTTCCTAAGGGTCTTAAGTCTGAGAGATGATAATACATTGTGGAAGCTGAATTTATCAGTTCCATCAAGGAAATAGAGAAGTACCTCAGGATCTGTATTAAAACAGCTATCATGGGAAGCATTTTATACACCCTTGTTTGCTGGGAATATTATGAGAGGTTATTCTAAGGTAGCAGAGATTTACAACTACAGTTGGCTTGAGGACTTCATTCAGTTTTGAGCTATATACCGAAGGTTGCTGGGATTTTTAAGGCTTAAGGCACAGATTTTTAAGACAAAATCTGTGCCTTAAGCATTTGCAAGGCTTTAGTCATCCATTTGACTTCTTAAAGCCTCTAAGCACCATAAATCTACCAATGGGCCAAAGTGACTGGATCTTAGGGAGGTGTTGCAGTTCACAAAAGAGTCTGATGGGCTGCATTTTTTTGCATTTTTCATTTAATGACTTTCAAACTGGGCTCTGTGGAACTCCAGTAGATAATCTGTTGCACAGCCTTCCCAAATTTGTGCAGTAGAGAACACTAACTATCTCTAGTTCACCAGCGGACCTTGCATCCTGTGAATGTTTATTTAGTGGTCCACAATTGGAAAAGTTTTGGAAACGCTCATCAGGAAGCAATCAGGTTTGGGAAAACTGTTTTATACCTTAGTTCTATGCGCAGAGAATAAGGCTCTGTGCATAACACTCTATTCAACAATCAACACAGGAGACAGCATTTCTACTTTCTTTCTCTTCAAAACAGAGTCAAAGGAGAAAAGTGGAGAAGAAAAAGGGAAACAGACTCCCTGAGGAGAGATTATATTGTCGCAGAATTAATTTGGAAACAAATTTAAGCATACATTGCAGGGTTGAATGTGCAAGCTTGAAGAAAACCCAAACACAATTGGTCAATGTCAAGAATGGAAGCTCACACATTCTCTTCCCTTTCTCATAAGTCAAGAGTTTGAAAAGGACTCCTTATAGTTGCCCCTTGGGAACCTTCTGCCCCGAAAAACAGACTAAGCTCCCAACCCAGATGTTTTAATTTATCTCAGTATGTTAATAAAGGAAGTAACTGTCCTGAATGCCAAAACAAACAACTCCAGTGATGCAGGACGCAGTTTCTCCTAAAATAACGTAACAGCTGCAAATGATTAGGTAAGCTGGACTACCTACTAAATACATGCAACTTTCCAGATGATGAACCTTCTGCAATGGCCCAATTGGGGAAAGAAAGAAAAAAAAAGGAAAACAGGCTGGTGTTGTAATATGATCTGCATACACAGGCCAATCTGTTTTATATTAATATTATTATGACTAGCAGAATTCTGCTTCCTCAATACTGTTCAAATTAATCTAGCACACAATTGCTTCATAATACATATAAAGGTAAAGGTTTCTCCTATCCAATATCTGGGGGGTATGTGCTCATCTCCGTTTCTTAGCTGAGGAAACCAGCATTAACCCGTAGACATTTCTGTGGTCATGTGGCCACCACGACTATAAGCCGAGGCGCACAGAATGCTATACACTCAAATTAGAATTGTGGACTAACATCTCTGGAAGACAGAAAGCTGAAAAAGGCCATTTTACCAAATTTTAGAGTACCTGAGAGGAATTAAATTCAGATTTCTTGTGCAATAGCTTAAACAGAAAGAAATGGTATGTAAAATATAACAAAAGACATTTTATTTCAAAACCATAGTAAAGGTAAAGGTAAAGGTTCCCCCACACATGTGTGCTAGTCGTTTCTGACTCTAGGGGCCGGTACTCATCTCCGTTTCAAAGCCGAAGAGCCAGCGCTTGTCCGAGGACATCTCCGTGGTCATGTGGCCAGCATGACTACACGCCAAAGGCGCACGGAACGCTGTTACCTTCCCACCGTAGTGGTCCCTATTTTTCTACTTGCATTTTTACGTGCTTTCGAACTGCTAGGTTGGCAGAAGCTGGGACGAGTAACAGGCGCTCACTCTGTTACGTGGCACTCGGGATTCGACCCGCCAAACTGCCGACCTTCTGATCGACAAGCTCAGCGTCCTAACCCACTGAGCCACCACGTCCCATAGGGCCATATCAAAACCATAGGGCCATATTAAGGTTGCACAGACGTTGCTGCCAAATCATATTGGTTAAGTTGCACTCAGGGAACAACAGAGGATTTAGACTCAGAAACTGTTCCGGGAGCCGGTTTAATCAGGGCAGAACCTAGGAGATCGTGAGTTCTAGTCCTACCTTACGCATGACAGGCAGCTGGGTGATTTTGGGCTGGTCGCTGTCCTTTAGCCAAATTCAGCACACAAAGTTGCTGTTGTGGGCAAAATATCTTGAGAGCCGAACATCTTGGCTCTCCTGTTTACTTTGAATGAGAGATTTTAATGTTTTCTATGTTTTTAAAAAATACTTCCTACTGTATTTATTGTTTTTAAAAGTTTATAAAAATTTTAATTGTAGATGTTCTGGATCAGGGGTGTCAAACTGCCAGCCCACGGGCCGGCCGCGTCACCCAGAAGCTGCGCCCACCCCACTGCCAGCAATGGCAAAACCGTCCCGATACGTTGCGCAATGTCACAAGTTTGACATGTCTGTTCTGGATTGTAAGCTACCCAGAGTCATTTACTGAGATGGGCGGCTAAGGAAATGGAACAAATAAATAAATAAAATAGGGGGAGGAAGGAGTATGAGGTATGTTTGCCACCTTGAATTATTTATAAAATAACAAAGGTAGGATACAAACAAATAAATTCTCAAAAAGGGGAAAGTGAATATTCCATGCCTTTGCTAGGCCATCACACTGGTATAAAAGGCCAATAACTTAATCTGGATAACACAACCTGAATGAACGAATAGCACATCCATATTGTAAAAACCAAGGAAAGATCATTCTGACAATGAGTTGGAAGCCATTTTCTCTAATTTTATTTGCAACCATTCTTGATAACTGTTGTTCAAGATCTTTTCAAACAATATGAGACAGCTGATGAAGATAAAAAAGATGTTATTCAACATTGATGCTACTTAATTAATGCACTTCCTTGGTTTTTTTATAAAAAAACCTCTGGAAGATGATACTGGGAACTTACTTTGTTTTTATTTATTTTATGAATATCAATACTTTGGTTTTACAATAAAATATTCAGAAGTCTATTAATGGTTTATTATCAAAATGTAAATGTTAAACGTATTAAATGCACAACAAAATACATTTATCAGCCATTAAACACTAGCTCAGAAAGATGTGCTCTAATCTGGAAGATAATGAATTCCAGAGATATCAGATTCAACCCTTGGGTGTCAGAGATATATTTGGTAGCTATAGGTAAATATCTCATTGATCCCAAAGAGAATGAATAGGGATGACTAATAAAGAAGACATCCTGGACCAGAGACTTATATGGCATTAAAGATAGCACATCTTTTATCTTGTCAAGAAATACAGTACACTGGCAGTCAGTATAGTGACTTCAGGTCAGTTCAGCACCCTGTGTCTCTTTCAAGAGATCATTCAGGCTATTCTGATTTTGAAATTGATGTTTCTGGACCAAAAAAATTCTTTGACCACATAATCAAACCCTAAAGGTTATTAACTTACTGTAGGTATTTTGTACTAAGAAAGGACAAATTGGCCAATATTGATAAAGGGACAATTAACCATTAACTTGCCTGGGAAAGCAGAGAAAAATCCAGAAGCGTTCTTCAAATTCATAAATGCTTGTTCTATTGGGATGATTATGGCTTAGAGCTCATGAAAATCCCAAATCCACAATCTCAGAAAATTAGAATATTGTGAAAAGGTGCAATATTCTAGGCTCAAAGTGTCCCACTCTAAACAGCTAATTAAGCCATAACACCTGCAAAGGGTTCCTGAGCCTTTAAATGGTCTCTCAGTCTGGTTCAGTAGGAATCACAACCATGGGGAAGACTGCTGACCTGACAGTTGTGCAGAAAACCATCACTGACACCCTTCATAAGGAGGGAAAGCCTCAAAAGGTAATTGCAAAAGAAGTTGGATATTCCCAAAGTGCTGTATCAAAGCAAATTAATAGAAAGTTATGTGGAAGGGAAAAGTGTGGGAAAAAAGGTGCACAAGCAGCAGGGATGACCGCAGCCTGGAGAGGATTGTCAGGAAAAGGCCATTCAAAAGTGTTGGGGACTTTCACAAGGAGTGGACTGAGGCTGGAGTCAGTGCATCAAGAGCCACCACACACAGACGGATACTGGACATGGGCTTCAAATGTCGTACTCCTCTTGTCAAGGTGCTCCTGAACAACAAACAACGTCGGAAGTGTCTTACCTGGGCTAAAGAAAAACAGACCTGGTCTGTTGCTCAGTGGTCCAAAGTCCTCTTTTCTGATGAGAGCAACTTTTGCATCTCATTTGGAAACCAAGGACCCAGAGTCTGGAGGAAGAATGAAGAGGCACACACTGCAAGATGCTTGAAGTCCAGTGTGAAGTTTCCACAGTCTGTGTTGATTTGGGGAGCCATGTCATCTGCTGGTGTTTGTTCACTGTGCTTCATTAAGTCCAGGGTCAACGTAGCCGTCTACCAGGAGATTTTGGAGCACTTCATGCTTCCTTCTGCAGACGAGCTTTATGGGGATGCTGACTTCATTTTCCAGCAGGACCTGGCACCTGCCCACACTGCCAAAAGCACCAAAACCTGGTTCAATGACCGTGGGATTACTGTGCTTGATTGGCCAGCAAACTCGCCTGACCTGAACCCCATAGAGAATCTATGGGGCATTGCCAAGAGAAAGATGAGAGACATGATACCGAACAATGCAGAAGAGCTGAAGGCCGCTATTGAAGCATCCTGGTCTTCCATAACATCTCAGCAGTGCCACAGGCTGACAGCTTCCATGCCACGCCGCATTGAGGCAGTAATTGCTGCAAAAGGGGCCCAAACCAAGTACTGAGTACATATGCATGCTTATACTTTTCAGAGGTCCAATATTGTTCTAGGTACACTCCTTGTTTTATTGATTGCATGTAATATTCTAATTTTCTGAGATTGTGGATTTGGGATTTTCAGGAGCTGTACGCCATAATCATCACAATTTTGACAAAACACGGCTTGAACTATCTTGCTTTGTATGTAATGAGTCTATCTCATATATTAGTTTCACTTTTTAAGGTGCATTACTGAAATAAATGAACTTTTGCACGATATTCTAATTTTTCGAGTTTCACCTGTAGTTACCTTGCATATTAGGTAACTTGATCCTAAAGTTTTAGGTTTTACTAATAACACCATCTTAAAATGCTAAGCCCTGACAATAAGAAAAACTGAGGGTATTAAGGAGGTATAAATCAAAGCTTACTTCTGAAGTATACTATGGTCTTCTAATTTCCTATGTGAATTATTAGCAAAGAATATCCCACATTTTTTCTTAAAAGAAAAATGTCTTATTTGCTTTGCGCATTCATTATCTGTTAACTAAAACCTTAGTTTTGTGGACAAGTGTTACACAGTCCGCTGTAATACATACAAAGGACAGAATAGGAAACAACATTAGAAGACAAGTTTGGACTGAGGCAGCAATCCTTCATTTTGTTCACATATGTTTACTGCTTTAAATTAGATGCTCAGAGGGCAGTTTGTTTATAGCCTACAGTATATATTAAGCCAGATGTATGTCAGGTTTTGTCACCTGGAATGGAATAACAGCACCATAGGGACAAGTGGCTTGTTTGTTTGTTTATTTATTTTATAGCAGATGGGTTGATTGAGCAAGGCAGAATGGAGAAAGCCAGATCTAGAAGGTTGCGTACATTAAAGCAAACTAATAGGCAGGCAATCATGAACAAAGTCTCTCAAATTTTACATAAAGAAATCAAGACGCCCAGCACAGCCAAAGAATGAGAAAAATTAGACTGTGCAGTGTCTTTTTAGATTCAAAAAAGGTACTTCAGAGCATCTGGGAACATCCACCTGTGACTCTTAAAGTTGCCACTCTGAACCATCTTTTTGGAATTTAATCTGAAGCATTGCACAAACTGATTTAGTATACAGTATATTTATAAACTCTTGGCAAAAAACAAGCAGACCATTCAGTCAGCAGGCATTTCAGAGAGAATACAGTGCCTTATGTCGGGCCTCGGGAGCCCGACACTCGAGGGGGGGTCCCTCCGCCTCCCCGGCGACCCCCGCCTACCGCCCGCTGGACCAGCCTGCCTCCTCGGGGAACTGCGGCTCTGTAGCGGCCTGGGAGACTCCAGGGGCCGCGTCGCCGTTTCCGCCGCCCTCGCCCGACGCCGCACACCAGCTGACATCGCCTGGCGGCGCGTCGGCGGCCCAGGAGGCTTGGGAGGCCGCGCCGCCGCTTCAGCCGTCCTCCGCCCCCGCCGCACAACAGCTGACTGTGCTTGGCGGCGCGGCGGCGGCTCGGAAGGTTCGGGAGGCTGCGCCGTCGCTTCAGCTGTCCTCCTTCTCCGCCGCGCAACAGCTGACTTTGACTGGCGGCGCGTCGGCGGCTCGGAGGCCCCGGGAGGCCGCGCCGCCGCCCCGGTCGTCCGCCTCCGCACGGCTGACCGGCGGAGGCTCGGGTCCACTCACGGCGGCCGGGGGGGGGTTCGGGACCTACGGGGGATTCGTTAGGGGACAAGCTCCTTCCCGCCGCGGTGCCTGGGTGGCTAGGAGCTTCGGGTGTAAATGACCACAGGGGGTTTCGGAGTTGGGCACGGCTGGGAGTTGGTGAGGGGGTGGAGCACGGTGACGGCAACGCACGAGAGGAGGCTTACCTGGTTGGGCGGCGAGCAAAGGGATTTGTAGGGGTGGGGTGGGGCAGTTATAGGGAATGGGAGGGCGTGGGCGTGTTTGGGTGGAGTATGGGTGGGGGTTTTGAGTGTGTATATAATAGCGGTGGCTGCAGATAGCGGCCAACGCTGGCTTTGTTTCTTGTTGCGGCTGTTGCCTTGACGAATAAAGTGCTTGCAGATCGCGTCGGAAGTCTCTCGTTCCTGTGTTCGGCATTTTGCCCTGCTTGCTGCAGGACGAGCTTTGACAGAAAGCCAGCGTTGACCCTTTAGCATTGTGGCCTGACTGCCTTTCTGCTGTGTTCCGGTTGTGCGCCATGGCAGAGGGCTCGCAAGGGGCTGCTTTGGAGACTGCATCGGAGGAGGCTGGCGTGGCCGGGGCGGAGGCGACAACCCCTGCGGAGAGGGACGTGGAGGACGTCCAGCCTGCTGTGAGGCCTAAAGTGCGGGAAGTACCACCAGCAGACCCTGCGGTGGAGTCCCAGGGTGCTAGTAGCCAGACCCAGGGGGGGGAGTGGTGGCTGAGCTCGATCCTGGGGCGCACAGGGGTCGAGCATGGACGAACGGGCCGGCCCAGTGGGGCTCCACTGGGTTGGAGGGAGCGTCGGCTGACTGATGACGACGGCGAGGAATACAGTTATTCAACCGCACCCGGGAGCCAGACTATGGACGTGCTGCGCGATAGGTTCGGAGAAGTCGGGGCACGTGACGGCGGTTCCTGGGCGGCCATGGGCCCTGATGAAGACACGGGACAGTGGTCTCTTGGGGGGGCTCCCAGTCAGCCAGCAACGTCCCGTTTCCGACTGGCCAGCCCAAAGTTCAAGGTGCCTGGGGAGGGTGGCATTCGGGCCCCATCCACACGAGCACAAGGAGGGTGTGATGCCTGGCCAACACCTGATCGAGGCCCTGGACGTCCGGCACCCAGATCGGTGGGGGTGTCCCAGGCTCAGACCCGTCCACCTGTTGGACATTGGGGTCCGGGTGTGGTGTGGGGACCCCCACCGCTCACCACGACCTATGATGGGCATCCCGACCGCCTGGCCATGTTCCTAGGGCAGGTGATTAACCATCTGGACGGGTATGCCCATGCCTATCCATCACAGTGGGCGATGGTGGTGGCGGTCACCGCGTGCCTTCAGGGAGAGGCTGCAACCTGGGCAGCGGACCTTTATAGTGACCACGCCCGCGAACTCGGGGACGTGGGGCTGTTCTTGGAAGCCCTGCGTGTCCGCTTCGAGGATGTGTCCCGCTTACATCGCGCGGAGGCTGAAGTGTTAGCCATCAGGCAGCGAGGACGACCGGCAGAGGAGTATGTGCTCGAGTTCCGAAGGGTTGCGGGCAGGTTACGCTCGTGGCCCGAGCGCTTGTTGGTGCACCACTTCCGGGCCGGTCTGGATGGGGCTCTCCGACGGGCATGTGTGGTGCGGGGGGTTCCTGCACGGCTTCAGGATTGGTTCCGGGTAGCGGTGGAGCTAGATATTGGGTTGCAGGACACCCGGGGCAGGCCAGTAGTGGGTCCTGGAGCCTGGAGGGCCCTGGAGGGGCCGAAGACCGAGAGCCGGAAGCCCGAGCCGGCGGCGACACAACCCGGTCCCCTACCAGCACCCCGTCCAACGATCCGCTGTTTCCGCTGCGACCAACCGGGCCATCGGGCAGTGGACTGCCCGTTACCTCCGCTACGACCGGGGTCCAACCCTCCGGTGGCGCGGGTCCCGACCCCCAGGAGAGCTGCGGAACGCTCCAGAACAGCGTACCAGGTGGCCGACAAGACACCCCGAACATCAACACCGGTGCGTCCAGTAGGCCCGGCGGATGGACGGACTGACACATCCGATGGGTCTGAGGATCACGAGTACGAAGAGGACCCGATGGTAAGCGCTCCGGTGTGCCCTTTTGTGCTGCCTGTGGTGTTGATAAGCCCACGAACAGGCGAGAGGAGGGAGTGTAAGGCTTTGGTTGATACAGGCAGCACGCGCTGCCTCATTAGCCTGGTGATGGCAAGGGAGGCCGGTATCCCCCTTCAACGGCTCCCCAAACCTATCCGATTTCAGCAGGTAGACGGGTCCCTGTTGGGTGGAGCACCTATTACGCATGTAACGGCACCGGTGAGAATGGAATTGGGTACACACTGGGAGACTCTCCGGTTTGTCGTGGTGCCGTCTATGACGGAGGCGGTTATCCTGGGGCTTACGTGGTTGGACAGGTGGGGCCCCACGGTTTGGTGGGAGGGGGGATGCCGACACCTCCGTCTCGGGACAGGGCCCCAGCCTCCTGCAAAGCATTCCTTCATGGGTCCGGAGGGGTTTGGTGGGCCAGAGGGGGCCGCTGGGGTGGGAACTGAGTTTGAGACACAGGTGCCACGGGAGTACAGCGATCTCGCAGATGTCTTCGATGAGAAGGAATGTGATGTCTTGCCACCCCACCGCCCGACGGACTGCGCTATTGAACTGGAGCCGGGGGCAAAACTGCCGAAACCCCGCATGTACGCAATGGCACCCCGGGAGATGCAGGAGCTTCGTCAATACATAGACAAGAACCTGCGGAGGGGGTTCATCCAGCCCGCTCGGTCTAAGATGGCGGCCCCTGTCTTGTTCAGGGAAAAGAAAGACGGGACCCTAAGACTGTGCGTTGATTATCGGGGGGTTAACGCGGTATGTGTAGAGCACTTGTACCCCCTCCCTTTGGTGAAGGACCTTTTAGCTCATTTGGCTACGGGCCGGGTGTTCACCAAGTTAGATCTCAGGGAGGCGTACTACCGTGTCCGGATTAAAACTGGTGATGAATGGAAGACGGCTTTTAACTGCCCGTTGGGGAGCTTTCAGTTTAGGGTAATGCCGTTTGGACTGCAAGGAGCCCCCGCAGTCTTCATGCAGTTGATCAACCAAGTCCTGCATGACCATTTGTACCGGGGGGTCCTAGTCTATCTTGATGACATCCTCATATATTCGTCAACGCTGGAGGAGCATGTCGCCTTAGTCCGGAGTGTGCTGACCAAGCTGAGGGACGCCCAGTTATATGTGAAGCTCTCTAAATGTGAGTTTCACAAGCCCCGGCTGGACTATTTGGGATATCGGGTGTCCTCCAACGGGGTGGAGATGGACCCGGGGAAGGTGAAGGCTATCCAACAGTGGCAGGCCCCACGGACCCGGAAACAATTGCAGAGCTTTCTAGGCTTTGCTAACTTTTATCGACAATTTATTCCACACTTCGCTTCCATTGCCCTGCCGCTCACGGATCTACTGCGGACTAAACAGTTGGCAACATTGCCGCGGCCAGGGCAGAAGCTTGCGTGGACCACTACATGCCAGCGGGCTTTTGAGGCGCTCAAGGCGCAATTTGCTAAGGAGCCCGTCCTACAACACCCGAACCCTGACCTGCCCTACGTAGTACAGGCTGACGCAAGCGATGTGGCTGTTGGAGCTGTCCTTCTACAACGGCATGCAATGGAAGGATTACGGCCCTGCGCTTACGCCTCCAAGAAGCTAACAACCGCGGAGAGGGCTTGGGCTATCTGGGAGAAAGAGGCCTTCGCGGTCCGCTGGGCCTTGGGGACTTGGAGACATCTTCTGGAGGGGGCTAGCCAGGAGTTCGAGGTTTGGACGGACCATAAAAACTTGGAAGCCCTGCAGACACCCCGCCGTCTGTCTCCGAAACACGTACGGTGGGCCCAATATTTTCAACGCTTCCGGTTTCGCCTCAAGTATGTGCCCGGGGGTAGAAATTTCCTGGCGGATGCCTTGTCTCGGCTACCACAGTACGATTGTCGGAAAGAGGAGGTAGTACAGGCACTGGTACCGCCGCCCCGCCCGGTAGAGGAGACGGAGCACAAGGCCAATGTTGTGATAGACGGTTTCCTGCGGACCTGTAAGGGGGCTTTGGCGACTGATGAATGGGCACAGGCGCACCCCGACACCCTCTCGTTGCGGGATGGCTTAGCTTGGCACGGGGCCAGGCTGTATGTGCCTGCAGCGGCACGGGATCGAGCGCTCTATCAATGCCATGACGCCAGGCAGGCAGGTCATTACGGGTTCGTGAAGACCCTGCATCTGGCCCGCCGCCAGTTTTGGTGGCCGACCATGAGACGAGATATTGAAAGTTACGTGCGGAGGTGCCGCATTTGCGCAACCACGAAGTCCTCTACTAACAAACCGGCGGGTCTTCTGCAACAGGTGGCAGACCCCATACGACCCTGGCAGGACATTGCCATGGACTTTGTGGTCGAGCTTCCGGAAAGCAGGGGATATAACGTTTTGTGGACAGTAATAGACTTGTTCTCGAAACAAGCCCACTTTATCCCCTGCAAGGGGTTGCCTTCAGCCCGTCGACTGGCCTGGCTGTTTGTCCAACATATATATCGTCTCCACGGGGTGCCACGACGTATCATCTCCGACCGTGGGGTACAGTTCACGGCCCGGTTCTGGAGGGACTTCGTGCGTTATATTGGAGCAACACAGGGCCTGAGCTCGGCGTATCACCCAAGCACAAATGGAGCTGCAGAACGTGCAAACGCGGCGGTGGAGCGATACCTGCGTTGCTACGTCTCATATCAGCAGTCTGAATGGGCGAATCTGCTGACCTTTGCGGAAGTAGCCTACAACAACGCAGTGCATAGCAGCACTGGCTTCTCCCCCTTTAAAGTAGTCTCAGGTTATGAATTCGTCCCCATTGCCGGTTGTGAACAGGGTGCCCCGGCATCCTGCACACCTGGGGAGTGGATGCACCAGTTGGAAGAAGTGTGGGGGGTGGCAAAGAAGGCGTTAGAGCGGGTTACAGAAACGTATAAAGAGCAGGCAGACAAAAAGAGACGGCCATTTGCACTCCCTAAAGTAGGTGATCTTGTGTACCTCTCCACGAAGTACCTGCGGCTACAGGTGCCCTGCAAAAAGTTAGGCCCCAAATATCTCGGCCCATTCCGAGTTATACAAGTGGTAAACCCTGTCACCGTCAGGTTGCGGCTACCCCCCCTCCTTGGGAAGATACACCCCGTCTTCCACAGTAGCCTGCTGAAACCTGCTACAACTGCCTCTGTGGCAGTGGGGGAGGGCGGCCCTGGGCCTGTATACGGCAACCACTACGAGGTACAGGAGATCCTGGACTCCCGGAAACGGAGGGGACGAGTGCAGTACTTAGTGCTCTGGAAGGGATACCCCATGGAGGAGGCCACCTGGGTGCGGGATGGGGATGTGTGCGCACCACGCCTTCTCCGTGCGTTCCACCAAAAACATCCAGGGAAGCCGAGAGGGATCCAGGGGGGGACAGCAGGCCACATAACGGAGCACTCACCTCTCTCTTCTTGCATTCCAGGTGGGCCCCTGGTAGAGGGGGCGGCATGTCGGGCCTCGGGAGCCCGACACTCGAGGGGGGGTCCCTCCGCCTCCCCGGCGACCCCCGCCTACCGCCCGCTGGACCAGCCTGCCTCCTCGGGGAACTGCGGCTCTGTAGCGGCCTGGGAGACTCCAGGGGCCGCGTCGCCGTTTCCGCCGCCCTCGCCCGACGCCGCACACCAGCTGACATCGCCTGGCGGCGCGTCGGCGGCCCGGGAGGCTTGGGAGGCCGCGCCGCCGCTTCAGCCGTCCTCCGCCCCCGCCGCACAACAGCTGACTGTGCTTGGCGGCGCGGCGGCGGCTCGGAAGGTTCGGGAGGCTGCGCCGTCGCTTCAGCTGTCCTCCTTCTCCGCCGCGCAACAGCTGACTTTGACTGGCGGCGCGTCGGCGGCTCGGAGGCCCCGGGAGGCCGCGCCGCCGCCCCGGTCGTCCGCCTCCGCATGGCTGACCGGCGGAGGCTCGGGTCCACTCACGGTGGCCGGGGGGGGTTCGGGACCTACGGGGGATTCGTTAGGGGACAAGCTCCTTCCCGCCGCGGTGCCTGGGTGGCTAGGAGCTTCGGGTGTAAATGACCACAGGGGGTTTCGGAGTTGGGCACGGCTGGGAGTTGGTGAGGGGGTGGAGCACGGTGACGGCAACGCACGAGAGGAGGCTTACCTGGTTGGGCGGCGAGCAAAGGGATTTGTAGGGGTGGGGTGGGGCAGTTATAGGGAATGGGAGGGCGTGGGCGTGTTTGGGTGGAGTATGGGTGGGGGTTTTGAGTGTGTATATAATAGCGGTGGCTGCAGATAGCGGCCAACGCTGGCTTTGTTTCTTGTTGCGGCTGTTGCCTTGACGAATAAAGTGCTTGCAGATCGCGTCGGAAGTCTCTCGTTCCTGTGTTCGGCATTTTGCCCTGCTTGCTGCAGGACGAGCTTTGACACCTTACTTATGGATCCCCTTAAATGAGATTTGCACAGCCTAGCAAATCAGATTTCAAATCTGACACTCAAAATACACTTACTTATAAGATGCTGATCCCTTGGATTTTATATTCATAAGCAAATGTTCAAAAGGTACCATTCAAAACCATGTATTTATAGCTAAATATAACATTCTGCAGGCATGTAAAATAATGCAATATGTCCATTTTTTTGTTCAATTACCGTATATACTTGAGTATAAGCCGAATTTTTCAGCCCACTTTTTGGGCTGAAAAACTCCACTTCGGCTTATACTCCAGTCAACAAAAAAAAGAACTGTCCCTTCGTTCGGAACAGGCTGCTGAGAGAAGCTGCCTCGCCTGCTGCGCCCCCAACAACCGCCGCTGCCGCTTTCCCCCCCCCATCGCTCACCCGCTGCCCCCGAAAATGCCGCTGCCGCTTTTCCCCCCCCATCGCTCACCCGCTGCCCCCGAAAATGCCGCTGCCGCTTTTCCCCCCCCATCGCTCACCCGCTGCCCCCAAAAATGCCGCTGCCGCTTTTCCCCCCATCGCTCACCCGCTGCCCCCAAAAATGCCGCTGCCGCTTTTCCCCCATCGCTCACCCGCTGCTCCCGAAAATGCCGCTGCCGCTTTCCCCCCCATCGCTCACCCGTGCTTTCCCCCCCATCGCTCACCCGTGCTTTCCCCCATCGCTCACCCGTGCTTTCCCCCCCATCGCTCACCCGTGCTTTCCCCCCCCATCGCTCACCCGTGCTTTCTCTCCACATCGCTCACCCGTGCTTTCTCTCCACATCGCTCACCCGTGCTTTCCCCCCCCATCGCTCACCCGTGCTTTCTCTCCCCATCGCTCACCCGTGCTTTCTCTCCCCATCGCTCACCCGTGCTTTCTCTCCCCATCGCTCACCCGTGCTTTCCCCCCCCATCGCTCACCCGTGCTTTCTCTCCCCATCGCTCACCCGTGCTTTCTCTCCCCATCGCTCACCCGTGCTTTCTCTCCCCATCGCTCACCCGTGCTTTCTCTCCCCATCGCTCACCCGTGCTTTCCCCCCCATCGCTCACCCGTGCTTTCCCTCCCCATCGCTCACCCGTGCTTTCCCTCCCCATCGCTCACCCGTGCTCTCTCCCCATCGCTCACCCGTGCTTTCCCTCCCCATCGCTCACCCGTGCTTTCTCTCCCCATCGCTCACCCGTGCTTTCTCTCCCCATCGCTCACCCGTGCTTTCCCCCCCATCGCTCACCCGTGCTTTCCCTCCCCATCACTCACCCGTGCTTTCCCCCCCATCGCTCACCCGTGCTTTCTCTCCCCATCGCTCACCCGTGCTTTCTCTCCCCATCGCTCACCCGTGCTTTCTCTCCCCATCGCTCACCCGTGCTTTCTCTCCCCATCGCTCACCCGTGCTTTCTCTCCCCATCGCTCACCCGTGCTTTCTCTCCCCATCGCTCACCCGTGCTTTCTCTCCCCATCGCTCACCCGTGCTTTCCCCCATCGCTCACCCGTGCTTTCTCTCCCCATCGCTCACCCGTGCTTTCTCTCCCCATCGCTCACCCGTGCTTTCTCTCCCCATCGCTCACCCGTGCTTTCCCCCCCCATCGCTCACCCGTGCTTTCCCCCCCCATCGCTCACCCGTGCTTTCTCTCCCCATCGCTCACCCGTGCCGCCCCGAAAACCAGCACCAGCCAGCCAGCCCGCCGGCGAGAAGCCCGGCCCGGAGGTGAGGGGAGGGAGCGGAGTCGCTCACCCGTGCTTTCCCCCCCCATCGCTCACCCGTGCTTTCTCTCCCCATCAAAGATCCTTGGAAGTAATGGTTGGAAAAGTTTGCAAGTCTTTGGGAAAGTTCAAGAAGTGAAAGGAATACCCTCCTCTTGAAAGACCAGATAAGGCAGACAGGGAGATGAAGAGTTCAACTGAGTTTCCTCTTTTGTTCAGGCATCTGCACCCGCTGCTTTTAAACTCGCCGGGCGCTGCAACGGCACCCGTTTTCCCCGGCGAGTTTTCCCTACCTGGCCCCTGCAGAATCGCGGCGGTGCCCCCGGAGAAGCCTACCCCGAGGCTGCGGCCGATTTTTCCTTCTCCTAGACTCTGCCGCCCAGAGCGTTGTTTCTCCCCCTCGTGCGTGCGTGGGATGAGGCGAGAAACCAACAGCCTGCGTCCGTCTCTCTTTATGTATATTTCTGTATATATCTTATCTCGGGATCTAGACCTTTCGAAGGAGAAGGGGCGGCTGGAGTTCGTGAGTTGCTGTGGGACCCAAGGGTTGGGGGAAGAGAGATGGGAGGGAAAAGGGGAGAAACCTGCCGCTGGCTAGTTCTTTGTCTGATCGGGGAGCCTGAACAAAAGAGGAAACTCGGTTGAACTCTTCATCTCCCTGTCTGCCTTATCTGGCTTTTTGAAACGCACCACCGGCTGCTCCGTCCAGAAGCCCAGATTCGGGAGGGCTGCTTGGCTTCCACTTGAGCCCATCTATGTCCGCGGGCCCCCCCCCCACTACCCCTAGACCTCCGCCGCCGGCGGAGGCTGGATCCGCGCTCCGTCCAGAAGCCCAGATTCGGGAGGGCTGCTTGGCTTCCACTTGAGCCCATCTATGTCCGCGGGCCCCCCCCCACTACCCCTAGACCTCCGCCACCGGCGGAGGCTGGATCCGCGCTCCGCAGCGGCAGGGCGCGGATCCAGCCGGCGGCAGAGGCCTGCCTGCTTCTTTCCGCCGCGGAACGAAGCAGCCTGCCTGCTTCTTTCCGCCGCGGAACGAAGCAGCCTGCCTCCCCAAACCTCCCCAAAAGAAGCAGGCAGGCAAGGCACGGAGATCCGGAGACCTGCCGACGTTTGGGGAGGTTTGGGGAGGTGCCCAAACCTCCCCAATCATCAGCAGGTCTCCGGATCTCCGTGCCTTGCCTGCCTGCTTCTTTCCGCAGCGGAAAGAAGCAGGCAGGCAAGGCACGGAGATCCGGAGACCTGCCGACGTTTGGGGAGGTTTGGGGAGGTGCCCAAACCTCCCCA
Source organism: Vipera berus (assembly GCF_964194415.1). Lineage (NCBI taxonomy): Eukaryota > Metazoa > Chordata > Lepidosauria > Squamata > Viperidae > Vipera > Vipera berus. The sequence continues at coordinate 84,977,339 of NC_138203.1, forward strand.
ATCATCAGCAGGTCTCCGGATCTCCGTGCCTTGCCTGCCTGCTTCTTTCCGCAGCGGAAAGAAGCAGGCAGGCAAGGCACGGAGATCCGGAGACCTGCCGATGTTTGGGGAGGTTTGGGGAGGTGCCCAAACCTCCCCAAATGTCAGCAGGTCTCCGGATCTCCGTGACCTGCCTGCCTGCTTCTTTCCGCAGCGGAAAGAAGCAGGCAGGCAAGGCACGGAGATCCGGAGACCTGCCGACGTTTGGGGAGGTTTGGGGAGGTGCCCAAACCTCCCCAAACGTCAGCAGGTCTCCGGATCTCCGTGACCTGCCTGCCTGCTTCTTTCCGCAGCGGAAAGAAGCAGGCAGGCAAGGCACGGAGATCCGGAGACCTGCCGACGTTTGGGGAGGTTTGGGGAGGTGCCCAAACCTCCCCAATCGTCAGCAGGTCTCCGGATCTCCGTGCCTTGCCTGCCTGCTTCTTTCCGCAGCGGAAAGAAGCAGGCAGGCAAGGCACGGAGATCCGGAGACCTGCTGACGTTTGGGGAGGTTTGGGGAGGTGCGCGCGCACCTCCCCAAATCTCCCCAAACTTCGGCAGGTCTCCGGACGGCGGCGGCTTGGGAGAGGTGCGCGCGATCCTGGAAGCACCGAAGCCTCGGCCGCGCGCAAGTCCTCGGTAAGCTCCGGGCGGTCACTTGCTTCGCGTCTCCTGAGGGAAGGGGGGGCGACTGGAGCGGGCGTGTTTCCTCGCTTGCTGGGCACCGCGATTTGCCCGGGGAACGCGCGGGCCCCGAATGGCAGCGTGGAGCGAGGAAGCGGACAGCCAGGGCTTCCCCGAGAGCCGCGGCCACACAGGGTATTCCTGTGTATTCAGGCTTGCAAAATGGCGGATCGAGCCTCTGCTGGCGGCGGAGGCTTGCAGAACGGCGGATCGGCTTATACTCGAGTCACGAACTTTTTCCAGTTTTTGGGGGTGAAAATGGGGGTCTCGGCTTATACTCGAGTCGGCTTATACTCAAGTATATACGGTATTCTCCTATAATACTAGTGTACTACAATAAAACAATTACCTGTGGAGGCATAATGGGCTCTTAATACAAGATACATTCTTCATGAACAATAGACTGTTGTTGCAAATACTTTGTAACCAACTACTATGTTTAACACAAAAGGTACAACATTCTTGTATGGCACAGCTTGCCAAGAAATGTCAGGTCAAAGAAACTTGAATGTGTGTACTCTTATAAAGTTTCCATTGTTCGATTACTATAAAATAGGTTTAGCATTACATTTCTAATGTGCACATTCCATCACTGTCCCCAACCACTCATTGAAATGTAAAATAATTCCTTTCATATTTATTTTTCATCTAGTTACAGATATTCAAAGATACTAGGACAATACTAAAAGCCATAGTAATATTGATCAGATCAGTAATATTCCATCAGAGCAGATGGAAACGAAGAGTTTGGAATGAATTTTGGGCCGATATTATAATTCAAAATTGTCCCTCTCCTCACTACAATTCTCTCTCTGTGTACCAGAGTGTACCAAAAGCCAAGTCCCACATATAATTTAAAGTACTTTAAATGTTTAAATTGGTTGCCATTTTCTTCCGAACACTTCCTTATTCATTTGAAACATGATCTTTGAACATACCTAAGGGCAATAAGGTTTTATCTGAAGTAAATAAACGACTAAATATATAAGATAGTGTGACTGGCCTATGGGACCTGACTTTTGGCACACCCTGAATATGTAATTTACATGTTCTTGAATTGTTCCAGAATTACAATAGCTCGTGCTGACATAGAAAACAATAATATGTTTGCAGTGCAAAATGAAAATTAAATCAAATTCTCACATAATATATAATTATATATATAATAATAATATATAAGGACAATGCAGAGTATAAACAAAGTTCAAAAATAATAATTACAATATATAATTTGCCCTTTTAAAATAATCCAGCAGGTGTATCCAGGGATTTTCTTCCATTCATTTCACTCAATAATTTCTTAGAAAAACTCGCTGCCTTGACAAAGGGTATTCCAAGAATCATCATTCACTTTGAAAACATTGTCAAAGAGCTCACCAGATTAAAAACCATATACAATCTATCCTTGCAGTAAATTGCAATCTGAGTAAATACAATCAGTTACTTTGTATTTTGATATAGTAATACTCAGCTGGCCAGGGGAGAAGACAGTGGGAGCAAAAAAAGCTGAAGTAAAGACTTGCCATTAGAATCATCCTGTATTACAGTAATAGCAAAAGGAGATACTAATTTCTTATATACCCTCAATATATTTTACACTAGTCCAGGGGTAGGCAACCTTGGCTCTTTTATGACTCGTGGACTTCAACTCCCAGAATTCCTGAGCCAGCATATGCTGGCTGAGGAATTCTGGGAGTTGAAGTCCACAAGTCATAAAAGAGTTAAGGTTGCCTACCCCTGCACTAGTCCAACTAATTAATATGGGAAGGTGAAATTCTATGAGCAGCATTGTGGCTATAGAGACTGGTGGATTTAATGTGCAAAACAGGTATCTTAAAACTCTACAACCATCTCCAAAATGGGAAAAAGTGACCTAATTTTTGGTAGGTTTAGGTAAAAAGATAAAAACTAAGTCTTCTAAGTCTTTACAGAGTTTGAAATATTTATTTCAGCTCACTCCAAGGACATCTCAACAATCCCTCCTTTAAAGTCTCCATTTTTGAGATGGTTTCTCAGAAACTCTTCTTCCAGAGACCACTTAAATTTCAAAATTATTAGTTGGTGCAGAGTTCAGAGAGATGCAAATACGTTTGTTTGTAATCTCTAAAGAGAGAATAGTTAAATTAATTTCACCTCTGTCCAAAATATATTGGGAAATAACGTTGATATGCTTATAGCTAGCAAACTTTAAATCTCATGAGAGAAACAAATAATTACTGAAACTGGACATTATTAACTGAAAATATATTTCCTAAAACTATTGGTAACATTATTGCTAGCTTTATTAAGCTATTATAAAAAGAGCATAGTTTCTCTTTACTTCTTTGTTCACCTACCTAAGAATGTCTGTGCTTTTTCCAAAGGTAGAAACAGTGACAAATAGATTATATATTTATATAGATTATCTCCCGAAAATAAAGGATATTATTTGGGGTGTCAGACTCGCAACATCACGTGACGTGTTGCGAGGTATCGCAACTTTTTTCCCATTGCCGGCAATGGGGTGGGCGTGGTTTTGCTATGATGAATCCGGCCCGTGGGCTGGCAGTTTGACACCCCCGTATTACAGTATTCACACCTGAATGAATGATGAGATTTAAATCTTCAAAAAGCTACTTTGTTTCCAAAATTTTCCCCACCCACTTGCGTGCATGGATTATTTGAAAGTTTTCCATGGTAATCCTTGAATTACAACAGTAATGGAGCCTGCCCATTACTGTATGAAGTTGGGATCTACATTAAATGGATTGCCTCATTAATGACTCCCCCATCCTTGTTCTTCCCCATGCATTTGTAAAATGAATGCACAGGTTGTTAAGCGTGCTTGGGGTGCCTCTAGGGTGACCCTGGAGAATTTTTGGTGTGTAGGCACCAAAGCCCACGTGCCTCAGGCTTCCCAAGTCTTCCCCCCCACCCTGTGAGAAAATTGCAGACAAAAATGGATCCCTCATACAAAGCAGCTAAAAAAAAGGCTATGATCCTACAAACCTATGTATGTTTACTCAGGGGTGGGCTCTATTAACTGTAAATCTGCTTGAATAGAAAGCTTCAGCTTTGTAAGAGGCTATATCTTAAGTAATAGCCAATATACTGTCGCTTTAAAATTTTAGCTTTCATGAAGCGATTTTTGTAAAGCTACAACAGAACCTAAAACAAATGTAATTTCCTTAAAATGTTTCTTAGCAGTTTATCCTATTGAGGCAGTTTACCCAACTGAGGCGTTTGTTATTTGGATTATTTATCCTTACATTTTGCTGTTTCTAGAATTCCTTGTTTATTAATTAGCATACTTTCCTCCTCCTGTTTTACCTACAACAACCCCGTGTTGGGCTAAGAGAGAGTGACTGGCCCAAGTCACCCAGCCGGCTTTCATGGCTAAGGTGGGACTTGAACTCATGGTCTCCTGCTTTCTAGCTTGGTGCCTTAACCACTAAACCAAACTGGCTCTCCTAGCTTCTTATGCCAGTATTCTGAAAAGAAAAAAAAGATTTTGTTAAGCACAATTAAATATTGATTCCCTTCATGCATCTTGCTCAGCTGTTGCTCGTTTTAAGCACAGTTTGTTCAACAAGGCTTGATTTACACATTATGCAACAACAAAAACAAGCAAACCACATTGTAAATAACTGTGAAAGCAAACTCCTTAGCGTCAGTGTTAACCATCATTTTAGCAAGAAGACTAGAGAGAACTGATTCACAACCAATTGGTACCTCAACCCAGGATCGAAACTTTAGGCACACATGGTAGAGACTAAATCGATGTTGCATTTAATAACGGCAGCAAGACTTTTGGTATCGCAATATTGGAAGAAGGAGGAACTGCCTACTATAGAAGAATGGACTTTGAAAGTTTCAAACTTGGCAGAAATGGCAAAAAATTCAGCATATTTGAAAGAACAATCGCAACAGAGATATATATTGGAGTGGAGAAGATGGATTGATTATATACAGAATAAATATGGGACTAAAAAGTTTCATTTAGCATATGAATATTAGTATAATTATTAGAATTATAAGATGTGTTATTATTTAGTTATGTTTAAGGGAGTTAAAGTGCGATAGGATTTAAAGTTTAATTATAGTTATTTAGCATATTTTAGTTTAAGTTTGTTAAAGGCAATACCCTGTATTCAGCTCTGGGAAGTCGGGGGAGGGGGAGGGGGAGGGAGGGGAATTGGGGCTATGTTTTAAATGTACTGGATAATGTATGTTATGTTTATGTTTAAAATGTATTGTAAAACTTTAAAACTCTTTAATAAAAAAACCTTTAGGCACACAAATAGATTTTGAAAGTTAAAACGTTTTTGTTTTTTTTGGTGGACAAAAACATTAGTTCCTCCATTGCCATATTATTGATCTGAATAGTCTTTTCCTGCAGCTGTTCTGGAATTAAAGGTAAAGGTAAAGGTTCCTCCACACATGCGTGCTAGTCGTTTCCGACTCTAGGGGCCGGTGCTCATCTCCGTTTCAAAGCCGAAGAGCCAGCGCTTGTCCGAGGACGTCTCCGTGGTCATGTGGCCGGCATGACTAGACGCCAAAGGCGCACGGAATGCTGTTACCTTCTCACCGTAGTGGTCCCTATTTTTCTACTTGCATTTTTACGTGCTTTCGAACTGCTAGGTTGGCAGAAGCTGGGACGAGTAACAGGCGCTCACTCTGTTACGCGGCACTCGGGATTCGACCCGCCAAACTGCCGACCTTCTGATCGACAAGCTCAGCGTCCTAACCCACTGAGCCACCACGTCCCGTTCTGGAATTACAGAGATGTAATTACAGGAAAACAAAACCAAAACTGTGCCTTTCTAGTACACGGATGAAACTGGTAAATGTGTAACACTGAGAATTTTGTAGTTAGCATTTTCTATGTCCTAGAAGAGAAGTACGTAATTTCTTTCTTTTCAAGCAGCCAATGTGGCATACACGACTAACAGATATGTATTGGCAAGCAAGTATGTACACATTTTATGTCTGTTTTTCATTTTTATGGTTAATGCTTGCCTGTGTGCATTAAGATCATAAGGTGCATGTTATGCAAACGGCTTGCAAATTATGCAAATCAAACACATAACCTTTGGCTTGCTTCTGGCACTGGCCAAGCAGCCAACCAGCCCTGGAAACACACCTGTTTCTCTAGCTTGCTTGCTCATGATGGTGAATGTGGAAGTATCTCCTCCTGCTGGTTTAGTCTTTAATTGTTGCATAAGCAAATTTGTTAGTTCAGAACAAAAGCAAAGCTTCTGTTCCCCAGTCATGTAATTCTGTGACATTAAACACCAATGCAACCTTTCAGATGTGAAACAGCCACGGGGGGGGGGGGGTGAGGGGTGAGAAGCCTGTTGACTGGAAGCATGGTCTGCTTCATAGTTGAAAAAGGGACACACTTATCATCAGTGCTTTTTTTGTAAAAGAAAGAGGTGCTGGAACTCACACATGTCATACAACCCACCTTGCCTACCTTACAAGGTTCCATTCAAAAAAGGTGCCGGAACTCCATTCTGAGGGTTCTATGACAAAAAAAGCCCTGCTTATCATAATGAAAGGTTCTCACGCTCGGAAGCACTCGGCATCAAGATACAGGATTTTTGTAACTAGTTCATCTTTTTTCTTACTGCAGGATATTTACATATCAAAATCTAGAATGCGTACTTAAGTGTGTAGCTCAAACTCTGTGCTAGACCCAGGATAATTACAGGTGGAGAAAATGACAAAAATAGTCCCAACAATCCTTTACATGTGGAAGATTTGATGTCACAACTGTATGGCCGCAACGCTGTTCCACCCTGGGCTGCTTTTGACACTGTTTTGCCAAAACAATCCCGTAATCTTGGCAGTCCATCACTAAAAACCTCGATTTTTCTCTCCAGTTTGAAATGTAAGCGGAGACTAGTCTCGTGTACTAAAAATGAAATTCATAAGGAAAGGAAATGGTCACACATCCAGCACCTCTCGCTGCAGTATAATAAACTGTCAGTCAAGCAGCTCATCCTCATTCACATCACAGAAAAGTCGAACAATCTCATAAAATGCTTGCAGAGAAAATAAGGCCAACTACTTCAGAAAGCACTGGTTAATAATTCTGAGTGTAGGTGCAAAAGGTAAAGGTAAAGGTTCCCCCGCACATGCATGCTAGTTGTTTCCAACTCTAGGGGCCGGTGCTCATCTCCGTTTCAAAGCCGAAGAGCCAGCGCTTGTCCGAGGACGTCTCCATGGTCATGTGGCCGGCATGACTAGACGCCAAAGGCGCACGGAATGCTGTTACCTTCTCACCGTAGTGGTCCCTATTTTTCTACTTGCATTTTTACGTGCTTTCGAACTGCTAGGTTGGCAGAAGCTGGGACGAGTAACAGGCGCTCACTCTGTTACGCGGCACTCGGGATTCGACCCGCCAAACTGCCGACCTTCTGATCGACAAGCTCAGCGTCCTAACCCACTGAGCCACCACGTCCCGTTCTGGAATTACAGAGATGTAATTACAGGAAAACAAAACCAAAACTGTGCCTTTCTAGTACACGGATGAAACTGGTAAATGTGTAACACTGAGAATTTTGTAGTTAGCATTTTCTATGTCCTAGAAGAGAAGTACGTAATTTCTTTCTTTTCAAGCAGCCAATGTGGCATACACGACTAACAGATATGTATTGGCAAGCAAGTATGTACACATTTTATGTCTGTTTTTCATTTTTATGGTTAATGCTTGCCTGTGTGCATTAAGATCATAAGGTGCATGTTATGCAAACGGCTTGCAAATTATGCAAATCAAACACATAACCTTTGGCTTGCTTCTGGCACTGGCCAAGCAGCCAACCAGCCCTGGAAACACACCTGTTTCTCTAGCTTGCTTGCTCATGATGGTGAATGTGGAAGTATCTCCTCCTGCTGGTTTAGTCTTTAATTGTTGCATAAGCAAATTTGTTAGTTCAGAACAAAAGCAAAGCTTCTGTTCCCCAGTCATGTAATTCTGTGACATTAAACACCAATGCAACCTTTCAGATGTGAAACAGCCACGGGGGGGGGGGGGTGAGGGGTGAGAAGCCTGTTGACTGGAAGCATGGTCTGCTTCATAGTTGAAAAAGGGACACACTTATCATCAGTGCTTTTTTTGTAAAAGAAAGAGGTGCTGGAACTCACACATGTCATACAACCCACCTTGCCTACCTTACAAGGTTCCATTCAAAAAAGGTGCCGGAACTCCATTCTGAGGGTTCTATGACAAAAAAAGCCCTGCTTATCATAATGAAAGGTTCTCACGCTCGGAAGCACTCGGCATCAAGATACAGGATTTTTGTAACTAGTTCATCTTTTTTCTTACTGCAGGATATTTACATATCAAAATCTAGAATGCGTACTTAAGTGTGTAGCTCAAACTCTGTGCTAGACCCAGGATAATTACAGGTGGAGAAAATGACAAAAATAGTCCCAACAATCCTTTACATGTGGAAGATTTGATTTCACAACTGTATGGCCGCAACGCTGTTCCACCCTGGGCTGCTTTTGACACTGTTTTGCCAAAACAATCCCGTAATCTTGGCAGTCCATCACTAAAAACCTCGATTTTTCTCTCCAGTTTGAAATGTAAGCGGAGACTAGTCTCGTGTACTAAAAATGAAATTCATAAGGAAAGGAAATGGTCACACATCCAGCACCTCTCGCTGCAGTATAATAAACTGTCAGTCAAGCAGCTCATCCTCATTCACATCACAGAAAAGTCGAACAATCTCATAAAATGCTTGCAGAGAAAATAAGGCCAACTACTTCAGAAAGCACTGGTTAATAATTCTGAGTGTAGGTGCAAAAGGTAAAGGTAAAGGTTCCCCCGCACATGCATGCTAGTTGTTTCCAACTCTAGGGGCCGGTGCTCATCTCCGTTTCAAAGCCGAAGAGCCAGCGCTTGTCCGAGGACGTCTCCGTGGTCATGTGGCCGGCATGACTAGACGCCAAAGGCGCACGAAACGCTGTTACCTTCCCACCGTAGTGGTCCCTATTTTTCTACTTGCATTTTTACGTGCTTTTGAACTGCTAGGTTGGCAGAAGCTGGGACGAGTAACAGGCGCTCACTCTGTTACGCGGCACTCGGGATTTGACCCGCCAAACTGCCGACCTTCTGATCGACAAGCTCAGCGTCCTAACCCACTGAGCCACCGCGTCCCTGAGTGTAGGTATAGGTCTTGCCAACTGAGTGGCTTATATCCCCTGCTACAAATTTCCCCCTCTATTATTCTAGCTTAAAAAGAATCGTATCTCGGTTTCTTGGCAGATCAATTTACACAAGAATTGCAATGGCTGCCTCTTGCTGACTAAAGCACTGGAAGGCAGCAGAATATTGGCTTTTGTGGAATAGCTGGGCAGAATATTGCCCGTTTCCCCTAATTATATATTCAAAAACTGCAAATGATTGTTTTTAAATGAAAGTCAAGCATGAAAGCTCTAAAGACACTAACTGATATCCCTGCAATCTAGTTAGGAAAAGGCTAGAGTGGAAATACTAGAATTATGGAATGTTTTCATTGGTGGATCTTGACCAACAGAGGATAAGCAAACAAAAAAATCCTGAAAAACGTGGGGGGAAAGGAAAAAAAAGCAAACCCAAATGATATCCCTTTGCTTCTCCTTCTCCCTTTTTAAAACATATGCTCTCATTACCCTGAATAGTGATCTACTGGAACAATTAAGCTTTCAGTTGGTACCCAAAAACATACACAAAGAAATTTGCTCATGGACACTGAAGCGTATATTTTGTCATCTGCTGTTCTTATGCTCAAACACACATATTTATGAACATTTAGCTCCCCAATTCTGAACAGCAATGAGACACAAGACCCCCAAAGTTGGTGCCTAGAAAGTACAGGTAGTACTTTCAACCACAATTGAGCCCAAAATTTCTGTTGCTAAGCAAGACAGATGTTAAATGAGTTTGATCCCATTTTGCGACCTTTCTTGCCACAGTTCTTAAGTGAATCACTGCGCTTGTTAAGTTAGTAATATGGTGGTTAAGTGAGTCTGGCTTCTCTATGGACTTTGCTTGTCAGAAGGTCACAAAAAGTGATTGCGTGATTCATAAATACGCGCCAGTTGCCAAGCATGGGGATGCTGTAATGATCAGAAATGTGACAATCAGTCATGTCACTTTTTTCCAGTGCTGCTGTAACTTTGAACAATCACTGAATTAATGGTTTTAAGTCAATGACTACCTGTATGTGAGATACAATATCCACACTCCACAAAAAGGATACAGGCCCATACGGGTAGGAAAAGTTATCAAGCGTCAAGTATGAATGCTGCCTTACCGGCGGCGTTTGATGAAGAAATAATTGCCTTCCGGGTTTGGGATGTCATTGTAAAAGCAACGCAGCCATTCAAGAATTATTGAGGTTAGCCATTTCCCCTTTGAAAGCTATCTTTGATCAGACCCAGAATAGAGTACATCTGCATGATATGCTATAAATACTGAAGCGTATACTTATTATGGGAGGCTGGAGAACTCTCTGTCCTGCCCTTTGTTTGACAGAGGATGGATGAATAAAAACTGCTGTTTCATTGGGACTTTATGAGCAAGCAGTGAATAGCAGACTTTGACCTTCTGCATCTATCCGCCCTGTTAGACTAGGACTCTTGTCAGAATACAAGTCTCTGTTCCCAACACAAACGGGTGTCTCTCTTTCCCCATCATATTTATCTATTCTCCCCATAAATCTAGAATACATATGAATGCGGAGGAGGCACAAAGCGGCATTTCATACTTACTTCTGGCATTTGCCATATAATAGTAGGTGGATCAACACAATGCAACAAAGGTTAAAACGCTTTTGAAATTAACTGTTTCTGCTGTGCTTTCTTTCCCTGCCATGCATTTTTAACCTCGGGCAACTGCCAACCTGCAATATCTTGTTTCTTCTTCCAGCAAGCAGTCAATTGTCAGCTGAGACAAGTGCCCATTAAATTTACATAGGTCCAAGTATGAGTTATGCTAAGGCAGAAGAAAACAGCACACAAGCTGGTTCGGAGATAACAAAAGAAGCAATTTGCCTCCCTCCTGACATTATTACTTCTCACAAATGTCTTTTTTTTCTTATTCCAAATAAATTAAATTTTGGCTCCGTAGTTCAGCAGATTTTTTTTTAATAATTGGGGGGGGGAATTGCCTTCATATTAATTGTGTATTTAATTTTTGCATAGAATATTTCTTCGCATGCCAGTCTGGTCTTCTCGTAATATCATTACGGTTACATTGACAAAGAACAATAGAAACTCTAATGTTATCAAATGATTTTAGTAGCTCCTAATGGCATAATTTGAAAATCATTTTCAATAACAGGGACAAGCACAAGGTGTACAATCTGATCTGCAGCTGAAAGAAACATTTGTAAAATCCAAAGGGAAATTTATGTAAGAAACTTACACAGGTCATGTTCACATAAACAGATCTGACTGTGCATGGTAGGTAGATGGAAGACTGCTTTGAAATAATACATAAACCACCGGTAACTCTTTGGAGGAAGAGCTATTATGTTTCACTGTTTGCTGTTTTTCGCAGGCCTTAACCTGTAAAGTTACCTAAAATTTGAGATCACTAATGTCTAATATCCTCAGGGCTGTGCAAAACAACAAATCCGTATGAATGAAGCACATCTCTCTGAATCACTAAAACAGCTATACCTTTGCAAATACTATGAGAAAAGAATAATCCTAGGATCACCCACATTTAAACCAATTGTAAAAATTACATTAACATTTTGAGCATTAGTTTATCCACAGGTGGTGCATTTTTCATAGCATTTTGGCTAAAAGCTTGAGAGTCAGCTCATCTGTAGATGAGCTTATCAGTAAATAATAAATTGTTTGGTGCACATAGCAAAACATAACAACAACAACAATGATGATGTTGGAAGGGATCTTGGAGGTCATCTAGTCCAAACCCCTGCTCAGGCAGGAAACCCTATACCATTTCAGACAAAACATCCCTTTTGAAATGCTAAAATTAACTGTCAATTAGGAAGGAATAGGAAAGACCTCACCTCTGCTGTTGTATAAACTATACATTCTATTTTTATTTTAATAGTCACAATGCATGTTCCACATTTCGCTTAATTATTGTAAATCATTTTATGTGCTTATCTATAAATGCTTATATATCTTGAGCAGAACTATGGAGTAAAGAACAGAGTTAAATAAACAAACAGTACTCATTTGCTAGCTAGGTAAGATCAGTAATGAATCTCCATCTGAATGTATCTCACAAGAGTTTTAAAATCATTATTGACACAAAAAGCCTAGCAACTAAGTTTGTATTCCCTAGGTAGAAAATTCTAACAAGTGTTTCTTAAAATGGATGGTCTATGATTTTTTTTTGCCAGATGTTGAAGACATTTGCAAAAATGTAAAATCATGTCACATTTTTCATTATTTTTTGTAATTTTTTTAAAAATGAAAAATATTTTATTTATATTAATATTGAATTAGTTTAATACAGTATTATTATTTCTTACCTTTCAATAAATATTCTATGAATGTGTCAATTATAATTTTTTAATACAGTAAATATTAATTTAATCCATACAAACCAAAGCTCACCCCATTAAAATTTAAAAGTGGAAAGTGGTCCCGAGAGCAAAACATTTAAGAAACATTGCTATAAACAATCATATTTTGGCACGAGAGTGTCTTGGCCAAAGTTTATTCCACATTTATAAACAACACCTTTGGAAGAATATTCATAAATGCAGTGAAAGAAGCTTTGGGGGTTTTCTACAGTTGTTTCAATAATTTTCAAGATTTGTTATTCAGATCTATAAACTACCGTATATACTTGAGTATAAGCCGACTCGAGTATAAGCCGAGACCCCCAATTTCACCCCCCAAAACTGGAAAAAGTTATTGACTCGAGTATAAGCCGATCCGCCATTCTGCAAGCCTGAATACACAGGAATACCCTGTGTGGCCGCGGCTCGTCGGCAGGTCTCCGTTCCTCCTGCCGACCTTTGGGGAGGTTTGGGCGCCTCCCCAAACCTCCCCAAACGTCGGCAGGTCTCCGTTCCTCCTGCCGACCTTTGGGGAGGTTTGGGCGCCTCCCCAAACCTCCCCAAACCTCGGCAGGTCTCCGTTCCTCCTGCCGACCTTTGGGGAGGTTTGGGCGCCTCCCCAAACCTCCCCAAACCTCGGCAAGTCTCCGTTCCTCCTGCCGACCTTTGGGGAGGTTTGGGCGCCTCCCCAAACCTCGGCAGGTCTCCGTTCCTCCGCGCAGACCTGCCGACCTTTGGGGAGGTTTGGGCGCCTCCCCAAACGTCCCCAAACCTCGGCAGGTCTCCGTTCCTGTTTGGGGAGGTTAGGGCGCCTCCACAAACCTCCCCAAACCTCGGCAGGTCTCCGTTCCTCCGCGCAGACCTGCCGACGTTTGGGGAGGTTTGGGCGCCTCCCCAAACCTCCCCAAACCTCGGCAGGTCTCCGTTCCTGTTTGGGGAGGTTTGGGCGCCTCCCCAAACCTCCCCAAACCTCGGCAGGTCTCCGTTCCTCCGCGCAGACCTGCCGACCTTTGGGGAGGTTTGGGCGCCTCCCCAAACGTCCCCAAACCTCGGCAGGTCTCCGTTCCTGTTTGGGGAGGTTTGGGCGCCTCCCCAAACCTCCCCAAACCTCGGCAGGTCTCCGTTCCTCCGCGCAGACCTGCCGACCTTTGGGGAGGTTTGGGCGCCTCCCCAAACGTCCCCAAACCTCGGCAGGTCTCCGTTCCTGTTTGGGGAGGTTTGGGCGCCTCCCCAAACCTCCCCAAACCTCGGCAGGTCTCCGTTCCTCCGCGCAGACCTGCCGACCTTTGGGGAGGTTTGGGCGCCTCCCCAAACGTCCCCAAACCTCGGCAGGTCTCCGTTCCTGTTTGGGGAGGTTTGGGCGCCTCCCCAAACCTCCCCAAACCTCGGCAGGTCTCCGTTCCTCCGCGCAGACCTGCCGACCTTTGGGGAGGTTTGGGCGCCTCCCCAAACGTCCCCAAACCTCGGCAGGTCTCCGTTCCTGTTTGGGGAGGTTTGGGCGCCTCCCCAAACCTCCCCAAACCTCGGCAGGTCTCCGTTCCTCCGCGCAGACCTGCCGACCTTTGGGGAGGTTTGGGCGCCTCCCCAAACGTCCCCAAACCTCGGCAGGTCTCCGTTCCTGTTTGGGGAGGTTTGGGCGCCTCCCCAAACCTCCCCAAACCTCGGCAGGTCTCCGTTCCTCCGCGCAGACCTGCCGACCTTTGGGGAGGTTTGGGCGCCTCCCCAAACCTCCCCAAACCTCGGCAGGTCTCCGTTCCTGTTTGGGGAGGTTTGGGCGCCTCCCCAAACCTCCCCAAACCTCGGCAGGTCTCCGTTCCTCCGCGCAGACCTGCCGACGTTTGGGGAGGTTTGGGGAGGCGCCCAAACCTCCCCAAAGGTCGGCAGGAAGAACGGAGACCTGCCGAGGTTTGGGGAGGTTTGGGGAGGCGCCCAAACCTCCCCAAAGGTCGGCAGGTCTGCGCGGAGGAACGGAGACCTGCCGAGGTTTGGGGACGTTTGGGGAGGCGCCCAAACCTCCCCAAACAGGAACGGAGACCTGCCGAGGTTTGGGGACGTTTGGGGAGGCGCCCAAACCTCCCCAAAGGTCGGCAGGTCTGCGCGGAGGAACGGAGACCTGCCGAGGTTTGGGGAGGTTTGGGGAGGCGCCCAAACCTCCCCAAACAGGAACGGAGACCTGCCGAGGTTTGGGGACGTTTGGGGAGGCGCCCAAACCTCCCCAAAGGTCGGCAGGTCTGCGCGGAGGAACGGAGACCTGCCGAGGTTTGGGGAGGCGCCCAAACCTCCCCAAACAGGAACGGAGACCTGCCGAGGTTTGGGGAGGCGCCCAAACCTCCCCAAAGGTCGGCAGGTCTGCGCGGAGGAACGGAGACCTGCCGAGGTTTGGGGAGGTTTGGGGAGGCGCCCAAACCTCCCCAAACAGGAACGGAGACCTGCCGAGGTTTGGGGACGTTTGGGGAGGCGCCCAAACCTCCCCAAAGGTCGGCAGGTCTGCGCGGAGGAACGGAGACCTGCCGAGGTTTGGGGAGGTTTGGGGAGGCGCCCAAACCTCCCCAAACAGGAACGGAGACCTGCCGAGGTTTGGGGAGGCGCCCAAACCTCCCCAAAGGTCGGCAGGAGGAACGGAGACCTGCCGAGGTTTGGGGAGGCGCCCAAACCTCCCCAAAGGTCGGCAGGAGGAACGGAGACCTGCCGAGGTTTGGGGAGGCGCCCAAACCTCCCCAAAGGTCGGCAGGAGGAACGGAGACCTGCCGAGGTTTGGGGAGGCGCCCAAACCTCCCCAAAGGTCGGCAGGAGGAACGGAGACCTGCCGAGGTTTGGGGAGGCGCCCAAACCTCCCCAAAGGTCGGCAGGAGGAACGGAGACCTGCCGAGGTTTGGGGAGGCGCCCAAACCTCCCCAAAGGTCGGCAGGAGGAACGGAGACCTGCCGAGGTTTGGGGAGGTTTGGGGAGGCGCCCAAACCTCCCCAAAGGTCGGCAGGAGGAACGGAGACCTGCCGACGTTTGGGGAGGTTTGGGGAGGCGCCCAAACCTCCCCAAACGTCGGCAGGTCTGCGCGGAGGAACGGAGACCTGCCGAGGTTTGGGGAGGCGCCCAAACCTCCCCAAACGTCGGCAAGTCTCCGTTCCTCCGCGCCCTGCCTGCCTGCTTCTTTCCGCTGCGGAAAGAAGCAGGCAGGCAAGGCGCGGAGTTTGGGGAGGTGCGCGCGCACCTCCCCAAACCTCCCCAAACTTCGGCAGGTCTCGGACGGCGGTGGCTTGGGAGAGGTGCGGGCGATCCCGGAAGCACCAAAGCCTCGGCCGCGCACAAGTCCTCGGTAAGTTTTTTTTGTTGACTGGAGTATAAGCCGAAGTGGAATTTTTCAGCCCAAAAAGTGGGCTGAAAAATTCGGCTTATACTCAAGTATATACGGTATACTGCACTATTCACAGTTCATGTTTGTTCCATGGAGAAGTATCAGTTATTTTCCTGGCATATCAATATTATGTCCATGTGGTAGGGGGAAGAATGGCTGGCAAAAAGTACCTATGATAAAAAACTAAAATGTTACTGTACCTTTGACAAAGTCTTATATTTACATCAGCCTTAACTAACAAATTTCGCTGTTAGTGAAACAAATTGTACCTACGTGCAAAGATTAATCAGTGACTAGCATTTTCACAATAGTGTCCAGGATAGCAAGAGGCCTTTCCTGCAGCTCAAGAAAAATGCTCTCTTCCTGTCCTTCAGCTGTCAAAAAAAGCACAGAGATACGGACTTTGTGGTTCTCATTTTCAGTACCGGATGTCTCTGCCCCAGCTTACTGCTGATAGGGATGTTCTAATTCCTGTGCGCAAGGCACGTTAAATACCGTAGTTGGCGCATTCCTCCAGCTTTGCTGCTCCTTCCATTTCTGAGTCCCACTCGCTGAAGGGAAAAGATGCAACATTTGTTGTAGGGATGGGATGAAGCCCAAGATGGAAAATGTGATGCGATTTTCTGTTTGAGCTCTATCAAATCACATCGCTCGCGTCCACATTTTTGATTGTCCTGGCTTAGCTGGGTTGAGAACAAGATTCTTCCCTCCATCTTTTTGGAGAGAGACTACAAACGTTGTGGCCTCTGAGCAGAGCTAATTAACTTCAGCACTAGGTTTATTTGCTTTCGGGGCCCTGGTGTAGTTTTTGGCAGCTATTAAAAGCCATTACAGAGCTTTGGTCTTTCAACAGCCCCCTCCCCTCTCCAATTCCCTTTTCATGATCTCTTCCCATCCCAGAAGGATTTGGGATATGATTGGTTTGTCACATTGTAAAACAATTTTACAATAACATTCAATACAAACATTAAAACAGTTCTATCCTTCTCTTCTTCCTCTGGTCTAGAAAACATTTCTTCAGCCACAGCAAACATATTTCCCCAGGAGGACAGGCAAGAATTATGCCTGAAAGTGGGGAAGAGGGAAAGAGAATTTCTAACTTTTAAATTAGGACTGCATTTTTATTTATTTTACACACCTCTGATTTAAAGGCACCACAGACAGCAAACTGTGAGCCAATGAGGATGGTTGGAAATGCAAGAACAGAGAAAACATTAATAGGAATCTGTCAACATAAAAATATATAGGTAACAGACAGCAACTCTTGCTTTGTCTCTTCGTATGTGTACCATAAAGGGATGTGGTGTCTCAGTAGGTTAGGATGCTGAGCTTGTCAATCAGAAGGTCGGCAGTTTGGCGGGTCGAGTCCCGAGTGCCGCGTAACAGAGTGAGCGCCTGTTACTCGTCCCAGCTTCTGCCAACCTAGCAGTTCGAAAGTACGTAAAAATGCAAGTAGAAAAATAGGGACCACTATGGTGGGAAGGTAACAGCGTTCCGTGCGCCTTTGGCGTCTAGTCATGCCAGCCACATGACCACGGAGACATCCTCGGACAAACGCTGACTCTTTGGCTTTGAAACGGAGATGAGCACCGTCCCCTAGAGTCGGAAACGACTAGCATGCATGTGCGGGGGAACTTTTACCTTTATGTATACCATAAGCCTTTGACCAAAAGCAAAGCTGAAGCTACTCTCTGAATACAACTGAGCAGGAAGCTTCCAGAAGAAAAGAAGTGGTGTTCCCTTTGGGCAGAACTGGGAGGGGAAGAGAAAAATATTTTCTAGAATTGCCTCATAACTTGTTGCTTTCTATGCATCCATTTGAAAGACTGCCTCTCTCCCATGGTATCTATCAGGCTCGGCAGGACAGGAAGGCAGGATATGCTGCAGGTCCCACCTCTTAGGAACGTACATTTTGTGGGGCCATGAAAACAGGCCTTCTCAGTGGTGGCCCCCTCCCTATGGAAAATCATTTCCCCAAGAAGTACAACTCGGTCCCCACCTTGTTACTTATCCGAAAGGCTCTGAAGATGTGGTTTAGTCAGCGGGCCTGGGGACCCCAAATGAAGAGAGCGCCAATCAAGTGGTTGGTTTGATTGTGTTGATGCTGCCATAGGGAGGAGGTTATATGGTTGTTTTTTTTTAATGTTGTGGATTTTTAATGTTGTAAACCATCTGGAGTCCCCTGTATGTGAGTTAGACAGCCATATAAATCTATTTAATAAGAAATAAATAAAAATCTTCTCTCAACTCAGTGATGCATGTACATGTACACAGAGCGGCTTGAAAGCAGCTCAGTTGTGGTGCATGGATGGGACAACTGTGGGGGTACAAGCTCAGCCCTCCCATTTGAGGAAACAAATAGGAACACACCAGAGAGGAATACCCAGAGACTCAAGTGAGGGTGATATACCTGCAGCTACTTCAAATAACCAGCAAATGTTCGGCTAATTCAGGACCACTAACATTACTAGAAACACAATAGTTCTTGAAGCACATTAGATTTCACCCACCAAAAAAAGCAGCTGCACCTCATGCCACTATACGGGGCTTCCCCATTTGTTCCCACTACAATAGGAACACCTCTTGGCAACCTCTCTGTGGGAGGAGGAGAAGAGCATATCTTCATGAGGTTGTCTTTATCTCATTCTCAAAAATTACCCTTCTTGTTCCAGTGTTAAAACTAGGTTTTCCCTTTCAGCAGGTAGTAAGCCTCTGCAGTGTCACTGGGAGTGCGATGTGACTGCTACATTAACTTCTTCAGGATCAGATCCAGTGGTGGAATTCAGCTGGTTTGCACCACTTCGGCAGAACCGGCAGCTCATTTTTGGTTGCCCAGGCCCAGAATGGACTTCTGAGAACCGGTTGTTCACATATCTGAATCCTACCACTGATCGGATCACGTTTACGCCATGGGCAGAGGCAAGTGGGAAAGGCCGATATACAAGCCAATTGAAATTAATTTCCTGCTCCAAGATAGATTGCTTGGAGATACAGAATCTGGGTGTACTGGTCAGAGGGTGAAACAAGCAACGGATGGAAACTAACCAAGGAGAAAAGCAACCTAGAACTAAGGAGAAACTTCCTGACAGTTAGAACAATTAACCAGTGGAACAACCTGCCTCCAGAAGCTGTGAATGCTCCAACACTGGAAGTTTTTAAGAAGAGATTGGACAGCCATTTGTCTGAAATGGTATAGAGTTTCCTGCCTGAGCAGGGGTTTGGACTAGATGACCTCCAAGGTCCCTTCCAACATCATCATCATCATCATTATTATTATTTGCTCTGAGATTCTTGGAAGTAGGCTTTTCTCACAAACATGAGTTCACAGAAATAACGGGGACATGAGAATGATGCAACCTAGCACTGCCAAAACATAAGACTACACAAGGGAAACAGTCTGTTGACTAGTGGCCTAAAAATTTCTTCCTTCCACACAGGAAGAAATTCAGTATGATGAAGGCCATCCTGGATCAAAGAAAGAAGAACAGTCAAAACAGTTGCAAGGAATGTAATAAGAAAAATAACTGAACTCAACCAACCGAAAGATAAGAGTTGATTACTGCGGGTTGGTTTCTAATTTGGTTTTGCTCTCTTCTTGCTGTCAAGAAATGTCTTGTGTCCTGCCTTGTCAAATTAAAATTTATTTACATCTACTTCAGGACTAACGGATTCATATTATCCTGACTTCAGAAAGAATAAGGTAACTTATTCTTTATGTTCTGGTTCTTTATGTTAATTGGTTTTTCAGAAAAGTGTGAGCAACAATGAGTAGTGCATTTTTAAAAATACCACTGGGCAATCTTTTCTGCCCGAAGAGCCTTGCAGTTGGCAGTTTGGATATCAGTAGTCATATGCTGGTATATGTTCCGTACCAGCCTGCTACCGGCCCTGCAGAAAAGGCAGGGACAACCCCTTTACAAACGGCAAGAGGCTGGAATTAAGCCTGCCAAATCTATTAACATAAAACAGAGCAAAACAAGACACCAACCATGAAACAGGAGCTATGAAACAGGAACTATTCAAGCGGTTGCCTTCAGCAAACCAGCCCTCCCACGCATTCCCCTTTTATACAGTTCAGGGCGTGGCTTCTCTCTGCCTCCTTCCGAGGTGCCCCATTGCCTTCCTCTGTTTACTCCTGATTGACTGCCTCCTGCGTTGGGCGTCCTTGAACAGGGCCAGCTGTGGGTCATCTTCATCCACGCTGTCAGGCTCACAGAGCTGGGTCTCCGTCGTGACCAGGTGGGAGGGGCCTGGCTGAGGGCTCTCATCAGCAAGCTCTCCAACCCCCTGTTCTGAACCAGCCCTCTTCTGGCCTTGTAATAAGGCAAACCCCTATTCAGAAAGAAGAGACTGGAGAGCGTCCAAGGCTAAAAGGCATCTGCCAAGATTTATTACGCAGTTAACAAAAACACTAGAGCTTGTCTTCTCAAGCGGAAAAGTTGCTTTCAGCAACCAGCCCCTCCCCAAACACTCCTTTTATAGAGAGCTCAGGGCGTGGTCTCCCTGTGCCTCCTCCCGAGGAGTCCCGCAGCCTTTCTTTGTTTGTTCCTGCTCGACTGCCTCCTGCGTCGGGCGTCCTTGAACAGGGCCAGCTGTGGGTCATCTTCCTCCGCACTCTCGGGCTCACGCAGCTGAGAAGAGGTCCCCGGCTGAGGGCTCTGCAAAGCCTCCAAACCATCATCAGCCGGTTCGTTTCCCTCCTCCCCCTCATCTGAGTCATCCGATACATCGGAGCCGGCTGTCGGACCCACAGGCTGGCCCTGAGTCACAACACCCCCTCAGCAAGCTCTCCAACCCCCTCAGCAAGCTCTTCAACACCCCCCCTCCTCCTCTGAGTCGTCCGACCCAACTGCCGAACCCACAGGCTGACCCTGAATCACAACAGTATATATGCAAGCATCACCTTCTTATCACACACAGTCTATTGCATGCACATTTCCTTCCTTCCTTCCTTCCTTCCTTCCTTCCTTCCTTCCTTCCTTCCTTCCTTCCTTCCTTCCCTCCCTCCCTCCCTCCCTCAGACTTAAAAGCATCCAGTTTCAACAAGCCAGTTGATTATGTGGACACCATCGTTTTTTTCTCTCTCTCACTTCTGGCAGTGAGAAATCGGTCATCTGTTTCCTATCTGCCACTGAACATGCTGATCAGATGGCTGGTGATAATAACACGGGGACTACTGCAGTCCTGTAGGTGTGCCATTTGCAATGATGGCCACAGCAGATACATCTGTAGTTGAGATATTAAGAAAAAAACACATAAGCCTATCCGATTCAGCATCCTGTTTTCCCTATGGATTACTTAAATGTCTATAGGAAGACCACAATCAGGCTACAAAAAACACAGTATGTATATTGAGGAATATCTGATATGACTGGGGAAAAACAGAAATAACTAGCAATGGCCACTAAGAAATAGCAAATTTATTTATTTATTTAATATAGTCACCCATCTCACATATCTGACTCTGAGGGGTCCCCGGTGGTCTCTGAGCTTGGTTGTTTTCATGCAGATGTTTCATTACTGATGATGTTACCTAGTTGGGTTAATGAAATGTCTGCAAGAAAACAATCAAGCGCAGAGAGCACAAAGAGAGCTGTGCAGAGAGTGGTGAGGATTGCAGAAAAGATTATTGGATGTTCACCTCCTTCTAACCAGGACCTAGCATATAATCGCAGCTTAATGAGGGTCCACAATATTGTCATGAACGCTACACATCCTTTCCATGACCTGTTTTCTTTGTTACCTTCTGGGAGTAGGCTTCATGCTGTCTGAAGCAGAACGAATAGATTCTGTAACAGCTTTATAAATAATAGTATCAACCTTGTTAATTCTCTAGACGTACGACCACAATTGAGCCTAAAATTTATGTTGTTAAATGAGACACTTGTTAAGTGAATTTTGCCCTATTTTATGACTTTTTTTGCTTCGGTTAAGTGAATCACTGCAGTTGGTAAGTTAGTAACCTGGTTGTTAACTGAATCTGGCTTTCTCATTGACTTTCTTTGTCAGAAGGTCGCAAAAAGGTGATCACATGACTTTGGGTCACAGCAACGGTCATAAATATGAACCAGTTGCCAACCATCTGAATTTTAATCACATGACCACGGGGATGCTGGAAAGGTCGTAACTATGAAAAATGATCATAAATCACTTTTTTCAGTGCCGTTTTAACTTTGAATGGTCACTAAATGAACTGTTGTAAATCGAGGACTACCTGTATTCAGAATGAACTGTGATTAATATACATATGTGTTTGTGTGTATGTGTGTGTGTGTGTATGTATGTATGTATTTGCAAGTATGTGTATGGTTAAATTAAATATTTTTCTTTTAACAGCAGGCCTCAGAATTTCATTTTTGTAATGTGTGCCAGTGTGTTCACAGAAAAAGTGACAATAAAGGTTATCTTATCTTATCTTAGTTCAACCCTGAGCTACAAATATTCTCCTTTATTGACATGTAGCTTTATTTAACTCTAATTAAGTTGTAAGAGAGAATAACACCTCAGGGCTTTATCTAGCTGTTGAGTAAAAGAGTAGGGACTATTAAAAATATCCAAATACTTTCAGTTGAGCATATGATGCTGCTATGATTTATTCATTCTCTCCCCCTCCCAGTAAGTATTTATTTTGATGTTTTGAGATTAACTCTTATCACAAGCCTTGTATACAATGGCTGTGGTGTTTTGACTGGTGTTAATCGAAGGGAGCCCCAACTAGCTCTCCTTCCTATAATCCCATCTGTACACATGAATCCAGCTTTGTGTTTTTCTTCTTCCCAATACGGACCAGATTTACCGTTTCCATCTGTAAAATGTCACGCATTTCTTAACATAAAAGGCAAAATGCATACATATTAATGCACTGGCAATAAACCTTCCTATAGCACTAATTCTGCAAGGATTTTCAGACTAGATCTTGGGACACAACATTTTTAGAAATTTAAACTGTCTGGCTGGGATTGTTGAACATTTTAAAATGAAGAACATCAGGAATCAGATCCCATATTGTTATCATCTGGAGACTGTATATATTCATTTAGTTTTTCAATTACATGCATGAATTCAAGTTGAAAAGGTTTAGGAAAACACAAAACTGCAACGCAACCCAGTAATGAATTTAGCTGTGCCCTTCCATTTACTAGACTGAGAATTCTTCCCACCCCCACCCCCCACTATTTTGAACTCCTATATAATTTAATGTAATTCTGTTCAATAATTATACTGTATTCACTACAGGTAGTCCTTGACTTACTACAGTTCTTTTAGTAATCATTCAAAGTTACAAAGGCACTGAAAAAATTGATTCATGACCATTTTTCACACTTATGACTGTTGCAGCACACACACCCCATGGTCATGTGATCAAAATTCAAACGCTTGGCAAGCGACTCATATTTATGACGGCTGCAGTGTCCTGGGGGGACGTGATCATCGTTTGCAAACTTCTGACTAGTCAACGGGGAAACCAGATTCACTTTACAACCGTGTTACCAACTTAACAGCTGCAGCGATTCAGTTAACAACTGTGGCAGAAAGCTTGTAAAATGTGGCAAAAACTCATTTAATAACTGTCTCCCTTGGCAATTTTGGGCTCAGTTGTGGCCGCTGAGGACTTACGTGTGCTGCTCTTGATTTCTCGTTACTGTTTTACTATTTTGTCGTTTTAATATCTGTATGGACACGCACATTTTATTCTGTATGGTTTTAATTTATTTGACCTGCTTTGCACTTTTTCCAAAATTTGATCTTCGGCAACAAATAAATAAATAAAAGAAGCATGTGAAGCGAGTACAAGCGACCACAATTTTGCAAATTTAAACTGATGCAGTGTGAACACTTGTTCTTGTAACTGAGATTCTTTGATGCAGCACCTAAAGGAGCAAAACATGAATTTGAGGAAAACACCCTCAAATCTAACCTGTTAAGAGATAAACTGCTGCCTTGGTTTTGGACGCCGCTAGTCGTTGCCGACTTTAGGGGGCGATGCTCATCTCCATTTCAAGGCCACTGAGCCAGCGCTGTCTGAAGACATTTCTGTGGTCATGTGACCAGCATGATGTCAAGGAGCACTGTTATCTTCCCACTGAAGTGGTACCTATTTATCTGCTTGCATTTGCATGCTTTCAAACTGCTGTGGGCAGGAGCTGGGACAAGGATGGGAGCTCACCCTATCACGTGGCAGACAGGCCTTGAACCCGGGCTGCCGGCCTTCCAGCCGCCAAGCCCAGCATCTTAACCACTGAGCCACCATGTATTCAAAAATATGCACAGAGACTCCGCCTTAATAAATTAACCAACAAATGAGGACTGGGGTTCCTAATGCTATACTTCAGCCCTAATCCTTGTATTAACATACAAACATTCCTGACATCTGTATAATGCTTGCTTTCTTTAGCGTGCCCCACAGTAAAAGGCTTGAGATTAATTTAAACACGCCTCACCAGAACAAGAGGCTGCTTAAAATGGTGTACAGAATTAATGAGGCACGAACATTATGTTCAAAGAAACTAAATGCTTTGCTAAGCAGATAAAACATTTTGTTGGAAGCTCAAAAACAAGGCGATTCCTGAATAGGCTTCTCTCAAATGATAGCTTTGTCACTGTCTTCTCCTATTAGCATTCTATAAAATGTTTGTGTTCTTTCCCGGATATTTCCCCCCCACTACATTAAAACCTTCTTCATGTTTGTAATATTCTTGCCTACAGTAGCCCATTGGGCAATTTTCTTCTTGGCTCCAGTGACTTTTTCATTACTATATTATAATAGCCAGAATATATGTAATCTGATGTGCTGTAACGATACATTATTGTTTTGACTGTTTTTTGCTTAGATTAAATATTGGGACTCGCCTGAGAAAGGTCTAGCAGACCAACAGAGATAACCAATGAGATGACAGGATCACAGAGTTTACTCTAGTCTACACCATGCAAAACTGTTTCCGGGTCCTTCCTGTTTGATCCCAACAGGAAGTCATCTGTGTAGCAACATCATTCATGGGTGTACAGGAAACAAGAGGCGCTTGTCATTCTTAGCTGTCTGCAGCTTCTCCACCTAGTTTTTCTCTCTCCCTTCTTGTAGCTACTGATTTACAGTAATAATGAAGACCATGGATTCCCCAACCGTTATACAACTTTGAAACTGCCAAACTTGTCTATGTTGGAAAAAAGTTTCTATTAGAGAATTTGGATTTTGAAAAAGTTTTGACTGAATAGTGACTTTCTCCAAATATCAAGAAGCGGGCTGAGGATTTAATAACTGCCCTTACAATTCAGCTGCTGATTATTACAAGCATTGTGTCAGAACCCACTTCAGCCCACATTTTAAGAAAGCAGGACTCTTGGAGACAAGATTTTCCAAGCGGGGACTTTTACTAAGAAATAGGAGATAGCAGGCATAATAGACAGGATCTGAGGAATCCCCTCACAGATTGATATTTTTAAAGCTGCAAACCCCACCCCACGGTTCATTCGGTCAGTTCCGGATCAGCCAAGCTCCAGGTGGTAAGCCCATCGTGGGAGAGGAGAGATAAGAGTCCGTTCGCAGCAGGATCATTTCCACCCCCCTCACACTTCATTCGGAGAAACAAACCAGATTCCGGAGAGTTTCATTCCTCCACTTTCCACCCCCTTTCCTAGCTGCCCGTAAGATAAGAGGGAATGTCTAGTGCAGGCATGTCAAACTCGCGATCTCACGTGACGTCGCACGACGTATCACGACTTTTCCCCCATTGCTGGCAATGGGGAGAGTGTGGTTTCATCATGATGCATCTGGCCTGTGGGCCAGCAGTTTGACATGCCTGGTCTAGTGAGAAACCAATTGGTTATATTGTAATGGCTAGCAGGCAGGGATGTAAACAAATGTAAACAAAAGGTTAAATTTAAGGAAGGAAGTGAAAGCAATAAAATCCCATGCTTGTTCCCTCTCCTCCTTGGGAATGGCAGAATCCAGGGGAGGGTGAGATTTGGGTTTTGCACAGAAGAGATAGTTAGAAATGAAATATAGATGGATTCTGACACATTGTCACAAATATTTTCAGTATGACCAAAAAAGAACTCAAAATTCAAATCTTTGAATTCAAAGAATTCAAAACAGAAATGTTCTACCTAGCACACACAAGAGGTTTTGAGTTTTCTTTTGGAAAAATAACTCCCCCAAAAAGTAGTATTAGTATAAGTCATCAGTACGACATTCATTCCTCTTGTTCCTACTAGTAATGTATTACAATCAATCTCAATGTTGCTTCAGAAGGGGCAAACAGGAGAAAATGTGAAAGGGAAATTGCTCATCTCAAAGCATTCATGTTCTTCCAGAAATTACTTGCTTCCTCTTTAAGATCTAGCTCTTAAACAAACGTCCTACTTAATTGCATTTCTCTTCTCTTCTCTAAATGCTCTGTATGAATGCATATAAAATTTAAAAAAGAACGATTTACAAGGATTAACCCAGAAAGCATACAAATTCTGCAAATATCCCATTAGAAATGCTATTTAAGCAGTATAAAGCAGTTTATACAGCAGTGTAAACTAAGGAGTTCTAATAATAGAGGCCTAAATCAAGCAATATAAACCATCTGTGAGATACCGTCTGACAGATAAAGCATGGCCTGTCCAAGGAACTGCTCTTTGTTTTTTTCTTCACAGAAGTGCACTTTCCTAAAACTATCACTGCCACTACCACAAAAACAGAAGAAATAACTCCAGGGTCCCCAACTGGTTTACGTACTGGGTCGCACACCTGGAGGCGAATGGTAAGCGAGCGAACAAAAGTGAAACCACGAAACCAGTCCCTGGTGCCAAAAAGGCTGGGGACTGGTGAAATAATTTAATTTGCCACCATGCTTTTTTGCCACACGTTGTGGGCTAGGCTTCATCTAATCAGAGTTTTATTCCGATAGAGGAGAATACCTGTAGCTCAGGGTTGAAATGAGGGGTCCTTGGTGGTCTCTGAGCTCGGTTTTCTTGTAGACGTTTCATTAGCTAAACTAGGTAACACCATCAGTGTTGGTAGGGAGCAGAACGAGAGCAAACCACACTCCCTACCAGCACTGATGATATTACCTAGTTTAGGTAATGAAATGTCTGCAATAATCAAGCTCAGGAAACAATAAGGAGTTTGTTCATCTCTCTCCTCTTTCTCTAAAGCTTATAGCTTAATTTTTAATCAAATAGCTCTTATTTATTTCTTGGTCAGCTCACATCTTTGGAGGAAATCTTTTTGATTACCCTGAGTGGTTAGGGAGATTTTCCCCAATCCAACAGAAGTGGGATGTTATTAAGAATGAGATATCATTGAATTCCAACTAATGACAGATAGACCAGGGGTCAGCAACCTTGCGTCTTTTATGACTCGTGGACTTCAACTCCCAGAATTCCTGAGCCAGTTGGCTCAGGAATTCTGGGAGTTGAAGTCCACGAGTCATAAAAGGGCCAAGGTTGCCTACCCCTGAGATAGACTATCAGCAGTGAAAGGTCTTACCATGAACATAGCCTATGTGTGACTTTGTATGACCCATCCTATGTCTTACTGCTAATAATTGGAGAACTCTTTAAAAATATAGGATGCTTCTTCACTATGGCCCTTTTGTCATGCATATAATAAAAAATTTTACAAATTTAGGACACGTTTGCTATAGAGGAAAACAGGAGATCTGTTCTTCCCTTGAGCACAGTTGAGTGACTTTGGGACAGTCATTCTTTGGCAGTCCAACCAACCACACAGGGTAGTTATCATGAAGAAAAAAGGAGGCATGAGCATTAGGTGTGTTGCTTTGAACTGTACAAAATGAATGTGGGACATATCTGTCCATCCATCCATCCGTCTGTCCATCCGTCCATCCATATTTCATGTTTCTGATTGGATCAACAAAGGAAATCTCTCCACAATTGTTACAACTATTCAGATAAAAAGTAGAAATTCCAGGAAGGAGTAAATGTCAGAGATACGTGTATTGATATGTTTTTCTTTGCTTAATTTCTATTTTCTCAAACAGAGAGCAAGAGAAGATGCACGCTATAAAACTACTGCTGGAAGAGGAAGCCAGCAATCCAACCACCACAAAGATGCTGCCAGGACGTAATGACAAAATTAACCAGGCTGCTACTTACTGGCACCACAGGGTAATACTATAAATAACATTCTGAAATGTACAATCCTACCATCTGGATCTTTTTAAAATGGTGGCAGTGCTACCATTGGACTTGGTCCTAAATAAAATAGCAGAATGTAGAAAAAAACGTATTTTTTTAAAATATGGTAAATCGACATTTGTTTCTCTTGCAGTGCTTGCCTTCCAGAATGAGTTTCATACAAGATTTGGATAGCCTCCCCAACTTTAGAGTGTAGGGTAGTTGCTAGCAGAGTTATTTATGTATGTATGTGTGTATGTGTATGTATATGTATAGATATGTATGTACAGTAGATGCTAGCAGATATATATATATATGTATGTATGTATGTATGTATGTATGTATGTATATGGATGGATTGCTGTTCTGTTATTTTCTTTATTGTATTC
This sequence comes from Vipera berus, assembly GCF_964194415.1. NCBI lineage: Eukaryota > Metazoa > Chordata > Lepidosauria > Squamata > Viperidae > Vipera > Vipera berus. The sequence goes on from NC_138203.1 coordinate 85,005,424, forward strand.
TGTATTTACAATATTGTATTTGCATTCTGTTGTTATACTGTGAGCTGCTCACAGTTGCTCTGTCATTGAAGAAATAAAGAAGTATATATAACAGAAATAAACTGAAATTCAACTGTATATATTCAGTACCCATTTTATATGACAGAATGTAAGTCCCAAGTTCTGATAACAGGACTGGTGGCTTAATTACTTCCCTTTTTTGCTACTTTGTTTTTTTTTGTCTTCCTCTGCAACAAATACAAACCAATGGATCTTTGCAATTCATTTGTTCATATACACCACACAACTGACAAAAATTGAATCTTTAATAAAAAAAAGTACTGGAATTTCGATTGTTAAAATTTCCATTTTTAAAATACCATCAACAGATTCCAGGAGAAAACCATTCAAAGGGTACAATTCTTAGACATGGATAAACTTACCTACACTAGTTGGAAATATGTCCTCGTTGTTGATCTGCACCTCAATCCAGTCCATCAAAAGATTCATATACTGGGGTGCTGGTAACGCCGTAGGTTTCTTGTACTTTAGGTCATCCTGCCACCGGTATTCATACTTAGGCCCACCTGACATCACCGGGCAGGTCCTCTCTGTGCAGAACTCACAGATAGTTCCATAAATCAGGTTGATCCTGTTGAAAAAGTCAACTACGTGAACAGCAACCCAATCGTTTAGATCTTCTCCAGTGGGCAGCTGCACAGCTGCCTTCAGGTCTACTCCAGAGTTGAGTGAGGCTTGTGCTCGTTTGTGAAGCTCAAACCTCTGGGTCCCAGGTTCAAATTTCCGTTTGGGGCGGAACGTCTTGTCTTTATTAAAAACTTGCTTGAGTGCAATGGACATGTCTTCTACTTCCAAACTCCAACAACAGTGAGGCACTAGAATAATGGTATTCTTATATATATATATATAGAAGTATATATATTTCCAGAAGGAGGGAAAAAGATTTCTCCAACAGAAATCCTTAGACCGCTAGGTGTCCTGGTTTGATGTTTTCTTAGATAATGTCATATTCCTAAAAATTCAGAGAGAAAAAATAACAACAAACTATAGGTCAGTGCTAAAAGTGACTCCTGATAATTTAATAGAATTTGTTTTATTTGAAGGCCAAAGTGCTATTATTTAACTCATATGATTGTAAAGCTCTGAACAAGTCACAATTTTATTTATCAATAAAGTTGCTTTGCATATATAAAAATATACAATTTTATAGGGATTTATATTGTTAAGCAATAATGCCATTTATTGTTAAGTTGGTAAGAAAATGGCTCCTGTGTTTTAATTTTTCCCAGTAGAAACACAGTCACACCGATGCACATATCCGCACTTTGAAAATTTCACAACAGGCACATCTGCAGTTAGATTCAACATCCAGTTACTACTAATCTTAATTTCTGAAAGGGAAAGTTGGAGAGGTTAAAAGGAACAGGGCAAAATGCTTGAAAAAAAAATGGATTCCTGTCCTCAGTGGTTTCTCACATTGTAGCATGAAAAAAAAGGTGAAAAAAAGAAGAAACAGCTTTATCTATTTCAGCCTCATCTGCTCTAACAGTTCCTGAAAAGTGACAAATTGTTTGCTGTTCTCTTGGATGGTTCTTGTTTTATTTATGGGTTACAAGTAGTCCTTGGCTTACAACCATCTGTTTAGTGACCGTTCAAAGTTACACGGGCCCTGCAAAAAGTGACTTAAGACCAGTTTTCACCCTTATGGCCATTGCAGCATCCCCATGATCATGTAATCAAACTTCAGGCGATTGGCAACTGGCATGTTTGTACAGCAGTTGCACTGTCCCAGGGTCATGGGATCACCATTTGTGACCTTCCCAGCCAGCTTCTGACAAGCAAAATTAATGAAGTAAGCAAGATTCACTTAATGACCACATGATTCACTTAACCACTGTAGTAATTTTTTTTTGCCCAAGATGGCGGACGGACTCAGCTGAGCTCCGTGTGGGGTTTCGGCAACTTGGCATCCCAGGGAGCCTCACAGAAGCGTTGTGATGGGGTTTTTGGTCAGGTGGATGAGAGGTTGCTGGTGGCTGTTTTTGGGCGGCTATACAGTTCTCCGTTATGGGAGTTGCTCCGCGAGCCCTGGTCCTTCGGAGGGCCCTCGGTGGAGTCCGTTGAAGCCTGGGAAGGCCCGGAAGAGCCCGGAATAGCCGCGCTCCATACGGCGCCGACCAGCTGATTGTCGGTGCCGTGGGAGCCCGGCGGAGCCTGAGAGAACTTGACGAATCTGGCGGTGCTCTGGAGAGCCTACTAGCTGCCCGGATGGTCGCGGCTTGGAGCAGCGTCGAAGTGATGGAGGGGTGGAAACATTATGGTGGCGTCTGGGGCGGCTGGCAGCAAGAGGAATTGGAGCGCTGCGGCCGCTCCGGCGTGGAGACCATGGCCCAGTGGTTGAGAGCTGACGCTTTGTGCTTTAGACGGTTGGGAGGCACATAGCAACTTTGCGCCACTAGGAACCAACTATACCGAGTTTATGGCCCAGTAGAAGCACTCCGTGTTCCTGGTTTCCTCCTCTATTGGCTTACCATCGCCTAGCCCTCTTCTGATGCGGAGATCATTGAAGCCAGTACTTTTCACCGCTTTGTGACTCCGCAGGCTATTATGCCTTGTATTAATCTGCTGACTCCTTTACCTCTCTCCTCCCCCTCTCCCCCAAAGGTTTCAGGAGGACCCGGGCAAAAAGCCACTGTGAGAGAGTGGCCTAGTCTTACCATCTGCTACCTTCCTAGAGGTGAGAGCTCTAGGTGGTATGCCTCATCCCGGTTATGTGTTTCAAGCTGCTCCCCGGATCTGATCGTCGTGAGAGGACAGGGGTTGATCTGTTCCAGGGTACACCCAGCTCAAGTGGCAGTTGAGCTGGGTTGGCAGACGGGACACTTACCTGCTGATTTAAGATCCTCCCGGTTGATCTAGGGATTGCCTTTTTGCCGGACTTATTTCAATAACTATGACTCGACTCAGCTACTCCAGCACGTTTTTGTGTGCCCTCAGGGGTGCCCCCCTTCCTGGGTGCGACCCACCTCACTTTCCACTCTTCCTCTTGATGAAGGGCCCAATTGTTGGGACCCTGAGAGATGGCTGGGCAGGGATAGGGGCCTCCGTTACAAATCTAATAAGAGGCCCCTGGTTAATTTTTTAGTTAATTTTTTTGTGGGTTTAGGGAGGGGGAGGGTTTTCATGGTTGGATGGAAACGGGGGGAGCCCACCAACTGTTGTTCAGGCCAGGTCTGGGATTGATCACATGGGGGGGAGCTGGGGTTGGTTGCCTCCGGGGCTCCGGAGCGGGTCGTGGGATTACCTATTCCCACGATGTTAGGGAATGGCAGCAGGTGTATGGACAGAGGGCCGTATCGACATCTGGGATTGCGTCTCCGCTATCTCCAAGCGGTGAAGCGCTTCGACCCTCTGGTTTCTTCCCGAGGCTCCGGGAGCGAGGATAAGCAGCCACCTGAGCTCCGGCTGGTGTACTTGAATGCCAGGTCCATAGTCAATAAGGCTCCTCTCATCCGGGATCTGATTGAGAGTGAGCATGCGGACCTGGCTTGCATTACGGAGACCTGGTTGGGCCCAGAGGGTGGTGTCCCTCTGGTTGATCTTTGCCCACCAGGTTTCCGGGTGCTTCACCGACCTCGGGCTCAGGGTAGGGGCGGGGGAGTGGCAGTAGTTATGAGGGAGACTCTTTGTCCTCAGGAGGCCACCGTTGTCCAAATAGCAGCAGCAGCAGCCCTGCCTGAGCTTCTCAATATCCTCTCGGGGCTGGTGGTTGAGTTCCCCAAATTTATGGTTTTGGGTGATTTCAATCTACCATCCCTGGGAGGATCATCTGAGTTGGCTCGGGAGTTCATGGCTTCCATGACGGCCATGGACCTGACGCAAGTAATTCGGGTCCCGACTCATGTGGGGGGCCACACGCTCAATTTGGTTTTTCTATCTGGACGGTGGTTAGATGATCTTGGTGGGGGTTCTTCAATTGTTATACCCCTGTCATGGACCGATCATCATCTCGAGGCTGGTCTTCTGTTTTGCCACCCCCCGTTGTGGGGTTGTTGAACCATCAAGATGGTTCCGCCCCAGGCGCTTAATGGACCCTAAGAAGTTCCAGGCAGCGCTGGGGTCCCCACCTGCCTCCTTTGGTCACAGCTCGGTTGATGCCTTAGTGGAAGCCTGGGAAAAGGCTGCCACGGAGGCACTTGACCGAGTTGTTCCCTTGCGGCCCCTGACCCGGTGCAGATCCCAGTGCACTCCATGGTTTTCCGTGGAGCTCCGGGAGATGAAGCGTCGGAGACGGGGCCTAGAGAGCTGTTGGAGATCCACCCGGTCTGAATCCGACCGATCGCGACTAAGATCCTTTACTAGGTCTTATCTCGTGGCAATGAGGATGGCGAGGTCTAATTACTTCGCTACCCTCATTGCGTCCGCAGATAACCACCCGGCCGCCCTGTTTAGGGTGACTCGCTCCCTCCTTAATCAGGAGGTGAGGGAGGATCCCTTACAGGGTCGTGCCGAGGAGTTTAGCCAACATCTGTCGGACAAAATTGCTCGGACTCGGACCGGTTTGGACTCCGACTGGGCAGAGTCTGACGATCAGGACATGGGTGGTCTTGTCGATGTTATCTGGGAGGAGTTCGACCCTGTGACTCCAAAGGAAGTGGACAGGATTATGAGGAAGCTGGGCTCCACCACTTGTTTACTGGATCCATGCCCTTCCTGGCTGGTTTATTCTGCTTGGGAGGGAACACGAGGCTGGCTCCAGGCGGTGATATCTGCTTCCTTGAGTGAAGGTTGTTTCCCCTCCGTCTTGAAGGAAGCGGTGGTGAGACCTCTCCTCAAGAAACCTACCTTGGACCCAGCTGTATTAAACAAATTTCATCCGGTCTCCAACCTTCGCTTTCTTTCTAAGGTTATTGAGAGTGTGGTGGCGCATCAGCTCCCTTCGGTCCTGGAGGAAACTGACTATCTGGACCCGTACCAATCGGGTTTCAGGCCCGGGCACAGCACAGAGACGGCATTGGTCGCCCTGGTGAATGATCTCTGGAGGGCTCGGGACAGAGGCTGTTCCTCTGTCCTAGTCCTATTAGACCTCTCAGTGGCTTTTGATACCATCGACCATGGTATCCTGCTGCAGCGTCTCAGGGGATTGGGAGTGGGAGGAACGGTTCTTCAGTGGTTCTCCTCCTACCTCCTGGGACGTTCGCAGTCGGTGTTGGCAGGGGGACAGAGATCGACCTCGAGGCCTCTCGTTTGTGGAGATCCTCAGGGATCGGTCCTCTCGCCTTTCTTGTTTAACATCTATATGAAGCCTCTGGGTGAGATCATTCGTGGCTTTGGAGTTGGGTATCATCAGTATGCTGATGATACCCAGCTTTTCATTTCGACCCCAAACCACCCCAGTGATGCCCTTGACGTGATGTCCCGTTGCCTGGAGGCGGTCCGGGTCTGGATGGGGAGGAACAGGCTTCGGCTCAACCCTGACAAGACGGAATGGCTGTACGTGCCAGCATCTCAGGAAACTCAGATCATTCCATCTCTCACTATGGGGTGTGAGTTATTACCTCCCGTAAATAGGGCTCACAACTTGGGAGTTCTCCTAGATTCACAGCTTTCTTTAGAAGATCATATATTAACTGTGACTAGGGGGGCCTTCGCCCAGTTGCGCCTGGTGCGCCAGTTACGGCCCTATCTAGACCGTGATGCCTTGCGTACAGTCACTCATGTGCTCGTGACCTCTCGGTTAGACTATTGCAACGCTCTCTACATGGGGCTGCCCTTGAGGACCACTCGGAGGCTCCAACTGGTGCAGAATGCAGCCACGCGAGTTGTATTGGGGGTCTCCCGATGCTCCCATATTACACCTCTGCTCTGTGAGCTGCATTGGCTTCCAGTTGCCTTCCAGGTGAGATTCAAGGTGCTGGTAATGACCTACAAAGCCCTACATGGCATGGGTCCAGAGTACCTTAGGGAGCACCTGCGGCCAACATCAACTTCCCTCCGCCCAGTGCGCTCCCAGAGAGGGCCTCCTCAGGGTGCCGCTGTTCGGAGAATGCCGTCTGGTGACCCAGAGGGCGTTCTCTGTGGGTGCGCCTGACCTGTGGAACCGTTTACCGGTTGAGCTCCAGAGGGCTCCCGACCTTCGCTCCTTCCGACGCGACCTAAAAACCTATTTGTTTGAACAAGCCGGCCTGGTCTGATGGGTTTTGTTTTAATTATTGTTTTAATGTAATTTATTTTCTGCATTTGGGCACTAGGGTTTAATTTGTTTTTAATTTCTGTATTTTGGGTATTTTGGTATTTATGTCCCTGTTCACCGCCCTGAGTCCTTCGGGAGAAGGGCGGTATACAAATTAAATAAAATTAAATAAATAAATAAATAAAAAAGGCTGTAAAATCAGGCGAAAGTTGCATTAACAGCTGCCTTGCTTAGCAACAGAAATTTGGGGTTGAACTGTGGTTGTAAGTCAAGGAATACCTGTATTTTTTTTTGCTGGTTTAAACTTTGTCAATTCATTTGGGAATTGGATAGCCTAAAATTTTAATAAGAGATAAGTCCAAATCAGTCTTCACAATGCTTCACTGACACTTTTTTTTACAGGGAGGAAGAATGGTCTGTTGTTCATTGTAATAGTTTCCAATCATGATTTGAACTTTGGATTTCTCCTGCTGGAGAAGTGTAAAAAGGGAAAGATAAATACTCAAAATCTTTAACTGTAGTGCTAGGGAGCATCTGTATGGAATTACTTCAATATCTAGATCAAGGGTCTTCAAACTCGGCCCTTTTATGACTTGTGGACTTCAACTCCCAGAATTCCTCAGCCAGGCATGCTGGCTGAGGAATTCTGGGAGTTGAAGTCCACGAGTCATAAAAGGGCCGAGTTTGAAGACCCCTGATCTAGATTAAGGAAAAAGTAGGTGGTACAAGGAAATATTCTGACATTATCAGATTCTTGGTGGTTTACTTACCAAATATGGCTTAGTAATTTCACTTGTGGCACTTAATGGGCTCATTTGTTTATTAAATTATGCCTGATCTGTGCTTGGTTTTAGAAAGAACACCAAGATTTGTGTGTGTTTATGTAGCTATTGTTTTATATTGTCTTTATGTACAGCTTATAAATTTTGTTTATTGAAATATTATGTTAATTGCGGTTTTAATCAATTGGTTATTTACTTGGCATTGTATTCTTTATTGTTTTCTCTTGGAAACCGAAAGCTAGTTGGAAAGACAGGACAGTTTAATAATAACAATTTTAATGCATAATTCTGGAGACATTGTTCTGAAGTTTTTTTGCTGTCTCTTAGGATATAAATCAGTTGACTCCTCAAAATTTATAGTTCACCAACCACAAGGAATATAATTGAAGACAGAGCTGTGAAAATGGTAGATGACAACTAGTAAATGAGAAAAATTATCTTTTCTCCCTCCCTTTCCATTTAAGGAAACTGAAGGAAAAACATGCACATACTCACACATACACAAATCATGTGACTTTCATGGGATTCCGAGATCATTCCACAAGCCTCTTTCTAATGACAGTATTTTTTTTAAAAAAGAAAGGCAAGTAAGTCTGTTTTGTAAATATCACTATTTTTTCTTCCTTTCTTCTCTATATAAACTGAGATCCTGCCATTTTCTATAAACTTGTCTCTTATAATTTGTAGAATTTAGTAGAAAATCCGATGCTACTGCAACCCAAATTCTAGATGTTCTGCAACCAACTAGATTTATTACACTTGACCCTACACATACAGACTTCCTATTGGGCTATGTTAGTTCATAAAACACCTTATATATTTAGCATTAGAAAGGATATAGTATGTGTTAACACAATTCAACAGGAAATCCATGTACCTTGGGGTCAAGCAGTTATACCAGCAATTAAATAATAGGTTTTGTTGATTTTCATTCTCACCTCAAGATGTTGTCATGACTTTTCCTCTCCTATTAATCTTAATATCACTATTTAGATAGGCTAGACAGTCCCAAAGGAAGAGCAGCAAATGCCAACAACAGATCATAGCAAAATTGTAAAAGATGTCTTAAGCAGCAGTTCAGGAAGATAAGTTACTTATTAGTTCAAAAGTCTAATGCAATTGAAGTGCGCTGGTGTGTTCAGTCATATTGAGACTAAAAGGACTTGAATGCAAAATTAATCATTAAATCCCTAAAAGAATGACAAATTCATGTGAAATGAGACATTGACATTAAAAAAAACCAAGAAAGGATGTGTGTAGATCTGTTTTCTACCATTATTAGAATACTGGCCATCAAATATTGTTCATCTATCAATTCCTTGATGCTGCTTCAGACAGATGCTGCAATCTCAAAGCAGAGTAACAGCAGCAAAATTGCCTATGATTAAATGGTTAGTATTTTGAGATGCGTATAGTCAAGGCCATGGTTTTCCCAGTTGCAATGTGTGGCTGCGAAAGCTGGACCATAAGAAAGGCTGAGCGCCAAAGAATTGAGGCCTTTGGACTATGGTGCTGGAGAAGACTCCTGCGAGTCCCCTGGACTGCAAGGCAATCAAACCGGTCAGTCCTAGAGATCAACCCTGACTGCTCTTTAGAAGGCCAGATCCTGAAGGACTCACTGGAGAAGAGCCTAATTGAGAGCAAGAGAAGAAGGGGACGACAGAGAATGAGGTGGCTGGATGGAGTCACTGAAGCAGTAGGCGTGAGCCTAAATGGACTTCAGAAGATGGTAGAGGACAGGAAGGCCTGGAGGAATGTTGTCTATGGGTTTGCGATCCAGCCAGCTCATTCTCTGTCGTCCCCTTCTTCTCTTGCCCTCTTCCCAGCATGAGGCTCTTCTCCAGTGAGTCCTTCCTTTTCATTAGGTGGCCAAAGTATTTGAGTTTCAACTTCAGGATCTGGCCTTCCAAAGAGCAGTCAGGGTTGATCTCCTCTAGGACTGACTGGTTTGATCGCCTTGCAGTCCAAGGGACTCAGAGCGCCAAAGGCCTCAATTCTTTGGCGCTCAGCCTTTCTTATGGTCCAGCTTTCGCAGCCACACATTGCAACTGGGAAAACCACTAGCAGGGTGATGTTTCCGCTCTTTAGTATACTGTCTAGATTTGCCATAGCTTTCCTCTTGGCTGCAGTCCCCATCTGCGGTAATCTTGGAGCCCAGAAAAATAAAATCTGTCACTACCTCCATTTCTTCCCTATCTATTTGCCAGGAACTGAGAGGGCCAGATGCCATGATCTTGGTTTTCTTAATGTTAGAGTTTCAAGCCAACTTGAATATCTTATGTGTATCCAAAAATAATAAATGAAACCATGTGGTTTTTACTATGACACTGCATGCGTCCAGATAGAGCTTTTTACATATTTTTCATGCAATCATATGCACATTTAAGCAGATAAAAATATCTGTTAGGGAAGGAAAAGACACCAACAGTATATTACCTCATCCTCCCAAAAAAGGGGGGAAAAGCATAGCCATTGTGCACTTCTGACTGCAACAATTATTTAGAGTTCTACAGACACTGCTATATTAGCACTTGACCTTTGTTTCATGCTTATTAACAATTAGACAACCTCTCTTGTGTCTGGACTGAATACTCTAAGGCCACAAGTGACACACTTACCCAAGGCTATGGGAACTGTAAAACAATCTATGTCATTATTTCAAAAAGTGCTTGTACAAGCTGGCACCTCCTTCCACCAACAGGAAAAACCAACTATTTTGACAACACACTGTTTGTGGAATTGCATACGCCAATTCGGAGAGGGAGAAATGCTTTATATTTTTTGGTTCTTTGTCTTGTTCAAATTCCACTTACCGGACCAGGAACAAATCTCCTATTTCAGGATGCAACTTTACCCTGCCCTGCCAAAAGATTTTATACTCAAATACTTTTTAATCTTTGACTCTTGATCTTTAAGTCCAACTTGTGTCACTTAAGGCATGAATAATAATTATTGATAAAAAGAAGGAAAACATCACATTATAATACACATCTCATTGGTATTTGAATATAGCTTTTTAATATTTAAATTTTATTGTTCTTTATTAATCTAGGTCAGACATGTCAAACTTGTGACATCATGTGATGTCGTGCAACATAACAGGATAGTTTTGCCATTGCCAGCAATGGGGTGGGCGCAGCTTCTGCGTGATGCATCCGGCCTGCGGGCCGGCAGTTTGACACCCCTGATCTAGGTGAAATGTTACTATATATTGCAAGACCATGTATGATATGAAATACCCTAAATAAATAAAATAAATAACACATCTCAACATCTCTGAAACGTGCTCAGAATATATTAAACGTACTATAAATATACATAATAATGTAAGACAGGGGTCTTCAAACTTGGCCCTTTTATGACTGTTCTGAACCAGCCCTCTTCTGGCCTTGTAATAAGGCAAACCCCTATTCAGAAAGAAGAGACTGGAGAGCGTCCAAGGCTAAAAGGCATCTGCCAAGATTTATTACGCAGTTAACAAAAACACTAGAGCTTGTCTTCTCAAGCGGAAAAGTTGCTTTCAGCAACCAGCCCCTCCCCAAACACTCCTTTTATAGAGAGCTCAGGGCGTGGTCTCCCTGTGCCTCCTCCCGAGGAGTCCCGCAGTCTTTCTTTGTTTGTTCCTGCTCGACTGCCTCCTGCGTCGGGCGTCCTTGAACAGGGCCAGCTGTGGGTCATCTTCCTCCGCACTCTCGGGCTCACGCAGCTGAGAAGAGGTCCCCGGCTGAGGGCTCTGCAAAGCCTCCAAACCATCATCAGCCGGTTCGTTTCCCTCCTCCCCCTCATCTGAGTCATCCGATACATCGGAGCCGGCTGTCGGACCCACAGGCTGGCCCTGAGTCACAACAATGACACACACACACATATACATATTTATTTATTTTTATTTTATTTATTTTATTGCATTTATATACCGCCCTTTCCCTGAGGACTCAGGGCGGTTTACAGGGAGTTAAAAATCAACCATACAAAAGTTAAAACCCAATTTAAAAAAATTTTAAAAATATATACACACACATATATACACACACACATGTATAAACACACATATACATACACACACACACACAGGTAGTTCTTGACTTGCAACAGTTCATTTAACGACTGTTTGAAATTACAATAGCACTGAAAAAAGTGACTTATGACTGTCTTTCACAGTTACAACCGCTGTAGCATCCCCGCGATCACATGATAAGAATTCAGACGGCTGGCAAGTGATTCACATTTATGATGGGTGCAGTGTGCCCGGGGGTCATGTGATCACCTTTGGCGGCCTTCTGACAAACAAAGTCAATGGGCAAGCCAGATTCACTTAACAACTGTGTTACCAACTTAACAACTGCAGTGATTCCCTTACTAATCTAGCAAGAAAGGTCATCAAATGAGACAACTGTCTTGCTTAGCAACAAAAATTTTAGGATGAATTGTGATCATAAGTCGACGACTACCTGTACACAAAAAACCTCTCCGCCAGTTCAGAGATTCCCCCAATGGCTCCTCAAGGAGATATTACCAAAGACCCTCACTTAAACTTTTAAAGCTATATTCTAGACTAACATGCTGCCTCCCTTGAAGGATATCTTAAAATATATTACTGGCCTGCCTGACTGGTTATTTTGAGAGACTGGGGGTATCAGAATTGGCATTGTTGGTTAACCTTTTGTGCTAACAAAGGTTAACTTTGCTCCATGACAGTATTCCAAAATTAGAACATCTTTTTCAAATGGTCTTGACAGATCCCATAACCTGTAACTTCAAAAGAACGTTGTCATGAAGGACAGAAATATAAGAAAATGTGCAAAAATAAATTCATGTTAGAATCTGAGTTTCATTACAATTTACTCAATGTTCCTTCCTCAATGAATTTCTCCAAATACCACTTCTGTTCACTACCCTACAATTGAATGGTGTAAAGACTTGTCATTTTGTTGGAATAACCTAGTATTACAAAGAGAGAATAATCTAAATATATCCACTTCCCAAAACAAAGATTTAACAGACAGCATCAGATTTGGCTGCCACTAGCCCGCTTTCCAACTGCACTTTTTATACAGTTTCTTGCGGCATCTGATATTATACAAGCCCAGGATTAAAAGCAAATCTGTGTCAAAATTCTGACAATTTCTACTTCCAAGAAACAAAGCTATGTAAGGAGCAATTTAGTAAAATGGGGCAAAATTCACCTAACTCACCCAGCCACAGAAATTTTGAGCTCAGTTGTGGACATAAATTGATGACCACCTGCATTCATAGTTATACAGCACATCTGGAAATACTCTGATGTATTGTATGGGCATTGTGAACTTTTCCCACTGTTCTTCCTGGTGCCTTGGGCTACCTTTTCTATGTTGGCAGTCCATCCTGGCTTGGACTAATGGAATTAATACAGTGGTGGGATTCAGCCGGTTTGCACCACTTCGGCAGAACCGGTAGCTAATTTTTTGTTGCCCCGGCCCAGAATGGACTTCCAGAAGTGGCATCCACACAGAGAACCTGTTGTTCACATATTTGAGTCCCACCACTGGATTAATAGCCAAAGCAGTCTGTGGGGACTAGACTTGGAAAAGGCTGCTACAAAAGTCTTCTATAAGTCAAATAAATACTGTAGTTAACAGGCTAACACTAGGTTAATGATACCAGACCCAAGAACACCCAAGAAATTCATGGAATTATGTGAGGTTCAAACTGAGGAACTGTTAAAATTACAGATGATATTCTCAGCTCTTGGACCACAAGTATACTGTTGCCTCTAAGCAGCCAGTAATTCTTAAATTAGGTTTTGCTGTTTCCCTTTCTATGGCAGCAATTTAGACATAACCTTGGAAAAACTACTACTTTTCCAGCCATTAACCATTTTAATTAGACATATGTTTAAATAAAGAGCAGGTGGTCTCTCTAAGGGTAAACCAATAAAATAAAGAGGTGTTTAAGGGGGAAAGGGAGCAATAAAGTTTCTTCTTTAAACTCTGGGGGCAGATGGGTACTTTCTTCTTATTCCCCATTCAGAAACAGAGTCAACCCTATAAATCAGTTAGAATCTGGCTGTGAACTGTAGTTTATTTTAGTGTTCTTCAGAACCATTCATGTTTGTCATATTAAAGGGAAGCAGCAGTCACTGTTTCTTTGTGAAAGAACTCAGTGTTCCCATTTTTGCAGGAATAGAGTTGTGGTCACAGAGACAGCAACTGGTATCACCGGTGCCAATGCTTGTACAACAATCCTCCTTAAAAAGTTGTACCTTTTGACTATAAATTCCTTACAGAGCAAGGAGTTTCACAACACTTCTGTTTCACAACACTTGAAGACACAGCCAACGCTTCCAAAGACTGGTTAAGTTTGCCTTGTGTTTCATCGGTGTAGTTTGGAGAGAATATCCACTCGCTAGGATGCTATATAACAGAAGAATAACAGAATATCAGGGAAAGGTCCTTAGGGTTTTTTTAATCCAACCGCCTGCTCAAGCAGGAAACCCTATACCAGGGGTGTCAAACTCAATTTCATTGAGGGCCGCATCAGCATTGCGCTGCCCTCAAGGGGCCGGGTGGGTGTGGCCAGGGTGGGTGTGCCCTACTGGGTGGGCGTGGCTAGAGTGTGTATGGCCTACTGGGTGGGCATGGCCAGCTCTACATCGTTCGCATCAAGGGTGCCTATGGGGGCCTGGGCAGGAGTGGAACAGATCTGAGGGTCTCTGGAAGAAGGAGGGTCTCTGGGCCAGGACCAAGGCAGTGGGGGCCGTTCCCTCACTGTTTCCAGGATGGCTTTGCGGGCCGCATGAAACCACTTTGCGGGCCGGATCCGGTACCCGGGCCTTGTGTTTGACATGTCTGCCCTATACCATTCCAGACAGATGATTGGCTCAATCTCTTCTTAAAAACCTCCAATGTTGGAGCACCCACAACTTCTGGAGGCAAGTCATTCCACTGATTAATTGTTCTCACTGTCAGGAATTTTTTCCTTAGTTCTAGGTGGTTGATTCTCCTTGATTAGTTTCCATCTGTTGCTTCTTGTTGTGATGCTTTGGAAGAATAGCTTGACTCCCTCTTCTTTGTGTCAGCCCTTTAGATACTGGAACACTGCTAACATGTCACCCCTAGTCCTTCTTTTCATTAAGCTAAACATACCCAATTCCTGCAACAGTTCTTCATATGTTTTAGTCTCCAATCCCCTAATCATCTTTGTTGCTCTATATCAGGGGTGTCAAACTGCCGGCCCACAGGCCGGAGCGTCACAGAGAAACCGCGCCCATCCCATTGCCGGCAATAGGAAAAAGTTTCAATACGTCGCGCAATGTCACATGACATCACGAGTTTGACATGTCTGCTCTATATATGTGCTCTATATATGATATCATCTGACTTGGTCACAGTCACAGGGAAAGAACAAGATTATTTAAACACGAAGTTGATCATAAAGAGATCCCCTTGTTAGATTGTTCCTCTGTCAGAACTTAACACCTGTTTCTCCACATTTTTTTATCTAAGTAAAGGCCAGTTAAAATACTGCTCATATCTCCTAAATGGGCTTGGTTTCCAGAAACCTATCATATCTAAACACTCACATGATCCAGATACATTATAACAGGTGCTTGTCTGCTTCTTCATGAATCCTCCTGATCTTTAAGAAAAACTAGAAAGATTCATTCTGGAGTTCTTCCTAATCTTTGACACCAAATTCAATACTATTTTCAGTGTGATAAAATAAAGAAATAGGAAGAAACACAAAAGACAAGACAACTAATGACGGGAGAAGTTTCAGAGTTCCTTTTAACCACTCAGAAACAATTCTTTTCTCTTTAAATGTCACATGTCTGCCTGATTTATTTACAGAAAAGAATAAAGTGACTAAACATGAAAGTGGAAAGAAATTCAGGTAATATTATCAGTTTTATAGTATATCTGTTGTGTTTTTCTTGTAGTTTTGATCAGTTAATCACGAGGTCCCTTTCTATGTGCTTTTTCCCCAAAGACAGTCATTGTTGTATGAATAAGAAATGTTCTTTAATATACAGAGGAACTATATTTATCATCTAAAATTTAGAAGTGATCTACATGGGGCAAACTTTTTTATCCATACTGGACCACATATCTCTCCCTCTAGAACTCCATATGGGACTTCATTTTATTTTTAGTACTAGATGAGATTAGCATTATATCTGAAACAAGCTGATTAGTAACCACAAATTGAATCCTATTTCTCTAACCAAGATTTCAAACCAACCTTTATACTAGGGGTGTCCAATCTTGGCAACTTTAAGACTTATGGACCTAAACTTCCAGAATTTCCCAGCCAATTAAGTCTTAAAAGTTGTCAAAGTTAGACACCCCTGCTTTATCCTCTACTTTAAAACTAACAATAGCTAGCTAGCATTTAGTTAAATAACTGTGATGGATGTATGCATCTGAATGAAACAAGTAAAGAGGGCAGCACAAGTGGAAAAGGCATAGGAAACCCTAATAATTGTAGCTGGGCAGACCATATTGTATCAGTTTAAAAAAATGGATTGAAACAAATGAACAATGAGCTTTCAAGAGGTATTAATCATGACAGCTATACGTTACTTTCAGGATCAAAGCCAATATACCAGAGAGCATAAATAGAAGCATGTGGTCTTGTAGCCACTTAATTGGCCTCCTTAGGAACAAAATATACAAAATATACAATGATCTAATAGTGCTCTTCTTAAATTCCTATGTTAAACTTGCCTGACTACAAATCAGGAGACACTCCATCTATATTTATTTTACAATTATTTCATGGAACATGAAATAGATGGAACATGAAATAATTACATGGAATATGTAAGAACATGCTTATAATAGATAATTTCCCAGTAACTAGAAACTGAATTCAGAGATGAAATTTAGATAAACTGTTCAGAAATCTATTTGGGGGATTCTTATGAATACCTATTGATTAATCAATTATTTAACACTAAGGAAAATAATCAGCCTTCTCCAGCTGGATCCGCATTCTTAATCAATTTGTTGAACTATAACTCTACAAAAGAAAAATCTTTCTCAGATACTAGACAGCAGGTGCCCAGTAATTTTTCTCTAGTAGCTGTCTAGACTCTAGACTAAAAAGTTGAAAAAAGAACGGAGAAGAAAGGAATAGCAATCCACTTCCACAGCCAAGGACTGTGATAGGATAAACTAAAGCAGCTGACTAACCATATGACACACTGGTATTTTGGACAGTTCATTTATGAATCAGAGTTTGCAAAACAGCTGAAGAATATGACATACATTATACGCATTGTCTTGCTAGGTTTCAGCAATATACACAGATGGAAGAACATACACCTTGTAGCAACATGTTAGTTATTTGGAATAATGTATTTGCTTTAGAATGAGTCAAGCATATTCAGGTGGCCAAGTGCACCTGGTTTTATACCACAGGACTAAAACGTTTGACAGAATAACTCAAAGCTGAATTGGGACAAAACATTACAAAGTTAAAGCAAAAGAAATATTCTGTCAAGAGGTCAGCAGACCAAATCTACTGACAGGAGGATTTTGTAGTATTCATGAAAAAATAATGAGGTGTTTTTTTTTTAATTCCAGAAGCAGAAGTCACCTTATGCCTGTCTCAACACAACCATTTTATTTCTCTCATTTGATTCAAATGTTTAATCACTATAAAAGAAACTGCATGATCAAGGCATCCCATACCATTACCCTTCAAACTGAAAACATACATAATGATGAAGCTAGCTAGGAAGGTGTTCTCCATATTTATCATCACCACAGTTCAGGTGATGAACACCAAAGAAAGAATAAATGGTTATGAATAGAGCCAAACATGAGTCTTAATAGGATATAGATGCAACAGTCTGAATATGGCCATATTATTGGGCCATGTTGAGTTTGGAAATGTAAATATCAGTTATTGAATCAGCGAGTCATTTGACTAACTCTGTGCTGGTTTCCACCGAAAACCACTTCTACCTTTGTGATATTTTGGTCTTCGCATGTCTTGAATTATATCAGATTTAACCTCCCATCCAGGCACAGTTACTCAACGCTCTGTCACTTTACAGTTAGACAACTGTTGTTTACGCTACACAGGGCTGTCTTTAAGGATCATCTGAAAACTTCAGCTGTGGAAGCATGAAGCAATCCAGGTAGTTCTGGGTCTATCTAGATTTCTCCATAGGATACCAGTGCTATGGAAGCTCCATTGGCTGCCAATCTGCTTTGGGGTTCAGTTCAAGTTACTGGTTGCCTTTTTAAAGTTCTAGATCAGGGGTGTCAAACTGCTGGCCCGTGGGCCGGAAACTTCACGCGGAAGCTGTGCCCACCCCATTGCCGGCAATGACAAAACAGTCCTGATATGTTGCACAACGTCACGTGACGTCGTGAATTTGACATGTCTGTTCTAGATACTTCAGTGTCTGGTTGGATACAAGACTTGTTAAGTGACCCATCATCAAGAACACACCATCTAAAAAATCACAAAGATGCATTTCTCACTGATGGCCCCTTTCTGTGGAACAGCTTGCTCTTCAATATCTGGATCAACCCCACCTTGCTGAGATTCAAAAGAGCCTTAACTCCATGGCTCTTCAGGAAAATGCATGGGGACAATGAGGATTGACCTATCTCCAACAGATGGTGCTGTTAATTACTAAGATTACATTTTAATGCTTTTTGTTGCCTGATGTAAGCTGCTAAGGCTTTTGGAACTGAGTGGCATACAAATCTTGTTAAGTAACCTCTGGCTGTAATCAACTCCCAGCAACTTACAGTACAGTAATATAAAACTGACACAATAAAACTACTTCGGCATTCTCTAAAATTATAAAACTGTAATGGCTTCCTAATTCTAATTAAGTATTAGGTTCAAGAGCTCCATCTTCAAGACCTTTGTGAAAGATGCCAAGGTAGATGCAACATGAAACACTGGGGGCCACCAGAGAAAAACCTCCATTCCCTTAAGCTCAAAAATATGGGGCATCCTACGCTACCCTACCTCAAATGACTGTGCCAGAAGGGTCAACTCTAGTTGGACCTAATGGGCCATTGCATTCTGCCCCAAATTCTTCCAAGAATTTTCTAATTAAACTACTTGTTTTCATCGTTTGAGTGGTGAAAATGATGTCAATCATTACTGGCAAGGGTTCCCACTCAAGATAGAGCTACAACGGCTATATCAGCCAAGGTAAAGCAGAAGCTCCTCTTGTCACGATTCCCCGCAGGCATCCAATCATAACAATGAAGCAATTACTCCTGTATGATGGACCTCCTTTTTTTAGTAGAAATGAAACCCCATCCAGAATTTAAAATGCAATTGTGTTTAGCAATTCTGACTTGTTGGGGTTCAAGCTCACTCTGTTACAGCCCATCCAAGCCCCAACAGGCTCCACACTGGATCAAGACTTCCAAAATATCCTCATTCTGTCTGGCAGGAGAAGGAGCTGAAATGTACTACTGGTGTCATCAATACTAATGATGTTTTACTTTGAGCCCAGGGATGAGCTCTGCCAGTGGTTGCAAGCAGATGCTAAATAACAAGAGAGAGGGCTAAACCCTGCAGCACTGGACAAGAAACGACCCAAGGACATGTCCCTTCATTCCCCACCAACTTCAACACCAACTTCATTCCCAGTTTTCACAAGTAGTCCAGAAAACTCCCCATATCCAAGTCCTTAAGGGAAGACCAGACTAGGAAATACTACTTTTATTATAATACAGTAATAGAATCGTGCAAGGTTGAATGCACCTCTCCCTTTATCTTCAAGATAAGTAGGGAGGGTCAAGTCTGGGTCACTTTCCCAAATTACATTTCTGCTTCTGACCCAATTTTCTTTTATCTGACTGTCTAGGCTGCAGCTCTTCCTCCTGCTGCTCAAGGTTGTTTCTATAAGTATAACCTATTCAACCCTAACTGCTCTTTAGAAGGCCAGATCCTGAAGCTAAAACTTATGAGAAGGAAGGACTCACTGGAGAAGAGCCTCATGCTGGGAAAGGTTGAGGGCAAGAGAAGAAGGGGACGACAGAGAATGAGGTGGCTGGATGGAATCACTGAAGCGGTAGGCGTGAGCTTCAATGGACTCCAGAAGATGGTAGAGGACAGGAAGGCCTGGAGGAACGTTGTCCATAGGGTCGCGATGGGTCGGACACGACTTCGCAACTAACAACAATTCAACCAGTGCCCAGGTGTGAGTCCTGATGGAAGAGAAAACAGATAATCCCCTCCGATGTAGCATCTTGTGGCTGAAGACACATCACCTTCACAACAAGGGATAGACACAGAACAACAGTTATATAACATTACTGGATCCAGAGAAGGTCTCTTAACAAATGACTGCAACTCTACCTCCTTTGAGACATCTGCCACAGTTCCTTCCCCCAATGGGTCACTAACCTCTCCAATGATCCAGCTACTCATTGCTACATGAATGAGTTAGGAGGGGAATGAGTAACTCACAGCTCATTCTAAAGAGCACTCTATCATAGTCTACCAGATGAAATGACTCCCAGATCACCACACAGAATTGCCCCAATTATCACTTCAGAACTTATCCATGCAAAGTCAGGAGCCAGGCAAATCTGAACAATTCTATCAGCAAAATGTCTCCTACATTGTACCAAGGTCATGCAATGTTATAAAACCAAAGTGAAAACAGCTATACCGCTATGGAACAAATTATTTCATAAAAGGAGGGGAAGAGGAATCCACTGCTGAGAATTAAAAATCTACAGCACATGTATTTAGTCAATTACTTTTATTTGAAATACATAAATTAAATGAACTTTAATATTAATAGTATTGTGCTTGACACACAGTCTATTTTAACTAAGTACCGCCCAGAGACATGATTCAATAGTAACATTTGATCATTAATTACATGGGGGACAAATATATTAGCTGTATTTAACTCATTTCCTTTTAATTAAGCTTAAATTTAATTTTTGCTTAGGCCTTGCCCAATTCTTCACCCTGTTCGTTATTACTTTCTGAGTTCAACTCCCAGCATGCTACTCAGAAGCACAAAAATAACCATACCCCTTATTTAAAACTCTTCATTATTTTTTCAAACCTCTGGCACTCAAAATAAGACAGAGTCTGAAAATAATTATTACACCCGCCAATTGTTACTATATCTTAGAGCAGGGGTCCCCAACCCCTAGTCTGAGGCCTGGTGCATTGGGAATTGGGCTGTGAAAGCAATGGCGACAGTGCAAAGCTGCATTTGCACAAGCAGCACACAAGCAAAACCATTCCCACCCCCAGCCCGCCATCGGTCCACAAAGCTAGAAAGGTTGGGGACTGCTGTCTTAGAGCACAGGATATATATTTTGGGATAAAACCTGAGCGCATTACTTTATGAGTCCAACTTCAGTAGACAGCCAGGACAATTTAAAGAACAATCAAGGGGCACTGATTCAAAATGCTAAAAACTGTAAAAATAAAGGTTGTATTTCATTATATTCTGCATTGTACAGGAGGTCAGAATGGAGTATTAAAGAATACCCTAAAAATTCTAAGAAGAATTGGCAACAAAATTTGTCGTTCCCATTAAATCTGTATTTCTACTTTTCATCCCTGCCTTTGCCAAAAAAAAAAAGGCAGCCAATTATTCGAGGGGGAATAAAATGGGAAACTGTAGAATCAACAAGGGCAAAAGCTACAACGGACTGCAGATGTCTCCTACTCAAAACAATGGTCATATTGTATTGTTTTTGTTGTTGTTACGTTTGCACAGCATCCTTCACCTCAGTGAAATGAAGAATGTGTGCCTACTATCTCTTTTATGTTCACTATGCATATTTATTTCACCACATGCACAGAATCTGCGCCACTTGACAGCTTGTGAGGTTTCTTGCCCTATCAACAAAATGAGATGAACAAACCAAATTCGTTGGACAAATAGGATTCTGCGTGCTTGTAAGTCTTTTAATATTTGTGGTGCACAAAATAAGATTTTTTTTTTACAATATCATAAATTCTGGCAGAATGCACTTTCATGAACTGAAAGAATTCTAACACAAAAAAAGGAATAACAAACATATAGATATAAGGGCAATTCACCACTGACTATCAGAACAGTTGCAAGTAATGCTTTCAGATCTACAAGTAGCCCTTGTTTAGTGACTGACTTAGCAACTGACCGTAGTTATGACAGTAATGAGAAACTAAACTTGAGACCAAATCTTTGCATTTATGATCTTTGCAGGTCTGTAAAGCAAATGAAAGATGAAGTACAATTGCAAGCACAGCCTCTCACACAGTAGTCTCCTTAGTTGAACCCTGGATCCAACCACACACTATAGCAACATCACGTGACGTGTCGCAACACATCGTGACTTTTTTTCCATTGCCGGCAATGGGGTGGGCGCGGTTTCGCCATGACGCATCTGGCCTGTGAGCCGGTAGTTTGACACCCCTGCTCTATATTAAAGAAAAACCTTAGTTAGGAAAACATTGTCTGATTCTTATCTCTATTCTCTGTCTTCACTATCTAATAATGTTTAGTAGGGCTACTAATCATCTGGTTCATACAGTTATATAAAAAGCATGATTTCACTCAGGGCTAGCATCCGAAGGATGTACATGTTTGGTACTATGTTTTTTCAACATGGGGATTAGCATAATTATAGAATCGGGAAAATGTTATTATTATTGTATGAATTTGGTGTTTGAGAAAGCTGGATGCTCTACAAATATTAGGGAGCTTAGGGATAGATTGTCCTGGGAAAAAATCTATGTGGTTGTTAAGACTAAAAAGCGACTCAATGGCACATAATAATCAGGCTTAATATTGTTTTTCTTTTTTTCTCTCCTCTTTCTACAAAATCGGGTTTCTTCTATTTTTGTTCTGTTTCTCAATTAGTTTTACTGTTTAATATTTATCTCTTGTAGTTCTGCACTCCATTTTTTTGTAATCTATAAAATACAATAAGAATGGGACTACTTATGAGCCTTGGTGGAGCAGTGGGCTAATGCCTCCTTAAGTAACACCAGCTGCCTGCAATTAGTGCAGGTTTGAGTCCCACCAGGCTCAAGGTTGACTCAGCCTTCCATCCTTCCGAGGTAGGTAAAATGAGGACCCAGATTGTTGGGGGCAATAAGCTGACTTTGTAATAATGCCGCTTGGGGGCGGGGGGCGAAGGCCCTAATATATAAGCAGGCATATACATAGAATGAAGGCTATTGCTAAGCACTTTGGTTTGTGCTTAAATTGTAAGCCGCCCTGAGTCTTCGGAGAAGGGCGGGATATAAATGGGATTAAAATAAAAAAATAAAAATAAAAATACTGTATATGGAAATGAAAAGTCATCCTTAAATCATCAAATGACATCTAATTAAATGGATCTAAAAGGAATTTAATATACAAAATTAATAAGATTACTCATAGATCAATTCCTTGAAAAATTATTATTCCCCCCTCCATTTATTTATTCTGAATACTTTCATTTTTCCTCTAGCAATAGCAATAGCACTTGCACACTGCTTCATAGGGCTTTACGGGCCTGTCTAAGCGTTTTACAGAGCATATTGCTCCCAACAATCTGGGCCCTCTGTAATGTATATGTACAAACGTTATTAACAAGTTAGAACCGTTATTCCGTTTTATTCTATGAGGTAAACACCACTGACAGGGAAACACGCGGGAACTTTGACAGCTGTCAAAGTTCCCCGCCAGGGTGCAGGCGCAGCCATTTGACAGCTCGCGGCTGTCAAAACACCGAAGCCGACTCACCACGCGGAAAGAAGAACTGTCAAGACGCGACGGCGGTGATTGGTTCAGCTAGACGCGGCGCCAAAAGAAACGAACCTGATTGGACTACACTGACAGCTGCTGGCTATAAAAGCCGGACAAGTTATACTGTTCTCTGCCTTGTTCTAAAATAAATTCTAGTTAAGTAACCTGTCGTCCCGAGTGGTCCTTCGGCCACTTCACTGGCGACGAGGGTGGGATCGCTCCGGAGCTGAAGTCACGGCCGAGGAAGGGAATTCCCGGCCAAGAGCTGTCACTGGAAGTTTTAACTTCCGAACGGAGCGAGCCCAGGACCGGACGACATGGCCAACTTCGGGCGTGTGAGGGAATTCGATACCCGCCATCTGGAGAGATGGCAGTCACACCTGGAGCAGGTCGAGGGTTTCCTCGTCAGTAAAATTACCGACGACAGAGCAAAGGCCGCCGCCCTCCTGTACATCAGTGTACGACGACGCTGTCGGGCTGTTCAGCCCGGTGCCCATCACTGAAGTCTCCTACGCGGACCTGGTCGACCAGCTCAACAAACATTACATGCCAGCTCGCTCAGAGCTGTACTGGCGAGTACAATTCGCCCAGAAGAAGCAGCGACCGGACGAGCCCGCAAACGACTTCATCGCCGGGGTGAGGCATGCCGCTCGTAACTGCAGCTTCCCTGACCTGGAAGACCGCATCCGGGACCAAGTGGTAATAGGCTTAAGGGATGAACGTCTGCAGAAAAAACTTACATCAAAGCCCGACATGAGCCTAGCCGAACTTACCCGAGAAATAATGGCCTATGAATACAACCACAAGAAAAAATCGACCACACCAACACCAGAAAGTCCAGCAACCGTATACCACGATAACGCAACCTTCAGTGACGACGAGGAGTCAGTAGACTTCACCGACGGAGAGGCCCTACAACGCAGGATGGAGCGACGACAACAGCGAAGAAACGACACATCAACCCGCCAAAGAGACAGAAACCCCCTGCCACCACGACACGATCAACGAGCTACCTGCGCCAGCTGCGGGGGCAACCATGCCAGGGGAAGCTGCCGGTTCTGAAACGCAAAATGCCACAATTGCGGTAAAACCGGCCACATCAAGCCAGTGTGCCGAAGCCGGCCCCGCGACAATGTGCATGATCTGGAGGCCAACCCCCCAGGTAGGCCAACCGCCCATGTCAACAGGGGAGGAACAACCGGGGACCTAGTGGGAACAATAGACAAGGTGCACAGTCTAAGCCCGAAAGTAAAGATCAGGGTAAAAATTCAAGGAGTCACCTGCAACATGGAGGTGGACTCCGGGTCAGCAGTCTCCTTAATATCGTTTAAAATGTATCAGGAGATCTGCCAACAGAGTAATAGGGAAATTCCCCTTAAAAAAACTCAGGTCCACCTAGCAGACTTCCAAAAAACCCCCATTCCACTAGAAGGGAAGGCTAAGGTCGCAGTAGAATACAAAAAATTCAAGGGAACCCTAGAAGTCTTAGTGACTCCAGGGAACCGCACCAATCTAATTGGGCTGAACTGGTTCAGCCCCCTGGGCATCGCCATTACTGGGGTAAACACAGTGCAAGCCTCAAGCCTCGAAGCCGTCTGCAACAAGTATGCAGACGTCTTTGATGGCACACTGGGGAAATACACCGGCCCTCCCATCTCCTTAAAATTAAACCCAACCATCCAACCCATAAAAATAAGGGCTAGGAGGGTTCCATTCGCTCTCAAAGAAAAAATAGAGAACGAATTAGAACGCCTCGTAAGACTAGGGGTACTGGAACCTACTGAAGGGGGAAGCTGGGAGACACCAATAGTCACCCCAATGAAACCTAACGGGGAAATTAGATTATGCGCAGACTATAAGGTGACCCTTAACCTAGCTCTAAGCCCCCATGCTTACCCGGTGCCAGCGGTGAGGGACGTCCTCGCTTCCATCCGCTCCGGCGCCATTTTCGCAAAACTTGACTTGACGCAGGCGTACTTGCAACTGCCTGTCACAAATGACACCGTGGCAGCTCAAACAATTGTCACGCACCGTGGAGCTTTTAAAGTAAAAAGACTTCAATTCGGCATCTCGGCAGCCCCGGGTATCTTCCAAGGTATCATGGAGAAAACCTTAAAAGGAATACCCGGGGTCTGCCCCTATTTCGACGATGTCCTCATCGCCGGAGAAAACGAAGCAAACTTAGCTGACAGACTGTCAGCTGTGCTGAGCCGGCTCAGAGAAGCCGGTCTCAAACTAAAACGAGAAAAGTGCTCCATCGGAGTCACTACCACAGAGTTCCTAGGGTACAAAATAGACGCCCAGGGCATCCACCCCACTACAGAAAAATTAAAAGCTATTCAAACAGCTCCCAGTCCGAAAAATAAACAAGAACTCCAAGCCTTTTTGGGATTATTAAACTTCTATCATGCCTTCCTTCCCCACAAAGCCACTATAGCCGAACCTCTCCACAGGCTCCTGGACAAGGGCACTGCCTGGTCCTGGACCAAAACGCATGAAAATAGCTTCCAGTCATTAAAAAATATCATTTGTAACAGTTCAACTGTCACACTCTCTAGAGAAGACACACCAGTATGCGTCGCTTGCGATGCATCTCCCTATGGAATTGGGGCGGTGTTAAGCCACCTATACAAGGATGGCACCCAAAGACCCATAGCCTTTTATTCCCGCACACTTTCAAAAGCTGAAAGAAACTACGTGCAGATCGACAGAGAAGCGCTAGCAATAGTCGCAGGGGTAAAAAAGTTCCATGACTATCTCTATGGCAGACCCTTTACTATATTCACGGATCACAAACCCCTGCTAGGAATATTCACCTGGGACAAAACAACCCCACAGATTCTATCACCAAGAATACTGCGCTGGTCCACCTTCTTGTCAGCATATTCATACAAATTAATACACAAACCAGGGAAGGAATTAGGACACGCAGACTGCCTCAGCAGACTGCCCATTCAAAGCAATGACACTGACCCAGCTCCTGCAGGGCTCATTCTGGCAATATCACAACTTCCAGACTGCCCCCTTTCCGCTAAAATCATAGCTAAAAATTCAGCTAAGGACAAGGTACTCAGCAGGATTCTTAGGTGGACAACCACAGGATGGCCAGCCAAAAATCCACACCCACAATTCCAGCCATACTATAACAGACAAAACGAAATCTCATCACACTTGGGATGCCTTCTGTGGGGAAACAGAGTAGTAATACCAGACAAAAACATAGCACAAACACTAGACACCCTACACGAAGGACATCCAGGCATAGTTAAAATGAAAGCCCTATCCAGGAGTTATGTGTGGTGGCCAGGCATAGATAAGGATATAGAAAAACATGTGGGAGGGTGCTACCCCTGCCAAACAACAAGAAGCGAACCACCCCAGGCCCCAGTACATAGATGGGAAACAACAAAAAACCCATGGTCACGCATACATCTAGATTTTGCAGGACCAATCCAAGGGCAGAGTTTCCTAATAATAGTTGACAGCTACTCAAAATGGCTAGAAGTAATCCCCCTTAGAAAAACCACTTCAGGAGCCACCATACAAGCCCTTAGAAAGATCTTCGCCACCCACGGCCTCCCAGACACCATGGTTTCAGACAATGGACCACAATTCACCTCTCGTGAATTTCAGATGTTCGCTATGAAGAACTGTATTAGGCTGGACACGTCTGCACCGTTCCACCCATCGACGAACGGGATGGCTGAAATTATGGTGCGCTTGACTAAAGAAGCATTAAAAAAGTTTGTAAAGGGGAACTGGCAGCGACGACTCAGACAGTTCCTGATGGCACAACACACAACTCCCTGTACGGCAACCGGCAAGACACCAGCGGAGCTAAGATGGGGAAGGAGACTGACAACGCGGCTCGACAGACTGCATCCCGACACTTATATTGCGGAACCGGATCACCCCCCCCCACCCCGTACATTTAAACCTGGGCAAATGATCTGGGCACGATCATATACACCCAAAAACAAATGGGTCCCAGGGACTGTGTTACAACAAACAGGACCCATTTCCTATGTAATACACACGCCTACTGAAGGCAACCTGCGACGGCACATAGATCAGCTCAGGCCAAGACAACCACAACACCACCCAGACCTTCCCCCACCGGACAGCCAAACCCCACCACCCTTAGACATCATACCTGCACCAGATCAGGAAGAAGAGGAGCAAGAAAACATACCACCACCGGAACACGAAAACGCACCACCCCCAAGACGTTCTAATAGAAACAGAAGAGCACCAGCATATTTAAAGGACTATGAATGGGCCGGCTCCAACAACCAACAAGGGGGAGGAAACAATCCAGGGGAGGGGTAAGGGGTGTAATGTATATGTACAAACGTTATTAACAAGTTAGAACCGTTATTCCGTTTTATTCTATGAGGTAAACACCACTGACAGGGAAACACGTGGGAACTTTGACAGCTGTCAAAGTTCCCCGCCAGGGCGCAGGTGCAGCCATTTGACAGCTCGCGGCTGTCAAAACACCGAAGCCGACTCACCACGCGGAAAGAAGAACTGTCAAGACGCGACGGCGGTGATTGGTTCAGCTAGACGCGGCGCCAAAAGAAACGAACCTGATTGGACTACACTGAAAGCTGCCGGCTATAAAAGCCGGACAATTTATACTGTTCTCTGCCTTGTTCTAAAATAAATTCTAGTTAAGTAACCTGTCGTCCCGAGTGGTCCTTCGGCTACTTCACCCTCATTTTACTGATCTTGGTAGGATGGAGGGCTGAGTCAACATTGAGCCAGTGAGGATCGAACTGCTGGCAGTCAACAGAATTAGCCTGCAACATGGCATTCTAACCACTGAACCACCATTGGCTCTATCTCTCTTTCTTCTCTCTCTCTCTCTTCAGGCCATCCTAGCCACCCACACATGCATTCACTTTCATGCACCCACAAGCCATCACATTTACACAAACACATTCTTATAAACATCCATGTAGACATACTTAACAAGAACATGTCCGTTCTTCTTTCTCCTCCTCCCTATCCCATTCCATTGATCTCCATAGGTTTTGCTCTTAAATATACCTATTATTTCTCTGATTTCATTATCCTAAGATCATTTCTGCACAGGATCTAATGCTTTTCTCAAGTCCTTGATTCTCTTAATGCAGTGCTGCCCAATCTTTTTCCTTCATTCCCAAAGCTGTTTATTGGAAAGTCTTAATTCAACTTTGATGGTTGATAGTAAGACCTTTCCTTCAGCACCATTGCAACTTCAAATGGCCAATGAAGGAATGGTCATAACTTAAGGATTACACATCTTATAAAAATGATATAATTGAATATTTATTTCATTTCAACAAATTATCAATGGTGATTCCATCAATTTTCAACTTAATGAGAATATTTTGGGTTATTTTTAATATATTTTAGTACCCATGGCATTCTTTAAGTTAATTTAATTGTCCCTGTAGTGATAAGTAATGGATTCATGTGCTGTTACCCAAAGAAAAACCATTTTTACCTAATTTGGAGTAATTTATCCAGATTTGGGAAGTATTGTCCCAATGCATTTTTCCTATGCATTGTGAACCAAGAATGCAAAAGTCTGGAAAGGTGGAAAGAGAACCATTTCAAATGCCAGCTAGTCCTCAGTTTTTTATTTTTTTATTTTTTATTTTAATTCCATTTATATCCCGCCCTTCTCCGAAGACTCAGGGCGGCTTACAAGCTTAGCAGTAGCCTTCATTCTATGTATATGCCTGCTTATTAGGGCTTTCGCCCCCCCCAAGCGGCATTATTACAAAGACAGCTTAATTGCCCCCAACAATCTGGGTCCTCATTTTACCTACCTCGGAAGGATGGAAGGCTGAGTCAACCTTGAGCCTGGTGGGACTCGAACCTGCACTAATTGCAGGCAGCTGGTGTTACTTAAGGAGGCATTAGCCCACTGCTCCACCAAGGCTCATTGTGTTAAGAACACAAAGTAATATGCCCTAAAGGCATTTAGAACCAGGAAGAAAATATATTATGATTAATAAATTTACAAGGAAGACAGATTTTAAATATATGACTCCAAAATGTATTTAAAGAGTCTTCAGGAAACTCATTAGCATAATTATAGAATTGGGAAAATGTTATTATTATTGTATGAATTTGGTGTTTGAGAAAGCTGGATGCTCTACAAATATTAGGGAGCTTAGGGATAGATTGTCCTGGGAAAAAATCTATATGGTTGTTAAGACTAAAAAGCGACTCAATGGCACATAATAATCAGGCTTAATATTGTTTTTCTTTTTTTCTCTCCTCTTTCTACAAAATCGGGTTTCTTCTATTTTTGTTCTGTTTCTCAATTAGTTTTACTGTTTAATATTTATCTCTTGTAGTTCTGCACTCCATTTTTTTGTAATCTATAAAATACAATAAGAATGGGACTACTTATGAGCCTTGGTGGAGCAGTGGGCTAATGCCTCCTTAAGTAACACCAGCTGCCTGCAATTAGTGCAGGTTCGAGTCCCACCAGGCTCAAGGTTGACTCAGCCTTCCATCCTTCCGAGGTAGGTAAAATGAGGACCCAGATTGTTGGGGGCAATTAAGCTGACTTTGTAATAATGCCGCTTGGGGGCGGGGGGGCGAAGGCCCTAATATATAAGCAGGCAAATACATAGAATGAAGGCTATTGCTAAGCACATTGATTTGTGCTTTAGATTGTAAGCCGCCCTGAGTCTTCGGAGAAGGGCGGGATATAAATGGGATTAAAATAAAAAAATAAAAATAAAAATACTGTATATGGAAATGAAAAGTCATCCTTAAATCATCAAATGACATCTAATTAAATGGATCTAAAAGGAATTTAATATACAAAATTAAGATTACTCATAGATCAATTCCTTGAAAAATTATTATTCCCCACTCCATTTATTTATTCTGAATACTTTCATTTTTCCTCTAGCAATAGCAATAGCACTTGCACACTGCTTCATAGGGCTTTACGGGCCTGTCTAAGCGTTTTACAGAGCATATTGCTCCCAACAATCTGGGCCCTCATTTTACTGATCTTGGTAGGATGGAGGGCTGAGTCAACATTGAGCCAGTGAGGATCGAACTGCTGGCAGTCAACAGAATTAGCCTGCAACATGGCATTCTAACCACTGAACCACCATTGGCTCTATCTCTCTTTCTTCTCTCTCTCTCTCTTCAGGCCATCCTAGCCACCCACACATGCATTCACTTTCATGCACCCACAAGCCATCACAGTTACACAAACACATTCTTATAAACATCCATGTAGACATACTTAACAAGAACATGTCCGTTCTTCTTTCTCCTCCTCCCTATCCCATTCCATTGATCTCCATAGGTTTTGCTCTTAAATATACCTA
The DNA here is from genome assembly GCF_964194415.1 of Vipera berus. Classification (NCBI taxonomy): domain Eukaryota; kingdom Metazoa; phylum Chordata; class Lepidosauria; order Squamata; family Viperidae; genus Vipera; species Vipera berus. Next base: position 85,035,457 of record NC_138203.1, read on the forward strand.
TTATTTCTCTGATTTCATTATCCTAAGATCATTTCTGCACAGGATCTAATGCTTTTCTCAAGTCCTTGATTCTCTTAATGCAGTGCTGCCCAATCTTTTTCCTTCATTCCCAAAGCTGTTTATTGGAAAGTCTTAATTCAACTTTGATGGTTGATAGTAAGTCCTTTCCTTCAGCACCATTGCAACTTCAAATGGCCAATGAAGGAATGGTCATAACTTAAGGATTACACATCTTATAAAAATGATATAATTGAATATTTATTTCATTTCAACAAATTATCAATGGTGATTCCATCAATTTTCAACTTAATGAGAATATTTTGGGTTATTTTTAATATATTTTAGTACCCATGGCATTCTTTAAGTTAATTTACTTGTCCCTGTAGTGATAAGTAATGGATTCATGTGCTGTTACCCAAAGAAAAACCATTTTTACCCAATTTGGAGTAATTTATCCAGATTTGGGAAGTATTGTCCCAATGCATTTTTCCTATGCATTGTGAACCAAGAATGCAAAAGACTGGAAAGGTGGAAAGAGAACCATTTCAAATGCCAGCTAGTCCTCAGTTTTTTATTTTTTTATTTTTTATTTTAATTCCATTTATATCCCGCCCTTCTCCGAAGACTCAGGGTGGCTTACAAGCTTAGCAGTAGCCTTCATTCTATGTATATGCCTGCTTATTAGGGCTTTCGCCCCCCCCAAGTGGCATTATTACAAAGTCAGCTTAATTGCCCCCAACAATCTGGGTCCTCATTTTACCTACCTCGGAAGGATGGAAGGCTGAGTCAACCTTGAGCCTGGTGGGACTCGAACCTGCACTAATTGCAGGCAGCTGGTCTTACTTAAGGAGGCATTAGCCCACTGCTCCACCAAGGCTCATTGTGTTAAGAACACAAAGTAATATGTCCTAAAGGCATTTAGAACCAGGAAGAAAATATATTATGATTAATAAATTTACAAGGAAGACAGATTTTAAATATACGACTCCAAAATGTATTTAAAGAGTCTTCAGGAAACTCATTAGCATAATTATAGAATTGGGAAAATGTTATTATTACTGTATGAATTTGGTGTTTGAGAAAGCTGGATGCTCTACAAATATTAGGGAGCTTAGGGATAGATTGTCCTGGGAAAAAATCTATGTGGTTGTTAAGACTAAAAAGCGACTCAATGGCACATAATAATCAGGCTTAATATTGTTTTTCTTTTTTTCTCTCCTCTTTCTACAAAATCGGGTTTCTTCTATTTTTGTTCTGTTTCTCAATTAGTTTTACTGTTTAATATTTATCTCTTGTAGTTCTGCACTCCATTTTTTTGTAATCTATAAAATACAATAAGAATGGGACTACTTATGAGCCTTGGTGGAGCAGTGGGCTAATGCCTCCTTAAGTAACACCAGCTGCCTGCAATTAGTGCAGGTTCGAGTCCCACCAGGCTCAAGGTTGACTCAGCCTTCCATCCTTCCGAGGTAGGTAAAATGAGGACCCAGATTGTTGGGGGCAATTAAGCTGACTTTGTAATAATGCCGCTTGGGGGCGGGGGGCGAAGGCCCTAATATATAAGCAGGCATATACATAGAATGAAGGCTATTGCTAAGCACTTTGGTTTGTGCTTAAATTGTAAGCCGCCCTGAGTCTTCGGAGAAGGGCGGGATATAAATGGGATTAAAATAAAAAAATAAAAATAAAAATACTGTATATGGAAATGAAAAGTCATCCTTAAATCATCAAATGACATCTAATTAAATGGATCTAAAAGGAATTTAATATACAAAATTAAGAAGATTACTCATAGATCAATTCCTTGAAAAATTATTATTCCCCCCTCCATTTATTTATTCTGAATACTTTCATTTTTCCTCTAGCAATAGCAATAGCAATAGCACTTGCACACTGCTTCATAGGGCTTTACGGGCCTGTCTAAGCGTTTTACAGAGCATATTGCTCCCAACAATCTGGGCCCTCATTTTACTGATCTTGGTAGGATGGAGGGCTGGGTCAACATTGAGCCAGTGAGGATCGAACTGCTGGCAGTCAACAGAATTAGCCTGCAACATGGCATTCTAACCACTGAACCACCATTGGCTCTATCTCTCTTTCTTCTCTCTCTCTCTCTTCAGGCCATCCTAGCCACCCACACATGCATTCACTTTCATGCACCCACAAGCCATCACATTTACACAAACACATTCTTATAAACATCCATGTAGACATACTTAACAAGAACATGTCCGTTCTTCTTTCTCCTCCTCCCTATCCCATTCCATTGATCTCCATAGGTTTTGCTCTTAAATATACCTATTATTTCTCTGATTTCATTAACCTAAGATCATTTCTGCACAGGATCTAATGCTTTTCTCAAGTCCTTGATTCTCTTAATGCAGTGCTGCCCAATCTTTTTCCTTCATTCCCAAAGCTGTTTATTGGAAAGTCTTAATTCAACTTTGATGGTTGATAGTAAGTCCTTTCCTTCAGCACCATTGCAACTTCAAATGGCCAATGAAGGAATGGTCATAACTTAAGGATTACACATCTTATAAAAATGATATAATTGAATATTTATTTCATTTCAACAAATTATCAATGGTGATTCCATCAATTTTCAACTTAATGAGAATATTTTGGGTTATTTTTAATATATTTTAGTACCCATGGCATTCCTTAAGTTAATTTACTTGTCCCTGTAGTGATAAGTAATGGATTCATGTGCTGTTACCCAAAGAAAAACCATTTTTACCCAATTTGGAGTAATTTATCCAGATTTGGGAAGTATTGTCCCAATGCATTTTTCCTATGCATTGTGAACCAAGAATGCAAAAGACTGGAAAGGTGGGGAGAGAACCATTTCAAATGCCAGCTAGTCCTCAGTTTTTTATTTTTTTATTTTTTATTTTAATTCCATTTATATCCCGCCCTTCTCCGAAGACTCAGGGTGGCTTACAAGCTTAGCAGTAGCCTTCATTCTATGTATATGCCTGCTTATTAGGGCTTTTGCCCCCCCCCAAGCGGCATTACTACAAAGTCAGCTTAATTGCCCCCAACAATCTGGGTCCTCATTTTACCTACCTCGGAAGGATGGAAGGCTGAGTCAACCTTGAGCCTGGTGGGACTCGAACCTGCACTAATTGCAGGCAGCTGGTCTTACTTAAGGAGGCATTAGCCCACTGCTCCACCAAGGCTCATTGTGTTAAGAACACAAAGTAATATGTCCTAAAGGCATTTAGAACCAGGAAGAAAATATATTATGATTAATAAATTTACAAGGAAGACAGATTTTAAATATACGACTCCAAAATGTATTTAAAGAGTCTTCAGGAAACTCAAGTCTCTGCTATCATCATGATCACCCTCACTCATAATTATATCTTAAAATTTTGCCTGGTGTTAGTTCTCTTTGCAAAACCCAATCAATTCTCTGTTTTCAGATGCTCTGTCTTTCAGGCTCAGTGGATGCAACTGACCCAGAATAACCTACCTCATCTCTGCAGAAATGAAATAAATCCACCGCAATGCATATATGACCTGACAGACTTCAGATTTCCTGTGGAACTTCTTCAAGTCAATAATAGAGATAATGCAGTTATAATCCGTGAGTTCCTCAACCAGATTTTTTACCTGCTTTCATATGCCCATCGCTACAAAGTCTGGAACTCAACATGTTTTGAAAACGTAAAGATTGTCCTTCACCAGGTAATAAACAATCTAGAAAGATGCTTGAATGCAGCCAGGATGCAGAAGGAACCAAAAAATCGTGACAGTGTAACCTCTTATTTGCCAAAAATAAAAGTGAAAAGATATTTTAAAAGAATGATCAATTTCCTAACTCTGAAGCAACACAGTAGCTGTTCCTGGAAAATTATTCATTTAGAAATTGAAAAATGCATGATGTTCATAACCCGTCTTCTTGAAAAGCTGAAGCAATAAGGTAACTTTTAAGTGTGCTTTATAGACAATGTGAGAACTAAGGCAGCAAATATTAATTTTAAGAATATATTGGATTTTCATAAGTTCTTATCTTGTAGATTTATAGAAGATAAGACATTCAGAAATTCTCATCTATAAACCAAAATAAATACAACTTGGACAAGAAAATAATTGAGAGATGGATATATTATACTAGTTTAAAATAAACTACTATTATGTGAACAAGCAGTATGGTAGAACAAACAACTCTTCCATCTCTTAAACTGGTCGGTATCTATGGAAAAATTATGCTTGGATATATAAATTCAAATTATGGGGTACTCAAATTAGCTAATATCATCAGACAATTTAAAATTGTATTTGCTGAAAAAAATGTGCTTTTTCAGAACGATTTACATATAACCATGGGTTATGAACTAACAGATATGTCTCTTTATTAAATTAATCCATTTGTGTGAAGCAAATATAATCAAACTATATGCACCAATATGTTGCTGACACACCCCGTTTTTTCCCCAACTAGGTAATTTTTTACTTAAATTTTGTGAAAGGAAACAGTGAATGCAAATCACATATACTCTGGAGAACTTTATAATGTTCATGGTGGCCAGAAGTTAGAAAACTAATTTTTATAGCAATGGGAATTATGAATAGATAGTATTTTGAGATTTTACACAATACCAATTGTTATAGCATAACTATAAATATATAGTTTATATATCCTTTTAATATACATGCAATCATCTGGCATTTTAATTTAGTAAGGTAAGGTTTAGATAATAACTAAGTTACAGGATAATTTTCCTCTATATCTTATTTTCATTTTACAACTTAATGTCAATAATATCTGCTTATGTTGGGACAAGTAAGCACTGATTTTATTTTAGAATTAATTTTTTAAATCATGCTTTAAAAATATCAAAAATCAATTGTTCTATTCTTGAAAAATAGCTTTCTTTAAAATCAGAATTTAGCACAAATAGAGTAAATCATTCCACTCAAACTCCATTTCTAATCCGTTTGTAAAGTATCAAGAATATTTCTATGCTGATTAAAAATTAAGGAAGATTTTATTTATTAACTTACAGCATTATGCAAAGCATCTAGAGAAAAATTTCACACAATCTCTTAGTCCAGGTGTCCCCAACCCCCCCAGTCGGTGGACCGGCACCAGGGCACGGCATGCCAGAAATTGGACTGTGGACACAAACGAAGCCCCATCCATGGGATGCCGGGAGCACATAAAACCACACCCCCTCCGGTCTATGGAACCTCTCTCCACGGAACCGGTCCCTTGTGCCCCAAAGGTTGGGGGCTACTGTCTTAGTCCAAAAGTAGTCATTCTCCCTGAAAAATTAAAGCAGTCACTTCCTTTGAAAGAAGTTGCACTGCTTAAAAACTGCCCCAACTGTTGTTCAATCTATGTGTTAACCATGAATTGCACCAAGAACTGCCTAATTGACCATACTACCTACCCATTGTACCAGTTGTAACAGACTGAAGGAAGGAACAAAATGCATATCTACCTACCATAACTTTACTAACCTTGAACAACTCCTTTGCCTCAGGTAAATATATAGGAACACAGCAACAGAAACTACCATGTCCCTCATTTTTCTGCTCATAAATGAATCCACTCATCCAAAGATTCTGTCAACGGGCAGGAGAAGGATGTATTATGGCTGCAAAACCATTCCATCAGGTTCTAGATTTAGTTGACACACTATATTTTGAGCAGCTTATTGGAAGACAACTGAATTCATTCAACATCTCTTCCTCAATCATCTGATCACATCTCTCATTAATCAGATAATGAAAATATGCCTCCACAAAATTCCACTCTTATGCAGCAATGCATCCCACTCTCTACTCTTCTCTTATTTTATTGCCATTCATATTACCGGTAATTCTCTTAATAAGTCCAGAAATTATCACAGAGAACCTACTACTGGAGTCCTTTTTAATAGTCAGGTACATTCAGTAACAATATTATTCAGTGGGTGAGAACGGTAGTATCATAAATGCCAAAGACAAGGCTGTTTAGATCTCTAATCATTTTCAAATTGACGTCCTGCAGATGTGTGAACTGAACTATAACACCCTTCAGCCCAAAACAACGACTACCTGTGTTTATCACTCTAAGAGATATAGAGGGCATCTGACTGGCAATCAAGTCAACCTAATTCCCGTAGTCTATCTAATTACTACTTTCAAATAATTATTTACTTTGAAATTATTTTAATTATTACTTTTAAATAAAAAATGGTAATGTATTGAAATATAAAAGGCAGAAGCGTCTGCAAAAAGGCAAAGCACTGCTTTCATATCCTGTTTTAAGTATAGAAAACTTAAAAGATGCCAAGCTGGCCACTGGTGGAAACAAAACAGCTGACTAATATGCTACAAATATTCCTTGACTCCCAACCGTTCATTTAGCAACTGTTCAAAGTTGTGACAGTGCTGAAAAAAGGGACTTATGACTGCTTCTCACACTTACAACTACAGCATCCCAATGGTCACATGATCAAAATTCAGGCCCTTGGCAATCCGCGTGTATTTATGACATTTGCGGCATGCCAGGATCACATGATCCCCATTTGTGACCTTCCCAGCTGACTTCCAACAAACGAAGCCAATGGGGGCAAGCTGGATTCACTTGACAAACATGTGATTCACATAACAACCATGGCAAAAAACATTATAAAATTGGGTGTGTCTCACTTAACCACTGCCTCGTTTTGCAACCAAAATTCCTGTCCCACGAGTCAAGCTGTTACCGGTACAAAACTTTTCTTTCAGTCTTAACAGTTTTCTCAACCAACTGCAATAATGGCACTAACTCTTCACCTGTTTTCCAACAGGCAGTTTTCTATCCATTCGCTCAGGATTATCAATGGACGTAACAAAAATATCAATGTCAGAAGTGATCTAGACCATTCAGAACAGTAGCAGCTTCAATTAGTCGTGCATTTTGCTGCAGCTATATTTGCCAACTTCATATTTATGAATGAAGAACAATTACAAGTTGGTCTACCGAAAAGCCACAGAAATTCATTATTAATTCCATTTTATCTTTAAACATGTATGCTGGACTTTCACAACAAAAGAGCTTTTAGAGTCTTTAATGAATTTAACCATAAAACAAATATACACTGGAACTGCACTTTCTCATTTTTGCACAACTGTGTTAGTCTTTGTCAAAAGATCATAGCTTTGAAGATGTTTACCCAGGGAATTGTGAAGAGTTTTGTCACATAAGATAGCTTCATAAGCATCGAGCTAAATCTTGTTTTAATAGATCAAAACATCCAAAACACACCTTATGCATGCTTGTCCAAGCTACGAACACCCAAAAACAGAATGTTTTTTACACAGATCTCTAGATTAAAACTCCAGCTAGCAAATCTATAGTTGCTATAGCTGCGTATTCTAAACAAAAAATACATGTCATTATATAAACTAATGGAAGTTTATTGCTTGCATCCAAGTAAAATAAACCCTCCCCATATGCTAATTTACCATAAGCAAATTTGAGCATCTGTGGGATGTTTCCTATATGTCAATTTACCTTAGGTAATCTTCAAAATCTGAGTATTTACAAGGTCATAAGAACCTCGGTGGTGATGTACGTTGGCATAATTTTCTCAAAAGGAGAGCAAAAACAGCCACATGGTGCAATCTTGTTCTTGCTCAGTCAGCTTCTATTATAAGCAGACATATCTAGACTTGCACTCACAATCTTCAGTAAATATTCTGTGCTATTATTTCTTTATTATTGCTTATTTGGTATTAGCTTTATTGTCTGTTTCAAAAAACTTCATTGTAGACCATAAAAACATTAGACGGATTTTCTTAGTTATATTGTGCCTATCTGTCTGTCTGCCTATCTATCTCTATAACATTCTAAGATTACTAATTGTCTATTATCGCCATTTGAGAATTTTAAGTAAATGCATCCTCAGTTTTGCAAGGAATTACTGTACAGAATTTATTGACAGCACAAGAAAACATATGGAAAAGATTGATTTACTGGTTGTCCATATCTGGTGACTGTCACAAAGCTGATACCAATTGTTTTGGAGCTCAAAACAAATAAGTCAATCCAAGGTAAGATCTCTTGCAATGCTTTTAATTCTTTGTTGGCAGAATGATTATTTCTTAATCAGAGTCTTTACAAGAGGAGAGGATGATAAAAAGAATGACTAAATCAACAAAGACTCTACTAATATGACCATTTTGTCAGATGTTACTATGTTGCTAATCATCAATGATTCAAGAAGGTAAACCTGAGCAGTATTAACTATGTCCAGGTGATAAAAAAGAAAGGAAAAGTAAAAACCACAGCTATTTTTAGAATTAAGCAAAAAATAATAATCTCAAGAATTAAACATAAAGGTTTGAATCTAGTTAAATCTACACAGGGCTTTTTTCTCATAGAACGCTCAGAACGCAGTTCTGGCACCTTTTTTTGATGGATTTTTTCAACTTTTGCACAAGCTGTGCTACTCCCTCTATTGGCTTTCAAAAGCCAATAGGAATTGCTGCTGAGTGCGCCAAAAGACCCGGCCGGCAAACATTGCACATGCAAGTTGTCTGCAACAAAGGCGAGTTGGCAGGAACTCTGCATACCTCCCTGCTGCCCAACTACACCATCTCCTAGTTGTAAGTAAGAGAGGACCAGGAGTGGGAGGTGGAGAGCAGCACTTAATTCTGCCCTGCCGAAAAAGCGGAGTCCATGTGCACTCCTGCCTCGTGCTCACCCGTGTCAGCCAGGCTCTCCATGCTGCGCTGCAGCATAGAGAGCTTGGCACCGAAGCATGGAAAACATGTGTGCGCCTGCCTTGTGCTCACCTTGTGTCATCCAGGCTGACCACAAGTCAGAAGAAAACGCAGTGGCAAAGAAACACCCTCCTCAAATAACTCGCATTTGTCAAGTCCACCCTTCCCTCTGCAAGACCCTTGGCACAATGGGGAGGCAAGGCCTGGTGAACACAATTTCCTTCTCCACCTCTTTTTAATGGTAGTCCTGAAGATACCTGGAGGAGATGGGAGCGGCAATGCCACGGTGCTGTGGGAACCGCGGGGCCCACTCTACACGGCGGGGCTGTGAGGGGCAGGCAGCGGGGCGGAGGCGGTGCTGGCAGGGGGGGTGCAGGTGCTGGGCATGGAGGTGGCACACGTGGGGTGCAGCGGGCAGCTGACCTTCCATGGGCCGGGCCAGCTGGTGGCCTACCTGGTGCTGGACCTACGCCGCTGACTCCTCGCCCTGCACGCCTATGTGGCTGCCCTGGAGTGCCTGGCCCGCGATGCCTGCCGCCACCTTGGCCTGCCCGCTGCCCTTGTCCTCCCGCCGCCCCGGCATCTAGCTTGGTGACTGCAAGCTTTGCGCCATCGGTGTGCATTGCAGGAGATACATCACCTTGCACGGATTGGCCCTGAACTGCTGCACTGACTTAACCTGATTTGACCACATTGTCCCGTGTGGCCTGGAGGGGCTGGGGGCCACCTCCCTCAGTCAGGAACTGTGTCTCATGGCTACTATTTTAGTGGTTATCTGGATTCTTGCAGATTTTGTATGTCTATCTGAAGTGGTAATCTTAAGCATTTTTTTCATAAATTACTTAAGGATATGCAACTATATTTTCTCATATTTATCTAATGTTACTTTTGCATCTACTTTTTTCAATCCATTTTCTTTCTGTCATTAATTCCCCAAGAATAAGAAATGTAAATTGTAAGGTCCTCATAGCACAGTTCTATATCATTATTAAAATACACTGGGCAATTATGGACATATTCATTCATATTCATAAATAGATTGAATTGTAACACTTTCCCCCTCACCTAAGCCTGTTCTCTTGTGTGTATAATTTGAACATAGCCTGGCCATTTTTTATTAGCAATTGTAAAGAAATAGAAACAAAATGTTTAACTTATGTATTAATAACAATTTCTTTGCAATTCACTATCTTGTCAGTAACATGACTCCATCAATTAAACACATATGTTGAAGGCAGCATATGCACTTGTATTAGACATCTATTATCTCCCACTGCTAGTCCTCCCAAAAGGAACTCAATATGTCATACTATATATGCAAAAGTTGTCTCCTCTATTAAAGTGCAACACATCATTTTCCAAGTAAACAAAAAAAATTTCCATCTTTACTATACCCACCTGCAGTATATAAACATGGGGGAGCTATCCCACAATTTTTCACCCCTATGGCAGCCTACTATGCTGTCTTCATGATAAATTTGATAAAACAGAACTTAGTGTTCTAAGTTCATCATGAACTAAGTCTGATGAAAATAACTATTTTGGCAGGGATGAATTAATAGCATGCATTTTGGGTTATAGAATACCTTATTATAAAGTGGGCCCAATAAGGATTCCAGCCACCTGACTTGGATCCCTTAGTCAAAGTTGTCAACTGTTCTCCAAATGCTGCATTTCTCCAAATTTGCTGACTTTGACGAGGTCAGGCTTTTCAAGGATTCAGCCTCTAGCTTCCTTTTACATAAGCCTACATCCTTTCCATTTTTAACAAGCATTGCTTGAAAGGTGAGAAACAGGTCACCAATCTTGCAGCTTTGGCAGTAGCCCTCTTTTTTCCCCCAGTAGCTAAGAAAGAGATTCTGTTTTGAAGTTCCCACGTTGTGTCTATGGAGAGGATAGATGAATTAAGAAAAGGCTGCTAAATAATATCGAGAACAGCCACTGCTTCATCATTGTTATTATTTTGCCTTAAATTGGTAATCCTCCCCCCCCATTTTCAGAAAAGGAGGCCTTGACATTTTTTATTTCAGGTTTCACCTCCTTTCAGATACAAATCAAAGGCATTTAAAATAGCAGATCCTGAAGAACCAGTCTGAGATTCCATAAAAGCAGTAAAATCAAGCTCCCTTAACAGAAGCAATGGTATAAAACAGAAAAAGAGTTGGTAATAATGGAATAATCTAAGATTTCTAAATAGTTTGAGGTGGGGGTTTTTTGGTTAGCTTCTATGCCCCCTCCCTCCCTTTTTTCAAACTGGGTTATCATTTCCTTCTATTCAAACTGGGTTATCAAAACCTTTTTTTATCAGAACTGTTCCCACTGTCCTTTTCAATTCTGGCTACTTGGGGTTTTAAACAAAAGCTCATTTGCTGCTCTTGCTTCACAAAATAAGTAAATAAAAACTTCCTCTTTTTTGTGAAAAAGTCGGTGAAAAAAAGTTGTTCATCCCAATGGAAGAAAAGCTGAAAAAGCAAAATCCGAAAGAAAAAGGGAGGTGTTTCAGATGCTTGACAGAAGATCAGGGAGAAATTATTTCAATCACTTCTATTAAAAAAAAAAATAGGGAAGCCACTGCTGCTGTCCTGGCAATTTACCTGGGACCGAGTTTAGTTAAGCTTCATGTGGTTTATTTTAAGCCTGTTTTTCCCAGAATGGCATGGTTAGCTACTTGGATGTGTGGAATGTAATTGGGACACTAAACTTTCCCTGAATTGAAATAAAATATATGAATCTCCTTGGCATTAATCCTCACACAAATGCTACATCCCTTTCCTTTTACCCACCCCACAAAGTGTTGAATCTGTTGCAATTTCTGTCTCCTGGTCAATTAATCTTGTTCCTAATAAAAGGCCTCCTATACTAAACTAAGGCAGGAGTTAAACACATGACTCCAGCAACGATTTCTTCCCTTAATTCAAAGGGCCCTTTACAGCCATTGGAAGGAGGGGGGGGGAAGGAGGGGGGGAATATCAGCAGCCCCAGTTGCTAAAAATCTCGGGGGGTGGGTGGAAACAGAACCAGTAGTCCTTGACTTACGACCACAATTGAGCCCAAAATTTCTGTTGCTAAGCGAGACAGTTAAGTGAGTTTTGCCCCACTTTACGACTCTTCTTGCTACAGTTAAGTGAAGCACCGCAATTGTTAAGTTAGTAACACAGTTGTTAAGTAAATCCACCTTCCCCATTGACTTTGCTTGTCAGAAGGTTGCAAAAGGGGCAATCACACGAGCTTGGGACAGGGCAACCGTCATAAATATGAGTCAGTTACCAAGTACCTGAATTTTGATCACGTGAGCCTGGGGAAATGCGGCGAGGGTGGTTAAGTGTGAAAAACCGTCATAGGTCCCTTTTTCCCCCCCCTCATGCCGATGCAACTCTGGTCACTAAAACGAGCTGTTGTAAGTCGAGGACTATCTGCAATAGGTTCAAGTACACCACCGAAAAGAAGCCGCCATAGCCCGATCCTCCGTGCCTTTTTCTCAACCTTGCAATCGGCGCCTGACTTCCGAGTTGAAACAGGCGCCCAGGATAAGGCGGCCAGCCAAATTCAACCAAAAATTTAGGAGCGAGAGACTCACCAAGAGCCGCCTGAAATCATTTGGCTGCGAAGGACGAGGAAAAGCGGTGGGGGAGACAAAACTTTCCCGGCGCAACGTTGCATAATTCAAGATGCGCAGTTTTCCCTCCTTCTCCGCTTCCTCGGCGAGATCATCACACACGCACGCACGCACAGACACACACACACACACACATTTCCATCACCCCCACCACCCCGCTGCCGCTCCCGTCCATTTCCGAGAGGAACCTGAAGCCATCCCAGCCAGAGGGGACTGTTAATAAGGAGGAGAATCAGCCTCAGCAGAAGGCATTCCTTGGGCTTTACCTTCGTTCAACCCGGAGGGATTGGTCCTTCCTTCCACGGTGCAAGGAAACAAAAAAACCCCCAAGCAAACCAAAAAAAAAACAAAAAAAAAACCTCCAGTCAAAACAAAAATAGGGGAGTTTATTGCAACGGGCAAGTTGGTCTCTTCATCACACCGAATACCTCGATCGCCGGGAGGATTGCGACAAAAAAAGAAGGAAGAGCCAGGGATTCCCGCAGCCAGACGCCGCCGCCGCCGCGACCTCAACAAACGCCCTGCACTCCGGCGGGACTCGCGCGCTTGAGTACCGTCCTGTCCCGAAAGGAGTCGAAAAGCTTTCCCCTGGCGGACGCGGCTGAGTACTGCACTCTCTCTCTCTCTCTCCCCTGGCCGTGGTCAAGCCGCCGACCGAAGGGAACGTCGCTCAAGTTTTCCTCTTCCATTGCAGCGAAAGGAGGAGGACGGGTTCAGAGCAGAAGCCCTGGAGGAGAGCGGGAAATCCTCTGGTTGGTGGCCCTCGGAAAATGTTTGCCAAAGCAAAAAGGTGAAATCATACGCAATGCCCCAGAAGTGCTAACTGTTAAGAGGAAAGCTGAAAAGAACAAGAGCGTGTTTGTGATCTCGGATTTTTTTTTATTTTTTTTTGTGTGTGCTTTCGAGCCCATGTTGATTCTAGGCAGCTGCTTGCACGAATTCCTACAATTTCCTTGGCGTGAGTTTGGACGAGCCATGCCATTGCTTTTCACCTAGGGCTGAGAGAGGATAACCGGCCCGAGGCAAACCAGCTGGCTTTGCCTAAGGCAAGATTAGAACTCAAGGTCTCCAGGTTTCTAGTCTGGTGCTTTAACCATTACACCAAACTACCTCTCGGTCTCTGAATATTGAACTACTTGATTTAAATTCTGATAAGCCTTCTCTGCTTGGAATTCAGGGAAGAACATCAGATGAGACATAAAAATATAAAAGAGAGTCATGTTGAACTAGACCAGGGGGTAGGCAACCTCGCCTCTTTTATGACTCATGGACTTCAACTGGGAGTTGAAGTCCATGAGTCATAAAAGAGCCGAGGTTGCCTACCCCTGAAGACCATAGGCTCATTAATATGCTGACTCAGGAATTCTGGGAGTTGAAGTCCATGAGTCATAAAAGAGCCGAGGTTGCCTACCCCTGAAGACCATAGGCTCATTAATATGCTGACTCAGGAATTCTGGGAGTTGAAGTCCATGAGTCATAAAAGAGCCGAGGTTGCCTACCCCTGAAGACCATAGGCTCATTAATACCCATACTTATAAACAGTATGGAGGACAAAGGCCATAGTATCCTTTCATTTGTGTATCTCAATATTTCGGTGTTCTGTTTCAAAACACAGTCTTCAACTTACAACCACAATTGGCAGAATTCCCACCCCTAAGCAAGGTGGTTGTTAAGCACCCAATTTTGTGACCTTTTTTTTTTGCCAAGGTTGTTAAGCCAATCACTGCAGTTATTAAATGGGATCATGCAATTATTAAAGGAATCTGGCTTTCCCCCATTGACTTTGCTTCTTGAAAGCTGGCTGAGAAGGTTGCAAATAGTAATCACATGAATTCTGCAACCATGGTAAATACATGCCAAGTGCCCACACTTTGACCACGTAGCCATGGGATGCCGGGAGAACATGCTTCTGTCCTCACATAAGTGAGGTTGTAAGTTACATTTTTCAGTGCCATTGTAACTTCAAATGATGGCTAAAATTGCAGGTCAAGGACTATCTGTAATTTACTTTTTTTTAATAAGGGAAAAAAAGAAAAACCTGCCAAACTAGTGGCCAAATGGAAGGAAATTCCTTCCATTATTGGGTAGGAATAAGTAGTTTATTCCCATTTTAGAGAGGGCTTCTTTAGCTTTTTGTCCCATCATTTCTTTGAGGAATTCAGAGCAATATGTATGATATTTCCCAAGACTTTTGTCATCACAAGAAAGACTGGGTTCATGCATGATGATAAGTCAAAAAGTGATTTGATTTTTGATGGGATAGGAAGTTAACATATGTCAATTTAGCTGCTGTGGCTTATTCAGCAAACCACAGCTAAGGGCAACGTGTGAATCCAGACAAAATTAAGACTACAGACCCTCTTCTTCCTTTCTCTTCTTTCCTTTTTAACAGAAATATGGATAACCATAAGGCACTGGGGGACATGTATTGGCTTTGTGTGTGTATTGGTTTTCTCTAGCCTTTCATTGGTAAGAAGAATAAGATTTCTTAACATTGTACGTTCTTAGTTTGGAACAAGCTCTTCTGCAATTACTGAAATATCTTGTTAAGTGAACTTGCAAGATATTTGCTTTCACCACATGTTTTTCCCTCCCTGTGGAGGGAAAGACGTGATTGTGTAAGGGGGCTCCACCAAAACGATTAAGGTCACATTCTACAATTACATCACTGTATCATTAGTATACATCCTTGTTCTGGAGATGTACAGGAAGGGAGAAAGCAGTTGTTCAGAACTGACAGAAAATTATTTTTCATATTCTCCACAATTCTCAGATGGTTCCTTTTGTTAACTGTTGTGAAATTGTAAAATATTTTATTTTAAAATTGTACATATTCATCTAAACAAAACGCACAAAATGTATGGAGTTTGGTATCGTATGGGCCTTTGCCCAAATCTGATACGATCCTGGAACTGCCTTTGTTTGTAAGACTGGATGAAAAAGTGTGGTACAATATTCAGGCTGTTGGGCTAGGATTGGAGAAAGATAGATTGAAATCCATGTTGATTGTAAGGCTACCTAAATTAGATATTTCCCAACCCTCCAAGAAGTAGTAAACCATGAAGTTCAGCTTTCACATGGTCCAGTTATAAAATTTGATTCTAATGGCAGTGAAACCTACTGTAATCTTGTAACAAAATATTGCTGAAAAAGGAAGTGAAACAAGTAGAGAATTTCCCATAATTTGCTTCCATGCCATAAAAACTTTCACTAAAAAGTTTCTAAATGTCTAATTGTGATCAAAATGGGTATCAGGGTCCCATTAAAGGAAAAGAAGTATTGGCTATAAAGAAGAAAAACCGAGTTAGCGAATCTCAAGTTGTTGTTGTTAGCTGTGAAGTTGTGTCTGACCCATCGTGGCCCCATGGACAACGTTCCTCCAGGCCTTCCTGTCCTCTACCATCTTTGGAGTCCATTTAAGCTCACGCCTACTGCTTCAGTGACTCCATCCAGCCACCTCCTTCCCTGTTGTCCCCTCCTTCTCTTGCCCTCAACCTTTCCCAGCATTAGGCTCTTCTCCAGTGAGTCCTTCCTTCTCATTAGGTGGCCAAAGTATTTGAGTTTCAACTTCAGGATCTGGCCTTCTCAAGAGCAGTCAGGGTTGATCTCCTCTAGGCTAGCACTGACAAGTTTGATCGCCTTGCAGTCCAAGGGACTCGCAGGAGTCTTCTCCAGCACCATAGTTCAAAGGCCTCAATTCTTTGGCGCTCAGCCTTTCTTATGGTCCAACTTTCACTGCCATACATTGCACCTGGGAAGACCATAGCCTTGACTATATGCACTTTTGTTGACAGGGTGATGTCTCTGCTTTTTAGTGTGCTGTCTAGATTTGCCATGGCTTTCCTCCCCATGAGCAAGCAGGGGAGGAAAGCCATGGCAAATCTAGACAGCACACTAATCTCAAGTACCTGCTCATAATTAGCTTCTGGATAAAGGCAAAGTGCCTATGATGGATTTTGGCTTCCATTATCTGTACCCCATGGGGGTGGGATGTCAAAAATTCAAGCCAGAGACTGACTTGTCTCTGTGTGATTGAAGCCTTCCCCATTTTTTAAAGTGCAGTCATAAACTTGGCTTCTTTGACCTCTCCCTGCAGACATCCCAATGTGTCTCCTTGCCAGAATGATTTGAGTTGTTAGTTGGAGTCTGGCATCAATCCTGAATAAAAACTTGATATTTGAAGCAATTTAAAGGAAGAGAAAAGTAGAAAATCTGCCTTTGGAGACAAGTCTATTATTCTGGGCTGATACTTATTCCTGCCTAGTTGTTTGTAATTGCTGTTCCCTAACTTAAACACTTTAAAAGCTGAGATTATCCTAAAATGCAACCAACGTGGTTCAAGATGATTGAAATTATTTATGCCCAAAATGTACTGAAGCAAACTTCAAAGTGAGAGGTCAGAATAAAGGGAGCTATTGTATCCTAAGTCAAAGAAGGACTGAGCATGTTATCAAGGAAGTGAGTCCAAAACAAATGTTAAAAAAAAATGTCTTCTATGACTAGGGCAAACATAACTTTTTAAAGATGATTTTAAAAACAAAATAACCAATTTTAGAAAAATGAATGAGAAACTTTCCTTTATTTTAGTTATCAAATATATAAGCAACCGGCAAGGGAAATAAAAGGACTAAACTGAAAAAGTAGTATTTGGCATCTTCAGAACATATTTGTAAAAGAAAAATAGTTAACAATGGAAATGCTTTCAAACTCAGTAGTAAATTTATTGATCTACGTTCTTGTCTATACCTTTTCTCATTATTTCTCATGCTATCAAAATTTATTTATTCTTCTTGTTTTGATCACATATAGCTCTCAAGCATCAGGCCATATTTTATAAAGGTGATGCTTTAAAAATAACTATGGCCATTCTGAGTGATTTCATTGTTTGGCATTTCTTTTTATTGTACTTAAGAGTTTTTGATACTTGACCAAGATTTTTTGTGTTACTTTCTCAGTCCATCCTTCCTGATGGTCAGGTTCACAATATGGTTAATTCTAATAATATGCTATGCCAAAACAAACACACCACATGCTTTAATGTGATAGACTCATTCGCACAACATTTTAAGACAATGGCTCAGTTACTACATCCTGTTGAATTATAAACTACTCGGTTCATTTTAGTGGACTTTAGTCTATGCTATTTATGGTGGAAACCTTTCCAGTATATCAAAGTTCAACTTCTATAATCTTCCAATCATTGGCCATGCTGTTTTAGGAAATTATGGGCATTAAAACTCTGAAGAGCACAAGATTGAAGAACAGTGCCTAAATCAACACATGCTTTGTGGATGGTCTTAATGTTCTTGAAACAGCTTATTAAGTACAATGGAATCTTTAATAGTTTTTATTATGGTTTTCAACATTTCTAAATCACAGAAAACAGTTGTTCTTTATTCAGACCGAAAAACCCCCATCCCCCACACATATTTTAAGAAGTATTCAAAACCATTAGTACCAATTTAGATCTAGGCAATTACAAGACTAGAAATCAAGTCCTAGCAAGAAAAATTGAAGGTACTATGAATATTTAGCTTTGAGAAGAAAGGATTTTTGGAGGATATGATAACATTCTTTAAATTCCTTGAAGAACAAGATGCGTAATCTGCAATTCCGCAATATAGAGCACAAAATGATGGATTTAAGTTATAGGAATAGAGATTTTCAGTCAATATTAGAAAATGATTTATAATATTAAGTGAATGGAATCAATTATTCCAAAAAGTAGTGAGCTGTCTCCTAATGGAAAACAACAACAACAATGGCTTCAAGCAAAGTCTCGGCAGCCATCTGTCAGTGGCTCATTAATTTGGATGTTTGTGCTGAGTAGGGGAGGGAAACTATGCTTCTGTGATTCAGTAATCTCCAGTTATTCTGGAGCGATGTTAACCTGCTTGACTTTTAATTCCCTTTTAACTATTCTCCAGGGCTCCAATGCTTTATTCAGAGAAATGAAAAGAGACAGCTTAATTGTGAACCTTTGTCAGAAGCTGGAAAATTGGCAAGAATACACGCTGTGAAAAAAAAAACAGCAAATTAGGTGAAGTCTGGCCCAACAGTTAAAAGCAACTATATACTCACAATGTTTTGAATAATCATTGTATTTTTCTCCATACAGGTGCTCTAAAGCATGTGAAATAGTCTCTACCTACAAAATTAGTGCTGAGCTTCTTGCTTTAAATTACGATTTTTCCCCTAATGAATCCTTCCCATAAAGCAAAGAAGAAAACTACATAATGAAGTCTTAATGAAGAAGTCCTTTAAAGCAGGGGTCTTCAACTTGGGCCTTTTATGACTTGTGGACTTCAACTCCCAGAATTCCTCAGCCAGGCACACTGGCTGAGGAATTCTGGGAGTTGAAGTCCACAAGTCATAAAAGGCCCAAGTTGAAGACCCCTGCTTTAAAGCTAATCAAGGAGACTGCTAAGGTTCCTTAAGGTTTCATATGGTTCTAGAACAGTTCTAAGACAGTTGTAGCTAAAACAAAGCTTTTAAAATAGGAGTGTAGTAAAGTAGAATGAAAGTTATGTAAGCCATCCTCTAGTCACAGAACACCTAAGCATATAACAACCTCTCGCCAATCTTGATTTATCTTATACATTAAGCAGGGTTGGTATGAGTTAGTATTTGAAGAAATACTCAAGCATTCCAGAATTTTAGTCGCCTTTTAGGGGAGATTAGTGGCACAAAAATTTAATAAATAAATATTGTAGTGTGGGAAGTGGAAAAAACATGCTGAAAACATCTGGAAGAAAACAATGGCAGAACATTTCTGTAATACTGCCAAGAATTATCTAAATGCCATCACTAGGATTTGAACTCAACTAGATTACCTTAAAGTTCATCTTTCAGATTCAAAAGCTGGAATATTTTTCTTTTGTAGAATAGAGTAAAATGTTATCAACTGGAAGTACTCCCAGACATTTTGCTCTGTACAGGACATAGGATCTCTCCCACAATATCCATATTCGGATAAAATTGTTTTGATACAGAAAATTTTAAATGCCTACTTCTGGCAGTCAATAGCACAATTATCATAGCTAATAATTGCTTTTTGAGATATCTACCATTAGCTGCCTCAGGTAGTCATATCAATTTTCTGAATTCAGTTTTCCATTGTTCTTCATTTTTATTTTGGGATCCCTTTGAACTCATGTTAAAATTAAAAAGCAAGAGTATGAATTCAGAATTTCTTAACTGGTAATGAGAAATTTAGCTTGCTGTGTAACTGGAGTAGGAATAATGCTTGTTTAAGAAGAAAAATACTTAATCAGATCAGATCAAAGTCTATTTTGTCCAGCAAAATTCCACGAATGCCCACTAAAAATTAGTGTTGCAGTGTTGCATTGTACTTTTGGTAAACATACCTGCTTAATGATTCTTAATCTTCTATTTTTCAGCAGCATATGTAATTCAAGACTACCCATGAACAAGAAAAAGGGAACCCAAGAGTTTAAACTATACGGAAAAGAAAATCATTTGCAAATGTTAATTCCCGTGAACCACACACACAAAAAATGTAGTTTGGGTTTCCAAACTGTTTAAACCAGAATGGCTGACTGAAGGATTGTTGGCATGATATTCACACTTTTTTTCTTCAATCAGAAACAAGAATGACAAGATGAAATCCTAAACCAAGGTAGGACAATTCTTCATTGATAACTGCTATACAGGTAGTCCTCGTTGAACAATGACACATTCAGAGATCATTCAACATCACAATGGCACGGAGCAAGGAAGATTTACAACGGGTGCTCATGGTTGCAGCTGTTCCAATGTCCCTGCAGTCATGTGATGACTCATAATTTTGACGGTCACAGTGTTCTGTAGTCACATGATTACCATTTGGTATCTTTGCTGTTGACTTCTGATGAGCAAAGTCAATGGGGAAGCAAGCCGATCACAAATGGGGGATGCCATGACAGCAGACAATTCATCTAACAAGACTGTGGATTCAAGTCCTGCCTTAGCCATCAAAGCCAGTTGGGTGACTTTGGGCCAGTCACTGTCTCTCAGCCCCTCACCTCACAGAGTTGTTGTTGGAAGGAAAACAGGAAGTGGGGGTACGTTGGATATGTTCACTACTTTATTTGTAAAAATAATAAAGGTGGGATACAAGCAAATAAATGAGACTGTCATAAATGCTGTTGACACATTCATGTGATATGCTTTACAACCATGTCACTTAGCAATGCAGTTGTTAGTCCCAATTACCATTTTTAAGCAAGGATTACCTATATCTGCAATGAGAGCCAGTTTGGTGTAATAAGTCAAGGAACTAGGCTAGAAGCAGAGAGACCAAGTTATATTTCTGCCTTAGGAATGAAGCCATCTAGGTCAGGGGTCCCCAACCCCTGGTCTGTGGACTGGCACCGGTCTGCAGCATGCCAGCAAACGGGCCGCACAAACAAGCAAAGCCCCATCGGCAGGATTCAGGCAGTACACAAAACCACACCCCCTCTGGTCCACAGAAAAAACCTTTCTCCACGGCACCAGTCACTGGTGCCCAAAAGGTTGGGGACCTCTGATCTAGGTGACCTTGGGTCAGTCACTTTCTCTCAGCCCTGTACAGAAGGCAATAGCAAACCATTTCTGAAAATCTTGAGAAAACTGCAAGGACCAAACCAGGTAGTCACCAAGAGTCAACATTAACCTGAAGGCTTAGTTCCCTCTAATAATCTGTAATGAATTCCACAATTGAGTCCCCTTGTTGATATGGGTAGAAGTAGGGAGTGTATTAATCAGTTAAGCTTTTTTTAAAAAAATGTTTCTGACTTGAACAAGTTTTGATTATTGTTTTAAAACTCTGGCTGCTTGAAAGCTCTCCTACTTTAATGAAGACCTGCCTATATTGTACAAAGTATCTATTGAAGCATCTCTTATCTTTTCCAGAGATTATAGAGAGCGGCTTCTCTTCTTGACATTTTTTTTCCCTGTGGAGAGATTGCCATTGCAACTATGCACAAGGGGTGTTTTATTCTCTTGGGGATTTAAAACTCGGTTTCTATTGATTTTATGTATTGTTAAATTTTGTGACCACAATTTCAATTTTATCTGTGCAGTTCTGACTGATTATCTAGGTCTTAGAAAGAATAATATTTAAAATTATTTTTATACAGGTAGCCCTTGATTTACGACCATAATTGAGCTTGGACTTATATTGGAAACCTGCAAAAAAAAAAAAAGTCCGAAATTGTGGTTACATGTCTGTGGGACGCTGGAAACATCTGAAATGGTGAGCTGGTTGTCAAGCACCCAAAATGTGACCACATGACTCTGCACATGTATGTGTTGATTTTGAAAATGGGTAGTAAATAGCCTTTATTGGAGGGGGGGAGAAAACATCATAAATCAAGGGCTACCTGCAGTGAAACATGCCCAATTAAGCACTTTCTGTGAAACTCTTAATTTGCTGTTGTTGAAGATCATCGTTTCAATCATCCTGAAGAAAAGAGAATTTTGTGGCAGCTGCAAATTTGCTTAAAGGAAGAAATATATTCTTGCTTTAAAATGTTAAAAATGCCAACAGAACACTTTTAATAGCTTAATTTAATGTTCAACCATAACGTATGGAACACAAATCAAGGTCACATAACTATTTTGTCACATAAACATGCAAGAAAAAAGTGCATCAAAATTTGGTGAAGTCTTTAGCATTTACATTCCATAATGAATAAAGATGATATTGTAATTTGTTTCAAGTGACTGTTTTCTTTTTGTAATGCCAGTTGTATTTGTCAAAATACATCACAATACAGTTACGTGCAGAATTGAATAATGTGCATTGAGTGTGGTAACATTCTTGTATACATATTCATAAGAATATAAAACTATATCAAAACAAAATTAAATGTTGTATGCCTCCTTTGAAAGTGCCATTTAATGAAGTATGAAATAATGGGTTCGTGTATTCTTTCATTTTTTGAAAGACCGAAAGCATGAAAAATACATAAAAACCTACAATGCATCCAGTTTAAATCAACATTTCTTAAACCAGTGTCCGTCAGATGTTTAGTACTACAAACCCTTCACCAAGCCAGTAAGGAAGAGAAGGCCAGATACTTTTTTCGAAGTCTATTTCAGACAAATCAACCTGAATAATGAATTAGCTAATGATAATTTCAATAGTAAGATATAGTTGCATACATTTGTTTAAAGATAATCCCTGGAACTATCACAAGATTTTCCTGAAAAGTGCAAACTTCTAAGTCACCTGTAGTTCTCCTCGAATATTTACGGTACCAGTAGTTTAGAAAAATCCAAATACTTATTAGCAGAGTAAGCAATCAGGGCAAGATCCTTCAAGTGTGGCTATACAACTTCTAGAATTCCTTATTCCTGAGTATCACTAGTAAAATTTTTGGAGTTAGTGTTCAACTAGAGGGTTACAAGCTCACCATATCTGTTATTGTCTATTTATTGATTCATGAATGCCAAACATAATATATAGTTGTAATGTCAACTATGGAACTATTTGATTTCTTAATTTTAGTTGAGCATGACCATGACCTGAGCTATTTACTCTGAGATAAAATGTGTTCTTAACATCAAGTTATGTAATATTCACTTTTGGATTATTCCATATTTTGTCAAGCAGAAAGAAGATTTCCCTTCTATCTCCCCCCACCCCCATCAATTTATAATTGCTTTGATAGCTTTCCCAATAAAAAATAGTACATCATTTTAGGGGGGAAAAATTGGCAGAGACTTGTCTTGTTCATTTCCTTAACAGGAAAAGTTTGAAACTCACAAGATGTAAAAATTAATGGGGGAAACTTTTTGTAAAAGCAGTAGGTATTCATTTCAGTCACCAAACATAAACTGATCAGAAGAAAATGACTAGGATTCCATGAAAACACCAGTTCATATTATGGAATGCTGAAAAACAGCATTAAACCTTGACCTGACAAGTGCATTTCCTAAATCATATTAAACACATACATATTGCACATAAATATATCTGCCTTTGGCATCTTCCCTTCACTATAATTAAACAAAAAATGCATCGAAACATGTAACAGCAAATGTTTAGATTTTTTTACTTTATGAAACCTGCATAATAAAATCAATATAAATATTCAACACCATGCAGACACAAAGAAGACATGTACAAAACAAGCAAAAGCTGATGTCATTTAAGAAAAAAGCAGAATTTTGTTACCATCCATCAGTTCATAAATATAAAGTGTATTTATTTGGCTTTCATTCAGAGCACAAAAGTTGCTTAACTCCTGTCTTTAGCAAAAGGCTAGCTTTTGCATTTTTGCTTTGTCCTCTAATTATGTACAACTATTGTCAGTCATTAAGCAATGTGACATCCATTATAGCCTAACATAATCAGCAACAGAATGGATTTGCTGGACACTAGTATGGTTGGTGATACTTTACTAATTTAAAAATTCTCTCCAGGATCATGTCCAATTCCAGTCATGTCCAATTCCAACTAGGAAGTCACTTTTCTAAGCAGAGTGTTTTATAGCTATATTTAACTAGTTAGATACTACCATAAGTTTCAAGGAGCTGTTGAAAAGTGTGACGAAAGGAAGAAAGTTGATAGTATATAAAGCAGAGGTGGGGAACGATGGTCCTTTTATGTGGACTTCAACTTCAGCATGGCTGGCTCAGGAATTCTGGGAGTTGAAGTCCACAAGTCATAAAAGGGCCATCGTTCTCCACCTCTGGTCTAAAGCAAATCTCCATGGAAATTATGGTCTTTGGTCAGCATTTGACACTTCTTTGTAGTCTAGTATCTCGAAATAGAGGAGGAGCAAATGTCAAAAATGATAACACCAATGTGCTCTAATAAAAACCATTTAAAAACATTTCTGTTGTTTTATTGTTTTGAAAGCTCCAGTTAGCATTTTGACCAAACCTAATGATATAGTCTCTTACTATAAACAAAAAAGAGCCTTTGAGCCTGCCTAAGATTTGAATAGATTTGACAGCAAATTGTCCTCCCTCTTCCTTCTACAGGCCGTAGTGTAAACTTACATTCAGTTGCAGTGGAGAGCAGCATGTGATTACGGAGAGAAGCATTGTTTTCCCTTTACAAAAACTTTTGAATAATATTATGAGGCTGCAACCAGCCCACGTTAAAAGGTCTTTAAAATGACATTAGGACATCGTGTTCTTGCACGCTGGTGTAAAAAGGTTGACCAAAAAGAAACGAATGTAAACCAGGTTTGAGCTTTTCGGCAAAAGCCATTATTATGTTAAGATCGCCCTCTGCTGTTAAGTCCAGGTCTATCTTCAAGCTGCGAAGAGCTTTAAAAGGCTTTTTGCCTTTTTGCCTGTAAGTTGGAGAACAAAGATGTGGTGAACCGGAAAACTTTAAAGCTATGTCAAGATACAAGAGAGCCAACCCCATTGTTCCCTTTAAGTTTACAACTCACGTATCATCTTCGATGTACTTGATGAGAGTTAAGGCTTTTCTGTGAAGGACTAAGAGGAACTGGGCAAGAAACACACTCCTTAGAGACAACCCAGGCTTCAAATGAAAGACCTGTTAAAAATGGGCACAAACGAAAATCGCACCATGAAAAAAGTCTCCTTTAACTAGAGTTCCCTTAGTGTTCTCCCATTCTCCTGCATATATTGCCTTCATTTTATTTATTTTTATTACACTTATAAACTGTTTTTAAAAAATATTTTGGTCCAGATCTGCAATAAATCAAAACAAGCACGACCGATCTCCTGGGATTATGAAATACTTGGAGAACTGCCCAGCCTTGCTTGATGTACCCTAAACACATTACATATTTTCTAAAATTACTCTTTTCATGAAAAATTATGCAAAAAGGATATTTAATAAGTAATATGCCATATTGTTCGTTTTAATTAACTGAAACATAGTTACCTGATCCAAGAAAGCTTTTACTAATGTATCTTGGTGCTGAACATCTTGGAAAACATTCCTGCAGAAATACAGAGGAACAAAATAAAGCATAAAAACAGAAAATTCTGGAACGTTGGAGACTATTTTAACTTGCAAAAAAGAAAAAAGAAAAAAAAGGCGAACGAGGGAGGAGATGATAAAAGCGGTTAAAAAAAATCATGCACAATAGGGAGCAATCCGGCCAGAAGTATTGACCTCTCTCAAATCACTAGGACCAGGAACCATCCAAGGAATTTAAATGTAGGAAGATTTAGGGACAGACAAAGAAAACTCTTGTTCACATAGCAACAGAATGTACTGTTGGAATTCATTACAAGAAAAAGTGATGGCTGTTAATCTGGAAAGCTTTAAAAAAAAAGGGTGAAATAAATTCACAGAGAACAAATCTATCAGGGATTAGAAAAGAAAAAAAAAAGATCCTGCCCTGTTATCTCATTGGGACAGGGAGATTGTTCTTGGGAGGGATGAGTAAGGACATCAGAAGTGATTGCCAGGAGTTATATATTTCTAGCAGCGTTACCCAAGGCCGGAAGGTAATCCCAGCTAAACCAGACACCATCAATAATGAAAGATGCTGGAGGTGAATGATCCCCCTTAGCGACCACAGCAAAGCCGTCTGTCACACTGCAAGAGAAAGTAATGGGAAGCCCCTCCCACATTTTACCAAAAACCACGTGCACAAAGTGCATGGAGTCCTCGACTTACAACAGTTCATTTAGTCACCGTTCAAAGTTACAACGGCACTGAAAAAAAGTGGCAATGACCGTTTAGCGACCGTTGCAGCATTCCCATGGCCGTGTGATCAAAATTCAAAGGCTGGGCAATTGGCTCATATTTATGACGGTTGCAGTGTCCCGGGGGGGTCATGTGATCACCTTCTGACAAGCAAAGTCAACGGGGAAGCCAGATTCGCTTAACAACCATATTACTAACTTAAGGGATTCACTTAATAACTGTGGCAAGAAAGGTCGTAAAATGGGGCAACATTCACTTAACTGTCTTACTTAATGTTGGGCTCAACTGTGGTCGTAAGTCGAGGACTGCTTGTAAAGTGTTTGAAAATACAGTGCTAGATGATGGGCCCCCTCAAGTTTGATGGCATTCAATAAATTACTAAAGAAGAGCTAGGGATATTTTAGAGTTTTAAAAGTGTTTATAATAAGGTAAATTGAAGCTTCTAGAGGTTTAATTGCTGATCCTGCCATGCAAGGGCGGAAAAAAACAACCAAACTCTAGTAGAATCACCTAGCAGGTTGTTGTTAGGAGGAAAACTGGAGGAGGGAGGTGTATTAGATATTTTCTTCACCTTGAGTTATTTATAAAAATAATCATAATAAAAGTGAGATACAAACGATTTTCGTTCGTTCCGCCGGGACCTGAAGACCTGGCTCTTTGAGCTTTCCGGCCAGGACTGAGAACTTTTAATCTTTTAACTTATTGTAATTGGGTTTTTAAATCAGAGTTATAGGGGTTTTAGATTTTTAATCAAGGATAATTTAATCTATTTTAATTGTTATTGACTTTTTGTATTGTATGTTGTTTTAATCGCCTTGTGAACCGCCCTGGGTCCTACGGGAGAAGGGCGGTATATAAGTTCAATAAATAAATAAATAAATAAATAAATAAATAAATAAATAAATAAATAAATAAATAAGGAAAATAAGAAACATGAATGTGGAAACGCTCAATATAATGTAAGATGAAATGGGTTGTCTACATATTATTGATTTCAATAACTGGAACTGGACAATTTGATAGGGAACCTGCGAAACTGTTGAACGAAATCAAAGAGGTTGTTAAGGATGAATGCAGTAAGAGATTGCCAAAAATCTCTTTTTAGAAAACAACAAAATGGTTGTAAGTACAAACAGAAGAAATTGCCAAGAACAGAAAAGCCAAAGATCTAGGGAAGAAATTTAACAAACATTTCAGAGAACTAAAGGAGACAGACATGACAAAACATATCTCATGACCATATATTGGAAGGGAGCAGTCTACATAACAATACCAAGGGGGAAAAAGGACATTTAATAAATTGTACAAATTATCACACCATATCTTAATTTTACAAGCTAGCAAAACAGTATTTAGGATTATCCAAATCAGATTGGCGCTTTACATGGAAAGGGAGATTTCAAGCTGGTTTTAGAAAAGGTAAAGAAGGAAATTATTGCTAATACATGTTGGATAATTCAGAAACCAAGCGAGCATGGTTTTAAAACTGAGGAAAGAAACATAAATAACCTGCACTAGGCTAGTAGTATTATTCTGATAGCTGAAAATATAAATAAGCTCTGATAAAGTCAAGCAGAATGGAAAAACAGAGCTAAGATTAAATATAAAGAATAAGCCAATTATAACAAGCAGAGTAGCCAGCATTATAACTGAAATGAAGACACTGATAGATAACTTTTTCCTTGATAATCAACTATCAATGGGAGATAGATATAGACAGACAGATATGAAAAGGATAGAGACAGTACATCTGAAGCATGACGACCACCAACATAAAAATGCAGATCTATATTCAAATGTCTGCTGTATTTACTCACAAAGGACAGTACCAACGAACTTTTTGTAAACTCCATAAAAATACATACAAGTCAGGAGTAAAACTTTCATCTGTATAGATGATGGTATCTTGAGGCATTTCTTCATCCAAAGTAGCTCTCCAAAATGCCGTTAGTTCAGATCTCATGTACCTTCGTTGATTGTAAATGTGTTCGTGGCATGGAGGCATCTGTTTCACTGTGTTAACATCTACGTCTATGTGTGTGGTAGGGTATGGGGCATACATCACTTGGCGGAAAGGCAACACAAAGCTTCCAGTCACATCCTGCCCCAATAAAAGTTTCAAAAATTAAACACGCAAGATATCATTTGGAACATAACATACACGTATCCCATTTTTCAAGAGGCAACTGGAGTTTCTTGTTTGTCTTTGAGGATGTTTTGCTTCTCACCCAAGGAGCTTCTTCAGTTCTGACTAATGGAAGGATTGATATTCCTTGCATAAAACAGCCACTTCATAAACGCACGGCACGACATAGGAGAACAAACCCATTAGGACAACATTCAGCAGTCCATCTGCATTTGAAAGACAAAGGCCACTCTTTTGAAGACAGCAAAATCCATATTCTTGGACAGAGAGGACTGTCTGAAAGAGGGTCAAAGAAACCATCTACATTAAAACTGAATAGCCCTGTCTCAACAGAAGGGGAGGGATGCAATCTCCTGTTTACAACACAATCCTTTCAGCAGTTCCAAAAAAGGTTCCACACCCATTTGCATTATTCAGGTGACCCGGAGGCACAGATAAACCTCCAAGTGGCCTCAATGACTCTCAGAAAGAGTGCTAATGACCAGTGACTTCAAGGAATATAAATCCTTCAATTCTCCACCATTCAATCAGAACTGAAGAAGCTTCTTGATGAGAAGCGAAATGTCTTCAAGGAAAAAACAAAGAAATAAAAGTTGCCTCTTGAAAAAGCACCTTTTAGACAATCACGACCTGGATAACTGCAAATCTCCATAGATGTAACGTACAAATGAATGTCACTGTTTGCTTTAATAGAATTAAAGCGGTCCGTCAAAGTTTAGCTTCTGCCCTGACAATATTCAAGATTTAATTTCAATGTTTAATTATATGCATTGGTACTCAATATGAAACATATTTCAATTCCATGGGATTTGATTGCTAGTTCTTGGATTTCAACTGCTGTTTCCATGCACATTACTGAACACAAAACATGTATCTTCTGAATAAACATTGCAGTATTAAATACAGGAGTCGAGTCAACTGAGCTTTGCATTTATTAATCTGGTTCTTCACAAATCTTAGCTACTCCTACGTCGTCAATAAGTGACTGAAGACTCTTCATTCACATTGTATGTGTCAAACTGCAGTGGCTTTACAGAAAATCACAATGTGTGTAGATCACAATGGAAACATTGGGACTTCTTTCCAAACACACATTAATCTCAGCTCATGACTCTCAAATGTGAAGTAGACATGAATTTTTTTGTGACTCTGTACCTCAACAATGCTAGGCAGCTTTTCAGTTACAAACATTACACAGTTCTTTGAGGCAAACATACAACCTGCCCTTCTTACATCAGTAGAGTTAGAATGGTATTTTTACATTTTGTTCATTAAATTATCTGGTTTATTCCTTTTATTTTTAATGTTACAACTTTTAGAAATGAAGAATAAGAGGTCAAAATCTAAAGCAAATGAAGTTTTAGCTTTGTTCTTTGCAAGGTCAGGGTAATAATGTAATTAACAAATTAAAAATAGAAATAATTGTGTCAATAACATTCTAACTTGTGGAGAAAGTCTTCTGCATATGAGAAGGAAAGAAAAAGACGTAAAACAAGCTCAAACAAGCTATAATGTACATTAAACAAACAAAAAAAGCAGCAGGTTTTACTGATAACTTAATAATTTATGTCATTGGCATTATTTTGCTTTCTATAACTACTCTGTCACTTCATTAAAATAAATTTGTAAGTATATTCTTTTAATCTTTTACTGTTATATTTCATTATCATATAAAAATTTATGTCTAGAATTTTTCACTGCCTCCATCCACCAAGCAGGATATTTTCCACAGAAATATCACCTCGAATAGTGCAAATTTGAATAATGCTACCATTTTGTGGGATTCATAATCAGCACCAGCTGAGACCTTCCGGTATGCAGATGGAAAGAAAACAATCTTACCTTCAATAACCCTTGCACAAATAGACCTGACTCATACTTAAAAGAGGTTTCGTTTCTACAAAGGCGAGAACATTTTCGCTCTGCTGGAGTGAGAAAGAGGCACAATGTCCGTACTATCTGTAAATAAATATATATGTATATATACTGAAGTAATATAGGAAAATTTTATACACTGATAGTTCTGTTGTACAGAGACTGTGTAACTCTTGTCATTTTATAAGGTTACATTTTTATATAGGGCAGAATTACAGAACTGATTTGCAGAAGATTTTTTTATTTTTATTTTCAACTGGCCAATCTAATTTACAAGCCTGGGTTTCCAAGGGAATTCCCCATATACATACGAAGAGGGCTGAATCATGTTAGTTTTCTTGATCAAACCTTAGAATGTGGTTGTTTTGGGATAAATGTTTCCTGCCTTGAGTTCTTGAATAAAAAGCAGGATATAAATCAAATATATCAGACATGTCAAACACAAGGCCCAGGGGGGGGGGGGCGGATCCGGCCCGCGAAGTGGTTTCATGTGGCCCGCGAAGCCATCTTGGAAACAGTGAGGGAACGGCCCCCTCTGCCTTGGCCCAGAGACCCTCCTTCTGCCAGAGACCCTCAGATCTGTCCCACTCCTGCCCAGGCCCCCATAGGCACCCTTGATGCGAACGATGTAGAGCTGGCCACGCCCACCCAGTAGGCCATATGCACTCTAGCCACGCCCACCCAGTAGGCCACGCCCACCCTGGCCATACCCACCTGGCCCCCTGAGGGCAACCGCAATGCTGATGCGGCCCTCAATGAAATTGAGTTTGACATCCCTGAAATATATAAATAGTTCTCATATACATATCTTGTGCATGAATTTTCTGTATCAGATCAGAAATTTTTGAATTTCAAACTCAAGACAAAAGTTGGAAACTGCAGGCTTTTAGGTGCAAACTGAATAAATCCATTCTAAAAATTTAACTAAACAGATTTCCCCTGCAATCCTGCCTTCTAAGATTTCAATTAAAACATCCAACCTGGAAAATATTTTCCATCAACATATAGAAAACACATACCTTATTAACTTTTTCTGCGCTACTTCCTATAACAACTGAGCAGCCACAGGTTTGCAGATGTGAACTTATGGCCCTGAATATTAAGCAGAGATAAACGAAGTGATTTTTTTTTAAAAAAAGTTTTACAAGTTGGAACAAATTTTACATTATTTCAGAATCTCATTTTTTAAAAAAGTCTTTCAAAATAGTATTTGCCATTAACCTAAACTCTGAGGGGGTCACACATCTCCATTTGCAAAACAAAACCTAAAAACACATTTCCAGAGTTCATATAAAGTTCAACTTATAACAGTTCCTTTAGCGACCGTTTGAAGCTATAACGGAACTTGTCACTTCATATGACCGTTTTTCACTCTTATGACTGTTGCAGCATCCTCATGGTCATGCGATCAAAATCCAGATGATTGGCAACTGACTCATATTTATGATGACTGCAGCGTCCCAGAGTCATGTCATCACCTTTTGTGACTTGCTGGGAAGTCACATTCGCTTAACAACCGTATTGCCAACTGAACAACCATGTCAAGAAAGGTCATAAAATGGGGCAAAACTCACTTAACAACTGCCTCACTTAGCAACAGAAATGTTGGGCTCAACTGTACCCATAAGTCGAGGACTACCTGCATAGAAGGAAAAAAAATAGCTCACCATATTCTTGAAGACTCACATTTCACTGAATTCAACTCTTACTAGGCTGAGGTTCATAATATCCATGAACAAATTTCATCTATCAAAAAGGACCTCAGAAATTAGCCTGATTCTAACTTTCCATTTCTTTGTGGGATCTTCCCCCAACAGAAAGCAAGCACAAAGCAAGAAAACCGCAAACCCCATTTAGTTGTTATTGCTTCTCTTCA
Source organism: Vipera berus (assembly GCF_964194415.1). Lineage (NCBI taxonomy): Eukaryota > Metazoa > Chordata > Lepidosauria > Squamata > Viperidae > Vipera > Vipera berus. Next base: position 85,067,303 of record NC_138203.1, read on the forward strand.
CAAATGCCATTTAGTGTGTCCCCCTTTAAATTTGAGATATCCTATCCAAATTTCCATGCAGGTAGTCCTTGACTTATGACTCATCACTTAGTGATTGTCTGAACTTTTGACATACCTACCTGAAGGTTACTTACGATCCAGATTCAAAGGTCTGATTGTTTTCCCCCCCGCCCTTCCCCATTCAAGGTCACAGGACGGCAGTTCAGGAATTTACAACCATTTGCCGTGTCCTGCAGTCACAACATTTTATGGTATTTTTGCCAAAAAAAACCCATAATTTACTTCTTGCTTTTGGCAAAAAGCACCCATAGCAAACTATACGCTCACTTAATAACTGTGGCGATTCACTTAACAACCTCCACAAAAAGGTTGTAAAATTTTACAACTGTTGGAGGAATTACAACCATGATGGGCAGGCTCCGTTATGGTCATAACTCAAGGACTAACTATATTTATAAGTCTTGTGTGCTTAAAAAATTATCATTTTTTTAAAAAAAAGTAATTTAGGCTTTCTTTAAAAACCTGCTTTAAGTATCTCATATTTGTAACAAAAACTAATCAATAGACAAGTCCCCTCTCAGCTGGGCCTACCATTAAGTCTCCACTATCAATGGATTTTCACAAAAGTATAAAAAAAACGGAACATACTTAAGTAGGAAACTTTCATGACAACTGTCACCAATGTCATCATCACTAAGCACGGTATCACGTATCTGGAATATAATGAAAACAGGAACAGGATTCAGTTGTTAGGAAAACCACAGATATGAACATATCAAAAGTGGTTTTTATTTTTGAAAAGGCAAAGAGAGTTATTGACAGCATAGCAGTATTATTCTTCCATCTATATGCACACTATTCAATACAAGTGATGAAGCTTCCAGGATAGGAAGTGAAATGTCTTTTTCTTCTTTTTCCTCAATAAAATCAGTCCAGTTGCCCTTTCACAAATAAAAACCACTTTTGATACAACTATGACCTGGATGACTGAGAATCTTTTCACAGACACAGGTATGGACATATTATTTGACTACAGTGAGCATTTAAAAGATCTCGACAACTTTCAAAAAATTCTCAGCGCAATAGCACTTAAGACTTACATACTTACTACAGTGCTTTACAGCCCTCTCTAAGCAGTTTACAAAGTCAGCATATTGCCCCCAACAATCTGGGTCCTCATTTTACAGACCTCGGAAGGATGGAAGGCTGAGTCAACCTTGAACCGGTCAGGATCGAACTGCTAACTGTGGGCAGAGACAGCCTGCAATACTGCATTCTAACCACTGCGCTACCTGGGCTCATAGAATGTTAAAAAAATAATACACTGCTGCCAGCATCAATAAGTATTTCTGTCAGTCTAAGAAGCATACTATTAATCCGATCTCTCATTCAAGCCATTTTTTAGTTTCTGTCTTATCAAATGTGATATTCTAACCCTTTTTCACCAACACAGGATAAAACTGGACATCTATGTTGGAACATGGATAGATTGCCAGGAGGGAGATACTGCAGTGAAGTTTAGGAACTCTTTAGGAGTTCCTAGAGTATATTTTTAATGAGGCAGATCACTTTAGTTTGGCAAGATTTCTGTTTATGGGTGTGGAATAACGAAAGAAACTGCTTAGAAGAAACTCAGCATGCCTTTCTTGGTTTCTTGGAGCCTGACATCATCCTACATATTCACATGTTCAAAGGCAGACTAAAAATGGCAGCTAGTAATATTCAAGAAGACAAAAAACAAAGTGGTGGAGATTGTATCACTGTACTCTTATTGGCAGTGTAAACAGTCCGTTGTTGCCTTCTTTCATATTTTTTTAAAAAAGTTTCCAATCTAGTTAATAGACTTGGAATTCTCAAGAGGTCTACCACCAAAGGATTAACCAGATTTGAACCTGGCTTAGTTTCAGAGATAGTCAGCCACCTGCTGGGACTTTAAATCTACACATTCTACATTTCTAAGCAGGCAGAGGTATAAATTGTTCCATCACCCATTAATATTTACCTAAATAGAATTCAAAATACAGGTAGTTCTTGACTTATGACCATCCATTTAATGACCGCTCAAATTTACAGTGACACTGAAAAATGTGGCTTATGATGGGTTTTGCATACTTACAACTGTTGCATCCCCGTGGTCACGTGATCAAAATTCAGCTGGCATGTTATTTTGGGCAGTTGCAGTGTCCTGAGATCTCACCTTTTGTTTGCGATTCGGATAAGCAAAGAAAACGGGGAAGCCAAATTCATTTAACAACTGTTACTGACTTAACAGCTGCAATGATTCACTGAACAACTGTGGCGAGAAAAGTGATAACATTCACTTAAGAACGGTCTTGCTTTATTGGGCTTAAGTGTGGCCAACAGTCGAGGACTACCTGTGGTAAAAAGAACAAAAAGAAGCCAGGAGCTTCCTTTCATGCTGTGCATATGTCTGGGTGTGTATGCATTTGTGCGTATGTGCCTGTTGTCAAGTAGGTTTTTGATCCCTGGTGACTGCCAGGATTAGTTCCTGCACTTTTCTTGGCTTTTGACGAGCCCTGGCGGCGCAGTGGTTAGAGTGCAGTACTGCAGGCCAACTCTGCCGACTGCCAGCAGTTCAATCCTCACCGGCTCAAGGTTGACTCAGCCTTTCATCCTTCCGAGGTCGATAAAATGAGGACCCAGATCGTTGGGGGGGCAATATGCCGACTCTGTAAACCGCTTAGAGAGAGCTGTAAATCACTGTGAAGCGGTAGGTAAGTCTAAGTGCTGTTGCTATTTTGGAATCAGCTTCTTCCTAGGGCTGACAGGGAATGACTGGTGCAAGGTAACCAAGATGGGACTAGAACTCACAGTCTCCTGATTTCTAAGCCTCGTGTCTTAACTGCTACATCAAGCTGACCCTCCTCCTTTCATAATGGGTTTTCAGATCAAAGACTTACATCTATTTCTTCCGGAACACTGTGTGATTTCATGGATGATAGGAGTTCCATCACGGGAATAACCTCCCCTGTCAGCATGGGAATAATACTCTGGCCCTGTAGAGTAAATACAAGTTTTCTTTCAATAAAGTAGTTGAATCTAAACAAAATTGTAAGAAAAGACTATTTAGAGGGTAAACGGTTTTTGAAGGGGAAAAAAAAGAGAAATTACAGGTAATTTTGAAAAACTAATTTTCAGATTCATTCTAAAATCGTCAAAGAAATAGAAAATCAAGAGGGCAAATGGATAAGGTTTTGACTCAGTCGGTTAATGAAATTGAACTTGTATTGATGTAATTTGATCCAAGGATGGAAGCAAGCTAAAAATATGAAATGTAATTAATATATAATTGTACATAGTTAAGAGATTACAAAAAGAAATGTTTTATGCTTCATTTCTTATTCAATATAATGTAATAAATCTCAACTAAATATAACTTAACATTGATTTTGGCAATTCTTTTTCTGATAGATGAATGACACGGGAAAATCTTTTGACAAATTGTTCTACTTTGTTAGGAAATGGCCACTCTTAAAGACACTCCCAATTCATCTCATTTGTTTCTGTGGAATAAAAATATTAATTTCTTACTTGATCTTCCACTCTTTCTGCACCTTCCATAATAGACTTCTGGAAATGTTCTTGTCTTTCCTAAAAGAAAACATTATTCACAAATAAAGACTGTTTACTTTTACATGCAAATTTTGACATTACATCAATATGATTTTATAAAAAAACAACTCATCATTCACATTTTATTTTGTCCCTCCTTCGGCATCCTTTGATGATTCTATTCAACGATTTCTTCAATATTAGTGTAACTCTTGTCCAGTGGCAAATTAATCATGGGGAATTGGCTGTGGTGACTTGTAGACCCTCTACGGCAGGGGTGTCAAATTCTCAACGTCACGTGACATGTCGCAACGCATTGAGACTTTTTTTCCATTGCCAGCAATGGGGTGGGCATGGTTTCGGCATGACGCATCTGGTCCGCGGGCCGGCAGTTTGACACCCCTGCTTTACAGACCAGGTTTCCCTGCTGCTAGACCAGGGGTAGGCGACCTCGGCTCTTTTATGACTCATGGACCTCAACTCCCAGAATTCCTGAGCCAGCTTGGCTGGCTCAGGAATTCTGGGAGTTGAAGTCCATGAGTCATAAAAGAGCCGAGGTCGCCTACCCCTGTGCTAGACCAACAAATTATATGCCATACTGATTTTCATGTTTAGTGAGATTTAGGAGAGTTCTCACCCAAAATATCTGATCAGCACCAACTTAGCTCTTTTCTAACAGGAAGACTTTTCTTATTGGCTATAGGAAACTATATACTATATAGTTCTAAGCAAGATTATGTCAGATGGTACGTATTAGTTACACATATGTAATGAACTTCGATTACTTTTTTCAAGAATGACTGTATATTTTTTGTTAATCAGTTGACACTGCAATTCTGGGTAGCCAATATAGCACTACTATAAAATAAAGCAAAATAAAATCAAAATTAATGACAAAAAACCCCACAACTGAGGCCAGCCTGCCATCCTATAGAACACCAGATCATTACAGTGGGCTATGTGTTCTTAAATATGACCCGACGGATTATTATTTCACCTTTTGAAACCCTGTATTGGTTCCACATCGATCATTCTTGAATAAACCTATGTAAATTAAAAGTAGAATCTCTTTTAAGTCAATCTCAGTTCCCGGTGGTTTCTTGAACATGGTTTATTAATGCATTTTACCAGTCTACCACTCTACACTGAGATTTCCTGGTTATCTTCCCCCAAGTCCTAGCCAGATCTGATCTGGCTTGCTTTTATGAGAACACCCAAGGTCAGCTGAATGCTGATGAAATTAATTATGATAAACAAGTTTCACTGGTTTCATTTGTTTACCATAGTATGACTAAACCTCTGGACTCACTAAATTATGTTTATTTTTAGAATGGAGGATATCAGAACACCAAAGACAAAATAAGCAAGAGCTCGGTCTGGTTTTTTTGGTATGTGTGTCCTTTGTAGAACTTGTGATATTTTAACATTTGAGAAAAGGCAGATCTTCTGACCTAAACTGTTTTAACAAGTAGAAATATTACAATGGAGTATTAGAAGTAATTTCAATTAAAAACAACAACCACCTACCTTATGCATCCATATCCTTCCTTTCCTTATAATGTGTGTCAATCTATCGACACACACTCTGTGCAGGGGAAGGTAGAAATTAAGCTCGCTCTGTGGAAGTATTATTGATAATCCATATGTACTTCGGTCTCCATTCCAGTTCCCATCGAAAATTAGAGACACGATAATGACTCCTTTCTCAGATAAAACAAAAAACTTCACGTCGATTGCACTGCTCTCGGCATTTCGAAGTATTTCTCCATTGAGCGTGTGATTGGCAAGGAATGTTATTTCTCCATCACCGAGAAGCTGCTGCTCTGTTTTTGGAGCCCAAATATGTCTGACTCTGGGACCAAGAATATTATCCCAATATGCAAATGTGGCAGCTAGTAATGGTGATTCTCCACTCAGTGCAATTTGTGTCTTGGCAACAGCAGGCGAAGGAGGGGGACAGAGGCCAGACATGACGATTGCGGCAGTCACATTATTGAAACCTAAAAAGTGTGTGCTGAAAAGGAAGCAAAACAAAATAGTTCATACCAAGCATCTCAATGCCCTAATTCAGGGGTGTCAAACTGCCAGCCAAAGGGCCGGTTGCATCACGCGGAGGCCACGCCTACCACAGCTCCAGCAATAATAATAATAAAAAAAGTCGTGTTATGTGGCAACACGTCCCGTGACGCGGCTAGTGTGACACCCGTGCCCTAAATCTTGAAGTGCAATTTTTAATATAGATATGTAGATTGATGTGTAGATAGCAAATAATTTAAAATTGATGTGTAAATAGCAAAGTTCATGATAAAATATTACTTGAGATTCTTACTTTACTTCTAGGCTTTGCAACTATCCAGTTTGCAGGCTTCAAAAAAAAAAAAAGCAAAGTTAGTCCTTACTTAGTGACTGCCTGGTTCAGCAACTAGTCAAAGTTATGTTGCCCCAAAAAATAACTTTATGAACAATACTTGCATTTATGATCTTTGCAGATTCCCCCGGTCATGTGACCACCATTACAATTAGTATATATTGTTCTGTTCCCGACTTGGTTTCCCCTCCCCATCAGAGTGGGAAGTTTGCAGAAGAAGGGAGAGTAAGCAGGCACATTAATGGAAAATGCATATCAAAAGCTATGCGGTAGCACTAGCAGATGTAGCATGCTACACAAAAGACCTGGTATATTCCACATTCTATACCTGCTTATTGTCTTGCAATTCCCTTTTCTCCAATCTTTCCATGGGGGGGGGGTGCTCAGGCACAAGAGAGATTGCTTATAGAAATCACTTCATTTTTTTCTCTCTCACCCCTGGGGCTGAGACTGCTTAAACAAATGAGAGGTTCTTAATGTCCCAGCTTCTGCTTTCTCTCAAACAAAAATCAGTAGCGGTATAAAAATTATTCAGCTTATCAAACTGTTGGAAAAAGCCTATTTATAAACTCAATATCAGTCAACTAATAAAAAAACATGAAGAAAAGAGAATTTCAATATTTCAATAGTAAGTACATAAAACAGAGTCTTCCAACAATTGTAAAACCATTTGGGGAAAAAGCAGAGCATTTCCACTAACTTCCTTCTCTGGTGCAATTTGAAGAAAACTGCACTGTAAGGAAGTTTCGTAAGAAAATAGAAGCCTGGATTAGTCAATATGTCTCATACTTCAAGGTTGACCTTAACCTAATTAAGTAATCACATATTTGTACAGAAATCTGGCATTCCATCTAAAATATGTCTCTTTGAAAAATATTACTATTATATTAAGTTGAATGTAGTCCTGGGTGGCAAACAGGACTACCAAATCAGTAGGACGACAGAAATGAGATACAGAAAACACTCTTAGCTACCATTTAGTGGTCATGCAGATTTTTACATCCCAAATTTGGTAGCACTAAGACGTCACTGGAATTTGTGCATAACTTTTTTTAAAAATGCAAGTCAATATGTATCTACGACTACGTCAGCAAACATTGCAAAACCATTCGGCTAAAGAGACAGGATATCAACACGCTTTGAACTGGGAGATATCAAATCACAATAATGCAAACATTAAAATACATAGCAAACTAGAATAAATCATATTTAACACGATATGTCACTAGAGTCCTGTTTATATAAACTGCATTTTCATTATTATAAAATATATTGTAAAATGCTCTATGTCTTAAAGAAAAATATAACCTCCTGTCATCACACACATTCAGGGTACAGTGTCAACTTTCAACCTTCACACAATTTGAGGGGCAGAAATCAAGGCTCTCAAATACAACTGTGTACACACACACACACACCGTATTTTCCGGCGTGTAAGATGACTGGGCGTATAAGACGACCCCCTACATTTCCTGTTAAATTATAGGGTTTGGGCTATACTCGCCGTATAAGACTACCCCTCTTCCAATGCACACCAAATAAAAATTAAAAAACATCAGATTTGATTTTAATATGGTAATTTTAATTCAAATGCTTATGACATGCAGGTGCTTAGTAGGAAAACTGTCACTTATAAACATAAGGCTGTTTGTCATCAAACATGTAAACATAAAACAGTGCAAGTGGATTAAATAATAATAATAATAATAATAATAATAATAATAATAATAATAATAATAATAATAATAATAATAATAAGAAGAAGAAGAAGAAGAAGAAGAAGAAGAAGAAGAAGAAGAAGAAGAAGAAGAAGAAGAAGAAGAAGAAGAAGTTGGAGGGGACCTTGGAGGTCATCTAGTCCAACCCCCTGCTAAGGCAGGAAACCCTATACCATTTCAGACAAATGGCTGTCCAGTCTCTTCTTAAAAACTTCCAGTGTTGGAGCATTCACCACTTCTGGAGGCAGGTTGTTCCACTGGTTAATTGTTCTAACTGTCAGGAAGTTTCTCCTTAGTTCTAGGTTGCTTCTCTCCTTGACTAGTTTCCATCCATTGCTTCTTGTCCTGCTTTCAGGTGCTTTGGAGAATAGCTTGGCTCCCTCTGCTTTGTGGCAGCCCCTGAGATATTGGATCACTGCTATCATGTCACCCCTCACCCTTCTCTTCGTTAAACTACACATACCCAATTCCAGCAAACGTTCCCTATTTTCCTAATTCACTTTTTCACTTTTCCTAATTCACTCTAAAGCTTTCCCTGCGCAGAGCCTTAAGTAACACCAGCTGCCTGCAATTAGTGCAGGTTCGCATCCCACCAGGCTCAAGGTTGACTCAGCTTTCCATCCTTCCAAGGTAGGTAAAATGAGGACCCAGATTGTTGGGGGCAATAAGCTGACTTTGTAATAATGCTGCTTGGGGGTGGTGGTGAAAGCCCTAATAAACAGGCATATACACAGAATGAAGGCTATTGCTAAGCACATTGATTTGTGCTTTAAATTGTAAGCCACCCTGAGTCTTCGGAGAAGGGCAGGATATAAATGGGATTTTTTAAAAAAAAGACCAAATGGGAGATCCGCTCCAGGTTTTCCAGCCAGCCCGCCCAGTTCCTGAGTCAAATGTGTCCTTAGAGCTAAGCCGATGCTCTGGCTCCTGCCTTCCCCACCTGCCTTTCAAGTTGGGATATACTACAGCTGCTCTTCAACTTTAGAAGGAAAGATGCCCAGACCCCAGCCTGTAAAAAATCACAGACTGCAGCTTCTTCTCCAATTGGTCCCGCTTTCCCTGTGCAGACTAAATGGGAGATCCGCTCCAGGTTTTCCAGCCAGCCCTGTCCCTAAATTTTCAGCACCCGGCGTATAAGACGACCCCTGACTTTTGAGAAGATTTTCATGGGTTAAAAAGTAGTCTTATACGCCGGAAAATACGGTATATATATATATGTGGTGGCTCAGTGGGTTAGGACGCTGAGCTTGTCGAGTGCCGCATAACAGAGTGAGCGCCTGTTACTCGTCCCAGCTTCTGCCAACCTAGCAATTCGAAAGCACGTAAAAATGCAAGTATAAAAATAGGGACCACTACGGTGGGAAAGTAACAGCGTTCCGTGCGCCTTTGGCATCTAGTCATGCCAGCCACATGACCACGGAGATGTCCTCGGACAAGCGCTGGCTCTTCGGCTTTGAGCACCGGCCCCTAGAGTCGGAAACAACTAGCATGCATGTGCGGGGGAACCTTTACCTTTACATGTATGTATGTATGTGTGTGTGTGTGTGTGTGTATATATATATATATATATATATATATATATATATATATATATATATATATATATATATATATATATATATATATATATATGGAGAGAGAGAGAGAATGCAGTTGTATTTGAGAGCTTTGATTTCTGCCCTTCAAATTGTGTGAAGGTTGAAAGTTGACAAATTGTATGTGTGTGTGTATACATAATATATGAATATATAAATTGATACATTATATGTATATTCAGGCTTCGACTCAACCCTGAGAAGACTGAGTGGCTGTTCGTGCCGGCATCCCGGGAAATTCCGATTATCCCATCTCTGGCCATGGGGGGTGAGCTATTACCCCCCGTAGATAGGGCGCGCAACTTGGGGTTTTTTCTAGATTCACAGCTCTCTTTAGAAGAGCATATCGGAGCTGTGACTAGGGGGGCCTTTGCCCAGGTTCGCCTGGTGCGCCAGCTGTGACCCTATCTAGACCGGGATGCCTTGCGTACAGTCACTCATGCGCTCGTGACTTCTCGTCTAGACTACTGTAATGCTGTCTACATGGGGCTGCCCTTGAAGTCCACTCGGAGGCTCCAACTGGTGCAGAATGCAGCCGCGTGAGTTGTGCTGGGGGTTTCCCGATACTCCCATGCTACACCTTTACTCCGCGAGCTGCATTGGCTGCCGGTTGTCCTCCGGGTGAGATTCAAGGTGTTAGTAATAACTTACAAAGCCCTACATGGCATGGGTCCAGATTACCTACAGCAATACCTGCGGCCGGCGTCGACTTCTCTCCGTCCAGTGCGCTCCCACAGAGAGGGCCTCCTCAGGGTGCCTCTGATCAAAGAATGTCGATTGGTGGCCCCCAGGGGGAGAGCGTTCTCTGTGGGCGCGCCAGACCTATGGAACCGCTTGCTGGTTGAGCTCCGGACGGCCCCCGAACTTCGCTCCTTCCGGCGCGATCTAAAAACGTATCTATTTGAGCAGTCTGACCTGGTCTGATGGGTTAGGGTTGGGGTTTTAAATACGTCTTAATTATTGTTTTAACCTTGGGCATTTATTTAATCGCTTTTAACTTTTGTATCCTGTTTTGTATTTATTGCCCTGTACACCGCCCTGAGTCCTTCGGGAGAAGGGCGGTATAAAAATATAATAAATTAAATAAATAAATAAATAAATAAATAAATAAATAAATATTCATATTGGCTCCTCTAGACTTCATTTCTCTTCCTCCCAAGAAACCCACGTCTTACAATTAACTTCAGAACCAAAAGGAGAGCAGCCAATTTTCTCAGACTAAGTAGCTTTTGATTGGAAACCAGGCAGAAATGTTTGAGTCGACTCCGGTTATCATCTCTGCCAGCCCTAGTCACCAATACAGTACTGTACTGCATTTCCTTCCTATTATGTTGAAGATATTATATTCCCACCCCACCCTCCAATTTCCCATCCCCTTCTGCAATCCATATTTACTTCTTAAGCACAGCAGACACCCAGCACTTTAAAGGTTCTCTTTCGCTTTCTCCCCACCCAACCCCTCCATCTCTTTTAGTCATTTATTGGTACAGAGAGAGATCTTTCCTATAAGGGGTTCGGTCGGTTCCATAAGTTGAAAGAAAGCCGGCGATACCCCTCGAGCGCCAGTTACACCTGGGAAGCGACGACCCCCTTCAACCTCAAAAGGAGACCCGATCTCGGCTTCTAGGGCAAAGCAGTCAGACGAAGGCGCGATACCTCCTCCCCATCATCACCGCCATCTACTTACCTATGGGCGTAACTGTCCGAAGCCCGCCAAGAAACCACATCATCCCCCTCCTCCCTTTGCTAGCCATTCCCGGTTATAAACATAGCCAACCCATCGGGCCGCGCATGCGTACTTTCGGATGGTCCTGCGCTTTTTCACACCGACGAACTCCCAGCCACTCCGAGGAAGAGGGGGGAGGAGAGTTCAAGTGACGTAAGCGTCGAACAGTCTTTTTTTTTCTTTTCAAAAAAGCACTGTAGTGAGAATGCAGCATAGAGGTAAGAATGGTGGAGAAAGAAGGTGTAGCTGTCTAACAACGGCTCTTCGTCGGCACGTGGACTCCCGGCATAACAAATGTAGTCAAGCTCCGCAGGTTAAAAAAAAAAGGTAGCCATGGGAAGGGAGGAGTTACAAGCATACTTATGACCTTTTTCGGACGCAAACTCTCTCTCCCCTCCTCCCCCTTGCATTTATTTTTCTTCGTTGCAGGTTGCTATACCTTTAAAAATGATATGACAGAAGAGGAGGGTTTCCGACAGAGAGCGTTCCAATTAGAGCTCGTGGTTCAGCTAGACATCTTATAAAATGAGAGTTACATTTATCCGACTGGCTTATGGGTAAGGATCAAAACTACTGTTTAAAAAAAATCGCAAAAGACGAGCGAATGTTAAAACCAGCAAAAGCTTTCAGTACTTAAGACTCCTAACATGGAGGACTCGGCCCGTGTCATTTGAGAGCCTGAGCTCTTTTATAGAAAAAAAAAATCACTCTCACTATAACTCTTAGGTTCGGCCCAGTTGACATTCTGTCCGCCCGGAGAGGGGAAGGGCGCAGGCGCGGGATGGTGGTCAAATCTTTTTTTTTCTTTGTACTTGAGAAGAAGCTTCCTATCCGGTAATTCTGGAAGTTCCGGCTCTGGAAGTTCTGCTTGGGAGCACGTGGGGAAAGTCACGTGATTGAACTTGCTGCGGTCAGTTGGTTTACAGAAAGCTTACTCAGCTTTCCAATGATAGTATTTTTATTTTTTTACGGTGACCGTATTTTCTTGGGGGAAAAAAATAAAGCACAGTCTGAGAAAAGGGGAAATCTGAAAAGAGGTTCATGAAGATAAAAAAAAATTGTAATGGTTTACAATTTTGTTTTAGAAAGGGAAGCTCACGAGCAAAAGCAAGACAAAATAAATAAATCGGAAGGATGGTTTTCTGAAATAAAGGGCTGTCCGATAAAAGACATTTATAATAAAAGTCATTATATTTACCAAACGAAATTTAGACTTATTCTGGGCGGATTTTGGAGAGTTTAGTGCCAGAGAAGGAGTTGTGATTTCCATTGTAGCCAAGTAGCCAGTTCTCAGCCATCCCAGGCAAAAGGGATGGAGGTTTCTTTCATAGATGCTCTTTCCATAAAAGAAAAAAACGTTTTTACCCAAGACTGTAGATATAGATTAGATAGATAGATAGGTAGATAGATAGGTAGGTAGATTTATTTATTTATTTATTTATTTATTTATTTATTTATTTATTTATTTATTTATTTATTTATTTATTATTGGGACTTATATGCCGCCCTATCTCCTGAAGGACTCAGGGCGTCTAACAACAATAAAATACAATAATACAAAAGTTAAAAAGAAATTACCGGTAAATTAATGGCCCCAGTAGAATAAATTAAAATTAAGTTAAAAATTAAAAAGATAATTAAAATCCCTGTCAGTCCCGGTCAGCCTGATGGAAAAGGAGTGTTTTGAGGCCGCAGCGAAAGGACCGGAGATCCGGGGCCATCCAAAGCTCAAGGGGGAGTTGGTTCCATAGGGCTGGCGCTCCCACAGAGAAGGCCCTCCCCCTGGGGGGTCACCAGCCGACATTGTCTAGCCGACGGCACCCTGAGGAGGCCCTCTCTGTGTGAGCGCATATAGATACAGATATAGATATATAGATGGATAGATAAGATTTGTATAGATGTAATATTCAGATTATATTTATTTATTTATTTTTATTTTTATTACAGTTATATCCCGCCCTTCTCCGAAGACTCAGGGCGGCTTACAAGCTGTAAATATGAAATAAGTATTATAAATCAGTTCATAGTATAGACTTAACTATACAAAAATTATAAATAAAAATTATATTTTGGTAGCCCTGAAAAGGGTATCTCTCTGGAGAGGCATTCCACAACTGGAACATCAAAACAAGCAATTGCATGTCTCATATAGGTAGTCCTCAATTTATGACTGCTTGCTTAACGACTGTTGGAAGAGGACTTATGAACTGGATCCGAAATTCCAACAGTTGGGCTCTCCCCACAGTCATGTGACTGCACTTTGGGTGCTTGACAACACAGCTGCATTTATGCCATCTGCATAGTCACGCGGCCACATTGTACAACACTTTTGCCAAAATGATCACCACAAAAACTGGAAAATGGTTTTATGACAATTACAACTGTAAATGGCCAGGATCTATTTCAGTCATAATTCAAGGACTATCTGTAATGTACCAGTGATATTTGAAGAACCCAGTCAATCTTCAGATGAAAGATCTTCAGGCTGGAACAAGAAATAGAATTTATATATATCTTGCTACCAAAGTAAATATTTAAAGAAAACTACCATGCACTTGTCTTGGAAGCAAAGAGATAGCCAGGGCAGCTGTTTTATAATATAAGGTAATATAATTGTATCTGGTTGTATCTGTTACAGTTTTAGCTGCAGCATTCTACACTTTGGTATTGTCTTCGTGTGCTGTCCATGAAGCTTGCATTATAGCAAAGGAGAAAAATGGAATAAGTGCTATGCTTTGTTTAGTCTCACAAGTTGATACTTTTATATATCATTATGAAAGCAAGTATAAAAAGCATAAGCAGAAAAAATGACCACTATTATTACAGTATCATCTGATGGTTTGATCCTGGCTTTTGAGTATCATCTAAAGTTAATGCACTGAAAGTCAATGCACTGTTACAATATTTTGGGAGCATATCTGTTCTTATTTCAATGTACTGTATCATGGACTGTCAGCCTTTTCATAATTAAAGATGCAGTTACTAGAATTAATGTTATTTTATTCAGAAACTTATTCTAATTATAATCCAGATAGTGCTTCTTATGAATGAGATTTTTCTAGCATCTCACTTATTTAGCAGTAAAACTAAAATACATATCTGAAAAAGTAGAATAATGAGAACAGTCCTAAAAATAACATCTGTTGGGAAAGGAACTTAAAACTTGTAGTCCGGTAGTGACTTTGGGTAAAAATAGATGAGTTTATTGTGTTAAATCCTACATCCTCTTCAATTTAAGAGAAGTGGAATTCAATAGTGGAAGTAGTATGTAAAATGAAACTAGGAAACCATAGCTTTGTTTTGAGACCACTAGTAAAATATTTGATGTAATTTAGTTTTAACAGAGAACATAGTTACCATTACCAAGGTTTTAACTAAATGAGGGAGATGTCAGCATATTTGGGGAAAATCCAAAATGCCAATGTTTCCATTTTTCTTTAAAACAACAACAACTTTAAACAGCAGTCTTCCTTTTTTAAGTTCCTCCCATCCCAAATTTTATGAGCGAGTATGGACACTTGAAAAATGGGAGTATGTATGGAATATATGCTTGGAAAGAATGCTTCAGAACATTTGAAGCATATACTACAACTTTCTTTTGCAGGATCCAGGTGGTAAACATGTATTTTTAAAACCTATTTCAATTCCTGTGCATCCTATTTCTTTTTCTAGAGGGATGCTTCTATTATTAAATTGTTCAGTGTTATTCAGTTCTGTTTCCACGCATTCATAAAATTCCTCACATTCATTTAGAGTGTCATATACTCTGACACTAATGAAACATCAATGTGATACTACTAATTCAGAATATGGTTTATGATAATACTGTAGGGGATACTTGCTGAAAGTTATTTATTTTTTGTAGTGTCTATACCCCAATCATTATTTGGAAAGATTCCCAAAGCAAATTATTATTAAATTATGTAAATTCAAATTAAAGAAACAGGATTATGATCCAGAAAGCATAACCGGAAGCTTCAAATTGGTTCAAAATACAGCAGCCTGCATAGTTTTGGCCACCTAATGAGAAGGAAGGACTCACTGGAGAAGAGCCCAATGCTGGGAAAGATTGAGGGCAATAGAAAAAGGGGGTGACAGAGAATGAGGTGGCTGGATGGAGTCACTGAAGTAGTAGGCATGAGCTTAAACGGAAGATGGTAGAGGACAGGAAGGCCTGGAGGAACGTTGTCCATGGGGTCGCGATGGGTCGGACACGACTTCGCAACTAACAACAACAACAAGATGTGCCTATGTGTCATCTCTCCTCTGCAAGCTTCATTAGCTACCAATTTGTTTCCAGGTCCAATTGAAAGTGCTAGTTGCCATCTTTAAAGCTCTACATGACTTGGGTCCAGGTTATTAGAAGTAACTATCTTTTCCTTATCACATATACCCAACCCACCCGAGAATGGGGAGGCAGGGAATGCTATGGGTCCCCTCTCCTAAGAAGGTCTATCTAGCACAGGGCTTTTCAACCAGTGGTACGGGTACCACCTGTGGTACATTGGCACCTGGCAGGTGGTACGTGACGATCCTAGAAAAGTGGTAGCGGGGGAGGGGAATGAGCTGAATCGGTGGCAGCACTGCACAAGCCTGAGCGAGAGATGGCTGAAGCTGCAGGGCTCAGCGGAAGCGCCAGGATCAGTCCTGCTTCCAGCTGATTGGTGCTTCTTCGTGGCTGTCAGGGCTCAGCAGAAGCACCAGGATCAATACCAGGCTCCAGCTGGAGCTCGGTGCTGATTCTGGCGCTTCTGCTGAGCCCAGAAGAAGCGCCGATCAGCTGGAATGTTGCAGCATCTCCAGGGTCTTCTGATTTACATTCAGATGCTTGGCAACTGATTCATATTTATGACGGTCACAGTGTCCCAGGGTCATGTGAAGTGACCAAAAGCTGCAGCAACCATGTAGCAGATGGTGGGAGGAATAAAAACCAAATTCACCCCACCCCACCCCCACTGCCAATCCTCAACAGAAATGCTCACAACAATGAAAACCTCGGACAGGAGGAAGAGTGCCGACAGGCGGGCAGACAGGTGTCTTGTTCAGCTGTGGCTTGGGGGGGCACTTTATTCAGTGCCATTGTAACTTCAAACAGTCACTAAGCGAACTGTTGTAAGTCGAGGACTACCTGTACTTCATCACTTTTTTCCTTTTTTTTCCGTCATCAAGTTTTTGACACCTTGCTAGGCGACTGGTGGTATTCGAATGTTGCCATATCCTAAAAGTGGTACAATGGGTGAAAAGGTTGAAAAGCCCTGATCTAGCTGGACCAAAAAGAAAGGGCCTTCTCTGTGGTGGCTCTCTGCCTGTGGAAATAAGATTAGCCCCCACTTTATTACTCTTTCCAAGGCCCTGAAGACCTATTTTTTGCCAATGGGCCTGGAGGCCCCAGAATGGGATGGAAGCCATCAAGTGACTTATTTGATTGATTGATTGTTGTTTTATTGTTTTTATATTGGTTTTTTATCTTTTGTAAGCCACCTGAATCACAGAGTATGGAGACAACGGAGGATTTAAAAACCTAGCTGAATTTTCAAGACCCAGGAGACCCTCCTTCCTGTAGTAATTGGGTATGTTGATAGCTACAAGATGTTATTGCAACAGACTTTACTCTTCAAATCAGAACTAGTCATCCTGAATTCTTTTACTATTTCTTTAAATTGGTATCCTGTGTTAAATTTCAACCACACCTCTACCCATACTTTCAGAAGCCTTATTGTAAACAAAAAGAACATTTTAGAAGGCTTCGGATAAACTGAAACTAGAATTTATTTAATGAACTGGATCAAATGGCCACACTAGTTTTAAATTTTATTAAAATGAAAATTAAAACCAAACTATCCCCATGAAACCCATACTAAGTCATAAAAAACCCCACAATGAACAAGGAGGCTTAGCAGTATAATCTGAAAATAATAAGTGACTTTAGAAAACTGACTTTTAGACCAACAGCTGACTGATATAGGATGAATGTGAAAGAAAATAAAAGGAGACAGTGCATCCACAACTGTGGCTTTGTGACTCATGTTTCTCAATTTTCCAATACTGTGGGTTACGTTTTCAGAGACAGCTGAGTTCTAAACTGGTTGGCATCCAATTTAGTTAGGTAAAATTTGCTGCTGTCTTTCAGGACAATGTAATTGTACTGTAATTTATATTAATCCAAGTAATGATGATTAATAAGAAGAGAAGCAGTGCATTACAAAACAGAATATTTTAAACAGTTATAATGACAATAGTTTGCAAAACATCTTCCCCCAAACTTTTTTTTCACTGGCCAACTAAGCCACGTGTGCAGTGATGTATTAGCCATAACCATGATCTCTTCAACATGTTGAGGAACCAGAAGACAAGTGTTCAGTGTAATATGTTTCTGTGCTCTGACTTTTAACGGTATTTCTCAGAGCTGATGTTTTTATTAGCTGTTGTTTTCAGAGTCCTTCCCTATGAAGATAGATGAATACCATCCACACAATGTTTAGGCTTCCACATGAATTGAGCATCTGCTAACTAACCATGCTCTTCTGAAATTAAATCCCTAGATAATGCTTCTGGAGTTATGCAAAATTATTAGTATTAAATATGATATTAAATATGAATGAGAGACTGAGGAAATAATGCTAATGAAAAGAGTCCTTGAGTGATGGTGGTGCAGACACCAAAGATGAAGGCGATAAGTTTGCAGACCTACTGCTATTTCTATCCATTTTTAAAAAATTACAGATAGTAAGAAATCACCACAATTTGTGCATTCAGCCTGTGATTTTAGATTAATGCTACAAAGCAATTAACAATAATAACGATGGGAAAAAAACTCTGTACATCTGATTCTTGTGTATATCTCGTTTCTACAAGTGCCATAATTGTAAGCATCTAAATCTAATTTGACTTGCATATGGGAATAGATTTCCTTTCCAATTTCCCCAGTTCTAAAAAAAAGTAATTTATTATTTCAATGAGAATCTATTATATGTATTTCCTAGTGTGTCCCTTCGGTAGCTATCGGTTTTATAGAGCACTCCATTTAACCTTGTCCAAACTCTGCTAAATTATTTTTTCCCCAATCGTGGCCGAAATCTAGGGCTTATTCAAGTCAAATGGAATTTCTTTGGTGGGTACAGAACAGAACATGGAAACAAATAAGACAGTTTCCATCAGCTGTAAAAATAAAGAAATCCAGAAATAAACAAACAAAACCACTATTTGCTTAAATGGTTAAAATGCAATATGCATTCAATTGCAAATCCCTACAAATGTGGAACTAGAATCGGGTGGCATATTGAAAGAACTTTAACAAAAGTAGACCAAATGAAGGGTGCAGGCTGCAAGACAAATAAGCAAACAAGATATGGAGTGGAAATGCTATCCCAGGCATTCAGCAACAACCAAATACAGATAATGATATCAAGGTACCACAGCCACAAGATAGGGTGAAGATGGCAGGACTGTAATTCACAGCATAGTTTCTAAGAACTGCACTTGAGTTATTTAAGATCACACTGGAAGAGGAGGAAGCAAACAAAGTACAGTGTAAGATCTTTAGGCTATGCATCTTTTCTGCCTAGCGCAGCAACACACCCACCTGCTAATGAAGAATAATTAATTACCGTATATACTTGAGTATAAGCCGAATTTTTCAGCCCACAATTTTTTCAGCCCACTTTCCGCAGCGGAAAGAAGCAGGCAGGCAGGGCGCGGAGGTCCGGAGACCTGCCGACGTTTGGGGAGGTTTGGGGAGGTGCGCGCGCACCTCCCCAAACCTCCCCAAACTTCGGCAGGTCTCCGGACGGCGACGGCTTGGGAGAGGTGCGCGCGATCCTGGAAGCACCGAAGCCTCGGCCGCGCGCAAGTCCTCGGTAAGCTCCGGGCGGTCACTTGCTTCGCGTCTCCTGAGGGAAGGGGGGGCGACTGGAGCGGGCGTGTTTCCTCGCCTGCTGGGCGCCGCGATTTGCCCGGGGAACGCGCGGGCCCCGAATGGCAGCGTGGAGCGAGGAAGCGGACAGCCAGGGCTTCCCCAAGAGCCGCGGCCACACAGGGTATTCCTGTGTATTCAGGCTTGCAAAATGGCGGATCGAGCCTCTGCTGGCGGCAGAGGCTTGCAGAGCGCGGATCCAGCCTCCGCCGGCGGCGGAGGCTTGCAGAACGGCGGATCGGCTTATACTCGAGTCAATAACTTTTTCCAGTTTTTGGGGGTGAAATTGGGGGTCTCGGCTTATACTCGAGTCGGCTTATACTCAAGTATATACGGTATATGTAATCTGAACTCAACAGAAAGCAACTGTTTTCTTTCCCAAAAAGACAAGAGTGGACAATTTCAAAGCAACCCTGTTTCCCATGATCCTGGAAAGTAAACCATAAAATATGCTTAATATTGTTTTAAAAAATTAAACAATGTCCACCCCATTACAAACTAGAATAAAGGAGAAATCTTGACTGCACTCAGTTATGGGTGTTACAACATCTCTATATATTTTGTGTGCAGCCTGCCTATAGTAGCCCTTGCCATCTCAAAAACATGCTAAATGATGCTCTCTAGGCACAAACTGCTCTTTGCTCAATTCTAGATCAACAAAGAAATTACAGTCAATTATGATTTACTGAATGTGTGAACTCAGTTATTGCTATTAATAAACCAATAAACCACCTGGAGGCTTCAGCTGGTGCAGAATGCAGCTGCACGGGTTGTGATGGGAGCACCCCGATACTCCCATATTACACCCCTCCTGCATGAGCTGCATTGGCTACCAGTTGCCCTCCGGGTGCTGGTACTTACCTTTAAAGCCCTACATGGCTTAGGTCCGGGATACTTGCAGGACCATCTGCTGCCGGGAACAAATTCCCATCGTCCAGTACGCTCACACAGAGAAGGCCTCCTCAGGGTACCGTCAGCTAGGCAATGTCGGCTGGCGACCCCCAGGGGGAGGGCCTTCTCTGTGGGAGCGCCAGCCCTATGGAATCAGCTCCCCCCTGAGCTTCGGATGGCCCAAAACCTCCAATCCTTTCACCGCGGCCTCAAAACACTCCTGTTCCACCAGGCTGACCTGGACTGACAGGCATTTTAATTAATTTATATTTAGAATTTTTAATTTATTTTTTAATTCTTTAATTTTAACTTATTGCACAGATGATTTCAATTTTATTTTTATCTTGATTTCTGTACTTATTATATGTTTTGTTGTTAGCCGCCCTGAGTCCTTCGGGAGATAGGGCGGGATATAAATCCCATCAATAAATAAATAAATAAATAAATAAACTATTGTAAATACAGCATTGTTTAGAACAGCTTATGAACCTAGAAGCGGACTATTGTCAAGTTCTAGAGACACAGTAAATCAATGGCTTAGTTAACTCCACTTTATTGAACAAACTGCAATTGGTGGGTTTCACTATCAGGAAATTTCTCTTAGTTCTAGGTTGCGTCTTTCCTTGATTAGTTTCCATCCATTGCTTCATGTTCTGCCTTCAGGTCCTTTGGAGGGTAGACTGATTCTTCCTTCTCTGTGACAGCCCCTTAGATATCATTCCTATTCGTTTTCATTAAAGTAGATATAACCAATTCCTGCAACCGTTCTTCATATGTTTTAGCCTCCAGTCCCCCAATCATCTTTATTGCTCTTCTTTACACTCTTTCTACAAGTCTCAACACCTTTTTTCTATCATGGCAACCCAAACTGGATGCAGTATTCCAAGTCTGGTCTTACCAAAGTGTTATAAAGCTGTACTAACACTTCATGTGATCTTGATTTTATCCCTCTACTATGGGGTTGCGTTGCCAGCTGACAAACACTGCTGGCTTATATTTAAGTGATTGTCCACTAGGACTTCAAGATTCTTCTAAGAGTTACTACTATGGTACCACCTATTCTATATCTTTTCATTTGGTTTTTCTTGCCTAAATGTAGAACCTTACTTTTCTCAACATTGAATTTCATTTTGTTAGGCAGGGCTCAGTAATGAAGTAAATATTGATAGATACAAGCCACACAAATGAGAACTCTATGGGTCTTCAATCAGGACCTGGGATAGGCAGATGTTATTTGATGGTGTTAAAGATATTGTTGCAGGATATAAGCTGTTTCGAGTAAAGCTGCCTTTTGCAATTGACTGATGGTGATTTTGTTAATGCTGACCGTGTTCAAGTGGTGCTCCAGATGTTTTGGGATTGCACTCAAGGCTATTAATAATAAACCATTGTTTCTTTGTTTTCAGTCTTTGTACATTTGTGACAGGTAAACACCTTTTTTCCCAGTAGTCCTGTAGCTGCTGTCCCTGGTTACTTAGCCAACAGTCCTGAGTACTCTAGCACAGAAACCCCCAACCTTTTGGGTATTAGGGACTGGTTCCATGGAAAATGGTTTTTCTGCGGATGGAGGGGTGGTGGTTTTGCATGCTGCCTGCATCCCACAGATGCAGCTTGGCTTGTTTGTGTGGCCCGGTTGTCAGCTGGTGCCTGTCCATGGACCAGGGATTGGGAACCCCTACTATAGCACATTTGTCACCAGATCTCCAGGAATACCAATACCTAGTATGGTCTTTTTTGACCCAGGTGATGACCAATTCAGTATGGGTTTCTGTAATTCATGTCTTACTGTTGCGCTGAGGGGTTGATCAGGGTTCTGGCCTCAACTCTTAGAGCCCCGTAACAGGGGTGAGAATTTAGAGGGACCCTCGCAAGGGTGAACACCTTGAATAAGGAAGGATCTTGCCCTTTACCACCGACCCAGTATGCCGGACGTTCCGACGGTCACACTTGGGAACTGCGGATAGTTCAGAGGCAGAGTCCTAGGACAGACTAAGGCACCAACACAAGTTTGCTCAAGGTGAGGGAGCACAGAAGTGCCCGGGGTGGATGTTATGCCCCCGAACAGCTCTTGGACACCCTCTTTTTATTAGGCTGTTTCATTTGGGAGGGGGAAAGTACACATGAGGAATTAACATAAAGGAAAACATAACTCATTGCATACATCTGCTAATGAACATATGTGAGGTCAAAGGAAACAATAAAACATAGTTTATGCTAACAGAGAACTGATAATGAAGAGGGCAAAGGTCATTACAGGAAACAATAATGCATAGCTATTTTATACAAATGTTGACAAGGGTTGTAAAGCAAGGACAAATACAGGAGACAGGTCTTGTTATAAATGAAGCAGGGGGCATAGGTTTATCACAGGAATGCAGACTTCATAATTATAATTGGGGAAAGGCAGAGGTATTATCTTGAAGCAAGGACAATTGCAGGAAACAGGAAGCCATATCTTGAAGCATGAGCAATTACATGAAACAAGTCTTCTTAGTGTAAAGAGATTTATCACTACAACTCAAGAATGCAAAACTGTATATAGAAATTAAAAGGGTCTTTTGGAGTCTGGGATAATTACAACTCCTCTTTTTCTGTTTTTTAAAGCCAGTTACTGAGAAGGCCCCTCAATGTCCAAAACTTTCTCTTCTGGGATACTTACGCGGGAAAAAGAGAAATCCTACGATACCTCCTGTGCCGGCGTCAGTGTTCCTTTCAAAGAGTGTTGGTGTGAGGGTGCATCAGTCTCTGGGTCAGAAGTGAATTCTAAAAGAGGATGTTTGTATTCACTGTCAACAGTGTTTTTCATCAACAGAATGTCATCGCTAATGCTGCTCAACCTTCGTTGTAGAAAATTTAAAAGTTTACCCATGATACATGGGCCAATTGCGCATGCAAGTAGTAATAAAATTAAAGGACCAGCTATAGCTGAGAAAAGGGTGGTCAGTCAGGGAGAAAAGTTAAACATTCCTTGATACCAAGTATAATGCTGGGAGCGTTCCCTTTCTCTGTCTTTCAATCGTTTGTCTAATTCTGCCATGGAGTCAAGCACAATACCTGAGCTATCAGTGTAAAAGCAACATTCCTCTTTCAAAGCTACACATAGGCCTCCATTTTTCAAGAAAAGCAAATCCAAGCCTCTTCTATTCTGTAAAACAACTTCCGATAGTGAGGTGAGAGAATTTTGGAGAGCGACCATAGACTGTTCGATTCGTTTAAGGTCTGCATCAACTTCGATACTTAACTTGCGGATGTTTTGGTCACCCAGGACCATACCTGTAATACCTGTTGCTGCGCCAGTGGCTCCCAGGCCTAAGAGAATGGCTAAGGTCACAGTGCTGATTACCTCGCGTTTAGCTCGAGGAGAATATTGGGGTGGTTCCATACAGGAGATAAAGTCATTATCAGAAAAGACAGACATTTTGGGGAGAAGGTAAACCTGAATACAAAAAGCTTTTTGTGTGTGTAATATGTCTCCACTGACACATGCAGTGGCACCAGTGGAGCAAGCCCAGATGGATCCATTGGAAGGAATGAAGAACTGACCCTTAAGTCGTTTGGAAAGATCTGCTGTTGTAGAGTGAGTATACATTATAGACCACCCCTGAGCTCCATAAGGAAGTCCTAACCTTTCATTTGGTAAAAATATCATACAAGATATATAAGCGTCAGATGAGGCATTAATACAATAGTGGGAGTAATTAGAAGGTACATATCCAAGACAGCATCCTTGGCCTTCAATGGAAAATATAGTTATAGAAGAATTGGACCACCTGCAAGTGGCATCAGAGGTGCTGTTTGCAAATGGGGAGGGGGAGCCAATAGCTTCATAATAAGGGGGTAGAGAAGATAAACACAACCAACATTTAGTATCATTGTCAGGGAAAGCATGGGCTGCTATTAGGGCGTCGTGTGTGGAGGAAACAAGAGTTATCAATGGATTGGTTTCCCTTGGAAAGGGTTGTAAAAAAGGAGAGTTATTTTGCTTATTTGGACCCACAGGTGGGGATACTTCTAGGGACATGGTGAGTCGAATTATAAAAATATTACCTGGATGATTGTATGTGGATTTATCATAGGATCTGCCCCCCCACTTTTTCCCTGCTAACCAAGCAGCAAGCGGGAGCCTTTTTCCATGTGATGTGAAGGTAACGTACATTGGGTTGAGGCGAACACCACAGCAGGCCCAATTGCTGCACGAGGACCAAGGCAAGTTGGAGTCCGGCCCTAGTCCTACCTCGATGTAATCAGTAGTGTAAGGTGCAGTCCACCAAATTTTGCCTGTGGACACACATTGCCAGGATTTGCAATACCAATCAGAGGCGGTTCCACATTCATCTATATGGGATAGGTCTGTAATATAGCCTGGGCAAATGTACAGGCCTGAGCCTGCGCACCAGACATCACGAGGGGAAGGATCGCACTTTGTTTTGTGCTTAAACCCATGGGCTCCTACGAGCATTTCAGCAAAGTCAAAGTAGAGCGTGGGAAACCAGGGCCACAGGGTACGGTTGGAAATGGAGTATAGGGTGTTTCCTTGAAAGTCAATGATAGTCCAGGTGTAGTTTGCAGGGCGATGCTGGTTGTTAGGGACGGAGGGCAAAGAGCGCCGTGATCGAAAAAAGTGTTGTCGTGGTGATGAGGCTTGTAGAATGTTTCTTGGAGTGGTTGGTGCAGCAGGCTGCGCATCGGTCCAAGCAATGTTATGCGGCCGGCGGGGAAGTGACAAAGGATGTTGGTCGTGTCCTCGCTGGCCGTGACTTGGCGAAGCCCGTTGATGAATGTGATGATGAGGCGGCGGGGAAATTTTGCTTCCTCCTTCACAATGGCCGACGAGGCGATCAAAAGACCAGAGGCACTTTAGCGTGCTGACAGGAAAGGGGCGTCTGCAGCGGACGTAGCGTACAGCACAGGGATCCTTTGAATAGGGTGGATATCTGGAGAGCCAAGAAGCAAGCAGAGAAGGAATAGGAAGGTAGGAGGCAGAATATGAAGAGAAAAGATACACGGTTTGATTGAAACGAGTGCCATTGGCTAGAAATCCAAGGCAGGAGTAAGAGCCAATAGTGGAGGGGGTGACTGTTACATGAAGGAAAATAGTACATGGAAAATAAGTGTATTTAATATGTGCCGAAAAAGGAGAAGCAAGATAACGACCGCGGTGTTGCAATGCATAATTACAGTGAGGTAGAGAGTCATCTCGAAAAGTGAAAGTGACAGATGTGAAAGGGGGTGCAAGTATAATATGCGGGTCAGCCCTCAATTGAGCTGTCGCTAAAGAGTAAAGGCAAAGACAGAGTCAGCAGCAGGGGAAGGCTTTGTGATAGCATGATAGGGCCGTACGCAACGTGCAGGGACCCACAATGTGCGATCTGGAAGTTGGACTGCAGCGTAGCCTTTTCCCCAGGTGATCAGGGGTACCGCTCCTTTCCAAGCAGGATCTGGTAGTTGCCTATAATAAACAGAAGGTCTGGAGGCTGGACAAGGAGGGTTAGAAAAATGTCGAGAAGCGGCTGAAGTAGCTGGTGACCCTGTAAGGTTCAAAAAATTGAGAGTATAAAGACAAACATTAAGAACATTTTGCAACACTGGGAGTGTCGGGGGGCTTACGCCTTTTGCCCCTAAATATCGTTGCAATGCATTTTTAAGTGTTTGATTTGTGCGTTCCACAATAGCTTGCCCTTGGCTATTAAATGGAATACCAAATTTGTGTACAATGTCCCATCGATAGCAGAATTCCGAAAATGCAGTACTTGTATACGCAGGACCATTGTCAGTTTTTAAAATTTTAGGACATCCCAGTGTTATGAAAGATCTAATACAATGATTGATTGTTTGTTTGGCCGTTTCCCCTCTTTGTAGGGTGGCCATGATAAAGCCTGAATACGTATCTACGGATACATGAATATACTTCCAAGGGGCAAATGGAGGGAATTGTGTAACGTCCATTTGCCAAGTCTCACAAGCTTGTGTACCCCTAGGATTTACTCCTTCAGGGATACTTCGAGCTTGAAGACTACAAGTAGGGCATTGTTGAATGATTGCAGCAGCTTCTTGGTGTGTGAGTCCGAATTGCTTTACAAGAGCCTTTTTGTTTTGATGAAAATATGAGTGACTTTCTCCGGCTGTTAAAGCATAAATCTGTAAGACAGATTTACAGGCTTCATCCGCCATATGATTCCCTTCTGATAGGAATCCTGGAAGATGTTGATGACTCCTAATGTGTGCTACAAATAATGGTGTTGTTCGTTTTTGTAACAATTGTTGCAGCTGTAAAAATAAAGTCATTAATGATGGTGATAAAGAAGGAGAAATATAGGCATCAAAAATGGAAAAAACAATGTTGGCAACATAAAGACTGTCTGTGATTATGTTCAATGGCTGACTTTGAAAAATGGAAAGAGCCAAATTAAAAGCAGCTAATTCAGCTTGTTGAGCTGATGATTGTCCCATAGTGAGACGTTTGTGCCATGTGGAATCAAGTTGCCAAACACATGCTCCAATGGCTTTTGAACCATCCGTAAACACTGTTAGTGCCTGTGGGATAGGTTGTTTTGCTATTGGATTAAAAATTGTAGTTGGGATTGTTTTGATCAATTGTAGTCGAGGGTCTGTGGGGAGGTGGCAAGATAATTTTCCATTCCAATTTTCAAGAGCAATTTGAAGGACATCTGAATTTACAAACATTTCTTCCCATTGTGTCAATCGGAAGGGGAGATAAATTGTGTCTATTTCCAGACCCATCATTGCCTTTGCCCGTTTTCGAGCTTTGGTAAAAAGAGCAGCAAGTTGGGTGATTCGAGAAAAAATAGAAGTTTTTGGAGTGTGAGAAAGGTGTAACCATTCCAAGATTAAAAGTTTTTTACTGCTACTAATTTGCATAAGAATTCCTGTATACAATTGCGGAGTGGAAAGAACAGCCAAAGATATTGGAATGTTGGCTTCTAATCGATCCACCCACAAAGTACGAAGGGCCAGATTTACCTCTTGAACCACTTGTAATTGATGTGAATCTAGGATGATTTTATCTGCAGGATGCTTGGGGCCTATTAAGGCCTTAAATAAAGGAGATAAGATATTAGTAGGAAGAGAGAAATAAGGTCTAGCCCAATTCAAAGTACCAAGATATTGTTGTAATTTGACCAAGGTAGTAACTGGTCCAATATTTAAAAGTGGAAGATCGGGGGCAGCTGCAGCTGCAAGTACCTTATGACCCAAATATTGTATCGGATATTGTGACTGTATTTTGTCTGGGGCTATAAAAAGGCCAGCAGAATTTAAAAGCTGAGTAAGGAAAGGGACTGTTTGCATAACAGTACCCTTTGGGCCTTCTGCTGCGATTAATATGTCATCCATATAGTGATAGACCAAGATTTTTGGATATTTTTGTCTAAATGGTTCTAAAACTTTATCTACATAGTATTGGCACATTGTTGGAGAATTTAACATTCCCTGAGGAAGAACTTTCCATTGGTACCTTTTAGTGGGTCTGCTATTATTAAACTCAGGAATAGTAAAAGCAAAAAGAAGACGGTCAGGTTCTGCAAGCGGAATAGAAAAGAAACAGTCCTTCAAATCTATTACAACAAGGTCATAATTTTGGGGAATCAAATTAGGATTAGGTAGGCCACATTGCAATGGGCCCATTGGTTGGAGAATGTCGTTTATCCTTCTGAGGTCTTGTAAGAGACGCCATTTTCCTGATTTCTTTTTGATAACAAAAATTGGTGTGTTATAGGGGCTAGTAGAAGGCTCAATATGACCCTGCTGTAACTGTTGTTGGACTAAATCTATTAAAGCAGTGAGTTTTTCAATAGGAAGTGGCCATTGATCTACCCACACAGGAAGACTAGATTTTAAAGCAAGTGACAAAGGTTTAGGCAGCATATTTATGGAATATGTAGTGTAGCCCGAAGTTGAGAAAGAAGATCTCGCCCCCAGAGGTTACAATGAAGAGGCAACACGTAAGGTTTAAGAAAAGCAGTAGCCGAAGAATCAGGAGTGGAGGCAGACAGCCAATTAGTGCTAACCTTGGCAGCCTGTGCTCCTCCCACTCCCTGAACAGCAGAGGTATTGGTAAGAGGCCAATCAGCAGGCCATTCAGCTGTACGGATCACGGAAACATCAGCTCCTGTATCTATTAGACCAGAAAAAGAACGGCCTTGTAAGGAAACAGTAAGAAAGGATTTAGAAACATGAATAGGTTGATGCAAAGAAAAAATACCAGGGGTATCGTTAGTGGGTGGTGACAGAAAAATTAGTGTGGCGACTTGTGTGCCTGCTTTAAGGTGGAAGGTCCTATCGCCATAGGCAGATAAAGAAAGATTATGAAGTGAAGTAGAGTCATAAAGGAAAGGAGCAGCGACTACTCCTTCAACAATTAAAACAGAATTAGGAATAAGTAAAGCCGGAATATTAGAGGGAACAGGCTTCTGTAATGTAATTGATAATGGCATGGTAAAAATTGATCCAGGATCATCATATGTTATATCTGAAGTTAAAGTAACTGGCAATGAAAATGTATTTGAAGATTGAGTGTTTGCCAAATCAAAAGGAAGTGTGGAAATAGTTTCAACCTTTGGAGCGGGGCTGGTTGATCGCCCCGTGTCTAGTTTCCCTGATTTTGTTGAATGGAAACAGTTGCTCGACATTGCGAAGCCCAGTGGAAGCCTTTGCGGCAACGTGGGCAGACTGTTTTTGGCTTTGGGTTGGGGGGTGGCTGTGGTCCCCGTGCTTGGCCACGAGGTGCACCCCCTCCCCCAGGTTGTCGACACTGATTTTTGAAGTGACCCGGTTTGCCACAGTTGAAACAATTCCCTGTTCTTGTGATAGGAAAAGCTTCCGGAGAAGTTTCAGGAGATGCTTTATTAGCAGAAATAACTGCCGCCAGTGCTTGCATCTTATAGGAAGTTGTCCCTACACTGCGACAAAGTTCTAAAAATTCTGCAAGTGTAACTCCTGGTTTGTTAGCAATGGGTTGTAAGACTTTCTGACAGTCGTCATTAGCATTGCTATAGGCCAATTTAATAATTAATTCATCTCTGCCAGCTTTATTATCAAATTGTCGTTCTAATGCCAATTGAAGGCGACTGATAAATGTGGCATATGGTTCCGTAGGTCCTTGAACAATTTTGAGAAAATTTTGAGCAGATTCTCCAGAGGCATCATCTACGTGGCGTAAAGCTGCCATTGCACAGAGATGTATTATAGCAAATGCACGCCGGGGACAATTTTGCTGTTGAATTAAGGTGGCAAATTGACCGATGCCCAACAAGTGATCACGTGTTACACCCTGAGGGAGTCCTTTTCGGACCTCAGATTCAACATTTTTTTGGTATTCTGATTGCCAGATGACATATTGAGCAGGAGTTAAAAGCATAGAAAAAAGAGTTTTCCAATCATAAAGTAACATTGTCGAGTTAGCATCTACTAATGAGTTAAGTAATCCTTTAACATATGGCGATTGGATACCATATTCTTTTACTGCCATTTTCAAATCTTTTAATAATTTCATGGGTATATTTTGATGAATTGCAGGACCCCCTCCCGGGGCTATACTTAAAGGGTAAAGAGATGTTTCTTCAGGAGAATTCATCAGAAAAACAGATGAAGTAAGAAGATTTGTTAATTGGCCTCCTGGCAATAAGGTTGGAGAAGAGGAGGCTAGAAATTCAGATGAGGATGAAGAATGCAAAGAAGGTTTTTCAGAAGGTGTTGTAGATGGTGCAGAGGGATAGGGTGGCGGTGCTTCAGATGAAGGCGAAAGATCAGAGGAAGGATCAAGAGGTTTAGAGGTAGAAGATGTCAGATCTAGGGGAGATGGCAAAAGTTTTAATGCTGCCATCACTGCTTGCCATGCGGACAGAATGTCAGCAGGCGCCCTGGGATGATTGTGAAGATATTTCCCTAGCTTTTCCCAGGTGACAACAGACAAAGTGCCTGATTCCGGATAAGCCGGACAATTTTTGTTAATATATCGTAAAAGTTTTGTTAAGAGTCTCTTTCCTACAGGATGGACCATGGTGCCATTGTGTTTTTGAACAAAATTAGCATTCTGCACTATATTAAAAGGTTTGTCCCTATGACCTGACGAAACTTTGGAAAGTGGGGAGCCCATTTACTCACGATTTGAAGCCTTCTCCGAGGTGCGTGAGAACAGGGAATGCAGGCAGCACACGCCTGGACAGGAGTCGTGCTGTGGAGTTGAAGTCGCGATCCAACGGACGAGCCCCCAGTTGTTGCGCTGAGGGGTTGATCAGGGTTCTGGCCTCAACTCTTAGAGCCCCGTAACAGGGGTGAGAATTTAGAGGGACCCTCGCAAGGGTGAACACCTTGAATAAGGAAGGATCTTGCCCTTTACCACCGACCCAGTATGCCGGACGTTCCGACGGTCACACTTGGGAACTGCGGATAGTTCAGAGGCAGAGTCCTAGGACAGACTGAGGCACCAACACAAGTTTGCTCAAGGTGAGGGAGCACAGAAGTGCCCGGGGTGGATGTTATGCCCCCGAACAGCTCTTGGACACCCTCTTTTTATTAGGCTGTTTCATTTGGGAGGGGGAAAGTACACATGAGGAATTAACATAAAGGAAAACATAACTCATTGCATACATCTGCTAATGAACATATGTGAGGTCAAAGGAAACAATAAAACATAGTTTATGCTAACAGAGAACTGATAATGAAGAGGGCAAAGGTCATTACAGGAAACAATAATGCATAGCTATTTTATACAAATGTTGACAAGGGTTGTAAAGCAAGGACAAATACAGGAGACAGGTCTTGTTATAAATGAAGCAGGGGGCATAGGTTTATCACAGGAATGCAGACTTCATAATTATAATTGGGGAAAGGCAGAGGTATTATCTTGAAGCAAGGACAATTGCAGGAAACAGGAAGCCATATCTTGAAGCATGAGCAATTACATGAAACAAGTCTTCTTAGTGTAAAGAGATTTATCACTACAACTCAAGAATGCAAAACTGTATATAGAAATTAAAAGGGTCTTTTGGAGTCTGGGATAATTACATCTTACCATATGGTTTACGGGAGAGACATTCTTTGTCTGACTCCTCTAATGAGATCTGAATAGAATAGAATAGAATAGAATAGAATAGAATAGAATAGAATAGAATAGAATAGAATAGAATTGGAAGGGACCTTGGAGGTCATCTAGTCCAACTCAATTTAAATAATAATAAATAAATAATAAACTCCCTGCTCAGGCAGGAAACGCTATACCATTTCAGACAAATGGTTGTCCAGTCTCTTCTTAAAAACGTCCAGTGTTGGAGCATTCACCGCTTCTGGAGTATTCACTGTCAGGAAATTTCTTCTTAGTTCTAGGTTGCTTATCTCCTTGATTACGTAGTTTCCATCCATTGAATGATGAACTGTGGCATAACTCTCATCTTCCTCAGAGTACGTAAACCCTACAATCCCACTAGGGCACAAGCTCCACCACTACTTTAACATAGTGCGTATTTTTTTTAAATTTTTTTAAATTTTAATTCCATTTATATCCCGCCCTTCTCCGAAGACTCAGGGCGGCTTACAAGCTTAGCAGTAGCCTTCATTCTATGTATATGCCTGCTTATTAGGGCTTTCACACACACCCCAAGCGGCATTATTACAAAGTCAGCTTAATTGCCCCCAACAATCTGGGTCTTCATCATCATCATCATCATCGTGATGTTTGGAGGAGCAATTTGTCTAAGTGATCCACAGAAAAAAAGTTGAATATGTAAGACATTTCTAATATTTTATGCAACATAAACTTAATAAAACTCATACATCAGCATTTTGTTGTATTGTCTTTGGCTCATCAGGGTGTAAATAGACTTCAAGGTAATTTTTAATCTATATGGAAATTAGATGCTATTACTGAGCCACCATGCAAATCAGTCAACATGGGAAAGGGAAGGAAGCATCATTTGTTGAACAGTCACCTGCAGATGGAGATGAATTGGATTTATTTTAGGAATGCCTTTGATGAATCTGTTAACATAGTGATACAGCTTTCACTTATAAATTTGTTTCTCAGTGTGGAAATGGCAGCTGTTATTTATGATTTTTCCTGGTATCTTCATTATATCCTTCCAATTGATGCAGTTTAGGATTAAGCTCCCTATAGAATAAGAATAGCAACAGAATGGCTTTATTTGTCCATTTTCCCATGAGATATTTGAGAAAAGCTGCTGGAATGACCAGAAGAGATAAAATCAGAAATTAGATCATAAGAGAAAGAATTGGCATAGAACCAATCTTTAAAAAGTGATTTGCTCACCTGGAAAGGACGTTTTGGGATACCATACTATAAAAGGCGTATACAAAAAGAGGAGAAGTTCAAAGAACATGAGGCAGACCAAGAAGAAGATGGAGAGACAACATCAAAGGTACACTAGAACAACATTAATTAACAATGGTTGAGGCCATCAGAAGAGCAAGAGCCAAAACTTTGTATCTCCCTTGATACCAGAAGGGAGGAGGAGGAGAAGGAGGAGGAGGAGAAGGAGAAGAAGAAGAAGAAGAAGAAGAAGAAGAAGAAGAAGAAGAAGAAGAAGAAGAAGAAGAAGAAGAAGAAGAAGAAGAAGAAGAAGAAATATTTCAATGTATTGATTAGCCAAAGTGTCTTTTGAAAATGTAAGTCAAAGCTAAGAATCCAATACCTGCATTCTAGCATTTTATGGAAATGTACTTTGCATCCTAGCAACTGCAAAGAATATAACTCTTTCTTGTATCAAAGTCACAGGGAAGCCATTGCAGAGTAAAATTTATCCTGCCATTGTGTACTATTAATCAGAAAACTACACATAAAAAAGTAGGATTCTACATGCAGGCATATAGGTTTTACAATTTACTGCAGAATTCATGCCTTAATAACACTGCCTCCCGAAAACTTGCCAGAATGTTAAATACAGACCCATAATATTTATGCCTTGTTAGACCAAGAAACCCGCCCCCAACACTTCCCACAGAAACCTCTAGTGTGCATTCTTATTTCAGATCATCTGAAAGTCATAGAATTATTATTGTTAAGGCATGTGTTTCACAACAGTCATTGATACCATCGAGCTACCAGTAAATTATAAGAATTGGTGCATAAAACCTGATGGGAATTCATTTGCAATTATCAGAATTTTTGTACTCTTTTCAGTTCTTAAGAGTTACATAGGTCTTATATGCCAGCAGTATGTTGGCTGCCTCCTTCATAGAATACAGACTTCAATCTGTCCTCATGTTATCTTCTATCCAATATTCATTTTCCCCACTGTAATAGATCTTTAAGGAAACTGCAGCTTCTATTTACTGCTGGGTACAAAATACTATCATAATATGAGCTACTGCTAGCTAGAGAGTGTTCAGATGCAAAGGAACAGCTCAACCCATGTGACACAGACAGAAAATTGGACCAAAAATGAACACTCATGGCAGCTATTGAAGGTTCTAACTGTAGTGGTATTGGTTCCCTTTTGGCAGAACGACATCTCCTCCAATTACAGGGTACTTGCTCACATTCTAAATAGAGAAGTCATGGTATCATACTGGTAAAAAGGTAAAGGTTCCCTCGCACATGCGTGCTAGTCATTTCCAACTCTAGGGGCCGGTGCTCATCTCCGTTTCAAAGCCGAAGAGCCAGCTCTTGTCCGAGGACGTCTCCATGGTCATGTGGCCGGCATGACTAGACGCCAAAGGCGCACGGAACGCTGTTACCTTCCCACCGGAGTGGTCCCTATTTTTCTACTTGCATTTTTACGTGCTTTCGAACTGCTAGGTTGGCAGAAGCTGGGCCGAGTAACAGGCGCTCACTCTGTTACGCGGCACTTGGGATTCGACCTGCCAAACTGCCGACCTTCTGATTGACAAGCTCAGTGTCTTAACCCACTGAGCCACCGCGTCCCATCATACTGGTAGCAGCAAGTAAATCTGGAAAACTATCTCCACTATAGCAATTCACATTTAGGAAATATCTGTGCAGGTCTCACGATCACATTTTTGGTGCTTGTCAACCAGCTTGCATTTACAGTTGTTTGCTGCATCCTGCCGTCATGCGACTGCAATTTTTGGCATTTTTTTTGCCAGAACTGATGCTTATTTCCACTTTCTAGCCAAAAAACCCCCACCCAGTGCATTGGCAAAATAGATTTGCTTAATGACTATTGCATTTGCAGTGTGGTGTTTGCTTAACAACCACCACTAAAACAGTTATAAAATCGGGATGGTGGTGTTGTGGTGACCTGCTTAATGACCGCCACTATTTACAATTGTAGTCCAGGTTTAAATATGGTTGTAAATTGTGGACTCTGACCATTAGCTAACTAGATTCTTGTATAGAAGAAGCAATAATAAACTCTGTGCTTCTGAATGTTCCTGGTTATTTGTGCTTGACAGTTGGCAGGTAAAAATGGTCTCCCTGCAGCTCTCCTGGCAAGATTTAGGAAGTAGTTTGCCCTTACTTCTTTACTAGGGCAGAGAGAGGGAGAGTACCGTATTTTTCTGTCTATAAGATGCACCCTTTACAAGGGGTGTGTCTCTGGCATGTGAGTTTGGCTGGCCGACAATCTTGCCCCCTCCCCCTCCCATTACTGACAAGCCCACAGGGGCTTGACACCTGCACCAGGTGGCATGACAACCCACACAGACATGCCCTGGGCTGTGGATGTTAGCATTATTTTTATGTGTATAAGACGCTGCACTTGTATAAGACGCAGCTGATTTTTGAACAGGGTGTTTGCAGGAAAAAATAGCATCTTATACAGGGAAAAATACGGCAACTGGTCCAAGGTCACCCAACGGACTTTGTGCTTAAGGTAGAACTAGAACAGGGGTAGGCAACCTTGGCTCTTTTATGTCTCGTGGACTTCAACTCCCAGAATTCCTGAGCCAGAATAGCTGGCTCAGGAATTCTGGGAGTTGAAGTCCACGAGTCATAAAAGAGCCAGGGTTGCCTACCCTTGAACTAGAACCTACAATCTCCAGGTTTCTAGACCAGGGGTCTTCAAACTTGGCCCTTCTATGACTCGTTGACTTCAACTCCCAGAATCCCTCAGCGAGCGTGTCTGGCTGAGGAATTCTGGGAGCTGAAGTCCACAAGTCATAGAAGGGCCAAGTTTGAAGACCCCTGTTCTAGACTAATGCCTTAACTACTATTGGGCTGGAAAAAAATAATACTCTGATTTGGTCAAAAGCTGTATTAATTTCCCGCAAGGAATTGGGCCTCTATGTAACTCAGTCTCTGAAAGTTTACTTTGTTTTTACTGAGTTTACATTTCATATTGGTCAGTATGTTATCAAGCAATATTTAATGAGAAAGACAATTTAATCGGCACTTTGACATTTAAATGAAAGTCAGCATGGCAAAAGAAAACTAAATGATAAAAGGTAGAGCTTTTCTTTATAAAGTAGTAGTTTATCATTTAGGAATGTCAGACTGGTAAATGGCTTTATATTATATATATATATATTTATAAATACTTGGTAAGGAAGAAAGTGATTTAAAATGGACAGCATTACACAGTTTTAAAGAAACAAATTCTTATAAAGGACTATACTAATACTTTTATACCAATATTAGTATCAACTATATTAATGTCATTAATATTTTCTTTAATGCCTTTTAGCAGATATTTTCTTTGTCATAATGTAGTGCTGAATATTCTTCAGCAACAATTGCCTGATGAAAAATTGTAGAATACACTATTTTCTGTCATTTGAGGGTTTTTTTTAAAGAAACCTGCCTGTAAGAATATGAAACAGGAAAAAAAGTCTAAACTTTATATCAGTATACCGTATATTATTGATTATATATCACATAATTTAATCTCCTGTTTCTGATGCATGTTTTGATATAATGCATGTACTTTTTGCGTGTATCCGTTGCATTCCTTGACATAGGTCTGCTAGTTAATTATTCTCTTTAAAAAGGTGATATTTGTAGCTGACTGTAGATGGCTCTTCTTATTTCACTGGACCTAAAATCAAGCAGCTTTAAGCATTATGTGCATGTTTTACATACATTATTAGACCATACAGATAGTGAATAAGCGTCTCAGTTTTTGTGATTACAAATAAGGGGTAGAACTAGCCTGTCCTCAGGATGATGGGATAGGATCAATAATCTACTTTCATTATGCTTCCCACTGTTTATTAAAAGCATAGGGTTGGCATAGAATGAAGAAACTGAATACTGGATAAATATTAACTAAAGAAAAAGAAAAACAAACCTAAAGGCTAAAATTCTGCATCAGGACAATTCAGATTCTGTCATGTCCGGGATATCTGAGGGAACACCAGCTGCTGGCATCAAGTTCCCTTCGTCCTGTGCGCTCCCACAGGGAGGGCCTTCTCAGGGTGCCGCCGGTAAAAGACTGCCGGCGGATAACACCCAGGGGGAGGGCCTTCTCTGTGGGTGCGCTCAGTGGCGTAGCGTGGGGGGTGCAGGGGGGGCCGGCCGCACCGGGCGCAACATCTGGGGGGGGCGCGCTCGGCGACGAATTCCTAATTTGCATTTAGAGGTGCAGATTGGCACACGCAACTTTCCTTTTCAATCTGGATCCTAGTTTTTGGTCTTGGGGCTTTGCATGAAGGGTGACGGTCCTTTGCTGTTCCCGCTTGGAGCACTTTAGCATTGCTCGGCGGCGCCCCAGTCGCCCCTTCCCCGCAGCGCTTCAGCGGAGGAGTTAAGCGCAGAGTTTTTGCGCCTAGAGAGGAGAAAGGGGGGCTGGCAATCCAGCTTCCTGCCCCTCCATCTCCCCTTCCTGGTCTCTCGACGCCTCTTACGCCAGGGCTGCGAAGGTTCCCCTGGCGGGGGAGGGGCGCCAGGTGGGCAAGGAGGCTCCGAGAGGGGGAGGGCAATCAGGAGGGGGGAATCCCCGGGGGGGGGAAGGGGAGGAGGGATTCCTGTGGCGGGGGAGGGGCGCCAGGTGGGCAAGGACGCCGCGAGAGGGGGAGGGAATAGGAGGGGCGGGAAGGGGAGGAGGGATTCCTGGGAGAGCCAGGTGGGTTTCCCCCAGTTGCGCCCCCTCCCCTTCCGAGTCTCCGCCTTTCCTCGCGAGTTTTTCTGCTCCGTGGGAAGCGCTGCGCCTTCGCTTCTCCTCCTCCTGGGTTGCGGCTTCCACGAACGGCTCTCCGATCCCCTTCAGATCCTTCCCCCAAGACCCCCTCCTGCCCCGCAGCCCCACCTCTTGGTGCAGCCCGGCTCCCCGCCTGGGAGATCCTGGTGTTTCCCGGAAGGTTGGGCACCCCCGTTCCCATGTTCGGAGGAAATAAAATAATTTTAGGTCAAGTGACAGGTCTGGGAGCTCTAATTGCCTCCACTTCTCTGAGATCGTTCTCAAAACAACTCAAATGCAACTGATTGATGTTGAAAGGACAGTGGGAGATCCAGGGAAGAAAGGAGGAATTTGTTTTATGACTTTTACAAGCAAAATGTTAGAACTGGATTTCCCACTTCTGTACCCACATGGCTTTTCAGTACCGTATTCTCTTGGAGGAAAAAATAAACCCAGGAGTTTCTCTTGTTGACTATCAGAGTGGGGCAGTTGACAGATACAGAAATGAGCAGGCACTGTGTAACTTACTGTAAATAAGAAGCTGTTTGAGGCTTTATAGAAGTAAAATAGAATATAGATTATTAACAAAGTGCTTTGACATTTTAACTTTGCTGTTGGTTCACCTGTTAACTACTTTGCCTCTCTATCTACCAAGTAGATTAAGGTCAAATTGGTTGTAAATAGAAGTAGAACTTCATAAATTTTGGGCCTACTTCGTAAGGGAAGGAAAGTAATATTGCTCCAATATATTTATGAATATTCAAGTGGAGGGGAATAATATATGTAAATCTGGTTTTGTCTTATTGATGCACATATTTTCCTTCTATTTGAATGTTCTGTATATCCTCCGCTGCGCCGCCCGCCTCCTGGCACGGCCTCGGGTCCCGGCGCTTCTGCCGCACATGAGGGAGGGGATGCCGGACCTTCCCCCTTTTCCCGGGGGAGGCGTGGGTGGGGGGTGCGGCGGACGCCCAGGATGCGGGGCTCCCTGCGGCAGACTCGAGTGCTAAAATCCACGGGTTAGGGGGCGCAAATTACTTGCCTTGCCCCGGGTGCTGACAACCCACGCTACGCCACTGGGTGCGCCTGCCCTTTGGAACCAGCGGCCCGTGGAGCTTAGGACTGCCCCCGACCTTCGTTCATTTTGCCGGGACCTAAAGACCTGGCTCTTTGAGCTTTCCGGCGCAGGCTGAGAGTTTTTAACTGGGGTTTTTATATTTTTACTTCAGGAATCGAATTTAATTATTTTTAATTGTTTCTTAATTTTTGTATTGTATTGATGCTTTAAACACCTTGTAAACCACCCTGAGTCCTACGGGAAAAGGGCGGTATATTTTATTTTATTTTTTAATTCCATTTATATCCCGCCCTTCTCCGAAGACTCAGGGCGGCTTACAAGCTTAGCAGTAGCCTTCATTCTATGTATATGCCTGCTTATTAGGGCTTTCACACACACACCCCAAAGCGGCATTATTACAAAGTCAGCTTAATTGCCCCCAACAATCTGGGTCCTCATTTTACCTACCTCGGAAGGATGGAAGGCTGAGTCAACCTTGAGCCTGGTGGGATGCGAACCTGCACTAATTGCAGGCAACTGGTGTTACTTAAGGAGGCATTAGCCCACTGCTCCACTCTAATTAGCCCACTGCTCCAATCTAATAAAATCTAAAATCTAAATCTAAATGTGTATAAATAGTATAATTT
Source organism: Vipera berus (assembly GCF_964194415.1). Taxonomy (NCBI): domain Eukaryota; kingdom Metazoa; phylum Chordata; class Lepidosauria; order Squamata; family Viperidae; genus Vipera; species Vipera berus. Next base: position 85,105,838 of record NC_138203.1, read on the forward strand.
GTGTAGTTTTTAATACATTGTATTATCTTTCTTGCTTTTGTTAGTCAGGATCAAGAAAACTAGACCTGTTATGGACATTGCCATCCATATTCAGCAACTTCTCTGGCTTTGTCAGATCTCACCAGACATTCCTTGAACAATCATAAGAACTCCAGGAGAGACTTTCCGGACACTATTCTTTTGCCAGTTGTTTAAAGAAGGTGTCCTGTGCGGAGTTTGCATCTTATGGTCAAAGAAGAAAAATGAAAGCTCTTAGTCTGGCTCTATTTTATTAAAGGTGCTAGATCTACATACCCCTCATATCCTGGACACAATCTGTTTCAGCTTCTCCCCTCACATTGCCGCAATAGAGCATTGGATGCCAAAACAACTAGACACAAACATAGGTTTTTCCTCCCTGCCATCACTTTGCTGAACACTTAATTCCCACAGCACTGTCTCACTTCTCATCTTTTCATCTTTCTTACTATCTTCTCCTATTGGTACCTTATGATTTATCGTTGCTTGTAACATGATTAATAATTGTAACTATGATTTATAATCCATGACCTATTACTTGCTGTTTATATGTACTTTGTGAGCTTATGCACCAGAGACAAATTCCTTGTGTTGTCCAATAACACAGGACCAATAAAGAATTCTGTTCTGTTCTGTTCTGTTCTGTTCTGTTCTGCCGTGCCCTAGCCTAGCCTAGCCTAGCCTGTTGCTTAACAGCCTCCATAATCATTGTGCAATGAGCCCTTCCAGCTTGCTTTGCCCTCTTTTCCACTTTGGGCTTTGGTGGAGCAGTGGGCTAATGCCTTCTTAAGTAACACCAGCTGCCTGCAATTAGTGCAGGTTCGCATCTCATCAGGCTCAAGGTTGACTCAGCCTTCCATCCTTCCGAGGTAGGTAAAATGAGGACCCAGATTGCTGGGGGCAATAAGCTGACTTTGTAATAATGCCGCTGGGGGGGGGGGGCAAAAGCCCTAATGAAGGCTATTGCTAAGCACTTTGGTTTGTGCTTAAATAGTAAGCCGCCCTGAGTCTTCGGAGAAGGGCGGGATATAAATGGGATTAAAAAAATAATAAGAGGCAGAGACCCAATGTGTGATTCATAAGGTGTTGTCCATGCCAATAGGCTGCCCTTTGGAACTGGAGGCCCTGCATATGTACTGAAACTTGCAATTAGTTTTTTTGGCTCTTCTAAATTTTAACTGTCCTTCAAAATCAATTACTTGAATAGCTGTGATCTTTAGTGTGCTTCACAGTTCTTCAGAGAAAATAAATTGGGTGCTGCTCTTCAACCACTAATTAATCTTCTTCCTTTGGGAGTTAAGGCATCTTCTGTGTGCAAAATTAATTAGCTGCAAAATGCTAGAGTTGTGAGCTGTAGAAGGAATCACCGTGGAAAATTGGCCATTACAGGAAAGCTGCATATCACATCAGCTGGGCACTCTTTGAGGAAGGTGATCTTGGAAAATATAACTGGAGCAAGATGTGATGGAGGAAAGGAAAGACGCTGAATGGTGTGGGACCCTGTGGGGTGGAAAGCTGGGCAAGGAGTACATCTGGGTGAGGGAGGCCCTGAAATGGTTGATGCAGGCCATGTGTAAGCAGGGAAAGTGCTGCAGTGAGGGCCAGGCCTCCCAGTCCTTCCTCCGTTGCCTGAGGCACCCAGTGCTCTTATCAATCTGCACAGTTGCTTAATGACTGCAATGGGGCTGGGATTGTGGCCATTAAGCGAGGCGATCATATCGGCATCTCACTTAAAGACTGCAATGACTTATGACCATAATTCCAGGCTCAGTTGTATTCATAAGTTGAGGGCTACCTCTACACGTGAGTAGGGGCAGTTTCTTGATTTTCCTGGTACTTATTAGAAAGTGGGAGAGAAGAATTTTACAGACAAAATTGTTTTCCAGACCTGAAAATATAACTTAAGAGCTTAATATTTTTTTTGCTGTACTAATACAGGTAGTCCTCGACTTACGACCACAATTGAGCCCAACATTTCTGTTGCTAAGTGAAACATTTGTTAAGTGAATCATTGCAGTTGATAAATTATTCACGTGGTTGTTAAGTGAATTTGGCTTCCCCACTGATTTTGCTTGTCAGAGGGTCACAAAAAGGAATCATACGACACCAGGACACTGCAACAATAATAAATATGTACCAATTGCCAAGCGTCTGAATTAGGATCACATGACCATTGGAATGCTGTAATGGTTGTAAGGGTGAAAAAGTCCCTTTTTTAAAATGCTGTTGTGACTTTAATTTTAATTTAATAATTTAATAATTTGATTTCTATACCGCCCTTCTCCCGAAGGACTCAGGGCGGTGGTGATGACTTTGAATGGTCACTAACTGTAAATCGAGGACTATCTGTACAGGTATAGCTTTTTTGTGCGCTGTGAATTGGTTCATGTCCCTGAGCCCACAAAAGTCTTGTGACAAAACACACTGCTGTCAAGCAAACAAATATTGCCCTTTTTTGCTCAGAATAGTATTTAACTTACTTCTGGAAAGTAAGCATTATAAAATAACAGAATTTTTTGTGTAAAATATAGGTTTAAAAATAAAAAAAGAAATGTATTATGTGGCAGAAGGCTGGCTGCAGGGAAATTCTTCCTTTATAATACATTCTTAGTTGCTGTCATCAAAACATAACATCTTTCCAATATCCAAGAAGAAAGAAATGCATTTAACATCTCAGTTCCCATACAATTTTTTTAATTTGCATTTGCTTGATATAGATTCAGACTGGTTTCTTTGTACAAATCAATATATTCATACTTCTATCACTGAACAGTCACTGCTTTTGATAGACTAGGCAGCAAATCTTATATTTCTGCTTGAAAAGTAAATGGAATTTTTATTGAACGTAGGGTGAAAATAAACATAGTATTTTAAAGCTTGCCCTCCTTCACATTATTACTTGGGAAATAACTCCACAAAACTAAAAGACAATGTTGTAAGTCTCATGGATAGTTTGAAAACTAAATCTTGCTTTCCAAAGAAAAATTACATAATTGACCTATGTTTTACAAAAGGTTTCTCTATATACTAACATAGAAAAACAACCACAATACCTTATTGTCTTATGCAAACAAATCTCCTTTCAGATGTCTGGAAATAATTTGGAACAATTTTATAAAACAATCATTTTCCTTTGAATTAGGATGAATGATTAAAAATATGCTTTATTTTAAAAATAAAAAAAAATATCCACTGGTCTGATGCACCAAGTATAGAAAAATATGATAATAGTGCTATATATGCACGTTCAACAATAATGATGAAGTTATTTTGGTCCTCAAAGCACATGGACATTTGTTCAGAGATGAGTCTGAAAAAGGACAGTGCTTCCAAAGCTGCACTAAAGATGTGCTTCTTTAATTATTTGATTCATTAAAGCAGCTACATCTTTTTACAGGTTTACCCAGATCCCTGAAAAAATACAGGTATGCTTCAGTGAACAGGAGGGTAGATAGTCTGAAGCATTTATCCCGAATTATTTTTGAAGGGTGCACAGATACAGCTCAGTCTTTAGTACTGAAAGCATCTCAGGTCTGGATACAGTTTGCAGGTAGACATTTCATAATGTGTGGTATGGAGCTGGGTCCCTAAAAAGGCCTCCACGGACAGCACCTTGGAATGCATTATACTTTGGATGCAAAGCTGAAAAAAATGCTTGCATCGGCATGGATTTACATACCATGTCGAACCCTCCTTAAAGAAATTGTGTCTTTTCCTGGACTACCATGGTAACCATCCCAAGAAAACATATGTTAGTTGTTGAAAGAAAAATCTTCAGGGTCCAGTCCAAGCCAGGAATAAACAAAATGGAGACTGCTTAGGAAAGAAGGTTCTGTTTATTTAAGTTGCCAGAAACCTAAGTGACAGCAGCATGTTTCTGGGGAGGCTGACAAAATGAAGTTGAGAGTGAGTGGGTTTTTATACCTTTTGGGGCTTTTGTGTTTGGAGTTGTTCCTGTCTGAGGTTGTTCCTGTTCAGGTTCAGTGTGCCCTTTTGGTATTCTAATGGTGGCGGGTTAACCCTATTATGTCCTAAAGGTTATATATTTAGATTTTGCGTGAGGGAATGTAGATTTTACGAGGCTTTATCTTTCTAATCCCACCAGTTCCAAGCTTCCTGGTCCAAGTCTTCCTGAATAGGATTATCAAATCTGCATTTTCAAAAGTTGGGTTTTGCTGAGTTTCTGCTTAGGGGAGAGACTGGGCTGTTTCTGTCTAAGATTTTCTATTATTCCTCTGGAGAAATATAATATTCTGCCTTTTTTAATATCCCCCAAAATATTTCCTTCTCTGGGGGTGGGTGCTGACTTCCAATATAGTGTTAAGGAGATGTCAATAGGGTCTGTGATGTCTCCCAGTACCTTCTGAATTCAAATGCATTTTTTCCTGCAACCACATGGCTACCCTCCAAACCCAGGAAAAAATACAGCTTCTTTAAAGAGGTGATGACAAGTGTGGTATGCACCCTGCTCCAAAATTTCTTTTTGGTTTTGGATTCAAGAGGATTTAAAGACATCCTTAATCCTTAAGAAGAGATTGGACAGCCGTTTGTTTGAAATTGTGTAGGGTTTCCTGCTTGAGTAGGGGCATGGACTAGAATAGGAGTCCCCAACCCCAAGTCCATGGACTGGCACGGGCTGCGGCATGCCAGAAACTGGGTCACACAAAGAAGCAATCTGTGGGATGCAGGCAGCATGCACAACTATGCCCCCTCCAGTCCATGGAAAACCCTCTCTCCACAGAACGGGTCCCTAGTGCCCAAAAGGTTGGAGGCCGCTGGACTAGAAGACCTCCAAGTTCCCCCCCAACTTTTTTACTCTGTTAATTCAAGGATTACATTTATGTCAGCTAATGCCACAAGAGTCAGTTTATGGCCATCATCTATTCCTGTGCAGTAAAATAAGGACAAAGAAGACATAACAGAATAACAGAGTTGGAAGGGACCTTGGAGGTCTTCTAGTCCAACCCCCTGCTCAAGCAGGAGACCCTGTACCATTCCAGACAAGTGGCTGTCCAGTCTCTTCTTAAAAGCCTCCAGTGATGGAGCACCCACAACCTCTGAAGGCAAGCCATTCCACTGGTTAATTGTTCCAACTGTCAGGAAATTTCTCCTTAGTTTTAGGTTGAATCTCTCTTGATCAGTTTCCACCCATTGTTCCTTGTCTGGCCCTTCAAGTGCTTTGGAAAATAGTTTATCCCCTTCCTCTCTGTGACATGCTCTTCACCATGGACACCATTAAACTTTTTTTTGGTGGCCCTTAGTTGGTGAGAACTTAATCTCCCACAGCTGCCAAAGATGGCTGAATGAGGTGCTGCCCCCAGAGGAACATATGACCAATTTACAAACTCACTTTACAAGAAACTTGCAGAAAAGGAAGAAAAGCATCCTTCAGCCAAATATCTTCCTCTCACCTTTTTTATCCTAAATGACCAGATAAGCTCATATGTGTATTTAAAATACAGAGACGGCATCTAAGCAAATTAATTTCCTTTTCATTTGAAGTAGAGGCAAAAAGATTTTTATTGCTCCAGGACCTGTAGTAGTTTGAACCATGACGCTGATTGAGAGGTAGCCTTAGCATTCTCCTATCAGATCACTAGACGATGTACTAATTTTGAACTCTGCAGAAGCAAAGACGATGCCAAGTTGGCTTCAGTTCAGAATTACATCCTGGGGAAAAGGAAATGTTAAGGTGTTGTGGTATCATCGTCTCACCTACAGGCTGCATCACACTAATACAACATACACAGCCAGCACATCTGATATTTCTCATGGAGGGGAAGCAATTACATGGCCAGCAAAGTTCTGGAAAAGCAGCTTTTATATAGATTTATTATCCAGAGTTGTATGAAGAGACCTCTACTTGGGAAGTAGATCTTTCCTATGTACTTCGGTCTCCTTGCAGCTTTTCATTCTCTGGTCTGCTTCTGTCTGCGCTGATAACTGTAGGCCAGAGAGGCGATCAGCTTCAATGGCAGCTGCCTTTTATTAACAGGTGGACCCAACACATTCCAGTTTAGGATATTGTACCAGAAACTGTATTAGTAATAGGTCATCACGTTATAAAAAAGATGTTGAGGCTCTAGAAAAAGTGCAGAGAAGAGCAACAAAGATGATTAGGGGACTGGAGGCTAAAACATAGAAGGAACGGTTGCTGGAATTGGGTATCTCTAGTTTATTTTATTTATTTATTTATTTTATTTTATTATATATACCGCCCTTCTCCCGTAGGACTCAGGGCGGTTCACAAGGTTTTTTAAAACAGTCCAACAAATTACATAAATTAAAACAATTAAAATGATTAAACTAACCTTGAAACTAAAAACCCTAATAACAATTAAAATACAATTAAAACCCCAGTTAATATTCACAGTCCAGGCCAGAAAGCTCGAAGAGCCAGGTCTTCAGGTCCCGGCGGAATGAGTGAAGGTCAGGGGAAGTCCTAAGCTCTACAGGTAGCTGGTTCCAAAGGGCCGGCGCACCCACAGAGAAGGCCCTCCCCCTGGGTATTGTCCGCCGGCAATCTTTTACCGGCGGTACCCTGAGAAGACCCTCCCTGTGGGAGCGCACAGGACGAAGTTTAATGAAGAGAAGGGTGAGGGGTGACATGACAGCAGTGTTCCAATATCTCAGGGGCTGCCACAAAGAAGAGGGAGTCAAGCTATTCTCCAAAGCGCCCAAAGGCAGGACAAGAAGCGACGGATGGAAACTAATCAAGGAGAAAAGCAACCTAGAACTAAGGAGAAACTTCCTGACAGTTAGAACAATTAATCAGTGGAACAACCTGCCTCCAGAAGCTGTGAATGCTCCAATACTGGAAGTTTTTAAGAAGAGACTGGACAGCCATTTGTCTGAAATGATTTGGGTCTTCCGCTTGAGCAGGGGTTTATATTATAAGACCTCCAAGGTCCGTTGCAACTCAGTTATTCAGTTTCCCCTAAATACTTTTTCCAGTTTAGCTGCCATGGGTGCTGGGAATACATATTCAACCAGTAAAAGCTTCTTGCAGGTAACCCTGTATCGATCAACATCAGCTATACTAACTGCTTCCAGCCTTTCCATGCTGAAGTAACAGAGTTTGGAAGCTGATCAATATCCCAGTGAAGCAAAAGATATATTTTCATCAAGAAACTTCAAGAAACTAATGAAAAGTCCTTATAGCAAGGTATGCCAGAGATGATGCACCAGTAAGAAAAAGAGAGCATTTAAAATTACTGTAGGTAATTTCCAGCTTAGCCTGCACCCAGCACACTGTTTCCCCTCTCTCCCTTCAAAAGTTATTTGTGACAGAAATCTCCAACTCTCAGAATAATTCAGTGACAACACACACAAAATATTTCAATCATATATTTCTGCAGATGGCTGGCTTCAGTTGTGCAGAATCCACACGATGAATCTGAACTCATGCCCTTGTGCCGGTTTTTTTCACTCCCAGTTCTAATATTTCCTATCAGCAAAAGCAAGCAGCATAATTATTTTTTCATTATTTAGCTACTAAAAGTATTTATATACCACTTTTTATTTTTTTTAAAAAAATCCCAAAGTGCTCTCTAATCGTTATAAAGGAAAATAGAAACAGTATTAAAAGAGTCAAAACAGAAGAAAAACAAATAATAAAAAAGGTAAATAGAAGGGGGAGCTCACAATTACAGAAGCCCAAAATAAAAAGAACATTTTTTATTTATTTATTTATTTTACAAAACATGCTTAGTATGTCGGAGAGCAGGCTGCTCAGATGTTTGCCCTCCTCAACTGTGCTTCTTCTGCCTGGCCTTTTCGAGGTCTAACCAAGCATCAGCACTGTAAAGTTGTGTATAGAAGCTTTGCTGTGAAACAGCTGAGAGTATGTGGAGGGAGAGAAATGGTGTTTATCTCTGAAGTAAAGCAGCCAGAAGGGGATGTTTTCTCTAGAGCTGGGGTTGCCAATTTTGGCAACTTTAAGACACATGCTGGCTGGGGAATTCTGGGAGTTGAAGTCCACATGTCTTCAAGTTGCCCTAGCAAGAAAGCAGGAGTCAGAATAAGTTTTGGAACTGGGAGAAAACACCTCTCTTTTCCTTTGTTCTCCTCAGGTGTCCTTCCACACCTACACAGTTGCTCTCATACTTGCTTTTTATATGCCTTTTTATGGTCACTGTAAAGTAGTGGGTACAGGACCACATGGAGACAGCAGACCCAGAGTTAGCAGTAACAACCTTTATTGAGTACAGAACGAAGAGACAAAGAAACCCCCCCCCCCGGTGTCCTTTAAATACCCTGCTTGATCCATTCAGAACATTGGATTTTCCCGCCTAGCAGTGGCCAGCCAATCCAGACACTTACAGGCACCATCTGGTGTTATCAGTGGCTACACTGTAACAGAACACCCCAACTATATACATAACACCCCTTCCCCCATAACCAACGATAATTGACAAGTTATTGTGTGTATATGTCTGTGCCCTTTGACCTCAAGTCCTCACATAGTTCTCCACGAATGCCGGCAACTTCCTGCTGCCCTTTTGGCCTACTATCATTAGGGTCTCTCTAAGTTCTTTCTTCAGGGAAATACATATTTATGAGACCCTGCTGTTCACTTATAGTAAGGTAAGGTAAAGGTTCCCCCGCACATGCGTGCTAGTCGTTTCCGACTCTAGGGGCCGGTGCTCATCTCCGTTTCAAAGCCGAAGAACCAGCGCTTGTCCAAGGACGTCTTCCATGGTCATGTGGCCGGCATGACTAGACGCCAAAGGCGCACGGGACGCTGTTACCTTCCCACCGTAGTGGTCCCTATTTTTCTACTTACATTTTTACGTGCTTTCAAACTGCTAGGTTGGCAGAAGCTGGGATGAGTAACAGGCGCTCACTCTGTTACGCGGCACTTGGGATTCGACCCGCCAAACTGCCGACCATCTGATCGACAAGCTCAGCGTCTTAACCCACTGAGCCACCGTGTCCCAATTATATATTACATTATTTATAAAAAAATAATAATAAAGGCCAGCTATAAATAAATACAATAATTGTATGGTATGAGTGATTGAAGCCTCTTTTTCAATAGAGACAGATCCGGCATCCCCCGTAATAACGTTCGTCCACCTCAGCAACTTTAAGATGTGTGGATTTCAACTCTCAGAATTCCCCAGCCAGCATTTGAAGTCCACATGTCTTAAAGTTGCAGAGGTTGAGAAATACTGCTCCATAACAACACTTTTTTTTGTACATGTTTGGCAACATTTGGAGCCTGGGAACATTTTTGTATTCTGTCACAGGGAGTGAGTTCCTGAATTCAGAGAGTGTTCCTAATTCGGTTTTAGAAATTATTCAAGACCAAGAAGTTCAAATTTAAATGCTTCCACATTAATTTTTTGATTAATCAATTACACCTAGCCATTATTTTCTTTAAAAAGTATGTTACGTTTAGATAGCCTTTGCCTAATAAATAAAATTATGTGTTTGCCTGAAATTCTTTATAAAATTTTATTACAGAGAGAAACAATTAGTCTGTGAAATGCATCTTACAGCACATCATTAAAATCTGAGGATCTGATGCTTCAGGACGAATATAAATCAGACTGCCATTGTGTTGTTTTAGTAAATCACTGGAGCAGCTAAAGAGACCCTAGAACAGAGGTCCCCAACCTATGGCCCGTGGCCCACTACCGGGCTATGGCCTTTTGGCCGCCAGGCCACATGAGTAGCTGGGCAGTACCCCCGCATGTTAGTGTGCTCACCCCCCCACAAGTGTAGTGTGGGCGGTGGCAGCACTGCTAGTATCACACGGGCGGCGGTGTTGCCACATGCAGGTGGGGACGTTGCCACAAACCTTGTGCAGGCAGTGGCAGCAAGCGGCAGGTGGGCCACAGTACGATTGTCACACGGGGTGATAGTGCGAGCCTCGCGCTGGGGTGGAATCACTGCGGGCCATGGTGCAATCCTCGTGCGGGGGTGGTGGCATGAACCTCACACTGGGGTGGCATAGTTGCAGGCCATGGTGCGAGCATTGTGCTGGTGGTAGCATCGCTGCGAACCTGGCAGCGGTGGCACCACAAGCCTCACACAGGTGCCGCCATCACTGAGAGACTCATGCACATGCTTGCAGCCTGTTTGTACATGCATGCACACATTGTGTGGCCACATTCACGTTTGTGCATGCATGCGTAAGGCACCTGCCCCTCCCTCTCCCACCGGGGCGCCAATCCCAAAAGTTTGGTGACCCCTGCCTTAGAAGAAGAAAAAATTAAGCTATATTAAGCAAATAGTATGTTGGTGCAAAGTCTGTGTGCACAGTGGCAGTTAGTTTATATTCCAGTGTGTCATAATAATGCAGAAAATGTGAGTTAATGAAATCAACCAAATTAAGGACAAGAAGAAAAAACAGGTGGAGTGAGATGAATGAATAGTCATGAAGAGATTCCAAATAAGAACCAGAAGCTTCAAAATTCCCTTCCAACCTTATTATTCTATGTTCTAAATCTCAGTGGAGAAACTTGAGAACTTCAAAATGCGTTTCTTAGCAAAACTACCAATGCGGATTGCAAAAATCTGTAGGACTACTACAGTACTGTAGTACTGCCATCTTCTGGTTACTCAAATGTTTGCAGTTCTATATCCCTAATTGTTTCTTACTCCGTTCAATCGTGTCTGATTCTCAGGAGACTGCCTTGGATATGTCCCTGCAACTTTCTTGGCCAGGTTTTTCAGAAATGGTTTGCCATTCTTCCTAGGGCTGAAAGAAAGTGACTAGCCCCACATCAGCAGCTGGTTTTGTGCTAAATGGAATGGGACTAAAATTCAGTCTTCTGATTTCTAACCTGATGCCTTAACCATTACATCACACTGTTTCTCAATATCACAAACTACTGTGTTAATATAGAGGACACTATTTCTTCCAGTAGCTGGCCATAATCTGACTGATTTGATTCTCCAACCTAGTAACTCCATGCTGGGGATTTGGTAGTCAGATTGTTCTAGCCATGGTCCTCAAGATGCTGTGATAAATGCCAGATGTACAATTCTGTCAATTTAAGACTTGATAGTGAAGAAGCAGATCTGGCATATATTACTATGGGAAGACAGCACCATCCCCAGAGAAAGAAATATTTTGGGGAATATTAAAAAGGCAGAATATTATATTTCCCCAAAGAATCTTAAAGGCAGAAAAGCAGGCTCAGGTTTTCTTAATAGCCCCAAGCAGAAACTAGGCAGAGGCCAGGTCTGTAGAAATGCAGATTTGATAATCCCATTCAGAAAGTCTGAGGCTCCATTTATGAACAAATACTGCCTGCAGAAATATTTTATTTTATTATTATTTTTTATTTATTTTAATTCCATTTATATCCCGCCCTTCTCCGAAGACTCAGGGCGGCTTACAAGACAGGATCTTTTGAAATCCCTTAGAGCAGGGGTAGGCAACCTTGGCTCTTTTATAATAATAATAAACCTTTATTGTCAAAGTACAACATGTGTACATTGAGATTAGCTGAGCCTCCCCCCGTGCTCTCTCCCCCCAACACACAGAAGTTTCCAAGCTGAGCCATGGCTGGCTCAGGAATTTTGGGAGTTGAAGTCCACGAGTCATAAAAGAGCCAAGGTTGCCTACCCCTGCCTTACAGTAAGATTTGATAGCTAACCCGCAGAGTGATAGGATTAGAACCAGCAACCCCTTATCCATCCAATACAAGAAGTAAGCCATCAGCCACAGCCCCAGCCCCAGGGAAGCAGAATGTGACCTTTAGGACATAATAGAATTAACCCACCACCATCAGAATACCAAAAGGACATGCTCAAAAGCTCAGGTCAAAGTTCATGCCACAGGAACAGGAAACAACCTCAAACACAAAAGCCCAAGAAAGTATAAAAACCCATCACTTCCAGCTACATGTGGTCAGCTTTCCCAGAGCCACGTTTCTGTCTGGCTCAGCTTTTCAATAAACTACAACCTTCTTTCTAAGGCACTCTTTTGGTTGTAAGTCATGGCAGTCATTAAGCAGGCTGCCTGTGACCGTGACTGATTTTATGGCTTTTTTCATCAGTTGTTAAGTGAACGCTGCAGTCATTAAATGAGTGTGGTAATAAGCAAGTCTATTTTCCCCAATGGGCTTTTTTTTTTTTGCTGGAAAACGGAAGTAAACACCAGAAAACAGGCCCCAAATGCCAAAATCACGGTCACGTGACCATGGGCAGATGTGTAGCCAGTGGAATTTCAAAGCGGGTCTTAGGTAGCTCTGGAATGATCCATCCCAACAACTGGTCACTTAGTGACTGCTGTAAGTGAGGAATACACGTAGTGTTTTTTGAGCGTTTGATTGGTATCTCTGAATGGAGAAGCATCACCCCTGAAGGATGGTCTTCTAGGGTGTTTGGAAATTAAGGCCCAGATTCAGGGGCTTTAAATATATTTTTATGTGTTATATTGTTGTTTAATGTGGGTGTTTTAATGGTTGTCTATTCTTGTAAAGCTGCCATTGACAGACTGGGGCAGGGTAAAGACATGAACAAACACACAAATATAGTTCTCTGTCATGCATGTCACAAAGGAGTGCATATCTAGGAGAACCAATTTCTACCTAAGTGGCAGATAAAAGATTTTTTCCTCTTTGGCATACCATTGTTTTCTTTGGGAAGCTAGCTATTTACATTTCACCAAGTACTAAATGCATTATAATTAATGAGGTTGTACAAAACAGTATCACAGCCACAACAGGTATGCCACTTTCGTCTGGTGGTTAAGGCACTAGGTCAGGGGTAGGCAACCTTGCCTCTTTTATGACTCGTGGACTTCAACTCCCAGAATTCCTGAGCCAGCCATGCTGAGGGAAAAGGGAGAGGTTTCCAAGCTGAGCCATGCCGGCTCAGGAATTCTGGGAGTTGAAGTCCACAAGTCATAAAAGAGCCAAGGTTGCCTACTCCTGGCACTAGGTTAAAAACCAGGAGACTGTGAGTTCTAGTCCCATTTTGAGCATGAAAACCAGCTAGATGACTTAGGGCCAATCACTCTCGCTTAGACAACCTATCTCTCACAGTTGTTACTGTGGGGAAATCAGAGGCGGGAGGAATATTAGCCATGTTCACCACCTTGAGTTATTTATAAAAATTATAAAGGTGGGTTAAAAATAAATAAAATAAAAACTTCAGCAGCATAATGTTTGAGGCATATAATAGAGGAACGTTCTAATGAGAATCAAAAAGGAAAACCATGGCTTCAGGCAGCCCATAAATTGCTCACTTTTAATCTACCGGTAAATATTATTACTCTCATGGCCATCGGCTGGCCAGTTTTAGAGACAACAGCAGTGGTAAACCAATACAGGTAGTCCTTGACTTACGACAACAATTGAGGCCAGAATTACAGTCCTTAAGATGTTGCTGTCATTAGGCAATCCCAGCTCTCCCTATTGCAGTCATTATGCAGAGCAGTGGGGGGGCTCAAGGGGTGGGGGGGCCTGCTAAATGAGAACTATCTGTAATACCCTTTGCAGGAGCAGTGGAAAGATTTTGTACCGAGAATATATCGAGAATATATCTTCCCATGGAAGTATTGCTTTCAAGCATTCCCAACAGCTATTATCTGAAAGCCAGTTATATCATGGTGGCATCTCTATAACCACAGGATATAATGCCCTAGTATTGCTCTTGCAAACAGCTCTGGCATTCATTAGCACTAAAATTTATGCTTTCACCCTTACATAAAAAAAACATGTATGAGAACACATAAATGTTATTTTCCTTATCTAACACATTAGTTGCAGCTGTAGGAAGGAATTGAATCCATATAAGGATACAAGGTTATAATCATCTTGCCTAATTGGTTTTGCTGGTTTTCAGCACTGTATTTCATTTGTCATCTACTTGCAATAATGATTCTCTTTTGAGCTAGGGCTAGGCAGACCACTTGTTTATTTCCTAAGTGAATTATAGATGGGCACACCCTAAATAGCTCAAGGAAATTATATGTATGTAGCTGCAATCTGGTTTGAATGTCTGTAGGAATCAAAATTACAAAGCAAATTGTAAAAATAATACAAATAATAATTTGAGAATCAGTTTCATTTTGAAAATACTTGGAATTATTTCTGGAACAGATTTGCTGAGGGCTTCTTTCAATACTCTTGGGAGGCCCAGCGGGATCTGTCATTAGAAATCTAAATGTTTTAGCAAAACATTGTCAAAGATAAAAGATAACAAAACATATTTCTACCCCAAGGGATTCACATCTCTCAGCCATTTCACTAGATCATTTTGGCACTGCAAATGTATTTGCATTTAAAAGATGTTTTTTTCTGCTCCAGACTCAAGGTAGCTAACAAAGATAACTTAAGGTCACATTTGGTTAGGCCAGGGGTAGGCAACCTTGGCTCTTTTATGATTTGTGGACTTCAACTCCCAGAATTCCTGAGCCAGCATGGCTGGCTCAGGAATTCTGAGAATTGAAGTCCACAAGTCATAAAAGAGCCAAGGTTCCCTACCCCTTGGTTAGGCAATACGTACAGCTAATAATACGCTTATCAAAGAATTAAAACTCACAGAAAATCAGTCCACATCATCCTTGTATTGACAGTCTGCTGCCCCATTAGATAATTTCTATATCCTTTGTAAGGAGCATATTCCTAAATATTATATACAATGCAATTTTGGGAACATACTTCATAGCTTTTCTAATTTATACCTTATACACATATGCTTTATTTCAGTAATTTGGGAATATTTATTTATTTATTTATTTAGCGAATGGCTGGTCACAAACAATATTAAAAACATTTCATATTCACAAGTTAAAACAGTTAAAACAATTAAAAAGAAGCAGTAATAAAACCTAAGAGGAAACCAGAAATAACATTTCAGAGTTTGATGTCGAGTTTGGAAATCCAGTCAGTAGCTACCGTTGTTACGCAGAGGAAGTCCTTAAAATCTTCTGGGTATTTTCTATTAATGCATTTGGGAATAAATTTTTCTGTATGAAGCCAGGAAGGAGCACTAGAGGGACAATAAACACAGCAGGACATCAAAGCATATTTCTTGGCCACCTTGAAATTAAGTGCATACAAGGACACCATACTCCAAAATAATTCTCTTCTCCTTTGAAAAGATTTTTAAAAGAAATTTTAGTTCACCAAACTAAAAAAAAACAACACTCAACAGGAGTTACTTTTTGCTCTGCACAAAAGACTCTTATTGGGTTTCACTCTGCTACTTATCTGTACTGAATTGACTGGTAACAAAATATAGCTTTTGTACCCCCTCACAACACATCTCTTAATCCAAAATATTTAGGTTACACAGCTCACATACTATTTGCAATGTGGAATTAAGAATCTCTCCCCAGTTTGGTTCTCTGCATTTAGGAAAACACATTTTTTTGACTAAAGATGCATTAATATTTATGCATCCTTAATTGGATTTGTAAGTAAACACTAAAGGAATAAACAAACATAAGACTGGGCTATAAGAAGTATTTGTAACTTTCTGGAGGAAAAGGTTAAGGATCCTAAGTTACAAATAAAAGTCCCTTGCTGTTGGTCTGGCAGAATAGTTTGGTTAGCTGGACTATAAAGGCTATAAATATTCTTTAAATGCTTTGGGAATAAGTTTGACTTGATACAGGATAATGCCTTCAGGATTTAGCATATATTATAGAGTTTTTTTTGGGTCCGTTAAAACTGATATTGTTTTTAACCACAATGACACCATTGTTTGTGTTGCGTTATCCTCCGCTTGCCCATTTGCATATTTCCTTATTTGTCCTCACAACCTCCCAAGGACAATTTTGAGTAGAAAACCCACAATATTAAGCCCAAGTGTTTAACTTCACACAGAGTAAAATTCTGCTGCTCACATATGCTCAAACATATGACCAAGTGATGCGTCTGCCAGGTAACTGATTGTGGACAATAAGATTGCAGCTACGCAGACCATGCTAGACTGGCTCTTTAAGAGCTTGAGTAGAATGTAAGCTTCTTTGGATGTTACTGGCAAGACATAAATGGTGCCCTTCGGCTGTTCGTTTAGGATATAGAAAGAACTTTCTCTGAATAGAATATGGGAATGACTGTGAGGGGCAGGGAAAAGGGATGGTGCCTAGGGAATGGTCAGATAACTGACACCATAGCCTGCAGTGGCCTAATGGATGGAAAAAGAGGCTCAAAAGGGAACACTCCTCCACAGAGGTTCCCAGGCTGTAAAGGATATAGAGGGAGATGGCAAAATTCTGCAAATGTAGCTTCACAATAAAGTAGAATTAGGTCATTGGTTGCATTCCCTCTCTGGTCTGCCTGGGAAAGCTGACACTCTCCCATTGAAATCAATATAAAGAATCATCCTTGCCAGCTCCTTAGTGGCACAGATATGCTTAATTAACAGAGAAGCTTTGACTATGACAGATTCACCCTGTAATGTACTGACCATAACTGTTTTAAATCACTTGCTTAATGTCTGATCACTTGCTTAATGTCTGACCTAGATTTCTGTATTATGTAATGGCTGCTGTTACTGAAAGCCAGACTTGCTGTCTCCAGGCTGATAATTAGGTTCTGGGGGGGAAACTGTTACTTTAAACCTATTGGTCGCTGCCTAGAGGCTAACCGTATAAATAGCTGTGCAGCAGCCATTAGGGCTGCTTCTGTTCTGAGTTAATAAACTTGTTTGCTGTTTCAACACTTTGTCTCACTTAATGCCTAAAGAACCGAAGATATAATACAGCCCATCCCTCAAGATGTCCCCCAGCTTCTCCTGGCATCCCTCCTTTGGTCCCTTGACTTATAAAGAACTAGCCCAGGAGGTGTGAGAAAGGTTCTGAGGTCAAGAAGAGCAGAACTGAAGGCTCCTCTGGCCACAACTGCATTCTTCCAAGTGTCCTGCAGATTTTATCTTAATATGTCACTTGCAATTCTTAAATAAAACTATGGAACCTCTAAAATGGTGAAAATCTCTATTGTGTGGTCAAGCATAATTTCTCATTAGGATTTAGCTGCAGTGTAGGTAGTCCTCGGCTTAACGACCACAACTGAGCTCAAAAATTTCCGTTGTGAGACATTTGTTAAGTGAGTTTTGCCCCCTTTTACAAACCTTTCTTGCCACAGTTGTGAAGTGAATCATTGCAGTTGTTAGCAACACGGTTGTTGAGTGAATCTGGCTTCCACATTGACTTTGCTTGTCAGAAGGTCACAAAAGGTGAACATATGACCCTGGGACACTGAAATCATCATAACCATGAGTCGGTTGCCAAGCACCTGAATTTTAGAATAGAATAGAATAACAGAGTTGGAAGGGACCACGTAGGTCATCCAGTCCAACCGCCCGCCCAAGCAAGAGACCCTACACCATTTCTGACAGATGGCAGTCCAGTCTTTTCCTGAAAGCCTCCAGTGAAGAAGCTCCCACAGCTTCTGAAGGCAAGCTGTTCCATTGGTTGATTGTTCTCACTGTCAGAAAACTTCTCCTTATTTGTAGGTTGAATCTCTCCTTGATCAGTTTCCATCTGTTATTCCTTATCTGGCCTTCAGGTGCTTTGGAAAATAGGTTGACCCCCTCCTCTCTGTGACAGACCCTCAAATATTGAAACACTGCTATCATGTCTCCCCTGGTCTTTCTGTTCACTAGACTAGCCATGCCCAGTTCCTGTAACCATTTGTCATATGTTTTAGCCTCCAGTCCTGTAATCATCTTTGTTTTTCTTCTCTGCGCTCTTTCTAGAGTTCCAACAACTTTTGTGTGGAGATCATGTGACCCTAGGGATGCTGCAACGGTCATTGTGAAGAACAGTTATAAGTCACTTTTTTCAGTGCTGTTGTAACTTCGAACAGTCACTAAGCAAACTGTTGTAGGTTGAAGACTACCTGTCATAATATGTCCTGGAAGCAACTTTTCCTTCCATGTTCCCAGTCTTCATCTGTTGTTGTTTTTACCCATAACACTTTTGCTTATTTTAAATCTCTTCCTACTATCTGAATTATATGTGCTTATTTCTAGCACTAGTATTTTGCGGTAGAAGCAGTGGTGGGATTCAGCCGGTTTGCACCACTTCGGCAGAACTGGTAGCTAATTTTTTGTTGCCCAGGCCCAGAATGGACTTCTGGAAGCGGCATCCCACACAGAGAACCAGTTGCTCACATATTTGAATCCCACCACTGGGTAGAACTTATCATAAGATACAAGCTGTGAGAAATGTCTTGCCAAGTCTGGGTCTTTAGCTGGCAAAGAAGCAACTGGAAGAGCAAACAAAACAATTACTAGATGGGATGTCCAATTACAAATATTCAAAGAAAACAGAAGGTGCACAATTAAAAAAGATGCCATAGTTTTGCAGAGCATGTTTGTATCTAGCTATTGTTTAAATACAACAACAGATCTCATCATAATAGAGGAAACTATAACCAAGGACAAGCACATTACATCTTGATGGTGTGACAAATGCCTCAGGCACAGAATATACAGTGCATGCTCCGATGCACTTACTTGATGTTGTTAATATAGTATAGATATAGATACAGTATATATAATATATTCTTCTCCCCCAAACTGCTTTTTATAACAAGTCTTGCAAAAAATTTGTAGCTTCTGTGCATTGCCAAATAGAATGTACTTCAAAGTTGCAAGATAATACATTTTCCTTCTGGATGTTGCTAGCCGAAGGAGTATACTACATGTCTCAGCAAGGAAAACGAAGGTGGGGATAGACTGGGTGTCTGACAAAACTGTTTTATGAAATGGTTTATAGATTAGGCAAATAATAATCAAGTAAGCAAGACATTAAGGGACTGGGGCATCATCAAGGACCAATGAGCAAAAAAAGAGACTGATTGCTCATCGATTTCTTGTAAAAGAAAAGCTTGCATCAGATGTTCAGGATTGAAAAAAAGACGCTTTTCGTCAATATACAGTCATAGGCAGAAAAATGAACTACAACCAATGTTTTAGTACCCATGTTTTAGTTCCTCCTTTTCTCACGCGGGAACTGATCTTATATTGTACCATTACTTTACTGAGGAACAATTCCACTTTGAAAACTATCATCGTGCTTCTAAAACCACGGTCCCTTCCAGGCAGAAGAGGGCTGCTGGTGGACCTATCCCAGTAACCTGAATACAGGTTCAGATGATTATTTAGGTGCTCAAAGCTGATCACTGTTCTTTCTTTTGATTATTCGTCTTTACATTGATTTTGGTTTGAACTGAACTTCCAATATACTACTGCTCTTCTTGACAGTCTTTCAAGGGTCTAGGACAGGGGTTCTCAAACTTGGCCATTTTAAGACTTGTGGACTTCAATTCCCAGAATTCCCCAGCCACTGGCTGGGGAATTCTGGGAGCTGAAGTCCACAAGTCCTAAAGTGGCCAAGTTTGAGGACCCCTGGTCTAGGACAACTCATCATGGCCAACTCACTGCGACCAATTAGCCAGAGGACAACTCGCCACGGGACAATTCAATGCTGTATTGTTTCATTGTTACTTTTATTATTGGTGATAATAAATTATCGTAACTTTTTCTGGCTTATTGTATTTCTGGATTAACATTATTTTATTACGATTATTGGCCATGGTTCTGTTGAAATTAATTTAACATTTGTATTTTGTATTTGTTGAATTGTCCTGCAGCAAGTTTTCCTGTGATGCATTGGCCATGGCGAGTTGTCCCATTCCAGTCTTTCAAATGAGGCAGGCTGTATGGATGTTATCCACAATTCCTAAAAGCATTTCACCATGCAGCTTCCATAGGCAGGCCTGGAAAGAGTCAACCTATCATTTCACTTATCTCGGTACTAACCAGTATACATGGATGAAATGGGAGCAGATGAAAGCTTTTAAATAATGTGTTTCCCTTAAACAAGGTCTTTCTGAAGGCAAGGAACTACATCTGATAGTTATAACTAGCTAATCTCAGCTCTCTCTCAGCCCTAGCAAGGAGGCAAAGGCAAAATACTTCCAAATGTTTGCCAAGAAAACTGCAAAGGCTGGTCCAGGTGGTTGTCAGGAGTCAACAATGACTCAAAAGCACAACAATAACAACCACAATAAAAATATTGTGGAATTTCTGAATACAAACTGATAAAGTTTTGGCACATAGCGCAAGAAATTTAACTGTGGCTGAGATAAAGAAAGTGTGGATAACTGATATGGCAATATCAGGGGATAATATAATAGAAAACAAATAATGGAAGATCAGAGAGTTATCAAGATTTGAAAACTGAAGCTGAAAGATTATGGCATAAACTGGCTGTAGTGGCCCCATTTGTCAATTGAAAAGGACACATTTCTTGGATCTGCACATAAACAATGACGATACATTACAAAATTCAACACCAGCTAAAGCAGAGGTACTCAACCTTTTGGGCACCAGGGACCAGTTACGTGGAAAGAGATTTTTCCGTGGACCGGAGGGGGTGTGGTTTTGAGTGCTGCCTGTATCCCGCAAATGGGGCTTTCTTGTTTGTGCAGCTCAGTTTCTGGCATGCCATGGCCTGGTACCAGTCCAACAGACCCGGGGTTGGGACCCCTGAGCTAAAGAACTGGTGTATATAATGACGATGACAACAACAACAACAACAACAACAACAGAATATAATGAAAGAAATCCTAATGAGCTTTATTAAAGAAATCAGCTCTTTCCCTCTTTTCACTGTATTTTGTCTCGCAAGCCCTAAATGATACCTAAAACATCATGCAACATTAGTCACCAGGATTTGGCAGAATAAGCTATTGCGGGACACATTCAGTTCTTGGCTGATCTTGCTCTCAGCATGTGCTGATCTCAAAGATTAAACTATGCATGTCTAAAGACACACAGGTGTTAAGTGAAATTGCAAAAGGCATGCTAGTTTCCTTTCCAGATGTCTTTGTAAATCTCTGCCTTTTCCTCAGTTTCAGAAATTGAAGATGCAATATACAATATACCCATCATTTAGTGACCGTTCAAAGTTACAATGGCACTAAAAAAATGACTTATGACTGTTTGTTTACACATACGACCATAGTGACATCCCCATGATCATGTGATCAAAATTTGGATGCTTGGCAACTGGTTCATTTTTACGATTGTTGCAGTGTCCCCAGGTCATGTGATCTTCTGCCAAGCAAAGTCAATGGGGAAGCCAGATTCACTTTACAACCCTGTTACTAACTTGACAAGTGCAGTCATTCACTTAAACAGCTATGACAAGAAAGGTTGTTAAATGGGGCAAAATTCATTTAATAAATGTCTCATTTAGCAACAGAAATTTTGGGCTCAATTGTGTGTAAGTTGAGGACTTCCTATGTAATCAGTGGTGTTTTTCTTTGGATTAATTGATCAAAATAATAAAAAATTGTGTGAATGCTCTTCTATAAAACAGAATGCCTGGATTAGACAAATATAAAGACTTTCGTATTTGAAAGGTTGCCCAAAGTCCCTGAGAGAAAAATTAAATTTTAAATCAATAGAATAAGTTGTTTCTGTTGTTCCAGCTTTCAACTCCAATCTGTCCCAATAGAATGAAATACCAGCTGAAGGAACTTAAGACAGCACAAAAATCACACGAATTCTAAAAGTGAGCATACTTATTTAAGCATGACACATTAGGGCAGACATGTCAAACTCACGATGTCACATGACATTGCGCAATGTATCGGAGCCTTTTCGCCATTGCTGGCAATGGGGTGGGCACGGCTTCCGGATGATGTGTCTGGCCCGTGGGCCGGCAGTTTGACACCCCTGCATTAGGGGCACCGAAGATAGTTCTTTGAGTATGCAGAATTCATTTGCTTCCAGAGTCATTCAGGAAAGTCAGTAACTATATATTTGACAAGTGAAAAATGTACTTGCTTAAAATTGCCTATTAAATTTCCTTTCAGATTGGGTAACCAATATAACTTTATTAGTAACTGGATCACAATGCTGCTTTCAAACAACAAGAAAAATGTTTCCCTCATAGTCTTACATAATGGACACCTGTCTAATAACAAAATGCATTTTCTAGGTTATAGTGCAAAAGCAGTTGTATTGATGAAGATTGGAATAGTATCATGCTATCAGGGCAAAAGGTAAAAGCCACATGAATTTCAGGGTAAAATAGAATCTGAAAACAGATGTGATTTATGGGGGAAAAATCTGTCTTAAGACATGGGAATGAGAAATCACATCTTATTCTTCCTGCACCTTGATTGTACATCTAATTCTTTGGGGCAAGGTGAGAATCTCTTGACAAAATAACTTTTATATGTAGAAGTATTTTTGGATCTGGAATTGGAAGCTTCCGGGCCATCCAACATCACTCAATTGTTCCACTCAATATAAATTGGGAGGTTAGTGTTAGCCAGGTTGAACTGCCTACACCAACATTTCAGATAACACTGATCTATTCTTGGCACAATAGCTGGTGTCCTCAATTTTGTCCTAAAAAGAGCTGTAGATGTCTAGGGAGGGAACCTCAATGCTATCCATAGAAAGAAAGAAAAAATAAGAATAAGGTGTTCTTTGGGGTGGGTTAGGCTTTTCCAAATCAGGAACATGTTTAGACCTACATTATTAAAATGTCAAACTTTCCATCTGGTCCTTATGCACTGTATGAACAGATATTATACACCAGTGTCTCTCAATCCTGGCAACTTGAAAATGTGTGGACTTTCCCATGCTTTCTGGGGAATTCTGGGAGTTGAAATCCACACATTTTCAAGTTGCCAAAGTTAAGAAACAATGTTATAGATAATAGCCCAATACTTACAAAGGTCTTGCTTAAGCTAACCGCAATCAACCCTCCCTCCTCAGAAAGAGAACAAAAAAATAAAATTAAAGCTTAGCACTGCAGAGCAATTAACAAAGGTGTTAAGTTAATGTGCTAAGCAGACTGTGATGTCAGACACGCAATCAACATAGGAGACAATAAAAGGCCCTGTAATTAATGATTAAGTGGGACTGCAGGGATATAAAGCACAGGAGGATCCTTCATAATTAAATTTGAGAAAGGACTGATCTTTTTGTAAAAGTATTTTTTTTTTGAAATCCATTTGTTCTTACCTTTAAGCCTTTAAAAAAACAAAAAATCTGTAAAGCTTGTTATCACGGTTTACCCTACTTTTTGAAGAGATCTATCTGAATCCCGAGTGCCGCGTAGCAGAGTGAGCGCCTGTTACTCGTCCCAGCTTCTGCCCACCTAGCAGTTCGAAAGCATGTAAAAATGCAAGTAGAAAAATAGGGACCACTCCGGTGGGAAGGTAACAGCGTTCCGTGCGCCTTTGGCGTCTAGTCATGCCGGCCACATGACCACGGAGACGTCCTCGGACAAGCGCTGGCTCTTCGGCTATGAAACGGAGATGAGCACCGGCCCCTAGAGTCGAAAACGACTAGCACGCATGTGCGGGGGAACCTTTACCTTTACCTTTACCTTTATCTGAATCTATCTGAATTCTTCTCCCAGCATATTTTCAAGAAAATATCCAAAATTCGGGTGCTAAATGAATAGCAGGAAATGTAATACATCATATTGCTATAGTTGTAGACTTCTTCAGTAGGCAGGGAGCTGGATTCTAAAGTCTCTTTCAACCCTTATGGTTTCTAAAATTCTTCTAAATTTAAATCTCTCTCATGCTTACCAGCAGGATTCATTCATTCTGTTGGCATGATCCGTTATAACCACAGTTTGGCAAGAAAAAAAGGAAATATGTTCTATCGAGAAAACGTTCATAAGATATAGGAAAAGTGTCCACAATAAAAAGTTGGATTATTACACGATAATGTTGTACATGATATTGAGTTGTCTATGGAGAGTCTCAGTCATCCAGGTCATGGTTGTCCCAAAGGGGCTTTTTTCTCAAAAGGCAGGTGGACTTTGTTTTTCCTTGAAGACGTTTCGCTTCTCATCCAAGAAGCTTCTTCAGTTCTGATGGACTGAACTCCTAATGGACCTCAGAAGTGAAGAAGCTTCTTGGATGAGAAGCAAAACATCTTCAAGGAAAAACAAAGTCCAGTTGCCTCTTGAGAAAAAAGAACCTTTGGGATGATACTGAGTTATACTAAAACGTGAGACAAAATAATGTTTATTTGATTTGAAATGGCTCATCCTTAAAAATAAGGTTTTCCCAGGGTGAAACACGTATCTCAGATATTGCCGATGATGATGATGATGAAGAAGCGTTGGTGGTAGTAAAGATAAAATTGAGCAACAGTATGTTATGCTAAAGGTTACTCGTCCTTTTGAGCGACAGTATGTTATGCGCCTGTTACTCGTCCCAGCTTCTGCCAACCTAGCAGTTCGAAAGCACGTAAAAATGCAAGTAGAAAAATAGGGACCACTCCGGTGGGAAGGTAACAGCGTTCCGTGCGCCTTTGGCATCTAGTCATGCCGGCCACATGACCACGGAGACGTCCTCAGACAAGCGCTGGCTCTTCGGCTTTGAAACGGAGATGAGCACCGGCCCCTAGAGTCGGAAACGACTAGCACGCATGTGCGGGGGAACCTTTACCTTTTACCTTTATGTTATGCTAATTATTCTAGATGGAAGTTTGATTTTTTTTTATTTCTCCAGATGCATAGTCGAATAAGTGCATATGCTGAACCAGAGCACCATCCAACTTTTAAAAGCGTTTGGCATTTTAAGACTGTTTGGAGTAACCTCTAAGGCATTTAGAATTCGGAGAACAAATTCCAGTTGCTTTTCAAGGCCATTGGTATCTGCCTCGTTTGGTGTACAATGTAATAGGATCAGACAGTCCTGACTTTCTGAAAGCTCCTTTGTAATTGCTGTGTCACCAAGCATCACCCTATGTAGAATCTCTCCTTAGGCTTATATAAATGAATTTCACTACCTTTTAAGGAAGACACTTAGTCGATGGAGCTTTTCATCCTGACATAGACAGATCACACCACGGAAACTATAAGGATGGCACGCACAACTGTATTTCAGCAGAACAGAGAATGATGATTTGCTTCCATTATCTGTCAAAATTACTATACCCAAGGAGTGGTTTATGGCTGAAATAACACCCATTATTTGCAAGCATGTATGCTACATCAACAGACTATCTCTAGGCTTTAGACTGGGGGCTGCAGCTAAGCAATAATAAGGCTTGTTAGAAGTGTGATTATTACATTACTTAGAATCAGCATTTCTCGCTTTCATGCAATCTATTTGTTTTAGGGGATTGTAATTCAATTATAAATATGATAGATTGGAATTAATATTGTTATTAGCAGGGTGACTTTCTGTCTACCTGATCCTGAGGCAGTCTGCTGGTTGCCACGGCAACAGAAGGATAATGTCCATGAACTGTTGCCTGTGGATTTTAAAAAAAACCAAGTCTGTAAGAATATTACAGATTTTTGAGAACATGCAGATGAACTGTATAAATATATCCATTGAATTTGCCCATAGCTAGTTACATGAGTGAGCTGACAATAAAGTAAAATAATATAAAATGGGGTTGAAGACTGGAGCTTAATAACAAAACATCTGCTTGGCTCTTGTCTATAAATATCTCTACCTAGGCCAGGGGTAGGCAACCTCGGCTCTTTTATGACTCATGGACTTCAACTCCCAGAATTCCTGAGCCAGCTTGGCTGGCTCAGGAATTCTGGGAGTTGAAGTCCATGAGTCATAAAAGAGCCGAGGTTGCCTACCCCTGACCTAGGCTGAAAAAAGCTTAAAATCTTAAGCACTGGAGAGTTACTGTCTATCAGATTCCAACTGTATTGTTCACAATTGACTAAAACTCTGGTAGCCTCTCTTGTTTCTGAAATAAGATTGCAAGAATAAATTCAAATTTCATTAGACTGACAAGAATTAAATGCATGAGAGAAGCGCCAGTGTATTATAGGAGAAGATGAAGTTTTGGATTTAAACCACCAGAACGTGAAGCCAATTTCTCATTCCCGGTAGTTAGCACATACAGCTTCAGTAGATGGAGGTGTCCATGGAAATCATAGTTAACATGTATCCAAGCCACATGAGGCTGAGTCTTTCTGTCTCTTTTTAAAATCAGTTTTGAAAATGTAAAAGAAAACTATTAACACACATGAAAGATCAAAGCCAAATTGAATGTTATATGCAATTACTACATCACATTTTGGAAGACTAAAACACGTACATACAGATAATCCTCAACTTACAAACCACAATCGAGCCCAAAAGTTTAGTTGCTAAGTGAGGCAGTTGTTACTTAAGTTTTGCCCCATGTTATGACCCTTGCTTGCCACAGTTGTTAAGTGAATCACTGCAGTTGTCAAGTTAGTAACAGGGTTGTAAAGTGAATCTGGCTTCCCCATTGACTTTGCTTGTCAGAAGGTCAAAAAAGGAGATCACATGACCCCCGGGACACTTCACCCGTCATAAATATGAACCAGTTGCCAAGCATCCGAATTTTGATCACATGACCATGTAGATACTGCAATGGTAAAAGGGTGAAAAACAGTCATAACTCACCATTTTCAGTGCTATTGTAACTTTGAATGGTCATTAAACAAACTGTTGTAAGTTGAGGACTACCTATACAATAATTGTCATAAGACACATGAAATCCCTTGCCCTGGAATGTCATATGGGCTGCTGTGTTCACACAATAGGTTAGATTAAGCTGAAATGGAGCTGGGTAATTTTGTAGTTCAATGTATTGTGGGAAATCTAATCATTTTCTTAGTATGCTGTGTAATATCAAACATTTGCTTAGTCATAGCATGTATGGAATTATGCACACACAGGAACTATGTTTACACAACCATGGAATTGTGTTGGGCACTGAGTCAACCCATAATCGAACTTGCCCAGCATTTTTAATACTGGCCAGAAAGAGCTGTCCAGGATATTTACGACAATTTTTTCTAGCACA
The DNA here is from genome assembly GCF_964194415.1 of Vipera berus. Lineage (NCBI taxonomy): Eukaryota > Metazoa > Chordata > Lepidosauria > Squamata > Viperidae > Vipera > Vipera berus. The sequence goes on from NC_138203.1 coordinate 85,132,625, forward strand.
CCCTAGAGATACAAAAAAATGGAACCTAGGACTCTGGGTATGCAACATGGGCCTTTACCACTGTGCATAAATCAATAGCAATAGCACTTAGACTTAGAGACCGCTTCACTGTGCTTTACAGCCCTCTCTAAGCAATTTACAGAGTCAGCATGTTGCCCCCAACAATCTGGGTCCTCATGTTACTGACCTGGAAAGGATGGAAGGCTAAGTCAACCTTGAGCTGGTCAGGATCGAACAGCTGGCAGTCTGCGGAGTCAGCCTGCAATACTGCATTTTAACCACTGCCCCATGTATTGTTTGTAAGTATCAACATCAGACATCTGTTGACACCACACCATTCTTCATTTCCGGAAGGGCTTCTGAATTCCTGTAAAGTCTTTTTTTTTTACCAGAAACTTAGGAATTGGGAACAAGGTGTCAACCCCACAAGGTAGACCTGACCAGGACATCAACTCCACATGATTTCCTCTCCTCACTACTTTTTATTGAGATTGGCTATATTAATAGAATCTTGCAAGTCAGACTGCGTGGTACTGCCCCTCCTTCTTGTACTCCGGTGAGTTAGGGAGGTATCTTCACGAGGAGCTTTCAAATGTTATCTCATTTCTCAGGGCTTAAAAATATTTCAGCCCCTTTTGTTTCGGAACAGTTTTTGCATATTTCCATTAAGGTCATTTGCGTTACTCACTACACCCGGCTTTTAGGGTTGATGGCATAGCTCCTGAGAAAAGTCTTGGCTTTTCTTACTCGAACAACACATTTCCAGTCCATATATTTGCTGAAGCTGCACAACATGATCTGATTCAATCTATGCAGGAATAACCTCTGACCTTTAAGAAGCCAAGAAATCTTCAGCTCAGCAGCAATTTTGTAGATGGCCGTGTGTGTTTTAGAGAACCAGCAGGACTTAAAGATGGTATTACACTATTGCAGAACATGCACGAAAGAAAACCTATCTGGATATTTTTTTTTAAAAAAAACACCTATATGTGTGCAAGAGCATATGTGTGTTAAGGTTGTGCAGTGGCTCAGATTCATGGGGGGGAAAGGTGAGTCTGTGTGGCAATGTTTCATCTGTTAGTAGATTTCGACAACATTGTCCAGTGCAAAGACAAAACACTACCTGAAAGGTACCAGCTATCATAACCATTGGAGTTTCGGACTTTCTCTTACTGCTTTGCAGCTACTTAAGTAGGGCCTGTTCATGTCTGTTTTAATGCTGCATATCACAAAAGGCTAGAGAGGGACATTTATTGTAAAGGACATTGTGTTCCTGCTATTAGCGGCCAGCCTTCTTTTTGTGCATAGCATTACTTACCCAGACCTTTAAAAAAAAACAACCTCCAATCGCCAGCCAAAATGATTTTGCACAGCCATCTATAATTCTTCCAATTATCTATTCAGTGTTTTCCATTTCAACTATTTCAGTGGATGGAAATTAACAAAGTAGTAGCACTTTTAAACCTATTTACACTGTATGGCTACACTGCTAAAATCCCATTTTTAAAAGCAAGCCAGAGGAGAAGAGAGGAGAGAAATCAGGCATAGGACAACAGTGTTACAAACAAAAGTAAAACTCCAGCATTGAAAAACCAGGTTGTAGAACAAATTACTAAACTCTTTCATGTTTTGTTTCAACCTGATCATTATAATTACTAATTGCTTTAGACAATTAAAGCACCCCAACGTGATAGTTACTTATTGTAACCCCATTAGATCATAACAACAACAGAGGAGATGAAAGGGTTTGTTCAATTAGGGCAATCAAATTTGGTTTGGGAAAATTTGGACAACTGCTAAATCACAACAAAGATATTTCAAAAGCTCTAGCTCTTCGTTTTCATCTCTTGGGTCTCTGGAATCCTGCAGCCCATATTTGATAGCTCAGCCCCATAAAATGCCTAATTGTAGCAGACGACAACGTCACTCACAAAATGGATGCCACTCTAGGAAACAAGGTTATCACATTTAGAAAATTATTAATAATTTCATAAAATTTCATGAAAAAATAGGTTCTATTACCTCTTACATGTCTGACTAATTGCTAATCTGCTACACCCTATAATGGCCTATTTCTGAAACTGTTTAAGTCTTAGTTGAAGAATCATCTGATTTTACAATCGTTTTGTGTCACTTCAGGGCTAGCATCAACTTTTTTGAACAGTATGGCTGGAGCAGTGTCATGAGTGCTTTCTCAGAAACAACTACCATAGCCATATTTGTGATTCACAAAATGGCTATCATTGGAGACCCAGCTAGTCACAACACATCCATTTCATCTAAAGTCAGTTGGTGTTGGGAGAAAATAAGCAATGTGTTCAAGTCAGAGATGCATCTGAGTTTTGATAGATAAAAGCAATCTTTTGAACTTACTAATTTCTATTCCTAGCCTTTTATATATATATAGATTCATTGGGCTAGGTGACACAAACAACTTGGGCTAAGTAACTAAGACTTAGTATCTACATCAGTGGTGTCCATCATGGCTGACTGGGGAATTCTGGGTGTTGAAGTCCACAAGTCTTAAAAGTTGCCAAGGTTGGACACCCTGATCTACAGGACTCGCGTCCTGTAGGTATCATGTATTTATTCTCACAAATCAGTCATAGAAACACCCAGAAATCCTAATCATTTTAGCAGAAATAAAGGTAAAAATCTCCATGACATCTGTGCTAACCAAAGTACACACGGAGTTCAACCAACCCTGACCCATCAGTGAACTCTAGATAAAGCTACAAAGAAACTATTTGAACCTTTTCCACAGATTGACATTTCTGCTGAAATAGATTAAGTGTGCCTGGCATAAGGAAACAAGCCGACATTTGCAACAGAAACAAATCATAATCCAATCAAAATCCCCTCAGGAAATGGAAATTCTTTATGCACACTAAAGACCCCTCAGATCCAGATTCATCACCCACACCCCCGAAAACACACAAAAGGTACGATTATTTTACTCTGCAGGGCTGAGATGGCAAGAAGAATAGATGAGAAAAGATGGTGATTTCTCCTGGGCTCAGCACAACCCCCAAGGCAAATCACAACTGAAACAATTAACAAAATCTAGATCCTTATAAATATTTCCAAACTTATGTTCAAAATGTGGCCATTTTCAAGAGTTGAATTGTGACTTGTGATTTGACGTCATGGAATAACAGGCACAGGAAGACGGGGCTCTGTCTTCCGCATTTGATTTTTGACCCACTGGGGACCCTAAAAAGGGTTGAAAGTTGCCCCAAAGAGGCAACAGAGAAGAAGGGGACCCTCATTGATTGTGGGAGGGTTGTGGCCCTCCCATTTGATCTGAGGAAGCCCTCCAAACTGGCAGGGGAAAGACTGGCTACATTCGTGTGGCCAGTCAGAAGCTGCTGACAACCAAAGAAAATAAGCATTAACCAGCAATTTTCGAGCAATGTGGATGGCACTGGGTGAGACCCTATCCTCTCTTTATGACTTTAAGACTTTTTCCTGGGGGAAAAAATCCAAAAGCAAAGAATCCTACCAAATGAGAGAGGGAAGGGGAATTGCTTGGGGATAACAGGGAAAATTACAAGATTAATTTGGAATCAATACACATATACAACTTTGAAATTTGGGGACTAAAAGTGCTTTTGAGATTTTTTTTTAAAAAGAGACTTAAAAAGCTTGTAATATACGTTTGGATGTAAAAAGCTGGAAGACAGCATCAATGATATCTAGTGGTAAACTATAGCACTACAATTTATTATGTCTAAAGGAAACTTAGCTGGAAGCCCAGACTCAGATAAGACTCTTGTTTTCAGAAACTTTCACTTTTGAAGACTGCAGCTGGGAAAAAGGAAAAAAACACCCTTCTTGGGCTGCTTATTTGTGTGGCAGAGACAATAAACTATTTTGAAACTGGCCTGCCTGGACTACAAATATAAATATTAACTGACTTTTAGAGCTATGTCATGGAGCTATTTCCCTATAGAAAAAACATGCATTATTGATTGAGTTGATGGAATACTTTAGATTATAATCCTTTGTTGTTGTTTTTAATATTTTATTGGTTTTTTAACATAAACACCTTAATATTTAGTAAACAGCATGTTGTCTGGGCATACATTTACAAAGTAATCACTAATAGTCAGTTTTTATTATTCCAAAGTCCAGATAGTAGCTTTACTTGATTTTCTCTTCTTCAAATAATATTCTCTTTGCCAACCTTAAATCAATACAATTCTTATTAATTTAATAAGTAACAATTTAAATACAAAGATTTTTCTAAAATTTACCAATAATAATCACATCAATGTTATGCTTCTTTTCTATCTAGTCATCTTGATTGCCTCATCATAAATCCTGTTTGCAGTTCTTATTTAAATTTGTATCCCCTATAATGTTAAAAACATTTTTACTGGTTAACATTTTCTCAAAGTTAATTATATTTAAGTATTTAAATCTATACTCATGTCTTAGAAAGTACGGTAAGTAAAAAAGAGACAAAAGAAAAATAAGAAAAAAGAAAAGAGAAGAAAGAAAAAATAGAAAAGAATAAGAAATATACTACTTAAAATACATCTCTCTCTTAAACTATTTCCAATTTTTTTCTTCTGTTCTTTTTATCCATAATTAAACCTACATTGAGTCTTTAGATGTTCAATTTAATAAATCTAATTATCAAATCTTTTAAGTCTATTTCAAAACATTTTTAGTTATCTATTAGAATTTTCTTAAGATCAATTACATTTAGATATCTAAAACATTCCTTTATAATAACCATCCCAAACATGTTTATATTTTTCATATTTGAAAAGGAACTAAAAGAAAAAGAAGAGAAATAATATTCTTGCTTAGGGAGTTCATCCCTCTTAGATTAAAATCTTTCTATTTCTTCAACCGTATTCAAACAAGTGTTTCATTTTTAAATATTCCCTCTGATGCACCCCATCATCTAATTTAGCCCTCTCCTTTTGCAGAACCTCTTTCCCAATCAATATAATCTGTTGAGTCAAAAAGTCTTTCCGTAATCTTTTAAGTGTTGTTGTAAATATTAAAAGGGAATCAAACATCATGTCTTTGTACAAAGATTTTGTCCAAAGATTTGTACAAAGATTTTTGTACAAAGATTTTGGTGGTGAGACCCCCTTCTCAAGAAACCTGCCCTGGATCCAGCTATTTTGAATAACTATCGTCCAGTCTCCAATCTTCGCTTTTTAGCGAAGGTTGTTGAGAGTGTGGTGGCACATCAGCTTCCTCTGTTCCTGGAGGAAACTGATTATCTTGACCCGTACCAATCGGGTTCCAGGCCCGGGTACAGCACGGAGACGGCATTGGTCGCACTGATGAATGATCTCTGGCGGGCTCGGGACAGGGGTTGTTCCTCTGTCCTAGTTCTATTAGATCTCTCAGCGGCTTTTGATACCATCGACCATGGTATCCTGCTGCGACATCTCAGGGGGTTGGGAGTGGGGGGCACTGTTTTGCAGTGGTTTTCCTCCTACCTCTTGGGCCGTTCCCAGTCGGTGTTGATGGGAGGGCAGAGGTCCGCCCCAAGGTCTCTCGTTTGTGGAGTTCCTCAGGGGTTGGTCCTCTCTCCCCTCCTGTTCAATATCTATATGAAGCCGCTGGGTGAGATCATTCGTGGTTTTGGGGTGGGGTATCATCAGTACGCCGATGATACCCAACTTTTTCTTTCCACCCCAAACCAACTCAGTGATGCCCTCGACGTGATGTCCCGTTGCCTGGAGGCAGTTCGGGTTTGGATGGGGAGAAACAGGCTCAGACTCAATCCTGCCAAGACTGAGTGGCTGTGTGTACAGGCATCTCGAGTGAACCATTCTATTCCATCTTTAATGATGGGGGGTGAGGTGTTACCCCCTGTCGATAGGGCTCGCAACTTGGGTGTCCTCCTGGATTCGCGGCTCAGCCTTGAAAATCATATAGGAGCCATGACCAGGGGGCCTTTTGCCCAGGTTCGCCTGGTGTGCCAGTTGCGGCCCTATCTAGACCGAGATGCCTTGTGCACGGTCACTCATGCGCTCGTGACCTCCCGGTTAGACTACTGCAATGCTCTCTACATGGGGCTGCCCTTGAGGACGACTCGGAGGCTTCAACTGGTGCAGAATGCAGCCGCGTGAGTTGTGATGGGGGCCTCCCGATACTCCCATATAACACCTCTGCTCCGTGAGCTGCATTGGCTTCCGGTTGCCCTCCGGGTGAGATTCAAGGTGCTGGTGATGACCTATAAAGCCCTAAATGGCTTGGGTCCGGGATATCTGAGGGAACACCTGCTGCCGGCATCAAGTTCCCTCCATCCTGTGCGCTCCCACAGGGAGGGCCTTCTCAGGGTGCCGCCGGCAAAGGATTGCCAGCGGGCAACACCCAGGGGGAGGCCCTTCTCTGTGGGCGTGCCTGCCCTCTGGAACCAGTTACCCGTAGAGCTTAGGACTGCCCCTGATTTTCGTTCGTTCCACAGGGACCTGAAGACCTGGCTCTTTGAGCTTTCCGGCCAGGACTGAGGATTTTTATTTTTTTTAACTTATTGTAATTGGGTTTTTAATCAGAGATATACGGGTTTAGATTTTAATCAAGGAAAATTTAATCTATTTTAATTGCTATTAATTTTTGTATTGTAATGTTGTTTTAATTGCCTTGTGAACCGCTCTGGGTCCTATGGGAGAAGGGCGGTGTATAAGTTTAATAAAAATAAATATATAATATAATATATTCATTGAAGATTTCTCTTGTGATCTCTTGTCTCTCCATTTCTTGTAGTACTCCCAACAACTCTGCAGTCCATCTTATCAAATCTGTTTTCTTATTCTCAAATTTATTTTGTGGTCTTAGAGTCCAAGTTTTCTTTTCCTTATCCAGTGTTTTTTGTAAGTTCTTCTCCACTTGAGTCTCCATCTCTAAATTTCTTTCCATTTGTTTATTTTAAGTTATCAGTTTTACATGATCTCTCTCTCTTTTTATGTTCTGGTCATTTATTTGTTGTGACATTAAATGAGAAATGCCTTCAGTTAATTTTTCAAATTCATTTTTAATTTCCTTATGGTTTGAGATTAATGTCATTTGTAATTGTTGCAGAATATCATACATTTCCTCCTGGAAAGTCTTTATTCCTTCTTGGTACATTCCTTTTGCAGCCCTCTGATGTTCCATAATGACCTAAAATCCTTTCTCTGCCAATCAGTTTAAAGTCACAATTTAAAAAGTATTTAAAGTCTGGGAAGGTCAGTTTTTTCTAAGTTTTGTAGTTCTCACTTTGTAGATAATCCACAGTATTTTCTTTGTTATTATTATTATTGCAGCTGTTCTTTGTTTAATTCTTTGAAGGTCACAATAAAGTTTTTTTTCCTGAGCTGTACATTTAGGGCGTGAGCTTAAATGGACTCCAGAAGATGGTAGAAGACAGGAAGGCCTGGAGGAATGTTGTCCATAGGGTCGCGATGGGTCGGACACGACTTCGCAGCTAACAACAACAACATTTAGGGCAGTATTTTCATCCACCACTAGATGTCAGCACCAGTTCATTTTTCAATTTTCAAAACAAATCATTTATTTCTGTCCATAATCTTTTACCAGGAAATTCTTAATAAATTCCATCGATTTCACCTTTTCCAATTTTAAACCTTATGTTAATTTTATTTCTATAGCTTTATTCCCCTTAAGTTTAATTTTTAATTAACAATTTTTAGTTGCTCTTTTCTCTCCAGTATGTTTTTCATAGAAAAAAATTGGAAAATTTGAACTTTACTTATATTTGCTGAGGGGAGACTTAAGAATGGACTGATAGGCCGGCTGGATAATTTGGAATTCAAATGATAATTGACTGAAACTTTTTAAATACCTATATAGATTAGACAATAAAGACTACATACAAAAACAAAATGGATGTTCCATTATTTAGCCTCAAATGGTAAAAAATCATCCCTAACACCTGTCCCCAAAGTCCCCAGCTTGATATACCAACAAGAAAATGTTGATGAATTTCAGAAAGAAATTCTTTCTATGTTAAAATCAATACAAGAGACAATTGCCTTAGCTCATGATGAGACTAAAAGTAACACAAAGGAGATAAAACAACATTTTTTAAAATCTGAATCTACAAATTCAGAAAACGACTACAAAGAAGGAACTAGCAACCCAGAAAATAGAAGGAAAATCAGAGGAAGCAGATCCAAAGATGGAGGACATAAAGAAAAGAACAAATAGACAGACTCAGACAAATGAAGAATTAGAAGAAGTAGTGATAATATTGGAAATGGAAAAGATATCTTATCTGTCAAGATCTCAGAATACACTTGAGGATAAGAAAGAAGAGCTGACTGAATGGAAGATGGACCTGTTAGGAGAATTGTGGGAAATTGGAGGAGGGAGGCTGTTTAATGAATATCAATGGGCTGAGCATCCTTCCAAAACTACTTTAATCAAATTCTCTTTCTTATTCCAAACAATATACACAAAAATAGAGGAAGAATTACTTGATGATTCAAATGCATTGACTTGGAAAGTTAGTTCGCAAAGGAAGAAAGCTGGAGTAAGACAGAAGAAAATAGAGGTTTTGACCCATTAGATGAGATACTATACTATTAATCAGATGTTTGAACATGGCTGAGAATGGATAATTATTAGAAATAGAAGTATTATTATAACTATAAAGATAGGATTTGTAACTATGATGTTATATTTTGGTGTGAGAAGGGAAATATGAAAATGCTAAGAGGGTTTGAATAAGGGAAGCTTTTGGTTACCCAAATATAACTTATTATGAGAAATTATAAGTGATAGAGACATTTTGAACACTGATGAGAAATTAAACGTTTTTTTTAAAAGCGGGAAAAACAGGATATTAATTGAACAAATGGATATTAAGTGCAAATGCAAGTAAGATATATTTTGATTAGAAAAGATATTTTAACGTGACATTATTGATATTATTAGGAAAATGTAACAAAGATGTTGTTATTCAATTGTATATGTATTAACAACAATAAGAATTGTATTGGAAAAATGTGTGGGAAAATGTGCACTGCTGGAATAAGAGAGGAGGCATTGAATAGTGTAATATTGGCCCTAGATTGAAGAAGTTAATATGTACCACTGAATTATTAATGGCCCAGACAACACATTGTTTATTAAGTATCTAGGATTGTAAAACTAAAAAATTAATCAAATACTTATTTATTTTTTAAAGTTGAATCATGTGTTTGCTGTCAAATGAATTCTACCTCCACGCAGGCTGTCCTATGCTCATTTACCAAGCCCCAAAATGGATGAGAATTTTCTTCTAACACCTGAACACCATTTATTATCATTTCTATACCGCCCTTCTCCCGAAGGACTCAGGGCGGTGTACAGGGCAAGAATAAAACACAGAAATTTACAAAAATTAAAAGATAATTAAATGCATGCCCGATTAAAATACAATTGATACATAGTAAAAACCCCAATAAGAATGATAAAAAACCCCACCAATCCCCCCTCAGGCCAGGCCGGCTTGCTCGAACAAGTATGTTTTCAGATCGCGGCGAAAGGAGCGCAGATCGGGCGCCGTCCGGAGCTCAACCGGTAACTGGTTCCATAGCTCCGGGGCGCCCACAGAGAAGGATCTCCCCCTGGGGGCCACCAGACGGCATTCTCTGACCGGTGGCACCCTGAGGAGGCCCTCTCTGTGGGAACGCACAGGGCGCAGGGAGCTTGATGCCGGCAGCAGATGTTCCCTGAGGTACTCCGGCCCCATGCCATGGAGGGCTTTGAACACCATTACTAGCACCTTGAATCTCACCCGGAAGACAACTGGTAACCAATGCAGCTCACGGAGCAGAGGTGTCACGTGGGAGTATCGGGAAACTCCCAACACAACTCTCGCGGCTACATTCTGTACCAGTTGGAGCCTCCGGGTGGTCCTCAAGGGAAGCCCCATGTAGAGGGCGTTGCAGTAGTCTAGACGAGAGGTCACGAGCGCGTGAGTGACCGTGCATAAATCATCCCGGCTTAGATAGGGCCGCAACTGGCGCACCAGGCGAACCTGGGCGAAAGCCCCCCTAGTCACGGCCACCATGTGATCTTCCAAGGTAAGCCGCAAATCTAGGAGGACTCCCAAGTTGCGAGCCCTATCTACGGGGGGTAATAATTCACCCCCCATAGAAAGAGATGGAATATCCGAATAGACCCGGGATGAAGGTATGCAAAGCCACTCGGTCTTGTCGGGGTTGAGTTGAAGTCTGTTCCTCCCCATCCAGACCCGAACCGCCTCCAGGCAACGGGACATCACGTTGAGGGCATCACTGGGGTGGTTTGGGGTAGAAAGAAAAAGCTGGGTATCATCAGCGTACTGATGATACCCAACTCCAAAGCCACGAATGATCTCACCCAGCGGTTTCATATAGATGTTGAACAGGAGAGGCGAGAGGACCGACCCCTGAGGAACTCCACAAACGAGAGACCTCGCGGTCGACCTCTGCCCTCCTGTCAACACCGACTGCGAGCGTCCCTGGAGATAGGAGGAGAACCACTGTAAAACCGTGCCTCCCACTCCCAATCCCCTGAGACGCCGCAGCAGGATACCATGGTCGATGGTATCGAAAGCCGCTGAGAGGTCCAATAGGACTAGAACAGAGGAATGACCCCTGTCCCGAGCCCTCCAGAGATCATTCACCAGCGCGACCAATGCCGTCTCCGTGCTGTGCCCGGGCCTGAAACCCGATTGGTACGGGTCTAGATAATCCGCTTCATCCAGGACCAAAGGGAGCTGATGCGCCACCACACTCTCAACAACCTTCGCAAGAAAGCGAAGGTTGGAGACCGGACGAAAGTTGTTCAATACAGCTGGGTCCAAGGCAGGCTTCTTGAGGAGGGGCCTCACCACCGCCTCTTTCAAGACGGCAGGGAAGCTACCCTCACTCAAAGAAGCTGATATAACTGCCTGGAACCAGCTGCGTGTCCTCTCCCGGGCTGCATAAATCAGCCAGGAAGGGCACGGGTCCAATAAACATGTGTGTATATATATACACACATACACACACGTCATATACATAATAAACGTGTGTGTGTATGTGTGCATATTTGCTACCTCTATTGTTCAAAAAATTCATATATATATTATTTTATAGCAGTATATTTTAATAAGCTCTGATTATATTTCCAAGTCAGTCTTATTTCATATTCTATTGGTGTCCTACAGTGTTATTTTACTTCCAACATATGGTTTGTCGTGAATATCTCTACTATTATTTGCACATCTGTTGAATAATATTACATTAAACTGTTAAATGCATAATTATGTTCAATTATTTTAAGAGAATTGCTTTTACTTCATCTAATCCTCCTGGGCCTTTTGCTTTATCAGTTATAGGAAGTTAGTACAGGATAGCAGATGGTTCTGTGTAATTTCTTCCAGCTAATAAATTTAAATGCCAAATACACCATGATAATTGCACATACATATGCATGTATGTGGACAATAAATAAATATGCTGAGAATGTGAGTGCATGTAATGAAATGTGCTGTGCAAATATTCTGATATGAAATTAAAGCATTTCACTCCTTTGGAAATTTCTCTTTTAACTGTTTTAGAATTATTTTGAGCATAGTAATTTTATTGCATGCATTATGATCCCACCCTGAGGGCTGCTCTCTGTCTCCTCCTCCTCCTCCTCCTTAATTTCACCCTCCTGGAAGGTGATTAGGCTGAAAAATTGGTGACCTTTCCAATTGCTAAGGAGAGATCTGACCCCTGGATTCCATAATTCTAATCTAACAACTCTATATTGTAACTCAACTCTCAGTTATATCTTCTTCTTCTTTCTGCAACAATATGGAAATGGATCACTACTGTCTTATTCTAAGTTGTATAAATAGTCCTTGTTTAACACCCACAATTGGGACTGGCGACTCAGTTGTTAAGTGAAGCAGTCACTAAGTGAAACTGCAACAATACGTACAATCTTACTTCAGTTTTCCTTTGCTTTATAGATCTTCCAAGGTTGAAAATGCGAGGATGGGTGGCAAAGTCAGTTTTTTCGCTTGTAAGTGCAAGCGGTCACTAAGCGAGTCAGTGGCTAAATGAGAGCTACATGCATCTTATATTACCAGTCCACCCTATAATCTAGTATTTCCTGCTAGCCTCCCTTCTAAATTAAAACCTGCCAGATGTTACTTTATTTATGGTTTTATTTTCTTGAATTTAATGGCTAGCTGGCCCTTTGATTAATGAGTCAAGGTAAGCAACGGTTTCTTAATATGATTGCTAACAAAAGGAAGTAAGCAAATATGTAAAGTTTCCCAGCTTAAAGAATGCAGCATAAAAAACATTCAGCAGGGCAAGCCTGAGGTTCTTTCAAGCATACCAACATATTCAGTACCGTTGCTGGCTGCTGAACTCCAAGGTTGAAATGAAGACAACTATTTGTGACATTCCATGTTTTCTTGTACAGCTCCATCCCTCCAAAATAACACTCCCTCCCTTTCCTTGTAGGGCAGAAAAGCTTTTGAATCTCTCTCGAATCCAACATACAAGTCACATCTGCCATACTCATTGCACATCTGCCGTAAATTAGGATGATCAGATACCTAATCTCTCCTTTCCTTCTTTGTGGTTGGCGTTTTCCTCCCAATCTTGAAGTAGGTGCTCACCCTGTTTTGCTGTCCCCTGATCTCTAAGTTGTATCCTTAAAGAAATGTTTCATGTTCTTGATTTATTTAGTAGATTGACATTGAGATGCTGAGCAAATACGTTGCATGTCAAATATTCAGGATTAAGTTTCGGGTTTCTTTGTGTACAAATGGGAGTGCAGTATGCATTTTTCAATCTACCCATACAGAATAACAGAGTTGGAAAGGGACCTTGGCGGTTTTCTAGTCCAAACCTTGCTCAAACAGGAGACTCTATACCATTTCAGGCAAATGGCTGTCCAGTCTCTTTTTAAATGCCTCCAATGATGAAGCACCCACAACCACTGAAGATAAGCTATTCCAATTGGTTTATTGTTCTCACTGTCAGGAAATGTCTCCTTAGTTCTCGGTTGCTTCTCTTTGGTTAGTTTCCATCTATTGCTTCTTGCCCCTAGTACTCCTTTTCATTAAACTAGAGATACCAAATTCCTGCAACCGTTCTTCATCTGTTTTAGCCTCTAGTCTCCTAATCATCTTTTTTGCTCTTCTCTGCACTCTGTCTAGAATCTCAACTTTTTTATGACCAAAAGCTGAATACAATATTACGGTGTCTTTTTCTAAGCTACATTGTCAGGGGACAGAGTCTCAATTTTCCAAATTTTCTCAAGATCTAAATATTGTTTTGAGTCAAATTATTTATGCAGCAACTCAGATTTTCCCAGAAATAATAATGGGACAAAGAGATCATAGTGGCAAGGTCATGTACCTGCATTGTATTTTACTTGGGGAATATATGGGCAAACATCAAGTATGGCTGAATGTCTTTTAAAGCAAGAATAACATGACTTGTGAAAATCATAGGATGTGAAGTTTCTGAAGTGGGTGAAGATTCCCACATATTCACTATTGTACTTGAAAATAATCATTCTTCTTCAGACTATGAGGGATGAAAAAGAAGAGGGGATAAGAGTCTATAAGTAGTTTGTTCACACCATTTTCTTATGTTGTTCTCTCTCTCTCTCTCTCTCTCTCTCTCACACACACACACACACACACACACACACACACATACACACACACACACTTCTTTTGGATGAAATTTGCACTTTTCTCTCTCTCCTCCTCCTCCTCCTCTTTCTCCTCCTCCTCCTCCACCACCACCTCCTTATAAGTACTTATTTATAGACTACTTTTCCAGAATGGTTTTTTTTAAAAAAGGGAGTCCCTGCAGATTTTACTCTGTTTGTCGTTGCCAACTATAGGGGGCGGTGCTTGTCTCCATTTCAAGACCATTGAGCCAGTTCTGTCTGAAGACATTTCTGCAGTCATATGGCCAGCATGATGTCACAGAGCACCTACCCACCAAAGTGGTACCTATTTATCTACTTGCATTTGCATGCTTTTGAACTGCTAGGTTGGCAGGAACCAGGGTGAGGATGGGAGCTCACCCCAGCATGTGGTGCTCCACCCTCAAACTTGGGCTGCCAGCTTTCCAGCCGCCAAGCCCAGGCTTTTAACTGCTTTTAACTTCCAGAAAGGTAGCATTGACCAAAATCAGAGAAAGCCTTTCCCCCAAATAATAAAAATCATATTAAAATGCGAAAATGTTTACCAGCTGTTAAAGACACACATTGAAAAAAAGAGATGAACCACCATTCCTTTAAAAAAAAGCAACAAGAAACCAAGCAGTCTACATTGGGGCAGAAGATCATTATCATCTTTGTAAAAAGCTATACACCTTGTTTCTTGAGGAGAGGCATCTAACAGTAGTAGCCAGTATTATAAACAGAAAGCGGTTTTGCTCTGGAGTTGAGGGAGTATTTCGGTGGGGAGAGCAAATATACTCTTCAAATGTCATTTAAAGGGATGATTGGCCAAGCTGAGAAGCATTTTTTATTTTATTTTATTTTAAAGGTGGCCAAGTTCCTGGTTCCAGCCATTTAGAATCATATTAAGTAGCAGAAAAGCCCACTTATCTAAAACCACATTTCATCACGCAGCGAGAGCAACTTGATTAGAAGGGGCTCGTTCTTGCCAGCAATAGATTACCAAACTGCACGACATTGTACAAAGCTCAAAGACAAGGTTTTTACTGGAATATTTAATGAATGTGAACAAATATTTGGAGTTGTACACAGCTCCTATGGGGAAGTAATTAGCTGTAGGATTTGCTTAAGAACTCCCAGTGATTTCGCGTATTAGAATAAGGATATTACAAGCCTACCCATGCTCAGCTTGTGGGCTGAGACTCGGAGGTTTATCCCCCATCTGACAGGGTAATTTAAAAGATTATTCCCAGTAATTCTGTATTTGAAAAGGCAGCTCAGGGGAAAAAAAAACAGGACTCAGCCGCAAGCGATAACTAGTCATAAGTGTATAATGTACAGATTACCAGGCAATCTCTAATGCAGTGGAAGCCAAGGATGCTTGTGCAAACAGCCTAACAATCCTTGGCACAGTAACCCCTGTTTCTGCAAGCTGCCTCTATTCCAATTTCCCCTCCAACTCTCCAAGGACATCTTTGGCAAGCGCAGGAGGAGGAAGGAAAGGAGAAAAAATTGATTGTGCAGGCGTGCTTGTGCGGCACCAACTGTAACCGTTCCAGCAGCGGTCTGATCATGAATGACATGCAAGCCGTTCAGAATCAGTGGAGGCAGGTTGAAATTCTAAAGTAGAACTTGCCAGTTTGGTAACACCTGGATGTACCTGAATGCAACAACCTCTCCCCCCTCCTCCCAAGTCATGCTATAACAGGAAACTGTAGTAATCCTGAGGCACAATTTATAAGATACCCATGGAAGGGTGATCTACAGTCAGTCCAAGAATTCAGTGTACGGGTCATCCTCAGCTTACAACCACAATTGGGATCAGAATTTCTGTTGTTAAGCAAATCGCCTGTTTAAGTGGGTCTTGCCCAATTTCACAACCATGAGTGTTAAGCGAATCACTGCAATTGTTAAAATCAATCACATGGCCCTTAAGTGAATCTGATTTCCTTCGCAAATTCTGCTTGTCAGAAGCCAGCTGGAAAGGTCACAAATGATGGACACAGGAACCCAGATGGTGCTGCAACTATTATAAAAAACATATTGGATGCCAAGTGCCTGAATGGTGACCAAATGACTATGGGGATGCTGTGACGGTTGTAAGCATGAATCTTGGCTGTAAGTCACTTTTTACAGTCCTGTTGCAACTTTGAGCATTCGCTAAACAAATGGTTGCAAATTGAGGGCTGCCTGTATAAAATCCTATAGACGAATTCTGCTTTTTTTTTTTCTTTCAGACACAACTCAGGTCATGGACAAATGAAAGTCCAGAACTGGTTTTGAACTAAAATAAAGTTCTCATGTATACCGTATGTGCCCTCAGAATTATAGTTAAAATGGATGAAAATGGCTTATTGCATGTTATTTGTCTCAGAAATTCTTGAAATTTTTGCAAGTGGTAGCTTATTGACCAACAACCCTTGAAAGCCCCTTGAAGAAGAACGAACAAAAGATGGTGTTACGGAAAGACCTAGTTGATTCAAAAGTAGAGAAAGATATACAGGTAGTCCTTGAGTTACGAGTGGAGCCTGCCCATTCCACTCATAACTCAAAAACTTGTAGAGTGAATCTCATACCTCAAACGAGATCATTTCCTTGCTCGTTAAAATGAACATGGCTTGTTAAGTGAACATGAGGTATCTCAGGGTGGACAAGGCCATGGAGGGCCTAGTGATGGAACAGGCCCCTGAGGCTTCCCTGATTCACTAAGATACCCCTCCCTTCCTGCTGCATCGGACTCACCTGGAAAAGATCGTTCTCCATATACAAAATGCTTTATAGATGGCATCTCCCTCCGGCCAGACTTTCCAAAATGTTCCCCGGATTGTCAGCCGATTGTTGGAAGTGTGGTACAGGGATTGGCACATACTATCACTTATGGTGGACATGTCCGGAAGTGGTTAGATATTGGATGAGGATCCAAAAATGGATAGAGGAAATCACAGGGTGTTTAGTTGATCTTAAACCAGAGACGTATCTGCTTGGCTCCAGGCCTGGAAATATTAAGAAGGATATATGGTATTTGGTTTTACATTCCAGGCAGTAGCCTGGAAAAAGCTTCTGGAACCCAGATCGGGCCACGGAGGATGCACAGAAGAATTCCCTGGCCTCCAATCCAGGCAGCAGCGGTCTGCAAAAGGCCTCCGACACCTTGATCCAGCCTCCGCAGGCACGTGGAAGCATCTCCCGGCTTTGGTTCCATTCTGTGTTGCAGAGAATAAAGGCCTAAAATACCATGAGATCATGTGAGATCAGTAGCGTGAGATCTCTCCCCACTGATCTTGTGTGATCTTGCATTACTTTAGGCCTCCATTCTCTGTGAACGCACTGAAGGCCTGGAGTAGCCACGAAAGCGAAGGATCTTGATCTTTGCAGGGTGAGTATTGAAAGCCTGGTGCCTAGGGAGATCCAGGGCAGGGGTGGGGAGGGAAGGAATAAGCAGGGCAAACATTGCAGAGCCACTGCGTTCGCTCGTAAGGGCAAATGAGTGCTGTGGTGGTGCAATATTCGTCATGTTGGAACTTGCTCATAAGCACTAGGGGACGCTCATCATGTAACTTTGAACGCTCGTGACTCGGGGATTACCTGCAATCTCTCCTGATGATATTGGGTATATTAAGAAACAAAATAATTTCTTTAAAGAGGCAGCAAATTCAGAAGCAATGTTATAAAAAACGAACACTGATTTTGTTGGGGCACCATGACTCAGTGGTGAAAGACACAGAGCTTGTCAGCTGGAAAGCTGACAGTCCACATTCGAGACCTGAGCACTGAGCAATGAGGCAAGCTCCCATTACTTTCCCACCTAGCAGAGTCGAAAGCATTCAAACGCTAGTAGATAAATAGGTACCACTTCAGTGGGAAGATAACAGCATTCCCTGAGCCTCAGTGTGTATAGTCATGCATATCGCCTGGACAATGTTGGCTCCCTCAGCTAAGAAACAGGGATGAGCACTGCCCCTTAAAATCAGAAGTGACTAGACAGGGAAACCTTTTAACTTCTACTTTAACACTGATTTCGTCACAGTGCTTAATTTAAATAGTTCCACCTTGTTTTGAAGTTGGTTTATTTGAAACAGTCACAGAACATGAGAAAGTATTAATCAGAACGAAAAGAAAACTTTTATGTTTCTTCCTTGTTGGCTTAGCAGGAAAGGTGAGGGGAATCCAAGAACCCGATATAAAGGTAGATTCATTCAGCTTTGCACTTTTCAAAGTGCCTTGCCCGTTGTCTGTCTCTAACCATCATGGGGACACTGTCTAGTGATAATAGGAATTTTATTCCAACATTTCTGAGGATTGGAATGTTGAAGAAGGATGTTCAACCATAAGATGCTCCTGAGTTCAGCCCTAAAAAGAGCATCATGCAAAGCCGTGGGGAGACTGGTCCATTATTCCTGGGCTAGCAATTTAGAAACCAGACCAATTTTTTGGAATGATGAGCTGAACTGAAGGAGGAAGAAGAGGAAGAAGAAGGAGAAAGGATCATGTTGAATGAAAGGTATGAGTGAAAGAGAGCAAGAATGTGTGTGAAGTGGGATCTGCACATCTGACTTCAACATCGGTGCAGTCCTGGGGTGTAATGTCCAAAGATAGCTGAGAAAAAAGGTGACAAGCTATTTTCCAAAGCACCAGAAGTCAAGATAGTAAACAACAGATGGAAACTAATCAAGGAGAAAAGCAACCTAGAACCGAGGAGAAATTTCCTAACAGTAAGAACAATCAACTGGTGGAACAGCTTGCCTTCAGAAGTTGTGCGTGTTCTATCACTGGAGGCTTTCAAGAAGAGACTGGGCAGCCATTTGTCTGAAATGGTACAGGTAGTCCTCAACTCACAACAATTCATTTAGTGACTGTTTGAAGTTACAATAGCACTGGAAAAAGTGACCTGTGACCAATTTTCACACTTATGATCATTGCAGCATCCCCCTAGTCATGTGATTTATATTTGGACGCTTGATAACTGACTCACAGTTATGATGGTTGCAGTGTCCTGGGGTCATGTGATCACCTTTCTCAACCTTCTAACAAGCAAAGTCAATGAGGAAACCAGATTCATTTAACAACCGTGTTACTAATTTAACAACTGTAGTGATTCAGTTAACAAATGTGGCAAGAAAAGTTGCAAAAACTCACTCAACAAATTTCTCCCTTAGCAATATAAATTTTGGGCTCAGCTGTGGTTGTATGTCAAGGACTACCTGTATAGGGTCTCCTGCCTGAACAGGGGGTTGGACTAGATGATCTCCAACTCTACTATTCTATGTTCTAAATTGCTGTCCACCATTGCTTTAATTAACACAAATCCTTGTTCAGTTGTAAATCACAATCTCATATATTTTCATTCCTGTCAGCCCACCATTTATTTATTTATTTATTTATTTATTTATTTATTTATTTATTTATTTATTTATTTACGGCCAATGTTATCACTACTTAAACTTTGTACAAATAATAACTATGTTGAAGAGCCTAGATATTTTTAACTCAGCAGATCACTGCATACAGCTGAGGAATAATCCACAAGGATGTATGTTGTAATGAGTTTCTTGACATAGATAGCCTTGACATCTCTTTTATATAATAAGAGGGCAGGAAGTTGCCTTATTTAAATTTTCAGTGTACCCCTGGGAGTGCTCATAATAATTTGGGGATCAAGTACATTTTTAAAAAAGCAAAGCAAAGGAAGGCAATAGACCGTATTGGTGGGATGAGACATAAATAGCTGTGGTTTCTCTACAAAAGAATATATAACAGGAAAAGATCAGCTGCTACAGCATTGATGCGTTTTGAGATATGAATGGCAGAAAGGTCCAGTTTTGCTGACAGAAGCCTGAAGATGGAGCTGTTACCCCATAAGTCCAGAATACCTGAATGGCCCTTTTGGCTTCACACCGATAAGAAAGTTGCATTTCAAATGAACGATAAAAAGAATTATGGATGCCTGTATGAGGGAAAGAAGAAAAACTCAATGTGTCAGCCAGCAACCAGCTCTGTGTGAATGACCTTGGAAACTGAAAGACACAAACAAGAACAAAAAACGAAGGTGGATAGCAAATGGGAGAGTGGTAGGAAAAAATATATATATAAAGACTTATTTCTGACATTCTGTCAATGAATTCTACTGAATTCATTGACAACAATGCGGACAGATAGCTTAGCACATGAAAGCATTCAGCTTAATGCAAACCAAGAAGTCTGTGAACTCATCCATGCTTTTAATTTGCTTTATTATCTCCCTCTTTTTAAAACCTCTTAAATATCCGTGAGAGAACATAAAGAACACGTTTTTATGTCTTTTCCCAAGAGACTTTAAATTCCCAGGGTGATAGGACTATTGTGTTGGATGGACCAGAGCGCATATTCCCACTGCTAGAGTCAGCATGTTGTTGACTCTCTTATTCTCTAGCTACAGGAATGTGGTGAAGAGTTCATGAATTACAGGATAAACTCATAATTTAATAATCCACCCGATCATTGAAAAACAAGGATAGAATCCTTTGCTCTTTGTAACATGCTGGGAAATGGACATGGCCTATTTTACCTCATAGGCAAGAAGAGAAGAACTGCTTCAAAGGACTGTGCAGAGAATATGCATTCACAGAGGGAAGATAATCTGAAAAGGCTGGGAGTGATCAAACAGATTCCTTGCTTTCTGGAATCAGGGAAAGCACAGAATAGCAGCGTTGGAAGGAACCTTGGAGGTCTTCTAGTCTAACCCCCTGCTCAAGCAGGAAAGCCTATACCAGGGGTAGGCAACCTCGGCTCTTTTATGACTCATGGACTTCAACTCCCAGAATTCCTGAGTCAGCTATGCTGACTCAGGAATTCTGGGAGTTGAAGTCCATGAGTCATAAAAGAGCCGAGGTTGCCTACCCCTGGCCTATACCATTCCAGACAAGTGGCTTCTCTTCTTAAAAGCCTCCAGTGATGGAGCATTCACATTTTCTAGAAGCAAGTCATTCCACTGATTTTTTGCTAGTTCAAAAAGATTATTTTCTGAAACATGTTTTATAATTCTTTTACCAGGTTCATAATGTTTGAAAGGAAATAAGATGACAACATGGGATCCAGTAATAGTAATATCTTGTCATGATTTCAAAGGACAGTGAATCATTTTCAAAACAATCAATATATAGGAAAGTCTCCATCAAGTTGAGTTTGACTCCTGGTGACTTTATCAGCACATCCATATTGTTTCCTTTACAACAACGCAAAAACATCTTCTTTCAGGACTTTTAATTCTGTTTGCAGCCCTGAAGATTTCCCATCAACTGTGCACAGTGCTAACACCTGCTGAGTAACCAATAATAAAAAACAACAAATGGAACATTCTCCTTCCTTCCTTCCTTCCTTCCTTCCTTCCTTCCTTCCTTCCTTCCTTCCTTCCTTCCTTCCTTCCTTCCTTTGAAATTCCCTGGCTGAGGAATTCTGGGAGTTGAAGTCCACAAGTCATAAAAGGGCCACGTTTGAAGACCCCTGGTCTAGGCCTTTGGTTCGGGCCTATGTCTTACTGTCGGTCATGTGCAATTAGAGTAAGTATCCCTTTATTCTTTGAATAGCACATCATACAATCAGAGCCTTAAAGCGGCCATCTGTGTAGGGAGCTTGAACAGGCTCCCTATTAAACAGGAAGAGGAAGGAGTACATGCCACTACTTCAGCACCCAAAGGAGAGAAAGGATATACAGATAGTATATGACCACAATAGAGCTCAAAATTGCTGTTGCTAAGTGAGACAGTTGTCCCATTTTACAATCTTTCTTGTCACAGTTGTTAAGTGAATCACTGCAGTTATTAAGTTAGTAACATGGTTGTTAAGTGAATCTGGCTTTACCATTGATTTTGTTTGTCAGAAGGTCATAAAAGGTGATCACATGACTCCAGGACACTGCAACCATCCTAAATATGAGTTGGTTGCCAAGCGACTGAATTTTGATCACGTGACCACGGGGATGCCGTAACCGTTATAAGTGTGAAAAACAGAAGTCACTTTTTCAATGCCATTGTAAGGTTGAACAGTCACTAAACAAACTCTTGTAAGTTGAAGCTCACCTGTACATCTAATCAACAAATAAAATATATTAGCAGTAATTCTAAGGGACACCCCCTCCCCTTCCATGTGTTTATCTTCGTACAGAGCACAAGTTTCAATAATATATCGTGAGCTTCTGGCAAGATGCTTCACAATTTGTGCTTGACCCTTTCATGGATTATTATTATTAAATTTATTTGATCCTCATTGCATTTCAAAACAACCCTGGGCAGCTTACATCATTAATTTTAATAACCAGTTTTGGGGCCTGTAAAACCTTGCCATCTTTTTCCTGGTATTCAATCACCCCATTTTTTTTGTCATGCTTATTTAATCGATGTTCAATATTTTCTTTATCAAACTTTGGGCTGTTAATGGAGTATCCCACATGGAAGCACTTTGTAATCATTTTACAACAGCTGCACTGGTTATTAATATGTTTCCAGAGATGATTTACAGTGGTAGTGATTACTTTTCAAGCTCTAAATGACTTTGGGCCATCCTGCCAGCACTGGTAGGGAATAAGCTCCTCTCTGTGTCTCATCGAAGGTTATTTATTTCCCGCAAATATTTTATGATACCCCTCCAGCCATATTTGGTGAATAGTCTACAATAACAGCGAAGCATTTAATATATAAAGCCACAGGAAAAAAATATTAAAAAGTGAAATGGGACAAAAATTATGAAGGCAGCAGATTTTAAACTGCTGCCATGTCCTTGTATGGCACCAAGAGCACGGCGAACAAACCTTGGATGACTTGTTGATGTCACTTCTGTAGCTTTCTACACTGCTTCTACCTACTCTGGCTCATGACCTTCCATAGGCAGAATGGGTGGTAACCACTGAAGCTATTTTGCATGCTGCGTCTTGCACACATGCTGTAGCTCCTTACAACGTGAGCCTTTCTCTCACTTGTGCTGCCGTTTACTTCTCAGGATGTGCTATTGAAAGTAGAATATTTACCAGGATATGGAGAGTAGGCATAGTACCCACAATGCTTCCCTCCAACCCAGAATTGTCCTAGCAAAAGTAGGAACTTTGATCATCCAAATGTGAGCAGAAGCAGAATGCAGGACTCTGGGGTCTTCAAAATCCTGGACTTTTCGGAAGTCCTGGGGGTAGACTTGATACAATGTCATAGTTGTGTAGCTGCTTCTGCACCACCTCTTATTTATATACCAGTGGAATATATAGTAAATGTTGGTTTTTCTCCTTTGAAAATGTCAAATAGTTCTTGATTATACCTACCGGTAAGACTGGAGTACACGATAAGCAATTTCCCCTCTGTTTTGTTTTTTGTTTTTAAAAAACCACAGCTTCATTATTTCATTCAGTTTCTGAAAAGATGTCTAGCCATATGGGCCTTTTTCTCTTTTTCAAATTCAATTCTGCTTATCAAAAAGAAAGAAAGAAAGAAAGAAAGAAAGAAAGAAAGAAAGAAAGAAAGAAAGAAAGAAAGAAAGAAAGAAAGAAAGAAAGAAAGAAAGAAAGAAAGAAAGAAAGAAAGAAAGAAAGAAAGAAAGAAAGAAAGAAAGAAAGAAAGAAAGAAGGAAGGAAGGAAGGAAGGAAGGAAGGAAGGAAGGAAGGAAGAAGAGAGAAAGAAAGAAAGAAAGAAAGAAAGAGAAAGAAAGGAAGGAAGGAAGGAAGGAAGGAGAGAGAGAGAGAGAGAGAGAAAGAAAGAAAGAAAGAAAGAAGAAAGAAAGAAAGAAAGAGAAAGAAAGAAAGAAAGAAAGAAAGAAAGAAAGAAAGAAAGAAAGAAAGAAAGAAAGAAAGAATAGATGATTCCTTATTTGTTTCGACTGCATCCTGAAACAATATTTGGTAACATTAAAAAAAAATCATTCAAGAAAAGACCAAGCTACCTCTAAAATCAAGTGTTCTTTTCCTTTTTCCAAATGTCTATTTAAATAAGAAAAACAACTTTTAACAATAAGAATTTAGTTACAAACCAAGTGTTTTATATACAGAATAACATTTGGTATCTTAGTTTAGTCTAATAACTAGCGTAGTTTAGATCTGGATGTTTAAAAATTCCATGAGTTAACTGCCTGTAAGTTTTTCAACACAGGAAAACTCCAACCAAACAGCAGAAGCATCAGTTTAATCTTTTGTGTTCCACTCCACCTCTGAATAGGCCCTGCATTCCCACTTTTAAGTGGATTAATCGCAAGTGTTTTGATATTTGCGGATCTCTTCAGACTTCAAGATGCTACAAGAATGATCAAAACATTCAACAGTGGTGAGTCTTGAGCTTGCAGATAATAATCGGACAGGGAATGCTTGCCAATTTGGCCAATGCCTTTTCCAACTTCCCCAGGTTTCATGCCTAAAAAAGGCTGAAGAAATTATAATGTATTGGGCCTATTTACTTGAGCTGTTTCCACGTGTCTTTGAATGCTGCTTGAGATTGCTTAATCAGGGAGTCTGTGTAACGGTTACTGGCTGCCCAGACATGCAGTTTCCAGGAAGATCATTGGTTGGCTCTGGGGCGGGAATAGGCTCCTTTAAACCTATTGGCTGCTGCCTAGTGGCCAGCCATATAAGTAGCTGCGTAGAAGCCTTGGTTACTAGTTCAGTTCGTGTTCTACAATAAAGTAATGTTCCTGTTTGAACCCTGTCGTCTCGCCTCCTACTTGCAAGAAACCCAGTACACAGTAGAAACGGTGAACCTTCTGCTCTTCATGTGTTTCGCCACATGTATTTGTGAATGTTTGAGTCATGTTTGGCAGTTTCAGAAGCAGTTTCAAAAGCTACTGCCAAGGAAGAGGCTTGCTATAAAAATGAAATCAAATGCACTGAAAACCCTCAAAACCCTTGTTGAATTCTACCCTGGAAAACCTCTATCGACTTCCCAACAGCTAAACTTGATGCACAGCATTTCTGCATTCGGGTTCTTAATCTTATTGTTCTTAATCGTGATATCATGCTACAGTTATAGGAATGATGGGATGATGCAAGAATGCTCACAAAGAAAAGCACCGGCCAGCCTTTCAAGAACAAAGTAGCCAAACAAAGCTAATATGTAGAGATAATATGTTTCCATGCAAGGATGTCTTGACTTTTGGGGCAGGAGGTTAGGTGAATTCTGCTGGTGAGGTGGATTTTGGTTTGGGAGTTGTTTTAATCAGGCCATTATAGGTTATTGGCAGTGGTGGGCTTCAGCCAGTTCGCACCAGTTTGGCAGAACCGGTAGCTAATTTTTTGTTGCCCCAGCCCACAATGGACTTCTGGAAGCGGCATCGTACACAGAGAACTGGTTGTTCACACATTTGAATCCCACCACTGGGTATAAGTTGCGGTGTGGTTTTAATTTTTGTACCGTATGCTGTCCAGATTCACTGCTGTATGCAGGGCTTTTTTTGTCATAGAACGCCCAGAACAGAGTTCCGGCACCCTTTTTGGATGGAACCTTGTAGGGTAGGCAAGGCGGGTTGTATGACATGTGTGAGTTCCGGCACCTTTTTTTTTTTTAACAAAAAAAAAGCACTGGCTGTATGGCTCTATAAATCAGACCTATAAACAAACAAATTTGCAAACTCCTGGTTACTTCAATCTTAGGTTGCACTTTTGCTTGGAAAACATCTATTAGATTTCAGGAAATCGGTATACATGTGAAATATTTGGTCTTCCTGAAACTTTCAATAATTATTCATTATTATTAACCCATTTGGTGAAAAGTGTGAATTCCCATTAATTGGATCCTGTGATTTAGAAGAACTAGAGCACTTAAAGGGACTACCGGCAGTTCTAAACTTACAACAGTTCATTTAGTGACCATTCAAAGTTACAACGGCGCTGGAAAAAGTGACTTATGAGCATTTTTCACACTTACGACTGTCACAGCTTCCCCATGGTCATGTGATCAAAATTCAGATGATTGTCAACTGGCTCACATTTATGATAATTGCAGGGTCCCAGGATCATGTGATCACCTTTTGTGATCTTTTGTCACCTTCTGACAAAGTCAGTGGGGAAGCCAGATTTACCTTACAACCAAATTTAATAGCTGCAGTGATTCACTTTAACAACGATGGCAAGAAATGTCATCAAATGGGGCACAACTCACTTTAACAACTGTTTCGCTTAGCAACAGAAATTTTGGGCTAACTGGTGGTTGTAAGTCGGGGACTACCTGTATTACAACCTAAAAGAGCAAACAAAAACATGAGGGCTGCTTTTGAAAAATGAAAAGTAGACGCTCTTAAAAAGTAGGAGTCCCAAATGAGAAACTTCCATAGGAGGCTAGATAAAGATAAGCAACTCAAAAGGAAGAAAACAATTGCATAGCTTGAAGGAACAGTTCCACCTATGCCCTCATAGGGATACATCAAGGAGTAAATATCCCACATTAACTAAACCTTCTGCCCCAGAGGACCCTGACATTCAATGGACATACAATGCAACTACTTGATTATATAGAGTTTATAGGTTTCAGATTTTATAGCGGTTGTATAAGTGTTCCATTTACTGCGACTCTAAATATCGATTGTATTGCTTTCACATGAGTTTAATTGCTGGGACTTTTTAGCCTGTTAATTTTGACTGCAGATGGACCATGCCGTAATGGTGGGGATATATTATAAGCATAATTTTATATTGAACAGGAGTAAGTTATCACTAGAGAAAGTAGGATGAGATTTTGAAGCTAAAGCTACATCTCCAAAATTGTTCACCCCTAAACAGTGCATGATAGGGCCCATGGCAAATACACCAACATCAGCATCTCAGCCAGATCCCACCACTATGTTTTAGGAAAAAATGTTAGTTAATTCACTTTCTGTACAGAATATCATCGCTGTTCCTATTTCTAAACACATACACAACATCTATATGCAACTCAAATAGGAGGGATAGCAATAGCACTTAGACTCATATACCACTTCACAGTGTTTTACAGCCCTCTCTAAGCGGTTTATAGAGTCAGCATGTTGCCTCCAACAATCTGGGTCCTCATTTTGCTGACCTTAGAAGGATGAAAGGCTGAGTCAACCTTGAGCTGGTCAGGATCGAACTGCTGGCAGTTGGCAGAATTGGCCTGCAATGCTGCATTCTAACTACTGCACCACCATGGGATAGTGATATTTACTTGGAAAATTAATCTGCACTTTCTTCTCATTCTTTGAATTCACAACTAAAGGTACAGTTGACTCTTTGGAGAAGGCTTAAAGTAATAGTGTTCTTGTCATTAAATTTTTATAGAAAGTGATTGCTGTGCTCTAGGTTCAGTGCTCAGTTTTATGATATTATATATTACAAGGAATACTCTGCAGCAATTCTGCTTAGCACAATGTTTCAAGATATAGTGCGGTCTTTCTTTGACCATCTCTGCTAGCATTTCCCTATGGAAAAAACACGCTACCCTTTGTGACAATGTGAACTATAATGTCTTTGTAGGAATATCTACAGCCATAGACCCCATCAGTGGTGGGATTCAGCCAGTTCGCTAATTTTTTGTTGCCCAGGCCCAGAATGGACTTCTGGAAGCACCATCCACACAGAGCACCAGTTGTTCACATATTTGAATCACACCACTGGACCTCATGTTGTATTTAGCAGGAACATCTGCAGCCAACTATTGGGAGATTATCCCTGTTATTCTTATGTATACAGCTGGTGAGGCTAGTCTTTGACTGATGGCTGAGTCTAGTAAACTGAGGAGTAATGAATGAAAAGCCAAACTCCTTAGTGTTTGGAGTGCTTCGGCTGTTTCTGTTAGAGTGTTGCAGGGTGCGTAATGAATAAACTTGTTCCTGATTTGCATGTCACAATGAATGAGCTACAATATAGAAGGAATCATCTAGATTTCCCAGTTCTGATCATTGGCAGGAAGAAACAAGCTGGATGGATAGGCAGTATATAACAGCACACAATTTGTATCCCATCCTATCAGAAACTTAAAGAAGGCTTATCTTTGAGTGTAAATATGCCAGTGGAATACCCTGATGGTAAATACCATGGTGTTTTTTTTTGGGGGGGGGGTGAGTCAAAAAAGTCAAGATGGTAGCATGCCCATGTAACCTGGCACACAAAAAGGGATAAGGCTTTGATCACTCAGCCATGGCTGCCATTTTGATTCTTTTAGCTCCCTGCAACTGCCTATGGTGAATAAGTCAGATGAAAGAATACATACACTGTACCGTGAATTTATAAAATTGGTGGCTACGTGGTAGGATGGTGATCACAAACTGGTTATTATAAGGAATCCAGAGGAGCCAGATATTCAGATTGGATTCAGTATTTTTACCACCCTATTGAGCCTTTCCCAAGGATCTCGGATAGACAGATGTTGTTCTTTAGTGGTGTTAAAGGTATGGTTGTAGCATGTAAGCTTTCCAAGTAAAGCTGCGTTTTGCAATTGATTGATGGTGATTTTGTCAATGCCAATGGTGTTCAAGTGGTGATTCAGAAGCTTTGGGATTGTATCCAAAGTGCCTATCTCTATTGGTACTATCTTTGCTTTCTTTTGCGATAGTTTTTCTACTTCTATTTATAGACCTACAGTATTTATAGGTGTTCGTATTTTGTAATTTTCTTTTTTTTAAATAATATTTTATTAATTTTCCAATTTTACATTTAAGTATTTAAAAAGCAATGAGGTGGATGGGTTAATCAATAGTTCGATAACATATAAAAATCTTTAGTACAAATCTCAAGTTACAACATCAAATATTTTTTCTCTTTTCCCCTTAACATCTACTGTCTCATATTTAAGCTAATACAGTTCTTATTATATCAACTCAGTAAAAACATTATTATTACATTTATCAATAAATTTTTAGCTTATACATATCTTAATTACTTTTTACATTCAATCTTCATAAACAATCCATATCCTGTTGTTAATTTTTCCCAATTTTTAGTTTCCCATCAATATGCCAATTTAACATTTGATATTTATAATTTTCAGGCTTTAGGTAACCAAAATTTCCCTTATCTCAATTCATAACAGAATCTAATATTCAAAATACACATTTTATCTATTTGAATATAGTCTTGTTCTATTTCCTAAAAGTTATTTATTTCCCACCATATTAAATCATCTACTTAATAATACAACATCCCCTTTAATAAACCAAAACCATTATATATATTGCCTGGGTTAATCAATAGATCAAACATATTCATAATTATTTTTTTCCTTTTAGGTCTAATTTTTAAATATTAATCAGATAAAAAAATTTCAACTAATTTCCAAATATTTTAAATTTTATGTCCAAAATTCCCCTTATCTCAACTTCTCCCTTTAACCCTCTAATTAATAATATGAAATCCCCTCTAATAAATCAAAACCCCAATTTTCTTCAGCCTTATTCTGACTTTCTTCCTTTCCCAACTAGCCTTCCATATCAGTGCTTTTAGATCATCAAATAGATCTCCCTCTATGTTATTTGAAATAAAGGAGACCATTTAGTTGCCATTTTTTGGAAGAACTAGCCCATTTGTATTCATTAAGTAGTCTCCCTATTATTCCAATTCCCCATGATTGCCCTTCCATTCAATCTGTTCTTCTTCTTTCTCAAATTTCTTCTGATTTATATAGAAAGTCTTTTCCATTTTCAGTGTTATCACTCCCTTTTCTGGATTTTCCATTAACTGTATTTCTTGGTCAATTGAGTCCTCTATCTTAATATTTGATTGTTCCACTTCTTCTGTTATCTTCTGCATTGTTAGTTCTTTGGTTGTAGTCAAAGTTTTGGTTTGTGTATCTAAGCTGGCATCTTGTTCTTTTATGTTAGGTCTTATTTTATCACAAGCTGAAAGAATGGTTTCATGTATTGCTTTCAACATGGAAAGGATCTTTTCTTGGTCTTCATCCATATTCTTTTAATAATGTGTTAAATCAGACTTTAAAAATAATTTTATAACTAGTTATTTATAGATAGTCTTTATAGTAGAAGTCGTTTGTCAGGCAAGATTTTATAGTCCAAGGCAGTGCTTTTTTTGTAAAAGAAAAAGGTGCCGGAACTTACACATGTCATACAACCTGCTTTGCCTATCCTACAAGGTTCCATCCAAAAAAGGTGCCGGAACTCTGTTCTGAGCGTTCTATGACAAAAAAAGCCCTGGTACAAGGTATCTCATCATCTCATATAGTAACCAATGTTCCTCAAATAAAGAGGAAGGCAATTCCCCACATATAACTCTGAAAGCCAGTAACGATTTACATTCATAGTTCAAGTAGGCCAGTTATGCCGCCCAGATGTTCTCTTTATAGCTGAGTTTCTCACAGGTGGGGCCAAGGTCAAATGAGT
The DNA here is from genome assembly GCF_964194415.1 of Vipera berus. NCBI lineage: Eukaryota > Metazoa > Chordata > Lepidosauria > Squamata > Viperidae > Vipera > Vipera berus. The sequence goes on from NC_138203.1 coordinate 85,162,541, forward strand.
CTTATCTAAGGTCTGGGCTTCGAGCCAAGTCTCTTTTAAGAAATTACAAGTTGTAATACCATACCAGGCCACAAGATGTCACCAATGCCATTTAAAGTTTTTTAAGTCCAAAATTTTTATAATCCTTTTTCCAATTTTATTTCTTTTTTTGTAGATAAAAGCAAAAGTGTCTAATAAAAATAAGAAAATTTTTGGTCCCCAAGTTTCAGGAACATATATAAATCCAAATTAGATTAAAGTTGTTCTTTTAGTGCTTTAATTCCTCTGGGTAGTCAGTCACCACTATTCTTAGAGGTTGGGATAGAAATTCCCTTCCCTCTCTCCTCACAAGGGGAAAGATACTTTGGGCAGCTTATACAGGAAGAGAAAATAAATAAAGAGAAGATCGGATCTCACCCAGTTTCATCTGCGTTGCTTTCGAAGTGCTTGGTGGTGAGTTTGACTTTGGCTGTCTGCACCCTAGTGATGAGCCATATTACTATGGCCGGTCTTTCCTCCGCCGGTTTGGAGGGCTGCCCCGGATTGAGCGGAAGGGCTGCCACCCTCCCACAATCAAGAGGGGTCCCCTCCTTGCTCATCATCCCTACAGGGTGACTTTTGACCCTTTCCAGGGTCCCCCAGCAGAGTGAAACCGAACGTGGAAGATGGAGCTCGCCTTCCAGCATCCATAGTGGCCATGAGGGCAAACTGGAAGTTGTATTTTGTAATTTTCTTCAGTGCTTTTCTTCTATTCTCCTGTCTTCAGGTACTGCCACATCCAGTATCCAGACTTTTTTGAATATCTTATTGACAATTGTTATATCTGGGGTGTTATGTGGCAGGTGATTTTCTGTCTGAATACCAATGTTGCAGAGTACTTTGGCTTCTTCATCTCTTATTACTTTATTTTGGCCAGAGAGCAGCATAAAATTACAAAACTGTAAAATTTACAGTCAGTAACTAGAACATAAAATGTTAAAAATAATCAAAGTACCAGCACTGCTATCATGGATGCCCACTGTAATTAAATATTTATATTAAGACTAGACAAAAGAAGCAACAAATTATAAAATAAAGCATTATGAATATTAATAGATGTCTTGGATAACAATTAAAAAACGAGCACTGAATGGAAAGTATCTGAGCTGGGGGAAAAAGGAGACAGCTATGATTTTGAAAAATCCAGATGATACTTACATATATTCTTTTCTGTGTAAATTGTGGTTGGGACTTTAGATTTGACAAACTGCAAGAAGAAGAGCTAATGCTCCTACAGGCACCATAATTTCAACTTGATTCAGTATCTAAAGCAAATGTTGTCTTTGGCATGGTGAGGAAAAGTATTGGAAAGTTAAAGCTATTTGATCAACTATATTGGTCATATTTGATCAACTATATTGGTCATATCTTATCTAGAGTGGCCCACATGTTATTATTTTTAAATAAACGTGGAAAAAAGTGCTTGAAGGCAATTAGCCATGCTTCCTAAATAGCATCTCTGAGTTATCAATTTAAGTAAAGTCACTTGGCAAGAGAGTGGTCCAATAAATAGAATGATAAAGAAGTAAATAAACAACTGAAGTATAAATCAGGAATTGAAACTAATGTACATCACTCTTTCCTGGCCTGGTGGCCTCTGATATGTTGGAGTTCTCCAAATTTTTTGCTCCAACAGGAAAGAATGATGGCACATTGACCCGTTCAGAAGAAAAGTTGGGCTTAGTCTACTTAAAGAGTTCTTCTCAATGTTCTGAGAAATGAGAAATGCAGACTGCTTTCATGAGAAAAAAAGGCTGTAGTTGAGCTAAGCATTCAGAACCAAAAAATGTACATGTAGAATTACATGAGAACATAGCCATGTAAAAGATTCAGAATTATCTTCCATACATTAACTGCAAAATATAGAAGTGGCCCCCAGAGTTAGCGGCATGGTGGCTTAGAGGTGAAGATGTCCTCCTCCCACTTGGAAGTTTGAGAGTTCAATCCTAGGCAGTGGCAGAAGTTTCTCTATCAGGGTGCAAAGAGAAAATATCTGCTGTGACCTCTGTGTAGGTGTCAGGAAGGGCATCCAGCCAGTAAACGCTCAGCTCCATTCAGTCACCCTGACTCCCCCCTAAATAAAGGGATTAAAGGCTCATAAAAAGAAAAAAATAGAAATAGCCCCCAGAATGACTTAAGTTATATTCCAAAACAGATCAGAGATTGTGTTACTTTTACATAAATCCAATTTTTTCACCCCACCGCCACCAAAAACATAATTGCCAAAGTGCATTTGTGTGTGTGAAAGTGTGCTTTCATTTTATTCTAAAATCATTTCTAGGACTTGCCATGAATGGAGAGCTGCCAAAGTTATCCTCAGATTTTTAATTATTAATAAAAGATGCATTCCTCAGTAGGAGTTTACATTAATAATAAAGACAAAGGCAGCAAGTAAGTCCCACTAGAAAGCAAACACTTCACTAGTAGTGAATTTTCTCTAGTCAGAAGCCTTCAGTTCAATGCAGTTCATGCCACAGAGAGAAAGCAGAAGGCCTTCAGCAGTTACTAATGAGGTACATCAAAACCCGTAATGCATGTGTTTGGCCTGCATAGATTTTCAGCAAAACTTCTCTTTGAAGGAAGAGAAATTTATCTGATTGGTTATTTCATTCTATAGATCTGTTATTGCTTGGCATGTCTCATTGCAATAGTCCAGGAAAGGCTTCAATGAACACTGATTTTTTTTAAAAGAATGATGGAGCTCTCAGGCTTATGCCATCCAAGACTGGGGCTTTAAGATAATAAATAACCAAGCACTATATGTGCTCAGATCTTTCTTCAGGCACAAAATGAATTAGTGCTTGTCAAGTCTGAGATAAAGCAGCAGTGCAATGTTGGCTGGGATACAGAAATCAAGAGTTGAGCCAGGAGACAGAATTGAGAGACTGAGTTGTAGAAGAGGAAGCCAATAACATGTAGAACCGATCAGAACCAGATTGACCTTGTTTTAAACCAGACAGAAGACCTTCTTATTGAAAAAATACAATGCTCAGACAAGTGCCTAAGGGATCTTCACCTTTAGAAAGGTGAGGCTAGTTATAGCTTCTTGGCTATCCTATGTTACATTGCTTGTTACACTTCAGATTTCAGGCTTCTGTACAGATCCTTTATTCCACTTCCAATAGCAAAATCTTGATGTGGAAATTACATGCTTAATTCAAAATTAATTTAAGATTAATTTTAAATGTGGTTGCCTTTTGCTGTAACCTGGTCTTGAACACTCTCTTATCTTCAAACATCTTCTTGAGTTTTGTTGGTTCATTTATTTAATCACCTTCTCTGTTCTTAAACCCATAAGTCAGCTCCATCAGAGCAATAGTGAAATGCGGAAGATTGGATGGTCTATGGAAGTGAAAAAAAGTCACTGGATCTAGTGGTTAAGGGATCAGGCTAGAAAACAGGAGGTCGGGAGTTCAAGTCCCTCCTTAACCATGAAAGCTGGTTGAGTGACTTTGGAGCAGTCACTTTCTCTCAGTCAACCCACTTCATAGGATTATTTGCATTATTTGTAAAAATAATAAAGGCAAGATACAAATCAAATAAAAAAACAAACTTCCTTCTCCGTTGTCACTATTCTGAGATGCTAGAAGGAAACTGTACCTACAGCAATTGTCTGTCTTATAACCAAAATTTATAACTAAGATAGCATCCTCCAGAGATATAGAGCAGTTGTATTGAACAAGTCAAGCAGGTATTTCTTCAAACAAACGAACAAACAATGCAATAGCTGTCCATATCTGCAAAAGTGGAATACTGACTGTCAAGCATCTGCCCAGAAGTTGGGTCACGTGATGAAAAACTTTACATGGTCCTTTGTAGTGAGTCAATGAAGTGGGAGGCTGGAAGTCTCCAAACCTCTTTCCCAAAAACCCCGTGGGTCTTCATAGCCTGGTCTAATTTGCTCTGTAGTTTGTGCTGTCACCATTCACCCAGAATTTCAGCCAGAAACCGGGTTGACATTCTGGTATCCCAGTCTGGCATGCACACCTATCCTTTCTGAGGAGTAAAACTTCAAAATATAAAAAGTAAATCAATGTATAATGTAATCTTATGGTCTTATAGTGTAGAGATGCAATGCCCAGAGAATCCAGTCTTTGGAAGGTATGCCAATCTCATAGGAGATAAACTAAGCTGAACTTTAAAGGAAATATAAAATGTAACCCCTCCCCTTTCAATTTAAAGTATTAAAATGTAAATGCTCAGTGTTCAAAGAGATAAGTGAGAAAACTGCTAGATTACAGCCAGCCTCTCACAAATCACTTAAAGAAAATCCAAAGGAAAAATATAAAGTTCCAGAAAGAGCATAAGGTGGACCTGCTCTGCTAAAGATGGATTATTCTTTTTCAGATTCTCTGGGAAGATCCTGGAAAGACACATTACAAGAAAAATTTTAAAGAAGAAGAAAGATCTTTTTGCAGTCGGCCAGGAATATGGAATAAAGATTGGGATTGCGAACAGTTCCTTAATTTGTATTAAGAAAAATATAAGACGTAACAGAAATTGTAAACACAGTACAAAGCCCTGCCTAGGCTTTTCATCTATTTTTCCAGAAACAAATGAATTTCCTGAAACAAAAGTTCATTAATCTAGCTACTTTCCCCCAGGTTCCTGGAAATTCTGAGCTGTAATCGTAGACTGTGGATCTATGAGTAGATCCAGAGACTTTCATTAGAGTTTTCCCTTTGTTTTATAAGGACCAACCCTTTTTTATTTTGAGTAGAAAGAGAGGTTGGTGTAATCTGATTCTGTGTGTGCAAATAGCCATATTTCACTTGAGGGGGTATGAATTGTCTCTGACCCTCCTGTCTGCATAAAGGGAAGCATATTGTATCTGATCCTACAGTCTGGCAAGCAAACTATGATTACTCAGCTTTGTAAAAAAAAAGTCTTGTAAAATTACTCTAAATCTCAGAAGAGACTGTACTACAAGTTTTGACTAGCATCTCTGTGGCATTGCATATGCTAATAAAATAATGATAGACTTATAGCAGTATAAGAACTGCAACAGCAAGCGTCTGCATTAGGTCCAGCTCTTCTTAAATGCCCTTATATCAGGGAATGAACATTCATCATTCTCAATGATGGAGCAGCCTAAGTGACCAATTTATTAGGATATATTCATTAACAGTTGGTTGACCTTGGCTGTTCTTGAAAAATACCGGTAAGTTCAGTCCTGGTTACTTCACAAATGGAAGAATAAGAAGAAATACTAAGATTATCAATTAAATATTTGGGGGGGGGGAGAACAGAAAAGGACTTTGGTGAGCAACATCAATATGGTTGCTAAAGGAAGTACATACAGGTACAAGTAGTCCTTGATTTACAACAGTTCACTTAATGACCATGCAAAGTTACAACAGCACTGAAAAAAGTGACTTATGACCCCTTTTCACAGTTACAACCTTTCCAGCATCCCCATGATGTGATCAGAATTCAGATGCTTGGCAACTGGTTTGTATTTATGACCGTTGCTATGTCCGAGGGTCATGTGATCTCCTTTAGAGACCTTCCATTCCATTAATATCTCTTGTTATATATTAGCAAAATAGTCACCTTTGTTGTTTTACAATGTTTAAAAGTGTTTTATCTAATATTTTTATTAGCACTTGTATAACTATGAAAAGAACACTAATTTTGAAAAAATGTTCTTTCCTCAGAAGACCCTGAACCAAGAATCCTGTATTTATTAACTTCGTTTAAACTGCAGTGCCAGTATTTCCACAATACTATGCGTATCATATGCGGTGGCTCAGTGGGTTAGGACGCCGAGCTTGTCGATCAGAAGGTCGGCAGTTTCGCGGGTCGAATCCCGAGTACTGCATAACAGAGTGAGCGCCTGTTACTCGTCCCAGCTTCTGCCAACCTAGCAGTTCAAAAGCACGTAAAAAATGCAAGTAGAAAAATAGGGACCACTACGGTGGGAAGGTAACAGCGTTCTGTGCGCCTTTGGCATCTAGTCATGCCAGCCACATGACCACGGAGACATCCTCGGACAAACGCTGGCTCTTCGGCTTTGAAACGGAGATGAGCACCGGCCCCTAGAGTTGGAAAACGACTAGCACGCATGTGCAGGGGAACCTTTACCTTTACCTTTATGCGTATCATGGGAGCTAAACATTTTACCCTGTTCTACATCTGAATAGACCCCAGGAGCACACTAGGAAATTCAAGGGCATATTGTGCCCTTGAATTTCCTAATATCGTGAGCATCATCTGAAAATGCCTGCTGTGGTGGGTCTGGCTTGCCTACTTAAAATATGTCTACCATTTGGGGCATGGACAATCACAAGGCACTCTTTATTAGAGGGTAATAAAGTGGCAACTTTACTGTCTGCTATATTTTCTAGTCCTCCAAAGGACATTCTAGGAATCCAGTTTTCCTCTCCCTTTTTCCTGGGCAGGTGAGCACAATTCCAGAGGAGGTCAGATGGGGGGCAGAATGCCCATAGCAGTTGTGGTGCAAACCCAACCCTTTAGTTCAAGCTGCCAAGGGGGGAAAGCACGAAATCTGACAAAAGCTAGAAGCTTCTATGGATGCCTATGTCGGCAGCGATACAGAAATTTCTGAGGAATGATTAATACCACACTTAGCCAAGGGTTGACTTAGGAAACCTCAAATTCATGTTCCTAATGCCTCAGAGACAGCCTCCTTGCTGTTGCCAAAGATCAAAAGGTTCTTCAGGAAAATGGCTTTTCACATTCATTCTTTGCCTCTTGTATTCTTTACAAACCCATGCAAAAGCACGATTTCTTTGGGAGTTCAAACAACATAATGTTTCACTTTAAAGGCCAATACGGATTGTGTAGCTCCAGTGAGCTCCTGCAGATGATATAGAACAATCTTCAGGCACTGTGTGTGTGTGTGTGGGGAGAAATGCAGATTTCAATTAACTAAACGAGTCATCAGGACCACTGCCCTCAAAAGTTAACAAAGCAATACCCAAGATGGTTCATTTCCTAAGACATTTCTTAGGCTTAGAGGAGGCCACTTCGTTATTTATTCTGTTAAACCAGAAGGGTGAAAGTGTCAATGCTTTTGGAAAGAGACTAATTTTCAGCAGAAATAGACCACAGAGCAAAGCAATCACTGTACCTGAAGACTAAAAAAAAAAGCCGAAATGAAAACCATGACATGACTGTTACATATTGGCTGGAATTCTGGGACAGAAATTCAGTGAAAATGCATTGTACTAGTTTGGGAAGGCCACGTTAAAGGAACGACTGAGATATTGCCAACGCTGGACCTTACTACAAACAAAACTTGAGATCATACCTTGCCTTCCACACGTTCCGCCTTCCTAGTTCTGTTCCCACACATCTACCTAGAGCAGGGGTAGGCAACCTCGGCTCTTTTATGACTCATGGACTTCAACTCCCAGAATTCCTGAGTCAGCAATTCTGGGAGTTGAAGTCCATGAGTCATAAAAGAGCCGAGGTTGCCTACCCCTGACCTAGAGCAAGTTAGACACTTTCATTGGATATTTTACTAACCACCGAGAGTTTCCCAGATTGGAGGATGATTTGGAGAAAAGGGAGGGTTTCCCTTCAGTTGTGACAATAATGTAATTCTTTTGAAAATAGTTCTGAAACTGGTTTGAACCCATTGTGGCCATGACACAATAGAATCAGGAAGATCCATTGTGAATTTCAGCCTAGGCCCCAGCTCTCCATCCAGGCACCCCAGTAAAACAAGCCTGGAAAAGAAGGTTTGCTACTTGTTGCAGTAACCGAAAGAAGTGTAGGAAGTCAGCATCCCTCCCCCCTCACTAGAGAAGGAAATATTTTGGGGAATATTAAAAAAAGACAGAATATTATATTTCCTCAAAGGAATAATAGAAAAATCTTAGACAGAAACCAACCCCCAGTCTCCTTCCCCCAGGCAGAGGCCAGCTTTTAGAAATGCAGATTTGGGGCCACCTGATCATAAGCAAAATGCCTTTGGCCACAGCCCCAGAGAAAGTTTGAGTTGATGGGATTAGAAAAACAAAGATTCCCAAGGACAGGAATATGACCTTTAGGACAGGGCTTTTCAACCTTTTCACCCATTGTACCACTTATAGGATATGGCAACATCCGAGTACCACCAGTCGCCTAGCAAGGTGTCAAAAACTTGATGACCAAAAAAAAAAAAAAGGAAAAAAGTGATGAAGTACAGGTAGTCCTCAACTTACAACAGTTCGCTTAGTGACTGTTCTAAGTTACAATGGCACTGAAAAAAGTGCCCCCCAAGCCACAGCCGAGCAAGACACCTGCCTGCTCGCCTGGTGGTGCTCTTCCTCCTCTCTGAGGTTTGCATTGTTGTGAGCATTTCTGTTGAGGATTGGCAGCAGGGGTGGGGTAGGGGGGTTGGTTTTTATTTTCCCCCCTCTGCTGGGTGGTTGCAGCAGGTTTTGGTCACTTCACATAACCCTGGGACACTGTGACCATCATAAATATGAATCAGTTGCCAAGCATCTGAATGTAAATCACAAGACCCTGGAGATGCTGCAACATTCCAGCTGATCAGCACTTCTGGGCTCAGCAGAAGCACCAGGATCAGCGTCGAGCTCCAGCTAGTGCCTGGCGCTGATCCTGGCTCTTCTACTGAGCCCTGACAGCCCTGAAGCTCCAGCCATCTCTCGCTCAGGTTGTGTGCAGTGCTGCCACTGGTTCAGCTCATTCCCCTCCCCTGCTACCGCTTTTCTAGGATGGTCGCATACCACCTGCCAGGTGCCAATGTACCACAGGTGGTACCCGTACCACTGGTTAAAAAGGCCTGCTTTAGGACATAATAGGATTAATCTACCGCCATTAGAATACCAAAAGGGCACACTCAAGCTCAGGTCAAAGTACATGGCAGAGGAACAGGAAGAACCTCAAAGACAAAGCCACATGAACAGAAAGAACCTCAAAGACAAACCCCAAAGAAGGTATAAAAGCCTACCTATCCCAACTCCATTTTATCAGCTTTCCCAGAACCACACACTATTGGTTCTGTTCTTCAATATAAACAGAAACATCTTTCCCAAGCAGTCTCCATTTTGTTTATTCCCAGCTTGGATTGGAGCTGAAGATTTTTCTTTCAACAGGGGCTTTCCAGAGGAGGAAGGGTTTGCAAAGACAGGGAAAATAGAAGTGTAAGCTGAGTTGAAGAACTAGCAGGTCTGCCCTTTTTTGCTTCAAAGCCAACTCAGTGATTCAATCCACTAGGACCTACAAAAAAGAAGGGAAGATTGCGAAGAGAGAAAAGGTAAATCAATCCCTTATTGTTTTCATTTTGACAGTTCTATACCACAATAACAATGCACTTAAATGAGCTTAATGAAAGAAAGGAGGATGAGGAGATGGACACATATTTTCAGCTAAGTCTTGCTGGTGAGAACACGTTTTGTGTGTTAAGTTAGGGTACCAGGCTAGAAACCAGGAGACTGAATTTTCGTTCAACTTTAGGCATGAAATGTGATGGGTGATTTTAAGATAGTAACACACACTCAGCCCTGGGAAGAAAAGTTTGCCAAGAAAAACTGCAGGAATTAGTTGCCAGTGGTGAACACAAACTCAAAAGGCTCCCCTCAGTAAAGGTGGCGCACTGTTAGCAGACTCCTTTCTGTTATAGATACCAGCTTAACAGTCACTATGCCTTCACATGTTTTTGAAAAGTACTGTATTAAGTGGGAATTGAGACAAATTGAAGGGAATTCTTCACTGATAAAAAGATTTCCATCTCTGCCCAAAATGGAGCAATGAACAAACTCAGGTGAGTTACAGGGAGTCCTCAGGCCTGGCACTCCACAAGCAATTCCACAAACAGACACATCAACCTACAACCAGCCTACAAACCCCTCAGAATCCAAATCAACCACAAAGCCAACCAGGGACCGCACCGGCCCTCAACCAACCCATGCAAGGCCCCCCCCCACCAGCAGTTCACCTACCAATGACCCTCGCTGAAGTAACCTCCCCATCACAAGATCCATCACAAGATTCTTACTGATGACTCACACTTGACCCATCATAAGACCCATCACAAGAACCTCACTTGACACACCCACACCTGAAGCCCTTATAAACAAAACAACACTGACATCCCGTGCATGCCACTGAAGATTTTAACCTAGCTTGGTGACTAAACGTTCAGAAATCAAGCCACAAGCTTGGAGAACAAACATTCACCTTTACAACTATTCATTTAGTAAAGTTACAACACCACTGAAAAAAGTGACTTATGACCATCTATGACAGTTGCAGTGTCCTGGGGTCATGTGACCCCATTCGAACAAGCGAAGCCAATGGGGAAGCAAGGCCCATTTAACATCCATGTTGCTAACTTAAGAAGTTCAGTGATTCACTTCACAACTGTGGCAAGGAAGGTCGTAAAATGGGACAAAACTCACTTAACAACTTTCTCACTTAGCAATGGAATTGTTGGGCTCAGTTAGGGTCATAAACCAAGGATTACCTGTAGAGCAGGGGTGTCAAACTCACAACGTCACGTGACGTGTCACGACATGTTGTGACTTTTTTGCCATTGCTGGCTATGATGCATCTGGCCCGCGGGCCAGCAGTTTGATACCCCTGCTGTAGAGGCATCTTCTGTTACTAAGGTTTTCTTGTCTATATAATAATTGTGTAAGTGGACGAATATGCTTCTATCTCTTTCTACAATATCTTCACTTGGCTTTTCCCCAGCTTTCTCGGGAAAGAACATATTTTGTATACACAGTAATATTTTAATGGGGCTTTGTATATAGACATATTAGACTTGCCAAGAGTTCCTAGCAGGTGTAATATGCGCACCTGCACACCAGAGATTATGCAAATTGTCCCCAGCCTAGGGACATTTTCCTTTTCAGCTTTAATAGTAAGTTCATAATTGTTTAGGAAACATGTAGAGTATCTTTAGAGGCTTGAAGAGAGACAGGCAGGAGAGAGAAATAGCAGGCAGACACCTCATTTAAGATAGAGCAAATATTTTGCACAGCTATAGACCGAATATACATTGGCTTGGGTCCACAAGTTTATTCCCACTTGAATTCCACAGTGCTTTCAAGCTGAATGGAAAAACAACATCTATACACAAGAAAAGTTCATCTTGACCAATCTTCAGTTAAAAAAAAGAAGTGATTTGAATTCTATGGATACATAACTTTTCTGAACTGAACTGAATTCTTACATTTCTCAAATTTAGATTTGTATAGCATGCAAATGTTTGTTAATTAGACGAATATGAGCTGTGCTTGTATGTAAATTGTATTTTTTTAAAAAAAGTTTTAACAGCTGCAACACAACCAGTAATTCAATAGAGCACAACATTTTGTTTTTCTTTTTCTTTTTTTGTACAACTGATTTAAGATAGAAGATAATTGTACAGATACTCCTTGACTTACAACAGTTTTGTAAGTTTTGTAAGCTTTAGCAAGTATCAGCTACATTGTCAGATTTCTATTGTAAGCCTCTCCCTTCTACCCACAGCCTATTCCCCATCCCTGCAGTCTGAAAGATAATCCATTGCCATTAGCAGAGTATTTTTGAAAACCAAACAAGAGTTATTGCCCGGAAATAAATATTCTGGACTTTTCCCCCATTATTCTCCATCACATCTGCCTCACCAAGGATTTAGAGAAAGAAGTGGGGACTCCCAAGACACACGTTTTTCTACCTGTGGAAGAGATTGTTGCTTTGTAAACATCAAGGCTTGAAAAAAAGATATATATATATTTATTGGCTAAGAACAAAGGGAATGTGAGAGCAGTGCCCTTTTTCATTTTCAATTAGACAGAATCTTTTGCTCATTTCACCTAGTATTTTTTTTAAAAAAAACCTGCCATTCTGGGCCCCAAAGAAACACAGGAATAAAAACACCAAGTTCAGACTCTGAGAAAATCTTTCAAGAGGCACGACAACCCTACATGGCAAATAGAACAAGGGGGTGGATAGCGCCTTATTCCTGCTCATCTTGTGTGCAAAGAGATTTTTGTCACCCAAATGGGTGAGCCAAAGAACCATCCATTTCCCTTCCCCCCATTAGTGTTGTCAGATGACTCCAACATTGCCTAATTAGTAAGTGGTATATACTGTATATGGGACGCGGTGGCTCAGTGGGTTAGGACGCTGAGCTTGTCGATCAGAAGGTCGGCAGTTTGGCGGGTCGAATCCCGAGCGCCGCGTAACAGAGTGAGCGCCTGTTACTCGTCCCAGCTTCTGCCAACCTAGCAGTTCGAAAGCACGTAAAAATGAAAGTAGAAAAATAGGGACCACTACAGTGGGAAGGTAACAGCGTTCCGTGCGCCTTTGGCGTCTAGTCATGCCGGCCACATGACCACGGAGACGTCCTCGGACAAGCCCTGGCTCTTCGGCTTTGAAACGGAGATGAGCACCGGCCCCTAGAGTCGGAAACGACTAGCACACATGTGCAGGGGAACCTTTACCTTTACCTTTACCTATATACTGTATAATCCTGTCTAGATTTAAGAAGCTGGAATATGGCAGCTCAATTCACAAGATGTATCAAGAAATCCCAATAACAAGATTAAGTGTTGTCTCTTATTATGCCTTCTCAACAAATAGCAGCCACCTGTATTTTTTCTGATGATGGAGAATACTCACAACCATCAGACCTAGTAATTACAGTATATATATTTTTCCCCAATTAATTGGTCTCTGTATGCTACCTTGAGCTCCTGGAAGAAAGATGGCGTGTGAACTGAACAAAGCAATCTTACTTTTAATTTCTGCTGTTTATTTTGGTAGGATTTATTTCATTCTCTAATCCAACTATTCCCTTGCCTTTTGCTGTATGAGGTTGTGCAACTCAGATGTGATAGTGAAGGCAGGTGGGTGCATAGAGAAGCCATCAATTTCATCCTAAAAACATCCTAATTAACTACAACTCATTCCTGACAGCTCCCTAATCCAGAAGGTACTTAGAAACCTTTTTTTTAAAAAAAATATCATTGTAATTTAAATAAAGCCACTTAAAATTCTTTCCCAATGTGAATCTCATCTTTATGTAAAATGGGTAAGAGGCCTATTATATTCAATTATACCTCAGATCTAGAATCTGAGAAGGACTGAAACTGCAAGGTTTCTAATACTAGTAAGTGCAATAAAAGCATTGTGATTTGTAAACAGGAAAATAACCAGTAATGGGATCCTGCACTGCCACCAAATATTGGAATTCAGACTTGTTTCCTTGTAGCTGCTGAATCTAGAGTCAACCTTATCTCATTTTACTTTATACTTACTGCTTTCTTTGATTTGAGCCCAGACACAAGGCAAAGGCCTAGCTTGCAATTAATCTCACAGCTAGTGTAAAGCAGTAAATTGAATTTTGCACATCTAACCATGGGGCCTTATAAAAAACACATTTTAAACCTCCATTGCATTCTACAGTAGATTAAGTTACAGGTCACTGTGCATCATTCAGTGAATTGTGCAGGAAATAAGAAATGAACCAGGGAATGCATCTTTCTGAATAGAGGTTTGCAAATATTTCCTAAAATCCACTTTCTCTGCTGTGTTCCATAGGTAAGGAGTCATTCTGGACTGAGTCCAAACTGAGTCAGAGTTCTTAATTGTATTTTCAATCCATGGGAGGTAATTTCAGTTATGATTAATGTGACTGTGGACACTTTTAGCATAATCCCATGCATTTCTTTTTGATGTAAGCCCAATTAATTTTCATACCAGAGAGGTTTACAACTTTAACAGAAGTTTCCAATGTGCCAAATGTATTAAATTTTCATCCAATTGTGTTTAACTAAAATTTCCCAGTGACAAATCAATCAGAAAACAGTTGCCTTGGTCACAAAAAGTGCAGGTAAATGGACTGATGGTGTTATTTAGCCTAGCTGGTGGGGGAATTCTGGGAGTTGAGGTCCACCCATCTTCAAGCTGCTGTGGTTGGGAAACACTGCCAAAGTGGATTACAAGGGAGAAGAAGGAAGCTTTGTTGTTTTCTTTCAGTGATGAAACTCAATATCATTGGATTCCAGTTGCCAATGGTAGTAGAAAAAAAACAATACTTTGCAGCAGATCTCCTGAAAGGTAAGGGGATTAAACTTTCATAGGATTACTGTCACTGCACGTTTTTTTTGTTCATCAGAAAAGTTCATTTCTAACTGTACATTTCCCCTGCTCTCTACACCTGTGGTGATAGCTTATCTGGTAACCATAGTGAATCCCATATGTTATGGTTTCAGACTGTTTTGTGCGCATGCCTAGAAAAAGTTTCTCACAGTTATTCTTTTATTGTCCTTCACTTTGCTGTTACTGTCTGTTATGTTAGGATGTAGTCAGCTAGCTCTCTTTATAATATATATTTAGTTTTTGTAATTAAAAGGTATTTAGTAAGATTATGCGTCGTGTTTTATTTCCTTCCTTCATGCACATCATGCATCCCTCTGAAGCACGGTCCTTTGCCCTCTACTAAGGTGATTTATACCTTGACAATTACCCGATAACCAGAAGAAGGAAGACATATCCTTCTTTTTGTCTTCTCTGTCTGGCAAATATTGTCTGGCTATTTGAGTATCTTTTTGTTGTTATTATTATTTTGGACTGTTTTCACAAAAGTATTCATTAAGTCTTCATGAATCGGGACCTTGTAACCTGTCTGCTTCTTTCTTTCCCTGTCTATCCACAGCTTAGATTTGCATTATTTATTTCCCAATTCCAGCAATTGGCTGCAGTTCAGCCCCTTCAAACCTATGTTCACTATAGTCTGTAGACCCCATGACTCATCATAGGTTTCTTTGACAAAATTTGACAAGCCCATCACCCTTAATTCTATTTTATTGCTAGTATATATTCTTGAAAATAAAGATTTATTGGAGAAATATTACAGTTGAAAAACCAGTCCTTCTAATGTCCCAAAGGTGCTTTTTCAAGAGGCAACTGGGCTTTCTTTGCTTTTCCTTGAAGACGGTTCAATTCAAAAAATGGAAAGAGGGGCACGTAACTAAGGCTGATTATCAGCAGACAACCAGAACATGCAAAGATGAAATCAGGAAAGCAAAGGCTCAGAACGAACAGAGACTAGCAACAGAAATGAAGGACAATAAAAAAAGTTTCTTCCAACATATTAACAACAAGAAAAAAGTCAAGGAAACTGTAGGTCCACTAAAGAGAGAAGATGGTAAGGAAATAACAGGCAACAGGGAGAAAGCAGAGCTGCTTAACTCATACTTTGCATTAGTCTTCACATAAAAAGAAACTATAGCCCAACATATTAAAAAAAACCACTGCAAAAGACATCCTAGAAACAAAAATTAAAATAAGCAAGAAAATGGTAAGAGAACACCTATCCGACTTTGACGAATATAAATCACCGGGATCTAACAGATTACATCTCAGAGTTCTGAAAGAGCTGGCAGATGTTATCTCAGAACCACTGCACCATATCTTTCATGAATCCTGGAGCATCGGGGAAGTACCTGAGGACTGGAAAAGACCTGATGTGGTTCCCATCTTCAAGAAAGGGAAAAAAATGGACCCAGGAAACTACAGACCAATCAGATTAACATCAATACTTGGGAAGATCCTAGAAAAGATAATAAAAAAAACCAAAAACAGATCTGTGAACAACTAGAAGCAAACAAAGTCATAACTAGTAGCCAGCACGGGTTTGCTAAAAACAGATCGTGCCAAACCAATCTTATTTCATTCTTCGATAAAGTGACTAAACTAGTAGACCACTGAAATGCTGTGGACATAGTATACTTAGATTTCAGTAAGGCATTTGATAAATTAGACTACAACCTACTCCTTGGTAAGCTAGAAAAAGGTGGGATAGACAACATCACCACCAGATGGATCTGTAGCTGACTAGCAAACCGTACCCAATGAATAGTCCTCAATGGCACTACATCCACATGGAGAGAAGCAAGCAGTGGGGTACCACAAGGTTCCATCTTAGCCCCAGTACTCTTCAACATTTTCATAAATGACTTAGATGAGGGAATTGAAGGGGAACTCATCAAATTTGCAGATGACACCAAACTGACAGGAGTAGCCAACACCCCAGAATACAAACTCAGGATCCAAAAAAATATAGACAAACTTGAACAATGGGCCCTATCCAACAAAATGAGTTTTAACGTGGAGAAAAGCAAAGTTTTACATTTAGGCAGGAGAAATCAAAGATACAAGTACAGATTGGGTGAGACCTGGCTTAAAAACAATCACTGTGAGAGGGACCTTGGAGTCCTAGTGGACGATCATTTGACTATCAGCCAGCAGTGTGCAGCAGCAACCCAAAAAGCTAATATAATCCTGGGTTGTATAAACAGAGGCATAGAATCAAGATCACGCGAAATATTAGTATCGCTTTATAAAACCCTAGTAAGACCACACCTGGAATACTGCAGCCAATTTTGGTCACCATATCACAAAAACGATGTTGAGAATTTGGAAAAAATTCAGAGAAGAGCAACTAAGATGATCAAAGGCCTGGAGACTAAAACATACGAAGAATGGCTGCGGGACTTGGCTAGTCTACAGAAAAGAAGAAATAGGGGAGACATGATAGCAGTATTCCAGTATCTGAGGGGCTGCCACAAGGAAGAGGGGGTCACATTGTTCACCAGAGCACCAGAGGGCAGGACAAGAAATAATGGTTGGAAACTGATCAAAGAGAGAAGCAATCTGGAATTAAGGAGAAACTTTCTGACAGTGAGGATAATCAACCAGTGGAACAGCTTGCCTCCAGAAATGGTGGGTGCTCCGTCACCTGCCTGAGATGGTACAGGTTGTCCTGCTTGGGCAGGGGGCTGGACTAGAAGACCTCCAAGGTACCTTCCAGCACTACTCTAGTCTATATTATCAAAAAAGCATCAACATTCCTTAAATGGGAATAAAAGAAGGCCAAATATTTGGAACAGCAGTCCAAAAGCCTTGAACTTTTGCATCAATGATCCAGCAACCATAAAGTGGACCAGTTCTCACTTCTGAAATTTAACCAATTTCCCAGTCTTCCACCGTGCCCATACCTGTGGGGAAATCTTAGATCAGTGCTTCAGGTGGTCTAAAATATTTCTCTTCCATGATTTGTCATGCAAGAGATTCTTTGGGGACAAAATTGTGACAGTAAGGATAGGAAAAAGTGCTGTTCCCTGCCTCCTGGGCATGCCTGACAGAATATTAGGTGGGTTTTTTTGTTTTTATTTTTTTTAAGAATCCAGCACTGGGATTCTCTAAGGAATGGATGAATATTATCCTGTTATTTGTGTTAAAGTGGATTTCTTGAGGCAGGAAAAATTCCTTGCAGGCCACATTCTCAGGATGTTCACAAATGCCATCAACTTAATGGGCAATGCCACAAGCTGCTCTAATCACATAATTCTTCCTTGGATGAAAAAGGATGTTTTTCACAAATTTCTAGCACAAAGAATCTTAGCATGAAGAGCATTCATCGTTATCGCTCACCCCTTGCTGGCAGTTTCAAAATGAGTTATTTCCCCCCTTGCACTGGCAAAGGTGCAGCAATTACAACAATCCCGAATAACTATTTTATTAAAGCCACAAGTAATTAGGCTTACATTATTTCCAAGTAAATGTACTTTCCTTTATCTTGTCATGTGGATTTATACCTTGAAAAAGTAGATAAAAGTACCCCAAGATGCCTTTGGATTTCCCAGGACATAGTCCCGTGATTTAAGTTTGCCAGATTTATTTGTATTCATATATCGTGGTCCAACCTCCTGCTCAAGCATGAAACCTATACCATTTTAGACAAATGGTTGTCCAATCTCTTCTTAAAAACCTCCAGTGTTGGAGCACCCACCACTTCTGGAGGCCACGAATGAAATAAAATACATACAATGGTAAAGAGGAAACCAATATTGACCTATGGACTCATGTTTTTGGTCAACTGAGATGTTCATGTAACAATGTTTAGTAAGATAGAGAAGATATAGACTAGGTTGTTAATACACAAATATAGGTCTGTGGGATTTATTTTAGGAATTTCATTTCCATATGAACCTACAAATCATAGCTGAGTCATTCCAAGAATATTATGTTCACACAGAGCGTGGTCATCATCTGTACAGAGTCTACATTTTTAAAAAACAATTTGCTAGGTGCCTGGTTATATGGATGTTGCACAAAAAATTGTCTCTGCCTATTATTTATAACCCATCCTATACAGTGGTGGGATTCAAATAAGTGAACAACTGGTTCTCTGTGTGGATGCCACTTCCGGAAGTCCATTCTGAGCCTGAGCAACAAAAAATTAGCTACTGATTCTGCTGAACTGGTACGAACCAGCTGAATTCCGCCACTGATCCTATACCAATGAATCTCAGGGCAAACAATGCAAAAACCAGAAATAGGACAACAACAATAAAAACCTGGCCATATCAACACAATAGACCTCCCCACCTTCAGGGAAATGTAAATTGAAGGTTGGCTAAGACCACACTCCGGAGTTTGAATGAAAACTTCACTTGCATCCTATATGTTGTTCTTGGGAAAAGGAGCATTTCACAACCTTGAGCATCACAACCAAGAACTCTGTCGTTCATTTCTATTACGTATATATGTTGCTCCCCTCAGAAGATACAAAGAGAGGAGCATCTGCAGGTCCTTGCCACTTTTGTCACAGTGATGAAATCTGTGTTATATCAGAAGCTCCACCTCTCTGGAGCATGTGTCACAATATCACAATGTTCCTTTTATCTTTGTGATCTCCTTTGTGATCCCCACAATGGACACTGCTGCACAGAGCAATGTCTTCTTGGCAGACCTTAATATTCAATGAGATATTACAAACTGTGATGTTTCCTCAAAAACACCAACCTTCCCGAACCACACAGGAATTTAAATGCCTTCACTAACAAATTAAATTCAGACTTCTGTTGGAAGCCAGTGTTGTTATTTAGCAATATTGCCACATGCTTTTGAAATAATGTTTCTGACAACAATTTGGCCAATATATTCTATAGCAGGGCTGTGTATCGCTACAGCTTTGAGGGCAAAAGGTTCTGTGGAACCCATAGCACAGGACTGTAGCACTTTGTCTGTGAGTTGGTGAAGAGGCTGTATCTTTTCTGTCCATTTCTTTATTTGTTTTATTTGTTTTTTATTTTATTAAATTTATCGACCACCCGTCTTACCGCAAGGTAACTGTGGGTGGTTTACAATGTTAAAAAGATAACATTTTACAAAAGCTATACAGAATAGTAGTTAAATAATAAAAAAGACAAAATGTACAACCTTAACTAAAAGATGGGGAAGAAGGAAAACAAAGGGGGAAGGTGGGATATGTTAGTAGTCTATCAACCACACCCAATGTAGAGACCCCACCCCTTAATTGGAGCTCCAACCCGGCTGGCAGAGCCTGGTCTTTAAGCTCTTTGCAGAACATCAGGAGGGTTAGAGCCAACCTTACTCCTTGGGGCAAGATGCTCCAAAGGGCAGGAGCAAAGGCTCTTCTCCTGAACCACCCACCCCCTGGAATACCCTGGCTGATGTGGCCTTCAGCATGCCTCCTTTGCTCGCATGGAAGGGCTAGGCCAGTGGGATGAGACAATCCTGCAAATAGCCTGAACCCATGCCATGAAGGGCTTTAAAGGTAATTGCCAACATCTTGACTTGCACCCAGAAACAAAACAGCAGCCAGTGCAGCTTGCAATTGTACATCTGCCATCCGTAGTTGCCATCCCACGCTAAGAAAAGACAAGGAATTGTAGTCAGGTGCTGTATTTCTGGCCTGGTGGTATTCCAAAGTATGTTTTGCCTTCAGATTTGATATGTGTGTTCTGAACAAGCTGCAGCTGCCACGTGATCTTCAAGAGAAGACCCATATTGAAGACAGTACTTATAATCAGGACTGACAATACCAGTAGATGGATTATTGGACTGATTCTCTCTGCCCAGGAGTGTTTGCAGTAGAATTTGCCACTCTGTGTGGCTCAGACAATTTGAACCTCCAATTACAAAAATGAATGCAGGAATGTTCCCAAGTTTTGTATCTGTATTGTCAGAGGAAAGAGAATCCCATCTAGGATAGAATACATAGCAAAATCCTTGTCCTGGGTGTTATGTACTGGGCTTTTGGAATATCACCATGTGTGTTGCTGGTTCTCCAGCAACTCAGACAGGATGTCTCCGGTCCTGCAATTGGTCAACTTTGGGCGGCAAGCATGGCTTCAATCCGATTGGTTAATACCATAGGGCCTGGCTATATATTGAAGCAGGGTGAATCCAATCTCTCAGTACAGTTTCTGCTTAAATAAAGTATGAGTTTGTCTGTACTCATCTGCGTGTCTTCGTTCCTGCTCATCAGAGCCCACGACATAATAGTGGCAACGAGGGTGGGATCCTGCTTCACCGCCTGAGGGCTGAAGTCACGAGGGGACGGCATTACTCACTGGAGGGAAGAGGCATATTCCCCCCCTCTCTCTAGCCGGCTAGTAAACTACACTAGTGGCTGCATGCTCAGAGGACACGTTCCCTGAGTCTAGAAGCAGGATCCATCAGCAGCGCAGGAATTGTGGAAAGATGCCAAAGGTCGGCAAACTCAGAGAGTTCGATATTAAACATCCAGAAGATTGGCTGTCTTACCTCTCACAAGTAGAGAATTACCTACGAGCTAACCAGATAGCAGAGGAGGGCCTAAAAGCTGCAACGTTGCTGTGCATGTGTGGGCCCGCGACTTTTGATCTAGCAGAAAACCTCTTCGCGCCAATGCCCATCGAAGCAGTATCGTTTGCTGACCTTAAGAAGCTGACCAGGCATTTCCAGCCAAAAATGTCAGAGATGGCATGGCGTTTTAAATTCGACCAACGAGTACAGCTTCCTGGTGAGACAGCATCCGAGTTTATTGCAGGCCTAAGACAGGCCGCACGTCTCTGCAAATTTTCGAATTTAGAGGAGCGTCTGAGAGACTGACTTGTCTGCGGACTGAGAGACAGAACCCTGCAGCAGAGATTGTTTGCCAGACCAAATCTCACATTCGCCGAAGCACAAGATGAGGTCATGGCTGACGAAGCAGCCAGAGGTGCAGTACAAACAGTACAGCCCACCAAATCTCCAAAGACAGAAGATTCCGTACACCATGAGGTCGCCATATGTGGCGGAGAATCATCATCAGAAGAAGAACTCAAAATAAACAAGCTCCAGAGACAGCCAAGCGCGCAAAACCACAGCAATCAGCAAAGAGAAAACAATTACAAGGTAGTTCTCTTACCTAGATGTAAGGGGTGCGGAGGCAACCACTCCCGTGCAAATTGCAGATTCCGTTCGGCCACATGTAGAGCTTGCGGAAGGACCAGGCACATCGCAGTAGTGTGCAGAGCTCGCCAGAGAGACAGGCCACCCAAGCACCAGTCGGAGGAACCGACTAGGAAAGGTACTGGGGCCCTGGGTACAGTCAGTGTGGGGTTCTTCAAGAGCCGGAAAAGCGTTTGTCGCACCGGGGCTCATCGTCCCCTTAAGCCTAAACTTAAGCTCTCGGTAGAGCTGCAAGGAATTCCATGCAAAATGGAATTGGACTCTGGCTCGGGGGTCTCAATTATTTCACAGGACACATTCAACCTTGTGTCCAGATGCAGCAACCAATGGGCTAAACTAAGACCGTCAGATATTATTTTAACAGATTTTCAGAATGCTCGGGTTAAAGTTAATGGTGAAGCCACCTTATTGGTGAAATTTAAAGGGTTTTTGGGGCACCTGGATGTCATAGTAGTAGAGGGCCCAAGAACAAGTCTTATAGGACTTGATTGGTTTGAGGCTTTGGGCATTCAAATAACAGGCATTAACCGGACACAGACAGCAGACCTCAAGGCTGTTTGTGAGGAATTTGTGGATGTTTTTGAGTCAAAACTAGGAACTTATACTGGGTCACCCATTTCCTTTAAATTAGATCCTAACGTTGTTCTGATAAGGGTCAAGCCTCGCAGAGTTCCTTTTGCCTTAAAACACAAAATCGATCCTGAAATCAATAAGTTAGTACAGCAGGGTGTATTGCAGCCTGTTGATGGGGGGAGAGTGGGAAACTCCTATTGTCACCCCACTAAAGCCCAATGGGGAGGTTCGCATTTGCACAGACTACAAATGCATGTTAAATAAATCCTTAAATCAACATGCATACCCTGTTCCGATAGTCAGCCATATTCTGGCCTCTTTGCAAGGGGGAACCATTTTTGCTAAACTTGATTTAGCGCAGGCGTATCAGCAGCTGCCGGTAGACAAGGCCACAGCCGCAGCTCAAACAATAGTGACTCATAGAGGGACATTCAAAGTCAAATGCTTGCAGTTTGGAGTTAGCGTTGCACGGGGCATTTTCCAAGGGATTATGGAATGCACACTTAAAGGAATTCAGGGTGTCTGTCCTTATTTTGATGATGTTCTCATTGCCGGAGAATCCACAGAAGTATTGGCCAACAGGCTTAGAGCTGTGTTACAAAGGCTTCGTGATGCGGGCCTCAAGTTAAAGAAAAACAAATGTAGTATTGGGGTTTCTTCAACGGAATTCTTAGGTTTCTGTATCGATGCTAGTGGAATTCACCCCGCTGAGTCAAAAGTTAAGACCATCAAAATGGCTCCTAGGCCAAAATCAAAAGCAGAGCTGCAAGTATTTTTGGGCCTCCTGAATTTTTATCACACATTTCTACCTCATAAGGCTGCAATAGCTGAGCCCCTCCACAGACTACTTGTTAAAAAAGCCCCTTGGAAGTGGACTGAATTACATGAAAAAAGTTTTCAGGATCTAAAGGCCCTTCTTTCAGAAAAGTCCACTGTAACTCATTACATTGAGTCTAAACCCATATGTTTTGCATGTGATGCATCTCCCTACGGGGTGGGGGCAGTCTTAAGCCACATAGAGAAGAATGGGAAACAAGTTCCTATTGCATTCTATTCTAGAACTTTATCTGCTGCTGAGCGTAATTATGCACAAATTGATAAAGAAGCCTTAGCCATAGTGGCTGGAGTAAAAAAATTTCATGATTATTTATATGGCAGGGATTTCACTGTCTTCACTGACCACAAACCCCTTTTGGGCCTATTCACCACAGATAAGCAAACTCCCCACATACTATCTCCAAGAATGCTGAGATGGTCTATATTTTTGGCTGCATACAAATTTAAGTTAGTTCACAAACCTGGGAAGGAAATGGGCCATGCAGATGGCCTCAGCAGACTACCACTGCCACTAATGGATCCTGATCCAGCTCCTGCTGCTAAAATATTGTCTATTCAGGATTTGCCTGAGTTTCCCCTCCATGCTGGGGATATTGCTGCTGAGACTGCTACAGATAAAATTCTGAGCAGAGTATTGTCATGGGTACACACGGGCTGGTTGGAAAAAAGTCCAGGCCCTAATTTCCAAAGTTATTTTGTCAGAAGACATGAATTGTCTACACATAAGGGCTGCATATTATGGGGCTACAGAGTCATTATCCCCACATCATTGAGGGACAGAGTCTTACATTCCTTACATGAAGGCCATCCAGGCATTGTATGGATGAAAGCCATACAAGCTACAAGCTACCTTTGGTGGCCTGGCCTGGACAAGGCTGTAGAGGATCAAGTCCATGGTTGCTATACCTGTCAGAGGTCTAGGGCTGAAATGTCTCAGGCCCCAGTTCATAGGTGGGAAGAAACACATACCCCCTGGTCTAGGGTTCATATAGACTATGCTGGGCCTTTTCAAGGACAGCTTTTTATGGTAGTAGTGGATAGCCACTCAAAATGGCTGGAAGTAGTTCCAGTCCCTAATATGACTACTGCTAAGACCATCCAGGTGCTGAAAAAACTCTTTGCAACATATGGGTTGCCTGATGTTTTGGTTTCTGATAATGGGGCTCAATTCACTGCTGCTGAGTTTCAGGCTTTTCTCAGAGCTAACCTCATCAGACACGCTACGTCTGCACCATTTCACCCCTCTACGAATGGACAAGCTGAACGCATGGTGAGGATAACAAAGGAGGCGCTCAAGCGCATCATCACAGGTGACTGGCATCATAGACTGGCAGATTTCTTGCTCTGTCAACACACTACACCCTGCACAGCTACAGGAAAAAGTCCTGCTGAGCTTCGTTCCTGGTCAGGTGATCAAAGAATCCAGACCCCTATCTTATAAAGTGGTGTTGGAGCGAGGGCGACTGGTCAGAAGACATATTGACCAACTTAGGAAAAGATTCCCAGAACGGTCACTACGTGAGGACTATGGCACAAGTCCCTCCTGAGGTCCTCAAGCTGGCATCCAAGCCAGATTACACCAGTACCACCAGGGTTTTCCTTCCTCAGTGGAACTTGATCCAGAAGAGGAACATGGCAGCTCAGAAGATGGAACCCCTGACCAGGCAAACCAGCCAAATCTCAGCAACCATTGTGCCTACTCTGCTAGACAGTCAGACCCTGGGGTGGGCCCACCTGGAGAGGCCAGCCAGAGCAATTCAACTCCCCTGGACACAGGAGCACCAGGGGACATGGGTCTACCCAGCCTACCGGGTAAGCTGGTAGACCACAAAGTGACTGGAACCCCAAGGTGTTCATCCAGACCACATAAACCCCCAGCATATCTTACAGACTGTGGTGTAAAATAAAATGATGTGTAATGTATAACACTGTATCGCTGTTTTATCTCTTTGTAGTTTATTGCATTGACAAGCTATTCTTTAATCTCTTTGTAGTCCACTCTACAAGGAACGTCTGTAAAGGTCGCGTGATATCATTCTAATTATCTTGGAAAAACAAAACATTACAATTATTATTGTTATTTATTATTATACTATTTTGGTTGTTGGGAGTGATTAATAAGACTTGACTATTGTCAAGGGTATTATAGTCTGATCTTAGGAGGGAGGGGTGTTATGTACTGGGCTTTTGGATTATCACCACGTGCATTGCTGGAGAACTAACGGTTGACTCCAATCTCTCAGTACAGTTTCTGCTTAAATAAAGTATGAGTTTGTCTGTACTCATCTGCGTGTCCTCGTTCCTGTTCATCAGAGCCCACGACATAATACTGGGGACCATCAATTGATAAAGCAGGATCCAATCTGAGTCAGTCACTGGGACAAAAGTTTTAATCTTCCACGTTTTTGGACTCATGCAGGAGCCCATCCTCAGGGAACTTCTTTCTCACCAGAATCTGGAGAGGATTCTGGAGCAACATTATCCTGGGATACGTATATTTGCCTTCATTTGTAATGGATAATGAAGGGCTGTCTGCTAAAACAAAGCAAGGTTATGGCATACACTTGAAAGAAAATTGGGAAGCCTGTATTTGTGGTGTCTGTCTGGTAAGAACAAAGAGTGTTTATTCACAAAGAATATGGAAGTGTAACATTCTAGGTGATTAGACCACTGATAACAGTAACGAAGAGATAGACATCCTGCATACCTCATCTAGAAGTTAGACATAGTGATGGCCTAGAGCAAATAGAATGTGTCTTAGATAATGCCTGGAGCATTCATTAGCCAAGGCTTAGGAATAGGGATGGCTAAAGACCAATAGAACAAATTATTAGATTATTACTAAAATGTTTACTAACTAGATGATATTTCTTATATAGCCCGCCTTGTCCCGCCTTCTGCTTTAGTGAAATTGTATAAAACTCTCTTAATCCTTTGTTCTGGGTCCTGGCATTTTGCTGGCTGGGACCCATTTTGCTGAAGTGCTTCAATAAAAGGAAACAAAGCCTGCACTTTGTGTCTGGTGTTCTTCATCGGCTCTTCATCAGACCCAAATTTGGGACAAGAATAAAGCCTATATTTTATTGGCTTCAATTTATTGGTGCTAATTTAGCTTGCTGTACTACCCAAGCAGGTCTACCAATTCAATGGCCTACCTGGTTCTAATACAGGTAGTCCTCAACTTACAACAGTTTGTTTAGTGATAGTTCAAAGTTACAATGGCCCTGAAAAATGTGACTTATTACCGTTTTTCACAGTTATGATCTTTGCAGCATTTCCATGATCATGTGGTCAAAATTCAGATGCTTGGCAACTGGTTCGTATTTATGACCATTGCTGTATCCCAAGATCATGTGATTGCCTTTTGTGACCTTGTCACAAGCAAAGTCAATAGGAGAGCCAGATACATTTAACAACCGGGTTACTAACGTATCAGTTACAGTGATTCACTAAAAACAACTGGGACAAGAAAAGTTGTAAAATGGAGCAAAACTCACTTAAGAAATATCTCACTTAACAGCAGAAATTTTGGGCTCAGTTGGGTCATACGTTGAGGACTATCTGTAACAGGGAGAAATGGAGCCGAATATTATCGACTCTTAGTCCATAGAAATGTCAAAGAGCATTTCTTAGTTTAAGAGTCAAGAGACTGAACAAAAACTACCCAATGATACCTTCAGGAGCTAATCCTGTAAAACTGACACTTTATCTCCAAGTCACACCTTACAAATTTTCTTATATTAATTTTGGGATAAGGAGATGGCTGCTTTCTCCTAAAATCTGGTACTGGGAAAGTCATTGTATTCTGACTCCAACTGTTGTTTGATGATGTATCCCCTTGCTGAGACCCCTGTGCCTGGCCTGTATAAGTGGATACTATCACTGCTGACAGCCTTTGCCAGATAGCAGAACTCATGAAATTACCTTTTTATCATCCACGAGGACCTTTATTTGCATGCAGAGAATATTACAGCAAACAATATGTAGTAGAATGATGAAATGGATGGTATTTCAAGGTCAAAAGACAGTAATGGTCCTACTGTCCGCATGTATGGTGGGAAGTGAAAGAACGGAGTTAAGAAGAAGGAGGAAGTACGTCAGAAATGGGAGGGGTTGGCTGAACAAATTAACATAATGTTGTAGTTCCCCAAATTAACATAATGTTGTAGTTCCCCAAACAACCACATGGTGGCAGCACAATATGCACTGCATAGTGCTTTATGGCTGATGTAACAGCACACATTGGGTCAATACTGGACTTTCTATTTGGCTCAGAAATATTTAATTAGCAGCCAGCGGCCAGTGACCTACTACACACAGCAGCCTATTTGCACTCCACAAGCACTCTGGGGTTGTGTCAGCAACACAAACATTTGCTTTATATATGAAAATAAATATAAATGTAAGATTTTGGGGAAATAGGAAATCCTTAACCAAGATCCCCAATTGTCTCCCAAAATGAATCAAAATATTTTTCTTGATTTGCACATAATTTTTGAGAGTCAGGACCAGAATCAGTAACAGTTCAGCTCTGGAGAGATAAGCAACGAGAGGCCTGTGTTTATTTTGTGTGGTTGCTCAGAGAAACTGACCCAGGATACTATCAGTAATTTGCCTTCTATTCATGCAAGTCAAGGAGCGCTCCATAAAATTAGTCACAGTTTGAGAGAAGGAGAGAATGGAAGAACGAATACTGTGTCTCAGCGTAGTTAATTGAGAAATGCTACAGATTTCAGATTGAGGCCTGTACTTCCGGCACTCTTTGAGCCTATAGTGCTTTCCCTAACCCAAATATGTTAAGAAAGATTGCCTGGAACAGTCCTTTCATCTGTGCTCCTTGACTGCTGCACCAAGAGGCAGAAATAACAGTGTTTATTACCAAGCAATTCATTAGAAGTTGGAATGTAAGGAACCACAAAAGAGATTGCAATGTAAGCTACCTTGCAGTATAAGAACCTTGAATTTAGCTTGGTGTTATAGGTGTTTTGTGTATGAATGAATCTAAGTGGTTTGTAATCCCCATGGAAAACACACACACACAAACTCACACATACTGTAAGAAGCACATAGTGACTTTGACTGATCTTGCAAAGCTAAGCTGATTCAGATCTGGTTAATGCCTACATGGGAAGCTTGCAAGAAAACTTGCGGTTGTGGTTTAAATTATGAAGTTAAAAAAAACACAACAGGAGAGTTCAGAGAGCACCAAAAACTCCACATGTATGTCAGTTTGAAAGCCAATCAGAAGGCCAACTTGATCTAACGGAATTAGACATGCAGGGTGACTTGGCTGGTGGAATGGGTGAATTCTCTACTTATCCTGTAGATTACAGGAACAGAGTCCTACTCTCTACCACCCCCATACTTTATTGTAGACTTAACTGTCATGGGGATTTACCTAGCGGCCAGGGGCAGGCAACCTTGGCTCTTTTATGACTCGTGGACTTCAACTCCCAGAATTCCTGAGCTAGCCATGATGGCTCAGGATTTCTGGGAGTTGAAGTCCACGAGTCATAAAAGAGCCAAAGTTGCCTACCACTGAGTCCTAGCCTCCCTTCAAACAATTAGGGGGCTGGAATGTTGGCATTGTGCTGATTTTTCATCATATCTTAACTTTGGAAAGAGGCACAAAAGCACCTTATTTCCTGCTATAAATTTAGGAAATCAAAACAGCTGTTTTTCTAGACACAAACTAATGGGTTTTTCCCCCCTTGCTTTGACTGCTTCCCCCCCCCCCCCCCCCGTTGTGTAGGTCACAACCTGGTGCTCAGCAATTCTTTTGAAAAATGCCATTCATGTCATCTCAGAGTTTTGTAAAGTGGCTGCTTTCATCAAATATAACTGCACCAATTCTCCTGAAAATCATTGTCATTTTTATCCACTCTAAAAGCTGTATAATATACCTTCCCTTGTACTTTGCCACCAAGAAAAATGGAAGTCTCATTCTGGTTCCTTCTGCAAGAACAAAGAAAAAATTAATCTGGGGTGGGTGAGTGAGACTGTACCTAATCTGAAGGATGTTGGGAAATGCTGTTCAGCGACCATTGGTTAGTGCAGGGGTAGGCAACCTTGGCTCTTTTATGACTCGTGGACTTCAACTCCCAGAATTCCTGAGCCAGCCATGCTGAGGGGAAAGGGAGAGGTTTCCAAGCTGAGCCATGCTGGCTCAGGAATTCTGGGAGTTGAAGACCACGAGTCATAAAAGAGCGGGAATCCCCTTCCCTCATTTTCAGAGTATTTCAAATAGCAGCTTAAAAGATTACAACTGATTCTCCAGTAGCCAGTCATGTGACAGTTCTCCCTTTGCTGCTGCTTAATGATCTTGATGAAAATCTTTCAACGAAACCTGAAGTGGATATGAAGCTGCCATTAGTACACTTGGCAATTTCCTTTGCAGCTAGTTTTGCTCTGTACAAAAATAGGACTGAATCTTTTTATTTTTTGGCACTTAAGAAGTATATGGGTTTGCCTTTATATTTTCTTTTATTCTAGATTTGTTAGGTTTTTTTTTGAGAAAATGTAATGTTTTTTAAAAAAAAATACATTTCAACCCAGCTAAACAAATTTTATATGATATGATTCTTAACTTATATTTTATCTCCTTAAAGAACAATCTTAGGAGCCTTGGTGGTGCAGTGGTTAGAATGCAGTATTGCACACTGACTTTGCCCACTGCCAGCAGTTCGATTCTGAGAGGTTGACTCAACCTTCCATCCTTCTGAAGTCAGTAAAATGAGGACCCAGATTGTTGGGGGCAATAGGCTGACTGTAAAATCGCTCAGAGAGGCCTGTAAAGTACAGTGAAGTGTTATGTAAACCTAAGTGCTATTGCTATTATATTGTTAAGACAAGTGATCAAAACTGCCCCTCCTTTTAAAATGTGAAACACATAAAAAAACAGGTGAAGCTTTGAGTGGACTTATTGTGGTCACCATTGCAACTCTTTGGAAACATCTTGTAGATACCTCTGACAATGTAGCGTGATAATCTATGCTTTTTTTTTAAAGATTTCTGTTTGAACAAAGGAACAGAGCCTGAAAAGGATATGAGTGCTTTTGATCTCAGTTTGTCCCTATTAATGGCTTCATTTGTTTTGCTTGCTTATAACATCTCCTCTACATACGATCTGATGCTTCAGATAGTTCTTTCTAAACAAAGGCATTTTTTTTAAAAAAAAAAGATATAATAAAAAGAAGAAAGGGTTTGTCGGGATGAAATAAATATGCAATAGGCAAATAAAAATCTACTTAATTTTCTTTCTTTCTTTTACTGCAAAAGAATTATTTAAACAAATCATTTCATCCTGACTGCTCATACAATTCACTCCAGGAGAGAAGCATTTAAGTGCCCTTCATAATTAGCATAACTACTCTAAATGTGAACGGAAATTATACACTAGAACTTAGAATTGCCCTTCAAAGGTTGTGTGGTCACCTATAATTACAAAGGATAAATCAAGCTTGAGGAAGATGAAGGCCTGGAGATTGAAGTTCAGATGTTTTAAAAGGAGATGTGGCACTGAAACCCGGCCTTACTCAATGGATTCCGAGCTTTTTTTTTTTTTAAGCAAACCCTTTAAGGCTGGAGTGTTATGCACAATTACCAGAGAGTAAGTGCCACTGACCTCAGTGAGAATTACTTTTGAGAACAGTAGACATCCAAAAGATTGCACTGCTCCAAAGTCGAAGTTACTACAGGTATTAAAAAGAATGTAGATGATTAGGTCCAACATTTTGAAATTCTCAAGGATAACTGTGAATGTAATTGGAGAGTTCAACCTCTTGGTTTGATTTAAATTAAACATCCCTCTGTAAACCCCAAGATACTTTGCTGTTCGAGGCACAATAAGCTGGTTCTTTTTGCTTTCAGACTGCTGTCAGACTGCTTCCTTGCATTGCATTCACTAACATGAATTCTCCAAGACCTTCTCTGCCCTTAATTTTTTTCTCTCTCTCTTCTATGCCTCGTCCTTGCTTTTGAGGATAATTTTGTGGTCTCTGCTAATTACTGCATTTGCAGCATAACCTTTGGAACAGCAGAGACAATTCAGAGTGGGCAGGGGAAGGCAATTATCCTGGGCACCGCCAATTTCATCAGATTATTCATCAGTGTGACCTACATCTGTGGCCAACTTAACAATTCTGTTAGAAATAATTTTGGCCGCACACCCGCTTGCATAGCTTGCAGAATGAATTCATGCACTCTCAGCTTCTGTCTTGTGGTACAACTTTCCAGGAGGGGAAAAAAAATCAGCTTTGTGTTTAATTTTACTGAAGAAGCAGCTGGTACAGATGACTGATTGGCTGACCCCTGGGGCAATAGTTTTCCCTGCTTGATGATGTCATGGACTGCAAACTCTTGACATCAAAATAGCCAGGACCAACAAGGGACACAAGGATCCCAAATTTCAGAAGGACCTCTCATAGTCATTAAATCAAGGGAGGGGGAGGGGGGTGATAGAGGGAAACAGCTGTTAAAGGTACCGAAATGGAAACTAGCTGCTGAATTCTGATGAAAATATATTTGAGAGGTAAATAGTTCTGCTGTTGATAAAATTATTGAATTTCAGTAGCGGGCTTACAGTAGGTTATCTGGATGTTGTGCTATAAAAGGTCACATATGGTAATGAGGTAATGAGGTAATGAGTGAAAATTTATGCTGGGATGCTTTTGTGCTGCTCATAGACTGAAAGAAACCCTTTGAAATGGATATCTGGCTATACCCCAATAAATCCAGATGACCATTAGATGGCATCAAGAAGTTGACTGTTTTTTAAATTTCTCTTTGCTGTCACCTGGTGGCATTTTGGATGTTGTACTATGGATTGGGTAGACCTATACTGAAGTACTGTAAACTAATCTCATTGTAATTATCCACTTCACATTTTTATATTAATTCTGGTGCATTGGAATCTGGAGCCGTTTCAGAATTCCACTTCTTGAATTTCACACATCTTGACAGGCATGGCCCAGTCAGGCTCACCTGCTTTGTATATTTTCCAGGAAACATTTCATGATGACCATCAAAGGAATCCTATGAGCCTTTCTGAGGAAAGAGAAATCCTGTTGAATGTGTGAGATTGATAGATTTCTTCATTTTTTAAAGGCCATCCAGTTGCTGAGAGGTAAAAGGATTCAGCAGTCCATGAAAAGCACATTGCATATGTCTCTCCAAGGCACAAACTTTGATCCCAAAACCTTCAGTGTGATTCCCCCAAAAAACTTTTACAAGTTGACATTGAACTATATTTTTAATAGAATGGAAGGGAGAAATTAGGAGATCTATGAGAGAATAACCATGTAAAATGTAATCCAGATTAATTATATTTAAATTCAATTAGATCAAATATCAATTTTGAAATAGATCCCCCAAATGTGGCCTTCATCCTACTGAATAATTATAATAAGTTGACTGAGTTTCGGTGCACTTATTGAAAACAGCTTAATCCTCTATTAAACGTTCTAGGGAACATAAAATCTAAATGATGTTGGGAATTGGGTTATATACAGTGGTGTGGCCCACTTCCATTTTTTCTTCTATTTCCTGATATGTATGTAGGAAGACAGGAAGTGTAAACAGGCTGTGCAGATTTGCTACTACATGCATACATCCTTATAAGGTGGCGCTTTTACAATATGAAGCTCTATAACAGCACTTACTGTACAAGATCTCAATTACAAAGTTTCTACAGCTTTTGTGTGTGACTGGAAGAAGAACACAAGAGACAAAAAAAGAGAGAGTGCATTTATAGAGTGGATTTATCTGCAGCAGAAACATATCTTCTGTCTCCTTGTTCCATCTTTGTTTTGTTTATGAAATAAACTGACTTTTTTGTCCAATTACTGAACAAAAGACAATGAAACCGTGCTGTGTGTTTTCTCATCATCATGAATCAACTCCCTCATGTGAGCTCTTGTAATGGCCAAGAATGCAGGGACAGGGAATCCATCTACTCATTTTCCTTTGGCAACCACTTAGCAACTGGCATGTATTTATGACTGCAGTATCCTAGATGTCATGTGATTGTCATTTGCACCTTCCCAGCCATCTTCCCACAAGCAAAGTCCATGGGAGAAGATAGATTCATTTAAGGATGAATTCACTTAAGGATGGATTAACAACTGCAGTGATTCACTTAAGAACCATGAACAGTGGATATTTTACATTGAATGTTAATGATATATTGGATATTTATTATATGCTGAACACAGTTTTTATTACTGTTGATTGATTATTTTGTTTGTTGTTGTTGTTATTTGTGAAGTCGTGTCCGACTCCTTGTGACCCCATGGACAACGTTCCTCCAGGCCTTCCTGTCCTCTACCATCTTCTGGAGTCCATTTAAGCTCACACCTACTGCTTCAGTGACTCCATCCAGCCACCTCATTCTCTGTCGTCCCCTTCTTCTCTTGCCCTCAACCTTTCCCAGCATTAGGCTCTTCTCCAGTGAGTCCTTCCTTCTCATTAGGGGGCCAAAGTATTTGAGTCTCAACTTCAGGATCTGGCGTTCCAAAGAGCAGTCAGGGTTGATCTCCTCTAGGACTGACCGGTTTGATCGCCTTGCAGTCCAAGGGACTCGCAGGAGTCTTCTCCAGCACCATAGTTCAAAGGCCTCAATTCTTTGGCACTCAGCCTTTCATACGGTCCAACTTTCACAGCCATACATTGCAACTGGGAAAACCATAGCCTTGACTATACACACTTTTGTTGGCAGGGTGATGTCTCTGCTTTTTAGTGTGCTGTCTAGATTTGCCATAGCTTTCCTCCCCAGGAGCAAGCGTCTTTTAATTTTGTTTCTAGTTGATGTTTTTTTTCTTTTTTCTTTCTTTCTTCTTTTCTCTATTCTGTATTTTAACTCTGTAGATAAATAAAAATTTATCAGAAGAGCCATTGGGGGGAGGGAAGGTCATAAACATGGGCAGGACTTACTTAGCAATAGCCCCTCTTAGCAACAGAAATTCTGGTCCGAATCGCAGTCATAGGTTGAGGACTAAATTTTATTGCACCTTTAAATAATGCCCCATCTATTCAGTAATGCCGAGTCTCAGAGACTGAATATTTATGGATGAACACATGAGAGATCACCTTTCTGATAAATTTAATCCAGCATCAGTGTTGATGGTTTACTGATAGGGCTGACAAAAGGAATAATAATTGGTTGTAAGCCGTGTGACACAGTGCAACCACTGGGTAGGAAACGCGTACAAAGTTGTTCAAATGACCAAGTTCATTTGTGGCAACGCCTGTCCTATGGATCGATATCCCCATTGAGTTCTGGATGCCACCTTTCCTGCTGGCTTTCAGCAAGGCACTGAAGACCTGGCTGTTTCCCCAGGCAGTTGGGGCAGGAGATCAGATGAGCTCTGCTGTTCTTCCTGTGCTTCTTATGTGTATGTGTGAATGAGTTTATTGCTTATCCTTGGATGCCAGAGGTTATGTTTTCTGGGGATTTTTTTTTGGTGTTTTTTAATCCTTGTCTTGCAACCCAGAATCATGTATGAGATGGGCAGCCATATAAGTCATATAAATAAATAAAGTGTTTCTTGGGTTTGTTGCAAGCCCTACTCTCCGTCCTACTAAGAGAAAACACCCTAGGTTGGAGAGCACAATAAAGCAATGTCCTTATTCATACAATATACCCAACAGGCAGGTGTCATAAAAGTCTTTAATGGATTGTGTTGCCTTATATAACATCAGTTCCACAGATTTGGCAGGAACTTGCTAACACAGAAGACACTTCCTTGATCCACGCAAACAAACTACTTTTCTTCCCTCCCACCCACCCCGCCTTTGAAAAGTTGCTCATCAACCACTCCAATTAACTATAACTGTAAATCTAGACATCAGTAAATAGCAAAATTAGGTTTATGAGGCTTGACTATTGCAGCTTGTCAGCTTGAATGTATAAAAGATATGTAGATTTGTTAGAATAGGGCAAATCCTTGTTTGGTTGCTTATTCCTATCCTCATCTAATAGAGTGTGCAGATTGCAAGTCTATATATATTTACCTGAGAATAAGCCTATTGAGCTTAATGGTTGACAAAAGATGCACAGAATCACACTAGCAGACAGAAAACTTTTAATAACTTTTCTAGGAGTCAGTTCAGTTGAACATAGTGGAATTTCTGGATCTGTACATACCTCTTGACCATAAATTGTTCTAATTTCATATAAATATTTTTAGGCACAGGTTGAGTTAAAAAAAACAGCTTTAACTGAAACAGAGATTTCAGCTGCCCTTTGTAAATTCTCACTTTGTAAGTGGGAATTTGTCTTAAATTATCCCATGCCACTTCAGTTTGAATTCTGTATGTTTTGTATAAGTTTATTGCTTATCCTTGGGCGCCAGGGTTCCATGTTCTGGCTTTTTGTGTTTTTAATTCTTCTATGCCACCCACAGAAGGGATCAGATGAGTGGACATATAAATCAAATGAATGAATGAATGAATGAATGAATGAATGAATGAATGAATGAATGGATGGATGGATTCCTTCAAATCACTTTGTGATTTCGGGCATGGATTCTTTGGTTCCTGTCCATTTCCTGGTTCTCTGTCCTGTATGGCATAAAGGTCTTCCAACTCTTTCCTTTGTTGTAAGAGTTGTGTGTATACGTAAGCCTTCAAATCAAATTTGAAGGCAGAATACATGTCATGGTATTCTGTAAATGTTTAGCATGCTAAAATGTAAGCAGAGGAGAGGGATGCTGATCCTACTCCTTAATGAATTGTATGAATCTGCTTACAATAAATTGACTATGTTAGGAAGCAACCAAAAAACGACAGATGATTTTATCCATCTAATCACATATGCTTGGCACTTACCGGCACCCATTCTCCATGGTTTCCAGCAAAAATGTTTATCACCAGTTACTAATCAAACTTCTAAGTAGGCCAAACCTACTATTAGGAGAATGAAGCAGTGGACTGGTATGGGCAGAGAACTGAAACCAAGATCTCACTGCTACTCACTGGATCCGGTATACAATGGTCGACATCTCTGTAAATGGTGACTCAGTGTGGGAGTCTCAAAGTAACATTAGATTTTTGTTAATTAGATCAGTTTTTCCCACCCTGAATGCCCTCCAGAGGTCTTACAGAATTCTCTGGTCAGCAAAGCCATTGCCAATAATTCTTTTTTATTATTATTAAAGAGTTTTACAGATACATTTTAAACATAAAACCCATCCCTCCCCCACCCCCACCCAATTTCCCCTCCCTCCCCCTCCTCCCCGACTTCCCAGAGCATAATAAAGGGTATTGACCCTAACAATCTTAAACTATAATATGCTAACTAACTATAATAACACTTTAAATCCTATCGCACTTTAACTCTCCTTAAAAATAACTAAATAATAATCAATCTTATAAATCTAATACTTATTCAAATGCTAAATGAAACTTTTTAGTCCCATATTTATTCTGAATGTAATCAATCCATCTTCTCCATTCCAAGATATATCTTTGTTGCGAATAGTCTTTCAAATATGCTGAAATTTTTGCCATTTCTGCCAGGTTCGAAACTTTTAAAGTCCATTCTTCTATAGTAGGCAAATCCTCCTTCTTCCAATAATGCGCTACCAAAAGTCTTGCTGCCGTTATTAAATTCAACATCAATTTAGTTTCTATAGCAGTACAGTCTATAACAAAAATAATTGTGGAGAAAACTTTATCTTTTTCTTAAATATCTTCTGCATATTCCACCAAATTTTAATCCAAAAAGCTTTAACTTTTTTACAAGTCCACCATATATGATAATACGTTGCATCATCACAACCACACCTCCAGCATTTAGGCTGATAATTTGGATACATACATGCCAATTTCTTAGGATCTAAATGCCATCTATAAAACATCTTATAAAAATTCTCTCTTAAGTTTTGTGCCTGTGTAAATTTTACATTTCTGACCCATATTGTTTCCCAAGTATCCATCGTTATTGGTTCTTGAATATTCTGGGCCCATTTTATCATACAATCTTTAACAAGTTCCGTTTCTGAATCTATTTCTATCAATGCATTATATATCCTTCTTATATGTGCAGGACTTTGATCTCTAATTTGTTTAACCAAATTTTCATCTACTATGGAAATACCAATTTTCTGATCCTGTTTCCATCTTGCTTGTAACTGCCCATACTGAAACCAAGTTTGTACTATCTTTTCTTCTTTTAAAATATTAAATGGCTTTAATTGCCATACATTTCTTTCCAATCTAAAAATTTCTTTATATGTAATCACATCATGCTTCAATCCCACATTTATATTTTCTATCACATGTTTAGGTATTGCCCAAATTGGAATTTTAAAATTCAACTTATAACGATATTTTTTCCAAACTCGCAACAGGGCATATCTTAATATATGTGTCTTAAAAGCATTATCCACTTTTTTGTCATACAATAAATAAGCATGCCAACCATATAACAAATCATATTCTTCAATATTCAGTAATCTCCCTTGTGTTAAATTAAACCAATTACTAATTGATGATAATGCTGCAGCCTCATAGTATAATTTAAAATTGGGCATTTTAAGACCACCTCTTTCACGTACATCTTGCATTATCTTAAGTTTAACTCTCGGTCTCTTCCCTGCCCAAATAAATTTATTAATACCTCTCTGCCATTTCTCCAAATTTGAGTCTTTTTTAAGTATAGGTATCATTTGAAACAAGAATAAGAATTTAGGTAAAACATTCATTTTCACAGCTGCAATTCTTCCCAATAAGGACAATTGTAATTTTTTCCAACTATCTAATTCTTTTTGTATTTTTAACCATAACAATTCATAATTATTTTTATATAATTTCGCATTTGAAGCTGAAAGATATACCCACAAGTATTTGATCTTCTTAACTATTTCAAATCCCGTTAGTTTCCCTAAAACTTCCTTTTGTTCTTTAGTCATATTTTTAGACAATATTTTAGTTTTTTGCCTATTTACCTTAAATCCAGAAACTTGTCCATATTGTAAAATTATTTCCATTAAATCTATAACCGATTGAGTTGGTTGACTTAATGTAATTACCAAGTCATCTGCAAACGCTTTCAATCTATAATCTTGATCTTTAATTTTAATTCCCTTTATTTTCTTTGAATCACGTATCTTGATCAACAATATTTCCAATGTTAAAACAAACAATAATGGCGACAGCGGACAACCCTGTCTTGTACCCTTTTCAATTTTACAAGCTTCTGTTAAACTACTATTAATTATTATTTGAGCTGTTTGTTTTTGCCCTAATAGGTTGTAAAAACTTATCACTAAACTCCATCTTCTCCAAAACTTTAAATAAAAATTGCCAATTCAATTGATCAAAGGCCTTTTTGGCATCCAAAAAGATCAGCGCTGCGGGGACTTGATTATTTCTTTCCAAAAATTCTAATAAATTTACAATATGTCTCACATTATTTTTCATTTGTCTACCACTTATAAATCCTGTTTGATCACTATGAATCATTTGCTGCATAACCTTCATTAATCTATTTGCTAAAATCTTTGCAAATATTTTATAATCATTATTTAAAGTGATATAGACCTATAATTTTTAAGTTGAACAAGATCTTGATCTTCCTTCAGGATCAAAGTTATAAATGCTGTTTTCCATGATAGAGGCACTTCTCCTCCAGATTGAATTGTTCTAAATAATTCTTTTAAAGGCTCCACCATTTCTGATTGTAAATTTTTATAATAAATAGCTGATAAACCTTCTGTACCGGGTGCCTTACCCACTTTTAATTGTTTAATTGCTAAAATAATTTCTTCAGGAGTTATAAATTGATTCATCCCTTCCCGTTGCTCTTGTGTAAGTATTGGGATATTCACATCCTGTAAGTAACTATCCATATCTAAACTTTGCTTTATATCCCTAGCATATAATTTAGAATAAAATTCAGCAAAAGCTTTTTAAATAAGATTTTGCTGAAACACCTCTTTACCCTTATATTCTATCTTATCAATATTACGTGATCTTTGTTTTTTCCTTAATAAATAAGCTAACCACCTACCCAGCTTATTAGCATTATTAAAAGTATTATGTTTGGCATATTGTAAATTAGTTGCCACTTGATCTGCCATTAACATATCAAACTGTCCTCTTAACAAGTTAATTACTTCTTTCAACCTCTTATCAGATGGGTTCAGAATAAGAGCTTTCTCTTTCAACTTTATTTCCTCCTCTATTTCTTTACGCTTATATTCCAATCTATATCTATGTTTATTATTCAAATATATTAGCACTCCTTTCATATAAGCTTTACTTGCATCCCAAACCATTTCAATGGGAGTACCCTTATGCATATTCATAATAAAAAATTCTTGCATATGCGTTTTACATTCTACCACATTTTCTTCATATCTAAACAAATTTTCATTTAATCTCCATGATCTTCTTTCCCCCATGCCCTTATCCAATTTCATCCAAACTGGACTATGATCTGATAGAGTTCTTGGGCATATCTTAATCTTCTTAATCCTAGAAAAATAATCATTAGTAATTAATATAAAATCAATCCTAGAAAAAGATTGATGTCTATCAGAAAAAAAAAGTAAAATCCTTTTCTTCCAAATTTAGTTCTCTCCAGACATCTCGCAATTCCAAGTCATCTTTCAAATCAAAAAAGATTTTGGCAATCTAGCATGGCTTGGAGTATTTTTAAAAGATCCTTTTTTATCTTTCTGAGTATTCAACACTCCATTCCAATCTCCCATTAAAATACATGATTTATAATCCCGTTGAATTATTTTATTATGTAACAGTTTATAAAATTCTCCTTGCTGTTGATTAGGTGCATATAGTCCAATTAAAAGTGTTTTCTTCCATTCTATTAATAGTTCAATTATAATATATCTTCCTTATCTGCTTCAATTAAATTAGCTGTTAAGTATTTCTTTACATAGATAACTACTCCATTTTTCTTCTCTGGAGCAGATGCAATAAATTGTATACCCAGTCTAGAATTTATCAAATGTTTTTGATCAGATGCGCAAATATGCATTTCTTGCAAACATATAACATCATTTTTAAATTGTTTCAAATACTGAAATACTTTCTTTCTCTTTTGTGGTGAATTTAATCCATTAACATTCCAGGTTAGAAAATTTGTCGCCATCTTTTGTGACTTGAAGCTTTCGGAGCGTTTCTTGCAGATCCATAAGCATCTGCCTCTTTGGCCTAGCTCCTCCCACTGCTTCACTAGAAGTAGATTCCTGACTTGTAGTTATAGAACACTGTTTCTGTTGTTGTTGTTGTTTCTTACATCTAGATGCAGCCCGTGTCACTCTTTGAGTCTTAGATTCTTCTAATAAAACCAGGGGTTGCACAGTTTCCGAAATTTGCTTAACTTCTTGTACCTGTCACTCTCCTTCTTCTTTTCCTCCTTTAACTTCTTCTTTCCCTCCTTTAACTTCTGAAGATGGTGGTGAACCAGCTTTCAATACATTAGAATAAAAATCACGTGCCTTCAGGACTGTATTAAGACGATATCTTACTCCAGCATAATTCACCACAATCCCCATTGGTATCACCCATCTGAACTGAAGCTGTTGTTTTTTTAATTCATCTGCCAGAAAAACAAAATCTTTCCTTTTTCTCAAAATTCTTGGGGGAATCACTTTCAGAATCAAAACCTCTTGATTAGCCACTTTAAATCTATTATTGTAAAAAGCTTGAATGATCTCATTTCTGATCTTTCTCTTTGTAAAATACACAACCACATCTCTTGGCAGTTTCCTTTGCCTAGCAATCCAAGAATTAACATGGAATACTTTATCTATCTCCACAAAAAAATCTTCCGGTTGAGTTCCCAAAATAGGCGCCAGAGCATCCACCAACATCTCCTCCAGATTTTCCTGTGGATTTTCTTTTAAACCTCTTATCCTCAGGGCAAACTCCATGTCTCTATATTGTGTCATCACCATTTCATCATCAATTTTATCCATTTTATTCTCAACTTCAAACATTTTAGCCTCCAGCATCAGATTATTTTGTTTCACTTCTTCCACACGTTCATCCAGACTCTCAATACAACCTGAGAGCCCTTGAAATGCCATCAAAATATCCTCCCGTATTTCCTTATTTTTTTCTTCAATAAGTTCTGCCACCTGCTCAGATATTTTTTCAGACTGAAGTTTTAAAGCATCTTTTAAAGAAGTCAGTGCAGCTGCAGCAGCTGCAGCAGGTAACATCAAAGATTGAATTCCAGATTGCTGAACAGGCGATGCCACCGGACTTTTAGAGATGGGAATTCTAGGCAGTTTGGAAGCCATTTTAACACCTAATTAACTTTCATTACACACTTTCACTTTTCCGCCCCACTTGCTATTGTAGTTTAACTGTTAAATATCCAAGTCTTGTAATCACTTTTAAACAGCTCCAAAGTTTAACAAAATCTTAAAGTTCTGAGAATCCACTTTGCATATTCCTCCTCAATATCCAAACAATCACTTTCACTTTGAGAAAAAAAAACACCAGCCAGACGCTTTCAATTCTTGTTACAAAGAATCACTCAGGTGCCATCTTCCCCTTCTTTTTTAAAACAATCGTTGAAACAGGAAAAATGTTAAAGTTCCACAGTTAAAGTCTTATACTTGCTGTTTATATTGCTCCCGCATCTGCTCCGCCTGCATAAATTACTCAAGATAACAAACAAATCCAGCAGGAGTGGATTCAGCATCTTGTTCTGCTTAAAAGCAGAAAAGTCCTCCGATCCGGAGTATTTCCGGGCTTCGGGGGAGCTCTCACCCTTCAAGCCCCAGAACAAACATTCTGAGGCTCTAGGGGAGCTCTACCCCTACCCAGAGTCTCCCCTTCCCCTCTTCGCCCAAGGAGAAGGGTTTTAAAGCCGCAGAACAGCTGATCGTCAGCTGCTCCACGGGTTTAACGAAATTGGAAGGCTGGCGGTCGATCCCGTCCATCCACGCCACTGAAGCGCCACCCGCCAATAATTCTTAACAACAACAGCAGCAGCAACAACAACAACAATAATAACAACAATAATAAGAATAAGAATAGGCAATAATTATGGGCAATTCCAGTCATTAGATACACAGCTGGAATAGTGGAGTGGACTCAAGCAGAACTAAAAGCAATGGATAGGAAGACCAGAAAAATAATGACAATGAATCATGCCTTTCATCTACGCAGTAACAATGACAGACTCTATCTAGCAAGGCAAATAGATGGGCGTGGAATGTTGCAAGTACATCAGATGGTTGAAGAAGAAAAAATGGCTTTGGAAGAATATCTGAAGGACAATGATAAAGATACACTGAAGTTAGTATATCAGGAAGGCTTACTGACTACTGGAGAGACCAAACTGGCCTACAAGAAAGACCAAACGAAGAACAGAATGGAGGCATGGGAAGACAAAGCACTACATGGCCAGTACATTTAAAAAATAGCTGGGAAATCAGATAATAGCAAGACCTGGCAATGGCTAAGAGCAGGAAAGTTGAAGAAAGAGACTGAGGGACTAATTCTGGCTGCACAAGACCAAGCCAAGACCAGGGATTTATATGGCTCTTGCTCTGATGGGGATCCAG
The DNA here is from genome assembly GCF_964194415.1 of Vipera berus. Classification (NCBI taxonomy): domain Eukaryota; kingdom Metazoa; phylum Chordata; class Lepidosauria; order Squamata; family Viperidae; genus Vipera; species Vipera berus. The sequence goes on from NC_138203.1 coordinate 85,204,726, forward strand.
ACATTCCCCCCTCCCCCCATCTCTATCTCATGTTTCTTGTATATTTAATAGGGAGATTTTATATTTTGTTATTTTAAATTGTGAACCACCAAGAGTCCCTTTAGAATCAGGAATATAAATCTGATGAAATAAGTAGATAGATCCTAGGAGTTTTCCCCAAACATTTTTAATTAAATAAACAAAACAAACACTAAAAAAACAAAAGCAAAGAGAAAGCAAAATAATGCAAATACATCCCTAAATTTTACACAAGAGCAAAGGATGAAATAAAAATACAATGTTTATAAAAGGATTACAGGAAAAAAAGCATTCCAGTAGCCCCCTCTCTTTCTTCTCTCCCCCTTTTCTCAAGGTGCTAAGTGCTACTTAAACATTTTAAATACTTAAATGTACTTAATGCACTATACTGACATCTGCAATTATTGCAAACCATTAGGAATGATTATTTATTTTTAAACAGCTTCTTTTTCTTCAAAAATCATATTCTAAGTGTCTTAGTTTATCTTGTCATATAATTTTTATTTATTTTTATTTATTTTTATTTTAATTCCATTTATATCCCACCCTTCTCCGAAGACTCAGGGCGGCTTACAAGCTTAGCAGTAGCCTTCATTCTATGTATATGCCTGCTTATTAGGGCTTTCACAACACACCCCAAGCGGCATTATTACAAAGTCAGCTTAATTGCCCCCAACAATCTGGGTCCTCATTTTACCTACCTCGGAAGGATGGAAGGCTGAGTCAACCTTGAGCCTGGTGGGATGCGAACCTGCACTAATTGCAGGCAGCTGGTGTTACTTAAGGAGGCATTAGCCCACTGCTCCACCAAGGATATAATATGTTGTTTATAAGAGAACCATTCCTTCTTGAGTCTTCTGTTATGAATAAATACATCCAATGTTTCTATATTCTCCAATTTTAGTCTCCCAAAGTGATAAATCCTAGGAGTTGAAATCCATACATCTGGAAGGCACCGAAGTTTGGATAGTCCAGGTTAAGTATCTTCTGGCATGTTTAGTCGTAATCAGCCTGTGGTAACTGTGCCATATAGCAGTAGCACTTAGATTTATATACCACTTCACAATGCTTTACCAACCCTCTCTAAGTGGTTTACAGAGCCAGCATATTACCCCCAACAATCTGGGTCCTCATTTTACCAACCTCAGAAGGATGGAAGGCTGAGTCAACCTTGCACTGATCAGGATGGAACTGCTGGCAGTGAGAAGTGAGTTAGACTAAAATACTGCATTCTAACTACTGCACCACCATGGCTCTTAGAGTCTAAATATACTCAACTGCTGTGGCCAACTTCTGTTGAGTTATTCTGAGGATTCTCTTAGAATATGATCTGGTAAATGGACTGAGGATTAATGATGATCCTAGTTGGGCAGGAAAGGGCTGAGTAGGAAAGAGCAGTGTAGGAGGAGGATGGGTCCTCCTCTCCCCAGGTGGGTGGTGTCTTGGAGAATCCTGAAGTTCCTGTCCTCCACTGTGGAATTGTTGCTCCAATCTACCTGAGCTGCCTTGATGCCTTTCTTCTGATCAGTTGTATAATTTCAGTTTTAGGATTGCTTTCCATGATGTCTATGTGGATTAAAAATGGTACAAATGAATAAATGCCTGAATCTGGCCCAAGGACAGTTACTGCATTGTGCTATAAATCTGGCAGTTGTGCCTTGACCGCTGTTAAATTGGTTTAGCTAATTAAATGAAAAAGCCTCCACAGCATCCAGTTTCTTATATTCACAATGCAAGAATTGAGGTTAGTAATTTGGCATCCAGATAATCAGTGGGTGATTAGCCCAATTGTTTGCATTTAAGGGATTTGACTTTTCCTGCAGTATCACTGTAGTACTTTGCTAAGCAAAATGCAGTTTTGCCTCAATAAATTGATTTTGTGGCTTCTCATTAGGATTGCTTGTAAGTCGTAACAGGACACCTCACATCACACACAATGTTCATGCAAAAGGGGGGGGGATTTAAGCATGGAAATAATTGAGCTAAAGACACTAATAATTGAGAATATCAATGGGATTGCTTGTTGATGTTGTGCTAAATACCCAGATAATATTGGTCATGGGGTATCTGATGATGATTGAAAACCCCATCAGGTACACAGAGTGAGTATGTGCCCATTAGTCACTTTGATGAAAATGAAAATTGTACGCAAATATGTAAGGGATAGAGGTTATGAAATCACAATGCATTTTGCTTCATTTTGATTATATCTGGCTTGCTAGGATGGCTTGGGTTGGGTCTAGACTTTGATCTGTGACCTCTATCTAGTTCACCCAGTAAATGGGATTTTCTGGGTTGGCAATTTCTGAACTTCTACCTACCCAGGAGAAGTGACAATCACAATAAATCTCTTGTATTATTTGTGTCTTTGATTGATTGATCAGTTGAGTCAGTTTTGACTCCTAGTGACCACCTAGATAAATTTCTCCATGACAATCTGTCTCTAATCTGTTCTTTCAGGTCTCCCAGTGGTACACGAATATGACTTCCTCCGCCTTATTAATGGTTGTCTTCTTCTCTTTCTTTCCACCTTATTAGTCCTTATTGGGTAATAATACCCTAGCAAGCTTTCTTAGGGAATAAATCAATAAAAAAGATCAGCACAGTAATAACAATCCACCTCCACTTGTCCTTTTCTTGAAATGTGGAACTTTTCATTGAAACTTTCCCAGCATGTGTGGTTAGTTTGATAGTAAATTTGCAGAGTCCTTTTTAAGATACACATTTTTAAGATACACATTTTCATTTGGGTAAAAATCAATCATATACATCTTCTTTGTAGCACAGCGAGTTCATGAATTAAAATAAGAACTTGGGTTGAATCATTTTGCACATTGACTGATATGTCAATGGGGATTCTCAGTCATCCAGGTCATACAGTAGTTGTCCCAAAGATGCTTTTTCATGAGGCAACTAGACTTTCTTGTTTTTCTTTGAAGACTTTTTGCTTCTCATCCAAGAAGCTTATTCTGCTTATACTGCTAAGCTTGTAAGCCGCCCTGAGTCTTCGGAGAAGGGCGGGATATAAATGGAATTAAAATAAAAAAAAATAAAAAATAAAAAATTCACTTCTGACTGGATAGTGGGGAATGGTAGGATTTATACTCCTTGCAGACAGCTGGTCATTTGCATTCTTTTAGAGCAGGGGTGTCAAACTGCTGGCCCATGGACTGGACGTGTCACCAGGAAACCGCACCCACCCCATTGCCGGCAATGGAGAAAAAGCTCTGATATATTGCTCGACGTCATGTGACATCGTGAGTTTGACATGTCTGTTTTAGAGAATCATTGATGCCACCTGGAAGCTTATCTGTGTCTTCAGGGTCACCTGAGTAGTGCAAATGGGTGTGGAGCCTTCTTGGAACTGCTGAAAGGACTGTGTTGCAGACAGGAGATAGATGATGTTGTATCCCTCCCCCTCTGTTGAGAGAGGGCTGTTCAGTTTTGACATAGAAGTCTCTATACCTATTTGCCCTACTCAGGTGACCCTGATAACACAGATAAACCTCCAGGTGGCCCCAACGACCCTCTAAAAGAGTGCAAATGACCAGCTGTCTGCAAGGAGTATAAATCCTTCTATTCCCCACCATCCAGTCAGAACTGAAGAAGCTTCTTGGATCAGAAGTGAAATGTCTTCAAAGAAAAACAAGGAAGTCCAGTTGCCTCATGAAAAAGCATCTTTGGCATTGGCTGACATGAGTACTAAATATGGTATTGTTACTCTAAGTTCCATGTTCATAAATGTCCTTCTCTATGCCTCTGAAGTAACATCCTTAAGAAGGGAATGTTCATGCTTGGGCCAATCTGTGCCTGTTAGTGACTCATTAGTCAGAGTTCACGCCTTGAGAGGAAGCAGACTCAAAGACAGAGGCTGCCATCTCGCCTTATCTTTTGTAGCTGAAAATGCCTGATCAGCTTGTGGAAACAACAGCCTTGTCAATGTTGTATATTAAAGCTGCTATGGCATTTATTTGCAATAGATTGCACAAACATTATATGTGTCTACAACATTTTCATTCCATGGAGGATGCCCTGTAGTTGTGACTACCTTGTTTCCTTATCAGTTATAAAGAAATGCTTCTTTATTTTGGATCTGCTGCTTGTATGGGCACATATTCAAGCAGTCTTCAGTCAGTTTATGGTATAAGATTCATGTAACCTTGTGGCTGTTGCTTTTGGCATTTCTGGGTGCAAGACACCATTAGCTCACTGTAATCTGGTAGCTCTGGTCTTAATCAGAATATAGCTGGAAGGGACCTTGGAGGTCTTTTGGTCCAACCCCTGTTCAAGCAGGAGACCTTCTACCACTTCAGATGGGTGGCTGTCCAGTCTTTTCTTAAAAACCTCCAGTGATGAAACACCCACAACTTCTGAAGGCAAGCTAGTTAATTGTTAGGAAGTTTCATCTTAATTCCAGATTGCTTCTCTCCTTAATTAGTTTCCACCCCTTGTTTCTTGTCTTGCCTTCTGGTGCTTTGGAAAATAGGTTGACTCCCTCCTCTTTGTGACAGCCCCCCAAATACTGGAATACTGCTATCATTTGTCCCCCCCACACACACACACATTCCTTCTTTTCTCTGGACTAGCCATACCCAATTCCTGCAAACATTCTTCACATGCTTTTGTCTCTAGGCCCTTAATCACCTTAATCACTCCTCTTTGCGCTTTTTCCAAAGTCTCAACATCTTTTTTGCAATATGGTGACCAACAAACTAATAAATCGTTCTTTGTACTCTCTCCTGGCTTTCATGATGGTTTACATTTGCCTTAATAACATAAGTGACTTGCATACACACTTTTTAATGTGCAACTTCCGCTTTTCATATAAGTATCTTTCCTAAATAAATGTTGTTTTCTCTGAATAGACTGTGTTTGTTATAATAATAATAATAATAATAATAATAATAATAATAATAATAATAATAATAATAATAATAATAAGAAGAAGAAGAAGAAGAAGAAGTTGGAAGGGACCTTGGAGGTCATCTAGTCCAACCCCTTGCTCAGGCAGGAAACCCTATACCATTCCAGGCAAATGGCTGTCCAGTCTCTTCTTAAAAACCTCCATTGTTGGAGCATTCACCACCTCTGGAGGCAGGTTGTTCCATTGGTTAATTGTTCTAACTGTCAGGAAGTTTCTCCTTAGTTCTAGGTTGCTTCTCTCCTTGACTAGTTTCCATCCGTTGCTTCTTGTCCTGCTTTCAGGTGCTTTGGAGAATAGCTTGACTCCCTCTTCTTTGTGGCAGCCCCTGAGATATTGGAACACTGCTATCATGTCACCCCTCACCCTTCTCTTCTTTAAACTACACATACCCAATTCCAGCAACCGTTTCCTATATGTTTTAGCCTCCAGTCCCCTAATCATCTTTGTTGCTCTTCTCTGTACTCTTTCTAGAGTCTCAACATCTTTTTTACATCGTGGTGACCAAAACTGGATGCAGTATTCCAGGTGTGGCCTTACCAAGGCATTGTAAAGTGGTATTAGTACTTCACTTGATCTTGATTCTATCCCTCTGTTAATGCAGCCTAGCACTGTGTTGGCTTTTTTGGCAGCTGCAGCACACTGCTGGCTCATATTGAAGTGATTGTCTACTAGGACTCTGAGATCCCTCTCACAGTTACTACTATTGAGCAAGGTACCACCTATAATATACCTGTGCATTTGATTTTTCCTGCCTAAATGTAGAACCTTACTTTTTTCACCATTGAATTTCATTTTGTTAGATAGTGCCCAGTGTTCGAGTCTGTCCAGATCCTTCTGTATCTTAAGCCTTCTGGAGTATTGGCTATTCCTGCCAGCTTGGTGTCGTCTGCAAATTTGATGAGTTCCCCATCTATCCCCTCATCCAAATCGTTAATGAAGATATTGAAGAGCACTGGGCCCAGAACAGAGCCCTGGGGTACCCCACTACACACTTCCTTCCATGTACATGCGGTTCCATTGAGGACCACACACTGAGTACAGCCGGTCAACCAGCTACGAATCCATCTGGTGGTGATGCTATCTAACCCATATTTTTCTATCTTATCAAGTAGTAGGTTGTGATCTACTTTATCAAATGCCTTATGCTGCTGTTCATCATACTATAATAGCAGGGGTGAGTGGGTGGGTGTTTGTGATTTACACCAATTTGATTCTGCAAAGTCAGTGGTCAACTTCTTTCATATCCTTTTCCAAAACTCTGGCTGGCCCTAAGTCATGCATGCCTCAACAGGTTTCAGTTTACTAAATTTAAATGTAAACTAACTAAATCAGCTATAAAGCTGCCCTCCTCTTCCTATTGCAAGTTAGGTGGGTGAATTTGGGCATTTAGATGCCAGTGGATAAAGTTCCCAGGAGAGGGAAGACTTCCTGCCTATCATGTCCTGACTGTGAAGAGTTTCAGTGCTGCAGATGGAGGTATAATGTGTGTCTTTGTGTGACTGTGATTTCTAGCTGTGATAGAAATAAATCAGCTCAGCTGGAAACCAGTAAAAAAAAAGGTGTGAGTATTCACACAGATATAGAACTACTTTGGGGTGGTATGGAATCTGTGTTAAGGGCCTTCAATATATCTAGTCTTGTTCCATGTGAGGATTTTATGCAGAAGGCCCAATACTGTAGATGCAATGAACATTTTAGGGAGGATAGGATACATGTGTAAAAATACAGAGCCATGTTTTTACAAGGCAGACATTTTTAGAGTGTGTCATCAGGGTTTGGGGGAGGGAAGGGAGCTCCTTTATTTTCAACTATTTTGGAAAAAAAAGTCAACCCTATGTTAGTACTTTCACTATAGCCGTTTTATGTTTCGAAAAACGTGCTGCCAGTCTTCAGCTGTGGCATCAGAGTAAGTTCTTGGCTGTAAAAAAAAGAGGCTTAGGCAGAATTCTCCATGAGGGGAATTGGAAAACAAAATTAAAATGGCAGCTATGACACATTAAAAAGAGGTGGGGTTTTGATCACATGGCTGAGATTGCCTTTTTCCACTTTTTTTTCTTTAACTCCAACTGCAAGCTACTTAGAATATCTTGAAACTAACTTTACTCATCTCTGGCTTTATGCATTGTATAAATACAACCATGTAGCCATTGTGATGTACAAATCTGAATTTGTAGATTTTTTTTTAAAGATAGCTCTCTTTTTTTGCTCTGATGTGCTTTTCTCTTTTTTTCATATTTACCAGCTGCGTGAAGTGGTATACTTCAGATACACCCCTATCAGTATGAATCAACGTGGAACTTTTCATAAACTTTGGAGATTCCTTGCCCGTTTTGACCTTGCATCCCATTGAGACAGGAAACTTTGCCTTCATTCTTTATGAGGCTGGTTGCGTTTTTCTCCCTGTCCTCTGGCTGTAAAGCCTCCTGTTGATTTTCCACTTTCAGCCTGTACCTAGCTTCCAAACTGGTTTTTTACAGATTTCATCCATCCCTTCACTTGGCTTGATCCTTCCCTGCAGCAATTTACATTTTTATGGTCCAATGTTGTGACTCTCTGTTGCTGCATTTCAAACTGTGTGCTCCATATATTTGGAAGAGGTATTAAAATTCAGAGCTATGTACAACATAGTCTCCTTATTAAGTAATGAGCACCCAGCATGAACAATCACACACGCACACACGCACAGATTCCTGCCTTTGTCAGAGACACCACGAAGAGCATGAGTATTTAATAAAATTGTCTTGCCTACTTAATATCTCTTGTGTTAAGGGAAGACGAGGGAAGGCTATTGATGCTATGCTGAGTCTGAATGGACATGAAGGGGACCTGGATCAAGAACTCACAAATCCCCACTTAGACAGTTTTTTATTATGACTTCAGTCAGCACAATCAGTACTTGATTTATCCAACTTGTTGTCCTGAGAAGAGGTTGTGTGTGGCTCACAATAAACATTCTTTTAAGAGCTTTCATGGAACCACAGTGAAGCAAGCCTTTTGATCTGGTGCTGTCTTTATACTTTGGATTCAACCACCACCAGAAACTTGTTGATGTTAGCGATGTAGTGGACAGGGCTGGCCAAAGTCTGTTGTGCTGCCAGAGACAAAACAACATACTCCCATCTTAATAGTTTACCACAATGGAAGTTAAATCTTGCTTTAATCCCACACTCGAGAAAGCAGGGGAGCTTACCAAGCTTAGGATTTGATGCATGGCAAGCAGTGATTGTCATGGAGAACAGATAGAAAGGTCATAAGGATCAATGAGATGCTGCTGTTGCTGTCCCTTTAGAATTATGATAGACATAGTCCTGATTTTGGTCCTGTACACCTTGCAATCTTGGAGCCTAATTTAAAGGTCACCATTAATGCAGTAGTGAAAGTTTCTTCCAGGCAAAGATGAAACAATCCAACATAACGTCTAATAGATGTGCCACAAATAAGAGATTAAGCTTTGGGTTAATAAGGTCACAGTTTGGGGTTAATAAGGGACATATGCTAAACAGCTGCTCCAGTTTGTAAGGATTCTAAAAATTGAATATTTCTTTCTGCTGATGCGATGCCCTCTTTTAGTTGACAGATCTCAAACGGTAATAGTGAAGAAACCCAAATCCCCATAAGCATCAACACTGCTAGAATATTCAGTGCTCTGTTCCAGCTCAGTACCCAAGTTCTTGACCTAATACAATTTGTGGAATATAATATGTCTTTCAAATAAAATATTTGGGGTGAAATCCATCCCCATAATGTAAATAGTAATTGTTAGATTTCTGTAGCCAAAACCAGGTGAGACGGGTTGGGGATCACCTGTCCCAAATCTATTCTACTCCTTCTCTTGTCCATACATGCAATAGGTACAACAAAACACATGGTGGGCAAAAGTGGCTACCCAGAAACCTTTCATGGCTAAGGGCAGACTAAAACGTAGTACAATATTTTCACCACTGTATGTTGCCCTGAGCAACTGTTGGCCAATTATCCAACTTATGGCCATCTTGCTTACTTGACTAATAGCGAAGGACTTAGCGAAGGAGTTATGAAGCCTTACCAGTCCTTTGTGGTGCGAAGGCTAACAGGATAGTTGGTATTTCCTTGAGAAAGTGAATAGAAACTCTGTTTCCCAAAGGATTTTTTTAAAAAAAAACATTTAATGTGAGTACATGCTTCCAAGAACTACTAGAAAGAAGATTTGACTGAGTTAGTGGCTAATTGGGTTAGGAGTGGAACAGAAACTGAAGTCTGTGATAAAATGGAAGAGAGGGACAGGACTAGAGTTATTTCTGTCTGCTTCATTTTACTTGACCAGTATTTTAAAAACCAAATTTTCTCCTATATTTCTGTCTGTTACCACTCCTTCTATATACAATGAGATTTCCACCCCCCCACCCCAAACAAAAAAATAACATCTACTTTCAGCTTCTTTTTCTCATTGCAAACTGGGTCCCAAGCCCATTACACCATGGTAGTCTGGAAATGTGACAAGCTGGTAGGAAGACATGACAGCTACAGGAATGTCACAAGCATATTGATGTACCTGACAATTTGAAAAGAACAAATCTGAATGTTTTCTAGCCCAGGGGATTTAGAGTCCAAAAGTAGAATTACAGAAAAGCAAAGCAAAAAGGATGGAAATGAAAGAAGACATCAGAAGATAGAGATTATTGTTTATACTTCATCTGAAAATGTCCCTCATAATACACCATTTATAAAATGCTCTATATTTTGCTAAGCATTTACAGAGACTTTTGATTTGTTAACTGGTGTTTATACTATCAGAACATTTGATACTGCTCCCTGTAGAGTTGAAACAGAAAATCAGAGTATTGTCACATTGGTGTAAATATTTGAGCACATATAAGATTATGCAATGGCATTAGTATTGGGAGAGCAAGACTGTTCTCTGTGAGGACTCCCTATTGTGAAGTGGAGCATTGCTGATTTTTTTTGTAACAGCCCTGCAGAGGCAAAATGTTAATCAATTAGAACAGCCAAACTAATTAAAAATCATGCATTATACATCTGAGAAAACATATTCTTCATTTACCATGGAGTCTTCCATTATAAATTCATGTCCCACTGCACTACAAAGGGCAAATTTAAAATAACAAACTTTCTTCCTCTCCCTCTCCTTGATCCTTGACCAAACTGCACTGGAACAAGGTTTATTCTACCAAGATTATCTAATTAATTAAAGCAGAAGTGATGGTTCTAGATAAAGCTTAAGTGTAGTTGATTTATCACAGGTATTTTGCTCCTTCAACATTCAGAAAAATCATGGCTGCCTTTCCAGGGGTTTTGCCTGGAGACGGGGCTTAGGAAAGGTGGGTTAGAAAAAGTGAAGACGGAAATTGTGATGCATGTATAAAAGCACTTTTGATCATCCAGCTTTACAACCTTGACTTGACAGCGGTCTCACTCGGATACACCTCTAATTATTTTTAATCTCTCCAACTCTTCTATTATCTTCTGAATTCCCATCAAAGATTGTAATGACAACATGGCTGGGCTTTAAATGCCACACGCACTCTATAGTTCACTTAACTAGAATATATTCAATTTTTTTTATTTTATTTTATTTTAATTCCATTTATATCCCGCCCTTCTCCGAAGACTCAGGGCGGCTTACAAGCTTAGCAGTAGTTTTCATTCTATGTATATGCCTGCTTATTAGGGCTTTCACACACACACCCAAGCGGCATTATTACAAAGTCAGCTTAATTGCCCCCAACAATCTGTTGTTAGCCAATGTTCTGGGTTTGTGCATCACAGTGGGCTAATGATGTTCAGTGTGTCAGGTAAGTTCAGCCTGTTTTGAGATTTGCAAGTTCCAGAGATAGAGTAATCAAGGTAAATGTGCCAAAATCTGCCTGGTAATTTCCTGAAAGTCCCCTTTTCTAGTGGGAAAATCCCACAATCTTTAGGTGTTGTTTTTTTTCCATCTTCAGATTCCATATTTCACTCCTCCCATCAATCTGCAAATTCCCATATGCCAAACTTCTGAAAATGACTCATGGAAGGAATTCTCTGAATTTTTTTTCCCGTGTCTTTCTTTCTTTCTTTCTTTCTTTCTTTCTTTCTTTCTTTCTTTCTTTCTTTCTTTCTTTCTTTCTTTCTTTCTTTCTTTCTTTCTTTCTTTCTTTCTTTCTTTCTTTCTTTCTTTCTTTCTTTCTTTCTTTCTTTCTTTCTTTCTTTCTTTCTTTCTTTCTTTCTTTCCAGGAAAGAAGGGAAGTGGTGAGCTTTCTGCTTGCTAGAGAGATGATACTGTAATGAAAAATGGGATGTGCACATACCTCTCTGCGGCCTGATCGGGAAGGAAAGTGCAAGAACCTTATGAGAACTTCCTCTTCACTTTCTTCTCTGTTGGGAAAACAATCTGCAGCCAATTTCTTTTCCATCAATTTCAGTGTGAGCATTCAGAACACTGTGTGTGGGTGGGGAGGGGGGGAACCTGGTCGGCACAGCTGAAGTTTAAATGGTTCTTTGAAATAATGAAGTCTGATAAGTATAGGAAGGAAAAAGTGGAAGAATCACAAGGTGGCACGACAGGGGATCATTGGGAGGGACAAATTGCTGTGATGGTACTGCTGCTAAAGAGAAGGCACAGTGTGCAGTTCTTGATTATATGCAGGCTCTGTAATTATGCAAATACTGGGCCTGCTCCTTATGACCCTGGGATGTTGGCCCCACCCTCCTGCCCAGATTGGATAGGCTAAATACCTAGATCTGCAAGAGAGTTTTAAGTAGAAATGCAGATATATATTTTTTAAGATATCAAGGGGTCAAATGGCAGGTTTTCCTGCTTTCTTTCCTTGCAACTTCTGTCTGTATAATTCCTCCTTCACTTTAACCCCCCCACAGACATTGAACTTAAAAAACAAAATCATAGAATACGAGGTAGATCAAAATACTGGAAGAGTTTTGTTGATCCCATCTTAACAGACTGAGATTATGTTTTCAAATGTTGGAACTTATATTTGGTGGGGTTCTTCCATGCATGATGCCTGGACAACAAGCGCAACCAGAGGTGTCCACAGGGGGAGTTAAAGAAAGCCAAAATGGTGGTTGAAATTACGCGATTGAAGCTTCGCCCCTTTTCAATGTGCACTTCCTGGGCTACTCATGTAACAGAGAGGCGGGGCTTTGATCAGGTGATTCTATTGGGGTGGATGTTCATAGAACCCACCTCCTTTCCCTGACATTCAACACATCACAGTAGAGAAGCTGATAGGGGCAAGGCTTGCATGGATGGGGACCTAGCAGTGCTAACCATTCTGGTCCCAATTTTGGCCCAGAGAAATTCAGAGGAATATAGGAGTAGTGTTTCACCTTTCCCTGGATAACGCAGCAAGAGGCAAGATCAGCAAAAGGCAACATTCAGTGGCCAAAATCCATGCTTAAAATTTGGCATCTGGGGTCTGCAAATTCATAGCCAATTCAATTTGTGCCTCAACACCAATAAGTTGGAGTATCTAGAGACTGGTCTGAGTAACTCCACCATCCAGGTCAGTAGCAAAGATCTAGTGAAATCAAACCTCTTCCATTAAGTAGGATCCCATGTGCAAAGTGACCGCAGCATTAATGAGAAAGTGTACACAAGAGTGAATACAATAAGTTAGCTCCGATCGGGCAGGTACAAAATGTTTTGTTAGCATATCCGTCAGCTCCCTATATGGAACGGCGCTGACTGGGTCTGGATTGCAGAGGCCGGCGGCGACATCGTATACGGCTGAGCCGCTGAGGCAAAGTAGAGTCGCTGCCTTCATGCGGTCTTCAGTTATTCTGTTGAACAGGAGGTAGCCTTCGACCTGTCCTAGGTGCGATTCCCATCGTTCTGGGTATTTGAGGTCGAACTCCTTGATCTGTCCAACTGCTGCCATGCTGTCTCGGTAATTACTGCTTCACGGTTATTTTGGGAATTAGTTTCCCCAGTGACTTTGCTCAGTGACTTGTCAGCTCGTGACTTCGCTGTTATATAGCTCCATGAAGCAGTACCACCTTCGTCACCAGATGTGTTGTCTGCAGCAGGTTCCCGGTAAAATAAGAGGACAGCAGGCTTGAACTTGATCAGCTGTTTATTGCCTCACAGGAACAAACAAGCAAGTTTGAACCCCCCTTATATAGAGGCGCCGGCAAGCCTCTAGCCAATCCCAGTCCTTGGATTCTCCCGCCATTTCGGTTTCATCCAATCCGCACAAACTGCGTGAGCAGCTGTCAGATTCAGCTGTCATCTGTAGCCACGTGTGGAGCTGTCATCGGAAACTGCGTGTAGAGCTGTCAGCTGTCAAAAGAGCTGCCACTTGCATTTCTTACGTTTAACAGTGTTTAAACTCACATATATTACAACTGGAATGCTCTGTGATCGGGGTATGTCAACACACCTAAAATCAAATGTATATAAAATGATGGTCCAACCAGTAGCACCATATGGTGCAAAGGCCTGGCCAACCACCAAAAGTGCTGATCCCTTTGCATGTCATGGAGATGCACATGCACCATTTTGTCATTAGGCATTTCTCTTCAACAATGGTACAGTCTGGCAGCAGATAGGAATTGCACCAAGAGAAAATGCATGAAAACCACTTAACAGTGGTGGCCATGTTCTTTGAGTAGCACCTACCTGCACTGCCTGCTACTTTAACATTGATGACCAATGCTGGATGAAAGACCAAACCAAAGATGGCAGGACACAATTAACACAAACATGACAATCATCCATGAACCTGCTTGCTGTGTTTGATTGCATTAAATGGTGTCTGTTGATCATGAACTGCAGAAAAATCATCAGAAGACCTGAAGTCTGCAAAGTGAATGGGGCCAGAATGATATAGGTGGAACTGGTTGTGTGAATGTGTGTGGGGAGGGCTTCCTTGGGTTCAATCACAAAAATAAGCTTACAGCACAGTTTTTATTTCTTTTCCAGAAAACTGTTTTCAGCAGGTGGAATTAGAAGTGGCTTCATTGGCTTCATTAAGAAAACTTGGGGGTGGGGGTAGAAGCACCCCTGAATCTTCAGGCTGCCCTAGTAGGTAATCACAAAATTGCAGTTGCAAGAAGTTTCTACACTGGAGTAGGTTTCCCAATCACCCAAGGTGGTATGAGGAGAGGTAAAATGGTTAGTTGAAATTTTAAGTTTCTTGCGACAGTGTGCTTTACACAGGTGAATGCTGACTTGAGATCTGTAGCTGAAAAAACCCCTGTTTTTAAAATAATAATTTAATTAATGTTGAGGAGAGTACAACAAGGGCCATCTTTAAGTCAAGACAAGAGAAATACACATTTTGAATCTTCTCCAAAATCTCTTACTGTCTGTCAATGAGATAGACACGGTATAAATAAAGACGGCAAAAGATTCATTGCTCTCACTGGGACTTATCTCTGTCTAGCTATACACAGGATTGCATTGTTGAAAGAGGAAACAAAACATAATACTTTGTAAAATGAGAGAAGAAATAACATTGCCATTACTATCTGTTTATCTTTATAAGTAGTACCACAGAGGAAGATTCTCTTTCATTTTTCCCTTACCATTCTTACCTGAGGAAAGAGAAGCTGTTTTTAAAGTTTTTTTAAAAGAGAATTTGGATGAATGGAGTGTGATTTTCTTGTATTTGTGGTCTCCTTAGTTATTGACACTTGGGTTGAGACTGGACAGCCATTTGTCTGTCCAGGTATAGGGTTTCCTCAGTGGTGGGATTCAAATAAGTGAACAACTGGTTCTCTGTGTGGATGCTGCTTCTGGAAGTCCATTCTGGCCCTTGGCAACAAGAAATTAGCTACCGGTTCTGCCGAAGTGGTGCGAACCAGCTGAATTCCAGCACTGGGTTTCCTACTTGAGGAGGGGGTTGGACTTAGAAACCTCAAAGGTCGCTTCCAACTTTGTTATTCTGTGTGTAAAATACCAGGGAAAGGTAGCATGAAGGTTTGTTTCACTGGACTTTTCCAGACTTGGAAGTATAAGCCACTAAGGAGGTTTCATAATGATGGAAAAGATGCTTGTGAGAAAGCAATGCAATCGACAGCAGCACCGTCTGCCATTGTCCCTCTCTCACTAAAGTAAACTTTGAAGAAATTCTAAACAAAAAAAGAAATGGCTAAAAGATGCCTCTTTTAATGAGAAGGTAAAACTGCTGAGAAATTGTGAGGCAGTTTCTGGTACAGTATTATTTCCAAATAAGGAATATGATCGGCTGTCTTACAGTTTGGGGATTCAGGGGTTATCTTTTCCAGAGGAATGTTCAAATTGCCATCAGTGTGCTTGGGTGTTTGAAAAAATAACAAAATAAGACGACCCCAACTTTACAATCCAGAATTTGACAAAGAGGAGAAAGACAAAGTGGTGGGGAAAGCCACATCCATAAAAGTGTTGTTCTGTTCCAGCCTACGACCAGCCCTGTTTGAATGTCAGGGACAACCCCTTTTTATAGTCAACAGGCTGGAAAAACCCAACCAAATTTATTTACAAAGAAATCAAAAGTTCAAACAAGAGTTAAACCAAAAGTTCAAACAAGAGTTAAACAGGAATAACAGACCAGGACTCTAGCAGAAGATCTTCAAACGGTTGCCTTCAGCAACCAGCACCTCCCACACCTTACCCTTTTATCAGCAGTCTCAAGGCGTAGCTTCTCATTGCCTTCTCCTCCTCTCACCGAGTTGCCTCATTGTTTTTCTCTGTTCTACTGTGCTGGATTGCCTCCTGCTCCTAGCGTCCCTGAATAGATCCAGCTGTGAATCATCTACATCCAATACCTCGTGCTCACATGGCTGAGTCTGATGAGGAACATAACGGGAGGGGCCAGGCTGAGAGTCCTGCAGTGCATCAGAGCCTCCTTCTGACACCAAAGGCTCTCCAAACCCCTCCTCCTCCCCCTCTTCAGAATCATCAGACTCAGCTGCCGGTATCACAGGCTGACGCTGAATCACAACAAATGTCATGACTGTTCTCAGGGGCAAAAAACAAAAACAAAACAACAAACCACCTTATTTCCCAAACATAGTGGCTAGTCTGAGATCTGCTGAGTTGTGTAACATCTATTCAGTTGCATACCTATCTGCAGATTTGAGTGTCAGGCCCTTTGACCCGGAACAAAACCTCCTTCAGGGTTGCTGAATATCTGCTTTATGGAGCAGGGCACAGCAGCTTGGCTACTGTAATGTATTGGGCTTTGTCTTGCTTAGGAATATCATGTGGGGTTAATTGCTGGAAGGTTGCTCAAGCAGGGAAGCTGCCTAATGGCCCCCAGCTCCTCAGACAACCCATCTCCAGTGCCGCCATTGGCTGCCTCTAGGGCAGCAATAGGTTGCTTTAAACCTATTGGCCGCCACCTAGAGGCCAGGGTATAAATTGCTGCATTCACAGCCCTGTTTCCCAGTTCAGTTCCAACAACCAAATAAAGAATGATTCTTGCTGAACTCACTCGCCTTGTCTCGTCAATCAAGCAACAAACCCAGTAACTAACACTGGAGACAAGGGTAGGATCCTGCTCCTCCAGCTGAGCTGAAGAGTCACTAAGAGAGAGGCTGAACACGTCTGGCGGGAAAAGCAATTCCCCCCCCTACGGTCGGCCTAGCAAAGCCACGCTAGTGACCACATGCCCAGAGGACCAGTCCCTGGGCAACGGAGGAGCAGGACAAGAAGACAACGAGCCCCAGCTGCGAAGACCAGCAGAAATGGCAAAAGTCGGAAAGCTGGAAGAATTTGATATAACTCACCCGGAAAGATGGTCTTCGTACCTATCCAGGGTCGAGAACTATCTACGTGCGAATCAAGTTGCCGAGGATGGCCTGAAGGCCGCGACACTCCTGTGTGTGTGCGGCCCAGCCATGTTCAACATCGTGGAGAACTTGTTTGCGCAAACGCCATTGGAGTCCATAATGTTCACAGACTTGAAGAAATGGCTCAGAGACCACTTCTAGCCCAAGCTGTTGGTAATCGCTTGGCGCCATACATTCGAACAGAGGGTTCAGCAACCAGGTGAAACAGCGTCTGAATTCATCACGGCATTGAGGCAGGCCGCACGCCTGTGCCAGTTTTCCGACATCGAGGAGAGGCTACGAGACCGGCTTGTCTGCAGTCTCCGGAATCGAGAGTTACAGCAAAAACTCTTCACCAAAGAGACTCTGTCGTTTCCAGATGCACTGAAAGAGATCATGGTGGACGAAGCCACCGCCGGGGCCATACGAGCCATGCAGCCTGCCAAATCAGCACAGCATGAGGAAGCCGTCCACCATGAGGATGCTGAACATGCAGAAGACCCAGAAGACAACACAGAAGTTGACAAGCTACAAAGACACAACAACCAACAGCGTCACAGCGACAAGCAACAAGGGGCAACTTACAAGGCAGATCCCTTCCTTAGTTGCCCAGGATGTGGCGGCTGCCACTAACGCATGGATTGTAGGTCCGGACAGCCACGTGTCGGGCCTGTGGAAAGACCGGCCACATCGCGTCTGTCTGCAGAGGTCACCAAAGGGACTGGCAATCGAATCATCAGTTGGACATTCTGACGAGGAGAGGTACTGGGGCCCCGGGACAGTATAGTGTAGGGTTTTGCTCCAGCCGCAGAAGCATTTGCCACACGGGAGCTTGCTGTCCTATTAAGCTGAGGTTTAGACTGCAAGTGGAGCTGCAAGGGGTCCCCTGCAAGATGGAGCTGGACATGGGATCAGCCGTATCCATTATTTCACTTGAGACATTTAATTTTGTCTGCAATCGCAGCAAGAGATGGGCCAAGCTGAGGCCATCTGACATTGTACTAACCAACTTCCAGAATGCTAGAGTCGCAGTCATGGGTGAGGCCACATTAGCTGTTAAATTTAAGGGGTTTTCTGGGCACCTGGACGTTGTTGTAGTAGGGGGTCAGTGAATGAGCCTGATCGGGCTCAACTGGTTTGATGCACTAGGCATCCAAGTAACTGGGATCAACCGGACACAAGTTGTGAGTCTAGCGACAGTATGCAAGGAATTCGCAGATGTGTTTTACTCAGCTCTGGGGACATACACAGGCCCGCCAATAACATTTAAACTAGATCCTACTGTAGTGCCGGTCAGGATTAAACCTCATAGGGTGCCATTTGCTCTTAAACACAAAATAGACGCTGAGTTAGATAAACTTGTAGAACAGGGAGTACTTCAGCCAGTAGATAGAGGTAAATGGGAGACCCCAATCGTAATGCCACTAAAAGCCAATGGGGAGGTCCTAATCTGTGCCGATTACAAATGCACAATTAATTGTGCACTCAAACAGCATGCATACCTGGTACCAGTAGTAAGCCACGTCCTGGCATCCTTGCAAGGTGGTACAATTTTTGCAAAATTAGATTTGGCTCAGGCCTACCAACAGCTTCCTGTTGACGAGGCCACAGCCACGGCACATTCAATTGTAACCCACAAGGGGGGCGTTTAAAGTAAAATGCCTGCAATTTGGGGTCAGCGTAGCCCCCGGCATTTTTCAAGGCATTATGGAGCTGACGCTCAAGGGCATTCTGGAGGTTTGCCCTATTTTGATGACGTGCTCATCACCAGTGAGTCCACTGAGGGGCTAGCAAGGAGGCTTAGAGCCATCCTTCAAAGGCTGCGCGAAGCAGGCCTCAAGCTTAAAAAGAATAAGTGTAGTATTGGAGTCCCTTCAACTTAGTTCTTGGGTTTCCGTATAGATGCCAGTTTCCCAGTTCAGTTCCTGCAACCAAATAAAGAATGATTCTTGCTGAACTCACTCGCCTCATCTCATCAATCAAGCAACAAACCCAGTATCTAACAGCTACCATCAAGCGAGACAGTTAAATAGAAAGATTGCATTAATAATGCATGTTGCATGGCAAAGATAATAAAACCACTGAGGGAGGGGGAGGTGAACCTTGTCACTATTTACCATGCAGATGTTTAATTGGAAATCTAAATAATGCATTAAGCTCTCGGCTTTAGAATTTGAAGCTGCCACTCGGCTGATCACTTTCTCAATCAGCGAAGGGTGAGATGAATTTTCAGAAACAAAACTCCAATATTGCTTTGTTTTAACAGGAAGGCAGCCATTGTTAATATTGTGCTTGTTTGTTAGAACAACCAAACATAGGCCTCACTCTCGGGGGGCAGCATCTGAATGTGCCCATGTTCCAACACAAGCTAAAACAAAGACTAGACGAAGATAGACATATTGGATTCTTCGCCCTCTTGATCACATGCAACACATATTAAAAGTTTTCAAGGAAAACAAGAGAGAGTCGGATGCACCAATGGGATTTATATCATAGCAAAGATAGAAAGAATGAGAAGAACAGGAGAAAGAGGCAAAGAAAGAGAAAGCTGAAGGTAGAGATGTCTGCAGGTCAACTCCAAAACAATTTTTAAAAAAATCAAGATCATGCTTGAAATGGAACAAAGCCCTTATCTATTTACATGCATTGCAGAAAGGTTTCATCACATAGTTGCAAGCAGCATATTGACATTTTTTGATCTGCCCTAGAGATATCCCTCAACAGAGGGATGTGAGAGAAGAGGAGGGGAAGTGCTGCAGTGTACCTGTGATCAATTGTAAGAGTGAATGACTGCAATAGAAATTACAACCGTTATAACTTTGAAACAGCGTTGTAAGTAATTTGAGGGTGTCTTTTGTAACGTTGAACAGTTGTTAAGTGACCTGTATCTCAAGGACAACCTGTAGTTCCGCACATCTCTGATTATTTCTCTACTTTTGATATGTAATATGTGTATGAATATTTTCATTACAACTGTCATAAATACAAGTCAGTTGCCAAATGTCTGAATTTTGAATACGTGTCTGTGGGGATGCTTCAAGGGTCATGTGAAAAATGGTCATAAGTCAGTTTTTTCACTGCTGTTGTAACATTGAACAATGTATACATGAACCATTGTAAGTCAATATGTGTGTGTGTGTGTGTGTGTGTGTTTGTATGAGGGCAATTCAGAAATAAACGTCCATTTGGTTATCAATAACTGACACTTGCAGATATAGAACTTTTACTATACACATTAGAAAACTACAACATTAGATTACTTTTTGACATAATTGCCATTCAAATTGACGCACTTGTCATAACCTCTTACAAGGTTTGAAATTCCTTAGTAGTAGTCACTGGACACCAAATTTGGGCTATTGGGGGGATGATGAAAAACACCCCAATGGAACTGCTTCAAAAGTTCTTGGGTGTGTCTAGCGGTGTGCGGGCAAGCATTATCGTGAACCAACACACCGGAAATGGTGCCATAGAAAATCCTGTCAAATGTGAAGATGCCAAAAAAGTACTGCTAGTGAAGTTCATGGAGGGTGGTTCGACCATCAATTCAGAAGTCTACTGTGAAACATTACGAAAACTTAGACGAGCCATCCATAACAAGCATTGCGGCATGCTGACTTCCAGTGTGGTGTTGATTCACAATAATTCCCGCCTGCACACTGCTAGACACACCCAAGAACTTTTGAAGCAATTCCGTTGAGATGTTTTTGATCACCCCCCCACCCCATAGCCCAGATTTGGCACTGAGCGACTACTACTAAGGTATTTCAAACCTTGTAAGACAGGGGTGTCAAACTCAATTTCATTGAGGGCCGCATCAGCATTGCAGTTGCCCTTGGGGGGCCAGGTGGGTGTGACCAGGGTGGGCGCGGCCTACTGGGTGGGCATGGCTGGAGTGTGTGTGGCCTACTGGGTGGGCATGGTCAACTCTACATCATTCGTGTCAAGGGTTCCTATGGTGGCCTGGGCAGAAGTGGGACAGATCTCAGGGTCTCTGGCAGAAGGAGATGGGACTGGGGCAAGTGCCAAGGCATGGTCCACTGGAGAAGCCTCACTGTTCCTCTCAGGCCATGCGGGGGGGCTGCATGGTGGTGCGCAGGTCAAATGCCCAGCCCTCAAGCACCCGCGGCATTAAACCCAGCCCCACTTTCCCAAGGGGGCGCCCAGCTACACTTACCTCCTCCTCAAGATGGCTGCTGCTGTGCTTGCTCTCCTTAGCCAGGTTGCTCATGATGGGTACGAGAGCAAAGTCAAGAGGGAGGCCCACTCCCTCTCCATGTGAGGAGACCTGGCTTTGTATCCAAAGCTTCCTTAGCAATAGGATGGAGACTCCCCAGGATAGGCCAGGAGGAGGGGGCAAGGGGATGGTGAAAGGGCAGCAGGGAAGGACTAAGGCAGGACTTCCCTCAGACCCTCCCTTCCTTCCTTCCTTCCTTCCTTCCTTCCTTCCTTCCTTCCTTCCTTCCTTCCTTCCTTCCTTCCTGTGGTGGGAAAATATTTGAGATGACGGAGGGAGAAAAACAGGCAAGAAACGCAGCTGGGGAAGTGTCACCCTTTGTGAGGAATGAAGAAATGCACCATCACCTGGAAGTGGCCAGCACATGGCCCTCACCTACTTCACATATCTGGCTTGGTGGGCTCTGGGGGAGGGGATGCCATGAGCAGCAGGAGAGTTGATGTTACCTACGCAATGCTGCCCAGCCCCCAGCCTGCCCAGCCCCCAGCCTGTTCACTGGGGTGCTCTCCTCGCAGTGCTGAGAGGCTGAGCCGGGTGGCATGAATCTGAAGAGAAGTGCAACACTGTCCAGCCCCTAGCCTGCCCGAAGTAGGCAGGGCCATGTGCTGGCCACTTCCAGGCAATGGTGCATTTCTTCATTCCTCACAAAGGGTGATGCCTCCCCAGCGTGCGCCCAGTGGGCGGGGCCGATGCGGCAGGGGCTGGTCCCTTGCTGTTTCCAGACGGCCTTGTGGAGCTAAGACTGAATACGTTTCAGCATAGATGGCCACCACAAAATTATACATTGGCTCCTGGCTGGCCTGGGACAGGGCCAAGACAGCGGGGGCTGTTCCCTCACTGTTTCCAGGAAAGGGTTCACGGGCCACATGAAACCACTTTGCGGGCTGGATACGGCCCCCGGGCCTTGTGTTTGACATGTCTGTTGTAAGATGTTATGACAAGTGCCTCAATTTGAATGGCGATTATGTCAAAAAGTAATGCAATGTGGTACTTTTCTAATGTGTATAATAAAAATTCTGTATCGGTGAGTGTCTGTCACTGATAACCAAATGGAGGTTTATTTCTGAACTGCCCTCGTATCTATATACATGCATACACATACACACACACACACACACACGTAACAAAAGAAAGAGACAGAAAGAGAAGTTTCAACTTCTAAGCCCATCTAATCACTATGTGCCCTAAGGCTAAAAATATATTAAACCTAAATAGCAAATAGTGCAAATCTGCAACAGGTAACTCAAAAAGAGTGAGCCAAGTTAAAGATTACAGGGCAGGACACATTTTAACAGGCTGGGAATAAAACTTCTAAAGAACAAAAATCAAAGTTATTATACTTTCAAATTCTAAAGGTCAGGAGGAACCATAGAAAAAGTTAAAGGCCTCAGATGAGAGGCAGTTAAATACCACTATCTCTCTACACTGTACCTCATTAGCTACCCATTCTTTTTCTAGCCCACAGGTCGGCAAGCCGCAGCTCCGGAGCCGCATGCGGCTCTTTAAGCCATCTCCTGCAGCTCCCAGTCGCCCGGTGCGCACGCACCTCTCCGAACGGGCAGTGGTGCGCGCGCACCTCTCCAAACGGGCAGTGGCACCGCCCTTTTGGAAAGCTGCCATGGCCTGTTTGCAGAGCTGCCACCTTCCTCCAAAGGAGGCAGGTCTGTAAAGTGGCCGTGGCAGCTTTCCAAACCGGCGGCAGCAGGTCTGCAAATGAGTGGCGCCGCCGCCCGTTCGGGCGGAGGTGCGCACACACCTCTCCAAAGGTTTGGAGAGCTGCGCGCACACCTCTCGGAACGGGTAGTGGCGCCGCCCCATGGGAAAGCTGCCATGGCCCGTTTGCAGAGCTGCCGCCTTCCTCCAAAGGCAGCAGGTCTGCAAACTGGCTGCGGCAGCTTTCCAAACCAGCGGCAGCAGGTCTGCAAATGGGTGGCGCCACCGCCTGTTCGGGTGGAGGTGTGCGCGCACCTCTCCAAAGGTTTGGAGAGCTGCGCACGCACCTCTCAGAATGGGCAGTGGTGCCGGCCGTTTGGAAAGCTGCCGCAGCCTGTTTGCAGCAACTCTGAAGGCGGCAAGTCTGCGAATGGACTACGGCAGCTTGCAGACCTACCGCCACCCAAATGGGTGGTGGCAGGTCTGCAAACAGGTGGCGCCGCCGCCTGTTTGGAGAGTGGAAAGGTTTGGAGAGCTGCATGCGCACCTCTCCGAACGGGTGGCGGTTTGGAGGTCCCGGGGGTGGCTCCGGTAGCGCCTGGGCTGAAGGCACCCATCGCCAGAGAGACCTGTCGCCACGCAGGTGCCTCCCATTTTGCTCATGCGCAAAACATTTTGTTTTTGCACATGCGCGTGCGTGGACACATGCACGCACACTTTTTGCGGCTCCCACTTTTTTGTGTGTGTGATGGAACCGGTTCCGAGTGGCTCTTTTGCTTTTTCAGGTTGCCGACCCCTGTTCTAGCCAAACACATGGTAATCATCTGTGTGATGGGGATTTTACTAAGACATAATGCAATTGTGCCTATTATGGGTAGTCCTTGACTTATCAACAATACGATGACTGTTCGTAGTTACAATAGCACTGAAAACAAGTGGCTGTTGACAGATTTTCACACTTATGACTGTTGCAGCATCCCCCATGGTCATGTGATCAAGATTCAGCTGCTTGACAACTAGTTCATATTTATGATCTCCTTTTATAACCTCTGACAAGCAAAGTCAATGGGGAAGTCAGATTCACTTAACCACCATATGACTAACTTAACAACTGCAGTGTTTCACTTAACAAGGCCCTAAAAGTTTGTAAAATGGGGCCAAACTCACTTAACAAGGGTTTCCCTTAGCAATAGAAATTTTGGGCTCAAATGTGGTTATACGTTGAGGACTACCTATATATCCACCTATACAAACTTGTGCACATACACACTGGAGACAGCCTCCGCTAATAGACTGGGGATAATAGATCCATGAACCTGCTTGCTTCCCCTTCCATGTGCATGTAGCTCTTCTTGGTCCCAATAGAAAATTTATGCATGCAGGAAATTGCCACAGGAAGCAGCTATGTTTGTATTCCCAAACATGGCGGCCTGAATACTTTGAGGCTAATGGTTCCCCTCGTGCCATTTCACAGTACTCCAATTCCAAGCGCTTTACACTGCTTTAATTGTTGTTACTTTACTACAGTGGCAGGGTTCAAATATGTGAACAACCGGTTCTCTGTGTGGGTGCCGCTTCCTGAAGTCCATTCTGGGCCTAGGCAACAAAAAATTAGCTACCAGTTCTGCCGAAGTGGTACGAATCCCACCACCGCTTTACTACCTTAAAAAGGTGGGTTGCTGTGTCTCTTCTTCCTTTTCCTTGCTCCCAGATTTTCAGTTATCAAAGGATCCTAGCACTCTAAGACAGGGCGATGATGGCTGCAAGTTTCCATCAGCTGACTTGATTCCCGTGCTTAGGATCTCTCCTATGGGATTCTGATAACTGAGAACTCATTAGAGGCATATATAGCGCGCAGAATTCTCAGCTATAGGGAATTCTTGGAACGGAATTTCCCCAAAACGTGGAGATTAACTAGATTGGGGTAGGGTGTAAGGAAGCAACTATACAAACATTTTTATTTTATTTTTTGCTTTTCAAAAAATGGCAAGCTGACACATAGGAAAAAGGATGTCATTTTTATTAATCTTTATTTTTGTAGCAAAGGTTGTTTTATTTTAATTTTTGCATTTCAACTGATGAAATTCATAACCTTGTTTTCTGGTAAGACAATTCAAACATACAAATAAATAACAACAATGTGCTTTTCAGCTTTTTTTTGTCATTAATTAACCAACAATTTTTGAAGGACATAGACAAAAGGGCTTTAGCAGAACAATGGTACAATTAAAACATTTTTTTGTGAAAAGCAAATATCAGTGGCTGAAGGTGAAGGTGAAAGATTTCAGATTATAGCAGGGCTGGGTTTGTTTTAAAAAAATTGGCAAAAAAGGAGAACAATATAAACGGCAAAAATGTTAATAATAAGAATCCTTTCCCAGAGGAATTGAGGAAAATATATATATTTTTACACTGAAAAAGGGTAATTAGTGAAAGAAATGGAGAGAGGGAGAGAAAGAGAGAGAGAAAGAAGGAAACATTCCCTCACAATAGTAAAAATCAATCAGTCTCCATGCTCACTTTTTTACATACTGTAAGAAAAAATGTGCTTTATATCCCTTCCTTCCAATGATTAATTTGGTGTCGTATTAACGTATGTTACACTGATTGTTTATTCAGTTCCTTGGCTCATTTTTGTCTAAATATTTTCCTCCTTAGACAATAATTGGAAGAAAAAAAGTACATTTCACAACACCTGACATTTGAGTGCAACGTGATTCTACTGATTGCTTTTTAACTTTTAACCTTCTAACTGCCAACAATAACAGGGAATTCATTTAGCCAAACTCTTTCCCTGTGAAGTTCATCCTTTCCTTGTCACGCCTCCTTTGAAGGCCATTTTGAAGTTGCAGATTGGCCAGTTGTGCGAGTTCTAGAATGCCTCTGAACTGCAGACTGAACGCAGAATTTGGACATCATATATCTTTCATTGAGCATTATCTTCAAAATTTACTGAAAGCTGGTATCAAATGATGTGCCCCTCTCTCTCTCTCTCTCTCTCTCCCTCTTTCTAACTAGTATTCTTGCACACATATCTAAAGATGCAAAGCTATGTACTTTTAAGCAAACCAGTGTTTTAATCAAGGTTTGCCCCTGAATTATGGAGAGGCTGGTATAGGGAAATTACTATAGTTTCATAATGTGGTCAAATACTTTTTAGGTTGTACACCTACAGACATGAAGTATTACATCCAGTTGGTTCAGACAGACCTTAACCTTGATAATGTTAAGATGTGTGGACTTCAACTCCCATAATTCCCTAGCCAGCAAGCAGAAGTCTACATGTGTTAAAGTTGCTAAGGTTAATAAACTCTGAAACAGATGAATGTGCTTCAAGGCTGTACCACTTCAAAGTACATAAGTCTGCGCATTAATTTAAAAGAAGTTATTTTTTAGCAAATGTTTACAACTGGCAGTGCCCTTCCCAGTAACCTTTATCATGCCTTTTCTTACTATCTCCTAAAGACCCCAATATCTAGGCTGCAACAATCTGGAGAGTTACTAGATGTCAGCAAAATGTTAGAACTCTTTGTATGGCTTTGCTAACATCTCATGAAAAGTCCAGGATTTTGCAGCCCAAAAATAGTAATCCTATTTTATCAAGCATCACCTGAAAAAAACCTTAAGAGATTTAAATTGTCTGTCATATTTTATTGCCTGTGATGTTAATAATTTACATTATTATTATAATTTTATTTTGTGCACCACCTTGGAACTGGGACATAAACATTCAAAAGTATTGTGGAAAATGATAAGGTTCACTATTTTCCAATTTAAAAAAAGTTAATTTTTTAAAAAATAGCATATCAGGAGAACGGCCATGGTATAACTTTTTCCAAAGGCATTAGGTTTTTTTAATGTGCATATAGTTTTTCTAAAAAAAAAACAATATTAATTTTAAAACAGAGGATCCCCACCCACAACACCAAATTACAATTTTATCACCCTATTTTTTTCCCAATTGAACTGGGATTCAGTCAAGATTGTACAAGCTTCAGCTGGCCATCTAAATTAAACTACTCCTGTGTTTTTTTACCCCTTACTTTTAGGTGTGGCACATTTGAACAGGCATCCTTTTTTGGAGAATCCTATTAGGTACATACCTGATGAAGTAGGATTAACACCATTTCCCTGTTTTTCCATTTAAGGCAGAGGTAGGAACACTTTACATAGCCAAGGACTTTTCCAGAGAGAGAAAAGGTCCCAGTGAGTACAGGAAGGATAGCAAGTGGGTCTAAGATGCATTACACATCTGGGTGAGGCCAGGATTTAAAAATATGTTTCCTACACCCACCCACTGGGTTTTGAAAGGGAGGTGTGTGTTTTTTTTTAAAAAAAATAAATCGTTCTTTGGTTTTCTACATAATACTTGAAGATGAAAGGTCTTACAAATTTTCTAACTCAAAATGGCAGGAAACCTTGCCACCAGTTTTGGACAATTGAAGGGCTGTGCAAAATACAAATGAAAAGAAGAATAAGAGAGAAAGGCAGAATGGGGTGTGTATATACTCACTGCAGCCTCCTGACAATTGTTCCATGTGGAGAAATCATTTCCATCAACACAAGCCTTTGGCAGTTCTTGCTATTCACTGAGAACTCTCCTTTCTATGCCTTTGTGGATGGAGGAAGCAATCTGAGCAAGAAGGATTATGTCCAGACTATGTACTACTTGCATTAGCCCATCTGCCTTTTTTTCCAATTTATACTGGTCCCTCCAGTACAGAGGTCTCCAAACGTGGGAACTTTAAGACTTGTGGAAAGTTGAAGTCCACAAGTCTTAAAAGTTGCCAAGTTTGGAGACCCCTGCTCTAGTAGAATCTTTTCACTAAATAATGATAGTTCAGATGAGTATCATTTCCCACAGCTGGTCTGCAGATCCCAGGGACAGAGACCCCCCTGCCTTCTCCAGGCCAAAATCCTTTTCTACTATTGACCTGTAGCTTTTCCATCTCTAAAGGTAAAGGTAAAGGTTCCCCTGCACATGCGTGCTAGTTGTTTCCAACTCTAGGGGCCGGTGCTCATCTCTGTTTCAAAGCCAAAGAGCCAGCGTTTGTCTGATGACGTCTCCGTGGTCATGTGGCCAGCATGACTAGACGCCAAAGGCGCACAGAATGCTGTTACCTTCCCACTGTAGTGGTCCCTATTTTTCTACTTGCATTTTTATGTGCTTTCAAACTGCTAGGTTGGCAGAAGCTGGGATGAGTAACAGGCACTCACTCTGTTACGCGGCACTTGGGATTTGACCCGCTAAACTGCTGATCTTCTGATCGACAAGCTCAGCGTCCTAACCCCATTGGGAGGGGAACAAGAGAACCAACAATATCTCAAAATTCAAAAGGTTCTTTATCAGGTCTAGGCTTTAAATGGCTCTTTATAAATCTGGGATTGTAATCTGAGGCATTATTAACCTGGTAATTAGGCTTTAATTAATTAGCTTTGTGGATTTCTATCCCTCCTTTCATGCAAGAGCTCAAGATGGTGAGACAAATGCATCTTCCTACTATTTCTCCCGACAGCAACTGCCCTGAAAAATAGTTTGGCCTGGAAGAGACTGTCTGGCTCAAAGTTCCCCAATGAACTTCCATGGCTGAGGATGGACTTGAACCTGGATCTCCTCACCTTATTCCAAAAACTTCACCACTACATCACACTTGTTCCACCCGGTAGACGCAACAACTAGCATGCCTACATCTGTTCTAATTAAACTGCTATCAAATCAAGGGAAGGGAATAATTAGGACCTTCCTAAAATTGCACTGGTATTATATTTTGGGCAGTATAAACTAGCAGCCGTAAGAAAAATATAAATTGCATCAACAAAAGATTTGTGTGGAAAAGGTTTATTGTGTGGAACTCTTAAATATGAGGGAAACAGAATTTGCTTTCTGCATTAGAACTCTTAATTTTCTAGTTTACCTGTAATCATCCCAGATACTCCAGAAAGAAATTGATACGACCATACAATTAAGTTCAGTCAGAAAAATACAAAATGCTGTTTTTGTTTTATGGCATAGTTAGCATTAGTCAAAGTTGACTTTAAGCAAAATTTCAAAGCAAATCAGTTAAAAACAGTAGTGTGAGAGAAGCTTCCTACATTTGACTGTTTTCTAAGATTCTTAATAATACTTGCATTTTACTAACGTTTTGTGAAATCAATACAAATTTTGAATGTGAGGGAAACGTAGGTTGATTTGAATTTATGATAAAGTAAACCGACTAAGACACCAAGATATGAAAAATAGAAAGTAGGAAACAGTGACCATGATTGTACCAAAGCAATTCTACAAACATCAAATGAGATTTCTTGAGTGAAGTAAGATGTTTGTGGGGCTGGTGCTTATTTTTTAAAGCAGTCACACAACCATTTTGAATTTCACCATTGAACAGAAAAGTCCAAGCTCTTTAATCCAGCCTTGTAAATGAGCCCACCAAAATGATTAGCCTGCAACAAAAATTCACAAGCCTGGCAAGAATCCGTACAAGAGCTAAATCTAGTCCCTTTAAGCCAGCAAGTTGCTAGTTTAGGAAGGTAATGGATTAAACAAGGTATTTCTTTTAAATGAGTGGGCAGAGGATCAAAAACTCACCTATCTGTTCTCCACCAATCATGGAAAATCGCCAAGGAAATTTAGCAGCAAGCAGAATATAAATATCCCACTGTTTTCTCTGTTAGCCTAGTCACACACCTACATGGAAATCCAGGTTGTTCTTGGCAACCAGGAAAATTATTAAACAGAAGATTTGACTTAATTTCAAGCGATGAACATTTGCCCATTTTGATAAAAACATGAGCAGCATCTGTCAATGATGGAGGAACAGTTTCACCACCAGATGTTCAAGAGGAACATAGAAGCTACTGCAAGTGTCTGAAAATTGCAAAGTCATGCTCCTAAAGCATTTGCCTCTGACAGCGGGAAGGGACTCCTCACTTGGGTGTCATACTCCATAGCTAGGATGGTGAACTCCACAGGCGGAAAAAAACTGAATGTCTTAATCGCCAGATGAAATGATACAGAGAAATCACCCAATAGAAGGAGTCATTATGGTGCCATGGATGTTGAAAGAACGTGCAATGGACAACATAGTATCTTTATGATAGGTCTTTGAAACAGAAGATTGGGGCTCATTCAACAGGAGGAGCAGGACTTCCCAACATTTTGAAATAAATGAATCTTAACATGTTAAGAAGGGAACTGTTATGGAACCATTAAGTTTATAATTATTGAATTGCACCACTGAAATGAAATGCAAGGGAAATGGAAGGAATTGCTTCCTCTCCTAGGGCAAAAGTAAATTAGCTGATCTGATTTTATGAGATCCATTTTACAGATGGAGGAGACTTGGGGGGGTTGTGTTTGTGTGTGTGTATGTGTGTATGTGTGTGTGTGAATGGCCAAGAGGCATTTTAGACAAGTTTCTTGTAAAGTACAGGTAGTCCCCAGTTTAAAACTGTGTTCTGTTTCCAAAGCCTATCGAATGTGTATGTAGGCCAGAACAGTATTATTGCATAATACTGCATAAGTAATATGTAATATGCATTCAGTTGGAATCATTGTCTATTTAACTCAAATTTTGTTACAGTGGGCTATGTTCTTAATTATGGGCCATCCTTAAACCAAGGACTTGCTGTAACTCCACCATCACTGCTTGAAATAATGCATTCATTACCAGACTTAATCTTTGAACTGCAACCTAAATAACTTTTATAGTCCCTGGAAGGTTTTGGAAATACAGGTGCTATTTTTTTATTGCTAGTCTGAGCTCATCTCAGCCAATTTCATAGAAAATGGTAATTAGGTTTGTTGATATTTCTGCAAAGCATGCAACCTCTAGTAGCAGATCCATGGCAGAAAGGTCTGCCAATCATATATATCTGCCATTGGCTTCATTTTTCTTCCCAGCATGGTAGCCATTAGGTTTCACATCACACTATGCTTCACGTAGATGAGGTGCAGAATTTAGGGTTTAAAATAGATAACATGACAGCTCTCACAGGGCTCTTTTGCACCTGACTGGGAAGTCTTCATGGTTTTTGTTCAAGGCATGGACAGTCAGAAAGAGATTTCACAAACCCCAGACTGGAGTAAGTTGATTAGTTCTGAACCAGATTTAAATCTTCCCCAACATCTCTGTTCTTTTCTTCCTCTTTTGTGAATTCTATTTATAATTAAACCTATGCATTTTAGGAAGCAAACCAGATTGGTATCCAGACCGTAGGATGATAACTAGATGGCAGCAGAGGACTAACACTGCAGTCCCCCTAGAGTTTGTTTGGATTTTTGCAGCCCAGATATATTATTCCAAAGAAGAATGGCATTACTTCACATCTGATAGGATCCCTAGCCTTCTGAAATTGCCACATTTTCATGGATGTTATACAGTCTTCCAAAACAAGAATAGATAAGAATCTGTGCAACAGAGGTATTTGGGAACTTGGCTTCTCTTCTTGCTGTTTGTGGTTTATGGTAAATGTTATTTCTGAACGGAAATTCTTCAGAGGCTCTTTCAAATGTACAGACATTTTCTGCAAAGTCAAAGCAATCACTAAAATGCACATTAAACAGTTGTTCTTGTAAATCAAAAGGCTGTTTCCTTCTCCTCAAATTCTTTGGATGGCACAGCTTGCTCTTCTACTCAAAGAAAAGAATTCTCCAGGAAACATTAAAGGAGATGAATTGAATATTTACAAAACATTGCTATCTTTTTTTTTTAAGGAGGAAAAGATATTAGCTTTTTAGTGACAGGCAGACTTTGCATAATGGGGGCAGCCTATTAGTCAGTGAGCTAATAGCCTTAGTGCACAGCTAGGGATCAAGCCTGGCAATATTATCGTATTTATCTATTTTAAGACAGAGCTTATGCAATCCTCTGTGCTTCTGGAATAAAACAAACCATACATTTTTGGAAAAGAGCATAAAAGCGTATATGTTCTCTCCCCTTCAAAGCAATGAGGCACTGGAAATAAGCATTTCCAGCTTAGCTAGCTAAATGAATCCCTCAGGTATCAATTACCGAGCCAACTCCTACAATTAAAATATGAACCCCTGGATATTCAGGCGAGGTATTAAGTAGCTCACATCCTACTCACTTTGGCAGAAGATTCATGTTCCCTTTTTCGTTGATAGGAGGACACAGGCGGGCAGTAGCTGGTTACTCTATCACACTTTCTTCTTAATTACGGACACAAAAAACCCTCACTGCCAAAATGCTCTGCTAGCTCTACAGGGAAAGAACAAAGACCCTGCAGTTTGTAGTAACTGAGGTAGGTCCTTTCACATATTTGCAGGACCAGAAAATGTGTTCACCCACATCTTTGTGGTCTCTACCAAGATCCTACTAGGTATGGAAGAATGCAGCTGTGCCCATACTCAGGAGTTGGTGGTGATACTGCCACATTAGACCTCTGTTAAAGCTACACTGGTTGTCAGTGGTTTCCAAATAGATTCAAGGTCATGGTTACTACTAGTGGTGGGATTCAGCTGGTTCGCACCACTTCGGCAGAACCGATAGCTAATTTTTCTGTTGCCCAGGCCCAGAATGGACTTCCGGAAGTGGCATCCATGCAGAGAACCGGTTGTTCACATATTTGAATCCCACCACTGATTACTACCTATAAAGCTCTATATGGCTCAGGACCTACATATTTTTGAAGTCTACCATTCCTGTTATCAATCCACAATACTTTTTTTCTGGCCTGCTACCAAGCCACAATCTTCAAACCATAACACAGACAGCAGTACCTCACTGACCCTGAAGTAGAATGATTTAAATGGAGATCTTAAATGTGATAAGGTTCTGAATTATTTAGGACTCTTTAGGTGCAAACCAATACCATCAATCTGACTCAGTATCAATATAGCCTGGAATTCAGTTCTGAACCATAGAACCCAAATTCCGCACTGTGTAGCTTTTGGGCCAATCTCATGCCTAAGATGCTAGGAAGCACAGGCCATAACCCAGCCAAGTGGTCCTTTAATAATAATGGGAGACTGCAACCTCGACACTCAGCTGAATTGTACTTTCCAATGTATATCAAGGGACAGGATGTATGTATACTGTTAATACGTGAACAAAAGCATATGTATGCAAAACATTAAATAGTAAAATTTGCAGCATGCATGGGACTTTGGGCGGACCCTACATTTTTTCCCCTTTTGTTACACATGACTTCATTTTAATTTTACATAATTATTTCCCTCTGCCTGAAAAAAATCCAGGATATACTCTTTATTTTTCTTTTCCAATACTAAGATGGGAAACTTGCTGTCCTAAACCCACGTGTAGCACAACCTAATTTTATGCATTCCTCAACCCGATTACAAACATTTTCAGTTTTGGCCTTTTGGATGAATTATCTAACTTTCCAAGCAGGAGAAAAGAAAACTCAGGGATCAGAAAATGTGTTATAAAAACGAAAAGAGAATAGTCACTCTTTCTTTAAGGTCTTTTCCCTTTATTTGTTAAGACTCATCCCAAAACTACCTTGAAGTTGTGAGAAGTTTTATATCAAATTATATTTTATTCTTTAAACTGTTTCCATCTTCCCTTAAAACATTAGCAGAATCAACTATGGACGGAGTGTCTCCACTAGATAATTGACGGTCAAAGTGAAACTAAATTAATCAAGTTTTTTAAAAAAAGGAAACAGGGAAATTTTTTTACTCAAACTTCCTCAAACCCCCAAATAAGCTACCCAGACCTGATTATTCTTCTGTCAATGTCCAACAAATATCTCAGGGAATGGACTATTTCTGTTTTGCTCTGACTTACATGATATATGTAATGATAAAAACATCAAAGGAAAAAAATGATCTTGGTTAACTTCAGCATATCATGGCCTAAGTCTATTGATTCAACTGGAAATGGAAGCAAGTGACCATTTCCCACTTTAAAACTCAGCAAAT
The DNA here is from genome assembly GCF_964194415.1 of Vipera berus. Taxonomy (NCBI): domain Eukaryota; kingdom Metazoa; phylum Chordata; class Lepidosauria; order Squamata; family Viperidae; genus Vipera; species Vipera berus. The sequence continues at coordinate 85,238,209 of NC_138203.1, forward strand.
ATGAGTTAATGTTTCCAGTCTATTAATATTTTCAGCCTTTGAAATGTTTTTGTCAGCCATTTTAGTCCTGTTGTGAAAAAAAAAGAGAGCTTTTATCAAGCTCCCATCCTATGTAACTTCAAAGTGATTTGTAATGCCAGAATGGCTAACAAAAGTTTCAGATTTCAGAGAACTGTAAATAAATAAGCTTTGGTTGGATTGGACGCCACGAATCCAGCAAAATGTTCATGCCCAACAGAGAACACAATTCAGTCAAAGTTCAATATATTTATGAACCACTGATTCCCATGACAGAATTAAGCATGTTTGACTTACCTCTTAAAAGTGCATAGCTGAGTTATTCCCAATAATGTTTTAGTATTTACATTTTGCTTCCATAGGAAAAAAACATTAAAAAAATCCTCATAGGCATTATATAATCTACATTTATCTCTCATCAGGATTGTTCACTTCTCGTCGAAAATGTAAATTCGTTAAATACCAGTTTGTTTATTTAATCAAATGAAACATGACAGGTTCTTTTCTTTTAAAAGTTTGACCAATTCTTATAGACAATTAGATTAAAACTAAAAATGATCAAACCTCTTTTTCATGCATATATTTGATAGTTTGCTGATGGATTTTAATGGTTGATACTGGCTACAACATACACTGTAATTAAAATATGTTCTTCTGGGCATACATATTCTTTTGTGAATGCAAACACTTTGAAACAGATGGGGATTTCTTATCTGTTTCTATAACGCTCAAAAATCAATGTTACCCAGACAAACATGATTATCTATTACAAATAAATTATAATAACCAGTTATTACAATGAATGCCTTAGAACTTTCTCTTCAGTGATATGTGAATTCAGTTTTGAAATCTAAATGCAAAACATGGACTTTTAATATTAACTTTTTGTGCTGGTACTTTTGATTTAAGTTAAGGATATAATGGGTTGTATTTAAAATGTGAAATTGATTGTATTTGAAACCAGCCACCCTAATGTGCTTGAAGTAATGAATGTGCTTCTAATGTTAATCAAACACTATTCTTATATTCTGGAGGGAACAAAGATTTCATGAAAATTATGAGCCATTAGTAGTTATAGTCTTGACTATAACTGAAAATATTTACTCCCACTTTCTACTAAAAGATAGGCGTCACTCATAATTGATCTCATTCAGGATTTAGGTCACTGTTTGACAAATATCATGATGATCATATCTAAAAAATGAAGCTATCTCCATTTATGTCAAAAGAAATACGATAGAATTAGTAAGAAAGTATTTCCCTAAAATCTTATACCAGAACAAAAATCTTCCCTTGTAGGACAAAGGAAAGCTCAAGATTATTATGTTGCAAGCAATTATACTGGAATTTTTTTCAATGCAAGACACAAAATTGATTGTCAGATTAGACTGATGTAACAAAATCTTTCAGACTTTTGAAGGTGGTGGGATTGTGACGGTTTTGTGATATTTAAAGGGATGATCTCTTACCCTCATTTAAGAGAAATTGCTTTTGTAACTGTGCTTGGTTCCATTTGTTTACTAAACACTCAGCAATTTGAACTATATGCTGTTTACAATGAAAAGTTTAATGGTTATCAAGTTACAGTACTTATTTTTCATTTTATCTTGAATTTATATAAATGTTGCGTAACATTTTGATGATCTATAAATTTTCAAATATATATCTATAAGTTATAGATAGGTGCTTTGTAATTCAACATCTATTATTTGGGATTGTATTTGAAGTAGTAATAGCTTGTCTAACTAAAAATTCAAAATGACAATGAACTAGTTTACAAAAAGAAATGTTAAGTTGGCAACATTGATGGAGTCCTTTGAAAAATTTACATGAAGATTTCCCCTAAATAATGTCAAACCTGCTTTTATCAGTTGACTCATTTCTACCGGAAGTTTTGTTTTAGAAATTTTGTTTGCTTTGTTACCAGAATTGTGGTTTCATAAAGAGATATGAACACCTTGGTGAATACTAAATAAATGGGAAAGAAAGTAACCAAGAAAGAGAAATAGAAATATATATTTATCTTTAAAAAGTTTATCCATTTGCCACAAGAATATTGTGTCTATTTTTTATTAAGTTTACACATTAAACAAATGCGGATGACTTCCTTCCTTCCTTCCTTCCTTCCTTCCTTCCTTCCTTCCTTCCTTCCTTCCTTCCTTCCTTCCTTCCTTCCTCCCTCCCTCCCTCCCTCCCTCCCTCCCTCCCCCCTCCCTCCTTTTCTATAGCTGCCCATCTCAATCAATGATTCTGGGTGGCTTACAATTTAAAAAAATACTACAATTAAAAAAATGAAACATTTTAAAACAATAAAAACTATTTAAAAACATCCCAAATAAATACACACAGCAGCCAAAATACATGGCCAGTGAACAATAAAGCCAGGAAACAGGGCCCTTAGCACATTCAGCTCCCCAGGCTGAAGAACACACCCAGTTTTTTTTTAGAGATTTAGGAAAGGCTAATAGAATTGGGGCCATTTTAATCTTTGAGAGGATGCCATTCCACAGGGCAGGAACAACTGCAGAAAAGGCTCGTCCTCTCATCTTTATGAGTCGACACTCATGCCCAGTTTGTTAGATCAAAATGGACAGGTAGAAGCTCTTGGAAAAAAAGAAATATAATCATATAACCTGATCCCAAGCCATGAAGCTTGAAAGCTTTAAAGGTGACAATCAGCAACCTGAACTGAACCCGGAAACATATCAGTAACCAATGATGCTCATGTAGTAGTGGTGTAACATGCCATATATATCTGGCACCATTTACTGCCAGTGCAGCTTCATTTGGCACCAGTTGATCTAAAATGGGAAGAGTGTCTTTCGTAGGAGTAGCGTGAATTGTTTTCTCTTCTCTTTACCATTATGCGTATTATGCAATCAACATTTTTTGACATTTGACTCTGCTAAGGACTTTTTTTTTCTATGAGCTAGCCCCCAACCCTCAAAGATTCCTATTATATGCTGGCACTTTATCAGAGTAGCTGCTTGTGTTATATGGGGGGGGGGAAGAGCGCGTGGGAAAACCCAAAATTACTGAGAGCTGTCAGCAATGTAAGGTGCCAAGCAATTGGAGTTCTCGGCAATGATCCTGTTAAAGGTAGCAGTGAAAGGCACGGAAAATTCTTCTGTCATTCGGAGAGCTTCCTGAAGCCAATCACACGCATAACATTTTGAAGGTAATGCATTTGTAGAATAATGTGTTTTCTTTTGCAAAAATGGTCACAGTCTTAGTAAATACTATTGCTAAATAAGAAACACTTTTAGGCAGTGCAGTAAAATGTCACAATACTCATTGAGTATGTACTTCCAAATCTATCCATGGCCCAACAACTCAGGCCTGAAATGTATAAAGTTTCTTATTCTGTTCTAGGAAAGGAGAAATCGCAGTGGAACTGCTTGGTGATTTTCTGACACATGCTTAAAGTTTCCTCTTCCACAGAAGAGAACAGGAAGTTCATATGTGTAAAAGTGTGTAGGTATGTAACTCTATATGCATGAATATGTATTGGGCATGCGCACTAGAGTGATGGTATATAACAAGAGCATTCATGATTTATCTATAACATCTATACCAAAGTTTCCTGTATCTTGCTGCAACAACTGTGCAATGAACACAATAAAAATAAATAAACCCACTGCCTCCATTTCACAATAGTGTTGATCTCATGAAATCTGGGAAAGGATGTAAAGGTGGCTAGCTGTTCTGTGCAGTATACTGGACTTCTTTGCATCACCCACGTTTGTACAAAAATGCAAAGTACCCAACACAGAGACTATGAGTCCTAGAACAGACCATGGCCTAGTGATGCAAAGCATGTTCAGTCCTTGGCATCTCTTAGCAGCATTTGGGAGCCTTGTTCCATTCATCTCAGTATTACTGTAGTAACAAGCACTAATTCTCCAAGGCAATTTTTCTCAACCCTGGCGACTTTAAGATGATTGGACTTTAAGCAAGGTTGGCTGGGAAATTCTAGGAGTTGAAGTCCCTTCATCTTAAAGTTGCGAAGGTTGAGAAACGCTGCCTTGGAGAAATAGTGCTTGTTACTACAGTAATACCGAGATGGATGAAACAAGGGAGGTTCATTTAAAGATGGAAGTTATCTGTTTTGACTTAAATCCTTGGTCCTAAGCAACTCAAATGAGAAGTGGTTTCATGATGAATTAGCTTCTAGTAGTGCCTGCTTTGTCCAAAATCCATTTATTATTAAGGTTTAACAGACTCCAATTTAGCATAATTAAATGTAATGTACAAAAATGTGCACATGAAGTAATCTGGATAATTTATGCAAATTGCAGAACATATTTGCATCATTATATGGCTATGTATATAATGTCATTTTTGTCAATTATCCCATTACATAGGGACACAAATGACCTGTGTTGACACGAGCGGCTAAGTTAATGCAAATAAGGATAAGGACCCAGATTGTTGGGGGCAATTAAGCTGACTTTGTAATAATGCCGCTTGGGGTGTGTGTGAAAGCCCTAATAAGCAGGCATATACATAGAATGAAGGCTACTGCTAAGCTTGTAAGCCGCCCTGAGTCTTCGGAGAAGGGCGGGATATAAATGGAATTAAAATTAAAAAAAAATATTTAACAGATATTTGGATGTAACAGACATTGCCTCCTGACAAATAGATCTTCAAATCAGTTTTATTTCTGTAAATTTCTAATAACAGAATTAGGAAAGGTTATTATAAAATACTGCTTTGTGTACACTATATAGCCTCCTATATAGTGATAAACCAGCTAGCATCCAAGCAAAGATCACTTAACATTAAGTGACAAACATTACAACATTATATTGTTTTGTTAAGTTTTGATTCTGTCTTTCTCAGATTTTGAAACAGGCACTGGAAGCTAAAGGTAAAAACAAAACAAAACTAAAGTTGGCTAAAGCATCAGGAAAGATGTATTGGCATATAAGAAAACTTTTAAACTAGTTAAAAACACAACCACTCAGAAGCATTGCCTGAAATGGGTGGCTATAGAAATTGAATAAATAAAAAATATCATCGGAATTAACACTGAGTCATCCATCCCGTAAGCAAAATAATGAAAGGAATTATCTTTGTTATCAAAGGAATTGAAGATTTCTTTCCTTCCTAAAGATAGGTTGTCTGTTTCGTGAGCATTTTCTCTATCTTTAAGCGCCTCTCATTTTGGTTCCCATCAATCAGTGTTCCTTTTGTAATCTACCACCTGCGTTACCAAAGTGAGTGGCAAACATTCAACAAAATATTTCGCAGTGGATTTTTTAAATTTTGCCAATCCTCTTTTAATCTAGAAAACTAAGTAATGGGCTGCAGTGATCCAAACCAGATCAGAGAGAGACATAGTGGAGTATAATCCAGTTATGGTGAATCTCTTGACAGTTGTGTTAAAGGTGACACACCATGATCTTTTGGCTGACACCAACATGTAGCAACTATTTTTGAAAGCATGCCTCATTCTGGCACAATTTTCATAGGCTGAAGAGGCTTCATGACAATGTGGGGTGTGCTCTCGCCTGGACTCTGAAAAATTGCGTGAGAACAGGGTGTGCATTTGTGTGGCTTTCAGAGGCTGTGGAAGACCGTTCTCCAAAGCCGCTTCAAAAATGAAGGTCTTGTACAACCTGGGAACAGCCTTAGGTAGGCCATGGAATCTTGTCCACAAAAAGTAGACACCATCTAGTTGAGCGGTGCCCAGCAGATCCTAGGGAGTGCTGGGCTGCCAGGAGAATTGGGCTGTGCCTAAGGGGCACAGACCTTGGGGAATGGTGCAAAGCCACCTTTTTCAGTGGCAGGGATGTGTAAGGGCTGAAGTCAAGCCTCAGGCCTCTTAACCTCAACACTGCTGCTGAGGCTGTGTGTGAGAGACACGCCAGCAGAGTCAAATTAAGCAAATTCCCAAATTTTTGACATTAAGCTCCAAAGTTTGCCATCACTGCTGTAAGCTCTTTTCCTGAAGATAATGTAGCTTGGCAAAAATATATCCGTAGATTTTTATATCTAAACAAAATGTTGGGGGGAGGGAGAGGAGGGGTAGTTGTGAAGTAAAGAAGCAGCCAATCACAACAGTAACAGAAAGAATCTTTTGTAACTAGTAAATTTGATCAGGGGAACAAAGAAAGAAAGAAAGAAATAAGAGACATCTATTGCCATTTCCCGCTGCTAAACTACACGAATGGTTTATTGGTATTAAAATTAATGGTTTGAAGACTTCCCAATTGTCAAGGTGACTTTGAAATACCCTCTTATCATCTTTAGCAACCGGTTGTATAATTAATTCTTCTATCATTAAAATAATGATAGAACATTCTCAACAGTATTTATCTGGTCTTTAACCCTGCGTACAATCAATCACGCCTGCTATAATTACTCTCTTGCAATATTTCCAGCCCAAAAAGGCTTTGATGAAATCTGTGACAATGCATGTGTAATTAGGGAGGATCCAATGCCAGCCCAGGGAGGGAGGGGGGGTCGAGGGGAGGAGCATCAAAAGGAAAAAACTTGTAACTATCGCAACTTCAAAATATTGTGCAGATTCAGCTACTTGTGCCTAAAGACTCAATCTGACATTCAGCTTCTGACAGAATATGACTGCTCGCTCCACAAAAAGTTGCAGGCTCCAGAAATTCCACTAGGATGGAGACTAGATAGGCACTTAGCCACTGAAGGAGAAGGAACCACTTTCTTTACACAATTTTCTCTATTCCAACCACACGTCAAGTAGCCAAGTGTGCAGAACTCTACTCTTAGCCTCTTAGATAGGCACTTCACATGGAAATCCATAGACACACGTGGTCTTCAGGAGTGGGCATCTCTGAGGAATTCCAATCCTGTTTTTTTTTTGTGTCTTTCAGAAGAACTTCCTATTGGAAAAGTAGAAACCTTCCTATATGGATGTCTTTCCTTTGGTATTTACACAAACAATCAACATCTGTTTATTTTAATGCTCTTAGAACATCCAAGGTCTTGCATTTTTGTGGTGCACATTGTTTATAATTGGTCTTCTGAAGCTGCTCTATAAATGCTTAGAAGGGCTTCTGTAATTCAGGTTTGGTATAATATCATCAAGTCTGCAATTGCTCAAAAGTCTTTGTGATGCTGGCCTGGCACCATGGTTACAAGCACTCAGGATGTTTCCACCAGATAAATGGAGACAAATACATGGGACAGTTATGAAGGCATGTGGGGTAGTGAGTTATTTTTTTATTTTAACTGGGGAGATGTTTCTCAGCCTAATTCAGGCTAGGGCAAAAGACACTTGGCCACCAGTCAGCCTGGAGGCTGCTAGGGTGAAATAATGATTGATTTTACATCTTTTGTTGCAAACTTTAGGTTCACAAAAGTATTCAATGGCCACAGTGAAAGTGTGAATGATTATAGTGAGATACGTCTACCTATAAGTTTATACCTGGGAATGGTACAGGCAATTCAGAAGTGGCAGGAATTCATTCAAATGTATAACTTAAGGCTGGGAAAAGAAATGGTCAGGTTGTTTACCAAGACCCTCCAAGGAAATGGAAATGGTCATTTACCAAGACCCTCCCCTTCCTGAGGAAGCATATCCAAAAATGAATTAGTCTTCCTCCAAACAGGTTAGATTTCTTGGAGCAGAAAAGAAGAGCAGCAGTAAGGTAGGTAGACTCAATAGTAATGGATGAGTACACCTTTCTTTCTAAGAGTGGAAGGATCAGATTAGGAATAGATCATCTAGGACAGGGGTAGGCAACCTTGGCGCTTTTATGACTTGTGGACTTCAACTCCCAGAATTCCTGAGCCAGCCACGCTGAGGGAAAAGGAACTTTCCAAGCTGAGCAATAATAGCTCAGGAATTCTGGGAGTTGAAGTCCACGCGTCATAAAAGAGCCAAGGTTGCCTATCCCTGACCTAGGAATTTTTTAAAAAAGCAATAATTTAATCCTTATTTTCCAAACCCCCAGTCATGATACAGAACTGTGGTGGTGCAGTGGTTAGAATGCAGTATTGCAGGCTAATTCCACCAGTTCGATCCTGATTGGCTCCTTCCATCCTTCCGAGGTTGATAAAATGAGGACCCAGATTGTTGGGGGCAACATGCTGTCTCTGTAAACTGCTTAGAGAAGACTGTAAAGCAGTATGAAGTGGTATATAAATCTAAGTGCTAGTGCTAGTGCTATTGCTATCATCTGATCTGTCAGGGTCTTTGAAGGAACACAAAAAGTGTGCCATCAGAAGGGTTATATTAGTCCAGCAGCCTGCAACTCAGGCCTTCTGTGACTGTGACTGTCTTTCTAACTTGCATTTCTTTCTCTCCTAAATTTTCCCACCTTTCTGCATTGCCTTCCTCTAAATCTTGCCTATTCTTCCCAATTCTTCTCATTATCTTTCAGCCTCCCCTCATTGCCAATCTCATTTGGAAGGAAGAGAGTTTGATACTGATAACCTTGTCTGCTAATGACAACAACAAAAATGGTACTCTATTCTGAAAAAAATGAAAGAAGAGAACAAAAAGTTTAGGATTTTGGGGGGAAAGTCTCTCTTTTTTCTCCTGTGTTGTTTATCCCTTATCCATTTTTCACCTCTTTTCAACTCATTTTGCAATCTGTCACTGAAAGCAGATTTTCCAGACTTTTAACACTGAACGCTCGAATACCATCCGCAAGGGAAGAAATACAGGGCTGTTATTTTGTGTTGCGTTTTGATGCAGAGTTCAGGGAGAGAACAGGGTATTTTGTGTGAGACTGTACTACAAATGCATATGTGAGGTTGTGTACCTTTGTGTGTGCTGATGCATGTGTGTGTTTGTGTAAATATACCTTTACCTATTACCTATTTATTCAGCTGGTCAACTGTTCTGGTGCATTGACTGGCCTATAAAGAACAAGACTCAACTGTTTAGATTAACATGTACCACAAAATAAAGCAAACAACTGTTCAAAGATGTATTTTATAACTTGCTTTCAAAAACAAACACACAGGTGTTGTTTCTTGACTAAACTGAACATTTCCTGAATCAACATAAAATACACAATACGGGAACAGACTTTGGGAAATAAGGGGAAAAAACAAAGCTTGGAAATAGGCCCACTTTTCTTATTTCTCAAGGTTTACGAAAATAAATTGGAAACAATATCCGATGTTTCAACCATCATTGTAATATGTTTTAACCCCTGTTTTAAGTTGCAGCAGAAATTCTCATGCCACATAAGCTTCATCTTGTCTGGTTTAGCAATTACCATATAGGTAAAACTGATTATTATTGACAGAATCCTAACAGTCTATGAATTTGTCATTAAAAAGTGAAGAGAAAAATATCTGCTATTTGGAGTTAAGTTTGCCTTGACAATAGTTTCATCCGAAATAAACTCCCTCTGCTTAAAAGGGTTATGCTAGCAATAGAAAAAGTGTCATTAAAAAAGAATAAGAAAAAAAAGAATTATTCATAATTCAACTGGTAATAGATAATGATAATTTCAAGGAAGAAATCAATGCAAATGTCTTCAATGGGCTATGCAATCCTATTTCCTCTCTCTCTTTTGTTTATTTCTCTCATATACATGAAAGTAGAATGGATTTACACAATTCATATCGTTCTTGAAAGCCATATGTGATCTGCTTTGGGGGGGGTTAATGAAATTCCACAGTCTTTTATAAAGACTAGAAAGATATAGCTAGTAGGGAGAAAAAGTAAGTAAGCTTCCAGAATCCTCTACTTTCTTTTCTGATGTTATTGATATTGGGATGAATACAGCCTATTAAAAAGCTCATCAGGCTTTGAAGTAATCTGGGATCGTGACTGTTCCATCAATCATTTGTTTCTGAATGGGACTTCTTTGAAAAACTAAGCCCTGGTAGAGCAACACTGAATGCAGTTGCAGATTTTTCTGGGACAACAGAAGGGAAATGCTAATATTTGTATCTCATGAGTTTTGGATTTAATTTTATTGCCAACTTCTTGTATATTTCCTTGTAGGCATATGCTGAGTTCAGAAATGCATGTTCCGTTTCGGAGCTCACAGAAGGAGCGCAGCAATATAAACTGTGAGATATATAATCTTCCTCTCTTTTTTTTTTGCAATTCTGTAATGTCCAAGGTTGCTCAGAGATCAGTAAATGCTCATCCACCCAGCAACTTGAATTTCTGGCATTGCTATGAGACAGAATGTTGGCAGGTGTCTCAGGCAGCCAAGGTTAGTTAGTTACTTTGGACACGGTAAGTGAGATGGTTCCGTGGTTTTTTTCTGCTGTATGTGCCAAAATAATTTGCTGTCTTTGGAAATACTCCTTGACTTTAGTGGAACTGTTTTAAGATGTCCTCAATTCATTTTTATATAACTTCTTACTGGACTGCTGTAAATCTTTTAGATCAATCTTTTTCAAACTTGGCAACTTTAAGATGAATGGGCTTCAACTTCCAGAATTCTTCAGCCAGAGTGCTGGCTGGGGAATTTTGGAAGTTGAAGCCCACACTTCTTAAGGCTGCCAAGTTCGGGGAAAAAAATGTGTTTTGGATAGAGAAACAAGTGACTGTTTTATACTTTTTCTGTCTCACTCTCAGCTGAGTGATCTGCTGTAGATTGACAATGAAATTGGGGCTAAACCTTCAATTCTAAGAGGTAGATGGTGAGGTGCAAGTGTGTTTAATGGCAGGATTTGAAGTATATACTTATAATCACCATGATTACTTCCCGTGTGATTAGAGGGCCATATCAAAGGGGTCAATGGTATTATTATGTCTGCATTCAAGGTGCTCCTGTGGCATACCAAAAGGTATGCTATAACAGGACACCCTGGCTATCTCTGAAAATAATTATTAATCTTCTGGGAAAGATATGCCAGTACCTTGCAAAGGTAAATGTATCAGATGTAACACTTATCATGGCAGCAGAGATCTATTTACTGATCTGAAAATAGACATCAAGCATTGCTGAATTTGTCTTCCACTGATAAGATAACCAATTGTCCAATGCTGCTAAACTGGTATGAAAACAAACAGCACAACCTATAATGTGATTTTATTACATTCTAAATCCAATGGATTAAAAACAAAAACCACATATAAAATTGAGCGGAAATGCACTGCAATTGTTTCAGAATCTCAACTGTAGGCAATATATTATTTACATTCCTGGAAAAATCAGAGCTAACATTTGGATACATATCTTTTATAGAAGTGTTTTAAATCCTACCCATGGCTTTTAAAAATCTCATCTGCTCCTCGTGTGTTGTAGTTCACCACAGAAGCTTAATATTTTAAATATTAAATATTTTAACATTGGAATAAAGGCTGGAATAAAGACTTGAAAGATATGAATGTATGAGAGTAGCCTTCTCTAACCAATGTGTCATAAACCTGTTGGGACCTCAACTCCCAGAATCCCCAAATTATTATAGCGATCATAGGAATTCAGGGAGTTGGGGTTCAACAAGCAACAGAACACGACACCTCTATTTTGTCATACCAGTATTAACCCATAGTGCTTTTTATTATCTTGAGAGGGAAAAATCATAAATAAAAATAAACAGCTAACACATAAATAAAAACAAACAGCTCAAGAAAGTTGGCCTTGTACATATTATTCCAATTCATTCCTGCCCATATGGACTTCCACATTGGGAGAAAAGGCAAGTAAAAGTAAGCAGGCATTTGGCAACTGGTAACATGAACAATCAAAGAATGATGACTTTCTAACAATAATTAATACAAATTCAGGGAATTAAGCCTTCACCTTTCTAAAGCTAGTTCACAAAGTAGTTTTTTTTTCTTTGCTTGTTTGCCCTTGAACTTGTGGCAGGGAAGAGAAAATATTACAAACCTGTACCACACGTGGCAGTTTCCCGGAGGAATGTATAGTGGCACTGAGGACACGGCCCCTTCTGCATAGTCTAATTTCCCAGCCACCAGCTTACCCTGAACGTTTCTTCTCTTCAGCAATGGCAACCATGTTCTTCAGCAATTCTTTTCAGCAATGGCAACCATGTTCTTCAACAATATCAAAAAGCAGAGATGATTGTTCCTTGGGAAAATTGTTTCTCTCTCTCTCTCTCTCTCTCCACACACACACACAATAGAACCCATTCTATACTCCCATTACACTCCACTGAGTTTTATAATTGGACGGGCAACTTTGTTCTTTCTGTCTTTGGACTGCCTTCCATCAATTCTAATTAGTGTGTTCCCTGCAAGAAATTGTGGGAGATACCCCAATATCTTGAAGGCAGATGCTTCCCTACCTCTGCACGGATGCCAAAGACATACATCACTTTCCTTAGCAGGTGCTTATTTGCACTGGCCATATGATTGTCATACTGTATATGTGCTGGGAGGAATTAAGTAAAAAAAAAGCAAAATGCTCTTAAAACTCATAGGGTTGTGTTTTACATAACCCAAGAGAGACTTGCTTCCCTACTCTCAGTTCTTTGCTTTCTCACTATATTGAAAACAGAAATGGTGCCTCTCTGGTTTTTCTTACTGGTTCATGTAGTCCTGGAATCTTTGCATGAAGAAGACACAGCAGAAGACCTCTGTTCCTCAGCCTTTACCACTAATAAATACAAAACTGACAGGGGCTCGCCGTTTGGCAATAATGTGGCCTGAATGAAAACCAACACGGGTCAGTGGCATCGCCTCTTCTTGTACCAAATTTAATTTCTTGGCATCAGGGAGGATCCATTTCTATCCCCCAATTCTTTTGTATGTCTTTTTTTTTTAAAAAAAAAATTGTTTCCCTAAACGCAGCACCGACAGCTTTTTCCTCAGCAAGTGGCAGAATGTAGTACCCTAGTTTCATTTTCCTAGGACACAAAATGATAGACCAGAAACTGAAACAGATGTGGCAATGGTGGAGGATGAAGGTGTATTTGGCAGGGCGGGATAAAACTAAAAGAGACCCTCCTTCCTGTGTGATCGGCCCGATTGTATGTCTCCAAAAGCGGGCAAGGTTAGACCTCCACCTTTTTTACAGTCAACTGTTCTAGTGTGATCCCACAGGTATGTTTTTAAACTCCATTTTGTATTAAAATTAAGCCCGTGCCTTTTCTTTCTATGAAGTGAACCAACATGGCATCCCGCAAATTTTGCCTGCTTTGAGGATTTCCTTCGCGTCTTGGGTGTAAATTCAAATCTCAAGACGCTATCGTCTCGAATTGCTTCAGAAGTCCAATTTTAAAATTTGACTAGACATTTGGGAAGAGGGATATCACACTTGGGTCAGTCACTGTGGATGGAACAAAATCTCTCATCTGTATTGCTTTAAACTATGTATGTATTGCTGTAATACATACATACATAGATACAGATATTACGGCAATACATTAATTTTTGCGGTCTTGAACCAACTAGAAAGTAAGGATGCAAGGATTTAGCAAATGCGCTATAGATACAAATTTTTACTGCAGAGTAGATTGTAAACAAATCTCTCTCTCTCTCTCTCTTTCACACATTTAAAACATGAAATCCTATACTGTAGGAGGTTTTTTTGTTTGCTTTGTAGTGGTAAAAATGTTTCCGACAAGTATCCATGAGCTGACTGTTCATTACTGAAATCCCCAGAATGCCATAAAATTTGCAATGCAAACAACTAGCGCTGTTTGCCAAACTCTGCAAAAAAAGGAAAAAGCCCTCTCACTCACTCACGCCGCCTCGAAACACGAGGCTCTGCTGTACAACCTCAGACAGTCTTTTTGATTTCCATCTACCGCTTGACACGGGTGGCGGCCAAGTCCAGCCACTGCCAGCCTGGCCTTCTTACTTTGGCCAAGCGTGTTGAAAATTGGTTCGAATGCCACAGAAGAAGGAAAGGGGCAAAAATTAATAACGCTAGAGCACAGCCATCAAATCATTTTCATATTGAACCTGCGTGGTCCTGAAACCTCCCCTTCCACCACTGCGCCATTGTTTTTGCGGGGGACGTACTCGAGGTCGATGCTGGTTTTATGCTTGCCTTTCCCACGGCTCCACACAAAAAGTAGTAAGAAACAAAATAAAACAACCCCAAGGAATGTGAAACAGCCCATGGCCGTCGACACCAGTATTGTCTTAAGGTCCAGAGCAAATGTATTCACATTGGTTCCATTGGAACTGGTGTCATTGGAATCTGTCATGTACATAGGAGTCCTGTTGGCATAAAGAAAACGATCTGAGGCAAACCCCTTGACGGTGAGGGTGGCTGAGGAGGTGTCATTCCCAGCAGCGTTGCTGGCCACACAAACGTAAACCCCACTATCTTGATCTTGAGCAAACCGGATCTCAAGTGTACCACCTCCAAGCACTGTCACTCTCCCGCTGGATTTTGTGGTGACCAGTCTGCGTCGCGGTGTCAACCAGGCAATGGTTGGCTGAGGATCGCCCTCTGCGTGACACAAGAACTGCACGGTCTGCCCTTCTTCAACCACCAAGTACTGCAGCTTCTTTTCATAGATCCTGGGCTTCTTGCAAGTGAAGTAGAAAGAAAGGGCCGTGCTGTGGAAGTCTTTAAATGGCCTCTCTTTGACACTGTCTGGGCCGGCACACATCGGTTGCTGGCCACCAAACTGCAGCATGGGCTGCCTTTGTAAGATCCAGAGCAAGCGGCAGTCACAAGCCAGGGGATTGTTGCTTATACTGAGAACTTCCAGGGATTTGACGGAATGGAACACATTCTCCTCCAGAGTTTCCAACAGATTCTGGGACACGTTCAACACGTGGAGGAATCGAAGGCCTTGGAAAGCATGAGGTTCAACGGTGTGCAGCTGGGCCCCCGCTATGTGCAACTCTTGCAGGCGCAACACATCTGCAAGCATGCCCGATTCGATTGTGCTTATGGGATTGTAGGAAAGGTTCAGGTGGGTCAGGTAAACCAGGTGTTTCAGAGCAGCATAAGGGATGGTGGACAAATTGGTATTGGTAATGGAGAGAGAAGTGAGGTTCAGGCCATAAAGACTGTTGGGAGGGATTGTGTCAAGCATAGGCCAATAATCTATTTCTAGGTTTTTCAGGTGGAACAATCTCTTAAAGGCATATGCAGGCAACAGGTTGATATTAAGATGTCTCAGGTGCAGGCTGATGAGGTTGTGAAGGTAGGAAAGGGCCTCTGTTGGTACAGCTGTAAGGTTGCATTTCTCCAGAGTGAGGTGCTCCAGACTAAGCAATCCATTAAAGGCCCTGTGGGAGATGTAAACCAGATCATTATCCCCAACCTCAAGGGATTTGAGGTTGTGCAGATCCTGGAACATGTAATCCAGCAGGATGACAATCTTGTTCTCACTAATATCCAGCTTTGTTAAGTTTGACAAGCCAGTGAAGACCCCTAAAGGGACCAGCTTCAGACGATTCCCTTTCAGTCGCAAAGAGCGCAAATTAAATAGGCTGTTAAAGGCCCCAGGCTCAACATTGGCCACGATGTTGTCACTCAGATCTATCTCTTCAAGCAAAGGGAAAGCTGTGAACTCCTCCGGATTTACACTTTTTAGCCTGTTCTTGCTAAGATCCAAGATTTTAGTCTCTATGGGGATGCCCTCAGGGATGGCAATCAGGCGCCTCCGATGACAACTGACAGACTTATTCTGTGCTGAGCATTCACAGCGAGCTGGGCAACCTAGGGTGGATCCTATGAAAAGTAGCAGCACAGCCAGACTTAGAAATGGCTGCCAGCAAGATATGGCTGTGTGAAGCATGACTCCACTAATGTTGTCTAATCCTCCGTCACAGGCCTGCCAAGGAGAGAAGGAAGAGAGACAAAGGGAGGGAGAGGGAGAGAGAGAGAAAAAAATAGCTATTAATTAAGAAAACTGGAAGGTCACGTTCAATTTTCAGTGAAAGCTATTTGCAACTAAACTAAACCTGACCTTTGGCCTAATACTGAGGGATGCATTGAAATCAAAGACAGAAAACCTGTGGGTCTTCTGATGTTGTGGAACTACATGTCCCTGGAGCTGTTCTAGTGTAGTTAAGCAGCATCAGAAGAGTTGCAGATTCCCCAATGCTGACCTCAATGTGGCTTTTCTGCCAATTCTGCCTCTTCAGCCGAACATTATAATGCTTAAAACCCAGGCGCTCTTTTGGTAGAAGAGAACTATTGTCAACTGATTTTTCATGGTCAATATGTCAGGTATGCATTTTCTATTTCAATTTTTAAGAGAACCCTATCAATTGCTACAGTCAGTTGTTAGGGCAAGTTGTACAATTACTAGCACCGTTTTGTAGATGTGGGGGCAGGGAAAGGAGGTAGCATTCCCTAGAGCTGATTTTGTAGCATTACCAAACACCGCTTGGGTTTCTTAAAAATTAGTATTCTGTCTCATTTCTCCCATTTCTTCAAAAATGCACATTCACTTGTTCTCATCACACACTGACACAGGCTTCTGTCCATTCTTGTGAAGGGCAAACAGAAGCCGGTGCCCGCCAGAATATGGTGCTGTGCAAAGGAGTGCTTCCAACTGTCTCCCAGAATGGACTGAGCATGCTTCAACCTTGACCAATTCTGCAAGAGATTGGGTTTCATTTCAACAGAAGTTGTGAATAGGTTGTGCTAAGAAATTCAGCAACAGCTTGGGAACAGGAACATTTTTTTTAACGTGTTAAGGGAGCCCAAAAGGAGATTTCAACTCTGCTGGCCAAAGAATCTGCTGGAACCTATTTACTTCTTCTGCTCTGCTCTGCTCCTCCATCTAACCCAGGGGCCTTCAAACTTGGCCCTTTTTATGACTTGTGGACTTCAACTCCCACAATTCCTCAGCCTCCCTGCCTGGGTGAGGAATTCTGGGAGTTGAAGTCCACAAGTCATAAAAAAGGGCCAAGTTTGAAGACTCCTGATCTAACCCTACAGCTTGCAATACCCAGCTGTGTCAAAAGCTCCCTTAACAAAACTAAACTTAACTTTACTTCATTAGGAATTAAGTTATGCCTGAAAATCTATCAGCCCCTACGATAAGGGCGAATTATGGTGAATTCTGATCAAAGGGAACTTTCTGCCTCTCTGATCATTGTTTGCCGAATGCAGTTTTGGAGGGTAGGACTGTCAATTTTTTTGATGAATTTGTAAGACCCCCACCCCTCCTCCATCTAATACATGAAGTTGCAAGTAAACAGTTTTGAAGGAAAATAGGCTGCTTCTCTCTTCAGCCCAAGAGCTCATTTTAGATGTAAAACCATGAAAAGCTCAACAGCAGGCACAATTAAAAAGCCTTTTAACTAGTGCCGAGTTCATAATAAAAGAGAACGACAACAACAAAAAAACTACTTTCTGTCATTCCGCTGAATTTAAACAGGGAGGAATGTAATGCCAGCCACTTCTAGGCACTGTAAAGTAAAGGTAAAGGTTCCCCTGCACATGCGTGCTAGTTATTTCCAACTCTAGGGGCCGGTGCTCATCTCCGTTTCAAAGCCGAAGAGCCAGCGCTTGTCCGAGGACATCTCCGTGGTCATGTGGCTGGCATGAATAGACGCCAAAGGCGCCTGGAACGCTGTTACCTTCCCACCGTAGTGGTCCCTATTTTTCTACTTGCATTTTTACGTGCTTTCAAACTGCTAGGTTGGCAGAAGCTGGGACGAGTAACAGGCGCTCACTCTGTTACGCGGCACTCGGGATTCGACCCGCCAAACTGCCGACCTTCTGATCGACAAGCTCAGCGTCCTAACCCACTGAGCCACCGCGTCCCTTTCTAGGCACTGTACCACCTTGTAAAGGATGGGCAGCCCGCACCATTTTAAGGTTAAGATTGCCTGTGTCTGGTTCAGTTTAGGAGCTTGCAATCAATTGAGGAGCGTTTTGGAGCTTTAAGAACCTTTAAAAACGGGGGGGGGGGGAGGTAAAGAACCATTGGCTTCTGATCCAATTGAAAGTGCAGATCATCCCTATAAAGCCCTTTCTTACAGGGATGTCCAACCGTGGGAACTTTAAAACTTTTGGACTTCAGCTCCCAGAATTCCCTAGCCAGCCCCTTTAAGATTTCTGGACCGGCTGGCTGGGGAATTTTGGGAGTCGAAATCCACAAGTCTTAAAAGTTGCCAAGGTTGGGCACCCCTGCAATAGAAGGTCAGCTCCTGTTTACCTCCAGGACTATTTGCTTCCAGGAGAACCTGACCATTCTAATCCATACTGATCAAATAGCCCTAGTCAAAAGTTGGGAATGCCTTTCCAGAAAGACCTGGTGGTTAGACACCCCAGTGTCCTTCCCCTCCTGTCTGCTAATATTTAGGGAGGTCATCGGCATAACTTTTTTCTGTCCAGCCATTGGCCTTGCCATATTTGTGAATGTTGATTGGTGGTTTATTTGTGCAGTTTTATGGGCTGGCTTTACTGCTTTTATGAATTCAAGACATTAAGAGTCTTTGAAGTTGTGGCCTCCAAATAGATCTAATAAGTCAATAAATAAACATTTCAGAAATTTCAGCGGTTTTAACTTGGGAAGCCACCAATGACCGAGTACAACGTGCATTTGTTTAATATTAATGTTTTAAGTTTTGCCCCTTTAACTTTGAAAGTTGTATAATAAATGTCTAGTAAAGCAAGCAGTGTTCAAAAAGACAAACACCATTGAAAAACAGACATGTATGCACAGAATGCCCAGAATGTATTTTTTTTTTAGAAAAACCTGGCGATATATAAGGGATGCCACTTATTCTATTATTGATTCAAGTAATTTACAGACTATTAAGTATTTAAAGATACTTTATTTCCATGGGTCTTTATGCTGTTGAAGGGGCTATATGTTGGCAAACAGCGAGCAATGCTGGCTTTCCCTGTTTAGTTAAGTTTTACTCGAGCTCTCTGAAAACACTTGAGATCTCTTTTGGTACTTCTTCCTTGAGCCTCTGAAATACAAAAATTTGTTACATAAAAACCTGTCATTAGCAGCCTCAATTTTTATTTGAATTATATTTCTATAATTTCTATATTTCTTTCTGTCTCTCTCTCATCTCTTTCTCTCTCCCTATCATCTCCCTATCATCTCATCTATCTCTCTTCCTATCATCTCTCTAATCATCTATCTATCTATCTATCATCTATCTATCTATCTATCTATCTATCTATCTATCTATCTATCTATCTATCTATCATCTATCTATCTATCATCTATCTATCTATCTATCTATCTATCTATCTATCTATCTATCTATCTATCATCTATCTATCATCTCTCTCTTTTGCTCTCCCTATCTATTATCTCTCCCTCTTTTTTCTCTCATCTATCTAATCTTCCTCTCCCTATCATCTCTATCTATCTATCTATCTATCTATCTATCTATCTATCTATCTATCTATCTATCTATCTATCTATCTATCTATCTATCTATCTATCTATCTATCTATCTATCTTCTCCATGGTCCCCTTCCAATCAGCTCAAAACCATCTACATTCTAGGACAGAAAGGAGAGGCAAAGGAAAGGGGGGGGGGGAGAGAGAGATGAATTTTCAAGGTCCACTCTTCCTTTCTTAGACCTTTTGCTCCTGAACATTGCTGAACAGTCCCAGAGTCCCATAACAACTCACAAGGAGTTGAAGACTGGTAAAGAGAGCCAAAGCAAACTTGGTTTACATTTTGTCCAGCGTATGTAAAAGGCTGTGATGTACTCCTCCTGCAATGCCTCCCCCCCCAATCATCCCTGCTTTGTTCCCTCTTTGAAAACAGGAGAATGTCCCCCCTGGCTGAAGCTTGAATCGCATATAATTTAACTCTCGGCTCCCTAATTTTAATAGTCCTCAAATAGGTACGTGAGTAGTAAAACTATACTATGATGTGACAAAGCCTTCTCTACAGATTCCGCCCCCCCAACATGATAGCCAAACAAAATTATATTCAATTACAACCCAAACCAGCTTGAAGAGACCTTTCGTCTAACATACTTGGAAGGCACAAATTTGAGCAAGGCTGCTATTTGATACCAATGTTTACTGTTATTTAGCAATGGCTAAATCTTCAGGGACTTGTCATAAGTCTCTTCCGCCATCACTGTTGTAGCTTCAAACAACTGCTGCATAATGATTGTAAGTTGAAGATTACCTAAAACCAATTTCCCCCGAGCTCTTCTCATTCTGTTTTTGGGCATTTGGTGGATGTTTTTCAACCCCTTTCTTTCTCTCAAAAAGAATGGGAAAAGGGAAGAAGCAAGATAAATTAGATTGATTTCTCTACTTTTGTCCTCCGCATGAATGCTGATTACGATCTGCATTCTTGCTTGTTGAAGGAAATGGTATTGTTAAGATCTAGAAACATCTAAAGAATTGCTGACACATTTTCTTTATGAGCACCAGGTTTTTTTTTATAATTACAAGTCACTGTGGGGAAACAGCTGGAACTGGAGCGCAGGATTTAATAAAGACACTGAGCGTTACATTTGGAGTACTGCAGGTCTCTGTCATTCTTTTTTATTCTCTGCTAAATGGCAAAATAAAAACACAAGAATAAAAGGCATCAGTCAAGCCCCTTCATCCATTCCTGTGTGGTTTCAAACTATGGCAACTGTACTAAATCAAAAGTGGTTTATTTATTTCGCCCGTATCAAGCATCAGACTAAGCTAAAATTCTATCTATCTATCTATCTATCTATCTATCTATCTATCTATCTATCTATCTATCTATCTATCTATCTATCTATCTATCTATCTATCTATCTATCTAATCTATCTAATCCAGACATGTCAAACACAAGGCCCGGGGGCCGGATCTGGCCTGCAAAGTGGTTTCATGTGGCCCGCGAAGCCATCCTGGAAACAGTGAGGGAACAGCCCCCTCTGCCTTGGCCCGGGCCCAGAGACCCTCCGCCTGCCAGAGACCCTCAGATCTGTCCCACTCCCGCCCAGGCCCCCATAGGCACCCTTGATGCGAACGATGTAGAGCTGGCCATGCCCACCCAGTAGGCCACGCCCACCCTGGCCATACCCACCCGGCCCCCTGAGGGCAACCACAATGCTGATGTGGCCCTCAATGAAATTGAGTTTGACTCCCCTGATCTAATCTATCTATCCATCCATCTATCCATCCATCCATCTATCTATCTACACTTTCCTTTTCCTATTTTCCCACAACAATAGCCCTGTGAGGTGGGTTGGGCTGAGAGAGGGTGACTGGGAGTCACCCATATTATGTTTTTCGGGACAGTGATTGAATGGAACAACTCCTCTTGGCTGACGTGACAAAGGTGTTGAACTGAATTCCACACCTGGAGGTTAGACTGGGAAAAAAAGAAAAAAGTTTCAGAGGCACAGGGACACCACTTCCATCTGCTGCCTAGGAAGCTGCACACCACACACATTGATGAAGTCAACCGTAGTTGAGCATAAATTGAAAATGTCTTTCCTTTTTTTTTACCAATTACAAATATAAGCTCAGTTTGTTTGAACGTTTCCTGTCTTGTTCTTGATTTCTTTTCAGCAATTCTAAACAATCCACAAATGAGAAAAGACACGCTCGGTGAAAAACATCTCGTGATTTTTTTTATTTTTTGCCCTTATGTTCCTGATTCAGTTTAAGGGAAGGGATATCCAAATAACTTTCAAGGGAGAAGAAAATTGTAATGAGGTTCTCATCAGCATATATTCTTATGCTTTTGCAAAAAAGAAAAAAAAAGAAAGCAAAAAAAGATGCATTTGAGTTGTGTTAAACCACGATCTCTCCCAAGGAGCTACAACTTTCTGCGCTTCTCTTGGTTTCTTTTTGACTTTCTCAGATTATGAAACGCGGAAGCTCAATCAGTGCACATAAGAATGATTTGAAGATGTCAAATAGAAAGTGCATTATGAGAAGACACCCCCCCTCCTACATCAATCTCAACAAGGAAGTGAATTCAAAAGGACCACACTCAAAAACCCTAAAGGAATTCTTAAGTACCCTGTAGAAAAACAGAAGCTTCTGTCTCTGGGGGAAAAAATAACCTATGGGAAAAAAAATAACCTATGGATAAACTGCAAGGTACCGATTCAGGAATCAGTGAAAACAAAACATGACTCAATGCAGTCAGATATAATTTCATATTGAATATGACAATATTCAATCTGCAAAAAAAAGAGCCTGCTTTTAGTGGACAGACCCAAGACGTTTTGTAGTCTTCACTAAAATTGTCCTATCTCTTTCCTATATGGCAGACATGTCAAACACAAGGCCCGGGGGCCGGATCTGGGCCGCGAAGTGGTTTCATGTGGCCCGCGAAGCCATCCTGGAAACAGTGAGGGAACGGCCCCCACTGCCTTGGCCCTGGCCCAGAGACCCTCCTTCTGCCAGAGACCCTCAGATCTGTCCCACTCCTGCCCAGGCCCCCATAGGCACCCTTGATGCGAACGACGTAGAGCTGGCCACGCCTACCCAGTAGGCCATACGCACTCTAGCCACACCCACCCAGTAGGCCACGCCCACCCTGGCCATACCCACCCGGCCCCCTGAGGGCAACCGCAATGCTGATGCGGCCCTCAATGAAATTGAGTTTGACACCCCTGCTATATGGGATTTGTGATAAAAATACACATCAACACACAAAGAAACATCACAAACACTTCTTTGCCCTTCCTTGGTTACAAAAGCCCAGCAATAACAAATTAAATAACCTACTCATTGGATTGCTTATCATCAGAAAAAGCCCTCCTGTTTTAATAGATCTTCAGGGAGATAGATACTCTTGGCTGTGTTACAGGCTACTAGGACTTTATTACTTAAAGTTTATAGATGTGATTTAGAAAAAGGAAAGGCTGGGATCGAACACAGAGGTCAATTTATAGGGTAGGAGAAGTTGGGGAAATTAAAAGTAATAAATTATTTCTAATGCTAAGACAGGCCTTTTAGAACTTATACCAAACAGTCCACTTACAAACATTTTGTGCAAGTATTCTAAACAAACAACAGGAAGAGAGGAAAATAATAAACTAAGCTAAAGTAAAGTAAATAATAAAACTATTCACAGCTCAATATTCGCAGCTGGAGAATTAAGAAGCCGTAGTGTAAGACCTTGCCAGGTGAAATTGCTCTAAGGTTCATTTTCTATACATTGCTCTAGTACAGGGCTTTTCAAACAGTGGTACGGGTACCACCTGTGGTACATTGGCACCTGGCAGGTGCCATCCTAGAAAAGTGGTAGAGGGGGAGGGGAATGAGCTGAACCGGTGGTACCACCGCAGAAGCCTGAGCGAGAGACGGCTAGAGCTGCAGGGCTGTCAGGGCTCAGCGGAAGCGCCAGGATCAGCGCCAGGCTCCAGCTGGAGCTCGGTGCTGATTCCAGCGCTTCTGCTAAGCCCAGAAGAAGCGCCGATCAGCTGGAATGTTGCAGCATTTCAAGGCTCTTCTGATTTACATTCAGATGCTGGGCAACTAGTTCATATTTATGACGGTCACAGTGTCCCAGGGTCATGTAAAGTGACCAAAACCTGCTGCAACCACCTAGCGGGGGGCGGGAAATAAAAACCAAACACTCACCCCACCCCCATGCCAATCCTCAACAGAAATGCTCACAACAATGAAAACCTCGGACAGGAGGAAGAGCGCCGCCGGGCGGGCAGGCAGGTGTCTTGCTCGGCTGTGGTTTGGGGGGCACTTTTTCAGTGCCATTGTAACTTTGAACACTCACTAAGCAAATTGTTGTAAGTCGAGGACTACCTGTACTTTATCACTTTTTTCCTTTTTTTTTTTTTTGGTCATCAAGTTTTTGACCCCTTGCTAGGTGGTACTCGGATGTTGCCATATCCTAAAAGCGGTACAATGGGTGAAAAGGTTGAAAAGCCTTGGTCTAGTATTCCGATAGATGCTACTATTCCTATTGTTTCTCCCACAGGAATACAAGATCCACTTCTTGTTGAACTGTGCATACCTAGTTCTTATAGTGCGTGATAGTGCAAGAGTTTTGTTCATTCAGTCTTTCACAATGGCTGATGCTGAGTAGAGCTCAGAAGGGACAACTAGCCTAAGATTATCCAGTTGGTTTCAATGCCTAAGGGGGGGGGAGGGTCTACAACCTGTGTCTTCCTGCCCCTAGTTCAGCACCTTCAACACAATACTACACTGGCTATCCTGATTGAAAGCTACTCTCCATAGATGTTTTTAAAACCATCGTGCATCTTTTAAATGTAAGAAAGAAATCTGATAGGGATGGGCATTCTTCTAGATTTGAAGAAGAAATGGTGACGTAGACCATGTGTTGGCACGCAGGTGGTACCATTTGCCAAATCCTTAAGCGAGCATAGGAAAATACAATATTCTTTAAGGAACTGAAGACAATGGTTATATGTGTAATTGTAATTGGAAAGCTGATTCCTGATGACTTCAGGCACGCCTCCATGTTGTTTTCTTGGCAACAATTTTTGATTCTCATCCACTTCTCATTTACCCTACAACTTTGGTGTTCCCTGGCCCATTCCTATCCAAGTACTAGTCAGACTCTACCCTACAACTTCTCAGCCTGCAGCTTTGCTACCTGTGAGATGCTCAGATTGAACTATGGGGGGAGAATAAGCTATTTTGCATGCCCAGCTCCAGTTAGTGGATCTTGTGACCGTGTTGAAGATAAACAAATGCTACAAGCCTGGATTGAAAGTGGTAGTTCGGAAAACCAGAAGAATGGCTCAAAATCCTCATCTGAACAGATACAAGAGGGCAGCCAGCTGCTCCGATGCTTCATTTTTGGAGAATCTGCATAAAAAAAGCTTTGGGTGGGAAAATGTCTGTTTCGAAAACTGAGAAGCCCAAAAGCCAACTTGGCTGTCTGGCACAGTTGCCTGTTGAAGCTTTGCTTTGAGGATCCTCAATGGCGTGAAGCAATTCTGGAAAACTGCAGAGACAAGTTTAGAGAACAAAGCATTAACAGATGCAACTTTAGGGAGTACGGGTGGTCCTCTAAGGCAGGGCTTTTCAACCTTTTCACCCATTGTACCACTTTTAGGATATGGTAACGTCCGAGTACCACCAGTTGCCTAGCAAGGTGTCAAAAACTTGATGACCAAAAAGAAAGAAAGAAAGAAAAAAAGTGATGAAGTACAGGGAGTCCTCGACTTACAACAGTTCACTTAGTGACTTTTCGAAGTTACAATGGCACTGAAAAAAGTGCCCCCCAAGCCACAGCTGAGCAAGACACCTGCCTGCCCGCCCGGCGGCGCTCTTCCTCCTGTCCGAGGTTTTCATTGTTGTGAGCATTTCTGTTGAGGATTGGCAGCAGGGGTGGGGTGGAGTGGGGTGTGGTGTCTGGTTTTATTCCCCCCATCTGCTGGGTGGTTGCAGCAGGTTTTGGTCACTTCACATGACCCTGGGACACTGTGACCGTCATAAATATGAATCAGTTGCCAAGCATCTGAATGTAAATCACAAGACCCTGGAGAGGCTGCAACATTCCAGCTGATTGGTGCTTCTTCTGGGCTCAGAAGCGCCAGGATCAGCGCCGAGCTGCAGCTGGAGCCTGGCGCTGATCCTGGCGCTTCCGCTGAGCCCTGACAGCCCCGAAGAAGCGCTGATCCTGGCGCTTCCACTGAGCCCTGACAGCCCTGCAGCTCCAGCCATCTCTCGCTCAGGCTTGTGCGGTGCTGCCACCGGTTCAGCTCATTCCCCTCCCCCGCTACCACTTTCCTAGGATGGTCACGTACCACCTGCCAGGCGCCAATGTACCACAGGTGGTACCCTTACCACTGGTTGAAAAGCCCTGCTCTAAGGGTCTTTAGAATAAGGCATCATGAGAAACTGGCCAGAATGGCCATTTGGATTGCAGTGACATCACTCTCATATGAGGACTCTTCCAAGCAAGAGGGGGCAGGTAACAGACAAGGGAAGGCAGTAATAGAAAAAAGGCATGAAGTTATGGAGTCAGTTTCTCATGGGTACTGCTGCTAACGTCCTTCAGAAATTGCACAAATAACTTAACTGACACACATAAAGGTATTTGTGAATTCTCTGTTGACACTTGGAAGCTGAGGAAGCAACGAATCGGCTTGCTAACCCTCAACACACCTAGATGCAGTTATGACATGTTTCTTACGCTGTCATCATTTCTTGGAATTATATTATCCTTTTGCACCAACAGCTCTTCAGGAGGCTAACAATACACATGGACAGCAATAATTGAATTAGAACCTCAATTAAAAATAATATATAAATCACCACGAAGAGCAGAACAAAGAAAGCCGCAAGAACAAGCTGTACCAATCTCTGGCAGTTTAGCAGCCAATACTTCACTTATGCCTCAAAGGACTGCCTAAATTATTATTTTTACTAAGCAAAGCAACAGAGGGAGCTTATCTGACCTCCTTTGGTATACACAAATTAAGTCAGTCAATCCTGATCTCTTTTTACATTGGAAAGTGTGCCTCTTATACAGGAAAAAACCTAACAAAAACCAACCCCCCCCCTTTCATTTTTTTTCCTTCTGAAATGCTCAATAATGTACTTTCTGTTTTCTTTATGACTAACCTAAATTACCTGACATAATAATTGCTAAATATCTCTGGGGTAGAGTTATTGCTGAGTACACATTTTAAAGAACAGCAATGTACTTCTTTTGGACACGCATATCATCAATCATCTACGACCTCTCTCGTCTCATATCCAATCTACGCATAGTCTACAAGGATTACTTAATTATCAGCTGAGTGTACTGGAACATTTCACACTAGCAAGGAATCTCCAGCTCTCTTCTTTTCTGTTAATCAGTTTATCACACTGTTTCTTATAGTATGGCATGATTTGGCACTTCAAAAGTCCTCATGTAACAGCCACAGAATCCTAGTGACATTTTTCTCATGAGCGTGGCAACTAGAATAAAGCAAAGTCACAATTGGAATAATTATCAGTAAAGTAACTACTTCCGCATCGAAAGATGAATTGGGTCACTTGTAATGTTCCCCTGACTGATCTTGGCAGTGTGGAAAAAGAGTGAAAACAGCAAAGCTCATACTTTACAGAGACAAAAAAACCTCTCTCTAGTATATTTATTTAGAAAATTTATTTCCTGCCCATCTTATATCCAACGACTCTAGGCAGTATATAGCAATGAGTGTCTATGGAGTCCTGCTTACCCGAGTTTGCTCATTATAGTTTATTCAATAAATAGACTAAAGGTAAATATGTCTCCTATTCATATTCTTACAACATTTACATTTCATTTAGTGAAATGTACTACTTACAACATTTCATTTAGTGACCATTAAAAGTTACAGTGGCCCAGAAAAAAGTGACTGATGACCATTTTTCACACTTACAACCGTTGAAGCATCCCCATGGTCATGTGATCAAAATCCAGACACTTGGCAACTGACTCATATTTAAGATGGTTGCAGTGTCCCGGGATCACGTGGTCACCTTTTGCCACCTTCTTACAAGCAAAGTAAATGGGGAAGCCAGATTCTGCAGTGGTTCACTTAACAACTATGGCAAGAAAGATTGTAAATGGGGCAAAACTCACGCAACTGCTTTGCTTAGCAACAGAAATTTTGGGCTCAATTGAGGACCTCCTGTGTGATGTATATGGATTCAGCTTATTCCAATTCAAGAATGTCTTTGACTGATAAGGTCTGGTGTGAAATCATCAATAAGGACCAAGTTGATTATAAAAATGGAGGAATCCCATCATTTGTTCATCCAGACTACCATTTTATACTGTGTACATCAGGGCTTTTCAACCTTTTCACCCATGGTACCACTTTTAGGATATGGCAACATCCGAGTATCACCAGTCGCCTAGCAAGGTGTCAAAAACTTGACGACCAAAAAAAAAAAAGGAAAAAAGTGATGAAGCACAAGTAGTCCTCGACTTACAACAGTTAGCTTAGTGACTATTCGAAGTTACAATAGGACTGAAAAAAGTGGCCCCCAAGCCACAGCTGAGCAAGATGCCTGCCTGCCCACCCAGAGGCGCTCTTCCTCCTGTCTGAGGTTTTCATTGTTGTGAGCATTTCTGTGGAGGATGGACAGTGGGGATGGGGTGGGGTGGGGGTGTTTGGTTTTTATTCCCCCCCCCCTTCTGCTGGGTGGTTGCAGCAGGTTTTGGTCACTTCACATGACCCTGGGACACTGACTGTCATAAATATGAATCAGTTACCAAGCATCTGAATGTAAATCACAAGACCCTGGAGATGCTGCAACATTCCAGCTGATCGGCACTTCTTCTAGGCTCAGAAGTGCCAGGATCAGTGCCGAGCTCTAGCTGGAGCCTGGTGCTGATCCTGGTGCTTCCGCTGAGCCCTGACAGCCCTGCAGCTCCAGCCATCTCTTGCTCAGGCTTATGCGG
Organism: Vipera berus; assembly: GCF_964194415.1. Lineage (NCBI taxonomy): Eukaryota > Metazoa > Chordata > Lepidosauria > Squamata > Viperidae > Vipera > Vipera berus. The sequence continues at coordinate 85,266,372 of NC_138203.1, forward strand.
TGCTGCCACCGATTCAGCTCATTCCCCTCCCCTGCTACCACTTTTCTAGGATGGTCGTGTACCACCTGCCAGGTGTCAATGTACCACAGGTGGTACCTGTACCACTGGTTAAAAAGCCCTGCTATACATGTTTCAGGTTAATTCCAGAAATTAACAGAACCTTGAACAAAGCAGTTTCAAATTGGTTGAAACCATTGTATTGATTGTGGTCAATATAAGGAGGGGAACATACATGTATATTTATCCTCCACAATGATGACTTACTGAAATAAAGTTGTTGGGCAGATAGGCAAGGTCAGGGGTAGGCAACCTTGGCTCTTTTATGACTCGTGGACTTCAAATCCACGAGTCATAAAAGAGCCAAGGTTGCCTACCCCTGGGCAAGGTGGATGGACTCGGTTACAGAGGCCATGGATGCATGATTGAAATTCTCAAAAGATCAGGTTAGGGACAGTTCATTGTGGAGGTAGCTAATAGTCAACATGTGGCACATAATCAATCAAATCAATCAATCAATCAATCCATCAATCAATCAATCACAACTTAGCTAGAGGGCAAAACTTAGGCAACTGAAGAAGTCAACACAATTCCAAATAGTTTAGACTGCTTTGTATTCTGTCTTAACTTCTTCTGAGCAACTCAAACCGTCTCTGAGCAATTTTTTTAAATTGCTTGACCATGATGATAAAACATGGCTAACTGCTTGCTTATCTCCAGGCTGCCAGCCGTGGCACTCTGAAAAGAACATCAAAAGTAATCTTAAGATCAATTTTGAGGAACTAGTTTCTGGAACTGATATTCTCCCATTCATTACATGGATTCTGTATTCAAATTTTGCACTGTATAATCTAACTATTAAGAACAATTGTGTAAACCTGGATGCTTATTTACTACCGGTATAAATATAATGAGTAGGCACAGGAATCAATGGCAATCTATTTTAATATATTGAGCATGGATGATTATAATTTATGGTAATTGACATTTTCCCCTAGGGGCGTGTTGCTATTTATATCTAATTATGATTTTTCTTCATGTTTCTAAACAATGCAGCTTTCGTACAGAAAACATATGTTGTGAACCAACTCCAACTTTCAACAGTGTTTTGAAACTTTCTGTAAATAACATACAGTAAGTTGTATCTGCTAGAACATTAGTTAGAGCAGGGCTTTTCCACCTTTTCACCCATTGTACCACTTTTAGGATATGGCAACATCTGAGTACCACCAGTCACCCAGCAAGGTGTCAAAAACTTGATGACTAAAAAAAAAAAAAGGAAAAAAGTGATGAAGTACAGGTAGTCCTCGACTTACAACAGTTTGCTTAGTGACTGTTCGAAGTTACAATGGCACTGAATAAAGTGCCCCCCAAGTCACAGCCGAGCAAGACGCTCTTCCTCCTGTCCGAGGTTTTCATTGTTGTGAGCATTTCTGTTGAGGATTGGCAGCGGGGGTGAGGTGGGGGGTGTTTGTTTTTTATTTCCCCCCCTACTGGGTGGTTGCAGCAGGTTTTGGTCACTTCACATGACCCTGGGACACTGTGACCATCATAAATATGAATCAGTTGCCAAGCATCTGAATGTAAATCACAAGACCCTGGAGATGCTGCAACATTCCAGCTGATTGGCACTTCTTCTGGGCTCAGCAGAAGCACTGGGATCAGCGGCGAGCTCCAGCTGGAGCCTGGTGCTGATCCTAGTGCTTCTGCTGAGTCCTGACAGCCCTGCAGCTCCAGCCATCTCCTGCTCAGGCTTGTGCGGTGCTGCCACCGGTTCAGCTCATTCCCCTCCCCCGCTACCACTTTTCTAGGATGGTCGCGTACCACCTGCCAGGTGCCAATGTACCACAGGTGGTACCCGTACCACTGGTTGAAAAGCCCTGACTTAGAGAATTGATACTCTTATGTTCATAGAAAAGCTATGGAGTCATTTTCGAACCAGAAATATAACCCACTCTTATGTATATTTGCTAGCTATCCCAAGGCCTATGGTTCCCTTCAAGTATTCACGATTCAAAGATTTACGATCAGAATGAACTGTGCATGAGACTTGATGCCACAGCACTAGTGTCCCTACACACTAGATTGCTAGCACAGCATCTGACTGGAAGTGTCTATAATACCAGTGTTTTCATGGGCAATGAGAAATGCTAAATGGATGCTTTTCAACTGATGCTGGAATCAGCTAAATGATCTTTGAATGATGGCAGGCTGTGTTCTACCACACATAAGTGGCATGTGTGTGATTTAAGACACACACAGGTTATGCAGTTACTATGAGATAAGAAAGTGTTAGGCTGGTGACAACTAAAGAAACTAGAAAATCAAGAGACAAAGTACCATCTGAAAAGAGCAATCTCTCTCTTTTTTTCTTTCTTTAATGCTGAATCAAGAGTGGATTTTATTGTTCTGTCGCCTTTGAACAGCATCAGTGAGCAAAGGCTTCCACAGAACTTTACTTTTAATAAACCGATGTTCTCTCTTTCATGTAGATAAATAGATAGAAGTGGAACGGTGACCTTTTAATCTATATTTTTATGGGAAGCCATAAATCTCACTATATAAAGGTGAAGGTTCCCCCGCACATGCGTGCTAGTCGTTTCCAACTCTAGGGGCCAGTGCTCATCTCCGTTTCAAAGCCAAAGAGCCAGCGCTTGTCCGAGGATGTCATGTGGCCGGCATGACTAGACGCCAAAGGTGCACAGAACGCTGTTACCTTTCCACCGGAGTGGTCCCTATTTTTCTACTTGCATTTTTACGTGCTTTCGAACTGCTAGGTTGGCAGAAGCTGGGACGAGTAACAGGCACTCACTCTGTTACGCGGCACTCAGGATTTGACCCGCCAAACTGCCGACCTTCTGATCGACAAGCTCAGCGTCCTAACCCACCGACCCACCACGTCCCTATATATATGTTGTTGTTAGTTGCGAAGTTGTGTCCGACCCATCGCGACCCCATGGACAATGTTCCTCCAGGCCTTCCTGTCCTCTACCATCTTCTGGACTCCATTTAGGCTCACAGCTACTGCTTCAGTGACTCCATCCAGCCACCTCATTCTCTGTTGTCCCATTCTTCTCTTGCCCTCAACCTTTCCCAGAATTAGGCTCTTCTCCAGTGAGTGCTTCCTTCTCATTAGGTGGCCAAAGTATTTGAGTTTCAACTTCAGGATCTGGCCTTCTAAAGAACAGTCAGGGTTGATCTCCTCTTGAACTGACTGGTTTGATCGCCTTGCAGTCCAAGGGACTTGCAGGAGTCTTCTCCACCACCATAGTTCAAAGGCTTCAATTCTTTGGCACTCAGTCTTTCTTATATCTCCTAGCTCTGCTGGATCACTCCATCTTAGTCCAGCATTTGTTTCTTGCTGTAGCTAAACAGTTGCTTTTGGTGTGCTTGCAAGCAGAGAGGAAGTTGTCCTAAGTTGCTATTGTTCCCTAGTACTTGGTATTTGGATTCATGCTATCCATAACCTGGAGATCACACCAAGTCTTCGAGATAGCAGCCCACTGTAGGTCTGTTTTTCAGGACAGTAAGAAGCAGCATCTATAGGGGTTTTTCTTTGTCATTTTGTATGTGTCACTGAAGTAAGGCTGGATGATCTGTGATCCCACTGAGACTTCTGGATTTTATCTTCTTGAAGTCTCACATAGGATGGTCAAAGGGGATAGGTATCAGGAGCTATAGTTCAGGCACAGAATATCTGGAGGAGCTATAGCTCAGGCATATGTTATTTTAGCCTAGCAAATTTCCCTTCAATTCAACAATGAATTATTTTTCTTGCACTGAACAAGAGTGTTGATTTTCTTTCCTCTTCCTTCTTTTCCTCCTATGTCCATAAAATGTGCCCTCAAAAGAAAATCTGATAGGAGAGGAAAGGAAAAGAGTTTTTTTAAAAAATCTGAGCAGCTAAATAGAACTAATCTCATTACTGCAAGCAGCTGGTAAAGGGAAAAAATAGAATAAGAATGAGAATCAAACACCTGAAGGACTGTCAAGATACAGTATCCTACTAATTATCGCCAAACGCAAAGATTCCAGGTGTAGAATAAAAAAAACGTGGCTGGCCATCATATTTTTCCTTTCTTTAAAAAAGGGAACAGAGAACTATACTGAATTATACAGCTGAATTACTTTGGAAATTATTTTCCAACTTTGCCAGCTACTAAGTATTTAGCTGAAGCTCTTTACGTAGTTCCAACTGAGTGGGTGATAAGATTTTATTCCTCTGAAACTTTAGTTTTGAAAAAGTAAGCAAGCAAATACCATTCTGGAGGCAAGGAAATCAGAAGTGGTTCTTTTTTTTGAAAGCCATCAAATGCATTATAAAGTGGTATTTGTTAAGTACAATAATGTTTACTCGGGAAAAGGACAAAAGCCATCTTGGATTGCAAATTTTTAAAAAATCAATTTATGTATTCGGGCCTTGAGTGACAGCTTGATATACTGTCAAGCTGCTGAAGATACTCTTCATGTGAAAATGCTTCCATGTTGCAATCTTTTACTGGAGATCAGGCTATTTATTTAGGTTTGTTAACGGTTTCTCAGTGTCAACACTAGAAAAATTCTGCCTCAAACAACACTTTACTCCTCTTATCTTTCTTCTATCCTATGGAATGTTATGGATTTCAACAGGGTTTCTCTCACTGTCCATATAAAATACCTGGCAAAAAAAATTGCCCAATGCCACCTTTCAGAATATACGCTTTTCACTTTCCATTCTATTCAAGAGCTGGTGGGGCTCTTTCAAAGACCGACTTTGCTTAGTTTTTTTTAATGATTATAATAATAAAGTTGGAAGGGACCTTGGAGGTCATCTAGTCCAACTCCCTGCTCAGGCAGGAAACCCTATACCATTTCAGACAAATGGCTGTCCAGTCTCTTCTTAAAAACTTCCAGTGTTGGAGCATTCACCACTTCTGGAGGCGGGTTATTCCACTGGTTAATTGTTCTAACTGTCAGGAAGTTTCTCCTTAGTTCTAGGTTGCTTCTCTCCTTGATTAGTTTCCAACTGTTGCTTGTTGTCCTGCCTTCAGGCGCTTTGGAGAATAGCTTGACTCCCTCTGCTTTGTGGCTGCCCCTGAGATATTGGAACACTGCTGTCATGTCACCCCTCACCCTTCTCTTCATTAAACTAGACATACCCAATTTCAGAAACTGTTTCTTGTACGTTTTAGCCTCCAGTCCCCTGATTATCTTTGTTGCTCTTCTCTGTACTCTTTCTAGAATCTCGTCATCTTTTTTACATCGTGATGACCAAAACTGGATGCAGTATTCCAAGTGTGGCCTTACCAAGGAATTATAAATTGGTATAAACACTTCAGGTGATCTTGATTCTATCCCTCTGTTAACGCAGCCTAGCACTGTGTTGGCTTTTTTAGCAGCTGCAGCACACTGCTGGCTCATATTTAAGTGACTGTCCACTAGGACTCCGGGATCCCTCTCACAGTTGCTACTATTGAGCAAAGTACCACCTATACTATACCTGTGCATTTGGCTTCTCTTACCTAAATGTAGAACCTTACTTTATTAGCTTATTAATGATTTAATTAGTCAGCTACACAAGCAAACTAATACTTTTTAAATGGAGGCCCTGCATGCTGCTTCCTTTAGAACAGGGGTCTCCATCCTTAGCAACTTTAAGACTTCTGGACTTCAACTCCCAGAATTCCTCAGCCTGCATAGTATCTGGCTCCAATTCTGGGAGTTGAAGTCCATAAGTTTTAAAGTTGCCAAGGATGGAGACCCCTGCTTTAGAATAATCTCTTCCAATCCAGCATTCTCCAAATGCATTGAGACTATCGGTAACAGCACACAAAATTCTTAATTGTGGCCATAACACGTACAAAAGAGAAACGCTGTAAAGAAAAAGAACTATGATTTGAAGACATACTCTCATAACAACTGATCAAAATCTACACTGCTCTTTAACGAAATTGCTGCATATTTTTTTCAGAAAATCAGTACACGTTTCCGCACTTAACAAAAGGCCACAGATTGGATGATTTCTTAGCTCAAAAATATAAAATATGAACCCAGTATTCAAAAACCTCCCTCCCTTTTTTAGCAGGCATTTTGACCCAATTGGCCATTTTTCAATACGGTTCATAATTTTTGAACTTTCTAATTGCAAGGATTCTAGGACACGTTTGGGTAAACACAACCAGGAAACCGATGGCAAACAGTAACTCATCTAAATTATGAATCTCAGATTAAATTTGGTACCAGGAGAGCTCTCTCTCCTCTCCCTGATGTTCACATTGAAAAGGTTCCTTAAACTTTAAAACAGTCTCATAATTATGTAGAATGTAAACTTGAAAACTATGTGGATTAAGTCCCATTGGTTGGTGCTCTTCAGTCTTACATGCTCTATTGGTAAATCATTACCACAGTATGTAGATGTTTTCTTAACATCTGAAAAAAAATTGTTGGAATACTGGCAATTGTCAACAAGGATACTAAGGGTATAGCGTACAATGAGTTTGATTTAGTACATCAATATTTTTTCTTCACTTTTCTCAGTTGTAAAATTGTGAAATGTACGGGGAAGAAATTAAGTTTTTACGTATAATACAGTTCTAAAGATTATCACACAATCAAGCTGTCAGTTTAGCTGCAGCTGAACTCTCCATGAAATAATAGATACTATTAAATCTTGGAAAACAAGAAGAGCTCCCACTGGAGTTTCTTTGAACCACGGTTTTCTAGCTTTCTTTAGTGAAGCCAAATATATTTCGTTTTAAAGCCTGGCGAAGATCTCACTCATTGTGCAAGTTACGGCCCCACTGCCTTGTTAAATATTGATATTAAACATTGGCAGTGTCTCTGGCATAGATTTCAGAGGATACATTTGATTATTCACCCTGCACAAATATGGTGCATTAGATTGATACTTTATATATTTAAAATGTAACATCCCATCTATATTGAACCATTGGTTTGCTTAACGACTGCAGCATTTGCTTAATGGCCACGGTGTGCATTTTATGACCATGGCTTTTGTCAAAGCCCGGTATTCAACAACGGCTTGATCAACAAACACATCGATTTGCAACCTTGGTGCAAATCGATGTGTTTGAGCCTTGGTGGAGCAGTGGGCTAATGCCTCCTTAAGTAACACCAGCTGCTTGCAATTAGTGCAGGTTCGCATCCCACCAGGCTCAAGGTTGACTCAGCCTTCCATCCTTCCGAGGTAGGTAAAATGAGGACCCAGATTGTTGGGGGCAATTAAGCTGACTTTGTAATAATGCCGCTGGGGTGTGTGTGAAAGCCCTAATAAGCAGGCATATACATAGAATGAAGGCTACTGCTAAGCTTGTAAGCCGCCCTGAGTCTTCGGAGAAGGGCGGGATATAAATGGAATTAAAATAAATAAATAAATAAATAAAATAAACCAGCCTACAAGACCATAAGGAGTTGGATCAATCAAGTGGCCAACTGTGGCATTGACCACCTCTTTTTTATTTATTTATTTATTTTTTTATTAAAGAGTTTTACAAAAACAAAATTTTATCCCCAAATCCCTCCCACCCCAAACCCACCCACTTCCCCCCCCCACTTCCCAGAGCTAAATACAGGATTATAGTTACAATAATCATATTCTTCATTAGGTGACCTTTGCATGACGTGATCAATTGATTTCGTGACCAACTGACCAACTGACCACAAGACCAATAAAAGCAGAGGAGAATTGAAATAAGATGTTTCAACTGATGACGTTATTTAACCTGGTGATGAAACATTCGGAAGCTAAAGATGAAGCTTGGAGAACAAACCATTGTCCACCTCTAACACCTGAGCTACAAATATTTTCCAAAATGAAATTCAATTGTGAAAAAAGTAACGTTCTATATTTAGGCAGGAAAAATCAAATGCACAGGTATAGTATAGGTGGTACCTTGCTCAATAGTAGTAACTGTGAGAGAGATCTCGGAGTCCTAGTGGACAATCACTTAAATATGAGCCAGCAGTGTGCTGCAGCTGCCAAAAAAGCCAACACAGTGCTAGGCTCCATTAACAGAGGGATAGAATCAAGATCATGTGAAGTACTAATAACACTTTACAATGCCTTGGTAAGGCCACACCTGGAATACTGCATCCAGTTTTGGTCACCACGATGTAAAAAAGATGTTGAGACTCTAGAAAGAGTACAGAGAAGAGCAACAAAGATGATTGGGGGACTGGAGGCTAAAACATATAAGGAACGGTTGCTGGAATTGGGTATGTCTAGTTTAACGAAGAGAAGGGCGAGGGGGGGACAGGATAGCAGTGTTCCAATATCTCAGGGGCTGCCACAAAGAAGAGGGAGTCAAGCTATTCTCCAAAGCACCTGAAAGCAGGACAAGAAGCAACGGATGGAAACTAGTCAAGGAGAGAAGCAACCCAGAACTAAGAAGAACAATTAACCAGTGGAACAACCTGCCTCCAGAAGTGGTGAATGCTCCAACACTGGAGGTTTTTAAGAAGAGACTGGCCAGCCATTTGTCTGAAATGGTATAGGGTTTCCTGCCTGAGCAGGGGGTTGGACTAGATGACCTCCATGGTCCCTTCCAACTTCTTCTTCTTCTTCTTCTTCTTCTTCTTCTTCTTCTTCTTCTTCTTCTTCTTCTTCTTCTTCTTCTTCTTCTTCTTCTTCTCCTTCTCCTTCTTCTTCTTCTTCTTATTATTATTATTATTTTATATTATTATTATTTTATATTATTATTATTATTATTATTATTATTATTATTATTATTATTAATCTCAAATGTATTTAACTTTTTAAAATGTATTTAAAAAGTTACCCTTAAAAAAAGCAGTTAAATATGGTGTGTGAAAAGAAAATAGCACAATAGTACAATGTAGTACAGTCCATAATCAGGCTGAGTGACAAAAAGGCAAGAAGGTAGGGACCCCCCCTGGACTTGAAGACATTAACAATAGTGCACTGCTACATGTGCTAAAAGAGAATTCTTTGTCTCTTCATTTAAATTCCTTTCAAGCGTTTATCAAAAATTAACTTGGAGAGGGAAAATGACACTTGTTTTGTCCTCTTTCTGTCCTCAAATTGACAGGAGAAGACTGCTGGCAGATCAGGGTAAATAAATTTCATGGGATTGGGAACTTTTCAGCTGGGGGGGGGACTAGAAACAGGACATGCATTCTGTTCTCCCCTATTTTGTGTGTTCATTTCATGAACTCCTGAAGTCAAGGTGTCCACAGGATTGCTCAAAACTTCCAAGGGAGCAGTTGACACATGCATCGCATGTAAAAACCAGGTGGAGTTTCCATTACGTGATCATGGCTACCATTTTGCTTTTTTGACCATATCCTGAGGATACCCTTGAGTCCAGAAGTAAGTTTCCAAATTTATATTCGGCATACTCAACTGTCCCAATTTTGGGACTCCAGCTTTTTATTGGAGGTGTTATATATATGCATCGACCATTTCATTTTATTTTGCAGAGCAGGCATTTCACGGTTATTTCAAAATTAGTCCTATATCTTCCTGGAAAGCTCTTTGCTGGGAGAGGACAACTGAATATAATAATGAGGAAAGGCAGCAAATGCCAAGAGAAAAATTGCAGACGGAACTCTTAAGTTAAACCCTTCTTAGAAATGAGTTCTTGAACATTAATTTGGTTGAGTGGCATGCTTGGGGACTTTCATGTAACTCTAATAGAAGAACACATGGAGAGGTGATGGAGGGCAGTTTCAACAGACGGCCCTCTTATTCACCTCCAGCTGCCTCTTTTTGGTCTCTTCAAACAATTTGGCTCCAGCGATGGAAAAGACTTCTAATTTGCATAAAGGGTTGCCTGGAACAGCTCCCCCAACCCCCTGCAATCGTTCTGCTTCACAGATTCTGCATCTCATTTAATAATCTCGGCAATTTCCTTCCCTTGTTTACGGCTCTTAATTTCTTTTGATGTATTATCCTCTCTCGAATGTGCTGAAAGTTGGAGAAAAAGCCGTATGGAAGTCGGGGTGGGGGGGTGGGGGGGAAGGAGAAGAAGAAGAAAAAAGAGAGGTTCCACTGTTTTAGACTCGAGACCAATGCAAACTACCTCTTCTCTTGACATTGTAGTTGCTTCTGAGAATTGCACCCATATGGTTGGTTCACCATTGGGTTTATTGAGACATTTTATACCAGCTTTCCACAGGGATTGAAGCAGGTTGTATGGTAGTGGATATTCCAATGCTTGGGTAGCTGAGGCAAGAGATATTCACCAGGTGCACACATATTGTTAAACGTTTAAAAAACATTATTTCCTCCTATCTTCCTGCCTGCAGTACGATATCAGGTTTGTATACCGTGTATCACGCTGCATACAGTCCAGTTAGAAAGACACTCCTTATTCTCTGTGATAGGAATGAAATATAAATTCCTGCACAAAACAACACCCAAGGACAACAGGTTTGGCCTGCATTACAAGGACCAATGTTAGACACAAAACATTACCTGGATTTGATACAGGCTAGGAGAAATCTTTACTTTGTAATCCTACCTTATTTTGAATAGGATAATTTCCTTTTTTAAAACCCATTTTTCTGCTAGGATTAATAGGACTGTAACAGGCAATCCTGTTGTGCCTGATTTTATGAGGTTTTTTTGCCATGGTTGTTAAGTGAAGTTGTTAAATGAATCATTCTATTTTTAAGTAAATCTGGATTTCCCCCCTGGTCAGAATCTGCTTTGGGAGGTTGCAAATGGTGATCACATGGCTCTGGGACACTGCAAGTATGATAAACACGTGCCGGTTGCCAAGTGTCTGAATTTTGATCAGCTGACCATGCCGATAATGCACCAGTTGTACTGGTTGTAAGTCACTTTTTTCAGTGCTGTTATAATTTTAAATGGTTGCTAAATGAATGATTGTAAGTTAAGGACTACCTGTATTTGGTAGGCTAGCTTTTTTTCTAATGGGTGTATTTCTTTCTAACTACCTAGATTTTGACACCATGTCCCCACAATGCAGATAATTGGTTTATATAAATTCCTTAAGACAGCTTTCTCCTTGATGTCACTCCCTGGGAAAACTATTTTTGTGTTTGCAAATCTCCCTGAGGTTATTCTTGTAACGTCTATTTCTCCAATGCAGATTCCTTAATATAAATCTCTTTGAGGTTATTTTGTACCACGTAGATTTTTCTAATGCAAATTTTTTAATATCCAGAATTTGCCAGTATAAGTTCCATATGTGCGTAAGTTTTGGAAACATATGGCCCAACTCTGGATTTTGGATTGGAGAAAGATACTATATTGCAATGATGACAGCGTCATAGACCAATTCATCTTAACATGTTCAGTACAAAACCTGTTTCCCACAGAAATCAGCAATAGGTCTCTTTTATATTCCTTGTCCCAGAATATAATGTATCTAATATAGTCCCTTAGTTCAAGCAGCCTTTGTAAAAATCTTCACTAGCCCCATTTCTGTATTCTTCCAAATAACCCAACTACAATAAAGCCTGGCAGGATTCAGACAATAGATAAATTCTATCAATAAACAAATAAAGACATTAAAACAATCCTTCTTCCCCTATTCCCCTGACATATTGGTTTGTCCTAGGCTAAACTCAAGAGAAAGTATTTGTATGTCACCTCTGCAAATAAGGATGCTGTGTAGTGTAATTTTTGCTACTGAGAGCAACTTAGGCTTTTAAGTAGTGAAGAGTATGCTGTTACCTTTGAGGGTGTAAGGCAGTGGTGGCGGACCTATGGCACACGTAATAGAGGGGGCACTCAGAGCCCTCTCTGTGGGCACATGCGCTCTTGCTCCAGCCCTGCCTCCCCCCATGGCCCCCTCACCAGTACCCCCACAGAGGAGAGTTGCCCCCAGGTGCGGCCCACGCGGAGCAGCACAGCCAAGGACATGGCAGCCAGGCAGCGGGGACAAGACTCCACCCTATCGCACGCAGATGATGCTGTGGGGCACGGGCAGAGGGCGCGGCCACCATGGTGCTGCTGGGCTGTCTGGGCGATGTGCTGCAGTGGGCCGTGGAGGTGGTGGGTGGCCCTGTGGGTGGGCAGGTTGGTTTTTGGGCACTCGGCCTCTAAAAGGTTCGCCATCACTGGGATAAGGTTTAATTAATAAAATTAACTAAAAGCTTACACCCTAAACCTGAAAAGCCTCCTTTGCAAGCAGCCAACTAACCAGAGTTGGGATGCTGAGATCTTCATTCTGGCATTTGCTGTAACTCTTTTAAGACAGAAGTCCCTTTCCTCATGTCCCAGATTTTTAAATTATAGCTGTGTGCTATAATGAAATGTGCAGCCAGTTTTCCTAGGCAATTACCTCACTGAAGTGGAGAGCCTTTAATTGAGAATGAGGTTCTAATTAAAGTTTCAATCAGGGGACAGTATTTGTAGGTCTGCATTTTATGCCCCTTCTGCAAGTTAGATTTATTTTGCTAGACTGCCAGAGATCAGGATATTTCCCTCCCCCCCTCATACATTTGTGGACTGTGTCTGTGTTAAATGTACATTTAAAAAAAGAAAAGAAACAAAAGTTAGAAGGAAGCGAAGATTGAGTTTGTTGGCCAATGCTCTTAATTAATGGTAGCAAGACATTCAGTTATTTGATATGCCTTTTAATGTGTCTTAATGATGATTAGTCTTCCTTCCTTCCTTGATTCAGTCATGTCTCTTCCGCCTGTACAACACTCGCCCCTTTGGCTGAAAAATCCCGATTTTATAGACTAGTCTCATTTCTTATTTTCCCCACTGAAACAGGTTATGTAGTACGGCTGAGCTACGCCACATACGGACTGATCAATTGGAATTGTCTCAGCCTTAGTGGGAACTTACTAAGGATGAAAATTGTGTTTTCCTCTCTTATATTTTTCAGTCACAGCTCTTGATACGTTTCTTGGAGCCATGAGGGAGTAATGAAATGCATGCACTATTCAACTAAGGGAAGATAGGCATCCAGAGAGCGGGGAAAGGAGAAATGCTGAAACATCCATTGTGATGTTACAGTGCAAGCTCTTTTTTCGTACACATTATTATGATGGTTTGTTGCATAGTCGGACAGATGTTGAGACTGGATTTGGCATGTTTGTCTACCTATCAAGCCTTTTCCAAGGATCTGGGATAGGCAGATGGGGATGTTTGATGGTGTTACATATATCATTGCAGGTTAGTATACTGTACATTACTGTATGGTGTACTATATACTATTGAAAGGGATGGAGCTTCCACTGTATGTCACTATGTACATTTTGCATGGTGGCGTAGGGTTAGAATACAGTATTGTAGGCTAACCCTGCCTACAGCCTGGAGTTCGATCTTGAGCAGTTCAAGGTTGATTCAGCCTTCAATCCTTCCAAGGTCAGTAAAATGAGGACCCAGATTGTTGGGGGAAATATGCTGACACTGTATACCACTTAGAGGGGGTTGTAAAGCACTGTAAAGTGATATATAAGTCTAAGTGCTATTGCTATTTTAATTTTACTTTTTGACTTTTTAGATGTTATTTGTTTAAGGAGGAAGTGTTGCAAGGATGTCATGAGTGGACAGCTTTGGCTGTCTTCCTTGTCGTTATGAAACCCAGTTAAATGCCTGTAGATTTGGTAATTTATTTAATAAATTTATATAGCCACCTATCTACCCAAGGAACTTACAGTTCTTCATCCCCTTGTCCTGTTCCTTACATTTCCTCCCTAAACAAATAACTCTGAGCAATTAATAGCCAATTCTTAAAAATAGCATTTAAAAATATAAATATAAATATAAAAAAGGTAGAATTAAAAACCTAATTTTAATACAGTAAGCAAGGCACTGCATAATTACTAACTCACAACACTAAAACACACATATTGGGCTGTACTAACCTACTTTTCCTTCTTTTCCCTAGGGGGAAAAATTAGATCTTCAAAGCCTCTAGAAGACCAAAAGGGTGATGTTACCTAAACCAAATAAAATTATTTTAAAATTCCAAGCATAGATTGTTGCTAGAGATAAACATCCATATTTAGAATGTTGTAATCTCAAAAATCTCATATTTAACCTATATGCAGAGCACATCATGAGAAAGGCAGGGCTAGATGAATCAAAAGTTGGAATTAAGATTGCCGGAAGAAATAGCAACAACCTAAGATATGCAGATGATACCATTCTAATGGCAGAAAGTGAAGAAGAACTAAAGAGCCTCTTGTTGCGGGTGAAGAAGGAGAGTGCAAAAGTTGGCTTGAAACTAAACATTAAGAAAACTAAGATCATGGCATCCGGCCCTCTCAATTCCTGGCAAATAGATGGGGAAGAAATGGAGGTAGTGACAGATTTTATTTTCCTGGGCTCCAAGATCACTGCAGATGGAGACTGTAGCAAAGAAATTAAAAGACGCTTGCTCCTCGGGAGGAAAGCCATGACAAATCTAGACAGCACACTAAAAAGCAGAGACATCACCCTGTCAACAAAAGTGCGTATAGTCAAGGCTATGGTCTTCCCAGTTGCAATGTATGGCTGTGAAAGTTGGACCATAAGAAAGGCCGAGCGCCAAAGAATTGAGGCCTTTGAGCTATGGTGCTGGAGAAGACTCCTGCGAGTCCCTTGGACTGCAGTCAGTCCTAGAGGAGATCAACCCTGACTGCTCTTTGGAATGCCAGATCCTGAAGTTGAGACTCAAATACTTTGGCCACCTAATGAGAAGGAAGGACTCACTGGAGAAGAGCCTAATGCTGGGAAAGATTGAGGGCAATAGAAGGGGACGACAGAGAATGAGGTGGCTGGATGGATTCACTGAAGCAGTAGGCGTGAGCTTAAATGGACTCCAGAAGATGGTAGAGGACAGGAAGGTCTGGAGGAACATTGTCCATAGGGTCGTGATGGGTCAGAAAATGACTTCGCAGCTAACAACAACAAATCTCAAAAAGAATTTTCCCATACCTGTAATTATCAAATTACATGGCACATTGCGTTAAATGTAGTGTCATTTGGCTCTACTTTTTACTTTTTAAGCAATCTCAGTAGTCATCAAATATGTATAGCGGAAAGTATATATAATACCAGTCTTTTTATTTCTCTTTACCATACATGTAGGAATGAAGCTACTACTTAAGAAGGAATGGCTGTAATATACCTTGAAATGTATAAGAGCAGAAATGATAATGTAGGACATAAGCAGAGCTACTTCGCTGCTCAGTCAAAGGGCTGAGGCTTTCATCCAGATAAAACTAGCCAAGGTGATATCCCATTGAAAGTGATGGAACTGGGTAGTTTCGTGAAATACCAAATTTAGTTGTGACTACTTTAGCTAATGTTAGAAATTGATTGTGTGTTGTGGAAAAGTTGAGAGAAACTGTTACCTCTTGCTCTTTCGTTCACTCCTCAGGTACCTTAAGACGGGCAAAAGGAATGTTGGATAAAATCCCCAATTCTATTTTAAATTACATCATAGAAAGGAAGTCCAGAGAATAAGGTTTTTTGGGGGTTAGCTTGTACCTCAATTACAATTATTTGTTTCAGAGACAAAGAGTGTGTCTAAAAATGAAATTCTTCTGTAACAAGTCTCAGAGTTAGGGATGAAAAGTAAAGTTATGGAGATAGATGCAGATATTATGTGATCTCCAAATGCAAATGATACACAGGTAATTCAAATCATCATTCCAATTCTCTGTGACCGAAGCTATACACTCTTTTTAAAAATTTCTCTAGTAATTTTTTTTAGTACTTGTAACCTGCCTCCAGAAGCAGTGGATGCTCCGACACTGGAAGTTTTTAAGAAGAGACTGGACAGCCATTTCTCTGAAATGGTATAGGGTTTCCTGCCTCAGCAGGGGGTTGGACTAGATGACCTCCAAGGTCCCTTCCATCTTTTCTTATTATTATTGTTATTTACAGTGATCTAATTAGACTTCAATTTATAAAACATTTTCTCTTATATACCCCAAGCAGAGATCTTGTCAGAGTTTGCCAGCCTCTGTTATGAGTACTTCTTTTTCCCCTTTCAACTATTGATGGGAAATCCTTTTTCTTCCAAACGAAAATACAGTCATGGCAAAAAATCTCACGATAGCTAAGAAGTAGCTGAAAGTGATATGCGAGCATCTTGTCGTCATGGTACAATCTCTGTTGATAAGTCTATAATAGCTTTCCTGGCTTCCCATGCTTTTCAGGGACTTCAAAGGGAGAGATCACGAACGATTTTCTCTAATTCAGAGGTCCCCAACCTTCTGGGCAGCAGGGACCGGTTCCATGGAGAAAGATTTTTCCATGGACCGAGAGTGTGTGGTCTTGTGTGCTGCCTGCATTCCACAGATGGGGCTTTGCTTGTTTCTGTGGACCGGTTGCTGGCAAGCCATGGCCCAGTACTGGTTCATGGAATGGGGGCTGGGGACCCCTGGTCTAATGGATCTTTTCCAGATCATGAAGGTGGAGTAGCCAGAGAAACCAGAAATGAGGGATCCAAAGGTCTTTTTATCCAAAAGGCAACTGAACTTTCTTTGCTTTTTTTTTGTGAAGACGTTTTGCTTCTTCTGAAGAAGCTTCCTGGATGAGAAGCAAAAGATCTTCAAGGAAAAACAAAAGAAAGTCCAGCTGCCTTTTGGACTAAAGCACCTTTGGAACAACCATGATCTGGATGACTGAAAATCTCCACAGACATTCAGAAACGAGGGAGAAATGCATGACCGAAAAGAACAACAACACTTTTTTTTTTTGCAATATGAAGTGAAGTTCAAAAAATCAAACAAATGAATCATCCTAAAGATGAGTAGGATTTAAATGCTACTTTTATAGAGGAGGAAAAAAAACACCTTTGGGGAACAAAGATGGCAGATTTTGATGCAGGATCGTGTCCATGTTTTCTTATGATTTTTTTTTAAAGAGTTACGGTTACAGTATGAATAGCAATATATGTAAACAATTTCATCTCCTCATTAACTCCAAGAGTGAACTGAATGTTTGTTGATTAACTGGCATATTAAAATATATTTACCTTAAAATACATTTTTGTGACTTTTTATATAATCCGTCCTTTGCAACCTAAGTTATTCTTGTTAAATATCTCTTGTTAATCACCTTGAGGCACTTTTATTTTCTAACTTACAGAGACCGTCTTAAAAGTCATCAGAAATATTAGACACATCAGAAATAATTACCTCTCGTTATTATGCTCAGTATGGCTTCTAACTAAATGCAACACAGGTGCCATCTAGCTTGTAGGACACTCCAGTTTTTATCAACACACTTGCATCTTTTCATAATATAATGACGTGTTCTGAATTTCGTTTTGCAGTATGTAGTTAGGGTGATGGAAGAAGCTTGCAGGCTTTTAGTATATTTATTTATTTATTTATTTAATCCCATTTATATCCCGCCCTTCTCCGAAGACTCAGGGCGGCTTACAATGTAAAGCACATATCAAATGTGCTTAGCAATAGCCTTCATTCTATGTATATGCCTGCTTATTAGGGCTTTCGCCCCCCCCCAAGCGGCATTATTACAAAGTCAGCTTATTGCCCCCAACAATCTGGGTCCTCATTTTACCTACCTCGGAAGGATGGAAGGCTGAGTCAACCTTGAGCCTGGTGGGACTCGAACCTGCACTAATTGCAGGCAGCTGGTGTTACTTAAGGAGGCATTAGCCCACTGCTCCACCAAGGCTCTTATGGTGGATATATATCACACATGACACAATGGGTCTATTAGAGCATTCTAATAAAGCCAGATCTCCGTGTATCTCCATGCTCAGCAGCTTTCGAAGACCGGGTGCAATCTAAAATGATAAGTGCCTTTCTCTTCTTCACATTTGCTGCGTGCTATAATATCCTTCTGCTTACTCACACATTTCAGAAGGAATAATTTGAACAGAGAAAGTATTCGTTGCACTCGTAGTACTTTGCTGAATGAATTGTATGGTTGGGAGACGATGCCATCTTTTGTGGCACTATGACGTTCTCTGCTTAATCTAACTCTTAATTCTACCACTGATGGATAAAACAGAAATATTCATTACTTGTGCATTGCCTGTATTTGCTTAATATGTTAGGAGCTCAAGCTTTTCTTTCTCAATCATATTGATATCAGCAGATCAGAGACTTTTTGTCTCCCAATCCTTAAATCTCTTAGACAGGGAGGAATAAGTGAGCAGTTAAACTGACAAGAATCAGTCAAGTGGGTTTTGCTTGACCTTTGCACTCAAAGGTTTATTAGAAAGATGAAAACACACCTCCTGAATATTGAGATGAGCACTGAAGTACTAATACGAGTTTACAATGCCTTGGTAAGGCCACACCTGGAATACTGCATCCAGTTTTGGTCACCACGATGTAAAAAAGATGTCGAGGCTCTAGAAAGGGCACAGAGAAGAGCAACAAAGATGATTGGGGGACTGGAGGCTAAAACATATAGGGAACGGTTGCTGGAATTGGGTATGTGTAGTTTAACGAAGAGAAGGGTGAGGGGGGACATGATAGCAGTGTTCCAATATCTCAGGGGCTGCCACAAAGAAGAGGGAGTCAAGCTATTCTCCAAAGCACCTGAAAGCAGGACAAGAAGCAACGGATGGAAACTAATCAAGGAGAGAAGCAACCTAGAACTAAGGAGAAACTTCCTGACAGCTAGAACAATTAACCAGTGGAACAACCTGCCTCCAGAAGTGGTGAATGCTCCAACACTGGAAGTTTTTAAGAAGAGACTGGCCAGCCATTTGTCTGAAATGGTATAGGGTTTCCTGCCTGAGCAGGGGGTTGGACTAGATGACCTCCAAGGTCGCTTCCAACTTATTATTATTATTATTATTACATGAAACCAGTGGGTAGGAACAAAAATGTCAGCGATGTGTTTAATTATTATTTTTTTTTTTTTATTGAAAAGTTTTAAAATACAATTTTCCCTTGAAAAACCCCCCTTCCCCCTCCCTCCTCCCCCCCTACCTCCCCTCCTCCCCCCTCCCTCCTCCCCCCCCTACCTCCCCCCCTCCCCCCCCCTACTTCCCAGAGCTGAATACAAGGTATATATATATATAAAAAAAGCAAACCTAAGCAACCATATACTAACAACTATAAATTCTAAAATCCATCACTCTCTAGCTTATATAGGATAAAACAAACCTTAACAATATTAAATATATATATAAAAAAAAAAACTAGAATAAGAAAAGGACACTCTCTAGCTTATATAGAATGGAACAAACCTTAATAGTATTAAACATATATTAAAAACAAAAAAAAGGAAAAAGAAAAAAAAAACCCTTCTCAACCCTATACTTATCCTAAATAAACTCCATCCATTTTATCCATTCCATGATATAACATTCTTACAAATAATTTTCCAAATTAACCAAGGATCCCAAATCAAAAAACTTTAAAGTCAACTCTTCTGTAATCGACCATTCCTCTTCCCGTACCACATCTATAATTATTCCAAACACAACAAAAAAGAAAAAAAAAATTGCAAACAAAACTTGAACTTTAATCCAAAAAAGCTCACCCTTTCCACAAAACCACCAAATATAGAAATATATTGCGTCTACACCCAAATCTTTTCCCCCCTCCCCTACTTGACTACTTGACTATATCGTAAAAGTTCCAAAGACTTCTGCGATTCCTGCTACTTTCTCTTCTTAGATCGTTTTGCAGCAGCACGCGTCACCCTCTGTTTTATAGATTCATCCAACGAGGTTGTATCTTGATCTCCTCCAACACCGTTGTCTTCTATCTGACCATCTTCGGCCTCTTGATGCACTCCTTCTCCAGATCCCTTTCCAGCTTCCAAAAGTGTTAATGGCGTTGCATTTAAAACATTATTGTAGAAATCACGCGCTTGCATCACAGTAACCAAACGGTACTTTTTACCTTCGTGCGTCACCATCAACCCCACTGGGATCTCCCATCTGAACCTTATATCTCGTTGCTTGAGCTCTTGCACAAGAAATGTAAAATCCTTCCTTCTCCTTAGAATCTTTGGAGGAATTTCTTTTAAGACCAAAACTTCTTGATTAGCAATCATAACTTTAGTATCATAAGCAGCTTGTATAACTTCATCTCTAGTTTCCCTTTTTGCAAAATATACCACCACATCTCTAGGCAACTTCCTCTGTCTGGCAATCCATGAATTCACACGAAACACTTTGTCCATGCCTCCTTTTATTTCAGATGCTGGCTGTTTCAACACTATTTCAAAAGCCTCAGAAACCAGCTGCTTTAGATCTTCCTTAGTATTCTCCTTTAAGCCTCTAATTCTAATGGCAAACTGCATCTGGAAATATTCAGCAAGACACAGTTCCTTTTCCATTTTATTTTCATTCTCCAATACTTTTGCTTCTAATATAGCATTCTTTTGAGTCAAGTCTTCTAGCTTTTCCTCCAATTCTTCCACACACCGAGCCACTTTACACACTGAAGTCAAGATGTCTACCCTCATCGCTTTGAGCTTCTGTTCCATCCTCTCCTCCATTCTCTCCTCCAATTTCTCCAATTTCTCCTCCATCTGTGCAAATCTAATATTAATTGATTCCAAAATTACCTGGGTATGTTTTTCAAGAGCATCTTGTAAGTCCTTTGATGTCAATACATCAGGAGGATGCAGCGCCTGCAATAATGATTGTTGCACGGGAGAAGTTCCAGCACTCCGAAGAGTTTTAGGGGGTGGTTTAGCCGCCATCTTTTACCAAATATGACGCACTTTCACTTCAGATTTGTAATCCAAAAAAGTCCATCAAGCTGGAGAGTAAAACATAGTAATCCTCTTTACCATTTCCTCTTGTATCGCTCTGCCTGCTCCTTTAAATCATAGTCATTCCTTCAGGCAGGGGTGGTCGCAGACGGCTGGCTCTGCTCCAAGAATCAGGAGCAGAGGCGACGGCCAGCTGGGAGCAGCCCAGGCTACGGGGGAGTTCAATCCTTCAGCCGCCCAAGCCATAAGCTCAGGCGGCCCTGGAGAACTCTACCCCTACCTGGGAGCTCGCCCCCTCCTCTTCTCCCGAGGAGGGGGCTTCGGATTCGCCCGAACAGCTGATCGGCGCTGTTTCGGGCGAAAAAAACAACAGCTGAGCCGCGGGCAGCCCGGGAAGGCTCCCTCCGTCGCCGCGGAGCCACCGGAAGTCCAGCGATGTGTTTAATTATTATGTGTTTAATTAATGAATGGACTCTGTTTGTTTGGTCAGAAAATCACTCCCCTTCTTGGCTGAAAAGTCAGCAAGAGGGCCCTCTTTACTTCTCTACATAAAGAACATTTTTTTAAAAAAAAATCACCTTCACTCACAATATAAAAGAAAATCTCATCATGGACCTCATCTGTGGACAACCGGTTAATGCACCCAGTCCATCATCTGCAATTTGAGATTAACCAAAAAGTCTGAAATATGTTACCTCTTTTTTTTCTTATTTACCCTCTACCATCTGTAATGTCTAGTCAGGGAAAAGTTCTGTTGAAGGAAAAAGCTTGCACATTCTTTCTAGTACTACTTGCTTGATCCCAAGAAAGATATTGTTCAACTCCTATCCAAATATTTCTTCAAAGACCATCATAGCTATGATTGCTTTTGAAACAGATTTTGTATCCTCTCTCTTTTGCTGCCATTTTATTTCCATTGATGGAGCATATTCTCCAGCGAATATGCTAGTCCCGATGCCTTCCTTGAAATGGTTGACAAATACACAGTGACTTGTGCTCCCTTTAGTGCCACGTAACACGAGGTTTTGTTTATTTACATAAAAGAGTGGTGAGAGCTGTCAAGTGGTGCCTTGTCTTTGCACTTTTGATCCTGTCGGAGAT
Organism: Vipera berus; assembly: GCF_964194415.1. Taxonomy (NCBI): domain Eukaryota; kingdom Metazoa; phylum Chordata; class Lepidosauria; order Squamata; family Viperidae; genus Vipera; species Vipera berus. The sequence continues at coordinate 85,288,063 of NC_138203.1, forward strand.
CAAAGGCTTCTCTGTGGCTAGAAGCATCTCTTTAGAAAACAAATACAGCAGTGATCCACGTTTTATCTTTTTTTTTTAAAAAAAATTGGTCTTGGTTGACTGCATTCCTTTCTCTTGTTCTTCCTTTCACTTCCATAAAACATGGCTCCAAACACAGGAAAACCCTCTTCCTTCTTCATTGAAGGGCTTTACCAGCAGGCTAGTCTAGAAGGCGTGACGCACAATATTTCACCAGATTATTACAAATGGATTTATTGAAGCAAATTGCTTTGCTTAAGGATGGTAGGTCTTTGAAAGTGGTGATAGAGGCAACAGCATCATCATAAGGAGGTCTCTGCATATGACGATCAGCAATTATTGTAAGAGCAAAGGGAGAGTAGATAAGGCACCAAAGGAGTACGGTTTATTTTCTCTTTCCTTGCCATTAACTTGCATTTCTCTTCTTTGTCAGTTACGACTGTATGTGCATAACCTACAAAAAAAGCAACCTTGGCATAATGCCATATGTCCATAAACTGATAAATTGCATGCCTTAGCCATAAAGGTATGTCATATCCAGCCTTGTTAACAGAAGGACACCATGAATTAAGCTAAATGTAAAGGTAAAGGTTCCCCCGCACATGCGTGCTAGTCGTTTCCGACTCTAGGGGCCGGTGCTCATCACTGTTTCAAAGCCGAAGAGCCAGCGCTTGTCCGAGGACGTCTCCGTGGTCATGTGGCCGGCATGACTAGACACCAAAGGTGCATGGAACGCTGTTACCTTCCCACCGTAGTGGTCCCTATTTTTCTACTTGCAATTTTACGTGATTTCGAACTGCTAGGTTGGCAGAAGCTGGGACGAGTAACAGGCGCTTACTCTGTTATGCGGCACTCGGGATTCGACCCGCCAAACTGCCAACCTTCTGATCGACAAGCTCAGCATCCTAACCCACTGAGCCACCACGTCCCTTAATTAAGCTACTAAACTGTTAATTGTACTTTTGGATACTGTTTGGTTAAGTTAATTTTGTACTGGTCTTGGACCGTAATAAAATGTATCTATCTAAATTTATCTTCTGTATTATCAGTATTTCGTTACGGACAACTTCTGAGAAATATGCTTTTGGAGGTTTGAATTCTTGGGAGTATTTATCAAAACAAAAACCCGAATGCAAATTGAAAATTTTACATCAGGAAGACAGCTCTGGCTGGGCTCCACAGACCCTAATAAGAAGCTTGGTGTCATTTTCAAACAGGGCAGAAACAAATCTTCCTTTTCTTGATTTCTTTTTAAAAATAGTAGATGGACATTGATATTCCTTGAAACAGAAGCAGAAATACAAACATGCAGACATGCAAGAAGAAAGGCAAGAAGCTCACTAGACCACTGAGAATCCTTTTAGCAATGATTTCAGATTCATATTCTTTACACAAACCATTACTCTGACAACAGCTACAAGCAGAGGCTTTTATAAGCCTGGTTAAAAAAGAATTGCATTCTATCAAAGCGCTGTCGGTTGGCTCAGGGATCTCACCACAGTGTTTTTTGGTTGTTGTTGTTTTGAGAAAAAACTGGCTGTAGAAGAAAATGTATTTTATTTTATTTTACAATGGAGAATAATATATACGTGCACGGTAGCCAAATTCTTGTTTTAAATGGGGCCTATCAAGTGGTTTTGTGGGAAATAGTTTTTTTTTTTCTTTTGCCAATGAGAAGGTGTGGGATTAAAATACTGTACCTTGGCTTTTGCCTCTGAGTGCAGAATCAGTATCTCTGATCTTGTCCCAGGATAAACTTCATTGCGGCTTTGTGGTTTGCTGTGTTGCATAGTTTCTCCTGACTGTCATAATCTTCTTTCAGCTGGGGTCAAGAAAACTAGCGGCACATTGTATTTCGGATCAAGGATTTTATAGCAACAGATGGTGGGCACCTGACTTGGCATGCCTGTTTTTCCAACATTTTAGCTGAAAATGCTGGGGGCTGAGCATGGAGCCCTGTCAAATACTAGCATAATTTGTCTTGTCCTGCACAGGATCACTGATGCAAAGGTTAATCATTAATGTCAGCCTGACCAAACTGGATGCTTCTGCTCCAGTTGCATAGTAATTCTCCATGTTAGAGTTCATGCGTAACTTTTTGTTTGGTCACCATGTTGGTGTATTTCAGATTAATGCAGATTGCCATATGCCTCTTCCCCGGGCATATTAATAATTCTCTCTCTGTGAATCTAGTAATTCAGCCTTTCCCAACAAATTAGCTTCCCTTTCTGCTGGCCAGCCTAGTGTGCTTAATTCCATGTCAAGACACAGAGGCTCTTATATTTTGATTTGTTTTGGATAGAAATATAAGTGAAACAATACACTTATTTTAGTAATGGATTGTGAAGATTTTTTTAAAAAAAACAAAACAAATTTGTCTTTAAATACACCTTTATTTATCCATCTCTTCTCTTTTCTTATCTAATATTTTTATGAGAAGGACAGGCTAGATAAAAGCTTCTGCCAGAAATGTGGAAAGTAGTATTAATAATAATAATAATAATAATAATAATAATAATAATAATAATAATAATAATAATAATAATAATAATAATAATAATAATAATAATAATAATAAAGTTGGAAGGGACCTTGGAGGCCATCTAGTCCAACCCCCTGCTCAGGCAGCAAATCCTATACCATTTCAGACAAATGGCTGTCTAGTCTCTTCTTAAAAACTTCCAGTGTTGGAGCATTCACAGCTTCTGGAGGCAGGTTGTTCCACTGGTTAGTTGTTCTAGCTGTCAGGAAGTTTCTCCTTAGTTCTAGGTTGCTTCTCTCCTTGATTAGTTTCCATTCGTTGCTTCTTGTCCTGCCTTCGGGCGCTTTGGAGGATAGCTTGACTCACTCTTCTTTGTGGCAGCCCCCTGAGATATTGGAAGTCAGCAAAAGGATTCATCTTCTAGGAGGAACATGTTATTTCTTTGAAGAAGAACAAATAGGAGTTCAAGAATTGAAACTCCTTAGCAAAAGAAATAGCTTTGTGATGCATATCAGGTTTGGCTAATCTCCCCCCCCAAAAAAAAACAACTGGATAACACTTCCTTTGGGGGGTCTTCCCTTGGATTTGTAAAGAAGTGACTGACGACATGATATCATTAAAAGGGATGGGGTTGAAATTTTCAGATGCAGAACAATATTGTGATGTTCCTTTTGTTATGTAGAGGGTTCTTCGAGCAGGAAAGGAGACGAGGCAAGTGAGTTCAACAAAGCTCATGGTTTATTGCTTGCAGGATCTGAACTGAGAATTGGGTTGCAACTAGCAGCAATTTATAGCCTAGCCCCTAGGTGGCAGCCAATAGGTTTAAAACAACCATTGCCACCTAGGGACAGCCAATAACAGCACTGGAGACCTGGAGTCTGGGTAGCTGGAGAGCCGTTAGCTGCTCCAGCTAACCACGTGGTATTACAATTGAGCCCAATACATAACACCTTTTTTCCCTTTTTTTTCAAAATTGGCACTGTAATACTTGCGAAGGCTTAATGCACTCATTAAGAACATTTAAAATAAAATAAAATGAAATGTCTCTAATGACAAAGATGGCTGCCCCAGTTTTCACACTACTAAAGATTCTACTGTATTCTGTTTTCGTTGGCTACATTTTTGTTAAACTCTGCAGCAACATGTCATCACAGATTTAAGAGTCAAACAAAGGTGGTTGACAAAATTATATTGTTTGACTCAAACAATATAATTCACAAAACAGTGTAAGGCAGCTGCAGCAGGGTATAAAAAAATCAGGCTGTGCACCGTTACCTTTCTATTTAAGCACAGGCATTAATATGCATATGTATTAGAGTAAGTTATGCTGGCAGATTGAAGCTCTCAATGTCTTGAATATTGATCACAGCTCTAGCATTATTTAGAAGACATCCCAAATGAGGGAACAAGCAGGGGCAATATTTTACCCACAAAATCTTGGAAAGGATAACTGTCCCTAATATAAAGATACGTAGAGTTTATCTTCATCTTCCCTCCCCCCCAATTCTAGCTCATTTCCTCTGCCATTTTGCCTTCCGCTCAGTGAAGTCTTGTGTTACTGTCATCCTTTGCACAGAATTAAAATAGAAAGATTCTCAGACATAAACATACAGTAGTCTAAATATATATATATATCTATTTGTTTAGAAAGAATGGGGGATACAACCTCCTGTACAGTTACCCAGGGCAGCCCTAATTCTTTGTTCTGAAAAGCAAGCAAGCAGGAAAAATTCTTGTAGGGAAGATGGAAGGTGCAACTGAAGAAAGCGTGATTGTTGTGTGTTTTTTTCCCCCAACAGAAAGCTTTGAGGGCTCTAACGACACAAGTTCAATTGCAACCAACACCTAGACCTCAGCCAAATGAACAGATTCAGCTCAAATGGAATTGAAAAACTGGCTTTCCCTGGGAGCTTAATCAGCGCCAATCGAGCATTCTGCTCAAGGAGGCAGTGAAGATTTAACCAGAGCACACAGTATCTACACAATCATTTTTCCAGATTATGGTATGCTGATGCAGCACTGAGGACATTATCGCCTGCTGATAATGGCCCCTGGTTTGTTGTTATCGGTGGCTATCAAAGCGGGATTAAGCTAATGGCATTTATTAAGTGTCCAAATCTCAGAACATGGTTATGTTTGCTAACTATAATGACAGAGAGGCAGCAAACAATGTTCCTCAATTCAGAGTAATAGGCCACAATAGCATTGGGCCCAGCCAGAGGAGTAGAACAGCCTTTGCTTTAAGGTGATCTAAAAGCTTTCATTTGTAGCGTCTGAACAAGAACCAGGCTCTGTAGCTAAAAGGAAGAGAAAAGGTAAGCGACTATAGAGCTCAAAACTGGAAACACCCCCCCCCCAAAAAAAAAAATGTTGGTGCTCTTTTCACAATGCAATGTGGAAGCTTTTTATAAAAGCTACAAGTGAAACTAATAAAGGAGAATATTTGTAACTTAGGGTTGAAATGAAGGATTCCTTAGTGTTCACTGTTGTTTTCTTGCAGACGTTACCAAAACTAGATATATTAGGTATTACCTAGTTTGGGTAATGAAATGTCTGCAAGAAAACCACCAAGCTCAGAGAGTACCAAGGATTCCCTCATAACTGTAAGCGAATATAATAGCTAGAGTGGATGCTACCTTCATGAAAATGTCCAATCTTTTTATATCTTCATGAGATAATAATAACAATAATTCTGTCAATTGCTTATCAAACATCTAACTCTGCCTTTTCCAATCTGACTTTCTTCAGATGTGAGGGATTACAATTTCCAGGCTGACTAGGAATTTTGGGAGTTGCAGTTCTGGCACACCTGAAAGGATTGAGTTTGGAGAAATTTAATAGGCACTGGTCAGTTGTTAGGACAACTAGTTAGCATATCTAAGGCCCAGATTAAGGAGCTTGTAGAATACCTTCAAGAAATGGAGGTAGTGACGAGAAATGGAGGTAGTGACAGATTTTATTTTCCTGGGCTCCAAGTTCACCGCAGAGGAAGGCCATGGCAAATCTAGACAGCACACTAAAAAGCAGAGACATCACCCTGCCAACAAAAGTGCATATAATCAAGGGTATGGTCTTCCCAGTTGCAATGTATGGCTGTGAAAGTTGGACCATAAGAAAGGCTGAGTGCCAAAGAATTGAGGTCTTTGAACTATGGTGCTGGAGAAGACTCCTGCGAGTCTCTCGGACTGCAAGGCAATCAAACCGGTCAGTCCTAGAGGAGATCAACCCTGACTGCTCTTTAGAAGGCCAGATCCTGAAGTTGAAACTCAAATACTTTGGCCCCCTAATGAGAAGGAAGGACTCACTGGAGAAGAGCCTAATGCTGGGAAAGGTTGAGGGCAATAGAAGAAGGGGACGACAGAGAATCAGGTGGCTGGATGGAGTCACTGAAGCAATAGGCGTGAGCTTAAATGGACTCCAGAAGATAGTAGAGGACAGGAAGGCCTGGAGGAACATTGTCCATGGGGTTGCGATGGGTCGGACACGACTTCGCAACTAACAACAACAACAACAGAACACCCTCAAATCTATTTTAGCTGTTTATTAACAACTTTTTAAATATATAGCATACTTTTGCCCTGTAGCAAAAGGAGGAAGTGAGGCACAATGTTAGTAACTGAAAGGAAGAAGAACAAGTATCTCCAAATGGGTTGGGGCCTGGTGAAATTAAGTGAAGGTTTCTTAGTGACTAGTTATTTCTTGAGCTAGTTTGGTGCAGTGTTTTAAATTACAGGCAAGAAACCAAGAGAGCATGAGTGTTACTTCTGCCTGAAACCAGCTGGGTATTTATTTATTTATTTATTTATTTATTTAATTAAATTTTTATACCGCCCTTCTCCCGAAGGACTCAGGGCGGTGAACAGGGCATATCTTAAAACTACAAAAGTACAAAAGTTAAAAAAAGAATTAAATTATTGCCCACAATAAAAACAATAAAATATATATATAAATATTAAAACCCTAAGTAATTCCCCATCAGGCCAGGCCAGCTTGTTCAAATAAATGGGTCTTTAACCCGTGCCGGAAGGAGCGGAGATCCGGTGCCATCCGGAGCTCAACCGGCAGCTGATTCCACAAAGCCGGAGCGCCCACAGAGAAGGCCCTCCCCCTGGGGGCCACCAGTCGACATTCTCTGACTGGAGGCACCCTGAGGAGGCCCTCTCTGTGGGAACGCACGGGGCGGAGGGGAGTCGACGCCGGCAGCAGGTGGTCCCCGAGGTATTCCGGACCCATGCCATGTAAGGACTTAAAAACCATCACTAGGACCTTGAACCTCACCCGGAAGACAACTGGTAACCAATGCAGCTTGCGGAGCAGAGGTGTGACATGGGAGTACCGGGAAACTCCCAAGACAACTCTCGCGGCCGCATTCTGTACCAGTTGGAGCCTCCGAGTGGTCTTCAAGGGAAGCCCCATGTAGAGAGCATTGCAATAGTCAAGACGAGAGGTCACGAGCGCATGAGTGACCGTACACAGGGCATCCCGGTCTAGATAGGGCCGCAACTGCTGCACCAGGCGAACCTGTGCAAAAGCCCCCCTGGTCACGGCTACTACATGATCTTCTAAGGTAAGCCGTGCATCCAGGAGGACTCCCAAGTTGCGAGCCCTATCTACGGGGGGTAAAAACTCACTTGGGCCAGTTACTCACTTTCAGCCCTAGAAAAAAAATATGCAAGGGCAAGCCACTTCTGAAAATGCTGCCGAAAAACTGCAGGGATTTGTCAAGACTGACATGAAGGCACATCTTTACCCATTTTTACTGAGTAAAGATGACTATTCATAGAAATTTCACTGTACATATGACTGATGGATAAAAGCAGGGCTTTTTTTGTCATAGAACGCTCAGAATGGAGTTCCGGCACCTTTTTTGGATGGAACATTGTAGGGTAGGCAAGGCGGGTTGTATGACATGTGTGAGTTCTGGCACCTTTTTCTTTTACAAAAAAAGCACTGGATAAAAGTGTAATATAATAAGGTAAATTGGTTTCACCTACAGGAAGAGACACATAATTGCCCCCACAAATCTTTCTTTTCTAGGGCCCATTTCAATTCTTTTGCTCCATTGAAAACTGCTTTTTAATTCTTTTGTTTTTCCTCATCAACTCAAACTCCTGGTAAACAACATATGTGGTTTAACCGCTTTCTTTACTGAGAATGTCAAAAACTGGCCAGTGTTAAAACATAAATTTAAATATAGGCCCCAAGGAACTTCTTAGTGTCCTGCTTTGTGGCCATCAGAGTCACCCTGTGGTAAGATGGACAGCCAATAAATTAAACAAGCAAACAAATACGTTTTTATTTTGGCTACAACTACTGATAAAATGATGGCATCAAGTCTCACCATTCAGAGGCAATTTTAGCATCCAGTCATTACAAGATCAGGATTGTTAAAACTGTCAGAATGGAAATCAGCAGTATCCTTTGTACTGGCGGTGAAGCCACTGTCTTATAAATAAAAACACAATACAGCGGTTCTCATGCCTATAGCAACACAGTTATGACAAGCTGACTGTCATTACAGAAACAAATGGCAAAGGTTACTGGGCTTTTTGACAGTTTGGCTAGCTTGGTTTGTTAGGCTGCATTTGGGCAGGTATAGCATCTCATGCTTTGACCATGTCAGCATCATCTTATGAAGTGGGTCCACAAAGTGAAAGAAAAATGATTTAGTTGTATAACTTCAATTAAACATCAAGGGCAGAGTAGAAGGTTAAATAAAATGAAGAGGAAAAAAACCCTCACTAAGTTGGTGATACTGGACACGAACTGCAAAAATGGATGATGAATCTCAATGAATTACATTCACCTCAGCAATTACACTGAAGGTCCTGTGGGTGGTTTAGGATCTCTTCTGGCAATTGTAGACTCTCCCCAGTCTTTTACAATGATGCTTTTTCACATACATGCAGCAAATAACACGCAGGACCGGGATAGTTTGTAAAGGCAGCTTTTATACTAAGTTGGATCAACTTTTGCAATGCCTTTGGAAACGGTCCTCCTACCAAGCAAAAAAATTCTGTTGCTTTCCTCACGTTTTCACAGAGCAAAGCTATCTTTTAAAAAAAAAATTAAAAAAAATCCCACGGTTATTTCTATCAACAAAGGGAAACATTTGTAACTCAGGTGTCAGGACCCACCCCAATCCACGTCTTAGGGAAACAAAAACTCTTGGAGTCAGTTCTAGTCCAAAAGGAATTTTTACTAGGACATGCTTGGTTGTGGGAATACAAGACAGGACTTGGTATTGTTTTACAAATTGAAACTTTATAAAGAGTTCCCGGTTCAACCCCCCTCCCCTCAACCCCATTTGGTCAGCCCCCCATCATTTTACTTCGTGTCATCCCTTTCGTGGGAAAAAGGGAACTTCGAATCTTTATGGTTATTGCCTTCTTCCTTTACAGATTCAAATGGAGACACAGGCCAGATGCCCTAACCCTCCCCTTTGTTCCCCCAGTTCAAAAGGTTTCCCTTGGTCTTTGAAATAACCTAAGGCAGGCTGAATCCACATGCGCTCCTCCTTCCTCAGGAGATGGCAGAATCCATGGGGGGGATTTATGAATGTGATATAAATGGATTCTGACATCAGGTTTGTAATGAGGGGTCCTTGGTGCTTATCTGAGTTTGCTTGTTTTCTTGCAGACTAGCACTGATGATGTTACCTAGTTTGGGCAATGAAACATCTGCCAGAAAACAAGCAAGCTCAGAGAGCACCAAAGACCCCTCATTATTTCTATAAATAACTCAGCCAGCAACATATCTAATACTCTTGCCTCTTCTTATTTTCCCTCACAGCAAACCTGTGAGGTGGGTTGGATTGAGAGAGAGTGATTGGGCCAAAGTTACCAAAGTTATTTTTTTCCTGCCTGAAGCAGGACTAGAACTCTCAGGCACCTAGTTTCTAGCCTCATGCCTTAACCACCAAACCAAACTTGCTTCATCTCTAGCTTAATATAGTTAATTACTCATCAACTGGGAGAGCGCATCATTTTTCCTGCCTCTTAGCTTTACCCAAAGGTGCTTTTCCGAAAGGCAACTACACTTCCTTGGATTTTTTTTTCTTTGAAAAGCTTCTTGGATGAGAAATGATTTCAAATGAAAAAAAAAAAGAAAGAAAATCCAGTTGCTTTTTGGAAAAACACCTTTGGGACAACCATGACCTGGATGATTGAGACTCTCTCCACAAACTCTTAGCTTTACATTCTTTTCTATTTAGCTTCTTCACATTCATTTCAGTTTTTCCTGAAATGGTGTGTTTACATGGAAGGCATTTTGCAATGTATGACATTCGTGACATCTGATAAACGGAATGTATTCTGTGATGTTTTAATTTTTTGAAGGTTATGCAAATGGTAGGTTTCTTTAAAAAATACATGAGTTATTGAAATCAAATACATGTTCTAGTTAACATCAGCCTTGGCTCCATAACCATTTCTGATACAAAAGAGCATCAGCAGTTTTCTAAAGAATTATTCACTGGCCTTTCTTGCTGAATACCCATCCATTCTCATTTCACCCAGCTGTTCTCACTGTTTCTGGTATCCATACAGTGAGCTTTGCAGCTCAAAATTAAACTCATATAATTTCTGCTTACACAGCTGTTCTTAAACTATCACCATTAGTGCAAGCTTCACACTGTTGAGGCCAGCCATTCGGAGAAAGGCAGTAGGGTCAGGCTGTGCTAGAGTTATCAAGGAATCATAACTGAAGGAAATTGATCATCTTCATCCTTTTAAAACAGGGGTGTCAAACTCAATTTCATTGAGGGCCGCATCAGCATGGCGGTTGCCCTCAAGGGGCCGGGTGGGTATGGCCAGGGTGGGCGTGGCCTACTGGGTGGGCATGGCTAGAGTGCGTATGGCCTACTGGGCAGGCGTGGCCAGCTCTACATTGTTCACATCAAGGGTGCCTATGGGGGCCTGGGCAGGAGTGGGACAGATCTGAGGGTCTTTGGTGGGAGGAGGGTCTCTGGGCCAGGGCCAAGGCAGTGGGGGCCGTTCCCTCACTGTTTCCAGGATGGCTTCGCGGGCCGCATGAAACCACTTTGCGGGCCGGATCCGGCCCCCGGGCCTTGTGTTTGACATGTCTGTTTTAAAATGTTTGTAACTTTTGCATCAAACCTTAAGGTCTCCTACCTACAATTTATTCCTCATCTAGCAATTTAAAGCTCTAAAACTCATTTAGAGACTCAATAACAGGTTTACACTTCCCGGTGTGAAGAACGCTGCGCTAACCCACTATTTTGTTTTCACTACACCGAAGGAAGGCACATCTTTTATTAACTGGCCAAACAATACGGGCAATACCTGATTGACACACTGCATATGCAAACACGGTCAAATTATCCAAAGGAAATATATGATTTACTAAGTGTAATGAGCTTTTCATTCGCTGAACTTCTGACTTCGCAAAGTGCAGAGAGGAAAAAAAACACAAAAAAAACAAAAAGAGAATCAATCTATCTCTCTCTCTCTCCTGATATGGTGCGTTTGAATTATAATTGCTTATATAGTTTCAGACAAGTATTAGTTTTTGCTAATGTTTGTTCTTGATTGATCAGATGCCCCATTTTCAGACTGCAGAGACAAGTAAAGTATTTTATAATTGTGCAGCAAGAGCAGAAGACATGATCATTTGCCAAAGACACATTCAACTACATGTTATGAGAACACCTGCATAAAAGCACTAATTAGAAGGGCTACTCTACTATTGTGTAGTGCTTTTAGAAAATGAGCCCACAATTAGAAAAGACACAAAGGAACCACAAGCTTACTCCACTATGAGAATGTCTGTTCTTGCATTGCTTTTACGCTGAACTTTTGAAAACTTCAGTTGCTGCAGATGCTAAAAGTGAAAATCGCACCATGCTGCAATGACAGAACATGACCAAAGTCCTACTGGATCAGATCCAGGTCCATCAGACAGTGGCCCACAGGATGCATCTAGGAAGCTCACAAAAACAGGACATCAAATCTCCCATTCAGCAAGTGATTCCGAACCTGTGACACGGGTCAAAAGTGACCCAGCACACTATTTCGGGTGACACGCCAGCATTGACCAACACTCAACAGCTATTCTCAAAAGCACTATCCATTCTCACGTGATTTTCAGAGGCTGCAGAGGCCACGCAAGAGGTTTGTGCTCTTGCACGGGCCCCGGAGCCTCTGAAAACTGTGCAAGAACAAGGGTGCGTTTTCATGTGTTTTTTAAGAGGTTGCTGAGGCCGTAGAAGAGAATTCTCCAAAACCGCTTCAAGAACGAAGGCCTCATGTGACCCAAAGCAGCCACAGGGGCCTGTCAGCAAAAAGTGAACATTGATTAATAGCATGCAGAAGATTCTGGGGTTCACTGGGCCACTGGGATAATCGTAACATTCCTCAAGGCTCATGCTTCTTGGGGAATGGCAATAGGCAGCCTTTTTGAGTGGTCGCAATGGTGCTAGGGCTAAAGATGAAGCCTGGGCCAGCCACGGTACTGCTTCTGAGTGCTATTCTTCAGAGTAGTCTACATGGAGGAGGGGAAGATAAAGAATTTATTTCTCTTTTATTTTATTTTTTTTGGGGGAAAGAAGGGGTTGCTGAAGTAGCCGAAGGACCACTCGGGACGACAGGCTAGTACTAACAGGGTTTATTTAGAGCAAGGCAAACATAGAATAACATTGCCGGCTTTTATAGCCGGCAGCTGTCAGCGAGGGCCAATCAGGAGTGTTCATTTTGGCGCCGCGTCAGTCCGGACCAATCTGCGTCGTCTTCTCTTTGACAGCTCAGGCTTCCGCATGGTCCGGTGTTTTGACAGCCGCGAGCTGTCAGCGGCTGCGCCTGCGCTGTGCGGGGGAACTTTGACAGCTGTCAAAGTTCCCGCGTGTTCTTCTGTCAGATTTGCTTTTCCTCACGTATATAGTTTAAATCACTTCTAACTTAACTGTTTACATATATAATACACCCCTTACCCCTCCCCTGGAGCGTTCTCTCCCCCTCTGTCGTTGGAACCTGCCCACTGGTAGTCCCTTAGGTAGGTGGGGGCCCTTCGGTTTCTGGTGGAACGACGTGGAAGTGGGGCGTTGTCAGGGTCTGCCGGTGGTGCGTCTCTCTGCTCCTCTTCCTCTTGGGTTGGTAGTATTTCTGGAAGGGGTTGTAGGTTGAGTTCCGCCGTTTGGGGGTCAGGTGTGTGTGGCGGTTGTCTGGGTCTGAGTTGGTCGATATGGCGGCGTATGTTGCCCTGAGTCTGTGTGGCAATTAGGTAAGAAATGGGTCCTGTTTGTTGTAGCACTGTCCCTTGGACCCATTTGTTTTTATCACAGTAAGATCGTGCCCATATCATTTGCCCTGGTTTGAATGTGCGGATGGGGGGGGTTTGTTCGTTTTCTGCCGGATATGTGTCAGGATGCAGTCTGTCCAGCCGTGTTATCAGCCTCCTCCCCCATCTTAGTTCCGCAGGTGATTTGCCAGTTGTTGTGCATGGAGTTGCGTGTTGTGACATTAGGAATTGGCTGAGTCGCCTTTGCCAATTCCCCTTGACGAACTTTTTTAAAGCTTCTTTTGTGGATCGTACCATAATTTCAGCCATCCCGTTACTTGATGGGTGGAAGGGCGCAGAAGTGACCAGCCTAATACAATTCTTCATAGCGAATATCTGAAATTCACGAGAAGTGAATTGAGGGCCATTGTCTGAAACTATGGTGTCTGGGAGGCCGTGTGTGGCGAATATTTTTCTTAGGGCTTGTATAGTGGCTCCTGACGTTGTTTTCTTAAGGGGGGTGACTTCTAACCATTTAGAATAACTGTCCACTACAACTAGGAAACTCTGTCCCTGGATAGGTCCTGCAAAGTCTAAATGTATGCGTGACCATGGGTTTTTTGTTGTTTCCCATTTGTGGATTGGTGCCTGGGGCGGCTCGTTCCGGGTCGCTTGACAGGTATAGCACCCTCCCACATATTTTTCTATCTCTTTATCTATGCCCGGCCACCAGACATAACTTCTAGCCATGGCTTTCATCTTGACAATGCCTGGATGTCCTTCATGTAAAATGTGTAAAGTTTGGCTTATGTTCTTCTCTGGTATTATTACCCGATTTCCCCACAGTAGGCATCCCCTATGAGTGGATATTTCATTTTTCCTGCTAAAATATGGCTGGAATTGGGGTTGTGGGTTTTGTGCTGGCCACCCTGTTGTGGCCCATTTGAGGATTCTGCTAAGTATTTTGTCTTTAGCTGAATTGTTGGCTATAATGTTTGCTGACAGGGGACAATCTGGAAGTTGAGAGATTGCTAGAATCAGTCCAGCTGGGGCTGGGTCTGAGTCCTTGCTTTGAATGGGCAGTCTGCTGAGGCAGTCTGCGTGTCCTAATTCCTTCCCCGGTTTATGTATTAACTGATAGGAATAGGCTGATAAGAATGTGGACCACCGTAGTATTCTCGGAGAGAGAATCTGTGGTGTAGTTTTATTCCACGTGAATATGCCCAGAAGGGGTTTGTGATCTGTAAATATAGTAAAGGGCCTCCCATAAAGGTAGTCGTGAAATTTTTTAACCCCAGCGACTATTGCTAGGGCTTCTCTGTCTATTTGTGTGTAATTCCTTTCTGCTTTAGACAGAGTGCGTGAATAAAAGGCTATGGGTTTTTGTGTACCATCCTTGAATAAATGACTTAACACTGCCCCGATTCCATAGGGAGAGGCATCGCAAGCGATGCATATTGGGGTGTCTTCTCTGAAAAGGGTGATCGTTGAGCTGTGACAAATAATCTTTTTTAATGATTGGAAACTATTCTCATGTATTTTGGTCCAGGACCAAACAGTTCCCTTGTCCAGGAGCCTATGCAGAGGCTCCGCGATAGTGGCTTTATGGGGAAGGAAGGCATGGTAAAAGTTTAATAATCCTAAAAAAGCTTGGAGCTCTTGTTTATTCTTTGGGCTTGGTGCTGTTTGAATAGCCCTTAGTTTTTCTGTTGTGGGGTGGATGCCTTGGCCGTCTATTTTGTACCCTAAGAATTCTGTGGATGTGACTCCAATAGAGCACTTTTCCCGTTTCAGTTTGAGGCCGGCTTCTCTGAGCCGGCTTAGCACAGCTGACAGCCTGTCAGCTAAGTTTGCTTCGTTTTCTCCGGCGATGAGAACATCGTCGAAATAGGGGCAGACCCCGGGTATTCCTTTCAGGGTTTTCTCCATGATACCCTGAAAAATACCCGGGGCAGCCGATATACCGAATTGGAGCCTTTTCACTTTAAAGGCACCGCGGTGGGTGACAATTGTCTGGGCTTCCGCCGTGTCATTAGTGACAGGCAGTTGCAAATACGCCTGCGTGAGATCAAGTTTGGCAAAAATGGCGCCAGAGCGGATAGAAGCAAATACGTCCCTTACTGCTGGCACCGGGTAAGCGTGGGGACTGAGGGCTAGGTTGAGGGTCGCTTTATAGTCCGCACATAATCTCACTTCCCCGTTAGGTTTAATAGGGGTGACTATAGGGGTCTCCCAGCTTCCCCCTTCCGTTGGTTCGAGCACCCCAAGACCTATGAGGCGATCGAGTTCGTTTTCAATTTTTTCCTTAAGGGCAAAGGGTACTCTCCTCGCTCTTATCTTAATTGGTTGGATTGCTGGGTTTAACTGTAAGGAGATGGGGGGACCGGTGTATTTTCCTAACGTGCCATCGAAGACGTCTGCATACTTATTGCAAACGGCTTCTAGGCTGGGTGATTGAATTGTATTTACCCCGGTTATGGCGATTCCTAGCGGCCCGAACCAGTTTAACCCTATCAAGTTGGTGCGGTTTCCTGGCGTAACTAGGACTTCTAAGGGACCCTTGAACTCCTTGTACTGCACGGTAACCTTAGCCCTCCCTTCCAGAGGAATGGGGGTTTTCTGGAAGTCTGCTAGGTGGACCTGGTTTTGCCTCAGAGGAACTTTTTCCTTTCCCTGTTGACAGATCTCCTGATAAGTTTTTAGCGAAATTAAGGAGACTGCTGACCCTGAATCCACTTCCATGAGGCAGGGCACCCCCTGAATTCTTACCCTGATCTTAACCTTTGAGCTTAAGCTGTTTACCCTGTCAATTGTTTCTACCAGGGGCCCTGGCGGTTTTTCTCTGCTGGCCTGGGTAGCTGGCCTACCTGGGGAGTTTGCCTCCAAATCATTGATGTTGTCACGGCCCTTGCTGCGGCACACCGGTTTGATGTGGCCGGTCTTCCCGCAATTGTGGCACTTAGCGTTCCTAAACCGGCAGCTTCCTCTGGCATGGTTGCCCCCGCAGCTGGCACAGGCGGCCCGTTGCTCGTAACGCGGCGGTGGCGGAGGGGGGTTCCTGGACCTTCGGCGATCCGAAGCGTCGCCTCTCCTTGGTTGCCTGCGTTCCATTCTGCGTTGCAGGGCTTCCCCGTCGGTGAAATCCACCGACTCTTCGCTGTCGCTGAGGGTGGCGCTTTCTTGGAAGACGGTCGCTGGGCTCTCTGGGGTCGTGGTAGTCGGCTTCTTCTTGTGGCTGTGCTCGTAGGCCATGATTTCTCTGGTCAGCTCTGCCAGGCTCATGTCGGGTTTGGATGTCAGCTTCTTCTGCAGCCTCTCATCCCTCAACCCGATCACTACCTGGTCTCTGATGCGGTCCTCCAAGTCGGGGAAACAGCAGTTCCGCGCGGCGTGTCTGACCCCAGCGATGAACTCGTTGGCGGGCTCGTCTGGCCGCTGTTTCTTCTGGGCGAATTGGACCCGCCAGTACAGTTCTGAGCGAGCCGGCATATAGTACTTGTTCAGCTGGTCCACCAGGTCCGCGTAGGAGACCTCGGTGATGGGCACCGGGCTGAACAGGCCCACGGCAGCATCATACACTGGAGGTCCGCTGATGTATAGTAGAGCGGCAGCCTTTGCTCTGTCGTCAGTGATTTTACTGACGAGGAGGAATCCCTCGACCTGGCCTAGGTGTGATTGCCATCTCTCGGGATGGCGGGTATTGAATTCCCTCACACGCCCGAAGTTTGCCATGTCGTCCGGTCCTGGGTCGCTCCTAGGGAAGTTAAAACTTCCAGTGACAGCTCTTGCCGGGAACTCTCTTCCTCGGCCGTGACTTCAGCTCAGGAACTCTCTTCCTTGGCAGTGACTTCAGCTCCGGAGCGATCCCACCTTCGTCGCCAGTGAAGTAGCCGAAGGACCACTCGGGACGACAGGCTAGTACTAACAGGGTTTATTTAGAGCAAGGCAAACATAGAATAACATTGCCGGCTTTTATAGCCGGCAGCTGTCAGCGAGGGCCAATCAGGAGTGTTCATTTTGGCGCCGCGTCAGTCCGGACCAATCTGCGTCGTCTTCTCTTTGACAGCTCAGGCTTCCGCATGGTCCGGTGTTTTGACAGCCGCGAGCTGTCAGCGGCTGCGCCTGCGCTGTGCGGGGGAACTTTGACAGCTGTCAAAGTACCCGCGTGTTCTTCTGTCAGATTTGCTTTTCCTCACGTATATAGTTTAAATCACTTCTAACTTAACTGTTTACATATATAATACAGTTGCCACACCAGCAGAGACAAGTTAGACGCTTTCTGAATTTTTGACACACTGAGAGCAGAAGGTTTGCCTTCACTGTCTTAGGGGGTAGAGGTGGACTGCCCCTATGCCTGGAAGCAACATTTAATTGGCTAAGCTAGTAACCTTTGATAGTTCTCTGAGAATCCGTCTAGTCCCTTTCTGAAAGCATATAAACATTTCATGGCATATTCTATGAATTAATTCATGAAGAAATATTTCCTCTCATCGTGTTTAAATGTTCTGTTCATTTCAACTGATGGATGGCCTTGAGTACTGATATTGTGAGAAACGGAAAAACACGTCTTGTTAGCACTCTTCTTTCCCATAAATACTTTAATTCCACCTCAGTCACATCTCCTCAAAGGAATCTTTTCTCTAAGTTAAAAATCCCAACCATTCACATTTTAGTTGCCTTTTTCTTGCATCCCCCGAAGAAGCACGTTTTCCTTACTGATTGATTGATATGTGCATTGCTTTAGGCAAATCAGACAATATGCTGACCTTGTCTGTTGGAAAGTTGACAGCCCAAGTTCGAAACCCCAGCACTGCACGAGGAGTTGAGCTCCTGTTCCTGCCCCAGCTCCAGCCCAGTTTGAAAGCATGCAAATGAGAGTAGTTAAATAGGTACCACTTTGGTGGAAGATAACAGTGTTCTGTGTGCCTTTGGCATATAGTCATGCTGGCCACATGGCCACAGAAATGTCTTTGGACAATGCTGGCTCTCTTGGATAAGAAAGGAGATGAGCACACACCGCCCCACCGTCAGACACAACTGGACAAGGGAAACCTTTACCTTTATCTCTTCCCCAAAGTGATACACAAGTATTTCACAGGTGGAAGGACCCATTTTTTTCAGAGCAGTGGGGAGATGTCTGAGGTACCTGCCATACCCTACATCACATTTAATTTTTTTTTACTAATCAATGATCTACTATACGTAGACCATAAGAAAGGCTGAGCGCCAAAGAATTGAGGCCTTTGAACTCTGGTGCTGGAGAAGACTCCTGTGAGTCCCTTGGACTGCAAGGCGATCAAACTGGTCAATCCTAGAGGAGATCAATCCTGACTGCTCTTTAGAAGGCCAGATCTTGAAGTTGAAACTCAAATACTTTGGCCACCTGATGAGAAGGAAGGAATCACTGGAGAAGAACCTAATGGTGGGAAAGGTTGAGGGCAAGAGAAGAAGGGGACGACAGAGAATGAGGTGGCTGGATGGAGTCACTAAAGCAGTAGGCATGAGCCTAAATGGACTCCAGAAGATGGTAGAGGACAGGAAGGCCTGGAGGAACATTCTCCATGGGGTCGCAGTGGGTCGGACATGACTTCGCAACTAACAACAACAACTATATGTAGATTTTAGGCAGCAGTTTTCTACTATCAATGCTGCTATGCTTATGCATTGCAAAATAAATCAAGAGAAAGAGGTCAAGGAGGATCATATATTTGCATAACATTTGAATTTAATTTTTTGCCCATATCGGTGCAACAATTCTCATTATTTCTTTTCTATTATTTTTATTCTCTTTCTATAGAGAAATTTAATTCACCTCGCTACAATGGAGAAAATTATAGGAAGTTTATCTTTGGTAGTTATTTAGTTTATTGTTAAAGGACTAATTATTGATGGGCAATTTTGAGACCCTGGTTGTCACTTCTTGGTTTTTTTCCACGTGGATTTGGAATAAAGAGCTTCAAGTTGCCTTGAATCAGAGACTATTTTATGACAGCTCTTTGGAAAGAACTCCATTCTCAGTAAAGATGGATGCAGGGATATCTTGCCCCCCCTCCCTCCCAAATAACAGAGAACAAGTTCCTTCTTTCTTTATATCAAGAATGTATTTGCTAAACTTTCTTGCTCCTTCTCAACAAGATGCAACCACAGTGAGGTGTTGGATATGATCCTTGAGTGCATTGTGGCTTGACAGCCACGGTGCCCAACAAACATGAACATTGTCTTGAAACACCGAGAACAATATTTCCCAACCTTCTCTGCAGAGCACAAGGTTGACAACAGAGAGATATTTTTCTGCAAACAAATAAACATGGACAGTATTTCAGAGAAAGCTGAAAAGAAGAGAAACGGCGGATCTAGTGCACGAGGTTGTTGCAGTGCATAATTAAAATGCCGCGTCTCTGACCAGGTATCATGATGGATGATGACAGCACTGTGACAGCCATTTAATCTTTACCAGAAAGTCAACAAGTACAACATCCGAATGTCTGTGCAATAAGGAAGGCATCATGACCATTATGCCTTGCTCCCCCTCCTCACAACTTCAGTCCTCGACAGCTGATCCCACGATTAAATTATTTACCAGGAGGCCAGTAAATAGTCACTAATGATCCTGAGTCTGTCCATTAAAGTAGGCTGCTCTCATTTGTTCAGCTGCTTGTCACAGCATCCTTGTTTATCTCTGCTCAAAGACAGTAATCATAATCATATTCCATAATGTACAGAACATGATTTTGTTTTGCACTTTCTCTCATGCTCTAGGTTGCTGATCATATATAATCATGCAACAATTACTTGTACCCCTATGGATGATGCTCAGAGCACAGATTTTTTTAAAAAATTACAGGTAGTCCTCCACTTATGACACTTCATTTAATGACCATTTGAATTTACAGTGACACTAAAAAAAGTGACTTATGACCAGTGCTTTTTTTCTAAAAAAAAAAGGTGCCGGAACTCAGAGGTGCTGTCACTGGGAGCGATGCTGGTGCCTTGCTACGGCGTCGCCACCCGTCCTTTGCACCCCTGCCCCTGCGGCTCAGAGCCACATGCCGCGGGGATTCCCCTCCCCACAGCCGCCGTGGGGATTCCCCTCCCCGTAGTTGCCACGCCACGGCCTGTGCTGAGCCCCCACCCAGAGCTGCTCCAAACCCCGACCCAGAGCTGTTTCCTCGTGGCAGTGGTCTCCGGCGCCAAACAGCCTCTTTCCAACCACATCCAGAAAAATTTGTAACAAACATTGGAATTCTCAAGGCCATGTTTGGTATTTCCCAGCAATCTGTTACTGGAAGGAAAAAGCAATCCCTGCTGCGTTACTGATCCCAGAGAAGCATTTACATGTATGCAGGTATCCTTAGGGTGCCATAGTTATGGATGAGAAATATTGGTTGCAAAGTTGGCTTTTCTGGATGTAATAGAGATATTTTGGACTTATTTTTGTTTCTTTCCATGTTTGATATTTTTAAAAAGGCATATGCTACTGTCTATGCTTACGCACATATGTAACATCTTTTGCTAGGATAGATGACCACTGCTTGTCCAGAATGTGAAAAGTGAAAGATTGTGACTAAACAAAATTTTAATGTACCGATAATACCACCAGAAATTATTTTAGCCTTTTTAAAAAATGTTGATATTGATGTTAAACTCACCATGGAAAACATCATATATTGTTATGTATATACTAGGTTAATTATTTAAAGACTGAAGTGCAACATAACTAGATTCTAAATAATCTATTTTTCAAAACACACAACAGTCCAAACAGTAAAAGTAAAGTCCAAATTAAGAATATTTCATTCTTAAGAATTGTTTAATTTAAAGTGGTTTATTTGTAATAGATTTATTTATTTATTTATTTATTTAGTTATATTTATATACCGCCCTATTCCCTGAGGACTCAGGGCGGTTTACAGGGAATTAAAAATCCAAAATACAAAAATTAAGAACCAAATTAAAAAATATTAAATTAACCCTGTAGTCAGTTAAAAAGAACCCCAAATTAAAAATTCCTCCTCAGTCTGGGCCCGAGAGCTCGAAGAGCCAGGTCTTCAGGCCCCGGCGGAATGATCGAAGGTCGGGGGCAGTTCTCAGCTCCACCGGCAGCTGGTTCCAGAGGGCAGGCGCTCCCACCGAGAAGGCCCTATCCCTGGGTGTCACCCGCCGGCAGTCTCTTACCGGCGGGACCCTGAGCAGACCCTCCCTGTGGGAGCGCACTGGGCGAAGGGCATTTGATGCCGGCAGCAGGTGTTCCCTCAGATATCCCGGACCCAGGCCATGTAGGGCTTTATAGGTGATAACCAGCACCTTGAATTTCACCCGGAGGGCAACCGGAAGCCAATGCAGCTCACGGAGTAGAGGTGTTACATGGGAGTATCGGGAAACCCCCATTACAACTCGCGCGGCCGCATTCTGCACCAGTTGAAGCCTCCGAGTGGTCTTCAAGGGCAGCCCCATGTAGAGAGCGTTACAGTAGTCCAAACGGGAGGTCACAAGCGCATGAGTAACTGTGCGTAGGGCGTCTCGGTCCAGATAGGGACGCAACTGGCGCACCAGGCGAACCTGGGCAAAAGCCCCCCTGGTCACGGCTCCTATATGGTCTTCGAAATTGAGCCGTGAATCCAGGAGGACGCCCAAGTTGCGAGCCCTATCGACGGGGGGTAACACCTCACCCCCCATCATTAAGGATGGAATAACTTGGTTAACCCGAGATGCCGATATGCACAGCCACTCAGTCTTGGCGGGATTGAGACGAAGCCTGTTTCTCCCCATCCAGACATGAACCGCCTCCAGGCACCGGGACATCACGGAGAGGGCATCACTGGGTTGGTTCGGGGTGGAAAGA
Organism: Vipera berus; assembly: GCF_964194415.1. NCBI lineage: Eukaryota > Metazoa > Chordata > Lepidosauria > Squamata > Viperidae > Vipera > Vipera berus. The sequence continues at coordinate 85,309,638 of NC_138203.1, forward strand.
AAAAGTTGGGTATCATCAGCGTACTGATGATACCCCACCCCTGATGATACCCCAGCGTACTGATGATACCCCACCCCAAAACCACGAATGGTTATAGATTCAAAATAGTTTTCAAGAGTGTACAAAAGATACTATTTTTTCTAACATCAGCTAAATTAGACATATTACATTGAGAAAAATGTTTCTCATTTCTTTCCTGTTACCTTTATTGATTTCACTACAGAGATGTTAACATAGGAAATAGATTACTTTGTTATCTAATTTTACCTTCCAAAAGACAGAAGCAGATGAAAAATGTGAGGTTCTTTCCTGTTGGCTTTTTTGAATTAGCTGTTTTAGATTCTAAAAGTTTAGTTCCTAAAGAAGTAACCTTGTAAATACTTTTAATGTCCTCATCTAGTGCAGGGTAGGCAACCTTGGCTCTTTTATGACTCGTAGACTTCAACTCCCAGAATTCCTGAGCCACCATGGCTCAGCTTGGAAACCTCTCCCTCAGCGTGGCTGGCTCAGGATTTCTGGGAGTTGAAGTCCACGAGTCATAAAAAAGAGCCAAGATTGCCTATCCCTGCAATAGAGGTAGTTTTGTTTTGTTTTGCAAAAAAAGGTGCCAGAACACCATTCTAAGCATTCTATGAGGAAAAAAGCCCTGCTTATGACCATTTTTCACACTTATGACCATTGTAGCATCCCCGTGGTCATGTGATTTACATTTGGAAGTTTGACAACTGACTCACATTTATGACGGTTGCAATGTCCTTCTGACAAACAAAGTCAATGGGAGAAACCAAATTCACTTCGCAACCGTGTTACTAATTTCACAACTGCAATATAGCAAAAGAAATCATAAAATGGGGCAAAACTCACTTAACAAATTTCTCATTTAAGAGCATATATTTTGGGCTCAAGTGTGGTGGTAAGCTGAGGTCTACTTGTACTATTATTTCTGTTCAGTTTTTCCTACTTTGAGAGGGAGAGAATGCGTGTAGGTGTATTTAACACAAAGGGAAAAAACTCCAGCACATTAATCAGTAGCAATTTTCCTTTCCACAAACCCGTGGGGAAACAAAATGCACATGGCACTTACAGCACTATTGTAAAGTGAGGAAGAATCAAATTTATCAAAGCTTAAGTCAGACATGAAGATCCTTCTGTGAATGTATATGCCAGGGGTAGGCCACCTTGGCTCTTTTATGACTCGTGGACTTCAACTCCCAGAATTCCTGAGCCAGCCATGCTGAGGGGAAAGAGAGAGGTTTCCAAGCTGAGCCATGGTGGCTCAGGAATTCTGGGAGTTGAAGTCTACGAGTCATAAAAGAGCCAAGGTGGCCTACACTGGACTATACGCGATGATGGTACGGGATTGAATAAGCAAGCCTACATTTGGATTCCGGATACTGCAGAGATGGCAACATTCTGACTCCTTTCTCCTATGCATTCACCAGCAGTTGGAGCTACAGAAACTGATAAAGGTTTAATCTGTTTAATGGTATGTGGGAATGACCTTGGGAGACAGGCGGAAGAGCTGCAAACTGGACACACATTGTGTAAATGGTATCTCAACTCAGAGAAGAAAAGAAAGTCTGAGAAGTGTTTCAGAAGGGAACCCCCTAGTTTTCTGCAGAATACAAAGAAAGGAGGGGAGAAACTAATCTTGCAAGATTCTGTTAACGTAGCCTTACCATAAAGATATATGTAGTTACTCTTGGTTGTGCTTTTTGTTTGGACTACTACTTAGGGCTAACAATCTTTTGGTTTTAAGGCATTTGCCAAATTTTAACAAGAACGGAGTTAACTTCAATTCGGGATGGGAGGAAATATTCAGTAAGGTGGAAGCCGTGGCAGAGAATTCCCACCTCCAGGGACTTGCCAGGTGTAGTTTCCTCACAGACAGAATCTTCTCTGCCAGGTATGAACGGATGGGCAGATATAATCAATTTGGAAAATTCAAGCATATTTAAATCCTATTATTCAGTAGCAAAAATAACTCTTCAATTAGTGATTATGAATTCCAGCTCTTACCATTTCTTCTCTTTTATCCACCCCCATCTTTCCTTTCATTTTGGATAATCAAACAATTTGATTTTCATGTAAGGGGGGAAAAAGTACAACTATTTCGAAGAATTTCTAAGCAGGACAAATGAAATGAAAATCAAGCAAGGTAAAATGGCTGTTCAAAACAATGCATTTTAATTAGAAACAGGTATGTGAAAGTATTAAAATGAGAGCTTCAAATAAGAGGTGGCTTTTTGGAGAAGAGAGAAACCTTCAGCTGTTTTCCAATATGGATTTTTGGTTAGTTCATAAATGTGGTCTAATGGTTGGAGTAGCAGGCTTGAGAGACTCAAGTGTGATCCCCAGAGATTTGCTAAGTTGTGTTATCTTTCTGGGCCAGGTATTCATATTGTGCATGGGTGTATACTACCTAGTCAGTATTGATTTCTGGTTGGACTGTACCTGGACAAGAATATAAAATTATCTTGACAGTTGTTTCAGAAGTGGTGCCATGTTTCCTACAGATGAAACTCTTCAAAAGAACTTTGAGGCATTGTTTACCTTAAAGAATCTTTTCTTCGAGAAATGAAGCATCGGCACTACATAGTCGAAACCAAAAACTAAATTCCCCTCCCCTGGATACAAAGTAACAAAGTACAATTTCCTCCTCCAATAAACCGTCATAAATCACATTCCCCAATTAGCTTGAAGCGCAGGGTTTCTCCCTAGCTCTCCAGCCTGCCAAAACACTATCAGCTCTGGGCCCAATGTCCTTGGGTTCCCACAGCTAAGTTATTATTGCTATGACTAGCTGGACTGTCATCCACATTCCCCCTCCCAGCATCAACTAATTTTAAAAGCAATGGAGAAAATGGCTGCATTTCCATCTGTTGTCAAAGCAAGAACATCCAATGTTAGCAGCGTTGACAAGTGGTTTGCCATTGCTTCCATCTTAGGGCTGTGAGGGAGTGACTGGCCCAAGGACACCCTGCTGGCTCTATGCCTCAGGCAGAACTAGAACTCTCCTACTTTCTAACCCATCATCACTACACCAAACTGTCTTAACCTAACTTATAGAGCTCTTGTCAGATCTTCCATCTTCAGCTTTTCTGCTTTGCTGGCATCCTGCCATAAACTGCAAGAGGAGAGGGGAGGAGGAAGCAATGGAATATAGAGTAGTGAAGGTGGGAATAGGGAAATTAAAACAAATGGTGGGAGGGGAGAGGATTATAGCCTTGATGGAAACCAGAGGTGCCATGACCAGAATACACCGCAATCTTCAAGGACACCTGGCCTGAGAATGGAATGCGAAACTACATCGAGTGGTGCCAAACTCCCAGTTGTTCCCAAAACAGCTAAACAGCATGCCATTGGTCAAAGGTGGACTGATCAAGGGGGGATTGGCAGGGAACAGGAATTACCCCTTTGCACAGGAATATTCATATCTAGCCTTTCTTTCGCTGCAACCACTCAACTTTAGTAAAAGAATCTACTACTTCAACCAAATGGAGTTGAGGGTTTTTCTTTCCCAAAGATCTGGGCTGGGGCAGGCCTGACAGCTATAAAGACAAAATGGGGCAAGCAAGTATGCTGCTTCAAGCTTCTGAAGAATAGGCAAGACATGAATGAATTAATGAATGAAGGAACTAACTAACTAACTAACTAACTAACTAACTAACTAACTAACTAACTAACTAACTAACTAACTAACTAACTGTTTGCAGCTCTGCTCCATTAGCCCTTTGGTCATAAAAATATATCACCTGGAAGCTTGGTCATAAAACTAACCACCATAGTCATGGGCACTTTGGCAAAAATGTCTCAGATCAAGGTCACATGAGTGTGGGACATTGCAAATAGCTGTAAATGAGAGCTAGTTGCCAAGTGCCTGAAATGCAATCATCTGAACGCAATGGGACGTGTTAAATTTTCTAATTTAACATTCTAAGTCTGAAAGCAGATTTCCTATCTGGAGAGCCATATTATATCATCAATGGCACTTGCAAAACCATCTTTTTATTACACATAGAATGCATTGTTTTATACAAAAAGTGAAAAGGTTTTTTTAAAGGAATTGAATAGTGAAATTAATTTCACTATTATTTGCCAGATCCATGGAATTTTATATTCTTTTTAGAGTTTTTTAAAAATACATTATATGGTTGACAGTTCACATGAAATTGTGAAGCTACAGATCACCGATTCAATACTATTACACTGAAACTCAGAGAACTAAGTAAATTTTACAATAGCTAAGCCATCTATGCTGGTATAATTTGTTTTTCATAAAAAGTTCAAATGCAGATTTAACAAAACATTTATTAATGCAAATTACTTTATTAGGAAGGAAAAGGAATAACATTGACGTGATTGTGTTCAGCTTTTCCTGTTTTCTTTGATTCATGTTTTGTATCATTTAGTTTTGATTTTAATGCCACATTGATTATTTCTTGTGTTTTGCTTTTGTAAACTGCAAACTTGCCTTGAGGGTACAAAAAATAAGACCACGTAAATGCTGAAAAATGGATAAACATTTTTCTGAATAGTTAAGTTCTAGCTTGCCAATTGTGCAGCCATTTAGGGAAATTTCAAACCTATAGAACAGGGGTGTCAAACTGCTGGCCCGCCCACCCCACTGCCGCCAATGGAAAAACCGTTTTGATATGTTGTGCGACGTCACGTGACGTCGCGAGTTTGACGTCTGCTGTACAAAGTGACACCATAGCTTTCTTCTATCAGCCTTGTTGAACAGCTGATTGCAAGGGGAAACCCCTCCCCCAATCAATGTTAACTTCCTGATCTAACATCTGAAGGAGATCCTGAAGCTCTTTTTCATGACTATGTTCAGGTGTGTTCCTTCAGTTCATAAGATGGCACAAAACCATGCTGGCGTATCTTGCCCTGTCCTTTCTACTGAGTCATTTTATGCCTCAGCAATGAGACCAACAAGTGATGATGCCCTTACACCTAGCTGATGAGCACCAAAGTTAATGTTTTAAAAATTTATTTGTTGTTTTATTTATAAAATTTATTGGCTGCCCATCTTACCACAGGGTAACTCTGGGCTCTTAGAGTCATAAAAATGTATCTATTTATGCACATCAAGAGACAAAGTAAAACTAAACTTTAAAATCGAAGGACACCTACGGAAGGTGGTGGTGGAGCGGGGGTTGAGGGATGGGATCCGTTGTTACTCGATCAACCACCTCCACTGAGCTGCTCCCATTGGAGCCCAAGCCAACGGGCAGAGCCACATCTTTAGGCCCTTATGAAATGATAGGAGGGTTGGAGCCAGTCTCACATGGGGGGGGGGGAAGATGTTCCAGAAGTAGGAGTAAGAGCAGAGAAGCCCCCCCCCGGACCCTGCCAGTCATAATAATCAGGGTGACGGGACCTGCAGGAGCAGACCAGCAGCCAATGCAGCTCGCAAAACACTGGTGTTCCAGGAGCCATTCCTGCCTGCACCACCTCACTCTGCATCAGTTGTAACCTGATGGATGGATCGACTTGCTGATGGGACAACTTCCTCTCTCCAAAAGGTGGTACTAGGGGAAAAGGCAAGACTTGAGAGACAGCTAAACCCATCTGCATGGAAGAGTCTACCTGGAGGAGCAGTTTTAAGACTCCTTTAGTGGGCAGGAGGGGGGAACATGATTCTGGATCCTGCCCCGCTTCTATTATCCCATCTTCTTGGATTAGGCATCCAACTCAATCCATCCTTTTGTGGGATTGATGGGCTCTTTCCTGTAAAGGCTACGGAAGAGAAGCTGTTCAGCTGTACTTGAAAGCACCCACAGACCATGCCAACGTTACCTAACCTGATTCTCTCTTTTTTTTTTCAGGCTGGCACGAGGGGTGAGGGCTATTTTGAAATGTGGGTTACGTGCCTGAAGATGCTTTCTAAAAATAATTTTCACATTTATGCTGCCAAATGTTTGGTAAGTGGGGGCAACATTTTTAAAGAACCCTGAAAAGGGGCTGGATGGGCCAAATAGTGCAGGGGTCCCCAATCCCCGGGCTGTAGCCCACTATTGGGCCAATGGTGCGTTTGGAACTAGGCTGTGCAAGTGGCAGGCGTGCACGTGCAACTTTGCTTGCATGAGCGATGGGCGCTTCTGTGAGCAGCAGGTGCTTGCGTGAGTGTATTAAGCCCTGTATGCATGAGTGGTGACTATGCGTGCCCGCCACGTGTGCAAATGGAGCTGTGCATGCATGCACCTGCCACTCCCACAGAACCATCCCCTCTCCCCCCCACACAGTCTGTCCACTAAGCTGGAAGGTTTGAGGACTGCTGATATAGTGAGCCAAGAACTCTCTCGGTGCTCTTATCACTGTAGTATCTGTCTGCTCTTCATTGGGCTGGCTGGCTGGCTGTAGAGTCATGTTTCCTACTCTAAAGTCTGAAAGGCAAGACAAGATGCTAGCAGAGGGTAGTCACCTATGTGTTGTTGGGGGTTGAGAACCACCAGATGACACATAATTAATTTATCAGGCTTTTGAATTACTCGATGTGGGCTGCCGTAGAGTTCTCTTATGTTTTGGGATCTTTAAATGAGAGCACTGGCTTGGTGAACTTTCAACACTGTGTACCGGAATTACAGATGGCCAGAGATTTTTCACTTTTATTCAATCACCCTTCGGAAGTTAACAGTGTGCATTTAGTAGATGCGTCAACTTGTGGCTCTCAAAATCTGCTTTTTATATTTAGGTTTTCGGAAACGACGACAGAGAAACAGCTGCTGCTCATAAGAGAATGCTGCTTTCCTCATTACATCAGTGTGTGCATCAGGGGAACCAAGCATTCTTCTTTGCTAATGAATCCATCTGTACCTTGCTTGGTAAAAAAAACAAAACAATAACAAAATGAGACTTAACCCCCCCAAAACCATTCCCCCCTCGACTGTACAAACAAAAGAGCCCATTTCCTCCAGCAAATCCACCCCGAAGTGTGCTTCTTATCTTTCTGACTAAAAAAAAAATACTTTCAAACCAGCACAAAGATTGCTAAGCACATTGGTTTGTGCTTAAATTGTAAGCCGCCCTGAGTCTTCGGAGAAGGGCGGGATATAAATGGGATTAAAATAAATAAAATAAATAAATTTCAGCGCATCAATGAAGGTGTTTTTTTTCACAGAAAAAAAAGGGGGGGAATGCTGCTTGGGAAGAGAAACTAGGAGAAAATCATAGTCTTTTCTAAACCAGTGACAATCTGATCTACCAAATTAGAGAGTATTAAATTATGTATTAGAGAAATAATCTACAACAAATGTTTAGGATAAGCAGCTAGTTTACTTATACAACTCTAAGCAAACACAGCAGAATTAGAAGATATATTAGCTTGTATCTGGGGAAATCCCCTTTTCTTTACAAACTAAACAACAACAACAACAACAACAACAACAAAACATAGTTTAGGGATATTTTAATTACATCTCCTGTGAAACTTGTTCTAAATCAGACCCCTTGAAGATTTTGGACAGTGCAAGATTATATTCTGCACCTTTATCATCTTTCACAGTAAATAATATCCCCCTTCCCCCCAACAGGTAACAGTAATTACATGGAGTATCATTTTGAACAAAATTGTGAAGATAGTGTTAATTAAAGAAATATTGCTGACTGTCATCTGAACAGAGACAGGAGAGTTAATTACATGGTTCAGTAGCAAGGGGAAGAGAGACTACATTAGAAAGCTTTTTTTTTCTTTTTACAAAAATTCCTAGCAACTAAAGATTCGGTAATGAGCATATGGTCCTATGTTTCCATCAGCAACTCACAGTTTTAATTTAAAGCTTCCAAGGCACCATTAACGCAAAGTTTTGCTTCTCTACCCAGCTTCTGTTTTCTACAATGCCAATAACAAATCTATGGGAAATCTTCATATAAAACTGGAGCACTCAGTTATACGTGCACCATTAATGCGAAGTTTTGCTTCTCTACCCACCAAGGTTTGTATTTATGTGACGTAACAAAAGAGTCTGTTCCATTTTATCTATCCGTTCGACCAGACATGTGAAACTCACAGTCATGTGACATCGCAAAACGTATCGGGACGGTTTTGCCATTGCCGGCAATGGGGTGGGCACGGCTTCCGGATGACTCGGTCGGCCCATGGGCCGGCAGTTTGACACCCCTGCTTTAGACCTTCCAGTGTTATCAAAAGAATGTCCAGCTTCTGTTTTCTACAATGCTAATAAAAATCTATGGAAAACCTTCATATAAAACTGGAGAACTCAGTTATACATGGGCTGATGTAGGAGATGACCAGGCTGAGCTTGAGGGATGGGTCAAACATGTTATAAGTCACAAGTCCCTGCATGCCCACAACAGATCTAAGTCCAGCCCATCTTGAATGACCTTCTTATCTCCCGCTCATTTCTCTTGACCGCTAGTTGGTCAGAGAACTAAAGCTTGCAATAAATCTTTATACTGCCTGAATCTCCTGATTTCTCCGGCACTTGACAGCCTCAAGCTTTACTTCTGTTCAGGAGTGCTGAACATGTGAGTGCCCTGGATGATCCCATCACACTCTACCAATGCTGCTTGGATGCTGCTGCTGAAATGACTGGAGCAGAAAAATGTTGTGCCCTTACAGTTGCACACGCTATAGCCTCAATCTGTGCCAGTGCACCAGTGCTTCTGCAGGCATCTGTGCTCAATTCAAAGTTCTTGTGTGAATGATGTTGGCTTGAGCATCATTACCTTGATGTTGAATACTAAGGTGTGCAGGTAATGAATGTGTGAACGGAACACATATGCTGTCACTATTGGTGCCAGTCTTTCTACCAAGCATCTCAGAGTGACATTTTCATCTTCCAGACAATCTTTTGTGTCTGAGGTAATGATCAGCCCAACTTGAGTCATGCCTATTATAGTCTGAAACTCCAATCAGCACATCACACTGACTTTGTGTGTCCTTAAATCCAAATACCAGCATCTTCAAGTAAAGTCTAATGTTCAGTAATCTGCCCAATAGAAAAGAAAGTGCTTTTCTTATATTGGCAATCAAATCAGAAGAAATGAATGTTATCCTTTGGATTTAGTCTCGCAATCCTTATTAAAAAGACTTCTGTATCATGAAAGCAGCTGGGTGGGGAGGGGGAAAGGGACAAAAAACAAGCAAACAGGAACAAAATAATCCTAAGTCTCCAATATAGTTTTTTAAGGATCACATCCCCACCCACCCCAGCAACTGATTTTCCACCAAATGGCAGGTCTAAAGCATCCTTGGCCTTAACACAAAATATGAGTTTGTTGAAATTATACTGTCCTTGAACTTCTAGAGTTCTAGTAGGCATGTCCAACCCGTGACCCACGGGCCATATCCGGTTCTGGACAGCTAGTAATGCGGCCCTAAAAGATTATAAACTTTTAATATTATTATGTATACACAATGCTTTTTTGTAAAAAAAAAAGGTGCCAGAACTCACACATGTCACAAAACCTGCCTTGCCTACCCTACAAGGTTCCATCCAAAAAAGGTGCCGGAACTCCGTTCTGAGCATTCTATGAGAAAAACAGCCCTGTGTATACAGATACTCCTTGACTTACAACAGTTCGTTTAGTCACAGTGCTGAAAAAAGTGACTTACGACCGTTTTTCACATTTATGACCATTGCAGCATCCCTGAGATCACATGATCAAAATTCAGACACTTAACAACTATCACATATTTATGACAGTTGCAGCGTCCCGGGGTCATATGATCACCTTTTGCGACTTTCTGACAAGCAAAGTCAATGGGGAAAGCCAGATTCACTTAACAACCCTGTTATTAACTTAACAAGTGCAACGATTCACTTAATATCTGTGGCAAGAAAGGTTGTAAAATGGGGCAAAACTCGCTTAACAAATGTCTCGCTCAACACAACAGAAATTTTGGGCTCAGTTGTGGTTGTGAGTCAAGGACTATCTGTATTTATATACATTAACTATACTATATATTTTATGTGTGGCCCAAGACAATTCTTCTTCACTCAATGCGCCCCAGGTAAGCCAAAAGGTTGGACAGGCCTAACCTAGAGGCTGTTTCAGTGGTCTGGTTCTCCTTGTGAAGGAAATTGCATAACATTAAGGAGAACGAAGCTGACAATAGCATACCAAATCAAATTTGGACTTTTCAAGGAACTGGAATTTTGTTAAGCCTATCTATCTATCTATCTATCTATCTATCTATCTATCTATCTATCTATCTATCTATCTATCTATCTATCTATCTATCTATCTATTAATTATTGAATTTCTATACCGCCCTTCTCCCGAAGGACTCAGGGCGGTGTACAGGGCAGTAAAAGCTTTACATACAAAAGTTAAAATGAAATTAAATTAATAAGCCCTAACAATAAATAATTAAAAATACCCCAAACCCTTAAACCAGGCCGGCCTGTTCAAATAAATAGGTTTTCAGATCCCGGCGGAAAGAGTGAAGGTCGGGAGCCATCCGTAGGTCGACCGGTAATTGATTCCAAAGGGCTGGCGCGCCCACAGAGAATGCTCTCCCCCTGGGGGCCGCAAGCCGACACTCTCTGGCTGACGGCACCCTGAGGAGGCCCTCTCTGTGGGAGCGCACAGGATAAAGGGAAGATGACGCCGGCAGCAGGTGATCCCATAAGTAGTCCGGACCCATGCCATTTAGGGCTATTTAGGGCTATAATTTGAGACAGTGGTTAAGATGCTGGCCTGGAAAGAGGAGACTGGAAGTTCTAGACCTGCTTTAGACTCTGGGCCAAACACTTTCTCACAGCCCAACCTCATCACAGGGTTGTTGTGGAGAAAACAGAGGTGGAAAGAGTATTAGGTCTGTTTGCTGGCATTTTTAAAAAGTGGCAGATAAAAATCTAGCAATAATAATACTAATAATGAATACCAAATAAATTAAATATCAAATAAATAACTGATAATATTTTTACAATATTTTACTATAAGTTGATCGACTAGCCTGTGTTCTATTATTTCTGATTCTGCATGTTGTTCTTTCCAGAGAATTATTTTCAGATATTCTCTTCTCGTTGGATTTGATTTTTATAACATGACAAAAATATTATTTCTTTGTTTCTAGTCTTCGTATATCTGCAACAGGTAAGTAATTTTTCTTCAATAGACTTAGTTTCACCATTATTCTTTGTCATTGCATGGATGCATCGTCAACAATACTGAATAAGACAAGCCACAGCTATTAAACATCAAAAGAAATCTGCCAGGCTATCCCACTTCCTTTTCAGGGATGATTGGAAGTTCCATATGAAATAGAATTGCTGCTCAAAACTGTCTGTCGTTACAGCCAAGAAATTGCAATGGAGTTTGAACTGGACAATTTGTGACACTCTCATCCTTAACAGGGGGAAAAACAGTGAAAATTTAAGGAATCAAGATGCCCTATGGAAATAATATTCAAGAGTCTGGAAGAAGGCGATCATTAAAAATACCTGGACATCCTTCAGGCTGACAACATCAGGCACACTGAAGTCAAGAAAAAGATTAGAAGTGAATACATCAAGAGAGTGAAGAAGATCTTAAAGTTCAAAGTCAGTGGAGGACATACCATCAGGACAACACCTGGACAATTGCAGACATTAGATACACAGCTGGAACAGTGGACTGAACTCAAACAGAACTAAGAGCTTTGCCTATGAGCACCAGAAAAAATAACGAGAATCAGTCATGTCCACCATCTACGCAGTGTTGTTGACAGTCTCTGTCAACAGAGGTAGGCATGGAATGTTGGAAGTCCACCAGACAGCTGAAGAAAAAAGAGTGGGCTTTGGAAAAATATCTGAAGGACAGTGAAGAAGATGCACTGAAGCTAGTACACTATGAAGGCTTATTGGGTACTGGTAATAGCAAACTGGTCAACAAAAACGACCAAATGGAGAATAGAAAAAAGACATGGCAAGGCAAAATATTACATGGCCAATACATGGCTAGCAGGCAATAAAATGATCTGGCGATGACTAAGAACAGTAAGTTTGAAGAAATAAGTCAGTAGGGCTAATTCTGGCTGTCTAAAACTGAACCTTAAGAACAAATACATGCAGAATTGAGAAGACAGCAACAGACAACAAGTGCCACCTCAGCAAAGAAGCCGAAGAAACAGTGGACCACCTGGTTAGCTGCTGCAAGAAGATCGCCCAGACTGTAGTCAAACAATGGCATGACAAAGAAGCAACAATGGTGCATTGGAAGAAGTGTTTTGAGTCTTTAAAACTGAAATATAGAGGCACCTGTCACATTAACATCCCATAGGTAGTAATTATCAATATAATAAAGACAAAGAAGTGGATGGTGGATGTTGCAGTACCTGGAGACAGCAGAATAAAAGAGGAAGACCTGGAGAAAATCACAAAATACAAAATTCTACAACCATTGCAAAAGAAAGTTAAAGATAGTGACAATAGTAATAGGTGCCTTGTGTGCAATCCCAAAACATCTGGAGCACTATTTCAATACCACTGGACAAAATCACCATCAGTCAATTGCAAAAGGCAACTTTACTTGGATCAGCTTACATCTCACAATACCTTTAACACCATCAAACAAAAAAAAAACATCAGCCTATCCCAGTCCTTAAGAAGAATTTGATATGTGGATGAAAAATGCCAAATCCATTCTAAACATTGAGCTGACGGTGTGACCAACCATAATAACACTCAGCTGACACTGTACTTTTAGCATCACACTGGTATGTGATATCACATTGTTATGCACGTAATAATAAGAATTTGAGGTGACTATTTACAGCAGCAATAATTAGCTTAATTATTAAACCAGATACTATGTATTGAGAATCATAGCCCTTATATTTTGAGGGACGAAAATTGCAAGTAGGCTATCCTAGAGAAACTCTCTTAGCAAACCAACAAAATGATTGGGATTTAATCAGCTACCTTTGAACAGGATGAACCCATTTGTAAGCATACAGATATTGGGTTGTCCATTTTATCTTCAAGGTCTGTGTATAGGTAGTTCTCGATTTACAACCATTGGTTTAGTGATTGTTCAAAGTTACAATGGCACTGAAAAAAAATGACTTATGAACGTTTTCACACTTACGACGGTTGCAACATTCCCCTATGGTCATGTGATCAAAATTTGGATGCTTTGCAAATGATTCATATTTATGACGGTTGCAGTGTCCCAGGGTCATGTGATCAGATTTTGCGACCTTCTGACAAGCAAAGTCAATGGGGAAGCCAGATTCACTTAACAACTGTATTGCTGCAGTGATTCACTTAACAACTGTGGCAAGAAAGGTCGTCAAATAGGGCAAAACTGAGTGAACAAATGTCTTGCTTAGCAACAGAAATTCTAGCCTCCATTGCAGTTGTGTAAGTCGAGGACTATCCGTATTCCTAGATATAAGTTGATATAACCTGAAGGAACATGGAAATTTGGACACAGAGCGTAAGCAGCATTTGAAGTGTGATGCTGGAACAGTGCATAATGTGTGCTTTTAAGTTGGTAATAAATGGTGTCCAGTTGTATTAGACTTTAAACCTCCCCACAATTTGAAACAGTCTAGGATTATGACTTCAGGGCAGCAGTATCATATTTTGTAGTGGTAAGTATTTAATTTTGGAGAAAAAAATATATGAGTTCCACTGACATTTGGCCACTTCCTTATTCAACTTTGGTGACATCATGCTGGGGGAGGCCAATGAGGTCTTCTTGTACTCTTTTACCTTGGCTTGTTTGGAAACACCTGTTTAAACTTGTTGTCATAAAGACAGGCTTGGCAATTAGCCCCAGAACAGCCAGTCTTGATGCCTTTTGGTGATTACATTGGACAAGTTATGTAGTTTAATAATAATAATAATAATAATAATAATAATAATAATAATAATAATAATAATAATAATAATAATAATAGACTACAGAAAATGGTAGAGAACAGGAAGGCCTGGAGGAACGTTGTCAATGGGGTCGCGATGGGTCGGACACGACTTCGCAACTAAATAATAATAATAATAATAATAATAATAATAATAATAATAATAATAATAACAATAACAACAACAACAACAACAACAACAATAATAATAATAATAATAATAATAATAATAATAATAATAATAATAATAATAATAATAATAATAGAAGGAAACCCTATACCATTTTGGACAAATGGCTGTCCAGTCTCTTCTTAAAAACTTTTTAATTTTTTTTTTAAAAATAATTTTAATATTTTTTTTGATTAGCAATGTTTTGGATTTGTCTTTGCCTTTTTCCCCCCTAATGGTGACAGAGAATGATTGGCCAAGGTCACCAAGCTGGTTTTCAAGCCTAAGGCAAGACTAGAACTCACAGTCTCCTGGTTTTTTTTAGCCTGATGCTTAACCACAATGCCAAAGTGGCTTTTGAAAGCCACATTTATTACTGTTAATTTCCCACCCGAGACCTTGCAGTATGTACATGAGAGGTAAGTCAGATTATGTTCCCTTTAAGAGCAGAGCAGCACAATCGTTACATGCAGTAACTCTGAGCTCTAATATGTAGGCTAATTGAAGAATCTGACATGTAATCCCTTAGGTCTTAAGTACAAAAAGTACAAAAGAAAAATGTAGTGCACAAGTAATAGTTTACTTCTTCAAGATAAAATCAAGGACATTCCTTGTCTGAGCACCATTTTTCTTGTCAGCTTTAATCTACTGTGATTTTCTCGTTTGTTGCTTTGAGAGGTTATGCTGCTTTGTACAAATGAATTTACACCAAACCTTAAAGTTACTATGTGTATCTTTTACACATCCTTTATAAAGAGGGGCATGGCTTTTCCTGGAGAGATGAACTAACATCTGAATTTAATTTTGATCTGAGTAAAGCAAAATCCCAAAACCATAGCACCTCCCTTTGGGAAACATATATTTTAATTAAGAAAATTTCCCAATAGTTGTCCCTTAAAACTTGCAGGGTTACTGGTGTGTGTTTTCTTTTTAAGAAAAGATATATTTTCAATCAGATTTGGGGAGCCTTTTATCATCTAAAAGCATATACCTTTTTAGTGTTTATCAAATTATTACACATCTTTTTGTTAAATTCAATCTGCTGCCTACAAATGTGGGAGATAGACAAAGAACATCATTATGGACAAGAGCTATAATAAAGGTGTTTGACGAAGTGAAGAGTTTCAGTGAGTGTACATTATTGTAAAACATCTTGTCGTATTGCATCATTACGCACAGTAATATTTGGAGTTCTCCAAATTCTGAAGATTGCAGAAAGCTTACTCTTCAACAGACTTTTCCAGCTTAATAGCTCTTTTCAAGTTATGTGATTGCAAAGGTTTCTCAATTAATTTTAATTTAATTTTAATTTATTATCATTTCTATACCGCCCTTCTCCCGAAGGACTCAGGGCGGTGTACAGGGCAAGAATAAAACACAGAAATTTACAAAAATTAAAAGATAATTAAATGCATGCCCGATTAAAATACAATTGATACATAGTAAAAACCCCAATAAGAATGATAAAAAACCCCACCAATCCCCCCTCAGGCCAGGCCGGCTTGCTCGAACAAGTATGTTTTCAGATCGCGGCGAAAGGAGCGCAGATCGGGCGCCGTCCGGAGCTCAACCGGTAACTGGTTCCATAGCTCCGGGGCGCCCACAGAGAAGGATCTCCCCCTGGGGGCCACCAGACGGCATTCTCTGACTGGTGGCACCCTGAGGAGGCCCTCTCTGTGGGAACGCACAGGGCGCAGGGAGCTTGATGCCGGCAGCAGATGTTCCCTGAGGTACTCTGGCCCCATGCCATGGAGGGCTTTGAACACCATTACTAGCACCTTGAATCTCACCCGGAAGACAACTGACAACCAATGCAGCTCACGGAGCAGAGGTGTCACGTGGGAGTATCGGGAGACTCCCAACACAACTCTCGCGGCTGCATTCTGTACCAGTTGGAGCCTCCGGGTGGTCCTCAAGGGAAGCCCCATGTAGCGAGCATTGCAGTAGTCTAGACGAGAGGTCACGAGCACGTGAGTGACCGTGCATAAATCATCCCGGCTTAATTAATTAAGATGATTTAAGATTGTTTACAAAGGTTCTGTTAATTTTCAGCCATGAACATTCTGTTTACAATATACACACATGCATGCATGTATGTATGCGCGTGCACACACACACACACACACACACACACACACACACACACACTGTTATAAAGTATAAGGACCATTTTGAACTGGTGGTTAAAGGATTAAGTAGGAATCAGGAGACTGTGAGTCCTAGTGCCACTTTAGGCATGAAAGCTGGATGGGTGGCTTTGAGTCAGGCAGTGTCACCCAACTCATTTCACAGTTCTGAACTGAAGAAGCTTCTTGGATGAGAAGTGAAATGTCTTCAAGGAAAAACAAAGGAAGTCCAGTTGCCTTTTGGACTAAAGCACCTTTGGAACAACCATGACTTGGATGACTGAGAATCTCCATAGACACTGGAAGTTCAGTTTTAACTCTGGAACCTGGGATCTACAAACCCAAAGACAATGTATATACACAGCTGAGCAAAGCCTTCATAGTTATTTTATGTGAATTACGAAGGATATGTGGCCAAAGCAGGGCAACCAAAAGAATGCCATATAAAAACAACAACAGCAACCTGAACTTTGCAGAAATGATTTAAAAAAAACAACCCAAAGCAGAAATGAAACATTTACAAAACAGCCAATGTTCAGTAGCCTCATGGAACAGCGTTTGCGAGTTGGAAAGAAAATGTAATTGAGTATCAAGAAATTATTAATTGAAGAGAAGCAATTTACACTGCAATGGTTTTTTTTTGCCTGGGTTCTGCTTTTTTCTGTGCTAAATCAAATGATATTCTGGTTTTTAAATAAAAACATTGCCATAAAAGAGACATTATAGGCGGAAAGCTGTAGACACAACAGAAAAATCTGAGATTGGGGTATTAAGTTGGAAATAGCATTTCTAAAAATATTGAGCTGTGGATTAAAATATTCCTGACCACCGCAACTGAATTGACTAGAAGATTATTCATGGCTTCTACAGTAGGAAGTACAAAAGGGTGGGAAAGTGGGTTTTTTTAGAAGAATGGTCCATTTGTAATTAAACATTTCTACATCTTAACTGATTTCCTTGGGGAAGATTAGAAAGTGGGCTGTATTCCATGATCTATATTACAGTACAGATCTCCAGAACTGCTTAATCCTGATGCTGAGTTGGTCTTGCCTGGTTTTTGCTTATTAGAGCAGACGATGTCCCAGTAATTGTTAGGTGAAAGACATTTAAACCATGAATTTGTACAGACTTTCTGATAAAAGCTGCAAGAATCTCCTGAGAGCTTCCCTGTCTATTTCCATATGCCATGCTGTAAAGTGATCTATTATTAACAGATTAAAAAAAAATGCTGATGGAGTTTATGTTAGAATAGCTGAAGGTTTTTTTCCTCTCCCTAAAAATCTATTAATAGGTTTATATTTGTTTTATATTTATCCTGAACAGCCCAGGTGCAATGCATTGATATAGCTGCTTTCTCAATAAAACCTTGCAAACATCTTACAACTGTTTTGCTGTAAATCCAAAAATCGGATGTAATCAGTCATTCCTCTTAAAATCTGTAATGCTCCCCACCATTTTAGACTACACTTAAACCCCAGGAGAAAAGATCATGAAGTCACATTTTCCATGGGAGTTTTTCAGACCAAGAGGTTCAGGCACCTAGGAAAGATAAAACATAACGGAGACATTTTAGCAGGTGGGGGGTGGGGGTGGGAATACAGCGTCCTTAAACCAACACCTGAAAAACAAAACAAATGCAAAAAGAAATAGTGAAATAAAGATAGGAAAATGAAGCGATTTGGCAATCTGCAAAAATTCTCAAAAAAATCAAAGGATAATGAAAATATGACATAAATGAGATATATATATATTTTAAAAAATATACCTATCATAATCCAATAAAAGCAGCCAGACAGCTCATCTTGCAAATTTGCTAAATGGTGAGCTACTGCAGAAATGAATACCATATCAACAAAGTGTTAGAGATGAACGAAAAGTCTTGATACATGTAAACAGTGGATGGGAATGAGAAACAAAAGACATTCCAGATCTCATAAGGCCTATTACAGAAAACAAGAAGGAAACAAAAGTGGACCTCTGCTGGTTTTTAGGCCTAGAAATAAAATGTATCTGAGAAGGTTACTGAATAGGTAACTGCTTCTCTTTAACAATTGTCCTACTCTTTTTTGGTAGATCCCACCAAGAAAGTCAAAATGGTGGCAAGACTGCACAGTGAAAACTCTGCTCCAGGGCAGAGCTTAAATTTTGCAATTGCAGTTGGCATCCTGACCCCAACCACATGCCCTTGGGGGGCTGCTTTTATTTAAAATAAGAGTCTATGTATCACCCTGATAACCAGATTTTGGACATTACCTCATCTGTTTAATTAATCACTGGAGGTCTAAGTGATGGGGCTTTTCTTATGAAGTAATAGCTCCATAAGGTGCAATTAGTGCTCAGGTAACACAATGAATTTGGCATGCAAAATAAACAGTTTCTAGTTCTGAATGGGGACTCCCTTTCCAATTAAACTTCAGAGGACAGAACAAGTAGATGTTCTTCTATGTGTGGTATTTTTTTTAATCCCTCTTTGCTGTTATAGCCATATATGTCAATCAACATCGATGTTTATCAGAGAGAGCCCTTAAAAGCTCTGGAGGAATATCCCACTACATTGGGACTGTATCATTCCTACAGACCCCATGGGAGCATGATGTAATCTGCCTGAGCATTTGTGGTGACTCAGAATTCCAGAAAGGATTTCTAGAGGGGAAGTTGTGTTTCCTGGAAATGTTGCAGTTATTTCATTACCCAGGATGCATTATTTGTTTGGGGGCAGAAAATATCAAAAGCAAAAGGGAAAAAGTCCCCAGAGTACTTCTATAGGTAGTCCTCGACTTATAATAGTTCATTTAATGATGGTCCGGAATTTTGATGGCATTGGAAAAGGTGCTTTATGGCCTGTAAAACATTACTGGCTGTTGCCGAAAGTGGCACCAACACTCCTGCAGTCACAGGAGTGCTTGGCAACCGGTTCACACTTATGATGGTTGCCAAGCAGCCTGAGATCATGTGATTGCCATCTGCAACTTTCTCTGCCACAGGCTTCCCCAGAAAGTCAATGGGGAAGCTGGCAGAAAAGTGGTGTCATCTGCTGAGAGGACTCCTTGACTGAAAGAGCTACTTGATGAGGGGAATTGATTTTTTTTTTTGGTGCAAAAGAAAACAACAACAACCAATATATCATTTTAGCTGTCAATAGTTAAAACTCTTCACATAATTTAATATAAATATAATTCTAGTACATGAATACATTTATATATTTATATCATATTTTTAAACTACTGTATTTTGTTTAAATGACTCCCCTATTTCACTGTATTTGTCCCTACAATTCTACGTCTATATGTAATCCACTCATAGATGGCAAGTGCAAACAGTCTTCCATCCACTTCCATACATTTATCTTTCCAATACTGTAATGCCAATCTTTTGGCTATGATAAAGCCAGAGAGAATCCATTTATGCTGTCTAGTTGTCAATTTCTAAGTGCTAGGTATGTCGTTCAAAAGAGTACTGTATTATCATCTGAAAATTTTAGCTTTTGTCGCACAATTATATTTATATAATCCAATACTTTCTCCGCAAATTTGATTAGTGTTAGACATTGTAAAAACATGTGTTTTAAGGAAGCATTATCCCTATCACATCTCCAACAAAATGCTTTTTTTGCGGTCTTTTTCTATATAACCGTAACAAAGTCCAAGTATCTTTTTTTGTATCAGTTATAATTTGAGGTTTATTGACACTCTTGCTATATAAGTTAGAACACTTTCCCATTGTCTAGACAACATAGGTAAAGGTAAAGGTTCCCCTGCACATGCGTGCTAGTCGTTTCAGATTCTAGGAGCCGGTGCTCATCTCCGTTTCAAAGCCGAAGTGCCAGCGCTTGTCCGAGGACGTCCCCGTGGTCATGTGGCCGGCATGACTAGACGCCAAAGGCGCACGGAACGCTGGTACCTTCCCACCGCACTGGTCCCTATTTTTCTACTTGCATTTTTACGTGCTTTTGAACTGCTAGGTTGGCAGAAGCTGGGACGAGTAACAGGAGCTCACTCTGTTATGCGGCACTTGGGATTTGACCCGCCAAACTGCCGACCTTCCAATCGACAAGCTCAGCGTCCTAACCCACTGAGCCACATAGGCAACATAGGAACCTTTAATTCTTTATTCTATTCATTTATCAACATCTCCATATCATACTGATTAATAGATAACAAATATGTATAGAAACTAATAGTAGGGTTTTTTAATTTTTAAATGACTTAGCAAGTTATTCTAGGAGCTCAGAATCTGAAAATGCTGCTGGTCCAAACAATAATTGTTAAAAAATGTTGTAATTATAAATGTTGTAATTATAAATATTGTCATTGGGTTATATCTAGTAGGTGATATTTAACATTCAGGTATGTTAAAAAAAACAATCTTCACATATCTATCAATCTGGCTAAAGTCAGTATAGCTACTTTCATCCAACTTTTCTGTATTATCTTTCCCCCAATTTTCAATACATTTGAATAAAATCCACATGTGCTCACATCTCTAGATAAAGGTTTGATTGGTATAAAATATAGATGGCGTTTTAGCATATATTTATTTAATCAGTCCATTCTAGGCCTTTCCCTCAGCATGTGGTAGCTGATGACAGTCTATTTATTTACTTTTGACACTTCTTACATTTACACACATTTCCCCTTTTGTTCAGGAAGAAAAGAAAAGAAAAAGAAAAAGAAAAAGAAAAAGCATACCCAACTAGTTTGCATCAATCCTATTAACTATACCTCCCTAGACTTTTCCATCTTTGCAAACCATCTTTGTTTCTACCATGTTCATAGATTAAATTGCTGACTTAACTATGCTTTCTCAAAGTACTTCTTATTGATTTCAACAGGAATTCCTTTCAAGTAAGTATGAGATCATGATTTTTCCTGAACTTTCTCAAGCAAGAGAAGAAGGTCTTGTCTGTTTTTAATTTTCAATTTGTTGCTTTTTGCTGAAATCTTACCTTTCTAATGAATATGAAATTGGGTCAACTTTGTCTTGAGTTATTATTGTTTGTCTTATTATTTTTAGGTCCTAAAAATATTCTGTAGGAATCATAGCTATCTCTCCCAAGTCAGTAACTCAGGAATAGTATAGAAAGTATGTTGTTGTTAGTTGCGAAGTCGTGTCCGACCCATCGCGACCCTATGGACAACGTTCCTCCAGGCCTTCCTGTCATCCACCATCCTCCGGAGTCCATTCAAGCTCACACCCACTGCTTCAGTGACTCCATCCAGCCACCTCATTCTCTGTCGTCCCCTTCTTCTATTGCCCTCAATCTTTCCCAGCATTAGGCTCTTCTCCAGTGAGTCCTTCCTTCTCATTAGATGGCCAAAGTATTTGAGTTTTAGCTTCAGGATCTGGCCTTCTAAAGAGCAGTCAGGGTTGATCTCCTCTAGGACTGACCGGTTTGATCGCCTTGCAGTCCAAGGGACTCGCAGGAGTCTTCTCCAGCACCAGAGTTCAAAGGCTTCAATTCTTTGGCGTTCAGCCTTTCTTATGGTCCAGCTTTCACTGCCATACATTGCAACTGGGAAGACCATAGCCTTGACTATACGCACTTTTGTTGACAGGGTGATGTCTCTGCTTTTTAGTGTGCTGTCTAGATTTGCCATGGCTTTCCTCCCCAGGAGCAAGCGTCTTTTAATTTCTTGGCTAAAAAAGTATAGTATATAGAAAAAGTATATAGAAAGTATAGCATTGCACTTAGATTAAGTATTATCCATGTGTTTTCTGATTGATTTTGATATCTCGATATATTGGATAATTTTGTCTCATGGGAATTTTATTAGCACATTCACTGTTGAGTTCTATGAAAACTTTTGCATGATTTAAAATTTGGATTGTGAAGTAAAAATATCTATGTTAGCAGATTTGAGCAACTTAAGGTGTCCAGGAGTTGCATTTCATACTGGATTGCTGAGGCCTACAAAGTAGGTGAAGCCATACTATTTATTGGGATGGAAGTACAGGTAGTCCTTGTAGTCCAATTGAGCCCAAAATTGTTAAGTGAGTTTTACCCTATTTTGCGACTTTTCTTGTCACAGTTGTTAAGTGAATCACTGCAGTTGTTAAATTAATAACATGGTTGTTAAGCGAATCTGGCTTCTCCACTGACTTTGCTTATCAGAAGATGGCAAAAGGTGATCACGTGACCCCGGGACACTGTAACCGTTATAAATATGAGTCAGTTGCCAAACATCTGAATATTAATCACATGACCATGGGAAAGCTGTAACGATTGTAAGTGTGAAAAACAGTCATCACTTTTTCAGTGATGTTGTAATTTCGAGCGGTCACTAAACAAACTGTTGTAAGTCGACCTGTAGCAGAGCTGTGTAAGACTTCTCTACCCTTTAACGGTGATAAGGTAATATAGGTCATACATTATAGTTTTCATGTATAACATTTCCCATTTAAAAATGACCATTTACTGCACTGTCCACTTTCAGCTTTTACTGGACCAAAAAAAGAGAACCGGCTGAATGCTCTAATGAAGAAATGTAGCCCAAAGTCAGCATGGCTAATTGTTTAGGGAAATGAAACACCTTTTCATTTCCCTAAACATGTTCCTATCAAGGGTCTAATATCTGTTTCATAAGATTAGCCACAGAGGTTTGAGAATATGTGTTATGATTAGTGAAAGTTGATTTCAGATGGCTGCTGAGATATTACATTACACTTCCATTGGAATTTGGCCTCAGTTGGATATAGAATGCTAGATTAGTTGAACCCTTGATCTCACCTGGCAAGTAATTCTTTTATTCTAAATTCAATATCTTTTTTTATTATTAAAATATTATTTTGGTGCTCTGTTTGTCTATCAAACAGTCTTTCAGTAGAGGTTTTTTTCATCCTCAGCATAGTTCAGAAAGAATATATCTTTCATGGCAGATCTCTGGGGAACAGGCCATACATGAAGTTAATCTAGGTGATGTCATAGATCAATAAGGGAATACTTATCTCTGTAGGCCTTTCTTAAAACAGTGTTCTTTCTTCACAGCTGCACAATTGGCCATAAAAAATATGCAATGTAAATTTATGAGTGTTCCATGGCAGCAACTTTGCCTTGATTTATTAAAGTTGGCATGAATTAATCATTGGGTTATAAATGCAATATTCATCTGTTCTGCAAATGCCAGTTAAACCAGGATAGCTCTTAATTATCTACAGTTTCCCAGTTCATCAAAAATAGAGAAATTATGTTCTTTTGTTTTTGAACAAGCCCTGACATTAATCCAATTAGAAGCCCATGCTAAACTATCCTAGCTTATTTCAAAGCAGGCGATGGAGTTTCCCCACTGAGATAAAAAAGATAAATTATGGCCAATTAAATATTTTCTGACATAATTGCAACTCCTGCAAGCAAAGAAGCTGTACAGATAAGCAAAAGGTGTAATTATGCGTTGGCTTATTAAGCTGACACATGATTGTCGGAACTTGGTATTTTCAGTGTTATGTTCTAGGTATACTTGTTCCGGACGCGGTGGCTCAGTGGGTTAGGACGCTGAGCTTGTCGATCGGAAGGCTGGCAGTTTGGCGGGTCGAATCCCGAGTGCCGCGTAACAGAGTGAGTGCCTGTTACTCGTCCCAGCTTCTGCCAACCTAGCAGTTCGAAAGCACGTAAAAATGCAAGTAGAAAAATAGGGACCACTACGGTGGGAAGGTAACAGCGTTCCATGCGCCTTTGGCGTCTAGTCATGCCGGCCACATGACCACGGAGATGTCCTCGGACAAGCGCTGGCTCTTCGGCTTTGAAACGGAGATGAGCACCGGCCCCTAGAGTCGGAAACGACTAGCACGCATGTGCGGGGGAAACTTTACCTTTTACCTTTATACTTGTTCCAATTCTAATTCTCAAATCAAAACAAATGAAATATGGAAGGAATATTACTTTCCCCATTTAAAACATGACTCAGCCACTGATGAAAAGCTCTTTATTTTGCCAGTGTCTTACAGCACAAGGAAAGTATTCAGCTCCCTCAAGTTGTATGTCTCTAAAATCATCCCATGATTGTACTGTTGATTTCCAGCAAGCAATAATGTATTATTCATATTTTTCCCAGAGTTCATCAATGTCTCAGCTTATTATTCTTACCATTTCCCAGAATAATAGAGCATAGCAAGGCAATTTATCTTCAACTACAGCCGTGTATGTGGGTAATGTAGACTATTCAAGAATATTAGGAAGAGGAAGGAAAAAAAACACAATTGTATTTAATCACCATCATTTCCCGAGAGATTTGAGACACCATACAGCTCTCTGCAGCTCTCCTCAGTTGCCAGCTTTTAAAAAAAATAACCTATCAGTAGAAATCATTGGAATCCAAAGGCTTCAGAAAATATAAATGTAAAATCAAAATTGTCAGTAAGTTTGAGGAAGTCATCGCTATCCTACAGCCTTGGCTTGTTAAATGAAAAAGATGATGCTGAATAAAATATTAACAGGATGGTTTAAGTCCTGAAGTTGAATAAGATCAACTTACTACCTCATGGCTTTGTGACTTTGTCCAATCTCTGGCTCTCATATCTTTAGATCATACCTCTTTTCCCAACATAAAGGACCTGGCTGGCACCGTTGAAAAAACAACCATGTTACAATCTGAGAAGTATAAAAAGAAAATGGTGGCTTTCCCCCCACTACTTTTTATGTTTTTGTTTAAACATCCTTCTTTTGATAAGGCAACATTTTGATAAGTTCTCATTAAAAAAACTCCGAAAATCTCTCTAGTCCACACCAGACCAATTCAATAGGCACAGCTGTTCTTATTCAAAAAGATACTGTCTTAGATTTTTCTCTCTGAGTAGCTAATAAAGAGAAGACCGCTAGACCTAGATATTTAGCAGCTATGCGTGATCAGACAAATCTAGCTATGTCACACAATCATATTTTTTATTCTCAAATGCTTTCCATCCCATTTGTGAAGAATTGTGGAAAATCTTCGTAGATTTTATCCCCCATATCAACCCAATGATTCCTCACTTAACTTTGATTAATATAAATGTCAGCAGAAGTACCATTATAGATTTAGGAGAGACAACAAACTTTCACTGGGAAATGGAGGAACAGAAAATTGCCATCAAGTACAAGGCTCAATTTTGGATAGATTTAAAATGAAATGGTTAATAATGATAACAATGCTGTTGCACTTCTTTGATACAGCTTGTAATTACTACCAAAATATTTGTCAACATGCTATTGAAAATAATTGTTTAAGGTCCTTTACTGAGATTTCCTATTTTCACTAAATGCATACGAATACTGATAAAATTAAATCTCTTCGCTGGAAATTCTTCCTCCGAGACACATTAGTGATAAAAAAGATCAATCTATTGGTTCATAAAGTTATTCCACATTAATCTGTATTAAAAAGAGACATCCTACATAAAAACTACCTAAATAACATTTTGAACTAAATTTATAAGTGTGTTTCCCCTTATATTTCTAGTTGTATGTTACTGCTTAAAAAAAATAATAGAAATTCTGATCTGATGATAAATTTCTAAAGTGCAGTTCACAAATTGCACCAGATCTTCACATAATCCAAAGTAATACTATTCTGTATGTTACTTCACACAGTTTTTTAGCTCTACCTGCCTGCTTTTTAAAGCAGCTCATATTTCTTTGGTTAAAAGAGGAAAAAGAACATTTTTCTTTTGACTGTTTCAGAAGAGTGGCATGATAAGACAATGCTGGTTAATGCTCCGGGATTGTTAGAAGTATAAACTCAAGATACAGTACATGGAGACCAACAGACTGCTGTTACTGCTCTCGGACTGCATTGTGATCAAGACTGACTGTGTTGCATCGCCCAAGAATGCCTGTTGTAATATAGCAGATGTTGAAATGATGCCCTCTTCCGCTATAGCAATCATGATATGGCACTAGCTGAAGAGGGTGGAAACTTGCTTTAAAAAAAAAGAAGAAAAAGATGCAGGCAGAACAAAGCCAGTTATAATAGGAAATCTTATAGTTCTGCCACAGTTTTTTCCCCCTGTCCATCTGAAATACACCATTGTTTCTGCAATTCTAAAATGCAGATAATATGTGGAGTACTTTGAAATGATTCCCCCCCCCTGAGACGTGTGTGGAGCATGACAGGTGTGCAACTCTGCTGTTAAAAAACAACAACAGGATGGTGGCTTTTCTTTGTACAATGTACAACTGCCCCCCCTCCCCTTTTAACGCTACCCTTTCTCTGGTGTAGCGCAACAACACAAGTACAGACTGAATGGAATGCATTGCATTAGCTCAGGTTGCATTTCAGCATTTACCTTCTGCTTCTGCTTGAGACAACAGACAATCCAAGATAGAGGCAGGGATTGCTGAGGATCCCACATTTGACAGCTTTTTTTCCAACCATCCACCTCACGACTCTCTCTCAGTGCCAAGTTTTCTTGTTTTAATCAAGAAAACAAAAACAAAGCTGCATCACTTGTGCCTGAAATGGCAATCTCTAGAAAGCCTTCACACATCCTTATTATAGACAGAGAAGGACGTGCTTCCCTATACATCACAGTATTTAACAATCGGATGAAATCAGCTTTACCTATGAGATCATTCCTCCTGAGAGAACGTGCTAAATGAGGCAAGATGCAAAGCCTTATATATAAACAAAAATCATAGAAATACACGCACATTTATTCTCTTCAAAGCCTTATCCTATCATATAAGTTCATTGATTTCTACAGGAGTGTTCATGCAGTGGCATAGCGTGGGGGGTGCAGGGGGGGCCGGCCGCACCGGGCGCAACATCTGGGGGGGCGCGCTCGCACTGAGCTGCTCAGGGAGCCCCAAGGGCTGCACAGAGTCGGCTTGGCTCCGCTCTCGAGCTGCTCTTTCTTGCAAAGCGAAACGAGTCCGGCAGGTGAGATGGGCGGCCACATAAACTGAATAAAATAAATAGAAGCGCCCAACTCTCCGCCCAGGCTCAGGCCAACCGCAAGCGCCCCGCAGGCGCCCCGGCAGGCTTGGCCGAGCGAAGACGGACCCGCCGGCCGGCTGGCCTAGCTTCATGCGCATGCGTGGCTTTATTTAGCGGGGCTCACGTGCGAGCTTGAATGCAGCGGCTCTTGCAGGTCGGAGCCCCGCCCAGCCGCCCTCGAGAGGGACCCGGAAGCATCCCACATGCGCGCGACTCTTCTTGGAAAGTCTACGCCGCTGCGGGGCGCGTCTTTTCGGCGGTGCCATGACGTCACCGGGTTAGGGGGCGCAAATTGCCCCGGGTGCTGACAACCCACGCTACGCCACTGTGTTCATGTAATGAGTGAAGAACTTTACCATGAAGAACGTCCTCTGATTTGGATACCTGTAAAATGGCATATTCCAGCACTGGTGTTTGAAATATCAGACACAAAGTCCCTGTGATGGCCTCACTGTTGTTACGTCTGAGGGATTTAACAAGTGTAGCCTTCCAAAGCATTTGTTTATGTCTTCTTTCAAGGTTCATACACAGAGCTGGTCCCTGGAATGGATTAAGTCAGACTTGGGGGGAGCGAGGGGGAAGGGCAACACCTACCTCAATATTGCTTTTTGTGCAATAAGACTCTCCTCACCCATAATTTGATTGTGGAAGGAGCAACAGAGTGAGATGTGTATACCTGACACCTGGATGGGCCAAAAGGGGAGGGATTTTCCTCTCACAGGTCTGCCTACGTGGGTTTCAACTTTGAGATCAGGTGTGAGCCTAAAATAGGGGTAGAGTAGGGTGTCAGTTGCTATTTGTAGAGAGTAAGGAAGATGATCTTGTGGAGATATGCAACTCAGTGATTACTTTGGTGGGTAACACTGATGATGTTTCCTAGTTTGGGTAATGAAATGTCTGCAAGAAAACAACCAAACTCAGAGAGCATCAAGGACCCCAAATTTCAGCCCTGAGCTACAATATTCTCTTTTATTGAAATGCAACTCTGTTACCAGGATGACAAGGGGTAAAACCACAATAAGCAGATAATATTTGGAACAGACAGATATCTTCCTAATTCATCAAACTATAATTAGGAGGAGGAAATATAGAATAATCAGACTTGCAAGCCTGAAGTCAGCCCCACTACATAGAGTAGGTCAAGAAATTAAGTCAATAGGAAATCTAAAACTACTTTTTATTAAGATGGTCCACAGTAATAGAAATTTGCTGAGAAGGGGTGACCATCAGGAATAATATCCTAGCTAACTCTGTTAGCTTTTCAGGTTTTAGGCCAGATGGTTAGGCAGCTCTACTGCTGATATAGTTTTTCATGGTTGGCATATGTTGTTTACCTTGAGCATCATGGGTTATAAATTGCATCTCTCTCTCTCTCTCTCTCTCATCTCTATCTCAATCTAATCTCTCTCTGTGTTTATCTCTATATCTATCATTATCTATCTATCTATCTATCTATCTATCTATCTATCTATCTATCTATCCATCCATCCATCCATCTCATTTCTATCTCTATCATCTCTATCTCTAATCTCTCTCTATTTATCTCTATATCTTAATCATCTCTATGTCTCTCTCTCTCTCTCTCTCTGTATTATATATTCCCCCACTCTCTCTCCCTCCCTCTCTCTCTCTCTGAGAAGACTCTTGGGTGTATTGTAGACTGCCAAGAAAACAAACCAATGGATCATTAAACAAAGAAACCCAGAGTTCTCACTTGAGTCACAAAGAAGATGTGACCAGCAACAAGGTGGAGGGATTCAGTTAAGAGTGACGATGAGTACACTGTAGGGAAACTTGAAAGAACATGAAAAAAAATTATGTGGTTGTAGAAGTTGAATATGACTGATGGCATATAATCAATCAATCAATCAACCAACCAACCAACCAACCAACCAACCAACCAATTAATCAAAATAAATCAATATTTTTAAAAATACTCCTATTACTTAATGTATATCCATGCTTATTTCAGTATTTCTGGTTAACTATTCTAATCTCTTAGCACTGGTTAAATTTCAAACTACCATATTATATGCATTTATGGTTTCTGTGTCACTCTATTTGTATTTTGTCCCAACTGTATTTATTTATTTATTTTATTTATTTATTTTATTGCATTTATATACCGCCCTTTTCCGTAGGACTCAGGGCGGTTTACAGGGTGATTAAAAACAAAAATACAAAAGTTAAAAACAGATTAAAAAAATTATATTGTCCCTGCATAAGTAAAACCCCAGTTAAAATTAAAATTAAAACTAAAATTAAAATTTTCAGCCTGGGCCAGAGAGCTCGAAGAGCCAGGTCTTCAGGTCCCGGCGGAATGAACGGAGGTCGGGGGCAGTCCTAAGCTCCACTGGCAGCTGGTTCCAAAGGGCAGGCGCACCCACTGAGAAGGCACTATCCCTGGGTGTCGTCCGCCGGCAATCTCTTACCGGTGGCACCCTGAGAAGACCCTCCCTGTGGGAGCGCACTGGACGAAGGGAGCTTGATGCCGGCAGCAGGTGTTCCCTCAGATATCCCGGACCCAAGCCATTTAGGGCTTTATAGGTCATCACCAGATAGCTTTCTCTCATAGCAGATAGCTTTCTCTCCAAAAATTACTCCAATTTTTGTTTCATCATAACTAGAGCAAAATAAGCAAAATGTCATTGTGAACACATTATTTTTTTTTCTAAACTGTCCTTCATCCCTAGATACCAGGGTATGAAGAACACATTCACAGCTGTATGAAGAACACAATAGTCATACAAAATAAAAGCAGCAGTGATGATTAAAATTAGTCAGACAAAAGAAATGTATAACAAAAATGCTACATAGGAAGTTGCCTTAGCCAGAGTCACAACCATGACTTAATATGGTCCCATCTAGCTGTACCTGCAAAGGTTGAGATTCAAGTTTCAGAATAGTCTTGCATATTATAATAATCCATATGGGATGCTATTGAGGTACAAATTCATTGGCTAAGGTAACCAAGATATCCCTGTCCACATGCTTAATGACAATGATGATTAGTATTGTAGAATGCTCTCAAGAAACTATCTAATTTTTCATGTTGTTGTTAGCTGCGAAGTCATGTCCGACCCATCGCGACCCTATGGACAACATTCCTCCAGGCCTTCCTGTCCTCTACCATCTTCTGGAGTCCATTTAAGCTGACGCCTACTGCTTCAGTGACTCCATCCAGCCACCTCATTCTCTGTCATCCCCTTCTTCTATTGCCCTCAATCTTTCCCAGCATTAGGCTCTTCTCCAGTGAGTCCTTCCTTGTCATTAGGTGGCCAAAGTATTTGAGTTTTAGCTCCAGGATCTGGCCTTCTAAAGAGCAGTCAGGGTTGATCTCCTCTAGGACTGACCGGTTTGATCGGCTTGCAGTCCAAGGGACTCGCAGGAGTGTTCTCCAGCACCATAGTTCAAAGGCCTCAATTTTTCATATTGAATGTAAATAATCCAGAACAGTCTTGAGGCATACAAATTCCCTGAATATGAGAAGTCCTGGTCTAGAATCATTCGATTCATTTATTTGCCTGCACCTAGCACATGACCAAACCCCAATTTTAGTCAGCATCTGAACACACTGACCTGTTTCAGTTATTGATGGCCATTTGAAATATCTTGCTTAGGAAGGAAATGTTAATGTTGGGGGTAAGAATTATTATTACAAGCTTCTATCTCTCAAGAGAGTTCCACAAAACTCCAAAAATATTTTTACTTGGGGTCTGGCTGTAATAAAGCATTCACAATTGGACAGGTTCTGACAAGTAGATATCTGCACACTGGAGGATGCATTGGTTGTGAAGCCATTTAGTGACCCAGATTCAGCACAATAACATGTTCTTGCTTGTATTAGTCATGGTGAGTCTGAAATTTGCAGTAGCTGCATCCTAGGCATAATATAGTCTGTATTTCCAGTAAATTAATTTGAGTCTGCAGAATTGGAGAGGATGGTTAGGAAGAATTACTGTATGTTGGGTAAGTTCTACACTGCATTCCATAGTTAGACAAGAGTTTGGTAGTTCAATGGCCATATGTTTTAGTTCTCGTAAGAGAAGGAGTAGGGGCAGAGTCAAAAGAGGAATCAGCCTGGAGTCATTACATTCTCACAAGTGATCTAAGTCCAACCTCTCTTGAATTCCATTAACCCATATCTAGCACCAAATTAATGCTAACTGTAGCCAATTAGATTCTCATGCATAGGCATGAGCAATAAATTAGTTTAATTGGAACTTAACATTTGGTTCTGATCCTTCACGTCTGTCAGTCCAGATGTGAAACATATCACAATTTACCTTCCATCCAATTCTCATTGTCAGTCCATGATTTACAATTGTTCCTACGTTCCTGAAAAAAATAGCAATCCTGATTAATCATTACCATCTGAGCAGGTGCTGTTTCACACTGTAACGTCATTTTAATCATAACACCTTCTATTTTAATCATCAAAATAGAATTTGCTTCTGCTGCTCCATTAACGTCTTTAATTAGGAAAAACAAAATGTTCTAATAGCAATGGATAACGTATTTTAAATTCTAAAATAATAAAATGAGCATTTCTACCATATATATCCCTAAGTAATTGTTGCCCACCTCAAATTGTTGAAGCAACACGATACCAGACCTAGGGTGCATTGCGTCTCCTTGTACTGATGTTGATAGAACCTATTTATCATTAGCCTCATTAAAAATCAATCTCTGTTCATTTGGGGCTCTTCTGAGCTTCAGGGTTCTTGATTCTGAATAAAAAATTCAGCCTCTTAAGAGTTGCAAAAATTGTATCCTAAGGTTTTAAGTCACCTTGGGCTGGATGAGAAACGGACAGAAGAATGGTAGCTCTAACCCAGCCTTAAAGCATTAAACAGAAGCTCAAAAACTGATGTTTTTCTGCTGAAGGAAATAGATTTTTTAAAAGATGATAATAAGATATGGCATCTGGATAACAGCAATTACCTTTTGCTCTCCAGATTAAATAGTCTGCACTGTATACCCAGAGACATACAGTCAGTGCTTTTTTTGTAAAAGAAAAAGGTGCCGGAACTCACACATGTTATACAACCCGCCTTTCCTACCCTACAAGGTTCCATCCAAAAAAAGGTGCCGGAACTCCGTTCTGAGCGTTCTATGAGAAAAAAAGCTCTGCATACAGTAGTAAAAGTTATAAACCAATGGGAAAACCCGGGTGCATGCATATACAGCCAAGAATGGGACAGTTGCAAAAGCAGGCATACATGGTGGGGAAAAAAAAGAATGCTGGAAATTTAGAAGATGGATGGCATAAGTAACAAAGCTGTTACAGAATTTAGTTGTTCTGCTATAAATACTTTGAAACCTCCTGCCAGAGGAAGAGGACAATCCTGTTGATTCTCTTGGGAATCTGTGAGATTCTCCCAGTGACTTTCAACGACATCAACTAAAATAGCCTCAGGCCTTTTGAGCTGAGATATACAAGCACTCTCTTAAAATAGTTCTCTTCCCTCTTACATGATTCATTTGAAAGAGTGATGCTGGAGGATTTTTGCTTTGCTCCATAGCAATTAAGCTATAGACTTCTCCAGGGCTCTGTTTTACCCATGTGCTTTTAAACATCCAATTTAAAGTCCTGAAAGAAGTTAACAAGTGACATGTTGTTCACATGACCTGATGTGATATGACATGACACGACACAAGATGTGGCTGTTCTTCAGCATTATCTCTTCTTTCCACCCAATATGGCTGATGCGCTAAACCAGAACTTGTGTGCCTTAATGGATTTGACCAGGTCAATAAATGACACAGTCAAGACGAAACATAATAGTATTTGCGAATAAATAATCTGCTGTGTTAGATTATGGTTACCAGATCTCAAAATTTTTTAAAAAAGACATTTGTGTGTGGTTTGCATGACACTGAATAAGTTGCATATTGATTTTCATGCATTTTTCATCATTTGGCCCCCTACTACCTCATCCTGTCATTTTGATGGGGTTTTACTGTGACTTATTTTAATAACACATAGGTAGTCTTCTAATGATTATAACTGAGCTCAAAATTTCTGTTGCTAAGTGAGACAGTTGTTAAGTGAGTTTTGCCCCATTTTATGACATTTATTGCCACAGTTGCTAAACTGAATCACAGCAGTTGTTAAGTTAGTAACAGCGTTGTAAAAGTGAATCTGCCTTCCCCATTGACTGTTTGTCAGAAGGTCGCAAAAGATGATCACATGAGCCCAGGACACTGCAACCATCATAAATATGAGTCAGTTGCCATGCATCCCAATTTTGATCTGTGACCCTGGGGATGCTGCAGCAGTCATAAATGTGAAAAATAGTCATAAGTCATTTTTTAAGTGCCGTTGTAACTTCTAAAGTTTACTAAAAAACAGGTTGTTAAGTCAAGAACTGTCTGTAATCTTTTTTGGGGGGATCAAGTTGATTTTAAAATGGCCTTCCACTCGATGTTCAGGGATTTCCAAGTGTTGGAACCTGGAAGTCTGTATTTTTGCAGAGGCCTCTTGGTGATAGACTTTATTCAGTATAAAAATAAAATAATCTTCCAAGATTCACTAAAGAGATGATATAACCTAGGAGCTGTTGTTAAATTATGCTGAAATTCAGTGTTTTCTCATTTTTGTTTAATAAGCTCCATGGTTTTATTGTAATCCATATTTAAAAGAAAGGTGAAGCAGGTTTTTTATTATTGTTACATACTCTTCAGATTTAAAATTATTGCATATTAGGAGGACAAGAAGCCCAGTGTGAGATAATTGATTCTAACCCAGTAAGGTATATTTAATTGCAGGGCTCTTATTTCCATGCTGATCATCTTAGCATAAGCACAGAATTGGAAACACTTCCAGGTACACAGAACATGGCTCTCAAAAAGTATAATTCTTTCATAGAGTTGGAATTTAATCGCAGAATGCCATTGGATGCCATAAAGAAGCCAGGCTACCGAGTTTGCAACAAATAATGCAATGTAATGGCTGTAGAGATAAGATAACCCTAACCCTAACCTTAGCCTCCTAAAAAAAATCTTAAAATGATTGCCATATTTGTCTGTGCTGCTATAGTGGTAGAATTAATGTGTTCTGTTGGCTATCTAGAGGCTTAAAAAAACTACCTTATTATCTATCACTATCTACTGTGCAAATAGACCTTGACTTATGACCATAATGGAGTATGGAATTTCTGTTGTTAGTCATGATGGTCATAAACCACGATAGTCTAAAGGCCTTCTAAGGCTAGCATGAATCAAGGAAACAATTGCAGCATCATTCACATGTAAGAAACAGGAGAGGTGTTTGTCTGCTAATTTAGGATCATGTAGATATGAGTTTTCAAGTAGTAGATTAATGAATTAATACAGATAACAGAGATGTGGTACAAAAATGCATCATTGTTTCATTGAAATGAAGATGAAAAATGATTCAGGGACAAATGTCCTCTTAGCCTTAGAGCAGGGGTCCCCAGCTCTCCGTCCATGGACCAGCACTGGTCCACAGAATGCCATAAAAAAGCGAAGCCCATCTACAGCATGAAGACAGCATGAGAAACCACAACCCCCCTGATCCGGGGGAAAACCTCTCCACACGGAACTGGTCCCTGGTGCCCAAAAGGTTGGGGGCCACTGCTTTAGAGTTCAAACTTGCAACCTCACGTGATGTGTCACGTCGTATCGTGACTTTTTTTTCATTGCCAGCAATGGGGTAGGCACGGTTTCGGCATGACGCATCCGGCCCACGGGCTGACAGTTTGACACCCCTGCCTTTGAAATCAAATTGAAATCAAATTGAAATCAAAATACCTTTGGGAAGTGATTGCCCTAACTCCTGGCAAAAAAGAATTAAAGGCCATGGATTAAAATCATATTATTAAGGTCATATGAAATGAAATGTATTTCCATTGGTAGGAGACACCCTAGCTTGCACAGAACGTAACATGTCTGAGGTAAAATTAACTTTGATTGTTCAATTGTGTCTTAAGGGCCAATCTGTGCCTATATTGACCAATATTGTCCTTATGTCGGTAAAAAATATATATATCAGATTGCATGGTTACAACTAAGACTGATCATCCAGTATATTATCTTTCTGAAAAACATTATGTGAAATCCTCCACTTTACCAAAAACCATGTTGCGTGGAAGACGTTAATCGTTATGAGGCCATCTCTGTAGGCCACACAGAATATTGTGATTTGTAACATGAGAGGAGTAGATGGGAAAGATCGTGCATTTATGAATGAAATAGACCAAAAATAATTGTGAAAATATTGTGAAACTAAGTGACAGGGGAAGGAGATAAAAGAACTAAATCTGATCTTATGTAATGGAGTTGATAAATTCACGATGGGAAAAGAAGATGTTGATTTAACAGTGAATTGACCGGCTAAAATATGTGTCAGAAAGTAGGAACTGGTGTCATCTGATGGTGATGGGTATGTAACAAAACAGGAATTCAGGGAATGGCAATATTTGCATGTTATGCTCTTGTGAATAATGAGAATAAAAGAAGCAAGAGATCAATTTTAGGAAAACCAATTAAGAATTTTAGGAAACATTAGGAATCTTTTTTTGGAGGGGAGTGTATTTTGTTGAGATAGGCCAATGGAGGAGTGGGCCACAAAAAAGTGACTGGGCCATTCTGAGACCCAAGAATGTATAAGAAGGGTGACTAGAGAACATTTGCTTAAAAAAAAGCCTGTTGCCTTAAATAGATGATTCATGTGGTAATTTATTAATGTGTTTAGTTAGAAAAGATGTGATTGAAAAAGCATGATTGACTTTTTATGATGAAAATTTCAGAGAACTAGAAAAAGATATTCTTTTCTCTCATGCTTTCAATTTCCTTTTTTTTTAAAAAAACACCAATTTCTTGCTTCTTTATTATGCTTTGCCCAATATTGCTTGGCACACAGTGTACGCTTATAGATGTAATTAATTGGCATGCTTTTCGAGTTTATAATTCAACCATTTAAGAGGTGATAGTTAGAATATAAATGTTCACACTGAATTTTGGAATTTGAGTAACTGGCAGATAAAACATTCATTATAAAAATCAGGACACATGGTACTTTGTTCCTTTTATTTGCCTCTTTGTCATTGTTTTTTATCCTGTCAAAATAGTCCTAGCTTTAATTTTCTTCCTCTGTACATTTAACATAATGTAATGTATTTCTATATAAATACACTATTGTTAAAAAGGCATAGATGGGTTGGGAAATTTATGTAGGGATAATGGAAACAGAATTCTCTTTTCAACACATTGCAACTTTTGGATAATTTTATTGCAACCAGAGTATATTTGTTTTAAGATGAATACCACAGCTCAGAGAGGTTGCAGTAATTCTTTTTATTCAAATCACAAAATGTATAGAGCTTAAAATAATGGGTAATTTTATGCAAAAAGCAGCATAGGAGTGTGTTTCAATTTCTTTCAATTGTGCAATTTTGTATGATGGCCTGATCACCAAATAAAACAAAATTGCCCGAACCACACAAATTGGCAAATCTCATGAATTTTCAACATTATTGCCTTCAGATTTTTTGAGATCATGCCTACAAGCTTGGCCTTCATTCAGATATTCTGGTACTCTTATGCAAGATGTCATGAGATCTTAGAATTTGCACGAGATTTTTTTAAACAAGACTCATAAACTGTCTTGAACTTTGCAACTGCATAAATTACCACCATTATTGATTTCAATTTAATTTGGGAGATTATGGGTATCGAGGTCAGGTAATGAAAAAGCCTGTATTTGGTTAATTAGAATATTTCTAATCCATTGAAGATGAAAACGTCTTAAAATGTGTAACAAACGTTGCAAACAGTAGCAACATACGGAAATGATAAATTACTAATTACATCAGTCTAGATCAGACATGTCAAACTCGCGACATCACGTGACGTTGCGCGACATATCGGAGCTTTTCCCCCATTGCCGGGAATGGGGTGGGCGTGGTTTTCTCGTGACGCATCCGGCCCACGGGCTGGCAGTTTGACACCCCTGGTCTAGATGAAAACTAATCAGAGACCAAGCTGCTGTTGTAGGGACTGTTGTTTCAAAATATGATCAGGGCTTTAGGACAACCTGACTTGGGGGGAGAGCTATTACAGGGTTACCTTGATAAACATCAGTGACCACAGGGTGCAAAAGTAAACATAATACTTTGACTCAAGTTTCTGAGTCTCAATTGTTGGGAAGAAGCGATAAGAGAGGGCTCTCAGTCTTCATATCCTATCTGACTAAGATACCAGATGAAACAGATAACTCTCATCATCTAGAGAGATTTCATATTTGTAGGGTTGCATAGTTTCTGCAGAGATTCGTCTCAAAATGATGGGCCTTTTATTCTGTTGGGATCCTTAGCTGTTGAACATTTCAGCAAAAGCTTTAAGAATGGTTCTCAAAAGTAGCTTATGTTTTATTTTCTGCAATGGCAGTGGACATGGTACTTCTAACATTTGCTTTTAATCTTATTCTCCTATAGCTTCATAAAAAGGGCATCTTTTGTATCAAGTTCCAAACAAGCCATGCCTGTGTGTATGTAGCACCTGGACATATACAGGTATTGCATCTATTGCAATTCAGTTTGTCAGGTATACCATTTGGAAGCAATCTCTACTACAATGCAACTGTGAATATTATTTCTTGAATCGATCCATTTTTGGGCATCCCATCTCCTAAAATGCACAATTCTACGTATGGAAATTAATGTTTAAATAGCAGAAAAAGTAAGACAGTTATCATTTCACTGGCAATGACTTTGGTCCACTTGAGCAAGACACGCCACAAAGCATTTGATTGTTTAAGTTTTACTTCATGAAACTCATCAGTCCTTCTTTTCTGTAGGCAGATTTCTTTTTCCTCTGGATACATTTAGTTTAGGCAGAGGATGTAATTGGAAGCAGTGGGGCTAAAGAATAGGATTTGCTAATAAAATAGAGAGGATACAGGTGCTATTGAATTACAATTCCCTGCTGTCTCAATCAGCACTGCAGAGAGATATTGGTGTACTATACCAGGACATTAACAGATGGACATTAATTTAATTAACTTGACTTCATTTCCCAACAAAATCATATTTGAGGAACCTCTTTTGATACAATTATTTACCTGTTAAGAAATAGCAATAGCACTTAGCTCTAGACTTACCGGTATATATCACTCCACAGTGCTTTACAGCACACTGTCTGAGCGATTTGCCGATGTCAATATATTGCCCCCAACAATCTGGGTCCTCATTTTACGACCTCGGAAGGATGGAAGGCTGAGTCAACCTTCAGCACTGTCAGGATCAAACTCCAGGCTGTGGGAAGGCAGAGTTAGCCTGCGATATTGTATTCTAATCACTGCGCCGCCATGGCTCCTAAATCCTGTTCAGAAATTGTGGAGCACATTCTAAAGACTGTAATTTGTTCTTCCAGAGTACTGATCTAGATTTCCTGATCGCTGTCCGAAATGAAATGAATAGACTCTACAGAGCTTGTCCACACTGCCTTTTAGCAATGCATTGCAAAGAAATTTGAAAGTGGTAAAGAAGAGGTCTTTCCAAATAGCATGACTGCCCAACTGAAACGCTTACGTTTAGAAGCCAGTGATAAATTCCAAGGATCCTAAAAAGTACAGGAGGTTTGTGAACCACTAACGATAACAAGTTAAATCTTCCACTCTTCTTAATCTGGCCTTGGAGATTTCAAAGACCAATTGCATTGTGCGTGAGGAACCCACACACACACACACACACACACACACACACACACACACACACACAGAGAGAGAGAGAGAGAGAGAGAGAGATCCAAAATATTTCTTGCTGAATGAGTAAGGAGGCCAGGGTATCTGCAAAGTGTGATAAAAATGTCACAATAGCAATCAAAGCTATGCAGTATACATAAAAAAAGCATGTGAAACTTTGATCACACCATTGCAGTAGGCATCTTGACTTTTGTTACCAGTGTCCTGTGGATACCCCTGGAGAACTAGAATGCTAATGTTAAACATATGAAGTACTGATAAAAAAAAATACTGGAGTGCTTCGTTTTTACTTTTCAGCTTCAAATATTGTAGCAATAGATCCCATGTGGCTGCAAATGTTCAGGCTGGTGATAGCTATTCCTACATTAGGAGATAAGGCATAATGCTCACTAAGATGTATTTACCACCCAATATGTATTTCATTTTCTTGTTGCTATAAATATTCAAACTAACAGACAAAAAGATTATTTATAACGCTCCCCCAAGGCACTGTCCAATCACAATCAAAATGAAAAAGTACAAGCTAACAAGTTAAAATCAGACAAAAGTAATAAAATTGATACATTTACAATTACACCAAAAAGAGCATTTACTCCACGATAAATCCTAGCCCTATAAACCAGATACCCCTATCGTTTAACTTTGCTAAAAAAATTATAGCAAACCTATCCTAACCTTTTAATTTTCTTGCCA
Organism: Vipera berus; assembly: GCF_964194415.1. Taxonomy (NCBI): domain Eukaryota; kingdom Metazoa; phylum Chordata; class Lepidosauria; order Squamata; family Viperidae; genus Vipera; species Vipera berus. The sequence goes on from NC_138203.1 coordinate 85,349,080, forward strand.
TTCTCAGATTCTACTTGCAAATAAATCAACAGAGAGTATTCCTTATTAAACAAAGTAAATTTTCAAAATTCATCCTGTTAGTCTGTTTTGAGAATGAGAGCAGCAGATTGAATGCACAAGAATTTTTTGCTTTGGTTTTAACATTAGTGTCTTGACCAAATCAAAATGAGTCACTAATATGAGCTATATGGTAATAGTGGGAGTTATACATTGTTGATGTCTTACATTGTTTAGGCTAGCACTAAACGAATTACCCAGATTCTCTCTCTGTGTGTGTGGTGGGGTGTATTTACCCAGACTCTCTATCTCTGCTTTTATGACCCTGTAATCTAGAGGTGGTGAACCTATGGCATGCGTGCCACAGGCGGCACGCGGAGCCATCCCTGTGGGCACGCACGCCATCACCCAAGAGGGAGGCGGGGCCAGGCTGCCCTGCCCCCTCTCCATGTGCTCCTGCGCTCTTGCTCTTTTTCTCTCTGCACTGAGACTCAAGGAGCAGCTGCAAGAGATGGGCGGATCTGGGCTGGATGGTGGAGGCAGCTGCAGCACGAGTCCAGGTGTCCACGAGTCTGGAGTGATTTCGCACCACCACCACCCCCGGCTGATCATTTTACGATGCTCCAGCGGCCTGATCCAGGCATCGGAGGCCTGCAAAATGCTTCTGCTGCCCAGATCTAGGGCTGCAGAGCAATTTCGCTCTCCCCCCACGGCCGATTTTGCAGGCCTCCGACGCCCAGATTGGGTCGCTGGAGCATCGCCCACTCGGTGGCCACGCACCCGGCACCCAGCATTGCATAAGTGGGTTTTCGGTTGCAGTTTGGGCACTCGGTCTCAAAAAGGTTCACCACCACTGCTGTAATCCCTTGCTTTGGGGTGGGGGTTGGGGTGACTGAATGGAACTGAAGGTTTACTGAAACATTGTAATATTTGTTTTCCATACTCCCAATCAATGTTTATGGTCTTCTGTTCCAAGTTTTATTTATTTTCACTTTATCTCTGGTTCAATTTCTTTAAAAAATGTTATAAATTCATTCTTGCGCTATTCTCACACAGGATTCAGAAGAGAAACATTTATACAACTAGGGAAAGAGTCAGATCCGTTCCTCAGACTATAGCAGAAGCTTTCAAAGCTGATCAGCTGAGAATAAAGTGAGGTTTAACCTTGCTGTGTGTGAGGGCACAAGATTTTTCTAAGCTCACAAGGATGCTAGGTATCTTCCCGAGCAGCGACAATGGAAAACAGCAGGAGGAAAAGAGGAGGGCTAAAGAAATGCTTGCCATTGTGACAAAGGACCTTCATAAGTAAGGATGTTATAAGAAGTAATAGCAAGTTATTGTAGCAAGAGTAAGTTATAAGTAGTATGCACCAGGAGCAACAACAGTGTTAGTAGCTCTTCCTTCTCCTGTTCTTGTCTTCCTTCCATGACACTGGCAGTTAGGTTACTGGTGTCCACGGTCATGAACCAAAAGGATAGGAATTTAACTTGATTGGTCGTGCCACTGATTGGAATAATGCTAGCATAAGGACCCTTGAAGGGCTTGGCCAAATAGAGAAGATTATAGGATGTTCTCATTTGTAATAGTATTAAAAAGTGATATAGTGTGGTGTAGGCTAGACTCCAAGGTCTAGTCTTACCATAGGCACAAAGGGAGCTAGGTGACCTTGGCCCAATCCCTTTCTCTTTAGTTTTGGGAAGAAGGCAACTGCAAACTGCAGGGACTTGTCAAGATACTGTAGTCTGCAAGAATCAGACATGTCTGAACAGAGAAAGAAAAACGGTAACAGGGTCATTAATCTATAATCAGAATAACTGATTTGTAATGTCTCGTTTTGTTTTCAATTATTGTTAGCCACTTAAGAGTTATGTACAGGTAGTCCTTGGCTTTCGATCACAGATGCGCCCAAAATTTCTGTTGCTAAGTGAGACCTTTATTAAGTGAATTTTGTCCCATTTTACGACCTTCCTTGCCATAGTTGTTAAGTGAAACACTGTAGTTGTTGAGATAGTGACCCAGTTATTAAATGAATCTGGCTTCCCCTTTGACTTTGCATGTCAGAAGGAGGCAAAAAGTAATCACTTGACCTGGGACACTGCAGCCGTCATAAATATGAATCAGTTGCCAAGCGTCTGAATTTTGATCATGTGACCATGGGGATGTTGCAACGGTTATAAGTGTGAAACATGGTCATAACTAACTTTTTTCAGTGCTGTTGTAATTTTGAATGGTCATTAAATAAACTGTTGTAAGTCGACTGCTACCTACATTGACTTTGAGATGGGCAGCGAACGAATGAGTGTATGTTTGAATGAATGAACAAATATATGAATGGATGGATGGATGGATGGATGGATGGATGGATGGATGAATGAATGAATATATTCCTTCTTCCAACATTGTGGACTGAATTTGGGCTTTGGCATAGATTACATTTATTACATTACATTTTCCCAACATAATAAGAGGGTTTGTCCATTATTTGTCTACAACCTTTTACTCCTTGTGCCAGAAATCCTGTAAGAGATAGGGAAGACATAATACTAGGAACTTGGGGCACATAAACAAAAAAGCAAGAGTTATTTCTGCGTTGGCTCTCAGGTAATAAGAGAGACTCTTCTGAACAAAGCTTAATGGCTTGAAAGTTGGATGGCTGTTCAGAAGCAAAAAACTTGAAAGGGAACTCAGGCAGGGAAAAAAAACAAAAACCCAAAGGCTCAAAGGAGCAACCTCTGTAAAGAAGAGTGAACTTTTCAGGAGAAAATAATCTGAAGAAAAAATTGGCAGGAGGAGAGAAAAAACAATTCTGACACATGGTTTGCCTCCCACGCCTCAAGCTTTTCCAACAACACACTTGTTCTGTACCAGCCTGCTACCGGCCCTGCAGAAAAGGCAGGGACAACCCCTTTACAAACGACAAGAGGCTGGAATTAAGCCTGCCAAATTTATTAACATAAAACAGAGCAAAACAAGACACCAACCATGAAACAGGAGCTATGAAACAGGAACTATTCAAGCGGTTGCCTTCAGCAAACCAGCCCTCCCACGCATTCCCCTTTTATACAGTTCAGGGCGTGGCTTCTCTCTGCCTCCTTCCGAGGTGCCCCATTGCCTTCCTCTGTTTACTCCTGATTGACTGCCTCCTGCGTTGGGCGTCCTTGAACAGGGCCAGCTGTGGGTCATCTTCATCCACACTGTCAGGCTCACACAGCTGGGTCTCTGTCGTGACCAGGTGGGAGGGGCCTGGCTGAGGGCTCTCATCAGCAAGCTCTCCAACCCCCTCAGCAAGCTCTTCAACACCCCCCTCCTCCTCTGAGTCGTCCGACCCAACTGCCGAACCCACAGGCTGACCCTGAATCACAACAACACTCTTGTGTCCAACCGCAACGCTCACCTTGCTCCTCTTACACTTTGTATTAGTAATAGTCACTGCGTCACTGCTCATTCTGAATTAAGAACAATCAGGCAGGGACTCTATGGTTGTCAAAGTGATGATTTATCTACACATGTGGCTTATAAGTGCAAACAAATAGTAATTGTTAGAAGGAATTATGCCTTGCTGTAGGCACTTGAATGAGCTGCAAGCATACAATGCAACTGGGATAAACTAAAAAAAAAAGAAAAGCCTGATTATGGTCTTAGTAATCATGTGAAGTGGATCTACAAGGATAAAAATGTTAATCATTATGACAACTTTCGGTCAGCATTTGGAAAATAACATAGCAAGAAATAATATTATTAATAAAGGAGAGGATTGTACACCTACTCCGTTTATTTTTGCAGAACATAATGAACATGACCTTGGTTGCAAATATGTTTTTCTGTCCTAGGGAAATGAATTGTTTAGAGGCAGGAAACCAAAACTGAGGTTAAAAAAAAAGTAATGGGAACAAATGAATGATGAATAATTGTAAAACTGAGAAAATCTATATAGATTTTACTGCATGATTGCACCACGGGGTGGAATAAAACTTCTATTTGCAATTCTTTTTAAAGAATTCTTTGTAAAATAATTCCCAACACCAAATTTACCTTTTGCACAGCTGCCACATACTAGGGCAATCCCACTACTAAGCTATTTGACAAAATCTCAAATCTATTTCCTGTTCAGTCACCATCAGTTCAGATCCACTGATATATCACAGCACACACATATTTAATAGAACAGAGATTTACCTCTTGAGAACACCCACAACTTCTGAAGGCAAGCCATTGCCTTGGTTAATTGTTCTGTTTAAATTTCTCCTTAGTTCTAGATTGCTTCTCCTCCTTGGTTAGACCTAGTCCTACCTTCAGGTGTTTTGGAGAAGAGGTGGACCCCTTCTTCTTTTTAGCAGTCCCTTAGATATAGGAATACTGCTATCATGTCATTCCTGATCCTTCTTTTCATCAGAGTAGCCATACCCAATTCCTGCAATTGGAGGGAGGGTAATATGGGAATCATGGTAGATAATTAAGTTTCAAGTTAGCATTTCCATTTGGGCAGGATGCCTGAATATATATATGGTAACATGGCAGAAAGATTGGTTCCAGGAGATACAAAGTTAACAGCTGCATTAGAAAATATGACCCCTGTGATAGCTAGAGGTTTTTCATAATTTTTCCAAACCATCCAGCTTTTCCAGGCAGAAAAAGGTACAACAAAGCAATATATTATAATAATTAATTATTATTATTATTATTATTATTATTATTATTATTATTATTATTATTATTATTATTATTATTATTATTATTTTATTTATATACCGCCCTTCTCCCGAAGGACTCAGGGCGGTGAACAGGGCAGATATATAAAAAATACAAAAATACAAAAGTTAAAAGAAAATTAAACATATGCCCGACTAAAAACAGTAAATACATAATATATAATATATTCTTAATAACTCCCATATATGGCTCTGCTTTGTTATTCTATTTGGCAATTCCAAGATTCATATTCTGAAAATGGAATTTTATCACTTGCAGCAAGGTCATTCCACTAAACATGGGACAAGGCTAGTAGTATGGGCACTTAAGGTTTGTGAAATCCTGTGACACTGCAGAATATAATATGTTCTATATTTGTCGATCCTAAAGGAAATCAACCCTGACTGTTCTCTGGACGAACAGATAACTGAAATTGAAGCCCAAATACTTTGGCCATCTAATGAGAAGAGAGGATTCATTGGAAAAGCCTTTGAAGTTGGGAAAGACTGAAGGCAAAAGGAGAAGGAGATGGCAGAGGATGAGATGGTTAGATAGTCTCATTGATGCAATGAACATGAATTTGGGCAAACTCTTGGAGACAGGAGCGGACGGGGGGGCCTGGCATGCTATAGTCCGTCAGACACAACTTAATGACTGAGTAAGAACAACAAATACTTGTCAAATACTCATAAGCTGGCAAAATGGCGAAATAAAATGAATAAGATTGTAATTTGTATGATTAAAAACAAACTGGCCAAAACCTCAGCTTTAGAATAGAGCAGAAAAACGAAGTTATGAATATTACATGGATAAGAAATGAACTGATTTGAACTACTGGTATTGTCCATTCTTGACTATTTGTCCTAGCAGAACAAGGAGCGCGTATACTTGCTGTCCAAATAGACATGATTTTGAAATTTAATCACCGAGGTTTTATGCAATGCTTATGATTTTTGCCTGATCTTGCATGTGTAAACTAAATCTTTTGCAAAATGAGTGGAGGAAAGATAGAATGCAAAGCAGCAGAAAAAAACAATATTGAAACAAATTGGAAAGCTGAACTAGAATTCTAAAGTACCATTCCTTTAATCGTGCTGCGAGTTCCTACTCTTTCATAACGAGGTAGGGAAAAATAAAGATGCCAATAAAATAAATCAACTGAAACAGTTTTTATTGGGTAAGGTCATCTGCATCTTAAAGAGGGGGGAAAAAGATAATAAAATGTATTAGTTACAATTCCTTCATGCTGTGAAACAAAATGAAATAATTATGAGGTTACATAAACTGAAACGTTTGCTGAGTGGATGATTATAAACCATGTAAGCTTTAGAGGAGAAATTTGAAGACTCGGAGGAAGCCATGTGAAATCATTAGACGAGAGGTCACACCATACATCAATCTAGGAAAAGGATGTGGAATAAGAAACAGAGTCTCAAAAAAAAAAAGTCCAGTGTTTACTGTATGTATTTTGATTCAGTAAAACATTACATTATCTCACTTGGCTCCTGTGTTTCCTTCCATTAGCTTCTGCTCTTCCTAATTCATAAAATTCTTGCAATCAAGTAGAGTAAAAGGCTGGATGGATAGAGGAGTGGGACACATTGGCTAATTTCTTCTTCGTGTTGCAAAAGGTTTCCCCGTTTTTCAGAACAGCATTTGCTGGAGAGCAAGGGTTTAAAAAACAGTGGGAGGATGTATCTTCCAGACCATCCCATGAGTAAAATACTGAAGTTTTATTCCACCCTCCACTACAGAAGACCTGACCCCAATCATCACAGAGTCCCGTAGAAAGGATCAGCCTTAGACGCGGGAGAATGCATTACACAAAGCACATTCATTAAAAAGCATACTAAAAAGCGCTTTTTCAGTAGACAAAGGAGGATGTTTGGTTTCTCAGGTCATTTGCCTAAAAATAGAGGAATGATTTCAGGAGCCCTGAAGTTTCTATCTGTCCCCCAAAGGAACATTTTTTTCTTTACAGCAATAGGTCTCAACCTATGGTGCGTGGACTCCTAGGAGGCCATGATGTGTCACAGGAGCTCCACAAAGGCCTGAAGAAATGTTACGATTTAAATCTTGAGTTAAGTTTTGGGGGTCCGTGGCCATGGTCCGTGTCCACAAAAGGTATTTAAAAGGGGTTCACGGTGAAGAAAATCTGTGAGAACCACCGCTCTCCAGCGTTTCTAAAGTTCTGCAGCAGCATTGTATAGGAGCAATATTTCTGCAGAAGATGACACAGGGCAAAAAGACTTCAACTTTCTCCTCTCCAATGCTACAATCCTTACCACAACCAAGGCCCACACAGCTGCTTTTTTCAAAGGAAATGAAGAATGTGAAACAGGACTTTAAAAAAATCCAAGTTTAATAGACTGTGCAGTTTGATCCTCAGGTGGATTGTTTTCAAACATGATCCTCTTTTCGTTGGCCAGAAGGTCGACTGATGAGACTATGAGACCTTTGATTTCTTGGTTAATCTTAGGAGTTTCGATATAATTTGGAGACTGGGTGGGCGTTTTAGCCCCCCCTTTTTTAAAAAAAAATAAAAAATCAGTGACTATGTTAGTTTGGATCTACTCTGGAGATTTTGAATTTTTCCTAATTAGCTCTTGATTTAAAGGGCACCCAGTTATGAGATACAATCCTTCTTATTCTGCAATGTTCTGCAAGCATCTATTTGATTGCCAGGCTCAGAGAATATCCTGCACAAGTATGTAAAGGGTAGGGTTGATATTGGAGGGCTGTGAAACACATTTTGTCGCTTGCCGTAACACTTATGAGACCTCTTGGTGAAATGTACTGCTTGCTGCTCTGCCATTGAAAGGGGTTCCTTTGACATATGATTTTACCTTTTATTGCAGTCTATAAATTAAATCATCTGTCTGTTGGAAAGGCAGGTTCCCTTTTAAGATAATTTCTGTTCCTGTAAGGAAAGTTCTCTCTCTTTTTTTCCCTAAAAATTCTTGCCCTGTTCACCGCCCTGAGTCCTTCGGGAGAAGGGCGGTATAGAAATATTATTAAATTAAATTAAATTAAATTAAATGTTACATAACAAAGACACCCAAGTCTAGAAACCATAATGGCTCTCTGGGGCTGAGAGACCAAAGCAACTTCTGTTGTACACCGTTCATGGCTGTCTTTCAGCCTTCAGGTTTTAAGGAGAATCAGAGCAAAGGATCGTCAATCTGATTTCCCCCCAATTTGCTAAAGTTAATGCAGTGCTTTGATCTCTTCTTAAGAAATGGAGGCCAGCAAGGTTGCTGAGCACGCTACTTTCACCTTTACTAACTGCCAGTAAAAACAACATGAGGTAGATTGCAAAAGCAACTATCTAGGTCTATGTGCTTGCATGGCAGGACATTGAAATTATTATTTTCCCGCTATTTTGTTTTATATTTTCTATTCTTAAAATCGCCCATGCAGCACATTCTGCAAGAGACATAGTTTACGTATCACCAAAGGTAAACTACTGTATGTAGGGCTTGCGGGCATCAATCTGTTCAATAATGTCTCAACTGGCACCAATCTCACAACCTCATCTAATCATATTATTTTAATTTTAAAACAATTAAATAAGAATTAGGAACAGCATCTCTGAGTTGCAAAAATCTAGGTGACTATGAGGTAGCAATAAAAGGATATAAAATACTGCATTCTTGTGATCATCTAGCGTCTTCTAACCTACATATCGCGGCTCTTACCTTTGGCGTTCTCAGAAATTAAGATGGTAAATACTGGCAAAGTTTTTTCTTGGAAATGTGCTAACCTGGCCAGAAAAAAGATCAGTGTAATCAGGGAAGCCAAATAGGCAGAGAATTCCTCCCTGGTGGCCATTTTGGGCAGCACCCATGCTCATAATTCTGGGATTAAGAGTCGCTGACTTTGTAATAATGCCGCTTGGGGGGTGTATGAAAGCCCTAATAAGCAGGCATATACATAGAATGAAGGCTACTGCTAAGCTTGTAAGCCGCCCTGAGTCTTCGGAGAAGGGCGGGATATAAATGGAATTTAAAAAAAAATACCAATGGCCATTAGATGGCAGTCAAGAGTTAGAATTTTATACATCACTTTTCTGCCACCTGGTAGACATTTGGATTGCTGTAACTCAAATCTATTAGCTCAGGTCTGTGTCCTTGAACTGAAAAAAAAGATTAGACTGTTTGCCCGTTATAGAAGTTATCCGTTAAAAGGAAGATACCTTGATATTCAGTGAGACTGTTTTCTAAATTTAGTGATATTAAATAAAGAAGGGAATTCTTTGCCTGAGCCAAGAAAAGGAATGCTGTGGCCCTTGTAGGAATCAGCAAGTATTTGTATCAGAGGGTGACGTGTGCTGGACTTGAGAAACCAGACTTCTTATGGTGACAGAAGATGCATACGTGACCACTTCCAATAGCTGTGCTTTTACTAATTATTACTAATTAAAAGAACAAGCAACTCCCTTCTGCACAATGCTGATTAATTCATTGAATGAATACAGGGAGTCCTTGATTTAAAACCGTTCACTGAGTGACTGTTTCAAGTTACAGTGGTACTGAGAAAAAAAACACGTGACTTATGACCAGTGGTGGGATTCAGCCAGTTCTCATCACTTTGGCAGAACCGGTAGCTAATTTTTTTGTTGCCCAGGCCCTGAATGGACTTCCGGAAGCGGCATCCACACAGAGAACCGGTTGCTCACATATCTGAATCCTACCACTGCTTATGACCATTTTTTACACTGACAACTGTTGCAGCATCCCCAGGGTCACGTGATCACAATTTAAATGCTCGACGATTGATTCATATTTATGGTGGTTGCAGTCTTCCAGGGGCGGGGTCAGGTGATCACCTTTTGTTCCCAACTAAACAAGGACAAGAATCCCGAGCGCCGTGTAACAGAGTGAGCGCCTGTTACTCGTCCCAGCTTCTGCCAACCTAGCAGTTCGAAAGCACGTAAAAATGCAAGTAGAAAAATAGGGACCACTACAGTGGGAAGGTAACAGCGTTCCGTGCGCCTTTGGCGTCTAGTCATGCCGGCCACATGACCACGGAGACGTCCTCGGACAAGCGCTGGCTTTTCGGCTTTGAAACGGAGATGAGCACCGGCCCCTAGAGTCGGAAACGACTAGCACGCATGTGTGGGGGAACCTTTACCTTTACCTAAACAAGGACAGTGATTCCCTGTGGCAAGGAAATTTGTAAAAAGGGGCAAAACTCAATAAATGTCTCGCCTAGCAACAGAAATTCGGGGCTCCCTTCTAGTTGTTAAAGCAAAGACTACGTGTAGGTGCATCTCGAACCTATAAAGTATAGCTGTTCAAATCTTTCATAACAGATGCTGCGGAGGACATGCGAGCAAAGTGAGTGACATCTATGATATCTTTTGAGATTTTTATTACCAGCTAAGAATAAGAGGGTGACAGTGACAGTCAATCACATCTGTGCAGTTTTCTCTGCTCATATATTTCCCACTCCCCATTCAACCGTGTCTGATTCTCAGAGGCTACTTGGACAAATTCCTGGAGCTTTCTTGGCAAGGTTTTCAGAAGTGGTTTGCCCTTACCTGCTTCTTATGGCTGAGACAGAGTGGCCCAAAGTCACTCGGCTGGCTTCCTGTCTAAGATGGGACTAGAATTCCCAGCCTCCTGGTTTGTGGCCTAATGCCTTCACCACTACATCAAACTGGCTCTCTCATGAATATTAGAGGGAGCCCTGTTTTATTGCCAGGATCCGTGAGTTTTTAGGATTTCTGGGAGATGGAAGTGACACATATCTAGAGTGCTGTTATTAGAAGATACCAGGTGAATCTGACTGAAAATGGGTGAGAGCCTTTGGATTAAAGAAAATCTTCACAAAATGATTAGATCCAGGGCTTTTTTTGTCATAGAATGCTCAGAATGGAGTTCCGGCACCTTTTTTGGATGGAACCTTGTAGGGTAGGCAAGGCGGGTTGTATGACATGTGTGAGTTCCGGCACCTTTTTCTTTTACAAAAAAAGCACTGATTAGATCAATCTAGTATGTCAAAAAGAGAGGGACAAAAATCTCTTTCACTATGATGCTACTTTTTATTTTATTTGCAGGAAGTGTTCCTTTTTCCATGACACACAAAAACTTTCTTCATTCTGAAGTGAAGTAAGACCTCAGGACTCATTTTTTTCTGACTGTGAGTCCTCTCTTCTCAGGACTTTTAGCCTGCTTACTCGGTAGCCTCAACTACTGAAAATTACCGCTCCAGTTGAGAAGCTACAGGTGAGCGCTAAATACTTGATGGTTTTTGCAAGCAAAATAATGTGGATTATTTTTGGGGGGAGGGGGCTACTGGCCATGGAAAAACTCAAACCGGACACTGTCTTTGAAGTCAGGATTTGATTCTCTATTCCAGCTAAATTATTGTGTGGAATGGAGTGATTTTATTGCAATGCAACATACTATGTTTCATTACTACCAAAACGTTCAGACTGTGCAGTATTCCCCAGGAACACGATTTGTATTCTGTAGATTTGGACAGTAAATTACTAGCAGTAAATTACTGAAGCATCCTGTGGTGTCCTAGTTACTGCTTCAATCAAATATAATATGATGAGTGGAGATACAGGCTAGGTCTGTGCAAGCATAAAAAAGAAGAAGCTATGGAACAATTATTTCTCTGCGAAAGGAATAGATTACTTTTATTTATTAAATTACTTCTCCATGAATATCTGACCTGATCTTGTCTCCACTTTCCAATTTTATGTTACTGTTATTGATGTCATCTTGCCATTTTGTTAATCTTCCTCCTATTTTTTTTGTTCTTACTTCATGTAGGGCTAGGGCCTGGAGTGAAAAATCCCAAAGTAACTGCAAGAACCAATTCAAGAAAATTAATTCCAGGCAACCCAGCTGAAAAAAAGGCAGTCCAAATGTAATATCTTAAAGCACATCACATACAGTAGGAGATTGGGTCAATGTACTCTTTCATTTTCAATGAGTTAGATTTAATACTCTTTCTTGGTGGAGCAGAATAACATTTATATAAAAGGGCAGAGTTAAGTGAGGTTGAGAACGTATAGTCTTCCAGATTTTCTGAAGTACAATTTCCAACAGCAAAAAGTCATCATGGGCAATGGTGAGTGACTCTAGGAGCTGTTGTATAGCAGCTGCCATGTGGCTGAAAACATGCCTGCATTCACAAAGGATGGGAATTCTTTACAATGGACACTTAAGGATACGGTAACTTATAGCCCTGTTTCTGCCTTTCTTTTCATCACATGATAAAATACATTTCATGACATCCATATGAATGTCAGGAATGGAGTTGCAACATTCCTGGTTGGGTCATGGAAAGAATCCAAATAAAAGATAAACCTTTACAACTGGGAGCTACAATTCTAATCTTAAGGCCTCTTAGGTTTCCAAGATGTATACTGGAAACATGGTGACTTGTTTCTTTCTGCCCTTTGGGGAAAAAAAAGGTGGATATGAGCTTTTATTTTTTTTAATGAAATAAGCATGCCTTCTTGCATTAGTTTAACATATTCTTCAACTAAAAATGGTCAGGAATGATATTGTACATATACAGTGGGTACCTTGGCACTCAACTGGTTTGAAACTCATCAAATTTGTGACTCGATGCATTTTGATGTGAAAATTATGTCCTGGTACTCATTGGTTGTTTGGTACTCAACACACAAGCTAGAATGTATTGGTGTGGGCTGCCTTGTGACTCACTACATTATTCCTTTTCGGAAAAATTTGTTCAGTACTCATTGGTTTTGGTACTCGTCGCACTTCCCGGAACCTATTAATGATGAGTACTGAGGTATTGTACTAAAAAAGCAAGCGAGGTTCCTCTCCCTCTGATGCAGCTGCTGGACTGTCATTTGGCATGAAGAACAGTGTAGCAGTGTAGAACAGAGGTCCCCAACCTTTTGGATACCAGGGACCGGTTCCGTGGAGAGAGGTTTTTCCATGGGCTGGAGGATGCATGGTTTTGTGTGCTGCCTGCATCTTGTGGATGGGGCTTTGCTTGTTTATGCGACCCGGTTGCTGGCATGTCACAGCCCAGTACTGGTCCATGGACTGGGGTTGGAGACTCCTGGTGTAGAATGCATGAGACAAAAACCAGAATGCCACCTTTAAAGTAAAGGTTCCTAACAGGTGGCCACAGACAATTTAGGGGTCTGTGGGTATATTTCAGAGTTTCTATGAACTTCGATGGGGGAAAAAAGTACTGTATTTTCTGGCGTATAAGACTACTTTTTAACCCATGAAAATCTTCTCAAAAGTCAGGGGTCGTCTTATACGCCGGGTGCTGAAAATTTAGGGACAGGGCTGGCTGGAAAACCTGGAGCGGATCTCCCATTTAGTCTGCGCAGGGAAAGCGGGACCAATTGGAGAAGAAGCTGCAGTCTGTGATTTTTTACAGGGTTTATAGGGTTTCCTGCCTTAGCAGGGGGTTGGACTAGATGACCTCCAAGGTCCCCTCCAACTACTTCTTCTTCTTCTTCTTCTTCTTCTTCTTCTTCTTCTTCTTCTTCTTCTTATTATTATTATTATTATTATTATTATTATTATTATTATTATTATTATATCCACTTGCACTGTTTTATGTTTACATGTTTGATGACAAACAGCCTTATGTTTATAAGTGACAGTTTTCCTACTAAGCACCTGCATGTCATAAGCATTTGAATTAAAATTACCATATTAAAATCAAATCTGATGTTTTTTTAAAATTTTTATTTAGTGTGCGTTGGAAGAGGGGTAGTCTTATACGGCGAGTATAGCCCAAACCCTATAATTTAACAGGAAATGTAGGGGGTCGTCTTATACGCCCAGTCGTCTTATACGCCGGAAAATACGGTACTATTATTTTCTCTACAGCCTTAGTAAGGCCACACCTGGAATACTGCATCCAGTTTTGGTCACCATATTACAAAAAAGATGTTGAGATTTTGGAAAAAAAAAGTGCAAAGAAGATCAACTAAGATGATTAGGGCCTGAAGACAAAAACATATGAAGAATGGCTGCAGGATTTAGGTATGGCCAGTTTAGAGAAAAGAAGGATTAGGTGGGACATGATAGCAATATTCCAGTATTAAAGAGGCAGCCACAAAGAAGAGGGGATCAATTTATTTTCCAAGACACCAGAGGGCAGGACAAGAAACAATGGATGGAAACTAATCAAGAAGAGAAGCAACCTGCAATTAAGGAGAAACTTTCTAACAGGACAATTAACCAATTGAACAGCTTGCCTTCAGAAGTTGTGGGTGCTTCATCACTGGAGATTTTTAAGAAGAACTGTCTGAAATGGTATAGGGTCTCCTACTTGAGCAGGGGGTTGGACTAGAAGACTTCCAAGACCCCTTCCAGCTTTATTCTGATGGATTGAACAAGAGGGGAACCTAATTTGTAAATATTGGCTTTGTCATGTTTTGATTAAGCATCAGTCTTGAGAAAAACTGTGCTTTAGCAGCTCACATTCTATCAAGGTGAAAAGTTAAAATAAATGACTAAATAAAAAGGCTCTCAACGGAGTTAAGGTCATTTTTAAGAACCTAATTCTAAGAAGCAATCAACAGCTGGAAGGCCCCCTCTGTGTGTGAGTGTATGTGTGTGTGTTTTTTTTAAAAAAAATCAAGTCTTGTTTGGAGAATTTAGCTCAAGAATTCTACATCAAATGTCAAAGGTTCCACTGCCCACAGGAGCTGTTTCAGCCAAGATTGTCCCACTGATTTTGGAGAGCAAAGAGCTCTTTATCTAAGTCTTTCCATAGCTTTCATGATCAGCCAGAGTGGAAAAAAATACTGGGCAAAGGACCAAGCAGTAGAAGAAGGTGACAGAGTGAATAAAACAGAGGGAAGGAGGGAAAAGCCATCTCTCTCTCCACCCCTTTCACTGTTCCTAGCTTACACTACATGCCCTCTTTCATTTGAGACCGCTCAGCCTGGACACCCCGTAGAGCATAAATCAGGTGTACTAGCTTTATCAGCAGTGCCGTAGGAGCAAAAGAAAATCCTTAAAAGAAGATTGCATGGCGCTACATATTATTCACATGTCAGTTACTACAGATGAACCTTCAGAAAGCAAAAAGGTGGTCAATAGGAGCCAATATCCCATTTTCTTGACAGATATTAGCTGGTTGACTGGCCAGCTCCCCTACTGATCAAAATATCACAACTCTCTAGTGGAAAGATTTGTAATTTCCTACAGTACAAATTCCAATTTTAGGTTAGAGAAGATATAGAAAACCTGACTGAACTGAATTTCCCTATGTGTGTATGTCCCTCTGAGAGAGAGAGAGGGAGGGAGGGAGGGAGGGAGGGAGGGAGGGAGAGAGAGAGAGAGAGAGAGAGAGAGAGAGAGAGAGAGAGAGAGAGAGAATCAAAAGCGGAAAAATATTTTTACACTACTTGGTTACAAGTATATCTTACATATATTCCAATACACTATAAATAGGGCTGTCTTTGAAAAGAACCTGGGAAGTGCAGTTGGTACAGAATGCAGCTGCCCCATTTGGGTGGCAGGCTTCACAGTCATTTGACTCTAGTTTTGAAATTATTTATTTATTTATTTATTTATTTATTTATTTATTTATTTATTTATTTATTTATTTTAATCCCATTTATATCCCGCCCTTCTCCGAAGACTCAGGGCGGCTTACAATTTAAGCACAAACCTATGTGCTTAGCAATAGCCTTCATTCTATGTATATGCCTGCTTATTGGGGCTTTTGGGGCCCCCCAAGCGGCATTATTACAAAGTCAGCTTATTGCCCCCAACAATCTGGGTCCTCATTTTACATACCTCGGAAGGATGGAAGGCTGAGTCAACCTTGAGCCTGGTGGGATGCGAACCTGCACTAATTGCAGGCAGCTGGTGTTACTTAAGGAGGCATTAGCCCAGCTGGTGTTACTTAAGGAGGCATTAGCCCAGCTGGTGTTACTTAAGGAGGCATTAGCCCACTGCAACAGATTTCTGAGTGCTGCTTTTAACCTACCATATGACTTGGTTCCAAGGTATCCTATGGACTATTTCTCCTAAACTGAATCAGCCCATCCAGTGTTTAGGCCTCTTCTCCTCGTGAGACCTTTGGGGGAGAAACCGAGACAAAATGCTCCGGTTCTTTGCAATACAGGTAGTGCTCACTTAGTGATCGTTCCATTGCTTAGTGACCGATGCAGTCGCTAAGCAAACCATCCCATGACTGTGACAGACTTATGGCTTCACTTCCTATTTAGCTGTTAAATCAAACATCACGTGACCATGACCTGCAATTTTACTGTCTACCTCTCAGTTGACTTTGCTTGTTGGAAGCTGGCTATCAAGTGCACAAATCTCAATCCAGTGACCCAGGGATACAGCAAGGGTCATAAACATCCCTCAGTGGCAAAACACCTGAATTTCAGTCATGTGACCATAAGGATGTTGCTACAGTCATGAATACAAAGATCTATCGTAAAGTTACTTTTCCAGTAACTTTACCTAACCAAAGTAAACTTCTGTAACTTCAAATTAGTTGCTAAAAAGGGAAGCCATTAAATCAAGCCAATCTATACTCCTACCAACATTCTTTCCCCCCAAATATCTGGAAGGCTGCTTATCATTGTTACGCAAGTTAACAAATCTATTTCCTAAAGATTTTGAGGTTGAATAGGGTGCTCACACCATTGTTGGAAAAAGTATGATGCAGATGTTCTTTAACTATCTGATTTCTTATTGGCTTCTTAAGATTTTACGCTACTATGGTTTTATTTTTTTAAATGGTTGTAAACTGCTGAAAGTTGTTTCAAAGTTGGTAGTGCACCAATCATATACAGTAATACAAAAAATGCATGCGTGCACAGTTACTCTAAAGGTGCAGCAGACAAAACAAGGAAAATTAAGCAGCATTAGGTCCATGGAAGGTCCAGATAAGGTGCCCTGTAGAACAGGGGTCCCCAACCCCCGGTACGTGGATCAGTACCGGGCCAAGGCATGCCAGTAACCAGGCTGCACAAAGAAGCAAAGTCCCATCCATGGGATGTAGGAAGCACACAAGACCACGCTCCCTCCGGTCCGCAGAAAAACCTCTCTCAACGTTACCGGTCCTTGGTACCCAAAAGGTTGGGGACCGCTGCTCTAGAAGATACATGATAGAGTAGAACTACTAAGCCAATATCCAAGACAAGAACTCACGGCCAGGGTGGGTAGAACCAGGAGGACTCTGAAAGCAGGTCTGATATTCATCCATCCTTTCATCCTGTGAGCTCAACTATGCTACTGTAGTAGATTGTCTACGGAAATGATATACAAGTAGTCCTCAACTTACAACAGTTCATTTAATGACCGTTCCAAGTTACAGTGGCACTGGAAAAAGTGACTTATGACCATTTTTCACAGTTACGACCTTTGCAGCATCCCCATGATCCTACGATCAAAATTCAGATGCTTGGCAACTGGTTCATACTTACGACCTTTGCTGTATCCCTTGGTCATGTGATCACTTTTCGCAACCTTCTGAGAAACGAAGTCAATGGGGAAGCCAGATTCACTCAACATCCAGGCTACTAACTGCAGTGATTCACTTAACAACTGTGACAAGAAAGGTCGTAAAATGGGGCAAAACTCACTTAACAAATGTCTCACTTAACAACAGAAGTTTTGGGCTCAATTGTGGTGGCAAGTCGAGGACCGCCTGTACCGTTTATTATTCCATTTACGCCAATATGCACATGAAACTTGAGGGAAAATATACTTTTCCCTTATCCTTCACTCCCCCAATTCCAGTTTTCTGTATTACCCACACACGAAATGGACCAGCTATAAATATTCTGGATTTGATTCGTTAGGGCACAGTTAAATTCCTCAAATTAAATGACCTAAGAAGAGAGTGTTCCCATTCTACCAAACCTAAAAACAAGAACATTACAGAAAAGGACCAAGACTGATAGGAAGAGATTTTCTGGTCTATGGTTAATTTGGAGCACGGGTGTCAAAACTTGCCATGTCATGTGATGTGTCATGACGTATCACGACTTCTTTTGCATTGCCGGAGCTGGGGTGGGCGCAGCCTCAGCATGATGCACCCCTGATTTAGAGGATAGACATTATGTTCTTCTTGTTGTTTCAACACTATTGGTTCCATTACAGACTCCTTTCTCTTCCCTTTCTTATGTTCCTCTGTGTGCTCATAGGTATATCCTCAATCCGGTAATCTCTGATCCTGCCTTTCAGCTGAAGTGCTTCTTCCCCTTAAATTCAGGTTTAATTCAAGCAGGAACAGAAGGGACTTCTCATAATCTTACTCTAGTCTGCCAAGTATGGCTTAATTATACCAGGGGTTCTTAACTTTTTCTGGCTGCGACCCAAGATACAGCTTCACGACCCCTAATTTTCTTTTGAATTAATGATATTTCCCCCATCTATTATTTACCTGTTGTCTTCAAAAAATTGGGAATATTCTTACTAAGCTATAACTCTTAGGAGGTTAGATACTTGCCCAATATTGTAATTACATATGAATAAAATATAATGAAATATGTGGATCATGTCTGATGCATCTTTTTCACACACAGACCTTCACAATCACACTTCTAATCAGCTATAACAACCGACTGACTACAAAGGGAAGCACATCTGTTCATGGGGCATTTTCTAGGCAATGCCACTATGAGAGAGCAGGAAGGGAAAGAGGATTTGAAAAACGGAAGCAGGTGGGAGGAGGGATAAGCTATTCACCCCTAGTTTTCAGATAGCTAACTGTCTAAAAACTTCAAATTAAGAACCACTGGACTAAATCTACTAGATGAGAACTGAAAAGATCTGGATGACCACTAAGTGGCAACATGATATTGCATTTTCTATAGCTCTTTGCTGCCATCTAATGCAGGGGTCTTCAAACATGGTCCTTTTATGACTTGTGGACTTCAACTCCCAGAATTCCTCAGCCAGCGTGCCTAGCTAAGGAATTCTGTGAGTTGAAGTCCACCAGTCATAAAAGGGCCAGGTTTGAAGACTCCTGATCCAATGTTTGCCTTGGCTAGATCTTGGCCTAGGGCTAGGCTTTACTTGATCTCTCTTTTAAAGTTTTATTACAAACCAAATGGCATATATCCATATGACATTTTGAGTTTCATATACAAGTCGTCCTTGTTTCATATTCATTCATTTGGGACCATTTGAAGGTACAACAGCATTGAATAAGGGGCAGTTACAACAGGTCTCCATAGCTGCAGTCATCATTGTTATTATTTATTTAGCATAAGATGATGTTACATTAGCCAGAAGACTACAATGTTACTGTAATACAAAGTGGTTATTTTGCTGCTGCTGATTGCTAGTTGTTCATGCTCGTTGTTGTGATTCAGGGTCAGCCTGTGGGTTCGGCAGTTGGGTCGGATGACTCAGAGGAGGAGGGGGGTGTTGAAGACCTTGCTGAGGGGGTTGAAGATCTTGCTGACGAGAGCCCTCAGCCAGGCCCCTCCCACTTGGTCACCACGGAGACCCAGCTGTGTGAGCCTGACAGTGTGGATGAAGATGACCCACAGCTGGCCCTGTTCAAGGACGCCCGACGCAGGAGGCAGTCAATTAGGAGTAAACAGAGGAAGGCAATGGGGCTCCTCGGAAGGAGGCAGAGAGAAGCCACGCCCTGAACTCTATATAAGGGAATGTGTGGGAGGGCTGGTTTGCTGAAGGCAACCGCTTGGATAGTTCCTGTTTCTTAAAGCTCCTGTTTCTTGGTTTGTCTTGTTCCGTTTGTTTTTGTGGTAATAAATTTGGCAGGCGTAATTCCAGCCTCTTGCCTTTTTGTAAAAGGGGTTGTCCCTGCCTTTTCTGCAGGGCCGGTAGCAGGCTGGTACAGAACACTCGTGAGCTATCCACCACAGGGGATGAACTAGCAATACACTCAAAAGGCTTAATGGCATTCTACAAGGTCATCTGGGGCTTTTCCCACCATCAATGTCACCTCACATTCGGGCACTGGATTCAGGTAGGTCTGGCTCCGGTTGAATTCATATTACTGCTCAAAGCACTGTGTTTTTCTCACCAAAGTGGTACCTATTTATCTACTTCCATGTAACATGCTTTCAAACTGCTAGGATGGCAAAAATTGAGGCAAGTGTCAGGAGCTCACTCCATCATGTGGTGCTAGGACTCAAACTTCCAGAGTATTGATCTTCACTAGCATCATTAAGCCACTGAGTCATTATAGTAATTATAGTGTCTCCATGTCATGTGACAGAGATTGGGGGGCCCCCTCAGCGATGGCTTGCTGAACAGCTGTGATTGCAAGATGGCTTACAATTACAACATTACAGCATCTTGCAATCACATGATCATAATTTGCAACGTTCATTGGCAGCTTCCCACAAACGAAGTTAATGGGGAAGCCAGCATGAAGTTGCAAATGGTGATCACACAGTTGCACATGATGCTGCAATTGTGCAGGACTTGCCTGATGAAGTCAATCGAGACCCCCGGAATTGCTACTATAAGTCAGTATGGTCTCGTGATGTTGCAGCTTACGACTGTGTCATTCAGTGACTGAGCTTTCAGGTCCCAAATAATATTGATAAGTGAAGGTTAGCACCTGATGAGCTAATCAATTTATTCAAACAAACCCCTAGAATCAGTTAAGAACTCATCACCTGTCATCAATTCTTGTAAGTAGGACGAATAATATTTTGTGAGATTGCTGATTATCTAAAAATCAAAAGAAGAGTCTGGATCACATTTTGCACAATAAAGTGAGGCTGCTGAGTGGAATCGAAATAGGAGGAACAGGATCTCCCATTTTTCTCAATTCTGTTTTTTAATAGGGTTTCTGCTTTTCATCCAGATTGAGCCTCTTTTAAGGCTTGTATTATTGCATTCCTGTGGTTTTCACACAACCGGAAGAAACTCACACTGGCACTGTTATCACAGATGCAGGCAACTGATATACTGATAATTAATGATATAAGGTAGCTTCTTATGTTCGTTACCCACGTTGTATCATAACACAGTACTCCCTGTTCTGTCACATTGAATTCAATTGAAACAAATGTTCATCATATTGACATAATAGGAATAGTACTTAGACTTATATATTGCTTCGCAGTGCTTTACAGCCCTCTCTCTAGGCGGTTTACAGAGTCAGCACATTTCCCCCAACAATCTGGGTCCTCATTTTACCGACCTTGGAAGGCTGGACAGCTGAGTCAACCTTGAGCCAGTGGGTATCGAACTGCTGAACTGCTGGCAGCCGGCAGTCAGCAGAAGTAGCCTGCAGTACTGCATTCTAACCACTGCGCCACCTCAAATGTTGCAGAACTGGAGGTACGACATCCTCATACAGCCCTGGGTCAAACAGTGACGCTCCTTATGACTTCAGCTCTCTTACAAACATTTAATTTAAAGGGTTTCTTTTAAGCTACAGATTCTCCTCTCTTTCACACTGCATTAAATTACTGGGGAAAATGCAAAATCTCCCTAAGAACTTTTTTTTTAAAAAAAGAAAGAAAAAAAATATTTTAGATTTTTAAAATCCTGCCTGTATTATTTTTATAGATAAGTCAATGTGGCAAAAATACCTAATACTACTTCTTCCTTCTACTTTCCCTATAACAACTATCCTGTGAGGAAGACTGGGCTGAAAGAGAACGACTTCGTGTTCACCTAGTTTGGTGCCTTAACCTCTGCACCAAATGGACGCTTTCATAATCGTACAACAACTGTTCTTTGTGTTCACCTTTGATCGGCATGAATGGCATCCAGAAGTTTTTCAACAAGAAGATTTGATTGCACAAAGTAGATTTTTTTTTAAAAAAGGAAACCCACAGGGTGGAAAGAAGTGTCACCTCGGACCCAAACTTTTGCTTTATCGAGGCTGAGTGAAAAGCAAAACCGTTTCTTGAAAGGTATGTAATGTCGGCATTTTCACACGCCTCGTTAAAAGAGCAAAGTAGAGAGACAACTTTTCAAAGCATCCTTAAGTTTGTTTGTTGTTTTTTTTAAAAAAGCTTGACTTTGACATTCTTGATTAATAACGCGGCAAGTGGAAGGCGACTTGTCAGAAAAGGTGATGGAGGCTGTTCTCTCAGAAAACAAATAGCTCGTTTACAGATTGCACTTCGTTAGGCTGATGCAAATCAATCCAAATGTTGATGGCAAAATGTAACTAATGCTGCATAAGTTGGATGGCATTACCAGTAAAACTCAATTTTCCTTAAAATCATATCTTCTCAAATGAGGATTCCTCCATTTTCTCCCTTGTTCTACAAAAAAACCCCCACCCCAAAACAAACAGTTTTAAGCTGTCTCTAGGGATCAGAGACAAATGTTGTCAGGCTGTGATACAGAAGATTATAAGCTTTTCTAGAAACAAGCTTATTTTATATGTGCTATTATTTTTCACCAAAAGGCATCCAACATATTGTGTTGAAATTCTTGGACATAAATTGTTAATGCTAAATTAGTTTTCTGACATCAAGCTAAATCTAAAGAGACAGAACTTCCACGACAGCTGGGACAAGAAGAATTTCTTAAGAGAACAAAAATGGGACATATCCTCAACAATGAGGTAATTTTGAGATTTTTTATCTCTGAGCTGTAAAGAGATCAGCAGACGGAACAGAATTCTGGAAAAGTTAAACTGTTATCCTGCCAACCTCACTGGGAGATTTCGTGAACAGTAATAATAGAACAGAGCAGAAGAAGGCAACCTAAAACTTCAAAATCACACCCCAAATCCCCAAATTCCCTCTTTATACCCTCAGCACTTTCTTCCAGCCACAAATGTTAAAAAATCGGTGTGGCATGTTTTTGTTGTTTAAGACAGGGGGAAAAAAACCCAGCATAAGCCTAAAATGTGCTTAATATCAGCCCATCAAGAAACCAACACTGCAGGATTTATTGGAATACTATTGCTAAATGGTATAATAACACAGTATTGCTCTTTTGACAGAGATGATCTCTCTCCCTACCCCACCCCAGCCAATATAAAAAAGAATAAAGTTGGGGCAATCTTTTTTTTTTATTGAAAAGTTTTAACATACATTTTCTCTTTAACAGTCCCCCCTCCCCCTCCCCTCTCCCTCCCTCCCTACCCCTCTCCCCCTCCCCCCCCCCCGACTTCCCAGAGCTAAGTACAAGGTATAAAAACAAAACAAAAACAATCATAAACATCCATATGCTAACAACCATAAACTCTAAAATCTATCACTCTCTGGCTCATATAGGATGATACAAACACTATTAATATTAAATATATATAGAGAAAACAAGAAAAAAAAAAGAAAAAGAAAAAGAAAAGGAAGACTTATTCAAATGCTACATGAAACTTTTTAGTCCTATATTTGTTCTGGATATACTCAATCCATTTTCTCCATTCCATAATATAACATTCTTGCGAGTGATCTTTCAAATAAGCCGAAATCTTTGCCATCTCTGCCAGGTCAGAAACCTTTAAAGTCCATTCTTCTATAGTCGGCAGTTCCTCTTTCTTCCAATACTGACCTATTAAGAGTCTTGCTGCCGTAATTAAATTCAACATCAGCTTAGTGTCCACAACCGTAGCATCTGTAATTATTCCCAACAAGAAAAGTTGCGGACAAAACTTTATCCTTTGCTTAAAAATCTTCTGCATATTCCACCAAATTTTAATCCAGAAAGCCTTAACCTTCTTGCAAGTCCACCATACGTGAAAATATGTTGCATCTTCATCACCACACCTCCAGCATTTTGGCTGATAATTCGGATACATACTTGCAAGCTTTTTAGGATCTAGATGCCATCTATAAAACATTTTATAAAAGTTCTCTCTTAAATTTTGAGCTTGTGTAAATTTTACGTTCCTCACCCAAATCTTTTCCCACGTATCCATTGTAATAACTTCTTGGAGGTTTTGGGCCCATTTTATCATACGGTCCTTAACAAGTTCTGTTTCTGAATCAATCTCTATCAATGCAAGATATATTCGTTTAATATGTGCTGGTCCCTGATTTCTAATTTGCTTTATCAGATTTTCATCAGACATTGTAAAGCCAATTTTCTGGTCTTCTTTCCACTGGCCCGTAGCTGAATATATTGAAACCAAGTTTGAACAATCTCTTCATCTCGCAAGAGGCTATATGGTTTCAAACACCAGACATTTCTTTCCAAGCTTAAAATCTCTTTATACGTAGTCACATCATGTTTAAAACCAACATTTATATTTTCTATTGCGTGTTTTGGAATTGCCCACAATGGTATCTTACAGTCTAACTTATGTCTATACTTCTTCCAAACTCTCAGCAATGCCTGTCTTAAAATATGCACTCTAAACACATTATCTACCTTCTTATCATACAACAAATATGCATGCCAGCCAAACAGCAAATCATGGCCCTCAAGATTTAATAATCTCTCTTGTGTCAGATTAATCCAATCACTTATACCTGCTAACGCAGCAGCTTCATAATATAATTTAAGATTAGGCATTTTAAGACCACCTCTTTCACGAGTATCCTGCATAATCTTAAGTTTAACTCGTGGCCTTTTCCCTGCCCAGACAAATTTATTGATACCTCTCTGCCATTCCTCCAAATTAGAATCTTTCTTAAGTACCGGTATCATTTGAAATAAGAATAAAAATTTAGGCAGGACATTCATTTTCACTGCTGCGATTCGCCCCAACAAAGACAATTGCAGTTTTTCCCAACTCTCCATTTCTTTTTGGACTTTCCCCATAATTTTTCATAGTTATTTTTATATAGTTTTGTATTAGAGGGCGACAAAAGCACCCCCAAATATTTGACCCTTTTAACAATCTCAAATCCAGTTAACCCTTCTAAAAGGGCCTTTTGCGATGCTGTCATATTTTTAGCCAGAATTTTAGTTTTTTGTACATTAACTTTAAATCCAGAAACCTTCCCATATTGCATTATTATCTCCATCAGTTCCACAACAGAGCTCTTCGGCTGGGTCACTTTAACAACCAGATCGTCTGCGAACGCTCTCAATCTATAATCCTGATCTCTAATTTGTATACCCTTAATTCTTTCCGAATTCCGTATTTTTACCAATAATATCTCCAATGTTAACACAAATAACAAAGGCGATAATGGGCACCCTTGCCTTGTACCCTTCTCAATATTACATGCTTCTGACAAACTATTATTAACTATTATTCGGGCTGTTTGTTTTTGATATAATGCCCTAATTGGTTGCAAAAAATTATCCCCAAAATTCATTTTATCTAAAACTTTCATCAAAAATTGCCAGTTCAATTGATCAAAAGCTTTTTCAGCATCTAAAAAAATTAGCGCCGCAGGGATCTGGTTGTTCCTTTCCAAAAATTCCAACACATCAACTATATGCCTCACGTTATTTTTCATTTGCCTGCCACTAATAAACCCAGTTTGATCCCCATGAATCACCTGTTGCAGAACCCTCATCAATCTATTAGCCAACACCTTACCAAATATCTTATAATCTGTATTTAATAGTGATATCGGTCTGTAGTTTTTTACTTGAGTAACATCTTGGTCTTCCTTCGGAATCAAAGAAATAAAAGCAGTTCTCCAAGACGGAGGCACCTTTCCCCCTCTCTGGATTATCTGGAACAATTCCTTTAACGGTTTTATCATCTCCAATTGTAAATTTTTGTAGTAGGCCGCAGTCAGACCATCTGTACCTGGCGCTTTATCCACCTTCAACTCCTTAATCGCTGTAAGTATTTCTTCTTCTGTAATCAATTGATTAATCTCCTCTTTTTGTACTTGCGTAAGAACCGGAATGCTAGCATTCTCCAAATATACATCAATGTCTTTTTCGTTAATCTTCTCCTTAGCATATAATTTAGAATAAAAATCCACAAAGGCTTCCTTAATAAGATCCTGTTGAAACACTACCTTTCCCTTATATTCAATTTTGTCTATATTAGAAGCCCTCTGCTTTTTCCTTAGTCTATAAGCTAACCATCTACCTGGCTTATTAGCATTGCAAAAAGTGTTATGCCTGGCAAACCGCAAATTGGTAGCCACCTGGTCAGCCATTAGTTTATCAAATTGTCCTCTTAATAACTTAATAACCTCCTTAGTCTTCACATCCAATGGATTCAGAATCAAGGCATTCTCTTTTTCCTTAATTTCATTCTCCAATTCTTTCCTTCTAGCTTCCAAAGTACGTCTGTGTTTATTATTCATATATATCAACACCCCTCTCATATAAGCCTTGCTAGCATCCCAGACCATGTCCATAGAAGTATCCTTATTCATATTAATTTCAAAAAAATCCTTCATTCGCTGTTTACACTCTTCCACATTTTTCTGGTTTCTAAACAGGTTCTCATTTACGCGCCACGAGCGCCTATCTCTATTGTCCTTATTAATCTCTAACCATACTGGACTATGGTCAGAAATAGCTCTTGCACAGATCTTTACCTTCTTAATCCTAGAAAAAAAGTTGTTAGTCAACAAAATGAAGTCAATCCTGGAAAAAGATTGATGTCTATCAGAAAAAAAAGTATAATCCTTTTCATGCGGGTGTGTGTCACGCCAAATGTCTCGTAATTCCAAATCATCCTTCATTTCAAAAAAAGATTTAGGCAATCTGGCATGACACGAAACACGCTTAAAAAAACCAGCCTTATCCATCTGTACGTCCAAAACGCCATTCCAGTCCCCCATAAAAATAAACGATTTGTAGTCCAACTGGGTAAGCTTTGTATGAAGTAAGCTAAAAAAGTCAGCTTGTTGTTGTTGTTGATTAGGAGCATACAGTCCAACTAAAAGCGTTTTTTTGCCTTCTAACAACAAATCTATCATTACGTATCTTCCATACTTATCTGCTTCAATTAAGTCCGCTGTTAAAGCACTTTTAACATAGACAACCACTCCATTTTTCTTATTCATTGCAGAGGCGACAAATTGCGTACCCAACCTTGAGTTCAATAAAAACTTTTGGTCCATAGCCCTAATATGCGTTTCTTGCAAGCATATAACATCAATCTTAAATTGTTTTAAATATTGAAAAACTTTCTTTCTCTTCTGAGGCGAGTTTAGTCCATTAACGTTCCAGGTTAGAAATTTAGTCGCCATGTTTGTCATCCCGAAGCTGTTGGAGCACATCTTTAATAGCCCCTCTGTCGCCTTTGGGCTGCGCTCCTCCCACTGCCTCGCTATAAGTGCGCTTTGAAATTTCCATAAACTTCTGCTGGTCTTGTTCTTTTATTTGTTTTGCTCTTTTTAAAGCAGCACGCGTCACCCTCAGCTCTCCAACATCAGCCAACGAAGTTATAATTTGATCCCCTCCAGCACCATTCTCCTCTGTCTGTCCATCTTCTTCTCCAGATCCCTTTGCCGCTTCCAAAAGTGATAGTGGGGTTGCTTTTAAAACATTATTGTAAAAATCACGCGCCTGTGTCACAGTAACCAGACGGTATCTTTTGCCTTCATGCATCGCCACCAATCCAACTGGGATCTCCCATCTGAACCTTATATCACGTTGCTTAAGTTCCTGCACAAGAAATGCAAAGTCCTTTCTTCTCCTTAAAATCTTTGGAGGGATTTCCTTTAAAACCAAAACTTCTTGGTCAGCAACCACTACTTTAGTATCATAGGCGGCTTGAATAACTTCATCTCTAGTTTCTCTCTTTGCGAAATAAACCACCACATCTCTAGGTAGCTTTCTCTGTCTAGCAATCCATGAATTTACACGAAAAACTTTATCCATGCATCCCTTTATTTCAGATGCTGGCTGGCCCAATACAGCTTCCAGAGCTTCAGAAATCAGCTGCTTTAGGTCTTCTTTAATATTTTCTTTTAAGCCTCTGATTCTAACAGCATACTGCATCTGATGAAACTGAACAAGACTTAATTCTCTGTCCACTTTATCTCTTAACTCTTCATTCTCCAATACCTTTACTTCTAATATAGCATTTTTTTGAGTCAAATCTTCCACTTTTTCTTCCAAACCTTGCACACATTCAGCCACACTTTCCACTGTAGACAAAATGTCTACCCTCATCACACTGAATTTCTCTTCCATCCTCTCTTCTATCCTCTCCTCCATTTTCTCCAATTTCTCCTCCACCTTTGCCAATTTATCACCCAGTGTTTCTAAAATTACCTGGGCATGTTTTTCAAGAGCATCTTGTAAATCCTTCGATGTCAATGCAGCAGGAGGAAGCAAGGCTTGCAACGATGTCTGTTGCACCGGGGAAGTTCCAGCACTCCGAAGAGTTTTTGAGGGAGGTTTAGCCGCCATCTTTTTACTTTTGCTTGTTACGCACTTTCACTTTAAGTTTAAAGTCCATTAAGCTAGAGAGTAAAAATAAAAGTCCTCTTCACCTCTTCCTCCTGTACCGCTCTGCCTGCTCCTTTTATTCCAGGGTCTTTCCTTCTGGCAGGGGTGGTCGCAAACGCCTGGCTCTGCTCCAAGAATCCCGGAGCAGAGACGCTGAACAGCTGGGAGCAACCCAGGCTACGGGGGAGTTCAATCCTTCAGCCACCCAAGCTTTAAGCTCAGGCGGCCCCGGAGAACTCAACCCCTACCTGGGGCCTCTCCCCTCCTCTTCTCCCGAGGAGGGGGCTTCAAATTCACCCGAACAGCTGATTGGCGCTGTTTCGGGTGAAAACAACACAGCTGAGCAGCGGGCAGCCGCCAGCAGAGGCTCGATCCGCCATTTTGCAAGCCTGAATACACAGGAATACCCTGTGGAATACCCTGTGTGGCCGCGGCTCTCGGGGAAGCCCTGGCTGTCCGCTTCCTCGCTCCACGCTGCCATTCGGGGCCCGCGCGTTCCCCGGGCAAATCGCGGCGCCCAGCAGGCGAGGAAACACGCCCGCTCCAGTCGCCCCCCCTTCCCTCAGGAGACGCGAAGCAAGTGACCGCCCGGAGCTTACCGAGGACTTGCGTGCGGCCGAGGCTTCGGTGCTTCCAGGATCGCGCGCACCTCTCCCAAGCCGCCGCCGTCCGGAGACCTGCCGAAGTTTGGGGAGGTTTGGGGAGGTGCGCGCGCACCTCCCCAAACCTCCCCAAACGTCGGCAGGTCTCCGTTCCTCCGCGCAGACCTGCCGACGTTTGGGGAGGTTTGGGCGCCTCCCCAAACCTCCCCAAACGTCGGCAGGTCTCCGTTCCTCCTGCCGACGTTTGGGGAGGTTTGGGCGCCTCCCCAAACCTCCCCAGGTCTCCGTTCCTCCGCGCAGACCTGCCGACGTTTGGGGAGGTTTGGGCGCCTCCCCAAACCTCCCCAGGTCTCCGTTCCTCCTGCCGACGTTTGGGGAGGTTTGGGCGCCTCCCCAAACCTCCCCAGGTCTCCGTTCCTCCGTGCAGACCTGCCGACGTTTGGGGAGGTTTGGGCGCCTCCCCAAACCTCCCCAAACGTCGGCAGGTCTCTGTTCCTCCTGCCGACGTTTGGGGAGGTTTGGGCGCCTCCCCAAACCTCCCCAGGTCTCCGTTCCTCCGCGCAGACCTGCCGACGTTTGGGGAGGTTTGGGCGCCTCCCCAAACCTCCCCAAACGTCGGCAGGAGGAACGGAGACCTGCCGACGTTTGGGGAGGTTTGGGGAGGCGCCCAAACCTCCCCAAACGTCGGCAGGTCTGTGCGGAGGAACGGAGACCTGCCGAGGTTTGGGGAGGCGCCCAAACCTCCCCAAACGTCGGCAGGTCTGCGCGGAGGAACGGAGACCTGCCGAGGTTTGGGGAGGCGCCCAAACCTCCCCAAACGTCGGCAGGTCTGTGCGGAGGAACGGAGACCTGGGGAGGCGCCCAAACCTCCCCAAACGTCGGCAGGAGGAACGGAGACCTGGGGAGGTTTGGGGAGGCGCCCAAACCTCCCCAAACGTCGGCA
Organism: Vipera berus; assembly: GCF_964194415.1. Taxonomy (NCBI): domain Eukaryota; kingdom Metazoa; phylum Chordata; class Lepidosauria; order Squamata; family Viperidae; genus Vipera; species Vipera berus. Next base: position 85,378,518 of record NC_138203.1, read on the forward strand.
GGTCTGCGCGGAGGAACGGAGACCTGCCGAGGTTTGGGGAGGTGCCCAAACCTCCCCAAACGTCGGCAGGAGGAACGGAGACCTGCCGACGTTTGGGGAGGTTTGGGGAGGCGCCCAAACCTCCCCAAATGTTGGCAGGTCTCCGTTCCTCCGCGCCCTGCCTGCCTGCTTCTTTCCGCTGCGGAAAGAAGCAGGCAGGCAGGGCGCGGAGGAACGGAGACCTGCCAACGTTTGGGGAGGTTTGGGGAGGTGCGCGCGCACCTCCCCAAACCTCCCCAAACTTCGGCAGGTCTCGGACGGCGGTGGCTTGGGAGAGGTGCGCGCGATCCCGGAAGCACCAAAGCCTCGGCCGCGCACAAGTCCTCGGTAAGTTTTTTTGTTGACTGGAGTATAAGCCGAAGTGGAATTTTTCAGCCCAAAAAGTGGGCTGGAAAATTCGGCTTATACTCAAGTATATACGGTACTCTCTTGACTCCTGCCCTCCCTCTACAGCATCCAGTCTAAATTTTAAATTGAACTTGGCTGACCAAATTATTTTCTTGAAGCCATGGAGCTGAGCCCACCCGTGGAAAATATACAGCCTCAAAACATTTTATAAAAATTCTCCCCTGGGTTTTATAGGGGATGCTGAAATTTTCCATCAACTACACATCATATGGACAAGGGAGAAAATGGGTGGCGTATATGCACGGAAGCATGGACAAATGTGGCCTGAAGGCAATGTATATCGGTGTTGCTAAAAACAACAACAACAACAACAACAAAGTGCATGGTTCTTCTCTGTATCTCTTCATCTATCAAGAAAAGCTGACCACGTTGAGTTATGAGTTGTTCTTAATGCTCTCTGAGTTTGGTTGTTTTCTTACAGACATTTCATTACCCAAACTAGGTAACATCATCAGTGCTGGATGATACATATTAAGTTAGCCAGGCTACTCAGTGTATTTGCCAACCCTGAGAGAAGTCTGCAGGGCTGCTAGCTGAAACCTCTCTCTGTGATGTAACCCAAGGACCGTCCGCATGCTGGGCACATATGCTTCTGGTGAGCTATGCCCCCTTCAGCCTGACACCAGCAGATCTATACCCAACGTAACGCTCAAGCTTTGGCAAGCAGACCTAATGCTTTGTTCTTGAACTGGGCTCTTCTAACATGGGCTTTATTAGGAGCAGCAAGATGCGTTCTTGGTAGATTTTCATCCAAACCATCTCCGAGCCTATTACAGAGAAAGGCAGATAATGACTCTAATAGCAAGGAAGATTCAGAGGTAGGATGAGAAATTATTGGTTTCTGCTCATTCAATGAATCTGATATGACAGACGATTATTACTACAATTTGCACCAGAAGCTGATATGGTTATCACCCCCTTCTCCCATTACTTTTGTGGCTTTACGGAAGTGTACGTAGGTATAATTTGCATTCTATAATGGTGAGAAGCTACAGCTTGTACCCTCCAAGCAGTTATTTCTCATAATAGTTGCACTGAATTACCAGGTTGGTGCAGAGCACTACATCTAAGTATTACCATATCCCACTGAAATTATTGTACCTTATGTTTTATGTTTATAAAAGGTTAGAAACATGATTCTATTGTTGCCCACATTCCTTTTGCACAGAAGTGCCAAACTCCCCCTTTCTTCTCGATCATCCCTGAAAGCAGCCTTAAGGCATTTCATGACATAAGCTTTAAATATCTCTCGGATGTCCTTAATTTGTATCCCTCCTTAAAAATGCCCTATGAATAATTTTAAAAGTTTGCCAAACAAAGTTAAAAGAGGATCTTATTTATGTCTCCATAGCATCCTTGCAGTTCAAGAGAGACTTCAAACAATTTTGCAGGCCACATTACCAATGCGCGAACATGGGCTATTGTAATGGAGCTGTTTTAAAGCTATGGATAATTGTGTATGGCAAGTTCTAAAATCCGGATGTTCACATACATTTCTGGTATGTGCTTTTGCCAATAAATGCATTCCAAAATAAGAACACATGCAAAACTTTGTTGGGATTGTTTATGAAATTGTTTTGCTCAAAAATGCAGAGCAATATATGTTCTCAGGCAGTCCTGAAGTCCTTAGAGACCACAATTGAGACTGGCAACTCCACTGTTAAGGGACATAGTTGCTAAGCAAAACATTATACCATTTGTAACATCACTTCCCATTCCCAGTTGTTAAGTGAGTTATGGTATGTCATTAAGCGAAACATCATGTGTCTGTGACATATGACTTTACCACTAGCTTTTCCATTGATTCTACTTGTTGGAAGCTAGTTGTGAAACACACAAATGACAATCATCTGACCATAGGCAATGCAAAATTTATAAATGCCTGCCAGTTGGGAAGCATTCAAATGTCAATCATGTGACCATGGAGACACCATGTGACAGTCATAAATGCAAGGACTGGTAATAAAGTCACTTTTTCCAGTGCTGTTGTAATTTTGAATGGTTGCTAAATAGAGCAGTTGTTAAGTAAAGTCTTCCTGTATTTTGCCTACATATGTGATGACCAGCCTATGAGTCATATAAAATGGGCTGCGTTGAGATAAGAGGTTTATCAAGTTCTTGATGAGCTATTGTAAATGCTCAAAGGCAGGCAGGTTATCCATATACCCACATACAGCAGCAACAAGTAGCAACTTGCTCTTCTGTTGGGAAAATAATCTTATGGAGCACATATGGAGGGCAGGAGAACAAGCAATAGTTTGGGCCACAGCCCCAAGTGCAATAGGTGGAGACATTTTTTCCTTTCTCTGGATTCCATACTATCGTTTCTCTCTCAAACAAACGGCAGCATGAGAAGAACAGCTATTAGCAAAGATGTTAGATCAGGGGCGTCAAACTGCCGGCACGCGGGCCAGTTTCATCGTACTGAAGCCACCCCGCCCCACTGCAATGTAAAAAGAGTTGCGATACGTTGCGACACATCACGTGACGTGGCGAGTTTGACACCCATGTTAGATGGTTTGACGGAATGGTAGGAATTATAGAATAGCTACTCATATTTGGATGGAGGATGGATGGATGGATGTTCTTTTATGGGAACTGGATCCCCAACTGAATAATGCTATTTCTGAATTTTATTCCATCCACGCAATGTAGTAAGCGTCTTGATATGAATCAGTTTTAATTAGCAGCAATTTTATTAAAAGTGAGAACTGAACAGGATGTATTTGAATGACCAGACCTAAAACAACACATGTGAAGGACTATTTGCAAACTGAATCCAGGTCCATTATGACTACTAAAATCTCATTTAGAGAAACTGAAAGCAATATTTGCCAAAGTTATGTGGGCTGGCTTTGGCCCACATTCACATTCACAGCAAGCAATTTATAATTTTGTTTTGTTTTTTACTAGTTACTAATTTCTGCCCACATCTAGGTTATCCTTTTGGGGAATGGCTGTTGAACTAAATAGCATCATGGGGTTTCATTTGATGTGAAGACTGTTATGTTTCTCTATCTGTTAATTTTTCAGCTAGAACATATGACCACAGTTGGATTTCTGATTCCAGACAAAAGGATGGACCTATAAATAGATAAATATCTATCTCTAGTTGGGAGACCTTTTCTCCTAGTACTTTAAGATTTTTCAACATCTTTGAATGCTTTTTACTTTTAGTTGTCCCTGACAAATCTGTGACACATCAAGGATGCAGTATGTTCTTTGAGAGGCATTGTTATATTAGTAGAAACTTAGGGTAGAATTTGTGATGTCCTCAAAATAGATTGTTTACAAAATTGCCACAGATTTGTTTTCAAGCAACATAGTGTGATCAGTCAAAATGGAATCAGTTGCAGCACAGATGGACATATAGTTTACAGATTAAGCTAGTGTCTATTTGAAAATATTTTACTTCTTAAAGGCTGTGTGCAAAGTTGCACATATTTCAACAAGCTGAAAACAAATAGTATACAGGTATCCAGAAAAAGGCATAATTTTGAATAGTTTCCACAGAAAAATAATGCATATGCCTAGTATTTATACCCAAACAAATTTTTCCTTACCTTCTTTTAATTAAAAAAGAGGTGAATGGAATGTAACACACTGTGCAAGGATCATGTTTATCAGGATGCTTCTGGTTCCCCTGTAGACTCAAGATGGATGGATGGATGAGTGGATGGTTGGATAAATGGATGGATGAGTGGACAGATAGATTCACATACATTTTGCATCCCACATTTATATAAATAATATCAAAGTGGGATTGTCATATTATTTGCTTGCTTTCTAAGGAAATGGCTGTATCTCTTGTTGACTGTAACAGTGTGACATAAATTGGCTAGCTCATATTTTAATACTGCTGTGATTCTTTCCAATTTTTCAGTATCTCTTATTTAGCTGTGATGGCGCAGTGGTTAGAATGCAGTACTGCCAGCTGCCTGCAGTTTGGCAATTCGATTCTCAGTAAAGGTTGACTCAGCCTTCTGTCCTTCCGAGGTCAGTAAAATGAGGACCCAGGAGAGCTGCAAGCATTCTTGGGCCTCCTTCCTAACAAGGCCGCAGTGGCAGAGCCGCTTCACAGGCTCTTAGATAAAAAAGCTTCTTGGAAATGGACTAGTATTCACGAAAAAAGTTTTCAGGACCTGAAGGCACTTCTGTCGGTCAGTTCCACTATCACCCATTTCAAGGAGTCTAAACCAGTTTGCTTAGCGTGTGATGCATCCCCATACAGGGTGGGTGCAGTCTTGAGTCACTTAGAGAAAGATGGAACTCAAGTTCCCATTGCTTTTTATTCGAGGACACTGTCCTCTGCTGAGCGTAATTACACTCAAATTGACAAAGAGGCATTGGCCATTGTAGCTGTAGTTAAAAAATTCCACGACTACTTATATGGCAGGGACTTCACGTTCTTCACAGACCACAAACCACTATTGGGGTTATTCACTGCAGACAGACAGACACCCCACATATTATCCCCTAGAATGCTGAGATGGTCTATTTTTTTTATCGGCTTATACGTTTAAGCTGATTCACAAACCTGGCAAAGAAATGGGCCATGCAGACGGCCTGAGCAGGCTTCCACTGCCACAATTCGAACCAGATCTGGCCCCAGCGGCCCACATTTTATCCATTCAGGACTTGCCAGAGTTTCCCCTCCACGCAAGGGGCATAGCTACAGAAACGGCGGCTGACAAGACACTAAGTAGAGTGCTTTCTTGGGTACACGCAGGGTGGCTGGATAAAAGCCCAGGCCCTGAATTTCAGAGTTATTTTACAAGGAGACATGAGCTATCAGCTCACAAGGGTTGTATCCTATGGGGAACAGGGTCATGGTTCCTACCTCACTAAGAGACATGGTTTTACAATCACTACATGAAGGTCATCCGGGTATTGTTTATATGAAAGCTTTAGCTAGAAGCTACTTATGGTGGCCAGGATTAGATAAGGCCATTGAGGCCCAGGTGCATGGCTGTTATACATGCCAGTAATCAAGGCCTGAAATACCGCACGCTCCAGTTCACAGGTAGGAGGAGACTCACACTCCATGGTCTAGAATTCACATAGACTTCGCTGGGCCCTTTCAGGGACAGCTCTTCCTAATAGTGGTCGACAGCCACTCTAAATGGTTAGAAGTAATACCAGTTGCAAACATGACTACTGCTAGGATCATCCAGGTACTTAGGAAACTCTTTGCCACGCACGGGCTGCCGGATGTCGTAGTGTCCAATAACGGGGCCCAATTTACTGCAGCAGAATTTCAGGCATTCCTGAGAGCAAATCTCATCAGGCATGTGACCTTGGCCAACATTCCACACCTTGCACGGCTACAGGAAAAAGGCCAGCAGAGCTGCACTGGGGGAGGTGGCTGATCATGAAACTGGACAGGTTGCACCTAGACCGGGTGGCAGCAGAAGCCTCTCGCCCAAAACCCCCGAGGGGGCTGCAAGTGGGCGATGGGGTGTGGGCCAGAAACTACGGGCATGGGAACTTGTGGGTGCCAGGGAAAATCACTAAAATGTGAGGCCCTCTCTCATACGAAGTGGGCCTAGAGGGGGCGCGAGTTGTTCATCGCCACATTGATCAGCTTAGGAAGCATTTTCCAGAACGGCCACTAAGCAAGGACTTCATCATAAGTCCATCACAAGGGCCACAAACTGGCAGCTGATCCGATCCATGCACAGACTCTGAAGGCAAAAACAGCCAAGACAATGGGGAGTTGGCCATAGAGGAGGGAAGCCCGGAAGTGCAACATGGGTCCCCTGACGGAGAAAGCCAACCTGAGTTATACAGCCTGCTAACTCTGCTGAGCAAACTGACTCTGGGGTGGGCCAACCTGGAAAGGCCAGCTAGAGAGCACCGAGCCATCCTGAATCGCTTGAACTGAGAGACACTGGTCTACCCAGCCCGGCGGGCAAGCTGGTAGGCCAGGAAGTGCCTGAGTCCCCCAGGCGTTCCACAAGGGCTTGCAAACCTCCTGCTTATCTACAAGATTATGTCCTGAAATAATAAAGCTATAATGTTGTATGTACATTTTAGTACTGCCTGCTGACCTACACGATTGTCCTGAACAATGAAGCTATGATGTTGTAAGTGCCATGTTGAGCTGCTAAGATGAAAACCTGTTTTCACACATTATTAACCCATTGTAATTTGTACTGCTGTAATTACTTCCTGTTGTTGCTATGATGTTGTTCGTTCTAGTGGGGCGGGGTGTAATGTATTGGGCTTGTTTTGTTAAACACCACATGGTAATTGCTGGAAGGCTGTTTGAGCAAGGAAGCCAGCTAACGGCTCCCAGCCCTCAGACAACCCATCTCCAGCGCTGCTATTGGTTGTCCCTAGGGCGGCAATAGGTTGCTTCAAACCTATTGGCTGCCACCTAGGGGCCAGGGTATAAATTGCTGCATCGGCAGCCCTGTTCTCTAGTTCAGATCCTGCAAGCAATAAACCATGACCTTTGCTGAACTCACTCGCCTAGTCTTCATTCCTGCACAATGAACCCAGTACACAACAAAAACCAAAATGGAAAAAGTCATGGAAGTTAGGTAATCAATATAGCAACTGTTAAACTTTGGCCAAAATTGTTAAGAAAACCTTGCTTGTCTCTGAGAGAAAGAGAGACAGAGGGAGACACACAGAGAGCAAGAAACTAATATGTTGACAATTTAAATCAACAATCTACCACTACAAATTAGGTGCAGACTACTTATTTCAGGGTTATATAATACTTTCTTTACCCAACTTCCTGAAAAATCCACAGCTTGAAACTGATTTCACATACTGGGGGTATTGCTAAAAACAATACAGGAATTCTAATCACTCGGCAATGGATCCGGAGCTTATCAAGGTTTTTTTGATAGCCACAAATGCAGCAGTATTAGGATAGGACAAGATCAAATCATGTGGATTAATCTTCCAAATCCAGAGTTACATTTCTAGTAACAAGGTGATTGCAACCAACCCAATATTAAACATTTTATGAGGCACAGTATAATAGAAAACTAATTGTATGCTATTTAATGCAATCTTCCATTGATTTAACAGAACAAGGACATTCCTGTTACGGAATGCTTTTTTGGTGGAAGTGTGTTTGGCTTTCATTATTCCAATATTCAGGAAAATGGTAGAAACACCACCCCCCTCTCTCTTCTCCCGATTTTTAACTGCTAATTGGCTTTTATTTTAAAAGTATTTATATTACTACCACATTTTACATCTAGCATTCCTTAGTGCTCTAAGTCTTCCTGAATACTTCTGTAAAAAGGGGCACGAATAGCAGCCATGATGATAATGGTGCACTTTTTAATGTATCAACTGCAACAATTTCAAGCAAATAAAACTAGACACACAAAATATAGTTTTATAGAATTCTGCTTATAATGTGTTTTTATGACATAGGTAGGTAAGTAGATAAGTAGATAGATAGATAGAGAGAGAGAGAGAGAGAGAGAGAGAGAGAGAGAGAAAGAGAGAGAGAGAGAAAGACAGACAGACAGACAGACATCCTATCTACTCTGTTATTATATTTATATGCTGCTACTCTTCCTTTAAATTTGAGAGACATTATTCTTTTGCCCCAGAATCAAACACAATTGTAGCTCCAGTCTTTGTTTCTATTGTTGTTTATCAGAACTACAATTCTCAGTATCCTTCATTCACTCAGAAGGCGGGGTGGGGGGGCACCTATCTTCCAATGATGGACCTAGGTGTGACTAAAGATGGACTGCAAAAGCAGGACGACCATTAGATTATGATCAAGAAATTACTTTTTTGGTGTATGTATGCTGACCTTGTGTACCAGATCTGGTCTACTTTGGCACATTTTAGAAACAGCTGAGAGCTGGAGAGAAGAGGTCAGTGGAAGGACAAAGGGGACAGATGCTCTGCAGGGAAGGAAAGGAACAATGATCTCTTGTTTACTTAGATAAATCAGGGTCTGCTATCAGAGAACAAGCTGGAGAGGAGATGTCACAGAGATAAAGGGAGTATAGAGACAGATTTACCAGCCAAGTGACTTCCTGAGGGGACAAGGAGAAATACACCGCCAGATGCCTCACATACTGTGAACAATAAACGGTTAGCTACATATAAGACAGTCCCTTTTGAGGTAAATCCTGTAATTGTCATAATATAATGGAACAGTCTAAATAACTCTAATTAACTCGTTAAGGGACAGATGAAGCTTAGCAAATCTGAAATCAAACTAATCGTCTGTACCCATAAATAATTTAGTAACATATTTGGGGGTCTACTTAACAAACTGTAGATGTCAACAACGTGTAGTATTTTATGCTGGCAATCATATTGACAAGAGTGCTGAAAAATGGTAGGTAGTTTGGGGAAATTTGTGTGATTGAACACTACGATGCTGGTATTTAAAGCTGATTGCATGCAAATGTAGAATTAAAGGCAATAGTTTAATATTCCGATCTGCAATTATTTATGCCTCCACAATAAATACAATTGTTGTTTTGAATATCAGGAGCTGAAAGATTGGTAGCACACAGCACTAACATGGGAGTGTGCATGTATGTACAGTATACTTAAGTAGTAGCTATTTAATACATATTAAATTAAGTAAACAGAATCTGCCATGAGATTATTTTATTTAGTTTTGCCTATCCTAATGCCAATTGTTGCACAGTGAATTGTAACATATTCAGAACTTCTTTTCAGTTATTTATTGGGGGGAGATGTTATTGGTTATTTGTGAATGCCCATTAAATCAGAGAGGACATAACTGTGATGATAGATGTAAGCTAAAAGAGGATGTTACCACACAAAAAACATGACATCTAATTCGGAATAAATGGCCTAAACCAGTGATGGCGAACCTTTTAGAGACCGAGTGCCCAAACCACAACCCAAAACCCACTTATTTATTGCAAAGTGCCAGGGGCGCATCAGCATTATGGTGCCCTCGGGGGGGGGCAAGTGCGGCCTCTGTCGCGCAAAAACCAGGGGCGCAAAAATGGGCCACTGTGCTGCAAGGTACTGCACCACGCAAGAACGGGGCAGGGCTAGTGAGTATCATGCAGGCACTAGCCCCACCCCATTTGCAGCACGTGCATGCTCGCGGCCTCGTGCGCACCCACACACATGTAAAATGCTTCCCCCTCCTTTTTCTTTCAGTCCACCAATTGACAATGGTTGCTGACCTCTGCTCTACCATCTCTACTCGAGGTTGCTAGTCGGCCGCTTCACCTCCTTTGTGCTGGGTGGGGCTCCTGCTCCGGGCAGCAGTGGAAGCCTGATGGACCTGCTGCTGGTGGTGGTGGCGGTGCGCATGCCAACAGAGAGGGCTCTGAGTGCCGCCTCTGGCACGTGTGCCATAGGTTCGCCACCACTGGCCTAAACTGAGATCTAGTAAAAAAGAAGCTTCACATACTCTTATCAATTTTTCTTTTCGCCTTTAGGAAATAATACACGAGCAAAGTTATACATGGATTTCTTTCTAATAATCCAATAACTGCAAGATTAGTTTGTCAAGTTTTGGACAGTTTTGAAAATGTGCACCCCTATGTTTAGAACAAATCAGATATATGGAGCTAGTAATACATGGAGCTTTGATCAAATGTAAGACATCTGACTTCCAGAATAATCATGTCCAACAACGAAGAACTCTCTACAGGAATTATCTATGTAGTTTGTGTCAACGCTATCAGCTATGATAGCCTCAGGCGTAGCATGCACATCTGCATAAACAAATGTACAATTGGGAAGGCTTAATTAATATGCCTTTATTGTACACACAAAAGATTTCCATGAAATATGGAATTCCTATCACACAGTTTCCAACTGTGCTTTCTTGCCAACTCATGTCACTCTGCAGTAACCAATGTTATGATGTCAGATTGATGGATTTTTAAAAAATGGATTCTCAGTATGGGTGTAATTTTTGGAAGGAGCTAATAGGAATTTGGTGTTGTGCGTTAATTTCCCTTCCTTTTCAGTGTAATTACATATAAAGATCTCTTAGACAAAAATGGAGACCTGAAAACAAGAAAAAGATTATCAGAAGATGGTGTAGAGTTGGAATGGTGGGCATACTTACAAATACAGTCACGATACAGAAAAGATAAAAAAGAACCAGGGATAAAATTAGAGCATACACAATTAGGTAAAATTCTTCTAGGAACAGAAGATCGAATGATAAAAAAGATATATCAATATTTATTAGAACAGGATTTGTTAGAAGAACAGGTAAAAGAAACAATGTTAACCTGGAGTAAAAATTTTGGTTATAATATTGACTTAGATAATTGGCAATTACTATGGGATAGAAATAGGAGGTTAATGCTAGCCACCTCCTATAAAGAGAATTTGTACAAGATGTTTTATAGATGGCATCTTCCCCCTACAAGGTTAGCAAAAATAGATAAAAAAATCTCACCAATATGCTGGAAATGCAGAAGGCTTCCAGGGACTTATTATCATATGTGGTGGGAATGTTCAGAAGCGAAAATTTTTTGGCAGCGGATAAAAAATTGGTTGGAAGAAATATTACGACAAAAAATTGATTTAAAACCAGAAATCTTTTGGTTAGGGATTATTAACGATAATCTCAGTAAAACATCTCTCTACTTATTAGTAGATATCTTAACCGCAGCAAGACTGGCATATGCCCAAAAATGGAAAAGAAAGGAAACACCCACTGAAGAAGAAATAATAGATAAAATGTTATCCTGCGCTGAAATGGACAGGTTAACCCTAGAGATCAAAAATAAGAACGAAACGGAGTATTATGAAATTTGGCAAAATTTGTACAATTGGTTAGAGTTAAGGAGGATCGCTGAGATGAAAATTGTTTGATTGGTAATGTAAGGATTTCTTATTAGCATCTATATAATGGGCATAACTGAAAGATATGTAAATCTAACGCTGAGGACTGAATGACAGTTTACTAAAAAAATGGACAGATGTTATATGTACAGTTTGTTATACTCGGTCCTGCTATAGACTGTATTTTAGGTTTTTGTTATTTCTTTCTGTAACATAAGATAATACTAATAGTAGTGTTGTAGCTAGGGAAGTTGAATCATGTCCACTTTTGTTTTTAAATGTATATTTAATAAAATTTTCTTTAAAAAAATTCCCTTCCTTTCCCTCAGTATCTGCGCTGAGTTGCATTTACCGGTATGTTTGCTTCTAATTTTATGATGGCACATGTCATTTACACATCTGCTTAGTCTGAATATTATCAATTATAATTTTAGAAAACTCAGCTTTTTACTGCTTTAATTTGAAGCATTAACATTTTGACAGTTACTCAATGTGATCCCTCTCACTTTCTCATTTTTAAGTCATCACGGATAACACTATACAGGCAGTCCTGACTTACAACAGTTCAAAGTTACAACAGCACTGAAAAAAGTGACTTATGACCATTTTTCACATCTACAGCCACTGCAACATCCCCATGGTCACATGATCAAAATTAAAATACTTGGCAACTGATTCATATTTAGGACGGTTGCAATGTCCTGGGGTCATGTGATCACCTTTTGCAACCTTCTGACACACAAAGTCAATGGGGAATCCAGATTCACTTAACAACCATGTTACTAATTTAACAAATGCAGTAGCTCACTTAACAGCTGTGGCAAGAAAGATCATAAAATGGGGAAAACTGAATTAATTGCTGAATTTATTTTTTAATTCTCTTGCTTAGCAAAAGAAATTTTGGGCTCAACTGTGGTCATAAATTGAGGACTACCATGATCAACTTAGTGACTTCTTCCTCATTTCTTTATAACCTCTCCCTTTACACGATTTTCCATGGCATGATAGTTCCATATCTATCCTCTTGATCTCAGTTGTGTATTTTGAAATAAATGTGGCATACTTGAAAGTTTTTAGAACTTCTGAGACAGATTTGGCTTTCAAAACAAATTGCTAAAGCTACTGCATAGCCAATAAGAATACACTGAAGAGACTTGCTTTATCCATTTTTTAAAAAAAATGTATAGTGGATTGAGAAGTTTGGTTATAGGAGGACTCAAAACTTGACTAAAGAAAGCCTATTCAAATAAACAACACTCTGCTTCTTTTTGTGTAACCACATTAAACAAGAGCTTTCTGAATCTTATCTGAACTTTGTTTATCTGCCTGGCAGAGAAAATGAAATTGTGTTTGGACTGTGTTACTTTTGACTGCAAGGGTGATGATAGGAAACTGACTGAGGTCTTGTAGAAAATTAACTTTAGGGGAAAAAAACTTTTCAGCTTGGCCTTGTGATCACTGTTTTATTCTTTTGAATTCTTCATGTTTCAGGAAAGAAATGGTAAACTGTTCTCTGCTTAGCAATATCCTAAATTGATAAAAGTTCCTAAATCCCTCGGCCCAAAATGGGTTTATCTTGTTGTCCATATTAATTTCCCTCAATGCAATGGAGCAGAGATAGGTCATCTTTTGAATCACTGGGCATATTTAGAACTTGGAGCATATGTTGTGGCAGTCTTATAACACAGCTATTATGGGGAGTGAATTTTCAACCTTTCACACAAAATTGCTATCGTAGTTGGTTGGCCAATCACAGTCCATTTATTTAGCAGAAGTCAAGTAGATTCAATTGCTCTAGTTCAAAGCTCATTTTGATCCTTCACTTTAATCTTACCTTTTTCTCCCCTCCAGGTGAGTGGGCACGCTTCCAAACAAAGCGTAGGATTGCAGTAAAGCAATATTTTTATGCCCTGAAAATGCCTTCGAAGCATTTGTGAAATGGCATTTTTTTTTGTTAAGTCAAGGAAATGTTGAAGACTGGCACTTAGCAACAATAGGATTAAATTTATTTAAAATAATACAAAAGGAGTTAAACAAATTAAGTTCCACTGAGGCAGGAAGTCTGATGGACTTCAAAGAACATACAGTATTTAGCAGCATCACGCTGCCTCTCTTTAGCTACAGTTAGGATATAGCTGTATGGCACGGGCTGTAATTCTTAAATATGTAGTCTTCAGAAAAATTTGAATCCAAATCCTTAAATGACTAATGTTAGAGATATAACTAGGTGAACAACAGAAAGCTTGTCCTCGACTTACAAAAGTTTCTTTCAATTAAACCATTCAGTAATTGGGGCTTTAGGAGCCAGTATTATCCAAAGCAATGGAAATGAAGCGACAGAAATGTTTCAAACAAGTACAGTCAATCCTCTCCAATCCTCTCCAAGCCCAAGTTCCCAAAATCAAAGAAAGAAATCCCCTAAGGACTGTGCATTTTCAGCCAGCAATGACAGGGCAAGAAAGCAAAATTATGGAATTCTAGAAATGGATTTAAACCAAGTAGCCTAGCCCAGCTGGCATGTTCTCAATACACATGCATGCTTTCAGACAACGTAAATTTGGAAAAGGCCAATATATTCATAATGTTTTTATCAATGACATTGTTCTCAGTAAGTAGGGTAGAGAAACCTGCTCTAAAACAGGTTGAATTATTTTTTATGACATGAATTAGCTCTTAATTTAAGAGGACGGGGGGGGCGGCGGGGGGGGCGGGGGAGGAAGGGGGAGGAAGGGGGAATTCCCCTACTACTTTCTACTTTTTTTCTAATGCTGATAAATCTGAAGGACACAAGCCCACACCCTCTTTCTCCAAATGAACCCCATCCAATTTGGAAATGCAGAATGACTGCTATCTAGGTGGCCTACTTCACTGTGCATTGCTAAATCAAATTAAGAGCCAGGTCTCCTTTCACATGAAATATTAGTCAAGAATGAATTCAGAATGAAAAAAGGACATTGCAAATATAAAGGCACTGATCATGAATGATGGAAAGCAGCTGCAATTTACTCAAAGTGACAGATTTAAAATGTATTTGGTTATGCTTCCAGCTTGATTCTATGCTGTCCGTTAGATAACAAATATCTTTTTTCACACTGTCCCTTGGCTTATGGATACTTTAGTGATTCCTGGTAGATAGCAATAATTTCTCAACTGTGTGCCAGGGCATTTTATTGTAACATGGATAAATTATTATGTCACAAAATAAAGCAGTGAAACCATTAGGCCAAAAAGTCAATTTGCAAGGGATTAGGGCTGCTGAAAATAAAATAGCCCAGGGTTACAACGAGATATACAGTAGCTTGTGGTAGAATGTAGCATTTTGCAGTTTCCTTTCCTTCACAGAGGACTCCTAACTGGAAAAAGTTAAGAAGAAAATCAAAGTAATCATAACACACACACACACACACACACACACACACACAGAGAGAGAGAGGAATTTAGTGTTTCACTGTAGTATTTAAATAGATTGGCCGTATTACCAGAATAGAACAGTATTGTACCCAATTGTTCATTTGCTAGAAGAACCTTTTTCATATTTATAAAGGTTAATTGACACCTGTTTAAAGGTGACTGTCCAAACACTTGGAGAGATACAGTGATTTCAGGTATTTTCAATTCAGAAAAAAAAGTTCCAAATATAAAGTACTTTAAAAAATGCAGAATCAGCAATTTTAAATCCATCCCTGTCCAGGGAGATACACATGTGCTTCAAATGTAGGACCTAATCCATATATTTAAATTTGTCTCCTTTCAGTTATTATGAACTACAAGTTTGTCAATCCAGCTAATATGACCAAGTATTACAGATGAAGATAACCTTAGTTTAGGAAAATTAGTCTAGACATCACTAAACTGAATGGGTGCATCCCCTTCCTGTTTCAAATGCAAGACTTTCCTAACTGTACATGAAGGTGCTAGGAATTAAACCTGGAACTTACTCAAAGTTACACACTTCTCGTATGTATGTATGTATGTATGTATGTATGTATGTATGTATGTATGTATGTATTTAGTTAGTTAGTTAGTTAGTTAGTTTTATATACCGCCCTATTCCCGAAGGACTCAGGGCGGTTTACAGGGCAAAATTTAAAAGACAATATAAAAGTTGAAATAGAAATAGAATTAAAATGAATTAAATTAATTAATAGCCCAACAAATTAAAACAAAGTTTAAAAACTTAAAACCCCTCAGTCCAGGCCAGATAGATCTAAGAACCAGGTTTTCAGGTCCCGGCGAAATGAACGAAGGTCGGGGGCGGTCCGGAGTTCCACAGGCAGATCAGGTGCGCCCACAGAGAATGCCCTCCCTCTGGGGATCACCCACCAGCACTCCCTGACCGGCGGCACCCTAAGGAGGCCCTCCCTATGGAAGCGCACAGGACGATGGGAAGTTGATACTGGCAGCAGGTGCTCCCTAAGATAATCCGGGCCCATGCCATTTAGGGCTTTATAGGTCATCACCAGCACCTTGAATCTCACCCGGAGGGCAACTGGAAGCCAATGCAGCTCGCGGAGAAGAGGCGTTACACGGGAGTATCGGGAGACTCCCATCCCATCTCTATGTCTTTAATAGAGTATATGCTGCTCCTCTCTTTAATTTCTGTTCTTACCATCATCACCACCATCATCTACAATCATCAATACCATCTAGAGAATTTACATGGCTGACCATCTTACATAAAAGATTCTTGGCAACTAACCACCATCCACAGGGAATAATATAATAACATCTCTGTAAACTAAGTGGAGAGGCATAATCAAATAACCCTAATATAACCAAGTTATAATTCACAACATAAACGGCACCTATATTGGGCTCATGTAGCATCTTGGCCTAGCACCTGGGGGTGGGGGAAAATCAGATCATCGTGGCCTTCCAGAAGATCAAGAGTGCCAGGTCCCTCGGGATACCACATAGGCACTTCTAAGAAGGCACAACTCCTTAGTGCTGTAAAATGAAAATGTGTTTAAGAAAGGGGAACCTGGAATGCACCTGCCTACCTTGTCAATACAGGTGGGACAAGTAGAGACCATTGAAGATAGGTGGTTCTGCACACAAACCTAGTATGCAGGGTGTTACAGGCAACAGTCGGCATCCTGAATTGCACCTGGAAACATACTGGGAGCTAGTGCAGCAGCACAAGGCAGGCGAAATTCAGTGTACTCAAAATATGCATGCTGTTGTTTTCTGGATCAATAGGAACTTCCAAATGTTTTTCAAGGGTAACTCCGTGTACAGGTCATTGCAGTGATCCAACTGGGAAGTGCCTAAAGGCATGAAGACACTGAACAGGACCTCCCAGTCCCGGAACAGGTGCAACAAAATTAATGTAAATGCTCCCCACCCTCCTAGCATCTATGAATCCAGAAAGATTCCCAGATGGCACACCAACTCTGGAGTGCTATCAGGTCAAAACTTTGATTACTCAGTTCCTTTTAAAAAAATTGCAATAAGAAAATTGTTACTTTTTCCTCCAGACATTGTTAAATTAGCAGGAGACTTTCTTCCTCTTTATAGCTAATCATTTCAAGTGAACTAATCATCTCCTGCTCCTGTATACAACCTGTTGCCTTTTTTACTTGAATACTTGGAAGTACGGCCAGTGAGTCACAATCAATTACAACATTGTGGTAAGCAGGGGGGTACCTTGTAGGGTACCATCTTAGGCCCAGTACTCTTCAATTTCTTCATAAATGAATTAGATGAGGGAATAGAAAGGGAACTCATCAAATTTGCAGATGACACTAAGCTGGCAGGAATAGCCAACACCCCTGAAGACAAACTCAGGATCCAAAAAGATCTCGACAGACAATGGTCCCTCTCCAGCAACATGAAATTTAATGTGGAGAAAAACAAGTTTTTACACCTAGGCAGGAAAAACCAAAGATACAAGTACAGATTAAGCGGAACCTGGCTCAAAAAAAAGTAAATGTGAGAGGAACCTCGAAGTCCTAGTAGACGATCACTTAAAAGCGAGCCAGCGGTGTGCAGCAACAGCCAAAAAATGCTAATACAGTCCCCAGCTGTGTAAACAGAGGCACAGAATCAAAATCACGTAAAGTATTAGTACCGCTTTATAAAGCCTTAATAAGACCACATCTGGAATACCGCGTCCAGTTTTGGTCACCGCATTCCAAAAAAAGATGTTGAGACTTTGGGAAAAGTGCAAAGAAGAGCAACTAAGATGATTAAAGGCCTGAAGACAAAAAAAGTCTGAAGATCAGCTGAAGGAACTGGATATGGCTAGTCTAGAGAAAAAAAGGATAGAGGTGACATGATAGTAGTATTCCAGTGTTTGAGGGACCGTCACAAAGAAGAGGGGGTCAACCTATTTTCCAAAGTACCAGAAGGCAAGACAAGGAACAATGGATGGAAATTAATCAAGGGGAGAGGCAAAATAGAGTTAAGGAGAAACTTTCTAAAAATGAGAACAATTAACTGCTGGAACAGCTTGCATTCATAAGTTGTGGGTGCTTCATCACTGGAAGTTTTTTAAAGAAAAGACTGGATAGCCACCTGTCTGAAATGGTATAGGGTCTCCTACTTGAGCAGGGCGTTGGACTAGAACAGGGCTTTTCAACCTTCTCACCCATTGTACCACTTTTAGGATATGGCAACATCCGAGTACCACCAGTCACCTAGCAAGGTGTCAAAAACTTGACCAAAAAAAAAGGCAAAAAGTGATGAAGTACAGGTAGTCCTCAACTTACAACAGCTCGCTTAGTGACTGTTCGAAGTTACAATGGCACTGAAAAAAGTGCCTTCCAAGCCACAGCCGAGATAAAGAGACCTGCCTGCCAGCCCAGCGGTGCTCTTCCTTCTGTCCGAGGTTTTCACTGTTGTGAGCATTTCTGTTGAGGACTGGCAGTGGGGGTGGGGTGGGGGGCGTTTGGTTTTTATTCCCCCCCCATCTGCTGGGTGGTTGCAGTAGGTTTTGGTCACTTCACATGACCCTGAGACACTGTGACCGTCATAAATATGAATCCGTTGCCAAGCATCTGAATGTAAATCACAAGACCCTGGAGAGGCTGCAACATTCCAGCTGATCGGCACTTCGTCTGGGCTCAGCAGAAGTGCCAGGATCAGCGCTGAACTCCAGCTGGAGCCTGGTGCTGATACTGGTGCTTCTGCTGAGCCCTGACAGCCCTGAAGAAGTGCTGATCCTGGTGCTTCCGCTGATCCCTGACAGCCCTGCAGCTCCAGCCATCTCTCGCTCAGGCTTGTGCAGTGCTGCCACCAGTTCAGCTCATTCCCCTCCCCCACTACCACTTTTATAGGATGGTCGTGTACCACCTGCCAGGTGCCAATGTACCACAGGTGGTACCCGTACCACTGGTTGAAAAGCCCTGGACTAGAAGACCTCCAAGGTCCCTTCCAGCTTAATTCTGATGGATTGAATTACTTTATGGGTTCTGCTTTCACCCTAAATTGTGCTTTCCCTCCTTCAGAATTCTATCATGTGCCTGTTATAAAGGACACGGAAGTAGGAGAAATGTTATATATAAATAAAAAAAATATGTTCCTTTATGGTTGTTCCTTTCTATAGGTTTCAAGGCAAGGCTCTTCTCTAGACTGAAAACAAAGGTACTGAGTTTATCTTTCAGATTGATAAGAACAGGCCTGAAGAGCTCTCTGCCAAGGCCTCAAAACTCTTTCTCTAAGAACTCTGTTCCCCGTTTAAATGTTTTATGGGGATGAAATTGGCTTTTAGAAAAATAAAAAAGGGTGAAATATATTTATGCTGGTGACCTGCTCTTCAACTCTATCTAGCCATCTCACCTTGCAAATGGCTTCTTTTGCCTTAAGCATTGATGGAACAAAAAATGATTGATTTTCCAGGCAAGCTTGACAATTTTTATGCTCTGACCTGTTTTCAAGACTGAGTGAGTTTCTTAAACAATAAACAAAAACCTGTGGCAAAACTCAAGGTGATGACTTCATTCTGAATTTTCTTGCCATCATGAAGTGAGAAAAGATGTTCTAAAAGAGTCGTGAACGTAAAAAGTCAGCATGTTCTAAATTTCAACAGAATTCTGACCCCATCTGTGCCTTTGGATGGATAAGAAACCGGAACATTGTTTTGTATTCTCTTTCATATTTATGAAGCAATCTGATGGAGTTCTTGGCAGCTTAAGCATATCAATATATGTTTATTTCATGTATCGGTATATGAATATTTGAAGACGAAAGGGTGTTCTAAAATTACATGTTTAACTATGCATTCAGAAGAGAGTTTTCAGCTAGTCAACCTGTGATTCATTCGATCATTATTTCAGAAATATTTCCTTACCTAAACTTAGAAACAGTATCACCACGAGTGGGGGAAAAAATCAGAGAGAATGGACTTTCTCTGTAGATTTTCCTTGTGGGAAGCTGGCAGGGAGTATGGAAATGATGATCACAGGACCAAGGCTGACTGTGGATGCACTGAAAACAGGGTAGCTGCCACAACTCTGCCAAATTTCAATCCTACAGGAGTCATGGACCCCAGATTTTGGATGCGTTCTTTAAGTTGGCTCACTTGAGGTTCGTTGCTTCAAAAATTGTTGCAACACGATGCACCATTTAGACCAATTGAAGGTTACAAACAGAGAAACAAGAGTCTTTAAGGAGAATATGGATATAACTGCAGCTTCAAGAGGAAATACTGAAAAACAGGAGTGACAACAACAACATTACTACTAATATATTCATTTTAAAATCTGTCCAGTCAGTGAAATGAACTATTTTTAACAGTAGTTTTCATTATAGTATGCCATGTATTTAACTAGATGGATGCACAGTGTATACAATCAGTCCAGAAATTCCACTTGCATGGTACAACGTGAGTTTTAGTGTACATAGATAACATGTGTTTTGAAAAATTCTGAATTCTGAAGACATTCTACCCCAAACAGAGGAAAAACAAGGGACATGACAACCTACAAACCTCCATTACTGGAAAATTTTGCTAAGCACATTGATTTGTGCTTAGATTGTAAGCCACCCTGAGTCTTCGGAGAAGGGCGGGATATAAATGGGATTAAAAATAAATAAATAAATAAATTTTCAAAAATAGACTGGACAACCAGTGCAGTAAAGCTTCTGTCTTGAGCAGTGAATTGTACTAGAACAGAGGTCTCCAACCTTTTGGGCACTAGAGACCGGTTACACGGAGAGAGGTTTTTCCGCAGACCGGAAAGGGGGGGGGGGTTGGGGCTCTGCTTGTTTGTGTGGCCCGGTTGCTGGCATGTTGTGGCCCGGTATCCATCCATGGACCGGGGGTTGGGGACTCCTGTACTAGAAGACCTCTAAGGTCCCTTCTTACTCTATGATTCTATGATATATGACAATTAAAAAATTTCTGAATTGGTAACTGTGTCAGTTGGTTTGCAAAACAGAAAACTGAGATATTTAGTGAGATATAGATAATCCATTCCATTCTATTAATCCAGAATAATTTGTGATTAGAAAAAAATGTCCAATATAATTTAGACATGTTTAATATTCTTTTTTTTTTGACCCAGTCAGCACCAAATCAGTGATCAGTGTCTGAAAAAGAACGTATCTGGTACACAATGCTAGTATATTTGTCTGAAATGGTATAGGGTTTCCTGCCTGAGCAGGGGGTTGGACTAGATGACCTCCAAGGTACCTTCCAACTTTATTATTATTATTATATATAGCAATATGGGTTTGCTTATTATTGTGTTGTTTGTTTATACTGGCAATATGCCAAACATACAGCACAATATACTGTAAAATATTAAACCACATTATAAATGCCTAAACGTTATTAAATTCCCTTTATGATTTAAACAATTAATAATCAGCTACAATAATGTATGTTTAGTAGCTTAGCAATAAGGCTAAGCCTTCTTTAATTAAATTTTTAATTTAAAACTGAAAGTCATAATCATTAAACTTTAGTTAAGCTGGATTTGGAAATCCTTTCCAATGAAATTTATAAACTGACATTGGAGCGAAATTTCTCTTATATGGTCGGGGTTACAATCCAGAGCAATGCTTTTAGAAATCAACTGCAAAATTAAGAAACGCTCCATAGAATGATCACACTTTATTACTTATAATTCCCTAGAAAACAATTTTCTCATTGTTTTTAAACTGTAGAATGAGCCTTTCTGGAGAACGTGAAATTTATACAAGGGTAGAAGATACATTCTGAATCTTATTTCTTTGGGAAAATGCTGAAATCTGACCCAAATTAAAGCGAGATAAAATATTAAATAAGGTAAAGCCATAATAGGGTGCTATAGAGTAACAATAGGATAAATGGATAAAGGAGTTGCAGAGGTTGAATGTGGCAAGGCAGGAGGAAGGTTTTTCTCCCCTTATTTTTAACAGAACTCAAGGCAAGTATACAAATATTAATTTGGCAACATCTGAAGTGCTTTTTGCTGACGGTAATAAAAGCCCTAGAGGCGCTGAAAAAGCCCAGGAGCAGAGGAAGAAAGCAACAGATTCTTCTTTCAAAGAAATTTCACTTCTGTGTTTTTCCTAAAAATCACCTGCCTACTGCCCCCTGGTGGCAGCTTCTCACAATATCTATGGCTGAGTATTTAGCCCACGAAAAAGATTGCTCTCTATAGAAATGAAACATGCCTGCCTAAAATCCTCAACCTTTTGAATAGAGAAACTCAACCAGATAATTGGTTTATATGCTCCTAACCGCTGCCTCCACCCAGCCTTTTAATCTGTAATGATTCGGAGAAATTCATAGGAATATATAGCGATATGATTTCCTTGCCAAAGTTAATTCTGCCCTAATGATATTTGCAACACCCACCATCAAACAGACTTTTTTTTATTCAGTAATGAAGGAATTATGTGGTATTGCCCATGAGTTTTTTTAAAAATAAATAAATAAATAAATTTCAAGTTCAAAAATTGCCATCAAAAAATTGTCTCACTGGAAACTTCACAATTACTGTAAATGCAATTCGTTGGAGGGGGGGATTTATTCAGGCTTGAAAGGAAAAAAAAGTGCATTTTTTATATGCTCAAAGACTTACTTTTGTGATGCACCCCCATACCAAAGTTAAAAACTCAGCAAGCCACTTAGCCATCTATCGTGGGACTATTCCTGCATCATATTAAAAAAAATCTCACTACTCCATTCTGCTTCCTGCTTTATTTAAAGTTGGGTAATAAACATTTAGCTTCCTGGTATCCATCAAATACAGCAGCACAATATCCTTGCCCCATCAGCTCATGTCCTATTTTGTGTTTTGTAGGTGAAGTGCCAAACAATTAATGGCTGTAGGTCTCTGCTAGAGTGTGATAAAAGAATATGCATTTTGAAAGCCTATTTTACAAAGGTGCACCACACAGAAAAATTATCCTGCAATTTTATTATTGGTTCTCATCCCATTTAATGAAAGCAAATTTGTTTTCAGAATTGCTTGAAGACAGAGAGGGAGAGGGAAGGGAAAAAATTGGCAATGTTTCCAAAAGTGGAATGCAGGGCCAGCAAGATGGTGCTGTGATCACACAATCAAGCTCTGCCTTTAATATAATATATATTTGTTGTTGAGATGTTGAGAGTCTAGAAAGAGTGCAGAGAAGAGCAACAAAGATGATTAGGGGACTGGAGGCTAAAACATTTGAAGAACGGTTGCAAGAATTGGGTATGTCTAATTTAATGAAAAAGAAGGATTAAGGATAACATGATAGCAGTGTTCCAATATCTAAGGGGCTGCCACAAAGAAGAGGGGGGTCAACCTATTTTCCAAGGCAGGACAAGAAGCAATGGATGGAAATTAATCAAGGAGAGAAACAACTTAGAACTAAGGAGAAATTTCCTGATGGAACAGTTAATCAGTGGAACGACTTGCCTCCAGAAGTTGTGAGTACTCCAACACCGAAGGTGTTTAAGAACAGATTGGACAGCCCACTTGTTTGAAATGGTATAGGCAGGGCTTTTTTTCTCATAGAACATTCAGAACGGAGTTCCGGCACCTTTTTTCGATGGAACCTTGTAGGGTAGGCAAGGCGGGTTGTATGACGTGTGTGAGTTCCGGCACCTTTTTCTTTTACAAAAAAAGCACTGGGTATAGGGTTTCCTGCTTGAGCAGGAGGGGTGGACTGGAAGACCTCTGAGGTCCCCTCCAACTCTGTTATTCTATTATTTCATTATATCATCCTTTCTGCCAAAGTCTGCAATCTCCTCAGCATCCAGTATTTTCATAAAAATCCCCTAAAAGGATATTGGGGGATGTTATCATAATCCAGGCCTTAACATCCAAAGAAAAGAAACAAGGGAGTCTTTACTTTATGTTCACAACTGTCTGAGTTAAAATGCACTGTGGTTCCTTAGACAGCTAACACAGGGAAGGAAGGAAGGAAGGAAGGAAGGAAGGAAGGAAGGAAGGAAGGAAGGAAGGAAGGAAGGAAGGAAGGAAGGAAGGAAGTGTTGATTCTTCTATGTTGATATTCATTTATTTCACAATACTTTTAGTACATCCCAATTCTCATTGACCCTGGTAAGATAAAGAATAAAAAGGGGGGGGGAACCCCACAACAATCTGTAAATAATAGAAATCACTAATAAGAATGCTAATATATCAAAGGTGCCATTTATCAAGCCTAAGTGCCAATCATACAGTGTAGAGGTGCTGTTTTAACCAGTTTCTGAAATATTTGTAGGGTAGGGAAAAATGAATAAACAGAGGGCCACTACTGAGATCTGTTGCTTGGCTCATGAATCACGCGAGGAGGATAAAACTGCAACCAATGTGGTTAAAAAGGGTTTCATTTCATTTCATTTATTTTTCATTTATTATATTTGTATACCGCCCTTCTCCCGAAGGACTCAGGGCGGTGAACAGGGCACATAAAAAATACAGAATACAAAAATTAAAAAAGAATTAAATAAGAGCCCGAGCTAAAAACAGTAGAATAATATAAAAATCCCCAATAAAAACCCCAGCACATCCCCCATCAGGCCAGGCCGGCTTGCTCAAATAGGTAGGTCTTCAGACCGCGTCGGAAGGAGCGAAGGTCAGGTGCCATCCGGAGCTCAACTGGCAGCTGGTTCCATAAAGCCGGGGCGCCCACAGAGAAGGCCCTCTGTTATGTCTCAAATGTATAAAATGACGTATTGTTGGTACCTGACCCCAGATAAATGATCTAGAACACATAAAGGCAATTCAAATGTATGTTGGAAATATGAATAATGTGAAGGGACATTTTATCGTGCTTGGTGGACATGTAAAAAAAGCTGACCTCCTCCTCTTTGTGGCAGCTCCTCCAATACTGCTGGAATACTGCTATCATGTCCCCACCTAATCCTTCTTTTCTCTAGAGAGGACATTCCCAAATTCTGCAACCATTCTTCATATGTTTTTGTCTCCAGGCCCTAATCATCTTAGTTGCTCTTCTTTGCACTTTTTCCCAAAATCTCAACTTCTTTTTTGTAATGTGGTGGATGCAGTATTCCAGATGTGGTTGGAAATTGAGGACCACCTCTAACTGAAGCTTGCAAGATTCTGTTGCATATGTATGTACATTTTTCATGCTCTAAGCTTTGTCTGTACAAGGCTGAACATGTCCACATGGAACATACGGTATTTTAACTTTGTTTACAAATAATGTTTGCAGAATTCTCTAACTGCCGATGGTATTTTCTTAAAGCATTTCCTTTGCAGAATACAAAACATTATACAAAAAAATAGTTCCACTGAAAATAAATGTAAATAAATCTGAGAAGCATTCTTTAAAAAAACAAGCAACAAAGCTTAAATTGAGTAAGAATAAATTTAAATTATACTGAATCTATTCACAGACAAAACGATGGTTTCTGATAAACAGAAAATAAGACATAATTCAATACCGGTAATTCATGCCTTGGGCTCCAGATTGTATCATTTAATTTTATTTATTCCATTGAGACATGTTTATGTTTCAGTCAGTAAAAAACCAAAATATTGCATTTATATTTAGAAACATTTGGAAGTATCAGATTTTTATATCAGCTTATACTATTTGTCCACCTAGCTTAGCACTGACTAGAAGTGGTTCAGTGGATAGTGCTCTTCAGATAAATTGCTTTCTGCTCTTTCTACTAACCAGAAAGAATAATGACTCATAAACTTTCAATACCACAACAGATCTTAACTAAATATTATAGTTTTTAAGCGATTGACACTGGGAAATAATCTAATCTGGGTGTGTGGGATTATTACTATTATTATTTTTTGCAGTATATTTTATACACAAGGTGCCATTTTCAATCTAGAATGATTGGAACTAATCACACTGCTAGGAGTTGTTAACACAGTAAGATGGCTAACTGAAAATTAGCCAGTGGGAATCATGATACTTATGGCCTGAAGGGGTTTTTTCTGATTTTTTAAAATAAGAACAATTATAATAACTTTGCATAGTTGTGATTAATTAGGACAAAACTCTTAATCTTAAAGGAGTGAACTGCCAATGATGTTTTCTGCCATCCTCACCACTCTCTGCACCGCCTTCCTGTCTGAAGCAGTAATACTTCCAAACCAGACAGTAATGTAACATGACAGGATGCTCTTGATCGTCCCTCTATAGAAACAGTTAAGGACAAGGGAAGGAAAATGTACTTTTCTCATGTGACACAGAAAATGCAGGCACTGCTGTGCCCGCTTCACCAGTGTCTCACTGTTAAGCAACCAAACCAGCCTATTTGTTAGCTGCACACCCAGAAATTTGATGCTGCTAACAATCTCCACAGGTGAATCATTAATACACAGAGCAGTGTGGCTGTGCCTGCCTCTTCTGAAATCGACAACAATCTCTTTAGTTTTTTCAACGTTTAAAACTAGGCTGTTTTCTTACACCAATTCACCAAATCCTCTCTAGCTCCTTGCGGTAAGCACCCACATTGTCATCTTGAATAAGGCCCACTACTGTTATATTGTCCGCATACTTCATAATATGGTTGGTGGCAAAACTTGCACAACAGTCATGGGTCAACAGGGTGAACAGCAGCAGACTTAGGACACTTAGCCCTGAGGAGAACCTGTGCTCAAGAAAATGGTGTTAGAAATATTAGCCCCAACTCGCACATAACTGGGGCCTATCAACAGGAAAATCGAGAATCCAGTTGCACAAATGAGTATTAAAGCCTAAACGGCCCAATTTATCTACTAGATGCTGAGGAATGATTGTATCAAATGCCAAACTAAAGTTGGCAAACAGCATTCGCACATGTGTATTTCTTTCCTCTAAGTCAGTGGTGGTGAACCTATGGCACGTGTGCCAGAGGGGGCACTCAGAACCAGCCCTGCCTCCCCCTGCGGCCCCCCTCCTCACCAGCAGCCCCCCCCGAGGACAGTTATGGAGCAGCACAGCCAAGGACATGGCAGCTGGGGCAAGACTCCGCCCTAACGCGTCGTTGCCTGCGGCTGCTGCTGCGAAGCGCGGGCAGAGGGCGTGGCTGCCATGGCGCTGCTGGCCTGCCTGGGCAATATGCTGCGGCGGGCCGTGGAGGCGGTGGGTGGCCCTGCCGGTGGTCGGGGTGGGGCGGGTGGGCAGGGGTGAAGTGGGGCAGTTTTTGGGCACTTGGTCTCTAAAAGGTTCACCATCACTGCTCTAAGTGCTCCAAGCTCAGATGGAGAACAGAAGAAATAGCCACCTCTGTAGAGCATCCTCTACCAAAAGGTGGGAAAAAGGTGGGAAGGGAAACTCTCTTTCCACACCCACAGCAACCAATCACAGAGCAGACTGCCTCACGCAGGAGCCAGCATTCTTAACCAATCAACTATTACTGTGTGTTCTGTGTGTTTTACAATCCCACTGCTCCAGCTACTAAATTTAAATATCGTAACATTATAGAAATACTATTGACCACTGCATCGCTACATACAGTATGAAAGATTTACCATTGTATTGCAACAGTATGCAAACTTTAGTTGTGCTGTCCTATATCGGGATCTTGTGTAAAACTAAGAATCAGGGAGCAACAGGCTTTGCAGTGTTTTAAATTTATTACATTGGCTTGCAATTCCAGCAGAATGAGCAATATCTACATAATCAGTGATGATTAACAAATAAAGCAATTATAGTGAATGCTTTCAGCATCAGAGATAATTGGCAGGAAAGAAAAGGGTTGTATAGCAGCAATTATTTTGATTATTTGGTTTCCCTCAATCTTTCCTAATGCAGCACTATAAAATTAAAATAAGAAGCTTGAAATTTCAGACTTTCAAGCGTATCAAAAGTAAATCTCACTATGTTCACTGAGAATAAATGTAAACTTAATGTAAAGAGGACAGAACTTGGAATTGTCCTAAACCAGTTAGCCATTAGTTTCTATTAAATGCAGTTATTCATATATTCTCCTAGGCTTTTAAGTTCAAAACTTAAAAGAGCCTTGGTGGAGCAGAAAAGAGCCTTGGTGGAGCAGTGGGCTAATGCCTCCTTAAGTAACACCAGCTGCCTGCAATTAGTGCAGGTTCGCATCCCACCAGGCTCAAGGTTGACTCAGCCTTCCATCCTTCCGAGGTAGGTAAAATGAGGACCCAGATTGTTGGGGGCAATTAAGCTGACTTTGTAATAATGCCGCTTGGGGTGTGTGTGAAAGCCCTAATAAGCAGGCATATACATAGAATGAAGGCTACTGCTAAGCTTGTAAGCCGCCCTGAGTCTTCGGAGAAGGGCGGGATATAAATGGAATAAAAAAAACACAAAAAAAACGTAGAAGTGAAAAGAATCTGACAATATATCTTTGCTTCAGTTCCTTGGAACTGCTGCCTTTGAGACAAAGTGTGGCATACGGTCTCTCTCTCTCTCTCTCTCTAGCTTAGCTGTAAACATTACAAAGAAAGTCAAACGGAGTTCCAACATGTGCTACTTCTAAGGATTTAAACAAATCTCTTTGCAATCTTTCTCGATAGTTGCCTCCCCATTTTATTCAGATGTTCACAGTACGGTTGCCAAATCTGTCAAAAGAACACTCCTTAATTACAGCTCATGGGTACAGATTAATTGCAACTTAAAAAAAATAGTATTGCAAATGAGTTCTCAATTTTTTTTAACATTTCAGCTAGTTCAAAATGCTGCAATCAACTTGCTAAATGGCACCAGCATCACTGACAACTGTACATGTTGGTGACTAGCTATGCTGAGATCAACCAGCAACTTTTTTTAAAAAAAAAACAAACAGTTGTGTTTCCTTTTCCTCAAATGACAGCTGCGGTACTTTCCCATTTTGGCCCAGAGTCTTAACAAGCACAGATGAAAGGGAAGTGATTCTAGATACATATGATGCCAGATTGAACCACAGATCTGACGAGATTAAACCATGTGAGTCTCTGAGGGCTACTCAGCTGATACACCATGAAAACAAAATATTTGGATTCATGTATCACACTGCACCACTGGTTTGTTTGCTGTAGACTTAGCATGTGTCAGACTTCCTCTGTCGCAGCATGTCGTATGAACACTGTGAATTATAGATGATAGTTATGGGTGAACCTAGCCAATTACGCCTTGGTCAACAAAACAAATCACAGATGAAGAATAAATCTGACTGAAATCTTATTCTTCTCCAGTGCCAGCTTCAGATCAGAAGAACTATGCCCATAATGGCCATTTGGGAGTACTGCCTTCTCTTAATGGGTCTTGCTGGTTTTATTTATTCACTTAATACCCTGCCAGCTTCAACCGACTCTCGGCAGTTGACGGTAATAAATTAACGCAACACATAGTAAAACAATAATGACATAATATAATTACAAAAACCGCAACACAGTAAAAAAAAATAAACCACACTCCCTAACAACCATGTTTCTCCTAGGCACCAAATGTTTTGTAAGATAGCCTTGTTTTCTAATAGGGCAATTGTTCAGTGATATCTAGATGTTATTATGGGCCTGGTCTTCTTTAAAAGATTGTCAAATGTATATATATCATGTCACCTCTATCCTGATTCATACACATATTTGTGACATGTACACTGCCCTAAGCCATGTGTCTTCAGGGCTTAAACCCAATCAATTGCGGTACATTCAATAAACCCCAATTATTATTATAGTCAATAAAATTATGCTTTAGCACAAAAGCTGAAGCCAGCTATTTTCTTCCTTTTTTTTGAAAATCATTTTTTTTACTGATTGAACTACAACCTGATCCAACTTATAGATTCTTACTTACACTTTTCTTTTTATTCCTGTTTTTAAGTTTTATGTATTACTATACCTCGCATCTTGTAATTTTCCCTAGGAAAAGGATTTGTCTGCATTCCTGGGGCAAGACAACAAAGAGAAAAATCTGGACAGGCTGCCAGTGAGAGAGCTATGGAGAGTTTCTCTTTGTAGGTAGCATTAAGAAAAGAAAATGGGAAAAAGAAAGGAGGAAGATGCCATCCCCAATAAAAGATGAGTTGTTTTCCCAAATGCTTCTATTTGCTCAGCCTGTTTTGCAGATGAATAGCAATAGCACTTAGACTTCTATACTGCTTCAGTGCTTTACAGCCCTGTCTAAGCGGTTTACAGAGTCAGCTTATTGCCCCCAACAATCTGGGTCCTCATTTTACCGACCTCGGAAGGATGGAAGACTGAATGAACCTTGAACTGCTCAGAACTGAACTCCTAGAGCAGACATGTCAAACTCGCGACGTCACATGACGTCGTGCAATGTATTGGGACGGTTTTGCCATTGCCCACAATGGCATGGGCGTGGCTTCCACATGACGCATCTGGCCTGTGGGCCGGCAGTTTGATAGAATGAGCAGTGAGTTAGCTTGTAGTACTGCATTCTAACCACTGTGCCACCATGGCTCTTGTATTCTTCTTTCTAGTAATTTTAGCAATCTCGTAACCAATGCTACAATCTGCTCAATGGTTACATTTGTGCCACCTTCATATTTTATTGTTCCAAATACTCCAAAATGGGTAGTAATAATGTAGTGACAATAAAACAAAATGCCTTCTGGTGGGAGAGATTAAGAATCATTATGGGCAGCTTAATATGCTTATTAATCTAAAGAGTGCCTTAAAAACAAAGTCTTGTTTTTAATTATTATGCAGTTATTATGCAATATTATGGCAAAAGGACAAAGGGATGGCAGAGCTTGAGATGGTTAGTTGGTGTCATCGATGTAATGAACCTGAATTTAGGCAACATCTGGAAGACAGGGAGCAGAGGTCAGCCTGGCGGGCTATGGTCCATGGGATTGCAAAGAGTTGGACATGATTTTGACTGAACAATAACAAATTCAATATTATGGTTAGCTTTTTTGAGCACTGGACAAACACCATTAGAAACAGCACTGCATTGCTTACTGTTTTACTTTTCACATGGACAGACTTCCTCCTAAAAAGGTTTTTTTAGACTGCAATTATAACTAGATATAAACTCTAAGAAACTGGTTTTGTACAACAGATTTAGTATAAAATAACGAGGGAAAAACTAAAGTAGAAATACATTTTTGTAAAGAGAAGATCTTATATATATAACTTGGCACAGTTTACAGCTGGACCTATAACATTTTAGACACACACACAGACACACAAACACACACACAGAGACACAAAAGTGCAGATAGCCCTTGACTTATGAATGGTTGCTTAGCACACCCCATAATCACATGATTACATTTTGGGCACTTGGCAACTGGCCTTCATTCATGGCTGTTTGTAGTCTCCTATGGTCACATGATCACAATTTGTGAATTGTTTTTTTTTGGGGGGGGAACTAGCTTTTATTTCTTATTTCTGGCAAAATGCACCCATATTGGTTATTTATTTAACAATAACAGTGTTTGCTTAACAACCACCGCCAAAAAGGCTGTAAAACCTTAGGAACTGGTATGACCATAATTTCAGGCTCAGTTAAAGTCCTAAGCTAAGGACTATCTGCAATACAAAATATCACCTCATGGTGCCCTAGTTAACAGGCCTTCCATTTTCTGGGCTCCATTCTCACTCTAGCATTTAGGGAAAGAATCAGTTCTTCACAGTCTGGCAGAAAAGAGGAATCTTTTCCACAGGTCATGGACATCTGCGTACAAGGCATAGCTCCTAGCTTCTACCAAATGACAATATTTAAGGGAAAGAGACATGCCAGTTTTCTTACAGTAGCTGAACTGAAGTGAATTTAACACGTTTTAACAGCACCCACTAATGGCAGAAAGTGAAGAAGAACTAAGGAGCCTCTTGTTGCGGGTGAAGAAGGAGAGTGCAAAACCTGGGTTGAAACTAAACATTAAGAAAACCAAGATCATGGCATCTGGCCCTCTCAATTCCTGGCAAATAGATGGGGAAGAAATGGAGGTAGTGACAGATTTTATTTTCCTGGGCTCCAAGATCACTGCAGATGGGGACTGTAGCCAAGAAATTAAAAGACGCTTGCTCCTGGGGAGGAAAGCCATGGCAAATCTAGACAGCACACTAAAAAGCAGAGACATCACCCTGTCAACAAAAGTGCGTATAGTCAAGGCTATGGTCTTCCCAGTTGCAATGTATGGCAGTGAAAGCTGGACCATAAGAAAGGCTGAGCGTCAAAGAATTGAAGCCTTTGAACTATGGTGCTGGAGAAGACTCCTGCGAGTCCCTTGGACTGCAAGGTGATCAAACCGGTCAGTCCTAGAGGAGATCAACCCTGACTGCTCTTTAGAAGGCCAGATCCTGAAGCTAAAACTCAAATACTTTGGCCACCTAATGAGAAGGAAGGACTCATTGGAGAAGAGCCTAATGCTGGGAAAGATTGAGGGCAATAGAAGAAGGGGACGACAGAGAATGAAGTGGCTGGATGGAGTCATTGAAGCAGTAGGCGTGAGCTTAGATGGACTCCAGAAGATGGTAGAGGACAGGAAGGCCTGGAGGAACATTGTCCATAGGGTCGCGATGGGTCGGACACGACTTCGCAACTAACAACAACAACAACAACAACAGCACCCACAACAGGCCTTTACAGAGATGTGGCAAAAAAAAAGGCACAGTGAGGAATATGCACCCAAACTATTTTCAGCAGCCAGTGAAGTATATCACTTTGATTTGAAGGATTTCTTTTCCTCCGCTTTATATTCAAGGCATATGCACGCAAACGGAAAGTAAGCTTTAGAAATAACGAAGCACTGATGGACTGAGGTTTCTTCTGCTTCTACCTCACAGATACTTGATAGGCACTCTGGTGTTAGAAGCAGCTGTTTTCAATTACCACTGAGTAAAACAAAAAGACCAGAAAAAGTCCAAGTAAAAACTAAAACACACACACACACACACACACACACACACACACACACACACCCTAGTGCCAATTTTAGGTATACCTCCCTGTGAAATTACAGAATTTGAGAAGTAACCTTGAAAAATAAAAATTAAGCTGTCATGGCCATTCATTTTAAAGCCATGTTATAAATTCCCATGAGGCTTCAGGTAGGAAACATTTGAACAAAATGCACCCACGGAAATATCTGCCTCCAAAGACCCGTCTTTTCTTTACTGGCGCCACTCTTCTTCATTCACCCTCCAGTCTCCCTTTGAACCCAGCGAACGCACAAACTTTTCAAGAAGTTTACAGACAGTGTGGGAGCTGCTTCCTCTCCTTGTTCATTGCAGTGGTGAATTATGAAAGGTGACAAGTAAATAGACAAAATCAGAGAGAAAGAGTTTGTCAGAACCCGGTTGTTGGGGGGGATTTCTTTATTCTTGCGGGTTCTGTCATAAACCTACGGGAAGAGGGAGGAAGCTACGGGCACTACAATGTATCCTCTCCGCTTTCCTCTGTCTGCTGGCTTTTTGATCTATTTCCCTAGGGTGAGAAAGGAACGTGCACTTATGTGGCTTATCTCTGGCTGCGAAAGAAGAGGCGCAAAGACCTAACGGTCTAACAGCCTTAGGAATGGTGCCTTATCAACCTCGTTCCCACAGCATATTCACACCTGGGGATTGAGCCGTTTAAACCGGCCGGACTGACTACTTGGGGTGGGGTTTGCCAGTTACTCTTTTAATCTATTGATTCACGCAGGAAGCTCTCAGATCATGCTTTTTATGCCTGCTGTCAACTTCTCCTAATAAAAGTTCCTTTTGGAATGAAGCTGTTCCAGCAGTTCTGCTTTCTTGGGATTGAGGGATTGAGGCAGGTCCTTAAAGTGTTGCAGCCAGACTAAGGATTCAACAGTTGTAGTGTTATCCTCTTCCTGTGTCAGAACTGAAGAAATTTCTTGGATGACAAGCAAAATGTCTTTAAGCAAAAGCCAGACAGTCCAGTTGCCTTTTGAAAAATCGCCTTTGGAACATCATGACCTGGATGACTGAGAATCTCCATACACACTTCTAATGTCATATTCTCCTGGGACTATTTCAGGATTTAGTTTAGACATTTGTACATATTTCTGTGCCACCACCATTTTGGCAAAGCTAACCGTGTCTAGGCTTAGTAGCTAAGGAGCATCAGGCCTGGTTAGTACTTGGATGGGATAATATTAGGAAATCAGAATATGTAAAATAGGCTAGAAGGCAACAATAGCAAATTACTTCTGCACCCTTGTTAAGAAAACTAAATGGGTGCATCCATACATAAGTAGTCCTTGACTTATGATTACAATTGGGATCAGAATGCCCATTACTAAGTAATGCAGTCATGAAATGAATTGTGCCTGACCATTAAATACATCCCCATGGTCATTAAATGAATCATATGCTTGCTAAGCGAATCCTATTGTAAGTTTGCTCTGTTGACTTTGCTTGCTGGAAGCCAGCTGGGAAAGTCCCAAATAGCAATCATGTGACCCCATGTATGGAAATACATGTCGAGTGGCCAAATTTTGATCACATGACTACGTGGACATTGAGATGAATCAAGATGTATTTGATATCGTTATCTTTACCTTTAAACAACTAATCATGCTGAGAAATAAGGTTTTTGAAGCTTCAATAATACAATTCATTTCCAGTGAAATGATATAATCAGTGCCTAAGCATTTTTTGGGGAGTGGGGACTCAGTGTCAATTTTAGGTACAAGACCTGTGTCCAAGCTCTCCATGGACCTTTTATTGTTGAACACTTTCTAGAAGAAAAAGATCACCTAGTTGGATGATCTGGACACGTGGGAGGTTTTTTTATCCTGCCACACTTGAGGACATCAATAAACATGTTCAAAAGAACGCTGGGAGAACATGACTTCTGCCTCTTAAGGAGCTACAGTATCTATATAGTAATGTCAGAATTGAAGAGAAGAGAAATTACAAAGAACTTCAGCAAAAGTATAAGGGCCAGGATATTATTTTGCCTGTTTGTACAATCTGAATAATTAGCTACATATGCAATGGGGAATTATTCCCTAGTCTAGTGACGATATATTGAGCAGGCAGTGAAACTGCCATGTTGGTTGAATGTATAAACATCGACATTACTTTAAAGTGATTGATTCCATCTGAAGCAGCTAAAATAAATAACTATGGGCTCGGAGGGTACAATTTACTCATCTAATGAATTCAGGGCTTGCAGAATCTAATAGGCTCCGACCTTAGTGAAGGGGATGTCTTTCCTATACGCTGTTGTTGGAGTCATTCAAAATAATTGGCCAGCTTCATAATAAAATATTAACAGCTCTGCTGTATGAATGCCATGGTTTAGCACGGAGAAGGATACGGGCAGGAAAAAGAGAACATTATTCCCTCTTTTTCAGAAGCAACTCCAAACTTACTCAAATGAGCTTCATATTTTGCTCCCCTCAAAAAAGGCATTTCTCACTTTTATGCATAGACAAACATATTTCTGTCCCTGTATATACAGTATGCTTTACGGTGAATTGCATCCCATTTGAAATTAAAAAAAAAACCCTGCTAATCTCAAACAGCAAGATCAAGCCTAGCAGACTTTTAAAAAGTTCACGTAAAACTGATCCCAGGTTTGATATAATGACAGTCCATCTCTGCTATTAAAGGAAAATGCTACTCAGAGGTAACTGAATTCTGTAGTGAGCTTATTCAAATGGATTAACACACAAAATAGAGCATCCTGCGTTGAAATAGCAGTTGTTGAATATCACCTCTGGCTTGATAGGAGAAAATTGGCATTTTTGCTGGGTATTCCTAATTTCATTTCCAATTTCTCTTTCTCACACATTTTTTCCAAATCGTTTTTTTTTTACTTGTAGCTAAAGTACAGCTCTTGGAAATGTCTATGTATGGGGATTTTCAGTCATCCAGGTCATGGTCAATGGCTAAGATGCTCAGATGAGCTGACATCAGCTGAATTTCTGCACAAGTGGGTAGGTGGGGCTGGACAAACTGTCACAAAGTGATTGCTAGAATATGTGGGGAGGTGGGGCTGAGCCCATATGATATGGCCCATTAATGAGGGAAGGCTTTAGCACAGGGGTGTCAAACTGCCGGCCCGCAGGCTGGACGTGTCATGTGGAAGCCGCACCCACCCCATTGCCGGCAATGGCAAAACCGTCCCGATACGTTGCGTGACGTCACGGGTTTGACATGTCTGCTTTAGCAGATTACCTGGTAGGTCTCTATGGACTAATGATGGTCTGCAGACCACACTCTGAGAAATGTAATTTGATTTCAGTTAAGGCTTAAATCCAACCACGATCATATATAAAATATAATTTATAGATTAATGTGACGGGTGAACCTGACCAAGTGGGGCTGTAAAAACAAGCTGTGGTCCAACAAACATGGCTTACAACGACCCACACCACAGAAGTTTAAATATATTTAATGCATTTAAATAATGCTCATCTGGAGGAACTCTGATTTTTGTTTGCATACGATACTCAATTCTGAGTTATGTGACGGGATGAAGAAAGTCTGTTGACTTATATCTTAGTTCTGCAGCTGTGAGAATTATTCTGAAGAATTATTAATCTTAAAAAAACAAACAATAAATATCAATAAATATCTTTCTATCTCATTGTATAACAGAATCTTTTGCTAAAACTGGCAACAATTAGAAGTTATTTTCTCACCACAATTCCAGCGCATAATGCCTTATTTAATACAGGTACTATTTTTTCCCCCATGGCTCTAAATATTCTCTCCTCCCTTCCTTTTCTAAGGTCACAAAAACGTTTGTCACCTGAACAATGCCTACTACGCCTTATACAGTATGTGTAAAGGTAAAGGTTGGTTCCCCCGCACACGCGTGCTAGTCGTTTCCGACTCTAGGGGCCGGTGCTCATCTCCGTTTCAAAGCCGAAGAGCCAGCGCTTGTCCGAGGACGTCTCCGTGGTCATGTGGCCGGCATGACTAGACGCCAAAGGCGCACGGAACGCTGTTACCTTCCCACCGTAGTGGTCCCTATTTTTCTACTTGCATTTTTACGTGCTTTCGAACTGCTAGGTTGGCAGAAGCTGGGACGAGTAACAGGCGCTCACTCTGCTACGCGGCACTCGGGATTCGACCCGCCAAACTGCCGACCTTCTGATCGACAAGCTCAGCGTCCTAACCCACTGAGCCACCGCGTCCCTACAGTATGTGTAGGAGAAGGTAAAAAATACTACAGTTCCCCTAGCATCTGTGAAGGAAGCGTGTAAATTGATTCACACTGCTTTTGCTCATTGCTGACCTCTTGAAACAAACATCTAGTAGATGGGGAAAATACTCCTGGCAAAAATAAGGACCCTGAGGCTTTAAAATAGCTACTGCATGTAAGATGACAGAGAGGATCTCAAGGGAGAAATCAGTAAGATCAATGTTCGCTTTGATGTTAAGCAGGGAGAATTGATTTCTGCCCACCAAGCTCGGTGGAGAGTCTAGTTTGCTTAATTTTCTTTTCTTGTTTTTCCAAAGATCCTCACACAAATAAAGAGCAGCTTGATATATTCATATTTCAATGTGGCTGAGAGGCACTGACAGAAGCAGGCTACTTAGATGTTTTAATGCCCTTTGATTTCTTGGCTGAATATTTACATTAGTGCACTTGAAAGACGTTGATTGGAATCTAAAAAAAAAGGGCCTAAGATTAGTTTCTTGTGCAGAAACGCAAAATGCTGGTTTGCTATGCTGTCTCTGGATACTTAACGAATGGCTGGTTTCAGTCTACACTGGACTTAGAGAAGGTGAGGAAAACTCACTTGGAGAAAATTAGTTTTGTGGGGTGAGAAATTACAATATTGACAGGATGAAAAGCTATTCTCCCCTTTTACATTTATCAATTTTTTTAAAAAAAATAATAATTAGGCAAAACATATATGATAAATGTCACTACTTCTTTCTCCGCACAAAATCTTTAAATTTTATCTGCACAACTTCAAGCTATATTTCCCATACATCAATAAAGGCGAGGATAAGCTTCCTATTACTATCATGGTTATTCTCCAATGCTGAAATTTCTGAGGATAAAGCTTCTTTGCTTCTGTCATTTTTATAATTATAATTATAATAATACATATATTCTTGATATTCATTAGCACGTTGCTCAACATTTGACACTGCCTAATGTGTGAACTGAAATTGGAAAAGTACTAAGGCTGAGGCAATAAACACAACACGGAAGTGGTGATAAAATGGGAGTCCTACCTGTGATGACTGACCTATGATAGCTCATTTACACTTCCCATATTTTGTAAATGAGGAACCCACACATGTGAATCTTCCTCATCCAGATTTATAAATCTATCACAGTTGGGGGACTGAGGCTGATAAAGCTGTTTCGATCATCACCGGTGCTATATTCCAGTCTGAAGTTTTAAAATAAATTAGATGCATTCAAGTTTCTGGATGATGCTAGGGGGATGTCATACCATCCTGTTGGTTTTTGCTGCCAGCATGTTACAATCAGAATCAGAACTGGAAGGGACCTTGGAGGTCTTCTAGTCCAGCCCCCTGCTCAAGCAGGAGATCCTATGTCACTTCAGATAAGTGACTGTCCAGTCTTTTCTTAAAAACCTCTAGTGATGGAGCACCACAACTTTTGGAAGGCAAGCTGTTCCACTGATTAATTGTCCTCACTGTTAAGAAGTTTATCCTTAATTCCAGGTTGCTTCTCTCAATGATTAGTTTCCATCCATTGTTTCTTGTCTTGCCTTCTGGTGCTTTGGAAAATAAGTCGACCCCCCTCTTCTTTGTGGCAGTCCCTCAAATACTGGAATACTGCTATTATGTCGCTCCTAGTCCTTCTTTTCTAGACTGTCCATACCTAATTCCTGCAACTGTTCTTCATGTTTCTTGTCACCAGGCCATTAATCATCTTAGTTGCTGTTCTTTGCATTTTTCTTTTTTCCGTTTTTTACATGAACCTGTAAGTTGCACATTACAGATAAGTCTTTGGCTTACAACTTTCATTTAGTGACTGTTCTAAGTTACAATGACACTGGAAAAAGTGACATGACCACTTTTCACACTTATAACCATTGCAACATCCCTATGGTCCCGCAATCAGAATTCGGATGCTTGGCCACTCATGTTTATATGACGGTTGCAGTGTCCTGGAGTCATGTGATTGATCATTTTTTTGGGAAACTTTCTGATAAACAAAGTCAACGGGGAAGCCAGATTCACTCAGCAGCCATGTTACTAACTTAACAACTGCAGTGATTTGTTTAATAAGAATCATAATGCGGCAAGAAAGTGCATAAAATAGGGCAAAACAACAACGGTCTTGTTTAGCAACAGATGTTTTGGGCTCAATGGGATCCTTTACAAGGGTCAGTTTTGCATACTACCATGTTGCTTTTTGATACATAGGTAGTCCTTTACTTACAACTGGTCACTTAGCCAAGTATTAGAGGTTGTGTTACACAGTATAGCTTTTGAGTGGTCTTCAATGGCAGCTCCATCTGAAGTGCCTTGCAATAATCCAGGCATGAGGTGACTAGGGCATGATGGGTCTTTATAAATATAGATTTATGTTGTTGTTAGTTGTGAAATCGTGTCCAACCCATCGCGACCCCATGGATGTTCCTCCAGGCCTTCCGGTCCTCTTCCATCGTCTGGAGTCCATTTAAGCTCACGCCTGCTGCTTCAGTGACTCCATCCAGCCACTTCATTCTCTGTCGTCCCCTTCTTCTCTTGCTCTCAATCATTCCCAGCATTAGGCTCTTCTCCAGGGAGTCCTTCCTTCTCATTAGGTGGCCAAAGTATTTGAGTTTCAACTTCAGGATCTGGCCTTCTAAAGAAAGGTCAGGGTTGATCTCCTCTAGGACTGACCGGTTTGATCGCCTTGCTGTCCAAGGGACTCGCAGGAGTCTTCTCCAGCACCATAGTTCAAAGGCTTCAATTCTTTGGCGCTCAGCCTTTCTTATGGTCCAACTTTCACAGCCATACATTGCAACTGGGAAGACCATAGCCTTGACTATACGCACTTTTGCTGACAGGTTGATGTCTCTGCTTTTTAGTGTGCTGTCTAGATTTGCCATGGCTTTCTTCCCCAGGAGCAAGGGTCTTTTAATTTCTTGGCTGCAGTCCCCAACTGCGAAGATCTTGGAGCCCAGGAAAATAAAATCTGTCACTACTTCCATTTCTTCCCCATCTATTTGCCAGGAATTGAGAGGGCCAGATGCCATGATCTTGGTTTTCTTAATGTTGAGTTTCAATAGATTTATAAAGATTTATAAAGATATAGATTTATAAACATCTTCTAAACACACACATTTCTGCATGGTATGTAATCCTGAAATATGACACATCATGCATTTTGGTGCAGTTTTTAAAACTGTAGCACCAGATTGATGGGGAAAAGAGAGCCACATTAGAATTCACCGATTATTCCTCAGCTACTGAATAAAAAATTAACAAGAATAAAAATTTAAATAATCCACATCAAAAAAACAAAAAAAAACAACACAAAGACAAACTAGTGAAAATCTTTTTGTCATATCAACATAGGACATGGCATTATTAAATACAGGATTACTTACTGAATGTGACCAAGTCTCTCTTTGCCTAAAAAAGTTATTCAGAAATCAGGACGCAGCAGTTCTTGTACTCAGATAAGGATTTTAGTTATATTCCAAATCTGCAGTCATTTAAAACCATAAAAATAAACAAGAGAGACCCTTATAAGATGGTAAGTCTTTGTTTTATGCAAAGCAGTGCTACACTGCAGCTTATATATGATGTGCAGGAAACTAATTTTACTAAAGGTGAGACTTGGTGCTGAGATCTCAGTGCCATGAAAATCTTGAATGATGTCACTATGATTAATAAGACCAATTTTTAGTAACTGAGTAACTCAGGCATTCAAATAAACACAAACAAAAACAGTTATGATCACCACTATTGCCTTTTTCAGCAGGTATTATTCCAGTTAAAATTAAATGCCAGCATGAATAACCTTTCTGTCAGACAACAGTTCATATTCGAGAACAACTATTCAATGTAAGTCTTAGATTCCATTGATCTCTGTCAAGCACTCAGAATAGGTTGCTACTGATTGTCAAACATATCCAGTTCATCATTCCCACTATGGATTAATTTCTTCTGCTATTGTCTGCAGCACTTTCTTTATATACCTTACTCATATAATGCTGGGCTAAAAGAAGATACATATCAAGCATGAGATGACAAATTCTATTTATTTGTTATTTATTTATTCATACGATTTATAGCCTGTCTTTGTTCTAAGCAGTTAACATGGCTTCCATGGAGTTCTTTCGTTTTATCCAGCAATCTTGTAAAATATTGGATTGAATTGAAAGGGAAAGCAACTGGATTTTCCATGGCTATGGAAACGTTTGTGGGAGATGCTGAGTCCAAAAAGAAGGCAGCAAGCGCAGCATGGTGTCTCTGCTTCCGCCACAGTGATTGTGCACAAAAGGTGAAAGGTCAGTGCATGGAAGTGGGAGAGAAGGCCAGCTGGGCACGGACTTGGGTCTGTCAAAAAAGATAGGTGCGAGATAGTCAGGTGGGGGAATTGAAGCACACCTGCGATTGTGTGAGTAGGTTGCCAAACATCTAGGTTTGATCACCTGATTGTGGGGACACTCCAACAGCTGTAATTAGGGGCATGGGTCACAAGTCCATTTGTTCAGGACCGTTGTAATTTCACATGGTCGCTGAATGGTCATATTGTACATCAATAGATCCAAGGCTATACTGGGAGATAACATTTAGGCAGTTGTGAATTCATCCTTGAGAGAGGAAGTGGTCCTGCTGGTGCTTAAGGGATGAAGTCCACCTTCTTGAGAAGATTTAATGTTTCCTCAAGACGTCTTTACTGGATTCACATCAATTTTTGTCCAGCCCCCAACCTTCTTTTTAGGAGATATTTATGAGAAGGTGATCAAGCTACAGCTTCAGAAAACTCTAAAGGAATACAATGCGCCTAAGGGTTAACCCTGAAGAAAAAGAGGAAGAACTGCACCATGACAACAGTCAAATGCAAGAAATTTGAATCCGGGACAGAAATGTAATTTGAGAAAGCGTGTGAGATTTGACTTGTCTTAACTTTCATGAAGATAAAGGGAGAGAGGGTGAAAACTTATTCATACTTGAAAGATTCTATTACTATAAGCTCATAATTAACATAGTATTAATATCCATAATTTTGGCTTCTACCTTGATGGACTAACAGCAACACAGATTTCTTGGACCTTTTCCAGTCAGGTTTCAGATCCAGGAATGGGATTTAGATTGAGAAAGGGGAGGTAAAAAGTGTCTATGTTAAAACTGAACAGCTTTCTCTCAACAGAGGGGGAGGGATAGAACACCACCTATCTCCTGCCTATAACACAGTCCTTTCAGCAGTCCCAAGATGGCTCCGCACCCATTTGCATTCTGATTCAGGTGACCCTGAGGGCATAGATAAACCTCCCCAAGTTACCTCAATGACTCTCTGAGAGCTATTGACCAACCTTCAGAGTGGTAACAACCAGATGACTGCAAAGAATATAAATCCTTCCATTCTCCGACAGAACTGAAGAAGCTTCTTGAATAATAAATGAAAAGCTTTTGAGAAAAAAACCCCAAGAAAGTCCAGTATCCCTTTGGGACAACCATGACCTAAAACCTAGATAACTAAGAATCTCCATAGACTGTAAGAGTTTTCTGTACAGATAGCCCATTACGATCACAATGGGGACCAGAATTTCCACTGCTAAACAGGGTAGTTGTTAAGTGATTTAAGCCCAATTTTACCCCCCCCTTTTTTGCTACAGTTGTTAAGTGAAACATATGGTCATTAAGTGAATCCAGCTTCTCCCATTGCTTGTTGGAAACCAGCTGGAAGGTCGCACATGGCCTTCATGGGAACCCGGATGTTGCGACTGTCCTAAATGCATGCTGGTTACCAAATGCCTGAATTTTGATCACGTAACCATGGGGATGCCGCAACTCTCATAAGTGCGAAGACTAGAAATTAGTGACTTTTTACAGTGCCATTGTAACTTCAAATGGTTGTTAAACAAATGGTTCTAAATCAATGCCTCCCTGTATTTCTTGTTAGCATTTAGTGCAGGGGTGGGCAACCTTGGCTCTTTTATCACTCGTGAACTTCAACTCCCATAGCTGACTCCGGAATTCTGGGAGTTGAAGTCCACAAGTCATAAAAGAGCCAAGGTTGCCTACCCCTGATCTAGTGGCTATCCAGATTTTTGCTGTCCAGTTCTAATAGCCCTGCTGCAACATAGAAATAGCAATACCAATAGCACTTAGACTTATATACCTCTTCACAGTGCTTTACAGCCCTCTCTAAGCCGTTTACAGAGTCGGCATATTTCCCCCAACAATCTGGGTCCTTATTTTACTGACCTCACAAGGATGGAAGCCTGAGTTAACCTTGAGTTGGTCAGGATTGAACTCCTGGCAGTTGGCAGAATTAGCCTGCAATGTACTGCATTCTAACTCCAACACAGATTTACGTGGAAAGGAAAAGTGAAGAGTGACTGAAGCAGGTCCAGCAGTACGTCATATCCAATAGGTCCATATCTACATGTTACAGTTAAAGAAGGTCAAGGAGCTATCAAGAAGATAGCTAGGGCTGTGCAATTGAAGCTCTTCTCATGTTTTACTCTGCATTATCATCTTGACTGTTTTGACCACACTGCATATACTGTAGCTCTATGGTCCAGCTTTCTAACTTGTTAGTCGTGTAAGCATTACTAGTAATAAAGAGAGGAGAATGCTGACCAATTCCTATATCGGTCAAGATCTTTGACTGATTGTCTATCCCTTAACATGAAGACAAATTCTTAAGGAGTGTTCCTTGTTATTTTCCAGCTGTTCCTTGAATTCCTATCCTCCCCCATCTCTAAAAAAACAACAACAAACAAAAACCCCAGGTAAATAACTCCAGTTTGCATATGCATCCTCTTCCACAGTGTCAAAGAAAGAATGATTTTTAAATTAAGAGTCCACCAACACATATATTTTCTATGATCAGAAATGACAGACTACTGGATAATCCTCCAGTCTATTGACAATCACAGATCAGTTTTACTTCTCTGAAGGTTTGTCAATAACACACCATATCTCGAATCAGGCTCTTTTCCTATAGAGATTAAAAAACTCTGTAGGAGCATGGAAACAACCTGTAGTTCTACTATTCAATATAACAAAAACTCTTGTATTTACAAGTAAAACGAGATAGCAGGGTCCAAACAAATGTCTTTATTGATCTACATGCAAAAATCAAGAGTGCCGTTAAGTAAGTCACTGAGAAAGAAAGTAAAAAAAAAAAGAAACAGCTCCCATTGTTGGCATCTCTGCTACTAAGTGACACAAATCTTTATAATCTAAGTAATTTTTACTCTCTGTGCCTAAGTGGAACACTTTGTTGGAAAAGCAGTGGCAGGAGATCACACAAAGGAGCCAATGAGGTGTAAAGAGCACCACGGGATTGCTAAATATACACTAAAGGGATCACAAAGGATGTAATTGATCATAGCAATACAGGAAAGGAAAGAAATCTTCAGAAGCCCAAATGTGGAGTTCCATGAAACTCAGTACGAGGTGGTATCTTCTATTCTCAGGTCAGAAAAGATACCCACACCGAATGGTGATATGGAAATCCCTAGAACCCTGTGCTTATACATAGCGCTATCATTTAGTGGAGATGAATCACCTGCAGATTTAGGAAGAATGGCTGCGGGTTCTGGATTTTAGAACCCCAAGTGTCTGCTTCATTCTCTCTTTATAGTACAGCTAATCCTATATATGAACAGCATGTTATAGATATGTCTACAACATGTCTATATCTACAACAAAGAAGAGGGAGTCAAGCTATTCTCTAAAGCGCCCAAAGGCAGGACAAGAAGCAACGGATGGAAACTAACCAAGGAGAGAAGCAAACTAGAACTAAGGAGAAACTTCCTGACAGAACAATTAACCAGTGGAACAACCTGCCTCCAGAAGCTGTGAATGCT
Source organism: Vipera berus (assembly GCF_964194415.1). Lineage (NCBI taxonomy): Eukaryota > Metazoa > Chordata > Lepidosauria > Squamata > Viperidae > Vipera > Vipera berus. Next base: position 85,422,988 of record NC_138203.1, read on the forward strand.
CCAACACTGGAAGTTTTTAAGAAGAGACCGGACAGCCATTTGTCTGAAATGGTATAGGGTTTCCTGCCTGAGCAGGGGGTTGGACTAGATGACCTACAAGATCCCTTCCAAATTGTTGTTGTTGTTGTTGTTGTTGTTGTTATTGTTATTATTATTATTATTATTATTATTATTATTATTATTATTATTATTATTATTATTATTATTATTATTATGTATTTCTGCACAGACATTCTGCTACTCCCAGGTCTATTTGGTCCTACATGAATATTTCAAAATGAGCCCCGGAGTGCCTATGTTTCATGGAAACCTGGAGCTCATAGGAATATTTGCATAACAGTGCTTTCTATGTATGCCTCTGTGCAGATCATACTGTTTAAAAGATATTTCAAAATGAGCCTGGTACCTGATATACAGTTTGTCTGTTTGATTATTTATGTTTATTTATGTTTGTTTATTCATTCATTTACTGCCTTTAATACTTTTACAAATAGATCAAGGCCACAATATATCTAATATTTCTTCCTCCTATTTCACCCCTCCACAACAAATACTCTGTGAGGTGGATTGGGCTGAGAGAGAGTGACTGGCCCAAAGTCTCCCAGCTGGTTTTCATGGCTAAGGTGGGACTAGAACTCTGGTCTCCCAGTTGCTAGCCTGGTGCTTTAATAGACTGAACTGGCTATACATGTTTGGAAAGTGTCAGCCTATGTATGTATGTACTGTATGTATGTATGTATGTATGTATGTATGTATGTATATGGGTGGGTGGGGAGGATATTTTAAACAAAATGAAATGGGGGACTCCTGATGGAGGCACTGGAACTGCAGTAGCGCAGTGGTTAGAATGGAGTATTGCAGGCTAACTCACTCTTCACTGCCAGGAGTTCAGTCCTGACTGGTTCAAGGTTGACTCAGCTTTCCATCATTCTGAGGTCAGTAAAATGAGGACCAAATTGGTGGGGGCAATATGCCAATTCTGTAAATTGCTTAGAGAGGGATGTAAAGCAATGTGAAGTGATATATAATTCTAAGTGCTATTGCTACTGCTACAGGAATCTGGGTTCTTCACTCTGATAGATTTAGGAATGTAACAGAACCTCTTACCCCTGGGCCACTAGTGGGAAAAAGTTTCTACCTGTAAGTTTGTGGCATACTAGATTCTTTGCACTTGTTGATTGGTTGTTTTGTGCCCTAATCCAAGTGGGGTTACTTGGATTATTTTCCACAGATGCATGCCTTGGCATCCATGACTCAATGAAATCACTGTGGAAAAAAAACCCATTTCCAGAGATGTACAACTGTGATTATTCTTTTGCACCACATACACACTATTATCTGTATTGGTCTTGATGCATTTAAAAATGACACTCTGTGCAGTCTGATGTAAATATAAATCCCTGAGCATCCTATGAATTGTAGGTTAGGGTGTGCACTGCGTTACAACCCCCAGTTGACAGATTTTTGTTTGGTTTTAAATGGGGAACTGATGATAACATTTTGTCACCATCTGTTGACAGTGTGTTCAATAGCCTGTTCAGGATATTTATCAGCAATGGTGGATCTTCTTTTATCCCTCCAGAAAAGAAAAATGTGGCTTTTGAAGTCACTGTTATCAAGTTTGTCTTTAATGCTATACCAGTAAGCAAGTCTTATCCCTATTCATTCTTTCATTCATTCCTATCTATCTACACTGCCCCTCCATAGCACTTTACAAAACTATAATTTGATTGTTATCTTTACCTAGTGTTGGTATGGTTTATTTGTGATATTTTTCGTTTTGCTTTGTTTTGTTTTGTTTTGCAGACTGTTGCCTTTATCATTGTGTGTACAAATGGAGCCTCTGAATGCTTGTTTTCTTTTTCCTTCCAAGCCCAACAGCTCTTCGACATACATTGCAAGGACACCTCTTTTTATCTGCAACAAATATACACATCTGCTGGAACATTATTATGCGTTGCATAATATTTTCATCTGTACTTAGCTTGACTCATTTAAACTAATGTAAGTAGCAATACCCCCGGAGACAAAGGCAAAAAGGCCCGTCGCACCCCCAAAACAGCAGTCAAAGAAGCAACATAAAAAAATTAGATCTGAATTCCTTTGTCAAAGCTTTGTCATTGCTTCTGCTCTTATTACATGCCACAAGGTAACAATATATAGTTTTGAATGGAGCTTATAGGAAAACAAGAGAAGCTTTTATCTGTTAGCCTCTTATTGTTCTCAAAGGTGGAGCAGATATGATGAAAAGGAATGGAAAGCAGTAATTAACCCACACAATAACGCAGGTCAGACTTTCTCCATCTAGCAGACATGGCCTGTTTCCATTGATGGCACCATCCCAGAGCTTCGAGCTTTGATTTCAGACCTTTCACCCCACACATGATCTGATCCCTTTACGAGTCTCCTTTCCCTCATTCTAAAACATCTTGAGAAGAAAGTTGCTTGTTTCAGAGCCTCATTGTGTGGAAGAGATATCATTGAGGCCAAAAAGTGTTGAGGCCGAAAAGGTTATAATTACGGGGTTTCCATTGTAGAGCCCCAAATTATTTTTTTCTTTTAGCTTGAGTATAGTTGGCGTCACAGGAAGTGGATGGTTTCCGATTGGCCATACCCATCAATAGCTTAGTTAGTGAAGTGACTCATTACATACTGTCAACGATGCAAATAAGTCCAATTCTTAAATATTTAGGGAGTCTTAACCCGCGGAGACGTTCTCGTTTTCTGAAAAATGAGGGAACTAAGTAATGAAAAACAGCATTCAGATCAGTTCTTTTCTTTCATATTTTCTAGGGTTCTGCAAGACGAATCTGTTCAATTCCATATTAACTGTTTGCTATTTTACTGTATATAGTGGAGAGTCAGTTTAGATGTACAATGGGAAACCTTTGAGTAGGATTACTTAAAAATATTATATTTCATTTCTGGGCCCTTTTTGCTTAATCTGATGCACCCTGAAAATGGAATGATTCTTGGTATTGCAGCAACTTTCAAAGGGAGGGAGGATTTTGATGCAGATCAAAGTACTTAGCATCATCATTTTAGCCACTGTCTATCCACTGCAGGATGAAAGCCTCTTCCGCATGTTTCCAAACAATACGGTCCAAAGCTTTTTTTTTGCTAATTGGGTCTGCAATACGTGCTGATGTCGTTGATCCATCTTGCTTTAGGTCTCTTTTGTGGACGCTTTTTATCAAGCTTAGTATATACAGGTGAAACTCGAAAAATTAGAATATCGTGCAAAAGTTCATTTATTTCAGTAATGCAACTTAAAAGGGGAAACTAATATATGAGATAGACTCATTACATGCAAAGCAAGATAGTTCAAGCCGTGATTTGTCATAATTGTGATGATTATGGCTTACAGCTCATGAAAACCCCAAATCCACAATCTCAGAAAATTAGAATATTACATGCAATCAATAAAACAAGGAGTGTACATAGAACAATATCGGACCTCTGAAAAGTATAAGCATGCATATGTACTCAGTACTTGGTTTGGGCCCCTTTTGCAGCAATTACTGCCTCAATGCGGCGTGGCATGGAAGCTGTCAGCCTGTGGCACTGCTGAGATGTTATGGAAGACCAGGATGCTTCAATAGCGGCCTTCAGCTCTTCTGCATTGTTCGGTCTCATGTCTCTCATCTTTCTCTTGGCAATGCCCCATAGATTCTCTATGGGGTTCAGGTCAGGCAAGTTTGCTGGCCAATCAAGCACAGTAATCCCACAGTCATTGAACCAGGTTTTGGTGCTTTTGGCAGTGTGGGCAGGTGCCAGGTCCTGCTGGAAAATGAAGTCAGCATCCCCATAAAGCTCGTCTGCGGAAGGAAGCATGAAGTGCTCCAAAATCTCCTGGCAGACGGCTGCGTTGACCCTGGACTTAATGAAGCACAGTGGACCAACACCAGCAGATGACATGGCTCCCCAAATCAACACAGACTGTGGAAACTTCACACTGGACTTCAAGCATCTTGCAATGTGTCCCTCTCCATTCTTCCTCCAGACTCTGGGTCCTTGGTTTCCAAATGAGATGCAAAAGTTGCTCTCATCAGAAAAGAGGACTTTGGACCACTAAGCAACAGACCAGGTCTGTTTTTCTTTAGCCCAGGTAAGACGCTTCTGATGTTGTTTGTTGTTCAGGAGTGGCTTGACAAGAGGAATACGACATTTGAAGCCCATGTCCAGGATCCGTCTGTGTGTGGTGGCTCTTGATGCACTGACTCCAGCCTCAGTCCACTCCTTGTGAAAGTCCCCAACACTTTTGAATGGCCTTTTCCTGACAATCCTCTCCAGGCTGCAGTCATCCCTGCTGCTTGTGCACCTTTTTCTTCCACACTTTTCCCTTCCACATAACTTTCTATTAATCTGCTTTGATACAGCACTTTGGGAACATCCAACTTCTTTTGCAATTACCTTTCCCTCCTTATGGAGGGTGTCAGTGATGGTTTTCTGCACAACTGTCAGGTCAGCAGTCTTCCCCATGGTTGTGATTCCTACTGAACCAGACTGAGAGACCATTTAAAGGCTCAGGAACCCTTTGCAGGTGTTATGGCTTAATTAGCTGATTAGAGTGGAACACTTTGAGCCTAGAATATTGCACCTTTTCACAATATTCTAATTTACTGAGATTGTGGATTTGGGGTTTTCATGAGCTGTAAGCCATAATCATCACAATTATGACAAATCACAGCTTGGACTATCTTGCTTTGCATGTAATGAGTCTATCTCATATATTAGTTTCCCCTTTTAAGTTGCATTACTGAAATAAATGAACTTTTGCACGATATTCTAATTTTTCGAGTTTCACCTGTAGGAGAGAAATATGACCTGCAGCATGAAGAAACTTATCAAAATGGAGAATTAAGAACTTACATCTATGTGGGCCTAATCTATTTTATCAATTTATCAAATCACTAATTGCTACAGGATCAAATTATTCCTTATATACTTATAAACTTCTTTGCCAAACAATCACTCTTCTCTATCCCATAATGTCGCTATAATGAATCTCACCCAAATTATGTACAATTTTGGGTAATGTTGCCGTATTCTCACAACCTGTATCAAACCAGCAGCATTTTGATCATTAAAAAGTTATTACCGGTACTTCCTTTTTAAATTATTTTGTAGTTGTTTGACAATCCCTGCTTTGGACAGATCTGAGATACTGTTACAGTGGGAAATGATATTATCTAAGTGGAAATCTATTCCTATAACTTGGATAATACTTCAGATTAAGTCAAAGGAAAGTTTGAACAGAGATGTAGAATTATCCTCATAAACAATAATAATAATTGTCACAATCTGATTGGAATGCAATGGACCATGAGAAATTCACAACAGTAAAGTACTTACTTAAAACAAACAGAGCTTAACAGAGAATCATCATCTGAAGCTCAACAGTATTAAATACGTTGGAGAAAAGTATACACTGAATATTTAATGAGGTGAGAACCATAAATGTTTTAAACCTATTTTTCCCTATTAGGTTAGATAGAAACTATATATTTTTTTCTCCTTGAACAACATATACCCTTCTTTACTGATTATAAAATTAGCTTTTTAAAATGCTACGTTCCAAAACAACAACAAAAAAGCAGCTTGTTACTACTCAGAAAGAAAAGGACACAAGCTTGTGTTGAAGCAGAATTTTAGCACCCCACCTTCCAGATATTATTACAGAAAACAGAAAAGCGATATAAGCTGCAGCTAACGATGCTGTTACAGACATCCTAATGCTGGCTTGTAAACCAGGGAAGCACGGCTCTTTCTTATGTCATTGAATAAGCAACACGTGATCCTCAATTTTCAGCTCTTCTCCTAACTCATGTCCTGCTTTTATGAAGGCTCGTGTTGTCACTGGAAGAGATGGAGGAGGTTTTCTCCTTCAAGTCAACGGAATTCTACCATCATCTAGGTGGGACTGGGAACAGTGAATCTGGTCCATTTTTCACAACATTAATTAGGGGATTCTTACTAGACTTCATTTTGGTAAGCCTCTCATCTCCATCATATGCCTCTTCTCCATCTTGTCACAATCAGTTTCTCTGCTTTGATCTCCATATTAGTCTTTCAAACATCACCAGCTCTGTGATGCTATAAAGGCACCTCATCTCCTCATCTTCTCTACTCTGTGTTCGGTGTTAAGGATTGTGGTCCAACATGTTGACAGAAAAGCTCCCACAAGTTATCCTCTATTTGGAAAGACAAATCCCCCCACTGCCTATAATTACACACTGTTTGACTTGGGGAAGTCAAACTTTGCATAGTGTAAAATATTTTGTCTGCAGCTGCTCTTTTTCACGTCACTGAATATCGGAGCTCCTATTAAAAGCACCTGATAAGATTAAAAGGAATAATAAGTACAAATGGCACCACTGTGGGCATCATTATAAGCCACATATCCAATCAAAAAGTGTGGATGGTGCTTTTCTAAATCAATTCACAAAGTTCTCAAGGGGGCAGATTACAGTAGGAATGTCAGATTTTAATTACCTTCATACATGCCAAGAAGTTGACTTGTTTAGGAGTGGAAGGTCCCACAGATTACTGGTATTGCTTGTGGAAAATTTCATTTTTACAATGGTGGAAGCAAAACAGTGGGGTCAACTATCCTGAATCTGATCCTGGCCATTACAGAAGTTAGTGGATTGAAATAGATAGGTATTTAATGTTAAAACATGATAACTGTAGGGAAAAAAGCTGCGAAAAATAAGTCATTTTTTCAGATTTCAGAAAGGTAGATGTTAATGAATCCAGATGAAAAATTGGCAGAATATCAGGAAATGACAATCAAAAGTGTAAACAATGGATGAGTGACCCTAAAACAGGGACAATGAGAGTATAGTTTTAAGAGTCTGATATGGAATGACAAGCTGTGAAGCAAATTGGACCTGGACAGACATGGAAGCCAAGTTTGATAAACTATGAAAGAGATCAGACTAGTAGCTTAAGTTTATAAGAACTGAGTCATGAAGGCTAAAGCTCAGAATTAGATAAAGCAAGCAAAATATAATAAGAAATATAATAACAGAAAGACTTCGGGTATTAAAAAAAGTAAATTTAATTTTCTACACATTGGAGTTTATCATTAGGCATACCAGCTTCAATCAGTGTCTGGAGTAAAGCTCTTCAAATTTTAGCTCTTCCACGGGTTCACCTCAAGAGCTGTTGATATCTGGCAAATATCAGGTTGCATGTTTGGGCAAAGACAATTTTCAATACCTCCACTTCAATAATGTTGCAAAATGCCCACCTAAAAATATTCAATATCAGATATAGCTAGACTGCTATAGCTGCCCAGAATAAATTTATATAATAGGTAATCCCAATTTTAAAAGTAGCAACTTAAATATTTCTTGAATAAACTGTCACAATATCATTATTTCAGATCAACTCAGCTATATGTAAGCCATTTTTAAAAACCTTTGCAAAATTAAAATGTGATTTTCCTTAGGAAGAGAAATGTCTGTATATTCAGCATAAGCATCTATGATTTGATTATTTAGTTCAGTGCTTCTTAAACTTGGCAACTTTAAGATGCGTGCAATTCAACGTCCAGAATTCCCCAGTCAGCATTCATGGGGGGCACCAGCTGTAAAAGGTCATGGAGAAACTGGAATGGGTTGAGAGGAGAACTGTCAAACAGGGTTTGTTTAAAACATTGGCTGACACCCATTCATTCAAACAGGGACACAATGTTTATTTTCTATCCTCAAATGAAGTAAAACACTTAACAAATAGATTTGTGACAGAACAGAAATTCCGACTTGTTCCAGGCATTTGCTCCTAAGAGGCTAATTTTTGGAAATGTCAAAAGAGATTTTGGAAAATATTACTTGGGCATTTGCAAATAAAAGTTGGTAACCTTCTGTGATATCTATATGAAGAAATGTGAATTCAAGACTGACATTTTTGCTTGAAGTTTAAATGACTTTTCAAGGTAAATTAAAGGAAAGGTGTTTCTTTTTTTGTTGAAATTTAAAGATAATCTAGTGGAGTACAACTGAACCTCAAAAGAAATATTACTGCTTTCTTGAAGCTCAGTGGCTTTTTATCAGTCGCCCATCATGCACACATCTATATCCTACTTCTATGTTCTTTGATGAAAGCAGCCAAAGATGAAAGAATGGACTGATATGTGTTTATTTCACATCAGGCAAAGGAAATGCCATGGTAATTGACAATGAAAAGGGAAAGCTATCTTATATTTTGATGCAGCTGATGCCTTTCAGACATACTTCAAAATCCTTTGGGATGGGATGTATTGTTGCTATCACATCTACCTTTAAGTGGAAAATCTGGCTACTGAAGATAGAAGAGAAGCAACTCTTTTCCTTTATCTTTTGGGTTGGAGGTCTGAATGGCCATCCTACCAAATGATAGAAGTGGTCTTAATGCTATAATCCTATGCAGTTGTTCTGCAAAATGTGAAATAATTTCATATGAATAAAGGAACATGATTACTGGAGAACTTTCACTGGCATGTTCATAAAATGCAGAGGTACCATTTTTAATATACATAAAAAAACGTAAGGGTTCCAAGATGTAAACATATAATCTCAAAAAGCAATACACATAAACCCACATCAGTAAAGGCTGATATAGACCCAAATTCATAGTTTAAAAAGCCAGGCTTCCTCAGAGCTGTTTTGAAAGCTCTTAGACTTACAGTCCTATTTGATTAACCAATCAGTTGAGCAACTGCAACTGAATTGAATCACTGTGTTAATGAAACTTTTAAACGTTAAATATATCACTACAGCAGAGTGAGAAATCTGAATTTCCAGATGTTGTAGAACTATAATAAGTTCTATAACTTATTGGAAATTGGAAAGTGTTTGTTATAAGCAGTTATAAGAACTGTATACTAATTTTTATACGTTTGGTCCCTTCCTTATTCATGTTATTTTTTTTTAAAAAAAATGTGGTGGAGCCAGTTTATAGCCTACTGACTGAGGTACTAAAAATAATCACTGTTTAACCAATATGTAATATGGGTTTTTATCACAGTGCCAAGCATTCCCACCAGCCACAGGTAAAAATGTATTAAGCTGATCAGGATGATGGGGGGCTCTAAGTTAACAAATACATATAATACAGTACCCTAACATTGTAACAGCAACCATACACATAGAACTATGTGTATCAGTAGTGCTGTAGTGTAGTGAGACGATTTTTGGAGCACATTGAGTAACTTTGGCTAGTCACTGTCTCACAGTCATACATAGCTTACTGGGAAGTTGTTAGAGGATAAATTTAAGTGACATCCTTGTAAGACTTCTTGAAAAAAATACATACATACAATAGGAAAATCCAGAATAAGCTAGTAGTAGAGAAACATTCCATTTAACAATGCTGTGCCTTTGGGTTCTTCAGGGGCCCTTTAAAAGAAAGCCCTTTGATTCCTCTCTGTGTGTGTGCATATATATATATATATATGTTTTCTGAGGTTTTCGCGGGTGTTCGTATGTGGATCTTTGGTTATTCGGGTTTTTCCCCACGTAGAACTAAAGGTGTAGGAGCGACGTTTCGACGGAATCCCATCCGTCATCATCAGGCTGGTGGCTCCTACACCTTTAGTTCTACGTGGGGAAAAACCCGAATAACCAAAGATCCATATATATATATATATATATATATATATATATATATATATATATATATATATATATATATATATATATATATATATATATATATATATATATATATATATATATATATATATATATATATATATATAAATTTATAACACTATATATAAATTATGAATGATAAATAAAAATATAAATTACAATTTATAAATTATCAAATTATATTTGTATTTTAAAGACTTACTCCTTTTTGTATCGCTGAATGATAACAAAAATAAAACAAGCAGTAACACCAGTTAAAGAACAGTGAAACAAAATTAAAACACACTCACAATATGAGGTATTATAAAAACCATGAAAGTCAAGAAGTGTTACTTAGGTTTGTAAGCCATGTTGGATCAATCACTCCATATCCATTTTTGCTATTGGAAATGAATGTATAACTAATAAAGAAAAAAAAATCCCGGTAAACTACTATACTGTTTTTCCTAAATGCATAAACAAAACTATTCTTTAGGAAACACTAACTGGGGCCACATTAAAAATACCTTTGTAGAGAATAAGGATGGAGTTATGTGGAATGTGTGGTCTAGGTAAAGGGGAATGAAGCATAGTGTAGATTCTAGAACAACGGTTTCAAACTCGCCATGTCATGTGATGTGTCGCAATGTGTTGCATTGGGGTGGGTGTGGCTTTGGTATGATGAAACTGGCCCGTGGGCTGGCAGTTTGACACCCTTGGTCTAGAATAAAATAACATTCAAATGCAGCTCAGACAAATGTGAATAGAATAGAATAGAGCTGGAAGGGACCTTGGAGGTCTTCTAGTCCAGCCCCCTGCTCAAGCAGGAGAACCTATACCATCTCAGACAAGTCACTGTGTAGTCTCTTCTTAAAAATCTCCAGTGATGGAGCGCCCACGATTTCTGGGGGCAAGCTGTTCCACTGGTTAATTGTCCTCACTGTCAGGAAGTTTCTCCTTAATTCCAGGTTGCTTCTCTCTTTGATCAGTTTCCAACCATTGTTCCTTGTCCTGCCCTCTGGTGCTTTGGTGAATAACATGATCCCTTCTTCTTTGTGGCGGCCCCTCAAATACTGAAATACTGCTATCATGTCTCCCCTATTTCTTCTTTTCTTTAGACTAGCAGCCAAACCCAAGTCCTGCAGCCGTTCTTCATATATTTTAGTATCCAGGCCTTTGATCATCTTAGTTGCTCTTCTCTAATTTTTTTTCCAAACTCTCAACATCTTTTTTGTGATATGGTGACCAAAATTGGCTGCAATATTCCAGGTATGGTCTTACTAGAGTTTTATAAAGCGGTACTAATACCTCGCCTGATCTTGATTCTATACCTCTATTTATACAACCCAGGATTGTATTAGCTTTTTTGGCTGCTGCTGGACACTGCTGGTTCATGGTTAAGTGATGGTCCACTAGGACTCCAAGGTCCCTCTCACAGTTGCTGTTTTTAAGCCAGGTCTTGTCCAATCTGTATTTGTACCTTTGATTTTTAGTTCCTAAATATAAAACTTTGCTTTTCTCCACATTGAAACTCATTTTGTTGGAAAGGGGCATTGTTCAAGTTTGTCAAGATCTTTTTGGATCCTGAGTTTGTCTTCTGGGGTACTGGCTACTCCTGCCAGTTTGTTGTCATCTGCAAATCTGATGAGTTCCCCTTCAATTCCCTCATCTAAGTCACTGATGAAGATATTGAAGAGTCCTGGGCCTAAGACGGAACCTTGAGTTACCCCATGGCTTACTTCTCTCCACGTGGATGTGGTGCCATTGAGGACTACTCGTACCTTTGCTAGGCGTCTGCATGTTTTCTTTGGGGGAGGGGAGGTTGTGGGTCTGCGTGTTTCCATCTAAGGGGAAAAATGGTTTGCTCAGTTTTAGTGGGCTGATTTTGGTTGGATTGGATTGGGCAGAAGGGGTTGGTTAGTTGTATGCTGCTTCTTTCTTTGAGTATGGTGTTTCCTCCACTTGTCTTCCTCCAAGGGTTTATCAGTAGGGTCAAATGCTCTGGGAGTTATTTGTTCATTAATTGGTTCGGTTTGGGTAGAGCTTTCTTTTGTAGATTGGGATTTGGCTAGAGTTGCTTCTAAGTTCCTTACTTTTTCCTCCAGTAGTTTACATAGTTTATATCTAATGCATGTATAGTTTGGGTGTTCTTTGGGCATAAGCACATATATGGAACATGTATTGCATACCACAGCAGTATCAGCCACCTGTTCCATGAGGTTTTTGTTTGAAAATCCCTCTTTTTGGCTTTTGCCGTCTGTAAGCCGTGGTCTGCCACTGTGTGTAGCACCTGGTCTGCTGCTATCTGTAGGCCCTGGTCTACTGCCATCTATAGTACCTGGTCTGCTGCCGGCTGCCGGCCCTGGTCTACTGCTTTCCATAGCACTTGGTCTGCTGCTGTCTGTGGGCCCTAGTCTACTGTGCTGCAGCATTCCACCCCCCCACCCCCACCAAAACCTCCGCGGCCACGTGGCTCCAGTTTGCTAGTCCGTTGTGCCAGTGTTCTGCTTCCTTCAGCAAACAGGGCTGCCTGAATAGTTCACAATAACCTCTCCTCTTCTCTCCTTGGCTGGCTCTCATCCCTTCTCCACTATCTCACTGGCTCTCCTGTTTCTCCTCTCCGCCAGTTGCCACGCTGCCCTCAGTTGGCTTTCCTCTCCATCCCATAGCTGATTCTTCTCTCTGCTCTGCAGATCCCTCTTCTCTTTTTCTTTTCTTCAGTCTTTTTTATATTTCTGACTTCTCTTTCCCTTTTCTCCTACCGTTTTGTCTTAGTTTAAGATAACTTAGTTTAATAGCAACTTCTCTTCCCACGATGTAACCAAGCTTCCTCTGTGGCCGCCATCTTAGAACACTGAGAACACTTAGAACAACACTGTCTCCCTAATTCACTGAATGATAAGGAGGAGAAAGAGATCTATAGCACGATCAAATTTGCAAGATTCTCTTACTGCAACCAATCTCAATAAAAGCAGTTTGAGCCTTTCTATGGAATTGGTTTCCTTGACTGGTTTATTACCTCCACCTCCCACCCACCCCCACACACTAGGCTTGAACAATCTAGAGAGATGAGCATTTATCTTGCCCAAGAACTACATTAGCAAACTAAGGAAAGAAACTGGATCTCGTGATGAAAGCTATGAGTTACAACATGGAGTATCTTACTAAAAACTGTTCCTCCTTCATATTTATTTTCACTGACCCACCAACCATATCAAGGCTTACAGCATTAATATAAATAATTTAGGTAGAATGACTTTTTATCACATATTTCTCCAAAAGGCTAGAGATAAGGACATGGAAGTTGTTTATTCTTCAAAAAAAAAGTGAGGAACATTTTATATACATAAACAAGTTGTTTTGAAAGAAAAAAATGAAGCAGATTTTGGATTTGATTCACTTTTTCCTTACTCTTCAAATTAACCTCTTCATCTTCCCAGCATTTGGACATATTAGCTTATATTCAGTTAGCTTATATTCGATTCAATTTTACTCCCATGTAAAATTCTTAGTAGACATAACAAGATATAACAAGAGCATCAACCTGAATTTAAACGTTCAAAGAAATGTTGCTGAAATGACTTTATTGAATATGTTTGTCACATGCAGACCGATAATTTCGTGCTGTAAAAAAGAACTACTGAGACATGAAAGCACTATGCTGAGCCAAAGCATGTAATTATACCCATTATTTTCTACTCCTCTCTTCTGTCTCTTCCACTGCCAAAATATATCCATTACAAGCTTCTTGTGTCAAGAAACTGCCCCTTTCTAGTAATCTGTAAAATACTAAGCACTTTGATATGCCAATGAAATGAACAGTACTATTTTTTTTAAACAAAGTGGTTATGCGTATAAGCCGATCTATATCTATGCAGAAATCAGTTCTACTGGGATCAATGGGGCTTACTCTCATGGAAATGCAGAGGAAATTGTAGTTTAAGACAGGGCTTTTCAACCTTTTCACCCATTGTACCACTTTTAGGATATGGCAACATCCGAGTACCACCAGTCGCCTAGCAAGGGGTCAAAAACTTGATGACCAAAAAAAAAGTGATGAAGTACAGGTAGTCCTCGACTTGCAACAGTTCGCTTAGTGACTGTTTGAAGTTACAATGGCACTGAAAAAAGTGCCCCCCAAGCCACAGCAGAGCAAGACACCTGCCTGTCTGCCCGGCGGCGCTCTTCCTCCTGTCCAAGGTTTTCATAGTTGTGAGCATTTCTGTTGAGGATTGGCAGTGGGAGTGGGGTGGGGGGGGTGTTTGGTTTTTATCCCCCCCTCATCTGCTGGGTGGTTGAAACAGGTTTTGGTCATTTCACATTACCCTGGGACACTGTGACCGTCATAAATATGAATCAGTTGCCAAGCATCTGAATGTAAATCACAAGACCCTGGAGAGGCTGCAACATTTCAGCTGATCGGCGCTTCTTCTGGGCTCAGAAGCGCCAGGATCAGCGCTGAGCTCCAGCTGGAGCCTGGCGCTGATCCTGGTGCTTCCGCTGAGCCCTGACAGCCCTGCAGCTCCAGCTGTCTCTTGCTCTGGCTTGTGTGGTGCTGCCACCGGTTCAGCTCATTCCCCTCCCCTGCTACCACTTTTCTAGGATGGTCGCGTACCACCTGCCAGGTGCCAATGTACCACAGGTGGTACCCGTACCACTGGTTGAAAAGCCCTGGTTTAAGAAATACGTGCATACTTTCATGTTATCTGAAGTAGCTTAAGTTACTTAAACTTTGGAGAAGATAAATTTTAAAGAAAAAATACAAGTTACTATTTGCAATACTGCATACAAGGCAGAATTAACACTGCTTTTTTATTGACAATGCAACTGCTCACCCTTAAGCTTCTAATTTTAGCAAAAAAGAGCACAATTTCTGTGCAACTTCACTGCTAACAAAAGATTTTTTTTTTACTTTAAAAAGGTGCTTTTGTTAATCAACCATATTCTGTAGCTACTATGGACCACTCCATTGCTACTCTGGACTCCATTTTTATTTGCAAGTAGTTTACCCCTATGGTTAATAAGCAGGCTTAATGCTCACTCAGTTAGTGTACTGTCCGGAAGAAATGCAACACTTGCTATATACTACCTTATGGATACTTTTGCTGACTAACACTAAAGCCAGCCTGGCCTGATGGGGGATGGGTTTGGATTTTATTGTTGTTTTAAATGTATTTAACCTATTGTTGTAGCTTGGGCATCTCGTTTAATTCTTTCTTAATTTTTGTATTTTTGTACTTTTATGTTTGCCCTGTTCACCGCCCTGAGTCCTTCGGGAGAAGGGCGGTATACAAATAAAATAAATAAATAAATAAATAAATAAATAAATAAATAAATAAATAAATAAATAAATAAATAAATAAATTGTGGAAAATAGAGTTGTGGGTATGTAGTCATAATTTGAGTAGTCTTTTCATCTGGCAGATCCATTTCTTTCTTTGTGGCCTGACATGTGAAAATGTTTTAATCCAACAGACAGCAAAATGAAACAGTCGAAATCCAATAAAAATCTAGAGACCAAGAAGATGGAGTAGAATACAAAAGAAGTAAAGATAAAATAAAAGGCAAAATCAATTACTTTAACTGATCCCGCATCCTGGGACAGATCCCTGTATTTAGAACACCTTTCTACTGATAGTAATGTGCAATGACGTCTTCAGGATTTAACAAAGTAATGTAGAACTACAGTATACAAGACCCACAGAGAACTTATACTGTATTAAGATAATTCCCATAGGTGTCCATGGAGGCAGGGGCAAATGAAAGAACATGTGCTGGGAGATAATATAACCCTCTTACGATGCTAGACAACGCAGTATCAACAGTAAAGACCTTCCAAGTTTCTGGGTTCTATAATATCCCAGGACTTGAAATGGACACCTAACATCAAAAACGTAATTAAAAAAGCAAAACAAAGAATGTTCCTCCTGCACCAACTCAGAAAGTTTAGACTGTCCAAGGCGCTGCTGATACAATTCTATAGAGTAATTATTGGGTCTGTCATTTGTACCTCTATAACTGGCTGGTTTGGCAGAGCAACCAAACAGGAAAGACACAGACTTCAATGGATAGTTAGGACTGCAGAAAAAAAAAACACACAACTGCAACCAGCCTACCTTCCATTGAGGACCCGTATATTGCACAAGCCAGAAAGGGGGCTGTGAAAATATCCTCAGACCCCTCACATCCTGGACATAAACTGTTTCAATTTCTTCCCTCAAGACAGGACATTACACACTAGACAACTAGACACAAAGACAGGTTCCCCCCCCCACCATCACTCTGCTAAACAACTAATTCCCACAACACTGTCTTATACCCTAGGATATCAAACCATGTAGTATGGTATATTACTATTATCCTTCTCCTATTACCTATTCCTTTAGCGTCTTATGACTAACAGTTGTTTGTACCTTATGATTTATGCTCATTGTTTTTATTTAGTATCTTATGACTACCACTGAGTGTTGTATCTTATGATTCATGATAATTGTATTATGATTATGATCACGATTATCACTTGTTGCTTGTAGGTACACTGAGAGCTTATGCACCGGAGACAAATTCCTTGTGTGTCCAATCACACTTGGCTATTAAAGAATTCTGTTGTGTACCTGTGTCCAACATCTAAATATCTAAAACTGGAGGTCTCATGTTGATTTTTTCATACTGTGATTTGCCTCTATGGGCACAAGAAACCAAACAGTAGCTCAGGTGAGATACATCCCCAAAGCTTCCTTTCTCAATTTCTTTCAGTTTGTCCTATGAGTTCTTGTGTAATGTATGATTTGTATCTGTCACAAGATATGAAACACTTGGATTCTAGGTTCAGTGAGATAAAAGCCACGACTATTTTGTCTCAAAGGCAGTCCCAACAGAAATTCTTCTTTGCATGATGAAAGGCAAGCAAGGGACCACATGGAGGCAGAGCGTTCAGACATAGCTACAGTACCTCGCTGCTCTATGCTACAGTCCTGGAAACATTCACCACAATAAAATATTGTAAAAGTCATATTCATAGAATTCTTTGCAGAATTACTACTCACAGTTACTACACGAGATTCAATTCATGACTCTCTGTGTTTAATGTGAGCATCCTTAGCAGCAGATATAATATTTTATGGTAGCATAGCCAAGTTTTCTTTAAAACGATTATTAAAGCTGCACAATAACCAAGTAAGTGATTTAGCAGGAACCCACCCCCTTTTTATAGATGTGCATTACAGCAGGGGTATCAAACTCGTAATGTCACATGACGTGTCGTGACGTATCATGACTTTTTCCCCATTGCCGGCAATGGAAACTGTCATGCGGTTTCGGCATGACGTATCTGGTCCACGAGCCGGCAGTTTGACACCCCTTCATTAGAGGTTGTTTCCTCTGTGAAGAGGAAGAGTGGATTAGAGTCCACTCTTTCCTCTGTGTGATTTTCTTTCAGACAGTTGAAGACTGCTATCGTATTTTCGCTTTTGGTAGACCAGGACTGGGAATTTGTTTGAGACCTTACTCATTATATCATTAGCATTTATGATATAATAGAAATATCATTGAGATTTATTAAATTACTCACTGTATCTAAACTAGGAAATGGCTTTAATCCCCAAGTACCATGATTATCTGATTCGGGTTTTATATTCTGATTTTTAACTTGAAATTAAAGCACAACTTCTCTTTATGGATTTAATAGGAAATTCAAGTTTAACGAGAAAGAGAAGGGGAGAAGATAAGAGAAAATACCAAACCGTAACACTTAGTCTCCATCTAATAAAGAAAGGATTATTAGATGAAAATGACTTACTTGTGTAGATATCTATAAGCTGAGCAAGAGATGAAACTATATCTTTAAAGTATATTTTTTAAAAACATAGTTATCCCTTCTGTGCAAAGGTTAATATTTTATAATGAAGAAGGATTCAGTGATATGAGCCAACAGCTAAGAGACCACATATTTCTTTATCCTCTTCTCAAGAACAAAGCTAAATCACAGAAAATACGTATGTATTTATTAATTTAAATATTAATTTAAATATTTCTATCCTGTGTAGTCAGAGTTCTTGACAAAGTACTATCAATAAAACAAATCAAATTATAAATAAATCTATAAAACTATAATAAATCGTAAAATGTGTTATAGCTAATAAGTCTCCAGCACTGAATGAACAGGAAGCTTTAACATGGTACAGTAGGAGAAGAAATGGCGGTGCTTGGGGATGGAGACGAGAGAAATCAGTCTGGAGTCCTTACGTTCCCACAAACAATCTAAGTCCATCGTCTTTAGTTCCGTTAACTTTTATCTGGCACCAATTTAGTATGGATCATTAGTTGACTATATGCTTGTGTATAGACACGGGCACTAAACCATTTTAACTGGGACTGAATATGCGGTCCTGATTCTTTGTGCCTAATAGGCACTGAAATAAATATAAAATTGATACCAACAAATTTTTAGCAAAAGATCTTTCTATATTGGGAGTGTCACAGCCAAATGTCCTTCCGTTCGTTTCTACAAGTTATGCTGTGATTAGAGATTTTTTTAAAAATACATACATACATACATACATACATACATACATACATATATTGATTGATTGATAGTTATTTTTCAGGTAGAAAAATTTGCTACCCTGACTTCCCCCAAGCCATCTACTCTTCTTTGTATTAGGGTCACGCAAAGCTTGAAAATAATATTTGCACAGTTGTCCGTATGCAGATGTGACATAGAGGGAATTGCTTTTAATAGCCAGTGATTGTTAAAATACATTATTAGCCTAGGAGAGAACAGACCCAGGTCCCAATTCATTCTCTTAAGCCAACTTAACTATGGGGTGGTCTGGAAAAAGTAAGATGAGAAAGTATTGCGTGTGTCTTCTTGAATTAAAGATGGGATATGAATCTAATACATAAATTACAATGCTATCATTTTTACTTTAAATCTGTTCCTTAATTATTCTTAGCTTAATTCTGCACATAGCACTATCTAGTATGGTAAGACTTTTTCTTGCTTTATTATATACACTCAGACTCCATCAGCGTGCATTTGAAGTTAGGGGATTTGCTTTAATGTATACTATTGTTAGATTTAGTTCAAATAATTTGCACATGTCTAGATAAAAAAGATATTTCTGGAGCTTTTCACCCTACTTTGAATTTATTATCCTGAACAATTTTGTATTATCTATAAGCAGGGACACGTACAGTTTATCTCTCAGCCAAGATGGCTTATGAACAAGTTAAAAAAGCACCAGTACTATCTAAAGAAAAGAAAAGTCGAGCAACTTAACGTCATTAGTTTGTTTTTGGTACAGCATTATGTGTACATTATGTGTGAACCAACATTATGTGTGAAGCACTGTAGATACTTTTTTTTTTGAACTTCTGCTCAATTGTATCATATTATTGGATATTGTTTGGACAGGTTTTTGGCAAAGTGTTTCAGAAGTGGTTTGCCATTGCCTCCTTCCTAGGGATGAGAGAGAGTGACTGGCCCAAGGTCATCTAGTTGGCTTCATGCCCAGGTGGGACCAGAACTTTCAGTCTCTCAGTTTCTAGCCTGATACTTTAACCACTACACCAGGGGTAGGCAACCTTGGCTCTTTTATGACTCATGGACTTCAAGTCCCAGAATTCCTGAGCCAGGGAATTGAAGTCCATGAGTCATAAAAGAGCCAAGGTTGCCTACCCCTGCACTACACTAAACTTAATTAATGTAGGTCCTCAAGGGGCCCTATTTCCCTACTTATTTATTTCACCTCTTTGCTTTCTGTTTTTTTAACCAGTTAACCATCCATATAAGGACAAGTCCTCTTATCCCATGAAAATTTAGTTTACTGAAGAGACTTTAGTGAGGATGTCAAGTAAATATCACCCATGTGTGAAGAATCTGATGGAGAAATTCCAATGGATCTCAGTTTTTCTTTTCTCTTACCTTACTTATAGCATGTGGACATCACCAATGTTCCTTTATATCTACTACAGTTGAGCTCCCTTAATGACTGCCCTGTTTAGTGACTGTTCAAGTTACAACAGTGCTGGAAAAAAATCATTTTTATGACCAGTCCTTTCACTTCTGACCGTCGTACCCTCTCTATGGTCACATGATTGAGATCTGGGCAGTTTCCAACTGGTGGGTGTTTATGATCATTGCATGATTACCATCTGCACACTTAACAACTAGCCTCCAACAAGCAGAGCCAATGGAGAAGCAGGCAATAAAATCTCATGTTGCAGTCACGGGACGTCTCGCTCAACAACCACACTGCTTAGCAATAGAATTGCTGGTCCTAATTGTGGTCACCAAGAAAGGACTACTTGTATATTGAAAGTTAGCATGCAAAAATTGTACCTATATACTAAGTATTAATGGAAGAAGAGGAGACAGCAGTATTCTGCCAATTCTTGAAAAGTCTGCATTAATACCTAGCATAGTTTTTTCTCTTACCTGCCTATTTAAGTAGTATGTACTGTGCACAGTTGTGAAAGAGAAATGAGCTGAAAGTGTTCACAGCTTGAAGGAATTAGGTATTAGACAAAGAGCTCATATCCATTTATAGCCTGATAAGGACTGAGTCCTCAAAAAGCAACTATTTTTGCCTGAAGGAAAAAATAATTGCAATACCAGACAAATAGTAAAGAAGGCCTGACATTCTAAACAGAATTAAAAAAAACATTAGATCGAGGTAGAAAAGCAATATACTCTGATTTATACTTGGATCATCTGGAGACATTACTTACAAAATATTCTCTTGGGTTAGTGGTAGCCCAAGCTGTTTGAACATGTTTTTTTTTTGGGGGGGGGAGGGGTTTCCTCCAAAGTCAGGAAGATCTTCACATATTTAACATTTCAATGGCTCTTAAAAATCTAAAAATACTAATTTGGAGCACAACCTCAGGGAAAATAAGAGCAGAGCAATATGTTGGTATAATGTTGCTTGCTTGCTTGCTTCCTCTAGGTGTAGCATAGGTAAAGGTAAAGGTTCCCCCGCACATGCGTGCTAGTCGTTTCCAACTCTAGGGGCCGGTGCTCATCTCCGTTCCAAAGCCGAAGAGCCAGCGCTTGTCCGAGGACATCTCCGTGGTTATGTGGCCGGCATGACTAGACGCCAAAGGCGCACGGAACGCTATTACCTTCCCACCATAGTGGTCCCTATTTTTCTACTTGCATTTTTATGTGCTTTCGAACTGCTAGGTTGACAGAAGCTGGGATGAGTAACAGGCGCTCACTCTGTTATGCGGCACTCGGGATTCGACCTGCCAAACTGCTGACCATCTGATTGACAAGCTCAGCGTCCTAACCCACTGAGCCACCGCGTCATAGCATAGAGGTTCCCAAACAAACTGGGAAACCAAAACCAAGAACTATTGTATGGGTACAATAACAGAATCTTGCAAGTCTGAAAGTGCATCCCCTGGCTCTGCCTTTATGTTCCTTAGAACAAGGGAGGGTTAATTCTGCACTCTTTTCTCCACTCCTATTCCTGCTTTGGACTTGGATTTCTCTTATCAGACCATTGTCTAGGCTGTGGCTATTCCTCTTGTAATTCCAGGTCATTCTGGCAGCCCTTTACAAAAACGTTCTATTTTATGGTGTCAACTAGTGGTTTTGCAGTGTGTTCTACACAATACCCCCTGGTGCCACAAGAAACTCACTAACACTTCCATTTAGCAAATAGTAAAAAAAAATCTGTGATGTTCCTGTGAGTTTGCTAATGGCACAGATGTCTGGGAGACGTGGGTACAATGTTATGTGTGAATGACGCTAAGGTACAGAATAACGATTATAGTAAAGTTTAGATACAAAAGGACACCGAGACTCACCCCACTCACGTCTATCTTGGGGCCCCAGCGAGAGGTGCCAGCTCAGCTAAACAAGCAACCTTTCCTTTGATAAAACAATGGTTTCATAAGCTCAAGTTGAAATCAAAATAGTTTTAGATCCTGCTTTTTGAAACAAAGTTATAATTTATATTTTAAGGGGAAGCACCTTTTTCCAAAATCCGATCATAAAAAAGAAGCATTATGAGTGTGATAGTGCAAGTGAAAGTACCCAATATTCCAGAAGCTATCCCCAGATACATCTATCCGGGCCACCTGGGCGGGAAGGCAGGACATGTTACAGGTCCCTTTCAGTGAAGAAGTATATTTGATGGAACCAAGAAAAATGGCCTTCTTGGTGGTGGCTCCCTTCTTATGAAATATAATTTCCCAGGGTATAAAATTGGCCCCCACATTGTTATTTGTTGGGAAGGTCCTGAAGTAATGGTTCTGTCAGTGGGCCTGGAGACCTCAAACTGACACAGAGCCGATCAAATAGCTCGTGTGATCGTATCTGTTGTTGCCGTGAGGATGTCTGTGTGTGTCTATGAGCTTTATGTTGTGTGTTTTTCATGCTGTAAGCTGCACGGAGTCACTGTGAGTTGGGTGGCAATATTATTGGTTTAATACAGAACTAAAATAAGAGAACACAGGGGAAGCTCGCATAGGTTCATAAACACACTGAGAAATCCTGACCACTTGATATATATATAACCAGGCATGTTACATGATCCATGCTTGAATCCATAATTCCCCAGTTCAAATTCGTCAAAAATGTAAGTGTAGGTTAGGTGGCTACCCAAGATGCTCTTTTCTTTCAAATGTGGAGTTAGTTCTAAATCAGCCATTTCTGGCACTTTAATCAATGAACAGCAATTTCTCCTACTTTACAATTTCTGCTATTTGGTGCTCTTTCAAATACAATGCTTATCTTAAATTATATTTTTTGTGCACTTCAAATCCAGACTGCAATCTCTCCCTTCTAGCAATTTCACAGCTAGTTAAATATTGTTTACACAGGATTCAAAGGTAAAGTGCACTACCGTTGAACTTTTAACCACCAAACAGTTAGGGCATTATTTTCCCTTTTCTAAGCAGGCACAATATTTTAAACATCACATCATCTTGAACACCTTTGGGAACTATATCCAACGTTTTCTTTCATTACTTCAGGGTAGGCTGAAGAAAACATGGTCATTGCAATTTAATTGCTGGATGATTAACTCAAATACAGGTAAAAAAAAATGAATATGTCTTTTTTTGTCCCTTCTTCCTTCATTTCTTAAAATTAAAAAGGAACACTCTTAGGCGCCTATTGTCTCTGCCACACTTCAATGTTTTTCATTTTGCCAGAAATGATGCCAAAAAATTTGCTTTGCTTGTTAAGTACACCTTTTTCATCTTTATTAAAGCATTTTGATCTCAATTGCTTTCAGAATCCATCTAGGGAAAAATAGATAGGGCTTGGGGTGATGGGCCGACTTTTTTTTTCTTGGCCTCAGTTCTGGTTTTGCCTGATTCTGTCAAAAGGGTTAGTTCTGCCAAACATCTAAAATACAATTCAGTCTATTGTGCTGTGTAAAACCCAGATGCTGTCATTAATTCTAGTCAAACTCAGAAAATCCAGAAATTTGGGCAAAATTCATCATCATAACAAATTATGTGGAAACATGACTGTAAAACACAATTTATGTGTTTCATAAACCCAGAAAAATACAAGCATGTAGTTGGCTTCACTCCTTCTCCTCTCTGATCCAAGATAACATTATAATTAGTCTCACAAAAACTGAATTCTTAACTGGATAGTGAAAGCCTTTGACCCACATTAGCTAGAATAGCCAATATTCTGTTGCATTACAATTGAATTGAAACAAACATAGCAAATTGTAAAACAGACCTTCATTAGAAAAGTCCATCCTTGTATTCAATTGTTTTTTTAATATTTAAAAAGGGGGGGAAAGCAAAAATTAAAAGGCTTTGGCTCAGCTATGCAACCTTTACAGGTTATAGGTAGTCCTTGATTTACGACTGTGAGTGAGCCCACAATTTCAATTGTTAGACATGACA
Source organism: Vipera berus (assembly GCF_964194415.1). Lineage (NCBI taxonomy): Eukaryota > Metazoa > Chordata > Lepidosauria > Squamata > Viperidae > Vipera > Vipera berus. The sequence goes on from NC_138203.1 coordinate 85,446,483, forward strand.
GTCACCAAATGATCACACCTGATTTTACTACCTTTTTTTGCAGTGGTCTTTATTAAAGCAAACACAGCAGTCATTAAGCAAAAGTCACAGTTGTGAAATAAACCCACTGTTTACTAAGGGGTGTTATTTCCCCCCTGGAAATCAGAAGTAAACAGGGTATAAAAAGAATGTAAATTATGGTCATGTGACCACAGGATGCTGCAAATGGCCATAAATGCCGGCTAGTTGCTGAGCAACCCAAAAGGGGTGTGTGTATGTGGATATCGGAACTTTGAATCCAAGTCATAAGCTTTTCAGGGTCTGTTGTAACTTCAAATGGTTGCTAAGCAACTGGGTGTAAGTTGAGGATTATCTGTATTTATTATGAGTCATGGTGGCGCATTGGTTAGAATGCAGTACTGCAGGTTACTTCTGCTGTCTGCCGGCTAACTGCAGTTCAGCAGTTCAATTCTCACCAACTCAAGTCTCAAGGTAAGACTCAGATTTCCATCCTTCCGCGGTCGGTAAAATGAGGACCCAGATTGTTGGGGGCAATAGGCTGATTCTGTAAACCGCTTAGAGAGGGCTGTAAATCCCTGTGAAGCAGAATGTAAGTCTAAGTGCTGTTGCTAGGTGCTATTTTGAAATCTCCAGAATTTGCCTTCTCATTACAATACATGTTTAATTTTTATTAAAGTCTCTTAGCAAAGCACATCTCTGTTCTTAACAGTTACACAATTACTATAAAAACAATACAGAGAAACTTTAGTTGTGCCAAACATTAACAAGAACATTGCTTGGTAATTGTGTTGCTTACAACTGTCTTGAATCAATCTTACCCTTAAGTGGCTTTTCTTTTATTTAATTACATGAGCTCACTGTGACTTGTAGAATCCAGCATGCTTAAAATGCAAGATGTCACACTTGAAATACATGTCATATCTAGGTATGCATTTTGCTTAAAGCAGCTCACAACTGCATTTTCCCCCTTTGGTAAGTTTCTCAAAGCTTGTTAAAAGAAAGATATCATATCAATTTTGTTTAGTTTAGGCTGATTGCCAAAATAGAATTCGTTAATATATGAATAATGCCATCTTTGGTGTAACTTGGCTTTAAAATGACAAGTGTTAAATTATGAAGAAACCATTTTATTTAGTAATTATCACTCACTGATTCCTTCTCCTTCCTTTAGCAACATATATTACACTAATATAATTTATTATTTACATATCAAGTTTTGAAGTCAAACTATATACCCCCAAAATAGAATGTACTTGATCTTCAACACAAATATCTCTGGATTATCTGTTAAAAATTAATTGAACGGAAAATGCCCTGAAGATATTTTATTTAGTTCTGTGTACTTCATCTTGATATACAGTAATTGTTGCTAACTCATAGGCCTCCTCTTGAACCCTATTAACTGTTTAATTGCTGGTGGGAGATTTAATATACTGTAAGATCCAAAACGAGCCTATTGAATAAGTCAATGACCTCCAAGAATGTTAAAAAATTTCCAGCCACTTTTGGCCCATCCGGTTTAATTTAGCAGAGAGAAACTGCTGCACATAAACCCTACTTTAGGGAAATTTGGGTGGGGAATTTTATTTCCAAATTGCTGATTTCTGAATCATATAGCTTTAATTAGGTGCTATCAGAACTCCCACTAAGGAGATATGGTTTGGCTAGTGACTAACTGAGTGATGCATGCTGTTGGGCAGAACAGTCAAATGTCAATTCAATGTCTTTGGCATTAGAATAGTCTTCAACAAAAGCTGCATGATGGCTCAGCAGTTAAAGCAGTGGTGGCGAACCTATGGCACATGTGCCAGAGGTGGCACTCAGAGCCCTCTTTGTGGGCACGCGTGTTATGTCCTGGAGATGGCAACCGTCCCTCTTCAACCAGCTGCCCGAGGTCCCATGTGGCCAGATGCATCCCGGCACAGCTGGTTGCCCTCCCCCCCTGTCCCGTCCCTCCTGGCCTTGCATGCTCTCCTTTTCCCAGTCACGACCCACTGCATTACCTCCTCAGCTGTCAGCTAGCTGTCCAGAGCATGCCAGTTGATGAGCCGGCAGGCTGTGGCTGCTGACGGACACCGTCAGCCCCCATGTACTCGCTGGCCTCTGTGTGTGGGGGCTGATGGTGTCAGGCAGTAGCTTCCCTGGCCCCTACCTCACCTTGCCTTGCCCTGCAACAATTGGCATACCCACCCTGCCTCGCCTTGCCTCACCCCACAGAACGAGCCTCTGACCAACTGCCCCACCTGCCAGAGACCCCCTGGATCTCCCCCAACCCTGCATGGCCCCCACAGGAATCCCTCCCCACGAGCAACATCGAGGTGACTACGCCCACTTTGGCCATGCCCACCCAGTCTGCCATGACCACCACAGTCACGCCCACCCAGTGGGCCACATCCCACCTGGCAACCGGCGATAAATAAGTGGGTTTTGGGTTGTAGTTTGGGCATTCAGTCTCTAAAAGGTTCACCATCACTGGGTTAAAGATCCTGAGTTTGTTAGTTGGAAAGCTGACAGTCCGGGTTTGAGACCTGAGCACTGCATGGCGGGGTGAGCTCCTGTTACTTGCCTCTGCTCTGCCAACCTTGCAGTTTGAAAGCATGCAAATGTGAGTAGATAAATAGGTACTACATCGATGGGAAGGTAACAGTTTTCCATGTGCCTCAGCATATAGCCCTACTGGTCACATGACACAGAAAGGACCTTTGGACAAGGCTAGCTCCCTCAGCTAAGAAACTGAAATGAGCACTGCCCCTAGAGTTGGACACGACTTACCAATACTAAGATATTATGTAGTGTACCAGTGACTTCTAGAGTAGCTGGTCCAACCTTTGTGGCTTGGTGGCCTGGCTGGGGGGAGGGAGAGGGAAACTGGGCTGCTTGAGTGCCAGGCCAGCATGCATGCAAGCAGCCGGTGCACATGTGCACCGCTCAACCTGTGCAAGCAGCAGGCTGGTGCACACACACACGAGTGCCCATCAGCCCGCTGCTTGCACAAGTCAAGCTCCAGCTAGCCACTCATGCGGCCCAATTCCGAATAGGCCACAGCCTGGTAGTAGGCCATGGTCTGGGGGTTGGGGACCCCTGCTCTACAGGACTTAAGGAGCTCCCATTTGCTCAGAGTATTTGATCAGGTGTTTTCTCACAACAAATTGCAGCATCAAATACCAAATTACTAAGGATGCTACATCATTTCACTTTACTTGCTAACGCAGAATTCTGTTTATTAGCTGGAGACCCTATTTACAAAGCGAAGTGTCAATTTGAGGGTGAACCACTCCATTTCTACCCTCTGTAGAGATGGAACAAAGCACCTCCACAGAGCGAAGCACCTCATCAAAACCCATTGCAGCTAATCCACACAGGCTTTCAAAGGATTAGGATAGGGAATGAAAAATGTAAAAAAAAACAACATTGTATAAATGCAAGTGTTATGAATTAATTTGGCAGTTAAAATTTAGAATATTTTTAATTTTTAAATCACACGTTTTTGTTCTTTTCTAATGCCCTACTTGATGAATAAATAGGTTGTTTGTTTCTTTTTTTCCCCCCTACTAAAAATATCCTTGGGAAATTAATACGGGAGAAAGTGCGTCTTCAGATACCTTGCTTTAAATCTGACATATTTAGTTTGAAGGTTTTTACATTTCATAAAACAATTTTAGAAGGGAGTCGTGAGCCCTAGCTTTTGCTGATTGGATACTTAGGGATTTCTGACCTAAGGATGCTAAATCATTGATTCCTCTTTTTAAATGAGCATGCGGTACGTAATGAGCTGACGACAACTGTTTTGGGCTGAGAGCCACAGTGCTTAGAATTCAGTGAACTAAACTGAAAAAAGGACAGAGTGAAAAAAAGGACAGAGATGAATGGGTGTGGTCTGAAATAGAAAAGTGACTTTCGTAGAGCAGAAAAATATTTAAGGGGCTGCCACAAAAAAGACGGGGTCAACCTACTCTTCTGTTCTCCAGTGCTATTGAAAGCACTGGAGAAAAGAAGCAATGGATGGGAACTAATCAAGGAGAGAAGCAACCTAGAACAAAGGAGAAATTTCCTGATATTTAGAACAATTAATCAGTGGAACGACTTGCCTCCAGACATTGTGAATGCTCCAACACTGGTAGCTTTAAGGAGAGATTAGACAACAATTTGTCTGAAATGGTAAAGAGTTTCCTGCCTGGGATTGGACCAGAAGATCTCCAAGGTCCCTTCCAATTCTGTTAAATCTTCAACTTCTGTTAAATCAGCTGATTGGTGATCAATGGGATAAAAGTTGTTGCAGCCAGAACGCTCTCCTATCATGCAGCTCATGAAACATCACCCATTATGCAGATATTTAATGTTCATCTTAATTTTGATTTTACTCCTAAATACTGAAAAAGCTGCCTTGGATGTTAAGGAATTTAGGCTATGTTTCAAATCCTTTCTTTCTTTAATGGCAAGATATTCCAAAAGGCATTCTTATAGTATTTCAAGTGTATTAAAGTATTTTTCAAAACTAAAGGATTTGTTCAATAGACCATAACTGTTCATTTGGAAACTGCTATTATTTCAAATATGTAGTTTGGGATTTCTTTAAAAAGCATATTATTTGCTTGGCAGACCATGAACTGTAGCACAAATTGAGATTAAAAAAATCATTTTTTTTAAAAAAAAAATTTTTTAACTTAATCGTATGGAGTGGCCTAATATACTTCTTTTGCTGTTTATAATGGTATGAGGAATGTTTTTATTATTAGGGCAATTCCATCCATAGGCATCTTCTTCATTATATTCTATCAGCTCTCCATTCTTTGAGAAGTAAAGCTTCTGTGTACTGGAGTAAATCTTACTGTATAATTACTGTATATCTCTGTCATGTTTTGGAAATGCATTTCAGGTTAGAGGGGAAAATAGCACATTCTTCACCCTCTAAATCCCAACTAAATGGTGGAAAATGTCCTTGATGATTAATCCAGCTTCATCTAAGGCCCATCATCTGGTTTATAAGGAGAACTGCTTATGTGTGATACTAAGGAATCATATAGTCCCCCCCCCCCCCGTAGCTATGCAGAGCTCCTAACAATCTTGGTTCAGTTCAGACCATGAATTGGAAATGAATCTTTAAAGTCCTTCATTAATATTGAGGTAATTTTTCCCCCTGTTCTCTAATCTTGATTTTGAGATATTCTTGGATAATCTTCTATTATATTCTACTTTTGTTCAATTGGCCAAAGCAGGAATGTCTGGAATTATGTTCTGCGCTGCAAATAGCCAGTTTTAATTTTCTTAAGACATGGAACTAGCTGTCCCACCAGATATTTTAAATTGCTTCTTATGTGAACCCTAGCCATTGGTCATTCAGGTTGGGGCTAAGCAGTGCTTTTTTTGTAAAAGAAAAAGGTGCCGGGACTCACACATGTCATACAACCCGCCTTGCCTATCCTACAAGGTTCCATCCAAAAAAGGTGCCGGAACTCCGTTCTGAGCGTTCTATGACAAAAAAAAGCCCTGGGGCTAAGAGAATGAAAAGAGTTGTCCATTCCTGGGCTACGATATTTTAGAAATAGGGACTTTCAAAAAATGGGTAATGTTACATCCAGTGAATCAGTTGAAAAGCAATAGGACCCAGAATCAAAAGATGGTTAGGAAATGGGCAGGATGTAAAATAAGGTAATCTAACTAAGCATCAGTAGTCAGTAACTTTAAAAAAATGACACGCCTGATCATTATAGATAGATCAAGGCAGGTTTTCTCAAGTTTTGAAACTATATGGGAGCAAAATTAGCAGGAATATTGTGAGTTCTGCAGCTCCACCCAGTGGGGATCACATATTAGCCCAGAAGACTTCCAACTGAGGCCAACAAACCAGGATTAAACCAGGATTAAATGGAGACCATCCTTAGGAACCTTACTGGTGGGAATATTTTTATGCTGCTTTCTAAACTGGTCTCAAAGTAAAAAATCTCTAAAAATGAGGAAGTGGTGTTCTCAATTTTCTTCCTCTCAGATGGAGTAGATGACATAATTATCTTCCTTGGCATCAGCAAAGCTCTATATCCCATCTTTTAATTATTTTTCAAAGTTTAATTAAATAAGGATCCGGCATGCTGAAAAACACCAGCCTCAAGCATAACTTTCATTAGAAGAATGCCTTGGGGATACACGTAAACCCTATATATTGCATTACAAATTAAAAAATGATGGTGACTTCAACCCAGTTCCTTGTTCAGAAATATGCCTACCTGCCCAGAAAAAATGTACAAGCAGGTAAGCTGGCTTGATCAAGAATTAGCTGGGATGAGAAGTCACTTCAATTTAACTTCTGGTGAATAAGTAGCAAAATTCCTCCCTGTGGCAACTGTTTTATGAGTGAACCCAAAACATGCCCTTGAAACTCTAAATATATCTCTGGCATCAAAAAGGTGCCTGTCCTGTTATGAGAGAAAGCTGTGAAAGAAATTTCAAATGGCATTGTAACATAGGGAGATGACAGGCCCTATACTATCATCTGAAACCCTTTGAAACCTGGCTAGAGAAAACCCACTTTTCTGGTGCTTGGTTGTTCTTTTGTGCTCACATGCAGATTTTTCAAGATGGCATTTTAAATGTTCCAAAGTTGCATTGATTTAACCATTGACAGAGTGTTTGGAAGCAATCAAAATAGTGACACAAAGATTTGGAACAACGGAGAGGGGACCACGAGTGAAGAACAGGCCAACTCAAATCTTTTGAATTCTAGAACTAAAGTAAAGGTTTGTCAAACAAAACGTTACTCATTCAAACTCAGCAAAGGAACAGTGCTTGATCAGCAGCGCCAACAAATCTACATAATGTTAACATAGTACTTTAGTTAATTTTATTGGACAATGCATCCAAATTCTGGAGTCTAAAGCAAATTTCCATCTTGTCTGCCAAGGTTCCTTGAGAATTGTTGTTGTTGTTGTTAACTGTGAAGTCGTGACCGACCCATCGCAACCCCATGGACAATGCTCCTCCAGGCCTTCCTGTCCTCTACCATCTTCTGGAGTCCATTTAAGCTCACGCCTACTGCTTCAGTGACTCCATCCAGCCACCTCAATCTCTTTCGTCCCGTTCTTCTCTTGCCCTCAACCTTTCCCAGCATTAGGCACTTCTCCAGTGAGTCCTTCCTTCTCATCAGGTGGCCAAAGTATTTGAGTTTCAACTTCAGGATCTGGCCTTCTAAAGGCTTTGCATACCTTCATCCCGGGTCTATTCGGTTATTCCATCTCTTTCTATGGGGGGTGAATTATTACCCCCCGTAGATAGGGCTCGCAACTTGGGAGTCCTCCTAGATTCGCGGCTCACCTTGGAAGATCACATGGTGGCTGTGACTAGGGGGGCTTTCGCCCAGGTTCGCCTGGTGCGCCAGTTGCGGCCCTATCTAAGCCGGGATGATTTATGCACGGTCACTCACGCGCTCGTGACCTCTCGTCTAGACTACTGCAACGCTCTCTACATGGGGCTTCCCTTGAGGACCACCCGGAGGCTCCAGCTGGTACAGAATGCAGCCGCGAGAGTTGTGTTGGGAGTCTCCCGATACTCCCATGTCACACCTCTGCTCCGTGAGCTGCATTGGTTGCCAGTTGTCTTCCGGGTGAGATTCAAGGTGCTAGTAATGGTGTTTAAAGCCCTCCATGGCATGGGGCCGGAGTACCTCAGGGAACATCTGCTGCCGGCATCAAGCTCCCTGCGCCCTGTGCGTTCCCACAGAGAGGGCCTCCTCAGGGTGCCACCGGTCAGAGAATGCCGACTGGTGGCCCCCAGGGGGAGATCCTTCTCTGTGGGCGCCCCGGAGCTATGGAACCAGTTACCGGTTGAGCTCCGGACGGCGCCCGATCTGCGGTCCTTTCGCCGCGATCTGAAAACATACTTGTTCGAGCAAGCCGGCCTGGCCTGAGGGGGGATTGGTGGGGTTTTTTTTATTATTATTTTTATTGGGGCTTTTTATTATGTATCAATTGTATTTTAATCGGGCATGCATTTAATTATCTTTTAGTTTTTGTAAATTTCTGTGTTTTATTCTTGCCCTGTACACCGCCCTGAGTCCTCAGGGAGAAGGGCGGTATAGAAATATTATTAAATTAAATTAAATTAAATTAAAGAGCAGTCAGGGTTGATCTCCTATAGGACTGACTGGTTTGATCGCCTAGCAGTCCAAGGGACTCGCAGGAGTCTTCTCCAGCACCATAGTTCAAAGGCTTCAATTCTTTGGTGCTCAGCTTTTCTTATGGTCCAACTTTCACTGCCTTACATTGCAACTGGGAAGACCATAGCCTTGACTATGCGCACTTTTGTTGGCAGGGTGATGTCTCTGCTTTTTAGTGTTCTGTCTAGATTTTCCATGGCTTTCCTCCCCAGGAGCAAGGGTCTTTTAATTTCTTGGCTACAGTCCCCATCTGCAGTGATCTTGGAGCCCAGGAAAATAAAATCTGTCACTACCTCCATTTCTTCCCCATCTATTTGCCAGGAATTGAGAGGGCCAGATGCCATGATCTTGGTTTTCTTAATGTTAAGTTTCAACCCAACTTTTGCACTGTCCTTCTTCACCCGCAACAAGAGGCTCTTTAGTTCTTCTTCACTTTCTGCCATTAGAGTGGGATCATCTGCATATCTTAGGTTGTTAATATTTCTCCCAGCAATCTTAATTCCAATTTTTGATTCATCTAGCCCTGCCTTTCTCATGATATGTTCTGCATATAAGTTAAATAGGCAGGGCGACAGTATACAGCCTTGCCGGACTCCTTTCCCAATTTTGAACCAATCAGTGGTTCCGTGTCCAGTTCTCACTGTTGTTTTCTGACCGGCATATAGGTTTCTCAAGAGACAAATAAGATGGTCTGGTACTCCCATCTCTTTAACAACTTGCCACAGTTTGTTGTGATCCACACAATAAAAGGCTTTAGCATAGTCAATGAAGCAGAAGTAGATGTTTTTCTGGAACTCCCTAGCTTTCTCCATGATCCAGCGTATGTTGGCAATTTGATCTCTAGTTCCTCTGCCTCTTTGAAATCCTGCCTGTACTTCTGGTAGTTCTGTATTCACATACTGCTGGAGTCTAGCTTGTAGGATTTTAAGCATAACTTTACTAGCATGTGAAATGAGTGCAATGGTGTGATAGTTTGAACATTCTTTGGCACTGCCATTCTTTGGAATTGGAATGTAAACTGATCTTTTCCAATCCTGTGGCCACTGTTGAGTTTTCCAAATTTGCTGGCAAATTGAGTGTAGCACTTTTATTGCATCGTCTTTTAAGATTTTGAATAACTCAGCTGGAATACTGTTACCTCCACTAGCTTTGTTGTTGCTCAATTTTTCTAAGGCCCACTTCATTTCACATTCTAGGATGTCTGGCTCAAGGTCAGTGACCACCTCATCGTGGTTATCAGGGACATTAAGCTCATTCTTGTATAGTTCTTCTGTGTAATTTTGCCATCTCTTCTGCCTGTTAGGTCCCTGCCATTTTGGTCCTTTATCATGCCCATTTTTGCATGAAACATTCCCTTCATATCTCCAATTTTCTTGAAGAGATCTCTGGTCTATTGTTTTCTTCTATTTCTTTGCACTGTTCAATATCTCTTCTAGCTATTTTCTGGAATTCTGCATTCAATTGGGTGTAGTTTTCTTTTTCTCCCTTGCCTTTTGCTTCCCTCCTTTCCTCAGCTATTTGCAAAGCTTCCTCAGACAGCCATTTTGATTTCTTGCATTTCTTTTTCTTTGGGATGCTTTTAGTTGCTACCTCTTGTACAATGTTTTGAACCTCTGTCCATAGTTCTTCAGGCACTCTGTTTATCAGATCTAATTCCTTAAATCTATTTGTCACCTCTACTGTATATTCAACAGGGATATGATTTAATTCATACCTGAGTGGCCTAGTGCTTTTCCCTGCTGTCTTCAGTTTAAGCCTAAACTTTGCAACGAGAAGCTCATGATCTGAGCCACAGTCAACTCCTGGTCTTGTTTTTACTGACTGTATAGAGCTTCTCCATCTTTGGCTGCAGAGCACATAGTCAATCTGATTTCTGTGTTCACCGTCTGGAGATGTCCATGTGTAAAGCCGTCTCTTGGGTTGTTAGAAAAAAAGTGTTTTACTATGACCATCGTATTCGCTTGACAAAACTCTATCAGCCTGTGCCCTGCTTCATTTTGTACTCCAAGGCCAAACTTGCCTGTTATTCTGGTTATCTTTTGGCTTCCTGCTTTAGCATTCCAATCCCCCATGATGATAAGGACATCATTTTGGGGTGTTAGTTCTATAAGGTGCTGTAGGGCTTCATAGAACCGGTCAATTTCATCCTCTTCAACACCGCTTGGTTGGGGCATAGACTTGGACTACTGTGATATTGAATGGTTTGCCTTGGATTTGAACTGAGATCATTCTGTCATTTTGAGGATTGTATCCCAGTATGGCTTTTCCTACTCTTTTATTGACTATGAAGGCTACTCCATTTCTTCTGAGGGATTCTTGCCCACAGTAGTATACCTGATGGTCATCTGAATTAAATTCACCCATTCCTGTCCATTTTAGTTTGCTGATTCCTAAGATGTCGATGTTCAGTCTTGTTATCTCTTGTTTGACCACATCCAGCTTGCCTTGATTCATGGATCTTACATTCCAGGTTCCTATGGAGAAAAAATCTTTAAGCATCGGACTTTCCTTTCACCATCAGATACATCCACAGCTGAGCGTCCTTTCAGCTTTGGCCCAGTCACTTCATTCTTTCTGGCGCTACTAGTACTAGCCCTCTGCTCTTCCCCAGTAGCATATTGGACGCCTTCCGACCTGAGGGGCTCATCTTCCAGCATCATATCGTTTTGCCTTTTGGTACTGTCCATAGGGTTTTCATGGCAAAGATACTGGAGTGGGTTGCCATTTCCTTCTCCAGTGGATCACGTTTTGTCAGAACTCTCCGCTATGACATGTCCATCTTGGGTGGCCCTGCACGGCATAGCTCATAGCTTCATTGAATTACGCAAGCCCCTTTGCCACAACAAGGCAGTAATCTATGAAGGGGTTGAGAACTGTAATATAATGATTAATGGACATGATAAAACAATGAATAGAAGCTGTAAGACCTAAAGGGGGAAAAAGGCCAGTAGAAAAATAAATTACTGAAGATGCTGCCCACTTCTTAATTGAAACATATTTCAAGAATGAGATGAAATTTCATTTCATCCAAACATTTCCTAAGGGAATTTTAAAGACAGATGGATGATAGATTATTGACCTGAACTGAGCTGATATGGCCTATTGGACAGACACACAAACAAACAAATCCAAGCCACCTTCTTTTATAGGATCTTTGTAATACAGAAGAAGAAGGAGAAGGAGATCAATTTGCAACCAGATTCTAAATTAATTTGCTCTTTATTTAGTTGGGTTTATTTCCAGATAACTATCTAGTTTATCTTTTCCAATCTAGTACTCTTTCCTCTTTTATAGCAAATTACCTGGATCAAATTATGCTTATGTTTCTGAAAGCAAGAAGTCTTAAAATGTCTGGCACTGAAACAAAAGACTATTTTGGGAAACCATATCACTTTTATGAATCCCATTCATATTCCAGAAAAGAAATATGCTTCAGGACAGGGGTGTATTTAGCATTTTTCCCCATTACCCTGTGTGGTATGTGGAAAGCAAGGCTGCTAATTTGAGAAAGCAATTTTTATATGCTACTTTTTATGTATTTAATGGAGCTTGAGAACCAAATTTGTAGTTGCAGGCAATGGCCAATTTATTTTCCACAATGTCTATGCTTTCTTAGTTAACATGGACAAATGTCTGCTAGTTGAGTTCAAGAGGGAAAAAGTGCCATAAACACAGTAGAAGCCTTGGGAATATCCCTGTGTTTGAAGAACCTCAGTAGAAAGCTATCCTTAGTTCCATCTTTCCTGAACATTTGGTTAGTTGTAGACTTTTTGGAGTTCATAGCTGCCATCTTTATCTTCCTGGAACTGCAGTCCAACCTCCCCCCAAAGATACCACCAGAGGAAAAAACATCAGAGCTGTCACCATCAGACACTTAGGTTGTGATATGTCTTCCTCACTTTCACAGGTATCACTAGTGATATGAGCCATCATTGGTGACCAGCTTGAATGAGTTGACTACATCTTGCTTTCCTTCTCTCTGGGTCACACACACAAAGACTCTTCAGCAATATAATGCCATCAAACCTCAATTCTACACTGAGTTACTGGCAAAGTAAGGGATGCCACCATTCTTTGTGGGGCATGAATGTATAAATGTGGAACCAAAAGAAGAAAGACCCATGGACCATCCTAGGAAGGATGTCAACTTCCATTAATGGTTTAAAACAAGCTTGTTTTGAGCAGCTAGGTGATCTTACTCTTCTGAGGCTTCCTCCTTTCAATGTTTATGTTTTACTCAACCCTCAGCGTAACAATTATACAGGTAGCCCTTGTCTTCCAACCACAACTAGGAACAGATCTTCTATTGCTAAACAATGAGATTGTTAAATGAGTTATGACATTCTCTGCCATGTTTGTTAAGTTAAGCTCGACTTCCTCCATTGTCTTTACTTGTCAGAAGATGGCTGAAAGGTCACAAATGCTGCATGGATGCTGCAATTATTTTAATTACATGCTGGTTGCCAAGCATCCAAATTATGATTCTGTGACTTTGGACATGCTGTAACAGACATAATTGTGAGGAACTGATCATAAGACACTTTTTTCAGCACCGTTGTAACTTTGGTCATTAAACAAATGGTCATACATCAAGGACTACCTATACAAGATATCCTTTACAATTTGCAATTTGTCAAATATGCTAGAACTGCAAATCCTAGAATTTATAACTAGCATATTCAGAATTCTGGGAGTAGCAGTTTAAAAACTTTTAGAGAGAGGAGCTGAGATTGCAACTCTAAGAACATTGCATGGGATAAGAAAAGACAGAGAATCGGTCTGCTTCTGATTGGCCAATCTAGTTGCTGCTTACAATTCTTTCATATCCTACTAGAATGCCACCATGCTGATCGTTCCTGCTTTCTAGACATAATATCTTGAATGGATGTACATGCTTGGAAGGCAACAGTTACTTTTGCTTGACCCAGATTTTAGCAATGATAATAAATAATGAACCTTATTTATTGATACAGGAATCTAAACTCATCCTGAATTATATCATCCTGTCTATAGTACAAATTCTGGAAACCAAGATTTTACTGATATTCCCACTGTGCTTGAGTTATGGTAAAGAAAAAAAGAGCTTTGAATATGATAGATTCTATTCATATAATCCATCTTTCATCCTCTAGAAATCAGAATTGGCTCTGATTCTTGTTCAAAGAACAGGATTTAGGGAGCTCCATAGGAAAAATTTCAAAGAAATTTAATTTTGAAAAAGCATGGATTTTTTTGAGTCATAATTGTTTATTAAAATGCTGCAAAATAAGTACAGCATTAACAAATTCTGACACAATCCTTAAGCTTGGGGAAATGCTGCAGATGGCACTGTCAGCCATCAGAGGGCGGAAAAAAATCTAGTTACTGTCCAACAGTTAGGCAAGATTGCTTAAAAGCAATTAAACTAGAGAGCAGGTGGCTAGCCATACTACCTCACATAAATCCCTGTTCACAAAGAAGAACAAATATATGAATTCTGCTTTTACCAGCTTGATTGATTTGACCTTTTTTTTAGTATTTGTGATGTGGAGCAGGAGTCCTTAACCTGCCCGATGGGCTGGGTTACAATCCTCATAATCCCTGAGCAATAAGGGGAGTTGAAATTCAACATTTTCTCCAAGAACAAAAGTAGAGCATGCTGTAAAAGGAAGGATGGAGAACTGGCAGCTTCTCTAGGTTTTGAAGTACAGTTCAACCTCCAAAGTTCCCTGTTTTTGCCATGTTCACTACATCTGGTGACAAGCCAATGCTGAGTTGCCAGTTGAATGCCAAACATTTAAATTTCATTGATGCTGATGATGAGCACTGATGATATTACCTAGTTTGGTAAGGAAATGTCTGCAAGAAAACCACCTTGGTTCAGAGAGCACCAAGGACCCAATTTAAATTTCAGATAATAATTTCTTAACAGACTTTCCAGACCAAAGGGAAATAGGTGTGAGGTTCGTGAAGAGTAAAAGAATGAAGAGCACAAGGCTTAATTTATATTTAAAGCAAAAACTTGCAATTTTGGAGAACAATGAATTAAAATAACATAAGAGAGGCTTTAATGTCAACCTGCAGAAATCCTATTATTTAGGTTGTTATTATTGTTATTAACTTCGAAGAAAAAGAAAATATAGAAATTCAAATTAAACAAAGATGCAAGAAGTTAATAGCCTTGGTGGAGCAGTGGGCTAATGCCTCCTTAAGTAACACCAGCTGCCTGCAATTAGTGCAGGTTCGCATCCCACCAGGCTCAAGGTTGACTCAGCCTTCCATCCTTCTGAGGTAGGTAAAATGAGGACCCAGACTGTTGGGGGCAATAAGCTGACTTTGTAATAATGCCGCTTGGGGGGGGAAGCCCTAATAAGCAGGCATATACATAGAATGAAGGCTATTGCTAAGCACATTGGTTTGTGCTTAAATTGTAAGCCGCCCTGAGTCTTCGGAGAAGGGCGGGATATAAATGGGATAAAAAAAATAAAATAAAAATAAAAATAATAAAGCAAAGAATCCCTAAATGTAAAATGCACTAATAATTATAGCTATGTAAAAATGATCACAACTCATTTTTTAAACAACACATTGAAATTTGACCACATGGTACCAGATTGTCTAGTCTTTCCTTATCCAGCTAAAGAGCCAAATTGAAGACTCAAAGTTGGCACATTTCATCAAGCCGTTCTCTGGCATCTGGCATACAAGTATCTTTCTAGGACATGATATTCTTTTAAAAAAATCACAATCCAGGCACATGAAGTCCAAAATTCTTCATGCATAGATAAATACCAAATTGAGACTCCTGTTCACAGAAGGTTGTTCTTATATAGTCAAGGACACATTCTACAACATGTGAAACAAGCTTAATTCACCTCTACTGAGGGCCTTTCAAAGGGTAAGACTGACAGTGATCAGAGGCTCATACAGTCCTTGGATATTTGGAGAGCTAAATGAAAACTGAACTGAATTTAATTCATAGAACATGATACAAGGTTTATTGTAGCTTATATTATATAATGTTATTTCCTAAAGCTTTTATAGCTTCAGTCAGAGGACCCTGGATAGATTACAACATAAAAAAGTGAAACAATACAAAACAATACATAAATTCTAACCTTGTCGCAAGATGGATACCTGAAACAATTAATGTGGTAGGGAGATTTTTATGTAGAGAGGTGGGGGCCACATAAGTAGTTGCATGTGCCAAAAGGAAAAATCTGGACAAACCAAAAGGAGGAAGAAAAACGGATTAATTCAATTGCTCCTGCCTCTATAGGGCCTTAGGGAACAGAACTTTCAAACAAGTCTTCTTGAAGCTTCAGTCTGTCCTATCATTAAACCAAATTGCAATATCTTGCTAAAGAAATAAGCCAGGAGTAGTTTATGTCAAGTCTGGAATGCCAGTTTCAGCAATACAAATGGAATATTTGTAAATAGTCATTCTCCTGGACAGTAGCTAGCTCTTGAGGTGTGGGAAGTCAGCTCCCCAGAGAAGGAAATATTAAAAGGGCAGAAAAATATATTTCCTAAAAAGATATTGAAGAAGCAGGAAAACATGCCCAGATTTCTTAATAGTCCCAGGTCTCCATCCCCCAAGCAGAAAAACCAATTCTATAGACATGCAAATGTAAACCAAGGAGGTTGGAGCTAGAAGCTTAGGAAGACAAAGGCCTAAAATCTACATACCCCAGCCCCCAGGAAAGCAGGATATGACCTTTGGACATACTAGGATTGACCCACAACAATCAAGAATACCAGAGAGGCACACTCAGGTCAGAATACGTGACAGGAAATAGCTTCAAACAGGAACAGGAAGCAACTCCAAATAAAAGGATACAGAGAGTATAAAAACCTATTCCCTACATGTGGTCAGTCCTTTTTTTCTGCCAGCCATCTTCCTGTCTGGTTCTCCTCTCTCTAAACTACCAGCTTCTTCCCAAAGCAGTTGTCATGTTTATTCCCAGCTTGGATGAACCATAATGAAGACTTTTCTTCCAAAAGAGGCAATATTTCAGATCTCTCTCAAGAAAATGAGGCCCTTCGAGGCTAGGCATCTTTGAAAAATTGGGAGGATTTACAGATTTGAGCAAAGAAGCCCAGAACAGGTTCTTCTCTTTTGCTTTTGTTGTATCCTCAACTTGTGTTTCTGGTTGTTGTTTCTTTCCCCACCCCTCTTTTTAAAATTTTTCTACTCTTCCTCTCTCAGCCCTCTCCCTCACAGGCTTTAAGCTCATCAGGTGCTGAGTCTGGAAATATTCACCACTTGATGATGATTATATTCCTCACTACAATCAACTAGGGTTAAAAGCTCTGTGGAAGGAAGCAAGCTGTACTGTTACTTTTCAACTATCATAAGGGTAGGGACCTATGGACCTCCAAGGATAGAGAATGGGGGCATCATATAAAAGGCATATTAGTTGATCCATATCTTCTCCACTGAGAGAGATCCTTAGGGGACCTTCTCAAAAGGTTCTTGTTGGATGGTAATGTTTGCAGATTTTCTTCTAGGGCTGCCAGGTTTTTCACTGGTAAGGGCTCTAATTTTTTCATCCTCCATTCCACCTCTAGGAACTTCTCTTTTTCCACACAAACTCTGAGTACTGACTTTCTCTTTTGCTCCTCCTTGCTAAATGGAGAAATGACTTTGCTGCTCATCCAACGGTGGTTGGCTTAGCTTGTTCATTCTCTTGGCCCAGGAAGTTGATGGACTGAAGGAAAGAGCCTCTGATTTTGTGCACTTCCCCATTGTTGGCTTGTAAGAGTCATGAACAGCTTTCATGGATACTTGAGTTTAGTACAAGAAGAAAAGTATCCTTAGATACTATCATTTGAGCAAGTAAGTGCACTTGTCAGCAAAGTAAACAGCAAAAGGTTCGCAGCCAAAAGGACTGGATTATTCTACCCTTAGAGGCCTATCTTAGGAGGCCATATTCTAGCCAAGATCTTTCATTGGGTGCCTATGTGTAGATGACTAGCTGAGTAAGATCCTGCCAGTATAAGTACTTGAAGAACTTTTTTTAACAAAGGTCCAGTCAAATAGCACTTGCATACTAATATTCACTTCAAGAATATAAACTTGGGAGAAAGCATTTTGATGAATTGCTTATAGACAAAATTAGGAAATAAACACACCTGGATAATTTGAAATCTGGTCAAAATTTTCAGACAATATACTATATGTTTTTCCCCTCTTCTTAATTATGCTAGAGTTAGAGGGAATAAAAAACTAATTTTAGAAGATAATACAGTATACCTACTTAGAGAAGTGCTTCTTCATTACAATCAAATGAAAATTATTTTAAGGTCAATATTGTACAAAGTAATGGATTGGATTATATGCTATTTCATGTGTTCTGCCCTATCTGAGAAAGGTTTATGGCTATTCATATCATAAAATGTCACCCATATTTAGAAAAACAAGTTCAACATATAGCATATTTCATAACTCTAAAACACTGAAAATCTTAGCCACTAATGGTGCAATAATGTAACTACTACACAGTGCTTTTTTTTTTCATAGAACGCTCAGAATGGAGTTCCGGCACCTTTTTTGGATGGAACCTTGTAGGGTAGGCAAGGTGGTTTGTATGACATGTGTGAGTTCCGACACCTTTTTCTTTTACAAAAAAAGCACTGCTACTACAACAAAAGTAATTTTATTTATCTGGTTTTTGACAAATTTTACTGCATACGCATTCCATTCCATTATGACTTTTCATTAATATAAACTAAATAATAGTCAATTGCATAGAGGCTATTCACCCCAAATTAAGCATTTTAAGTCCAACTATTTTTTTATAAGAGATAATTAAAATTGTGTAAACTTTCATTCTGAGTCTTTTTTTTTTGTCTACATCATATCCTTAATGTTGTAGAGGGCTTTAAGTTGCACTTCAATTTTGGCTTACAGACATTATTTAATTTTGCAATTATCCAAGAATCTTTAAAGAACTAAAAAAATTGGTTTAGTAGATTTCCACAACTGATCACAAACTTTTATCAGTAGAAGCATTTTTAAATACCGTGCAGTAGTTTCAAATTAAAAAAGAAATCAGCACTGTAACCTAAGGTATTTATTAAGAATATAGGTTAAGATTTCTCAAAATAGGTACAAGGGAAAAATAACAAGGCAGGCAGAAAGTGGAATATATATGCAGCTAAAATGAAATATAGGCTAATAGAAAAACAAAGATCTCACTTTTAAAATAGTGAAGCAAGAAAGCATGTATCACACATTTAAGTTCATAAGGTAAGATGTAGCCCAGAAGGCTAAAATTGCAGAAGTTTCAGATATATAATTCTGGCCCCTTCAAAAAGGGAAAGAAACAGCATGATTTAATCCCCCAGGAATATGACTATTCTTACACATGTTATGCAAATGTAAGCTACCATCATAGGAACAAACTCACGGCTCAGCTGAGCATCTGCTTTATTTCAAGCATTCTGAGAAACCGGATAAAAATTCTCCCATTTTGGAGAGAGAGTTCAAATTATAATAGGGCTGTGAAACAAGATGTGCTGGCAATTTTTCAGCAGGGGGGGGAGGAGTGTCGGGCTGGTGTTAGATTCGTATATCCTAGAATCAGAATAATGAGGTCTAGGTATGGTACATCTGCGTTGATTGGATGAATGGGGAAGCAGAAAAAGATTCTAGCATAAATAACATAATGATCAGGGGGGGGGAAAGTTGTGATCATTTCTTGTTTTCCCGGCTGAGGGAAAAGAAATCACAGTAAAATAAAAGGTTGTAGCTTCAGTTCTCTCTCTTGCATAATTTGTGCTGGGAGGCACTGCCAGCTCTGTCATTTAAAAACAAGAAAGATACAGGCTGTCATCCATACAGAATACAGTATCTTTTAAGGGACGGGGGAAGAATAGCTATCACCACAATTTGAGCTGTTGTTGGCTAAACAAATTGACTCTCACCCTCACAGGCAAAGATGAAGGAGGGATGGCAAGCTGATCCCACTCATTATGATACACACAAATGAAGTCAGCAAGCTGCAAAGTTTTTTCTTCCTGTCCTTGAACATATTTAAAATGATCTCATCAAAACCCTTTCTCTGAGAATAGAGCGGAAGGGATGGACCGCTCCCTGTTTTGGTACGTAACTCTTGTTATTTCAACCGTGTCACATAATCTCCAAATAACAATTAATAATAATTTAATTTCTATACCACCCTTCTCCCGAAGGACTCAGGGCGGTGTACAGGGCAATAAATACAATAAAAATACAGTGTACAAAAGTTAAAATAGAATTAAATATTAAAGCCCAATTACAGTAAAATTAATTAAAATTAATATTAAAAAAACCCCAAACCCCTCAGACCAGGCCGGCTTGTTCAAATAAATAAGTTTTTAGGTCACGGCGGAAGGAGCGAAGGTCAGGAGCCATCCGGAGCTCAACCGGTAAACATTTCCAAAGGGCTGGCGTGCCCACAGAGAACGCCCTCCCCCTAGGGGTCGCCAGTCGACACTCTCTGACCGACGGCACCCTGAGGAGGCCCTCTCTGTGGGAGCGCACTGGACGAAGGGAAGTTGATAATCCAACTATATTATACAGTCTCCAAAAGATTGTATAATATAGTCTTGACGTTCTCTGTCTATAATATGTAAGCACTGGCAAAAATAGGAAATAGCTCTTGATCTTCCTACTCCTGAGATATTTACCTATTTCAGGAGATGTTCCAAGAGAACCATTTAGTGCTGTAATTAAGGGAGAATGCTATGGATAATCTCTGTATCTGAGCATTATCCCAGCACATCTCCAAAAATGCTACATCGTTCAAACAGACCTTACCCTGAGACCCATAACTTTTTAGCTTCTTTCCCCCCCCCCAAGGAAATAGCTTGGAGCTAAAATAATTTCATTATAAGTATTCATATGAACTTATTTTACGATGTTTCCCGAAATTTTAGAAATGCTGTTAAATACCCCAGATGTGAAATAGCAACTCATTTTCTAGTTTTCAAAAACAAACAAACAAACAAACAAATCTTTTCCCTGAGGGTACAACTGTTGCATGGTAAGCATGGAAAGATTATTTCAGAATCCCCTCTTAAGGAATTATTTAATAGTCAAAGAAAGGGCAATAAGGGAGGATGAACTGAGAGAAGCTCGTAAAAAAAAGTAAACGCAGAAGGCAGATAAGATTGGAGTTTGCAGTTTTCTAAAACTGATTATTTGATAATGGTATATTCGAACTGATTTTATTTGTACAAAGGAGACTTGCAAAGGATATAAAAACGATACAAAGACAGTTATTCTGTATGCATGCTATCTGGCTAAAATACAATAAATAAAATAAAATAGCCCAAATGAATTTACCTTGTCATTGTGTCAGTAAATAGAAGAATTGTCAGTATAATTTATTGTTATATTGGTGTTTTATGAGTATTGTAATTAAATATTTTTATGTAATTAAACATTTGTGTATCCAAGGACAGGAAGAGCCGCTAGGAGACAATTGATTGTTTTGAGAATTGGCAGTTACAAAAACAAAACATTTTTTTTGCTGAACCAGCTGCTTCACATATTAAGGAATAAAACTGGAATAAATTCCTTTCTGAAGCCTTATAGAGTTGCCAGAAAGGATGCCAGAGGCCTTACCTGTTACACTTTCTCCAAAAGTCCAGTCCTTGCTGCCAAACATGCAAAGCTTTTGGCCACTTTTGGTTGAAAGCAAAATGGACTGTTCGACCATGATAATCCCGACTTGTTATGGGTGACAGATTCCTTCAGGGCAGCATATTCTAGCTTCTTGAAATATATCCTATAAAATATCAAGAAATCGTGTCATAGTGGACAATCACTTAAATATGAGCCAGCAGTGTGCTGCAGCTGCCAAAAAAGCCAACACAGTGCTAGGCTGCATTAACAGAGGGATAGAATCAAGATCACATGAAGTGTTAATACCACTTTACAATGCCTTGGTAAGGCCACACTTTGAATACTGCATCCAGTTTTGGTCACCACGATGTAAAAAAGAAGTTGAGACTCTAGAAAGGGTACAGAGAAGAGCAACAAAGATGATTAGGGGACTGGAGGCTAAAACATATAAGGAACGGCTGCTGGAATTGGGTATGTTTAGCTTAATGAAGAGAAGGACGAGGGGTGACACGATAGCAGTGTTCCAATATCTCAGGGGCTGCCACAAAGAAGAGGAAGTAAAGCTATTCTCAAAAGCATCTAAAGGCAGGACAGGAAGCAATGGATGAAAAAAAAAACTTCTGTGACCAATCCTTACATTAACGGTCATTGCAGCATCAGACAATCATCTGATTGTTGTTGTTGTTAGCTGCGAAGTCGTGTCCGACCCATCGGGGTTGATCTCCTCCAGGACTGACCGGTTTGATCACCTTGCTGTCCAAGGGACTCGCAGGAGTCTTCTCCAGCACCATAGTTCAAAGGCCTCAATTCTTTGGCGCTTAGCCTTTCTTATGGTCCAACTTTCACAGCCATACATTGCAACTGGGAAGACCATAGCCTTGACTATACGCACTTTTGTTGACGGGGTCATGTCTCTGCTTTTTAGTGTGCTGTCTAGATTTGCCATGGCTTTCCTCCCCAGGAGCAACCGTCTTTTAATTTCTTGGCTACACTCCCCATCTGTGGTGATCTTGGAGCCCAGTAAAATAAAATCTGTCACTACCCCCATTTCTGTTCTGTTCCAGCCTACAACTGGCCCTGTTTGAATGTCAGGGACAACCCCTTTTTATAGTCAACAGGCTGGAAAAAACCCAACCAAATTTATTTACAAAGAGTTCAAACAAGAGTTAAACCAAAAGTTCAAACAAGAGTTAAACCAAAAGTTCAAACAAGAGTTAACAGGAATAACAGACCAGGACTCTAGCAGAAGATCTTCAAATCGTTGCCTTCAGCAACCAACACCTCCCACACCTTCCCCTTTTATCAGCAGTCCCAAGGTGTGGCTTCTTATTACCTTCTCCCGAGTTGCCTCATTGCCTTCCTCTGTTCTGCTCTGCTGGATTGCTTCCGGCTCCTAGTGTCCCTGAATAAATCCAGCAGTGTATCGTCTATATCCAATACCTCGTGGTCACACAGCTGAGTCTGAGGAGGAACATGACCGGAGGGGCCAGGTTGAAAGTCCTGCAGTGCATCAGAGCCTCCCTCTAATACCAAAGGCTCTCCAAACCCCTCCTCCTCTTGCTCTTCAGAATCATCAGACTCAGCTGCCGATAATACAGGCTGACGCTGAATCACAATGATTTCTTCCCCATCTATTTGCCAGGAATTGAGAGGGCCAGATGCCATGATCTTGGTTTTCTTAATGTTAAGTTTCAACCCAACTTTTGCACTCTCCTTCACCCGCAACAAGAGGCTCTTTAGTTCTTCTTCACTTTCTGCCATTAGAGTGGGATCATCTGCATATCTTAGGTTGTTAATATTTCTCCTGACAATCCTAATTCCAACTTTTGATTCATCTAGCCCTGCCTTTCTCATGATATGTTCTGCATATAAGTTAAATAGGCAGGGCGACAGTATACAGCCTTGCCAGACTCCTTTCCCAATTTTGAACCAATCAGTGGTTCCGTGTCCAGTTCTCACTGTTGCTTCTTGACCCACATATAGGTTTCTCAAGAGACAAATAAGATGGTCTGGTACTCCCATCGCTTTAAGAACTTGCCACAGTTTGTTGTGATCCACACAATCAAAGGCTTTAGCGTAGTCAATGAAGCAGAAGTAGATGTTTTTCTGGAACTCTGTAGCTTTCTCCATGATCCAGCGTATGTTGGCAATTTGATCTCTAGTTCCTCTGCCTCTTCGAAATCCTGCCTGTACTTGGTAGTTCTCGATCCACATACTGCTGGAGTCTAGCTTGTAGGATTTTAAGCATAACTTTACTAGCGTGTGAAATGAGTGCAATGGTGCGATAGTTTGAACATTCTTTGGCACTGCCATTCTTTGGAATTGGAATGTAAACTGATCTTTTCCAATCCTGTGGCCGCTGCTGAGTTTTCCAAATTTGCTGGCAAACTGAGTATAGTACTTTTACTGCATTGTCTTTTAAGATTTTGAATAACTCAGCTGGAATACTGTCACCTCCACTAGCTTTGTTGTTGCTCAGTTTTTCTAAGGCCCACTTCACTTCACATTCTAGGATGTCTGGCTTGAGGTCAGTGACCACCTCATTGTGGTTATCAGGGACATTAAGCTCCTTCTTGTATAGTTCTTCTGTGTAATTTTGCCACCTCTTCTTAATCTCTTCTGACTCTGTTAGGTGCCTGCCATTTTGGTCCTTTATCATGCCCATCTTTGCATGAAACATTCCCTTCATCTCTCCAATTTTCTTGAAGAGATCTGTGGTCCTACCTATTCTATTGTTTTCTTCTATTTCTTTGCACTATTTATTTAAGAAGGCACTGAAGAGGCAACTTATTATCATATATGGTGGACATATAAAAATGTTAAAGCCTTTTGGATAAAAATATGGTGGATTTTTCAGAAAGTTTTTAAGAAAAAAATAAGATTTACTCCGCAGCTATTCTTATTGGGGATTATTTCGGATTGTACTGTTATAGAAACTAAATTAATGTTACACTTAATAACGGCAGCCAGACTATTGGTGGCGCAACATTGGAAGAAAGAAGATTTACCTACAATAGAACAATGGATACTTAAAGTAATGGACATAGCTGAAATGGCAAAAGTTTCAGCATATTTGAAAGAACAGTCACAAGAAAAATATATTTTGGAATGGAAAAGATGGATTGATTATATTCAGAACAAATATGGGACTAAAAAGTTTCAAACAGCATATGAATAATTTTTACAATTATAGAAGTGTTATTATAATTACTTTAGTTTTGTTATAAGGGAGTTAAAGGGTGGAAGGTTTGTTAACGTTGTAATAGATATTTAGCATATGTTTTCATAAGATTGCTATATGTAATACCCTGTATTCTGCTTTGGGAAGTCCGGGGGGGGAGGGAAGGGGGGAGGGTTGATGGGGAGGGGGGTTTATTATTAAAAAATTTGTAAAACTTTTCAATAAAAATAAAATAAAAAAGAAGGCATTCTTCTCGCTTCGAGCTATTCTCTGGAATTCTGCATTCATTTGGGCCTATCTTTCTTTTTCTCTCTTGCCTTTCGCTTCCCTCAGCTATTTGCAAAGCTTCCTCAGACAGCCATTTTGCTTTCTTGCATTTCTTTTTCTTTGGGATGCTTTTAGTTGCTACCTCTTGTACAATGTGGCGAACCTCTGTCCATAGTTCTTCATCTGATTACTATTATGAATTTCATAACTGGCTTCAAACAAGCTGAATTAATAAAGAATGCAGAAGTGAAACTGCAACTCCTATCTCATTTAATGTGTCTCATTTAATGACCATGTTAATTCACTTAATGCTAGTAGCACAAGTGAGGTCTTAAGTCTGATGCAATCACATGATGTTCCACTTAGTTTCCGTATCACTTAGTGACGGGGTTGCCAGTCCTGATTGCGATCAATAAGCAAGGACCAGCAGTAAAATATTTACTTGCATGAAGAAGGAAATTGGATTAGCATATAGGACAAAACAGAAGACAAGACAATGAAATTATCTACAGCTGTTTCAAAATGGCTCGCATATGAGCAAGACACTGCATTCTGTGTCAGATTACCTTATTTCTCCTTCCTTTCCTATTCTTGGTTTAGTTCTGGGATAATTTAGAAACATCTTTCGTAGAAAGGCAGTGTATTAAGAAGAGGACAATTTTTGTCCACAGAGCTTGGGAGATTTCCACATTAGCAGAAGCCTTTTATTAGGCTTAGGTGATTTAATGTAATCTGTTTCCTAAAGAGGCTCAGTTAAAATAATGATTGAGAACAGCAGAGTAGAAATCCAGGCACGTATATCAGTAACAAAACTGCAGATACAAGATTGACCTGCAATAGAATCAACAAAACTAAGATGGAGCCAAGAAATGTAGAACTCATCTTTTCCTGACTCCCACCCCTTTCTCAGTTCTTTGTCTGAATGTTGAATAAAAGCCAGCAGGAAACATTTACCTGGCTGGTCTAAAAGTTCACCTAGTAGCCCAACAGCCAACCATTTCTTTTTGTCAAACTAAAACATACGCTGTTCAGTTACAATCTTGGCATTTCTCTTCTCCTGGAAATGTGTATTACGCCTGTATTATAGCGAACAAATTCCCACAAAGAAAACATTTCATTTTCTCTACTTATTTCCCACTGATTATTTCCCCTTGTAGAATACAATAAGGGAAAAACTGTATCAGATTATAAGTAACCCCCTTTCTTTATAACTTTGTGTATTGTTTCCTTTTCTGTTTGTTTTTAGCATTCAAATAATAAAAGCATATAAAAATAAAATGATTTTTTATACACCGGTTGCAAAAATAGCCACAGAGCAATAATTGCTAGCAGACTCGCTAAGAATCCAAGATCCAGTTTGTGTAGTTGTACAATCTTTCTCCCTTCCCTTCCCTTCCCTTCCCCTCTCTTTGGATACAAGACCAAATATAAGCAAATTCTTTTTCATACAGGGAATATGAAATTTCATTATTTGCCTCTACATTTCAGCAGTCTCATCTTTGAGACTGAGATTCCAGTCTCAAAGCCAACATCTCTTAGGAACTGATCAAGATGTACCTACAATCAGGTCTGCAACTGAGACCAGGCAATTGTTTCTACACATACTTCCGGATGTGCTGTTCTTGTCAGAAATGAGCAGATTTGTTTCTTTTGCACTTTTCAGCAGTCTTCCCCCCCTGCGCACACACCCAAGCCCCCAAGGATTGTGTCAGCATAGAATTGTGTCAGCATAGGATTTTCCATAAAATAATAAAAAAGCTAAAATAGCTGTGTTCAGTGGGTGATAGTTTCGGTACACCTATTTTAGTAAATTATAGACACATAAAACATATGTGAGGGGAAAAAAGGGGTGGAAATGAAAAAGAATGGTCTCCCTTGAGGGACTTTATTGACTTTTGTATGACAGTAATCTTTTATTGTTTTTATAAAGCATGGCTGATTGCTAGAAGGACATTTTCTGTTCCTAGTTAATATGGCTGATTAAAATGAAAAGTTTAGATATGCCCCTTTGGGGGATCATGCCAGTAGTTTATAAAAACAAATATTTGAGCATTACACTTTAGTCCTTGTTGCATTTATAACATAAATCTCAGGTAGAAAGGGGAAAAAAATGAAGTAGTAGAATTGAGAGAAGATATTTATTTATTTATTTTATTTTAATTCCATTTATATCCCGCCCTTCTCCGAAGACTCAGGGCGGCTTACAAGCTTAGCAGTAGCCTTCATTCTATGTATATGCCTGCTTATTAGGGCTTTCACACACACCCCAAGCGGCATTATTACAAAGTCAGCTTAATTGCCCCCAACAATCTGGGTCCTCATTTTACCTACCTCGGAAGGATGGAAGGCTGAGTCAACCTTGAGCCTGGTGGGACTCGAACCTGCACTAATTGCAGGCAGCTGGTGTTACTTAAGGAGGCATTAGCCCACTGCTCCACCAAGGCTCTATTCTTACTTCCCTTTCTTTAGCCTTGGTTCCAGTAGGACATCTACTGTAAATGCCATTATTCAGATCACTCTCAATGGATTTATGCCATGTGAGGGAATAAAATGGGTTGCTGTCTGCCTTTGGGAAAACCTGATGAAGCCAGACAGAAATTCTTCCCATCCCCACTTTCCCAAGGATTGGCTCAGCTCAGCTCTTCTCCCAAAGAGCAGCAAAAATTTACAGCCCCAGAAAATTCTAACTTTTCAAGATCTTGTTTTTCTGTGGATTTTTGCAGAGAAGAGCAACAAAGATGATTTGGGGACTGGGGGCTAAAACATATGAAGAACAGCTGCAGCAATTGGGTAGGACAGACTAGGGACCACATGATAGCAGTGTTCCAATATTTAAGGTGCTGCCACAAAGAAGGGAGGGGGTGTCAATCTATTCTCCAAAGCACCTGAAGGAAGGACAAGAAGCAATGGATGGAAACTAATCAAGGAGACAACCAATCTAGAACTAAGGATAAATTTCCTAACAGAACAATTAATCAATAGAACAATTTGCCTCGAAAAGTTGTGGGTGCTCCAACACTAGAGGTATTTAAGAAGATATTGGACAACCATTAGTCTGAAATATTATAGGGTTTCCTGCTTGAGCAGGGGGTTGGACTACTTCCAAGGTCCCTTCCAACTCTTATTACACAGGTGACAAGTCCTCCTTTTGCTCCAAAACATAAAATAAAATAAAATATTAATTCAGGACACTTCTATGGAGTGTACGTACCCCGCAGGCCAACAAAACCCAGTGTGGCTTTTGAACTGGCAGAGATTGGGGAGCTTATATGCAATGCCAACATGGTAGCAACTACTGGAGAAGTATTCCAGTTGTTAGCCAGCTATTTCATGGAATGCCCTACCCGTTTCCAAAGCTTCAGATAATAGTTGTTTCAGCACTGCAGTGTTATGATACTATATGCCTGTCTTCATCCGATAATGGTTGAATTCTACAGATCATTTCCTCCAAATAATTTATGACACAAATATTTCACCACTTCCAAAGTTGAAAATAGAATAATGGAGATGGTAGACAACTGCTCCTTTCAGCTGATGTCTATTACATTTCTTACAAAAAAAACAAGAAAGAGAAAGAGAGAGAGTGGATACATAACAATGAAGACACTCGGAACAGCTTTATGTTAACAATGTAAATATCTCCTTACCTTATAACCTAAAAGGAAAGTTTGTTATATGAAAGCCAACCAACCAGAGTTTTACTACTGGATTTGAACCCAGTAAAAGCAACTGATGAGCTTCCTTTAACTCTTAAAGTTGTTATGGATGTGTATCACATTGGTCCATGAGAGACTGCATGTTGACCATCTCCTAGAAAATAGGCTTCTTCGTATCATGGAATAAACAAATACCTTGCTACTTGCAAAGTTATATTTCCAGTGATGCCCCACAATATTATGCCTCTGCTGTGTTTAACTGCTGGAGCAGTTAACTAAAATCTGCTGTTGCCAACATAGATACTGATTTAATGGGTGACAGAAAAATGACTCACTATCATTGTTTGGGGCTAAAACTCATATTGAGGGCATAGAAGGAAATAAAATCTAGATTTCTGTGGATTACTCAGTGGCTGAATAATTTACACAGTGACTGGACAAAACACTAGAGAATTTTGCTCTCGGAAACAGCCTTGATTTCATGAAATGATGTGCGTTGTTGTACAGGACTGCTTATACATCAGCTTTCCTTTCCTTGATTTTTTTCCCCTCTTCATTTTCTAGATTCTCAAGCTATGAGGAGGGAAGAAACAAATCTAACTGTTATGTTTGAAACTGAAATTAATACAATGTTTGCTTGTAGGAAATGCAGTCCGTTTAAGATCAGTACTTGTCTTGCTTAATTTGGTTCTATGCACTTTGCTGCTCAGGCCTGACAAGACAGGTGACCAACAATCTCTTGTAACATTTTTAAAAGCTGCAGTGAAAGTGAACATTTACTTATCAAGGATTTATCCCCACTTTTCCCTCAGGAGCGCAAGAAACTAAAGATAAATCTCCCTTCCTCCTATATCCTCTTACAACAGCCAACTGAGAACTGTATGGACGTTGGGCTGATGGGTTGAACATCACCCAGAGAGCTTCCATGAGTGACGTAAGTAGGCCCATTTAAATTGTAATTTTGAATGGTTGAGAATATTTTTCTGAGTCATTATTGGATAGTGCAGTAGTGTCCAAAATTAGCAACTTTTAAGGCTTGAGGACTTCAACTCCCAGAATTCTCCAGCCATTATGGCTGGCTGAGAATTCTGGGAATTCCACAAGTCTTACAGTTGCCAAGATTAGACACCCCTGGAGAAGTGATTAAGATGTTGGCCTAGAAAGCAGGAGATTGTAATGTAAGTCCTAGGCGTATCTTCAGCGTGAAAGCCAGGTGGGTGGTTTTGGGCCAATCGCACTCTCTCAGACCAACACTTTTCAGGATTGTTGTTGTGGAAGGAGTATTAGTAAATTTATCATCTTCAACATACCTATATAATAGGCATATGTATTTTTATTTTACTTTTATATTATATTATATACATATACATATATGGAAGAATGGAAATATAATAAAAATACAGAAGGACTGGGTATCAACATTAGAAAACCAAAACCAAAACCATTTTTAATCCCAAAAGGGAAGATCAGATGTGAAGACAAAAAAAACAAAACACCAGGATCAGAAATGAGTAATTTAAAGAACATGAAAAAGCAAAAATGGAAGAATGTAAGGATCAAGACAAACCTAATGAAAAAATATTGGCTTAACACCATAAAAATTGAAGAAGCTTTGGAAATAAACAGCTGAGAATATTGAATAGTATGAGGCACAAATCACCCAATTTAAGCAAAATGAGTTATTTCAATGAGACCAAAGGCACTCCTACCAAAATATAAATGACAATAGAAAGTCTGAAAATGGAAAAAAAACAAGAAAGAAAAAAAAGGAAAGAAAGAAAAAGGAAATATGCAATCCAGTTTTGGAAAGATCTGTGGGAAAACCATAAAGGCTGTTAATAAAAATGCTGTATGGATAAAAGAATTTGAAGTTAGTAAAAATCAAATGCAAGAGCTAATAACAACAGCAGAAATGTTTAAAAAAATCTAGTGAAAAAGATTAAAACCTAGGCATCTCCTGCCAATGATCTGTCAAATCAGAAATGTTTCTGCCAATCCATCAACGGAGAGACCACAGTAAACCAGGCAACACCTGATAAAAAAGAAATATGGCTATAGGAGAACTTGAAGAAATACAGTAAGAATGCAGTTTGAATAAAGGAGGTAGAGAAAGGGGAAAAAGCTGAAATGAAAGAACTTGTAATGACAGCAGAAATGGTGGAGAAAAGGGTAAGGAGATCAAGAACTGATCAGCACCCAGTCATAAGCCTTTCTTGGGAAGGACTCAATAGGTGGATAAAAATGCCAAATCCAGACTAAATGTCTGGCTGTCCATCTGACCAACTAGAATAATTTTACCTCAGGTGTTTGGAACCAAAAGGAATTAAGTAAGAAAAGCAGAGAGTTTCTTTTCCCCCCAAAATGTACGGCTGAATTCAAATTTGGTCTGAATGTGCAGGGCAGAGATGAAGTTTTCCTTTTTTTAAATGCTTGTCACTTTTATTCCTTCTCATTCTCCCTCCCTTTTCATTACTTTACCTGTGGCACACAATGAATTTAAAAGCTGACACTGATCCTAGAGTGAGAGAAGAAGACAGGAGGAGTTGCACTGATAGACCGAACAGGGGTACATTTGGTTTTCACTTTTTTTCTAAGAGCAAGAAATTTAGATACTGAAGGGACATCTTAATTTCGCCATTGACAGGTAAGTGACACACTCATCGATCAGAAATAGCTAGATTAGTTTTCCTCCAGCCCTTCAGGAAGGCCAAAATAGGGATTTCCAAGCCAAAGCATTCTCCGGAGCACTTGGCTAGTCAAAAGCAGAAGTCTTCAAACTTGGCCCTTTTATGACTTGTGGACTTCAACTCCCAGAATTCCTCAGCCAGGCACGCTGGCTGAGGAATTCTGGGAGGTGAAGTCCACAAGTCGTAAAGGGGCCAAGTTTGAAGACCCCTGGTCAAAAGTTTCTCATTGACCTATCTCTGGTTTCCAGGTGGAACCTTTTATTTATTATATCTCTCTAAAGCAAGTCTTCTCCTCACACATTTTCAGTCCCACTATTTGTAATATGGAGTCAACATACAATCCTGACTGAACTTGCAAGACCTTTATAAAATCAATAGATAACCTTGAATATCTGAAAGCACTATAGAAACTTTCATCATCATCACCACCATCATTGTCATCGTCATTCGAGATATAAAACACTTACACTTCAGGGCAATTGAGACATGACAATAGCCCATGATAGGCGATCCACTTCTTATTACTGAATTATTAGATTCTAAAGCGCACAAAGACATTGTTGATATATATTAACTGTTTTGTTACATTAATTGCACAACTTATAACATCCAAGTTATATCCTTTCATTTGCCTCTCATGAAAAATATTCAAAGTAAGAAATCTGAGAACATGTTTTTTAATCAATCAAATTAATCTCTCCAACGAATATATTTAGAAATTTAAAAATAACCCTACCCCCTTATTTACTGCCTCGGCTTCAAGGTAAACAGGGTAAGCTATTTAAGCACCACAGGAGATATAAAAACTTTATTTGTGTTAGAAATACAGAGATACTTTCTTCCTTGTGCTTTTAGAATGAATCAAACTCATCCCTCAAAAAGAAATACTGAAAAGATCTTTGGTATTCCTTTCTGATTGGAAAATGCTATGTTTACATGTGCCATATGTCCCAAACAGCAGTGAATTTGGGAATAATAATATCACAGGGATGGAAGGAGAAATGACTGGATGTACTTTTTCTGCAATTGAGCCAGTTATGATAGTAACAGGCAGCAGTAATTCAGACCTATACTGTATTGTGCAGAGAAAACCATGCTTTTGAATGGCGAAAATAATGCACAATTTAAATAGATAATATGCTAATTCAACAAAAATGAAGAGTGATAATAACACCAATTAAAACAATTGTGGATAATTATATGTAAGTGATGCACAATAACAATTTGAACCTAAACTGCAAACAATCTATATCCATTTCTTTGGAAAAGTGCCCGAAGGGGAAAAAAACATATATTAATACTAAAGGATAGATTTAGACACAGAATTCTGAGGATTCTAAGGCTGAAAATAGCTTCAAAATGCTGGGTTTACAACCTCCTGACCATAATTGACAAAAATTAACATAATAGCAGAGTTGGAAGGGACCTTGGAGGTCTTCTATTCCAACCCCCTGCTCAGGCTAGAAACCCTATACCATTCCAGACAAATGGCTGTCCGGTCTCTTCTTAAAAAATTCAGGTTTTGGAGCATTCACAACTTTTGGAGGCAAGTTGTTCCACAGGTTAATTGTTCTAACTGTCTCCTTAGTTCTAGGTTGCTTCTCTCCTTGATTAGTTTCCATCCATTGCTTCTTGTCCTGCCTTTAGGTGCTTTGGAGAATAGGTCAAACCCCTCTTCCTTGTGGAAGCTCTTAGATAATGAAACACTGCTATCGTATCACCCCTAATCCTTCTTTTCATTAAACTAGACATACTCAATTCCAGCAATTATTCTTTATATGTTTTAGCCTCCAGTCCCCTAATCATCTTTGTTGGTCTTCTCTGTACTCTTTCTAGAGTCTCAACAACTTTTTTACATCATGGCAACCAAACCTGGATGCAGTATTCCAAGTGTGGCCTTACCAAGGTATTGTAAAGTGGTATTAACACTTCACATGATCTTGATTCTATCCCTCTGTTAATGCAGGCTAGCACTGTGTTGGCTTTTTTCGGCAGCTGCAGCACACTGCTGGCTCATATTTAAGTGATTGTCCACTAGGACTCCAAGATCCCTCTCACAGTTACTACTATTGAGCCAGGTGCCACCTATACTATACCTGTACATTTGGGGTTTTTTTGCCTAAATGTAGAACCTTACTTTTTTATCATTGAATTTCTGTCAAGATCCTTCTGTGTCTTAAGCTATCTTCTGAATTGTTGGCTATTCCTACCAGCTTGGTGTTGTCTGCAAATCTGATGAGTTCCCCACCTATCCTCTCATCCAAATCATTGATGAAGATTTTGAAGAGTACTGGCCCTATGACAGTTCTCTGGGGTACCCCACTGCATACTTCCCTTCAACTTCATAAATACAGTTCCATTAAGGAATACATGTTGAGAGTGTGGTTAGTCAGCCAGTTACCAATCCATCTGGTGGTGATGCCATATAACCCACATTTTTTAATCTTATCAAGTAATACTTTATCAAAGCATTACTGAAGTCCAAATAAATTATATCCAAAGCATTTCTCTGGTCCACTAATTTTGTCACCTGGTCAAAGAGTACAATAACATTTGTCTGGCATGATCTGTTTTTGACTAAACTATGTTGGATTTTGATTATGACCTTATTTGCCTCTAGCTATTCACAGATTTGTTTCTTGATTATCTTTTCCAGAATTTCCCCTGGTACTGATGTTAGACTGATAGGTCTGTGGTTTCCCAGATCCATTTTTTTTTCTTTTTTTGAAGATGGGAAAAACATCAGCTCTTTTCCAGTCCTCTGGTAGTTCCCTGGTGTTTCAGTGATTCTGAGATCACATCTGCCAGTTCCTGAAGAACCTTGGGGTGTAATCCATCTAATCCTAGTGACTTGAACTCATCTAGGGTGGACAGGTGTTCTCTTACCATTTTCTTGCCTATTTTGACTTGTGTTCCTAATTTGTTTTTGATAGGTTGGACTGCTTTTTTTCCTTTTGTGTAAAGACAGATGCAAAAGACAAGTTAAGCAGTTCTGCTTTCTCTCTGTTGCTTGTCATCTTCTTGCTATTTTCTCCCATTAATGGACTAATAGTTTCCTTGAGTTTTTTCTTGTTTCTTACATGTTGTTTTTGTTATTTTTGAATTTTGTTGCAAGTCTTAGTTCATTTTGAGCCTTAGCTTTCCTGACTTCATCTTTGCATTGATTCATTTTAAAACAAGATACAAACAAAACTCAGCAATATAAGCCCTAAAGTACACTTGTCACGATTATTTAAATAAAAAAAATCTAAATAAAGTCTCGCTAAGCTTATTTAGTCTTCTTACATGTAAAACCACATTACTTGGTAACTAGTCTATTGTAGAGTTTAGAATTTGGGTATATCTTCTGCCTCCAAATACTAGAAAACAGGGGTTGGAGAAGGCCGTCAGAACAGACCAACAGACTGTATATGATTTCAGGTATCACATGGCCAGGTTTTTGGGAAAAATGTGCATTTTGACTTAGAAATCAAATGCAAGAAAACTCAGAATAACCACAAATATTCACCCAAACCTAGAATGAAACAAGCAATCACAGCTGTGTTTCTCACCTTCAGCGGGTTTCAACTTTTAGAATTCCTGATGCTGGCTGGGGAATTTGTGGAGTTGAATTCCACCCATCCTAAAGTTGCTGAGATTGAGAAACCTTAAACTAACTTTAAACTAACTAAACCTTAGTTTAAACCTTAAACTAACTAACTTTACCAACTTATGATTTTTCTGCTATGGGAGTTGGAAAACATCAGGCTGGAGAGAGGTTGGAAAACATCAGGTTAGAAAGCTTTCGTTTCTTTTGTTGCTCCCCTGAATTAAAAAAAAATGTGACACCAAATTTAAAAAAAAAATGAGCAGTAGGATTTTTTTTCTTCTTCTTTAATCATTGGCCAAAGCGAGACGTTGACTTACTTCAAAGAAGGTAACTGAAGGGAATCGGTGTGTTGTTGCTTTAGCTAAAAACCCTGCGACTAACTAAAAATCCATACTCTCACAGTTATCGCTTATTGATATTTCTAGGAATAATCAGGGGACTGCAGAACTTCCCGCTGTCTCCTGATCAACCCGAGAAGAAAGCAGTATCCTGCAGCCCTGGGAGGTGGAGGGTATAAAAGTAAAATAAAATTAAAAAAGCTGTGTTGATGCACATAAAAACAAGCAGAACTTGATTGTATCATTTTGGATCTTATCTTTACCTTTTCCCCCCCCCTTCTACTCTTTGTGCACATCTCCGAGCAAGAAAATAAAAGATAAAAGCCCCCTTTTTTCCCCACCTAAAGACCTGACAGACCTCCTTTTCCAAGCTCTCTTGACCCCTCTTGTAATTTCTAAAAACATTCTACATATTCTGTGACAAGAACGGGATAACTGTTTTTCCTAGGCTAAAGACATTTCTACATATTGGCAACAAGATTCTGCCCAACGGTACATGTGTTACGAAAAAATACCTAATTATATATCTAGTTATTTTTCAATCCTAGCACCTTTGAGAACTGTTCACATCCCCATAAAATCAGTCAGCCCAGACAAAAGACACATCTGGAGGGCTTTACACTGGGAATGGATGCTCTAAAGCAGTGTTTTTCAAACTTGGCAACTTTAAGATGTGAGGACTTCCATTCCCAGAATTCCCCAAGTCGCATGCTGACTGGGGTGTTCTGGGAGTTGAAGTCCACACATCTTAAAGGTTGCTAAGGCTAAGAAGCACTGCTCTAAAGGAAATGTAAGAGGCTATAGTTCACGTTGGATTTTGGGGAAGTCAGGCTCAGTGCCTACTTTATATCATTTCATGAATTCCCCAAATACATTATTTAGAAACAATATGGCATATATGAATCTAATTATCCTACCGTAATCGTTTTACATATTCTACTGTTGCGAATCTGCTCCTGTGACAGAACAAACCGCTCTTCTTGCATTCTCAAATAACCCAGAAAATGGGTTGTGCTTCACTGAGCACAATGGAAAGAACACGCTATGTCAGCATTAGTTGAACAATTTATAATAATAATAATAATAAAAAATGAAATTCCCTGAAGTCCTCAAGTAAAAACAATTAGTGGTGTAATAAGGAAGGCCTACTCTTCACAATTATTATGGGATAATCATCGTGCTTGTTTTGTGACTGACGAAGGAAGATGTTCAATGGAAATTTAATCACTGATTTCCTATTCTAGAGTGAGGTGCCTAATGAGACCACATAATTACAACCCAATGAATTTGTATCTTTAGCTGATGCACAATTCTGATTACTTAAGAAAGCGGTTGCAAAATTTTCCAAAGAATCAGTGGGAAGTGCTTTGAACGTATACAGAGATCGGAACATGCTACCTCGGAAAGTTAAAATATACTCATATGCTGCTGAGTTTAAAAGAATATAAAAGTGGTCCTCACTTAACGGTCATTTGCTCAGCAACCTTCAGATTTATGACAGTGCTGTACTAGTGATAAGTCACAACCGGTCCTCATACTTATTGTATATTGATTGCAATGCCTGGTTTGCGATTATAGCATCCCAACGTATCATTGTCATTTGATTGACATTTGTGGCCTTCTTTGTTGACGTCCTACAACGAAAGTCAATGCAGCAGGGTCACAAACAGCAATCATGTGCCACTCTCACTTAATGATAACTGGAATTGCTGGAATTTCTGTTGCTCAGTGGTCCAGTCATGTGACATCATGCTTGGCACCAGCTTTACTTAGCAATGGAAATCCCAGTCCCAATTACCATTGTTAAGTGTGTATGAAGATATATAGGCCAGCGCAAATTCTAAAACAGCGTCCTTTCTCAAACCACAACAACGTCCTAGGAATTCCTCAAATGGTTTTATAGTATTCTTACTTTAGTTGCTATAGGTTTGATCCATAACATAAGACTATTTCCCTGTAATCCAAATATGATGTTATTTTGTTGAAATGGGGTTCGTCTATAGAAAGATTTGGCTTACAGGCCATTAGTCACCCTTGAAGGACACTATTTATTGTATATGTTTCTATTTTAATGCTGGGGAGTTCAGCAATCACATACAGTTAGTCCTCAGCTAACAACTATTCGCTTAGTGTCTGTTTGAAATTACAATGGCATTGAAAAAAGGGAGTTATGACCATTTTTCACACTTACGGCCATTGCAGCATCTTCAGGGGCAAGTGATCAAAATTTGGACACTTGGCAACTGACTCATATTTACAATGGTTGCAGTGTCCCGGGATCATGTGATCACTTTTTGCAACCTTCTGACAAGCAAAGTCAGTGGAGAAGCCAGATTCACTTAACAACCTTGTTACTAATTTAACAACTTCAGTGATTCCGTTAACCACTGTGGCGAGAAAGGTCGTAAAATGGGACAAAACTCACTTAAAAGCTGTCTTGCTCAGCAACAGAAATCTTGGCCTTAATTGTGATTGGAAGTCAATGACTACCTGTAATACTATTTCTGTTGTCACGTTGTTAAATATATTAGATTTTTTTAAACTAGCAAAAACTAATAATGAATATAGAAAAGAGAAAAATGTAAACAAAGAAAGAAAAAGTAAAAACAAAAGGGCAGAAACACAAAAAAAGAGAATTACAAAGAAATGTCTTCAAACTTTCTTTTAGGGCAGGCGTGAATATAAATTTAAATTAGAATGGAAAGATCTGCCCCAGTTGGCCCCTCAGGAAAGTAAAACTTATCCAAAAGAGGGACCAGTTCTTATTTTTGGGGGGATGTCTTTTATACTCATCTCCGGCACCGACAGCCCCACCCAGCAGGTCCACTTCTTCTCTGGCCAAAGGAGCAGCTTCATTCTCCAGCTGCATTCCGGCCTGCATTTTGCAGTCAGGCCTTTCCATAAGGCCTCTGCAGCCGATTACCGAGCTATGGATTGCAGAACCGAGCTATGGATTGAATCCATAGCTCGGTTCTCGGCTGCAGTGGCTTTCTGGAAATATCTGTGACTGAGAAATGAAGGCCTGGCTGCAGAAGAGGCCTCAGAAGAAGTGGGCCGGTGAGGAGAGGCCTGGCTGCAAGGTAACTGGGTGCGGGGCGCCTGGGGCAGCTCCACCAAAGCTTGATTTTTTTTAGGTGTGTACCTCGCCCCGAAACTAGGGCTTATTTTGGGGGTAGGGTTTATATTAGGCCCACTCCCAAAAATCAAGCTAGGGCTTATTTTCAGGGAAACACGGTATCGGTATAATGCATGGGTAGGCCACCTTGGCTCTTTTATGACTCGTGGACTTCAACTCCCAGAATTCCTGAGCTAGCATAGCATGGCTGGCTCAAGAATTCTGGGAGTTGAAGTCCACGAGTCATAAAAGAGCCAAGGTGGCCTACCCCTGGTACTGTATAATGTGTTCAATTGCACACTTGATATAATTGTGTGCTTATGTCAATTGTGGATTAAGTCCCTTCTAAGAAACTAATTTGAGAAAATGCCTTGAGAGGCTTCTCCCTAATTCACATGGAGATAAATTGAGGGGGGTAAGGAAGCACATCCGAGCTTGCAATATTCTGTTAACATAGCTGTTGTAATAAAAGTAGTTTTAGACCTGTAGAGCATTGGTGTCTTAGTCTGATCTACCCTATAGGGCAGACAGTGTAAAATAAAATAAAACAAGATGTATTTGCGTTCTCCACTGTATGAGAATCATCAATTCCAATCCTCAAACAAACGAATAAATAAAACTACCACACTCATAAAGTTGCTTACGGCAGTGTACCATAGTACATTCAATCAATTACAAAAGCACAGGTTGTATCAGAATGTTTAACTGATCAATCTATCCTACTTTCAGCTACCATAGAAATATGGTTAAAGGTGCAACTTTTTAATAACAGAATCTATCAATAAATGCAGCCCCCTAGACTCACAGGGCAGAGGGTTACTAAACAATGGTTGTGAATTGTTATCTTCTGAGCCCTTTTTAGTAATAACCAATAACTCATTTGGATAATGAATCTAATAATGAAATTTCCTCTAAATTGTTTAATTGCACACATTTATCACCCAGCTGGTACTAGTAATCAGTTTGTTAAGGAATTTAATTTCAAGGCTTCTTAGCATTACTCAGCTCCTCTTCTGGTGGTTTAGGGAGATGTTAACATTCCAGACAAATCTTCCTTTTTTTATACAGAAATATATTTACTTTTATCTTCTATATTCTGCTTTAAAAAGTCACCTGTTGAAATTTCTCTATGTTCCAATTTCCGTCCATTTTCTTTCAGTTTATTTCTACTCAAAACTATTCTTTCTCAATCTCTTCCCTATCTTACCATCAACAACATAGGTTTCCAAGTGGAACAATCTTCCAAGTTGGCACTGTCTTATTTATGAATGTCTAACTGGCGGTGTTAAGAAAATAATTAACTCTGGTGCCTTTTATTTTTTTAAATTGTATTTATTTTTTATCGTGCATTTATTATTTTTATAAATAGCTCACAGTGGTGAGTTATTTGTGTGAGGTAAGTGGGGTTGAGAAATAATAAAAACTAATCAGCCACATTTGATATTTTAGACCCATGAAAACCTATGCACAACCTGAGTTCCCAGCCATTGGCACTTCACACCAATGATTCCCATTATACTTTCTTTCTGTACTTTTCCTGTTATGTATTTTTATCTTCCAACTTTTTTTCTTCGTCATTAATGTTGCTTAGGGTTCAATGTTGGCTCCTCTTTTTTTTTTACTTCGTACCATCTTCCTTTGGGACTTCTTATTTTCATCTTTCTTTTCAACTTAATTACTCCATATGCACCGATGATACTCAAGTATAGTCCTAAAGCTTTGTTCTCGTTGAAAAGGATGGGTAAATGTTTCTGAAACTCCTGGACTGGATTTGTCCAACTCACCCCATTTCCCCCCCACTTTTTGCCATTTGTGGGACCAGATGATAAGGGGACTAAAACATACAAAGAATTGTTACAGGAGCCCTGGTAGTGCAGTGGTTAGAATGCAGTATATCACAGGCTGACTCTGCTCACTGCCAGGAGTTTGATCCTGACCAGCTCAAGGTTGACTCAGCATCCCATTCTTCCGAGGTTGGAAAATGAGGACCTAGGGAGCTGTAAAGCTCTATGAAGCAGTATATAAGTCTAAGCACTATTGTTACAGGAATTGATGATGAAATAGTTTAATGAAAAGAAGTACTAGGGGTTCCAATATCTCGGGGGTTGCCACAAAGAAGAGTGAGTCAACCTATTCTCCAAAGCATCTGAAGGCTGGGCAAGAAGCAATGGATAGAAATTAATCAGAGAGAGAACCAACTTAGAATTAAGGAGAAATTGAGAACAATTAATCAATGGAATGGCTTGACTTCAGAAGTTGTGGGTGCTTCATCACCAGAGATCATTAAGAAGAGACTTGGCAACCATTTGTTTGAAATAGTGTAGGG
Source organism: Vipera berus (assembly GCF_964194415.1). Classification (NCBI taxonomy): domain Eukaryota; kingdom Metazoa; phylum Chordata; class Lepidosauria; order Squamata; family Viperidae; genus Vipera; species Vipera berus. Next base: position 85,486,380 of record NC_138203.1, read on the forward strand.
TTTCCTGCCTGAGCAGGGGGTTGGACTAGAGGACCTCTAAGGTCCCTTCCAACTCTGCAATTCTGTTTAAAAGTTTTCTTATTGCATAAAATACAATGAAGATAAGAATTAAGAAAGGGGGGGAGTGCAAGATAAATGTTCTGCAACTCTGTTTTTGCAACTGCACTGGAGACATATAATTAAACCATTTTCATAATAGGCACTGTTAGTGTCAGATTTATATTCCAAAATTACAATTAATTCCTTTGTATTGTCAACTACTTGTATAGTAGCCTCAGTGGCTTGATAACTTTCTGTATTTGGTTACATGTCTGCCTTACTCATCTTTCTTACAATAATTTGAGTAATTTGTCTCTCTTCCTCTTTTGTGAAGCTTTTGAGACATAACTTGAACGATAAAGTGAATTGTTTTGTTTAAATAATTCTCCAAAATATTTTTTCAATCTTTATCTGCCTTAGATGCCTTTGATGTTGTTTCATCTTCTTCTGTTCATTAGTTCCCTCTTGTGATCAAACAATAAATCTTTTATTTTTTTAAAGAAGGTTTTTGTGGATCAGCTGGTATCTCTTGGTCAATCAGAATCCATTAAAATTGGAAAACTCCAGCCTCCCATAACAAAACATTTGCAAATTGCAATTCCCAAGGTCAAATTAAGGTGGTAAATTTATGGAAACGACAAAATAAAACCACAACATTTTACCTCCTTATGTTTTCCCACCAAAATTAGAAAAGAAAAAAGAAAAAGTTCTTTACTTTAGCTCACCTCTGGCAACCCTCCTCCTCATTGTTCAACAATTACGATTTCCCAAAAATGACACAAGATCTTCAAAAAGGACTAATAAAAAGACCCTCTTTGAGCTGAGTAAAAAATAATCATCAGATAAGGTGTTCAGGAAATGAAAGGCATGACTGACTGCCCATTTGAAAAAATAAATTCCAAAATGCCTGCTTTTTCAACAAAGAAGTGATTGCAGTCCCACCTCTCAGTGTAAGGACAACTCACCTGACTACTTCAGAATGCCATTCCAGAATGTTCTTGAAGACAGCTGTTGTATGAAAGATATTGTGGGATGTTTCTGGGACTCTCCCTAACCCAGGAGAGTCATAGTTAGGGAACTCAATTCCTTATTTGTAAATTGAAAAAAAAACTTTGGTGAGGAAGATGGTCAGTTGGCCATCTTCAGTGTTCTGGACCTCATCATTAATGAGGAAGAGAAGTATACATCTTGAACTTGGACTTTCTCGAAAGTTCCTGATTGAAGGCTTTTGGTTGAGGAAAAAATGGAGAATTAGAAGTCTCTAAAAGAGCAGAACTTCTGCAGAAGCTGTTGTGTAGTGAGTTCTTCACGCAGGAAAGGAGACGAGGCAAGTGAGTTCAACAAAGCTCCTGGTCTATTGCTTGCAGGATCTGAACTGAGAATTGGGCTGCAGCCTGCAGCAATTTATAGCCTGGCCCCTAGACGGCAGCCAATAGGTTTGAAGCAACCCATTGCCGCCTAGGGGCAGCCAATAGCAGCTCTGGAGACGGGGAGTCTGAGCTGCTGGAGAGCCGTTAGCTGCTCCAGCTAACCATGTGGTGTTACAACTGAGCCCAATACATAACAGAAGCGATGACCAATGGACTGGTTGGAAGCTCAGTTTAATAGAACCTATCTGCTCATTTGCACTCGGAAAAAAAACTTCTCCTCATAAAGAAATCACAGGATAATGGTTATCCCATGGATCTGAGTAATGGGAGCAAGCTCTCAACTGTGGTGGAGGCTTTAAGGATACTGGGTTCAACCACCTTACTTTCTAATCACCTTGGATGTACAATTATTTCACAGTTAAATGAGGTTTTCCAAACAAATTTGTAAAACCACCTGGTGAGTAAAACTTAATGCCAAATTGGAGGAAAAACTAACAAGCAGAACATAAAAATATAAAACAAATATTTAACAAATGCTAAATAAGAATTTATTTTAAATAAGTTTTAAATGATTTAAAAGACCAGATGAATTTGGAATATTAGGCCTTTTGCTAAGATTTTTTTTTAAATTATGAGTAAATAAAACATTTCTATGGAAACACAGATTGTTTAGTCTATCAGGAAAGATATTATTGGCATGAGTTGAAAACAAAGCAACTGAAACCTGACAATTCATGAACATAGAAAGGGCCATCAGAGGTAGCTAAAGTTACAGACAAGAAAAATGACAGACGAAGGTCTGATCCTTGAGCCAATTCAAATGATTTTTGAAGAATTGGGAGAGAAACATATAATTAATCTGACAACAATAATTTTTGCACCTGTAATTTTTTTTAAAAATATAAAGAAGTGAACAATGTGACAGGTAACAAAATGGAAGAATGTATAGACAGACAAGTTGAAGAGGAGATACAAATTCTAGCTGATGAAGAAACATTGGAAAATAAAGAAAATGACAGTAGAAATATCTATCTATCTATCTATCATCTATCTATCTATCTATCTATCTATCTATCTATCTATCTATCTATCTATCCATCCATCCATCCATCCATCCATCCATCCACACAAATACTTAAAAAAATTCAAGAAACCTTTTATGGACTTTTTGTCAACAATTAGATAGAAATGACAATGATTTTTGGATTTGTGAATGGATAAGAGAAAAGAGGGAGTCTGAGAAGAAATGAACTATTTATGTTTGTTTGTTTGTTTATTTATTTATTTATTTATTTATTTTTGGGACTTATATGCCGCCCTATCTCCCGAAGGACTCAGGGCGGCTAACAACAATAAAATAAAATGATACAAAAGTTAAAAAGAATTAAATTAACAGCCCCAATAAAATAAATTAAAATTGAAGTTAAAAATTAAAAAAAAAACATTTTAAAATCCCTGTCGTCAGTCCAGGTCAGCCTGATGGAAAAGAAGTGTTTTAAGGCCGCGGTGAAAGGACCGGAAATCCGAGGCCATCCAGAACTCAAGGGGAAGTTGGTTCCACAGGGCTGGCGCTCCCACAGACAAGGCCCTCCCCCTGGGGGGTCGCCAGCCGACATTGTCTAGCCGACGGCACCCTGAGGAGGCCCTCTCTGTGTGAGCGCACTGGGCGATGGGAGATCGTTCCTGGCAGCAGACAGTCCTGCAAATATCCCGGGCCTAAGCCATGTAGGGCTTTAAAGGTAAGTACCTATGTTATTTCATAGGGAGTGGGGAATTATTATTAATTTGTCTGTGCTTGTTGAAATGAAGATCAGGAATTGCTTCTTTAAATATTTTTTCTATCTATCTATCTATCATCTATCTATCTATCTATCTATCTATCTATCTATCTATCTATCATCCATCTTTCTATCAATCTAATTTTTCCTTTTCTTTTTTCACTTTATATTGTTTCTTTCTCTCTGCTTCTTCTTTTTTCCAGATATCGCTTTGCATTATTTTTAGTATTGCAAAACCTTTAATAAAAATATTTTTTTAAAAAAAACACATAAATTTCCTCACTGACAAAGCCAACAATATTTGATTTAAATAATAAAATTCATGGATTCTTCACTGCCAGTCGAGGAAAGTAGGTGATAAATTCCCAGATTAAAGCATTAGAGCAGTATGCTTGTCAGATTATTTGATACTTCTTTCTGGTGAGTCCAGCTGATATCAAAAAATACCTGTTTTAGCTGCAGTGCTGACTCATCAAGCCTGAACATAGCCAACTATCTGGAAAATATGCTCATGGTTTGTCTGCTTGGGTAATTTTGTAATCTAATCAGGGCAAACTGGTGTTAGACATAAAAATTAGTTCTCCTACAGACAAAAGTAGGCAACCTCATACTAAGTCAGGCTATTTACAAAACAACTGACCAAAACAGATTCACTTCCAGTCCTCTTCACAGAAGTGGGTGAGAGGAAAAAAGCACAAGAAATATGACCAATGACTCAACAAATGTTCCATCTGATTCAAGAGGTTCCTGGAATTATTTTGTAATGGCTTCTTCAAAGTTTCACTACAATAAAACTACTTATCTATGCCTTACGAGTTATCTATTTAAAAATATATTTAAAAGTTTCTCTTTAACGGGCCTTTACAAGTCATTGATATTTCATCTCTAATATTTTTATTGTTCACATATACTTGCTAATGACTACTTTACATGTAGATGCTGGGGGCCATTCAGTTTACTAATTGTATATTTTAAGCTGAGATCTTAACTTGATAATACAGTGTATTGTGTATTATTATATACAATATATACACACACACATATACACAAACAATATGCAATACAGTATATCATACCAACGCATCTAGTTTGCATTTTATCTTTTTCTAGTATTTATTTATTTATTTATTTATTTATTTATTTATTTATTTATTTATTTATTTATTTATTTATTTATTAATGGGACTTATATCCCGCCCTATCTCCCGAAGGACTCAGGGCGGCTAACAACAATAACATATAACAGAAATTAAGATAAAATTAAAATTAAAGTCATCTGTATACCAGTTATAGTTCCATGAAAATAAAACTACTAGTAATGAAACTACTACTACTGGAATTACTGATACTACACTGACATGGCACTACAAATAAGTGGAAATTACCTGTATCACAAACAACAAATCAGTGGAAGAGATTTCTGCTGAAGTAAAGTACTAGAAGATATACAACACTGCAATTTGATTTGAATCTTGCCATTAACGGAAAGAAATGAGGCAAAAACTTTGATGGTCATTAATATGAGTAGTCCAAGTTCACCAAAACTTTTTTAGAACTCAAAAATCTGTTTAAATGGCACAATTTAATCCCCGTTAAGGGCATTCGCGTGTATGAGCCTCTAGTACAGGCCCATTGGAATAACCTGTTCTGTTTTACACCTTGTGGAATGCAATCTATGCACTGTTATAGCTTCTTTATTTGTTTTTTTTTAATCCCATCTTTATTATTTTTATAAATAATGAAGGTGGCTCATACACTTACTATTCCTTTCTCCTTCAATTTTCTCCATGACAATTCTGTGAGGTGAGCTGGGCTGAGAAAGAGAGACTGGCTCAAAGTCACCCAGAGTGGCTTTCATACCTAGGGCAGAACTAGAACTCACATCCCCTTGTTTCTAGCCTCAGATATTCTCACTAGAACAGTGGTAGAAAATGCTGTGTATTGTTTCTGCTGCTAGAGGAAGCGTGCTTTCAGTTAACATTTGTCATGTCTTTCATTTATGTTGCTGGAAAGTTTATATTGTGGAAAGATTCCTGAAATAAAATGTTAAGTGGAGGAAGAAGTAAAGAAGGACATTATTGCTATCATTTGGAGCACTGTAAAATTGCCATGACAAAGGTATATGCAGCGATTACTACTAGTACTAACATGGTCCCACTGTATAGATTAAACTGTCCCCAAAAATAATTATTCTCTTATATCTTTCCAAACTTTCTGTTTCCTATCCTCAGCCTTCAAGAGAACAGAAACCACTAATTAAAGGCTAGGCTGCTAGGCTATTACAGATACAGTATAACTTAGGAGAATGCACAAAACAAACACAGGGTTTAGTAAATAAATTCTGGCAAGGAATAGATGATAAAACTACTCTCATATATTAGCTATGTCTGTTAAAGTTCAAGTCAATTTCTGACATATAAAGTTGGCTAGAAATGTAATAATTTTCAATAGGTTGGTTATGGAAGAAATCATTATCTGCTTCTAAAATTAATATCTGGATAACAAGGCTTGAACAATGATGAACACGAAGTGCTTTAACATTATATGTTAGAAGTCGAAAGGTATATTGTCCAATCATTTGTGAACTTCTCTTTACATTTCAGAATCTGTGATCCAAAAAAGTGAACTTTAGTATATACAATGAAACTTCTCATTCTTTTCTCACTATTTCCCAACACAGAACAGTTTGAATTTTTTCTTAATAGTGTGACACAGTTATTACTTCAGAAAATATTACCCATCTCAGGTTTCATTAGTTGAATTTATGGGTTTTGATTGGCACTACTTTCATTTAGTGCTAGCCTTTATTTATGCAATTAAATGATTTTTATGGCTGCTCATCTTATGGCAGAGGTTCTGAGTAATGTGAAAGTTAAAAACAACAATTTAAAAAATACAAATCACAAACGGCTGAGGTCACAAACAGCAATTGTAACTTACAGTAAAAAAAAAACACAGCAGAGCTTATGGATGTATGATTTCTGATGTAGCTGTGCTAATCTAGCTATAATAAAAACTATAGCATATTAAGGTGCCATAGTATCCTTTATTAATCTCACTTTTCTTTACTTGTGGCACACTGTACCAGATTTTTCCCTCTCTTAAAAACTAGGTGATATGATTAAACTTAGTTTGACGTATTCAAAACTTTGTCTCGTTCAAATGTGATTGCTTTGGGAGGCTTTAGAACAGGGCTTTTAGAACCAGTGGTACAGATCAAATCATGAGAAAGGCAGGGTTAGATGAATCAAAAGTTGGAATTAAGATTGTTGGGAGAAATACCAACAACTTAAGATATGCAGATGATACCACTCTAATGGCAGAAAGTGAAGAGGAACTAAAGAGCTTCTTGTTGCGGGTGAAGAAGGAGAGTGCAAAAGTTGGTTTGAAACTAAACATTAAGAAAACCAAGATTATGGCATCCGGCCCTCTCAATTCCTGGCAAATAGATGGGGAAGAAATGGAGGTAGCGACAGATTTTATTTTCCTGGGCTCCAAGATCACTGCAGATGGGGACTGCAGCCAAGAAATTAAAAGACGCTTGCTCCTGGGGTGGAAAGCAATGGCAAATCTAGACAGCACACTAAAAAGCAGAGACATCACCCTGTCAACAAAAGTGCATATAGTCAAGGCTATGGTCTTCCCAGTTGCAATGTATGGCTGTGAAAGTTGGACCATAAGAAAGGCTGAGCACCAAAGAATTGAGGCCTTTGAACTATGGTGCTGGAGAAGACTCCTGCGAGTCCCTTGGACTGCAAGGCGATCAAACCGGTCAGCCCTAGAGGAGATCAACCCTGACTGCTCTTTAGAAGGCCAGATCCTGAAGCTAAAACTCAAATACTTTGGCCACCTAATGAGAAGGAAGGACTCACTGGAGAAGAGCCTAATGCTGGGAAAGGTTGAGGGCAAGAGAAGAAGGGGACGACAGAGAATGAGGTGGCTGGATGGAGTCATTGAAGCAGTAGGTGCAAGCTTAAATGCACTCCAGAAGAGGGTAGAGGACAGGAAGGCCTGGAGGAACGTTGTCCATGGGGTCATGATGGGTCGGACACGACTTCGCAACTAACAACAACAACAATCTATGCTGCAGTCTTGGAATGAAACTAAAGTATTATTACTGCATTACTGCAGATAATAAGTAATATTTGTAAAGTATATGGTTTTGAATTACGATGTACATATGATATGTATTGTTTGGCACACTTCAGAGTGAAATGCACTGAAGCAGCACAGAAGTCCCCTGTACAATAAAGTCCCCAATCTCTTGTATAGAATCTGTGTGGATGATGTCATTACTTTCTGTGATCTATATGGAACCCTGAATATCAAATCTACATATCTATATATTTTAAAACATTCCCTTCTCACCCCTGTGGGTGATATGTGTCTTCCTCAATCTCACATCCTTTGTCAGAGTCCTGGGAGTATCTTAGCTGTTCCTAGTACTGCACTTTTCCGTACGGAAAAGTGTGTGTATATGAAGTATTCTGGGAGTGATCATTCTCCCTCTTTTTAGTAGTTCTTTAAAAAATCATTTGTGGCAAAAAGTGATACTATGTATTTGACAGTGACATTAGCAATCTTGAAACAGGATTCTCCCCCCCCTTTTTTTTAAAAAATACCAACATTATAGTCTCTGACTGACAAAGCAATAGCTAGAAGAGAAGCCCTTGTACAACTGTCAGAATGTGACACAAGATGCCTGACAGAGCAATTCATCACAATGCTTTTCTGTGAATAGCTCTCTTTGGGGACAGTTACTAATACACACAAATGTACACATGCTTACTTATATCACCCCCCACAAATAAGACTGATACTATTGTTGGCTTGTAAAATTGAGAATCAGCTGAGCATAGTATGACGTGCGTTTTTACTCCTGTAGGAATAATACAGTAAAACATGTTTAAAGGAACAGCAGATTCTTTGATACAGGTGAATAAAAATCACCTTGGTACTTACTAGCTCCATCTGTAATGTGTTTTTGCTAGAAAACGGAAACCTGGCTGTTGGGTTCCAAAGATTGCTCAGCTGAGGAAAGGTCTCCTCAAAGTGTTATACTATATATTCACAACTGGTTTGTGGGTTTCTTGGTTGATGAAGGCTGAAAACAGTGAGGATGTAAATGGCGTTTGCTCATAGCTTGGAGAATAAGCCCTTTTAGATAAAGATACCACACTCATAACTACTGCAATTAATAGTAGATGGAGGTAAATGGAGTCATTATACAGGTAGTTCTTATCTTACAGCCATTTTTTTAGCAACCAAATTTACAATGACACTGAAAAAAAAAGATTTATGACCATTCCTCACGAGCGTTACAGCATTTCCATGGTCATGTGATCAAACCAAAGCTGCTTGGCAACTGGCATGTCTTTATGACTGTTGCATGATCCCTGATAGCCATTTGTGACCTTCTCAGCTGGCTTCCAACAAGCATAGTTAATGGGGAAGCCAGATTCACCTAACAATTGCAGTGATTTGCTTAACAATGTGGCAAAAAAAGGACTGGCGGCCACTCACTTAATAACCACCTTGCTTAGCCACAGAAATTCTGGTCATAAGTCAAGGGCCACCTGTACTGTATTATAGTTGCTAGATCAAGACCCTTGGATATTGCTTTTTTGACTGGTCACAGGTGACTTGATTTTGTCTCAAGTGTTCTGATGTGTTCATAGAACTCTCTCTACATGCAGAAGTCTTTCTCTTACAGAATGATAGAGTTTGAAGGGACTATCTGAACTCCTGAATCCAACCTTTTTCCCACTGCAGAAATCCAAATCAAAGCACCTCTGATGGATGATCAGCTTCCTCTGCTTGAACATATCCAGGGAATGAGTATCCGTTAGAACTCGGTGTAATGGATTCTACTGTCAAACTGCTAACTTACTGTTGGCAAGTTTTTTCCTAACATTTCACATCTTCTCTTTAAAAAAAACACACACACACAGAAGCATTGCAACTTTACACTACAAGCAATAGAAATACAGTAATCCGTCAGATGAAGAAATAGGCAGGGTAAGCTTATAAGTATGGTGAGCAACCCTTGAAACCATGTCTCATAGTCTGGATGAAAACAGTAGAGCGAGATCGGAGACTTTGAATTGTAGAGAGCTGTCCTTTTACCTGCACTGGAGTTCATGAAAGCAGAGATCTCCCCCCTGAGTTTGTGTAGGCTGAACCGAAGTGGGAATGGTACTGTCACATTGTTGTACTGTATTTCCTTCTCATTCAGGCCTCCCTGTGCATGCCAAAGAGATGCCACAATTCTAAGAAGATCATAATCTGCTGTCTATCATTCCAGACAGCAGAGAATAAAACAGTTATTTGCAGCTGAAGAAGTTAACATAAAACTTTCTGATAGTAAAACCAATTCAGCCAATTGCCTACTGAGTGGTAAGACTTCCCTTCACTGGGCATGTTCAAAGCATAAAGAGACTAGTATCTGTTGGGGATTATTTAACACAATTTCTTGGATTGAACAAAAACGGCCCTTTCCCACCTTGTAATTTTATTATTCTCTACTCTGAACCTTGGAAAAGATCTAGAGGTCCTTCGCTACATCCAATTTTGGGCTGTGACCAATCCATGCAATTGTAAGTAAATTTGCTTAAAGGAAATTAAAGTGGTTTCAAGAAAATTCAGTACTGCAGACGAAAGATGTAATCAAATTCTTAATAGTTTCCACCATCATCCTTTGAAAGTTATATTCCATAGTCATTTTCTATTCTGCTTGCACTCATAATGATGTTATTTGAACATGTTCAAAGCTGAAAGCCCTATTCATGCTTAGCTGTATTATTCTACATCTCTGCAAAATTAGGGGAGAACAGAGAAGAAAAGAAATTTGGATTTGCAATACTAATTAGGTTGAACCACGGTTTAATTCAGTTTATGCCACTTATTTATTTATAAGATTTGAGATATGAGATTTCAAGATAAGTCTAAAAAAAGTCTTTAAAAATTCAGAAATTTGTCTTGGAGGCAGCCAAAGAACTAGATAAGACATCTTGCAATTTTTACAAATTGGGTTACTGTTCTCAAAGAGGCCTCTCGGCCTAAGGATTAAGATGGAGTTTGCACATTTTTTTCAGAAAAAAATTACGAGGTATATGTTATATTAAAACAGATGGAATGAGGCTTTATGACAATTTATGTGGAGTAGGTAAATAATAATGCAGAAGACATAAAAAGGATGGCAGCTGTTACTAAAGTAATAATGACTATTTAAATAGGGGGAATGCAAGTTAATGTTGACTGATTAGATGAAACAGATTTATAAACCACAGAGATTAGCGAAAGCAAATGCTTATTTCTATACTGCAACTAAGTATGTATTTCTAGACCAACAGATCCTGGGTAAATGTGGAGAAGCCATAAGACAATTATTTTCAGTCTGATCTTTTCTGAGGAAAAGCTATAGCCATAGCAAAAGGTATGGAGAAAAACCGGATATCAGATTTCTGTGAAATTCCAGATCATAGAAAAATGTGTTTAAAAATGTGTATTTATTTACACTTATCTACATTCCATCTTTATTATTATTTTTATAAGCAACCCATGGAGGTAAACATACCTAATAATCCTTTTTCCCCTTATTTTGTTCACAACAACAATCCTGTGTTTACTGAGTGGGACTGAGACAAATTGACTGGCCCAGGGGTAGGCAACCTCGGCTCTTTTATGACTCATGGACTTCAACTCCCAGACTGACTCAGGAATTCTGGGAGTTGAAGTCCATGAGTCATAAAAGAGCCGAGGTTGCCTACCCCTGGACTGGCCCAAGGTAACAATAACAACAACAACAACAACAAAACAACAACAACAACAACAACAACAACAACAACAACAACAACAACAACAATAATAATAATAATAATAATAATAATAATAATAATAATAATAATAATAATAATAATAATTTTATTTGTATACCGCCCTTCTCCCGAAGGACTCAGGGCGGTGCAACTGGCTTTCATAGCTAAGGCAGGCCTAGGCCTCATCTTATTTTTCTGAAAGGAATTCTCCAAGTATCTCGCAAATTAACCAACGACAGAAATTCAGTTTATCTGATTAATAAAAAAATACTAGAACAGCAACCCTACAGCAGCATATTGCAATAATAATTTGCTGGAGCAGATAATAAAATAACAGTTAATTGCAGACAGTTTTGGGTTTTCCAGCTTCTAGCCTGGCGTCTTAACCACTAGTCCAAACTAAAAGTATGAACAACAAAGCTAAATTATCCCAAAGGTGCTTTTTCACCAGGCAACTGGACTTTCTTATTTTTCTTTGAAGATGTTTCACTTCTCATCCAAGAAGCTTCTTCAGAAGAAGAAGCTTCTTGGATGAGAAGCGAAATGTCTTCAAAGAAAAACAAGAAAGTCCAATTGCCTCTGGAAAAAGCACCTTTGGGATAACTGTGACCTGGATGACTGAGAATCACCATGGACTATGCCCTTTGGGAACAAAGTTGATTACAAATGCACCCATCATAAGAATGGAAAAAGTGTACCCTATATACTTTAAAGGCGTCACTTATTTTCATAGAAAATAATTATGGTCGTCCTTTATTATTTGCAATTCCTGTATTAAACAACTGTAACCCATCGTTTTAATTTCGGTTCTTGAGAGTTCTTTCAGCATTTTATCCAGTCTTTCTTTCCCTGCCTGATGCACTCTAAATATCATTGGCTACAATTTCCATCAACATCCACTTTCCTTTCCTAGTTATGTGGGGACTGCAAATTCCATCAGTTCCCTTCTCCTCCATTTTAATAGGCCTACCTTTCTACGAAATCACTGATAGATGTTTTAGCGAGGTCAGAATGAAGGAGCTTTCTCTACAGTATAAGTCCTTTACCCATATCAATTCATCTTTTGCTATCCAGGAATGTCAGGTCTTTGAGATAAGCTAAGTCAAGACATGGGAACAGCTGTGATTTTAAGCATGCTCTTTACTGTTGTAGAATACAACAGTAGATTCTTAATAGCCTGTCAGAGTTTACCACATCTTATCCTAAACAAAATCAACTCAGGGCCATTTCAAGTTTCTTTCTCACATTTACTTCTTTCCAAGGACTGGGTAATCGTTTGTGAAATTCCTCCTAAAACAACTTATTCATTTCTTAGGTCCTCATTTTTGGACTAGGTCTACGTTCCTCCAGGCCAGCAGAGGGAGACTCTCATTCTATTCTGCCAAAAATGGAGAGGAAACTGAACTTTTCTTCCTTTCCCTATCAACAAGAAAAAGAAAAAAGTGAGAAAGGTAACTACAAACATTGAATTTGGTTTTTTTCCCCTTAAATCAAGAAAAAACATTCTTAAATCAAATCTTATCTGGTCTCTGAGAGAAGGTAATATGACAGGTCTCAAAGAATACCACAAGTGATAGTCCAAGGGAATTATGGTGAGGATTTCAACTATTTGTGAACAACATGAAAAAAACAACCCTGAGTAGGAAATACAAGCATATCAAAAGGTATTGGGATAGATGCTATTATGTTAAATGTCCAGTCATTAATTTCCTCTACTGCCAAAGTAATTAGAAAAGCAATGGAGCAGACAGAAGGCTATATCTGTTACAGAACCAGATGATAGCAACATATAATCAAATAACCATTAATCAATCAGTTAATATCTTAATTAGTTCAACCATCGAAGTTCATGATGGATAAAGAAATGTAATACTGTATTAATATAACATTGCCTTATCTTCCTTCCTTCCTTCCTTCCTTCCTTCCTTCCTTCCTTCCTTCCTTCCTTCCTTCCCCCTCCCTTTTTTTTGTTCCAGCAGTTAAAACGTCAAATCTTAAGAATTACAGAATTAACTGGAAAATCTGGGAAATAGGGGAACACTACTTCAGATTTTGAAGACTGCACAAAAGCCTTTGGGGATTCAAAAAAATATTTCTTGGGATCTGCTTAGAAATATTCAACTCCTCAGTAAACAATGCAGAGCAGAGATTGAGGCATATCCCCCAAAGTCAGTCAATGGAACCAAAGTGCTTTGGGTATTAAATACTGAACTGCAGTGCTGTATTGTGTATTTTTATATAATTGAGATTATTTTTTTTTAAAAAATGTATGCTGTTCACAACAGGCAATTCATCCGCAAACTAAAGACAGCATTCAAACTTGGAAGTTTAAAACAGATGCTGGATGTGGTCACAGTGTGTGAACAAATTACAGAGAGAGGATATAAATGATGATTTCTGTTTACAAATCACTTAGTAAATGATTTATAATGCTCTTATTAAAATAGATGCAACCTCCTTCTTTATCACTGCTAAACGGGGATGGGAACCAAAAGCCATTTCTAGCTCTCAGAACATCTTAATTAGATCATAATAAATGTATTTTTTATGATTATAATAGATGCTGAGACCAGGAAAATGTGACTCTACAAGCTACATTTTCCTTTTCCGGGGTATAAGATGTTTTTGTCCATTTTTGCATCAACACATGAATCCTTTCCCTCTTTCCAGAAAATCAGCAAGAAACTCCAAGCTGCAATTTTTTGCATATTTCTCCTAATGCACACCATTTGTAATTCGGGTTACCGCAGTCCATTATTTCTAATACAGTTCATTTTTATAAGCATTCTTCTCAAATGCGTATATTGTTGTCTGCACACTGAATCAATCCATTTATGTGTGCATTTTTCTCTGTTGGGAACTGCATTATAAGAAACGTTTGAAAAGTGTGGGTTTTGGTCTACCAGTGTGTTCCAGTTTGCAAACAGTTGTGGAATGTGCAAATTAGCAGAGGCTGAATAAAAATCCAGACAAAATGAATTTCTCTTCCATTTATATTTGAGAAAGTAAACACTGATGAAGTTGAAATTCAAAGGCAAAATGGAGCAAAATTAGAGATTGTATGGATGTAGCAATAGGTAGATCTGCAAAATCTCTTTTGCACTGAGCTTGACTCCTGTTGACTGACTATTGAATAGGTCCATTGTTTTTCTTGACAATAATATGGAACTGATTTGCATTGTGTTATTCCAGGTACTTTCAAATTCCCAGTCTAGTCTATCTTCTTGCCACCAGCCCCCCTAATAATATTCACTTATAGTAAGGTAAAGGTAAAGGTTCCTCCGCATATGCGTGCTAGTTGTTTCCGACTCTAGGGGCCGGTGCTCATCTCTGTTTCAAAGCCGAAGAGCCAGCACTTGTCCGAGGACGTCTCCGTGGTCATGTGGCCGGCATGACTAGACGCCAAAGGCGCACGGAACGCTGTTACCTTCCCACTGTAGTGGTCCCTATTTTTCTACTTGCATTTTTACGTGCTTTCGAACTGCTAGGTTGGCAGAAGCTGGGACGAGTAACAGGCGCTCACTCTGTTACACGGCACTCGGCATTCGACCCGCCACACTGCCGACCTTCTGATTGACATGCTCAGTGTCCTAACCCACTGAGCCACCACGTCCCTTATAGTATCACATCAAAATAATAACAGAATCTGACTGATGACCTTTTCAGCTCAGATAACATGCTACCAACTGCTATGAGCAGACAGTACTTATTTATTGAAGAAATGTCTCTATTTGTTGAGTATTGGCCATGCTAGTTGACGCTTATAAAAACTGAAAGTAAAAAAAACCTAGCTGGTTCCCTTTCTTATTATACTGGAAGGGAGAATAAATTTGTAGTTGTCACTCTGTCTTCATCAGTATTTATGGTATTAAGTCACATAGAAACAACATACATACATTAATCCAGATGTAGAAATATCATTTCTACAATAATGTATTATTAGCAAGAGCAGCAGAACTCACTCTCAGTACGGTCAGTAGAGTAATATTTTCTGATTAGCATCTCTGATTATTTCAAAACTGCAGCAGAAACACACGGATAACCATTAAATGTGCATTCTTTATTCATTATTGACACCAGGGCTTTTTTTCTCATAGAACGCTCAGAACGGAGTTCCGGCACCTTTTATGGATGGAACCTTGTAGGGTAAGCAAGGCGGGTTGTATGACATGTGTGAGTTCCGGCACCTTTTACAAAAAAAAACACTGATTGACACTATGCTCTTTTAACTACATTTGCACTTGACAGGGAGAGGGGGAACTGCCAGCAATGACCTTCACTCAAAGTGCTTGTTAGTTTTCAAGATGAAAATAAGGACCTTTTCACAAAACATAAAAAGGAAGACTAGAAATAACCTATATGGAGTGTTCAAGAATCTGAATTTCCATTGGAAGATGTACTAAGCAAGCATATAGTTGTTTTATAATCATCAGAACTTTACAAAATTTGTCATATTTGCAGAGCTGGGAATTAAATGTCCATCAAAATTCAGATATCTGAGGTCTGAAAGCTGAAACAGAATGTTAGTCACAAATACCACTCTTGAAAATTTTGTATTTTATGAAACTATCTTTTACAGAATAGTTCCACCTTTTGTTTTTTTCAGAGGAGCCTGGGACTGGCTTTTCTATATATCCATCATCCATCCATCCACCCACCCACCCACCCATCCATATTTTTTATTCACCGCAATCAAAACAGTTGATTTTTCAATCCATATACAGATGTATACATTCTATTTTTAAGGCGAGATGGACTTAAGATAATAATAAAGACAAATATTTTCCCCCTCTCTGCATATAAAAGCTGACAAATTGATGGTTCTTGATGACAGGACTCCACCTTCTGTTGAATCTGAGATAATATTAGCTCAGGGGGTATTCAGCAGAATACAGATCACATTATCTTTTCTTTTGACTGATGATAAATTAGTCCTGCTTGGCGAACAGTAAGATATTACAAAACCTTACCCATTCGGAAAACGTTTTAGTACAAAAAGTATATTTCATCACATAAGACAGAATTTGCAAATATGTGAAAACACACTGGATAAATATAACAATGACAATGCAAAAATATTTAAGATACAAATATTAATGAAATCTTTTCTTTTAGGTATGATTGACAAGTCAATTGAAAAACAGTTTGGGGTGCTACTCCTTCACATGTTGACGGCTGCAAGGATTGTACTTGCCAAGCACTGGAAAGAAAAAGAGATGCTGATGGTTGAAGAATAGATTTTGAAATTGACTGAATTAGCAGAGACGGTGAAATTAACTGCTTTGATTAGAGATAATGGACTAGACAGCTTTATAAGAGTTGGAAGTTGTTTGTGGACTTTCTAAATACAGTATAATAACAGATGGTTAACAGAGGGATTTGGAGATTAGTGTAATGTTTAGCTCAACCTGTTGACACCTTTTTCTTCATTCATACACACACACACACACACACTTGTAAAAAGGGAGGAAAATTTATTGCTATTTTCTTTTCTTTCAGCACTCAGCCAGGATGGATCCTACCTGTTAAATGTTAAATTTAATTGACCACTTTTCTCCTTTTTTGTACACTATTTTTTTTCTTTTTTGTGTTTGGTGGTTAGGGTTGAAAGTATGTTTTTGTTTCATTTTTTGTTTTACTGTTCTGTATTTTATTATCTATCATAAAACAATAAACTTATTAAAAAAGACAACAATTCTCAAAATGTGGGTTGTAACACTAGGCTGTCACAAGAGACTAAACGAAGGTTTGTCCTAAAATACAAGCAGACTTATCAGTTTGATGCAAAATTATGCTGAATGCAAAGTCCTAATATTGTTCCAGAGTCCCAATGAAAAGCCAGAGTATTTTTGGGTTGTTGGTGGTGATGAGGGTCTAGGACAACTTGCGAGACAATTCAATGCTATATTAATAGTTTCATTCAACTATTTTTTATTATTGGTGACCATGTTTTTGTCGAAATTACATAACTCTGTATTTCAGGATTATTGGCCATGGTTCCATTGAAACTAATTTAACTTTTGTATTTGTTGAACTGTCCCACGGGAAGTTGTCTGCAGCGAGTTGTCTGTGGTGGTGGATGTGTTTAATAACAATGTGTTTGCCCGAAGGGGGTTAAAATGGCAGAGAAAGGAGGAATTGCTGTGAGGAAGCAGAAAGGAAAAAAGGAGGGAAGATCAGGGAGAAATTTACAGGCAATGAACATTAGGTGAGAAGAGAAAGAAGATGGCGGGGTAGTTATCTCAGTGTGGCTTCCTGGGAGAGTGACAAAAGCAACTTACAGCTTGCCAGTGTGTTTCAAATGGCCGTATTTCAAGAGTAGTTTAAAATAACATGATTTAAGGCACCGAAATCACCCCTTTCTGTTCTTCTGTTTCCTCAACTTCTCTTGACAAAAAATGGCTGTTTTCAAACCGAAAGTCAGATTTTAGGAATTGCCTTAAAGCACGTATGCTCATCCTACTCATTAAAATGGTTTTAAATTTTTACTTGGCATTTCTTTACTTCCAATGAAGCAGTTTCATTTTAGAAAGTTGTAAAGTTCAGTTGTGGTTTTGCGTCATATATTGATTAAGATATAATTATTAAAGATATCTGGTATACTCTGCATATTTCTTTTCCAACTCAAACCCTAATGAGGAGCACTCATTTTATTCATAGGTAAGGAAGCTGCACTAAGCCATTGGAGGTGGTGATGAGATCACAATTATACAGTTCTTGATCATGGGTGGATATAATTTGTAAGAAAAATGCCAAGTCAGAGAACCCCCAAATCCTACCAATTCAACCCTGATCTATACATTTTCTTCATCATTGCAGTCAAACCAATACACCAAATGTTTTCATTGGAAACAGGAAAATCTATAGAATATCCCAAATTTCAAAATTCATAATTAAAGTAATTTCATCCATTTGGTGCTGAATTCTCACAAGGAAGCAAACTTTGGGGGTGGAGAGAACTGTGCAGGTGGGGACATATTGAAAATATAGAGTTTTAGAGCTACATTTCTCACTTAGAAGGAGACCTGAAGGAAAATGAAGGAGACCAGGATATATAAAGGAATATAAGAAGGGATCCATAAGGGGTTAAAAATAAAAAAGATGCCAATATTTTTTTATTTTTATTTTTTTATTTTAATTCCATTTATATCCCGCCCTTCTCCGAAGACTCAGGGCAGCTTACAAGCTTAGCAGTAGCCTTCATTCTATGTATATGCCTGCTTATTAGGGCTTTCACCCCCCCCCCAAGCGGCATTATTACAAAGTCAGCTTAATTGCCCCCAACAATCTGGGTCCTCATTTTACCTACCTCGGAAGGATGGAAGGCTGAGTCAACCTTGAGCCTGGTGGGATGCGAATCTGCACTAATTGCAGGCAGCTGGTGTTACTTAAGGAGGCATTAGCCCACTGCTCCACCAATATATGGAAGTATAGGTACAAAGAACAAGAAGGAATAGTACAATTGATAAAAGTTCTTGCACTAACCATTGGTATGTGGAGTAAATTTATTAGGAATCCCTTATTGGGTTTTGTGATTGTAAGTGAAATCAATCCATTCACAATTATAATACAGAGGTACTAACATTCAATGTACAGAGTTAAAAAAGAGAGGGTGATGTTTTATCAATCAATCTATTATGTTGGGGGTCAGATCATAAGCAAGAATGTCTCTCTTGCTTGCATTGAAGAAGAAAAAAAGGAGGATTTTTGAATATGAGATGAAAAAAAGGAATATTAGAAAAAGAGATCAAGAACATTTCCTGTTGGTTCAGACCCATTCTTTCGGCTCTATTACTGGCCTGTAATAGAGCATTAACAGATACAACACCAAACAGATCATGCCTGCAAGACTATAGCTCTCAATAGCTAATACTGTAAGCTTATGTACTTCTGATTTTAAAGTAACAAGAAAATATTTGCTTTTTTATTAGGTTATATGCCAGAAAAGACTAACAAACAAAGCCTATATTTGATTTTGCATGTCACAACAGCGGCAAGAATTTTATTTGCGCAATATTGGAAAAATGAAGGAATACCATCAAATGAAGAAATAATAAAAAAACATAGTAGAATGCACAGAGATGGACAAATTGACTATGAGACTGAAAGAAAAAGAAGAAACAGAATATTACCAAACTTGGGACTTATTTTATCGATGGCTAGAGGAAAGAACAAAGGATTAGGAATTAAATATGTATTAGTGAATGTAAACTCAGACAGCACGTTGGTTGAAAAATTATTATTGTATGTATGGAAAAAAATTAATAAAAACTTTAATAAAAAAATTTGCTTAAGAAAACTTAAACAGGCACTCAAAGAAATGTAATTGTTGCTCTTGACTATGTACAGAATATATTTATTTATTTGGGCAGCAAGTTAGATTAGATAGTGAATGATTGGTTTCAATATGGCAATTAGCAGACAGGAATTGGGAACAAGGGAATTGAAACCATATTTGTATAGGTAGTCCTTGACTTTCAAAGTTACAAAGGTATTGAACAAAGTGAGTTATAACCATTTTTCACACTTAGGACCATTGCAGCATCCCCATGGTCAAATGATCAAAATTTAGACTCTTGGCAACTGACTCATATTTATGACCGTTGCAGTGTCCTGGAGTCACGTGTTCCCCTTTTGTGACCTATTGACAAGCAAAGTCCATGGGGAAGCCAGATTCACTTAACAACTGTATTACTAACTTAATAATGATTAATGATTAATAATGGCAATGATTCATTTGATAACAATGGCAAGAAAAGTTGTAAAATGGAGCAAAACTCACTCAACAGCTGTCTTGCTTAGTGATGGAAATTTTGAGTTCAATTGTGGATATAAGTCGAGGACTACGTATACTGCTTATTTATTGGATTGACCATGAATTGATTCTTATGCTATTCATATCCATCTTCTGCACTATACTCAAGCTTTACTAATTCAAAAATACATCCTTAGTGTATTTCAGCCTAGATGAGTTCAAATCACCAGGACCAGATGGATTACACCTCAAGGTTCTCAAGGAACTTGCAGATGTGATCTCAGAACCACTGAACTATATTTTTCAAAGATCTTGGAGCACTGGGGAACTACCAGAGGACTGGAAGAGAGCTGATGTAGTTCCCATCTTCAAAAAAGGGAAAAATAGATCCAGGAAACTACAGACCTATCAGCCTGACCTCAATACCTGGGAAGATTCTGGAAAAGATAGGCAAACAACAAATCAGTTTGTCAAAAACAGATCATGCCAGACAAATCTTATTGCATTCTTTGACCAAGTGACAAAATTAGTAGACCAGAGGAATGCTGTAGATATAATTTACTTGGATTTCAGTAAGGCATTTGATAAAGTAGATCACAACCTACTACTTGAAAGATAGAAAAATTTGGGTTAGATAGCATCACCACCAGATGGATTCGTAGCTGGCTGACAGGACGTACTCAGCGTGTGGTCCTCAATGGAACTGCATCTACATGGAAGGAAGTGTGTAGTGGGCTGCCCCAGGGCTCTGTTCTGGGCCCAGTGCGCTTCAACATCTTCATTAACAATTTGGATGAGGGGATAGATGGGGAACTCATCAAATTTGCAGACAACACTAAGCTGGCAGGAATAGCTAATACTCCAGAAGGTAGGCTTAAGATACAGGAGGATCTGGACAGACTTGAACACTGGGCAATATCTAACAAAATGAAATTCAATGGTGAAAAAAGTAAGGTTCTACATTTAGGCAGGAAAAATCAAATGCACAGGTATAGTATAGGTGGTACCTTTTTTTTTAATCCCATTTATATCCCGCCCTTCTCCGAAGACTCAGGGCGGCTTACAATTTAAAGCACAAATCAATGTGCTTAGCAATAGCCTTCATTCTATGTATATGCCTGCTTATTAGGGCTTTCGGGGGCCCCCAAGCGGCATTATTACAAAGTCAGCTTATTGCCCCCAACAATCTGGGTCCTCATTTTACCAACCTTGGAAGGATGGAAGGCTGAGTCAACCTTGAGCCTGGTGGGATGCTCAATAGTAGTAACTGTGAGAGGGATTTTGGAGTCCTAGTGGACAATTACTTCAATATGAGCCAGCAGTGTGCTGCAGCTGCCAAAAAAGCCAACACAGCGCTAGGCTGCATTAACAGAAGGATAGAATCAAGATCACGTGAAGTATTAATACCACTTTACAATGCCTTGGTAAGGCCACACTTGGAATATTGCATCCAGTTTTGGTCACCACGATGTAAAAAAAGAAGTTGAGCCTCTAGAAAGAGTACAGAGAAGAACAATAAAGTTGATTAGGGGACTGGAGGCTAAAACATATAAGGAACGGCTGCTGGAATTGGGTGTGTCTAGTTTAAAGAAGAGAAAGACGAGGGGTGACATGATAGCAGTGTTCCAATATCTCAGGGGCTGCCACAAAGAAGAGGGAGTCAAGCTATCCTCCAAAGCGCCTGAAGGCAGGACAAGAAGCAACGGATGGAAACTAGTCAAGGAGAGAAGCAACCTAGAACTAAGGAGAAACTTCCTGACAGTTAGAACAATTAACCAGTGGAACAACCTGCCTCCAGAAGCTGTGAATGCTCCAACACTGGAAGTTTTTAAGAAGAGACTGGACAGCCATTTGTCTGAAATGGTATAGGGTTTCCTGCCTGAGCAGGGGGTTGGACTAGATGACCTCCAAGGTCCCTTCCACCACCACCACCACCATCATCATCATCATTATTATTATTATTATTTTGGGGAAATGTTTTATTTCATGTGTATTCATTAGTAAATGTATAACTTATTTTTGAAATATATGTATTTGTTTTGGGCAGAATGAGAAAAGCTGACAAAATTAACTATCATTAGAGGGGTGATAAGAGAGCAACAGAGAGACATTACCCAAATGTGATGGTATTACCAATCGTGCTGCTGTAAATTATGGGTTTTAGCATTGGGGGGGAGTCATTTTAGCCTGAAACGTAATTTCAACTGTGTTTTTTTAGTTCATTACCTTAGCCAACTCTGACACTACCATTTAAAGGTGAATTACATTTCAGGTTTTAAATTAGGAAATCATGGTTTCACTCATGCATGTTTCTGATTTAAGCTAAAGCATGGATGACAGGCTAACCACGGAATATGGATGATTGTCAGAGTGTCTTCTATAGTCTGTAATTCTATTCTGTTTCTGCATTGATTTGCATTGTTCCAAATGCCAAAAATCCTCTCAAGTACATATTTGACCATATAGGCCATTCTATCATTTTTCACCTTGTTTTTCAACGTTCCACTCCATTTCATATCCACAATAATCTCTTGATCTGAACACTGTTCACCAAATATGAATGGGAGAAGACATTAACCAACAGAATACAGAAAACATATGGAAATGTGCAACATTTAGAAAACAGAGAATGAGCCTTGAATTGCTAAGACTTCTGCAAAGGTTAGATTTGTCTAACTAACTTTGTCAATTGTTCTGAGACTCAAGAAGCTAGAAGAGACAATCTGGCAGATAGTGTATACATTTTATTTTTTAAAAATACCCAACAACACGGCCTTTGACAAAATCCCTCGGCAGAAATGCAAAATGCAGATTCAAATACATTAAAAAAATTGTTGCAGGATCCAATCTGAATCAGGGTTTATTTTTCCATCCTGGAGCCCATCCTCAAGTAACTGTTATGACCATAGCTATACGAAGGATTTTGATTTAATTTCTACAGGTGGTCCTCCTCCTCTTAAAATCACAATTAAGACCAGAATTTCAGTTGCTGAATGAGGGCTTTGTCATGCAAATGTTACTATCTTCTTCGCCATAGTCGTTAAGCAAATCACTGCATTTGTTAAGTGACTCAGGCAGTCAATAGGTGGATCCTATTTCCCAGGTTGACTTTGCCTGCCAGAAGCTGGCTAGGAAGGGCAATTCCAGGACTCTGGGATGCTACAACTTGTCATAAATGCATTGTTGTTGTTAGCTGCGAAGTCGTGTCCAACCCATCGCGACCCTATGGACAATGTTCCTCCAGGCCTTCCTGTCCTCTACCATCTTCTGGAGTCCATTTAAGCTCATGCCTCCTGCTTCAGTGACTCCATCCAGCCACCTCATTCTCTGTCGACCCCTTCTTCTGTTGCCCTCAATCTTTCCCAGCATTAGGCTCTTCTCCAGTGCATAAATGCATACTGGTTGCCAAGTGCCGGCATTTTGCCCATGTGACTGCGGGGATGCCGTGATAACCATAAGTGTGAGGATTGGTTGCAACTCCCTTTTTTTCACTGCTGTTGTAACTTCGAACAGTCCCTAAATAAATGGTTGTTAAAATGCAGGGCTGCCTGCATTTTACCAGAAAGCAAGACCTGGATTAATGAATTGGATTAAAGGGCATGGAGGCATAACACATATTAAGGGTGTCTGCAGGAAATGGATCAAAAAAAAAAGTCAACCTGTGTACCTAGACAGCCAACTGAAGTTCTCTCTCTTTTTTTTTAAATGTGTTGGCAGTCAGCAGGCAATCAGACCAAACGTTAGAAATCATTTTTCTAACAGTGTAAAACTATTTGAGATGAACCCATGGGCTTAGAAGACAGCAAGTTCTCCTTAGAGCCTAAGCAAAGGCTGTATGGTCATTTATTGAGGTGATGAAATCCCATCCTGCTTGAAGCAGTAGAGTAGACACTAATAGAGTTTCACAACAAGGTAATAATGAAGTTTAGGGATCAGATTTCTGATTAGTAAACCAGCTGGTTGTAGGGCAACAAAAGATCAGAGCCAGATGGAAAACCATATGCCATGTCTGTTTATTAAAGCAAGATTCTGCAGAAGCATGAACACAGCAATATAAAGCAGGATGACAGACTACCCACACCAGCAATGAGGTCTTAGTGACAGTGTGGTGTGGGTCTTTGTATATGTACATGTGTGTGTTTGTGTGTGTGTGCGTGTATAGTTTTTTATGCACCCTGGGGAGAAGGAATCTTGAAATAGCTATACCTTTAATACTTTGTTAGCAATATATATATATATATATATATATATATATATATATATATATATATATATATATATGTATGTATGTATGTATGTATGTATGTATGTATGTATGTGTATGTGTATGTGTATGTATATGTATATATATATATATATATATATATATATATATATATATATATATATATATATATATATATATATATATATATATATACACATACATACACACATATACATATACACACACACATATATATATTATGAATTAAATGAAATCAATAACTTATGAAATGAATAAATTAGGTTTCTCGTTAATTTCTGGCCATTCGTATTCCATTCTTCCAGTCTCTTCAAGGGAGGGGGAAAAATGGTGCTTTGATTTTCTCAAAGTGTCTCTGAGATGCTACTTTTATTTTCCTGCATTATCTCGGAACAGGTAGCCTGCCAATATCTTCCTAGTTTGATTCAGCCACTTGTTCAGCTGTGGGCCTGAGATAAGGAACTGTTTCCAGCTGATTCTTCAATATTTTCAGTCAAATGAGGAGCAGCTGACATATGAGGCTCACATCTCAGACAACTGTGATCTCTTGAAAGTAGGCTGGGCCAGATTATTTTTGACGTCCTTTCCAAATACATGTTTCTCTATTGTGAGATAGCAGATTAAATTAAAGATTTAATCTATACGTGAAATACGTGATTCTATACGTGAAATACACGTATAGAATCTATACGTGAAATACGTGATTCTATACGTGAAATACACACACACACACACACACACACACACACACACTTCTTAGGATCTGCTTTGGTTCAAGCAGCTGGAGTTAGTTGCCATGGGGACAGAATATGAACATGGTGTCATACCAAGAATCTCTAGAAGATTGGTTTTCTGCAACAAAATCTTTCTGATAAGAAAAACAATATAGAAAGAGGCTTAATAATTTATTACATGATCCAGGATGCTAATACAACTGGCAGTTCATAGTCTAAGAGGAAGAAACCAAAAAGGAGGGTTAATGCTTCACTTGGAAAAAGAGATTTATCCTGCTTTTACATTCTAGTTCACGGGTTTAAAACTGGCAGTCACGCACAGGCCACGCCCACCCCAGCTCCGCAAAGGCAAAAAATATCATGATACATCACGCAATTGAGTTTGACACCCTTGTTCTACTTGAATGGATAGCAATAATGCATTGGTACAGTAGTAGTTCCTCAACAGATTGAATATTTCTTTTTGTGGGGGTTTTGGTGCTCTGAGTTTGGTTATTTTCTTGGAGATACTTCATTACCAGACTAGGTAACATCATCAGTGGTATCAATTACCTAGTTTGGTAATGAAATGTCTGCAAAAAAAACAACAACCAGCCAAGCTCAGAGCGCGCCAAGGACCCCACAGTTTAACCCCGAGCTACAAATATTCTCTTCTGTCAGTTTCTCTTTTTTTAAAATGAAATTTATTCTTTAGTATTGTATTGTATTGTATTTATTGGATTTTTATACCGCCCTTCTCCCGAAGGACTTTAGTTCCTTTGCAGGCCTAGATGTAAGCCTAGTTCTTGGTTGAACTGCATAGGAAATCTCCAGATTCTCTGAATCCCTTGTCAACTTTTAATACTATTGATTACTCCATTATATCAGCCAGCTGAAATGGCTATATGCAGCATTTCCCCTTGGGTGATTTAATTCCTATTGTGAAAGGGTGAGACGCAGGAAATTCCATTATACTGAATCATATGGTTTTGTCTTCCTAAGAGGACTGTTAGTACATAGTATGTTGACTGTAAGATTTCAGACTTACAGCTCTATCTATAAGGAATGGTGATGGCAAAGCAGATCTAAGGCTAGAGAGAAGATTATTGTCATGGTTCCGACAGATGAAACACTTCAAAAGAACTTTGAGGCATTGTTTACCTTAAAGAATCTTTTATTCGAGTAAAATAATATTGGCACTTACATAATCGAAGCCAAAAACTGAATTCCCCTTCCCTCGGCACATAGTATCAAAGCACAATTCCCTCCTCCAATTTACAGCCATAAATCACATTCTCCAATTAGCTTGAAGGGCGGCTTCCTCTCCAGCTGGGCAATTCTTTATCATCTCTGATGTCAACAACCTTGATTCTCACACTAGGTTCAGTGTTGTTATGTCTAGCTGGACTCTCATTCACATTCCCCCCCCCAGCATCATCTAACTCTAAAAGCAAAAGGAAGAAAATGGCTACCTTTCCATCTGTTGTCAATGCAAAAACATCCAATATCAATAAAGGTCAGGTACCTCTTAAGGCAGTAACATCATGGCTAGATATCTACTGAGTCAGAAAAGTGGGAGAAAGAGGCTTAGAATATGGAGAGGGTAAATTGAAACATAGGCTTTGAGTCCAGCATACTGTACTAGGTAGCTTTTTTGTGTGTATTCTTATCTGCAATAAATAAACTAATCTAGCCATGTCCTATCAGAGCGCTAGCAATCCAGTTATTCAAATATGAGGTCTGGAGAGTTATGATTTATACCGA
This sequence comes from Vipera berus, assembly GCF_964194415.1. Lineage (NCBI taxonomy): Eukaryota > Metazoa > Chordata > Lepidosauria > Squamata > Viperidae > Vipera > Vipera berus. The sequence goes on from NC_138203.1 coordinate 85,512,862, forward strand.
CATGTCACACACAACCCTCCAACACACACTCTTCTCATTCGCACTGAAACACCATGGAAATTATAGAATAAACTTTTTAGAGCCAGTTCGGGAACTGATACTGGTTTGCACAATGATAATTAATTTGTATCAGAAAAAAAGTGAAAGAAATGCTTACAGTCTAGGTGAACTTGGTTTATATATTTCCTTGAAAAAAACAAATAATGTAGTAGTGTTCATTGATTCGTTCCTTTCCCAAGGTTTGACTGGCAGCTTTTTGTTGTTATTAGCTGCAAAGTCGTGCAAAGTCGTACCACTGCGACCCCATGGACAAGGTTCCTCCAGGCCTTCCTGTCCTCTACTCTCTTCTGGAGTCCATTTAGGCTCACGCCTACTGCTTCAGTGACTCCATCCAGCCACCTCATTCTCTGTCGTCCCCTTCTTCTCTTGCTCTCAACCTTTCCCAGCATTAGGCTCTTCTCCAGTGAGTCCTTCCTTCTCATTAGGTGGTCAAAGTATTTGAGTTTCAACTTCAGGATCTGGCCTTCTAAAGAGCAGTCAGGGTTGATCTCCTCTAGGACTGACCGGTTTGATCGCCTTGCAGTCCAAGGGACTCACAGGAGTCTTCTCCAGCACCACAGTTCAAAGGCTTCAATTCTTTGGCGCTCAGCCTTTCTTATGGTCCAACTTTCACAGCCATACATTGCAACTGGGAAGACCATAGCCTTGACTATACGCACTTTTGTTGGCAGGGTGATGTCTCTGCTTTTTAGTGTGTTGTCTAGATTTGCCATGGCTTTCCTCCCCAGAAGCAAGTGTCTTTTAATTTCTTGGCTACAGTCCCTGTCTGCGGTGATCTTGGAGCCCAGGAAAATAAAATCTGTCACTACCTCCATTTGAGGGCCGGATGCCATGATCTTGGTTTTCTTAATGTTAAGTTTCAAGGACTGGCAGCAGTGGCAAGGAATTAACCTTTGCTGGTATCAAAAAAGCTGAGCGGGCTGGATCCAATTACTGATGCTGCCAAAAAAATATATCTAGGCCTATAATGATAATAATGTAGGGATGCTCAGGTACAGCATCCTCATAAACATCTATCTGGCTCTAACCAGGATATGTTCTGAAAGTCTCTGAAAACTTGGTTTTACTCTCAGACCTGAAGGTAGAATAGTTGTTGAGCCCATCAGTTTTTCATTGGTGTGTTGTGTTTGCATCTTCTGAACACGCATGCATTTTCAAAAATGCCTTTTTCTTTCTAACATAGAAACAAGAATTGTTTGGGCAGCCCCAACATTTAAATAAAGAAATAATAAACAGCTGAACTCTCTCAAAGGTGCTTTTTCAAAAGACAACTGGACTTTGTTTTTCCTTGAAGATGTTTCACTTATCATCCAAGAAGCTTTTTCAAGAAGTGAAACGTCTTCGTGGAAATACAACGTCCAGTTGTTTTTTCAAACAACATCTTTGGGACAACCATAACTTGGAGGACTGAGAATCTCCATGAGACAAATAGCTGAGTTCAACTCAAAGAAGACTTTACCTTTACTATCTGTGTCTTTACCTAGAGGAGTGAAATAGAGTCTCAGTTATCCATGCTGCTATTTCCATAATGGATTATTGGTAGCTACGCTTTCTGTAATTGTAGCGGAGGACATTTCAGAACTTCACTTGGCCCAAAATATGGCATATAGCTTTTATATAAAATCTACAGGCTTTTGTTGGATTCTGATTGAGACTGAAAAGCCAGCTGCAGTCTTAAAAAGCTCCACACAGTTTAGCAACAGGTTCATTATGGACAATTGGCTTCTAAGCAGACTAGGCTGGGGAATTAAATTGATGCTTTTCATTGCCTTAGGAAATGCAGTTAAGCAAGCATGAGAGAAAGCATCTTGTCTGTGGTGACGCCGTATTATTTCAAAATGAAAGCCGTCAGCCTTCTTTTTGTGTATGTGTCTTTTTGCCAGACTTTGATTCTTTTCTTTTCTCTTTTCTTTTCTATGCATTATCTATTTTAATCATTCTGTTTTCTTTCGCTGCTAGGCCTATGTGTTGTTTCTTTAAAGAGCTGGTTGCATTTGCTCATTGAATTGGCATTTTTATTATCCATTTTAAGCTTATAACAATATTATAAATTTATCATTTTAAAAGGAGAACAGAATACAACCATCCTCACAATCCCTACTACTACTATAATTAGATTCCTTAGACCAGCAGGAGACCTTCCTAAACATGATAGACATCACTGCTGTTATTTTTCTCTTAATTCTCAATTGTTTGGCATACTTTTCTTAAAAGCCTCCGAATATTTGAGAACAGAGTTCATGGGTCAGATACACAACTACATGAAAATTTCAAAGAGAATTAGGAAGCCTCCTGTTCTTATCAAACCATCTGCTTCTCAGGACAGATTACAAATCAAAGTACTATATATGAAATAGCCTTTATTTTAAGGCAACGTTTAGAATGAAAATCTGTATTTTCCCTGACAGAATGCCAAAGATATATCTAATAAGCCTCTTATGTTCAGTTCTAGAACTACATGTGCCATTAATAATTAAAAAATAAAATTTTATTATATCACCTATTTTATACACACACCCAAACACACACACACACACACACACACAGTGCATTCAAAAAGTATTCAGATCCTCTTCACTTTTGTCAATTTTGTTACGCTGCAGCCTGATTCTACAGTTGTTGACATTCATTTTTTTTCTCATTACTCAGAACTCCATAATGACAAAGTGAAAACAGAATTTTAGGAATGTCTGTAAATTTATTAAAAAGAAAAAAAAATATCACGTTGTCATAAGTATTCAGACCCTTCACTCAGTCCTTTGTTGAAGCACCTTTGGCAGCAATTACAACCTCGAGTCTTTTTGGATATGATGTGACAAGCTCTGCAAACCTGGATTGGGGGACTTTCTGCCATTCTTCCTTGCAAATCCTTTTAATCTCAGGTCAGGTTGGGTGGTGACCGTAGCTGGACAGTCATTTTCAGGTCCCTCCAGAGATGTTCAGTAGGGTTCAAGTCAGGGCTCTCGCTGGACTACTCTAGGACATTCACAGAGTTGTCCCTAAGCCACTCCTGTGTTGTCTTGGCTGTGTGCTTAGGATCGGTGTCATGTTGGGAAGTGAACCTTTGGCCCAGTCTGAGATCCTGAGCGCTGTGAAGCAGGTTTTCATTGAGGATATCCCTGTACTTGGCTCCATTCAGCTTTTCCTCAACCTTGACAAGTCTCCCAGTCTATGCTGCTGAAAAACACCCCCACAGCATGATGCTGCCACCACCTTGCTTTACTGTTGCGATTTTATTGGGCAGGTGATGAATGATGCCTGGTTTCTTCCAGACATAACAAGGAAAAAGCCGTGTTGCTCAAACCCCAGTCAGCCCTTTTGGATACTAAGTTTCTTTCCTAATTACTGTCAAAAATTATTTGTTAACTGCTTTTTGACTGTCAGGAACCTTTGGGTCAAGGCGTTTGAAAGCACCGGGTGAGTTTCCTTCATCCTTAGTGAAAGCCATTTAATACAAAATTTAAGAAAAATTTGGGGGGGGGAGAAGGATAAACAAGCTGATTAAAACTTGATTTTAGAAATCTGCAAATGGACCGAGGGTTCAGCAAAAACAATAAATCTAATAAATTGTGGATCGAATGTAAAACTTGCAATTTATGAAGATTTTCACAGGTAAAAATAAGATGGCAGGTGCAGTTAGTTCAAATACGCTGCTTGCAGGTTTCTTGCTATTACTTACAGGGCTGGCAGAATGCAGTTAAGGCTTCATCTTGCATGCCACAGCTATGATAAATGAGTAAAATTACAGCATTTTAAACTTTTTTCTCTGCCAAATAAGCTTAGAATCCCTCAAGTTACAATTCAGTCTGTCTACATTAAGCCAGTCTCCAGCACCAGGAACAGTTTTAACCTGTCATTTGCAGGGAACTTAAACAGTGGCAAGAGGCTGTGTTCTCTGATTGCACTGCTCATGTAACATCCCTGCTGTACTGGGAACATGCTGAGCATACAGCTAATGCAGCAACATCTTCAGCCAGCTAATTAGGCTGCTCCCAGATGTGTTAGCATTCCCGATATATTTCACAGGCAACGCTGGCCTCGTATCTGATTGCTTTTATACATAGCATATATCATATTGCAGGGATGTCTCCTCTGTTAACCTACATAAGGAGGAAGTGTAATCTCCAAAGGAATTCAAACAGCAGTCAAGCTGCTGGAACTAAAAAGCACTTATGTAGCCTGCTTAATTATTAAGCAGGGAAAAGGCCCTTTGTTTTAATTCCAGATATGACCTGAGGCACATCTGGAAGTATGCCTTGAGGAACTCTCCTTTGAAAGTCACACCACGGGAATGGCTGTTTACCCTGCCATTAAGAAAAGCAATATTGAGTCCCAAGCTGGAGAGGCCAGCTCAGCCCACGTTGCCAGATTTTATTCCTTTCTGAAAGGGAAAAGTTTAAAAAAAAAAGGTTTTCTTTGAAGGTTAGAAAGCAGAAATAGGCACACATGGGAGAATATTCTGCATTTGGGTTCAAACTTCAGGGAGGAGCTATGAATGTGGTAACTGTAGTTGTGAACACAGATGGGCCTTTAAGTCTTTGAGACTAGTGCAACATTTGGAATTTGGAGAACGCATTCTGGATACTCTTACAATATGGTTTGTAATGTACGATGACCGTTATTTTCTCGGGAAAAGATAAAGGGCAACAGTGAAAAAGGGCGAATCTGAAAGAGCTTCCAGAAGGATAAAAAAAAACATGTAACTTTGATCTGCAAATGAAAATTCAAGAGCAAAACCAAGAAAAGCTCTAGAAAAAATGCACACTCTAATAAAACAACTAAAACCAACAGTATATGTAAATTTACCTTAAAAAAAGACAATTTGCTGTTCATATTTTTCACATGAACGTGAAAGACTGTGCACTATGTGGTACCATTATATGGGTAAATGTTAAATGACTAAAATAAAAGGACAAAATGAATTTTTGAAAAATAAATGTAAGGGATAGCTTTGTGAAATATAAGACTCTCCTTTCTAATATAAGATGTATGATCACTGTATTCTACTGGGGCTTAATGTTGAGAATTATTACTTAAATCTGATTTTGGCTTAGTATTTAAGGGAACTTGGAACCAGCAGAGTGGTTTTTTTGGGTTTTTTTTTAGAATCTATTTTTCTAGCAACCCCTATGAAAAGATGTATGAACTGAATAATGAACAGGTTATGTTCAGAGTTCCTGGCTGAATTTTGGACTCAGCTATTCATACCTTTGAACCAAGCCAGTCATTTCAAGTGCACTATTTATTCTACAGTCTTGAAACCTGCCTGTTCCAGTTGACTTCTTCCTGCCTATTTGTCACTAAGCTTTTCTGAGCGATTCAAATGTCCTTATAATGTCCTATAAGACCAAGAATCAGATCTGCAGCTTTTCTTATTCCACTGAGTAATTCTGAGAATTGAAGTCCACATGTTTTCAAGTTGCCAACTTTGAAAAACGCCCATCTAACAATCTCTTTTTAGCATTCTCTGCAAAGTTGATTTTTTTTTCATTCTACAGTAACAAGAAACAATGTTTGCCAAATCCATTGGAAAAAGGGGGAAAAAAGAGAAGAAAGGGTTAAATACATATTTATCTGGACTCCAAGGATGATACAGGGTCACACTGACACTTTTTAACCGTGGAACAGTCACAGCTGATTTTGCCCAAATTGCTATTCCTGAGCTGCCCTATCCTTATAGGATTAAAAAAAACCAAGTCTATGATAAGTTATATCTGGAAATGGGAGCTATAACCTGGAATATTCAAACAGACTGGAGAGAAGGCAAGATTACCAAGTATGCAAAGTCACTTGAGAAACTGTAACCCTCTTGATAACAGAGAGGATTTTGTATTTAATGAAACAACACTATTCAATACACATTTTACTGACAAGCATCATTAATAAAATACTGCTGCACCGGCTCTTCAGAGAACTCACGCCTGATCATAGCAGATAATTGCTTTGAAAAGAATCCTAGAGAAGGAGAGGCTGAAGAACAATTTCTGCTAAGGGAGAATTAAGGTTATAATCAGAACTAGAAAACAGCATGGCTACTTCCCCCCCCCTTCTAAGCACCTAAGAATCATCACTCAGGAAGGACAATGTACTTTGTGTTAGCTAGTACACAAATGCTATTGTTGGAAGAAAAGTCTTCATCATGGTTCCTTCTCCAAGTGGGGAATAAACATGGCAACTGCTTTGGGAAGAAGGTTGTAGTTTATTGCAGAGGAAAGCCAGACAGAAAGATGGATCCAACAGAAAAAGAAGGACTGAGCACATGTGGGGTTTTATACCCCCCTGGACTCTATTGTCTGGAGTTATTTCCTGTTTCAAGCTTTGCATTTCCTTTGTCACGTATTCTGTCCTGAGCCCAGGTGTGCCCCTCTAGGATTCTTGCTGGTTGTATGTCCTATTATGTCCCCTGCTGCCCTGGGGCTGTGGCTGATGTTGACTCTAGAGATCTTACTTCCTAATCCGTTTCCTGACAAGATTATTGTAATGTAGTGGGTCCGACGCAAGGAAGAGACGCCAGCCGGAGTACGTGTTCAGCTCTTTATTGGAAGGGGGTAGCATACTGAGGAGTGAGGGTTACCTGGCCTCCTTAAATACCTAGCCTGGTAAGCGGACAGCCAATGGCGTTGGCCCTAGGTTTCCTGCCGAAACTGGGTTTCCCGCCAAAACCGTTCAGGCCAACGCCCCCTGGTGGCTGTTGCTATGCAGGTGCCTGCATACATAACAATTATCACCTCTGCATTCCTGCAGACTTGGTTCGTGCTTGGGACAGAGAGATTTGGGGGCAGGGTTGGTTTCTGCTTTTAAAATCCTTTAGGGAAATATATTCTGCCCTTTCAATATTTCCTTCTCTGGGGAGCTGACTTCCCACACTATGGAGCACAAGGAAGAGCAGTTTTGGCTGGGTGTTTTTGAGAATCTGTCCTGAAGAATCTGCTTGTTTTCTCCACTGCTCATCTAATTCTTTACAATGAAACCAAGAATACATATAGCAGTGAAGGGTTTGTTTTTTTTAACAGTTGGCCCGTAACATCGTTGGGTACTATATCTGCACTCAAAGAGAGTTTAACCCTAACCCTAACCCATCTCAAAACTGATTTTAGGGCAACAGAGGTCAAAGCAACCTTGTCATAATTATAAAAATGAAAGCAACAAGGCTAGTTGGATGGAAATGAACACCATAATACATTTTGTAGTTTTTACAGTGCCACAATAGTTTTATTGTTGAGTTGCAGCAGATTAACTGTTGTACCCTCTCTGGAGGGCAATAGAAGGAAAGAGGGCAAAAGTGTTGGAAAGGTAGGATAAATAGAAGCCCACATTTTGCACTCGATGATATCCAAAATCACCTCCATCCCACTCACGAACGCAAAGATGCACACAACTATATATTCACTCATAACTTCCAAAGTTTTTTAGAGTAGGATAAAATGAAACTGGAATAGTGCTGCACAAATCATATTGAAATTGCATTCTGCTTTATGATGCAATATGATGAATTATGCAGTGACACTATTCCTATGATGGACCAAACCATACCATTTTCTAATAGAGAAATTAAAGGTAAATGTTCATAAGAATGGATGAAATGCACCTTAACAAAGCATAGCTGTTAAGACCATAGTCTAAAGAACTACCTAGCATGTTTTTTTATACAATAATTCAGTTGTGAGGCCAGGTCAACTTATTATTTCAGGTCACTACAGCTTGTCAAACAAATGTTCAAGACAAAAGATTAGGGCAACCTTATGTATATCATATCATTTTCATATGTACAGTAAGACAGATTATTTTCTATTCATATCTATTGGATGGAATTTTGGCTGTGATGTACTGCAAACCTTAAATGTGGAAATGTATTGGAATAGCTATAGGAAAGATATGAACAGAACGTAGCAATGACAAGTGAAGGAAAAATGGTTTTGTAATTGTCCCTATAAAGCAAATGTGGCATTTTCTTGGCAACAATATGGAAGCAGCCTGCCTTTGCCATCTTCTGGTAATGTTTTTTTGACTTCTCACTCTAGCCTACAGCTTTGTTATTCCATGGGGGTTTCCTACTCAACTGCTAATCAGTCCTGAACATGCTTAGGTTTGATGCCATGGCAAGACTGCGCTGGTGCTGCCACCTGCTGAAATTCTGTAATGCAAACAGTCTTCTGATGTTGGCAGCTGCATATGGGATCTAAAGGATAGACTTGATTAACAGTGTTTTTAGAATACTTAAATTCCTCTGAGGGTATACAGCTGGGTGACACTCAATGAGATTCCAGACTAAAGAAAGGAATCTTGTTTTGATTTATAAAAGCTTTTTCTAGCTTTCCAATACCCTTCAGTACATCTTCATGTAACATTTTAATCATAATATGTAATATTTATCCTCCCGGTTCACTGTATTTCCACTCTGTTTTTCTCTTGAGTGGATAAATAACACTATCAAAGAACGAAACCATGTTTACTTTTGTTATTGAAAGTTGCATGGATCTTTAGAAAAATGTGGAAAGCAACCAAACTCCCGCTTTATTCACTAAATACCTCAAGCTGAGACTGTTATGCCAAAGTCTCGATTCACAGGCGTTAGGAATGTTTCATTACTGAATTAGTGGCACTCATTGTGCTAAAATCCCTTTGTTGTTTCAGCTTTCCTGTTTGACACAAATCAAATGTCAGATCGCTCATTATATTTGTTAAGTACATGCAAAGAGCTCAAGGTTTTGCAGGTAATAAGTTTAGCCTTTACTGAACCCGCATTTATAAACCCTCCTTTTGCAATAAGACTGTATTAAAAATTTTAATGGGTCAACAAGAATGCTTGGCTAATCAACTTCCTTACATTCTCCTGGAGCAAACTACTGCAAAATTGGGAACAGTAAATTACAAGAAAGCCAAAGAATTGATTTTATTCAATTGTTCGATAGCAGCAATGCAAGCAAAAGGAATCATGCTTCATATTTTCTGAAATAAAAAGTTATTTTTTATGAAATCATGACAACACAAGGGCTTCTATCAAAATGTTCTTTGGAGCATAATTGTACACACAACTAGAGCCTCTATGGAGCTCTTAAAAATACAGTCACTTCCACATATTCCTAATAGGTTCCGGTGGGGCCATACTGTTGGTCTTGCTGCCATTGTTCTGGTATGCAATTGGCACAACAGTAGGAGACAACCTAGCATTTGGGGGGTATTGTGTACAAAGTAGATTCTGTGTCTTGCAAGCATACTTGTTTGGAATAATTCAAGCTGTTTATAGAGTAGATGTTACAAGGCAGGATAAACCAGGCAGTTTCACAGACAGAAACACATACCTACAAAATGGCATTGTGCATAAAGCTCTAGAATAAGACCAAGGAGCTCCAGTTCAGATCCCTCTGGACTATAAATCATTACAAATGATAATAATTGTAAGAAACTGGAGAACCTGTGACTTGTTGGGTCTTCCTTTCAGAGGCATTTCCTTACCTAAACGTAGAATCAGGATGACCACAGATAGGGGGGAAAACAATGGGAGCGACTTCAGATTTCCTGCTGGCTTCTCCAATGACTTTGTCGGTGGGAATCTGGTAGAGAGTATCAGAAATAACTCTTCCCCTTCAGTTGACCCACAGAACTGTTTACCACGCTGTTGGGGGGAGGGGGAACGAAGGGAGTCACGGGGCATGATGAAAAGTGTACCCCTGCTTCCTATCCCAGCATGTTTCCAAGGGCCCCCTGCTCACTAATCAACTGCTAGCACTGCCTGCCAGCCCTACTTCACCAGCAGGCATTTGAATCACTCCCTCATCCTTCTCGTGCCATCCACCACCATTAAGAGATTTCAAATTTTAAAGTTGATTCCAAAACATTGCCCTAGCTGATTGGGTGGAGAGGCCAGATGAAGGTGGGAAAGAGGGTGGAGATACAGCTCTCCCATCTTCTCTTGTGCCATGCAACCTATGGGATTCTTGGAAGATGTGATGGTGCTGAAACAGCTACAGTTTCCCTAAATTTCCTTTCCAGAAGTCATGGGTCCTGGCGTTCTGTAAGTTAGCAAATGTGAGTTACCTTGGTTCAATAATTGTTGCCCTACTATACTTCCCACTTTTGTCCAACTGAAGGCTACAAACCAACACAAGAATTTTGTAGTATATACAGTAGATGGATGCACCGTTGGGTGCATAGTAGCCAAATGACAGGCAGTTCTAAATGTTGCCCGTCTCATAAAAGAATGCAAAACCATCTGGAGGAACGTTAGAACACTTTTTGCCCCTTAAAAGAGGCATACAATATTTACGAATATGTTGCTTAAGTCTTCTGAATGAGTCAGACTGTCTTTCTCAGTTGTGTATGTAATCTAGTGTCTAAAAACAATAGGCTTCACTTTGAGTGTAAGTCAGCAATGAGGACAAGATCTGAATTAAGGTTCTCTAAGCGTTTCTAAATTTGGGGTCTCTAAAATTTGTGTCTCATTTTTTAATCTAGTACAGAGCAGCGGGATGTTGACTGACTGTTGTAATGCTTCAGCTGTGATTCCATTTATTCATACTCCAATTGTAAACAGATGCAGATATTATAAAATGCTGCTACTTAGATCATCACTTCTTCCTTTATCCATTCAGCAAATCACATTCCTCCTCCTGTCTACCTTCAAGTGCTCATAAATTGGCCCTAGCGAGGCCTTGTGGTATGCAAAAGTTTGCTTCCAACAAATGACAAAGTAAGAGATGTGTAGTTTGCTTTTTGTAAGTCAGAGTTCTTTGGTCCAGTAGAGTGACCCCATTTGATTGCACTAGCTCTTAATCTACTGACCTGAATATGAAGGCAATTTAGCACCTTTCAAATGAGTTATTCCTCTCAGAGAAGCAGAAAACTATTCTTTCACATTAAAGCTCACGTCACCCAGTGTGAGATTTCTCAGTTGTGACTGCCATAGCAGGTCTCGTATTTAATGCCTTTTTTGCCACAAAAAGCTTTGCCATGATCTTATATGTCTCTTTTCTGCAAAGTGGTCATACAGAGGATATTCAACATCTTTCAGCCATCCATTTATCTCACTCTGCTTGATCGTTGTTCTCCCGATATCTAAAGAGGTTATTTCAGCAAAAAATATAACTTTATTTGCATGTGTGGGCTTTAAACAAACTGACTGTATAGCAGATATTCCTCAATAACAAGTCAATTTTTAAATGTGAATGAAATGGTCCCATACAATTCATGCCTATGTAGCACTGGAAAACAGAATAATAGAATAGAATAGAATTTTTTATTGGCCAAGTGTGGTTGGACACACAAGGAATTTGTATCCTGTGCATAAGCTCTCAGTGTACATACAAGCAACAATCATGATCATAATCAACATAAAAAAACATTTATCATAAATCATAAGATACAGCATAAGATACATAAGATAAGGGTGTAGGTCTATACATATGTTGTATATAGTATGTTTAAAAGTGTGTTATCTATGTGTACACTTTGACAGTAAGCAACTAAATTTCATTTTTAATGTGTGCCGTTTTGCCCACAGTAAAAAATGACAATAAAGGTAATCTAATCTAATCTAATCTAATCTAATCTAATCTAATCTAATCTAATCTAATCCAATCTTGAGGGAAGAAGTTGAAACAGTTTATGCCCAGAATGTGAGGGGTCTGTAGATATTTTCACACCCCTCTTTCTTGCTTGTGCCATGTACAGGTCCTGAATGGAAGGAAGGCTAGTAGCAATTGTTTTTTCTGAAGTCTATGTCTGTCTTGTTTGGTTGCAGTGCCAAACCAGACAGTTATAGAGGTGTGAGTCAATAATTCCTTTGTAGAGCTGTATAATGTAATAATGATAGCAGTGGGATGAGTCCGCCCTAAGGAAGTTTGCAAGCTTTTTTAGAAAATATTTTCCTGACTTTATTCTCAATTTCTCTTTTATGTGTTTTAAAAGAAAGGGAAGTGAAACAGGATCACTCTTGGTCCACCATTTTCATGGTATTCAATTATGTCTCCTCTCAGTTACCACTCAATTTCCGATTAGTGTCTTAACTGTGCGAACAGAAGAGGGCTAGCTAAGCCTTATTACATTTTATCTAGCTTGACTAGCAACATAATAGGCAGTCTGTTCTTCTAATGCTGTTACTACTGCCATTCCCCCCCCCCAATCTGGTTTATGTTGCCTTAACTGCATTGCTATGGCTAGATCTGGAACCAGGACAAATTGCTAATCCTCACAACGTCATAGCACCAGATCCCCCAACCCACCACTTGTCCCCTTTCGAAACAAATCAGAGTGGAAAATGCTGAAAGCTTTGAATGTCTCTTTGAGATTGTCCATCTCTGAGAAATTTATTTCTTTAAAACATCTATGTGGCTGTCTGTCTTATGCAACATAATCTATTTACAAAGGAAAGTAAAATGAATGGGGTTTGTGGGGCCTAGAAGATGTGTGTTTTCTGCCCAAAGGCCTGCCCTATGGAATATTCTCCCTCTGGAAATTAGTTATGGCTCCATCTTGGCTGGCCTTTGTAAGGCTGTAAAGACCTAGGCTCTGTGTCCAGATCTAGGGCCCTGTGTGTGCAGGGGCCTATTGCCTGGCTATAGAACGATTGCTGTGGATTGCTTGGCTGCTATATATTTTATTTTTTGTATTATTGTAATCCTTATTTTATTTTTAACTTTGTTCGCCACTCAGTGTCCCTTGTGGAGATGGGCGGCTATACAAATGGAATAAAACCAATCAATTAAAAACAGTAGAAAACTACTAAAACGTCCGTACTTCCACAAGAATATTACAGGGCTCCAGCCTCACACTACCCCAAAGTCTGTGGGGAAAAGTTTTTAAGGCTTTTTGGAAGGCCAGGGGAGTAGGAGCGTTTTGAAATACTAAAGGAAAGGTATTTTAAAGGACGAAAAGATTTCATATGAGAAATTTAAGAATTACAATTAAAAGCAGGCACATATGCCCAAGATACAGCATGGAGCCCCCCACTTCCATTTCTGTAGATGATTTGAGCCTCACTGGACAGCAACGCAGAAGTAGAGAGGCAAAACAGCGATTTTCAGAAGTAACAGGCTTTTCCCCCCAGGACATTACATCTCAAGAAGGTTTTTTTCTTCTCCTCACGTACAGATAGCCCTCGCTTAACGTTAACTGGGGCTGGAATTTCTGTCGCTAAGTGATGAGGTCATGCAACATCATCACTTAGCGACAGCAATTCCTGGCAGTCGACCTTTGCCATCAGTAAGCAAGAATTACAGGTTGTTAAGCAAGGACTTTGTAAGTTCCTGCCAGCTTCCAACAACCAAAGTCGGTGGGGAAGCTAGCAGGAAGTTGCAAGTCCCAGCTGTTTCATAAGCAGGCCAACCGGCAGGTAACCGGCACGTGTGAAGAACTCTGGGCCACAGACCAGCTACTCTTGGGTGGGGGAGACTTACCTAAGTGACTTGTGACTTTCCTTGTAGAAAGCAAATGGTGCTCATTTCGTGGGGCACTGCATCAATTGTAAAGGCGAGCCAGTTGTTCAGCGCCCAGATAGCGATCGTGTGATTAAGGGGGAAGTGCAACAACCAAAGTGTTAGGCATATGATTTAAGCCTACCTTGTTGGGTTGGAAATATATAAGCCATGATGTATGATATCACTTTAAATGTGATGATTGGCCAAGGGTGTGTTTGCCTCCCAATGGCCATAAGAGGGAGCTAGGGATGTAGTTTCTCTCTCTCTGCTCTCACTTTTTTCACTGTTAGTTACTCTGTTACTACTATTGTTGGTTTGCTACTGTATTAAACCTGAACAACTGTGTTTTTGACCTTTGGACCAGTAAGAAGACTTTGTATTTGGAATACTCCTTGGACTGTTACTATTGTTTATCTGTTCTTTACACGTGTATGACCTGGACTGTTTATTTTTGACTGTGCTTTGTATTACACCTCAAAGTAAAGTATTTTGTTTTTCACACCTAAGTGTATCTGTGTGGTTACTGTGTGAACTTTGCTGCTCTCAGTACCTTTTTTGTCTGTGCAACTTCTTGTTAGCTCAAGGAGATCTCTGCACAATTCCTGACACAAAGCTTCAAGGAACGCTCATTTACTACCATTGCAATTTCAAACGGTTTCTGAATGAGTGGTTGGCAAGCGAGGCCAAACTCCAATAAGTCATGAGAATAACCTTGGGGAACAGGAGGAAGAGCTGCAGCCAAGTTAACAGCCAAGTAAGAGAAATCTGAGTCGAAAGCAGGAATGTAGTTTGGGAAGATGGCTTAGACTTGACCCTCCACCGTTCCCTTCAGAATAAGAATAAAGGCAGAAGAGGTGAAGGCCTATTGAGACTTGCAAGATCTTCAAAGCTGATCAGAGACGGATACAGTACCTGCGAATACTGAAACTACTTTTTATTAGAGGGTTAGCATAACAGAACCTTGCAATCTGAATGAATGTGCCTCCCACTCCCCTGTATTGTTCAAATGACATTCCTGCTTGGGTGTAATGATATGGGGGGATGACTTCAAGAGACAGGAGGAAAGAAGCACAACCTCAACACTGGTCTGATGAACAAAACCTGAGTCTGAATGAGAAGGGGGAGCAGAGAAAGCATTTCAGAAGGGACCCTCCCTAGTTTGCAAAAGAGTAAGGGAGGGGAGAGTTACTTTGAGACTTGCAAGATTGATGTCAGCCCATGGATGCAGTCCAGATACGAAGCACCACCCATTGAGTACTACACCACCTTTATCGTAAGGTTACAATAATAGAATCTTGCCAACCTGGCAGCAGTACTGGTCTTTTTCTTCTTCTTCCTGCAGTACAGACCACTGAAGTCTTCATCCTGAAGATCCAAATCGAAAGACATTAGGAATCTTTGTGACCAACTTGATTCCCCGGCCCTGTTGAATTTTAGAAGCACCGTTTGTTGATTTTAAAAATGCTACAATACAGCCAAGAAACTCTTGTAGCAAGAGCAGTATCTAGAGCAGAATGATCAGATTCAAAATTCCAGTCTCAAAGATCTATGCACATGGGCGAGTGGCTATTTGCATATTCATAACTTCCAGCATTTAAGCTTGATTTATTTTCAGTCCTTGGATAGAACTTTATTTATATCCTCTTCATCAGTCACACGTTCACATAATTAAGCAAGTTTCTCTTGATTGGGAAAAAAGAACCTAATATTCACCATTTACTGCGCTAAGTCCAATCTGCTTCCATACTTTGTTTTTTCAGTAATATATGTATAGATAGCTGCATTCCACCATAGATATATTGCAAAATTATCGACAAGAGGGCATTGAATTTCTCAGTATCACACAATTAATTTAGATGTTAAGACAGCAGGGGAAAAAAAAGTCTCCTTCAAGGCAGTCTTAGCTCTTGGTAAATTCATGGATATATCCATAGTTTTCTTGGCAGCAAAACAAAAGCCACTGTCTTCTCCCAGTCTGCTTTTCCAATTTCTAATTCTAAGCCTAAATCGCTGGTGTTTCTTTGTAGTCTCTCATCCAAATATTAACCAGGCTTAATTTCCGAATGCAGAGAACTCCAGAAGCTATTAAACTCCTTTCTTAGAGAAACTGAACATTTAGAATTTGCTTTCTGATCCCAAATTAGTTTTTGTAAGATTGGAGAGCTTTAAAAATCTGTCTCCATGAAAGGAGGCAAAAAAGGGAAGAGGGAAGGGAAAGGGAATCTCATACCAGAGGACATGGTGGTGGGATCTCATGAAAAAAATGGGCAAATTACCAGTTGTCTTCCGGGTGAGATTCAAGGTACTGGTAATGGTGTTTAAGGCCCTACATGGCATGGGTCCGGAGTACCTTAGGGAGCACCTGCTGCTGGCATCAACTTCCCTCTGCCCTGTGCGCTCCCACAGAGAGGGCCTCCTCAGGGTGCCACCGATCAGAGAATGTCGATTGGTGGCCCCCAGGGGGAGGTCCTTCTCTGTGGGCGCCCCAGAGCTGTGGAATCAGTTACCGGTAGAGCTCCGGATGGCGCCCGACCTTCGCTCCTTCCGTCGCGATCTGAAGACACTCTTATTTGAACAAGCCGGCCTGGCCTGATGGGGGATGGGTTGGGTTTTTTATTGTCATTTTAATATATGTATTACTGTTTTTAGTTGGGCATATGTTTAATTTTCTTTTAACTTTTGTATTTTTGTATTTTTTATATATCTGCCCTGTTCACCGCCCTGAGTCCTTTGGGAGAAGGGCGGTATATAAATAAAATAATAATAATTATTATTATTATTAAATTGTGCACCCTGGCAGGAACAGCAAATATGATTACTTGCTAACTGAACTGAAAGTGACATCATTTAATCAGAACACCGATTTACAATCTACCAAAATTAAAACCGAGTTCAATAAAAATCTAATACTGGATAACACACCTCCAGTTTTATAGAAATAATATTTTTCCCCCAGACAGGATAGGGAGCAAAATTTAGGTAAAGGAAATTTATAAGACCTTTGTATTGGATCATACAGATTATGGGATCATTCAAGCAACATTTATGCCATCTTGCCATGTGTATTGGCTAGTCTCACATCTGATTGTCCATCTGTAATTAGAAGAAGCCTATGCATGTAAGTGTTCTGCAGATCACAGGACATTTTGAAGGCAATAATCCTATACAGGGCTCAAATACTGTATATAACTGCAAGTGATTAGGGCTGCACATTACAATTCCATAATTCAAAATATTTATCTAAGTTGGGTAAGATGCAATACCAGAGGGAGATTCTGCAATGAGTAAACTGTTAAACACAAGCACAGAGACACCTAAACATCCTTAACTGTAATCCCTCCACGTTGGACAGGTTGCCACTACAAATATGTTTCTTTGCAAATTAAGGACAAAGTAAAAAAAAAGGAATATCATGATCTGGCAAGAGGGTATGATGGCCTTAAGCATTCAAACTGAACAGAAAAGCAGAACATACATGAAGTAAATAAATATAATCAAAACGGTCTCACTTTCCCACAAATGGTAAACAAAGGAATCATGGAAATTTCATTTTAAAAAAGGGTATTTTGCAAATGACATTGATGAGTTGCATTAGAGAACACTTCAGATGATGTGAAAAGATGAGAAAGAATAGGATATGCAATTGACCTGAGTTGTGATCCTCAGATATAGTCATCTTGGAGATAAATGAAATCAATCTTATACACTTCTCCCAGTGGGGGGGGGGGGAATCATTTTGAATTAGATGGTTCAAAATGGAGATGAGGAACCATGTAGTATTTCTTCCTATCTCTGCTTTTTATCATCTGAAGCTGCTTTGATGCACCAGAATAGAAAATGCAAACCTGAACTATTTTCTAGCCCTCTAGAAAATAAGACTCATCAGAAGTAACTACACTGGTAATGAATTTCCAGCTAAGCATCCTGGTTTAACTTGACTGGGCTTTACATTTCATTAATATTGAACCTGCGATGAACAAAGGTATTTCTATCAAGTTTTAGAGAGAGGACAGAGCCACTGACACGAGCAAAGGACATTATTCCAATAAAAAACTCTGTATCCTTTATACCAGGGGTCCCCAACCCCCAATCTGTGGACCATTACTGGGCTGAGGCATGCCCACACAAACAAAGTCCCTTCCATGGGATGCAGGCAGCATACAAAACCACGTGCTTTCCGATCCGCAGAAAAACCTTTCTCCGCAGAACTAGTCCCTGGTGCCCAAAAGGTTGGGGACCTCTGCTTTATACTGCTCTCACATATACTGTATGCTTTTTTCTCCTGATATCTTCTATATAATTTCTCATTTATTTACAGAACATTATTTAAGGACCCTTTCTGCTTTCCTTCCTTTTTTCATAGCTATATGCGTGTCCTAAACAGATGGTAATGATAGCAATTATTAGTATTATCCCTGTGTCAGTAGTAATAACACATTGTCACTGGCCTGAACTGATAGCACTTAGTCTATCAAATGGGTGAGATCCCAGCATAATCAGAGTTCTCCCTAATCAAAATATGCTCAAGGCATAATTTACTTGGGAAAGAGCAAATATTCCCCAAGAGGGTAAATAACAATGGAAAGCTATTTTGAGAATAAGAATGGCAAGTGGGAATAGATTAAACATGCCACTAATCAGGTGTGTTTCTGTGTGTGTGTGTGTGTGTGTGTGTGTGTGTGTGTGTGTGTGAAAGTACAGTAGCTATCAGTGGTTGTATTTCAGTAACAAAAGTACTGATCACTTTATTAATACATTTACACAATCTTTGGTCTATGAAATTCTATATTTGCCATGATAAAAGTCAACATAAAATCCCAAAGGACTATGTAGCTTTGCTTCACAGTAGAATATTTTCTCCAAGAAACCTCTAGAATCATATATCATCAGTGGGAGAAATACATGTTCTTTTGTCAAATTGTTCTTTCATATCGGATGCCTTAAATTCTGCTTAACCACGGCAGAATAAACCAGTCAGTCCTAGAGGAGATCAACCCTGACTGCTCTTTAGAAGGCCAGATCCTGAAGTTGAAACTCAAATACTTTGGCCACCTAATGAGAAGGAAGGACTCACTGGAGAAGAGCCTAGTGCTGGGAAAGATGAAGGGCAAGAGAAGAAGGGGACGACAGAGAAGGAGGTGGCTGGATGGAGTCACTGAAGCAGTAGGCACGAGCCTAAATGGACTCCAGAAGATGGTAGAGGACAGGAAGGCCTGGAGGAACATTGTCCAGGGGGTCGCAGTGGGTCGGACATGACTTCGCAACAACAACAACAAATTTATTTAATTGCAGATTGCATCAGCTCTGTGCACCTATGCATTATTTTGACCATTAGGCCAGATGGAAAAAGAGAAAAGATAAAGGGTCTTCATGTACTTTTTTGGTGTTTGTTTCTCATCTGGCCAATTCTTAGTGCAACGATTCTCTTTATTCAAGGGCTAAAGGGAACTTTCTCTTTCTCTCTTCAAAACATAGTCTAGATAGAAATGAGGTTTTTTTCCCCATCCTCACATGTTTTTTTTAAAATACATCTACTATTTACCTCAAAGATAGTGAATATCACTATTAGAACACCAGCTGGCTGTTAAATGGCACGACCCAAAGTCCCTGACTGCCAGTCACATTGACAACAAACAACTCTGGTTCGATTGGGATGAAGCCAAAGTCATCAGCCACGCCAAAACCCATCAGGAACCTGAGTTTATCAAAGCCTGGCATTCTACCAACGCGTCCATCAACAAACCTTGGAATTAACTAAATTGGCTGAATTAAGTAAATTTTTACTTATTAAAGTTGAAAGAAACACTGCCTTTTAACATCCTCTCTACCTGCGTAAATGAAAGATTTGCCATTGCATTTTTATTGTATAGGCATATGCACTCAACAGAAAGTTGCTTCTACCACCAAAATTGTTTTCAGTGGTGCTTATTAATAGATGGAGTGGATTTCCATGTCTGTCTATCTTTGTGTCCGTCTATCTATCTATCCAGGGACGCGGTGGCTCAGTGGGTTAGGACTTTGAGCTTGTCGATCTGAAGGTCGGCAGTTTGGCGGGTCGAATCCCGAGTGCTGCGTAACAGAGTGAGCGCCTGTTACTCGTCCCAGCTTCTGCCAACCTAGCAGTTTGAAAGCATGTAAAAATGCAAGTAGAAAAATAGGGACCAGTCCGGTGGGAAGGTAACAGCGTTCCGTGCACCTTTGGCGTCTAGTCATGCCGGCCACATGACCATGGAGATGTCCTCGGACAAGCGCTGGCTCTTCGGCTTTGAAACGGAGATGAGCATCGGCCCTTAGAGTTGGAAACGACTAGCACGCATGTGTGGGGGAACCTTTACCTTTTTATCTATCTATCTATCTATCTATCTATCTATCTATCTATCTATCTATCAATCATCTATCTATCTATCTGGCTATCCATCCATCCATCCGTCCATCCATCCATCCATCCATCCATCCATCCATCCATCCATCCAGCCAGCCAGCCAGCCAGCCAGCCAGCCAGCCAGCCATCTATCATCACATTTCTACATTCCTTCCCCATCCACACCTAAGTGACCCTGGTCAATTTACAATAAAAACATGGCATAGTGTAAAAAGCATAAATAAAAACATTCCTTCATTCACTTCCTTCCGAAAGGGAAGATGGAAATCCACATCAATAATGAACAAATACCAGTGGATATAATGGTAAACACTTCTGGAGGCACAAGCAGGAACCTAAACAATTTGCTAGAAATCTGTCCAAGGCAAATGTAGATTTTATTTATTTATTTAAGAAAATGTATAGGGCTGCCCAGCTCACTCTCAGTGACTTCAGGAGGCTTACAAGATAAAATTTAGAAGGGAACACAAATGAAAGGAGGCTTTGTTGAATTCTAATATTATTTATTAAATGCATTTGACCACCCCTCTAACAGGAAGTGACTCTGGGAGTTTTACAACAATCAATGAAAAAACAGAGTCTCCTGCTCGTGCAGGGGGTTAGACTAGATGACCTCCAAGGTCTCTTCCAACGCTATTACGTTACCAAACACACTGACAGGGTAGGATGCGGACCATCTGAACCACCAACCATCAACAGAATCGACCCATCCCGTCACCAGTTCAATTCCATGTCTCACAGCGACCAGTTAGAAGTCACAAGGTCGCAAGACCAGAATCAGCCTTGTGATTCAATCAACTTGGTGACTCAATCAGTCTTGGGATTCAACCAGGCACAAGACCAACTGACCACCCAGGACCTACAGTATATAAACAAACAAGACACTTCACCCCCCGAAACCCTGCTGAAGATGTTACCTAGCTTGATAATGAAACCTAAGCAGCAAGCTTGGAGAACAGACCACCACCCCCCACCAAAACCTACAACCCGAGCTACAAATATTCTCAACAATTTCTAATCTCTTCACATTTATTGACCTCTTGGATAAGCCCATCCTCTGCATCCAAGACTATTTTATGAGCATTTTAAGACAAGACAAGACAAGACAAGACAAGACAAGACAAGACAAGACAAGACAAGACAAGACAAGACAAGACAAGACAAGACAAGACAAGACAAGACAAGACAAGACAAGACAAGACAAGGATAAGATAATCTTTGTTGTCATTTTTACTATGGGCACAACGGCACCCATCAAAAATGAAATTTAGTTGCCCGCTCTCAAAGTGAGACAATACATGACACACACCTAAAACTTACTACATACAACATATGCATAGACCCACACCCCTACATATACATAACAATAAAATATTAAATACTGTCCATCTTGAATATATAACAGAAGGAGGAAGCCTGAGAGTTCACAAGGTTAATGCTGTATGGAATGAAACTGGTTGAATCTGGATGTTCTGCTCCGGATACCACAGAGCCTCCTCCCAGAAGGTAACAAGGAAAACAGGTCGTGAAGAGGATGAGTAGTGTCCCAGATAATCTTATGGACCCTGCTCAAGCAACGCTTCTGTGCTATGTCCTGGATGGGAGGGAGGGAACTGCCAATGATCTTTTCAGCCATCCTCACCACTCTCTGCACTGCCTTCCTGTCCGAAGCAGTGATGCTTCCAAACTAGACTTTGATGCTGTATGACGGGATGCTCTCAATCATCCCCCTGTTTTACCTTCTTAATGGCCGTTCTGAAGGTTATGTACTCAGTATTGGTTCAGCAATCTCTTTATGCTCTGGAGAACATCCCCTAAGAAGAGCTTTTCAACCAATCATCAATTATTCATCATGCACACAAGATGTCAAACAATCATCATGAAAATAATTATTGGTTTATCTTCCTCCACACATCAACGCACCTTATTTACACGAGAGAAAAAAAGAGAGAAGAAAACAGGAAGCAACACCTACATTTGTAAAGGCTTCCTGCATCTATTGCTAGAGGAGGTCAAATGGGCTGCTACTTACAAATCTGGCATTACTTTTCCAGAAGGTGTTACTGAGGATATTGCTGTGGCTGCTGTTTTATGTTTTTGTCTATGCGAAGGTGTTTTCAGAGTGTGCTGGTCACAGACGGTAAATAAATGGCCATGTGATGATACAACAGCTGAAGGGAATGATAGATTTCATGATTATTTCACCTTGCGAGTGATGTGCAGTCAATCGTTCAAGCACACTGAAATTATGGATCAATGCAAGATGTATTACACAAACATCAGATATTCCAGACAGCGAAGGAGGGGGGGGGGCTTGTAGCTTTTAAATCTGTTCTTTCAAGATTCCTGAAAAATGTGCATTTGATCTGGTTTATGAAAATCCAATTCTCTAATCCTCTTGATCAAGTCCTTCTAGTTGGACTGACAGCCAAATCACATTTTGGCACTCCTGCAATAACTGGCATTTCCATTAGGCTATGTCAGAAAGTGTCAGATCCCCAAAGAAATGTATTACTTCTCTTTCTATCCTAGACATGCTTCTACACCCATTTCTTGGGGCCTGCCATTCTGTTGGGAGGAGGGACATTTGGAGGGATGCTTTATACTGCCTTGCCATTTTGACCTTCCCCCAGGGGAAGGAATGCAGCCTAATAACATCACCCTTATCTGGAAGACGGTTTGTGCTTGGAACCAGAGGGAAACGAAACCAAGAGAGACCTTGAAGAGAGCACCGAAGGAGCCAGTTATCAAAACAATATACCACCTGTGGATTGGCTGAGATTCAAATGAACATTGGGACCCTGGGGGGAGGAGTAACTAATATTGCTTTTGATATACTGCTTGCGTGGGATTTTTCCTCAGACCTCGCTTTCATTCCTTGCTACCACTAGCTTTTAATAAAAGTTCCTTATGAGACAATAGCGGTTTCGAGAGTTCTTGTAGGTCCTTACAGCAAACTTACGTAAAGAAGTAATCATTAAAGGCAAAACACCTGCTTATTTTTGTTTTTACTATGTATTTTTACTGTGTGTGTGTTTGTGTGTATAAAATGTTTTTTCTGTCACTCTCAAAAGCGAAACTTCCCACTGCACAGTTTACTCAAATGTAGGCTTCTAGAAATTCAGACTCATCCCCGTGTCTAACATATCTTATGGATCTGGGAAAAAATGCATCCTCTCATTGATTAAAAGCACTGCAACTGGAGTTCCAGGAACAACTGATATCCATATGAAACAACTAATTGAAGCGATGTTTTTTATTCCTGCACAACACAATGTTCAGAATACATGGGTGCCTGCAGGGAGAAAAATGAAGGGACGAGTATAATCTACCTCATGAGGTCACTGTGTCTTCTGTTGGACACCAATGATGAAGTGCCCATTTCACAACCATTGGGGCAATCATGGACAGAACTAGATCAAGGAATGAATAATGGCAGGATTCTAGGAGAAGCAGAGTAGCTGTTATTCCAACAAGGTAGATTAAATTATGGGTACCATCTTGGTCAGGATTACTTTTATTGTAAAAAGCTATGGTAACATAATCTTGCAAGGCTGAATGTACTCCTCCCTCCCTCCTTATATTCCTGTGAATCAGGGAGGGGCCTATGTGTTTAATTTCTTGGCCTCTGCTCAAAGTCCCTCTTATGTGACCATTGCCTTGGTTGTAGCTCTTCCTCCTGTTCTTCAAGGCTGTTCTTTATTTCCCATATAGTGGTCCAGAAAAATTCAAGCAAAAAAGGCAGATTTGTCAGTTAGACTCATTGGGAGCTATTGATCAGCCTGAGAACTAACTACCCCTGTTTTTATGTACTGGATGAAACTCATGCAGAGAAGTTCCATACTTTTCATCTGAAAAGCAACTATTGTGTTTCCAGGAAAATAAGACCCAGTCTTATATTATTTTTGGCACCAAAAGATGCATTAGGGCTTATTTTGAGGGAAACATGATATCAGGGTGATCAGCACGGCCAGGCGCCCCACCCGGGGTGCATGCAAAAGAGACGGTGAGTGTGCGGGGTCTGAAAGTATCCAGCATCAGCCACAGCCCACAGGGCCCCTTGGCCCCCTTGGCGCAGTGCAGGTAAGTCCGAGCGTGGAAGCAGAGGTGTGGGGAGGCAGGTTTCCGGATGTGCTGCATGGCTGCCTGAGTCATGGGAGGCTTGCAGGGCGGCACTGGCAGCAGGTGGAGGTAGAGGCAAAGGTGGGAAGCCAGGCAATAAGGACGTACTGTGCATCTGCCTGGCTCGCGGGATGTTCGTGCAGCAGCACGGGCAGCAGGCAGAAGCCGAGGCACAGAGGGGAAGGCAGGAGATCTGCCTGGCTTGCGGGAGGCTCACATGGTAGCATTTGCAGCAGGTAGAGGCACAGGGGGACGCAGGTGATCTGGATGTGCTGCACGGCTGCCTGGCTCAGGGGGGTGCTCACGGAAGGCTTGAACGGTGGCACCGGCAGCAGGCAGAGGTCCGGGGGCGAGGCAGGCGATCCCGTCACAGCCACAGGCAAGCTGAGACACAGTGTCATGGAGTGGGTGGCACATCAGGATCGCCTATTTCCCTCTGTACCTTTGCCTCTGCCTGCTGCCAGTGCAGCCACACGAGTCTCCCACGAGCCAGATGGCTATATAGTATGTCTAGATTGCCTCTGCCTCTGTGCTCGGATTTGCCTGGCTGCATGGGCTACGGCTGCTGACGGACACCATCAGCCACCATGCACTCGCCACCACCTGTGCTGCCCACGCACACCCTGGGCTTATTTTTGAGATAGAGCTTATATTAGGAGAATGCTAAAAAATCAGGCTAGGGCTTATTATCTGGGTGGGTCTTATTTTCGGGGAAGCACAGTATTTTTAAGCTAAGGCAGAGGAAAATAATTGAGGTATTCCAGATAGCTTTTCCTAAGATGGGGCAGAAGTTTACTAGTGACAACTGTCCCTACTGATCTGGCACCCCTTTTGTCATAGCTAGAATAATGGCACTAGGAACTTCCTGCCACAGTTGCCAACTATGAATCCAGTGCAGCAGAGGATCAAAGACATCCTGCTCTGATAATTCCTTCACTTAGGTTCTAGATGGATTCACAAGCCTTCGTTGCTCTCAGCTCCCTCGTAAACCAAGATACGGTGAGAAGGAAGAAAGCATTTAAGAGCAAAACTGACAAGTACACATGACCCATCTCTGTATTTCCTTTATTAGCCGGGACATTTGTAATCTTACAACCTATAATGTGAGGAATTGCCAAGCACATTCAGTGAGCCAAATGAATCATTGTAATTGGCTGTCTACCCCTCCAAACACCTATACCAGCCATCAAATTAATAGTGAGCAGGAAGCATCCTGAGTATCACCATAGATTTACACTGAGCTCCTCCACCTTCATTTTGTATCCTCTACTTTATATCACTTTTATATGCAAAATTCAGCGAGGCAATGGGCAAACATGAATTCGGAGAGGCCAGGATCGTATCCACATCCTACCGTCTGTACTCTTTAACCGTGTATGTGGACTCTGAACACTTGCTGAGTGTTTAACCGGCAGATTAAACATTCTGATTTCAAGGCAATCAGAATCAAACTAATAATGTAAGCTGCACTTCAAACAAAGTGTTGTTTTATTATTGTTTCTTCTTTTTTTAACAGATCTATAAATTATGATGTTATTTGGTCCACATACAGCAGACATGTCAAACACAACGCCCGGGGGCCGGATCCGGCCCGCAAAGTGGTTTCATGTGGCCCGCAAAGCCATCCTGGAAACAGTGAGGGAATGGCCCCCACTGCCTTGGCCCTAGCCCAGAGACCCTCCTCCTGCCAGAGACCCTCAGATCTGTCCCACTCCTGCCCGGGCCCCCATAGGCACCCTTGATGCGAACGATGTAGAGCTGGCCGTGCCCACCCAGTAGGCCATACACACTCTAGCCACGCCCACCTAGTAGGCCACGCCCACCCTGGCCACACCCACCCGGCCCCTTGAGGGCAACCGCAATGCTGATGCGGCCCTCAATGAAATTGAGTTTGACACCCCTGACATACAGGCTTTGGAACCTCATTCGGCTTTCCAGAGCTTTGCCTCCTGTTTGTCCACAATACAAATCTCAGAAGAATCACAGAGCAAGCCTGTAATTTGTTTTGAAAAGAGCCATTCCGACTTCACACGAATGCAGCTATAAAAATAAAAATATTCAGTGGAAGAATCTTGAAATGACTTTGTAGGTCACTGGATTCTTACCTCCAGCCTTATTTTGTCAGGCCTCGCATCTTCCCTCTCTGTATCTTCTCTCAGCTCAAAATATTCCTTAATTCCACCAGAGGGAAGTCAATAGAAGTCAGTACACCAAGATTATATGAGGGGAAAGAACCTGAATTGTAATTTCATTGTCTAGCAGAGTAGGAACTGAGCCTCTGAAGAAAATTCAACAGAAACAACCAACAAGTGAATATGTAAAAAATTGTTTAAAAACCTTGAGACTCCAAGGATATTGTTGAAACAGGAAAAGCTAATACCGTTTTTCAATTGTTTCTCAATTCCAAAATAAAAAGTGATTCCAGTAAATAATGTAAAACACAAAGTTGCAGAGTTTTACTGAAGACTGAAAGAAAGACTTTTCTGTACGTGTTTACTAGGATGTTCTTTTTTGTTTTGTTACTATGCTCTTCTGGCAATTTTTTTTTCCATCCTAGACTACAGCTCTGATTTTTTTTTTCTGGAGATATGCTGTGCAAGTCCTGAAAAGGCCAAATCCTGCCTAATTTCTGTGCTCAGACAGGAATGGCCAGATGTTCTGCCACATAAAAAGAAAGGAAGACTAAATATGTCTAACTTGTTACCATGAGATTTTGATTTGAGTAATAAATTTATGAGACAGTACTGCTCAGCTATAATAAGAGTAAGAATATTTATCTGGAAACGTGTCCCAATGCCAACCACGGTCCCCCCCTCCTCCTGAATTGCCTGGATGCAACCTCACCTGGGATGCATAGGTTAGTCTAAATCAGACATGTCAAACACAAGGCCCGGGAGCCGGAGCCGGCCCGCGAAGTGATTTCATGCGGCCCGTGAAGCCATCCTGGAAACAGTGAGGGAACGGCCCCCACTGCCTTGGCCCTGGCCCAGAGACCCTCCTTCTGCCAGAGACCCTCAGATCTGTCCCACTCCTGCCCAGGCCCCCATAGGCACCCTTGATGCGAACACTGTAGAGCTGGCCACGCCCACCCAGTAGGCCATACACACTCTAGCCACGCCCACCCAGTAGGCCACGCCCACCCTGGCCATACCCACCCGGCCCCCTGAGGGCAACCGCAATGCTGATGTGGCCCTCAATGAAATTGAGTTTGACACCCCTGGTATAAATCCAGCTGGTGTTAATGTAGGATTTTCTAAGTTAACTTTTTTTCTGCAAATTACGTTACAGAGACTGAAAGTGCATAAGCAGTACAGCTTTTCCGAATGAACACAACATAGTAGGTAACTTTTCTCATGATGCTATGTCATCCCATTTATCTCAGATACTTTATTTATTTATTTATTTATTTATTTATTTATTTATTTATTTATTTATTTATTTATTTATTTATTTATTCATTCATTCATTCATTCATTCATTCATTCATTCCCCCCAAAATGAGTCCTGATTCAGTCAAGTTAGCTGGCTGGCTCTCCTTCCCACCAGTCTAGAAATAGCCTGACTTTCCCGTAGAAATGTAAACATTACACCCTGTTAGAAGGCCAAGGGGTTCCAGTACCTACCACTGTGCATTTCCAACTCCTTTCCTATTCTATTAATCAAGAGGTCTTTGTGCTATCCATTTCCCAGACATCAACCGTTCTTCCCTCCCTCCCTCCCTCCCCTGCTACAGGTAGTTCTTAACTTAACAACCATTCGCTTGGTGACTGTTCGAAGTTACAACGGCATTGAAAAAACTGACTTGTCATTGGTTTTCACACTTACGATGCACTGCAGGTCACATGATCTAAATTCAGGCACTTCACAACTGGCACGATGGCAGCTGTATTGTCCTGGTGGGGGGGGGAGATCGTGTGATCACCATTTGTAATTTTCACTTAACAATTTTCTTGCTTAGCAATGGAAATTTTGGGCTCCATTAAGTCAAGGACTTCCTGTACTTACTTTTCCCCCTGGCCTTATTGTCTTCTCTTGCTGTATTCTGCTAATGCCATTACGATGAAACAGAAATTGACCTCTAGGTTCCCCACAATCAGGGCTAGAAGGACTAATAAATATTATCACTTAACAGGCAGAGGTTGTGTCCTACCAACAGAAAGTTCCTTAGCGTTAGGTTTGGTAAAATCATAACTTTTTGTTTTACTTCTTTTACTTGAAATGATTTGTTATTGAACAGGTCATTAAAACATTGCATTAGTAGTAGTTTCTCTGGGTTACACCTGTACAACAAAATAGATTTCATTAGCCAGAATAGCTAATAATAATAAAAAACAAACCACACTGGCTGTGGAGAGTGCCAGTTAATGCAAGGTGAGAATGGAATGAGGTGAAAAAAGTAATTATACTAATTATGCTGTGGATTCACTTGTTTTGTAAGATGGAAAGTGCAGTTGAGTAGAAATTTTAACCAATGAAAAACACTCCAGTGCTGATCGTTTCCAGGGAACATTGAATGTGAGATTACTAGTCTCTGTGCATTGTCTTCCATGCACTCATTCTGAGATGCTGATGATAGCCTATGGAAACCTCATGCCCAAAACATAGTATTTGACAAAGGCCAGTTGATTAAAGAAAAAAAATAAGGAGGGGGAGAGAGCGAAAATGGCACAGTAGCTAACATATTCAGTTAGGATTGGACCAGTCACAAGGTGATATTTTTGGATGTTTAACTGGTTGATCTTAGATTAGTCACTGAGTAAGTTTATAAATCATTCCAAGCTTAAAGTCCTTTGGTTTTCTTCCACATGATGTATGGATCCTGGCATTGTATAAAGGACGGTCCGTGGCTTGGTGGATATATGAACTTAGACTCTTGGGGCATATGCAGAAATGATGGAATAGAATAGGACTATCTGTATACTCAGTCATTCCTTCCCAGATCAATCAAATTCACAGGCATGCTGTGTGGATAAAATGTGAATAAAGCTTCCTGGAGGGAAAAATAAAAGACAGGATATACAAGAACACAATAAGAGGAAATCAAAATCACATCCACACATAATTCTGGAGTGTTTGTTAGAAAATGTTATGCTAATTTCAAGCAAATGTTCACGAAAAAAGACGGAAACCAAACTTAGGGGAAAAAACGTAATTACTCTTTCCCCCAACAAATGGTACCACATGCTTCTGCATCTGATACATTATTAGTATTTGCTCAGGTGCACACACCCAAGGGGTCCAGGCCTCAACACTGCTCTTGTACAATGTGGTCAACTACACACAGAGTACCAGCAAAGTTGAGTTGTGAAAGCTCTGAAGAATGAGTTAATTTTTCTCCTGCTGTACTGTATTAATGGACTGTGGCAGTTCATTACAATTGCAATCATTTTTAATTTAACATCACTGCACTGCGATATCCGTTGCCCAATGACAATAGTGGGCAGGTTATGCTGAAATTTGGTTTAGGGTTGTACAGCTATCTATCCTACATGCTATTAACAAAACCTAGCTTAATCATTAAACACAATGTTATTTCTTCTCTAGGAAGGATAGCAAAAATTTAGATCTACCAAAACAGATGTTTTATTAACTAATTCAAACAAATTCAAAGATGTACATGGCTTGGTGTGTTAGAAACTGCTGAATGACATCTCCCGACAATTCCTCACTTTGGGCTACAATGTCTTGGGTTGCTACAAGTTGTAGTTCAATGTCACCTGGAGCAGAGGCCCCCAGCCTTTCTGGCCCCACGGACCGGCCCCAGTAGAAGTGATGGTGGTAGTAGGAAGGGATGGTTTTGCAGGTACAACCTACCTCCCCCACATGCACAAATGACATTTCACGTGTTTGTCTGCCACTTGTGTGGCCCGGATCTGGTCCATGGACCGGTGACCCCTGGAGGACTGCATGTTGTGTGCTCAGAGGCTCAAATCCTGTGAAGTGTAGTCCTCCTTCCCCTTTCATGCTTTTAAGAATGGACGTATAGATACTTTAATAACAGTCTTTCTAAACAGAGTATCAACAAAGTCGATGGCACTTTAAATGATTCAGGAAATCAGATCATCTTAAGACCCTTACAATCAAAAATGTGAAATAAGGGGGACAGCAAAAAGAAGGCAAGTGGAAAATTGATTTAAACAGTGCAAAGAATACGATTTGTTTTAAGTTGCATACAATAAAATGAAGCTGTGAGTGTGTTTTTATACAAGTGAAAATTAGATGCAGGGAATGTCTGGGGTAACAGACATATCTAGAGAAAAAGCTTTCCTACTTTTTTTTCTTTTTCTCTCTAGTTTTTTTTTTTTTTGCTACAATGGTAACAGAGCTGCCTAATTTGCTGGAATTCAAGCATTTTTGAACTTTGCTGGAGCCAAGCATTTGCCTTAATTGTATGGATTGGCTGTGCTGCTGCTGCTGACACTTGTAAATATGTTCATTAGCATGTAACGGGAGAGTGAAAATATAAATGTAGTTTATGTGCAGTTTATGTGGAAAGAAGAATAAAGGAAAAGGGTATTTCTATTTTAGGAAGATCAGTAGAGTAAACTTCCAGTACAGTATAAAAGTACTCTTATATATTAGAACTTTTTGCAGTTTGTATTTTGACCAACTGTATTTTTTAATCTCCCTTTTTAAAGTATCCTATTGTCTTTTTTTTTTGGAGTGGAAGAGGATAACTTTTTAATATTTCTTTGTTTGCACGAGTTATTTACAGACTGCATTCCAATCAGCCAACTCTTGTACTACTCTCCAGAACATAATTAGGATTACACTAGATCCAAAACAAATTAAAGCCTAGAAAAGAAGAACAAGATAAAGTCTTATAAGGTCAGAAAGACACATGTTGGGAAGTAAAAGCCACACAGGTTAAACAGAAACCAGAAAATTAATTATAATAATAACTCTGAAAACAAGGAGCATAAAATCCCTTCAAATATAAAAATAAGATTTTAAATGCTATGATGTGACAGAATGTAAGCAGGGATAAGGGCACACTAGAATATATCCTGAACTATACCGTATTTTAATGTATTCTTTTCATGCTTAAAACTTGGAACTGTGCATATACTGTATATATCTCTACAACCCACTCCTTGAAGTGTACATGAAGATCTGAGACTGAACAGCTAGAGCTCAGTTTGATGTTTTAAATATCCATCTGAAGTTAGTGTCCCTAGTAACCAGCATGAAATACCGACCTCAGAAGGATGTAAGGCTGAGTCAACCTTGAGCCCTGTTAGAATCAAACCGGAGGCTGTGGGCAGAGTTAGCTTGCAAAACTACATTCTAAGCACTGTGCCACTAGGGCCCCTAAAGATTCCCCATGAATCATAGTTGATTATTATTATTTTCCACTGTTACTGATTATGCAATTTTTATTTGTATTAGCTCATCCCAGCTTTGTAAACTATGAGGAAGGCCATGAACAATATATAAACATTCATAGATACCTTTATTATGGAACATGGTGGTTGCCTATCTCATTGCCTATCTTATGCCACAAAGAGGAGGGTGTCAAGCTATTCTCCAAAGCACCTGAGGGCAGGACAAGAAACAATGGTTGGAAACTGATCAAAGAGAGAAGCAACCTGGAATTAAGGAGAAACTTCCTGACAGTGAGGACAATTAACCAGTGGAACAGCTTGCCTCCAGAAATCATGGGCGCTCCATCACTGGAGATTTTTAAGAAGAGATTACACAGTCACTTGTCTGAAATGGCATAAGTTCTCCTGCTCGAGCAGAGGGCTGGACTTGAAGACCTCCAAAGTCCATTCTATTCTATTCTATTCTATTCTATTCTATTCTATTCTATTCTATTCTATTCTATTCTATTCTATTCTATTCTATTCTATTCTATTCTATTCTATTCTATTCTATTCTATTCTATTCTATAGTTTTTTGTTTGTTTGTCTGAATGCTAACATTTGCATATCTTGATAAAATGTGGGACAACCCAAAACATTATGTTTCTCACTTGCTGATTTTTTTAGGGTGATAGATCCATTTATCTCAACTTACAAGTTGAAACCTAGTTTATTTATAGAGTGAACTCTTCCGATTTTATTGGCTCTCCTGTCTCTGTCTACTGTTTTACTCTTCTGGAAAAGACATGTTATTGAAATTCAATTCAATTATATGTTTTTCAAGATATCATTGTGCCATTCTCCCAATAATTAAATTAAACCATTTGAAAATAAACCTACTTAACAAAGGTGAAGAAATATGGATGGCTAATGGAACTTGATACTCATACAGTGTTAGAATATAAGCATGCTGGTTGTTAACTTAATCACATTAATATTATAGTCACATTCATACCCAAAACTTACATTCCAACAATAAAAATCAAAATAGTGACTTTCATCCTGATACAACAAATAGAAAAGCACATGTGTGACGATCACCATAATGGTAGAATGATAACAGAATTATGACTACATGGCATTTTTCTAGAAAGCTAAATACTTGACCAGTTAAATGAGGAGAGAGAGAAAATAGAGGTCACAGAGATGGAAGAAACTGAACCGTCTCTATTGCATCAGGAAAAACAACCAGGATTGACCTAGATGGATTATCACTTAGAATTTCTATAATGTAATGGAGTTATCATATATACGCTTGTTCGACTGCCTGCTTTATTTTGTATTTAT
Source organism: Vipera berus (assembly GCF_964194415.1). Lineage (NCBI taxonomy): Eukaryota > Metazoa > Chordata > Lepidosauria > Squamata > Viperidae > Vipera > Vipera berus. The sequence goes on from NC_138203.1 coordinate 85,545,492, forward strand.
TAATACCATTTTTATTTGTCAGGAAATATGTTTAATCATTTAAGCCCTTTTTAACTTTGCTTTCAAATATTCTTTTGGGTAGCGCTTTCTTTTCATTTTTTGTCAAAGGATTCTAAATTGTTGAATAATTTCAGGGTATGTTTTAGAAAAACAAAACAAAAACATACTGGAGGTGGCTATTCTTTGTCTAGGTTATATTTAGATGCAGCAATATTTTAGTATTCTAAACCAAAATCAGTGAGAAATGCTTATTGCTGGGGAACATTCCAGGAAAATAAAATAGCATCTGTTATGAGCCCAATAAATGGTTCTTTTTAGCTGCGAAGTCGTGTCCGACCCATCGCGACCCTATGGACAACGTTCCTCCAGGCCTTCCTGTCCTCTACCATCTTCTGGAGTCCATTGAAGCTCACGCCTACTGCTTCAGTGACTCCATCCAGCCACCTCATTCTCTGTCATCCCCTTCTTCTATTGCCCTCAAAGTAAATGTATAAAGATAGAAAGGCAGAGAGAGACATTCAGATTATATATTGGTTAATATAAAAAGAAAGGATTGTAAATAAATTGTTTGGGTTAGTGGAATTAAACAATTAATGTAATTGTATATGTTTCTTTCATATTAACGCACAATAAGGGTTTTTTTTTTAGGAAATTTGGCACTTGAAGAAAAAGTTATGATAGAAAGAAATGAGTGTTTTAAGCAGAAAATGAAATATCATCTATTTCTTTACGATTATTTACCTTGGCTTTGGAAGAAGGATGTAAAGTACACCTTAGTTAACAAGAGAACTAAAGACATACTGTTTACACAGTAGTAATACTGTCTATGGCTAAATTCTCACGAGAAATCCAGGAAAGTTATATGGTACAGGCAACTCAGCTTTCCAGCTGAACTAAAATAAAATGGTTTCTTACAAATAATACATCTAAATCCAGATGAACCATTTAATCCTGTTCTTCATACATTTCATCTTCATAAAGCAATCGTGTCAGATGCCCCCAAAGTAATTCAAAATATCAAAAGCAATTTAGAAAGAAGGAATAAAACAAGCATGAACTGTATCTGCCTGTTTTCACTCCAGAGGATTTTTTTTAAAAAAAAAAACGTGTTTATTACTATCTTTAATTTCTTACATTTTACATGGTAGGGGTATAGCTCTTTATTTTACAACGTAATCTGTAAGATATGAAGGAGGCTTGTGTGCCCTAGAGGAACGTCTCGGAGTTCCCATCACTTTGTGGTCTACCAGCTTACCCAGTAGGCTGGGTAGATTTGTGTCCCTTTGTGCTCCTGAGTCAAGGGGATTCAATGCACTCTGGCTGGCCTCTCCAGGTTGGCCCACCCCAGAGTCAGTCTGTTCGGCAGAGTAGGCACAGCGGTTGCTGAAGTTCGGTTGGCTTGCTTCTTCAGGGGGTCCATGTTGCACTCCAGAGCTCCCTGGTTCTTCCTCTGGTTCCATCTCAGTTAAGAAGGAAAAGTCCTGGTAGTCCATGTGAGGGCTGGCTTGGCCACAAGTTTGAGGACCTTGGGAGGGACTTATGACACAGTCCTTGCTTAGTGGCCGTTCTGGAAACTGTTTCCTGAGCTGTTAGATGATCCTCCAAGTTACGCCGTGAATCCAGGAGGACACGCAAGTTGCGAGCCCTTTCAGAGGGGGGCAATACCTCCCCCCCATCAAAAGAGGTGGAACATGTTGGACAATACGAGATGCCGGTATCCACAGCCACTCGGTCTTGGAGGGGTTCAGCCTGAACCTGTTCCTTCCCATCCAGACCTGCACCGCCTCCAGGCACCAGGACATCACGTCAAGGGCATCACTGGGTTGGTTTGGGGTGGAGATGAACAACTGGGTATCATCTGCATATTGGCGATACTTCACCCTAAAGTCACGGATGATCTCACCCAGCGGCTTCATATAAATGTTAAACAGGAGGGGGGAGAGAACCGACCCCTGAGGCACCCCACAAGTGAGGGGCCTCAGGGTAGATCTCTGCCCCCCTGCCAATACAAACTGCGAGCAGCCCGAGAGGTAGGAGGAGAACCACCATAAAACAGTGCCTCCCACTCCCAACCCCTCAAGCCGCCGCAGCAGGATACCATGGCCGATGGTATCAAAAGCCGCTGAGAGGTCAAGTAGGACCAGGACAGAGGAACAACCCCTGTCCCGGGCCCACCAGAGATGATCTACCAGTGCGACCAATGCCGTTTCCGTGCTGTAACCGGGCCTGAAACCGAACTGGTATGGGTCCAGATAGTCAATATATGCAATATATGATTTAATATGTTTGGGGAGGGTAGCAAGAAATAGCTAGAAGGCGGTCAGAGAGAATGTAACCTCATAGCACCTCAGCCAATGGGGAAGGAGGAGGGATGGACAACCGGCGTAGGGAATGTATAAAGGTGTTGATTTGAGATGATGAACTCTGGAGAGAACCAAGCTTTGAAAGCTTCTCCCCGTTTATTGCAATAAACAAAACAAAAGGTTTGGCTAGTTATTGGTCAGGCGAGTTTGCCTCTGGCTGCAAAGTGGCCAGAAGCACATAACAACAGTAATGTTTGAAAGGACTTGGGTCATGAATCCCAAGGTTTGAAGGCACTGAATCTGACTTTGGGACTTCAGATTGTGAAATGCCTTAGGCAACATAGTCTTTTGCTGCAATTACTCTTTAAGCTGCCGCTTACAAGATGATACAATAAAAAAGAAGGCGCTTGAGTTTCTCTTCAGCTTTCCTTGGTTGTTCTCTTAATATAAGTGGCATGGGAAGTTCAGAAATACGTCCATCTTGTGCTTCTGTTTCCTTTTACTTTTGCAGGATCAAAATCAATTCCCCAGATTTTTTTTTCATTAGTATTTAAAATCTTAACTATGAAGCTATGCAGTTTTAGAAAATGTGGCTCACGGAGATCTGGAAATTCAACTTTGACCCCAGACACATCATTAGTGTGTTTAATCGCCAAAAATCAGAAAACCTTTCATACTATCAAATTCCCATGTTTTATAGTTTGTCTATAAAAGCAAGAGACTTGTGGGGTGTGAGAATGCCAGCACTTTCTAAGGAAAATGAAAAGCAACTTCGTTACGGCAAAAGAATGCTATATTTTGTTTTCTCCCCCTTACATTGCAGATTTAGTCTTGATTGATTTGATAACCAGTTGGAATGTGCAAACAATAAAACCATTCACGTATGTTAATGTGATTCCACTAAAGGGCAGCTTGAATGCTTTTAGAACTTTCATTTGTCTCATTTTCAACACATTTACAGTCACATTAATTATAGGTGCATAATAGAAAAATGCTGTTATGAAATACATTTTAAATGTATTAATAGAACTTTTGAATTGTAATCTTTATGGTGCTTATATTTAATTCAGATTAATTTGGCTTCCTAAAAAGAGCCCAACTAACTGCAGCGTCCCAAGTACATTCCCCATTTATTTTATAAACTAAACATGCTCCTGATCAATCAGCGCCATTAATGTAAAAAGTGTACTTGGTGAACCTCATTTTATAGCAAGACAATTAGTGTAGCAAATTGACAAAGTTGGGGAGTTTTAATCTTCTTCCACGGTTGTGATGGGCTTGGTAGAACTGTTATGGAAGTGTTCCTAAGACCCAACATCCTTCTGGCAATTATACGTGACAGTATCCATCAAATTTTAGAAGAGAACTACATCGTTCTTCTCCCCACATACAAGGGTAACAGTCTGCAAGGGAAAATCATGGTAAATCAACACACGTTGTTTAGTAAAGGAGCTACTAGACCACTGAATCTTTACTTCAAACAAATGGCATAATACTGCAAAAATACTACAGATGGCTAAGGGTACTCGTAGGCAGGTGCCAATAGCTTATAAAATAATGCTAAATGTCATTCCTATCCCAAACTGGCTATGTGCGAGCAACTACAGCTAAAGTCTTGGTGCAAACATCTGATAGACAATGAAAGCACTAACACACTGAAGCCAAAAAGGGAGCATTCCGCTGCCTGACAATGGGCCTGTATCATTCGTTTTCCAATCTGTAAGTCTACATGTCTAATATCAAACCTGACAAAGGGGAACCACCATATTGTTCGTATTCAGTATGCAATTCCTGATTGAGTGTAATCGTGCAGTCAAGAAACTTTTGGCATTTATTTTCAGAAGCTAAAAAGATGGTAGCAAATTCAGGAAGCCGTGCCTGTAAAAATGCACAAAGAACGAAGCAAAATAGAGGATAGGTGTGTGTGTTTTCCTTCAATGGGGGCATTTTTGTCCTATTGACAAGGCAATTCTTGCTTTGAAAATTAATTGAAATTTAAAAATTGAAGTTTACCAGCAGCTGTGGTTCATATCAAATACAATTCTACTGTTCGTGTTCAGAATAGAGTCTCCTATGCTATGATGGCATGTTTAGACCTCAGACTTAAAACGTAACATTTTTAGATCATGTCACCAGCGCTCCTAGCTTACTATCTAAAAATAGATCCATAGCATGATATTTGCATGCATCTACTTGCAAACATTTCCTGCCCTTTGCAAGGCTGCCTTTACTATTTCATTTGAAGTGTATATTACCTAGTACGTTTCCCCCCCCTTAATTGTACATTTTAACTTTTTAAAATTTATACTCATATTGCTTACTTAAACAACTTAATATTTTCTTGGTTAATTAATCTTAGAAAGCACAAACACTTAAAAATGTTGGCACTGTTCTAACCATCCCAATCCTCAGAAATACCATTACTAGTAGGAGGTTGAGACTTGTAAGCTAAAACATCTGGCTAAGTTTATATTCATTTAGAGATGCTTCATGAAACAAACAAACAATATTGGCCACTCTGATGAATTGCAATATTGCCTTTTTCTAGTTAATATCAGCGCGGCTCCATGCTATTCTGTTTTTGCTCCCCAAAGCTCAGATTTGAATGTCTTCTCATTTTTGTAGGGTTCAAATGCAGAAAAGGAACAGATGGTCATTTGTCAGAGATATTAATATAACCTTAGATGTGCAGGGAGTTGGACTGGATGAAGCCTAAGATCTCTTTCTATCCTGATTCTACTTAGTCTTAAAGTGATCACTGATATTGATGCTGAATCTGTTGGATCTAGATAGGGGAAGCTGTAAAACTGAAGAAATCAACAGAACAGACTTATTATCTTTAGTTTGGCCTATAGCAGTGATGGCGAACCTTTTAGAAACCAAGTGCCCAAACTGCAACCCAAAACCCACTTATGTATCATCAGGTGCCGGGTGGGCGTGGCCCATTGGGTAGGCGTGGCTGCAGTGGTAACAGCAGACTGGGTGGGACTAAAAAGTTCAATCAATCAATTCCAACTTTGAGATATTTTTTTTTCCTGAGAGAAGTTGAAATTGATTGAATCTTTTTTTTTTTTGCACACGGCGGTGGAGGCCTAAAGCGAAAAGGTTTTATAAAACCCAGCCAAAGGCCTAGGACTGGAGCAACGGTGCACGTGCCCACAGAGAGGGCTCTGCGTGCAACCTGTGGCACGCGTGCCATAGGTTCGCCACCACGGGCCTATAGTATGACAGTACTGTTATCACCTAATTTGATGCCATTGCAAACCCAATCCCAGCCCTCAGGTGCTTGTTTGAGGAGAGGAAAATCAAAGTAACAGTCTGACAGCCACGGATAGGAAAGTATTACAGAGGGTAGTGAGCACAGCACAAGGCATTGTGGGCTGTTCCCTGACACCACTGGATGACATCGCCAGGGCTCGTTGCCTTGGAAGAGTGAGGAAGATTCTCAGGGATGACTCACACCCTGGACGGTATCTCTTTACCCTCCTACCATCCGGTAGGAGATATAGGAATATAGCCAGCCGTACCAACAGGCTGAAAAATAGCTTTTATCCGTGGGCTGTTAGGCTTTTAAATGAACCGTACTCTTATGCAGAATTGACTTGGGAGGCCGGTGTGTGGTGTAGTTGGTTCACATGGTGTGGTAGGATGGAGGGTTTGTTGTCACTGTGTGTTGGGGGGAGAGAGCACAGGGGGGAGGCTCAGCTAATCTCAATGTACACATGTTGTACTTTGACAATAAAGGTTTATTATTTATTATTATTATTTATTCTTTATAAAACCCAGCCAAAGACCTAGGACTGGAGCGACGGTGCACGTGCCCACAGAGAGGGCTCTGCGTGCAACCTGTAGCACGCATGCCATAGGTTCACCACCACGGGCCTATAGTATGACAGTACTGTTATCACCTAATTTGATGCCATTGCAAACCCAATCCCAGCCCTCAGGTGCTTGTTTGAGGAGAGGAAAATCAAAGTAACAATGCATCAAACTATTTTATTTACAGCTGTCATGTACTTCTCTTTTAAATGAATCAATCATCTTTTGCAGCTTGCTTCTCTGTTTATCTAAGGCATTTACTTTTCTTTTTACTTTTTCAGACAAAACAAATTCCAACGTGAATTGTTGCTTCTGAACATCTTTGATTTTATATACTTCCTTCATCATTTCTAGAAAGCTTTTCTGACTATCTGATGTTTTCTTTGACCATGGTCTCTAACAGAAAGATGTTTGATTTTCAACATCTTTTCACAGTTTTGGACAGGATCAATAAATGTATACACACACATACATTCTGTTTAGAAACTTATTTAGCTTATTTCTTTCATTATCTTTCATTTGTGCCCTGAGGTCTTCTAGGTTTTATGAAGCCATTGATTTGTTTTAGTTTATTTTTTAATTTGCCTTGATTTGGAAAAGCCATTTTCTTTCAGTTAATTGGATTTCCTTGTAATGGGAACAACATAACCTTTTGCCAATTTTCTCCATTCTTCCAGGCTATCTCTAAAATCTCTAAAAATTCTATTTATCCTCTTTTAAGATTTTCTTGAATGTCTAATTATTCCAACTGTATCCAACAGATTTCCATCAGAATATGGAAAATAGTTCTAAAAGGCATTTATAGAAGGAACCAGGGCATGATTAAAAGGTTTTTAAATGCAACAGGAATTTAATTTTAAAATTTTACATACAGCACTGTGTAAACAACAGACATCTATCCAAAAGAAAGCAATCAATTATGATTGTCATTTTAAGTATAATTACCTGAATATGCGGAGAATTACTTCTAATCCTAAAAGTTACTTACAAATGTTATGACACATTGAGTGCTTCTATCTATTTATACAGCTCCCAAGACTCTTGAGTATTTTAGGTCAAAACTGTCTTATTCTTTCACTGAATATATTTTCCATTTGTCCACCTCTTCTCTTAAATATCTGTTTGAGTTATCAGCAGGTATATCTTTTCACATGTTGGGAAAAGTTTTGTTCAGTTGCAAAATTTCAGTTTGATATGCAGATAATTCCCAGTTTAATATCAAGCATCTTTATGTAGATATTTTTATTTTGGCTAATAACCAACAGTTTTTGGAAGATAAGCCCTCCTTATTTCGGGGGGGGGGATCATTGCCAATCACAGTGTGGGCTGAAGGTAAAGAACATTACTCAGCTTGCAGATTGAATTTTTCCATGGGAAGTGTTCTGGGAATTTTGGAGACAACCTAGAGACTACATTTAGTGCAGAGAACACTGATCCTCTTACCTGTTATATTATTCATTTATATATGAAACCACTGGGAGAGCCCATCTGTTGATTTAGGGCTATGTATCGTCAATATAAAGGGGACGCGGTGGCTCAGTGGGTTAGGACGCTGAGCTTGTCGATCAGAAGGTCGGCAGTTTGGCGGGTCAAATCCCGAGTGCTGCGTAACAGAGTGAGCGCCTGTTACTCGTCCCAGCTTCTGCCAAACTAGCAGTTCAAAAGCATGTAAAAATGCAAGTAGAAAAATAGGGACCACTACGGTGGGAAGGTAACAGTGTTCTGTGCACCTTTGGTGTCTAGTCATGCCGGCCACATGACCATGGAGACATCCTCGGACAAGCGCTGGCTCTTCGGCTTTGAAACGGAGATGAGCACCGGCCCCTAGAGTCGGAAACGACTAACATGCATGTGCGGGGGAACCTTTACCTTTACCTTATCGTCAATATGCTGATATAACTCAGTTGTACATGTATATCTCTATACTAGGCTGGGCCACACGTTATTGAGGTCTTGAAGAAGAAGGTGAAAAGCAAGTCAGAAAGTTGACTTTTGTCAGGGAATTAATTACCTATTGATATTTGTTAGAATTGTAGCTCTGGATGCCCCCTCCCATCCCCCATGTGGTCCCTACAGTGGTTTTCTTTGACTGGTGGATCTTTGCAGAGAGGAAGTAAGATGACCTTGATGTGGATATGCAAGTCCTCTTGCCAATGTGACAAGGAGTAAAATACTTTTTAAGTCCAGAATGTCCAGATAATGTTTAGAAGCAGCCTAGACAGACACTTCCCTAATTCCCTGAACTAAAGGAAGAGAAGGTACAACACAATCCTACCTGCAAGATTTTGTTACTATAGCTAGTCTCAAGAAAAGTAGTCTTAGCCTTCTAGGGAGTTGATTTCTTGGTCCGATACACCTAGTAGGGTGGGCATTCCTGCTGCCACAGCAGAATAAACGCTATAGCCAAGAACCTTTGCTCAGCCCCAACTGAAGCCTCAATTACATATCTATCTAATGCAGCTGGAGCTGAAGACAAATTGGCAATTACAGCTGGTTCAGAATGCAGCAACTAAACTCCAGACTAACATCTATTTTTTTATGTTGCTCTATTGGCTGCATGTTGGCTTCCCTGTCCCAACTTAAAATGATCATTACATATGCCTTAGGTGGCATGGCATGGGTTCCCTTATCCAAAATGAATCTACTATTCTGTTAGCTCACCGAGAGCAGCTCTGGTTAGGGTCTCAACCCTCCGGGACTGTGGGGACAATAAGCTGTAGAGCCAAACTCCCACAAAAGTTCTGTGGTGGCGAAACTATGGCACGCCTGCCACAGGTGGCATGCACAGCCCTCTCTGTGGGCACGCACGCCGTTGCCCCAGTCCCAGGCATTCAGCTGGGTTTTATAAAACCTTTTCACTTTAGGCCTCGCCGCCGTGTGCAAAAAAATAAAAAAAGTTCAATCAATCAATCAATTTCAACTTCTCGTGGAAAAAAAAAGATCTCGCAAAGTTGGAATTAATTGATTAAACTTTTTAGTCCCACCCAGTCTTCCATTACCACCGCAGCCACACCCACCCAATGGGCTATGCCCACCCAATTGGCCACACCCACCCAATGGGCCACACCCACTCAATGGGACAAGCCCACCCGGCAGCTGACAATAGATGAGTGGGTTTTGGGTTGCAGTTTGGGCACTCGGTCTCTAAAAGGTTTGCCATCACTGCTCTAGTTCATCTTCTGTTGATTGGTAGAACAGGTAGCTGCTGCATAGAGATACTCTATGTTCAGATCCTGCAAATGGTAGAAGACACAGAATACATGCTCTAAAAGCAAGCATACTGTAGGTATCTGAACACATTAGTCCAGAAACAAAAGCCTCCTGCAGCATAATAGGATAGTAAATTAATTCCTCCTAATATTCTTATTTTATTAATACTCTTTGTTCGGAGCTCTATAAAACTGATTAAGTTCATTTATTACAATAATGTTTTACTGTCTTTTGATGCAATGGATATGTACATATATAATTTTCACTGCACCTTTGTGTCTCTGTCAATATATTTTTAAGACATTCAGAGTAACAAAAATGTGGAAAATGAGGCAATCATAAACTCATTTACATTTCCCTTCCTGCTCTAAACTATTGTTTCATGAAAAAGCAGCTTCACAAGCAGCTGACAATATCTAATCCCAAATCTTGGTAGCACCGTGCCAGAATTGTAATGCTGTCTTTATAAGTTATTTCTGCTCCAAATAAGGGTGAGATACGATAACAGAAAAAAAAAACGAAGCAGTAAATCTGCTTGGGAGAAAAAGTGAGAAATTAATGTACGCCACAATTAACCGCATCCTCTAAGTCACAGTCCTTAGAAGTGTGATGAAATAGGGGCACGTGGGTTCAATTCGGATGTGCTCACCATTTCACAGAACCAAATCCAAATTACTGATATGATAGTTGATCATTTTTTTAGATGTTTTTGAGCCAAGTGCAATAACAACCCTCACAAAAAGTTTGGTGTGAATCAAACTCTCCTTCCTTGCATGTTAGACCTAAGTTCATTGTGACCCTCTGCAGTTGTTTTGTAAGCATGGTGGGCTCTACAAACGAGGAGGGGGATCAGAAAAAAGTGCCCTTATCTCCATCTCTTTGTCACCGACTTTTTTCTCTTTTGCTTATAGTGAAGAAAACCTTCTCCTATTCACAGAGACTCTCTGTACAATTGAGAGTCCAAATTTACCAATCATAGAGCAAACATCCAGAGGTAGAGAAGCCTCCTTGCTATTCACAGTTGACTTCTTTATACTGAGGACAATACAGGAGGCTGCATTGCTTGTTCCTCTTGCTCCTCCTTTATACATAAAGGTAAAGGTAAAGGTTCCCCCGCACATGCGTGCTAGTCGTTTCCAACTCTAGGGGCCGGTGCTCATCTCCGTTTCAAAGCCAAAGAGCCAGCGCTTGTCCAAGGACGTCTCTGTGGTCATGTGACTGGCACAACTAGACACCAAAGGCGCACGGAGCACTGTTACCTTCCCACAGCACTGTTACCTTCCCACCGTAGTGGTCCCTATTTTTCTACTTGCATTTTTACGTGCTTTCGATCTGCTAGGTTGGCAGAAGCTGGGATGAGTAACAGGCACTCACTCTGTTACGCGGCACTCGGGATTCAACCCGCCAAACTGCCGACCTTCTGATCGACAAGCTCAGCGTCCCAACCCACTGAGCCACCGCGTCCCTTTTCCTTTATACATAGAACTAGCTTTTTCAAAACAACTGGAGAAAGCTTTAATCAGATCCCATCCGGCTCACTTCTAGAACTTTGGCTCTTTTCAGGCAGAACGCATGACAGGTTGTTTTTTCATGTTTATATCCATAATATGAGGATCCAGAGCTTTCTTCACTACTTAAATTTTACAACATCTTTTAAGCGCATGGCCAGATGTCACCCCGACCTACATCATAAGTAGAGCACGAAAACATTCTCGGTTAAGGGACTCCCTAAAGAATACAGGGATTTCTTTAGGGCAAGGGTTCATAACGCTTTCCAGTCAAGGAGGAAGGAAGTTTACCTGCGGACTCCTTGCTTCTCCCTTCACTCCCCTTTCCTCCAGTATCGGTACAAGTGAAATGGCAATCAGATTCTAATGACCTAAATTTGAATTGCAGAAATGAGGACTCTCCAGCAATGTGTGACGGAGGGCTAATTTGGTCCACTAAATGATATTCCAAGTTGCCTTGCTCATTTTTTGCTGAGAACTCTTGCTCTTTTTTCCACGTAGGAAGAGTTAGGGAGTGGAGGTTACTTGTCTCATCCTGCCTTGACATCCAAAGTTATCAGCGCACATGGATTTTTGTCAAGAAGCAGAACGTCCTTAACATCATCTGTCTGTATTGCTCTGGGAAGATGAGGCACAAAACTGCAGTACATCCAATTCTTTTTCTATTAGGAGCCATTTGACACAATTTTATCTCAAATCACTCCATGCCATAAAAGAAAAAAACAAAACAAAAGCTATTGTTGTCTATAAGCTTGGAGAGGGCTTGTGAAGAGTTATTCCTTCCTTACCAAGGAGAAGGGAAAATGGAAAGGGGTTCTTGTAAGGAGTTCTGAGATCAGTAAGTGCCTTTCTTTTTCATGGTATGGTCTTCAGTTGTGGTGATGCGGTGGTTAAAATGCAGCATTATAGGCTAATTCTGCCGACTGCCAGCAGTTCGATCCTGACCGGCTCAAGGTTGACTCAGCCTTCCATCCTTCTGAGGTCAGTAAAATGAGGACCCAGATTGTTGGAGGCTGACTCTCTAAATCCCTTAGAGAATGCTGTAAAGGACAACGAAGCCGTACACAAGTCTAAGTGCTAGTGCTATTCAGTCAATGCTCAATAATGCTGAGACTGATATCAACCTTAGCTATCAGCAATTTGGCCAATACATAACCCTATAAAATCCCACATAGTCATCTCATGACAAATTCACTAAGCAAAAATAGATCATTTCAATCAACACCAAAGTCTTATTTATCCATCAATAGGGCTATCCTACTGGCTAATTAACACTTGTTAAATTAGGATATATATTTAAATGCCCAGCATGCACAGCAACTGCTTTTCACTTTTTTTAAAAAAAATGACAAAACATTTACAATTATTTTGGGGGGGAGAAATAAAACACTGAGGTTGGGTTGTACCAAATGGAGAAGATATGGTTCATGTGCCAGCTGTACAGAAAATACGATTCCATCAGTCTTGTGTTGATTCTGTTGATATTTTTCTCCTTCCTGGAAGGAGCAACTTGCTATATGCATAGATTTTTTTTATTAAAACCTAAAATAGCTAAGCATTTCCTTGGGGAAAAAAATAGCAAAGTGCACTTTGGTGAGAATATTTTATAAGATATAAAGTGGCCTCTAATTACTATTCCCCTCTCACCTTTCTTTTTCTATTTTTCAGCAGAATAATTCTATAGAAAATACTATCCTAAGGAAAATGTATGAACTGAGAGATGAACAGAGTACCGTGAACACCTTCAGTCATGGTCCACAGCACATTCAAAGCACAGAAGTCAAACATTTCTCAAGTGTAAAAATTATAGGCAGCTCAATTTGACAGTTCAGTTCGGTGAAAAATTTGGAACTTGAGCTAAATTATATCCAGCATCTAAAACATGACATTGAAGTCAGTTTCATGAAATCAACAGGATAGCTTTCTAAAAACGAGCACCAGACAGCAGTTCAAGACCATCCATTAAGTCCTATCTATGCAGGGATTTTTACTGTCATTTTTCCCCCATAAAATGAAAATAATTGGAGCTGCCCACAGGAAATACATGATTGGTACAGGAAATTCTCATACATGGAATGTATGCACACACATTAGACCAGGGGTCTTCAGACTTGCCCCTTTTATGACTTGTGGACTTCAACTCCCAGAATTCCTCAGCCAGCGTGCCTGGCTGAGGAATTCTGGGAGCTGAAGTAGACAAGTCATAAAAGAGCCAAGTTTGAAGACCTCTGCATTAGACAATGACTAAGATATGAATATGATTCACTCATTGTTATATCCCTGTTCTGCGGCCAGTTTTGAAAGAAAGTTACTTCAATGGGTACAGTACATAGGGCAATGTTTTTCAGTCTTGGCCATTTTACGAGGTGTGGATTTCAACTCCCAGAATTCCCACGCACAGCAAATTGGGCATAGCAATTTAAAAAAGAAATCAAATTTCTTTAAGTAGTTGTCCCACCTAGCCCAATACTATCTTCACTTGTTTGCAGTTAGTCCTTAAGATATGAAACAGAAATCCTTCCTAACATTTACCAAAGATAACAAGGATTGAACTTGGGTCCTTTATTTTATTTTTATTTTTTGGGAGGTTCCAGGGATATTATAAGAGCTGGAACCACCACTGGATTTTTATATTCTTGAATCATGCTGGTTCGAAATAGAACCACATATGTTCAGAGTTCACTCATTCTTTTTCCCCAGTTGTGGAAAGTTTACATTTGGAGAGATTTTCCACTTGCAAGAATGTATGAAAGATCCATTGTATAGTGATTAAGATGCTGGACAGGCACAAGAAAGCCCATGTGTAGTTTAGTCTCCTCAATTCTTCTCTCCTTCAGGTACCTTGTATCTCCAGCCACCATTGTCCTTTGACTTTAGAGGTATTCATCTACCCAGGTGTATTTTGTATCACTTGTTCAGTTGGGCAGCTACAGAACTGATCCCCTCTCTACCCTCTCCATGACAGGTGTCACTGTTCAGCTGCCTCTTTTATCAAAGCATTAAGGTGACAGGTCAGAAAATGGGCTGTTGGTCAATTATCATGCCATTGATTAGAACTACTTCCTCTTTTGCCTTGGTGAAGCAGTGGGCTAATGCCTCCTTAAGTAACACCAGCTGCCTGCAATTAGTGCAGGTTCGCATCCCACCAGGCTCAAGGTTGACTCAGCCTTCCATCCTTCCGAGGTAGGTAAAATGAGGACCCAGATTGTTGGGGGCAATTAAGCTGACTTTGTAATAATGCCGCTTGAGGGGGGGGGCGAAAGCCCTAATAAGCAGGCATATACATAGAATCAAGGCTATTGCTAAGCACATTGGTTTGTGCTTAAATTGTAAGCCGCCCTGAGTCTTCGGAGAAGGGCGGGATATAAATGGGATTTAAAAAAAAAGATGTGCAGAAACAACACTGAGTCTAGTTCATGTTAGTGAAGGTTGAGGAAGAATGATAGGTGACCTACTAGATTGGAGAGGAATATAAGATTTTAGGAACAGAACACAAGGATAGAGAATGTATATTAGGTTTATAATCACACAGCTGGCAATGTAGTGGCCCTGGGCTAAAGACAGCATTTTAAGAGGTACAACCTCACTTTGCAAAACAGATACCAAGGAGGGATATCAACTAACTTTTCTAACATGTCTAGTTTTATTCAAACAATCTCCCTGTTATTATTATTATTATTATTATTTTACTCCATGGCAAGATAATTTAAACTGCATTTGAAGAAAGACATGCTTTTAAAATAAATTGGAAACCTAGCAGAATCTCATTTGAAAAAGGGTACAGATATGTTCCATGACAGGTGTCTTCAAACTTGGCCCTTTTATGATTTGTGGACTTCAGTTCCCAGAATTCCTCAGCCAGTGTGCTTGGCTGAGGAATTCTGGGAGTTGAAGTCCACAAGTCATAAAAGGGCCAAGTTTGAAGACCCCTGTTCCATGAGTTTATTAACTCTTTATTAACTTTTTTTTTCAACTATTCAAGGAGAAAGTTCTTACCTTTCCTCTGAGGCAATCTCCTCTTCCTCATTATTTAAAATGTTTTAAACTAGGAACGAAGGAAGCAAGGTAGGTTTGAGTGGAAAAACAAACAAACGCCTCCCTTTTCACATGTGATTTATTTATTTAGCTTTTTAGGGAATTCAAAAGTATTATGTTAAGGAAAGAGCATAGTTTTTAGAGGGGTGTTTTGGCTAACTTTGAAATTCTTCAAACGTCAGAGAAGCAGACTTTATGCTAAGATGTCTGCTTTTTGAGGGGTTTAAATTTAAGAAGGATAAGGCAGGGAACAAAGGAAGCTTGGACATTTTATTGCTGTTACAATCAAAAGGCCAAATGCTGGAAGTTTACAATATAAAATAAAATTCTAAAAACTAAAACAATAACAACTGATGGCACCGGAAAAACAGAAGAATGTGAATGCAATTCAAGCAATTACGATTATCAATTGAAAAAATCATCAGAGATTTAGAATAAAAACAAAACTGATGGAATTAAGTGGTGCCAAATGTGCACTCTGAAAAAGAGAGTTTTCAAGTTCATATTTTGGCCTCCCACAAGCTAATGTCAGGCAGAAAAAGGGAAGGGATTATCTTTGGGCAGGAATTTAATATCTCACATTGTATATGATGAAACCATATTCCAACTTTCTGTCGGGCACTAACAATTTGAATTAAACAAAAGGATTCCACTGCAAGTTAATTACTGGAAATAGGGCATGACTGGAGAGCTTGTAGTCTTCCAGATGTTCTTTCCCAGTGAATTACTACATCTGAAACTATTGGAAGTTCAGGAGCATCCAGGACTATGGCTCTTCACTTACTAACTTAGCCCATCATATGGTTCCTGGAGTAGGAGGGGAGTAGCTCTTCACTTACTAACTTAGCCCATCATATGGTTCCTGGAGTAGGAGGGGAGTAGCTTTTCTGCTGCTGGATTGCTTCTCCTTAACAGGAAATTTGCAAGAGGGGTGACCATTCCGTAAGTCTTGGAAATAAAATAATATACAGAAGCAACTCATGAAAATGTCTCCTGATTCGCTGGAGTATAAAACAGAGAGGAGGTAGAGCACAATCAGGCTTGCAAGATCAATAAAATTTGTTTTTAGCCTTTCTGTGGAGTTTGAGTCTACTTTATCTCGTTGGCCTGACATAAGTTCACAGAATCTTCAGAGGAAATCATCAAATAATATGGTTTGGAAAGAAATTTGAAAACTGAAGAAAAAAAAGACAGATTTCTTTTCTAGTAAAAAGAAAAAAAGACTTTCTTAAATTGAGAACACCCAAGTAGGTTTTTTGGCAGCAAGAGGGAAGTAGTTTATCACTATCTTTTTGTGAGTATTGTAACCTACAGTTCCAGTTTCCCATACAAGTTTAACCCTGTTTTCTTAAAATTAGGCAAGATCATCGTCTCCGGCACCTCGATACAACACACTCACACACAAGCACACTTTCCCCAGATATCTCTTCCAGCTTTAGATTTATATTTAAACTTAAAGCAACACATTTTGCAGCTTTGCATGGCCGTTTTATTCAAATTGCTGCTTTGCAACAATTTTGTTGACAACCACAAAAAATAAGTCATAAAGCACAGTTATGTGCTCAAATGAAATTTCTTACAACATGATGGCTATTTTGTGAATACCAACAGTCGCTGGGTTATCATAAAGCTTTATTCTTTCTCATTTTAATAATAGTAATAATAAAGGTAAGAGATTGAGAGGACACTGAAGCATGCATCAAAGGCTATATTTTAAGTGGTCATTTGAAGAATGTTAAATGAACCATGTTACGAATCCATCTATAAAGCAACATTTAATTTTTTGATTTTATTATTTTTAGTTCTTGGTGTATTAGTTAAATCGCATAATTAGCCTGCTGAAGTGCCAAATGAAAGAATCACTGCTGTCAACGCATTCATAATGACAGAAGCCTTCTTCCATGCCAAAATTAGTAACTTTTATATGGTGTGCAATTAATGGCTTTACCTTTCTGATTCCAATTCTATGAAGTCTAGAATGAATGCATGTACTGTATTTGCACATCTTTACTCTTAGTTCTTTTTTGAGGAGATATTTGAAATGAAGAAAAAAAAAGATTCCGCGGTGACTTGGAATACTTACATGAAGGAAAAATGTCTGAGGAAAAAATGTATTATAGGTTTCTTGGACTTTGCCAATTAATATTAAATGAAGATGGAGGAATTGCTTGGATATCTGTCCCGCAAACATTCAAAGGAATGAGATAAAGCCTATGCTTTTTACAAATAAGATCTCTTCCCTGATTCAGTCTGACACTGTTGACAGATGAAACGCTGCATCTAGACCAGGGGCATCTATGGTGTGTGTGTCTGTGTGTCTGAGAATAATATCAAAATGAGGGACACAACCAGGTGAGACTTTACCTGTTACTATATATTAACTGGAGCAGGGCTTTGATACACAACACAAATGCCCTTAATCTGGGGAAAGTCAATGCCACAGACAAATTTTGAGTTTTCTTATATGGGCCAGTTGGAGGAAACTCTGGCTATTAGGAAATCTTTGGGGAGAGCTCCTAATAACTAGGGTTATAATAAGTGTAACTGATTGCAAAATCAGACTGAATAGAATAGTATAGAACTGGAAGGGACCTTGGGGGTCTCCTAATCCAAGCAGGAGACCCTATATTATTTCAGACAAGTGGATGTCCAGTATCTTCTTAAAAACCTCCAGTGATGAAGCATCCACAACTTCTGGAGGCAAGCTGTTCCACTGGTTAATTGTTCTCACTGTTAGGATGTTCCTCCTTAATTCCAGGTTGCTTCTCTCCTTGATTAGTTTCCATCCATTGTTTCTTGTCCTGCCCTCTGATGCTTTGTAATTCCCCAGTGCTCCAGGATCTTTGAAAGTTATGGTACAATGTTTCTGAAATAAGATCTGCCAGCTCCTTCAGAACTCTGGGATGTAATCCATCAGGTCCCGGTGATTTATATTCGTCAAGATCAGACAGGTGTTGTCTTAGAATTTTCTTGCTTCTTTTAATTTTTATTTCTAGTCTGTCTTTTGCAGTAATTTTTTTTAGTAGGTTAGGCTACATAGTTTCCTTATGCATGAAGACCGATGCATAGAATGAGTTAAGCAGCTCTGCTTTCTCTCTGCTGCCTGTTACGTCCTTGCTATCTTTTCTCTTTAGTGGACCGACTGTTTCCTTGACTTTTTTTCTTGTTATTTACATGTTTAAAGAAACTTTTTATCTTTGACTTTTGTTGCAAGTCTTTGTTCATTCGGAACTTCTGCTTTCCTGGCTTCACCTTTGCAGATTTGGGCTATCTGATGATACTGATTGGAGGAAGATCAGGGTTGTCTGGCCTTGGCAACTTAAGACTCGTGGACAGCATGGCTGGCTGGGGATTCTGGGAGGTGAAGTCCATGAGTCTTAAAGCTGCCAAACCTGGGCAGCCCTATTGTAGATCTTCCTCACTCTCCTTTTCTGAATCCATTTCAATTTGCTTAAATCCTTCTTAAACTGTGATGCCCAGATATGTACATGATATTCAATGAGGGACTTACCTTACACAGAACATTGTTAAGTTATTACTTCTTGTAATTTGGAAACTATAATTGTATAGATGATGTGTAAAATGATTTTTATTTTGTTGACATTTAGTTGATCATCATGTACAATTTTAAAGCATGCAAAGCCCATCCGAAATCTGTGATTTCTTTTTTCCTAAGTGAAGAATTTCATTTCTCTCTGTAGAATGCCCTTTTGTTATTTTTAGTTCATTCCTCCAATTTACCAACTTATCATATTGGATTTTATTAGGCATTAGCTCTCTGTCCAATTTTTTATACTAGGCAAATTTGATATGCTTCCTGTCTACTCATTCACCCATGCAATGAATAAAAATGATAAAGGGTATCTTTTGGCCCAGGACCAAATCCATCAGCACCCCACTTAGTACCTTCTCTTCCAGCTGATGACTGATATGCACGGTCTGAGTAGCAATGGACCCACCAATTATTATGCCATCCAGCCCACATTTAACTTGCTAATCAGAATATGAAGGAGTGTAGTTGAGAAACATATCAATGGAACCAACTCATTTGTCTTCATTCTTAAGGACTATTTCCAGATTGTAATGGACTTTAGAGCAGATGCAAAATCTTAGCATTAGGTAGAGACTGATAACTCTCATTCTTCATACATAAATAGAACAAAGTTTGCTTTGAAAGGGCAGCTGTTTTAATCCAACATAGGAGAAATTTCCCTCCTCTTTACATCTCTCTTTTATTATTTTCTCCACTATTAAATGTCAAATTGTTCAGGGGCTTTATTTTACTTATTTTGTTATTGCCAATTTACTCTAATGGATTCTGTATTAATAACCTCCATTATTATTTTTTAAACACCCGACCTAATCCTTCTCTAAAAGATTAGGCATTCATGAGTATATTTTTAAAGTTTCACTATTTATTTCCCCTGCGCACTTGACTGTATTGGAGGAGCAGGTCAAAAGTTACCTTAAAATAAATAAAGTAATAACTTTGCTATTGAACCTTATGTACCATGTAAAGCTTCTCATTTCATTGTAGTCTGCTGCTGAATGCAGAGATGAAATGCTCTAACCATTAGGTTTAATACCAGGGCTTTGAAGGTAAAAAAGATGCTTTGGGAGGGTGCAGAAGGCAAATGCACCATCTGTCAACTAGGACAGCTGTGCCTTTTCTCAGAATTAAGAGGCTGCAGCTGGTGTGTAATCCTAGGAAAAGACCTGTGGAGTTGAAGATGTTGTCTTTCCTCAGGAACCCAAAATAGTTTCGACTTGCAAAGCTCAAACATTCTGCCATCGAAGTTCAAAACTGCAAAGAGGAAGTAATTAAAAGCATTTCCCCCACAGTGGATTATGTATAGATAGAATAACAGAATTCCCGTGATACGTAGAAAAATAACAGCGGACTACACAAAAATGGAATACATGTGTTTTCTAAAGTATGGTAAATCATCAGTGCCACTAGAGGTAAATAGGCAGCAAACTCCACACTCACTTGCACGGATGATATTACCTAATTGAGTCATGAAATCTCCGCAAGCAAACAACAAAGCTCAGAGAGCACCAAGGACCCCACAGTTCAATTCTGAGCTACAGATATTCTCTTGTATCGGAAAAAAAAATGATTTCAAGGCGAGATGAAGTTGCTGTATTTTGAAGGTTCCGCCAAAACATTTTGAGGATGAGTCTAGTTTGGTATAACTAGAATCCACTGCTTTTCAATTTTCCCAAGCTGTAGATGAAACAAAACCCAGAGGGCCAAAGATAGCACCCGTCACCTCCACGTTCCTTTGAAGTACAGCATACTCCACTAGCCAACCCATTCCCAGCCTTACCACTCACTATCTTTGCCCCTCTGTCACCTCACCCATTGCTGAGATCCCACCAGCCCAGCCACCCTAATTTCCCCAACACCTTCTCTTCCTTTCCTCCCTCCCTCCCATACTATTGCAACCACCACTGCCAATATCTCAGCATAACATATTCCACAACTTCTCCAATTTTCCAAACACTTTCCCTTCTGTTCCTCCTCTTTCTCTCCTGAGCTGATGCTGTCCTTAATTTTTTTCCCCCCTGGCTCCACCCAAAACCAGCTTTGCTTGAAATAAAACAGCCTGCTTGTATTCCAGACAAGGACTAAACCCCCCCCCCCAAAAAAAAACCCCACCACCCACCTCCATTGTCTCTGTTTCATCCTGGGTGTGGACGATCTGAAAACAGATGCTCTTTTGCACCGTCTTAAAACATGCACACCTACACATACATATTCAAACATTTTAAAGTATATTTCTTCACCTTTGCTTTGAATTTATCCCCCTCCTTGCCTAATGTAGTTTTCTGTTGTTTCTGCCATGCTAATTTATCAAACAGGATATTTGTCCTAATAACACAGAGCAGATATTTGGATCACTTGATTCCTCATCGTGCCATTCTCTCTCCCTATCTGTGAAACAAGCCTTTTTTCACCACATACTGTATGTCAGCGGGATCGCAAGTGTGAGGTATTTCAGCCTCACTCAGTTCCAGTGGTGGGATTCAGATATGTGAACAACCGGTTCTCTGTGTGGATGCCACTTCCGGAAATCCATTCTGGGCCTGGGCAACAAAAAAATTAGCTACCGGTTCTGCCGAACTGGTGCAAACTGGCTGAATCCCACCACTGCATCCACGTCACATAAACACCTCTCTTACTGTTCCAACACTAACATCTGTGTATCATGATTTACTGCAACTGAAGCATATGATGACAGGAAAAAGCACCAGCAAAATTATACTACAAAAAATTTAATTTCCTTTTCCCATTTAACACAGCATCTTGGGCTGTGCCATGAGATATAGCTGCAGGCAAGGAAGGGGTAATTAAACGTACATGCCTTGGATTCAAACATCCTCATCTGCTTTCCCACTTGATCTGCTGGGACTCTTTTGGCATCAAATGGCCACATGGCTTGGAATGACTTAGCTCTAGATACTGCCTATCAGCAGATCCTGATGTTGCTAAGGGATGGGCCACAGTTCAGTGGCAAAATGCATGCTTTCGGGACTGACCTTAAGATATTATGCATCCTCACCGTTCTTTCCCTCACGGTCTGCAACAAGAATTATCTCCTCTAATGGTGTCAACCTTCAGAAGCAGGCCAGATAAGAAGCATGCTCGGATGAACTAATTATACTTTATTGTAAGGCTACCTTAACAGAATCCCGCAAGTACATCCTGAAAGTACATCTCCCCCGTGTCACCTTTACAGACCAATAAACTAGGGAGGGCTTCCTTCTGAGATGTCCCCTAGGCCCACATCCTTTTTGCAAGCTAAACTGCCTTTTATGTCATGGTTTCCCTGGCTATGGCTCTTCCCGCTGTCTCCCAAGGTCATTCCCGCAAACCATTACAGATGGCATGTGACTTTGCAGAACCAGTTACAGGAGCCCTGCTGTTATTTGGTGACAATGGGCAAAATAATTTTTTTAAAAAAATCTAATTTCATTTCTTCCCCCCCCCACTGGAAACAAAGTAAGAACAGGTAATATTCTGACAACTTAAGCCGGGATCATTGTACACCTTGCCAACAACGTTTCTCCTGGAATAGAGACAGTGAGGAGCAAGAACTAAAAAAAAAGCTGATTGGCCTCAACTAAAGAACTCCCATTTCTACTGCTCAGTAGCGATGCGCCTTCAGCTGACTCTATTACCTTTTCTGGTTGGCTTTTAGGGTATCTTCTCTCATTTCACAGCCTGCATCAAATGTGCCACCTAAGACTTAAAATCTCACAGTTCATGATATCGCTACCCTTAATGAAGCTTTGCAGACATACGCTTTAGATTCAACTGATTATTTATTCATTACGTTTACAGTATATCGTGCTTTTCCCTGGAACTAAAACTACCTTCATTTTTTTCCTAAAGTATGCACGGGGGTATGTGGAGCGGGGCCTTTAACTTGGCAAAGCAATTCAGGAGGCAACTACAACAGAGAAGCATACAGTCCTCAGGATTTAAGAGAGACATAATGCCAGCCTGGAACCATGGAAGGGGCATGGCACCCTTACCATTTCCAACATTTGTGTAAATTCTGGTCTCTTCCCCGCCAAGACCGTTATGTACGGTAACAGCAACAAGGAGTTGTCTGACCGCTAAGGAGTCCTAACATTTTATTCATGCAGTATGCTATTGAGAAGTAACATAGGGAGGCTGTAGGACACCAATCTCATTACAAACACAACTAGGTCAGCATTTCTGGCATAAAATAAGAGCAACTCATGCTTACATGACTTAGACAAGTTCCCATGTCACTAAAGAACACAAGGTGACAACGCAGGGGAAGGGAAACACTCCCTGAATCATGGAGGGAGGTCAGCTTTAGGATCCCTAGCACAGAGCAAGGATTCGGGGTATTATTTACATATGGTCAAGGTTAATATTTGGCCTATTGGAAAAGTTACTACTGATACTCCCAAGTCCTAAGCATTCTTAGGTCTCTACGTAACTCCCAAGCATCCTAAAATCCTTTTTTACCTGGAAAACTCAACACATGAGCATTGTTCATAATCCCATCTGCCCAGAAATCATTTTAATAGCACTGTCTGCAACAAGCACTCCCCTGTTGAATGTAACTTTTTCCAGCAACGAAGCTTCAATGCCTATAGTTGTATGCACCCTGATTTTCCTGACAGCAGGACTGTGCTTTATTGCAATCCTAACTCACATAGACTTTGGCATGATTTTTCTGTTGTAGATTTTCCCAGTAAATATGCAAACAATGAAAATTATTGGACCGGTATCGAGGAGGGTAAGGAGGTATAGAACTAGGTTTGGGATCTATGATAAAAATAAAAAATAAAAATTTAGAGACTATTCCGGAATCACACAACATGCTAAGTCGTAGTATTTTTGTTACCTTAATGCTGTGTTTCTCAACCTCAGCAATTTTAAGATAGATGCATGGTTGTTAGCTCCCTAGCTGGCTGGAAAATTCTGGAAGTTGATGTCCACACATTTTAAAGTTGTTGAGGTTAAAAACACAGCTTTAACCTATCACGTCAACCCAACCACTGTGGTTTACAAACCATAGTCTATGACTAGGATTACTAGTTAATAACTCTAGTTAAACAAACTAGGATTAAACAAAGAATGGTTTTGTACAGAATCCAGATAAATATATGCAGTAAGCACAGAACACTGTAGTGAGATTATAGGTAGGCAAGGCTGTTTTGAACTTTTGGGCATAGGCTTTAATTGAATATTTGGGAATGTACCTACCTCAGCAAGAACATTGCTAGGACACAGTAGTTGTGGATTAAAAACCAGGATGGAGAAGATGGAAAAACACATTAAAATGGGAAGGAGATGAGCATTAGAAATAACCTAGCCAAAATAATAATAATAATAATAATAATAATAATAATAATAATAATAATAATAATACTACAAATGATGCTGTTCAGAATAGCACAAATGAGAAATTAAAACAGCCTAATGTAACAGCAGTTGTTTTTCCCTCACCTTCCAACATTTATCTAGCTGTAACTATTTCTATTCCAGCTGGTTTTATAAGAACTATAATTTTAATAACTGTGGCCTCCCTCCTCCACTCCTCATTTCTCAGTCCCTTTTTTTTCCTAATGTCCCGCCTTGCAATGTAGCTATTAAAGATGTGAAGTGAGGTGACAACCCCAATTTAGCACCACAAGCAAGGCTATATATATAGAGAGAGAGAGAGATTGGAATTTAAGATTTTTTAAGAATGAAGTACTCAGCCTTAATTGGAAGGGCAAATCTGTCTGCTTTGTGCCTCCCACCTTTGATTCTTTTCCCCCCAATTTGATTAAAAGAAACCCATGCGCTTCATAATATTTATTTAAAAATGTGTAGGTTTATATAACCACTTGGTTAAAAATAAACAAACCCAAAGAGAACAAAATCCTAATCTGTCTGTAATGATTATAGTGTTGGTGTGTCTTTGTGGCCCATCCAAGAAGTAAGCCAATAAAGATGTGGAAAAACCTAGGGCCATGAATCACTTCCAGTTCCCTGGAATGACAGACAACTCTATGGTTTTGAAGTGAATGAGAACTTTATCTCACTCAGAAGCAACTAAGGTATGATAAAAATGGAAAGAACCAGCTCCTTTTTCAGACAGAGAGATGTTACTGTCACAACACTGGATTCAGTTGACAAAGCAGGAGGGAATTTTGCCCAGAGCTATCAAATTAATATCTAAAAATCTAATAAGATACATAGAGAAGGAGTCCTGATGGCTAGAGTGACTGAAGATTAGTATGAAAGAGAGGAAGTACCGATGAGACGTTCTCAGCCTTGAGTAGCAATAAACATCAACCACTATCAGTTTTAAGATTATAGGTAGTCCTCGATTTACAACAGTTCATTTAATGGCCACTCGAAGTTACAACAGCACTGAAAAAAGTGACTTATGACCGTTTTCCGCACTTACAACTGTTACAGCATCCTCATGGTCACATGATCAAAATTCAGATGCTTGGCAACTGACTCATATTTATGACGGGATCCCTTTTTGCAACCTTCTGACAAGCAAATTCAATGGGGAAGCCAGATCCAGTTAACAACCGTGTTACCAATTTAACAAGTGCAGTGATTCACTCAACAACTGTGGCAAGAAAGGTCATAAAATGGGGCAAGACTCACTTAAGAAGTGTCTAACAACACAAATTTTGGGCTCAGTTGTGGTCGTAAGTCGAGGACTGCCAGTACCAAGGGCTGCACAAACATCCTAATAATTTGTGGGTAGGGCAAGAAGAAAAAGCTTTGAGCCACAGGGATTTAAGCTACTGTTTTATTTGCTTTGTTCTTGTTTTTAGTAAAGATCTTTATTAAGCCAGTTGTGTCTGTGACATTGCTGCTGTGTTCTTGCCAGGAATCAAGTGTATCCATGCAAAGCGGGGGTCTTCAAACTTGGCCCTTTTATGACTTGTGGACTTCAACTCCCAGAATTCCTCAGCCAGAGACACTGGCCAAGTTTGAAGACCCCTGATGTAAAGTCAGAAAGTTTGTGATTTACTTCCAAGTCCTGGACAGGGACCTTGATAGAACTCCATCGGTTCCTTTCCCAAGTTGAGGCTTTATGAAGATAGGACAATAATAGCCCAAGAGGATATCAATCCTAATCCCTCGTAGCAACATGAAGAAAAAGAACCTACGATGCCTCCATACTATGATGCCTCCATGTTATTCTTGTCAGAGATTCACTGATCCAGGAGTTATATTGTCCTCTCAAATTGCTGCAGGTACCATAGTTTCCGGCGTATAAGACTACTTTTTAACCCATGAAAATCTTCTCAAAAGTCAGGGGTCGTCTTATACGCCGGGTGCTGAAAATTTAGGGACAGGGCTGGCTGGAAAACCTGGAGCGGATCTCCCATTTAGTCTGCACAGGGAAAGCGGGACCAATTGGAGAAGAAGCTGCAGTCTGTGATTTTTTACAGGCTGGGGTCTGGGCGTCTTTCCTTCTAAAGTTGAAGAGCAGCTGTAGTATATCCCAACTTGAAAGGCAGGTGGGGAAGCCAGCAGCCAGAGCAGCGGCTTAGCTCTAAGGACACATTTGACTCAGGAACTGGGCGGGCTGGCTGGAAAACCTGGAGCGGATCTCCCATTTGGTCTTTTTTTAAAAAATCCCATTTATATCCTGCCCTTCTCCGAAGACTCAGGGTGGCTTACAATTTAAAGCACAAGTCAATGTGCTTAGCAATAGCCTTCATTCTGTGTATATGCCTGTTTATTAGGGCTTTCACCCCCCCCCCCCAAGCACCATTATTAAAAAGTCAGCTTATTGCCCCCAACAATCTGGGTCCTCATTTTACCTACCTTGGAAGGATGGAAAGCTGAGTCAACCTTGAGCCTGGTGGGATGCAAACCTGCACTAATTGCAGGCAGCTTGTGTTACTTAAGGCTCTGCGCAGGGAAAGCTTTAGAGTGAATTAGGAAAAGTGAAAAAGTGAATTAGGAAAATAGGGAATGGTTGCTCGAATCAGGGGCTGCCACAAAGAAGAGGGAGTCAAGCTATTCTCCAAAGCACCTGAAAGCAGGACAAGAAGTAATGGATGGAAACTAATCAAGGAGAGAAGCAACCTAGAACTAAGGAGAAACTTTCTGACAGTTAGAACAATTAACCAGTGGAACAACCTGCCTCCAGAAGTGGTGAATGCTCCAACACTGGAAGTTTTTAAGAAGAGACTGGACAGCCATTTGTCTGAAATGGTATAGGGTTTCCTGCCTTAGCAGGGGGTTGGACTAGATGACCTCCAAGGTCCCCTCCAACTACTTCTTCTTCTTCTTCTTCTTCTTCTTCTTCTTCTTCTTCTTCTTCTTCTTCTTCTTCTTCTTCTTCTTCTTCTTCTTCTTCTTCTTCTTCTTCTTCTTCTTCTTCTTCTTCTTCTTCTTCTTCTTCTTCTTCTTATTATTATTATTATTATTATTATTATTATTATTATTATTGTTTAATCCACTTGCACTGTTTTATGTTTACATGTTTGATGACAAACAGCCTTATGTTTATAAGTGACAGTTTTCCTACTAAGCACCTGCATGTCATAAGCATTTGAATTAAAATTACCATATTAAGATCAGCAGAAGTTTATGGAACTTTCAAAGCGTACTTACAGTGAAGCTGTGGGAGGAGCGCGGCCCAAAGAAGTTGCAGGGGCCATTGAAGATGTGCTCCAAAAGCTTCGGGGCGCCAAGCATGGCGACTAAATTTCTAACCTGGAATGTCAATGGATTAAACTCACCACAGAAAAGAAAGAAAGTTTTTCACTATTTAAAGCAATTTAAGATTGATGTTATATGTTTGCAAGAAACGCATATTAGGGTTATGGACCAAAAGTATTTATCGAACTCAAGGTTGGGCACGCAATTTGTTGCCTCTGCGATGAATAAGAAAAATGGAGTGGTTGTCTACGTTAAAAGTACTCTAACAGCGGAACTAATTGAAGTAGATAAGCAAGGAAGATATGTTATGATAGATTTGCTGTTAGAAGGTAAAAAAACGCTTTTAGTTGGACTGTATGCTCCTAATCAACAACAAGCTGATTTTTTTAGTTTACTTCACACAAAGGTTACCCAATTGGATTACAAATCGTTTATTTTTATGGGGGACTGGAATGGTGTTTTGGACGTACAGATGGATAAGGCTGGTTCTTTTAAGCGTGTTCCGAGTCATGCCAGATTGCCTAAATCTTTTTTCGAAATGAAGGACAATTTGGAATTGCGAGATATTTGGCGTGACACTCATCTACATGAAAAGGATTATACTTTTTTTCTGACAGACATCAATCTTTTTCCAGGATTGATTTTATTTTGCTGACTAATGATTTTTTTTCTAGGATTAAGAAGGTAAAGATCTGTGCAAGAACTATTTCTGACCATAGTCCAGTTTGGTTAGAGATCAATAAGGACAATAGGGATAGGCGCTCGTGGCGCGTAAATGAGAATTTGTTTAGAAATCAGAGAAATGTGGAAGAATGTAAACAGCAGATGAAGGATTTCTTTGAAATTAATATGAATAAGGATACCTCTATGGACATGGTTTGGGATGCTAGCAAGGCCTACATGAGAGGGGTGTTGATATATATGAATAATAAATGCAGACATACTTTGGAAGTTAGAAGGAAAGAACTGGAGAATGAAATTAGGGATTTTCCCATCTATTTCCCTGTGGCCTACAAAAGAGCCAAAGGAAAAGATGTTATGTTCTCTTTCATTTGAGAATCTACTAGAATGTAGCGCTCAAACCGTTTTCAGCCCTGACACCAAAGGGATCTAACACTAATCCTATCCCTAGCCTTAACACCTAGTTTCATTTTCATCTTCAAAGGGATTTTTTTCCCCATGTATTTTACTGCGGCCCAGAAAAAGTGACTGAACGAAAATCTGTTGCGTTCTCTTTCATTTGAGAACCTCCAAGATGTAGCGCTCGGATCGTTTTTCAGCACTGACTCCAAAGGGATCTAACCCTATCCTAACTTATGACAGAATGAAACCTGTCAGATTTTACAGATTTCATAGACTTTTCAAGCTATTCTTTTAAATCTTTTTTAAAACATGTCCGTGACTTTTATTTGTTTTTTTGGCTTAGAACAGAATGTGGTAAAGTTTGTAGCTCCTAATGTGAGGAGCATGTGGCAAATTTCAGAGAGCGATTAAGGAATTTTGAACAAAGCAATGGATGTCAATAAAAAAATAATGCACTTTTCTGAATATGAAGCTGCCTGATTGAGCGTGAGAGTGGGAAGAGATATAACAGATTAAGTCTTTTTCCACCCCCCCCCCAGATAAAATACCTCTTGAAACACTGCCATAAAACCGGCAGAGAGAGATACAAATAAGCAAAATAAGTCAAATTAAGCCATGTATCACTTTCATCATTTTATACCAGTAAACACTTTTATTTCGAATTCCCTCCAATTCTTTGGTATATAAATTATGACCACAACCAAAGTAACAAATCAAGACTGGAGCTTTATAAAGATTATTGAGTTACAGCAATAGCAGCCCTTTGACTTGCCTTAAATGATGCCTTATGTTTGTGTGTGTACGTGTTTGAAAACATCCATACGTTGTTCATAACTGTATGCTATCCACATACATACAAAAGGAATGGGTCTGTAATTGTGCAACCACCATCTCAACTTTTTGGTTTATTTTGGCTTAGATAAATAAAAGCCTTGCTTGAAATTTCCTTGCTTATTCTGATTCTGGCTTCATCCAGAATTGTTTAAAGACTTCTACTGAGTTAACTTCACCAACAAAAATGTGGAGAACCTGAATTATTACATTTGACACAGAATTGTTCTTCCATTTGGCCTAAAGTGGTCTTGATCTGATTTTGCTACTCTTTCTTAAAATAAATAGATGGGTAATGTCTGGTTAAAATTAAATTTCAAGTTGAACAAAGATGCTTGCTGTGAGTAAAATCAGAGATGGAGCAAGATTTATTACTGAGGCCACTCACGCTGCTGGAGTGGATTCTTTTCCACATTATGGTGGAGTCAACTATATGACAAGTTTTTTTTTAAAAAAAAACACCCTATGGCATTTTCCTTATTTTGATCAATGAGTGCAATTAAAGTTGAGTAGGTTTGTTATAATGTGGGAAAACAGCCCTGATATACAACACTTCTATATCTGAATCAATATTCCAATATTCATTCTTGTGGGTAAGATATTTAGTTGGATACATGTAGTCCTCAACTTATGACATAATGGAGCCCTGAATTTCCACGGGAAGTCATATTTTGCTTCATCTCTGATGGTTGTAAGTCGAAACACCCATACGACTGACCTGATTTTATGAGTTTTTGTGTGTGTGTGATAATCATAAAGTAAAGACTGTGGTTGTAAAGCAAATCCCACAATCATAAAGTGAATTCATTCATTTCTATTGGCGTATTTTTCTTGCTAGAAATCAGCCGAAAAGACTGAAAATCAGCACAAAACATCATAAATCAAGGTCATATGACTGTGGAACAATGCAACTGGCCATAAAAGTTGCCAAATGCCCAGAAATGCAGTTATATCACCGCAAGGGGCAGGCTGTTGCCATAAGAACTCTGGAACCAGATTACAAGTAACATTTTTTTTGGTGGGAGGAGGTCTATCATAAGTTCAAGCAACCATTTATTAAGACTATCAGTAGTTAAATTTTCTGATGCAAGATTTCTGAATCATTCAGTTCTACAAATAGCCACTATTTAGCCTTGTATGCATATGATCATCTATATATATAAGACATATAGAACATGTAACCTTTTTTGTTTAATTAATACCTTGCAGGCCAAACATTCAGTCATATCCACTTTTCTGGAATATATTACAACTTTTAACCTTTCTGCACAATGATCGACAAGCCGATAGACACAAATGAAGGTTTAATCCATACATTGATGAATTTTCTCTCTGCAAATACCATTGACAGTTCCATGAATCCTCTATATCCATTAAGGAATACCAACTATGTATGAATATTATTCACAGGCACTTACAACCAGAAATACAGAAGCAGAATTCATTAAATGCTACAGCCTCTTAGCTCTGAATTGTAACTATTTTCTTCCCTTCTTTCTTCTCCCCCTGTGTAGTTCTAGAAGACAACTTTCCAAAACACTTCTATATTTTAACTGGAAGTGGCATTTTGATTATATTCCAGAAACCTTCAAGAATGTAAATTTTCTGAAAGAAACTCAATGGAGATACTTGTATATTTTTCCTTCAGTTGAATCATGTCTAATTTTCTGCGCTACATCAGAATAAGTATATGAAAAATGGAAAGGGAAGTAGGCACACACGGAGGTGAGCACCAGATGTGGCAAAAGCTTGTGTTCATTTTGTAACAGAACAGTGATTAAGTCCTTTGAGGCATTAGCAATAGCTAGGTGAGTGGTTTGAAATTACGGTAAAGAAATTGGTAGACTTGTTTACTTTGTCTGTGGATTTTAGCTTATTTGTTTTTTAGACCCGAGTTCTGCTATTCTTCTATACAGAAATTCAGTTTGCCAATAAAAATATTTTAAATAACAAAAAAAAAAAACATGCAGGCAACTTGAATAATTTCTTAAGAAAAATAAAAATATCAGACACAATGCAACTTTCTATCTAATAAATTCACAACAAAATTAATGGCATCCATCCTTAGCAAAAAAAAAACAAAAAAAAAACCAACCACATTTTTTTTTCAAAAACAGAAAAAATGTAATGGTCTATGAATCAGCCTTGAGAGTGAAATTCACACTTTTAAGCCCACAACTCACTCATTCAGTCTATTTCTTTCTCTGCATTGCCATATTATACAACAGTTACTCAAACAATGTTAATTTGCAAATGGCCTTTAACTTAGAGAAGGAATTTCCATTTAGATTTATAAAATGAAATAGGTAACTTGATTACTACCATGCACTAAAATAAACTAAAACTACTGTAGATGTTTGTTTTGCACTATTCCAACACTCCCATCAATAGATGTCTATTAACTTCAGAAATAAGAAAAAGTTTCAGGTTTTTTTTCGGGAGGGGGGGAGGGAAAATCCCATGTCCAGTGACATCACTATTGTTGATCCAAACTTCATTCCGAAGGAATGATATCAAACCAGAGATTGCGTGTATCTCGCCTTTCTTCTTAATGTTCTTACATTATACATAGGCATGGTGATTGCCACATTTTAAACATTCTAATTATTTTAAAAATGTATGAGTTATTCTTCTGTGAAGACTCCCAAGAAAACGTACAGTAAAAACAATCAGCATAAGAGAAAGATTTCATAAAAGTGCTCTGAGGTAAGGAGGGAGATAAGAAACAAAACTGCTAATTACGTATTTGTTGCACATGTCATTGTTTTGGTATAATGTTAATTTGCCACAGATGCTTGTGACTTCACAATAACAAATTCAATTAAAGCTGCTGCTCAAATTATTTAAAAGTGCCACATAGAAAAAGGGTTGAAGAAAGTTAGAAAGACCTAGACTAGAGTCTTATTCCACTCGCCATGTTTTAGGATGTGAGGACATTCGGCGAAAAGGGGATTTCCTAAAAATTACAGGAAGAGTCTCTGAGATTATGTCACAAGTCTACCTCAGAGCATGTTAGCTATTACCGGTCACATCTAGTTCCGAACCAACCTGAAAATTTCTGAATGCTTTATGCTTGATCATTTATGAAATTAACAGCAGAAAAAGAGAAGAAAGTTACCTACTAATGTAAAATGAATCAGTCATGCTGCTCAGATCCCTTCTCCTGTGTCAGTGAATGTTCGCTTTGGGGCCTCTCCTGATCAAAGGAAACAACAACATACAGTTAGAGCAAATAGACAAAAATAGGTGAGAATCCCTGAATTTTTACCCAAAATCAAAGTATCTTCTCAATGATGGTAGTTATATGTGTCCAGACAGACATTCTGTTACTTCCTTTAGATATTGACAAGTGTACCCTGACCTTATTATATAATGGATTTCATTTATGTATCATAGTAAAGGTAAAGGTTCCCCCGCACATGCATGCTAGTCGTTTCCAACTCTAGGGGCCGGTGCTCATCTCTGTTTCAAAGCCAAAGAGCCAGCGCTTGTCCGAGGACATCTCCGTGGTCATGTGGCCGGCATAACTAGACGCCAAAGGCGCACGGAACGCTGTTACCTTCCCACCGTAGTGGACCCTAATTTTCTACTTGTATTTTTACGTGCTTTCGAACTGCTAGGTTGGCAGAAGCTGGGACGAGTAACAGGCGCTCACTCTGTAACGCGGCACTCGGGATTTGACCCGCCAAACTGCCGACCTTCTGATCGACAAGCTCAGCGTCCTAACCCACCGCGTCCCTTTTTATGTATCATACCAAATAATAAAAGATATAATGCAAGGCACTGTGGGGTAAAGTAGAAGCTAGCATTCTGGTCCTTAATAGCACTGCCAGAAAAGAAGCAACTTGACTTATACTAATTTCCTTTTTTTCAAACACTCCAAGACTGAAACATTATCTATATGATCATTCTTCAAAGGGAAGAGTAAATTAGAATGACGTTTGCAAACACTGAGGCATTGTTTTTCTCACGTGATCACCACCAGGGAAGGGCCACAGGGCTTTCCCACTGTTTCTATGAACAAAGAGCCTGTCAAAACAATTATCTCCAGAATGCACAGCTGTAACAATAGGTTCAACACATCACACACATGCACGCACACACCTTGAGTGAAAAGGAGGGATTGCGCTTATTGGACTGAATTCTGATGCATTCCCAGGATATTGAATGTGCACCCGCCAGCAACCCACTTACCATGAGTAAACAAGAACTCTGAGTAATATAAATATAGAAAGCACTTTTCATCTCAACAGAAACAAACATTTAGATATGTGGAGGATGGCTAGATTACCGCAAGAATTAAAACCTCTCCTGGTGATCTCATTAATTAACCAGGTGTATAATAGAAAAAGAGATATCTCCAGACTTTTCAATGCTTGCAGCCCATCCTGCTCCTACTACAAACATATAGCTCAGTACACCAAATTTTGTATTTAATTTAATTTAATAATTTAATTTAATAATTTAATTTGTATACCGCCCTTCTCCCGAAGGACTCAGGGCGGTGAACAGGGCAATACATAATAAAAAACAGAATACAAAAATTAAAAAGTAATTAAACCATTATGCCCGTAAATATTTAAATATGACAGATAACAGATTCTGTGAACTTGGAGGAGGAAGCAAGAGCTTTACAGGGCAGAATTGGATTCTTACACAAAAGATTCCCTTAGTCCGGGGAAGGGGGAGAAACGAGATTCAGAGTTAACTCTGTTAAATTATGCTAGGCATAAATTGAACCATGGAATTTCTCTTCCTAGAACCTGTTACAATTATCTTCATAACAATGAAAACCTTTTCAGGGATCCAATCGTTCTGGTTCCCCAAATGCGCCCACCTGAAAGAGCTTGATATCAAATTTCTCACCTGTCTAATTTTGAGTGCACCAACTTCATCCAGCCATAATTTCCCATTAAGAAGTCCCTCCCGCCTCTTTGTTCAACTATGGCCCATTTCATGAAGATGCCCCTTTTCCAACACCCAATCAGAAATCTCTGCAATACATGATTCTCTGATCCATATATAGCTCCATCTGCCAATCCACGAATCTTTGTTTTTACCATCTGATTTCAACTGCAAGACCCAGAGGGGTGGAAAAAGAAATACTGTCAGGTATTACAAACACCACAAAGCATGATTGGAAGTATGACATTAGTCTTGGGGAAGGGTACATAGTGTGTAGCTAGTTTTAACACTAGTAATAGCCTTATGAATATATTTCACTGTAAAAATTACGGAAGGGAAATATATCTCTGTGTTTAGAAAAATAGCAGGTGCTACGTAATTCCTTA
The DNA here is from genome assembly GCF_964194415.1 of Vipera berus. Classification (NCBI taxonomy): domain Eukaryota; kingdom Metazoa; phylum Chordata; class Lepidosauria; order Squamata; family Viperidae; genus Vipera; species Vipera berus. Next base: position 85,579,747 of record NC_138203.1, read on the forward strand.
CAAACAATTAAGGTACAGTTCAAAAAGAAATAATTCACCTATGCATGGTTAAATCCTCTCTCCACTAGCTATGTTCCCATCTCCATGTGTTCTTGCTGTTTCCTTTTACTAGCTTCATAAAAATCAGATTATACAGTTCTCGTTTCACATAGTTAAATAGCCATTCACTTTTACTTTCCCTCCTTCTCACTGGAAGAAGAGAGTCTTCAGTTTTGAAGAATCACCGAGCATAATGCCTTTTCAAGAAGTGGCAGAAGCTTCCCTAACAAACTGAAACAATAACATGGCAATTTGCACACAATTGTGTCCTGCTCAGGCTGTCATTTTATACCGGCATCAAGTTATGACATTTGCATGACAGATCTCCCATGTGTGGCTTCGTCTATCACCCTCCCTCCATGCAAATTCCTCTTGCAATGGCCCCCTCTGTAGGCCTTTTTAAAAATTATGGTTGATCTGGCAACAGCATTCAAAGCACTCAAGGCTGCCAAGAACCACCATTTTAATTTCCCACAATTTCACAAAATAACACTGCTTTGCATGCATGCTATTAGTTGGAGCTCTAGGTTAGAGTTCGGCCTCTCTGTAAGGCTTGTATTATCCAAGGGTCTTTGCAGAGTTCTCTGGTTGGGCACCTAACCGAGATACAAAGAGCTAATGTGAAATGGGAGACTGTGAATTCTAGTCCTCCTTTAGCCATGAAAGCCTGCTAAATGACTTTGGGACCCAGTCACTCTCTCTCAGCCCAACTCACTTCACAGAGTTGCTAATAATAATAATAACATTGGAAGGGAGCTTGGAGGTCATCTAGTCCAACCCCCTGCTCAGGCAGGAAACCCTATACCAGTGATGGCGAACCAAGTGCCCAAACTGCAACCCAAAACCCACTTATGTATCGTTGGGTTCCAGGTGGGTGTGGCCCATTGGGTGGGTGTGTCCAATTGGGTGGGCGTGGCCCATTGGGTGGGTGTGTCCAATTGGGTGGGCGTGGCCCATTGGGTGGGCATGGCCACGATGGTAACGGCAGACTGGGTGGGACTAAAAAGTTCTATCAATCAATTCCAACTTTGCGAGATCTTTTTTTTCCCCACGAGAAGTTGAAATTGATTGATTGAACCTTTTTTTGTTTTGTACACAGTGGCGGAGGCCTAAAGCTAAAAGGTTTTATAAAACCCAGCTGATGACCTAGGACTGGGGCAACAGCGCACGTGCCCACAGGGAGGGCTCTGCGTGCCACCTGTGGCACACGTGCCATAGGTTTGCCACCACGGCCCTATACCATTTCAGACAAATGGCTGTCCAGTCTCTTCTTAAAAACTTCCAGTGTTGGAGCATTCACGGCTTCTGGAGGCAGGTTGTTTCACTGATTAATTGTTCTAACTGTCAGGAAGTTTCTCCTTAGTTCTAGGTTGCTTCTCTCCTTGATTAGTTTCCATCCGTTGCTTCTTGTCCTGCCTTCGGGCGTTTTGGAGAATAGCTTGACTCCCTCTTCTTTGTGGCAGCCCCTGAGATATTGGAACACTGCTATCATGTCACCCCTCACCCTTCTCTTCGTTAAACTACACATACCCAATTCCAGCAACCGTTCCTTATATGTTTTAGTCTCCAGTCCCCCAATCATCTTTGTTGCTCTTCTCTGTACTCTTTGTTGTTGTGGAGAAAAGGAGTAAGGTGTGTTGGATGTTTGCCACCTTATTTGTAAAAATAAAAAAGTGGGATACAAATATAAACAAATCATTTGCCTCTGCCCTTTTTCTTAGTCTCGCCAAACAAGTGCTGAAAGATTTTGCTTCGTACTTAAGGTTTCCAACACAGATTGAGTACAAAACTATCTGGGCAAACAGCTGAGTGAAAAAAGGGAATTTCCCTGCTTTGGGACTCTGTCAAAAGTATATGGATTACTTGCCGACTATCAGATGCTGCCTCTTCTGTTTCTGTCCTAGCACTAACAAGTTTCAAGCCCTTTTGTTTTAAATAAATTTAAACTGCCTGCCTTCTGCCCGTAGCGACTTGATCTTTAGTAAAATGTTTGATATTTATTAGGACAATGAGGGGTTTGATGTTTTATATGAGTTTCTATTTTTAGTGGGATTGCTTTGGCTGAGTTATAACCATAATGTGATAGAATGATTTCCAATTTGGTTCACAAATGAGTTTCCAGATAATTTTAGTTTTATTTTCTCAGTAACATTAATTAGTGGCACTATAGATAATTCTTTTATAATTCAAGGAACATTTAAGAATAATGGGCTCTTGAACAAAGTAACAGTTTCACAGATGGAATGGATTTTTGCAGTTGGTGGCTATTTAGTAAAAACCCATTGGCTTAGTTATTAAACACATTTGTGTACTTTTTTCTCATCAAACATTAACTGAGCATTGTATCTATGGAGAAAATTATATTTTCAGTCCTTTAAATCTGAGGTTACGCTAAACAACATCATGGATCTCCAAAAAGTATCTACAGCATCTTATTTTCCCTACACCATTATCCAAACTTCATTTTTTATAGGATTGCCCTAATGTAGAAAAAAGAAAAATTGATGTGTTTAAAAGTCCACGGGAACTTTTTATCACTAATCCTCCCCACCTTTGTTTAGAATGTGCAGGACAATATTAAATGAAAAACAATTATATACAACTACAAAACCCAAAGGAGGAATACTGGATTAATATCTAAATAAGATAAATTAAGAAGGCTTTTTTTTCTGTAGTAGCAAATTCCTTCCTGGAAGCATCTTACTTATATACACAAACACACTTAGCAATTTAAAACAACATAGGTATAGTCATACTCAGGGGAAAAACTACAGCCACTAACAACAATCCACACAGATTAAATAGTAGGTTCATATGATGCCCTGCTATATGATGAATCAAAAGTTGGAATTAAGATTGCCGGAAGAAACATCAACAACCTAAGATATGCAGATGATACCACTCTAATGGCAGAAAGTGAAGAGGAACTAAAGAGCCTCTTGTTACGAGTGAAGAAGGAGAGTGCAAAACTTGGGTTGAAACTAAACATTAAGAAAACCAAGATCATGGCATCTGGCCCTCTCAATTCCTGGCAAATAGATGGGGAAGAAATGGAGGTAGTGACAGATTTTATTTTCCTGGGCTCCAAGATCACTGCAAATGGGGACTGTAGCCAAGAAATTAAAAGACGCTTGCTCCTTGGGAGGAAAGCCATGGCAAATCTAGACAGCACACTAAAAAGCAGAGACATCACCCTGTCAACAAAAGTGCGTATAGTCAAGGCTATGGTCTTCCCAGTTGCAATGTATGGCAGTGAAAGCTGGACCATAAGAAAGGCTGAGCGCCAAAGAATTGAAGCCTTTGAACTATGGTGCTGGAGAAGACTCCTGCGAGTTCCTTGGACTGCAAGGCGATCAAACCGGTCAGTCCTAGAGGAGATCAACCCTGACTGCTCTTTAGAAGGCCAGATCCTGAAGCTAAAACTCAAATACTTTGGCCACCTAATGAGAAGGAAGGACTCACTGGAGAAGAGCCTAATGCTGGGAAAGATTGAGGGCAATAGAAGAAGGGGACGACAGAGAATGAGGTGGCTGGATGGAGTCACTGAAGCAGTAGGCGTGAGCTTAAATGGACTCCAGAAGATGGTAGAGGACAGGAAGGCCTGGAGGAACATTGTCCATAGGGTCGCGATGGGTCGGACACGACTTCGCAACTAACAACAACAATGATGCCCTGATTTGAGTTCTGAAGAAAGAACTCTTAAATAATGGCAAGGTTGGTACAGATCTTGGGGGAAATTTGTTCCAGACAGCTGGTGCTAGCACAAAGACATATTTCCTAGATCCCACAAGGCTTGTTGTTGGATATGAAGATTTAAAATCTTTACACATTTTCTCAGGTGGAAGAAAATATGCCAAAATAGGTATAAAGATATTATTTCAAGGCGCTTTTTTCAATATGGAAAAATGTACCTTAAGGTTAAATTAGGCAACTCCCTTTCAATTCTATTAATAACTCATTTCTATTTTGAAATAAAGACAGAGTTATTTCAAAATTGTGAATAAAAAAGGGCTTTGGAATTTAAAAGATTTTATGTGCGGAATTTATTCCTAAACCCCAAATAGGGCTTCCATAACAAAAACCCAATTAGAATATAATTTAGATTGGCTACCATGGGTATATCTGAATTCTTTTTTATAGTACCCTCACCTATCTTTAAAATGTTAGCCTTTCTGAACAAGTAATAAATGCTTCTTAAACAGGACGTAAAAATGCTATATCACAATTATATAGTTTGCTACCTGCTTCTGAAGATGATATTAAGGAAGATAGCATGTGAAACGGGCTTAGGGAATAAGGCTGAGGGGGGAAAAGTGTACAGTATATCTGTGTTTATTGCTTTAATAGAAAGAAAAGAAGATATAAAAATGACAATAAAAGCAAAGAGATTGAAGAAGAAAAAGGAGGAAAAAGAAAAAAGGGAAAACATGTTAAAATACACATTAAAAACAAGTGTTTAAAAACAGAATTACATATTAATTGCAGTGAATAAATTTGATCCATTATTTCTATTACATAAATAAGAAGCAGTCAAACCAAGTCTATAAATCTGGAAAATGGTCTTCTTTGAAGAATAATAAGTTTTGTGGTATTCCATTGTTCACTAAATCCATACTTTTTAATATTTTAATATTATTCTTCCAAATGTCTTATTAACAAACTTGCAGATATTAAACAAAATGGGATGATAGTGAGGCCTACCGATAACGTACACATGATTCTTTTCCCCATTATTTATCTTCCCATCGCAATGAATCTGGAAATGAGGTAGATAATAAACATTTTTAAAGAAATATTTTGTTATAGTATTCTCATTTTAAAATTTTAACAGTTACAAATTGAGTTTTTAAATTTCCCAGCTATCTTAAAGTATGTAAAAACATTATTAGGTTATCCTATAAAAAACATAATAATACATCACCTATCCCTGTGCAACGTAAGGGCGTCTGTCCTAAAATTTATGAGCATATGAGTTTCCTAAATATATTATTTACTTATTAATTATACCACATCTTCGGATGATACATAGAGGTTCATATCTTAAAAATAACAGCAATAAACAGTAAACATATATAGAATGTAATAGAATAGAATAGAACAGAGCAGAGCAGGTCTTTTCAAGCTTTTCACCCATTGTACCACTTTTAGGATATGGCAGCATCCGAGTACCACCAGTCGCTTAGCAAGGTGTCAAAAACTTGATGACCAAAAAAAAAACACAACAAAGGAAAAAAGTGATGAAGTACAGGTAGTTCTTGACATACAACAGTTCGCTTAGTGACTGTTCGAAGTTACCATGGCACTGAAACAAGTGCCCCCCCAAGCCACAGCCAAGCAAGACACCTGCCTGCCCGCCCAGCAGCACTCTTCCTCCTGTCTGAGGTTTTCATTGTTGTGAACATTTTTGTTGAGGATTGGCAGCGGGGATGGGTGGGGGGGAGTTTGGTTTTTATTTTCCCCTCATCTGCTGGGTGGTTGAAGCAGCTTTTGGTCACTTCACATTACCCTGGGACACTGTGACCGTCATAAATATGAATCAGTTGCCAAGCATCTGAATGTAAATCACAAGACCCTGGAGAGGCTGCAACATTCCAGCTGATCGGCGCTTCTTCTGGGCTCAGCAGAAGCGCCAGGATCAGCGCCCAGCTCCTGCTGGAGCCTGGTGCTATTCATGGCGCTTCTGCTGAGCCCTGACAGCCCCAAAGAAGCGCTGATCCTGGAGCTTCCGCTGAGGCCTGACAGCACTGCAGCTCCAGCCGTCTCTCGCTCAGGCTTGTGCAGTGCTGCCACCGGTTCAGCTCATTCCCCTCCCCCGCTACCACTTTTCTAGGATGGTTGCGTACCACCTGCCAGGTGTCAATGTACCACCGGTGGTACCCGTACCACTGGTTGAAAAGCCCTGGAGTAGAGTAGAGTACAATACAATAGGATTTCTTTATTGGCCAAGTGATTGGACACACAAGGAATTTGTCTCCGGAGCATAAGCTCACACTGTACATACAGGTGAAACTCGGAAAATTAGAATATCGTACAAAAGTTCATTTATTTCAGTAATGCAACTTAAAAGGGGAAACTAATATATGAGATAGACTCATTACATGCAAAGCAAGATAGTTCAAGCCGTGATTTGTCATAATTGTGATGATTATGGCGTACAGCTCATGAAAACCCTGTATAAACAGCAAGTAATAGGTCATAGGTCATAAATCATAGTTACAAGCAGTAACCTAAGTTACAAACAATCATAAGAAACCAATAGGAGAAAAGAGAAAACATCAGAACTACTAGAGAATAAGTATTAATAAGTAACATACATTACTAAAATTATTAAACTTATTACTAGGCATCCTGGCCAACAATGACCTTAAATTTAACAGCTCAGTTTTCATAGCCTTTCTGAATAAGCAGAAAAAGATTCCACCGGGATCTGTCATTCAGAAGAAGACTATTCCAAAAGATTTTGATCTCAAGCCCATTACTTACTAATGTCTCTCTTGTATTGTTACTAAGTATGGATGTATGTATATTTTATTTTAGTAATTTAAACTGTTAATAACTTAATAATATTTTTATTAAAAGTTTTTTTGCAACGATACAGGGTAATCAGGAAAATATAAAAAAAGTAAAGGAATAAAGAAAAAAAAGAAAATTACATCTATGTGTATGCTTATACAGTGTATATATTAATATTAATAAAATTAATAAAAGGAAAATAAAACAGATAAACGGAGCAAATTTAGGAATTGTCAAATAAAAAATTAAAAGAAAAGGGAAATAAATATAAAAATATTATATATTTATAAATGTATACTGCAGTACATATATAATATCATATATTAAATACAGGGCTTTTTTTGTCATAGAATGCCCAGAATGGAGTTCCGGCACCTTTTTTGGATGGAACATTGTAGGGTAGGCAAGGGGGGGGAGTTGTATGTTGTTTGTGAGTTCCGGCACCTTTTTTTTTTTAACAAAAAAAGCACTGATTAAATATATAAATAAATATACATATAAGTAATATTAATAATATTAAAATTATTAGATCATACAAGCTGATCATAAACAACAGCATACATAGTCACCAAAATCATTCACTGGATCATCTGCAAACATTATAATGTGCCACTAATGAAAGATTAGGAAAAACATATAGTTGAAGTAGTCAAAAATGAGGAGCTTTAAGTATTTATGATTTCTGAATACAAACTGATATGCAACCAGCTATAATAATAATAAAACAAATGAAGAAGCTTTTTAAAGAGGATGGGAGACCCAAGAAGTGCAGGTAGGGGAGTGAAAAATCAGTTGTACCAAATGTTTTCTGTTTCTTCAATAAGCTGGATGTAATATTTGAATGTATTTCCGTTTTATATAAAGCTTATTCAAATAACTGCACTTATTTTCTTTTAATTATTATTTTGTTTGCAATTTATATGTGCTTACTTCTGGGTACTTATTGTTATTATATTACACTTTATGTACATATACGCCCACCTTCATAGACATACCCTTATAACATCAAAAACACTAACAGCAGCTGCATAAAAAGATTCCAAACTCAGAAATATCTGCATTGAAAGACACTGAACTATTATCAAGGTGGTGTTTGAGTTGATTATTTTAATTTATCTTACTTTATTTATCACATTTATACACCGGCCTTCTCATCTAAGTGACCTTTTATGTGAGCAGTAAAAATTTTCAGAATAGTAATGTTGATTATGTCAACAGCCAACAGTTGCTTGTGTAGAAGGTCAAGATTAAAAAGCTCTTAAATCCTAGGAAAATCCTAGGAAAGATGCTTTTCCTCGTGAATAGGTTCCACAACTAGCCGAATACAGCTAGGCCTCAATTTACAACCTCCATGGAGCCCAAAATTTTCATTGCTAAGCGAGACAGTTGTTAAGTGAATCATGTGGTTGTTAAGTGAATCTGGCTTACCCCATTGACTTTACTGGTTGGAAACCAGCTGCGAAGGTTACAAACGGTGATCACATGACTCCAAGACACTGCAACTGTCATAAATACATGCCATCGCAAACATCTGAATTTTAATTACAGGATCACGGGGATGCTACAATGATCGTCAGTGTGAAATGCAATCAGAAGTCACTTTTTCAGTGCCATTGTAACTTCAAACGGTCCCTAAATGAATGGTTGTAAGTCAAGGACTAAGGGACGCGGTGGCTCAGTGGGTTAGGACGCTGAGCTTGTCGATCAGAAGGTCGGCAGTTTGGCGGGTCGAATCCCGAGTGCCGCGTAACAGAGTGAGCACCTGTTACTCGTCCCAGCTTCTGCCAACCTAGCAGTTCGAAAGCATGTAAAAATGCAAGTAGAAAAATAGGGACCACTACGGTGGGAAGATAACAGCGTTCCGTGCGCCTTTGGCATCTAGTCATGCCGGCCACATGACCACGGAGACGTCCTCGGACAAGCGCTGGCTCTTCGGCTTTGAAACGGAGATGAGCACCGGCCCCTAGAGTCGGAAACGACTAGCACGCATGTGCGGGGGAGCCTTTACCTTTACCTTTAAGTCAAGGACTACCTGTACTATACCAGAAAGCAAGACGTGAATCAATGATTTAGATTAAAGCGGGTGCATATGTAACATAATAAGGGTGTCTGCGTACAAAATCCACGGAAGTCATACAGGTTATGAAATTCCAAGCCATAAGAGTCAAGGAGAGACACACTCATAAACAACACAAGTCAGTTTATTATTAGTTGTATTTTTTTTCAAAAGTATAAATCTATGTATATATTCTACATAGGAGGATATTTATATTCTCTGTTGTAGACAAAAGACATGTTGAAAAAGCTCACGGCGACAGGTCTCCCAGCTCAGACAAGAGGAAACAAATCCCAGCTGATTCTCAAAGGCATATTTATATGCCCACGAATAAATAACCCACAATACATACATCACCCCCTCAATAGTGCCTGCCCACAGAACAAGAAACAAGGAAAGGCACAGCTGATGTAACAACCCTTATCTTTCTGTTGCTGCATGATCATGATGTAGCGATGCCTGTGATCAAATTAAACATAATATTGGATTTGATTAATCTTGAAGATATACGTGCGGTGTAATGCCTGTTTCTGATTAGCAGAGCATGTTGTTTCAAAGAAGACAGCTGAAAGTTTTTATCTCCCACCTAATTTAGGTGCTGCCAATATATTATAGCACCAAAGGAAACAGAGAGAGGTTCAGAAGCTTACAGGAAAAGGGCTGGATTTAAAAATTAAGTGCAAACAAAGGAAAAGTAGGTCAGTTTCTCTTCATCTAAAATGGAGATGGTGCTCTTTGGGAAATAAGAGTTAAAGGCTTTGAGAATCTCTGAAACACATTAAAATGATGGGTACACTCAAGCTGATTTACCTATTATGTCTAAAACTATATAAGACTTTTCCTTTTGATTCATAAAAACCCTCCATTAATTTGGGAGCAGATCCCACTTTCTCCTCCTCTTTCCTAAAAAGATCAGAACTGGGACCGGAATGTCATTATAAGCTGTTGCATCGTAAGTTGAGTCAGACCTGACAATGAACATTTTTACAGCTGTTGTTAAGTGAATCACCATGATTGTTAAATGAACCATGTGGTTGTTAAATGAATCCAGCTTTCCAAATGGGCGCTTTTTTTGCCAGAAATCAGGAAAAAAAAAGTTGAACATCACAATCATGTCACTGCAGGATGCTGTAACCAGTTGTAAATAAAAGTGCCTAAATTGTGACGATGTGATGGTGTGTGTGTGTTGTTCATCCTTAAATGAGTGGTTATAAGTCGAGAATTATCTTGTATTTCTGGCTGGTTAACTTCAAAAAGGAGTGGGAGTTGCCTCTCCTTGGTGTCTTTATTAAAAGAGGAAAGTGTCAAGTTGTTGTAATTTGTGAATGTGTGTTTTGTTCTACTGAGAACTTCTGAAGTTTGTTTTGCTAGAAATCATACTATACATTTGGAAAAGCAGGCTGTACCACACAGGAGAACTTTGAACAGATTGGTTTTATTATTGAATGTATCTAAACAGAAGGATGAATGGGCGAGTCCAATCCCCAAATTTCTCCCTTCGGCCAATCTTTGTAAAATACACGAATTTGTAAAAAAGAAAAAGAAAAGAAAGAAAAAAAAGATGGGGTTATTCACCAGTACATGCAATTCAAGCCCCATGCTTGTAGATGTTTTTCTTTTCTTCCCCTCCTCTCATTAATCTTTAACTTCTTTTAACTAGGACACCACATTTTTGCAAAGATATTTTTGATTCCTTCAGTGAGAAAAATCACTTAATCAGTGTAAAAGTTTTTTGTTTTTTGTTTTTTACTTTTACTACTCAAACAGAATATTTTAATATTTGTCCCTTGCCTTATTGCTCTCACAAAAGGCAAAGCCAGCAGGAAATATGGTGATGAAGGCATTCAAAATTGCCAAGCACTGATATTGCCAATAAGTGTGGGTAAACGGAAAATGCCTTCCTTTTCTTTTATTAAGGCTGCTAATAAAAAGAAAAGTCTTACCTTCTGACTTATTTTTCATAGGTGACTATCAAAGATAGGATTACAGAATCCCTAGCTCACTTGGCTGTGCTTGCCAATATCTTGATATGGATATGAAACAATATGCAACCAAGTTTTGGACTTCGAAGAGCTTTGCATATTCATTGATCTTTAGGATCCTGCATACTGCTGACCTATTGTCATCTAGAAAAATTAATGCAAGTTTTCTGTCTTTTTCAGTTGCAATGTTGATTTCCAAAAGGTTATTTCTGAAAAGGTAAATTGGTTACTAAACCAATGTTTAGTCAAGGACTGCCTTTACCTCTGAAAATTTACTTCTCTCAAAAGCTAATATAGCTATGTAATACCCTCATTTGTTGTTTAGTGACTATCTTCCATTCCAACAACTTTGTCATTATATAGTCACTAAGTGAACACATTACATAGAGACATAGAGAGGAAGGAGAGGAGAGAGAGAATGAGAAAGAAAGAGAAAGAAAAAGAGAGAGAGAGAGAGAAAGAGAGAAAGAGAAAGGGGGCCTTTAAAGCCTGCTGGTTATTGCTATCTCATTCAGATAACGTTTTCTCACACAGCTTCACCAGTGTAATTCTCACTCCATTATGCATTGTTACCAGGCTCATGAAATTTGCATACAAATGCACACCTTGGTCAGAAAATTATTTTTATTACTAATTATTACTGTTGCACTTGCAAATGGATGCTAACCAAGGTGGTTGTTAAAACAAGGAGTAGAGTGCTTGGACCAAATAAATGTTTTGCATAATTATGCATACTCATCCAGAAAGCTAAGGTTTTAAACCCCTGACTGCTGCACAACTGACCTGGACAAACATGTGCATCTAAATGTATTGGAGGTGAAGTTTATATACTAGAAGGATTTTGGAAAGAGCTTTCGGATCAAACTAAGCGAGCTGCACTACAAGTTAAGAAGCAGAGGAACTACATCAATACTTCACAGAGTTAACTATGCTGTGACCTTATTCTCCCTTCCTTGCCACAATTGATGTGGCATATTAAAAGCAGATTTTAATAACACAGCATCCATCGTGAGGCGCGTACGTTCAACTGTATTTGTATTACACCTAAAGATGAACTTTGACTGCAGATATTGAGAGACAAAAGAAAAAAGAAAAAGATAAAAGAAAGACCTTGAATCTTCGCTGTGAGTTAGGAGCATATAAGTTTCCTAACTATATTAGGAAACTATATCCTTCCCTTCTAATCAATAATGGAACATGCTTCACTCTCTCTTATCTCAGCACATTATTTCAGAACTGAACAACCGAAGCATTTCCTTTTTAAACACAACTTCCTTCTCCTGCTACTTGTGCAGTAATTCTAATAGGATCTGGGCTACTTGGTATCTCTGCATCCCATTTGCGAAACATCTGCATTATTTATATCGGAAGAGACAGCTTCTGCTACTTAGCTTAGGAATCTGGGGAGGAGAACTGCAGAGGCAGCAAAACTTTACGGGATTGTTTCCGACAAGGAAAAGTTTGCAAGGCTTAGTGGGGGTTGAAGTCATTCCCTTCTCTAAGCTTTGCCTCTGGGGAGTTGTGTGGCGATTTCCTTTCAAACTCTGCACACTGCCACAATGCATAATCACCACCAGCTCAGTGGGTAAGACAACGCCACTGCTTTTTCCCAAGGATATTTTTGCATTGTCTTTCACCTTCTGCTGGCGTAACTGTCCTTGGCGTTTCTATAAGAAGCTTTTCATTGCAAACATTTCTACATATTTGGAAAACAGTCATCAGAATTGCCGGTACTAAGGGAGTAAAAACTGCAAACCTTCCTCAAAAGGAGACTTGATCAAACTCCATTCCAAAACAAGAGCAAAAGAAAACAAAATGTGTTTTCTTGATGGCAATAGCACTTAGAATGATGTACTGCTTCGTAGTGCTTTACAGCCCTCTCTAAGGGGTTTACAGAGTCAACATATCTTCCCCCCAACAATCTGCATCTTCTCATTTTCCCTACCTCGGAAGGATAAAAAGTTGAGTTAACCTTCAGCTGGTTAGGATTGAACTCCAGGCGGTGGGCAGAGTTAGCCTGCAATGCTACATTCTAACCACTGCGCCACCATGGCTCTTGATATGGTAGTTGAAAGTGACGTCAAGTATGGCTCTAATTTCACTGAAATGGCCATAGCTTTTTGACTTTTGTGACTTGACCTTTAATCTTTACAGGTCTGAAATATATATGCCAGACAAGCTGACGCTGATGCGAACAGCCACACTGAATTTATTATCCTGTATCTGATCCATTAATCAAAGTTAATTAAGCACTTGGGTATGATCTCTGCTAAGGCTATGATCTTCCTGTCACAGCCTTGTTAGTTACAGTGATTAAAGTAAAAAAAAAAGCATGACTCTGGAATTAGAGAACTCTGTCTTCTCCAAAGCTGTGAGACTCCACCCAAAGTTAAACTACTGTCTTGAAAACTTCTGATCCTTTACAGAGAATTGGTAACTCTTCTTTAGCCAAGGAATGGTCTCAAACTGACACTTCTCTGGGTACTTTCTCTGTTCTTCAGGAGTTTCAAACTTCCTACCTTGCCTAAGGCAAATTTTCCATATTCCCTCCATACCTCTGCTTGTCTCATATGGTGTTGACTTTATTAAGGCTACCAGTCCCTGGTGTGCCACTTGTTTTTTTCTACAAATGTCTCCTTACTGAGCACTAATAAGGTTAGAGTGATTTTGGATATAGTAGACAAATCTGAATATGTCTGTAAGACCTGGAAGCGCCCCTTCTCTCAAAATGATGGGGTTGTATTCCTTCATGTATCTTGAAAAATTTGGATTCTAGGCAGGGATGAAGTTTAAGAAATATTATAAATTCTAACCTTGCTTCGCCATATCAGGATAATGCAGCACTTAATGGTTTTCGCTAATACTTGCTGGCACCCTGTTTCTTTCCTGCACTCAGTCAAAAGTTATAGGAGCAAAACCAAAGGGTGGATAGTGCCTTTCTTTCGTGCTGAGAAATACTGGGATTGCTTATGCCCAATATCTGGTTTTCATTGTGAAGAGACTTGGTTTTTGTACGGCAAGTTATCAATTTAAACTCCCTCCCAGGGTATATGTGGGCACCAAGAACTTCTTTTTTAATCAGGATTTATTACAAAAAAACACAAAAGCAAAAACACTGATGGGCATTAAGTTTGGGGGGAAAAAGGTATTAGACTTCAAAAGAAAAGTGAACAAAAGAACAATGAGTAGATCCACGGTGGTTAGACTTTTGAGAAAAAATAGCTTTCAAAAAAGCCACTCTAGGTTTATTCTAAGCACTATTAAAATAAGCCAATCCTAATGTCAATCTATCACTACACTAAAAAATCAAATTGATTTCTATTTGTTTGTTGTGGAAAATTTCACTCGCAATTTGGGAAGGATCTTAGATTCCTCATAGCAGCTATTGCTCCCCAGCTATTCAACCCCCCCCCAAGTCTCTATAAGCTGTTTTTCACTACAAAACCTAAAGGATGTTCTTGCTCAAGGATCTACCACACAGGTTCCAGTTAGTTTATCAAAGGTAGATGAGATAATTATCAGATCAGCTATGTGTCAACTCTACAATGAACCTGGCTGCAGCCATCTTGCTCATTTTCCGTTGCCACATGAATGGGAGGAGGTGCGGAGTATTTTTGCTAGTCTAAACAATTCTGTGTCCCATGGGAACCAAGGTCATTCTATCAGTTATGTTAGGGGGTTGGGCGTTTTGTTAGAAAGCCTGCCAAACTATTCTATTGGGGAACGTGGATGATTGCATAGCACTGGGGTGGGAAGTTTGACTTTGTAATAGTGTAACTCTTTGGAGGGAATTTCAGACTTGGTTTCACTTTTGATCGTGCTGATATTTTGTATCCAACAAACATGTCCTTTGAAGAAGCTTCTAGCCTCGGAGTTCTGATTTATTTGGTTCTATCTATTGGAACCATGACATTATGTTCTAATCTAATGGGAACTTCTAGAAGCTTGCTTTATAGATAGACAGACAGATAAGTACATATATATGCAGTGTCACTTAACAGCCTGGGTAGTGTAGTGGTTTAGATTCTAGACCAGGCATGTCCAACCAGCGGCCCAAGAGCTGCATGTGGCCCAAGACAGCTAGTAACGTGGTCCCACAAGATTGTAAATTTTTAACATTATTATGTGCATTTCTATATTTTAACTATATTATACATTTTATATGCGGCCCAAGATAATTCCTAGTCTCTCAATACGGCCCAGGCAAGCCAAAAGGATAGACAAGCCAGTTCCAGATCAAAAGCAAGGATAACCAGTCACCGCTTTTAGTGACTTCTGAGGCACAAAAGATGGTTGGATGATTTGGGAGCAGTTCTTCTCTCAGCCCTAGAGTTAAAAACTAAAAAAAAAATCATTTACTTAGCAACCTGCACTGAAATCACATGATGATGCTCCATACAATAATCTTCAAGAAAGAGGCTTTCATCCTGGAGTGGACTGATTCATCCTGATCATACTATAATACCAACTGCATGAAATCATAACGAATTGAGTGTGAGATCTCACTTAAGGTACAAATGACAAGGCTGAAATTATCCTACTTCAGACACATTATGCCAACAACCTAACTTTCCAGAGAAGGCTTTAATGCTGGGAAAGGTGTAAGGAAAGAGAAGGATGACCACCAGTAAGTAGCAAGGTAGATGGATTCAGTTACTGTGGTGACAGGTATACCTTTGGAGACACTGAAAGATCAGGTTAGGGGTAGCTTATCATGGACAAAATCTATGTGGTGGCTAAAAGTTGACAATGTCTTGATGGCACATAAGCCTCGTCACCAGAGAACATAGTTTCTTAATTTAAAGTGACAGCTTAATTTTGTTGATAAATATATTGATAAAATATCAATATATCTACCATTACAGGCAAGTGGTTGTCCAATATCTTTTGGCCATATGTCTGAAACGTATGATTTTGTATCACACACAAAAAAGCAGACAGTAGTTTTCATCTAGTCAATTCTACTATCATTTAGAGTTTGAGACATTCTCCCTTTGATTTTGCTGTATTCTATAGTAAAACTGCTCTATGATAAGTCACACCATTGTGCTTCAAATTATAATCTACTATTCAGTTATGATCCTTTGCGTGGGAGTAGATTTACGCAGCAGAATATGGATTCCAAGAGGGGAAAAATAATTCACAGATGGATTTCTGAAGACTAGACTTTATTTTTTTTTAAAGCTTTATTAGGAAATTACCTTAAAACTAAAGACCTATCTGCATTCTATATAAAATAATGTGTATTATCTGCTAGAACATCATCCTAATCAACTAGAAGCATGTTGGATGGCATTTTAAAAAGTGTGGAATCCTTATTCAGATGTAATAGCAAAATTTATAAAAGCCGTTACTAATTTGGCTTTTTAACTTTTTAAATAGACCTTTGGCTTTTTAACTTTTGAAATAATTCTTCCTAGCAGTAGGAATGGCATTGTCACTGAGCTATTTACCTTGCCTACAAGATCTGTATATTTAGCATAACTGGGCATATTTAGCGTAAGGAAGAAAAGTCTAAGGGAAGACATGATAGTAGACTTCAAATACCTGAAGGATTGTCACAAGGAAAAGCTGGGGGATTTATGGACTATAACTCCCAAGGGTAGGTTAAAAACCAATGGGTGGAAGTGTTACAGAGGAAGATCCAATTTTATGTAGACATGTACATTAACTGAATCACTCCTGCTCAGGCAGGAAACCCTATACCATTTCAGACAAATGGCTGGCCAGTCTCTTCTTAAAAACTTCCAGTGTTGGAGCATTCACCACTTCTGGAGGAAGGTTGTTCCACTGGTTAATTATTCTGTCAGGAAGTTTCTCCTTAGTTCTAGGTTGCTTCTCTCCTTGACTAGTTTCCATCTGTTGCTTCTTGTCCTGCCTTCAGGTGCTTTGGGGAATAGCTTGACTCCCTCTTCTTTGTGGCAGCCTCTGAGATATTGGAACACTGCTATCATGTCACCCTTCTCTTCGTTAAACTACACATACCCAATTCCAGCAACCGTTCCCTATATGTTTTAGCCTCCAGTCCCCCAATCATCATTGTTGCTCTTCTCTGTACTCTTTCTAGAGTCTCAACATCTTTTTTACATCGTGGTGACCAAAACTGGATGCAGTATTCCAGGTGTGGCCTTACCAAGGCATTGTAAAGTGGTATTAGTACTTCACGTGATCTTGATTCTATCCCTCTGTTAATGCAGCCTAGCACTGTGTTGGCTTTTTTGGCAGCTGCAGCACACTGCTGGCTCATATTGAAGTGATTGTCCACTAGGACTCTGAGATCGTAACCTTAGCAAACCTGGACACCAGACTGTTCACCAGAACCACATAAGAAAATGTAACAACTATTTTAACCTGGATCCCAATCTTTGAATACCTCTCCAATGTGAAAATTATCTATCCATTCCTAACTTTGTGACCAGTGATCAAACCGTCATAGCATGAATCCTCTTATCTTACAGCTGCTGAATTGGTTAGGGAATTTTTGGAGATATATTTTTTGTGTCTTTTGGGAAGTCCAAATATGCAGTCTATAAGATTAAGATTCCATTTGTTATATACTGGCTCTTATTCCAGAGGGCCACTGTTTCTCTGGATGGAGCAGAAACAGAATTTTATTGTTACATTGCTAAGGCTCCAGCTTTGTCCTCCAGATGACCCATTAATGATTTCCTATCATGGGAGACAAATAGCCAATGCCTAGAGTAAATGTTCCTCAAGATCTATCAAGAGATTGTCCCTCTAAGAAAGGCGGAAACCACTAGAATATCATTCTTCCTAAACCAAGCCTCGCTAGGTAATCCAAAAAATATCACTTTGATTATAAGGAATACTGCTCAAAGATCCAGGAGAACCAACTGGATTGTTATCTCCCAACGTAAGATTTCTATCTAAAGGGTATTTCTCTCTCCAAATCAAAATCAAACTGAATGAAATCCTGTTATTTATACCAAGGGCTAAAAAGAACCATCCATTACTATACACCCAAGAACAGAAGGAAATAGGGTAATAAATTACCCTTGCTAGAGAATCTACCTCTTTTTAATCACAAGGGCTTTCATTATTTCCTTGCTAAGGGTGGGTTGGTGTTACTTCCTAACTCAAAAAGCCATTTATCATCCCTAGGATACTATCCTGACAGATTTTAACACCCAGAAAGGCAAAAATACAAACCAGGTATCTACCAAGTCCACAATTAACTTGTCCACAATATTAAGCTGCACAAGCGGGATCATTTATAAAAAGATCAGACAGTATCTTAACTACATCTACTGTATCTCTGTTTATGGTTATTTTCACAGGGTCAATTTTTTTTCAGTGTCCAAATTCTCAGCATTAGTTTGAAGGCACATTTGGCCTCACCTCCACTGCCCTTAAAATGTTGATGAGAACTGACTTCTACTCTCTCCAAGTATCCAACTGGAGAGGACATGAAATGTCACATGGTCAACGCCCTGCAAAATCCACATAATTAATTTCGGTTCCATTTATTAAGTGCCGAGGGGAGAGCTAAAAAATGTATCTTCTGCTCAGTTAGAGAGCAATATAAGGATAGAATAGTACGTATTAATCTCCACGGGATGAGAAAATAATCCACGTGGTGAAGTGAAGTGAGGGTTTTCACAAATGGAGAAAGGCCTAACCTCAAGTTCCACTATTCCTTTACTACCATAACGAAGCTGGAAGTTAATGAGCTCAGTTGCCAAAGACCTGAGAACACAAAGCAGCACAAAATATCGGCCCAGAAGTACTCTGTGTCAAAGAAGCCGTAGCTTCTATTTTAAATTAGCATGGATGTTAAAAAAACACATTGCCTACAAAATAGATATTCTCACAGCAACATTTGGGAGCTCTGTTATCTGGACACCCATATTATGCAAACAACAGCCACAAAATCTTCATCATACATGGCATGTATGTGCACTGTCTTTGCATCTTAGCAACTTAACTATTGGTTGGAATCCTATGGAGAATAGCTTTTTTGTTGTGTTTTATTGGATCCTTTATTTTATCCTTCCTTCCTTCCTTCCTTCCTTCCTTCCTTCCTTCCTTCCTTCCTTCCTTCCTTCCTTCCTTCCTTCCTGTTGTGATTCAGCATCAGCCTATGGTTCCGGCAGCTGAGTCAGATGATTCTGAAGAGGAAGAGGAGGAGGGGTTTGGAGAGCCTTTGGTGTCAGAGGAAGGTTCTGATGCACTGCAGAACTCTCAGCCTGGCCCCTCCTGTCTTGTTCCTCCTCAGACTCATCTGTGTGAGCATGAGGGATTGGAAGAAGATGATCCACAGCTGGCTCTGTTCAGGGATGCTAGGAGCAGGAGGCAATCTAGCAGAACAGAACAGAGGAAAGCAATGAGGCAACTCGGGAGAAGGCAATGAGAAGCCACGCCTTGGGACTGCTGATAAAAGGGGAATGTGTGGGAGGTGCTGGTTGCTGAAGGCAACCGTTTGAAGATCTTCTGCTAGAGTCCTGGTCTGTTATTCTTGTTTAACTCTTGTTTAACCTTTTGGTTTAAGTCTTGTTTGAACTTTTCATTTAACTTTTGTTTGAACTCTTTGTAAATAAATTTGGTTGGGTTTTTCCCCCCAGCCTGTTGATTATAAAAAGGGGTTGTCCCTGACATTCAAACAGGGCTGGTCATAGACTGGAACAGAACACTTCCTTCCTTCCTTCCTTCCTTCCTTCCTTCCTTCCTTCCTTCCTTCCTTCCTTCCTTCCTGCCTGCCTGCCTGCCTGCCTGCCTGCCTTTATTTCTCTACTTTGAGCTCTTCCAAGGACCTAGTAGTCAATAGGGTAATACGGTTTCATCACTGATATTCTCTAGAATATTACAAATAATCTGAATCCTGGAAGTGGGAATAAAGGAAAACATGATGCTGTTATAAAGATACAATGCAGCTTTCTCTGTGCATTCTTAAAGGCTTTGTATTTGACTTCCGAAAGATGTTAAAAAAAAGTGAGCCTAAAAAGCCATGGAGGCATAAAAACGATATTGTGATTATATGAGTATTATATGAGTATTATTTGGGGAGGAAAAAATATATCTTGACATCCTGGATGAATGAAGCTAGCAGAAAAATGGACACCCCCCCTCCTTCTCTTGTGTATGAAAATAAAAGTAAATTCTACTCCCTTCTGGCACTGATGATGACACCTAGTTTTGTAGAAACATCTGCAAAAAAAAAATGTCACCAAGCATCAAGGGCCCCACAGTTCAACCCTGAGTCTGGAAGCCGATTCATGCCACCTGGACTGCTTTGTTTTTGTTTTGAAACATTTCCCTGCTTATCCAAGTAGCTTCTTCAGTCAGAGCAAGTTGGTTTAGACCCCATATATGTCCCCCAAAGCGGTTTCAATTTCTCACCTAATCAGAACAGACTAGTTAGGGGAGTAGGCAAAAAGAGTCATTTTCTTCAGTTAAGTGTATTTTTTTTCCAAACAAGTCTTGCTTTGCATTCCAAGATCAAATTGCCTCTCTCGTTCAAAACTCTTGTACATAACAAATTATAATTGTAGGAGCCTCTTGCTTCGGTGATTCACACTTATTTTGTGTGTGTGTGTGTGTGTGTGTGTGTGTGTGTGTGTCTGTCCCAGGGTGCCAGAAATTTGCTGAAAAGTAGGAAATCTGGTGGACTAATTGGCTTGAACCTCGGGGTCTGTGATGTGAGCTTGGGGTTTGGTAGCTTAGCATGAGCTTGTCTTGAAATGGACTGTTGCTGAATAAAATCCCCATTAACTACCAAGAGGCACAGAAATACCACTGCAGCATCTTGCTTTTTGATTTGATGTCAAGGTACCCTCCCCTTCAAAAAGAAAAGAGCGAGAGGTGGGGAAAAGGAGAAGTTTTGAAAAGGACTGTAAAATGCCTGCAGGCTGCTCCCGTGGTTATTTATCTGAAAAAAATCTGCCTTTGGGAGAAAGTGACTGCATTGCAGAAAGGCGTGATTTTTTTTTTTTAAAAGTGTCGCAAGCTTTTTAAATAAGGATCAATTAATTCTGGAAGCATATGATGTTAGAAGGTGCTTTAAAGCAACTGCATCCCAAAACAGATCAGGTTTCTTGGAGACAGTGTGATCTAAGCTGGTCTGGTTGGAAACCTATGGGGGGAAAAAAACTAGCTAAAAAACTGAGACGGGGAAATTCATGTGGTCACTTTTTTTCATTGGTCATAAACAAATCCATTTTCCTTATTTATTTATTTATTTATTACCAGAAACTAGCAAGAAACCTCTGGAAACTAACAAAACATATCACAAATTGTGGCCATGTGACTGTGGGACACTGCAACCAATTGTAACACACCGGAATTGCAATAATGTGACCCCAGGGGTGTGTGTGTGTGTGTGTGTGTGTGTGTGTGTGACATTTTACAACAGTCAGAAGAGCTTATGGGTTTTAAGCACCCTTTCCAAGACACTTGTAACTCCAAATGGTTGTTAAATGACCAGTTTTAAGTCAAGGACTACCTATACAGTACTGCTTCTTGTAAAACTTTTAACTTTTAATGTTAAAGTTAAGTTTAATCTGATATTCTTCTACAACAGCCCCCCCAAACCCAGAACCCCTAGAAATGATTAAACAAATAGTTGTTCCTTCTTACTACTGCACACTTTTATTGTACCTTACAGTGCAGCAAGGTAATAAACACAAGAAGAAGCAAACAAATGTTGGTTACTTTGGGACGGCCCTTGCTACAGAACCCTAGTTTTTAGCACCATAAAAATGCATTTTTCTAGATAGTAGCACATTATGTTTAAGTGAAGCTCTTAATTAGATAGAGTGAGAAAATGACGCATGGAAGGGAGATATAAAAACCTTCTTAATAGTTCCTGTGCAGATAATGTAGGCCGAAGACAATCAGTAGCCATGCCTCATTTACTTTATGTCTTGCAGCTCCTAGAGGCACAATGTTAGCGGTTTTTTTGTACTATTGGGCATTTCAACCTCCCAATAATAATGAAGAAGTGGATTTGCATAAAACAGTATAATCTAAGAGAAACGTCTGATCAAATGTAATACAATAGAAACTTCTAATCAAGTGTAGGCTCTGACTGATGTTTAATAGAGAAGAGAATACTTAATTACTTCATGTTCATTTACCAGATAATTAAAAACTACCCCAGTTGTTTTTAGATTAGGGACGTCCTATCTTGGCAACTTTACAGCTTGTGGACTTCAACTCCCAGAATGCCTGGGTGGGGAATTCTGGGAGTTGAAGTCCACAAGTCATAAAGTTGCCAAAGTTTGACACCTCTGCTTTTAGGTGATGAAACCCTCAGAGTATGACAGAGATAGAGAGGGAAAGGCATATATCTGCTTATCTCATGTACAAAGAAGTATCAAGAAGCACAAACTTAATGCTGAAGAATTAAAAATATGATTTGACTAGTTTGATAAACATACAATATAAATAAATTCAGCAGAAGAGTTGGGTATTCAACGATAACATGAAAAGATCACGTGAAGTACTAGTACCACTTTATAAAGCCTTAGTAAGACCACACTTGGCATACTGCATCCAGTTATGGTCACCACAATATAAAAAAGATGTTGAGACTCTGGAAAGAGTGCAGAGCAGAGCAACAAAGATGATTAGGGAGCTGGAAGCTAACACATATGAGGAACGGTTACAGGAATTGGGTATGTCTAATCTAGTGAAAATAAGGACTAGGGAAGACATGATAGCAGAGATCCAATATTTGAGAGGCTGCCACAAAGAAGATGGGGTCAACCTACTTCTCAAAGCACCAGAAGGAAAGACAAGAAACAAGGGATGGAAGCTAATCAAGGAGAGAAGCAACCTAGAACTAAGGAGGAATTTCCTGACAAGTGAGAACAATTAGTCAGTGGAACAGCTTGCTTTCAGAGTTCGGGAGTGCTCCATCACTGGAGGCTTTTAAGAAGAGACTGGACAACCTTTTGTCAGAAATGGTACAGGGTCTCCTGCTTGGGCAGGGGGTTGGACTAGAACACCTCCAAGGTCCCTTCCAACTCTGTTATTCTGTTCTATCACTGTTGTGCATGTTTTATACTATCATATGTTCTGATGGCCAGGAAATTTGACTGCCCATTATAATCGGTTTTTAATTTCCACTTCTGTTGTTTGTGACAGCAACACATATATACTGCAACATTTTCAAGTCATATATAAATCTGTCTGTTTACTTCTGAAAACCGACATAGCCAGTGCTAAATATAGTGCTAAATAGATAGCAACTATTAATTCTGTTGAGTGAAAGGTAACATTTGAAGGACTCAGGGGTAACCGCCCTGAGTCCTTCGGGAAAGGGCGGTATATAAATCTAATAAAATAAAATAAAATTTGCCAAGGGCAGCCTGAAGCTATAGGTGACATTTTGTGATGTAGAGCCAGGCTGCCTTTTTCCTGACTCTTGGTCCTGTCTTCACAATGGGCTGTTCCTCATATTAATATGTATTCTTCCGGTCTTTAAACTGGCAGAAAATTATGTGGCATAAATTAGATTTGGAAGGAAAAAAAGAAGAGGAATGTCAGCAGCAAAGTGGATGGATTTCATTACTGTGGTGATGATTACAGTGTTGGAAGACTGTGGATCAGATTAGTCTTGGAGAAAATCCTACCACATGGTTGCTAAAAGTTTATTTATTTATTTATTAATGGGATACCAGCTTGATGGCAAATCAATCAATCAATCAATTGCTGATGGCCCAGCCCTACTTCCAGAGAAACAGCATAAATATAAGACAAATTAGAGGAAACAATTAGTGGATTACCTCCTTATTTCTGCTCTATCAGGCAGCAAGATCCACCAATCATTTTTGACACCATGGGATATAGATGAAGTTGGGAAGACAAAGAGTTTGAAAGTTCTGCCAAATCTTGGTTTGTTTACGCACATAACGTTTGTGGAGATGCATTTAAAGAGAGACTATGAGTTGATAAGCTCTCTTTGGACCAGACTGTAAATCACAACCTATACTACATCCAGGTTATACTAGATCCCTGGTGACTTCTTGCTGAAATAGAACGGCTCCCTGTTTCATTGCGTAACCCTCCCTTGTTCAAGGTCATGGATTTTTCTGTGGCAACACCGCTGGAGGCCAGCCAACAAGTCAGCAAGCTGGATGTCTGCCTTAACATGAAACCTCAGGCAGTACTTTTAGAAGAGAAGGGCCCATTTTTTTAGGAATATTTAAAAATGACTGTCGACTTCTGGGGAGGAAACGATGAACTGAAGATGGTTCTGCAAAAAGTAGAGCTGTCTAACGGGGTGGAATGACGAGCTAGCAAGTAGACTGGCTCTTTGTAATTCTTCTCCAGACAAGAACAGATCACCCACAAGCACTCCAGACAGTTGCTCCTCATGAGGAGACTACAAGATAGCAGTCTCCAGCAGATTTGGAGATCTGGGAGGCAAGAGAATAGCCATTTGACTCAAACCATGGTTGGTGCTTCAAAAGGAGACTGGTTTGCATATTTCTTTTTCTAATCACTTTCAAAAAATGCCTGTGACCTTCTTTTCGGCTATTAGAAAACTTTGAATCAACGCATTCTATAGTACTGAATGGGTTTCTGTCAATCATTTTTTTTTCTGGAATAAACAGCAAAAGTTGATTAAAGCTTTAATTTTTGAAAGTTTGCGACGGACTAAGGATCCAAATAAATATAAAATAAGATTTTGGAATTAATTATGAAGAATCCCACCCATGGAAAATGCTTTTGTTTTGAATTTATAAAAACATTTTAAAAACTGGACACTGCATAACCATGAAAATTAACTAAAGATTACAATAAAATGAGAAGAACACTAAAGCTTAGCATTCTAATACAGAATGAAACAAAATAGTGTAACATTGGACATATTGAAGAATATTTTTGAACAATGGGCCCAAAAGTTCATTTTAAAAATGTCTTCCTTGATAGATAGACTGGGTCAAAAAGTTGCTATGGAAGAGACACCAGTATTTATTGATATGACTGCGACCTGATTTGAAAGTAGATTTTAAAATGACAGGCTACAAAAATGACATCAAAAAGATGTTACACTGGATTAAGAAACTGCTAGATATCTTAATAATTAAATGGGATATACAAATAATAAACAAGGAGAGTAATCTGGGTAATTTTCCTGTATTGGATTTATAAAATAGGCTAATTAAAGCTTTGAAGAATTTTGTTAGAAGGGCAAAGAAGAAATGAAAATAATTCAACTTTTAGGAACTTATTTGAAGGGACTAGTGATCAACTTTGTTATAAGTAAAAAGAAGTAGTAGAAAGTTGATTTATTTGATCAAGGTTAATATAGACCTGTTATTATTTCAGGTATCTCAATGAATTTTTGCTGAATGATGAAGCTTTATGGATTTAATTATAGGCAAGAGATGGGATATGAGAAGAATCTATCGTTTATTTTAAGAAAAGGTGATAAGTTATTAAAATTGTTTATACTGTATGTGATGAAGTGGGAGGTCACTTGTTTCCATATTTCTTTTCTTTTCCTTTACTATAGTTTTATTTTTCTTTTTTTTCTATTTCTGTATTTTTTTCTGCATCTTTTTCTTTTTCTTCTTTTACTTGTAAAATAGTTTTTCAAAAGTTGGCATTAATTTTTATAGTTGCAAATTGTCATTTTAATAGAAATACTAACAAAAACAAAAACAACCCAAGGCAACTGCAAATGCTTCATGGCACCATGAAGACCAGGAATCGAGTTGTTGTTAGCTGCAAAGTCGTGTCCAACCCACTGCGAACCTATGGACAACGTTCCTCCATGCCTTCCTGTCCTCTACCATCTTCTGGAGTCCATTTAAGCTCACACCTACTGCTTCAGTGACTCCATCCAGCCACCTCATTCTCTGTCGTCCCCTTCTTCTATTGCCCTCAATCTTTTCCAGCATTAGGCTCTTCTCCAGTGAGTACTTCCTTCTCATTAGGTGGCCAAAGTATTTGAGTTTCAACTTCAGGATCTGGCCTTCTAAAGAGCAGTCAGGGTTGATCTCCTCTAGGACTGACCGGTTTGATCACCTTGCAGTCCAAGGGACTCGCAGGAGTCTTCTCCAGCACCATAGCTCAAAGGCCTCAATTCTTTGGTGCTCGGCCTTTCTTATCGTCCAACTTTCACAGCCATACATTGCAACTGGGAAGACCATAGCCTTGACTATATGCACTTTTGTTGACAGGGTGATGTCTCTGCTTTTTAGTGTGCTGTCTAGATTTGTCATGGCTTTCCTCCCGAGGAGCAAGCGTCTTTTAATTTCTTGGCTACAGTCTCCATCTGCAGTGATCTTGGAGCCCAGGAGAATAAAATCTGTCACTACCTCCATTTCTTCCCCATCTATTTGCCAGGAATAGAGAGGGCCGGATGCCATGATCTTAGTTTTCTTAAAGTTTAGTTTCAACCCAATTTTTGCACTCTCCTTCTTCACCCGCAACAAGAGGCTCTTTAGTTCTTCTTCACTTTCTGCCATTAGAGTGGTATCATCTGCATATCTTAGGAATCGAGTACCAAGCAACAAATCCAGGGGACAAGGCAAGACATGATAAGGTAATATTCAGAGTCCTAAGTATGGCACAGCAAGGTAAGCATAATAGAGCCGAGGCTTGTAAAGTTCTCAACCTCCGTTCCCAGGGAGGGAAGGAGGCCAATAAATCCATCGTGCTGAGCCTCCACTGGACAGCCATCTGCAGTGTTGGCTCCTCTATAAGCTTGTTTTCTTTTGGGGGGGGGCAGTCCTCTATAGAGTTCTGCTTTCTACTGTTGAATTTTTATTACACATTTCTGCTTGGAACAGGTGGTTGGACTTCAAAGTCTGAGAGGTTTCAGGGGTTGTGGGCAAGGAGACCTGAGGGCTTGCTGGAACATCAACTCCACCGCTACTTGAAATGCCCTTGTCAAGACTGTTGTCCCCAGATGTCCTTGATTCCACTTCCTTCCTTTCAGAAGACCTGTCCCGCATGGCCACTGGGAAAGGGCTACCCAGTGGAGCATGGCAGCAAGCTTTTGAGAAAAGTCTTCCTTCACCTTGGGGTGAATATGAACGCACGTGCCATTCTCCACAGCATTTCTTTTTTGCTGCCTGTTTTCAACAGGGATGGTTGATTTGTTTGCTTGCTTGCTTGCTTTTTCAAATCATAAATATGGGAGGTTTGGGAGCCAAGGAAGCCAACAGTTGAAAGCAAACTAAGACTAACGGAAAAGTTCAGACGTGAAAGGCAGAAATTGCAACTGACAAAACCAGACTAATTAGAAAAAAAGCAGTGAGTCAAACAAAAGCAAGAGCCTGGGCTAGGAAACGAGACACAAAACAGAATCCTTTTAATTTAGAGATCCTCCTAGTGCTCAGCCTTAGCTAGGTGTCAAAACACCATTGTTGTTATGTACATAGGGGATGTTACACAGATATAAGCCACTGACACCACCAGGTGGCAGGGTGCCCTGTCCGGATTGGCAGGGTAGTCTTTGGCGGGAAATCCAGATAATGTGATTGGTACCAAATATACCTGGCTAGGTATAGAAGTGGGGCAGTTGCCCCTTTGTTCGTCCAGTCTGTGCTACATCAATAAAGAGTTGGAATGCTGAATCCTGGTGTCTTGAGTCGTCCATCTTGGCCATGCGGTCTGGAGCTCACTATTTAACAATTGTGGAGAGGAGAGAACAGAGTTTGGATTTCTTCCCACCGAGGGGAAGGTCATCTTCCTCATGTGGGGAAGGCTCAGCAGCAAAATAAATAGATTTCAGGTGGCAAAAGACTTCAAAATAAGGTTTCAAAGTTCTGCAACGACATCATTCTGCTGAAATTACTGCACTGGTTAGTGCATGATATCTGGCTGAATTTCAGCTGCTCATGATAGGACATCCTTGTACGCCTTTGGCTGTTACAGCTCACGGAATGGCCTACCTCATTCAGTCTGGCCTGGACTCTTAAATCTTTGATGGGATGTCGTGAATATTCAGATCCATAAATGATTCTGCTTTTTCGCTTAGACCTTGGAATCTATCAGTTGTGGAAGGGGGAGCTGTCTGTCCTAATACTGTTTAAAAGGAATCATAAAATACTTCCTTCTTACTCAGGCCTTTTACAGTCTCTAGAATTTTAAATCTGGGTTCAATGATGAATCTGAATCTAATTTCATCATGTTTTTCTCAGTTATGCATTTATTATAGTGCCGAAGTGTGGATAAAATTTTTTGCAAAGTAAGTGTCACAAAGGACTGCCAGATCACTTTTCTGTTGATATTTTGTTTGGCTTAATGTTTGGTTTGGAATACGAATGCATTAATGTTATAACATTAATGCATTCGTGGGAGCTCTATGGGTGCTGCCCCACCCAGGGTGGGCATTTTGGACCATCCCCGGGAGCAGACTCGCGCCCCGTTGTGAGAGGACGGGTTGTGGTCTGCCCCTGGGAGCATCCAACCGAGTGGCAGTAGGTTGGTGGATGGCCCAAATGTTCCACTCCTTACCTTCGAACCTCCTGTTGGATTTTTTAACCATTGGACTGCCCTCTCTGGACTTGCTCGGACTGTATGCTTCGATATTCTGATACGGACTTGCTCGCCCTCAGGGGTGCCCCCCTCTCCTGGGTGCGTCCCGCCTTCTTTTCTATCCCCAGTCTCGATGAAGGGCCCAATTATTGGGACCCTGAGAGATGGCCGGGTAAGGCCAGGGGCTCCCGATATAAATTTAATAAGAGGCCCCTGGTTAATTTTTTAGTCAAATTTTTTAGGGGGTTGGGGAGGGGGGTGGGGGGTAGTGGTTGTCTGGCTGTGGGGGGTGGCCATACAACTGTGTTGCAGGCCAGGCCTGGGTCTGACGGCGTTCGGGGAGAGCGGGTTGTGCTTACATCTGGGGCTCGGGAGCGGGTCGTGGGATTGCCGATTCCCACGACACTGGGGTATGGCAGCAGGCGTATGGACAGAGGGCCGTATCATTACCGGGAGGGCCGTCTCCGCTGTTTGCAAGCGGTGAGGCGCTCCGACCCTCTGGTTCTTCCCCGAGGTGCCGGGAGCGAGGATGTGCAGCCTCCTGAGCTCCGGCTGGTGTACCTGAATGCCAGGTCCGTGGTTAATATCATCAGGGAATCCCTTAGCCCGCGAGAGACCACTGTCCCTCAGATGGTCGGGTGTGAGTCTCTCCTACTGAGATACGGCCCAGGGGCGCAGTTGGGCCTGCTGCTGGCGTACCTACCACCTAATCGTGCAGCGGTGGCCCTTCCCGAGCTACTCGATGTCCTCTCAGGGTTGGTGGTTGAATTCCCAAGACTCATGGTCTTGGGCGACTTTAACCTACCGTCCCTGGGAGGATCGTCCGAACTGGCTCGGGAGTTCATGGCTTCCATGGCGGCCATGGACCTGTTGCAAATAATTTCTGGGCCGACTCATGAGAGAGGCCACAACCCAGACTTGGTGTTCTTGTCTGGACAGTGGCGTGATGATATCGGTGGGGGTGCCACAACTGTTACGCCCCTGTCATGGACCGATCACCACCTCCTGCGGCTAGACTTCCCCCTTGCCACCCCCCACCATGGGTGCACGGTGCCAGTCAGATGGTACTGCCCTAGGCGCCTAATGGACCCTGATAAGTTCCAGGCAGCACTTAGGGACACGCATGCACCCCCTGCTCACAGCTCGGCAGATGCCTTAGTGGAAGCCTGGGAAAAGGCAGCCACGGAGGCTCTGGACCGAGTTGTACCCTTGCGGCCTCTGACCCGGCGCAGATCCCAGCGAGCCCCATGGTTCACCGAGGAGCTCCGGGAGATGAAGCGTCGGAGACGGGGCCTAGAGAGCCGTTGGAGATCCAGTCGATCCGAATCCAACCGATTGCGACTAAGAATCCTCACCAGGTCTTATCTCGCTGCGATAAGGGTGGCAAAATCCAACTACTTTTCCACCCTCATCGCGTCCGCAGATAATCGCCCGGCTGCCTTGTTCAGGGTGACTCGCTCACTATTAAACCAAGAGGTGAGGGAGGAACCCTTGCAGGGTCGAGCCGAGGAATTTGGTCAATATCTGCTGGATAAAATTGCTCGGATTCGAACTGGCCTGGACTCCAACTGGGCTGAGATGGAAGAACAAGACATGGACAGTCTTGTCGACGTCATCTGGGAAGAATTTGATCCTGTAACTCCTAAGGAAGTGGACAGGATTATGAGAAGGTTGAGCTCCTCCACATGCTTACTGGACCCGTGCCCTTCCTGGCTGGCCTATGCAGCTCGAGAGGGGACACGAGGCTGGTTCCTAGCGATCATCTCTGCTTCTCTGAGTGAGGGTCACTTCCCCACCGCCTTGAAGGAGGCGGTGGTGAGACCTCTCCTCAAGAAGCCCACCTTGGACCCATCCTCTTTGAATAACTTTCGTCCAGTCTCCAATCTTCGCTTCCTTGCGAAGGTTGTTGAGAGCGTGGTGGCGCACCAACTTCCTCAGATCCTGGATGAAGCGGTTTATCTAGACCCGTACCAATCGGGTTTCAGGCCGGGCTACAGCACGGAGACGGCATTGGTCGCTCTGATGAATGATCTCTGGAGAGCCCGGGACAGGGGCCATTCCTCTGTCCTAGTCTTATTAGACCTCTCGGCGGCTTTCGATACCATCGACCATGGTATCTTGCTGCGACGCCTCAGGGGACTGGGAGTGGGAGGCACGGTTCTGCGTTGGTTCTCCTCCTTTCTCCAGGGTCGCTCGCAGTCGGTGCTGACAGGGGGACAGAGGTCGACCCCGAGGCCTCTCGCTTGGGGAGTCCCTCAGGGGTCGGTCCTCTCGCCTCTCCTGTTCAACATCTACATGAAACCGCTGGGTGAGATCATTCGCAGTTTTGGAGTAGGGTACCATCAGTATGCTGATGACACCCAGCTTTTTATCTCAACTCCAAACAATATCAGTGATGCCCTAGACGTGATGTCCCGCTGCCTGAAAGCGGTCCGGGAATGGATGGGGAGAAACAGGCTTCAACTGAACCCGGACAAGACTGAATGGCTGTACGTACCGGCAAGCCAGGATATTCAGAACGTCCCACTGCTTAACATTGGGGACAAGTTACTTCCCCCTGTTGATAGGGCCCGCAACCTGGGTGTCCTCCTAGACTCGCAGCTCTCCCTGGAAGACCACATAGGAGCTGTGACCAAGGGGGCCTTCTCCCGGGTTCGACTAGTTCGCCAACTACGGCCTTATCTGGACCTGGATTCCTTACGTACAGTCACCCATGCCCTTGTGACCTCTCGCCTAGACTATTGTAACGCTCTCTACATGGGGCTGCCCTTGAGATCCACTCGGAAGCTTCAACTGGTGCAAAGTGCGGCGGCACGGACACTCTTGGGAGCCTCCCGATACTCCCATATCACACCTCTCCTCCATGCGCTGCACTGGCTTCCGGTTGCCTTCCGTGTGAAGTTCAAGGTGCTAACAATGACATACAAAGCCCTACATGGCATGGGTCCGGACTACCTACGGGAGCACCTTCTGCCAATGTCAGCACCCCACCGTCCTGTGCGCTCCCACAGAGAGGGCCTCCTCAGGGTGCCACCGCTCAAGGAATGTCGGCTGGTGGCCCCCAGGGGGAGGGCATTCTCAGTGGGTGCGCCAGCCCTCTGGAACAGCTTACCAACCGAAATCCGGATGGCCCCTGACCTCCGTACCTTCCGTCGCGACTTAAAAACTTTCCTGTTTCAGCAGTCCGGCCTGGCATGATAGCGTTAATTGGGGTCCCAGTTTGTTTTCATTAGTGTTTCTTATTATTTTTATTGTTCAATCTGTATACATTCCTTCCTCTGTACACCGCCCCGAGTCCCTCGGGAGAAGGGCGGTTTATAAAAACTAATAAATAAATAAATAAAAATAAAATAATAAGGCTCCCCTTGTGCGGGATCTGGTGGAGGGTGAGCATGCGGACCTGGCTTGTATCACCGAGACCTGGTTGGGTCCAGAGGGTGGGGTCCCTTTGGTTGACCTTTGCCCACCAGGTTTCCGAGCGTTACACCGGCCTCGGGCTCAAGGTAGGGGCGGGGGAGTGGCGGTTGTTATTAGGGAGACCTTATGTCCGCGGGAGACCACCGTTCCTCAGATAGTCGGGTGTGAGTCTCTCTTTTTGAGGTTTGGTTCGGGGGCGCAGTTGGGCTTGCTGCTGGTGTACGTTTCGCCTAGTCACACAGCGGCAGCCCTGCCCGTGCTACTCGATGTCCTCTCCGGTTTGGTGATTGAGTTCCCCAAACTTCTAGTTTTGGGTGACTTCAATCTACCATCCCTGGGAGGGTCATCTGAGTTAGCCCGGGAGTTCATGGCTTCCATGACGGCCATGGACCTGACGCAGGTAATTTCTGAACCAACTCATGAGGGAGGCCACACCCTTGACTTGGTTTTTTATCTGGACGGTGGTTGGATGATCTTGGTGGGGGCTCTCCATTTATTATGCCCCTGTCATGGACCGATCATTACCTCCTGCGGCTGGTCTTCCGTCTTGCCACCCCCCACCGTGGGGATGCGGAACCAACTAGATGGTACCGCCCCAGACGCTTAATGGACCCTCTCGGGTTCCAGGCAGCACTGGGATCCCCACCTGCCTCCGTCGCTCACAGCTCGGCAGATGCCTTAGTGGAAGCCTGGGAAAGGGCAGCCACTGAGGCACTGGACCGAGTTGTACCCCTGCGGCCCCTGACCCGGTGCAGATCCCATCGAGCTCCATGGTTCTCCGCGGAGCTCCGGGAGATGAAGCGTCGGAAACGGGGCCTAGAGAGCTGCTGGAGGTCCAGCCGATCCGAATCCGACCGGTTGCGGTTAAGAACCTATATTAGGTCTTATCTCGCAGCGATGAGGGCAGCGAGGTGTAATTACTTCTCTGCCCTCATCGCGTCCGCAGATAATCGCCCGGCCGCCCTGTTTAGGGTGACTCGCTCCCTCCTTAATCAGGAGGTGAGGGAGGATCCCTTGCAGGGTCGTGCCGAGGAGTTTGGTCAACATCTGTCGGATAAAATCGCTCGGATTCGGACCGGTTTGGACTCCAGCTGGGCAGAGTCTGACGATCAGGACACGGGCGGTCTTGTCAATGTTATCTGGGAGGAGTTTGATTCTGTGACCCCTGATGAAGTGGACAGGATTATGGGGAGGTTGAGCTCCACCACATGTTTATTGGATCCGTGCCCTTCCTGGCTGGTTTATGTAGCCAGGGAGAGGACACGAGGCTGGTTCCAGGCGGTGATATCTGCTTCTTTGAGTGAGGGTAATTTCCCCACCGTCTTGAAGGAGGCGGTGGTGAGACCTCTCCTCAAGAAGCCTGCCTTGGACCCAGCTGTCTTGAACAACTTTCGTCCAGTCTCCAACCTTCGCTTTCTTGCGAAGGTTGTTGAGAGTGTGGTGGCGCATCAGCTCCCTCTGGTCCTGGATGAAGCGGATTATCTGGACCCGTACCAATCGGGTTTCAGGCCCGGGTACAGCACGGAGACGGCATTGGTCGCTCTGGTGAATGATCTCTGGAGGGCCCAGGATAGGGGATATTCCTCTGTCCTGGTCCTATTAGACCTCTCGGCGGCTTTCGATACCATCGACCATGGTATCCTGCTGCGGCGTCTCAGGGGATTGGGAGTGGGAGGCACAGTTCTTCGGTGGTTCTCCTCCTATCTCCTGGGACGTTCGCAGTCGGTGTTGGCAGGAGGGCAGAGATCGGCCCCTAGGTCTCTCGTTTGTGGAGTTCCTCAGGGTTCGGTTCTCTCGCCTCTCCTGTTCAACATCTACATGAAACCGCTGGGTGAGATCATTCGTGGTTTTGGAGTTGGGTATCATCAATATGCTGATGATACCCAACTTTTCATTTCGACCCCAAACCACCCCAGTGATGCCCTCGCTGTGATGTCCCGTTGCCTGGAGGCGGTTCGGGTCTGGATAGGGAGGAACAGACTTCAACTCAACCCTGACAAGACTGAGTGGCTGTACATTCCGGCATCCCGGGACATTCAAAACGTTCCTTCACTTTCTATGGGGGGTGAGTCTTTACCCCCTGTAGATAGGGCTCGCAACTTGGGAGTCCTCCTGGATGCACGGCTTACCTTAGAAGATCATGTAGTAGCCGTGACCAGGGGGGCTTTCGCACAGGTTCGCCTGGTGCGGCAGTTGCAGCCCTACCTAGACCGGGATGCCCTGTGTACGGTCACTCATGCGCTCGTGACCTCTCGTCTTGACTATTGCAATGCTCTCTACATGGGGCTTCCCTTGAAGACCACTCGGAGGCTCCAACTGGTACAGAATGCGGCCGCGAGAGTTGTCTTGGGAGTTTCCCGGTACTCCCATGTTACACCTTTGCTCCGCGAGCTGCATTGGTTACCAGTTGTCTTCCGGGTGAGGTTCAAGGTCTTAGTGATGGTTTTTAAGTCCTTACATGGCATGGGTCCGGAATACCTCGGGGACCACCTGCTGCCGGCGTCAACTCCCCTCCGCCCCGTGCGTTCCCACAGAGAGGGCCTCCTCAGGGTGCCTCCAGTCAGAGAATGTCGGCTGGTGGCCCCCAGGGGGAGGGCCTTCTCTGTGGGCGCTCCGGCTTTGTGGAACCAGCTGCCGGTTGAGCTCCGGATGGCACCGGATCTCCGCTCCTTCCGGCGCGGGTTAAAGACCCATTTATTTGAACAAGCTGGCCTGGCCTGATGGGGAATCACTTAGGGTTTTAATATTTATATATATATATTATTGTTTTTATTGTGGGCAATAATTTAATTCTTTTTTAACTTTTGTACTTTTGTAGTTTTAAGATATGCCCTGTTCACCACCCTGAGTCCTTCGGGAGAAGGGCGGTATAAAAATTTAAATAAATAAATAAAT
This sequence comes from Vipera berus, assembly GCF_964194415.1. Classification (NCBI taxonomy): domain Eukaryota; kingdom Metazoa; phylum Chordata; class Lepidosauria; order Squamata; family Viperidae; genus Vipera; species Vipera berus. The sequence goes on from NC_138203.1 coordinate 85,614,106, forward strand.
AAATAAATAAACTGCTTTTTAGTTTTAATGCAGAATCCCACTAAGATCAAACAAAGGGTGTTTTCTTTCTAACAGAGTTTGCAAATTGGGGATGAGTCTTGCTCTCTCTTTCTCCAAACTGTTTTAGGACAATTTCTCCCCCCCCCCCAAAAAAATAGGTAAATTTGTTCCTCATTTGTTCCTCCAATACTTCCACAGTGAGAAAGTATTGTTTGAAAGCTGCTAAAGTTTATTGACCAAAATTGATTATGTTGTCAGGGCAAGTGAGCCACAAAACTCAAAATCTGCATTAATATATTGGTACATAATCTACACTTTCTCAGCAGGTATTATTGTAACACAAAGGGCATCAGAGTGCAAAAATAATAACTACCTATTTGCAACCAAACAACTTCCATTTGTCAAGAACTAACAAAGCCTGCACATGTTGTGCTAAATTCCGCACTCCTTTTGTCTCAATTATTCCACTTTAGGACCTTTCTAAATACCGTCATTAAAAACGAGCAGCTACTTCAGATGGAAGGCAATATAGCAAAAGCTTGCATGCTGTGGGAGAAATCCAAGGAATTTTTTAAAAGCTCTTTCTTCTGAATAGATTTCTGATGTTTGTTAAGGAGACAGCCAGAGAAAAAGAAAGCAGAAATCATTGCATTAAGAGAAAGATAGAATCAGAAAGCTTATGCATCATAAATGCAGTTTTGGTTACAGAGACAGCTTCATCTCAACTGCCCTGTGGTTTTGTTTTTTTTTAGAGTGGATGTTCCTCCTTTTTTGAAAGCATCCTAAATTTCAGGAATGGGGAACTTTCTTGCATGGGGTTTCACTTTCAATATTATAATTATGGTTGGTTGGCAAAGTCAGCCAAATGTTTCGATTGGATCTGGCATTTCTGTCCACCATACCAAGCTCTCCCCAAGGACCTGAAATAGGCAAATGCTTTTAATAATATTAAAGGTATCATTACATGAGCAGTCCTTTTTGGCCTGGATGACAACAGATCCGGTATAGGATTCTTTTTGCTTTTTCCTCCATATTATGGTTGATGAATATGTTTAGTCTGGCAACTTTGCTAAAACCCATCTGACATGGTTGACTCTTCACTATCATCGGCATAGGTCTCAGGCTCATCAGAGCATCACAAGTCCTTCCCCACGTGAGAAGGGGATATCAACGGTTCGTCACACACCTGAGTTCTTTCCCAAGAGCCTGGCATAGCCAGATGTTGATGTTTTATGTTGTTGGTGGTATCATTGCAGGGTGTAAGCTGTTCCGAATAAAGCTGTCTTTTGCAATTTATGAATGGTGAGTTTGTCAATGCTGATGGTATTCAAATGGTGTTCCAGTTGTTTCAGAACTGGATCCAAGGTGCCTATTACTATTATGACTAGCTTTGCTTCCTTTTGCACATTTATTCTATTTCCATCATCATCATCATCATCATCATCATCATCATCATCATCGTCGGTTGCATAATCAACCAGATTTTTAGGCTGCATTTGGCATTTTTATCCACCTAATGAGTCCTTCCCAAGGACCTAGGAAAGGCAGATGTTGCTGTTTAATAATATTAAAAGTATCATCACAGAATGTAAGCTATTCCAAGTGAAGCAGCCTTCTGCAGTTGACTGGTGGCAATTGACTGGTGCTCATGGTCTCCCGATTTCTAGACTGATGCCTTAACTCACTATGCCAGAATGGCTCTTTGGAAACCCTAGAATATATTATAATTAATGCAACAGCAAGGTCTCATCTAAAAAAATTGCTAAGCCAAGATGGTATTTCAACTACTGTTCGCAGTCTTACAGCCTGCATGTCCTTGGATATCTATTTGTTGTTGTTGTTGTTAGCTGCGAAGTCGTGTCCGACCCATTGCGACCCTATGGACAACGTTCCTCCAGGCCTTCCTGTCCTCTACCATCTTCTGGACTCCATTTAGGCTCACACCTACTGCTTCACGCCTACTCCATCCAGCCACCTCATTCTCTGTCGTCCCCTTCTTCTCTTGCCCTCAATCTTTCCCAGCATTAGGCTCTTCTCCAGTGAGTCCTTCCTTCTCATTAGCTGGCCAAAGTATTTGAGTTTCAACTGCAGGATCTGGCCTTCTAAAGTGCAGTCAGGGTTGATCTCCTCTCGGACTGACTGGTTTGATCACCTTGCAGTCCAAGGGACTCGCAGGAGTCTTCTCCAGCACCACAGTTCAAAGGCCTCAATTCTTTGGTGCTCAGCCTTTTTTATGGTCCAACTTTCACTGCCATACATTGCAACTGGATATCTATTTAAATCTATTTAAATCAAAGGGAACATGCTTTTGTCTGTGTGGAGTGGGCCTCTCCTGCTGTTTCTGGAAGTGGTTGGGGTAGCAAAAGCAAGATGGCCAGAGATGATGGTGCTTCTGGGGAAAAAGCAGATTTTTAGGGACACAGTTGTTAGCCTTCAATATTACAATTCCTCCTCTTGGCTAATGAATTTAACAAACCAATGCCATTTGACAAACTGGAAAGCCAGTTTGGTCTAGTAGTTAAGACATCAGACTAGAAACCAGGAAGTTTGTGCCCTAGTCCACCTTAGGCAGGAAAGCCAGCTGAGTTACTCTCTCTCAACCCTACTCACCTTATAGAGTTGTTGTTGTGGGGTAAAGAGGAGTATTGAGTATATTTGCCACCCTGAATTATTCATAAAAACAATAAAGGAGGGATTTAAAAAAAATCTAAAAGAAATAATACAATGAGAAAATGCATTGCATTTCTTCCTCAAAAGTGTCCATTGAGTTACAGCATAACTCTCAACAGTTATCTCGAAATATTAGCGGACTAATAGGTGGCCACAGATTAATAGAACAGAAATGCATTTTTAATTTTTTTGCTCACTTTGCAAATAACTGTCCTAGAAGAGATGATGGTGCAACAAAACTGGCGATAGCATTTTTTTTTTAAAAAAATCATAGGCCATATACAAATTTTGCAGGGTAAGGTGAAGGAATCAGATTGAAGACATTGTCTCACACGCACACATTCTACAAATTCTACAAATTTTGAAAAAAAATAAAACTCAAGCCCGCATCACATGTAGCATATGAGTGCATAATGATATCACAGACTGATTATTTATTGACAATTGTAGCATTCACATAAACAGAGGCAAACACGAAACATACTAATGGGAAAGAAAGAAAAATAGACAGAGGGTCAAAGCAGAAAGATAACATTTGTTGACAGCATGTCCCTTGAGTCACCCTCTGCAAATATACTTTGATGTCTTGTGTTACTACTGATTTATTGTTGTCACTGAAGATGATGAACTTGAGCAAAAGGACGAAGTGATGCTAATTGTTCTACATTAAGCCATGACAATGCTGTCAATCAGGGGCACTATAACATTTTCCTTCCATCTCCCAATGCCTGGCACTTCTCATTTTATTAATTTATGCCTGAATTTCCAGGCCATATGTTTTGTGTCTGAACATCTCTCAGCTGAGCTGGTGCCTCAAAGTTTTCAAGGGGGCGGGGGGGGGACAAAACATGCTTCTCTTTCCCTTAAAAACTTGGAGTGACAAGCATATGATCAGCTAGTTTGCAAATGCAGATATAACTTGAGTAATTTCTGAAAACCGGCATGCAAAAAGGGAAAAGAACCAGCATTTGCAAGACCAAAAACAATATCGCTTCCAAGTTCCTGCTGTGGGGTGATAAACACTCTTTTAGATAACACTACTCTACTAAAATTAAGTTAGAGGATAGTCTGCCAATTCACAATTACAACTTATCACTTCTATGAAAAACCCTTTCGAGGTGCTGAATTCAAGTAACTATTTGCACCCTGGCATTTATAAATTGTAGGAGGCATCTTAATTCTTTGTTGAAGCCTGCAAGTTTGTTTGTTTGTTTGCAGTTGCTGACATTTAACATTTTTGTTTTTATTTTTTTTATTTTAATTCCATTTATATCCCGCCCTTCTCCGAAGAGTCAGGGCGGCTTACAAGCTTAGCAGTAGCCATATATGCCTGCTTATTAGGGCTTTCACACACACCCCAAGCAGCATTATTACAAAGTCAGCTTAATTGCCCCCAACAATCTGGGTCCTCATTTTACCTACCTCGGAAGGATGGAAGGCTGAGTCAACCTTGAGCCTGGTGGGATGCGAACCTGCACTAATTGCAGGCAGCTGGTGTTACTTAAGGAGGCATTAGCCCACTGCTCCACCAAGGCTCTGAATGTTGGAAGGAGCAAGATTGTAATGAATATGAAAGGCTGGCAAAGAAATGAAGTAAAGTCCCAGGGAAGGTAAGAGTGAGAAAAATTAATAAAAAGAGATTAATGCAAGTTCTGCTTTTTCAGAGGGTGCCTACGTCAGCCACGTGGTTGAAATGGTGAATGAATGCATGTCTAATTTGGATCTAAAGATTGCATTTCAGGTGGCAGAAGGGAACTTTATTACACACATTCCTGATGCATAGCATTTTGTGAAGAGAAACTAAGTGTAACTCCAACGCAGTTAGTATTATTGAGTTCAATGAAGATTTTTGCCCTAAAATCAGAACATCAGGTTTAGAAATATTCCATCGGTTATGATACAACTAATTCTTTTTCTTTTGAAATAGAAGTTCTTTCTTTCTTTCTCTCTCTCTCTCTCTCCCTCCCTCCCTCCCTCCCTCCCTCCCTCCCTCTCTCTCTCTCTCTCTCTCTCTCTCTCTCTCTCTCATTAATTGAACCTATTCCTACTCTCCTTTACTCAAAAAAGCCAGCCTGTGATAATTTATGAACAGGCTCTTGAGAATAACAACTTTGCACTTATGGAAATCGATGTAAGGAAGTTTGGTATTTTTTCCAAAATCTGTTATTTTCTGTATGATAGCTTGAATGGATCAGGTCCATTTCCCGTGATGGCTTCTGAACTGGAAAATAAGTTAGCATTTCCAAAAGCCTTTCAATGAAGTCCAAAATCTGGTTTGAACATAAATAAAAAGTGTTTTGTTCTAAAGAGCACTCTATGGGCTTTATGAACTCCATGGGTAAAGGATTACAACAATGTAACTTGAGAAGAAGGGAGGAAATGTATCTGAAAGATAACACTTAAGCCTTCACACACACAGAAACTTCTCTTTTACTTTGGCTTCTTTCACAGCTGAGCAAGGAGAATCTCAGAGCTACATAATGAAATAAGAACAAGCCATTGGAGTCCTCTGTCTTTTTTCCAAAAAGGAAGGAGCAGCCATCAAAAGCAAGCTGCGAGCTCCATACCCAAATATAGAGAAGACTGGATACATTTTTTTTTAAAAAAAAGCCTGAAACATAAGCTGTCCAAGGGAAAACCAGACAACTGTCAAAACAGGAATCAGATCTATGTTTTTTTGCTTGCTTCTGGTGCCCTGTGTTATTATCCGAAGTCAATCACGGTGGTAAAGAAAACAAGATATCTCTTTCCGTATGTTGGGCAAATTTAGCAAGAGGTGGCTAAAATCAATAAGCCATGGCTTAGAACAATGTGCGCACCCAGTCACATTCAACAGAACGTGGACTAATTTGAATTGTTCTCCTTATAGTTTTTTTTTAAAAAAATAAAAAATAAAAAACTGGAAATGAGTCCCAAGCAAAATAGTTTAGGACACTTGCTTTGGTCTGACGTCTGTTGGCCTCTTTTTGTGCCCTTGATGTAAGTGTTGCAATTCAGAATGAAACACTGTGAATGAATTAAAAACTTTATAGACCATTTTCCTTCATCTACATGAGACTTAGGCTAATTAGGAAGGTCGGCAGTTTGGCGGGTCGAATCCCGAGTGCCGCGTAACAGAGTGAGCGCCTGTTACTCGTCCCAGCTTCTGCCAACCTAGCAGTTCGAAAGCACATAAAAATGCAAGTAGAAAAATAGGGAACACTCTGGTGGGAAGGTAACAGCGTTCCGTGCGCCTTTGGCGTCCAGTCATGCCGGCCACATGACCACGGAGACGTCCTCGGACAAGTGCTGGCTCTTCGGCTTTGAAACGGAGATGAGCACCGGTCCCTAGAGTTGGAAACGACTAGCATGCGTGTGCGGAGGAACCTTTACCTTTATATATATATATATATATATATATATATAAAAGGGACGCGGTGGCTCAGTGGGTTAGGACGCTGAGCTTGTCGATCGGAAGGTCGGCAGTTTGGCGGATCGAATCCCGAGTGCCGCGTAACAGAGTGAGCGCCTGTTACTCGTCCCAGCTTCTGCCAACCTAGCAGTTCGAAAGCACGTAAAAATGCAAGTAGAAAAATAGGGACCACTACGGTGGGAAGGTAACAGCGTTCCGTGCGCCTTTGGCGTCTAGTCATGCCAGCCACATGACCACGGAGATGTCCTCGGACAAGCGCTGGCTCTTCGGCTTTGAAACGGAGATGAGCACCGGCCCCTAGAGTCGGAAACGACTAGCACGCATGTGCGGGGGAACCTTTACCTTTACCTTTTTATATATATATATATATATATATATATATATATATATATATATATATATATACACACACACATATATATATATACATACATACATACATACATACATACATACATATATACATACATATATATATATATATATATATATATATATATATATATATATATATATATAACATCAACAGTCAATATTTCGCCCTTATCTGCACTTTGTGTTTTAATACATTTACCAACTACAATTGGTAAGGCTAAGCAAGTGGCTATTAGGAAACATGTCATGTGACCGTAATTTGCAACTTGCATCTTCCTGCTGGCTTCTTGTTAACTTTAAGGGTCATAAACAGCAAGGAGGCTGCAACTGTCTGAATGAACAGCAAGGAGGCTGCAACTGTCTAAATGAACACCAGCTGCCAAGCATCCGAACTGTGATCACATGGCCACAAGTTTGAGGACCAGTTGTAAATTTCTACTTTCAGCATGAGTTCAAACCATTTCTGTCTGACTAGTTGGTAAGTGAGGACTATCTGTAACAGGCTTCAGGGCAGAGGTCCCCAACCTTTTGAGCACCAGGGACCGGTTCCGTGGAGAGAGGTTTTTCTGTGGACCGGAGGGGGCGTGGTTTCATGTCCTGCCTGCATCTCGCAGATGGGGCTTTGCTTGTTTATGCGGACTGGTTGCTGGAATGCCGTGGCCCGGTACTGGTCCATGGACCGGCGGTTGGGGAATTGATCTAATAAAATGTGGCTTTGGACATACTATTACTTTCTTATTAAGACAGAGATAATTAGAAGTCTGGATGAAATCTATGAGGTATCTTGACTACATCATTCATTACAGAACCAAAATTTTGTAGCTTATCAATCAGTATCCATAGGTCTATCATTAAACTATCAAATACAATAGTGTGTTTTGAATTTGTGATTTTAGGGAAATCTGCTGTAATGCTATCAATGAATTAATGTTAAACAAGCAAAACCCAGGATTGTGAATTATCCCCTCCCCTCTACTTTGATCTTTCACTATGTCTGTTTAGAAATTGGAAACGTTTATGGATTAAGTACTGTATACTGCTATGTGTTTTGTCTCCTTCAGTGAGAACAAAGCATATAGCTTCTAATTATGATTTATACTTCTAATTTTTACACTAAACAAGAGTGATCTGGTGTATACAATTGGTCTAACTCTAAGCCATAATACTTGGTTTTGGCTCATTGGTTTGCATAAGTCAAGCCATGCAATTTTTATAGCTTAGAGTTATATGTGCAAAGGTAGTTGTTTATTCAGCAAATTATACAGTTTAGTTTAGGAAATCCATTTTTGGACTTTGGAGAAAAAGAGCATGGAACAAAATATTTAATCACCTTCTGGTGGCAATGCAGAAGAAGAGAGCCCTTATAGGCCTTATATTCATTTAATTCATCACAGTTTAATACTATGTACCAACATACTTAACATCTTTTAATAGTTAAGGTTTAATTAATCTGTGTTAAGGAATCCTAAAATATTAAATTGCTTAACATGCTAATTTATTTATTTGTTTTATTTAATAATATTTCTATACTGCCCTTCTCCCGAAGGACTCAGGGCGGTGAACAGGGCAAGAATAAAAATACAGAATTACAAAAATTAAAAAAAAGATTAAATACATGCCCACTAAAAACAATCAATACAATATTAAAAACCCCAATAAAATAACAATAAAAAACTCACAATCCCCCATCAGGCCAGGCCGGCTTGTTCGAATAAAAATGTTTTTAGATCGCGGCGAAAGGAGCGAAGATCGGGCGCCATCCGGAGCTCAACCGGTAACTGATTCCATAGCTCCGGGGCGCCCACAGAGAAGGATCTCCCCCTGGGGGCCACCAATCGACATTCTCTGATCGGTGGCACCCTGAGGAGAACCTCTCTGTGGGAACGCACAGGGCGAAGGGAAGTTGATGCCGGCAGCAGGTGTTCCCTAAGGTACTCCGGACCCCTGCCATGTAGGGCCTTAAACACCATTACTAGTACCTTGAATCTCACCCGGAAGACAACTGGTAACCAATGCAGCTTACGGAGCAGAGGTGTAACATGGGAGTATCGGGAGACTCCCAACACAACTCTCGCGGCTGCATTCTGTACCAGTTGGAGCCTCCGGGTGGTCCTCAAGGGCAGCCCCATGTAGAGAGCGTTGCAGTAGTCTAGACGAGAGGTCACGAGCGCATGAGTGACCGTGCATAAATCATCCCGGCCTAGATAGCCACTATGTCACAGCCACTATGTGATCTTCCAAGGTGAGCCGTGAATCTAGGAGGACTCCCAAGTTGCGAGCCCTATCTACGGCTCATCCTCAGCTAAGCTTAAACTCCACCTATTCCAAATTCATTGCAAGAATTCCAGTAACTAAAAGTGCCAGGTCAGAGAGGTATATTTAAGTACCATGGACCAAAGTAATGAAAGTAGGCCAATTACAGGTAGTCCTTTCGTTTAGTGATTGCTTGAAGTTACAACCCACTGAAGACAGTGACATATGACCAGCATTTGCACTTACGACCATTGCAACATCCCCACAGTCACATGAACAAATGTTGATACTTGGCAACTGATAGGTATTAATGATGGTTCCAGCATGCCAGAGTCATATAATCTCCATTTGCAACCTTCCCAGGCGATTTCTGAAAAGCAAAGCCATTGAGGGAAGTGGGATTCACTTAACAACTACATGATTCACTTAATGACTGCCATGATTTGCTTAACCATGGCAAATTAAGGACATAAGACCAGGCATGGATCACTTGACAACCACTTGCTTAGCAAGAGGGATTCCACTCCCAATTGGGATCATAAGTCAACATTTACTTTATATAATTTTAGTTCAGAAAAAAATATTCTCCATTCCCTGCTTGACTTATTTTAGAACTGAAACATACTAATTGGAGCATATAACTGGAACTGTCTGTCTAGAAAGGCTCGGTCTAAACGTGATCATTCCTAGCCAGCAGAATATCATAAAAATTTGATGACCTAGCCCAAGGGTAGGCAACCTTGGCTCTTTTATGACTCGTGGACTTCAACTCCCAGGAGCTATGCTGACTCAGGAATTCTGGGAGTTGAAGTCCACGAGTCATAAAAGAGCCGAGGTTGCCTAACCCCTGACCTAGCCACTATTTTTAATAGGATAGGAGGATTCCATCCATATTTACTATAATATCAGGGCCACCATTTTCATGAAAATCAGTGGGATTCTTGTAATTCTGCAGAGGACTATGCCCCTAATAGTGCATCAGAGCTGCATGTTTCTGTGATGTGTCACTCTGGACAAAATATATGTAATTTCTGTTCCCTTGGCTGTCTAGGATCAGGGATTTCCAACCTTGGCAGCTTTAAGATTTGTGGACTTCAACTCTCAGAATTTCATGCTGACTGATGAATTCTGGGAATTGGAAGTCCACAAGTCTTAAAGTTGCCAAAGTTGGAGAGCCCTGCTCTAGATGCTACTGGCCTACCTGGGAACTGTTGCCTTTCCCAATATGTAGCTGGGTCCACACAATCTTTCAAGGCAGGATTTGATTAACTGGGGTGCTTTAAACAAGCCACCGTTAGATGGGCTCAGATAACCTACTCAGCTGTAAAGTTTGCCTTATAGATCACAATGATTGGGTTAATAGAACAAGGTGAGCTAAAACTAAGCCAAAGATGTATAATTTGTCAACCCAACCACTACGTATGGCAAATAGAGAAAGAGAAATTGGAAAAACTTTCCATAACATAACAATTGGCAAACACCGTGTAGATGAATTATACTCTACTCTCTCCTTCCTGAACAAGCATAAGTTATTTTCCAGCAACTGAATCACATGATAATCAAATGGAATAAACTGGGGAAAAAGAACTTGTATTTAGTTTATTTGTGGGTTCCTCCTGATTAAATCCAATTGGAAGCATCCACGGTTCATGGTGACCATGTTATGGAACCAAGTCCAAGACAGTAAATCCTATTTAATTCCCAAAACTTAGAGATTCTTTTCAGTGCTTGGATTTTGTTCCTTTTATATAATAATAATAATAATAATAACAACAACAACAACAACAACAAAAATAATAATAACAACAATAATAATAATGATGATGATGATGATGATGTTGTTGATATTGTAAGGGACCTTGGAGGTCATCTAGTCCAACCCCCTGCTCAGGCAGGAAACCCTATACCAGGGGTGTCAAACTCAATTTCATTGAGGGCAGCATCAGCATTGCGGTGGCCCTTAGGGGGCCGGGTGGGTATTTCCAGGGTGGGTGTGGCCTACTGGGTGGGCGTGGCTAGAGTGCGTATGGCCTACTGGATGGGCATGGCCAGCTCTACATCATTCGCATCAAGGGGGCCTATGGGGGCCTGGGCAGGAGTGGGATAGATCTGAGGGTCTCTGGCAGAAGGAGGGTCTCTGGGCCAGGGCCAAGGCAGTGGGGGCCGTTCCCTCACTGTTTCCAGGATGGCTTCGCGGGCCACATGAAACCACTTCACGGGCCGGGGCCGGCCCCCGTGTTTGACATGTCTGCCCTATACCATTTCAGAGAAATGGCTGTCCAGTCTCTTCTTAAAAACTTCCAGTGGTGGAGCATTCACTGCTTCTGGAGGCAGGTTGTTCCACTGGCTAATTGTTCTAACTGTCAGGAAGTTTCTCCTTAGTTCTAGGTTGCTTCTTGTTCTGCCTTCAGGCACTTTGGAGAATAGCTTGACTCCCTCCTTTGTGGCAGCCCCTGAGATATTGGAACACTGCTATCATGTCATCCCTCGTCCTCTTCATTAAACTAGACATACCCAATTCCAGCAGCCGTTCTTTATATGTTTTAGTCTTCAGTCCTGGATGCAGTATTCCAAGTGTGGCCTTACCAAGGCATTGTAAAGTGGCATTAATACTTCATGTGATCTTGATTCTATCCCTCTGTTAATGCAGCCTAGCACTGTGTTGGCTTTTTTGGCAGCTGCAGCACACTGCTGGCTCATATTTAAGTGATTATCCACTACGACTCCAAAATCTCTCTCACAGTTACTATTATTGAGCAAAGTACCACCTATACTATACCTGTACATTCGGTTTTTCTTGCCTAAATGTAGAACCTTACTTTTTTCACCATTGAATTTCATTTTGTTAGATAGCGGCCAGCGTTCAAGTCTGTCCGGATCCTCCTGTATCTTAAGCCTATCTTCTGGAGTATTGGCTATTCCTGCCAGCTTGGTGTTGTCTGCAAATTTGATGAGTTCCCCATTTATCCCCTCGTCCAAATCATTGATGAAGAAGTTGAAGAGCTCTGGGCCCAGAACAGAGCCCTGAGGCACTCCACTACACATTTCCCTCCATGTAGATGCGGTTCCATTGAGGACCACATGCTGAGTACGGCCGGTCAGCCAGCTATGAATCCATCTGGTGGTGATGCTATCTAACCCACATTTTTCTATCTTATCAAGCAGTAGTTTGTGATCTACTTTATCAAATACCTTACTGAAGTAAGTTAATTAGTTAAAGATTGTATGATAAAGTGGGCACAAAATATTCAGGAACCAATTTTGTTGGACACTTGGGAGATAATTTGGGTCAGAAATGTTAAATTTACTCAGGCTCAAAACTTAAGAGAAAAATTTTATAAAATGTTTTATAGATGGCATCTGGATCCCAAGAAGTTGTCTAACATGTATCCTAATTTACAGTCTAAATGTTGGAGATGTGGTAGTTTAGAAGCCACCTATTTTCATATGTGGTGGACTTGTAGAAATATAAAAGCTTTTTGGATTAAAATTTGGTGGAACATTCAAAAGATTTTTAAGAGAAAGATAAAGTTTTCTCCGCAATTGTTTTTATTGGGTATTGTTGTAGATTGTGATGTTAAAGAAACTAATTTGATGTTGAATATGATAACAGCAGCACGGTTACTGGTGGGACAATATTGGAAGAAGGATAGTTTGCCTACTATAGAAGAATGGGTGTTTAAAGTTTCGAATCTTGCAGAAATGTCTAAGATTTCTGCTTACTTGAAAGATCATTCACAGGAAAGATATATTTCAGTTTGGAGGAGATGGATAGATTATATTCAGAATAAATATGGGACTAAAAAGTTCCATTTAGCTTATGAGTAGATTTTCGAGGGATATTGTTATTGGTACTTTGTATGTAATTATGTTAAAGGGGAGTTAAAGCACATTATGAATTTGGTTAATTGTATATTATGCATAATTTTTATTTAGAATATGATTATTATAACTATAATCCTGTATTTAGCTCTGGGAAGTGGGGGGGGAAGTGGGCGGGTTTGGGGTGGGGGGGATTTGGGGATATATTGTAAAATCTTGTTTTTGTAAAACTCTTTAATATAAAAAAATACCTTACTGAAGTCCAAGTAAATTATATCCACAACATTCCTCTGGTCCACTAATTTTGTCACTTGGTCAAAGAATGTAGTAAGATTTGTCTGGCATAATCTGTTTTTGACAAACCCATGTTGGCTTTTAGTAATGACTTTGTTTGCCTCTAGATGTTCGCTGATTTGTTGTTTGCCTATCTTTTCCAGAATCTTCCCAGGTATTGAGGTCAGGCTGACAGGTCTGAAGTTTCCTGGATCTATTTTTTTCCCTTTTTTGAAGATGGGAACTACATCAGCTCTTTTCCAGTCCTCTGGTAGTTCCCCAGTATTTAATTTTACTTTGTCATACCACAGATAAGCATGCCACCCAAATCTCAAATCAAAAGCTTCAAGGTCTAATATAGCCTTGAATTTTTTTAAGTTATCCATATCAGAGAACAAGCATCAGGATTTGGCTCCTTTCATCAAAGTGGCAAAACTTTGTATTGCAAACTTTCTCCATCTTTCCTGTGTGTGCATGCAGTGTCATGACACACATAGAAAATGGATGGGGCTTGCATCATGAATGCCTATGGATTGCACTCATGCTCCAGGCCAAATCAACACTTCTTCACAGGAAAAATGTCTTTGTTTTTGCCAATAGGAAAAAGGAAAAAAAGGGATAAATAAGATGAATATAATTTAAATAACTAAATTGTCAATTTATAATATTATTCTCAGCTGGATCTGAATTACTGCATGTCAAAAGTGTTCACAGTTCAACTTTTTGATAAGAGCACTTTAGATAAAAACCTGTTTTATGACTTACTACCAGAAAAAGTCCTGATAAAATAGGGCTTAGTGATTTGTTACTGCTTGAAACATACCCACCATCTTATATTCATAATGTAAGAAAAATATGGAAATAGAATAAAGATACTGCTGTTACGTTACTGTTAGTTTCTTTATCAGCCTCCTGTAGTTTGTACTGCATGTTAACTGCTTTGCTTAAATGGTACAGCTGGTGTTTTTGTTAACTCTCAATGACCTATTTCTCTGAATTTTTCCAGTTTTCTTAGTTATTTATTGTTTTTTTTTAGAACTGAGCGTATACAATTATTCTTGAGCTAAAAAAAACAACCCAGCATGGTATAAATTTGCTTATATAAAAGGCTCAGTTCATATCTTAATTTCTGGGGTGGATAAATGGAATCAGATAGAGAATTCGACAGCAAATCCTGAAAAGTAGAATCCTTTAAAACTAAGGAGGACATGAAGGCATAAAAAAGCATCAGTGTGAGACAGACAGACGGAGAGGAGACAAACAAACATTTGCAAATGTCCCTATCTCTGTTAAATAAAATAGATGGGAACCTATTGAAGAACTGCAGTCAGCTTTTTCATATGGTCACCTTGACTTTGGTCTAGGACGTGACTCCAGACTTGGGGAGTTGGAGTGTGTGTGTGTCTGTGTGTGTGTGTGTGTGTGTACACAGTATAGATACACACACACACTGCATATAATCCCAAGAGCTGTACTTGGCCTTTGAACAGCTTTGTCATGGATTATCAGGATCAGAACTAAATTTGACTGCTCTACTGTTATATTTAAATAGGACTTCAATGTGGCCGATATGATTATTCTTCAGTAAGGATGTTCAGCTATTTGAACGGAGGAACAGTGTGTGAATCCAACATGATGCCATAGTTGAGCCCATCAACATCTCCCTAAAAAAGTTGTGCCTTTTCCTGATCCTCATAGAAGCCATGAATTCCCATGGAAAGGATACAGGTTTTTAAGGAGAAATTGATAGGCACACCGAAATGCTTTCTTCCAAATCCAAAGAATCCTTTTCACTTCAGATCTAAAGAACTGCACATCCTTATTTCAGTCTTAATGCTTCACATTTTCCCCTTCTATTATTAAAAAAGCTACAGGATTCTTTTTTATTTTATTTTTTTACAATTTTTGGAAATCCTTTCTAACTGTGCAATTTCTGTGGGCCCTGACCTACAGACTTCTCTGTCAAAATTTCAGCAGAAGTCATAAACTTTATCCCACTCCTGACTTAAGTGTAGACTCATCCACGCAACGTGTTTACTTTCTTAGATGCTGCGGTGAGCCAATATAATGGACATATCATCATTACCTTACACTGAAACTGAGCATTTCTACATGCGTGCCTGGCTGAGGAATTTTGGGAGTTGAAGTCCACAAGTCATAAAAGGGGCAAGTTTGAAGACCCCTGGTCCAGGACATATCCCAGTATCTGTTGCTTGGAACCTTATCCCATTTTGCCATATGGAACTTTGGAGCAGAATATGGGACAAACACTGAAATGAGCAAGAACCTTCCTCCCTGTGATGCACAGAAAACAAATTTGTGTGAAGAGAACTAGAATTGCTTAGACAACAGTTGGAAAGAACTCTGACTAGTCATATATGGATGATCGTAGTTGCATGTGGATTATTCACATATAATGAAAAGAATATTTTTGCTGTGCTGACATGTATTCTTATGGTGTAATTAATGTTTCTAAATTATTAATGCATTTTCAACAGAATCTCTCTCAAATCCTCTTGTGGAAATCCACAAGATGGCAGCATAGAATCCTAATTCATGCTTTCTCTTAAATATCATTGCCATTGTGTACAATCCTTACCAGACGTCTGACCAGGTTCCTTTATTCTTTAGAAGAACAATTTTGGCAGTAAAATTAGTCAATGTTACTGTCCATAAATGAAACGTTTTTCAATCATTAGCTCCTTAAAACAAAGATATTTTAAGAGCTTCCCTGACTGTTTTTGAAATGTGCCATTGATCTTAGTAAGAAAATATAACAGTTTGGTTAGCATGCATTAATAAATACAATTTTCTGCTGCAGGCTATTTTGGGACAGAGCATCCTGAAAGCAAGGATGATATAATTTGGGGCAATATTTCCAGGTTAGTTTCAGAAATATTGATAAAGTTACAGAGCAGCAATTTTTTTTACTCTTATAGTAATGTATTCACTACTCATTTATGCTACTTTAAAAATGTAACAAATAGTTGACATCTTTTTAGTGTTCATACATTACCAATAGAGGCCCAATCTGAGTATGAATGGGGGATAGAATAGAATAGCAGAGTTGGAAGGGATCTTGGACCAGCCCCCTGCTCAGGCAGGAAACCCTATACCATTTCAGACAAATGGTTGTCCAATCTCTTCTTAAAAACTTCCAGTGTTGGAGCATTGACAACTTCTGGAGGCAGGTTGTTCCACTGATTATTTGTTCTAACTGTCAGGAAATTTCTTCTTAATTCTAGGTTGCTTCTCGCCTTGACTAGTTTCCATCCGTTGCTTCTTGTCCTGCTTTCAGGTGCTTTGGAGGATAGCTTGACTCCCTCTTCTTTGTGGCAGCCCCTGAGATATTGGAACACTGCTATCCTGTCCCCCCTCCTCCTTCTCTTCATTAGACTAGACATACCCAATTCCAGCCACCATATATATATATATATATATATATATATATATATATATATATATATATATATATATATATATATATATATATATATATATATATATATATATATATATATATTTAGCCTCCAGTCCCCTGATCATCTTTGTTTCTCTTCTCCGCACAAAGATGATCAGAGGACTGGAGGCTAAAACATATAATCTGTAATTTCTTTTAAAAAAATATAACCCCAATGCAAACTGAAGGCAGACATACCTGCAAAGTATACTGTACATTGTTAAAAAATAAAGCTGGGAGGGGTGATTTGGAATACTGCTATTCAAGGTGGTAAATTCTAACATTAGAATTCTGATCCAAACTGGGTCTTCTGCACTCAGTTTTACATTTAAAGCAGATGGAGATGCATAATAGCTATCTCAACAAAATAAGGTGTTAGTTGACAATTATGCATGCTCCAAGTGCCCAAGGTAGCTTAATATGGGGACCTTCCTCCATTTTGTTCTCATAACAGGAAGTCTGTGAAGTAGGTTACGCTAAGTTGAGTGGCCGTGAGTGGCTCAGTAAGCTACCATGGTCGAGTATGGCCTTGAATCTGGGTCCTCCCAATGCCAGTTCAACACCTTAACTGCTATGTCGAAGAAGATGCTCAATCACCTACTACCTTAACCATTACTTCACATTAACTACTATCGGGATATGACTTTAAGTTAATGTTTCTGTGTTGCTCTCATAATGGCAATGATCCTTTATTAGGATTTTAACACTGATGAGATGGCAAGGGATGCTACTGCTGTCACCTTAGGATTTAAATGACTTTTGGGAAACCGGGGAGAATTTGTGATGCATACTCTTTGGTCACCACTGTCTATCTCTATGGAAAATACAAGGATACCCAGGATTCCATCCACAGGAATTTCCTGGAGGTTTTCTTGTCTTCTGATCAACACGCTATCGAAGAAAGTTCCTCACTGGTCAAGTGGAACAGGATTGGGGAAAAATGCAGAAAGCACCACCCTACCTCGATATGATTTCCCAATCCCATATCTCCAGCTTGTTTCCACACTATTATTGAAGCTGCTCTTCCCCCATGACAGGTAAAGGGAGAACAGAGGAGACAGTTTGCATCATAGTACACCTGTCCTCTTTATGGAAGCAACCAATGCTATCAAAGAGTGAAGCAAAATGTCTTCCCCCCACATTCAAGGCACTGAACACAGGCCAAGCCATTGTATGCCCGACATACATTACACAGCGTTCTCCCAAACCCATTCCATGCAATTGAGATGGTTTAAGTCAGGGGTGTCAAACTCAATTTCATTAAGGGCCGCATCAGCATTGCGGTTGCCCTCAGGGGGCTGGGTGGGTGTGGCCTACTGGGTGGGCGTGGCTAAAGGGCGTATGGCCTACTGGGTGGGTGTGGCCAGCTCTACATTGTTCACTTCAAGGGTGCCTATGGGGGCCTGGGCAGGAGTGGGACAGATCTGAGGGTCTCTGGCAGAGGGTCTCTGGGCCAGGGCCAAGGCAGTGGGGGCCGTTTCCTAACTGTTTCCAGGATGGCTTCGCGGCCCACATGAAACCACTTCGCGGGCCAGATCCGGCCCCCGGGCCTTGTGTTTGACATGTCTGGTTTAGGTCTTCATATTAACATCAATCTAGTTTTAACTGCAGGCACCCTAAACTTATGACAACAATTCAGCCCAAAATTTCCGTGGTTAAGTGAGACGTTTGTGAAGTGAACTTCAAAACGGTCACTAAATGAACTGTTGTAAGTCGTGGACTACCTGTATCTTTGCCCTGCTTGTTTCCATTTCCATTCAAAAAGAGCCAGCTACCAAAAGGGGTGAGTAGCAAGACGTTCTGGAATATCCAAAAAAGTCATTCAAGTCTGTGTTAAGCAGCTGACATTTTATCACACCTCAGCTTCACTTTTCAGGGTATACTCAGATTAAACAATTCATGTAAAGGGGAAAGGCCTGCTAAACCTGATCTTAATGACTACTTTCATAGCCTGGGTCAAAATTTTACAGTTCAGCAATGAAGGAAGTAATGTAATGTAAAGGCTCACAGCTTTCTAAGCAGAGTACAGTTCAGTGAAGGTCAAAACTGGAAGGTGAAATGAAGACTAAAAACATGATCAAAAATAGATGTGGAGCTCAGGATGAAGTGAAAGATGAAAGGACAAGGAGCTATTGAAATTCAACTTGTTTTTTTCTTCTTCTCAACTTTTTAAAAAATATTCTAAACCAAGTATACCATGCATAGTTCTGCTAAGGGAGGGGCCAGAACGACTGCTTGACCAATGAGAACTGAAATATTGAGTTTTTTGTTTTTTTTACTGAACTTAAGAAGAGAATAAGGGACACGGTGGCTCAGTGGGTTAGGACGCTGAGTTGTCAATCAGATGGTCGGCAGTTTGGCGGGTCGAATCCCGAGTGCCGCGTAACAGAGTGAGCGCCTGTTACTTGTCCCAGCTTCTGCCAACCTAGCAGTTCGAAAGCACGTAAAAATGCAAGTAGAAAAATAGGGACCACTATGGTGGGAAGGTAACAGCGCTCCGTGTGCCTTTGGCGTCTAGTCATGCCGGCCACATGACCACGGAGACGTCCTCGGACAAGCGCTGGCTCTTCGGCTTTGAAATGGAGATGAGCACCGGCCCCTAGAGTCGGAAACGACTAGCACACCTGTGCGGGGGAACCTTTACCTTTACCTTAAGAAGAGAATATGTTTTTGAAAACTTCAGAAAATATTGGCTTTGGTGCATAGCAAAGGTCTCTTTCTCAAGTAAATAAATTCACAGTTTAGGAAATGTAAGTCAACTCCACAAGATCTGCATATGTACAATATAAAGTTTCCAGTTAAAACAAAAAGAAAAGGAAAAAGAGATGAAGAGAGAAGGAGGGAGAGAAAGTGCACACAAACACACACATCAGCTTTATGTACAATAGCTGCTTTCATAAGCGGTTATAGTTAGCTTAATTGTGATTGATTTGATTTACATGTCGGGTGAATCATGAAGTCATGATTTACAAATTATAATGGCTGGCTACTGTAAATTAAAATCAATCATGATGTTTTGTGAAGTGTGATTCTAGCCATAATGTCAGAAGCTACAGTCTGCAGCTATGATGGTGGTGTTGCTTTAAAGTTAGGAGCAAATGAGACATCTGGGTTAATTTGAGGGTCTAGTTTCCAAGTTAGCATTATTGTTTTGTTTAAAATGACACAGTGTAGAGCATGGGGGTCCAAACTTTTGACTTGCCTGGGCCACACTGAATTGTCTTGGGCCGCATATAAAATATATATTTAATGTGTATAAATCAGATAATGTTAAAAAGTTTACAATCTTTACTAGCTGTCCAGGGCTGCATGTGGCCTGTGGGTTGGATAAATCTGGTGTAAAACCTGGCTGTAGATGAAAGATTTGGTGATGTGCTGCAGATGGATGCTGGAAGTATTTAGGTATGCAGGAAAAAACCTGTAGATGTTCCATTTAATGTCATGTGTATGTATCAATTGTGTAGTTTTACTGTGATAGCAAGGAAGTGGACTTTTTCTATAGATAGATCAAAGGTGAAGTCAATGCTGGGGTGGAAGCTGTTGGGGTTCTAGTGGAGTTACATTTCCCCCCCCAAAAAAAAAGCTCAAACCATGAAAATATCATCAATGAATCTTAAGTAAAGGGAGTGAAAGTTGTGTAAGCATTATTCTAGGCAGTCATGAAGAGGCGGGCATATTGTGGAAACATGCATGTGTCCATGGCTGTGCCACAGTTATGGGTGAGTACAAAACTGCATAGTCTGATTGCAAAATATTGATATTAGTGATGATGTTCCGAAGACCATATTTGTAGGGATGTTGATATATGGAGCCACAACACCCAGGATAATTAAAATGTTGATGGATTTCAATCTTTATCTGAAGCCTGTGATGTCTCCTATGTAGCTGGGAATGCTGGTAGCACAAGATCTGAGTCAGAATCCATGAAACTGATATTCCAGCTATGATGGTTCTGAATCTTGAAGCAATGGGACAGGCTAGATGGCCAGTTGTGTATATTTTGTGAAGTAGGTTGAAAATGCCTGATCAGGACTCCTCAAGTGTCTCCATATAGATACGTCTTACATATCCTTAGGAAATTCTTTAGTCAGATTGTGTATGTTTGTTTTTTTCCTGTGTTGCCATGGGATCTGAGGAAAGAAGTTGGCAAAGCGTGCTATTGGAGAGTTGTTTTCAGCTTCTTTGATATAATCAGTGTTATTCTTGATGAAACCTACCCCTCTTTTGTCAATTTATTTACTACAGCAACATTGCTGTTTTTGAGGCCTTGGTGTTACATCCAACTAGGGCAGTGGCTCCCAACCTTTTCTATACCCCGCACCCATTGAACACTTCTGATATATTTTTCACCCTTTAAAAAAGTTCAAAATAACAGCAATGAATTATGTATATACACTATAATTTTGAAAAAACCCCTGGAATATTGCCTCGCATCCCCTGGGAGTGTGAGCCCATGGTTGGGAACCCCTGACCTAGGGGCATACCTGTGGTTTATTTATTATGCATTTAGATTTGAAGTGTCATCTTTAGTTGTATGTTATTTCAGGACGGGTTGAGTTGATGGCTGTATATTTGTGCCACGTTTTGTGTTTCGAAAATATGCCTTAAATCTCAGTGGGGGGGAGAAAAAAAGGAGTTCAAATTCCCAAGAGCCTGTGTGGATTTGCTGGGGCAAAAGGATAAGCTCTGCACAAGAACGGACTTTTCAGCTTAGGTGAGTATATACCTGGATAGGTGCACAATATTGTGGGGAGGAAGATGTCTTTGTGGAGCCCTCCCATTATAATGAATGGCTCTTGTAGACCCTCGGACAGCCTGTTTTATTTCTTTTTTCTTTAAGGAACTCACTTCTGTATTATAGTTTTGTTGTCTTGGTGAAAACCTAATACAGTCAGGAATCCAGAGCAGATATAACTTGGGTGTTGAATTTCACCTTTTTGTAAAGGATTCTGAAGTGGTAGTTTATGTTGTGATTCAGGGTCAGCCTGTGGGTTCGGCAATTGGGTCGGACGACTCAGAGGAGGAGGAGGGGGGTGTTGAAGAGTTTGCTGATGATGGCCTTGAGGCTCCGCAGAGCCCTCAGCCAGGCCCCTCCCACCTGGTCACGACGGAGACCCAGCTGTGTGAGCCTGACAGCTGGCCCTGTTCAAGGACGCCCGACGCAGGAGGCAGTCAATCAGGAGTAAACACAGGAAGGCAATGGGGCACCTCGGAAGGAGGCAGAGAGAAGCCACGCCCTGAACTGTATAAAAGGGGAATGCATTGGAGGGCTGGTTTGCTGAAGGCAACCGCTTGAAAAGCTCCTGTTTCATGGTTCGTGTTTGCTCTCTTTGCTCTGTGTTTTTATGTTAATAAATTTGGCAGGCTTAATTCCAGCCTCTTGCCTTCTTGTAAAAGGGGTTGTCCCTGCCTTTTCTGCAGGGCCGGTAGCAGGCTGGTACACAACAGTTTACAGCAGGCATATACCGTGACTTTTCCCCCCATTGCCGGCAATGGGGAGGGCGCGGTTTCGTCGTGATGCATCCGGCCCGTGGGCTGGCAGTTTGACATGCCTGGCTTAGGGGTTTCTAGGAGACAGTGTAATATAATCACCGTGGGACAAGGACGCTAACATTGGAACTAGACCATGAAGCAAATTCAGATGCCTTTTTTGCCTGTATACGTACACCGACAGCCCCATCAAAGAGCCCAATAACTTCACACACAAAATTACAAGAGCCTTCCTCTAATGTGACGCAATGCCATTGTCTGCTAGCAATGTTCCCCTAGATTCTATGTTGGACAAAGAGGTCAAAAGAATTAATGGACACAAGTTTGACATCAGGACTCAAAACTAGGAAAAAAATAATAATATCTAAACATTTTAACTGCCCCGGATTTCAAGGCTGCTGTTTTAAAACAGTACTATTACTCCAGCATGACAAAGGAAGAGACTGTCGAACTCACATATTTCAAAAGGTTTCAGGCTGTTTCAGAAGTTCTTTACAAACACATTGGTTTTTTTCAACACATTATAATTCCTAATTGATGAGGTATTTGCAATATTTCCCATGTGTAATCTACATCTGCTTAAATTATCCTTTTTTTCCTCCTCTTTACCTCCTCCCCTTTTAAAAGCCTACATCAGTTTAACCACTCTATACATCTGATGCATTGAGCTGTAGTGTATGAAAGTATATGTCTTTTAATAATTCATTTTTTGTTGGCTAATATGCTATCAGACCCTTGGTTTTTGCCCTTCATTGACTAACATTCCTCTTTTTTTTACAATATTAATCACAGTGGTTTTAATTCAGACAAAAGTGACTTAAATAAGAGTCAGATAGGTGAATAGGTAGAAAAAAGCGACTTATGACTGTATTTCACATTTACGACCATCCTATGGTCACGTGATCAAAATCTGAACGGTTGGCAACTGGCGTGTATTTATGACCAAGTTCAGTGTCCTGAAGTCATATGATCACTTTTTGAAATCTGACAAGCAAAGTCAATGGGGAAGCCATATTCATTTAACAATCATGCTAACTAACTTAACAACTGCAGCGATTCATTTAACAACTCTGGCAAGAAAGGTTGTAAAATGGTGCAAAACTCACTTAACAATTGTCTTGCTTAGCAACAGAAATTTTGGGCTCAGTTGTGGTCATAAGTCAAGGACTACCTGTATGTCTATGCTTTTAAGTCCAAAAATTATTATTCTCTTCAAGGAATGTATGTGACAATCATAATGAAATAATAAAAGCTATGCATGGGTATTAGCAATCTACTGGAAGCACCACAAAGAGTTAAGCAATAAAAATCTAAGCCACATATGGGAAGGTCATTCTCTTTTCAAGAGTAGGAAAAACATCAGACACTTGATGTCTCTTGTCTACTGGCAGTATTTTAAGGGAAGTCTTTTGCAAAATGATCAGCTTTATCTCTGTATAAAAGGCCAAACTACACAGCCAAAACTTAACAATTGAGAAGATGTATATAATTATGAACAAGCATGCACACATTTCTCTTTACATAGTTCCACGTGCAATCCTAAAACATGATTTGTAAACATTGGCATCCAGAGGCAAATGGAACCATGCCACTGTAAACATGATGTATGTTACATAATTTATAATATTTGCACACTAACCTAAAATGCACACAATATCCATGTGGCTTCCGCTGAACATCTAACTTTATAGCTGGTTATTCAATGTGATGCACAGAAACATAAATGCGTCAGCACAGAATTCCTTTGATACTCACCCAGCTCTCTTGCCCACTTGATTTAATAATAAAAAAATAGCCCGAAATTCTTTTAATGTAAACAGCAACTACAAATCCCCCAAGTGAGGAACAAGGCATGCTGCAGAGAAGGCATGCCCCATTATCATCTTTATTTCTAAAATGCTCTAGGTCCTGCATGGAAACCATAGGCATTCTTAGAGAATAAAAACAGCAGGTAACTGCACTCCGGGGTTTTGTATAAAAGCATGCCCTACTTGCTCTGCAAGACAGATAAATGTTGTAAGAAGCATCTTGGAGGACTAGAAAACATGATTGCAGCAATGCTCAGTGTATTTTATGACTGACTGTGCCCAACACAATTCTCTTGTGAATGGCATCTGCCCTATGCCCCCATGGCAGCTTTCCAGAGACAGTACATTTTACTTGCTCTCAAAGTTCTAAGAATGCCTGCCACAAAAGGAACTGGAATGTTGTTGTGTTTTCTTCCATGTTGTACTCAATTAAACCTCAGGGCTGGTGTGGATTCTCTTCTATCATACCACAGCCAAGCTGTCCTTCTCCCCCCCCAACACACATTTCCTTCTTCTCAGTTGGCACCAGAGAGATCAGATGCTGCCATTTCCAAACTCATCAAGTCCCCTGTTTTATCTGAATGTGTAGAATTTAGGTTAATGTAAGAAGACTCATTGCTACATAAACTGTCCAAGGAATTCAAGTGTTGTACATTCTAAAGTTTGTTTTTAGCCTACCTGAACTAAGTACTATTGAAATTCCTCTCTGAATTTCAATATAAAAAGAATGCCCAAATTGGATGCTTTTCACTTTCTCTTCTGCCACATAAGTCAGGATTTTCATCTTGTTGAGACCTATGGCGGTACTTGGATATATATTTTTAAAATGTCTCTGTCAACCTGCAGCTCGAGAATCCAAACAAAACTCCGGGCTCATTCCGTTTCTGAAAATCCTACTGTTTCTTGAATACACCGCATGGTAATGTTGAAGCAAAACTAACTCTGAGATTCTAACACCAAATCATAGACTTAAACAATAATTTTCCCAGCCAAACCCCCAACAATTTACATAGTCCATATAAACAAGTTCACTTTGTTATGGGAACCATCTGCTTCAAATCCACACCTTTTATGGTGTCCTTGAAAAGGTTTCAGGCTCTCATGATCTTCAGCATAATCGTAGAAATTTTGTGTCCCCATCTAACCCACTCAAAAGTTACACCTCCCCCCTTACTCTAAAGGCAAGTTGAAACACAAAGGCATGTAGCTGCCAAAGTTTCATCCTTGAGTCTCGCATAAGATCACTAAATGGTTGTAATAGGTGATACAACCATCTAAAAAAATGGTGGCAGCATTTTTGTACTCTGAATCTTACTCTTTGTTTTTCACTCATGTACGGAAAAATGAAAAAGTGAAATCCACAGTGAAGGGTGCCAGTTCTGAAACTAATTCAGCTTTCCCCAAATGTTTCAAATGTTTCCTCAAGTGGACACCTTTCAAACATTTCAAACTAAAGTGGTCTTCAGTCATAACCAACACAATCACTGCTGAGAGATGATGGGAGTTGCAGACTAAAACATATGGATAGTTTGATCCTGCCTCACTGTAGATGCTTCATACACAAGCAATATTTTTCAAAGTACATCACAAAAGAAATAACATAGTTTTTGTTGTTGTTGTTATGTCCACACTTTCATCAGCACAAGGATGTTTCAACAGTTCCCTCCAATGAAGAAAAGGAGCCATGATACACACACACACACACACACAGAGAGAGAGAGAGAGAGAGAGAGAGAGAGAGAGAGAGAGAGAGAGAGAGAGAGAGAGAGAGAGAGAGAAACAGAGAGACAGAGACAGACAGAGACAAAGACAGAGACATGTCTTTGCATTGGCTTCAACTACATCACAGCTAAGCCAAAAATAAATCGGTTTGGGTTGCTAACATTGTTGACAGTGGAGTAGGTCTGGTCTGATTTAAATGGAATTGAATACATGAGATGCAAAGAGAACACAATTCAGTTAGAGTTTGGGACTAGAATTTTAGAACTGCTTCAAGATTGGGTTTTTAAAAAAATGGGAAAGCAGCAAGAAGGAATGATTGCAGTCATTGTTTTTTGTGAGGTACCCAGCTGGCTGACAAGTATGGCTGCTGGAAAGAAGCCCCTCATCATTGGCAAAATGTATCTAAGTATTTATACAGCCTGTTTACCAGGTCAATAACCAATTTATACCCGGCCAAATACAAAATAGAAACTAAACATATAGCATTTAAAAGTAGCAATATATACAGCAGGTATGATTCAGTCAGCAAGTAGAACCTGCACACGCATGCTGGCAGAGGGAGATACAATAACACACAAAGAGGCAGGCCCCAGAGAAAAAAGCTGGCATTCATGGCCTATTCTTAAAAAGGGGGGGGGAAAATAAGTTTGGGTCAGCCCCTTCAAACCTTACCCTAGTACTTCTTCAGCCTTTGTTGACAGATTTGCCCAAATCAAGTAGAATTAAAAAGTGAAGTCTGACCTCCACGTATGCCAGCTTTAGGCTCTTTTCTGAATACGGGAAACTGAGTTGAATTCTCGAATAGGCTGGCAAGACCAAGAGAGAAGTGTAATACAGGTAACCCTTGACTTATGACCACAGTTAAGAACAGAATCTCCATTGTTAAGCAAGATGTTTGTTAAGTGAGTCTCGTCCAATTTTAGAAAGTTTTTTCCCCTCCCCCCCATCATTGTTTAAGCGAATCACTTAAGTGGTTACGCGTATCTGGCTTCTCTCATTAACTTTGCTTGTCAGAAGCCAGTTGGAAATGGTGCAAATGGCAGTCACATGACTCGGGGATCCTGCAAACATCGCAAATACATGCTGGGTGCCAATCCCCTGAATTGTGATCAGGCAACATGGGGACTGTTTGCAACAGACTGTAAATCAATTTTTTTCCCCCGGTGCTGTTGTAATTTATAACGGTTGTTAAATGAACGGTTGTAAGTTGAGGATTACCTGTACTCCATTCACACAAGAGAGGCAAAGTACATGAAAACCAAAGTCATTCTATAGGTAGTCCTCGACTTACAACAGCTCATTTAGTGACCATTCAAAATTACAACGGCACTGAAAAAAGTTACATAGGAGTGTTTTTCAGTTATGGCCTTTCCAGCATCCCAAAGATCATGTGATCAAAATTCAGATGCTTGGCAACAGGTTCCTATTTATGACCTGTTGCTATGCCCCAAGGTCACGGGATCCCCTGTTGCGACCTTCTGACAAGCAAAGTCAATGGGGGAAGTCAGATTCACTTAACAACCGGGTTAACTAACTTGATTCACTTGACAACTTGATTCACTTGACAACTGAGGCAAGAAAAGGGCAAAACTCACTTAAGAAATGTCTCCCTTAATGACAGAAATTTTGTGCTCAATTGTGGTCGTAAGTCAAGGATTGCCCGTATGTCAGAAAGAACTCTATGGAAAGTTTAATGAGATGCTCAAACTCATTGGCCAGCTACTCATGTCAGAGTCAGAGAGAGTCTATCATATGATGGTGAACCTTTTAGAGACTGAGTGCCCAATCCCCCCCCCGTTGCCCCCTCGCCCCACCTGCCCGCAGGGCCACCCACTGCCTCCACGGGCTGCCACAGAAGATTACCATGGTGGCCCAGCAGTGCCATGTCGGCCATGCCCTCCGCCCACACCCCGCAGCATTGTCTGCACACAACGGGATGCAAGGACGGAGTTTTGTCCCTACTGTCTGGCTGCCATGTCCTTGGCTGCTCTGCTCCGCGCGGGCCACACCTGGGGGCGAGTCGTCTTCCGGGGAAGGGGGGGCTTCTGGTAAGGAGGGGGCCATGGGGGGAGGCAGGACTGGGGCGATGACACGCGTGCCCACAGAGAGGGCTCTGAGTGCCCCCTCTGGCATGCGTCCCATAGGTTCGCCACCACTGGTCTATCATATAATTACCCCCTCTTAACATTCTTCACATACAAGACTGTGGATTTTTGATAGCAGCTCCTGGAGCAGCAGAAAAGGGCTCACATCTGCCAGATACTTCAAAAGCATAGGTAGAGCTTGGAAGCCAGTTGATTTGAGTGGCCTCTTCGCAGAGACTCTCGGCTTTTGATTGAGGAATGTGTTTCAATGGATGATTTGACGCTCAAATCAAAGCTCTGCATGGCCCTAGTAAGGAGCCATTTCCAAACCAGCCTTGACTCATGGAAGTGTCATCAGTATCTTAGGAACAGAAGCAGAAATTGCTGTTGAAATTTCCAGAAAGGCTTCCCACATCTTTGTGAAGGTCAGGATTAGGTAAACAGTTAATTTAATAGCTAACAGAAACACGAAGGAGAAAACGTGTTTCACAATAGGCCAGAAAATTAATACGGAAGCAGAATTATGAGGAGGAACCTTTCATAAGGCATTAAAATAAAACGGCTCTGCCGCCTCACAATGATCCTCCCAACTTGCCTTATTTTAATGAAAGCAAAAAGCATGAAAAAGGGGGGTTGTCTTGTTTAGCTAAGCCTTTAATGCAAGAAGGACAAGGTGATCTTCAAATTCCGTTTGCGGTATGATTATGTTACTGTCTCCTTCATATTCCGCAGCAGCATCTGGTGAGCGTGCTTTCTGAATTACAAATTCATCCTGGTCATAAAATTAGCACAAGTTCAGGAGAGACGGCAAGAGCAACAGGGAAACAGTAATCGAGCTAAGTAGATTTATTGGCATATTTGTAGCTCACAGAGACCACCCAGCACAGCAGCATCTTCCTCTGTGGCATGTAATTTCATGCTGTCAACATTTGAGTGATTCTAATAATAATAACAATCATTAAACAATGTAGGGACTAGTGTACGGAAGGGAAGTTAACATGTGCTACTTTCTCTTGGAATAGGATTCTCTCCCTTCTACCAATTACCTCTGCATATCCTAAAATGTTCACGCAAGGAATTCAGAGATAGACTAATAGGATCCTTATACTTCCCAAGAATGGATGGATGGATGGATGGATGGATAGATGATAGATAGATAGATAGATAGATAGATAGATAGATAGATAGATAGATAGATAGATAGACTGATACTCTATATATTTGTTTTCCACAATGACATCTACGATGCCTCTTTTACTGTGGAAGTTAAACAATACTAGTGCATCTAGATAACATTGGACTTCATCAATAGGCACTGAAATCCAGGTTTACTTCCATCATTATTTAAAGGTAACAGTTTCTATGTTTACTCAATAAGGAACGGCTGCTGGAATTGGGTATGTCTAGTTTAATGAAGAGAAGAGTGAGGGGTGACATGATAGCAGTGTTCCAATATCTCAGGGGCTGCCACAAAGCAGAGGGAGTCAAGCTATCCTCAAAAGCGCCTGAAGGCAGGGCAAGAAGCAACGGATGGAAACTAGTCAAGGAGAGAAGCAACCTAGAACTAAGCAGAAACTTCCTGACAGTTAGAACAATTAACCAGGGGAACAACCTGCCTCCAGAAGTGGTGAATGCTCCACCACTGGAAGTTTTTGAGAAGAGACTGGACAGCCATTTCTCTGAAATGGTACAGGGTTTCCTGCCTGAGCAGGGGGTTGGACTAGATGACCTCCAAGGTTCCTTCCATCATCATCATTGTTGTTGTAAACAGAATACCTTTTTAACCAATTAGTCTAGACCCAAAGGTTTGTTTGTTATGCATTATGTCATGACAACATAGAAAATTAGTTTACTTAAACCCTGCTTTAATTAGCCAGAGGTAAGCAAGTGTCATGAACACTGTCATAAAAATAATCATTTCAAAATGGACTCTTGCAGTTCTGCTGTGTGTTAGGATCCTATGAATTATGTCCTGCCCTGATGGCACCAATGGAGCCAGCTTCATAAGATGGCTAGAGAAGGGGTCCCCAACCCCCAGTCCATGGACCAGTACTGGGCTGCAACATGCCAGCAACCGGTCCGCACAAACAAGCAAAGCCCCATTCAAGGGATGCAGGCAGCACACAAAACCATGCACTCTCCAGTCCGTGGAAAAACCTTTTCCCACGCAACCAGTTCCTGGTGCCCAAAAGGTTGGGGACCTCTGGGCTAGAGGACCCAAGTGCTGGACATGGTTTCTTCCTCCTTAAAATGGAGTTGGGGAAAAAGATAATCTCCTTTCCTAAGTAGTCTTAAATCCAGAATAGGTGAGGAAACTTTGTCCTGATTTCAACAAGCCTGGTCAAACAACCTCCTCTGTTTTCTCGCTTGAATCTATGTTCTTCACCTGACAGGTTACCCAGCATAAAAGAAAAAAAAAGTAATAGAAAATAGAATCAGAAACAGAGTAAAATGATGGCTCCATCCATCATTATTATGGCCTCTCTGATATATCTCCAGAGAAATGCAGTCCTTGACAGAAGAAGGGGGAAAAAAAATCATTATTCCTATTTGAAGAGACACTGGTGTTCTTGGGTGGATTTAGAACTGATGAAATAATGAAACATGGTTTCCAGGAGTGATGCTGACTTCCACTGCCCATCTACGGTGGAAGAACACTCAAGAGCTGCTGGGGATTGAAGTTCAGTTATACTGGGAGAGCTGCAGGTTCCTCACCTCTGAGGTCAACATTCCAGATGTTTAATGACACAAGAAGAGAAACAACAGTACTCCCAATCATACAGTACAGTAATAACTTTTCTCTTTGCTCAAGAGAAGGGTATGAGAAATGGACAAAAATCTATTGGCTAATAGTTTTAATGGGATTCTATCATTTCTATCCTTAAATAATCACAGGTATCTAAATAAGGCTTGGTTTGACTGATGTGCTTGAAGCGCACAGAAACTCAGCAAACATCGTTGCTTGTGAATTAAGTCTTTTTGTAAATAAAGCTGATTACATTAATGTTGGTTTGGAACACAGGCACAGTACTGTACCAGATCTGAAAGATCAAAATGTAATCAATATGTTGAGAAGGAGAAAATTCAAGAGAATTCTTACATTTAGCTCTGGTAAAAGCATGGCTTGACGAGAAGGTTTGGAAATATATTATTTGATTTTATGATAAATAAGACAATACTATAACTATAAATATTATTATAATTATTCATGGGTTACAAGGGGGTGGTGGAATAAACCTGCAGCCCTTTAGATATAGCTGAATCATGGTTCCTAGCCATTTTAGCCAATAAAGCTAGATTCTTGGAGATGTGATTCAGCAATTATGAGAGAGCCCATTGTCCACTTATGTCACATGATTTTAATTTGAAAAAAACATCCACCCATCACTCACAAACATTGCTGCTCTTTGAAAGACATACAGGCTGCATTCACAAAACACACTTAGCCAGGTCACTTTTGAAGGCCTAGTACAGGGGTGTCCAACCATGGCAACTTTAAGACCAGGCAGAATGGGGAATTCTTGGATTTGCAAGTACACAAATTTTAAAGGTTGGGCACCCCCCATCTGGTAGGCAGTATTCAGAGAAACTGCAACTTAACAGACTCACTTGGGGGATGGGGGGACTGACTCCCAATTATCAGTTTAACTGAAGAGTATGACATGGTGATTTAACATCAAACTGCAAATTGTTTCCTATGCCTCATTTGCATCATGTCATTATATCAGTGTTGCAAATTGGCACAAATGGTATTCAGCCATGTCATTTACAGGAAAGCACTGTGTAAATGGTTGCAGAATCTGACCTTCCGCAGGCAAATCTACTGTACTCATCTGTGTTCATCAGTTGTGGTTTCACTGTCTTAAGTTGGGTTATTTTTTGCAGCCCAGTGTTGTTGTGCCATATACTATTTGATTAGTATATGGTTCAAGGTACTGTGTGATCTTTCCACAGAGGTAAATTTAGTAATCATTGAACGTGCCTTAGAAATGAATGTAGTAACTGGCAGGCCAGCCACAGTTACTTTGAGATAAAAAGAAGAGAAAAACAATCATGAAAATGTGTTTCTGTACTCCCACACAATATTTTTTTTCAAGAAAAATATTCTAGTTATAGTTCAATTTATATGTGATGGAACTGAATTATTCAATTCCCCTTTTCAACAGCAAGTCTTGTGGTTTCTTTCTGATGGCCTCTCCATTCCCCCATTCTTCTATTTTCTCTATCCTTGCTCTTTTTTATGCGTCACGCCTTATGTCGTTGCAAGGTCCAAGGAAGCAAGAACCACAGAGTTTTCAGGAAGATATCTTTAGCTCCACTCTGAGTAAATATGGAATCTTAAAAACTGTAGTTGAGTTTCTTACTCTTAGTTATTCTGAATTAAGTAAGAGAATTTCCTTGGGGTACTTTTTCCCCACATCATCTCTTAGCACCTAAACAGTTGCTTTTTTCTTATATGGATATCCAACTAGCTTATCCCCTGCCCTCCGTCCCTCTCTCGCCTTATGCTGTAGTTCAGACTGATGGAAAGAGCTCTCCAGCTGAAAAATTACTAGCCAGTCCATTATGTACCATTCAACACTATTATCTACACATTGATCTCTCCGAATGTTCCCCACGTCCCTGTCCACCTTAGTGCGTAGTAGCGAGAGCCCCTCATGGACTCCTTTCCTTTCTCTCTCTCTCTCTCTCTCTCTCTCTCTCTCTCTCTCATTATTTCTCTTTACTCTCTTGGCAAGGCAGTTCATGCAAAAAGCAAAACGACACGGTCGTGGACCAAAACAGCACTAACAGTGGAAAAAGTGCAGCATACAAGAACTTTCTACATTTTTTTTCCAACAAAGGGAATAAAAACTAAACTAAATTGGAATAGTCGTTTCTAATAGTAGGTTCTAGCCTATCTTAGACATGGGGTCAACTGGGTGACTTTGGGCCAGTCAATTAGTTTACGAAAGCCCCAAATCTGTTTGTCCTTCCAAGTCAGTTTAAAAACAAAAAAAACCAAAACTCTTTTTGACTACCTGGACTAGTCCCTGCAGTTTCCTCGGCAAGGTTTTTCAAAAGTAGTTTGCCATTGCTGTCTTCTCAAGGCTGAGAATATGTGGCTGGCCTACTGCCACACAGTTGGCTTCATGCCCAAGACAGAACTAAAGCTCGGTCTCCCGGCTTCTCGCCTGATGCCTTAACCACTGCACCAAACTGGTTTCAAAATGACAAACCACTTTTAAAAAAACAAAAACAAAACCTGCATGGCATTGTCCAGGCGGTTACCAAGAGTCGCAATTTTGTTGAGGGTACGGAAAAAAAAAGTTACAAAAATCAAACCCATCACTAGTGGATTCCTCCTGATTACAAGAACATATCTAGTTTCTTTCTTAGTAACAATAAAAAATGATTTCTAATTCCATTATCATCAGAAGAAGCTTTTTCTATTTCTTACCTGAGTGCGTACGGAGTTCCTGGTTGTTTTCCATCTAAACCACAGGTGTCAAACTCGCTGCATCATGTGACTTTTTTGCATTGCCGGAGCTGGGGTCAGCGTGGCCTCCGCATGATGCAACCTGCCTGCGGGCCGGCAGTTTGACACCCCTGAATTCTAAACTCTAATTAGGTCCAACCTTGATTAGCTTGGACAGATTCAGCAATTGCAAGAAACTTTAAAAAACAGCACGTGAATGGAAATTGAAATTTCTAGACATTCAGGAATAATAAATGGTATTATAGGAGATAAATAAACTGTGTTACAGAACGCTTATGTGTGAAGAGTTGTATTTAAACTGTATGAGTTCTTGCTAACACAGCCGATGAACAGCCTTAAGGAAACATTTGACTGAGCTAATATAGCTTAACCACTAATTAAAAGGGCAATACCGGTATAAAATAGCATTAGGCATTCTTTTTTGTGGGACTATAGTCCCTTCTGAATATGCTACTAAATAAACAAGTCCAGATGCATAAGAGAAATCCAGTTACAACCCCATCTGCTTATCTGGGAGACCATTCAGCTCTCCTCAAGCCATTTTGGAGAACAGTGAGAGGAACAGATGGGGAGTAAAGGGCTTCATCTTTTCATGTGCAAAAACTCTGCTTGTTCCTGCAAGGGGATCTCTGGCTCCAAGCCAAGCATTAAAAAAAAATCAGAAAGTTTGAAGGTCATTCCTAAAGACAATTCCAGTTAGCCCTAAACCATATGAACACAACTCAATCATATTTTTAAATGATTTTCCTTTTTATTTACTTTTGGTCATGGATTTTCCGTAATCTCTTCTGCCAATATTCAGAAGTTCAATCAGTTGCCTTTAAAATTTAAATCTAAATTTTCTAATGAGGCACAAAACGTTGCAATTTCTTAAATGAAATTAAAAAAAAAATATCTCACCTTCAGAGAGGGTAAAAAAGAAAGCAAACTTTGTCATTTAAGTATTTCGTTTTGCCTTATAATTTTATTATACTTTCTTTCTTTCCCTGATGTTTTGCACTACTTCTTATTCTAATCAAAACCGCAAAGATATATAATTGGACCTAGACTCTGGAAAGGGCAGGACAATATTCCAAAACATCCTCAGTCTGAAGTTTTTGAAAGAAGCCAATCCATAACCAATGACATGGCCAATCACCGTAGCTATTTTTCTCACATCTTGCTCTAAGGATCTCTCCATGGAAGGACTTTGGACCTCAGACTGAACTCATGGGACCTTACGTAGTAACTCAAGCTCTGAGGTTTCAATCTAAGGATTCCTAAGAGCAAGACTCTGGAATGGTAGCCACATAAAGAGACTACAGTTGCAGAGATCCTATAGTGCTATCAGAGTGCTCCACTGTACCTTGTGGTTACTTTTTCATCTTGGCTCCCTTTCATTTGTAATCTTTTAGAAATGTATGTACCGCTGGAATTTTGAGATCATACTGTAGGTACCCTTACAAAATGGCTGACACAGGGAGCATTCATTCATTCTTCAGAAGGCAGACTAATTAATGCCCAGGATGCTTTCTGTTACTCCGGTCCAAACTCTGAGGTCCAGAATTAAATGTAATTTTAGAAACTGAAGCATTAATTTCCACCAGATCACTTTTCTATCCAATATCTTTTATTAAACTAATCTTTAGGGAAAAAAATTCAAATCAGACAAAGAGCCTGATTCACACAAGGGAAAGTTATGAGAGCAAAATGCTATCTTGTTGGTATTGAGATGCTATCTAATGTAACCAATTCAGCTCATTTCATTTCATTTCATTTATTAAATTTGTATACCGCCCTTCTCCCGAGGGACTCAGGGTGGTGAACAGGGCACATATAAATAGAGAATACAAAAATTAAAAAAAGGATTAAATAATCGCCCAGATAAAACAGTAACAATATAAAAACCCATTAAAAACCCTAACATCCCCCATCAGGCCAGGCCAGCTTGTTCAAATAAATGGGTCTTCAGACCGTGTCGGAAGGAGCGAAGGTCCGGTGCTGTCCGGAGCTCGACCGGCAGCTGGTTCCATAAACCCAGAGCGCCCACAGAGAAGGCCCTCCCCCTGGGCGCCGCCAGCCGACATTCTCTGACCGGAGGCACCCTGAGGAGGCCCTCTCTGTGGGAACGCACAGGGCGGAGGGAAGTTGACGCCGGCAGCAGGTGGTCCCCAAGGTAGTCCGGACCCATGCCATGTAGGGACTTAAAGACCATAACCAGAACCTTGAATCACACCCGGAAGACAACTGGTAACCAATGTAGCTCGCAGAGCAAAGGTGTAACATGGGAGTACCGGGAAACTCCCAAGACAACTCTCGCGGCCGCATTCTGTACCAGTTGGAGCCTCCGAGTGGTCTTCAAGGGAAGCCCCATGTAAAGAGCATTGCAGTAGTCCAGACGAGAGGTCACGAGCGCATGAGTGACCGTACACAGGGCATCCCGGTCCAGATAGGGCCGCAACTGGCGCACCAGGCGAACCTGGGCGAAGGCCCCCCTAGTCACGGCTACTATATGGTCTTCCAAAGTAAGCTCATGTGGTTTCTTTCTCCAATTCTAATAACTACTTATTAGTTGGTTTTAGCTAATTGACAACAAAGATGCTTTTCTGTTTTTTTCTCCCAAATACATGGTGACAATTAAAAAAAATCAAAATATGGACAAAATATGGAATCAGGTGAGTTTACTTCTATGATTGTAGCCTTCAAACTAGCACCACTGACAACAGATAAATCACAGAAGACATCATCAAATTTAATTCAAAGATGTACATACCATTTTAGCTTTTAAAGACACGAAGGCATGGATTCCTTTTATTAAATTTTGAGTTCTACAAATTTGAGATGTTTGCTCAAAATGGCAATAACATCCGTACCATATACTGAATTATGCTTTTCCTACAATGTTGAAAACCAGAGTCATTTCTTGATAATAATAATAAAAAAAACAGTATGCAAATTTCAGCCATAGTTAGAAAGATAGATGTTAGATTCCACCACCCATTCTTTCTACCTACCAATCAACCAGATAATGTAATGGAGGAAGCATTGCCCTTGCTATGTTTGCTTTGATTGCACACAATCAAAACCTGACTAGCTATTCTAATGATGTCACACTCACAGTGTGCTCTTTAATTTGCTATGATGATACCTCAAGCTAAACAAGAAGCAACTATGAAATAATTGTCAAGAAGGGGAATGCAAAATCAAGATGTTAGTTTCAGGAGACTTAAACACACACACCCCAAACGCCCTTGTCATGAATAAAACAATTTGCCTGCAAATGTCCCATGCAGTTCTCGTCAAGATGGTTTTCATACCTTAGGAGTGGTTGGCGTTCTCTAAATGTGATACTCGCTTCGACACCAAACATTTTCTTCTCATATTCCGCAAAAGGTGATATGCTTGGACCTCTTTATATTTTATGCCACACAGACTAATTACACACTGTTTGAAATTAGCACTAGAGATACTTGAGGCTATGAGCTCTTTAAAGTATGCTTGGTTTGCATAATCTATTCTGCTTCTTCTAATTATGAGAGGAAGCGAAGATAAGAGAACTCACCAGAGTCCTATTCTTGATCATCACTTAGCTCCACTTAGTTTCTGCTTCTCCAAATAATGTCAAATTTGTCTCTTTGAATTAAAAACTGAGTCACAATGCTCTATTTCCTTTCCAAGGAGGACTTCACCCATTTCTATCATTGATGTAATCACAGTAAAGCAGAGAGAAGTTATGTAACATATGCTAAAATAATTGAATCATCAGGACTAGAAATTTTCTCCCTTTTATACCATAGTTGTTCTAAAATGGACAGCAATCAACAATTTCTTGCTGAATTTTGGCAGACAATTCAGTAAAACAGGTACGCTAAGTTTCCAATATAATTATATTAAAATGTCAATTACATTTTTTTTTAAAAAAAGATTGGTAATTCTGGTCTGTCTCCCCTAAGATGCAAAATGTTGGGAGTTTGCTGTATCTTTTTGTTGAGCGATCATTCCTATTCCTGCAGCCCACATACAATAAATAATCCAACTGGTGCTATATAAGCTTATTGTCTGGCTATAGAAACAAACATCCCCAAAATATGTCTCTTACTGATGAAAGTCTACCCACATGTTATTTATAAACAGGCAGTCCTTGACTTACAACAGTTCATTTAGTGACTGCTTGAAAACTGAATTTTTTTTTAATTTTTATTTTTATTTTTTATTTTAATTCCATTTATATCCCGCCCTTCTCCGAAGACTCAGGGGAGCTTACAAGCTTAGCAGCAGCCTTCATTCTATGTATATGCCTGCTTATTAGGGCTTTCCCCCCCCCCCCCAAGCGGCATTATTACAAAGTCAGCTTAATTGCCCCCAACAATCTGGGTCCTCATTTTACCTACCTCGGAAGGATGGAAGGCTGAGTCAACCTTGAGCCTGGTGGGATGCGAACCTGCACTAATTGCAGGCAGCTGGTGTTACTTAAGGAGGCATTAGCCCACTGCTCCACCAAGGCACCAAATTGACTTGTGACCTTTTCCCCCCCCCACACACACACTTAAGACTGTTGCAGCATTCTGCATGGTCACATGATCAAAACTGAGATGGTTGGTTACTGGCTCATATTTATGATGGTTGCAGCATCCCGGGGTCATGTGATCAACTTTTAAAACCTTCTGACAAGCAAATTCAATGGGGAGCCAGATTCACTTAACCACCATGTTACTAGCTTAACCGCTGCAGTGATTTATTTAACAAAGGTTGTAAAATGGGCCAAAATTCACTTCAACAACCCTCTCACTTAGCAAAATAAATTTTGGCCTCAGTTGTGCAGTAAGTCAAGGACCACCTGTAGTGTAAATTAAAATTGCCACCATTGCACTGGAGTTTCTTAAAAGAACCTTAACATCTAGATACAGTTTGAACACATATCCTACTGAAGTGGCGTCTATCCCATTGATATATTTTTTCTACTGAAAAGGAATGATTGATGCAGGTTTTTCCCCAGCTCATTATGTACTACTGATGATAGAAATAAACTAAGGATACATTTACACATGTAACCAACAAGCAAATCACTACATTAGTAAGATATAGAGAGGTTGGATTCACATATTGCGCCAACAATATATGGTGTTTGATTTTGATTTAAGGCATTTTATAAATCTAGCTATTGTGGATTCTAAGTCATTGCAGCTGGCTTATTGCTATGTATAGTACAGCCCTTTACGGCTTATTCAACAAAGTATGATTGTAAAAGAACAGTTTAACACAATAAGCAAACCCAACCAGGCTGTAGTAGGAAAATAGTCAAAGAATGGCAGTAGATATAGCAGTTTTCCAAAATAAGCACTTGGACATTCTTGAAAATATTAATGCTTATTACCACATGCTTGAGGAAAAGACTGAAGGGAAAAAAGAGAAAAGCTCAACTAAGCACAACTCCTCGGGTACAGTATGAATGAAGAAATATGCCATATTAAAATTGTCAAGGAAAAAAAAAGTTTGCCTCCCAAATTTAAGTACCGCTCTCTAACTGGCAAGCCCATTTATTATTTCAAAAACCATTTTGCTGCGTCTGCAGCTCTAGAAACCCTGGAAGAAAATCACTTCCTGTTTAAATGACTTGAAATTACAGCTTAAAAGGACTTAAGAAAACTGCTGATATGTCTGTTTCCCTCTTTTTTCTTTCTCTCACACGTACACATTTTTTTTCCAGAGAATGAGAAACTATACAATCTCTTCTATAATCTTACGGAGGGTTGTGTCGCTAAGTAATAAAAAGATCTTTCTTAGGGATATATTCTCTTTTCTTTCTGCTTTCCTCTTTTAAATAAAAAAGATGGAAATAAAGTAGCCTTCCTCGCACACTGTCTGAATCAAGTGAAAAGCAATTATCTTTCTCCCCTCCCCCCCTTTCTTTCTCTTATGATTATATCCTGTCTTGCCATTAAAGAATCCAAGGTGGCTGACGGGAGGCCGTCTCTCATTTTAACCTCACAAAAAGCAAAGCCTACCTCTGTGAGGAAGGCTGAGCTGAGAGAAAATCAGTTCATGTAGAGCCATGAACTGATTTTCTCTCAGCTCAGCCTTCCTCACAGATATTCAGGCTTGCTATCTGACATGCCAGCCATTGTCTGTCTGTCTGTCTGTCTGTCTGTCTGTCTATCTATCTATCCAGTGATTTTTTTGTAAAAGAAAAAGGTGCCGGAACTCACACATGTCACACAACCCGCCTTGCCTACCCTACAAGGTTCCATCCAAAAAAGGTGCCGGAACTCCGTTCTGAGCGTTCTATGAGAAAAAAAGCCCTGTATCTATCTATCTATCTATCTATCTATCTATCTATCTATCTATCTATCTATCTATCTATCTATCTATCTATCTATCTATCTATCTATCTATCTATCGATCTATCCCTCATTTGTTATCTATTATCTGTCCTCTCTGTCTCTGATCTATCTATCCATTATCTACCTGTCATCTGTCTGTCTGTCTGTCTATCTATCTATCTATCTATCTATCTATCTATCTATCTATCGATCTATCGATCTATCGATCTATCGATCTATCTATCTATCCCTCATTTGTTATCTATTATCTGTCCTCTCTGTCTCTGATCTATCTATCCATTATCTACCTGTCATCTGTCTGTCTGTCTGTCTATCTATCTATCTATCTATCTATCTATCTATCTATCTATCTATCTATCTATCTATCTATCTATCTATCTATCTATCCATCCATCCATCACCCTTACAGATGGACTCTGGGGCTGGGTACAATAAAATATTAAAACCATAAAAATGATATATAAAATTTTAAAGATGCACGGAATGTTAAAAATTCATTAAAAGGCACAAGGGAGGGCTTTAACCAGCACCACAATTGTGTGTGCCTCTCTGTGCACCGAGCAAGGGCGCAGTGCTGTGTTTTTACCCTTCCCAGAAGGCCAGGAAAATTGGGGCCCGTCTCACTTCTATGGGGGGAGTGTTCCATAGGATGGGGTCAATGGCTGACATGGCTCTCTTCCTGGAGCCTGCCAGTCACAATATACCTTCCTTGCCTGACCGGATATTGTACCACTATAATACAACTGAGGTTGGGCTGGTCAATTAAGAGTGTGACTGCAACAGAGCACGGAGAGAACGTGGGATGTGGAATGAAGGAACTTGATAAAAATGCCTCTTGGGGCTAGTCAGCTAGCCTTGTGCCTGCAAAATTAATGCACCTGTTTATATACATTTCCAGTTTTAACATACTGTATGTTGCTGCGAAGTTAGCTATAATACTCCCACTTTGAGAGGTAAATGCTGCATTTGCTTTTCTATTGATTTCACTTTAAAAATGTGCCTCCGGGATATTTTTTTGTAAAACACAACATTACATATCTGTTATTACAAAGGGCAACAATAGCTCAGTCACATTAGCCCTAGTACCTTACAAGCTTTAGTTACTATTACTGCAAAACATTTTCCACTGGATAATCCATACAAGCAAACAGCTAAAGTTCTGGTGACAAAAAAATACAACTGAGTGTAGTTTAGACCAGACTGGAGAGTGTATATATATATCACTGAGGAAAAAAGACAAAAGTAAGTTCCTTCATCTCCAACTCCCACACCTGGGGAGGCTTTCCTGAACGGTTAAGGGCCAACCTGAAGGACCAGTTAGAAGTGCTAGAGAGGCTTATCTGGAGAACACAAGACAATAGAGAGACATAATAGTTGTTTTCAAGTTTAAATGGGTGCTCGTGGGAAAGATGAGGCAGAAATATTGAGTTGTTGCAGAAGACAAGGAATATGGGTTTAAATTATAAGGAAATGTGGTTTGCTTAAACATCAGAAAGAGCTTGTTCTTAGAACCATAGTAGTTGTCTTTGTATTTATGTAGCCTCAACAGCATTAGAAGCACTTGTGCATGAAGCACAGTCATTAATGAGTGCGTGTGCACACACACACACACACACACATTTGTTTTTATAAATATCAGCTGTTTATAAAGTAATGTAGCTTCAAACTTTGGTACAGAAAGTTTGGTATATATTCAAAATGAAATGAAATGATTAGAAGCAAAATACTAATC
Organism: Vipera berus; assembly: GCF_964194415.1. Classification (NCBI taxonomy): domain Eukaryota; kingdom Metazoa; phylum Chordata; class Lepidosauria; order Squamata; family Viperidae; genus Vipera; species Vipera berus. The sequence continues at coordinate 85,655,006 of NC_138203.1, forward strand.
AATAACAGAGAAAAGTCTGAATTATACAGCTCCAACTTTAGTTCAGTCTTTTCCACAACAACTAAGTGTTCCACCAGGAAACTGTGAAGAGCAAGATGAAGACCAGAAGCTTGAAAACTATAGAAATATGAACAGGACATTTATTATGAATCCGTTTAAATTCCAGGGTCAGAAGAATTGAATTCCTGGAAAGAGCTAGCCAATGGCTTGCTTGAATATCTTCTATTATCTTAGGAAATCCTGAAGAATTATGGAGTACCATAGGACTGGAGATCATATAGCATTCCTTTTTTAAAGCAATGAAAATGCACCTAGGAAGCAAACCAATCAGTTTGACATCAATATCTTGGATGATTCTAGAACAAATTGAAGAGATTGACCTGAAAGCACTTAGCAAGCAAGCCACTTCTTGCAAAAATCACCAAACATTTTCAAGAAAAAAAATATCTTGCCAATTTATCCTTAGTTTACTTTTTGACTGGATAAATTCTTTCATAGATTGCAGAAATGCTGCATACAAAATATATATATATTGCTCAAAAAATAAAGGGAACAGAAAATAAGACATCCTACTATTAAATACAGTACATTGTGTTGTTTAAGTGTTCCCTTTTTTATTTTTTTGAGCAATACATATACATATACATACATACACACATACATACACACACACACACACACACACACACACACACACACACACACACACACACACATATATATATATATATATATATGGATCTTTGGTCATTCGGGTTTTTCCCCCGCGTAGAACTAAAGGTGTAGGAGCAACGTTTCAACGGAATCCCATCCGTCATCATCAGGCTGGTGGCTTCAGCTTCCTTCTTCTGGGAGAAGCATGTGGCTGTTTGTTCCTCTTTTTTAAACTGCCAGAGGGGGTGTGTTCTGTGGGTGGAGGTGTGCTCTGATTGGGTGGGGGATTAAGTGTGTTCTGATTGGGTGGGAGTGTGTTTTGAATGGTGGGTGTGTTCTGATTGGGTGGGGGTGTGTTTTGAGTGGATGGGCTGGTCTCAGCTGCCAGCCTTAGACCTGAGCTGGTGAGTTGTGCTGCTTTTGTTCGGCTTCGTGTTTGTGGTGGTGCCATGTTTTTATAGTGGGTGTCAGTTTGCTTATTGTGTGGTTTGGAGGGGTTTAAAGTGGCTGATGTTGCAGCTGTAGTTAGGTTTCTGTTTTGTGGTTGTGCCTCGTTATCATTGTGGGTTCGGATTTGCTTTTTGAATGGTTGTGTGGTGGTGATGTCATGTGATGTTATCATGAGTTTGGGTCTGGTATCATTCTTGGTGGTTGGGACTCGTTTGTCAATCAAGGCGGGTTTCCAAATGGCTGGTAGGCGAGAGCCCATCCACTCAAAACACACCCCCACCCAATCAGAACACCCCCACCATTCAAAACACACTCCCACCCAATCAGAACACACTTAATCCCCCACCCAATCAGAGCACACCTCCACCCACAGAACACACCCCCTCTGGCAGTTTAAAAAAGAGGAACAAACAGCCACATGCTTCTCCCAGAAGAAGGAAGCTGAAGCCACCAGCCTGATAAGGACGGATGGGATTCCGTCGAAACGTTGCTCCTACACCTTTAGTTCTACGCGGGGAAAAACCCGAATGACGCTCTCTCCCCCCAACACACAGTGACAACAAACCCTCCATCCCACCACACTATGTGAACCAACTACACCACACACCGGCCTCCCAAGTCAATCCTGCATAAGATTATGTCCCGTTTAAAAACCTAACAGCCCACGGATAAAAGCTATTTTTCAGCCTGTTGGTACGGCTGGCTATATTCCTATATCTCCTACCGGATGGTAGGAGAGTAAAGAGATACCGTCCAGGGTGTGAGTCATCCCTGAGAATCTTCCTCACTCTTCCAAGGCAACGAGCCCTGGCGATGTCATCCAGTGGTGTCAGGGAACAGCGCACAATGTCTTGTGCTGTGCTCACTACCCTCTGTAATACTTTCCTATCCGCGGCTGTCAGACCAGCATACCAAACCACAATACCATACGAGACGACGCTCTCTATGGTAGACCGGTAAAAGAGGGTCATTAGCTGTTGTTCTACCCTGTTCTTCCGCAAGATCCTAAGAAAGTGAAGCCTCTGTTGGGCCTTTCTAGCCACCTGGGTTGTGTTAACTTTCCAGGTCAGATCTTCACAGAGGTAGACTCCCAGAAATTTAAAGGAGGAAACTCTCTCTACACAGTCCTCCCTGATGTAAAGTGGGGCAGGTTCCTCCTTTTTCTCCGAAAGTCTAACACCATCTCTTTCGTCTTGCCGATGTTTAGGTGCAAGTTGTTGTTACTACACCATATGGATAGTTTTTGTACCTCCGCCCTATATGCTGTCTCATCCCCACCTGTAATAAGACCCACTACAGTTGTATCATCTGCGAACTTGATTATCGCAGTGGATGGGTCAGATGATACACAATCATAACTGTATAAAGAGTACAGGTAGGGGTAGGGGCTAAGCACACAGCCCTGTGGCGTGCCGGTGCAAAGCTTCAGGGGGGTGGACAAAGCAGACCCGACCCTCACTGTTTGTACCCGATATATATATATATATATATATATATATATATATATATATATATATATATATATATATATATATATATATATATATATATATATATATATATATATATATATATATATATATATATATTTCCAGCCAAATATCTGACACGAAATTCCCATGATATTCCAATTAGTAAGCTAGTTGTGCATGTGCTGGATGCCATGCCAATTAAGTGGATGTCTATGGACTTAGTAATTGGTTCTCAATAAACAGGAGATAAATTAAGCAATGAGATTTAGTCCTGGGTTCTGGATGGTCATTGCTTTACAAAAGACTTGAATGAAAGATGGAAGGAAGATTTAATCAGATCCAGGTGGGATAACTAATACCTAAGAAGACAGGAGAAAAAAATTGAAATATGAACTTGGTGAATTAGAAAAATGAGAGTAAAGAAACAACATGAAATTTAACAGAGATACCAAAGTCATTCCTTTAGGAAACAGACATTAAATGCACAGGTAAAGACTGTAAGATATTAGCTTCAAAAAAGATACTTAGGAAAAATATCTTGATATAATTGTTGATTGCAAACTGAATTTGAGCCAGAAATAATAGTGTGGCTACAAAAAAAAGAAAAAAAGAAAAAGCAGATGTTTTCTATATTAACGTAAATATAATTCCCAAAACATAGGGAAAATAGAAATAATCATTCAACTTTTTTTCCTTCATTAGTCAGACCCTACTTCAAGTATGTGTCCAATTCTGTACACCATATTTGGAGAAGAATCCAATGAAAATGGAATAGATGTAAAGGAAACCAGCATGGCTGCACAAAGCTCTCTGACAAACTGAAAGACAAAAAGAACAAATAGAAAAAAATGGAAACAGGGACAGATAACTAAGGCCAATTATCAGGAGACAGCCAGAACATGCAAAGATGAAGTCAGGAAAAGCAAAGGCTCAGAACGAACGAAGGCTTGCAACAGAAATCAAGGATAATAAAAAAGTTTCTTTCAACATATTAATAAGAAGAAGAAAAAGTCAAGGAAACTGTAGGTCCACTAGACAGAGAAGATGGCAAGGAAATAACAGGCAGTAGGGAGAAAGCAGAGCTGCTTAAATCATTCTTTGCATCAGTCTTCACACAAAAAGAAATTATAGCCCAACATACCAAAAAAGCTACTGCAAAAGATAAAACTAGAAACAAAAATTAAAATAAGCAAGAAAATGGTAAGAGAACACCTATCCGACCTTGACGAATATAAATCACCGGGATTCTTGTAGTGAGGAATGGTAGTAATTACTATAATGAGCACACAATGTCCTGTGGTGAACAAAGTCCTGTAGTAACTGTGGCTTGTTCTGAACTTGTTGACAAACTTTTGAAAAAACATGCTTGGTTGCACATCTTGAATCCTCAAAGTGTTTCAAGATCAGAAATTCTAAACACTCAAAATGTTTTAAGTTCAAAACTGGTGGCACCTCTCGGAATCGCAAAGCTGAACATATGAAGAAGATTCAATGTGCTTTTATTTCTTTCCCTTGGACAAGGTATGAAGAAGACCAAGAACCGTGTAGAACCTGTTTAAAAGTGAGATTTCCTCTTTTCGCCTTTAATATAGTCAAATTCCAAAGATAAAAAAAGAAAATGCAAGCTTATAGTCTATACATCAGTCCCAAGCTGAAATATTCAGCTGTTAGTTGTTCTTTTTTTATTACACAAACTGTCTGTATACTCAACCTTCCCCCCACAACATTTTAGAGAGCCTGCAGCTTTCAATCACTTGGTTATGTTTCTTAAGTTTTGTCAGAGAGATAATAATCTTCAGCCAACTCACATGTAAAAGTAATAAGCTGACATTCTGAAGTTTCTCTACTCCTCCAGAGTTTCAGAGAGATTAATGGCTCCGTGACATTATGTGTGCCTACAATATTAAATCCCACCTGAATACAAAAACAAATACCACTGTTGAAACTTTAATTCTGATGGTGGGAATGAACTAGCAAACACATTTTCATTACATTTCCTGACACAGGGAAGAATCCTGCAGTAATTCTTTCTGTAGCTTTTGACACTAAAGCACACAGTAACACAGGTATATTCCTAACCTGGATAAGGTTGCACAAAGCATGCATTTTATGTAAAGAACGTCCCTCTTTAAAAACCACATAAGGATGGGTAGTGCCATCATGATTTTGAATTTTCCAATCTTTTCTTTTAAGCTGCAGAAGGAAAAGACAAAGAGTTGGCAATAATAATAATAATAATAATAATAATAATAATAATAATAATAATAATAATAATAATAATAATAATAATAATAACAACAACAACAACAACAACAACAATAAACGCCTTTTGAGAATCCAGTTTAATGTGTTCCTCAAATTGTGCTGTGTTATTGCAAGTGGATTTGTCACTTCAAAAAAGAGAAATAGCAACTGTTCATGGTATTCTGATCACTTTCCTCTTATTACTTCTTATAGCCTTGCTAGTGAATTTGGTTCCACAGTTCCTCATTGTCAAATAATACTGTCAGGACCATCCATTGTGTAGCCTAAAACATCCACAGTAAGTGCTGGAGCATTCACAACCTTCCTTTCATTCAGGAGCTCTGAGTGGTATACACTGCCCTCCTTTTGTTTCTCCATAACAACAACCCTGTAAGTAGGTTGGCTAGAGAGAGAATGATGAGCCCAAAGTTATCCACTGAGCTTTTTTTTTATCCCATTTATATCCCGCCCTTCTCCGAAGACTAAGGGCGGCTTACAATCTAAGAAGCACAAATCAATGTGCTTAGCAATAGCCTTCATTCTATGTATATCCATGCTTATTAGGGCTTTCGGGCCCGCCCCCAAGTGACATTTTTATAAAGTCAGCTTATTGCCCCCAACAATCTGGGTCCTCATTTTACCTACCTCGGAAGGATGGAAGGCTGAGGCAACCTTGAGCCTGGTGGGACTCGAACCTGCATTAATTGCAGGCAGCTGGTGTTACTTAAGGAGGCATTAGCCCACTGCTCCACCAAGGCTCTTGAAGCTGTGGGTGGACTACAACCTGAGATTTCCCAACATTAATATAATACGGTGTTTCTCAATCTCGGCAATGTTAAGATGTGTGGATTTCAGTTCCCAGAATTCCCTAACCAACTTTTCTGGCTGGGGAATTCTGGAGCTGAAGTCTATATATCTTTAAATTGCCGAGGCTGAGAAACGCTGAACACTTCATTAGTTGTCATGTAATTGTGATGCAGCCAAAGGATGTAGCCATTCATTTACTTTTGAGCTAACTTGATGTTCTTGATATGAAACTTAAAAAGATAATAGCATTCAATATCAATTAATTTAGTTTCTCTGGGTTGTGAACCTGTCCTCATTATAGACACGTATGTACATTCTCATTCACATGAAAATTCACACCCACTTTTCTTATATATTTTACTTCAAAGAAAGGTGTAATCTGGTAGAAGGTACTGTACTACCAAGAAAGCACAAAGTAAAATTCTCATAATTGATTCTAGGATGAAAAAACAATTGTATGTATTACGTGCCATATACAAGTTGTTATCTAGTTCTAGGAAAAAAATGTTAAAAAGAGGCAATACCCCTTAATTTTTTGCTCCAGACATAGATTTATGGCAAGCATTTGAATCTAAACATTTAGAAAACCTCTCAGTGTAGATGAGTTTGTCAGTTTTAATTTCCCTCACATTCTATTTGTTAATGTCAAGTTCTTTACATCCCTCTCATTAAAAAAAAGATTAAAAAAATGTTGGTATGTTAAAACATAATAAGCACAAAAACATCTCATTCATTTGCAATTGCTACCTGTTAGTGTTTGATTTCTTAGCAAACTATTCCATCTTCTTTGGCATATGTATTATGCATAGAAAAAAAACAACCTAACGGTACATTACTTTCAGAGATGGAGGTTCTGCATGACCAATATGCTTCTTTCAATCTAAATCTTAATTTTCAGTCACTCATAAAATTCACTCAACCCAAGTAGAGCTCAGACTCAAATGTCTCATAGTGGGAAGCTAAATCAGAGACCAGGTACTTTGGGAAGTCTTTAGAAAATGTTTCAATCCCTTAGCATCCCTTGACATTGCAGATACTTGGTCCCCAAAGACTTTTTTTCTTAGCTTTGTTGAAAAATTATTTTGAGGCTGTTTTCTGCTCTGATAGTTGAGGTTTTTTTGTTTTGTTTTTTTAAAGTATCTACTGGGGAATTTTGGTCCACACAATATTGGAGGGCAGGAGTGGGGAGGAAAATTGTCCACACCATCACCAGATGTGCTATGATCCATGGCAGATCACAATCTCATCGTGTTAGACTCGCCCCTGGTCATCATCAAAAAGGGCTGGGAAAGCTCCTATTGTGTTTTTTTTTAATTAGTAAATATTTTCACAGAACTAAAAGATAATCATGAAATCATATAAAATGAAATTAAGGAACAAAAGATAAAAAAGGAGTGAAAAAGAGAGTAGAGGTAGAAAAGGAAAAAAAAGAAATATGAAGAAGCAAGTTACGATCTTTCCTGCAGTTACAAATTTAAATCAAGACACTCGGGCCAAAATGTTGGAGATGTGGATGTGATGATGCAACGTATTATCAAGTGTGGTGGACTTGTAAAAAAGTTAAAGCTTTTTGGATCAAAATTTGGTGGAACATGCAGAAGATCTTTAAGCAAAAGATAAGATTTTCACCACAATTGTTTTTGTTGGGTATTATCACTGACTGTACTGCTATAAAAACTAAATTGATGCTGAACTTAATAACAGCTGCAAGACTTTTGGTAGCGCAATACTGGAAGAAGGAGGATCTGTCTACTATAGAAGAATGGACTTTGAAAGTTTCGAACCTGGCAGAAATGGCTAAAATCTCAGCATATGTGAAAGATAACTCGCAACAAAGATATATAGTGGAATGGAGAAGATGGATTGAGTATATTCAGAATAAATATGGGACTACAAAGTATCATTTAGCATATGAATAGTTATTAGTTATTATAACTAGAGGATATATTATTTATCTTTTCTATGGCTAAGGAGAGTTAAAGTGAGATAGGATTTAAAGAGTAATTATAGTAAATAGAATATTTTAGAGTAAGATTGTATGATGTAATACCCTGTATTCAGCTCTGGGAAGTTGGGGGGGGGTGTTGGGAAGGGAGGGAAGGGGAGGGGGTGGGGGAGATGGGGTATATGTTCTAAAAATGTATTTTAAAACTTTTCAATTAAAAAAAAATCAAGACACTCGGGTTTACTATTTTAGTGACAGTGCTCAACAATAAGTAATGCTTCCCGGCTTCAGAAATCAAGTCCTGTGGAAAGGAACATGAGGCAAAATCCTGCACTGATAGTCCCAGCAAACAGTGGCACAAGTGGCACAGATTTCAGATTCTCATCATGGGGAAAAGGAAGATAATATATGACAGGGGAAGGACTTTATTCCCAGTAAACTCTGCTCTGAATTTCAGAGTTTAAGTATGTTCATAAACTTCATCTGAAGTACCTTCATCAGAGATTAGGCCGTGCTGATGAACAATAGCCTAATTTGAATGGTGAAACGGGGCTTTTGGACAAAGGCACGGCTTGCTTTTCATGTTTCCAAGTTAACAACTGGAAGGAGAAAACTGGCAATAAGATGTGAGAATAAAAGTGACACGTACAGCTCAACACATCAGAGGTGTTCTAGTTTCTCTTTTGGATGTCAAGCTGGAAGTGCGAAATGAAGATAATGAGATACCTGCGCATCCATCCACTGTGCAATATCCTATAAATAGGATAGACCGTGTTCAAATTGGATTAGAATAATCTCCTAATCGGATTTCAAATTCCAGAAAAGAAGTATGTGCTTCAGAACATTTTTAAAATCGATAGTCATATGTTGTCAGGTTTGTGTATCTTTGGAATTCTCAGAATTCCCAGACCCCTCAAGAACTTTGTTGGAAATTCTGGGGATTATAGCCCCAATGTATTCAGCAAGACTGGGAATACTAACATAACCTATAGTGAAATAAATTGATCAATGCACCAATTCACATTAAAAAAAGTGTAATTTCATGCCCTAGACCCGTGGTGGCGAACCTATGGCACACATGCCACAGGTGGCACACAGAGCCCTCTTTGTGGGCACACGCATTGTCGTCCCAGGCCTTCAGCTGTTTTTTTATAAAACCTTTTCACTTTAGACTTCCACTGCCGTGTGCAAAAAAAAAGGTTCAACCAATCAATTTCAACTTCTCGCAGGGAAAAAAAAAGATCTCGCAAATTTGGAATTGATTGATTGAACTTTTTAGTCCCACCCAGCCTGCCATTACCCCCAAAGCCATGCCCCCTAGTAGGCCATGCCCGCCCAATGGGGCCACGCCCACCCAAAGGGGCCATGCCCACCCGGCACCCGATGATACATAAGTGGGTTTTGGGTTGCAGTTTGGGCACTCGGTCTCTAAAAGGTTTGCCATCACTGCCCTAGACAAATTTGTAAGATATGGAGTCTACAACTAATAAAAAAATACAAGCGTTTTCTCTAAAGACAACTGGGGAAAGGTCATTACCTTTACTAGCCTGAGGACTTGGGTTGATTAAATGAACACTTTCTAACCCGAGGGAAAAGAAGCAGACACAGTTCAGAGCATCAGCTTGACAAAATGCATATGAGTGAAATAAATATTTGAGGAAATCCATTTTACTTTTAAAGCTTTTATCAAGACAACTCTCCAGATGAAATCACATTGGGATCGACAGAAACATATGAATTGGTGCATTATTATTCTGAACAAAACCTTATTTCTCCACTCCCTGGAATCGGAAATAAACATCACAATGAATTTAGTCACATAACTCTATGAACTTCATTCTCACAATGGTAAGCCATTTAAAGACATCTTTTTTTCCTCCAAAATAAATTTCACTCAGAAAAGCTACATCATTAATATTTTGCTGCCAGCCCCTTCCTTCTGAACACCTGCAAAGTTTTCTGGGTATCTCTATGGCAGGAAGTATCATAGCAGAAATATTTAGGAAAAGAATAACAGAAGCAACCAGATTGTTTTGGATTGGATATATCCTTGCAATTTTTATCTAAGAAATGTGATGTTTCAAAAGTAGCAGCTTACAGAAATAAAAGAGGAGGGAGATTTTCCCAGTACATCATTACCAGGTTCATCAGACTGCCCACCAGTAATACTGATAATGCTAACAGTAATGAACAAAACAGCAATCAGATTTAAGAGTTTATTTTAAATGATCAATTATTACTTCCAGTCCCAAAGTGAGAAGGTATCTCATACTATATGTTCATCATAATAGCCATCAAACCCATCAAGAAAATGTAGGGTCTAAACCTAAACTCCTCTTAAGAAGAGTTCAGATTAACATAAATCTGCTCTAAGTACAATACTCTACAAGTTAGTAACGCAAAGTTCTGTCTCTTTTTTGAAGAATTATTTTTGAAGCTGTATAATTCACATCGGGACTTTGAAGAGCAGGATAGGAAGAGTACTGAGGTTTACGTGAACAGGCAAGAAAACAAGACTAATGGATTATCAAACAAATCAGCCCAGAGTTCTCATTTGAGGCATAAATGGCCAGGCTCGAAGAAATCCTACTTCAGACATGTTATGTGAAGACTGAAGTTTTGAGAAAAGGCTCTAATGCTAAGAGAGAAAGAAAGAAAGAAAGAAAGAAAGAAAGAAAGAAAGAAAGAAAGAAAGAAAGAAAGAAAGAAAGAAAGAGGATGACCAATTGGATTACAGGGGTGATGGATACATTGCTGGAAGATCAGGTTGGGAATAGGTCATCAGAGAAAAAATCTATGCGTGTAATTGCTATTACTTGTAAACCACTTGGTGACACATAGTTAATCAATTCACATCAATTTCTCATTTTCAACTTTTCTAACCTATTACGTGTTTATATAAAACTTTGGTTAATATGTGTCTGCATTTATTAGCTAAATCTCACCACATCATTTTAGACAATTTTCCGGATGTCCAGTCTTTTATTGTAAATTTGATGAAAGCCCTTTTTTTTATTCCAACTTTCCAACTGACTTTTTGAAAGCCACAAATAATTCCTAACTTTCAGGAGTGTTCCTTTTAAATAGAAAATCACTTCTTATCAAATTCCATCATGATCTCAGGAACTTCCACCTCACTATCAACTTCAGTCTTGACCTATCCATGGAACAAGTTCACTTCCTGGATATCACAGTTAAAATTATACAATGGACAAGTCAACACCAATTTGTACAAGTTAACTTTCTTCCAACTTCCATCCAGAATCTAATGTTTATAGTCATGCATTCTAGTAAGACATTTGTTCTGACTTACTTGACATACAGTTCACAGCTTAAGCTACTCAGACACATTACTAATAAACTGCAATGCATATTGGACACTGTACTTTCTCAGGCAGTGGGTGGGAGACAACCACCCAATCTGAAGCAGATTCTTATAAGCAAAAAGCAATGATGCTAATATGGGAACTAGACCCAGCAAGAAACCTAGATGCCTCCTCCCTACAACCCTTTTATACCAACAGCATCATTACAAGACCCAACAACTTTATACACAAGACTAACGGAGTCTTCATATGCTATTCCTCTTATATGATGCATGCCATCATCTGCCAGCAATGTCATTCTGAATTCTATATTGGAAAAACAAGCTACACTTTATACCGAAGAATTAATGCTCACAACTTTGATATCAGGACTCAAAGCAATGACAAAGTCATATCAGAGAATTACTTCACTCTGAACATCCAATTACAGATTTCCTGGTTGCTGTTTCAGAACAAAGAAACTGCAACAGCATTATAGAACAAGAGACTGCTGAACTTACATATGTCAAAAGGTTTCCAGCTATTTCAGAAGTTCTTAACAGATGCAATGATTTTAACACATTACAATTGTTAACTGATGAAGTAGCTGTAATTTGTCTTACATGTAACCTGCACAACCACCGTTTCCCACCATCTCACCTCATCTCTATTTAAAGCTTAGATCAATTTAACCACTCCATGCCTCTGAGGAGATGGTTTAAGGTCATAATATTTTCCAGATGTTGTTCTCCTAGTTGTTAATGGACGTAACGGATAAAGAGCCATTTATTTTACTAAGGAATATTCCAATGGTCATTTGAAAATGAACAGAACCCAATTTTCAGAAAAAAGAGCATTCTTTTACATATACTGTATGTATGTATGTATGTATGTGTAATATATATATATATATATATATATATATATATATATATATATATATATATATATATATATATATATATATATATATATATATATATATATATATATTCCTGTGAATATTTTTCACAGGGGAAAAAGGAGCACCAAAGGACTCTATGAAATATGTTTTGACAGATTTTACAAATCAGCTTCCCTAGCAATCCATGGCACATTTCCTTTATATCTCTAGTTGTCAGCACTGAAGAGACAGCAGTAATCTACAAAGAATGCACCAGAGGAATGAAGCCAATGTTATGGGTGATCTATGGAATAAGGCTTTTAAAATGCCAGAAAGCACAGCTAAAAGCCACTATCTTCTAAATATTAGATGCTGGCAGACACATTACAACTAAATTTTGAGCATTTCAAACTATTCCATTTTCGGTCTGTCAAACAAATGCATGTCCATTCACAGATTTTCCCCATTTCTTTTTCTTTTTTAATACCCCAGAAGCTTCACGCTGCAATATGTTGCTGGCTCACCAGCTTATTCAACCTCTGCCTTCTTGTAAGCTCCAAGTCTTATGTTCCTTTTTTGAGGAGGAACTTCAAAGTAGCTCACCCCAACCATAAAGCTAGAAAGGCGGCCGGTAGGGGTGGTGGGAAGCAACCACGAGGGAGAAAAAAAAAAGACATCCATTTGAAGTCCCTAAAAAGTTCCTCATAGCATACCATGAAAAAGAGAGAGAGAGAGAGAGAGAGAGAGAGAGAGAGAGAGAGAGAGAGAGAGAGAGAGAGAGAGAGAGAGAGAGAGAGAGAGAGAGAGGAAAGGATCAGATCTTTCTCTCACAGGATACAGGGAAGTAAGGCTTACTCGTTCTGTGCCCTTTATACAGTATGCACCAATGTGTTTAGTAGTAACCCACTATGCCAGACATGTCAAACACAAGGCCCGAGGGCCAGATCGGCCCACGAAGTGGTTTCATGCGGCCCGCGAAGCCATCCTGGAAACAGTGAGGGAACGGCCCCCACTGCCTTGGCCCTGGCCCAGAGACCCTCCTCCTGCCAGAGACCCTCAGATCTGTCCCACTCCTGCCCAGGCCCCGATAGGCACCCTTGATGCCAACGATGTAGAGCTGGCCACGCCCACCCAGTAGGCCATACGCACTCTAGCTACACCCACCCAGTAGGCCACGCCCACCCTGGCCATACCCACCCGGCCCCCTGAGGGCAACCGCAATGCTGATGCGGCCCTCAATGAAATTGAGCTTGACACCCCTGCACTATGCGGTACAAAACAAGACAAGCAACATTACTTGTCTATTTGAAGGAAAGCCTGGGAATTATGGAGAAAACTGGCTATTCTTCGGATCTTCAGGAAAAAAAGAAAAAGAAACGCCCTTTTTAACTCCTCACTTTTCAGCTTTCTCACCAAACAGAATTGCACATAGGCCGGATTCCTCTCCTGCTCAAAGTGAGCTCTCAAACTCACTTCCTAAACAGGATTTCGGTTTATGAGAGAAGCCCTGCAGCTGGTACCCAGTGGGTGTGCTTTGAAAGACCATCTACTACTCTAGAAAGCTTAGTCACTGAAGAGTCTGGCAAAGACTCAACTTTCTTAACCCAAGAAGGCCTGAAAAAAATGGTGGACTGTGAAAGCTTAGGATGAAACATTGTCCTCCTCCTGTAATTCTCATTTCCAAAACTGACATAAGGAAACAGTAAGAGGGAAGCTGTCAAAAATAGCATTGTTTGTTTTTTTCCCCAGAGAATGGGAGCAGCTCAAAACTAAAAAACTACAGAGGAGTGGTTCTCAACAGACCTGTGCACTTGTTAGCCCAGAGATCCCCAACCTTTTGGGCACCAGGGACTGGTTACGTGGAGAGAGGTTTTTCCACGGACCGGAGGGGGCGTGGTTTTGAGTGCTGGCTGCATCCCGCAGATGGGGCTTTCCTTGTTTGTGCAGCCCGGTTGCTGGCATGCTGCGGACTGGAACTGGGCCACGGACCGGGGGTTGGGGACCCCTGTGTTAGCCTACACAGAATTTCTAAAAAGCATCTCTAAGACTGCCACCTGTTGTAATAGAAGAGGTTCTCATTTAAAGGGCCAACCAATCAAAACCTGAAAGAATCGTGATGGCGCAGTGGTTAGAATGCAGTATGGCAGGCTGACTCTGCCCACAGCCAGCAGCTTGATCCTGACCAGCTCCAGGTTGACAGAGCCTTTCCTCCTTCTGATGTCAGTAAAATGAGGGCCCAGGTTCTTGTGGGCAACATGCCGACTCTGTAAACAGCTTAGAGAGGGCTGTAAAGCACTGTGAAGAGGTATATAAGTCTAAGTGCTATTGCTATTTTAAAAAAGGAGTGGATAATCACCTGGAAAGCAGAATCATCAGTCTGTTGGTAACAGCCTTTCCCCCCATAATGTGATGCAAACATTTATCTATTTGAATTGTTTTTCCTTACATAGCTATGGATATCTGCAGACAATGTGAACATCTGGACCTTTTGCTGTCTTACACAAATCCATGTTTCTTGGTTTCTATTTGGTGGCTTATTTCTTATTTTACATGACCATCCAAGTCTGGTGGCATCTTCAAAAATAAGCAAAGGCAGATCAGTCAAGTCCTAGAGTTCACACTACCTCTCTTTTGCATGGCTAAAACTGTACAAGTTTTATTTATGTGTTTAATATTTTTGTAAATTGCTTCCCATTATCGTGAAACTTGAAGCAGTTTACAATAAAACAATTAAAGCACAATGATACAACAGTGAGTTAAAATAGTATAAGAGTCGCACATTGGACTTCCGGTGGCGACGCGACGCCGAAGACAGCTGGCTCCGGGCTGTCCGCTTCGCAGCTGTGTTTATCCACCTAAAACAGCGCCGATCAGCTGTTTAGGTGGATTTGAAGCCCCCTCCTCGGGAGAAGAGGAGGGGGTGAGGCCCCAGGTAGGGGTTGAGCTCTCCGGGGCCGCCTGAGCTGTAAGTTTGGGCGGCTGAAGGATTGAGCCCCCCCGAAGCCTGGGTTGCTCCGAGCGGCGAAGCGTCTCTGCTCCGTGAATTTTGGAGCGGAGCCAGGCGCTAGCAACCACCCCTGCCAGAAGAAAAGACTTTCGAATAACAAGGTGCAGGCAGAGCGGTACAGGAGGTCAAGGTGAAGTGGACTTTTACTTTTACTCCCTGGCTCAATGGATTTTTTAGCTTTAAAGTGAAAGTACGCAATAAGTGAAAGTTGGGCAAGATGGCGGCTAAATCTTCTTCTAAAGTTCTTCGGAGTGCGGGAACTTCCCCGGTGCAACAGACATCGTTGCAAGCTTTGCTTCCTCCTGCACCTCCTGTGGCATTGACGCTTAAGGACTTACAAGATGCCTTTGCAAAGCAATCCCAGGTAATGTCAGAAATGATGGATGATAAGATGGTAAAGCTGGAGGAGAAACTGGAGAAATTGGAGGAGAGGATGGAAGAGAAGTTCAGTGCAATGAGGGTAGACATTTTGTCTACAATTGAAAGCGTGGCTGAATGTGTGCAACGTTTGGACGAAAAAGTGGAGGATCTTAGTCAAAAGAACTCTATATTAGAAGTAAAGGTACTGGAGAATGAAAATTTAAGGGATAAAATGGACGGAGAATTGAGCCTTGTCCAGTACCATCAGATGCAGTATGCTATTGGAATCAGGGGCTTAAAAGAGAATCCTAAAGAAGACTTAAAGCAGCTGATTTCTGAGGCTTTGGAAGCAGTATTGGGCCAGCCAGCATCTGAAATAGAGGCAAGCATGGATAAAATTTTTCGTGTTAATTCATGGATTGCAAGGCAGAGGAAGCTACCTAGAGATGTGGTGGTCTATTTTACAAAGAGAGCAACTAGAGATGAAGTTATTCAAGCTGCTTATGATACTAAGGTTGTGGTTGCTGAGCAAGAAGTCCTGGTTCTAAAAGAGATTCCTCCAAAGATTTTAAGGAGAAGGAAAGATTTTGCATTTCTTGCACAGGAACTTAAGCAACGTGATATCAAGTTTAGATGGGAGATTCCAGTCGGATTGGTGGTGATGCACGAAGGTAAAAGATATCGTCTGGTTACCGTGGCTCAGGCGCGTGATTTCTACAGCAATGTTTTAAAAGCAACCCCTCTATCACTCTTGGAAGCTGCAAAGGGATCTGGAGAGGGAAAATCTCAAGATGCTGAAGGGGGACAGACAGAGGAGAACGGTGCTGGAGGGGATCAAACTACAGTTTCATCGGCTGTTGCTGGAGAGCAGAGGTTGACGCGTGCCGCTTTAAGACGAGCAAGACAAGTACAAGAGCAAGATCAGCAGAAGTTTATGGAACTTTCAAAGCGTACTTACAGTGAAGCTGTGGGAGGAGCGCGGCCCAAAGAAGTTGCAGGGGCCATTGAAGATGTGCTCCAAAAGCTTCGGGGCGCCAAGCATGGCGACTAAATTTCTAACCTGGAATGTCAATGGATTAAACTCACCACAGAAAAGAAAGAAAGTTTTTCACTATTTAAAGCAATTTAAGATTTATGTTATATGTTTGCAAGAAACACATATTAGGGTTATGGACCAAAAGTATTTATCGAACTCAAGGTTGGGCACGCAATTTGTTGCCTCTGCGATGAATAAGAAAAATGGAGTGGTTGTCTACATTAAAAGTACTCTAACAGCGGAACTAATTGAAGTAGATAAGCAAGGAAGATATGTTATGATAGATTTGCTGTTAGAAGGTAAAAAAAACGCTTTTAGTTGGACTGTATGCTCCTAATCAACAACAAGCTGATTTTTTTAGTTTACTTCACACAAAGGTTACCCAATTGGATTACAAATCGTTTATTTTTATGGGGGACTGGAATGGTGTTTTGGACGTACAGATGGATAAGGCTGGTTCTTTTAAGCGTGTTCCGAGTCATGCCAGATTGCCTAAATCTTTTTTCGAAATGAAGGACGATTTGGAATTGCGAGATATTTGGCGTGACACTCATCTACATGAAAAGGATTATACTTTTTTTTCTGACAGACATCAATCTTTTTCCAGGATTGATTTTATTTTGCTGACTAATGATTTTTTTTCTAGGATTAAGAAGGTAAAGATCTGTGCAAGAACTATTTCTGACCATAGTCCAGTTTGGTTAGAGATCAATAAGGATAATAGGGATAGGCGCTCGTGGCGCGTAAATGAGAATTTGTTTAGAAATCAGAGAAATGTGGAAGAATGTAAACAGCAGATGAAGGATTTCTTTGAAATTAATATGAATAAGGATACCTCTATGGACATGGTTTGGGATGCTAGCAAGGCCTACATGAGAGGGGTGTTGATATACATGAATAATAAGTGCAGACGTACTTTGGAAGTTAGAAGGAAAGAACTGGAGAATGAAATTAGGGAAAAAGAAAAGGCCCTAATCGTGAACCCATTGGATGTGAAGACTAAAGAGGTTATTAACCTATTAAGAGGACAATTTGATAAGTTGATGGCTGATCAAGTGGCAACCAATTTACGGTTTGCTAGGCATAATACTTTTTGCAATGCTAATAAGCCAGGTAGATGGCTAGCTTACAGACTAAGGAAAAAGCAAAGGGCTTCTAATATAGATAAAATTGAATATAAGGGAAAGGTTGTGTTTCAACAGGATCTTATTAAGGAAGCTTTTGTGGATTTTTATTCTAAATTATATGCTAAGGAGAAGATTAATGAAAAAGACATTGATGTATATTTGGAGAATGCTAGCATCCCGGTTCTTACGCAAGCACAAAAGGAGGAGATTAATCAATTGATAACAGAAGAAGAAATTTTTATAGCAATTAAGGAATTGAAGGTGGATAAAGCGCCAGGTACAGATGGCTTGACTGCGGCTTATTACAAAAATTTACAACTGGAGTTGATAAAGCCGTTAAAGGAACTGTTCCAGACAATTCAGAGAGGGGGAAAGGTGCCTCCGTCTTGGAGAACTGCTTTTATCTCTTTGATTCCAAAGGAAGATCAAGATGCTACTCAAGTAAAAAACTATAGACCGATATCACTTTTAAATACAGATTACAAGATATTTGCTAAGGTGTTGGCTAACAGATTGATGAGGGTTCTGCAACAGGTGATTCATGGGGATCAAACTGGGTTTATTAGTGGTAGGCAAATGAAAAATAACGTGAGGCATATAGTTGATGTGATAGAGTTTTTGGAGAGGAACAACCAGATCCCTGCGGCGCTAATTTTTCTAGATGCTGAAAAAGCTTTTGATCAATTGAATTGGAAATTTTTGTTGAAAGTTCTAGATAAAATGAATTTTGGGGATAAATTTTTGCAACCAATTAGGGCATTATATCAAAAACAAACTGCCCGAATAATAGTTAACAATAGTTTGACTGAAGCATGTAATATTGAGAAGGGCACAAGGCAAGGGTGTCCGTTATCGCCTTTATTATTTGTGTTAACATTGGAGATATTATTGGTAAAAATACGGAATTCGGAAAGAATTAAGGTTATACAAATTAGAGATCAGGATTATAGATTGAGAGCGTTCACAGATGATCTGGTTGTTACGGTGACCCAGCCGGAGAACTCTGTTGTGGACCTGATGGAGATAATAATGCAATATGGGAAGGTTTCTGGATTTAAAGTTAATGCACAAAAAACTAAAATTTTGGCCAAAAATATGACAGTATCGCAAAAGGCTCAGTTTAAAAGGTGGAAGTGGAAAACAAACAAAAAAAACCAACCCCAATGTAAAATAGAAACCATTCATGCAACATTTATATAAAAATGTCTGGGTGAAGTGGTAAATCTTTACCAGTGCTTAAAGGAGATTATAGCAGAGATTATGAACTTCGCAATATTCTGCAGTAAAGGAGTCATCACCCTTGAATAACCACAGGATAATTTTATGTGGTGTATCACCCGTGGAAGGAAACCTCCTTAATTATTTTTCCAAACGGATTTGCAACCATAAAGATTGCCTTTCAGATATTCTGTTCCAGATGTATGGTTTTGAGATGATATGTAATACTGTATTATTTATCAAGAGAGCCAGTTTGGTATAGCAGCTAAGGCACCAGGATAAAAACCACGGCTTTTAGACTTGCCTTTGGCATGAAGCTTCTGGGCAATCTTGAACCAGTCACTCTCTCTCAGCAGTTGGCAGGAGTCAATAGTGACTTGAAGGCACAAATGCATGCAAGTGCACACAACCCACACACACACACACACACACACACACACAGAGAGAGAGAGAGAGAGAGAGAGAGAGAGAGAGAGAGAGAGAGAGAGAGAGAGAGAGAGAGAGAGAGAGAGAGAAGTCTTGAACTTGCTTAGTGACTACTAACTGGCATCAGTACAGTTGCTTCAACAAGTGTGTAACAAATGCACAATCAGTAGCTGGCTAAGCAACTTGATTGCCATATTCTACTTACCACTCGTCAGACTCTACTTGACTTCTCAGCAGCTCTCAAGACCACTGACCATGATATCCTTCTAGAACTACTCCAGGGGTTGGGAATGGGGAGAACTGGGTTGTCCAGGTTCACTTTCTTTGAGGCAGTTTTCAGTCACTTCACTGATGAAGAGTGAGAGATCTGATCCCCTGCCCCTGCTTTGCAGAATCCCTCATGGCTCACTACTTTCTCCATTACTGTTTAACAGTAACATGAAACTGTAGGGGAGATCATCTACACCATGGGATAAAATATCCTCAGTATGTTGATGATACACAGATGTACATCTTAGTCCATTATAGGTTAAGCAATGATACAGTCAGCCTTTATCTGAGCCTAGACACTGTTGAGGTCTAGGTGTATAGAAATAGGCTCAAACTTCACTTTGGCAAGGCTTGGGGCCTGGCTATTTGAAGGACACCTTGTCTCCTGTTATGTCTACCCAGCTACCCAGGATGAGAAGACTATGGGTTCCAAACAATTAGGGATGTATATCTGGTGAGACCATGAAAAAGGGCCTTTTCAGCGGTGGTCCCTTCCATATGGAATATCATTTCCCTGGAGCTATAATTGGCCCCCAGGTCCTCACTTGTTGATTTTCTGAAAGGTCCTGTCAGCAGGCCTGGGGACCCTGAATGAATACAGAGCTGATCAAGTATTTGAACTGATTGTGTTGCTCCTGCCATTGTGGGAGAGGTATATTTTTTATATTGTTTTTTAATATTGTAACTCTGAGAGTCACCTGAATTGAGTGGCCATATACCAGGGGTCTTCAAACTTGGCTCTTTTATGACTTGTGGACTTCAACTCCCAGAATCCCTCAGCCAGGCACACTGGCTGAGGAATTCTGGGAATTGAAGTCCCCAAGTCATAAAAGGGCCAAGTTTGAAGACACCTGCCATATACATTTCTTTAATAAATAAATAAATAAATCTTATGATTCATATATTCCAAAGAAGTAGAGCTGAATGTTTTGCCACTGACATTTCGATGACGCTTTGTCATAAAATGCCTGATAACCACTGCCAGGTAATCTTCAGATGAAGATTACCTAGCATGTGGTGTAATACCGTGGCCTGTCCCATTCTGCAGAGTAGCTGTCTGGGTGCAATGCCACTCTGTGAGACTCTCCTGCAAGTAGGAATGGAACCCTAGTGCTCCCAACTCACAGAGATAATCCAGGAAGTTATTGTGGTTCATGGTAACAATAAATACTGGAAGATGAACCAGGTTCAGTAGAGAAGTCTTTACTTCACTTTTTCATACTGTTTTCATAGACCTCTACTTCAAGCTCAAAAAAAAATCCATCCTGTAATGCTCTGAAGCAGCACACCCATATGGTTTCACCTGCAGAAAAAGCATACAGCAAGAACAAAAGCAGAGTCTTGGGATAAGGGGGATCCATTGCAGTAGCAATGAAAAGACAATGCTACAGCCACAGAGGACCCAGCAATACACAGTCTCTTCAGATGTTACAGCAGGACAAAAAGACATCAGACTCTAGCCTACTGTTCTGTACCAGCCTACTACCGGCCCTACAGATAAGGCAGGGACAACCCCTTTACAAGAAGGCAAGAGGCTGGAACTAAGCCTGCCAAATTTATGGACACAAAAGCAAACAGAGCAAAACAAGACACGAACCATGAAACAGGAGCGATTCAAACGGTTGCCTTCAGCAAACCAGCCCTCCCACGCATTCCCCTTTTAAACAGTTCAGGGCGTGGCTTCTCTCTGCCTCCTTCCGAGGTGCCCCATTGCCTTCCTCTGTTTACTCCTGATTGACTGCCTCCTGCGTCGGGCATCCTTGAACAGGGCCAGCTGTGGGTCATCTTCATCCACGCTGTGAGGCTCACACAGCTGGGTCTGCGTCGTAACCAGGTGGGAGGGGCCTGGCTGAAGGCTCTCATCAGCAAGCTCTCCAACACCCTCAGCAACCTCTCCAACGCCCCCCTCCTCCTCCTCTGATTCGTCCGACCCAACTGCTGAACCCACAGGCTGACCCTGAATCACAACACCTTCGGAGTGTTATATACAGAATCCCATAGTTTGCAATTACTGGTTTTCTTCTCTGACTACACTTTTATTTTCTAATATTTTAAATAAAACTAGTCTAGCAATAACTACATCCATGAATTTATGCTGGAATTTTGTTCCAGCATCCTTCAGAATGAAGTCTGACAAAAACAGCTATATGTGACAAGATTAAAATAAAGGAACACAACCTGAAAAATTACCAGGCAAGAATTAGTCAGTAAACAAGTATTAGCTACCAACAATTCACTGATCTGACCTCTTCATGTTCAGTGTGATATTTTGTTATCGCAACAGACAGTTTCTTAATCTGGAGTATATGAACGGACACAAGATCTGAAAGAGAACAGAAGGTCAGGAACTGTGTGGTGATGTCCACTTGTGAGAGATAAAAGATGAATAAAGGCAGATTTTTTTTTGCTCCATTAACTAAAAATTATGATTGCCTTATTTCTATAAAACATGGTAGCAGTGGTGCTTAAAAATAAGCACAGCTGAAATAATTTTTTGGAAGCAGCCAGCTTAATACAACTGAAATCTTCTGAGATCCTTTTAAACAAACAAAAACAAGAAAACCAGCCTAGTACAGAAGGCACCTACTAGAAACAAAAACCCTAAATAGATCTTTCCATACCTGATGAGGATCAAAGTAGGAAAGTGAACTTCCTTTTTATATTATTGGAAAACGTTAGAAAGATTCGTGTTAGCCAAAAGCTCATCACGACATCCGCAGGATTAGAGGTTTACTCTTGCCCAAAGCACAGACAGTGGAAAGCTATAAACAACAAATCAGCAGACAGGAGAAAGATTGAATTGCTGTATTTAGTATTGAGAACTTTATAGAGATTTTGGGGTGCTTGAAGATTCATTGATACAAGATGGAATTATTGGTGGCAGGCTGGAATCCCAGGTGCAAAAAACCATCTGACACAGCCAATCAGATGTTTGCTAGGGCAAGCTAAAAAACCCTGTTGTGATCAAACAAGCCTTCTCTTGCGGCAAGAACGAAAAAATTTCCTGAAGCAGTATAAAACTCTTTATAAAGGTAGCAAACAAGAGCTATCATCCAAGTAAATGAAGCTAACATAAGCAGAACACTCGTAAAAAAGAAGCCTTCAAGCAAGTTAAGTGTTATGTATCCAAGTCATCTGCATAGCAACAGCCACCAGGGGGCGTTAGCCTGGACGGTTTTGGCGGGAAACCTAGTTTCGGCGGGAAACCTAGGGCCAACCCCATTGGCTGGTTGCCTACCTGGCTGGGTATTTAAGGAGGCCAGGTAGCCCTTGTTTTGGCAGTACGCTACCTCCCCAATAAAGAGCTGAACACGTACTCCGGCTGGCGTCTCTTCCTTGCGTTGGACCCACCACATTACATTAAGGACATGCATTGGACCCAACCCATTGAATCAAGCACTCAAACAAGGTCATTATACAGTGTCTACATTTGTTGATACCCTGCATAAGATTTCCCAATAATGAATATTGACAGGCTGCCACGTCCTCAGTGGTGTCTGGCCTATAAAATTAACTCACACAAACTGACATCTTCCTCCTGCAAGGACAGAGAGCTAGGCCTTCCCTTAGCTATTTCCCTTGCATCTAAACAATTTCAAAGGAAATTAAATCAGATACCTAAAGAGGGTACCTTGATTTTGCAAAAGGGGCAAATCATTTAGAGGGAGAAAAGGACTCACAACTGCAAGCTAGGGTTCTTTTTCAGTGCTGCAAAGAGAAGAACATCAAATTGAAACCAGAGAAAATAAAACCTGGATAGAGAGACACAAGAGACATCCACAGGACATGTATTGTCAGCAAAAGAACTACAGGACCCCAAGGGACCCAGGCAATTCAGAATATGCCATGATCAAAAAAAAAAGGTGACTAAAGTATAGTGCTTCATGGAATAATATTTTTTTTCATGGAAAAAAAAATCTATCTACATTTGCAACTACAGCAGAACTACTATCCGGTAAAGCAGACTGTAGAGTAGGAATCAGTCAGATTCATGGTAAAATGTGTTTGAAAGATTAAATCTGTTATGTATTGGGTTGTGGTATTACACCACGTGTGTTGCTGGAGGAGCTAACGGCTCTCCAGCAACCCAGACAGGCTGTCTCCAGTCCTGCAATTGGTCAGCCCCAGGCGGCAAGCATGGGTTTAAACCTATTGGCTGCCACCTAGGGGCAAGGCTATATATTGTGGCTGGGTGCGGCCCAAGCCCAGTACAGTTCCAGCAAGAATAAAAGAATGAGTTTCCCTGTACTCAGTCTTGTGTCATCATTCCTGCACACCAGAGCCCATGACTTAACAAAAACAGTTATTCATTAAAAGCCTGTCCTAAAATACTACCAGGCAAGAAACCAACTGACTGTAAAGTGTGTGATACATCTTAAAAATTACTGGATGGTGGTCCTTTATAGGAGCAGCCAACTGAATATATAAGCAGAATCCTGTCAGCATTAAACACAGGGATGAACAGAAGAAAAATGCCACTGTTATAATGTTTGAAATAGAGTATTTTAACTGGTATATTTATGGGCAGCCAGAAATCCTGTTTTCAGATCACAAGCAACTAGGAGCAATTATGACTAAACTCTACCTTAAAACTCCAAGGAATTCCAATGCATGCTGATGCGTTTACCAAAATATCGTAGTAAAACAGATAAGGAAAGCCTCATTATGTTGGCAGACTCTCTGAGTTACGCCTTCCTACTCAATATTGGAGAAGCTTTACAGGAACAATTTAGTCAATAAAATTGTCCAATACTTCCCAAAGAAAACAACCCAGCTACAAGGAAGTAAAGAGGCTATAGAATAGGATGCACAATTTCAAGTACTCAAGTCATAATCTTGGAAAGATGGACAGCAAATAAGAAGCCACATCTCCACAGAAGCAGAAGAATATTTTCCTTTTAAGAAAGAACTTAGTAGATGGTCCTACGTATAATCTGAGACTTATCATTCCAGTCTTTTTTGTATTTCTGGGGAAATAAATTACACATTACAGTAACAGAAGGGAATTGAGAGCGCTTCTTATTGAGTTTAAGAATGTATTACGGGTCTGAGAGAGGACACATAGCTAAAGGCATCCATGGGAAGATGTAAGACCTGCCATTCTTGAGAGAAAAATTAACAGAACAAAACTACATGAAAGAAAACTACAAAACAGAACTTAAAAGTACATGAAATTCAGACTAGGCCATATAAGATACCTTAAAAATCATTTATCTTAAAAATCAAGTAATATTATATATCCGGATATTATTATAATACCAATTTCTGGGCAACTTGTAGTCTGAAAAAGCCAGTAGCCAGACATATGATCCAGAAAGTAAAGACACGCTGCCAGATAATGGTATTCCTTACACATTTTTCAGTGACAATTGCCCCCACTGCACAAGTGATGATTCAAGCCTTTTTTTGTTGGCAGGAGTGGAAATTTGACTCCCAATGAAAAATAGCACTGGGCAGCACAGTGCAGGCTGTGTACGTGCCACTCTGGGACCCATCACCAGTTGGAAAAGGGGTTTAGAAAAAAACACGTCAGCACCATTCTGAGAGCAGATGGCCATCTCTTTTCCCCAACGGGGTTGGCATTGGGGAATTTTTCTCTGAAATATTTTTCTTTACAACCTTTGGCTTGTTTTGTTCAGCTTCTCCCATCAGACCAAATTTATTATCTTTTTGTTCAGAGTCTTCCTTCTGATGGAGAGACAGGCAGAGTGTGGAGCCTTTTTTTTTCTTATGTTTTTGTTGAATTGAAAAGAATAATGAAAAAAAATAAGTCTCTCATCATACTGATAGGGATAGGTATATGAACTGAAAGATTATAGAAAATTATAGGATAGCCTTCAGCTCTGGGAGATCTAAAGCAGAAATAAATAAAATCCTTTGTTTTATTTAAAGTTAAGTAAAATCTTACAAGTATTTTATCATAACAAAAAAACCCTTATTTGAAGGATCACTCGCAAGAAAGATATATTTCAGTTTGGAGGAGATGGATAGATGGATAGATTATATTCAGAATAAATATGGGACTAAAAAGTTCCATTTAGCTTATGATTAGATTTTAGATTGTTATTAATTTTAGTATTAGTATTGATTATATTTTTGTTTAAGTTGTTATTATGTTTTTAATAATTTGAATGTATCTATGTTAAAGGGGAGTTAAAGAACATTATGAATTTGGTTAATTTTATATTGGATAATCTTAGTGAGAATATCATTATTATATTTATAACCCTGTATTCAGCTCTGGGAAGTGGGGGGAAGGGGGGTGGTTTGGGATGGGTGGGTTTTGGGAATATGTATTGTAAAAAAAAATTGTAAAACTCTTTAATAAAAAAAAACCCTTATAAATATTTATTTACTTATTTATTTTTATCCCATCTGTATTATTTTTATAAATAACTCAAGGTGGCAAACATACCTAATACTCTTTCCTCCTCCCACTTGCCCTCAAAGACAATTCTGGTGAGGTGGCTTGAGCTCAAGTCACCCAGCTGGCTTTCATACCTAAAGTGGGACTAGAACTCCCAGACTCCCAGTCTTTTACCTGGTGTTTTAATCAACTGATTGTAACCATCAAATGAAGTTGAGAAGATATGAGGACAATTCTAAACAAGGGTCCCAATTCAACATATATTACGTCTGTACAGCATCCCAGACAGGGGTAGTTATTTCCATTTGTAATGCTTGTACTACATTGCAATAAAGAACAATTTGTTTATACAAGCCAAAGAAGAATTCAGATTGTTCCCAGTCATGGCATAATTTAAAGAGTAAACTAAGGCTTCATCAGCGATCAGTTGATTAGACTAAGCAACAAAGGGACCCAGGAACATATGGGTATGTTTTGCAGATTTTACTGTGAAACTTTCTGATCTGACAGTCATATAACAATCAATCGACCAATCCGCAAACAAACTGGATCACGTTTTGATATTATATTGCAGTGATGCCTTACTGATCAGTGATAATACCATCAGTGATACCTTTCAATAAGTCTTAACTCTTCTGTCCAACTTGTTTGGCATCATAGCCAAAAGAATTGTGGAAATCTGCAATGGCATAATCTACAAATGACAATGGCTAAACAGCGCTATCAGACAATCTACAAGCGTTGTTCAATTGTCAATTCAAGAAATGTACAAATAATTTCTCTATTGTGGTTCCTACCCTTGAGATTCAGATTGCCCCCAGAAGTTTAGCCTTCCTGCAGCCTTTAATAAACCATAAAAGTTGGGTAAGCTTATCTGGTAAATGGTTTGGATTGTAGAATATGTTGGATTTGGCCTGTGTTTTATGTTGCTTCATGTTTTGCTTTTGAATTTCTACTTTCATTACTTATCTTTTTCATATTTTTAAACTTATATTGGCCATCCAGCATCCCAGTTTGTGAGATGAATGACCATATAAAGTGCATAAACGAAGGAACAGATAAAACACAAAAATGATAATGACTAATACTTACACACACCTATGTACAGCAAAAAAAAAGGCTTGGAATCATCTTGCTATCGACTTCTTACTGATATAACAAATAATTGCAGTAGATGTCAAGAATTAAGAGGTTTAAATAAAATCTGCAAATTCCAGCATCTATCATTAGAGCAATTTCTAGCCAACCACTGCTGGGGAAAAAAGGGTACTGTTCTCTACCTACTGTACAAGCTCCAGTTGTTTCATGAAGACTGATCCAGTCTCTTTGACAATGAATTGCAAAGAAATAATTTGGTATGAAGGAATGAGCATTCCATTAGCTCACTTCCTTTCTGCAAGTCAAGTAACTTCTTGAGATACTTAAAAGGATAAGCTGCGGTATATTTAGGGATGGGTTTGCAGCAACTGTCTGATGATCAACATTTTGTTTCAGGTGAAAAAAAAGAGAGAAACGGCGGCTAGTGAGGCAAGGGAAGTGTCAGATTACACATATAATGTGTAACCTAAAAAAGGAACAACAGCAAAAACAATAGCAACAGACAAGGGCAAATAAGTAAGTTGAAAAAAGAACTGGCAACTCACAGCACCACTTATAACACTGCAAAATTCAGGTGGTGGCACAATATGCACAAATGTTTTAATGCAAGACTAAACAGGCTTAAGAAACTTTCACAAAAGTGTAAACTAGGTCTCCTGTGGAGAAAAAAATGGAAACACCCTAATTCCACTCATGAACCCCCTCCCAAATACTGTGTCACTGCCTATCTGCTGTGGCCCTTGCCTTCCAAATCACTGTGCTTATCTATCTATCCATCCAACCAATTTGTTTTGGATATATCTACTCTACATAGCCTGTAACTGAAAATCAGAAATATTACTTAAAGTAAAAGATGAAGACTCAAGGATTAATTGCTAAAAATTAAAGAACAGAAATATTTAAAAAATTGATGAGGCAAAGAGGAAAAAATCCTTAGTCTTTGGGCGCAATAGGATTTTTGTTGTTGTTGTTATCTGCGAAGTCGTGTCCGACCCATCATGACCCCATGGACAACGTTTCTCCAGGCCTTCCTGTCCTCTACCATCTTCTGGAGTCCATTTAAGCTTACGCCTACTGCTTCAATGACTCCATCCAGCCACCTCATTCTCTGTCGTCCCCTTCTTCTCTTGCCCTCAATCTTTCCCAGCATTAGGCTCTTCTCCAGTGAGTCCTTCCATCTCATTAGGTGGCCAAAGTATTTGAGTTTCAACTTCAGGATCTGGCCTTCTAAGGAGCAGTCAGGGTTGATCTCCTCTAGGACTGACCGGTTTGATCGCCTTGAGTCCAAGGGACTCGCAGGAGTCTTCTCCAGCACCATAGTTCAAAGGCTTCAGTTCTTTGGTGCTCAGCCTTTCTTATGGTCCAACTTTCACAGCCATACATTGCAACTGGGAAAACCATGGCCTTGACTATACGCACTTTTGTTGACAGGGTGATGTCTCTGCTTTTTAGTGTACTGTCTAGATTTGCCATGGCTTTCCTCCCCAGAAGCAAGGGTCTTTTAATTTCTTGGCTGCAGTCCCCATCTGCAGTGATCTTGGAGCCCAGGAAAATAAAATCTGTCACTACCTCCATTTCTTCCCCATGTATTTGCCAGGAATTGAGAGGGCCAGATGCCATGATCTTGGTTTTCTTAATGTTAAGTTTCAACCCAACTTTTGCACTCTCCTTCTTCACCCGCAACAAGAGGGTCTTTAGTTCTTCTTCACTTTCTGCCATTGTAATAGGATTAAGGTGATCCAATCAGATATACTTACCTTCTAGGTTTTAATTCAAAATGTATCTATTTAATAATAATAATAATAATAATAATAATAATAATAATAATAATAATAATAATAAGAAGAAGAAGAAGAAGAAGAAGAAGAAGAAGAAGAAGAAGAGGAAGAAGAAGAAGAAGAAGAAGAAGAAGAAGAAGAAGAAGAAGAAGAAGAAGAAGAAGAAGAAGAAGAAGAAGAAGAAGTTGGACCTTGGAGGTCATCTAGTCTAACCCCCTACTCAGGCAGGAAACCCTATACCATTTCAGGCAAATGGCTGTCCAGTCTCTTCTTAAAAACTTCCAGTGCTGGAGCATTCACCACTTCTGGAGGGAGGTTGTTCCACTGGTTATTTGTTCTAACTGTCAGGAAGTTTCTCCTTAGTTCTAGGTTGCTTCTCTCCTTGATTAGTTTCCATCCGTTCCTTCTTGTCCTGCTTTCAGGTGCTTTGGGGAATAGCTTGACTCCCTCTTCTTTGTGGCAGCCCCTCAGATATTGGAACACCGCTATCATGTCACCCCTCACCCTTCTCTTCGTTAAACTACACATACCCAATTCCAGCAACCGTTCCCTATATGTTTTAGCCTCCAGTCCCCCAATCATCTTTGTTGCTCTTCTCTGTGCCCTTTCTAGAGTCTCGACATCTTTTTTACATCGTGGTGACCAAAACTGGATGCAGTATTCCAGGTGTGGCCTTACCAAAGCATTGTAAAGTGGTATTAGTACTTCACGTGATCTTGATTCTATCCCTCTGTTAATGCAGCCTAGCACTGTGTTGGCTTTTTTGGCAGCTGCAACACACTGCTGGCTCATATTGAAGTGATTGTCTACTAGGACTCCAAGATCCCTCTCACAGTTACTACTATTGAGCAAGGTACCACCTATACTATACCTGTGCATTTGATTTTTCCTGCCTAAATGTAGAACCTTACTTTTTTCACCATTGAATTTCATTTTGTTAGATAGCGCCCAGTGTTCGAGTCTGTCCAGATCCTCCTGTATCTTAAGCCTACCTTCTGGAGTATTGGCTATTCCTGTCAGCTTGGTGTTGTCTGCAAATTTGATGAGTTCCCCATCTATCCCCTCATCCAAATCGTTAATGAAGATGTTGAAGAGCACTGGGCCCAGAACAGAGCCCTGGGGCACCCCACTACACACTTCCTTCCATGTAGATGCAGTTCCATTGAGGACCACACGCTGAGTACGTCCTGTCAGCCAGCTACGAATCCATCTGGTGGTGATGCTATCTAACCCAAATTTTTCTATCTTTCAAGTAGTAGGTTGTGATCTACTTTATCAAATGCCTTACTGAAGTCCAGTAAATTATATCTACAGCATTCCTCTGGTCTACTAATTTTGTCACTTGGTCAAAGAATGTAATAAGATTTGTCTGGCATGATCTGTTTTTGAAGTTTTGCAAACTTTAATGGTGTCCTTTATTCTAATTACAAATAGTCGTCGAGTTAACGACTATAATGGAGCCTGCCCTTTATAGTTGTAAGTCATAATGTTGTAAAATAGGCTGGTTATGTGACCGTTGTAAATACACGTGAGTTGCCAAATACCTGAATTTCGATCATATATTTGGGGACGCTGCAAAAGTCATAAGTGTGAGGATGACTCATATGTTCTCAGTGGTGTTGTAACTTTGAATGCTTACTAAGCAAAGTAAAGGATTACTGGTATTTTCATAGTTGCTCTACACCCAGGATCATGGAGAATCTCCCATGCACTCCTTCCTTCCGTGTACTTAAGTTTCGTAAGAGGAACTGGGATTTTGTCTTTACACATGGTATCTCTTGGTATATATAGTAGATAATTGAAAGGGTGCTTCATGACCCTTTGAAGTGCCTCAACAGAGCAAATCAGTAACTCTGATTCTGTTCAGCAGAGTGGTTTCTTTGCTTCATTCAATCACCGCAACTTCAATTTGTGTATATCATGTCTGATGAGACACATTCAAACAAAGCAAAGGCCCTTGTTGGGGTGACTCACCCCTAATATATAATGTATGTAAAAGAACTTTTGGGTTCTACACTACTCCAAATGAGCTGGGGGACAAAAAAAAACACCTCCACCCAGAATGAAACAGTCCATTTTCTACAGATGAAAAGCCAGAAATAAAATATGAAACTGAGTGTTTTGCTATTAGCGCAGTGCATCCTAACCTCAGAAGGGAACAAATAATATGGCATTTACATAGTGCTTTTTATCACCATGGCAGCCACAAAGGAAAATAACACATTTTTTTTGAAAACAATCTGAATTCACATTAAATATTTTTGTTACTAACCACTATTTTAAAATGTTATTCATGATACCTCAAAATACAGGCTGTCAGCTACACACAGAATGTCAAAAGGTTTTGTATAAATCAGGCATGGTTTTGTGAAACGTAGGAGTTACTCAGTGCAAGCTGCAGTAAGTGCAAGCTAGGGGTTTTAAGACTCTGTCCAATGGCTAGGCAACCTATTGTCCTCCAAGTATTTTAGATTATTATAACTTCCACAGTGTCCTATCCCTGACCAAACTGGCTGGACCTAAAGAAGTTGTAGATCAAATTATCTGGTTGGACTATCAAACAGACTATCTAACTGCAGGTCACTTTGTGATAACAATCTCAAGCCACTTTGTTACTAGTCAAGTAAGTCACCCTCACCCAAGTATGTCCCTTGCCAATACTGAAAATAAGAAGTCAGATGTTTCTAATGCATAAAAAACATTTCTGGCATATCTGTTCACATACAGGTGAAACTTGAAAAATTAGAATATCGTGCAAAAGTTCATTTCTTTCAGTAACGCAACTTAAAAGGGGAAACTAATATATGAGATAGACTCATTACATGCAAAGCAAGATAGTTCAAGCCGTGATTTGTCATAACTGTGATGATTATGACGTACAGCTCATGAAAACCCCAAATCCACAATCTCAGAAAATTAGAATATTACATGCAATCCATAAAACAAGGGGTGTACATAGAACAATATCGGACCTCTGAAAAGTATAAGTATGCATATGTACTCAGTACTTGGTTTGGGCCCCTTTTGCAGGAATTACTGCCTCAATGCGGCGTGGCATGGAAGCTATCAGCCTGTTGCACTGCTGAGGCGTTATGGAAGACCAGGATGCTTCAATAGCGGCCGTCAGCTCTTCTGCATTGTTCAGTCTCATGTCTCTCATCTTTCTCTTGGCAATGCCCCATAGATTCTCAGGTGAGTTTGCTGGCCAATCAAGCACAGTAATCCCACGGTCATTGAACCAGGTTTTGGTGCTTTTGGCAGTGTGGACAGGTGCCAGGTCCTGCTGGAAAATGAAGTCAGCATCCCCATAAAGCTCGTCTGCGGAAGGAAGCATGAAGTGCTCCAAAAGCTCCAAAATCTCCTGGCAGATGGCTGCGTTGACCCTGGACTTAATGAAGCACAGTGGACCAACACCAGCAGATGACATGGCTTCCCAAATCAACACAGACTGTGGAAACTTCACACTGGACTTCAAGCATCTTGCAGTGTGTGCCTCTCCATTCTTCCTCCAGACTCTGGGTCCTTGGTTTCCAAATGAGATGCAAAAGTTGCTCTCATCAGAAAAGAGGACTTTGGACCACTGAGCAACAGACCAGGTCTGTTTTTCTTTAGCCCAGGTAAGACCCTTCTGACGTTGTTTGTTGTTCAGGAGCGGCTGAAGCCCATGTCCAGGATCCGTCTGTGTGTGGTGGCTCTTGATGCACTGACTCCAGCCTCAGTCCACTCCTTGTGAAAGTCCCCAACACTTGAATGGCCTTTTCCTGACAATCCTCTCCAGGCTGCGGTCCTCCCTGCTGCTTGTGCACCTTTTTCTTCCACACTTTTCCCTTCCACATAACTTTCTATTAATGTGCTTTGATACAGCACTTTGGGAACATCCAACTTCTTCTGAAATTACCTTTTGAGGCTTTCCCTTCTTATGGAGGGTGTCAATGATGGTTTTCTGCACAACTATCAGGTCAGCAGTCTTCCCCATGATTGTGATTCTTACTGAACCAGACTGAGAGACCATTTAAAGGCTCAGGAACCCTTTGCAGGTGTTATGGCTTAATTAGCTGATTAGAGTGGGACACTTTGAGCCTAGAATATTGCACCTTTTCACAATATTCTAATTTTCTGAGATTGTGGATTTGGGGTTTTCATGAGCTGTACACCATAATCATCACAATTATGACAAATCAGGGCTTGAACTATCTTGCTTTGCATGTAATGAGTCTATCTCATATATGAGTTTCCCCTTTTAAGTTGCATTACTGAAATAAATGAACTTTTGCACGATATTCTAATTTTCCGAGTTTCACCTTTATAGACAAACTTTGGCCATTTCAGGCTAAGGCAGTGGGAAGAAGAAACATTTGTTAAATTGTATTATATTGTAGAAGCTGTGCACGTGTGTATTTCCATTTTTTCCTTAAATGCTCTTCTTCTAGACAGTTTTGTGATTTGTACTCATGTTAGAGGACTCAAGACTGCCTCTCCTTGAGGTGGGGCTTAAATAGCTTTAGAGCAGGTGTGTCCAATTGTGGGCTTCAGGCTGCATGTAGCCCTGGACAGCCAATAATGCAGCCCAACAAGGATGTAAACCTTTAACATGGTTATGTGATTTATATACATTAACTCTATTATATATAGATAGTGCTTGACTTACAATCTTTTGTTTAGTACTTCCTGGGCAACTGGCATGCATTTATGATGGGTTGCAGTATGGCCTTCTGACAAGCAAAGTCAATGTGGGAAGCCAGATTCATTTAACAACCGTGTTACTAATGTAACAACTGCAATGATTCACTTAACAACTGTGGCAAGAAAGGTCATAAAATGGGGCAAGACTCACTTAACAACTGTCTTGCTTAGCAGTGAAAAATTGGGGCTCAGTTGTGGATGTAAGACAATTGCTGCCCAACACAATTCTTTTTCACTCAGTGTGAACAAGATAAGCCAAAAGGTTTGACATACATGCTTTAAGAAGCCTCACATGAACAGTTTGGTCCTTACAGACATTTTTCAGGGGTAAGTATCTTCCATTTTAGATGGTTTATGTTCAGTCATAAAAGGTAAAGGTAAAGGTTCCCCCGCACATGCGTGCTAGTCGTTTCCGACTCTAGGGGCCGGTGCTCATCTCCGTTTCAAAGCCGAAGTGCCAGCGCTTGTCCGAGGACGTCTCCGTGGTCATGTGGCTGGCATGACTAGATGCCAAAGGCGCACGGAACGCTGTTACCTTCCCACCATAGTGGTCCCTATTTTTCTACTTGCATTTTTACGTGCGTTCGAACTGCTAGGTTGGCAGAAGCTGGGACGAGTAACAGGCGCTCACTCTGCTACGCGGCACTCGGGATTCGACCCGCCAAACTGCCGACCTTCTGATCGACAAGCTCAGCGTCCTAACCCACTGAGCCACCGCGTCCCTTATGTTCAGTCATACAACCTCTTTAATTGGTCTGTAACTAATATAACATCAAATGGCACTTTCTATTATGTGAATGCAGCTCTTATAACAGACAGGCAAAAAAAAGCTATTTAAAAACCTGAGAGGATTATTTCTGGTTATATAATTTGTTTTAGCACAATTACTTGGAAATACAGGAAATTTCACACTTGGCAAAGCAATACATTTTTACCAACGGGAGTGAAAAAATATTAGTGCTAGTAATAACCTATGTCATATATTCATAAAAATACTGGCCACCTTCCTTTTCTAGAAAGAAGTTAGGATGTGGAAAAGTTAATGAACTGTGAACTAATGAAGTATTCTCAAAGATTTAGGCCCAATATTCTTCAATATTTTCATAAATGACTTAGATGAGGGAAAAGAAAGGGAACACATCAAATTTGCAGATGACACTAAGCTGGCAGGAATAGCCAACACCCCAGAAGACAAGCTTAGGATCCAAAAAGATCTTGAGAGACTTGAACAATGGACCCCTATCCAACATGAAATTTCATGTGGAGAAAAGCAAGGTTTTACACTTAGGCAAGAAAAACCAAAGGTACAAGTACAGATTAAGCAAAACCTGGGTCGAAAACAGTAACAAGAGCCTTGGTGAAGCAGTGGGCTAATGCCTCCTTAAGTAACACCAGCTGCCTGCAATTAGTGCAGGTTCGAGTCCCACCAGGCTCAAGGTTGACTCAGCCTTCCATCCTTCCGAGGTAGGTAAAATGAGGACCCAGATTGTTGGGGGCAATAAGCTGACTTTGTAATAATGCCGCTGGGGGGGAAGCCCTAATAAGCAGCCATATACATAGAATGAAGGCTATTGCTAAGCACATTTGATTTGTGCTTTAAATTGTAAGCCGCCCTGAGTCTTCAGAGAAGGGCGGGATATAAATGGGATTAAATAAACTGTGAGAGGCACTAATGGATGATCACTTAAAGATGAGCCAGCCTTTCTTATGGTCCAACTTTCACTACCATACATTGCAACTGGGAAGACCATAGCCTTGACTATACGCACTTTTGTTGACAGGGTGATGTCTCTGCTTTTTAGTGTGCTGTCTAGATTTGCCATGGCTTTCCTCCCCAGGAGCAAGCGTCTTTTAATTTCTTGGCTACAGTCCCCATCTGCAGTGATCTTGGAGCCCAGGAAAATAAAATCTGTCACTACTTCCATTTCTTCCCCATCTATTTGCCAGGAATTGAGAGGGCCAGATGCCATGATCTTGGTTTTCTTAATGTTAAGTTTCAACCCAAGTTTTGCACTCTCCTTCTTCACCCGCAACAAGAGGCTCTTTAGTTCTTCTTCACTTTCTGCCATTAGAGTGGTATCATCTGCGTATCTTAGGTTGTTGATATTTCTTCCGGCAATCTTAATTCCAACTTTTGATTCATCTAGCCCTGCCTTTCTCATGATGTGCTCTGCATATAAGTTAAATAGGCAGGGCGACAGTATACAGCCTTGCCGGACTCCTTTCCCAATTTTGAACCAATCAGTGGTTCCGTGTCCAGTTCTCACTGTTGCTTCTTGACCCGCATATAGGTTTCTCAAGAGACAAATAAGATGGTCTGGTACTCCCATCTCTTTAAGAACTTGCCACAGTTTGTTATGATCCACACAATCAAAGGCTTTAGCATAGTCAATGAAGCAGAAGTAGATGTTTTTCTGGAACTCCCTAGCTTTCTCCATGATCCTAGCCGAGAGTTCTGACAAAACGTGATCCACTGGAGAAGGAAATGGCAACCCACTCCAGTATCTTTGCCATGAAAACCCTATGGACAGTACCAAAAGGCAAAACGATATGATGCTGGAAGATGAGCCCCTCAGGTCGGAAGGCGTCCAATATGCTACTGGGGAAGAGCAGAGGGCTAGTACTAGTAGCGTCAGAAAGAATGAAGCGACTGGGCCAAAGCCGAAAGGATGCTCAGCTGTGGATGTGTCTGGTGGTGAAAGGAAAGTCCGATGCTGTAAAGATTTTTTCTCCATAGGAACCTGGAATGTAAGATCCATGAATCAAGGAAAGCTGGACGTGGTCAAACAAGAGATGACAAGACTGAACATCGACATCTTAGGTATCAGCGAACTAAAATGGACAGGAATGGGTGAATTTAATTCAGATGACCATCAGGTATACTACTGCGGACAAGAATCCCTCAGAAGAAATGGAGTAGCCTTCATAGTCAATAAAAGAGTAGGAAAAGCAATACTGGGATACAATCCTCAAAATGACAGAATGATCTGAGTTCGAATCCAAGGCAAACCATTCAATAACTCAGTAGTCCAAGTCTATGCCCCAACCACCAGTGCTGAAGAGGATGAAATTGACCGGTTCTACGAAGCCCTACAGCACCTTATAGAACTAACACCAAAAAATGATGTCCTTATCATCATGGGGGATTGGAATGCTAAAGTAGGAAGCCAAAAGATAACTGGAATAACAGGCAAGTTTGGCCTTGGAATACAAAATGAAGCAGGGCACAGGCTGATAGAATTTTGTCAAGAGAATACGATGGTCATAGCAAACACTCTTTTCCAACAACCCAAGAGACGGCTCTACACATGGACATCACCAGACGGTCAACGCAGAAATCAGATTGACTATGTGCTCTGCAGCCAAAGATGGAGAAGCTCTATACAGTCAGTAAAAACAAGACCAGGAGCTGACTGTGGCTCAGACCATGAGCTTCTCCTTGCAAAGTTTAGGCTTAAACTGAAGAAAGTAGGGAAAAGCACTAGGCCACTCAGGTATGAATTAAATCATATCCCTGTTGAATATAAAGTAGAGGTGACAAATAGATTTAAGGAATTAGATCTGATAGACAGAGTGCCTGAAGAACTATGGACAGAGGTTCGTGACATTGTACAACAGGTAGCAACCAAAACCATCCCAAAGAAAAAGAAATGCAAGAAAGCAAAATGGTTGTCTGAGGAAGCTTTGCAAATAGCTGAGGAAAGGAGGGAAGAGAAAGGCAAGGGAGAAAAACATAGATATGCCCAATTGAATGAAGAATTCCAGAGAATAGCTAGAAGAGATAAGAATGCCTTCTTAAATGAACAGTGCAAAGAAATAGAAGAAAACAATAGAATAGGGAGGACCAGAGATCTTTTCAAGAAAATTGGAGAGATGAAGGGAACGTTTAATGCAAAAATGGGCATGATAAAGGACCAAAATGGCAGAGACCTAACAGAGGCAGAAGAGATTAAGAAGAGGTGGCAAAATTACACAGAAGAACTATACAAGAATGAGCTTAACGTCCCTGATAATCACAATGAGGTGGTCACTGACCTCGAGCCAGACATCCTAGAATGTGAAGTGAAGTGGGCCTTAGAAAAGCTGAGCAACAACAAAGCTAGTGGAGGTGACAGTATTCCAGCTGAGCTATTCAAAATCTTAAAAGACAGTGCAGTAAAAGTGCTACACTCAATTTGCCAGCAAATTTGGAAAACTCAACAGTGGACAC
The DNA here is from genome assembly GCF_964194415.1 of Vipera berus. Classification (NCBI taxonomy): domain Eukaryota; kingdom Metazoa; phylum Chordata; class Lepidosauria; order Squamata; family Viperidae; genus Vipera; species Vipera berus. Next base: position 85,692,346 of record NC_138203.1, read on the forward strand.
AGGATTGGAAAAGATCAGTTTACATTCCAATTCCAAAGAAAGGCAGTGCCAAAGAATGTTCAAACTATCGCACCATTGCACTCATTTCTCATGCTAGTAAAGTCATGCTTAAAATCCTACAAGCTAAACTTCAGCAGTATGTGGATCGAGAACTACCAGAAGTACAGGCAGGATTTCGAAGAGGCAGAGGAACTAGAGATCAAATTGCCAACATACGCTGGATCATGGAGAAAGCTAGGGAGTTCCAGAAAAACCAGTTTTGGTTACGACATTCAAAAAAAAGATGCTGAGACTTTGGAAAAAATGCAAAGAAGAGCAACTAAGATGATTAGTAGCCTGGAGACAAAAACCTATGAAGACAGGTTGCAGGAAATGGATATGGGAAGTCTAGAGAACAGAGGGACTAGGGCTGACATGCTAGCAGTATTCCAGTATTTGAGGGGCTGCCACAAAGAAGAGGGGAGGAGGGGGTGTCAACAGAAGTCAAGACAAGGAGCAACGTAGGAGAGAAGCAACTTGGGATTAAGGGGAAACTTCTTAACAGTGAGGACAATTAATTGGTGGAACAGCTTGCCTTCAGAAGTGGGTGCTTTGTCACTGGATGTTTTTAAGGAAAGAATGGACAGCCACTTGTCTGAAATGGTATAGGGCAGGGGTGGTGAACCTATGGCACAGGTGCCAGAGGTGGCACTCAGAGCCCTCCCTGTGGGCACCCGCACCATGCCTCGGAGGGGGCACCTGTCCCTCTTCAACCAGCTGCCCCCCACAGGTGTCCCTCCCCACGGGTGACATTGAGGTGACCACACCCACCTTGGCCACACCCACCCAATCTTCCATGACCACCACAGCCACACCCAACCAGTAGGCCACGCTCACCTGGAACCCAGCAATAAATAAGTGGGTTTTCGGTTGCAGTTTGGGCACTCGGTCTCTAAAAGGTTCGCCATCACTGGTATAGGGTCTCCTATTTAAGCTGGGGGTTGGAGTAGAAGACCTCCAAGGTCCCTTCCAGCTCTATTCTGATTGATATCAATATTTCATTTGTTGTTGTTGTTTTTTCAGATTGTTACCCATGAGCTCATCCTCACATCCAGCTTGGTACATCCCAAAGATAGACCAACAGCCATTACTGAGGACATAAACACTTGCCATCACACTTAACCTAACCTTGCTCTACTATGAAGGCAACCTCCACTAATCTTTCTCTGTTCCGCTGCAGAGAGAGTCTTTACCACTTCTGCCATTACAAGCCACATCAAGCAGCAAATATTTCCAGGGTAAAATTAGAGACAAGGACCTGCCTTGCTCTGACTGGTCACCTGAGGCTGCTACAGACATAGCCCTTCTCTGGTCCTGGACTACTGATGTTACTTACTTTCTCAGCCAATTGCCTTTTGGTGATCACATGACCCCGGGACACTACAGTCATCATAAATACGAGTCAGTTGCCCGGCATTTGAATTTTAATCACATGAGCATGCCGCAACAATCGTAAGTGGGGAAAAACGGTCATAAGTGACTTTTTTTCAGTGCCTTTGTAACTTCAAACAGTCACCAGATGAACGGTTATAAGTCAAGGACTATTGATACGCAAATTACATAGCGTGAGAAGTCTTTTTTTCATGTATTTGCATAGATTCATTCTCTTAGCTCTGACAAATGGGGATTAGCTGTTTCCCACGTGAATGTCCTATGCTACCAGTTAACCACAGTCACCCTCTGACAATGACCCCAAAGCATTTATTGCTGTCAAAAATCTTTCACCAAAGTAACACAAAGCAAAACTGCAAAACTCAAAGCTTTCTGCGTAGAAAACAGGCACAAGAGCTTAGATCTGCAAAAAGGGTCCGCAGAGACCAATCTGGAGGTCAGGAGGATGCAAGGACAGTCAACTTCCCAGTGCAAGATTTGAGGTATTCCAATAGGAGCATACAGCGAGATACCGAGAGAGCCACTCATCAAAGCCATTTCTTTTATGGAGCCCTGACTGTCAACTCAACTGATTGGCTGAATCACTCCTTTTTCCCCCCCAAATACATGTCTTGACTTCCTGTGCTCTTCTTTTCATGTTTTTTTTTTCTTCTTCCTTTCATGATTTGCTTTTCTTTTCGTGATTTGTGACAGCATTGCTGGGCTCGGGATTTAACCCAGCTCGGTTCTAGTTCAACTGATTCAGCTTGCACGGGTGTCTCTTCAGCTAGGTCTGTGCTGCTGCTTCTGTGAGACATCCTTCCCTTGGAGAAGGCTTTATAAACCTGGTTGTGTTCTCAAACCTGAATGTATTAAGGGCCCCATCTCTTGGGTTTAGTATTAACTGGCTAATTATCTCAGCTGCTGTGTATATTTATTTTGAAATTTTTTATTGTTCTTAAAATGTTTTTTAAAATTAATTGTTTTTATATTTTTGGAATTGTAAGCCACCCATAGTCATTGACTGAGATAGGCAGCTAGAGAAATTGAATGAATGCATGGATGTTACAATGAAAGACTGAGGCTCGAGCTGACAAATTGTTCATCTTCTGAATCTGAACCCGCAGAATGATGTCTGGAAAGGAACAGTTCTTTCAAAGCATTAAGTCCTTACTGATCAATCAGGCATACTCATAAGAGCGGTGGTGGCGCAGTGGTTAGAATGCAGTACTGCAGGCTATTTCTGCTGACTGCCGGCTGCCAGCAGTTCAATTCTCACCGGCTCAAGGTTGACTTACCCTTCCGAGGAAGGTAAAATGACAGGACCCAGATCATTGGGGGCAATATGCTGACTCTGTAAACCACTCAGAGAGGGCTGTAAAGCACTGTGAAGGGGTGTGTAAGTCTTATTGCTATTGTTATACTGCAAAAATAACTTAAAGTCAGTGCATGCGTCATATCCTAATATAGAGATAAAAAAAGATTTGGGGGTCTAGATGAAGGGAGTCCTGACTGTTGAACTGTAGTGTATTTTATGGTTTTAATTGCTTTTTAATATATTATGTTGCTTTTTTGGATTTGTATCTCCATTCAGAGTCATTTTGTTGAGTTAGGCAGTCATATAATATCACGGCAATAAATAAGTGACATTAATTGGGGAAATTAGTGTTTGCCAACTAAGAATGAAAGAAGTACAACAGAAATGGAGGACAGAAATATCTATGCAACAAAAGCAGTGATAAAAATAGTGACCCCTGGGAATGAAATGAGTAGAATTAAAGAGGGAATGGAGAAGAAATAGAGCATAAGTGGTTACACTTGCCTATTTCAGAATAAGCGGAAGTCTTCAATTCTGGAATGTGTGTATATTGTTCAAAATACAATGGTACATATCTCACTTGAGAGATTCATCTCTCGGTTGTGAATTGAAAGGAGCCTAATCCTCTTCGCAACACATGAGAATGCTGCTGGATGGTGCTGTCTCCTGAATGATATCCCTCCAGACACAGTTTTGACATAACAAGTTCCTACAGCAGAGACAGAGACTGAAAAGAGACTAACTATTATTAGGGACCCTGGAGTAACAGCAATTTTGCAGCAAATTGCATTTAAAGGGTTGCCAAATGGCTGAGCTTGGCTTGAGATCTTTTGGAAGCAGCTTCCCCAAATTGCTAAATTCCCTGTTCGATCAACATAATTGCTGGCTTGAAAAACTAGCAATGCATGCATAATGAGGGTCTCTTGCAAGACATCACGATTAAGAATAAAAAGCTAGCAGTTTCTGCTTCATTATAGACAGGACCAAAGTTGGGAGAGCAAGGTGAGTTTGACAAGAGATGCCCCTTTCTGTCTTGAAAACAAATAGTTTGTCTAGGAAAACATGACATGAAAGGAGTTAAAGAGAACAAACAAGATTACTTCAGGCCTAGAGGAGGATGGATATGATGATGATGATGATGATGATGATGATATTTTTATCCTATATATATATATCCTATATATGTGTGTGTTCCCCAAAGGGAGTGGCTGCCCAAAGTCACCCAACCAATTTTCATGCCTGAGGTGGGACTAGAACTCGCAGTCTCCTACTTTGTGGGCCAGTACCTTCACCACTACACTAAACTGGTTTAGATGCTATACTATTGCAAAAACAAACAAACCATAAAGCAATCAAAAGGAATAAACTTGGAGATCTCCTTTAGAAGCAAATCCTATATAAGTCTTAAGCTAAAAGGAAAAATAGCACTAACAATATCTCTTAGACTTATATAATGCTTCACAGTGCTTTACAGCCCTGTCTAAGCAGTTTACAGAGTCAGCATATTTCCCCCAACAATCTGGGTCCTCATTTTACCGACCTTGGAAAGATGGAAGTCTGAGTCAACCTTGAGCTGGTGAAAATCGAACTGCTGGCAGGTGGCAGTCGCAGAAGTAGCCTGCAGTACTGCATTCTAACCACCGCACCACCATGGCTCTGTTGGGAGCCAAGAAAGTAAAAAATAGAAAAGAGGCGGAATTACGTCTAAATGCATAAAATATCTTAGAATTCAGTGGTGTTTTTTTTCAAAAAAAAACATTTAATTTTGAGCATGAGCTCAAGATGAAGAATGGCAAGGCAAGTAATAATTCCATTTTATGACTTGAAAGAACAGTTTCTATCTAATTAGACTAATTAGATTTGACTGACAAAAACCACATAACAAAGAATAAGGAAGTTGTACACTCTGCCATGAATAATGGCCAAAGCCCCCTTGTCTAATTAGCTAATTGGTTCTGGAAAATTTGGAGTGTTTCAGGATGGAGCTATCCTTCGGATGACGGGTAAATAACCTGTGGATCTACAGGTTGAAAAGTGACCTAGCATCACGTCTGCAGCACATCTGCAAAAGTGAAAGAGGGCAAATAACAGAGGTCTAGATAACTAGCAACTTGAGTTACCAAACTGCAGCTCATCCCAGTTGTTTGAATGCTATCTTTCCATGAGCAGTTCTTTGCCTAGATTGTATTTAAATACTGCAAATTAGGTAAGTACAAAACTTAAAAGCTCTTTTTCCAGAGTACATTACAAGTACAGACAGTCCTCAACTTAAAACCACAATGCAGCCCAAAATTTATGTTGCTAAGTGAAGCATATGCTAAGTGAATTTTGCCCCATTTTATGACCTTTCTCACCCCCTCAGTTGTTAAGTTAGTAACATGGTTGTTCAGTGAACCTGGCTTTCCCATTGACTTTGCTGGTCAGAGGAGTCACATAAGGTGGTCACATGACCCCCAAGATGCTGCAACCGTCATAAATACACGCCAGTTGCCAAGCATCCCAAATTTCGATCACGTGACCCTAGGGATGCTGCAACAGTTGTTAAGGTGTGAAAAATGGTCCTCAGTCACTTTTTGCAGAGCCGTTGTAACGGCTGTATGATCACTAAGTGAACTGTTGTAAGTTGAGGACTTACCTGTAGCCCTCAACTAAAACGATAATTGGGAGTTCATTTTCCATCACTAAGCAATGCCGCCCTAAAGCACAATGTCATGAGACTACATCACTGAGTGAGAACGCTTCCTCTTCCCTCCTTAAATGAGGACCTTTACTGATCTTCCTGACGGCTTCCCCCGAGCAAAGTTAGCGGAGAAACAGGCAGGACATTGCAACTAACCAAGCGGCTTGCAAGCCTGAGCTGCCGTTGGGTGTGGGAGGGTACAGGAGGGTGCACTAGGGGCAGCTACAGCACCTCAGGGCCTGGGGTGGCTGCTGCAGGATCCTCAGGGACTGAGGCTGCATGGTACAGGTGGGGAGGGACTTATGGCTGCGGAGGATTCAGGAGAATGCACAAGGGGCCACCAACGCATGGTGCAAGTGTAGCAGGACTTGGGGTGGCTGCTACAGGTTGGTGGAGACTTACCTCAAATATCTGCAAAGGTAACTAACATCTATAAACAAAAGAAGGGGGAGGAGCCAAGATGGTGGACAGGCAGCAAAGGCTGTAAAGAGCTCCTCCCAAAGTAAAAGCTTTATTTTATTTTACTTTATTTTTATTTTAACTTTTAAACCTCTTTTAATATTGTATTTTTAACCTGCCCCTTTTTAATCTATTTTAACCTTTTAAAACCTTTTAAGCCCATTTTTAACCCATTCTAACCTTTTTAAACCTAGTTTTAAACATTTTTAAACCTGTTTTAACAAACGTGAATGGGGAAAAGGAGGAAGAGACAGCACTCTGCAGCAGAGAGTTTATCCAAGCCATTGAAGCAGCAGAAAACGGAAGATTATATTGCAAACAGACAGTCTGTTCCAGTAAGTAACTCATTCGCAGGGACCTTATCAGATAAATTTAATTTATGTGACTCATTGGAATGGGACTTACAAACCGAACTGGAAGGCAAACAGCGTGTAGAGTTGTTCTCCTCCCTCTCGGAGAGTGGCTCCCCTCCTTGGAACCCAGCAGCATCCTTTTTTGCACAGGAGGGAGATGTAACAAATTTAAAGGGGGAACATGTGACAGACTTCCTCTCTAGACAATGTTTGCTTACAGCTCAAACTGTAAACTTACCTGAGTGACCTAGGACCTTCCCTGCCATTTGCCAAAGGCCCAGATCGTGATCACATGACTGCAGGTGGCTGGAACCTGTAAGGACCCATCATCAGTAACTCATTTAGCACTGTCGTAAGTTGGAATATTAACCGAGGGCTACCTGTAATATGGCTGTCTAGATAAGACTGTGAACTGCCATCCCCTTTTCAAATTATTATTCTGGCACAAGCAAGAGTTCCATAGGCTCAGTATTGAATGCAGGGGACATTCCGTTCGGTCTCCGCACCAATTTGCAAACGTCTTTAACAAATCCATATATCGTTACGCATTTTTAAAAGTTTTTTTTTTTGCAAAAGCAATTTCCAACTGTAATTTGATAAGCTTTATGCCCAAAGAGCTATCGTGAATGCAAAAACGGATGGATAGCTAATATTGGCAAAATAAGAAGCATTCTTCTTGCAGAGACCATGTCTAGTTGATTTTAAAATAATAACAGTGACAATACTTGGTGACAGTCTTCGCCATTGTCCTTAATGGAAGAGAGCCAGGTTGGTGGAATGGTTGAGCTGCAGGGACTCGAAACTAGATAACTGCGAATTCTAGTCCAGCCTTAGGCATAAAAGCCAGCTGGATTATTTTGGCTCTCGCTCTCTCTCCCTCTCTTTGTTTCTCTCTCAGCCCAAACTACCTCACAGGTTTGTTGTTGTAGGGAAAATAAGAAGAGGAAGGAGATACTACATGTGTTCCCCACCTTGAATTATTCATAACCCAAAGAGAATCAAGTTGGTATGCAAACTTTTAGAAGTAGCTTTGGACGGTTGCTGAGCTAAAAGAGGGACAGATTTAAATTTCAATAAATGAATACAAGTGCACAAAGGAACATTTATTTATCCCTTCTGACTTGAGAGCTGACTCCTTTTTGTCGTCAGAATATGGAGCTTTCTACCACCAAGACACTTTGGGGCAGATCAATATCTTCTGTCTTCTCTCTGCAATGGATCTATTTTCCCATTGCTATGCTGGAATCCTTGCTTTTTCTGGGCATTGGACTCTAATGAAATGAAAGCACAGGAAATAACAGGTGCACTTTCTTCTTTTATGGTCTCGGCGTTCAACTTGTTAGGATTTTACATTAAAATAATTATAACCCCATGAATATTGCTGGCCTGCTGGCCTGGATTGCTCATAATTTGGGGCTTTCAATGGGTCTGGGTAATTTTGCTTCTATTTCAGAAGTATCTTTTAGGCACACAATAACAATTGATTGCCAAACATTTCTCAAAGATATTCCGTAGAATGGCTTGTGTATAGAAAACAGAGCCAGTGGGACATACTCATTTACAAGCCTTTGTCATACGCCTATTGATTACAGAAAAGCCAATTAGAGGAAAACCCACTCCATCAATGTAGGCATATTTTTCATGAGAGTTTTGTCGATAAAGGGCTGTTTTTTTGGGAGGGAAGTGGTTGCCAGTGGCTAAGCCAGCACTGCGGACAGGACATGTTGCATTAAATTCTCACCCACACAGAGCCAGGTTGGGGATCAAAAATAAAACATTCTTGAAATTCAATATTGCCTATTTTATATTCTTATTAGTTGGGTATATACGTGTGTGTGTGTGTGTGTGTGTGTGTGTACCTATATACATATATGCATGCAAGCATTCATACATATATATTGTGCTTTTGGGGTTAGTTTTCCCTCCTGAATACTGTCTAGGTCAGGGCTTTTCAACCTTTTCACCCATTGTACCACTTTTAGGATATGGCAACATCTGAGTACCACCAATAACCTAGCAAGGTGTCAAAAACTTGATGACCAAAAAAAAAAAAAGGAAAAAAGTGATGAAGTACAGGTAGTCCTTGACTTTCTACCATTCACTTAGTGACTGTTCGAAGTTACAATGGCACTGAAAAAAGTGCCTTCCAAGCCACAGAGGAGCAAGACACCTGCCTGCCCGCCCGGTGGCGTTCTTCCTCCTGTCTGAGGTTTTCATTGTTGTGAGCATTTCTGTTGAGGATTGGCAGCGGGGGTGGGGTGGGGGCGTTTGGTTTTTATTTCCCCCACCTCTACTGGGTGGTTGAAGCAGGTTTTGGTCACTTCACATGACCCTGGACACTGTGACCGTCATAAATATGAATTAGTTGCCAAGCATCTGAATGTAAATCACAAGACCCTGGAGATGCTGCAACATTCCAGCTGATCAGCACTTCTTCTGGGCTCAGCAGACGTGCCAGGATCAGCGTCGAGCTCCATCTGGATCCTGGCGCTGATCCTGGCGCTTCCGCTGAGCCCTGACAGCCTTGCAGCTCCAGCCATCTCTCGCTCAGGCTTGTGCGGTGCTGCCACCGGTTCAGCTCATTTCCCTCCCCCACTACCACTTTTCTAGGATGGTCACGTACCACCTGCCAGGTGTCAATGTACCACCGGTGGTACCCGTGCCACTGGTTGAAAAGCCCTGGTCGAGGTGAATTCTTGCAGTTTTCTTCACAACATTTTCCAGAAATGATTTTCCACTGCCTCCTTCCTAGGGCTGAGAGAGACAGACTGACCTAAAGTCACCCAATTGGCTTTATACCTAAGGCAAGTCTAGTATATACAGTCTCCAAGTTTCTACCTGGTGCTTTTACCACTATAGAAAAGTAGAATCTTATGCATTTCTATGTGCATATGTGTATGTTTGTGTACGTGTATATACATGTGTGCTATGCACATGCACATATACACACACAGAAAGACAAATACTGTTCTCCACACCTAGCTTTAAAAAAGCAACTATTGCCACTGTTACATGTGTAAGATGCATGTAACACAGAAAGAGTCACTCAGGTGAGATGGGCAGGGTAGAAACAAAATTGCAAAAATAGTAACAGTAAATAAGAAGCATTAGGTTAAGTTTGCTTTTTAACTTTACAAGAGCTCTTTGTCTCCACTGTCACCCAGTTGTTTCATTTGCTCTCCAGTATTTGAGTTATTTCGATCTCTGCTTAAATTGTTTGCCATCATATTGATTTATCTGTTAAAATTCTATCCCCCTTACTTCATGTCGGAAGTGAAACTCCGCTAACACCATTCATACTTTGCCAAGGGGTTTTAGTGGTGTCAAAAAAACGAGAAAAGAAAAAAAGAAATAAAAGTTTTTGGAATTGAATTCATGAACTTCTTTGTATCATGATAGAAAGAATGTCAACACATTAACACTCAAGCATACTTTTTTTGTGGTTGATTTAATTTTTGGTATATCGCGATGGGTCGGACACGACTTTGCAGCTAACAACAACAACATATCTTTTTAAAAGATTGTATCTGTGTGTACTTACATCTATAGATATGCATACTGTATACTGTATGACTGAGTAAATGGAAAAATGAATTGCACAGTAAGGGTAAATAGAAATTTTAAAGTCACCTAAAAAATGGTAAAACCATTGTAATAAATTTAGTAATATTTGTGGAAACACATTAAAATCTGAAACTTTGTATCAATAGATAAATATAAAAAAGAAAACATATTCATTTTATTTTGTTTGTTATTTAAATTATTCCCACCTCTTTGCTTACAGAAGGACTCAATTCAAAATCTTAAAATCTTAATAAAACATCAAATTATGAACAAGAATGCAGTAAAAAGCTACTGGGATAAAAGGGTTTCATCCTGTGGCGGAAAGAGGATGTTTTTGAAAGGGGATTCCAAAATCTGAAATTGGTATAAGACATAAAGTCCTTGTAAAGCTATTTACTCTGTATTTCATATAGATGCAGAAATAAATATAAATAAATATCAGGATGAACACTCCAGCTTAGAAAACAAACAAACCAGAAAGCCTAAACTTATATGGATTTAAGATTGAATAACTAAACATGCTCAACAAACGAGATCACAGATATTCAAACTGACTGGTGCTTCCTGTGTTTCAAAGATATTTACACAACAGCTGCTGCTGTCGCTATATTGGCTTCTGTTTTCTCTTTTAAATCTTGTCAGGGATCTGTTTTTCCAGACCAAAATAGTTCAAATCTCAAATCTCAGAACTAACCTACATACTCAACAGTTCTACTTCAGCCATGTCCTTTATTTTTAATGCAGCCTATTAAATATGGAAGATAAATCTTACCAAGCAGCATAGACTATTCTACATACACATTGCACTCAGCTTTCAGTAAGGCTGTCTGCAGAGACCATCCATGTGCATATTCTCATTGATGCCCAACTACTAGGAGACAACATTCATTTAAATCAATGGCACTGAGACCCGGTTTGAACATCTCAGCAGCTGGTGTAAATGAAACCATGCAGACTCCATTCCACTCGGGAAATGATCTGCATGAAATAATTTGCCCAGCGAACGCTCCTGGATTGGATCAAAAATCCATCAGCTCCAGAATAATTTTCTTCCTGAGAAAATGTTTAGAATTAGCACTTAAAGAATAAACGGGGCAGGCTCAGAGTTCACCTGGTTGTAATATTTCCTACCGTAGAAATATATTGCATTTATATTTAAAATTAAAAGGTTTAAAACCATTGTCAAATGCAAAGGAAGGGGAGGGACTGAGAACAAGTTAAGACCCCATGGAAAGGTTTGCTCCATAACAATGAATGTGCCTCATCACAAGGATTCTGCATTGCCTAGAACAGTGACAGCGAACCTTTTAAACATTGACTGCCCAAAAAACGCCCTCCGCACCCTGCCCCATCTGCCCACAGGGTGACCTACTGCCTCCACGGCCCGCTGCAGCAGATCGCCCAGGTGGCCCTGCAGCGCCATGGCAGCCACGCCCTCTGTCCGCGCCCCGCAGCATCAACTGTGCACGATGGGGCACAAGGGCAGAGTCTTGACCCTGCTGCCCGGCTGTCATGTCCTTGGCTGCGGTGCTCCGTGCAGACTGCGCCCGGGGACAACTTTCCTCCAGGGGGGCTGCTGGTGAGGAGGGGGCCGTGGGGCAGGCGGGGCTGGGGTGAGAGCTCACTTGCCCACAGAGAGGGCTCTGAGTGCCGCCTCTGGCACGCGTGCCATAGGTTCGCCACCACTGGCCTAGAACTTGCTTCATCAGGAGGCGAAAGAAGGAAATCCAGAACAGCAGCAGGATTTCTATGAGCAATGTGGTCTCCTTGTACAGCTGCGTTTCTCAACCTCAGCAACTTTTAGATGCGTGGACTACCACTCCCAGAATTCCCCAGGCAGCATCTTAAAGTTCCCGAGAAATGTAAATAGGGCGACCTTAATGGAGAGAGGGAAGATCCATTAGCAAGGCAATGAGTAGATAAGCACTTGTCAGAATCCATTTATATCCCATTCATAAATCCCTATCTGTATGTTCTAAAACCTTACATCCCTCACTGGATTCTGCCATTCCCAAGGAGGAGAAGAGAAGATGTTAATTGGCCAGCCTTATCCATTTGTTGCAAGGGTGTTTATTTCAGCCTGCCTGGAGGCGTCATCAGACCAGGGGAAGAACCTTTGAACTGAGAAGAACGAAGAAAGGGAGGGGGGAGAGATCTGGTTTGTATCTCCGATTAGAATCTGAAAGGGAGGAAGGAAATGTCGTAGGCATGGAAGATCCCTCTTCCCTTGGAAGGTTTTGACACCTGAACCTTAAATGATCCGGGACTGACCAAATCGACTGAGGGGGGGTTTCACTCGGGGACACTTTAAAAGTATCAATCTGTAACACAGTTTTCAGATCCTGTGTAGATTTTCCACTGACAATCATGTTTTAGTAAAAGTTCCTTTTTGGACAATTCTGTCTCCAAGAGTTCTTCTTTCCTAAGACGTGGATTGGGGTGGGACCTGACAGCACTGCAGAAGACCAGAAGATCAGGGGGAGGGTTATAAAATGTCTCAGGCAGGCCTCATTTCACATTGTATAAAACAGAGCGGAGGGGAAAACAAGGTTTGCAAGATTAGGTTACTATAATCAATCCTAAGAAATACAGGGGGTCCTTGATGTAAGACATTTCATTTAGTGACCACTCAAAGTTACAACAGCACTGGAAAAAGTGACCTATGACCCGTCTTTCACAGTTATGACTTTTGCAGCATTCCCATAAGTGATCAAAATCCAGATGCTTTGAAACTGATTCATTTTTATGACCATTGTTGTGTCTCAAGGTCATGCGATCACCTTTTGCGACCTTCTGATAAGCAAAGACAGTGGGGAAGCCAAATTCACTTAACAACCGGGTTACTACTTTATCAACTGCAGTGTTGATAAGGCAAGACTGAGGCAAGAAATGTTGTAAAATGGGGCAAAACTCACTTAGCAAATGTCTCTTGCTTAACAAGAGAAATTTTGGGTTCAGTTGTGGTCGCAAATTGAGGACTACATGTAAAATAGTTCTAAGCCTGCTTCTTCATTTGGTCTACCTTGTAGGGCGGATCCTCCTTCTTTGTAAATAATATTGATTGCCTCTTTCTCAACTTGTTCTCTAGTGGTGCCGTAGTGGTTAGAATGCAGTACTGCAGGCTATTTCTGCTGACTGCCACCAGCCAGCAGTTCAATTCTCACTGGCTCAAGGTTGACTCAACCTTCCATCCCTCCAAGGTCAGTAAAATGAGGACTCAGATTGTTGGGGGCAATATGCTGACTCTGTAAATTGGTTAGAGAGGGCTGTAAAGCACTGTGAAGCGGTATATAAGTCTAAGTGCTATTGCTATCTTAAGACAATCTAATGCAACATTAATATTGGCAAATGCTCGTCTCCTTTTTTCAAAGCTTTTATATTTCAAAGACTGGGACAGAATGGGCTAAGAGAAGAAGGTTACCATCAATGTATTTTAGCCTTCCTGACTAATCAAGCATACCAATATTCAACTAGTGTCACTGTTAAGAGCAGTAAGCAATGCCCTCTCATCTCACCTTTTCCAATGGAGTCTGCAGTTGAGGGGGGAGGAAGTGAAGAAGTTGGCAAGATAGTGCAGAATGCCAATGCATGTGCAAAAAGGGGTGGGGCTTCAATCATGCTGCTATGACTGCTTTTTGGCTTTTATTGTTAATTTCCCCCTCCCAAATGACCATGACAGTCATTTAAACTCCTATTTAAAGAAAGGGGTTATAAGATCTCTAAATGAAGACGCTTGTGCTATTGTTTTCGAAAAGTACACTCTCTGTTCTTATGGATGGGTATGTTTTTGATTGTTTCATTTAAAAGTAAGTAAACATTTACTTGGAAGCATTTTACCCCCTATTTAAACATATAAATCATTTACTTGTCTTTTTTTGCAGCTTAAGTGTTTCCTTCCAAAATTGTAGGTATTTAACGTAATTGTTCTTACCTTCGATATAAACTCTGTGCATCTAAGGAGGAGAAAGACGTAACTAATTTTCCTCTTTCAATGACTCTATTTGTGAAATAAATGAATGCTATTTTCTCTTGAAAGCAATAAGGTGCTGCATCATTGCACTTGGGTGACAACTGAAATGCAAACTCGGATGCATTCCGAGTTACTTAGTGAGCCATATTGCAAAAAAAGCATACTTTAAATACCTTAATTTGATATTTAAGTATCACTGTGGTTTGATGTTTGTTCTATCTCTTCACGTTATTTTAAAGCGTTATTAAATAACGTACTTGTGGGTTTTGTTTTCTCTGGGTTTAATGACGCTTCAAATAAGCAGAATAATTTTTCAAAGCTCCTATGGCTTTAAAGAGCAAAGCTAGCAATTGATCTCCTGCTAATCAGTGGACAAGTCTGATAAATAAGACACATTCAACTTAGAGGGGATTCAACCATTACATTTCTAATATGCATTTTGCCAATAGAAAAGTTGGCCTAAGTACCAACAAAATAATACAGATATTCTTTTGGATTAGTAAAGAGTGTTCTGTTTTCCTCTGGTTTGTGATGGACTGTAGTGACCAGATGGATCCCGAGGAGTGAATGAATGCATTCTAGAGGAATAAGGGACAACTCAGCCTGGATGTTATGTATAAGAGGAAGAGGATGAAGACAGACACTGCCTAACAGTTCACAGAGTATATTGTAGATGCAAATAGTAGAATCTTGAGTTTGCCAAGGTCTTTACCTATAGGTGTGAAACAATAAAGAACTCAGCTTAGAAGAATTACCTTGTGTTATTCGTTGTTTTAAGGACAGATTTGAGTAGAATCATGTTCCAACTATGACGTAATGTCTGCCGCTATGCAATAATCTATTTTTCCCCAGATGTAAACTTAGTGTTTTGTTTGTTGAAGTATCAACCAAATTTGTTGAAGTTTGGATTCATGAATAATGAAGAGGAGAATTAAAGGCTAATTGGTACTTGAGACAATGAATCCTGCATTTCTACCCTCTACCAGTTGGGTAAACCATTCCTAAAGGAAACTATACTCAATCAATTTTACCTTAAAAAGCTGTTTGCCTATAGCAGGGGTCTTCAGACTTGACCCTTTTATGACTTGTGGACTTCAACTCCCACAAGGGCCAAGTTTGAAGACCCCTGGCCTATAGCTTTCTGGAGCTTAGGCAGGGGCCTAACAATAGATAGTCCTCTCAACGGAATACAGAAATTAAGAGTAACATGTGAGTAGGAATGTTGTGTTTGGCTGAGTGGCAGAAGGATCTAAAAGAGTTTTATTCTCTGGGGCAGAAGAGGACTCAGAATTAATAGTGAGCTTTAGTCTTTGGTTTTTAGCTGGTTGTAGAGATTAAAAATGAACTTGGTGAAGATAAGCCACTTCTAGTCTCAAAGCAACAAGGTGCAAAACTGGACTCAAACTAAAGCAATCTGAGGAGAGGAGGAAACTATTTAGACAGACCCAAAAGAATATCTGTATCATTAGGACCTGGAACGATCACTTAAATATAAGCCATCAGTGTGCGGTGGCAGCCAAAAAAGCTAATACAATCCTTGATTAGTTTTAAGAATCAAAATCATGTGAAGTATTAATACTGCATTATAAGGCCTTAGTAAGACCACACCTGGAATACTGCATCCAGTGTTGGTCACCATATTATAAAATAGATGTTGAGAATGTGGAAAAAGTGCAGAGAAGAGCAACTAGGATGATTAAAGGCCTGGAGACTAAAACAGATGAAGAACGGTTGCAGGATTTGGGTACGGCTAGTCTAGAGAACAGAAGGACTAGGGGGGACATGATAGCAGTATTTCAGCATTTGAGGAGCTGCCACAAAGAAGAAGGGGGATCAACTTATTTTCTAAAACACCTGTGGGTAGAACAAGAAACAATGGAAGAAAACTAATCAAGGAAAGAAGCCACCATGAATTAAGGAGAAGCTTCCTAACAATGAGAACAATTAATCAATGCCTTCAGACTTTGGGAGTGCTTCATCACTGGAGGTTTTTAAGAGACTGGACAGTCACTTGTCTGAAATGGGATAGGGTCTCCTGATTGAGCAGGGAGCTGGACTAGAAGACCTCCAAGGTCCCTCCCAGCTTTATCCTGACTAAAGAGTATGGGGAGTAAAATACAATCAGACTTGCAAGATTCTGTTACATTATACCATTAAATAGTTTTAGATTTCCTTAGACCCTGTTCCATGGTCAGGTTTCTATGGTGGGCACTGATATTGCACCAAGAAAAGCTTCAATTCCAACAGCAGAACTTACTTCCTATTTATAGGTAGACCTTATATCTGAGTCTACCACAGTCTGAAGTCTTTGGGTAGTAGACAACAAGGTGAATGGTGAAAGAGCATTACTCCCCTCCAACTTTTCCAGCAGATGGGTAACTAAGGCAGCGTTTCTCAACCTCAGGAATTATAAGAAGTGCGGACTTCAACTCCCAGGCTTCGGCAACCAGCATGGTTTCTCCTGAAATTGAGAAAAGCTGGTCCTGTTAGTCAAATTGGATTAAATATATGGCAAGAATAACACTTCTTTGGCAGTTTTACAAAACGGCAGGATGAATGGCATGGCATGGATGTTTGGAAAAAGTATGTTCCATAACATAGGAGCCACTAGAGCAAAGTCTGCCATTTTGAAACCTTCTGGACTTCATATATGGGAGGGACAATTAGCAGGCTTTCAGGGGATGTTTATAATATGTACTCTATCGTCCCCTGATATAAGACAAAACATGGAATGCCAATTAATATAACCTTGTGCAAGATCATACATCTCTTTTCTCAACCCAAGGAGATAACCACAAATGTTTTACAAA
The DNA here is from genome assembly GCF_964194415.1 of Vipera berus. Classification (NCBI taxonomy): domain Eukaryota; kingdom Metazoa; phylum Chordata; class Lepidosauria; order Squamata; family Viperidae; genus Vipera; species Vipera berus. Next base: position 85,708,910 of record NC_138203.1, read on the forward strand.
GTAATCAGATCCGAGATACATTTTATTTTCCAAAGTCTTGCAGAAGATTTTGTAAACAAAATGTATTTATGATCCAATTTCATTTTAAAATCTTTGTGTTTCTGTTTGGTTGAGTCAGAAACATTTGTTTTTATATACTATATGTATGCATGTATGTATGTATGTATATATGTTTGTGTGTGTATATGTTATTGTCATGAAGGTATACAACATATGACATTCAATATGTCTCTTAATGACATAGCATTCAATTTACCTTCACCTTTTTGATTTAGAATAAGCAACCAAAGTAATAATACTGATTAGCATTAATACACATAAACTAGAAAGAATTAATCTTCAAATTTTGGGGCGTTTATTTTTTGGATCTCTTCCTCACAAGATTTTGTTTTTAAAAGGAAGTTTAAGACATTCTACTGGCATCAATAGATTTTAATTTTTTAAAATTTGTGCATGAACTTTGTTCATGGAGGAGAGACTTCCAAAAACATGTGGCTTGTAGTTTGATGCCTTTCTTTCTCAATTCATACATGGTAGTCCTGATCCAAAATAAAACCCTAAATGTTTATAATTAGGCTACTTAGTGAGGTGTCATCAAATTAAAATTGACTCCTAGTGATGCTAGGATCTTTCACAATAATTTGTTGCTCTTTCAAAGGACATTTCAGTAATTGACTTAATGTCCTTTTACCGAATGACTTCCCCTTTCTTCTATTTCCCTCAATCCTGCCAAGTTTAATCATTTTTTTCTAATATATCAAACACTTGGCTTGATCATCTTCTCAAGGGAACAGTCAGCCTTTATGTGGTCCAGGAGAGACTGATTAGCCTTTTTAGCACTCCATAGTACTTTTAATAACCATCTCCAAATCTATCACTCAAAGGAATCTATCTTATTTCTCTTGCTCTTCCTTGGAATACAATTTTCCAATTGTAGGTCACCACCAGGGAGACAACTGCTTGACTTACTCCGATCTTTGTTTTAACTGAAATGTCCTTATCCTTCCTACTCTTTTCCAAGTTTGTCATTGCCTTGCTCTCTAGAATTAATCTCTTTATTTCTCCAGCACACTGTCTACGTTATCTTTTCTTGAGTCAAAGGAAACAAGACTATCCATCACCTTCACTTCTTCAGGACCAACTGTAAATTCATCAAGCATGTGAGCTGACATCACCTTTGTCTCCTGAGCATTTGATAATTTTGAAAAGGGAAAAAGGGGGAAAAAGGACTCCTTATATTCTTGTTTGCAAACAATAGTAAATGGTGAGCTACAGGCTACAAAACTAGCCAGGTGCATTTGAGTGGGACCCTCAGGTTGGATGTGACTTCAAACTGTTCACCTGCATGAGCTGAATAATAACAAACAGGAGGAACTCTCTCACCAGAGTGCAAGGCCCATTTCACTCAGTAGGGATCACATCTGTGTAAACAAGGGGAAAACGAATCGACTTCAATCAAATGGCTGTCTTGCAATGCACATATTTACCACCCGTCTCCACATAATTCAACCTTATTCTTTCCAGTTGCAGGAAAAATAGCAGAAAAGAAGAAAATGAAAGTGGCAATAAACAAACAACCTGCAGAGGGGGAGAGTAATCCTATTTCACCCCACAAAGCTCTGGGTCAATCTGTATAGTTTTAGACAGTGCTTTTTTTGTAAAAGAAAAAGGTGCCGGAACTCACACATGTCATACAACCCGCCTTGCCTACCCTACAAGGTTCCATCCAAAAAAGGTGCCGGAACTCCGTTCTGAGCGTTCAATGAGGAAAAAAAGCCCTGGTTTTAGATAGATTTTCTTTTCCTCTGGGGAAAAAAACAACAAAACAAACTAAAAAAAATATCCTTTGATTCATAAATGCTGATATCCAAAGAATAGAACTTTGAAGAGGGTTTCCAGAGGAGGAGATAATTAAAGATCCTATCTCCCAGTTTTTGATCCTCGCCAAGACACTTTTATTGAATTATTACCAGTTTCTGGATTATCCTAAACAATAACCTTTCTGATAGAGAACATACTGAGTGCTGGCTTTTAATTATGGAACCCTGTACCTCAGAACAGTTCTATTAAAACTGGAAGAGAATAGTCAGAGGCTACTGTTCTTTTATGATTATGACTTTCTTCAAATCTTTCTTTTTTCCGAGATAAATGTGCACATTATTAATAGCACATTCAACCCCCTTTATCTGGTTAGGTCAGCTTTGCAGAACAACTGCAGAACCGATATTCAAGCCGTCTGGGGAAAAATCAGGAAACATATCTCTCCCTGTGATTTTGTGGTTTGCAATAATAGGAAAATACCACCAAAGGGTAATTGGGTATCTTCTGGTTGTGTTTGGAATAATTGAAAATAAAGCTTATAGCTTCTTCTGTCTCAATTCAACTTGACTTCACATATACACCCACATTTTTAAAGCTATACAAAAGGTGAGTCAAGCAAGTGCTTATTAACCTCTTGTATTTTAAGTCCCGCATATCAGTCTAGTGTATCAAAGAACCTAAATCCTACCAAGAGTTCATAATTTCAAACAACATAGATATATGAGTATAGGCATGCTATTATTATTTAACCGTTCCTGAAAGTGTCAATATTAAACACGACAGTTTTTTATTCTATTGACAGTATTTTAACATTTCATTGTACACTGCTCAGAGTCCCTCTTTGAGGGAGATGGGAAGTACAGAAATGTGAAAAATAAATCAATAAAAGTTTCCTTTCCTGATACAAAAATACGAGTGAAATCTAATCGAACTTTAAGCAGTAATTGCTAACTGGGATTGAAGCATCTTTTGCCATTCTAGGATCTAAGCAAAATATATAAAGTGTGGCCCAAGGAAACAGCTAAGTGTATAACATGATGTTTTATTCTGGAGGGGGCTCTAAACCCAAATTTTAAGAGATCTTCTAAAATGTTCAGTTCCTTTATACTATAATATGCAGCTCTAAAATCTTTCTGTGCTCTCAATTCCCCCCGAGGCTCAGCTTAACAACCCACAGGATCGCTGAACAACTGCAAGTGGGGGAGCCGGGACTGCAATCATTAAACAAAGTGGTCACGTGGGCATCTCGCTTAACAATAGTTTTGGTCAGCAACTGAAATTATGGACCCTATTGCAGCTGTAAGTCAAAGGACTACTTGTATGCTAGCCTCTAGACAAATGAATAAGCAAAAAGAAGATACTTCTGCAATGGCCTCCAGTCATAATGTGGCATTTTTCCCCCCTCAGTAGCATCAAGCTTCATATATGCCAATATCTGAACTAGAAGGCTCACAGGCAGAGAGATTCAAGGATACAGCTTTTGATAAGATAAGTTTTCTTACAAACACAACTGACACCTACAATTCTTGAATTCTAATGGACCCTGCTCTGAAATAACATCTGCATAGAAAGATGGTTGCGGCTTCCTCTTGTTTACAGATTCAGGTTACACAAAATGCAGTGAACCTGCAGCGTATCTCATCATTTATATCTTTGTTTTATTTATTTATTTTTTTCTTACATGGTAATATTCTTTGTTAACTTTTATGAAGTCTGAGTACTTTTTAATGCTGTATCTCCTGAGTGAGATATCTTGGAGAAGGGTGAGAGAAACTTAAAACGATCATCACTGTGAAACCTTTTTCTCCCTTTCTCTCTCTCCTCCCCACTCACAGCTCTAAAATCTTAATCATAAAAGAGCTGTAGAGCATAGCTGATTCATCCACTCAGACTGCCTAAAGACAGTAAAAGGGAACGATAATGGCAACCTGTGAATCTGATTCACAGGCACTTACCCTGAGATATTTCCACTGGGCTGAACAATAACTTGCATGGATACTTTTTTTTTAAATTAATCCATGTTGCTGTTAACATCAGCATTTCATATGGCTCACTTTCAATCCCAATTTTCCTTTCATTCCAACCTGAAATGTGCAAACATGGATAGGACGAATACTGAAATGCAAATCTTAATCTAGTCTGTGACTCTAACCATTAAATAGCGTTTAGCTTCTGAGTTTATGCATGCTTACTACACAGCAAGCATCCCTGGAGTTAAGTGGCAACTACTTCTGAGTAATGGCACTTAAAGATATGCTATATAACATTGTATTTTCTTTCCACTTAATAATTTTAAAGAGTACTTTTTCTTGGTGTCAACTGCAGTCTATAATCCCACAAACCATCCAGCATTGTTTTGTTGCCCCCAGTTTACTCTGCACTCCCTTTTTATGTTTTGTGAGGTTCAAAGATTAAGTCTTCTCTTAAAAACTTTCAATTGTTTTGTTTTGTTTGCCCCATTGGGTGAAGTAAACTTAGTAAAGGGACAAAATGAATGCTTTTAGCCTTCTGGGCAAATTAGTTTGACAGAAGCCTACTTTGGTTATATCATAATTGGGTGAGGAGGTGTGTAGATAATTGTCATTACTAATGATAAGCCCTGACTCCCCAAAGTTATATAGTTATTTGGGAATTTATACAATTCAGCCACTGTCTAAAATCAGAGCATATAACTACTGGTACAAAATCAACGAAATGGAGGCTGACAGACTATGTTATGTTTATTAGAGTAGATTAAATCACAACTACAAAATTCTCGGATTACTAAACTGACAAATTTTGTAAGAAGCTGTGACCTCCCTATCTCTTGTGCAACAGGAGAACAAGTTACAAAAAGAGTGGCTCAAAGAATCATGGACATAGAAGCACAAAACGATATCGCTGCTCTTAGTATGGCTGGTAACTTGAAGTGATTGCGTAAATATAAACGTACTTTTCGAAGAGATGGCTATTTAAAGTTACAATTGCCAAAACATCTTAGCGAAATATTTACGTGAGCGAGATTCGAACAGCTCAATGGTCAGATATGGGAGGTTCCATTCTATATGATATCATGGACATATCTGCATTTGCGGAGCGATAGAGGTAGAAGACTTGGTTCACATACTATAAGACTGTTGTTTGTATAAAAGGGTGAGAGACAGGTACCTTGGTTCATACATTAAATGAATGACCCCTTGGGAACCCCATACTAAAACAACATACTGTATGTGCAGCCAGAATTTGAAAACAACATTTAATATGGCTCAGTACTTGAGTAAAATGATTTGGCTTCGATTGGGATATGTGAGATTAATTGGGGTAGATTGTAGGGGTGATACTGAGACATCATTTTATCTTATTTTACTTATCTATCAAATTATTGTATTTTACTCCATTTTCATTTTAAACTGTTTCTACATAGGATTTTATTAATAATTTGTGTATTTTGATATGGCCTATGGGCTAATCAATATACCACACTAAACTGTCAAATCAATTTGCAGGCATATCGTTTGGAAAGTCAGTTTAATTTGGAATTGAATCACTAAATTGAAACTTCTTGTAGTCTGTAGCAGAACAGCGGAAAAACTTGTGAGGTTTTGCACGGCACTGTCACCTAGCCATAAAAAGTTCTTATGAACGGTCAGGAACTCTGTCCACCAATTTTCACTTTTATAAAAACCACAGAGGAGAAAAATGGTAGATCCCATCCCATTTGTTATAGGAGAGCTTTGGCCAGGCTCCAAATGTTAACCATTGTTCTTGCAAGATGGCATTCCTTACAGAGGCATCATCATTTTCCTTTTTAAATGCTGTCAAAAACAATAATAAAAAAAATCCCACTGCAGTGTGAATTACTTGATTGAAATTATTCCTTTTTTATTTATAAAGGACCATCAATATTATTAACGAACTGCCATTTGCTAGTACTGATAAATATTTCGTAAAATGTTTTTCCCCCAAACAAATCCATCTCTTGCCAAATGGCCCTCCCAGTTTTTTAAAAAAAATATCTTAGCAATACATAACAAACTGGAACCCAAGTTTTTGTTTTACTTCACCAAGCTCTTGGAGCATAGAATGCGATTGCCTGATGAAATTAATCTATTCAATTGAATTTATACAAAACTGAATTGTTTCCTAAGTCATCTTTCTTCCTAATGGTTTCCTAACCCAATTGTGTACCGATAATGGTTGATGCTTTGCCATGCTTTTCTAATAATTCTTGTGATAAGAAGCCTAAACCACTTCAGATAATTCAATAAATGTAGCCTTAGTAGGACCATCCAAATCCTGGAACATGTAGAGGGCAAACGTTTTTAAAGAGGGAAGAGTTTCCTGCCTGAGCAGGGGGTTGGACTAGATGACCTCCAAGGTCCCTTCCAACTTTACTATTATGATTATGATTATGAGAGAGAGAGAACTTTAAAACATTATTTTCTGCCCCTTCGAAACAAAATTCTGAAAGCTCAGCAACTGCATTGTGACATTAGGAGACAGTCGTTTGTTATGGAAAGTGCAGAGCCTTTTTTCCCCATCCCCATCCATCTTCCAAGAAAGATTTTTTTAAAAACATCTCATTAGGATTACACTCAAGTACCTAGTGATCCAGAAAGTGTGTTCATGGAGCACGGTTAATCTGTTATCCATCTACCTTGCAGTTGTTCTCAGAAGTGTATTTTGCTGACTGCAGCGATGATAAATATTTCATCACATTTTTTAACTCTTGCACAATGCGTTCCATTTCCGTGAAATTAGCTTTCATAATTAAGCCTTTGAAGAAAGTTGAGGTGTAGCGAAATGCAGGAAAACAAGGCTAGAATTTCAGCAAGGAGAAGAAGAAAAAAATCCATGTACAAAAACAAGCGAGCATGAAGAAGTCCTTCTTCCCGTCTAAAGGCTGAACTTAACCAACTGAAAATAACATCTACAGTAGAACAACAATCAAAAAAACTCCTCACCTTCTGCAGCATTGACCTATTAATGATCAACCATCAATATTTCTTTCAACTGCTAGACCAGGGGTAGGCAACCTTGGCTCTTTTATGACTCGTGGACTTCAACTCCCAGAATTCCTGAGCCAGCCATGAGGGGAGAAAGAAAGAGATAAAGAGAGAGCAACTGCTACTTCTTCGAAGCAGTGAATGAAGCTTTGGTTCTATGCTTTCAAAATTTCAAGATATTATTATCCTGAACATAACAGATATAGGATGGTGGTCTCTAGTAATTTTAATGAGGGAGCTTGAAAAATGCAGTTGTTGTGAATTCTTTAACAAATGTAAAGCTGCAGCAACAATCCTGTACAAGCCAATGAGCAAACTGGAAACTAGCTCTGATTCTGCACAGATTACATGTGACTTTTAAAAAAGGAAGTTTTTAACCAACAGAGGAATACAATCTAAAACTCATAAAACAACCACGCTAAGAAGAGACTGGACAGCCATTTGCCTGAAATGGTATAGGGTTTCCTGCCTGAGCAGGGGGTTGGACTAGATGACCTCCAAGGTCCCTTCCAACTTTATATTATTATTATTATTATTATTATTACTATTACTATTATTATTATTATTATTATTATTATTATTATTATTATTATTATTATTAACCTTTTGCCACAACTTTTGGGAACACAGGTAGCCCTCACTTAATGACCACCCATTCAGTGACCTTTCACAGTTCACTGAACATGGAGACTTATGACCTGACCTCGATGGTGCATCCATCACAGGATCCTCGTAGTCATATGATCATGGTTTAGGTGCTTGTAACCAGCATATACTACTGTAATTATGATAGTCTCCGCATCCTGTGGTTGTGGGCTTGCCATTTGCAACCTTCACTGCTGGCTGTTGACAAGCAAAGTCAATGGGGAAGCCATCAGGAAGTTGCAAGTCATCATCATGTGACATTGTGGTTAACTACAATGTTGTCAGAACTGTGATCGTGTGTGTGTGTGTGTGTGTGTGTGTGTGTGTGTGTGTGTGTGTGTGAGAGAGAGATTTTTTTTTAACTTTTTCCACTGGTCCCAGTTATTATCTTTAACTGAGAACTACCTGTGGAGGAATCCCTTTGATGGTGAAGAGGTAACACTGGGGGACCAAGCAAATCTTCTTTGAGGGATTTCCCATAAATGGGGTTTCGAAGCTGAGAAGGCAGCCTGTCTTTACAGCTATAGAGCTTTATAGCTACTCCTTAACTACATTTAGTGGGAAAAGGATATACAAAGATGACCAATGGTCTGGAATAGAGAGTTGCTCTTTTCTGATTGTACAGCTCATTAATGAACATCTCACTAGTCATACAAAACTTATATGTAACAAGTTCCGGGCCGAGGGAGAATAATTTTAAGTAAACTGGTATAGCTCCAGGAGGAGGAGGGGAAGAACATCAGCAAGCTTGCAGTAGTATACCACCAAAGTATGTCTTGCCACACTAGGGTATGAGTGAAGCATGAAGAAATGTCAAAGAGGCTTCAGTGTTTCATAAGCCACACAACGAAACGACTCCCACTATCTGTGAGAGGTGATGGAAATGATCTGACAATGTTCCCCAAAGGAGAAGGCAGAATCTGAAAGCTGAGTTTGTTATCTAGTGCAGGGGTGGGGGTGGGGTGGGGGTTAAGCATTAAAATAAAGATTCTTCGGGTAGCTGAATAATGAGTGTAAAGCACACCATCCTGCCTCATTTGAAATTTAAATCCCAGAAACGACAAAGCGATGCCAATTACATTTGTATAATAGTGATCTGCAGAGCAAAGTCAAAAATGGAGAGATGGTAGGGGCCTCTGCACTGAAGGACTTGCATTGTTTCATTCAATATGAATTTGATTACTATGTTAGGTAAATTAATGCCATTTATCACAATCTATCTAATTTAGAGAGCAGAAGACATTCCTCAAACAATGATTATACAAACTGCCTTTATTATATAAGGTTACAATTTTTAAACAGAGCTCTGCGGGGGGGGGAAGGAAGGTAATATATACAGATTAGAAAGGGCTTGAATACGTGGGAAGAGTGACATTTTCGTGAACTGGAAGAGCTCTGGGTGTGTACATGTAATCAATTTGTACCAACTTTCAGAATAAGGATTTCCATCTTTGGAAGATAGAAGGAAAGTGAAAAAAAACCCTGGGAATCATAACAATAATTAAGATATTAATGCCACACATTTCAAGCATCCACAATTTTTCATACATATTATCTTACTAGCCATAGCCAGGCTGTTCATGATGTTTGCTACTTTTGATACTTTTCTGCCATGTTTATTTCCAGTATCTCATTAATTTTGAGAACTTTAAACCAAGACATAGTTGAATTTGTCAAGGTCAAGCTCACTCCATTCCTGCTGTTTCTAATCTAAGTTTGTTCGTCTCATTTCCACATGGGTGTATGATCCACATGCACACTGTGCATACTTTAAGACCTTGTTTTGCAAGTCTTATCCTACATGTAATGCCTTTTGCCCACTCTTTCCGTAAGAAATGTTCTTCCTACATTTCTATGAATTATAACCTACAATATACAGCAATTAAAATATACCCACAACTGAAAAAAGCATAAAAATTACATTAAAATTCAAAAATACAGAGCTGTTCCCACTGAACTACTGTATCTTAATTAATGTATAATTTCAGGAGATATGAATTATTCCATTGGAATTAAAACTAAAATTTAAATTCATACTCAACAAATTTCTTACCAAATCTATTCAAAGGCTTGCTTAAATACTTTCGCCTATATAACAAGGCCTCTGCTCAGGCAACTGAGGTTTTTCAAGATGCACACGCATATGCACGCGCACGCGCACACACACACACACACAGAATGTTTTCCATAGTAAAGCAGATGAGCTGAGTAAAACACCCAAGAAACAATTATTGTTTTCATCTAGTCCAGGGGTCGGCAACCTTGGCTCTTTTATGACTCGTGGACTTCAACACCCAGAATTCCTGAACCAGCCGTGCTGAGGAGAAAGAGAGAGGTTTCCAAGCTGAGCCATGCTGGCTCAGGAATTCTGGGAGTTGAAGTCCACAAGTCATGAAGGAGCCAAGGTTGCCTACTCCTGATCTAGTCTTTTCAAATGTCATTGTCGATATGCCATGACTATTGTTGACCGAGAAGGCTTTCAGCTGGGAACAAATTTAAACATACAGTAAAAGCTTTATCGGTATATCTCAAAGGGAGAAGCTCCTGGTTTATCTCAACAGGGTTTTGCTGAAAGGTATCAATGCTACCTTTAAGCTGTTATAAAAGGACAATAAACTAGAGTTCTTTTGTGGCTAGATTCTTATTTATTTAATGTTAGGTTGTTTTATTCATTGTCTTTCCATTTCATGAACTTTGGAGCTAAATTGTTAATAATCATACAAAGACAAAGAGCAAAAATTATACACACACACACGAATGGGAATGTATATGACAGTAATAGACAGCCTTTTTGTCCACAGATGCACAATCCATAAATATGTATATTATGCAAAAGATTTATTTCAAGTACTCTACTATTAGCAAGGCCCTAAGTGACTGAGTATCAATTTCAGACAAGCTGGTTTGAAAAAGTTGCTCTTTCAGATACTCTAACTACAAGTCATTTCTGGCTTCCTACAAAAAAAAAAAATCAACATCTTGCTTTGTGCTCAAAAATAAAGTACAAACAAGTATAGCAGTGACAAAATTAGTGTTACGCAATCCTTAAAAACACAAAGAAGCCAACCATCTGACCACTGCATTTTACAGTTTTTGTGTCCGGACACCTGTAGGATTCTGCTAAAGTCATCTCAAAGGGAGATGATATGGTCACAAATTTAAAGGGGAAAAAAAAAACTTCCTCAGCGTGATATATGGATGACTTATCAATTGAAATGAAATAAAAATATTCTTGGCCATTGCTGTCACCTTTTTATACTTCCTGTATAGTTCCGATGTTTTATTAAGAAAGGAAATCATTTTTGGTTTCAATCTGTGAATTTGTAGACTATATTGGAAGGTAGTAATAAAACGTGTATATGATTACAGTGTAAGACAATCCACCTTTGCCAAATAATAATAGTGTACATGTTGAAACATCTCCTTTCTGGGCTCACCCATGCAGCTTTTCTACTCTTTCTTGCATATATGATTTATCCCTCAGATGTAAAGCTCTAGGTATAAAGGCCAAATACTTTAGATGTCAAGACGAAGAAAACCTAAATGCTTTCTGCATAATTGCAGTTAAGAATCACATCTACTGACTTCCGGTGGCGGCGCGGCGCCAGAGACAGCCCTTTCGGGCTGCCCGCGGCTCAGCTGTGTTATTTCCACCCGAAACAGCGCCGATCAGCTGTTCGGGTGGATTTGAAGCCCCCTCCTCGGGAGAAGAGGAGGGGGTGAGCCCCCAGGTAGGGGTTGAGTTCTCCGGGGCCGCCTGAGCTTAAAGCTTGGGCGGCTGAAGGATCGAACTCCCCCGTAGCCTGGGTTGCTCCCAGCTGGTCAGCGTCTCTGCTCCGTGATTTTTGGAGCGGAGCCAGGCGTTTGCGACCACCCCTGCCAGAAGGAAAGACCATGGAATAAAAGGAGCAGGCAGAGCGGTACAGGAGGAAAAGGTGAAGAGGATTTTTATTGCTGCTTTCTAGCTTAATGGATTTTATGAATTTAAAAGTGAAAGTGCGTAGTAAGTGAAAGTAAAGATGGCGGCTAAACCTCCTCCAAAAGCTCTTTGGAGTGCTGGAACTTCTCCGGTGCAACAGTCATCATTGCAAGCATTGCTTCTTCCTGATGTATTGACACCGAAGGATTTACAAGATGCTCTTGGAAAATATGCCCAGGTAATTCTGGAAGCAATGGGTGATAAATTTGCAAAGATGGAGGAGAAGTTGGAGAAATTGGAGGAGAGAATAGAAGAGAGGATGGAAGAGAAGTTCAGAGTGATGAAGGTAGACATTTTGTCTTCAGTGTATAGAGTGGCTGAATGTGTGGAAGATTTGGATGAAAAAGTGGAAGATTTGACTCAAAAAAATGCCATATTAGAAGCAAAAGTACTGGAAAATGAAGATTTAAGAGACAAAATGGACAAAGAATTGAGTCTTGCTCAATATTACCAGATGCAGTACGCTGTTAGAATCAGAGGTTTAAAAGAGAATATTAAGGAAGATCTAAAGCAGCTGATTTCTGAGGCTTTGGAAGTAGTATTGACTCAGCCAGCATCTGAAATAAAGGGAGGCATGGATAAAGTGTTTCGTGTGAATTCATGGATTGCCAGACAGAGAAAGCTACCTAGAGATGTGGTGGTTTATTTTGCAAAGAGGGAAATTAGAGATGAAGTTATTCAAGCTGCTTATGGTACTAAAGTCGTGATTGCTGATCAAGAAGTTTTGGTTCTAAAAGAAATTCCTCCAAAGATTTTAAGGAGAAGGAAGGATTTTACATTTTTAGTGCAAGAGCTCAAGCAAAGAGATATAAGGTTCAGATGGGAGATTCCCGTTGGGTTGATGGTGATGCATGAAGGTAAAAGGTACCGTCTGGCTACTGTGATGCAGGCGCGTGATTTTTACAATAACTTTTTAAAAGCAACCCCACTATCACTTCTGGAAGCTGCAAAGGGATCTGGAGAAGGAGAACACCAAGAGGCTGAAGATGGACAGACAGAGGAGAATGGTGCTGGAGGAGATCAAGCTACAACTTCTTTGGATGATTCTAGAGAGCAGAGGGAGACGCGTGCTGCTTTAAAACGATAAAAAATAAATAAAAGAATAAGATCAGCAGAAGTCTATGGAATTTCCAAAATGTACTTACAGCCAAGTAGTGGGAGGAGCACGGCCTAAAAAAGATAGTCCTATTTAAGCAGTGCTCCAAGAGCTTTGGGGTGATATGCATGGTAACTAAATTTTTAACTTGGAACGTTAATGGACTAAATTCATCACAGAAGAGGAAGAAAGTTTTTTTTAATATTTAAAACAATTCAAGATAGATGTTATATGTTTGCAAGAAACGCATATTAGGGTTGTGGACCAAAAGTATTTATCGAACTCAAGGTTGGGCACGCAATTTGTTGCTTCTGCAATGAATAAGAAAAATGGAGTGGTTGTTTATCTTAAAAGTGCTTTAACAGTGGACTTAATTGAAGCAGATAAGCATGGAAGATACGTTATGATAGACTTGCTGCTAGTAGGTAAAAAGATGCTTTTAGTTGGTTTATATGCTCCTAATCAACAACAAGTTGACTTTTTTAGTTTATTTCATACAAAGTTTACCCAGTTGGATTATAAAATTTTTATTTTTATGGGGGATTGGAATGGTGTTTTGGATGTACAGATGGACAAGGCTGGAGCTTTTAAGCGCGGCCCAAGTCATGCTAGACTGTTTAAATCCTTTTTTGAAATGAAGGATGACTTGGAACTGCGAGATATTTGGCGTGAAAGACATTCGCATGAAAAGGATTATACTTTTTTTTTCTGACAGACATCAATTTTTTTTCAGGATCGATTTTATTTTGTTGACTAATGACTTTTTTTTAAGGATTAAGAAGGTGAAGATATGTGTAAGAACTATTTCTGATCATAGCCCAGTTTGGCTAGAGATTTATAAGGAGAATAGAGATAGGCGCTCGTGGTGCGTAAATGAGAATTTGTTTAGAAACCAGAGAAATGTGGAAGAATGTAAACAGCGGATGAAGGGTTCTTTTTTTTGAAATTAATATGAATAAGGGCACCTCTATGGATATGGTTTGGGATGCTAGCAAGGCCTATTCGAGAGGGGTGTTGATATATATGAACAATAAACATAGATGTGCTGTGGAAGCTAGGAGGGAAGAATTGGGGAATGGAATAAAGGAAAAAGAAAAGGCTTTGATTTCGAATCTAGAGGTTGTGAAGTCTAAGGAGGCTATTAAACTGTTAAGAGGAATGGATTGAGTATATCCAGAACAAATATGGGATTAAGAAGTTTCATGTAGTATTTGAATAAGTCTTCCTTTCTTTTTTTTCTGTTTTTTTTTATATATTCTATATTAATAGTGTTTGGAGTTATCCTATGTGAGCTAGAGAGTGATAGATTTTAGAGTCTATGGTTGTTAGCATATGGTTGTTTATGATTTTTTTTTTATACCTTGTACTTAGCTCTGGGAAGTCGGGGGTGGGTGGGGAGGGGGGGAGGGGTAAGGAGGGAGGGATAGGGGAGGGGTAGGGGGGACTGTCAAAGATAAAATGTATGATAAAACTTTTCAATAAAAAAAAAGAATCACATCTACTGAATGAAGGTGAAGGAAATAAATAAAAAGAAAAAAATTAGAAATGAAATATTACACAACCAACTTACTTTGTTCTCTTTCAAATTTTCTGGCTGGAAAAAAGCACTCAGTTTTCATGTCCTGTGTCTTTTGTTGTCCTGTCGCCAACTGTGAGAGCAGGCAAGTTGAAGCCCTTTCTTAAAGGACTCCATATAAAAATGATTCCCCAAAAGCTAATGTGATATGAAGAAAGTGAAAAAGAAATCACCACTTATAATAGTTGGGTTTCATTCTGTCTGTCCAGAAGGCCTACAGACCATCCTTGTGGAGAATTTTGTATTACTGATAAGAGTTAACCACAGAACTGGTAACAAAAGAAGGAAGATCTAAATTCATATACAGATGCCGTACTCTCTTATATTAGAACATGCACTGATAGTGTAACAACGGATAAGTGCATTAGAGTTTATGGGAACTGTAAACCCTGGATGACTGCAGAGATACGAACACTCCTGAGAGCCCGGGATTCTGCCTTTAAGGCAGGGGACAGGGACGCATACAGAGAGGCCAGGGCAAATCTCAGAAGAGGCATTAGGATGGCAAAACAACAATACAAACAAAAGGTGGAGAACCATTTAGTGAACAACGATCCGAGGCAAGTATGGCAGGGACTGCAGCACTTAACCAACTATAAGGGCAGCACGAGGAGCATGGCAAACACCGATGCCTCGTTGGCTGAGGAGCTGAATATCTTCTTCGCCCAATACGAGGTTAAAAGACCAGACCCCGTAGCCTTTGCTGGCTGGCCTTCTGACTCTCAGCCACTCACCCTGTGTGAACACCAAGTGAGAGCTGTATTGAAGGCTGTGAATCCCAGCAAAGCCGCAGGCCCAGATGGGGTGCTGGGGATAGTGGTCAGGAATTGTGCCGATCAATTAGCAGGGGTCCTGACAAGGATTTTTAACATCTCCTTGCAAACGGCATGTGTACCATCGTGCTTGAAAGCAGCTACCATTGTCCCAGTCCCCAAGAAAACTGCAGTTGAGTGCCTGAATGACTACAGACCTATTGCATTAACGTCTGTAGTCATGAAATGCTTCGAAAGATTGGTTCTCCAACATCTTAGGACATGCCTCCCACTGGACTTTGATAAACATCAATTTGCCTACAGGGGAAATAGGTCGACAGACGATGCCATAGCTACTGCTTTACACTCTGTAGCAAGTCATCTCGAGAAGCCTGGAAGTTACGTCAGGATGCTTTTTGTTGACTACAGCTCGGCTTTCAACACCATTTTGCCGAGCATTCTCATCGAGAAGCTGACTGACTTGAAATTCTCGCCCGCCATCTGCGATTGGATTCAAGACTTTCTTAGGGATCGGTTACAAACAGTGAGGGTTGGCTCTGCTTTGTCCACCCCCCCTGAAGCTTTGCACCGGCACGCCACAGGGCTGTGTGCTTAGCCCCTACCTGTACTCTTTATACACTTATGATTGTGTAGCATCTGACCCATCCACTGCGATAATCAAGTTCACAGATGATACAACTGTGGTGGGCCTTATTACAGGTGGCGATGAGACAGCATATAGGGCGGAGGTACAAAAACTATCCATATGGTGTAGTAACAACAACTTGCACCTAACCATCGGCAAGACGAAAGAGATGGTGTTAGACTTCCGGAGAAAAAAGGAGGAACCTGCCCCACTTTACATCGGAGAGAACTGTGTAGAGAGAGTTTCCTCCTTTAAATTTCTGGGAGTCTACCTCTGTGAAGATCTGACCTGGAAAGTTAACACAATTCAGGTGGCTAGAAAGGCCCAACAGAGGCTTCACTTTCTTAGGGTCTTGCGGAAGAACAGGGTAGAACAACAGCTAATGGCCCTTTTTTACCGGTCTACTATAGAGAGCGTCCTCTCGTATGTTATTGTGGTTTGGTATGCTGGTCTGACAGCCGCGGATAGGAAAGTATTACAGAGGGTAGTGAGCACAGCACAAGACATTGTGGGCTGTTCCCTGACACCACTGGATGACATCGCCAGGGCTCGTTGCCTTGGAAGAGTGAGAAAGATTCTCAGGGATGACTCACACCCTGGACGGTATCTCTTTACTCTCCTACCATCCGGTAGGAGATATAGGAATATAGCCAGCCGTACCAACAGGCTGAAAAATAGCTTTTATCCGTGGGCTGTTAGGCTTTTAAATGGGACATAATCTTATGCAGAATTGACTTGGGAGGCCGGTGTGTGGTGTAGTTGGTTCACATAGTGTGGTGGGATGGAGGGTTTGTTGTCACTGTGTGTTGGGGGGAGAGAGCACGGGGGGAGGCTCAGCTAATCTCAATGTACACATGTTGTACTTTGACAATAAAGTTTTATTATTTAAGATGACTAAGGTGTAAGTCCAGTGCAGGCCTTCATCTTAAGAGTGGCTTGGATGGACT
The DNA here is from genome assembly GCF_964194415.1 of Vipera berus. Lineage (NCBI taxonomy): Eukaryota > Metazoa > Chordata > Lepidosauria > Squamata > Viperidae > Vipera > Vipera berus. The sequence continues at coordinate 85,725,357 of NC_138203.1, forward strand.
GTCCATTAAGATAAAAGGAGGGGAACACTGAAATTAATTTCTCATCAATGGGAAAACAGAAGAAATGCAAATGCAATCATGATTTACTCATAGCTTATGCAGAGAGATATTGTTTGCTAAAAAGTCAAGAAATTAAAATTTTCCCCATTGCATTAGGAGCAAGAAAAAAAAAAGAAATCTTAAAACCCCAGCCATCAGTAGACTTATAGACATAAACCGTATCTGTACACAATGAGAATTCTTTGTTTTCCAAGGACCGGACACACCACAGCGTAGGAGACGCAGAAGAATACTTTATTGTGACATACACCTTTCCCGTTGCCCTGGGGTTAACTCCACTGTTCTAGGCTATGCAAGTTGATGTAGCCATGAAGAAAAAGTCTCTGAAGAATAGTGCTTATAACATGTGCTCTGCCTCGAAATGTGAGGGAGATTAGGTGCTGCCTCAGTGTGCTTGCTCTTCCAAAACTGATAGGCCAAGCTACTATATTTAAACAGGCAGCAAACCCCACACTCACTCACACTGATGATGTTACCTAACTGGGTAATGAAACTTCTGCAGCGGAACAGATCAAGCTCAGAGAGCACCAAAGACCCCCATCTCAAAGTAATCTCATCGGCCTTAAAATAGAAGTTGCATTTTGATGTGACTGGATACAGATTCAGAAAGAATATTCATAAATTCACAAGATCCAGGTCCCCCTGCCCTTTTCTACGTTTTCCCATTCATAAACATCTCCCCGGGTTGCTGGTGGCATTGTCATTCAAGAGAGGAATGTGACTTCCCTTCTTGATAAGAAACTTAAGGGACATGGGGGTGGGGCAGTCTATGGGTTCTTATGTTGTGAAATTTTAATGTACATAAGCCACCCAGAATCACCGTATATGAGTTAGGCAGCAATATAAATTTGTTTAGTAACAATACACACCGTAATAAAGTTGTAGAGTATCTCCTACACACCATTTAGAACAAAAACTGATTCAGCTTGTTGAAAACCATTTAGAGATTCCCTTCTCCACTGGGAAAGCCAAGAACCTTTGTCAGCCCCATTTATTAATGGATGTACTGTACTTAAAAGACACTTTTCACTCAGCACTATTTCAGATTTGGGAGTGGGGTGGGGCGGTCAGCAGGCAGAAGAAGACTGGTTCTCCTACATGGAATTCATTTAAATGTTGATGCCTGAAGAAGTCATGCAGGTCTGTTTATTGATCACTCTTTTTTAATGGACTCTAAAAGTTAAAACCACAAGGAATGAATTAATTGCGAATAAAAACACTGTCAATAAAACATCAAAAGTAGATGCAGATAAGTAATCCATTGCTGTAGGTTCCAACTACAGCTTCAGTTGCTCATTCTACTAATTTTACAGTTCTGCATTATAATTTTTTTGAAAACTGGTATGAAAATTCCTATTTCTTCAAATACACACATTGCTGCAATCTGCTTTCTTAACATGACTATATTCATTATATGATTTTTTTTCCCTAATTGGAGAAACGTATCACCAAATGTGGAAGAAAGATAATGGAAGATATGAGAGTTTTGATCACATATTACTTTAAGAACAAAACATTAGGTAAGTTCTCATTAAAATGGAAACTAAACAAGTTTCTCCCCTAATGGCCTAACAATATAAATTATTATTCGGGAGAAACGTCTCTGTAGTAATTGCTTCCTGAACAATTAGCATCAGTGACAGATGTCTTAAATAGCCATAAGTAAATTTGATCTGTGAAAGACTCTGGAAAAGGAAGTAAAGAGAATACAAATGATCAAGAGATTTTGAGCAAGTCAACTTAGCCCTACATGAAGAGAAATTGGGGAAGAAGCATTTCAAAGCTTTCACTCAACAGAATTCCAAGATTCTGTTTTTATCCCAGACTTAACATGAAGGGTGCCAGCCTATGTAGTTATTTTTTCCCTTGCTCTTGCCCAGCTTTGTAGTGCTTGACATAACCCCTCAGATTCTTATCTTTTAAAAAAATATTTTTTATTGAAGAAATTTTCAATAGAATAAAAGCAGTACAAATTTTAAGTTGAAAATAAGATTAAAAAAGCAAGAAAAGGTGAAGAACAAAAATAAAAAGGGAAGGGAAGGGAAGGGGGGAGAGAGGAAAGATTACAAAGAAGTGGATTCCAATCTTCTTAACAACAGATTATAAATGTGTTTATCTTGTGATCTCTCTACCTGTTAGGATACATCATAATTGCAACCTATGATACATATCAACCGTGTTTAATTAATTCCCTCAATTAAACAAAAAAAATGTTGTCTACTATAGACACATCCACGTGGCTTTTTGCCACACTATGATGACACCCCCACCAACCAACTGTACAGGATGTATAACTTTGCCTGAATCTCATCAGCAGCCTGAAATCAAGCTAGAGTGCTCTGGCATGCTCAAGCAATACCCCTCATGCCGGCAATTCTTGCCTTAACTGTGGGGCTGCCATTCCCATCCAATTACTGGGCTCCGGACCTTCATGGCCACTTTGGCTTGGCTGCAAGGCAGATTGTTTGCAAAGCCCATGTTTTTTGGAGGGTAGGGGCTCCATTTGTGATGGAGCTCAGAAAGGTTAACAGTAAACCCATAGCTGACTGAACAGGAGACTTCCAGGAAGCGGATATTTCCGTTGACAAGCAAAAAAATAAAATAAAATAAAATAAAACCAAAAGGTATTTTCTTCATGAAAGGGATTTGCGTGGCTGTCTTCTAAATATAGCGTACAAATCGCAATTGCCAGAGGAATAAAAATAAGGTTCCCTTTACAAATGCCACCTTTGATTTTTCTGAGTACACCAATCTAGTATTAATTTAGCCAGAGCCCATTCAAAATGGGAGGCAATCAGTCGCTCTTGTTGGAACTCCGCAAACGATCTGCTCTGAAAAATGCCACCAGTTCTTTCCCCACTCCCAAATTGGCACTTAAAAGAGCTTACATTATGTGGCCTGTGCCATTCTGTATTAGTTAGCAAAGGCAAGCACCTCGTTAACAAGGACGTTTCCCAGGGGGATGCTTGTTAAGCTGACGTTTCCTTCTTGAGTTGGAAAACTTTCTGTTAGGGCAACTTAAATGGCTCACTGCTTCTTCCTGGTCTTTTTTTTTGGGGGGGGGGTCCCTGTTCGCCTCAGCCATTTTGGAAGTTATATTTTCTAAGTCTATCATGCTGAAGCAGTGCTATAGCAGGGACCTGGACCAACCAACGCTCAGCAGTCCAAAATAATGAAAAAAATCAGCTAAATTTCTCTCTCTCTCTCTCTTTTTTTTTCCCAAGACAGAGTGCAAGATGGAAGAAGTCCCAAGAACTTTCCTGAGACAAATATATCTTTCAAGAGAGGAATATTGTCTCTGGTTCTCCCAGATCCTTCGGGATCTGAAAGACATTGACATCCCCATGGCAACAGACAGATACAGAAATGTGTATACAGAAAAACTCAAATCTATTTTCTCCAACAGATGACTTTGAGTCAGAGGGAATCAGACTGCAGAGACCCCACTAATCGCTGCCTGAACATAATTTGCATAAGGCAGCAACAGTGTCTAGCTTCTTTTCTGAGGCGCAGTAAAGATTGGCTGTGAAGGCAGCACTTCTTATATTGGCATATTTTGCCCCTACCTCAGGGATGGGAAGAAGCAGAATAACATGATTATGAAGAAGAATCCTATAGTAGGTTGACTGGGGATCATTTCACTTATACTAATGTTGCTTATGAATGAATGATCCTATTTTAATTGCTTGATACATAGTGCTCCGTGGCGGACACAGTTAAAGATTATTAACTACCATTATTACAATAAATGTGTTTCCTGAAGCAATAAACTGAAATAAAGCAACCGAGTGGATAGGTTATTTCCACCATCTTGCATTTCTAAACAAGCGATACAAGAATTCATGGCCAAAATTTCCTTGGGTGAAAAGGAATATTGCACCTATCGTACTTACTGATTCTAGCTATACATTAACACATTTGTCAAGAGACATAGCTTCTCAGAGCCTATGCAATATGATTTCAAGATAATACTAACGTCAAGTATTTTAAACGTGCAGTTCTATATTCTGAAATTAAGGCTCGTAGAATTCGTTAGGACTTACTTCTGACACGTCATTTTAGAACAACATTGTTTGATGTGGTAAAAAAGCAGTTTTAACGGACATACCGCTAGGTGCACATATTGAAAAATGCACCCTAATCTAGATACACAAATACTGAAATAGAAAAAAAAAGATCAAATATCTTACTTTGAAGGTTTGGAATCCATTGAGACAGGGGCAAAAGGTGAACCTCTAGCTAGAACGTCCTGGTCCAGTTATTGCTTACTGAAAGAAAAGAAGAACAGAAATGATTAAAAAAGCTTCAAATCTTAATTTTCAGAGAGACTTAGACTGGAAATGTTTTCATCACACTCTATTTCTACAACTAGCAACTGACATAGAAAGGAGGAAGCCCTATTAAATCCAATCAATACATCTAGTGAATGTATTAAAACTTACAAAAAATCTATCATCTATCTATCTGTGCTAGTTCTGAAGTTCCATATACCAAGCAAACTTTCTGAAGAGGTCAAACCACACACAGTATACCAGTTTCAAGTTCTATAGTGGTATTACAGCTCCACAAGATCATTTAAAGTCCTGCAAAATATCTTAATTCATGTTGTAAGTGGAGCACTCCAGATCTCACAACTGTGTAGAAAAGTAGAATTATAAACTTTCCAAACATGCGCATCCAGTAGTTCTGTCCAAATTATATTTGAATATCAGGAAAAGAAAGCCATGCTGCCACGAAGCAACTATGCAGGAATTTTAGACCGGTTGGGATCACAGAGGTCTAAAACACACTTTATGATAGTTATGATAAAATAAAACATTCATAGTTGCTTTTCCCTAGTATGGTAGATACTGATGTCAAGGTTCCGATAGATAAGAGCCAAATAAATCAGAACTCCGAGGCTAGAGATTTCCTTAAAGAACATGCTTATTGGATACAAAATATTGGCACAGGCAAAAGTGAAACCAAGTCTGAAATTCCCTCCAAAGAGATACACCACTACAAAGTCAAACTTCCCACCCCAGTACTATGCAATCAGCTACATTCCCCAATAGAATAGTTTGGCGGCTTTCTAACAAAACGCCCAACCCCCTAACATAACTGATAGAATGACCTTGGTTCCCATGGGACACAGAATTGTTTAGACTAGCAAAGATACTCCGCACCCCTGCCCATTCATGTTGCAACCTACAATGAGCAAGATGGCTGCAACCAAGTTTGTTATAGAGTTGACAACTGACTTCAAGAAATGCCATGTTTTATTACATACTATATCCCATCCCTGTGAAGTCTTCTCTTCTTCCAAATGTAAGTCCTGGTTACAACTTAATATAAGAATTGAACGCTGAGATGATGTGGGGAAAAAATAACCAAACTAATTTCACCTCCAGTTGGTTCATTGATCTATTGTTCATGAGGAGAATGGATATTAATTACCATGAAGCTCTAACTATGGAAAGGCAGCTCACAGTTCATGGACTGAGGTCCTCTTTCTTTAACTTAATAATGTCCCTTGGCATGTTTGTGCTCTTTGTTCAGTGCAAGTGCCAGCCCAGGTCATTGAAAAATGAGTAAACCTAAATCACACAGGTAGTATGGTCATGCTCACAAATCTTCGGTATCTTTGTATGCTTGATTCCCTTAGAGAATTCTGAAGATTTATCACAAAAGATATATATAAATCATTAGAGCAGATATGTTTACATGTCTTCTGAAATTGGCAATGTAACTAAAGCACCGCTCATATGTCCCAAGAACTTTGTAAACACAAGTCAAACTATCAAATGTACAATTTCTTTCAGATCTTTGTGTTAAAGCAGAGGCGGGCCATTTGGGCCATTTACATCATTGGAAGCCCCCTAACTAATTTCTTATGCCCCTCAATTAATTTAAATTAATTCTAGCCTCTGGCAAGAACAATCAATCATAGTCTGCTATGTGGACAAGGAAGACGGAAGAGGAAAGATGTTAGAAAAAGTGAAGAGGAGAAAAGCGACATGCCAGAAAGAAAATGGATGACTAAAATCATATCTAGCTCTTTGCTAGTTTTTCCTTGCTTCTGTTCCAGACACAATTAACATGCAACTATTTACAGAAAGCTCCTAAATGAATAAGGTTCTTCAGAGGAAAAAGCAGCTTCACCTCTATACCAAAAATAGGAAGCTCTATGAAGCTCTATGTGAACGCAGGGGTGTTGGGAATGGCATTGTGAACAGATGCATGTACCTTTCCAGTTTTGGCCTATATTTAGCTATGCCTCCCTCTATCATTCTGCAACTGTTCTGGCTACTTCTTTAAATTCTCTCCTCCATTGGAAGGAGGAGGAATTTTCTATGATCTCTTCTCTTGAGTTTGATAGAAGTATAAAATAATAGGAAGGTTGAAAACCAGCTGGGAGATCTTTATACATTGGAAAACAGGATACTTTTGTACATTCCCAACTGCTCTGGCTCTAAAGTATCACGAGATAAATTGGTATTATGATTTTCCCAAATTCCAGGACATAAAATTACTCTCCTGTCCTGAATTAGCAGTATCCTAAAATATCCTGTATGACCTATCTAACTGTGGATTTATTAGTACAGTGGTAGTTTCGATGCTTTTAATTTAACTTTTACATTCTGTTTTCTGACAATTCTTCCGTGCAGGTCACATATATAAAGTCTTTTTTCAAGGCAGTGGAACAGCTTGGGCTACAGCTTGAGAAGCAAAGGGGAAAACAAATCCCTGGCAAATATTTCCCAAGATGTTATAAGGCTATAAATCCAGAGAGAACAGTCTGACTGAAAAATATAAGTGACCATTCCTTGGATAACTGCCTGTGACACGATAGAAATAAACCCGTCCTTAATAGTGAACCTGTCACCCAGTGGACAGCTTGCACTTGTTTCATTGAGCTCATTTGGGAACATTAAATGTGTTTCTTTGAAATGCTTCTTAATCCCTTATTCCTAGATACAATCGTCTTAACTATGTAATTCCTTATTAATAATACTCATGGAAGATCTTCTCTTGCTTTTGTCTGTTATCTTATTCTGGATTGCCTTGGTGGACAATCAAAAAGTGATAAGTCATAATGGAATAAAAAAAACCAGATCAGTATATTTCCTAGTTTAGCTAGAATCAAAATCACATGCCCATGAACTATGAGGCTATGGGGATAGCTCACCTTGAACGAGAGTTCAAATGGCAAAGCACAATTAACCTCTTGATACTTATCGGGAGAAAGTAGTAGGGAGTAGGGAGAATGCAAAGAAAGCTAAACTCTTGGTGAGAGCTTTTGTTAAGTAGACAGTGTCAGACAACAATGTACTATACTGTTGCCTGTGCAGAGCAGAGGTCCCCAACCTTTAGGGCAGGGCTTTTCAACCAGTGGTACGGGTACCACCTGTGGTACATTGGCACCTGGCAGGTGGTACGCGACCATCCTAGAAAAGTGGTAGTGGGGGAGGGGAATGAGCTGAACCGGTGGCAGCATCGCACAAGCCTGAGCGAGAGATGGCTGGAGCTGCAGGGCTGTCAGGGCTCAGCGGAAGCGCCAGGATCAGCGCTTCTTCGGGGCTGTCAGGGCTCAGCGGAAGCGCCGGTATCAGCGCCAGGCTCCAGCTGGAGCTCGGCATTGATCCTGGCGCTTCTGCTGAGCCAGAAGAAGCACCGATCAGCTGGAATGTTGCAGCCTCTCCAGGGTCTTGTGATTTACATTCAGATGCTTGGCAACTGATTCATATTTATGATGGTCACAGTGTCCCAGGGTCATGTGAAGTGACCAAAACCTGCTGCAACCACCTAGAAGGGGGGGGGGAAATAAAAACCAAACACCCCCACCCCACCCCCACTGCCAATCTTCAACAGAAATGCTCACAACAATGAAAACCTCAGACAGGAGGAAGAGCGCCGCCGGGTGGGCAGGCAGGTGTCTTGCTCGGCTGTGGCTTGGGGGGCACTTTTTCAGTGCCATGGTAACTTTGAACAGTCACTAAGTGAACTGTTGTAAGTAGAGGACTACCTGTACTTCATCACTTTTTTTCTTTGGTCATCAAGTTTTTGACACCTTGCTAGGTGACTGGTGGTACTCGGATGTTGCCATATCCTAAAAGTGGTACAATGGGTGAAAAGGTTGAAAAGCCTTGCTTTAGGGCACCAGGGACCAGTTCCGTGGAAAGAGGTTTTCCCGCAGACTGTAGGGGGCATGGTTTCATGTACTGTCTCCATCCCGTGGATGGGGCTTTGCTTGTTTGCATGGACCAGTTTCTGACCCAGTGCCGGTCCACAGACCGGGGATTGGCGACCCCTGGTGTAGAGAGTGAATTAAGCCAAATGCATTGTTTTCTTGTTCAGGGTATCTGGTTCCAGAGCAAAAGGCAGCAAGACCCTGTTTAAGTGAGTCCTCAAATCGTAGCTGTTTCTGCAGGCTGTGTGTTTACAATAGACAAATAGATAAAACCCTTGTGTGGTAGTTTGGTTTTTTTAGTTGGGGTTTTTTTCTGGACCTCTTCTAATTTAGATTTTGAACTCTTCTGTGTCCTAATGTTTTTAATTCTGTAAGTTGGCCACATACTCGATAAGATTGAAATGGCCAAATATACACAGTTCTTCTACCTGGTGAACTGACCATACCATGAGTGCCATGTGTTGTTGTTGTTTTTTAATGAAAGGAGATGGATAGGCACTTTAGCTCTTGATTCAGACACCTTCAATACCAGCATGGAGAATACCAGAGAAAGACTGCATGCACATCATAGTTTAGCCAATGCTGACAACAACACTGAACCATGTCTGGGAGTCTTCTCTCACATCAAGAAGTTTAGCTTGGTGTGAAATGTCAGTAAATAGGTAACTTCTAGCAAAATCACTGATTGTTAAAAAAAAGTTGCTAATGCTTTGCTTCAGTGTCAGAGCTAAATTATTCTCCAGATGTTCAGTCAAGTGATGAACCAGCTAAGCCAACAGAAGGGACAGAATCTATCACAATTGATGGGACCCATGCCAGTTCTGTTGCATGTTGCTTCAGGTTGAACTAAGAACGAAGCGCAAGAAATCTGGTGACTTACTGTTGAGCCAAAATTTAAATTCCAACATTAACACTCAGCAGTATAAGTACTTCTTCCTCTGTCCCAGGATTTCCAGTATTATGCACCATCTTTCACTGTGCTTGCATCAATCTTTTGACAGAGTGGCTGCACATGAAAATAGCAGGGTATCTTTGCATTAAAAAGAATCAAAATCAATATGTGGTAGTTGACTGACTTTTTAAAAGTGAGGAAAAGCTAGCCTCTGAATAATGTAATTGCCAATACATTTTAAATTCAGATGTCTGGGACAAAGAATATTGATTCTGAACAATACATGCACATCTTATATTTTCCTAGGACAACTGATTGGTCTTACTGGCTCTCTGGGTTAAAAAAATGGCTGGTTTAGGAATTTAATTATACTTTCTTGTCTCTGGAGCAGATAAAAAGAAAACCAATTAGCAACTCTGTTGATTTATCCTCCTGAGCACCAGAGGCTTACATGGGGAGAGGTCTAGAAATCTGTGACCCAAATGATTCCGTGATATTTGTAAGTAGATTTAGCCAAATATGGCCAGAAATTCTCTGTAGATTCCATGTTAAAAGTGAGTGTCTAAATCAGGGGTAGGCAACCTTGACACTTTTATGACTAGTGGACTTCAACTCCCAGAATTCCTGAGCCACCATGGCTCAGCTTGGAAACCTCTCCCTTTTCCTTCAGCATGGCTGGCTCACGAATTCTGGGAGTTGAAGTCCACGAGTCATAAAAGAGTCAAGGTTACCTACCCCTGGTCTAAAGCAAAAGTTACATGGAGCAAGATATTGGGAAGGAAAGTAGTGTGATTTTAGTGTGTCATTTCCGATCTTCCCATTTTAATCCTTCATGTATTGTTATTTAAGGTTGTAATTAGAGTGCTAGACAAGGGGAGACTGAGACACTTCCAATTGTTCTTGACAGATCAGTAACTGCTTCTTTCAGTTTTGGTAAACCTATGCTTGCCCCATTTAGCCACAGGGTCTGGTGTTAGCCTCTTCAGGGCAACTATAACTACCATGTGATAACAGTTACCATGAGATGACAGAAAAGATATGCAGAAAACTCTAGCTCTTTGTCACTGTCTAATGGTTGTCTGAATTTGTCGAGTCCCGGATTTTATAATCTTACCAAGTCATGAAGTTTAATGTAAAGTTGATTAGGATCTATGTTCATTGTCCCACACTTTAAACTAGGGTTGTTAATTCTGAGAGAAAATTCTGAGAGGATGCTGTTGTACGTCCCAACGTGAAATGCCAGAAGAAAGGAAGGATACATACATGTAACACAAATTTGTTAACTGTTGATGACTAAGCTAGCACTGAAGAGTTCCAATAATTTCTAAGAAAATATTTTTTCATACTGAGGAAAATGTTGCCATCGTGGATTATTGATTGTGGGTGAGGGGAACAAATATACACGGACCACACAGAGATTAAACACAAACCTCTACTAACCTCTGTTTATTTAGACTTAATCTTCCTTCCTGATTTTATAACTAAATCATAGCTACACCTGTGTTTAGAAATGCATACATTGGGTTGGCTCATACATTGGCAACACAATCAGAAGCTCCTCCCCTTAAAAGTAAGTCCTGAGTTCAGGAAATGCACTGTGCATATTTTGCCTCCTAATAAAATGCAATTAAATGCAGGGTTTGACTTCAGAAAAGGATGAGTTTCAGAGTCTGGTAGAAAGGAAACAATCGGGAAAACAAAAGTCCCTAAGAATGCTGTGGGAGGGTTATTCAAACCATAATAAAAGAAGACTAGTTGGAATATATTTCATAGATCAGAATATATTCCGTAGATCAGTCAGGTATTAACAAACAAAGAATGTACTTGCTTCGGAAGAGTAAAGTATTAGACACGTTCAAGGAAACTGTAGTTTTTACGAGCAACAGAAGTGGCAGAACCCCAAATTCTATGCAAAAGGGCATGACTATATGGCAGCAGACGTGAACAAATATCTGAAGAAGCAAGAAATTATACATCAGACTACACGGCAGAAAGGAAAACGTGTTCTCTTATCACAAATGATGAAATGCCATCTGCCGCTGATCTGTGACGCAACCGAGGCCGTAAATGCTACCCCATATGAACAATGGCATGGAAAGAAGCCCAGCCTAAGACTCATTCAAGTGTTTGATTCTAAGCTTTATGCACCAAAAGGGAAGAGAACGAAAGAGAATCACAGATGTGAAGAAAGAGTGGAAAGTGAACATTCACAGCCCATCACTTATTCTGATGAAAGAGGGGAAAAATGAAAATAGCATTCAAACATCAGATCTTTGTTTCCCCTCCCCTGATAAGCAACAAGGTGTGGGCTTCAAAGGAGGACTTGACTTTTATCACTCACCCAAAATTCAATAGCAAGTTGGCGCCAGAAGGAGAAACTGAGACACCGCAGCCTAGATAATCAGAAAGAATTATGTCCCCCCCAAATTTTTATACTTTGTCAAGAGGGGACAGATAAAAGAGACTTCTCATGGGATGACACTGAGAGGAAGACAGTTGCTGCATCTACGAAACAGAGGAAAAACAGTAAGAGGGAAACGAAGCACTCCAAAAGAATCACACCCCTTTCATCCACTGAAACAGAGGGTGTATCTGTAGTACAAGAATGTCAGAAAATATTTAATGGACTTTCACACAGAGGAGCCAAAACCAAGAGCTGAAGATGCTAAGACACTCTATTCAAGTTGTTTTAAAAGAAGAATACGAAGAATCACTAGTCCGCATTTCAGGTTTGATTTTATTGTTCTAGGGGATAGGCAACCTTGGCTCTTTTATGACTCATGGACTTCAACTCCCAGAATTCCTGAGCCAGGCACGCTGAGGGGAAAGGGAGAGTTTCCAAGCTGAGCCATGCTGGCTCAGGAATTCTGGGAGTTGAAGTCCATGAGTCATAAAAGAGCCAAGGTTGCCTACCCCGTTCTAGGATCTTACTCAAATATGACATATCCCATGACATGTTCACCATGCCCCTCCCTCCCTCCCTCCCCCCCCTCTCTCTCTCTCTCTCTCTCTCTCACATACACACACACACAAATACACCTGTAAATGAAATTCTCAATCTACAACCATGTGAAAATTAATAGGAAAACTCTAGGCATAACCACAGCATCACAAAAATGGGTCTTCTCTTTTATTTTTAATGTTACATATACATAATAAATTAATTTCATACCTGCAGGAAGTGGGTTACATTTGAGATAATCCATTTCAATTGCCTGTCCTTAAGCGAAATAAGCTTCTGCAAGGCTTTACAGGCAAATCTTCTAATCTACCCACCATACACTTGGTGTTTAAGAAATGGAAGAGTAGGATCCATTTAACCTACCTTCACTTGACATGGGCTGCATAAAGGGTGAGACCCTTACCACATTATGTGTAATTTCTGATTTAACTCACAATTGTCTCATAGTGGCAGAACAGTTTATCCAATAAATGAATGTCATTGGCACCTTTTTTTCACCTGGGGTCTCTTCAATTTGGCAGCATTTTCTACTCAAAAAGGCATTTGAGGGATTTCCAGATGCTGTGATTGAATTCTAGCACATTTTCAATTTTATTGATAAATGCTTCAGAAATGCCTTTAAACTATCCTTACTGAAAACGCTTGGCATGATTGTTTCTTCTCCTACTTATTTCTCAACACTAATTAGATCTCTTGAAAACACAGTGAAGATACAGTCTTCAAGAAAATAGAAAATATCCAGAGACGAGGACTCATTTTTCAAAGAATACTTCTATTAAAAAAAATGAAGCACTTAAACCTAAAAAACACACAAAAACATTTATTTCTAAAGAAATTATTCTTGCATTTTAATTATTTTATTTTGAAAAATTTTACAAACTTTTCCAATGGAAAAACAAAACAAAACAAGATACAAAATTTTTTAACAGAAGGCAAAAACTAAACAGCAAAAAAAGGATGAAGAAAAGATTACAAACTAAATGTATCGCATATCCACCAAAAATATGATTTTTTTAAAGCTCTTGATTAAAGAGAATCAGTGATAATACTCTACTGTTGTACAGAATATGTGTAATTCTTACTAATATGCTGCACAAAAATCCCGATATTTAATTCTTCATAAAAGCATTTGCAAAGATAACTTATTAACACATAAAAATCACAGATGTTACTATTTTAGTCACTCGGCTGCTTTGATGTTGTAAGATATTAAGGTTTCTATGATGATATGATTGTGTTGAATGTATGTTGATAGCATTAATTAATGTTGTGGTTTTAATTTATTAGAAAATATTGGAATTATTATAATGTCCTGTATATATTTTATCTTTTGCTGTCAGCTGCTTAGAGTCTGATGAAAATGGCCTAAAACATTTGTAATGATTAAATAAATATAAAATTAGAACAGTGATGATGTGCCAATCATGTAAGTGTACTTCATATAAGTGTACGTAAGGGTACTAAAGACATAAGTGTTTATCACATAAGTGTGCAAAGCCATTTTGGCACTATTCACTCATAACATTAAAGAATATTCCATGGTTTACAAATCATTATAGTAACCTCAATAGCTGGGCTAATACAAAGCATATGTCTGGGTCTCCCACATGTACACATGGATATCTCATTTCAATTGAGAGACAGAGAGGCAGATATATAACTCATAAATAGATAAATTAGATAGCTTAGATAGACTTTTAGCAATTCTTAAGAATATCTAGCTCCTGTCAGGAGCGAACAAGCAGACCACACAGTAGACTAGCTACTTTATTGCTCAATGGCCATTTCACAGGAATGTTCCCAGACTGGCAGTTTGCACCTAGGTAAGACTAGATATGGTTCAATGGCAGTCGAGGTGGGCATAGGACAAGAACCTCTTGTGCTATGTAACGATTCCAGAAATTCCTTCCGACAGGGGCCTTCCCATAGAATGTGTCCAAATTTTGGACAGATCAAAATATTTTTATAATCATTTTAAAATAGCCCAAACTTTCATCTAAATAATCAGCTTGCCATGGGGGCCATGGTGTGTGTGTGTGTGTTAAGGCATCAGCTAGGAACAGGTAGACTGAGTTTGAATCCTGCCTTAGGCAAAAAGCCAGCTGGTGACCCTGGGCTAGTCACCTCTCTCAGCGCCATGCAGGAGCAAACCCTTTTTGAAAAAAACCTTGCCTCAGCAGTCTCTGAGAGTCTGACACTGAATGGAAGGAAACAGTCATAGAAATAAAGAAAAGCAACTAGAAATGTTTTTAAACACATCCTGAATTATGGATGCTTTTTTGATTCCCCATGTCCTTATTATATGTTACGCTGATGGCTGCATTTGTTTGGTTTTTGTGCCACTTTCATTGCAGGCATCTCCAGAAAGAGCACCCAGAAGCAGAAAGAATATGAAGGGATTGGAAGTTGAAAATTAATAAGCTCCTTGGAGGAAACAAGTCAATAGTTGTAAACAATCAAGCTTTTGTAATCAACGGCTGTTCCCTTGTTCTCCTTGCAAAGAGCTATTTTCTCTAAGAAGGATAATTTAATAAGGAGCCCCATCAAAAAGCACGCTGAAATTGGGACAACAAAGAAGAGATCAGCAGTGGATACTGTAGAACTGCTGCTGCTAACACTCTCAGGCAGCAAAACAGTTTTACAACTGATATGAACAAGTCCCTATTTGAGAAAAGCTGAGTAGCCTTTTAAACAAAATTTACGCTTTTTGTCTGAATCTCAAACCTCTTTCTTTTTCCTTTTAAAGTATAAAGCGGGTTTTGCAAAAATTAACCTGTGTAATACACACACATATATGGATAGAAAGACAGATAAGACAGCCACCCCAAAAGATGAAAGCAGTGGTGGGATTCAGATAGGTGAACAACCGGTTCTCTGTGTGGATGCCACTTCCGGAAGTCCATTCTGGGCCTGGGCAACCAAAAATTAGCTACCGGTTCTGCCGAACTGGTGCGAACTGGCTGAATCCCCACCACTGGATGAAAGTCATTCCGTTCCACTGAAAGGATTTCTGATTGAAGACCAGAAATCTCAAGTTAATCACTTGGTGAAATTATGCTATTATATAAATGACCATAAGGGTAGATTGGTGCAATACACCTTCATTACTTTAAAATGGTCTCCGAAGAATAGTTGTAGATTGAGTAATCAAAGTTTATGAATTTTCCCCCTCCCAGATTATTTATAATATAAAACAGACTCCAAGATTATTCAGATAAAACATTTGCTTTTCCGGGGAACCAGATATCATAAAACCAAGTTTAATATAATAACATATAAGTAAAATGAAAACAAGGGGGACCAAACCTATCCTTATCCCAAATTGGTATATATGAATTAGGAATACCACACGTTGGGAATCTGGGACCCCCAGTCCCAACACAATGAGAAATTGTCAAAGAGCTTGCAAAGGAACTAGTAATCAAGAATCATGAGGTCAACAGTACAAATTCTGTTTCTTTTGTGGCCTCATTGTGATGTTGCATACTAATAAGAAGGGGCATCACAGCACACATTTTATCATTTTATTTTTTATTTATTTATTTTTATTTATTTATTTATTTTTTATTACATTTATATCCCGGCCTTCTCCGAAGACTCAGGGCGGCTTACAAGCTTAGCTTGAGACAAATGCCTTTGCCACCATATTCTTCATTCTCAAGTGCTCCAACCAGTCTTTTGATCTATTTTTTCCATGAATTTTCTTCCTACTTTTCTTGTTTAGTCCAGGAGAATAAAACCATATTGTTTTTTATGCACATAGGAAACTACAGATTCTGGACTGAATTTAGGAATGGCAAAGGATAATTCTGGAATATTCTTCAGTCCACCAGCCTGCCCCAAAATATAAGGAACATTTGCAAACATGAATGTTTCGATTTCTAACATTGCATTTAAACGAATGCCACTTTTTGCAATAATTACAGATACAGATATTCTGAACATTACGAGGGGATTAATATTCTTTGACAAGCTTTGAGATTTATAGCTGATTAGGCTTGTCAGCATGTTTGTTTTTTTCCTGAGAACATCTGTTTTGTGTGTCTGTGTACAAACGCACACCAGAGCCTGCCTGCTTTATAGCAAGGGTCTCTTCACTAATAATTCCTATAAGGAACAACTCTATATTTAAAATTATTTTTCCTCAGAAATAACATAGTAATATAATCTGCAGATATATATCTAGAATTGGAAAAAAACACCTGGCAGTAGTTGATTAACAGATTAAGGCTGTAATCTTCAAATGCTAGGATAGTCCCCTAGGGGTTATAAAATATGTCAGTTTCTCTGCTTCAAGGGAGTGAAGAGATAGGGAAGAAAATCTAATATACCTGCTTCCCTCTGATTTCTGATGGCAAAAATTACAGAAGCTCAAGGACAGGCTTACATTCCCTGAAATATTTAATATGAAAGGTGGGGCGGGGGGGGGGGAAGGTAAAGAATAAACATATACAAGTATATTTCCATTCTTATATCTATCTCCTCCAGCTGTTGCTAGCAAAATGTTTAGAATAGTGAGAATTCTTTGATATTGGAGCACAGTCTCTGTCTGACCCGAGATTAACATTACTCTGAGATAAGGACCCAAGACTTTGTGGATTGCTGCCTCTTCATCAAACACCAGATAAAGCTCTTATCTGACATACCTGACAAAGAACGACTGCGGATTACAATTCTAAATTCTGCAGAAGAGTCTAATGAGTGGCCTATCACTTAAGAGGGAAGAGAAGGCTCACAAAATAAAACGATGAAGCCTCTGAAAAGAGAGGCTTTACAAGCTTTAGGTCCCACCCACCCACCCATTCCAGGTACCCCCGGCTGAAACTGCTCACCAGATCTCAGATGCTTAGTAAGGCAGTCTGTTACCAAGAGTTAAACTGATGTCGGTGGAACCAGCCCAATATTTTGTTCCTGGATATGAAACACAGGATAATTTCTTTCCTATTCCAAATACAAGAGCTGGTGATACTGGCTATTGAATTGTACTGCTCCACTGCCCTGTTATAGGCAAATGAGTTTTGGTAGATCTTACATGCAGCTACCAAATCTAAGTTGAGGAAATACAAATGATTGAAAAATACAAATGCTAGTGCTCATTTGGATTTTGTAGTCCAGATAACCAACCGTAGCTGTACCCCTAAGTTTGTCACTTAGTACCCACACAGCTAATGATACCTGAGGCCATTATGGCCATGACAGAGCCATCTCCAGATAACAGTCTCTGGTAGTGTCCCTCAATGGGACTTTCATGAAAAGTCTGTGGTCCTGCTTAAATTAATAACGATATGTTTATATGCATACAGAGACAGAACAATGAATGAGAGCTTCTCCAGAACGTGAATACAACTATTAAGTAACTTCGGCAACCTCTCATTAGCCCCTACATTCAAGCCTTCAAACTGCTTCAGAAAGATTACGTCCCATTGATTTCATAAGTGAGTAAAATAAACCATAGCCGAACGCAGTTAACTGAGATCAGGCTATCAGCACCTAAAGGGTTTTTCAAAAACATAAATTGGCATGCCTTTTAGTTGTAGAGTACTACAGTTCAAAAAATGACCAGCCACCCATGTGATTCATTCATTTTTGTATTATGATTTTGGGACATAGGTAAGGTCTGCTCACATTTTATCATCTGTCAAGGGGAAGAACATAGGAAAGCCTTCCAAATGTTTGGGGATTATTTCTTCCAGAACTGACAGGTTAGCTGGGTTTTGAAGACTTGTCATTCTAACGTATTTGAAAAGCTGGCAAGGACTGTCATGGAGATGGTATTAATGAGCTGGCCTCGGCAGAGATATTGACTTTATCTAAACAGTAGCAATCACACTGAATGATATGAACCACCCTTTCATATTCCTGAATGATACACCCCATCTCTTTACTGCTTTTGCAATAATGAAATATTCCTTACTGATTGTCAGTATGTCAAAATACAGAGCTTCTTACTAGGATTCTCTTTCCTTTACCTGTAATTCCATCTATAGTAATTTCAGCTGATTGGATCAGAACGAATCGCGTGGCGCATTTGAGTCCCGCCTCCTAGCTCAGCTTTCAAGCACCTACCAATCTCTGGGGCCTTTGCCACTTGAATTGTTCATAGTTCCAGACGATCATTTCAAGAATTACTACCTAGCCGACCTTCTTTTCTTTCCGTCCCTATTATTGTTTTGCTTTTCCATGTCATTCAAACAAGAGGCAGAGACTGTCTTATTTTTATTCCATACAGAATCTTCGCTTATCTTCAAAATACTTTAACAATTTTAATTAAGAAAGAGCAATGGATGCGTCCTCCTTTTTTTGTTATAGGATTCGTTCTGATACCTCAGAGTATTAGAGTTGTTAAGTAAACAGAATGACCATTTATGTTCTCTGGCATTCCAAACAGAAATCCAGTATGACTCTAGGTACCACTAGCCTGAAAACCCTGAAAATTTGGGTGCATTGCAAACTCGGTTTATGAATTATAACGCATCTGAATGACATCTGTAGCTTTTGTGACTCTGCAGCAAAGGTATGTGAAGGGATATGGACAGTCCTCATTTATCGTCCGCCCCGTTTAGCAACCATTCAAAGTTGCAAGAATGAGAGGGGAAAAAACAATAACAGGATTTGTGACCAATCCTCACATTTTTATGTCCATTACAAGATCGCTGTCATGCGATTGCCACCTAGGCACTTCGTAACTGGTACATATTTACGATCCCACAGTCACGATCACAGTTTGGGTCCTTCCCAACCAGCTTGTGTCAATCAGGGGGAAATGCAAAAGTCGTGATCCTGCAGTGATCTAATGCAGGGGTATCAAACTCACAACGTCACATGACGTGTCGTGACATATCGCAACTTTTTTTTCCATTGCCGGCAATGGGGTGGGCGCGGTTTCGGCATGATGCATCCGGCCCGTGGGCCGGCAGTTTGACACTCCTGATCTAATGGGTCCAATGCAGGCATGTGATTCTCTGCTTAGGGATTGTGACACTTAGCAATGGAGCTGCTGGCCGCAATTTTGGTCACTAAACGAAGACTGCTGTAAATCAGCATAGCAAAAGCATAAAGAAGTCCAATAATCAGAAGACTATGGCTCCCATGAGATTGAGCAAACTCACTGAAAATTGATATGCTGGAAGCAACGAATATATGGATGATGTTTAAGCTATTTCAGTATTTCAGCAGCTACGGGAATATTGATCGCAAGGTCCCTATGTCTTAGGTGCCAGCTTAGGATACAGAATGAAGGATATTTTCCTTCCATCGTGATTTAAACAATATACATAACTACGGTAAGAAAATGCAGAGAGTCCTTGAATTAACACCACAGCTGAGACCCACATCTCTGTTGCTAAGCGAAACATTTGTTAAGTGAACTTTGCCCCCTCTTACGACCTTTTTTTGCCGCAGACGTTAAGGGAATCATTGCAGTTCCTAAGTTAGTAACCTGTTTGTTCAGTTAATCAGGCTTTTCCACTGACTTTGCTTGTGTTGTGATTCAGGGTCAGCCTGTGGGTTCGGCAGTTGGGTCGGATGACTCAGAGGAGGAGGAGGAGGGTGTTGAAGAGCTTGCTGATGAGAGCCCTAAGCCAGGCCCCTCCCACCTGGTCACGACGGAGACCCAGCTGTGTGAGCCTGACAGCGTGGATGAAGATGACCCACAGCTGGCCCTGTTCAAGGATGCCCGACGCAGGAGGCAGTCAATCAGGAGTAAACAGAGGAAGGCAATGGGGCACCTCGGAAGGAGGCAGAGAGAAGCCACGCCCTAAACTGTATAAAAGGGAATGCGTGGGAGGGCTGGTTTGCTGGTTTGCTGAAGGCAACCGCTTGAAAAGCTCCTGTTTCTTGGTTCGTGTCTTGTTTGTTTTTGTATCAATAAATTTGGCAGGCTTAATTCCAGCCTCTTGCCTTCTTGTAAAAGGGGTTGTCCCTGCCTTTTCTGCAGGGCCGGTAGCAGGCTGGTACAGAACAGCTTGTCAGAAGGAAGCAAAAGGTGATCCATCGCTTGACCTTGGGACCCTGCAATGGTCATAAGTATGAGTCAGTTGCCCAGCGTCTGAATTTTCATCAGGCGACTGTGGGGAGGCTGCAATGGTCGCAAGGGTGAAAAATGGACATGAGTCAGTTTTTTTCAGTGTCGTTGTAACTTTGAACGGTCACTAAGTGAACTGTTGTTAAGTCGGAGACTACCTGTACTTATATATGAAAAATTGAAAACTGCAGAAAAATTTACATGCTTAACCTCTAGATCAGGGGTAGGCGACCTTGGCTCTTTTATGACTCGTCCACGAGTCATAAAAGAGCCAAGGTTGCCTACCCCGATCTAGATGATCGTGACTACTATTAGAACAAATTCAGATGAGCCTCATGGAAATGTTTATTATACAGGTCGTCCTCGACTTACAACAGTTTGTTTAGTGGCTGTTCAAAGTTACCATGGCACTGAAAAAAGGGAGTTACGACTGTTTTCATTTATGACTGTGGCAGCATCCCCATTGTCACGTGATCAAAACTCAGACACTTGGCAATTGAGTCGTGATGGTTGCAGTATCCTTGGGTCATGTGATCCCCTTTTGCAACCTTCTGACAAGCAAAGTCAACGGGAAAGCTAGATTCAACATGTCGCTAATTTAACAACTGTTCCAGCAGGAAAGGTCATAAAATGGGGCAAAATTCACTTAACACAGATCTCATTTAGCAGCCAAAACTTTGGGCTCTGTTGCGGTTGTGAATCAAGGATTATATCTGCATTTGTCAGAAATGCACACTTGGATCTATTTACTAAAAGATGTTACAGGGATATTTGAAATTGACGGCGGTGACCAGAGAAAAAACGTTCTAACTTTGGATCCAAATTTCTCAAGAACAGACCAGTACGTTCCACTTTGTAACTGCAAATACAAACGACCAAAAGTTCCACGTAAGAGATTAAAGATTTAGATATTAAACACTTAAGGCTCTACACAACACTTTATTTCCCAAGCTGGCTATTCAGCTAACTCAGTTCATGATTGCTTATACATAAATTCACTTAGCAAAAGCCAGTAACGCTATTAAACCAGTAAAACAAAAGTGCTAATATTGTTACTAAGATTACGCACAATCTTTCTTCATTTCACTTTGGGCTTTGGGGATAGTGGAAGTGTATAAGCCTTTCACGAAAAATAACTAATGGCGAGAGAGCCATACGTTTGCTCAAGGCCATTGCTTCTTCTACCTGCAATGCCTCCATTCTTTCCATCTGGCATGATATCAGACTAGGATCCCTCTACCAAGAGAAGAGACCTGTAGAGTCCTTGATGCTTTCTGAGCTTGGTTGTTTTCTTCCAGACATTTCACTACCCAACTGGGTAACGTTTTCAGTGCTAGAAAGGAAGCGGTGCTCTCTGTTTATATACAGCGTTTTACCCTGTCAGTGTTGGTTGGAGCATTTTTCTTCTTCTTGGTAGTTCCTTGTTTTCTATTTGATTGTTTGTCTGATTTGGTGGCTCCTTACTTGGGGTATTGTTTACCACATCGATCTTGGTCTGGTACTGATCCTGGTGTTGATTCCTACTTCTCTGGGTACCGATTGCCGACAAAGGGGTATTTTAGTTGTTTTATTTCATTTTTAGCTTTTTGATTGAACGGTATGCAAATATTGTTTGTTTCTATGTACGAACGGTATGCAAATATTGTTTATTTATGTGTCCCTTTTGATGGGCAGTTTGTCTGAATCCAGGAATTCTGGAATGTTTTTGGAAGAGTTCTATCGGCAGAACTAGGAGACGGATACTTTTCATCAATTTCACCTCCTCTGCCATTTGGTATATAACTACAATCTTTGCCCAGTGTGTTTTATGTGACTCGAAAACTGTGTGACTTGACCTATCTTAGATCTACTTCTTTTCATCTAATCCTCTAACCTGACCACTATCAAATGGCCCTAATAGACTCTAATTACAGGTACTACCAATCCCAGATAACTGGGCAATACTCCACCCTGAGTATCTTCTGAAGATCTGTAACAAGTCCAGCATCCCGGAGGCACAGTGGTTAGAATGCAGTATTGCAGGCAACCTGGATTTCAATCATGGCAGGTTCAAGGTTGACTCAGCCTTCCATCTTTTTGAGGTTGGTAAAATGAGAACCCAGATTGTTGGGGACAATGTGCTGACTCTGTTAGCTGCTTAGAGAGGGCTATAAAAGCACTCTGAAGCAGTAAGTCTCAGTGCTATTGCTACTGTTATCCAATCTGAGTGACTTTCTCTAACAGATACTAAACAAATTCTTCTCCATGCTCCAGCAAGCAGTTCCCTAAGCCCCTCTACCAAGAGGGCTTGGATCACCTGAAACAGGTCCACCAGATAGCTCTCTGCAAATGGAATAAGGATGGAGAAATACGGATGCTCCTCCATCCTTACCACAAGGGAGGCCTTCATAGCGGCTCTCACACATCTTTCGTTGACTCCATTCCCTGTAGAATGCCACATCTCTTTCATCTCCCTTATGCAGGGGTGTGACAGGATCCACAAGATGGGAGAGACTGCAAAGCTGTGATCTGATCCAAAGCCCTAGCTGCTGTAGGGGAATCTCCCAATTCTGACAAGATTCTTCTAAATAGGTTGACAACAATAAAGAAGCAACTCTGATCAGCTCACTGTGTTGCTCTGGTTCCTTGTGCTTGGCATTAATCTCAATAGATTGAGTACATTCTCTTGGGAACAGTCAGATAAAGGCTTCAGAATTTTCTGAAGGCCACCACCTTTTTGGTGGAGGAGATGGTGGCCTTCAGCACCATCCTTCCCTGCAAAAACTCCAAGCTTGCTAGTCTTTTCACTCATCTCTCTATTCTAGCTGGAGATTCCACCCCATCTGCCAAATTATTCCAAGGGGCAACAAAGGCAACAGATGGACCATACAGCAAACCAGCAGGATCAATCTCCAGTTCCCTCTGAAAACCGCCTGGGTCCATCAGTCAATAGAAGATGGTCCGATATAATGAATTCAGCCCCAATACAGTTGATTGTGGCACAAGAGAATCTCATGGGAATCAAGGCATCATCTAACCATGACAAGGGGGACACCGAAGCTCCTGCAATTTCAAAAATGGTGTGTGACTGCTATTCCATGTGAGGCTGTAGATCAGGGGTGTCAAACTTGCAAGTCACAGGACGTGTCACGATGTATCACAGACTTTTTTGCCATTGCCGGCAATGGGGTAGGCGCGGTTTCGCCATGATGCAACCGGCCCACGGGCCGGCAGCTTGACACCCCTGCTCTAGATGATCTGGGGATAGGCTGGATTTTTTCCCCATTTTACAGTAAGCTATTCACTGATTAGCTGCTTATCTATTTAAATAAGGTGTCATGGTTCCGATAAATGCAATACTTCAAAGAACTTCAAGGCACCGTTTACCTTAAAGAATCTTTTTAATGGAGTAGCATAGCTTCAGCAGATACATGATTGAAGCCAAGATCTGAATTCTCCTCCCCTAAACACATTGTATCAAAGCACAATTCCCTCCCTTAATTAAACGTCATAAATCACATTCTCCAATTAGTTTGAAATGCAAACTTTCCATCCCTTCTTCAATGGCCCAATTCTGATCTTCTCTTATTACAAACAGTCTTGAGATACATTCTTCCTACTCCCCCCCCCCAGCATCCACTAATTCTAACTCTAAAAGTAACACACAAGTTAAAGAAAAAGGCTACATCTCCCTATGCTGTCAAGCAAGGACATCTGATGTTGGCAGCATTGACATAAGGTTTAAAAGATACAAAATAAGGTTTAAAGTAAGGTTTAAATAAGGTTTAAAAGATATAAAATATATTTTGTGCAATAAATTATGCTTGGGCCTTGTTTAGATGCAATCATTTCTTATCCACAAGAATCATTTTAAAAAGTTTAAACAGCCAGTATAATCTCTGAAATGTTATCTGTTCCTTCACTAAGGGGATGAGATATTGCAGCATAAGCAAAAGGTATTACCAGTGTAATGATTCAGCAAATAAATCCTAGACAGTCAACTGATTAGCCAATTAACTCCAATCAATTGGTTGCCATGTTCTAAATATATCATGCACTAATAATTATTATTATTTTTTTTAAAAAACAGGATTGCTATCCTGCCTATATTATTAAATCATCTTCCAGTCCTTCTCCAATTTTCCATTCTGCATGGCATTTATGCTCCATATCTACATGAAACTATTTCCACAAACAGCTGGCAATTGATTTCAGATTTTACAAGGGCACATTTGCCTTCAAAGTAATTGCCATCCCACTGTTCGTGACAAGATTTCCTCTTGCTACCATATTTATTTGTTTTTAATTGACGTAGCATCACTCTCTTGCTCGCTCACAGCCTCATCACTTTTCAGAAACGGGAACGTGGAATACTTTTCATCTTCTCACTCTGATATCAGGGGCCTTAAGCACCGATTTCCACTTTGAATGCTCTCTAAAGCTTATTGTTGGGGAAACCATAGGCTAAATCTGGTACTTCAAGATTACTTTTATACGCTTTGTTCTGATGCTAAAAGGATGGGCGTGGTTTTAATCGGAGTTGGGGGTGGGTGGGTAGAGGGCAAATAAATAGCACAATGTGTTATTGAGGGTTTTCTGATAAATTCTAAGCTCTACAATGAAAAAAAAAATAACCTTTTAAAGTTACCTTGAAGTTGCCAGGGTATTTGACTCAGCCAAAATATTTATCCTGACTTGGGCTCAAGGTAGGAAAGTGCCTAATAGCCCTTCCTCTTCATATTTTCCCCGTAACAGCAAGGCTGAGAGGTGAGTTGGGCTGAGAGACTGACTGACCCAAGGTCACCCAGCCGGCTTTTTATTTTTGATTCTTATTACATGTAACTGTCCCAAAAAGATATAAGGTAAAATGTAAAGGTTCCCCCGCACAGGTGTGCTAGTCATTTCCGACTCTAGGGGCCGGTGCTCATCTCCGTTTCAAAGCCGAAGAGACAGCGCTTGTCCGAGGACGTCTCCGTGGTCATGTGGCCGGCACGACTAGACGCCAAAGGCGCACGGAACGCTGTTATCTTCCCACCGTAGTGGTCCCTATTTTTCTACTTGCATTTTTACGTGCTTTCGAACTGCTAGGCTGGCACAAGCTGGGACGAGTAACAGGCGCTCACTCTGTTACATGGCACTCGGGATTCGACCTGCCAAACTGCCGACCATCTGATCGACAAGCTCAGCGTCCTAACCCACTGAGCCACCGTGTCCCTATCAAAAGATATAATGATTAAAAAGGTAAAGGTAAAGGTTCCCCTGCACATGCGTGCTAGTCGTTTCCAACTGTAGGGGCCAGTGCTCATCTCTGTTTCAAAGCCGAAGAGCCAGCACTTGTCCGAGGACGTCTCCGTGGTCATGTGGCCGGCATGACTAGCTCAGCATTCTAACCCACTGAGCCACCGTGTCCCTATCAAAAGATATAATGATGCCCCCCCCAAAAAATGACAATGCTAAAGAAGAGAGAATTGTCACGGTTCCGACTGATGAACCCCATCTAGCAACCAGCTATGAGACATTTCGATCTTTTAATGCAAAACTTTATTGAGTACATTTCAGAACTAATGAAAGCAAAACCAGCTCTAGCAAGAACCCTTCCCAAACCTACATAGTAAAAGCACTGAATTCTCCCTCCTCCCTCTGGGTCAGGTTACGTTGCCCGATCAAGTGGAAAAATATTGCTATGAGAAAGCATCTCTAGGTCTGGTCAGACCCTTGGTGTAATGGCCTTGAGTCTCAGGGTCTGGCTGTTCTGTCCCAGCTTATCGACATCCTTGTTAAAGGCACAAGGACAAAACCCCTTTTGACAATTAGGCTGGAGACTCAGAAGAAAACAAAACCCTTTTTAATATTGGTAACAAACCTGCCAAATGGTCCAAAACCAAAAGCAACAAAACACAATCCAAATGGAGGAAACTGTCCACACGAAACACAATGCAAAACAGAGAAGCAGTCACCAACAATACGAAGAGAACATGGTCCCATGAAGTACTTTGGAACGGTTGCCTTCAGCAACCAGCACCGCCCACACATTCCCCTTTTGTAATTCAGTCCTCAAGGCGCGGCTTCTCAATGCCTTCTCCGGAGTCGCCCCATTGCCTCTATCTGGCCTACTCTCCTGGCCTGTCTTCGTTTGCGGGCGTCTCTCATGTCCTCCAGCTGTGCGCCTCCAAGTCCAACTCAGCCTCCCCACCCAGCTGCGTCTCATCCTGAGCATGAGCGGAAGGGCCAGTCTCCTCACTGGAATGTAAGTTTTGGAGCTCATCAGAGCCTTCCCCTGACTCCAATGGATCCCCAGGCCCCTCCTCCTCCTCCTCAGATTCCCTGGACTCAGCTGCCAGGATCACAGGCTGGCACGGAATCACAACACTGGCTTCTTAATCTTTGAAGTCTGCATTCCAAACCTCTCCCCTCCCCGCCATGTTCATTGGCAAGGTGAGGAGCATTATTTGTCACAACAGCAAAACCTATGTGTTTACCAAATATTAAGGTGATTATGTAAATAATAATAAAACATATTTTTTAAAGAAAATGAACCATTTTAATGGGAAAAAACAAACAAAAAAACAACTGTGCTTCGAAAATTGACAAGAATCTTGAAAGCCTGCTCGAATTTTCCTTTCTCTCCACTTATACCAAATAAAATTAAGATGGTGTCATGTTGATTCTGTTCAGTTCTTTCTCATCCCATCTCATTTTCTAGGATTGAGTTGTCCTTTCTCCTCTCTTAATATCTCCTCATTCCGTCATCGAGGTTATCTCCACAATCCACTACAGCAGGCATGTCAAACTCGTGACGTCACGTGACGTATTGCGACTTTCCCCCCATGGCCAGTAATGGGGTGGGCGCGGTTTTGGGATGATGCGTCTGGCCCACGGGCCGGCAGTTTGACAATGCCTGCACTACAGGGAATGCAAACTTTTAATGCTTGTTCTCTCTGGTGTGCCCTGACAGAATGTGGAACCAATGCAGCAGTTTTGTGGATATTCTACTATAGACTCAGAGTACCTTTGAAATTCTTCAATGGACTCTTTATTGTACTACTATGAACACTCAGTTTCTGTGACTCTAGTCTAAGAGATACCCTTAAACATGCGGTTTTTAATTCCCCCCCGCCCAAGGCCCATTTTAGGGAGCTAACAATAATAAATGTATCATTAAATTCTCAAAATAATAGCAAGTGGGAGCCCAGAACAATTACCATGGGAAGAATCTTCATCTCTTTCATAAAGAACACGGGTGTCAAACTCGCCACGTCACTTGATCTGTCGCAACGTATTGTGACATTTTTCTGCAACTGGGATAGGTGCAAACAGCCTTCACATGATGCAACCAGCCCGCGGGCCGGCAGTTTGACACCCCTGACAAAGAACATTTGGTTTGTTTTTTTTAAGAAATCATTATTGTTATTAAAAACAAATCAACCTTTTATTTATTTTTTTCTAACTTCTTCCGCAAACTTCAGACCAATTTCTGACAAGTTCTCCTACATCGGGGTGCTGAATCCAGACTGATGATTTGAAAAATGCCGTCTTAGGTAATTGCCCCAACCTTATTCAATATGGAATGACTGAAAAAGCCTGCCTTGTTTCAGACTTTGGAATTTTAGCTAGAACTTCACCTTTGAAGGCTGAAAAGTGGGAGCAGAAATACAAGCCATGATGAAGTGCCCCCATCTGTCAGACATCTGGATGCAAACATCTGGAACCTTTGGTGAGGATCCTTGGCTAAGCCGCATTCTTGCTTATCCCCATACAAATCTCTTACACATGCTTTCATTTCCCTCTTTCTGATGTGAGACCACAGCACATTTCTGAACTAGAAACCTAGAAATATTTTAACATAAAAGAGTAAGGTCAGTTACCATAGAGAGGCTGCACATATTGGGGGAATTACACTGTTTGGGAGCATTTTTCTATTTCTTTCTCCCAGCAGGGTCCAACCTATTAACACCGAGAACCTAGAATAAAAGTACAGTTTACTGACTTTCTGCAGTCAGAAGACATATTAAAATAAGTGGAAAGGGGGGCGGAGGGAATGGTAAACAAATGTGTTGAAAATGCATTATCTTACAAATAAGGAAGAGGTAAAAAAGCAACTCGATGAGCAATTGTGTCCATCAAGCAATAAAAACAATACCTTGCATTTTAAAGGCTGTTAACTACAGTCCAGCTAAGAAAAAGAGATCGCACGAGAGTAGAGTTAGCAGTTTTTTTGTTTTTGCCTTTTATAAAGTGGACGCATAGCAAAATGAAGATGGGGGAAAAAAAAACAAAACTGCCGTTCATTTTCAAGCCCTCCGTAGTCATTCCAGTGAAGTGGGGAAAAATGGCTTTCTTGTAGGTGGACATTCACTGGTTGAGTTCAAAGCAGAAAATGAATACTATGTATGGTATGTACCTTCCCCATTTTATTTTCAATGCACGTGGACCCTAAAGTAACCCAAAAGATTGGGGGGGAGGGAGGGTGTTCTGTACCAGCCTACTACCAGCCCTGCAGAAAAGGCAGGGACAACCCCTTTACAAACGGCAAGAGGCTGGAACTAAGCCTGCCAAATTTATTAACGTAAAACAGAGCAAAACAAGACATGAACCATGAAACAGGAGCTATTCAAACGGTTGCCTTCAGCAAACCAGCCCTCCCACACATTCCCCTTTTAAACAGTTCAGGGCGTGGCTTCTCTCTGCCTCCTTCCAAGGTGCCCCATTGCCTTCCTCTGTTTACTCCTGATTGACTGCCTCCTGCGTCGGGTGTCCTTGAACAGGGCCAGCTGTGGGTCATCTTCATCCACGCTGTCAGGCTCACACAGCTGGGTCTGCGTCGTGACCAGATGGGAGGGGCCTGGCTGAGGGCTCTGTGGAGCCTCAATACTATTCTCAGCAAGCTCTCCAACACCCCCCTCCTCCTCCTCTGAATCATCCGACCCAACTGCCGAACCCACAGGCTGACCCTGAATCACAACAGAGGGAGGGAAGGGGGAGAGGGAGAGAGAGAGACTATTTTAATCTATAAGCATAAAACAAACAAGAACTCTCTTGCCTTTTGAGAAGAACTGTGGGTGACAAACATCAGGAACAAATTGTGTACGAGTCAGTTGGCAGGAATATTATTTAATCCATTTAGCCAACCCAGTGTCCTTCCCTAGATGGCTGAAATCAGAGATTGGCAACCTGAGGCCATAGAAGCACATGGGGATTTCCAGTGGACTCTGCAATTTGAGTTATTAAAAATGGATAGCTTCCTATGATTTCCCCATCAATTTTTGATATAAAACCAGCAGTGTAATCCTAAAACAGTTTAAGCGTGGAAAGAAAGCTCTGCACTCAAATCTTGGCATCAATGGATAATCTTGTCTACGTCTTACTTACCTGCAGTACAGCTACACCTCGACTTACAATAGTTCTTTTAGTGACCCTTCAAAGTTACAATGGCACCGAAAAATGTGGTTTATGACCGTTTTTCAGTTATGACCTATGCAGCATCCCCATGATCATGTGATCAAAATTCAGATGCTTGGCAACTGGTTCCTATTTATGACCGTTGCTGTGTCCCAGGGGTCACGTGATCCCTTTTTACGACATTCTGACAAGCAAAGTCAATGGGGGAGCCAGGTTCACTTAACAACCGAGTTACTAACTTATCAACTGCAGCGATTCACTTAGCAACTGTTGGCAAGAAAGGTCGTAAAATGAGGCAAAGCTCACTTAACAAACATCTCACTTAACCACAGATATGTTGGGCTCAATTGTGGTCATGCGTTGAGCACCACCTGTAGTTAATATCTCCAAAATATTTTGTGTCCAATGCCTGCCACGTCCTCACTGACCTAAAGGTTATTTAGTTTTACAGTCCTACTATAATTACTCAGATGTAAGTCATATTTCAATCAGCAACATAAGCAGTGTTGAAGTCTTCATCATGGTTCAATCCAATCTGAGAATAAACAACAATGGCGACTGCTTTAGAAAGAAGGTTGCAATTTATTGAAGAGGAGAGCCAGACAGAAAGATGGCTCTGGAAGAAATAGAGAGTGAGCACGTGTAGGGAGTGGGTTTTCATACCCACTGGAGCCTTTTGTTTGGAGTTGTTCCTGTGGCACGAACTTTGACTTGAGTCTGAGTGTGCCTTTCTGGTATTCTGATGGTGGTGGGTTAATCCTATTATGTCCCAAAGGTCATATCCTGCTTCCCTGAGGCTGTGGCTGATGACTCTTAGATTTTTGGTGTGAGGGATTGTTGATTCTAGGGATCTTTCTTCCTAATTGCGGTTTCCTGACTCCAGTCTTTCTGAGAAGATTATCACACCTGCATTTCTGGAGACTTGGTTTCTGTTTGGGACAGAGAGACTTGCGTGTGTGTGTGTGTGTGTGTGTGTGTGGTTTCTGTCTTTAAAATCCTTCAGGAAAATATACTCTGCCTTTTAAATATTTCCAAGAATATTTCTTTCTCTGGGTGTGTGTGTGTGTGTGTGTGTGTGTGTGTGTGTGTGTGTGTGTGTGACTTCCCACAGCAGGAAATCAGATCAGGTTTTGCACTTGTACCCTAACGCATGATGCAATCAGATCCCACACAAGTTAAGTCATAGCATTTGTGTATGATGCTGATGATGTCATCATCTACATGTTTACCCCCCCATGAACCCCCATGACTTGAAGATAAATTATAGCATTGTTTCCACAGAGAATCATCCAAATATGTTCACAGATTTTAGTTTTTCTAGTTTCTGCAAATGTACTTTAATTTATATCAAGTTTTCAGGGTCTTCTAAATACACCGGAGTATCTTAAATAACCTTGCCAAAAGGTGTGTTTTTCAAGACCTTGAGGCATAATTGGCTACCCAGAAACAATAAAAACCAATTCCTGGCTCAGGAATTCTGGGAGGTGAAGTCCATGAGTCATAAAAGAGCCGAGGTTGCCTACCCCTGGACTAGGAGAACATGTTTGTTCAGCGTTCAGTCCAAGATGAGGATGGCGTTGATGATTACCGTGACTGTTAACTTCTTGCAGAAATTTAAATACACAAGAATATGTGCAGGAAACATTGCACACAGAAACATTTTGCATTCTAGTCACTATACCCTAGTTGCCGCTTAGGTAATATATTCTTGTAAATCCTCCCTCTTGCTCTTGACACTGATGGTGAGAAAATGGTCTCTTAAGCCACAGCCAATTGATTTAGGCAATTTTCCTTCCTCACGTGCCCATCACCCTCTCCCAAAATTTATCTTGCATACACAATTGACCCAAAAAGAGTAGAATGCACAGAAAATGACAGAAAAACCGTACAGCCATTAGCAGCAAGGATAGGGACCAGTAATATAAAATTAACTCTAGGGGATATATATATAGGTTCAACCCTTCACAAAATAAATTCCATATCTAGGTTTGCAAAGTTCAGAGAGAGAAAATGGAGGACTGAAATAATAGAACTAGCATCTTAGCGTGAGCGACGATGGGGGAGCAGAGAAGAGAAATAAGTCATTCGCCTTTCTTCAAACACTTTCAAACCACCCATTCTCAGCAATTCTAAAATGTGGTATAATGTTCATGTCCCGTAATGGGCAACTGATCCAATTGTCCATGAAAAATCCTCTGTGGTCTATAAGATAAAATAACGACTGATGAACATTAGAGAAGTACAGGACCTCTCATTTAGTGACTACAATTGGAACTGGTAATTCAGTCATTAAGTGAAGCAGTTCTTAAGTGACACCACGATTGTGCTTACAATCTTATCTCAACTTTGCTTTACAGACCTTATAGGTTATAAGTGTGAGGATTGGTTGTAAAGTTACCTTATATACTTGAGTATAAGCCGAATTTTTCAGCCCACTTTTTGGGCTGAAAAATTCCACTTCGGCTTATACTCCAGTCAACAAAAAAACTTACCGAGGACTTGTGCGCGGCCGAGGCTTTGGTGCTTCCGGGATCGTGCGCACCTCTCCCAAGCCACCGCCGTCCGGAGACCTGCCGACGTTTGGGGAGGTTTGGGGAGGTGCGCGCCTCCCCAAACCTCCCCAAACGTCGGCAGGTCTCCGGACCTCCGCGCCCTGCCTGCCTGCTTCTTTCCGCTGCGGAAAGAAGCAGGCAGGCAGGGCGCGGAGGTCCGGAGACCTGCCAACGTTTGGGGAGGTTTGGGCACCTCCCCAAACCTCCCCAAACGTCGGCAGGTCTCCGGATCGCGGCGGCTTGGGAGAGGTGCGCGCGATCCTGGAAGCACCGAAGCCTCGGCCGCGCGCAAGTCCTCGGTAAGCTCCGGGCGGTCACTTGCTTCGCGTCTCCTGAGGGAAGGGGGGGCGACTGGAGCGGGCGTGTTTCCTCGCCTGCTGGGCGCCGCGATTTGCCCGGGGAACGCGCGGGCCCCGAATGGCAGCGTGGAGCGAGGAAGCGGACAGCCAGGGCTTCCCCGAGAGCCGCGGCCACACAGGGTATTCCTGTGTATTCAGGCTTGCAAAATGGCGGATCGAGCCTCTGCTGGCGGCAGAGGCTTGCAGAGCGCGGATCCAGCCTCCGCCGGCGGCGGAGGCTTGCAGAACGGCGGATCGGCTTATACTCGAGTCAATAACTTTTTCCAGTTTTTGGGGGTGAAATTGGGGGTCTCGGCTTATACTCGAGTCGGCTTATACTCAAGTATATACGGTATTTTTCAGCATTGTCATAACTGCGAATGGTCACTAAACAAAGCAGTTGTCAAACAAGGACTACTTGTATGTTAAAGAATGTAGGGATTTTTTTCACTTTGTTTTTAAGCTTGCTTTGTGGGAAAATTGCTCCTAGCAGAATCTACTTTATGTTAAATAGAATCCCTTCTTACATTCCATAGGCAATTTTTAAATTTTGCCTAGGATTTTTTGTACTGGTTACTTCATCATTTTAAGGAATATAATAATCTGTTGCTTTAGATTAAATGAAAAACAGAAGAGAGGATTCTGAGTACAAGTTAATGGGAAAGAACTGAGCTACAGTATTTCACTCTTCGCATTCAGAAATGCTGACCCAACGTGCCGCCCCCCCCCCTCACCTTCTCAGGGAAACCAATCGATTGTATATTTAACAAACAATAAATACATAGGTACAAGATACAACAGAAAGCCTGTTCTTTCCATCAGAGAAGAGCAGAAGCTGAAAAATGGGCGTAAAGTTCCCAACCAGCACTGGCTTCAGTGTACTCAGCAATATACTGTATACAGTGCAAGAGAAGGTTAATGGCCAATAGCTTTCAAGTCTAAATTAAATCAAGCATTAATATTTGCATTGGAATTAAGCGCATGATCATTCAAAATTTAAGGAGTTATATGTAACATCAAAGAATGCTGGAAAACCTACAAGCCAACAGCACAATCCTTCAGCTATTTACTTCCATGCATCAGGATGAACTCTTGCAGATAATGGACATTTGTTTGTCAAATGAGCATGTGCATTCAAGGTCATGAGCAATTTTACCTCCGAGTTTTCCCTAGCGCTTAGTAGCGTGTCCAGGATTTCTTCTTCATCTCAAAACACATTACGGCTATCACGGATGTCAGGTTTTGAAAGGCACCACGAGACCACTTCTCTTTAGTCTGCAGTCCACGTGGACACATCTGATATGATTGACTGTGGCACAGAAACATTCTCCAAGCAAAAATTAATTGCCTCAGTTTCTGCCTATTATGGGATAGCTGAATGTGACTGCACCACTGGGCCTGTAAACGAATGCATAGACCATATTTGTGCATTCTGGTTGTAGATGGCTGTCCTTCCTCGCTGTTGTGAAGGGTTCTGATGGCTGAAAGGAATGGACAGTCTTAGTGAAATAAAAGGGGATGGTATTTAAATGAAACTTACAGAGTCCTAGAACTGAAGAAGGCCACTTAGACCATCAGATTAGCCCTTGCTCACTGCAGGAAGTCATATGAAAAAGTCCACACATCCCATCAAGAGGAGTCCACTGTCCATCAAGGAAACTGGTTCCACCGTCAAGCTGGTCTTATATCTTTTTCTAACATTCAGTCACTTCCCTTTCTGCTTGACATTAGTTGTCTGGTGTCCTGCATTCAAAAAAGATGACAACTCTTGATCTTCTTCGTGACATCCTTTTAACTATCTGAAGAGTGCTATCACATTCTCAATCCGTTTTCTCTTCTCAGAGCTAAATGCATGCAGCTGTTCTTTCATCTTTTTTTCCATCTTTTCCCGTCCCGACACCCTTCTGTGAATCTGTTTCAGTTTGTCTAAACTCTTTTGTAAAATATGGCATCCAAAGGTGGACATGGTACTTGAACTGGGAATAACCAAGCAGAATAAAGTGGAACAGTCACTTCTGATTATTTGGAAATTACAATTATTCTGCTGATGTAACCTAAAATTGTTATGTCCCTTGTTTTGTTATGACATCATCCTATGGGTTCGAAATTATTCTGCAATCAAGTACAGCTCCAAGCCCTTTCTTACAAGCACTATGACTAAGTCAAGGGTTTTCCTATTCTACATCTCTGCATTCGATCAATTTTAATTTGATTTAAACTTAAGAAGGGAATGCATTTGGACTATAGTCTCTGCTATATTTCAGTCTGTTACCTTTTGCTAATTCGTTTAACCCATCAACATTCTTTTGATATTTTTTCCCATGTCAGGGCCAGCTTTGACTCTGAGAAGTCTGAGATCGCTTCAGAAGAAGAGCAATATGCCTCTGAGAGAAGGAGGAAGACATCTGGAGCTGATCTGGCTTCACAGCATGCCAAGCAGATGGAAACAGTAGGGGATGAAAGATCTGGTCCAGGACCTCCTGCTATCCCTAACACCCGTAGGGCTGAGCAAAGGGCAAAACTAAGGAAGTCTGCACAGCACCAAGCAAGGAAGGGCATTCCCACGAGTGATTGCCTACATTGGTAGGACTCTATTTGAAAATTATTGCTAGCAAGCTATCCTGCATTGGGGGGGAAAAATCCCTCCATTTACCAAAAAGGTAAAGGTAAAGGTTCCCCAGCACATGCGTGCTAGTCGTTTCCGACTCTAGGGGCCGGTGCTCATCTCCATTTCAAAGCCAAAGAGCCAGCGCTTGTCCGAGGACGTCTCCGTGGTCATGTGGCCAGCACGACTAGACACCAAAGGCGCATGGAACGCTGTTACCTTCCCACCGTAGTGGTCCCTATTTTTCTACTTGCATTTTTACGTGCTTTCGAACTGCTAGGTTGGCAGAAGCTGGGACGAGTAACAGGCGCTCACTCTGTTACGCGGCACTCAGGATTCGACCCGCCAAACTGCCGACCATCTGATCGACAAGCTCAGCATCTTAACCCACTGAGCCACCGCATCCCATTTACCAAAACTCACAAGTAAAACCCTGTCTGTTGTGTCCTGAATGGCTGCTTGTGGAAACACAGCTCTTTAGACTCAAACTGGCTGATGTCCTACTAACAATGCTACACCTTCTGACTGGTGGGCTGACGGTGCTTGTGCTTGATCCTTGGAACTCTGCTAATTAGGAAACTGCCTGTAAAGGGATTTGGGACTGTTTGAGACTGGGCATCCATCTTACATATATGTCCAGCCTCACCTGTTGCAATTGTTCAGAGTAACATCTTTTGATCTAAACTGCCTTGTATCTGTGTGCGTGTGTGGATGTGCGTGTGCACAAGAGTGTGTCTAGCCATCCTGTCTTCTAGGATATGATTTGCTCGATCCAATGTTGTGCTATACGGTAATCACTTAAGCATTCCTTGCCATTCAAATCACCCATAACAATAATGAGAAGAGCGATCCAGGATTTGTCTTTGCAGCATCACCCTTGATTTGTCTCCTCTGTTTGATACAGACCCACTGATGAGCAGTCTCGGAGCCTGCTTTTCATGGCAACAATACAGCCTCTTTGTTGTCATGCCCTCTAGTGCATATGTAATTAGACTGTTATTCAAAATATCACCGGGTATTTTGTCCAATTTTTTGCTGACTACTATGTCTGTATCATTTCATGACCCCACATCAAGTTTTCCAATCAGAATATAAAAGGAAACATGTCCGGCAAAATTTATCTTTGGCAAATCTATGCCAATACTGCTAATTGCTTTCTTACTTTCAAAGTGCTCAGAGTTTGTTTGTTTGCTTTATGAATTGATTCTAGAAATTCCCTGGGTATCAGCGACAGACTGGTCTGTTGCTTGCTTGAGCCTTTTTCCCACCCCCTTCTCCTTTTGAAAGCACACACGGCGTCTCAGATTCATTCACAATAAACAAATATTCCCTGATTATATTTATAATAATGTTAAGCTTCAATCTTGTCTCTTCATCTTTTCGTAATTGTCTGGTGGAAGAAGACGGAACCAAAATAGTTCAATAACGCTGCATTTTTCTTTGTTACTTGCTAGCATTTTGCTGTCTTCACTAAGAAACTGGTATATTGATTTTGTTTTCCTTTTATTTGGAATATATTTTTTAAAAAACTCTTAGTATTCTTAGCATGAATCTACGTCTGCAGTTCAGAGATACTTTTAAGTACTGTCTTTAGTAGCCGGCTCATTTAGCTATTCTGCAGCTACCTTGGTTTCTTCTGCTATTTTCCTTTTTTTTTTGCCCCTATTGGAATTATTTGCAATTTTGTTTCTAGTACCTTCTTCTTTATGAACGTCAACTTCACCGTAAGCTTGTTTTCCCATCAGCTTTCCTCCCATGGGATCCTATTTTTTTTTTTGAGTTGATAAATAAATCTACCTTAAAAATGAATACACGTTTTAAGGTTTTTTTTTTTATTTTAGAAAAAAAATAAATCAAGAAGTCCAACAAAACAGGAATGTTTTTGTCAAATGTTCTTGCAAATCCTCTTTCCTCAGCAAACCCTTCCTTGTGAGTTAATTAAGGATGATAAAGAAATTTAGGGGTGATCTTGGGGAACATAGAGCATGCAATGTCTGTGAACAGGGGAAGGATGACATGAGCCTTTAAGGAGCCCCTTGAAGAAAAGATTACCCTGTCCAGTGACTGGAGGACATGTGACAGTTAATGGCAATGCAATGATTCTAAGCTTATGATACATTTAACTCCACCACCACCACCCCAGCTCTGCCTGCTTGGTTCCAATGTATGTTGTTTATAGTATTTTTTTATGCTTTCATTTAATTTTAAGTACCTTTGAGTCACTCAGAATCACGGTTATGAAAAGGGCAATCTCACAAATTGAATAAAGAAATCTTGTCTGTACAGTAGAAAACCACCCTGCATTCCTAAATTTTACTCATTGTCACCATCTCTCCCCTTTCAATTAGAATCCTGCCAAATGTTTAACAAATTCCCTATAGTAACTAAATAAGAAATTTAATTTAAAGTCAAGAGACCAGTGCTTTAGACATTGCATGCAATTAAGGATAAAAATAGAGTGGGGGGGAGGGATAGAAAATATATGAAACCACGAATGGTTTAACCAGTCTTTATTATAAAGGAACGACAAGGCAGCAAAATTTCACCATCTCTATGTAAATTTCAGAGATAGGCCTACCATAAGGAAGGACTGATAAGGGACAGTTAAGTAGCAAAGGCATAGTTAAATCCATACACTAGGTGAGATAAATAGGTAAAAGTAAAATGTGTGTGTGACTGATTTGAGTTGCCCGAACAGGTAAAGACAAAAAAATATTGAATTGATCTAGGTAAAGTGAAGTTTCTCTCTGTCTCTAATCCCCTTAAAGTGCAGATAGTCCTCGACTTATATCCACAACTGAGCCCAACATTTCTGTTGCTAAGCAAGACAGCTGTTAAGTGAGTTTTGCCCCAGTTGTTAAGTGAATCATTGCAGTTGTTAAGTTAGTAATGTGGTTGTTAAGTGAATCTGGCTTCCCCATTGACTTTGCTTGTCAAAAGGTTGCAAAAGGTGATCACATGACCCCGGGACACTGCAACCATCAAAAATATCAGTCAGCTGTCAAGCATTAGAATTTGAATCACATGACCATGGGGATGCCGCAATGGTTGTGTGAAAAATGGTCCTAAGTCTCTTTTTTCCAGTGCAGTTGTAATTTCACTAAACAAACTGTCGCAAGTTGAATATTATCTATATTTGCATTCACGCTTGTCACCATTTTCCTGTAAAAATCCAGAGCCTGGATACAAGGGATCCAAACCCATAGGTTTTTTTTTGGGGGGGGGGGAAACAACATGCAGGAACAACACATCCATAAGTAAATGTTTTATACTATATGCATCTAAGATAGCTAGGCTCATTACCAAATCTCAGTACACACTTCTGCTTCTAGCCATTGATCAAGCAAATCATAAACTCCTTAAGGCCTGGATGCAAAGACAACAATCAGCCCTAAACTGCAGATGGGAAGTAATTGACTGTGTTTGTTCACTTACCGTTATCATGTTGAGTTTGCCCTTAATTGACTGTGAAAAGACTGCGCTTCTAGTACCAAGAGGAAAATAAATCCTCCATTGTAAAAAACGGGCATCAAATTAGCATGCCCTAAAATTTAAAGCCAAATGATGTTTTGGAGGAACAGCATGGGACTATCCCAAAAGTTTACAGATTTGTGGCTGCATTTGGGAATGCATTAGCAGATAAAAAGCAAAGAAGAAAGAGCTGAGAAGGCTAGATGAAAGCCAATAGAGAATAAAGAAGATGGCCTTGACAGATTTGGGACAGATCTGTTACTAAAGTGACAAAAGGAAAACTTGGCAAAGCAAAGGTGAAGGTAAAGGTTTCCTCTGTCCAGTTGTCTCCAACTCTGGGCGGCAGTGCCCATCTCTGTTTCTTAACCAAGGGAGCCAGCGCTGTCTGAAGACACTTCCTTGGTCATGGGCTGGCATGACTATACGCCGAGGTGTACAGAATATCATTACCTTCCCTCCAAAGTCGTGCTGCTGTTAAAAAAGGTTGGAGGGCTTTCTGGAGAAACGTCTGGAGGGGTCTTCAAACTTGGCCCTTTTATGACTTGTGGACTCCAACTCCCAGAATTCCTCAGCCAGCGTGCCTGGCTGAGGAATTCTGGGAGTTGAAGTCCACAAGTCATAAAAGGGCCAAGTTTGAAGAGCCCTGGTTTAGAAGATTGGCTTGATCCCATTCCCATCCAGTCACTCAGCACCAGCATGCCAACAAAAGCCAGTCATACCAGTAGCTCTCCCACCCGAAGAGACAATGGCAGAGATTGCAAAGGCCAAGCCAGCCACCTCTGACTTTGGAGAAGCCGGAATGAGCCAGATGCAGTGAGTTTTGGATAAGTTGGCAAGAGGCTCCAGATGCCAGAAACTCAGCTTAGCCAGCTGACAACTCAGACCAACGTTAGCAGTAAAGGTAGCCAAGGGGAAAGATGACTGGTAGTAATTGGAACTGGAATTAGGCTACATACAGTTAACAGAGGGTTAAAAAGTAGAACAGGGTACAGATTTTATCTGATTAGAATATTAGGCCTGGGAAGATCAGAGATTTCTAGGCAAAAGGTGAGACAAGACAGGTAATTAGAACTTAGATAAGGCTATGGGATGAGCCATGAAACAGAAGATAAAATAAAAGTAAAGAAAGAAAACAGGACAGAGTTTAGAAGATTGAAGTAGCCTCTAAAAATATCAGCTACCACACAAGATAAACAAGCAATTTGTAGCTGCAAAGCAATAGCTAGCTTTTCTTTTGCAATCAAAGCAATGCATTTGTATAACAAAACCACTTTTCCAAAGGAAATTGATGTAGGGGCATTCTGTCTGGATTCCCCCACTTTGATCCTGGAACCCACAAGACTAGTTTCATTACTCATGTGTTTTTTATAAACCCAGTGTAATAGTAGCACTCAACCATCAAACCATCCCTACATACAGCGTCCAGAAAGGAAGACACTGTACTTGTGGCAAGGACGAGTAAGAATGTATATGAACTGTGCACTGCACAAATATTATGCATTGTATTATTGTTTGCTGTTTTGAAAAAAAAATGATTGAAGATTGCAACTGGGAATATTAACAGCGGGTACAAAAGATTCCCTGACCAAGGATGACAAAATAATCACAGCAGTTGCCTCTTTGTAGAATTCCAAAAGCTAACCATTTTTAATGGCTGCGTTTCCATACCAAACATCACTGCAAAAACTCTCAGCTCACAAAATTATTACAACAGCTTCCATGTAATTAATTCCCTGATTGTCACGAGCAGAGGCCGTATTGCTAGCCAGGGAATTGCACACACACCCCCGACCAAAAAAAATAATAATGAAGGCAAATAAAATAAATGGAGCTTTAATAAGAGAGGACAAGCTAAGCATAAACTGCCAGAACTAGCAGACAGCGGCTCATCTTCCTGAGCCATGACAGTAAACATTTATCAAATGAAAAGAAAATCATATGCCAACAGCAAAATGAATTCTTCTTTTAGTATTCAAGGACAGGCGTTCCAACTAGTCTCTTCTAATTAACTGGAGATAACAATAGAAAGTGGTTGTATCAACAGCAAATTTGTCTCAACTACTTCCTTCAAAATCCAGAAATGCCATTAAGCTGTCAGGGAGCATCAATACTTACATGAATAAACAGATGGACAGATAATAAACTACACTTAGAAATGGCATAATATGACATAAATGGTCCTGGAAGTCCACAATAATGATAGACCTTCAGCATAAAGGGAGGCAATAAATCTAAATCCTAATTAAATTAGCCAGCTTTGCCCCTGATCTTTCTGCCAAGTGAGAGTATCACATTCAGAAACAGGAACTAGGAGGTAAAAAGCTGCAGATAATATTGCTGTCAAAATGTTACAGGCAAGACGATAGGTAGAAACGTAGAAAATTGTGCCTTGGTATTTCAAATGCAATCCCGAGGTTGTTGGAAATCGGGAGAATTTTATATGTGGAAGGAAAGGAAGCAGGTTTATAAAATTAAGGCCAATCTGAATTGGCATCAGGTTCAAGGCTCACGATAAGATCTGATAACTCAGTTTCGCAGGTATTTATTTTACTTCCTATTGCTGGGCAAACCTATCAGTCCCAAAACAAACAAACAAACAAACACCTCTGTAGTATTATTGCCGATGCTGTTTAAGTGTTTCATATATAAGCTATGATCACAAACTGCTATTCTTTCTTTTTGTAAAAAGGCTGCTGGGAATTGTGCAGTCTTTCTGCTGTTCCACAGTGCAAATGTGTGGGCTTTTTCAGACTCAACAGAGCCTTTAAAAAAAAGGTCTAATCATTGACTAAGTCCATGGGCCTGAGTATTCTAACCTACATGAGAAGATCCTAATCTGCCATCTTCGACATGGACTCATCCTCTGAACCAACATGCTAGAATTGTAACCATTTTTCTTTGGCTGTGTGTGTGTGTGTGTGTGTGTGTGTGTGTGTGTGTGTGAGAGAGAGAGAGAGAGAGAGAGAGAGAGAGAGAGAGAGAGAGAGAGAGAGAGAGAGAGAGAAAGAGAGAGAGAGAGAGAAAATGGGACACACACACACCCTTCAAACCAGGCTTCACTCCACTGCGGTTTATTTGCAAGGTTTTTTTGGAAGGGGTTTGTCCTTGCCTTCTTCCTAGGGCTGAGAGAAAGTGACTGGCACGTCTAACAGAAGACTAGAATGCACAATCTCCTAGTTGCTAGCCTACTATACCAAACTGGCTCTTATTTTTCTCTGTGGCACTTCTTTTTTCCCTATTCTGGGCTGAGCCTAAAAGACTGAAGACGTATAAAAAAAATAATACCAATTTCAAAAACATTCATGGTGCTGCGCAACACCTTTAATAATAAGATAGTCCCTAAGCTCCCTGGCACCACAACCTTCTGAAATTATGAGTGGATTTGTGAGACCCTCTCCCCCAGTGAAGAAAAACAACAATTAAAAAATAATAACACATACAACTGCTACGAAAACCAACGGCTTGATCTGCTTGGTTTAGCCGTCACTTAGAACCCTGTGGATGGTTTGTCCTCTGCTTTGCTAGGAAAAGTGGTAAGAGGCTTTTGACAGCTCTCCAGCTTTGCCTGATCAGTGGAGGATCATTTTTTAAAAAAAACAACAACTATTTCTGGTTACTAGGGATCTCTTGGGGTCATAAGTCATAGTTAGAGAATCGATGTGTTAATACAGAAGCTTTAGCTTTATAAGCACTGATATAATAATAATAATAATAATAATAATAATAATAATAATAATAATAATAATAATAATAAACCTTTATTGTCAAAGTACAACATGTGTACATTGAGATTAGCTGAGCCTCCCCCCGTGCTCTCTCCCCCCAACACACAGTGACAACAAACCCTCCATCCCACCACACCATGCGAACCAACTACACCACACACTGGCCTCCCAAGTCAATTCTGCATAAGATTATGTCCCATTTAAAAGCCTAACAGCCCACAGATAAAAGCTATTTTTCAGCCTGTTGGTACGGCTGGCTATATTCCTATATCCCCTACCGGATGGTAGGAGAGTAAAGAGATACCGTCCAGGGTGTGAGTCATCCCTGAGAATCTTCCTCACTCTTCCAAGGCAACGAGCCCTGGCGATGTCATCCAGTGGTGTCAGGGAACAGCCCACAATGTCTTGTGCTGTGCTCACTACCCTCTGTAATACTTTCCTATCCGCGACTGTCAGACCAGCATACCAAACCACAATACCATACGAGAGGACGCTCTCTATAGTAGACCGGTAAAAGAGGGTCATTAGCTGTTGTTCTACCCTGTTCTTCCGCAAGAGACAACCTTCACTCGTTTTTTTTTAATCACTGTATTATCTGCTAACACAATAAATCAATGAGATTAGCTACAACTGTAATAATATATTCATGAGCAGAAAAATTATACCAACAACAAATGTGTAGAAGCCTATCAAACTTAAAAGCTCTTCAATACTTGTTATAACAGTCCTTGGATGTTTAGAATGGCAATTAATAACAGGGTTTGATATTTTATTTCATCAGCATATAAATCATTTTCATTAAATAAAAAGGACCTGAAGGATGACATTAAATCCTTTTGAGGTCTCCTTGCTACAGTTACATCATAGCAATGAAACTACAAACTAAATTGTTTCACGCTGTCTTAATGTCTAAAGGCAGAATCCCTTTAAACTTGTCTTTGGACACAAGTGCTTTCAGACTAAGCTTGTCAAAAGAAATCAAAACACAAGCAAAATCCATTAGCACTTCCAGCAAAACATTAAGCTAGATTTTTTTTCTACCTGACATCACATGTTCTATTTTCAAGGTAATGATATGATTTTTTTTTGAATGTGGGGAGAAACATTTCAACATTCGTATCTCCTCTGGTTTGAAGTGGTAGAGGTCAAGCAGAGTGCAAAGTAGTATTAAGTAAAAAAGAAACAGTAAAATCAGAGGATAAAAAGGCCTATTATAGCACGAGGGACGAGGTGGCTCAGTGGGTTAGGACGCTGAGCTTGTCGATCAGAAGATCGGCATTTTGGCGGGTCGAATCCCGAGTACCGCGTAACAGAGTGAGCGCCTGTTACTCATCCCAGCTTCTGCCAACCTAGCAGTTCGAAAGCACGTAAAAATGCAAGTAGAAAAATAGGGACCACTACGGTGGGAAGGTAACAGCGTTCCGTGAGCCTTTGGCAACTAGTCATGCTGTCCACATGCCTACGGAGACGTCCTCGGACAAGCGCTGGCTCTTCGGCTTTGAAACAGAGATGAGCACCGGCCCCTAGAGTTCGACTAGCACACATGTGCGGGGGAACCTTTACCTTTACCTTTTTATATTATAGCACTGTTCACAATCTGTGTAGTTATTGAATGTATACACCACCCATCTTTCAGTAATTTATTGTAAAGGTTTTCAAAATTTCTGAAGATAATCAATATATACATCATGACCTCCCTTAAAAATGCTGAAATATGGAAGAAATATTCTTTAGTAGCTTATTAGTAGTGACTAACAAATTAATGCCATGCAATTATCTTAAAATTTATATAAAATTATTTTCCCTTCAGAAGTTACTGAAAGATCTACAAAGATTTACAACTTAGCCTGTCACAAATGGCCTCTATCATATTTTAGCACCATTTTAAAAGGCTCGTGTTTACGAGAGCGACTGAGCCTCTGGTTGCTCCCATCAACTTTAGGATAAA
Source organism: Vipera berus (assembly GCF_964194415.1). Taxonomy (NCBI): domain Eukaryota; kingdom Metazoa; phylum Chordata; class Lepidosauria; order Squamata; family Viperidae; genus Vipera; species Vipera berus. The sequence continues at coordinate 85,769,481 of NC_138203.1, forward strand.
TTTTACAATATAATCTGCCAACTCCTTTCTTCCCCATCCAGCATCTCTAAAACAAAGATGGCTGAAGACATTGTCATATTGCCAACAAAGTCACTTTCTGTGTTCGTTTCTTCTCTCTGTGTGGGTGTTTTCCTTCTTCCCCACATTGGTCCACTTTTGAGGTACTTTTGCCATCTTTTGAGTTCCCTGTGGGGATAGAACTCTAGAATTTAGAGTCTAGATCAGGGGAAGGCAACCTTGGCTCTTTTATGACTCGTGGACTTCAACTCCCAGAATATCTGAGCCAGCCATGGCTCAGCTTGGAAACCTCTCCCTTTCCCCTCAGCATGGCTGGCTCAGGAATTCTGGGAGTTGAAGTCCACGAGTTGTAAAAGAGCCAAGGTTGCCTACCCCTGGTCTAGATGTATTCAGGGCACCTCCGGACGACCAATTAAACATACTTTCCTATTGTAGGTGGGGAGGCACAAAAGCACATCAGAGTAATTTGCCCTATCAGCTGATAATGTTACCTCTATCAGTAATGAAGCTGGGAAGTGGTACTCTTCTGACACTCTTAATCTGAAACAAATTCAGAAGATCATCGGGTGGATTTCCTACCTTGATGTGGGGGTGAGCCTGGGTTTGAGGAAGAAAGTAGTTTTGGTATAGAGCTAGCCTCATAGCTTTAGTCATCTGTTAGCCCCAGACCCAAAACAGTTTGTGTATACATGTGGGTATCTGCCTCTCCTGCTTTACCAGGAACTTCCACTGCTTCTGAGGATCAGATACCACAACCAGCAACCTCTTCCATAAGCATTCTCTCAATGTCTCTCAGTGGTTGAATATTTAGCTGAAAATGAACAGAGGGTTAAATGGGTGCATCCACGCATTCCACGCAACTACATTCTGAGCAAACAGGTACCAACTGTTTGCACTGAATGATATTAAACCTGAGAAAAGATACAGCTGACTTCCAGCCCAACCAATTTCAACATAAATACATATACGCATACATATATAAAGTTGGCAGCTGGCTGATGGTAAAGCAAAATATAAAGCTCTGTTTTTATTTCCCATAATGCCTCTGGGTCCCAAATGGGTTCAATGGCTTCCCCCCCCTTCTTTTTTTAAGAGAGCTTTGACAGGAGTGTAACAGAAAGGGGGGCTAGTAAGTAAAATAACAGCAATGGGATATTCTGAGGCTTTGGAATTGGTTAACATCCTTCATGATGGCCACTTCTGTAAATGGACAAGCTCCCTAACAGCTAGATTGTGAGAGCATCCACAATATGTTCTCAAATTCCACCCTGTTTTCTAGCCCCAAAGGCGGTGGGCCCTTTCTTTTGTGGCTCAGAAAGTGTTTTTCCCGTTTCCATTCTCTTTTATCTTTCCTGATATTGACCTCATTAGTGTCCCATTACAACCTGACATTTAGTTAAACACAGGCCCAATTAAAACAAAATCTAATTGAATTTACTTATCTTCCTCCCTTTTCCCCTCTTAAATGAATAACTGTATATGTACCACAATTGGAAGAACAAGACCCAGAGAGAGGTGTGGAGTTTTATTAAATGACCTGGTGTGGTGTCCATTTTCTTCAGAGGCGATTCTGAAAGCTCTTATTAAGGTTGATGGAGAAGAAGGATCTCCCAGCATGTCGCTAACTGTTAACGATGTCCAGGTCCAGGCTACTTATATAAATGAAAGAAGAAAACATACAAGCTCCTAATAACTGAGAACATAACCCAAACCCTGTGAAGGGTTACGTAAGTGGCAAGCAATTGGCCTTCTCAGAATTACAAGACTAATGTTTGGCAATAGACCGCAGATATTGGTAACTCTGGTTTTCCTACTTCTTGTAACGTAGGAATTAGCAGGCACAATTCTGTTCCGTATTTTGGCTTTCAGTGCAGGATCCTTTGAAAAAGATTCTGTTGCAAGAACCTGTCCTCGTAGACTTTACCAAAGAAAATCAGTCAGCTGAACTGGAACCAAAAGAAATCCAGGCTTCAGTATACACACACACACACACACCCTCATTTTCCCTTAAGCACTGCCCCTCTGGAAATGCACTATTTGCTTGGCTGGCTCCTTTGCACTTAAAAGACGGCTTATGGATTATGGATATGAAGCAGCACTGCTAAAAAGAGAATGAATACCGCTGCTACAGAATGTTCTTTACTCTTAAATTTTTCCTTGATTAGCCTTCCTTCCGAACACCAAAAACTACTTGTAAAACTGTGCTTTAAAAAGCAGAAACAAGGTCCAATGATGTACGAGGGGAAAAAAAAACAGATGTGTAAATCAAAAACAGATAATCACAATTTAGGTGCACAGAATACAGCACGCTAATTCAGCCTTCATCCTTTTGCTTTTTCATTGATTTCCAGGTTTGATCTGGGCTACTTTTGTCTTAAGTGAACCCCATAGAAGTGGGGAGAAAAGCTCCACGGCAACCCTCCCATCTTCCTGTTCCTTTTAAATATTGCTTCTCAGATGAATTATTAATTTATTAGATATCATTCCACAGCCATTATTCAACTGACACTAATGGGGAAGCCAGAAGGACCCCTTAGTCTCTGCACATATGTTCATGCACAACAGTATAAAGCAGAATCTCATTTTCTATCCTGTTCCCAAATGAATGCAAGCCTTCATGCGCTCATGCAGACACGCCATATGCCCTACACACCAAATTAGAAAGAGAGAAGACTCTTTAAAAGCAACTTGTCCTACTATGGGATGAGAGATGCTGTCGAAGGGGTGGGGTGGGGCGAGCGGAATCCTTTCACTGGGCTTACATATTCTGTGATTTTAAAATACCCTGTAAACCGCCCTGAGTCCTTCGGGAAAGGGCAGTATATAAATCTAATAAAATTAAAATTAAATATTCTGACCTAACCTTATTTTTTAGATTCAGGTTTATTTATAGCCGTTTTGTTAGCCGAAGTCAAAAAATTTCCATGGGAACCTTTTTAATGTTTTTTTTCTTCTTCTTCCTTTATTTATAAGTATGACTGAATATTCTAGTTTAGTTATTCCAAGTCATAATCTTGGAGCGGATAATTCTATGATCTTAGGTAGTCTATAACTTTTTTGTAGCCCCATATATTAAGGTGGTTTGTGTTAAAGCTCTGATGAGGTTAACACAACAGCTATTTTTCTTTTCTTTGTTTTAAAGATGAACATTCCACCTAATTTCTTCTAGTGCAGCGGCTCCCAACCTTTTCTATACCCGGCACCCCTAGGACGCTTTTGATATATTCTCGCACTCCTTACAAAAGTTCAAAATAACAGCAACGAATTATGCATATACACTATAATTTTGAAAATCCAAGTTTTCCCACCCCCTGGAATATCGTCTCGCACCCCTGTTTGGGAAGCCCTGTTCTAGTGGTTACAGTGAGTCCCTTTATATTCTCTCTGGCCTTGACTTAGTCAAAACAGCATTATAAAAAAACAGTATGGGCTTTGGCTACAAAAATACTGCCTGTGGCTGGTTTTTTTTATTATTATTATTTGAACTGCATTATTTACAGTTTCAGACCAGTAAAACACAAGTGTTGAATTTAAAAGACAGAAATAACAACAAAGCACACGTTTAACATTTAAAGCATGGGACAAAAGTAAAAAAAAAGTGAAGCAGTTAATAATGATAAGAAGATATTACCTGGTGTTTACAAGTCATAGTTACTGCAAGAACCTTGGCAACCTTTGTAGCGGATGGATGTCTAACCTGGGACTAGCAGAATGACAGTTAAAATTTCTTGATCAGGAAAGACCACAAATCTTTCTGATAATTGGGTTTACGAGTGCCAGACATCATAGATGGTACAACAGGCAGTGTAACAATACATGGATTTACTGATCAGTAGAACTGATTCCATATATTTGAGCACAAACACATGCGATTATTATACATAGTATATTTGCCTATCATTTCCATAATAGGTAGTGTACCAATTCAAGTCTATTTTAGATTTTGCCATCTCAGACTTATATATATATATTTCTCGGGGGAACCTTTACCTTTACACACACACACACACACGTTTCTTGCTGATAGACCTTTAAAATAAAACCTGTCACAATTGTGATTTCAAAACTTATTTTGCTTTCCACAAAACGAACAATTCTTCTGACACTTCAGTGAGCCGTGAGGTATGTGATAGTTAGGTTGCACTAATACATACGCATATTTTGGAAATTCACTATGACATGTTACTGTGTCCTGTCAAATGAAATATGAAAAGTCAGGATCACATATCATCTGCAAACCTTTATTTCTCTTTTTTTGTTCCTCTGTGGAAAATACAGGGGAAAATGTCTTTACTGACAACAAATTATGGCAAAATATATTCATGACTGTATGAAATGTAGGCAGCTTTCTTCATCAAAGTGACCTTGGGAAATTCTAGCTTACAGAGCCACTTTCAAGAATGTAAAACACGTTGGTATAGTTGTATATAAATGTTTAGACACCCATAGTCAAACTGCATTATTTTAAAAAAAACACTTGGTAAAAACAAAAACCTGACATATCCTCTACATCACAGGTGTCAAACTCGCCGCGTCACATGACGTGTTGTGACATATCGTGACATTTTTGCACTGCCGGAGCTGGGGTGGGCATGGCCTCTGTATGATGCATGGTACAATTTTAAATGGTGAGCAAGATGTTATTTTCTTCAACTGTTTCATCCACTGTTCAACAAATGCACCTTGAGCATTGTGACTGGAGTTTATTTTTTTTCTTTAATCCGCAAAGCACTTTCTTCCAAAATGCTTTCAGGCTTATCAAGAATTCCTTTTGCATTATTTTACAAGATTACTTCTGTTATGAAATCAAAGAAAAGATCTGATAACTATGGGAATATAGATGTCATATACAGTATACACACAATTATCCAATATCAGTTAACCAGTGTCTTCTGTTTACAGAACTAACCATTTTGGGGCAATTTTAGCAAAGTTTTTTTTTTTTGTATACAAAGCAATGTCTCATGATGAGAGAGACAGACAGACAGACAGACAGACAGACAGACAGACAGAGAATAAGGCACTAGGTTAAAAAGCAGGAGACTCTGAGATCAATTGTCACCTTAGGCATAAAAGCAGCCAGGTGATCTTGGACCAGTCACTCTCTCTCTCTGCCTAACTTACTTCAATGGATTGTTGCTGTGGGGAAAACAGGAGGAAGAAGATGTTTTTGGATATGTTCGCTACCTGAGTTGCTCATAAAAAAATAATAAAAGGCAGCATTTAAATTAATGTTGAAAAGAGGTTGAATTCAAGGTAACAGTCCAAAATATACCTCCAAATCAACCATTAAGCACTTACAGAAGGATAAAGTTTTGGAATGGCCAACACACTTCTTAATCACTAACATCATTGAAAAATCTGTTGGGAAATTGCAAGCATGCAGAATGTGCAAGAAATCTTAAAATATATATATATATTTCTGAGCTAGGTAAGTTCTGCAAGGAAAAGTGGGAGGAAAAATCCAAAATCAAGAACTGAAAGTGTTCTTCACTGGCTACCAAAAATTTTGGAGCCTGTAATTTCTCTCAAAGAAAGCATTACAAAATACTGACTTTTGCATACAAGCGTATATACGTCAGTATAAGAAAACAGATACAATTGCAATAAAAAATAGTATTTGAGTACTTTTTAATAATGTACAGATCAGGCAATAACTTATTTTTATCAAAGCATGGAGGAAAAATATTTTAAAAATGCAGTACTCTTCCCAACTGGTTCTGTGTAGCTAAGGGGAAATCTAAAAAGAGAATTTTAAACTAATCAAACTAATCCTAAAATAATGAAATAGAACATCCAAGAGAAATGAATAACATCAGTCTTAATGGAGAAGCAAAGAGTGGGGTCATAAAAGATAATATCCTTGTCCTTCTTTAGTAAGGATTAAAACATCCCTTTTCAAGTGATCTTGAAATGTTGAGCCGCACAGAGAGAATCAAAATCCAAATGTCCTGACTTTCAAAACTTTGTCCTTTTCAACCTGTGGCAGAAGATTCTAATGAAGGATCTTCTGGAAAAGAGAATCAGCTCTTGGTCAAAAGATATCTGCCGTCATTTTCTAAACCATGGTATGAATGCCCGATTAAATCTTGCAGAAATTGGAGACTGGATAATCAGGTAAATTCAGGCAGAGCACCTACTGTATTCTAGGGATGGGTTATGCTTTGGATTTGAAGCTGAAATAGGCATGGACTTTGTAACTCCTTAAACAAGTAGTGACTTTTTCTGGACTTGCAAAATAGTTTTACTTTTACAGGAAAATATGTTTTTGAAAAGTCAACAGTGAATGGACAAGATACGTCAGGGGTGATTAACCTTGTCAACTTTAAGACCTGTGGACTTCAACTCCCAGGATTCCCTAGCCACCCATGCTACCTGGGGAATTCTGGGTGTTGAGGTCCTTAAGTCTTCAAATTGCTAAAGTTGGACACCCTTGGTGTATATTGTGGTCTGATGCACCTAAAGGACATCAATCCTGATACCAGAGTATAGTATGAGTCTCCTCCTCATTGTATAAATGGCAATAATTAAAGCAGAAAAAAACCCAGAGAAATTCTGAAGTAAAATCCTCTGTGGCTCTATAGCACTTAGAATAGATCAGAGCTGGACCATCCCTGTTTGTTGTTGTTGTTAGCTGCAAAGTCGTGTCCGACCCATCGCGACCCTATGGACAACATTCCTCCAGGCCTTCCTGTCCTCTACCATCTTCTGGAGTCCATTTAAGTTCACGCCTACTGCTTCAGTGACTCCATCCAGCCACCGCATTCTCTGTCGTCCCCTTCTTCTATTGCCCTCGATCTTTCCCAGCATTAGGCTCTTCTCCAGTGAGTCCTTCCTTCTCATTAGGTGGCCAAAGTATTTGAGTTTTAGCTTCAGGATCTGGCCTTCTAAAGAGCAGTCAGGGTTGATCTCCTCTAGGACTGACCAGTTTGATCGCCTTGCAGTCCAAGGGACTCGCAGGAGTCTTCTCCAGCACCATAGTTCAAAGGCCTCAATTCTTTGCCGCTCAGCCTTTCTTATGGTCCAACTTTCACTGCCATACATTGCAACTGGGAAGACCATAGCCTTGACTATACGCACTTTTGTTGACAGGGTGATGTCTCTGCTTTTTAGTGTGCTGTCTAGATTTGCCATGGCTTTCCTCCCCAGGAGCAAGCGTCTTTTAATTTCTTGGCTACAGTCCCCATCTGCAGTGATCTTGGAGCCCAGGAAAATAAAATCTGTCACTACCTCCATTTCTTCCCCATCTATTTGCCAGGAATTGAGAGGGCCAGATGCCATGATCTTGGTTTTCTTAATGTTAAGTTTCAACCCAACTTTTGCACTCTCCTTCTTCACCCGCAACAAGAGGCTCTTTAGTTCTTCTTCACTTTCTGCCATTAGAGTGGTATCATCTGCGTATCTTAGGTTGTTGATATTTCTTCCGGCAATCTTAATTCCAACTTTTGATTCATCTAGCACTGCCTTTCTCATGATGTGCTCTGCATATAAGTTAAATAGGCAGGGCGACAGTATACAGCCTTGCCGGACTCCTTTCCCAATTTTGAACCAATCAGTGGTTCCGTGTCCAGTTCTCACTGTTGCTTCTTGACCCGCATATAGGTTTCTCAAGAGACAAATAAGATGGTCTGGTACTCCCATCTCTTTAAGAACTTGCCACAGTTTGTTATGATCCACACAATCAAAGGCTTTAGCATAGTCAATGAAGCAGAAGTAGATGTTTTTCTGGAACTCCCTAGCTTTCTCCATGATCCAGCGTATGTTGGCAATTTGATCTCTAGTTCCTTTGCCTCTTCGAAATCCTGCCTGTACTTCTGGTAGTTCTCGATCCACATACTGCTGAGGTCTAGCTTGTAGGATTTTAAGCATGACTTTACTAGCATGAGAAATGAGTGCAATGGTGCGATAGTTTGAACATTCTTTGGCACTGCCTTTCTTTGGAATTGGAATGTAAACTGATCTTTTCCAATCCTGTGGCCACTGTTGAGTTTTCCAAATTTGCTGGCAAATTGAGTGTAGCACGTTTACTGCACTGTCTTTTAAGATTTTGAATAGCTCAGCTGGAATACTGTCACCTCCACTAGCTTTGTTGTTGCTCAGCTTTTCTAAGGCCCACTTCACTTCACATTCTAGGATGTCTGGCTCGAGGTCAGTGACCAACTCATTGTGATTATCTGGGACATTAAGCTCATTCTTGTATAGTTCTTCTGTGTAATTTTGCCACCTCTTCTTAATCTCTTCTGCCTCTGTTAGGTCCCTGCCATTTTGGTCCTTTATCATGCCCATTTTTGCATTAAACTTCATCTCTCCAATTTTCTTGAAAAGATCTCTGGTCCTCCCTATTCTATTGTTTTCTTCTATTTCTTTGCACTGTTCATTTAAGAAGGCATTCTTATCTCTTCTAGCTATTCTCTGGAATTCTGCATTCAATTGGGCATATCTATGTTTTTCTCCCTTGCCTTTTGCTTCCCTCCTTTCCTCAGCTATTTGCAAAGCTACCTCAGACAGCCATTTTGCTTTCTTGCATTTCTTTTTCTTTGGGATGGTTTTGGTTGCTACCTCTTGTACAATGTCGCGAACCTCTGTCCATAGTTCTTCAGGCACTCTGTCTATCAGATCTAATTCCTTAAATCTATTTGTCACCTCTACTGTATATTCAACTGGGATATGATTTAATTCATACCTGACTGGCCTAGTGCTTTTCCCTACTTTCTTCAGTTTAAGCTTAAACTTTGCAAGGAGAAGCTCATGGTCTGAGCCACAGTCAGCTCCTGGTCTTGTTTTTACTGACTGTATAGAGCTTCTCCATCTTTGGCTGCAGAGCATATAGTCAATCTGATTTCTGTGTTGACCGTCTGGTGATGTCCATGTGTAGAGCCGTCTCTTGGGTTGTTGGAAAAGAGTGTTTGCTATGACCATCGTATTCTCTTGACAAAATTCTATCAGCCTGTGCCCTGCTTCATTTTGTACTCCAAGGCCAAACTTGCCTGTTATTCCAGTTATCTTTTGGCTTCCTACTTTAGCATTCCAATCCCCCATGATGATAAGGACATCATTTTTTGGTGTTAGTTCTATAAGGTGCTGTAGGGCTTCATAGAACCGGTCAATTTCATCCTCTTCAGCACTGGTGGTTGGGGCATAGACTTGGACTACTGTGATATTGAATGGTTTGCCTTGGATTCGAACTGAGATCATTCTGTCATTTTGAGGATTGTATCCCAGTATTGCTTTTCCTACTCTTTTATTGACTATGAAGGCTACTCCATTTCTTCTGAGGGATTCTTGCCCGCAGTAGTATACCTGATGGTCATCTGAATTAAATTCACCCATTCCTGTCCATTTTAGTTCGCTGATACCTAAGATGTCGATGTTCAGTCTTGTCATCTCTTGTTTGACCACGTCCAGCTTTCCTTGATTCATGGATCTTACATTCCAGGTTCCTATGGAGAAAAAATCTTTACAGCATCGGACTTTCCTTTCACCACCAGACACATCCACAGCTGAGCGTCCTTTCGGCTTTGGCCCAGTCGCTTCATTCTTTCTGGCGCTACTAGTACTAGCCCTCTGCTCTTCCCCAGTAGCATATTGGACGCCTTCCGACCTGAGGGGCTCATCTTCCAGCGTCATATCGTTTTGCCTTTTGGTACTGTCCATAGGGTTTTCATGGCAAAGATACTGGAGTGGGTTGCCATTTCCTTCTCCAGTGGATCACGTTTTGTCAGAACTCTCGGCTATGACCTGTCCGTCTTGGGTGGCCCTGCACGGCATAGCTCATAGCTTCATTGAATTATGCAAGCCCCTTCGCCACGACAAGGCAGTAATCCATGAAGGGGCAGTAATCCATGAAGGATCCCTGTTTAGCCTCTTCTTAAACATCTTGTGGAACGCCCATGATTTCTGGAGGCAAGTTGTTCCACTGGTTAATTGTCCTCACTGTCAGGAAGTTTCTCCTTAATTCCAGATTGCTTCTCTCTTTGATCAGTTTCCAACTGTTGTTTCTTGTCCTGCCCTCTGGTGCTTTGATGAATAATGTGATGCCCTCTTCTTTATGGCAGCCCCTCAAATACTGGAATATTTATATCAATATCAAATACTTCATTTAGGTCAAAGAATGAAATGTTAATCATTTCTGAGGAATGTGCGTAATATAGTCAGGTTGAACCAGAATATATTTTACCAAGCAGCAACCAAAATCAAGAAACTACAAAATATTTTTGCTGGGGTGGGGAGAGAAACAGTTCATTAACCTCCAATTTTTCCCCAAGATGGGAAATTGCAACCAGGAGAAATACTGGCAAGAATATTCAACAGCATTAACAAAAGGAAATTACCAACAAACATGTTCTTGTCACACTTGGATAGTGTTTAGAATAACAATAATCCTGACAAATGAGCAATGAGACTGATTGCTCCAGGAAAGATTTCTGTGGCACAACTAGTACAAACTTAATAATTAAATGTTATGAAATAATTAAATTAAATTAAGTTTTCACATCAACACATTTCAAGAAGTATCTATACCTACAGTACTGTACCTGTAGAAATCATACAGTATTGCATGTTTTCTCTTTGTTAACAAAATACATCATAAGAAAAAGAAAAAAAAAGTTTTATTTCAATCTTTTCATGCATCACGAGGACATCTAAAAGAAGGGCAGATGCTAGAAGAGATTCACGTTGGAGGAAACAATAATTTAAGATTGGATGGGAAAGACGCAAAAAAAATATCCCCCAATCTAATCAATATTATGCATAGCAAAATTCACTTGAAAAGAGAATGTCAATGCATCAACCAAAGCAAAGATAAAACATACACTTAATCCTCAACTTATAACCACAATTAAGTGCAACATTTTCATCGCTAAGCAAGGCAATTGTTAAGCGAGTTTTATCCCTTTTTCCCCACAGTGGTTAAGTAAATCACTTGTTGTTAAGTGAAACATGACACTGTTAAGCAAAGCTACCACTGACTTTGCTTGGTAGAAGCCAGCTGGAAAGGTTACAACTGCTGATCACATGATCCAGAGACAGTGCAACTGAACTTTCATAAATATAGGTCGGTTGTAAAGTGCCCGAATTTTAATCATGTGACCATGGTGAGGCTGCAAGGGTCCTATGGAGAAAACTGACGGTATGTCACTTTTTGCAATGCCATTGTAACTTAGAAACGTCACTAATTGAATGATTGTAAATTGAGGACAAGTGGCATTGATGGGTTGAGGAGAAGTAGTTTTATACCCCGAAATGCTCTCCATTGTTGAAAATGTTCCATACAATATACATATACATATGTATGTAAGTATGTACTGTGTGTATGTTTGTAAACAAGCAGCAAGCTTCCTATTTAGCAGGTTAGATGAATGTGTGCTAATGTGTTTGTGGGACCATGTATTTGATGTGACTCAATCTGAACAGGTGTGCACCTACATCTCTGCATGACTTCAAATAGCCATAGGGATAAGTACAGTACAAACAGAGAAAGAAAAATTCCTTAAAGCACATTTCTGTTTCTCTGCTTCCATTGGGTAAAACCAGTCAATTCAGGCTGAAAGTAAAATTTTGGAGCTACTAGAGCAATTTTGCTTGTAAAAAAGATTTTCTACCTTCTGGATCAATCAGTGCTAGAAACTGCTCATGTAATCATCTCCTGATTAGACGAGCAATTTCTAGCACTGATTGATCCAGATTTGCAAAGCAAATGAAATGCAATAAGATTCAGATAATTCTGCCCATAGCATCAAACTGAAACCAAGTGAAGCATTTTTAAAGTAATAAGAATCTAGCTTGTATATCAGACTGAATGTCTTTTGGCTTTATAAATCTTTTAGTCTAAATTTGTCACCAGACAAAGATTATTGCTGTTCCAAATTATGAAACAAATAAAAATCCATAGAGGAGAAGAAAAAACACCACCCACCATTCAGGGAAAGCTGGGTAAATTAACGACCTTATAGATTACAGTAATATAGTTAGTTCTCACTTAGCATGATTGGGTCTGGCAACTTGGTCATTAAGTGAAGCAGTTGTTAAGAGAAACCACGACTGTGTTTATGATCTTACTTCAGCTTTTCTTTGCTTTTTAGGTCTGAATGTTTCAATCCAAAACACTGGGAACTTGACACATAACCATCCCAAGAAGCAAAGCACAGTTTGCAGTGCAAAGGTGACTATTAGGGTCATTTCAGTAGCGTCTCAAGCTGGGGGGAAACTCTCATTTCATTACACTCTATCACCAGTTTGGTAGTTTTCCAAAAATAATCAGAACAGCCTATTTCACATTAGACGCTGGTCACTAACTGTATGTAAATTTGTCCCGTTCCATTATAACTGTATGTAAATTTGTCCCGTTCCATTAGAAACAAGGGTTTTGCACACTTGATCTCAACTGTGTGAGATCTTTGGAATTCTTCTAGAAAAGCAGGATAAGAAAGAAAAGGTTTTTTTGTTTTTTTTTTAAAAAGGGGGGGGGAGTCCAAAGTGGCCTAATGGTCAAGCTGAGAGAAGGGTATGTGTTTATTTACCACGACCCGTTGTTCAGAATCCACATGTGCCTCTAATTCTTTTCTGAATCCTTAAGAACTCTGCAAAATCAGCAGAAAGGTGGAAATTGGCCAGGTGAACTCCTGCCAGCATCAAAAAGGAGTTTTATAGCCTTGAAACAGCAGGAACCTCCCCACCAGAGATGACAGCAAGGAGGTAAGGAGGCAAATGATGGAAGCAGAAATATACTATCACTTTGTAAGTCTTGTATGCACATCCTGGTATCACAGGCACATACGGAAGGGGTGGAGCTTGTCTCATGAGAACACAGTGTTGCTTTTTTGTCATTTTGATGAAACCCTTCAAAGTTCTGCTCACTGGCCAAATAGCCCCCAAACCAAGAATTCCCAAATTACTTCTACCTACTTGTGGGGTATCACCGTATCATCAATATCTCCCTCAGTTTCCCCTCCAAAAGCTTAAAATCCTATATAAAGGCCCCACCGCCAAACATTTTTCCAAGCTTTTATGAATTGTCTTCAGATGACCCGTGCCAACAGATGCACTTTAATGACTCTGAAAAGCTGAAATGTTTTACGTCATGGGGTCTTCAAACTTGGCCCTTTTAAGACTTGTAGACTTTAACTCCCAGAATTCCTCAGCCGGCGTGCCTGGCTGAGGAATTCTGGGAGTTGAAGTCCACAAGTCATAAAAGGGCCAAGTTTGAAGACCCCTGTTTTAAGTCTACACCTACCACTTTCTCAAAAACTTGGAATATAAAAATAACAAAATCACCATGGGAATTCTAACATCTGAAAACACCAAATCCAAATTTATATTTATATTTTATATTTATTTAGATTTATATACCGACATTTATAAATGTCGCTGAGAACTGATTTGGTTGCTTTCAACTGTATTCATCCAAAAAAAAGGTACATTTTGCAGACTTTCAGAACATTAAACTAGTATAATCAGCGTTTATAGTGGATGTTGGGTTTTCTCCAGAACATGAGTATATTCTGTAGCGGATCCAAAGATTAATGGATCAATTCATTAGAACTGAATTTTATGTTTCTGAGCATGTGTTTGCTTTTGGGTGTCTATAACTGAGTTAATTCTACTTGCCTGCAAAGTAACTCAAAGTTGATTGAGTAGGCTCATTATAGAGAATATATTAGGAATCTCCAAAATCCACTTAACCGGTACTCCGCTGCTTCGGTGCTATTTTTCTTTTTCTATTGAACTTCTTCCATGGATTTTGTTTTTCTCTGACTTCAAGGTAGAGATGAAAGCCCTAAAGATGAACTAGTTTCTAAATAAAGATGGGCTGAGCATACAAAATGACAAAGATAAAACACTACCGCATTTCTTATACCTCATTAAAAAGCTTAGCAAGCAAATGGCTGGCTTCATGTTCTGTACGTATAATTTTTGCAAGCTATCACTTGGCTTAATTGTTTTTATATAATTTAAGTTTGCTACATTTTCAGTGTATTAATTAATACTTTGTCATCCGTCAACATAAAGTTCTATGTATTCTTAAATGGGGAAGACCAAGATTTTACACCTGTGCTCAGTTTAAAGTCATGTTTGTTTTAGTTTACTCCATTATAGCTTGCATTTCTTTAAATCATATAGATTTATACATGCATTTCTTTCATTATGTAGCATTTTCTACAAATGTTTCTGTAATATATTCATTTCTGTGCACACATTTCTTGCAAGCGCCTCTATAATATAGTACATTTTTGTCTGCATACTTGTGTAATATATTCTTTTGTTTACACATTAAAAGAATCCCGCTTGTTCCAAAATAATAGACTTCAAAGAATAACTGTATACTGCTTTGCATTCAAATTTATAAAATGCAAATAGGATATAATCACATTAAAATAGAAACCACACATATTTCTTTTCTCTCCTTACTTTGGTAGTTCTTGCCCTTTAGATGCTGATTTATAAAGCAGAATTAGAGTTATGTTAATAAATAAATTTTAATAAAGATTTTTAAAATATGATCCTTTCTGAATATCTGAATGGACTTTATTGCATTTTATAAATAGGGGAAAAAATCCAGTGATCACAACTGTCACCTGTGATATTGAAAGGCACCAACAGCATGCCTGGCTGAGGAATTCTGGGAGTTGAAGTCCACAAGTCATAAAAGGGCCAAGTTTGAAGAGCCCTGCCTTAACCTATCCAGACAGCTTCTGATGATGATGCCTAATCATTCCTTCATCAACAATTTGGATGAGGGGATAGATGGGAAACTCATCAAATTTGCAGACGACACCAAGCTGGCAGGAATAGCCAATACTCCAGAAGATAGGCTTAAGATACAGGAGGATCTGGACAGACTCGAACACTGGGTGTTATCTAACAAAATGAAATTCAATGGTGAAAAAAGTAAAGTTCTACATTTAGGCAGGAAAAATCAAATGCACAGGTATAGTATAGGTCAGGGGTAGGCAACCTTGGCTCTTTTATGACTTGTGGACTTCAACTCCCAGCATGGCTGGCTCAGGAATTCTGGGAGTTGAAGTCCACAAGTCATAAAAGAGCCAAGGTTGCCTACCCCTGGTATAGGTGGTACCTTGCTCAATAGTAGTAACTGTGAGAGGGATCTTGGGAATCCTAGTGGACAATCACTTCAATATGAGCCAGCAGTGTGCTGCAGCTGCCAAAAAAGCCAACACAGTGCTAGGCTGCATTAACAGAGGGATAGAATCAAGATCACGTGAAGTACTAATACCACTTTACAATGCTTTGGTAAGGCCACACTTGGAATCCTGCATCCAGTTTTGGTCACCACAATGTAAAAAAGATGTTGAGATTCTAGAAAGAGTACAGAGAAGAGCAACAAAGATGATTGGAGGACTGGAGGCTAAAACATATAGGAAACGGTTGCTGGAATTGGGTATGTGTAGTTTAACGAAGAGAAGGGCGAGGGGTGACATGATAGCAGTGTTCCAATATCTCATAGGCTGCCACAAAGAAGAGGGAGTCAAGCTACTCTCCAAAGCACCTGAAAGCAGGACAAGAAGCAATGGATGGAAAATAGTCAAAGAGAGAAGCAACCTAGAACTAAGGAGAAACTTCCTGACAGTTAGAACAATTAACCAGTGGAACAACCTGCCTCCAGAAGTGGTGAATGCTCCAACACTGGAAGTTTTTAAGAAGAGACTGGACAGCCATTTGTCTGAAATGGTATAGGGTTTCCTGCCTGAGCAGGGGGTTGGACTAGATGACCTCCAAGGTCCCTTCCAAATAATAATAATAATAATAATAATAATAATAATAATAATAATAATAATAATAATAATAATAATAATAATAATAATAATAATAATAATTGGTCTGTCTCGCCCAATGATGTCTATGTTTAGTGGGATTTAACACTATTGAGGATTGCATTGTTATCACAATGGTGTGATCTGAAGATGTCAAAGATGGAATAAACAAAGTGTGGATGCAATTAGGTTTTGTTTGGGCTATTGAGCTTTTGTCCGGAAGACCTCACCCTGCCATCTCATCTGAATTCAAGAGATTATGGAGTTGCTACCTCCTTAGAGTACTTTTTTTTCTTAAAAAAGAGTTTCTGATCACATCTTTACCTGATATAAAAATGATTAATGAACATAAGATTAAAGCCACACTTGTAATCTGGATCAGGTATCAAATATTCCAGGACAAATAAAAAAAATATTACGAACTATGTTTAGTGACATATTTGTTCTGAACATTGCTAAAGGAAATCATAGTGTTATTTCCTTATTTACACTGCATTTAACTTGAATAATATTCCAAAAACACTTTCATGATATTCTGCAATTTAAATTTAACAGGTGTTCAGAGGCAATTCTTGCAAAGAGAGAGTGATTTAATATTTGTAAAGAAATTGTATTACAATCAAGACTCATGTGCATGCCAAATAGGTATCGGTCCCCTTCCTGAACAAAATTAATAATCATATTGTCCAAAATAATAATTTTAGCTAAAATATTGCAGTTGATAAAAACAAACACGTACAAAGGAAGAAATGGAAGGATATGGAAACTGCTGGCTTAACAGAGATAACCAATGAGGTGTTGAAATAGGTTCTTGGTTTTCCCTCAATGTGATTTGTAAAGCTATTAACCACTCACAGTGTTCATGAATTTATTATACTCTCTGGCAACATTCTCCCGCAATTTGTCTTTTGATGCATTTTTTTTTTAAAAAATAGGAAGTTGGGTTGTATTCTGACAGAATCACAAAGCATATTCTAGAGACGAAAGACTTTAAGCAACATTAAGTGGGAACACACAGCAACTTTAGGGTTCACAAAAATGCTGTTCCGGGACTGCAAGAAAGAACTGTACACCCACACTAGGAAACCTGATCCACAACAGTCCACTTGAATACAATAGCAAAAGCAATGAGTAGGAAAAGGACAACAGCCTCTTTAAAAGCAGACAAATGATGCGAAGACTGGAAAAAAGTGCAAAACAGGAGCAATAAAAATGACGCAGAGGCTACAGTATTTACTATGTGAGGAAAAGGCCTGCTCCAGCTTAGAGCAAAGGTGGACAAGGAAAGCCAGGATAGAGGGAACATACCCTCACATCTGTTCTGTACCAGCCTGCTACCGGCCCTGCAGAAAAAGCAGGGACAACCCCTTTACAAACGGCAAGAGGCTGGAATAAAGCCTGCCAAATTTATTAACATAAAACAGAGCAAAACAAGACACCAACCATGAAACAGGAGGTATGAAACAGGAACTATTCAAGCGGTTGCCTTCAGCAAACCAGCCCTCCCACACATTCCCCTTTTATACAGTTCAGGGCGTGGCTTCTCTCTGCCTCCTTCCGAGGTGCCCCATTGCCTTCCTCTGTTTACTCCTGATTGACTGCCTCCTGCGTCGGGCGTCCTTGAACAGGGCCAGCTGTGGGTCATCTTCATCCACGCTGTCAGGCTCACACAGCTGGGTCTCCGTCATGACCAGGTGGGAGGGGCCTGGCTGAGGGCTCTGCGGAGCCTCAAGGCCATCATCAGCAAGCTCTTCAACACCCCCCTCCTCCTCCTCTGAGTCGCCCAACCCAACTGCCAAACCCACAGGCTGACCCTGAATCACAACAACATCCTGTGTAGAAAAAAAATGTGGTGTGCGGCAGCATTTTAACTAGACTGTGACTTGCTGAAACGTAACACGTGGATTCCCTGAGTGAGATTCAGTGCATCTTAGGTTGTACAGATAGTCCTCGGCTTACAACTACAATTGAGCCCCAAGTTTCTGTTGCTAGCAAGGCAGTTGTCAAGTTTCCGATGGAATGAGCTTTTCAAAGGACTCTGAGGCATTGTTTACCTTAAAAAGTCTTTTATTAGCCCTATAACATCGGCAATCCTTGCTAGAGAAGCTGGAGTCTGAATTCCCCTTCCCCTTAGCATAATTGTTAAGTTCAAATCTCCCCCTTTTCATTGCTGTCATTAATCACATTCTCCAATTAATTTGAAGGGTCAGTTTTCCCTTCTGTTAGACAACCCGCCAAATTCTTACCTTCTCTTATTTCATAATGGCCTTGAGCGACATTCTTCCTCCTCCCTCCCAGCAATAACTAATTCTAGCTTTAACCGTAACGCACAAGTTTAACATATGAAATAGCTGCTTCTTCATCTTTTGTCAAAGCAAGAACATTCAATGTTAGCAGCGTTGACAGCAGTTGTTAACCGAGTTTTGCCCCATTTTACCTTTCTTGCCACAGTTGTTAAGTAAATCAGTGCAGTTGCTAATATGGTTGTTAAGCTCTTAAGCTTCCCCACTGACTTTGCCTGTCAGAAGTTCACAAAAGGACATCACATGACCCAGGAACACTGCAAGCGTCATAAATACACGCCCGCTCCGAATTTTGATCACGTGACCATGGGGATGCTGCAATGGTCATCAGTGTGAAAAACAGTCATAGGCCATTTGTTCCAGTGCCACTGTAACTTCAAACAATCATTAAATGAATCGTTGTAAGTACTGTAAGGTCTAAGTTGAGCCTCCCTGTGTTTTACAACAACTCCCACCGTTGGAGAAGGGTGTGAGAATAGTATAAAGTTGGCTAATTAAACATGAGCCAAAAAAGATGTCACATCTGTGGATTTAAATTTACAATGGAAGTTAGGGAGGATGGGTTTCCTGATACACATTGCAGGGGCCGTCAATATAAAGTTAACAGAAGGCCTCTGATCATTTTTTTATCTAGATTTTTTATAGGGTTAGGGAGGGGGGTGGGTGATAAGGGTTGTCTGGCCTTGGGGGGTGGCCAATCAACCATGGTTCAGGCCGGACTTGGGTCTGACCGCGCGGCGGGAGAACGGGGTGTCGCTGTCTCCGGAGCTCACGAGCGGGTCGTGGGATTACCAATTCCCACGACGGGGAATGGCAGCAGGCGGATAGACAGGGGGCCGTATCGCTACCGGGAGGGCCATCTCCGCTACTTGCAAGCGGTGAGGCGCTCCGACCCTCTGCTTCTTCCCCGAGGTTCCGGGAGCGAGGATGTGCAGCCTCCTGAGCTCCGGCTGGTGTATCTGAATGCCAGGTCCGTGGTTAATAAAGCTCCCCTCGTTAGGGATTTAGTTGAGGGTGAGCATGCGGACCTGGCCTGCATCACGGAGACCTGGTTGGGCCCAGAGGGTGGGGTCCCTTTGGTTGACATTTGCCCACCAGGCTTCCGGGTGCTGCACCGGCCAAGAGCTCAAGGTAGGGGTGGGGGAGTGGCGGTTATTATTAGGGAGACCTTATGTCCGCGGGAGACCACCGTTTCTCAGATAGTCGGGTGTGAGTCTCTCTTTGTGAGATTTGGTTCTGGGGCGCAGTTGGGTTTGCTGCTGACGTACATTTCGCCTAGTCGTACAGCGGCAGCCCTGCCCGAGCTGCTTGATATCCTCTCAGGGTTGGTGGTTGAGTTTCCCAAACTTATAGTTTTGGGAGACTTCAATCTACCATCCCTGGGAGGCTCATCTGAGCTAGCTCGGGAGTTCATGGCTTCCATGACGGCCATGGACCTGACGCAAGTAATTTCTGAACCAACTCATGAGGGAGGCCACACTCTTGACCTGATTTTTTTATCTAGACGGTGGTTGGATGATCTTGGTGGGGGCTCTCCATTTATTATGCCCCTGTCATGGACCGATCATCATCTCCTGCGGATGGTCTTCCGTTTTGCCACCCCCCGCCGTGGGGATACGGAACCAATTAGATGGTACCGCCCCAGACGCTTAATGGATCCTGATAGATTCCAAGCGGCGCTGGGGTCCCCACCTGCCTCCATTGCTCACAGCTCGGCGGATGCCTTAGTGGAAACCTGGGAAAGGGCAGCCACTGAGGCACTTGACCGGGTTGTACCCTTGCGGCCCCTGACCCGGCGCAGATCCCAGCGAGCTCCATGGTTCTCCGCGGAGCTCCGGGAGATGAAGCGTCGGAAACGGGGCCTAGAGAGCTGTTGGAGGTCGAGCCGATCCGAACCCGACCGGTTGCGGTTAAGAACCTATATTAGGTCTTATCTCGCAGCGATGAGGGTGGCGAGGTGTAATTACTTCTCTACCCTCATTGCGTCCGCAGATAATCGCCCGGCCGCCCTGTTTAGGGTGACTCGCTCACTTCTTAATCAGGAGGTGAGGGAGGATCCCTTGCAGGGTCGTGCCGAGGAATTTAGTCTATATCTGTCGGATAAAATCGCTCGGATTCGGACCGGTTTGGACTCCAGCTGGGCAGAGTCAGGCGATCAGGACACGGACGGTCTTGTCAATGTTATCTGGGAAGAGTTTGATTCTGTGACCCCTGATGAAGTGGACAGGATTATGGGGAGGCTGAGCTCCTCCACATATTTGTTGGACCCGTGCCCTTCCTGGCTGGTTTATGCAGCTAGGGAGAGGACACGAGGCTGGCTCCAGGCGGTTATATCTGCTTCTTTGAGTGAGGGTTATTTCCCCACCGTCTTGAAGGAGGCGGTGGTGAGACCTCTCCTCAAGAAGCCTGCCTTGGACCCAGCTGTGTTGAACAACTTTCGTCCAGTCTCCAACCTTCGCTTTCTTGCGAAGGTTGTTGAGAGTGTGGTGGCGCATCAGCTCCCTCTGGTCCTGGATGAAGCGGATTATCTGGACCCCTACCAATCGGGTTTCAGGCCCGGGTACAGCACGGAGACGGCATTGGTCGCTCTGGTGAATGATCTCTGGAGGGCTCGGGACAGGGGATATTCCTCTGTCCTAGTCCTATTAGACCTCTCGGCGGCTTTCGATACCATCGACCATGGTATCTTGCTGCGGCGTCTCAGGGGATTGGGAGTGGGAGGCACGGTTCTTAGGTGGTTCTCCTCCTATCTCCTGGGACGTTCGCAGTCGGTGTTGGCAGGGGGGCAGAGATCGGCCCCGAGGTCTCTCGTTTGTGGAGTTCCTCAGGGGTCGGTTCTCTCGCCTCTCCTGTTCAACATCTACATGAAACCGCTGGGTGAGATCATTCGTGGTTTTGGAGTTGGGTATCATCAATATGCCGATGATACCCAACTTTTCTTTTCGACCCCAAACCACCCCAGTGATGCCCTCGCTGTGATGTCCCGTTGCCTGGAGGCGGTTCGGGTCTGGATGGGGAGGAACAGACTTCAGCTCAACCCTGACAAGACTGAGTGGCTGTGCATTCCGGCATCCCGGGACATTCAAGATGTTCCATCTCTTTCTATGGGGGGTGAGCTCTTACCCCCCGTGGATAGGGCTCGCAACTTGGGAGTCCTCCTAGATTCACGGCTTACCCTAGAAGATCATGTAGTGGCCGTGACTAGGGGGGCTTTTGCCCAGGTTCGCCTGGTGCGCCAGTTGCGGCCCTATCTGGACCGGGATGCCCTGTGCACGGTCACTCATGCGCTCGTGACCTCTCGCCTTGACTACTGTAATGCTCTCTACATGGGGCTTCCCTTGAAGACCACTCGGAGGCTCCAACTGGTACAGAATGCGGTCGCGAGAGTTGTCTTGGGAGTTTCCCGGTACTCCCATGTTACACCTTTGCTCCGCGAGCTGCATTGGTTACCAGTTGTCTTCCGGGTGAGGTTCAAGGTCTTAGTTATGATCTTTAAGTCCCTACATGGCATGGGTCCGGGGTACCTCGGGGACCACCTGCTGCCGGCTTCAACTCCCCTCCGCCCTGTGCGTTCCCACAGAGAGGGCCTCCTCAGGGTGCCTCCGGTCAGGGAATGTCGACTGGCGGCCCCCAGGGGGAGAGCCTTCTCTGTGGGTGCCCCGGCTTTGTGGAACCAACTGCCGGTGGAGCTCCGGACGGCATCGGACCTCCGAACTTTCCGTCGTGGTCTGAAGACCCATTTGTTTGAATTGGCCGGTCTGGCCTGATGGGGGAGCTGTGTTTTAAATTGTCATTTTAGATTGCATTATTGTTTTTTAATTGGGCACTGATTTAATCTTTGTTTTAACTTTTGTATAGTATTGTATTTTTATTTATATGCCCTGTGAACCGCCCTGAGTCCCTAGGGAGAAGGGCGGTATATAAATTAAATAAAACATAAACATAAAACATAACCCAGTCAAACTAGAGGACTGATTAGCTGTTGCTGCAGGACACTGGTGTTGCTTCTCCTCCAATAACATAGGAATTTTCTCAACAATTTGGTGGTTGCTTTGGAGTAAAAAAAAAATCGTACGTGCAGTTCCAGATGTAGTAAAACGTGCCCTGAGAAAATCAAAACATGGATAGAGGGCTGTTGTCTATAGATACAATGGATGAAATAGCATACGTAGGAGCCGTGGTGGTCAGAATGCAGTATTGCAGGCTAATTCTACCGACTGCCAGTAGTTCAACTCTCACCAGGCTCAAGGTTGACTCAGCCTTCCATACTTCCAAGGTTGGTAAAATGAGGAGCCAGACTGTTGGGGGCAATATGCTGACTCTGTAAAACTGCTTGGAGAGGGCTGTAAAAGCACTATGATAAGTCAAAGTGCCTACTGCTATTGCCATTCTGGAATTTCTTGGGATTCAGAGCTGTTTATATCAAGCCTTGGTTACAGCATGTTATGTGGCCTACGGTATCCTGCAGACACTACGATGAAACTCTCATTTCTCAGAGGCAATACTAATTAAGTTAACAGCAAGAATCTTGTAGCATGAAAGAATTTCTCAGGGTCCTGGAATAGCCACAAGCAATATCTTAACATATCTTGAACCAGTGATTATAATTAATGTGGAAGCAGCTTCTGCACTTTTTCAACTTTCCTTCCCACCTCCCATAAACTCATGGAGTTGTGCACCGCTAGAATGGAGAAGCCATTCAAAACTGTGCATTATTTTCAGCTCATTGTCTCTGTTGCTGAACTGTTTCTTTGTTTGTCCACCCCTCTTCCTGAATCATCTTTTGATCCTGCAGTATCGGTTCTTGGGTCTCTCTGGCACCTTCTCGCTCCGTCTCAGTTTGCAGAAAATGAAGAACATGGATGGATTCCAAAGAACCTGGAACAGAAGGGGCAAAACTCTTGACTTTGAGCTGGTCTGCCGCAAGAGCCAAGTTATGTGTGTATGTGCATGGGTGAAAGTATGTAGGGAATACCATTTTTTAGTGTATGTCTCACCTTTCCACCCGAAAAACATTTAAGACAGTGCAACAGTGAGAATTTCACTTCAAATATCATTAAGAGTTAAAGCAAGCCACTTATACTGAAAAGACTTGGCTAAAATTTTCTCTTCTAGGATCAGAAAGACAACATCTCCTGCAAGAGGATATCCTATAGTTTGGGTAAAATACAACAGAAGGGTATCTGCAGATACCTTCAAGTCACTGGATGGACCCAGCAAGACACTGTTACCGCTATTTCTAGTGAGAAGACATGGCCAAAAAAGAACCACCTTCTAATTCTAGGGAGGAAACCTGCTTCAGTGTCAGGAACTGGGAATCAATAGACCAGGGGTAGGCAACCTTGGCTCTTTTATGACTCGTGGACTTCAACTCCCAGAATTCCTGAGCCAGCCAGGAAAGCCCCAGAGATGGATGAAATAGCCACAGAGCTCTTAAAGGAGGTCATCTGTGTGAAAATAATAAAGATCATGAGAGGCCCTGTGACAATAAAATGGGGGGGAGGGGAGAGAGCGAGAGAGAACAGAATTAGAAAAGGTCCCATAATCCCATAAAGATTGGTCATACCGGTTCAGTCTACATAGTGAGTACATCATAATGGCCACAAGTCTGGAAGAACTTAAATTTTAGGAGGGAAGTTGTTATCTGATAAGCAGGTGACACTCCTCTGGTTGCAAACACTGAAGAATGATCATTTTAATAGGTCAGAAAAGCAAAGCAAAGATGATGTCAATTGGAAAAATGAAGGAACGTAAGGTAAATAATGAAACAGTAGAGTTAGTTGACAGATATAACATTCTGGGCTCCAGAATTAGCGAAGTTGATTGGTATGCTGAAGAGTTTCACAGAAAAATGAGGGGGAAAAACCCCACCGGGGCTTAGATAAACTCAGGAAAGTTAACTCAGTGTTCTTCCCTAGTACGATGTACAGATAAGAAGGCTAGATTCTGCACAAAAGCAGGAGGGAAAAATATTGACTCCTTTGAACTACGATGCTAGAGAAAGCTGATTTGCATTCCTCTGACAGCAAAGAGAACCAACCATGCAATGCTAAAGGAACTCAAGCTAGAGTGTTCGTTGGAAAGAAGGATTTTTTTAAAAAAAGGAAAGATCAAAAGCAATCACACTTTGGACACATCATGAGACCAAAAGTATCTGTGAAAAAGATAATATTCGACAAGTTGAATATAAGAAGAGCAGATAACACATGGTGTTGATAGATGAAGAATTGTTAGCTACCAGAATGCTCCTACTTGAATAGGATAGTGAAGCAATAGACGGGAGAGCTTGGAGAGCTATTATCCATAGAGTCACTAGGAGTCAGCCACAACCTGACGGAACAATGGAGCAAACTTTCCATCTTTAGCGTCGGTTTTGTTCTTTGCGTAAGTGAAACTTTCATGAGTTACACATCAGTTATGCCTGTGACCAGGAAAGAAATGTGATTGTAGTAGGCTCGGCTTGGAAGATTTTGATGTCTTTTCAGCCCATTCTTACAAAAAAATGAAACATAATAAAATTCAGTAATATAAATCTACATCTGAGCCTGACGTCGCTACATTTTCTCTTTTGATTAGTGTGCTGTTTCCTTCATCCTTGTCAACCCTCAAAATGCCAAGGTGTCACAATGACAGTTTGACTTCAGTTCCAGGCAAACTTGCACAGAGAGCTAGGCTAGCTTTGGCATCACATCAGTGGGTATTCAGGCTTAACAAATGTAAAAGAGAAAGCCCAGGAATAGAAGTAAATGTCTGCAACAGGAAGCACTAGGAAGCCTCTCTTCCATCTTGTCATATGATGATGCCATAGAAGACCTTTAACCTTCTGTTTGCTGGTTTAGCCTTCCCTAAGGATTCTGGGAACCGAAATCTCAACATACGCGAATGATACCAAGGCGATGGTAATAAATTGCCCTCAGAATATGCCAAGGGTTAACATCTAATCAGAACAGAAGTGCAGAGATTTGCTTTAATTGAATTGGATTCGGAAACGGAACTGGTTAAAGACTGCATGATAAAGTGGGCACAAAATATTCAGGAACCAATTTCGTTGGACACCTGGGAGATAATTTGGGTCAGAAATGTTAAATTTACCCAGGCTCAAAATCTAAGAGAAATTTTTTATAAAATGTTTTATAGATGGCATCTGGATCCCAAGAAGTTGTCCAACATGTATCCTAATTTACAGTCTAAATGTTGGAGGTGTGGTAGTTTAGAAGCTACTTATTTTCACATGTGGTGGACTTGTAGAAATATAAAAGCTTTTTGGATTAAAATTTGGTGGAACATTCAAAAGATTTTTAAGAGAAAGATAAAGTTTTCCCCGCAATTGTTTTTATTGGGTATTGTTGTAGATTGTGATGTTAAAGAAACTAACTTGATGTTGAACATGATAACGGCAGCACGGTTACTGGTGGGACAATATTGGAAGAAGGATAGTTTGCCCACTGTAGAAGAATGGGTGTTTAAAGTTTCGAATCTTGCAGAAATGTCCAAGATTTCTGCTTATTTAAAGGATCATTCACAGGAAAGATATATTTCAGTTTGGAGGAGATGGATAAATTATATTCAAAACAAATATGGGACTAAAAAGTTCCATTTAGCTTATGGGTAGATTTTAGTGGGATATTGTTATTGGTACGTTGTTTGTAGTTATGTTAAAAGAGAGTTAAAGCACATTATGAATTTGGTTAATTTTATATTATGCATAATTTTTATTTAGAATATGATTATTGTAACTATAATCCTGTATTTAGCTCTGGGAAGTGGGGGGGAAAGTGGGTGGGTTTGGGGTGGGAGGGATTTGGGGATATATTGTAAAATTTTGTTTTTGTAAAACTCTTTAATAAAAAAAAAGAAGTGCAGAGATTTTAAAGCTATTCAGTCCACACTGGAAGGACAATGAAATAGACAGAAGCAGGGCAAAGTCCTTTATCATTTACAGATTCAACAGGATTTACTAACAGCCAAAATACCTCTTCATTCATAGAATGAGGCATATATTGGAGAATATTCTTTGTTAGTCTGATCTACGTCAATAAACAGAAGCTCACTTATTATTTACTGAGCCCAATGTGGTGAGGAATCTAATTGGAATGCTATATATGATTAGAATTGGAGAAAAACAAGTTCATGTCCACCTCCAACAAAGAATGCTCATTTATGACTATGGGACAAATAAAATGTCTTAACAATTCCCTGGAAAATTTGGAGTTTTTAATCAAAATCGACAATAGATTATAATTCTATAATCAGGTCAATTTTTTGTAATACGTATTTTATCTCTGTGAAAATATATTCCTTGTATACACAATCTACACAATGTTTCTTGCATTTTTCAAAAGCCATTCTATTTTATGCAAATTTCACAAATACACGATACTGTTAAGAGAATTTTTCTAGGAAAAATTGATAATTCACAGTGGAGTAAACTCGTTGTGTCACAGCAGTGTCAGTTTTTATAGAATATGCATTTCAGTGTAATAGAAATTGGAGACAGATTTCTTTCCAGTCCCTAAACCTTGTAGATTTGCTTTGAATAGTTCAAATTCAATCCTAACTAGATTACCTCTAGCAGGTTTTATGTATAATGTCCACTATCAGTGACCATTATACATGGCAACTGGATGTGATTAATATTTTGCTTTATAACTAAGGTCTGTGAAATAAGCTGTAATCTGTAATTCATTTTAATATTACACAAAAGGCAAACTCAGTAGCTTCACAATGCATGATATTACTCACTCCAGTTCATCAACTGCAAAAGAGAAGAGATTTTAGTTTTTAATGTAATTATCTTTGAAAGAAATCTTTAGAAGAGCAAAGGCTTCCACTTCCTCTGGGGTTAAATTAGGTCAATAATAAGTACTATATTCTGCATTAAATTAATTCGTATAACCTCCTGAAAATTAATTATCACTTGAATCAATTTAATATATAGTAATTATGCATTCTTCTTTTTGTTTCCTGCAATACTACCTTTGTTAAAAAAGGGAGAAGGATAAAATTAATTATGACCAATAGCTTTAATTCAAAGGGGAGTAATTATAAGGCAATGTTGGGTGTAGATGATGGTGCCATTTTCCAGTTAACTCAAGCATTTAAAGATTTGCTACCCTGTTCTTTGAGCCTAATTAAGCCTTCCTAATAAAATGCCCATGAAAGCCACAATTTTTCCATCCAATGATCAAGAGCCTGATGGTGTTTAAGAGTCCAAACTTGCAATCAACATTAATTAGTGGAAACATTTCAGGATGTGAAATGATGAGGTACGATGATCATGACAATTAGCATCCACATGTCATCAGGATTTGATCTGATATCTTGATAATCCCGATGCTTATTATACTGAGACTGCATTATGGAGTTTGATGGAGTATGTCAATATTTAATCATATAGAGTGATGAAGTACCAAGCTTGAGTGATCTTGTACTGCTTGCTCCCTATAACAAATATAGGTAAGATTCTGCTTTCCATATTTTGCCCAATTGTCTCAAAAAGCTATTATTTTCACGCACAGTTCTTTAAGCAACCTGGCTATTTCTGCCTCTGAAATACTGGGCCTAGGGATAGCTGAGTCCACATCACTCATGCATAAGATGTACTGTATGACAATGGGCCAATAAACATCACTCAACAGGCCACCTAAGTAGATATTAGGGAAAAATGCAGGCCTCTCCATTCTCCATTCTGGGATAACAATGATGTACCTTTAAAAAAAAAGCCTGCACTTTTCCCTTTTTTTCTCTTTTGAGGAAAAAAAGGGGAAAAAGAAAAGCATGAAACTTTGAGCTCTGGAGACACAGTGGTTAAAACGCAGTATTGCAGGCAAAATCTGCCCACAGCCTGCAGTTCGATCCTTCCATCCTTCCGAGGTTGGTAAAATGAGGACCCGGGCTGTTGGAGGCAATACGCTGACATTGTAAACTGTGCAGAGAGTGCTGTAAAGCACTGTGAGGTGGTATATAATCTAAGTGCTATTGCTATTGCTATAAAACTCTCTGAAAATGGCTTTTCTTTTTGGAAGAGGGAGGGGGAAAATGAACCAGCCCCTATTCATAGTATTGACTGCTTGTTTGAAGCTTCATCAGAGTGATTTTCTATCCTGTGCAACAGCACCTACCTTGTTTCCATTATGAATCCTTGCAAATGGGAATAAGGATAATATCAGGATAGTACAACATGCTGTAAATATTTGAAAAACATTTTCTTTTTTGAGCAACATAATCATATACTAACTTTGTTTTATGTCTAGACTAAAGTAGGTCATCTATTTTGGAAGAGTCATTAGAAGGACATCTAAACCATCACTTTTGCAGTAGGTTAAGTCTTACTTGAACAAGCTCGGACTGAGTCAGGTTTCCAGGCCTATTAATCTCATTTAGTTAACTATGAAATGAACAAATATGAATGCAATCTTTTTAAATAGTTCTGTAAATAGCTGCCTAGGAAAAATCATATTAAGACCATTCTAACAAATATGTTCAGAAAAGTTCTGTTTATCTATTATCTCATGCCTGCGAATGGTTTAGATCAGGCATGTCAAACTGCCAGCCCACGGGCCGGATGCATCACAATGAAACCGTGCCCTCCCCATTGCCAGCAATGGGGAAAAAGTTGTGATACATCGCGTGACGTCACATCGCAAGTTTGACATGCCTGGTTTAGATCATTGGGGTTGGCTTTGACAACGAAAGGAATTTTGACCACATAGGAAGTTTTATAGAGATTTAATGGTCCAAGCAAGATTTGAATCAAGACCTTCTTCACTCATGACTCTCAGCCATTATTTGCATGTTTATTTAATTATTTTCTCTGCTGATTCTTAAATCAGAAGCACTACACCAGCTCAGTTTTTATTTGTACTGGTTTCTTGATCAGTTTTCATCCCACTGAACACAAAAATATAGTTTTCTCCATCTCATTCAATTCCTAGGTCTCCTTTTCATCTAGACGGGTGATTTTATGGATTCTTGACACACTTTCACAGTGAGTTACATTTTAAACCACATCATCTTTCCATTTCATTTCGTGGAATGAGTTTGACACGACTTATCACATCAAGTTTGTACCAAATATTTATATGGGTCAATTTAATTCTCTTTAAAATGAAGACATATGATCAAATCCTATTAAAATCACTCATGGCTGACTGCTGCAACCATATATCAAAGCCAAAACAAACAGCATGGGTAGTCTTGCTCAAGCAAGAATCCCTGCTTACCATCTCTTTCCCATGGAACCTGTAATACTGATACTCTAATCTGAAATTCTATATTAGTACAACAGAAATCTTGCCCACTTGAAAATATCAAATTATTATTAAATTTATTTGGTCAGAACAATTTGATTCTATTTTACTGGTAGTCCTTGACTTACTGGTCAATTGTAAAGAATGATAATTACTAGAACCATGATGAAATTATGAGCAATAGTTATGAAAAAATCCATTTTTGTGTGTTATGGAGCAGAGGTCCCAAACCTCTTGGGCACCAGGGACCAGTTCCGTGGAGAAAAGCTTTTTCATGGACTGGAGAGCGCATGGTTTTGTGTGCTGTCTGCATCCCACGGATGGGTCTTTGCTTGTTTGTGCAGACTGGTTGTGGGCATGCCGAGGCCTGGTACCGGTCCACGGACCGGGGGCTGGGGACCCCTGTTATGCAGTATCAGAAAAAGAACACAAAAAAGTCATGTTGCCACCACCTCGATGCTCTTAAATAAATTTCTCATTTGTTCCCAGCTTCTTAAAAAGTACTCAGTTCAAAAAATGGCAAAAAACCCAAGACCACATCCTTGACGTTCCTCCAAGAATTTGTTAATCAATGGGTAATATTATGATAGCAAACACAGATATTAGATTTAGAGACAATGTCTCAGATATGTTTTACTGTAGTCAGATTTATCACATGACCCCCTGCTACAGCTTTCTCCTTAATTAATTAATTAATTAATTAACTCAATTACTTTTTATTTTTAATAATTATTTTATTTAATTAAGGGTCATCCGTTCTTTTAATCTTATTCAAACAAGTATTTAAACATATAATCCCTCTAAAAAGTCAAATCTTCTGTTTTTAAAATCTAATTCTCGCTTTCTTTCTATGCCAAGTAAGCTTCCAAGCCAGGGCAATTAAATGGCCCAGGAATTTTCTTTCTATTTTTGTGCAAATTGCTTGGCATGAGGGTATTTTTTTTTTGGGGGGGGGGAATTCCGCCCATTTATATTCCTTAAGCAACTCCCAGTTTCCTTCTCCTTCAATTTCTCTTTTCATTCCTTGTCTCCCAAGTTGTGACATTTCCCCTAATAGCTCTATATTCCATTTTAAAAAATCTTCTTCCTTGTCATCAGATGCATCTTGCAAGCTTAAAGGGTAAACGGTCTTTTGCATTTTCATTGTTATGGCTACGTCTTGCAGTATTTTGTTTGTATACGGTCGTTTATATTTCCCTTCTTTTATCTCTTGCATCTCTAAATCCATTTCCTCTGTTTTGCCTTCTAATTTCTGGTTTATTTGTAGTCGTTATCTGGGAACTTTCTAGTTGTAGATTTAATTTGAAGATTTGCTCATTTATATTATCTAAATTGTTTTTAGTCTATTTATGGTTTTTTTATGTCCTCTTTGTATGCAAGAATTCTTTGGTGAATTAGTTGCAGCATAGAGTATATTTCTTTCTGAAAGGTGTTTGGGTTTTTTCTTGAGGCATCATTCCTGAAGATCCTCTAGTATCACCAGACTCAGTAAGAGTAGATGAAAGTTTCATCTAGTTTTCTGGTCATTATAAGTAGCCTTTATAATCCAATAGGTTCCAGAGTATAGGTCCAATCCTGAAAGTAATATTTTATAGTGATCCTTTGTTTCAGGTATCGAACAATTGTCAGTCAGGCAAGGTTGTAATCCACAATGTTTGAAGGGTTCAAAATGTTCAGCCTCCCTGAAAACAGTTCAAAAATCTCTCCCAGCCAGGCATAGAACAAAGTCCGTTTTTTCTTTCTCTCCCACTAACTCTCGATATTAAAAGTCCAAGCTCAGTAGGTGTTTATAGTCCAAAAAGGTCAGAGTGATAAGTATGCCAAAATATTTTCCTTTATTGCCAGCTGTTCTCCCAAACTAGGAATCATCAAGCAGCCAGGAAGCAAATTATAGTGCTGTACACAAATCCACCACTAGATGTCATTCAAACTCCATTTTCCACTCTTAAGACAAAGAATTGATTTCTTATATTTCACCTCAATGTTTTTTTTTCAAAGAGAAAATCTTAACAATTATCTCAGTTCTCAAATTTATCAAAACTGTAGCTTTATGTTACTTCCACTTCAGTATTGTATATTTCTGTCCCCATAAAATTAAAACACTGCTTCCATTCACATTTGGAGTTTTTAGCTTCTTGGGAGCCTTTCCCAGGAAATTCAGTTGTAAAATAATACAGAAAGGATCAATATTCTCACCCAAAGTTCCAAACATGCTGTTTACGATGTGCTAATTGGTGCTTTTTCTTCTTTGGTTGTCAGCAGCTAATGGCCGGCCACAGGAATGTAGCCAGTCTTTCCCCTGCAGGTTTGGAGGGCTTTTCTAAGATTGAACGGAAAGCCTGCCATCTCTCCGTGATCAACGAGACACCCCTCCTTCTTGATCGCCTCTTTGGGGCGACTTTAGGTCCTTTTTAGGGTCCCCAGCAGGGCAAAATCAGGCGTGGAAGGCAGAGCCCTGCCTTCTTACATTCATTCCACTGCAATGCAAAACCGGAAGTCTCAGAGGCATTGTTTTCTTATCAAGCAGAGGAAAGCCTAATTCCTGTAGATTATGAGGGAATGACCTTCCATTACATACAATAAAATAAACTTGGGCAGGATGGGTGGCTGGGGGCGAATGGAGCCAACCTCCCACCCGATTGGAGGCATTCCCTTTTTTGCCAAAGATGCACATACTGGCTGACCACCCTATAGGTCCTGAATGGTACACTATGGAGTACTTGGGAAGTCTGCCAGCTGTCAGAAAGCAGAAAGCAGGCTTCCTCACCCAGAGAAAGTATTTCCTTGGCTGCCCCAGGAGACAACTCCAATAAACTAGCTGCAGGAATAGGATCAGCAAAACAAGTTCACATTTTAAGGGGTCAAAATTGGCTTTATATCTGAAAGCTCACCAAAATGCTGCTGATGGATAGTAATTTCATTTCAGTATGCAGTCCTTGATAGTATTATAAAAATAATCCCAACCATTATTTTTTTCTGAACAGCTCAGGGGATCTCCTAATTCTCATCCCCCCCCCAAAAAAGATGAATAGGGTGCCATTTGGTAGATAATCTGTCATTTCTTTGCATATTTTTGAAGATAGCCTAAAGAGCCATCTAATTGTCCTTGGCAGCCAATTTGGAAGCTAGAGGGAGATTACCACGGATATGGTCAGAAATAGCAGGACAAAAAGATGGGTGTGATTTGCCCAGCATTTCTTAATGGTATTTAGAATTCACAGCAAAATGGCATTTCCAAAGCAAAGAACCACAAGTCTAAAAAGCTAAAAGCTACTGTAATATATAAGCTAAAAGGCAGAGTGCAGAATTAAACTATAACATATCCTTTTACTGCTAATAATAAAAACCGTATTATCAGACACATCCGTAGAAGAGCAAAAAACGCCCATCTAGAGAGAAGGGGTGGGGGTTTTTTTTGCATTTACTTGCATTTACTTGCACTGCCCTGAGTTAAGCCTGTCTTCATAAAATCAAGAAACTGGGAACTAAGGCTGATGTCTTAACAGCTGTGGGTCACAATCAAGAATGGATCTGTACTGTTACAAAGTCTGCTTGCTTTACAAATTGCTCCCCATGAAGCCACACATATTTCCAAGCAAAGCCGTATTTAGACATAAGTGAAACAAGCTGCAGCCTTGAAAATGGGGGAGGGGGGGTGTCTCTCAAAATTTAAGGATTTCCCCCCCCCATTTATTGGAGTTACATTATAATTTGATACAGGTAGACCACAACTGAGCCCCAAAATTGCATTACTAAGCAAGGCAATTGTTTAGTGAGAGCAGTGCCCCATTTTACGACCTTTAGTGCCGTAATTGTTAAACAAGTCACTGCCGTTGCTAATGGTTGCTAGCAATGTGGTTGTTAAGCAAATCCAGCTTCCTCCACTGACACTGCTTGTTAAAAGCCAGCTAGGAAGGTTACAGAGGGTGATCACATGACCCCTGGGACAGTCCAACTGACATACGTACATGTTAGTTTGTTAAGCACCTGAATTTTGATCACGTGACCATGGGGATGCAACAATTGTAATTGTCAAAAACAGTCATAAGTCACTTCAGTGCCATTGTAACTTTGAACAATGAATAAATGAATTAAGCCCTCCTGTCTGGCCCTTGCTACCTGATAAAAGATATGCTTTGTTCCTGCATCTATTCATACCTGCTATTCAAACCCCATCAAGGGTTTGTGATGTATCTTGGCAGTATTGTTGCCAGGTTCATTTGTAACACAGTCATATTCTTTATTAGTATTTGTCAATAGAACCTCAACAGTTTCCCATGAGTTGAGTCCTTATTATATCTAAATCCACTCCTACATCCAGGCCTCACACCCAAAAGGGGACAAAATGGTGGGCCTACCACATGCCTTCACAGTTTGTGAATGGAAAGACCAATGAGGACCATAAGTCCCTGATATAGGATAAATGGCATTCATCTGAGTCAACAGAATGTGATAAAATAAAAACCTAAAGATAGTCAACTGGCATTTTGTGGGGGGAAATCGCTGGAATAGAGAGAAAAGATACAAAGGAGAATCTGACACATCACAGTCACTCTGCCTTGATGATAGGGCACTTGTGTTTCATGGAGACGCTTTAAGCTGCCTCTTTGCAACAAGCCAGCCACAATGCCTCAGCGAAGCAATAAGAGTTTTCACCAGTTGGCCATTTTGGTTCTGAAGTTCCCGATGTGATTCCTGCCAAGTACCATGATCAGTCTGTGGTTAGAAATGGCCAATTTCACTGGACTGTTTAATGAAAATGTCAAAATTCCCTATAAAAGATGGCACTGCAAAGTGGTGGTTTCCCATTTTTTCTTCATCATTCTTGGATGCAGCAGTTTCCACATAAAATCAATGCTCTCCACACAAAATCAGAGCAAAAACAGACTTTTAAACATAATTGACAGTGATATGTGTGTGTGTTTATTTGATGGCAACAAATAAAGGAGAAAAAAATCAACCAATTTAATGGTAACATGATTAAAATGTTGGCGTAGGGAAGGACATAAGTCACCAATTAAAAAAAAATCAACAAATTGCAACTTCCCTCAGACTGTCAGAATCTAAGAATATGAAAACAGCATATGGAGAAAGGTGCTTTTTTAAAATTTAGTTTCACAGCAATCACAAAAATGCTATGAAGACACGATATGCAAATATTAGAATACTTGCTATTTTGAATTGGCCAAGACAAACGATGCCAGGATTTGACAAGCTGCATTTGCTATGCAAGATTTTCTTTTTCTGAAGCTTAAGACACTTATCATTCAGCTATCATTTGCTTTTCCCTGGGAAAAAGTGCTCTAGGCTTGATACACTGAAAATATATGCTTGTTTATCTGGGATTTGCACATAGCCTGAAAAATCCATTTATTCTTTTGATGGCTTATTTTTCGTGTCCCTTTTACATCATGGCCAGGTTCAGCCTGGAAAGGAGTTTAGGATCAATAGGGGGGGGGGGAAATACAACCCTTTAATGTTTTCAAAAAGCAATGTTACACTCAAATTCTATGCACCACAGCAGAATGGATTGCTTCTAGGCACTCAGCATCCATCAAGTAAATGCACTCTTCAGAACAGGAAATCCAACCAAGATGTGTAGAATATTGATGTGCTGGTCTTATATGGCAAATTGAACAACAAACACACACAGGAAATAATGATATCAATAATCGGCATGCCACAGGGAATATTTGCAGTTTGGATGTGTAGATCAGGATAAACCTTGACTGAGGAAGTCTCGCTGGTGCTTACGTATTTCTCTGCTCCATCCAATTCTCTGCTTTTAAGAAAGAAAGAAAAATGCACCTAGGGCTGTTATAGCTAGCTTATCATTAAAA
Source organism: Vipera berus (assembly GCF_964194415.1). Taxonomy (NCBI): domain Eukaryota; kingdom Metazoa; phylum Chordata; class Lepidosauria; order Squamata; family Viperidae; genus Vipera; species Vipera berus. The sequence goes on from NC_138203.1 coordinate 85,804,664, forward strand.
AATATGGTTTTATTTGTAACTTTCTCTAATGCCTATTTTTAAGGCAGCGTCTCCTAAAATACACTTTGCACACTTTTTTGGCAAATATATGTTCCTTTTGTATGGAAGTTCTCAGCTGCGAATGACGGATGCTAGCAGATGCCATGCACTGCTGCCATCTGTGCTGCAAAGGAATCTTGTACTGTCAGCCACGCCACAGAATTGTAAAAGAAATCCACGCTGGAGTACTTTTGTATTTCTATTTGCAATGCGGGTTACGAAGGAATGGCCTGACATTTCTCACTTTCTTTGAAATGTACACTTTATTTGAAGCAAGTGGCTTGCTAAGCATTCTCCTGGTTATGGTCATAGGCAAGCTACCTGCTACATCGGCCCCAGATTTTTCAAGGCCAAGTAACTGGTCTCCAGTATCCACAGGCACTATTAGTACTATTTTCCTTTTGTTGTATCCCCATGGTCAATAGCTAACTTGCTGGGGGGAAAAATGGCCTCTTCACATTCTAAGTTTCCAGTTTGTTGCATACTTTGCACAATGCAAAACAAGAAATCCAGATTCATCTATCAATATAACATGGAAATGTGTTTTATTATGGCTCCCAATTATTAATTTACTTTACAAAATATACTGGGCACTTTTACTTATTTATTTGCATCCCACTTTTATTACTCAAGGCCTTGAATGTATTCTACACACACAGAGTGTTCCTCCCATAACAACAAACCCAGAAGGTGAGTAGAACTGAGAGAACTACAGTCACCCAGCTGACTTTCATGGCTAAGGTGGGACCAGAACAGTCTCCTGTGTTCTAGCCTAGTGCTTTAACCACTAGACCAGGGGCCTTCAAACTTGGCCCTTTTATGACTCATGGACTTCAACTACCAGAATTCCTCAGCCAGTTTGCCTGGCTGAGGAATTCTGGGAGTTGAAGTCCACAAGTCATAAAAGGGCCAGGTTTGAAGGCCCCTGCACTAGACCAGACTGGCTCTCTTTCACTGAACTTTTTAATATAGTTTAATATAACATAATTCTAATATAATTTAAACCCTTTCACTGAAGCACCTTTGCTATAGGTATCTAAATACTCCTAGCAGCAAACTCAGGTGAAGATTGCCAAGGATTTAGCCATGCTAGAGCCAATGAAAAGTAAGAGTATCACCTGTGCAGATGTGTAAAAATTCATTCCACCTTAACATCAATTCTGGTAACAGAAAAAAAATAATAACCCAAACATGCCACTGCCCCTCAGATAGGCGGATGTGAGTCCCTCCTCTTAAGGTGGGGCCCTGGTGGTCAGTTGGGCCTGTTGCTTACGTACCTCTCTCCCAGCTGCGTACCAATGGCTCTGCCCGGGCTACTCGATGCCCTCTCGGGGTTGGCGGTTGAGTTTCTCAGACTTATGGTTCTGGGAGATTTTAATCTGTCTTCCCTGGGCGGTGCGTCGGGGGTGGCCCGAAAGTTCATGGCTTTCATGATGGCCATGGACCTGACCCAGATTATTCAGGATCCGACTCATGAGGGGGGAAACACGCCCGACCTTATTTTTATCTCTGGGCAGTGGCTTAATGGTCTGGGGGGGTTACTCCAACATCTCAACCCCTTTCATGGACAGACTATTATCTCCTGTGGTTGGGCCTCCGTCATGCCACCCCCCGCTGCTGGGAGGCGGAACCGACCAGGTGGTTCCGCCCCAGGCGCCTCATGGACCCAGATAAGTTCCAGACGGCGCTTGGATTGATTCCTACCTCCCTTTTCCACAGCCCGATCGAGATTTTAGTTGATGCCTGGCAACGGACTGTTTCGGAGGCTCTCGACCGTGTTGTGCCTCTGCGGCCTCTGACCCGGCGCAGATCCCAGCTCGCTCCTTGGTTTTCCGTGGACCTGCGTGAGATGAAGCGCTGGAGAAGGGGCCCAGAGAGCATTTGGAGATCCAGTCGGTCCGAGTCTGACAGAACACAGTTAAGATCCTTTTCTAGATCTTATCTTGTGGCAATGGAGGTGGCGAAGTGTGCTTACTTCACCACCCTCATTGCGTCCACAGATAACCGCCCGGCCACCCTGCTTAGGGTGACCCGCTCCCTTTTAAATCAAGGGACGGGGGAGGACCCCTTGCGGGGACATGCCGAGAAATTTAGTGAGTATCTGGTGGACAAAATCGCTCAGATTCGGGCTGGTCTGGACTCTGACTGGGCAGTATCTGACGAGGGGGAAGCGATGGGTTTGGCCGAGAACATTTGGGAAGAGTTTGACCCTGTGGCTCCGGATGAAGTAGAAAGGATCATGGGGAAATTAAGTGCCGCCACATGTCTGTTGGACCCGTGTCCCTCCTGGCTGGTTTATGCGGCTCGGGAGGTTACACGAGGCTGGCTCCTAGCAGTTATCAATGCTTCATTGAGTGAGGGGTGCTTCCCTGCTGCCTTGAAAGAGGCGGTGGTAAGGCCCCTCCTCAAGAAACCTGCCTTGGATCCAGCTATTTTAAATAACTTTCGTCCTGTCTCCAACCTTCATTTTCTTGCGAAGGTTGTTGAGAGCGTGGTGGCATGGCAGCTCCCTTTGGTCCTGGAGGAAACTGAGTACCTGGATCCATACCAATTGGGTTTCAGGCCCGGGTACAGCACGGAGACGGCATTGGTTGCGCTGGTGGATGATCTCTGGCGGGCCCGAGATAGGGGTTATTCCTCTGTCCTGGTCCTATTAGATCTCTCAGCAGCTTTTGATACCATCGACCATGGTATCTTGCTGCGATGTCTTGAGGGATTGGGAGTGGGAGGCACCGTTTTACGGTGGTTCTCCTCCTACCTCTCGGGCCGTTCGCAGACGGTGTTGGCAGGGGGCAGAGGTTGGCCCCTAGGCCCCTTAGTTGTGGGGTGCCTCAGGGGTCGGTACTCTTGCCCTTCCTGTTCAGTATCTATATGAAGCTGCTGGGTGAGATCATCCGTGGTTTCGGGGTGAGGTATTATCAATATGCTGATGATACCCAGCTTTTCATCTCCACCCCGAACCAACCCAGTGATGCCCTCGATGTGATGTCCCGTTGCCTGGAAGCGGTACAGATCTGGATGGGGAAGAACAGGCTCCGGCTCAACCTGGACAAGACTGAGTGGCTTTATGTACCGGCATCTTGTTTAGTCCAAGAGGTTCCATCTTTGGTTATGGGAGGAGATATGTTACCTCCCGTTGATAGGGCACGCAATTTAGGCGTCCTCCTGGATTCACGACTCAGTTTTGAAGATCATATTGGAGTGGTGGCCAGGGGGGCATTTGCCCAGGTTCGCCTGGTGCACCAGTTGTGCCCCTTTCTGGACCGAGATGCCCTACGTACAGTCACCCATGCACTCGTTACCTCCCGTATATATTACTGCAATCCTCTCTACATGGGGCTGCCCTTGAAGACCACCCGGAGGCTTCAACTGGTGCAGAATGCGGCCGCGCGGGTAGTGATGGGAGCATCCCGATACTCCCATATTACACCCCTCCTGCGTGAGCTGCATTGGTTACCGGTTGTCCTCCGGATGAGATTTAAGGTGCTGGTACTTACCTTTAAAGCCCTACATGGCTTAGGCCCGGGATACTTGCAGGACCATCTGCTGCCGGGAACGACTTCCCAGTGCACCCAGTGCGCTCACAAAGAGAGGGCCTCCTCAGGGTGCCGTCGGCTAGACAATGTCAGCTGGTGACCCCCAGGGGGAGGGCCTTCTCTGTGAGAGCGCCAGCCCTATGGAACCAACTCCCCCTTGAGCTTCAGATGGCCCCGGATCTCCGGTCCTTTCGCCGCGGCCTCAAAACACTCCTTTTCCATCAGGCTGACCTGGACTGACAGGGATTTTAATTATGTTTTTAATTTTTAACTTAATTTTAATTTTAATTTATTCTACTGGGGCCATTAATTTAATTTCTTTTTAACTTTTGTATTATTTTATTTTATTGTTGTTAGCCGCCCTGAGTCCTTCGGGAGATAGGGCGGCATATAAGTCCCAATAATAAATAATAAATAAATAAATGCTGAGGCAGTGTTCTCCTTTTACCATGTTTTTGTGAACTGGTAGATCTCTAATCCATTCCCTCTCTAGTTATCCTCCCCCTTTACTTTCATTTGATTATATTTCACTTTTTCAGTTCTTTTTTCCCTTCTCTTATCCTATTTTTGCCACTTCTACATGTAACAATATATATATATATATATATATATATATATATATATATATATATATATATATATATATATATATATATATATATATATATATATATATATATATATATATATATATATATATATATATATATATATATATATATATATATATATATATATATATACAGTTGAGATATATACAGTCAGGCCAAAGCAGGAAAAAAAGAGTTAATTAGCAAGGTGCATTCAAAAAGCCTTGACAAATTCTTAACACATATTTCCCTTGCCTTCTAGCTAATAAAAGAGAGAAAGAACCTGTGGCTCAGGAAGTTAAAACAACTGCCTAATATATAATCAGCCCAGGTTCGAATCTCAGATAAAGGGTATGACTGACTGATGAGAACATAATAAGTTCGAAATGATCATCTCAGCCTCCCAAATTCTTTATTAGCAATTTGAATAATTTACACAAATAATGAGCTGTCATAAGTTGACTATATCCTGTGGATAAGCCTTGAGTCAGGCCAAAGCAGGAAAAAAAGTGTTAATTAGCAAGGTGCATTCTAAAAGCCTTGACAAATTCTTAACATATACACACACACAAACACACACACACACACACACACACAGACACAGACACACAGAGTACATACAGCTGAGGAAATCAATGCTATTTTTTTAAAGAATGAAATATCTTATCATACAGGCAGTTCATTTTAATTAGTTATTAGTTTAATTAACATAGATTTATTTTCTCCCTGCCCCCCCCCTTTTTGGGGGGGAATGAGGCTTCCAGCAAGAATTGTCATTACAGTGTATTCACAAGTACTGTACCTAAAGGAATATACTCCTATCTGCAAATCATGTACAAACATCTATGTGGCAGGAGTGAATGATGTAGGAAATCTAGCCCACTTGTCTATGCTATGTTTATTGTATTACTTTTATTTTGGTGTATATCAGTGGGTGGGCGGAGGGAGAGAGAAGGAAGGAATCATTTTATACGTAGAGTTGTCTTTGCGCTGTGTAGTTATGTGCAACTTTCTGCTGACGACACCATTTGCTCCTAATTAAATCAAAGTCGAAAACAAATCACTCTTGAAAACCGATGGACATCATCAAAATTTATTAGGTAATCAGAAAGAGCAAGAAGAAATTAAAACCATTTTTGATGCCTGAGTAACCTTTGCTCTATATCTGAACACTACTACCAATATTAATCAGGCAGCCCTCTTGGGAGACAGATTGATTCTAGAGTCACAGAGCAATAACCGACAGGGATCCAGAAGGTAGGTAACTCAATGTGAATGCTGCTAAATCCTTTGCTGAATCAGCACTACTTAATTCCCCCCCCCAAAAAAAAAAACCACACACTAAATTACTGATGCAGACTAGGTCTCAGGAGAAAGTAATTAATCATCCAGGGAAGAGGTTATCATAATATCCTGAGAACTCTGTTTCAGTCTGAGAAGGACTTCTTTTTCAGTTCATTTAACGATACACAAAGTACAGTATAGAATTTGCATAATCCTGCTCGACTTTTCCTCTCAATTTCTTTAATTGTAAAAAGCATGTAGCCCAATCCTAGTCAACACCACTATCATGAGATAGGGAAAGTATTTCTTTCCACAAGTCCCTTGGTATACTTTTTAAAGGTGTACTCTATGTGGGCATGCTTAATCAAATATTCTTCAATGACACATGGAAGTGGGAAGGGGGGGGGATTCAACACACGATACAATTTTGTTTAAAAAATCCACAAAGGTTCCCTCACTTCATGAGCAGCTGGTGTGATCTGACATGAGAAACTCTTTTCATTTAAGGATACGACGAGTAACAAACAGGCAAGAGAATGTGAATTCTACCTATTGGTTAGTTTATCCTTTGGTGTAGGAAAGCTTCAAATCTTTGAGATCTCCTGTAAAGCCATAGATAAAATGCCAATTGGTTTTCAATAGACTGTTGCTCTATATTATTGCAATCTCTTGTGAAAGTAGGGAATGGATGGTTCTAACACACAGGTGTCAAACTCGCCACATCACGTGACGTGTCACGACGTATCGTGACTTTTTTGCATTGCCGGAGCTGGGGTGGGCGCAGCCTCCGTATGATGCAACCGGCCCGTGGTCTGGCAGTTTGACACCCCTATTCTAACACTTTTATTTACTTCCACCTAAGATTTTCTCCAACCCAACTGATTAAGACACTTTCCAATCATGCCCTCTCTAAGGGCCTAACCAGAAACCTCTCCTCTCCTAGAGTTTGTCTGTTTGAAGCTAGTCTACCTATCTAAAATACTATAAGATGCAGATAACTAGATTATTAAACGATTCTGCCGCAGAAAAATTGTAACTTGGCTCTCTGCCTTTCCCTCACAGCTAAAGTAAAGTGGAATTAATTCATCTTTATCAAATGTTGCTTTGTGAATTGAAACGATTTGAAGTTGAAGCACACAGCAAAACAACCTAAACCATCAATACAGTTGCCCTGAAGTTTGTTGGAATAACGTGTCCCATATTCATGTACTGCAACTGACATAAGAAGCTCACAGAATGTATACCGAGATTCATTAAACATCCAAAATTTTACTATCCTGGAAAACAGAAATATCCTTAACAGCAGCTCTTCATATTTTGAACAATTCCTGCAGTACTCTACTACAGAACTTCCATTTAATTTCAAACATCTCAGAATATCCTTGTGTGTTAATGTATCACAGCTTGTGTGATATGTGAAAATGCTTAATAAACAGTTATATAAAGTAATAGCTGATGTGAAGGTGGATGTGCAAATTGACAATGATGAATCACTTCCATAAAGTGATCTTTATTCTTGCCAATGACGCTATGATAGCAGCTGTTCTGCAGATCATACTCCAACTGAGAGTTTGAAATCAATTATGAAGTTGGATACTAAATTTACCTTGCTCCAAAGAGTCACCACCTCCTAGTTCTTGGTACAACTTCCAGGGAAAGACAATAATTTAGCTGGAATCTCTGTCCTTTGAATAATTGTTTATGTTCCAGGAGAGACATTAGAAGGGGAGCATGAATCAAAAACTTTGCTTTCAACACATAGGAAGATTCTTTCTATACCCACAGAAGTCTACTGTAGTGGTGAGATGAAATGTAACTTTTAGAAGAAAGGAGATTGGGTTTATCCTATATTTAATGCAAAAATCTGGAAAACCACCAGATGGTCGTCAAGAGACACGTAAAACTCTATCTTGTTGCCCATTAATGGTCATCTAGAATTTGAGAAAACAGATGCGGTGGCCTAGAAGAAATTATTTGTTGTTGTTGTTGTTGATTCTTTACTTCCCTTATAATAAACCTCTTAAAAATTTGCTCTGGAAGGTTATATCATTCTCAAGAAAAATATAGCGGGAGAGAAAGGAGAAAAGACTAAATTTACAAAAAAATCCCCCAACTCCTTTGTCCTCCCTTTGTTCTATTGATAACATATTTTAAAAGCCTAACACAAGATAGAAGTTGCAATGATTGGCCGAAAAAGTCCAATAATTTTTAAAAGTGTCTCAAGACAGAGGTGGGATATATTTCATACTTAGTCTTTATGAATTTAATTAATACATGCATTTGCTCTGAAAATTCTTCTCTATTCCATTTAAGATACTAAGTGCTACCTGTGGGTGTTTCCATGCTTGTAAGAATTGTAAATCAGTAAGTTATGACAAGAGGACAGGAGCGCAAGAAGTATGATGAGGATATTATAGAAAACTAGAATACTGAAAATCAGAATAAGATCAGAAATGCTTAGGTCATCACCAGCACCTTGAATCTCACCCGGAGGGCAACTGGAAGCCAATGCAGCTTGCAGAGTAGAGGTGTTACATGGGAGTAGGGAGACCCCCAACACAACTCGCGCGGCCACATTCTGCACCAGCTGAAGCCTCCGAGTGGTCCTCAAGGGCAGCCCCATGTACAGAGCATTGCAGTAGTCTAAACGAGAGGTCACGAGCGCATGAGTGACTGTACGCAAGGCATCCCGGTCCAGATAGGGTCACAACTGGCGCACCAGGCAAACCTGGGCAAAGGCCCCCCTGGTCACAGCTCCTATATGATCTTCCAGGGAGAGCTGTGAATCCAGGAGGACACCCAAGTTGCGAGCCCTATCTACGGGGGGTAATACCTCACCCCCCATGGTTAAAGATGGAATAACCTGAATTTCCCGAGATGCCGGCACGTACAACCACTCAGTCTTGTCGGGATTGAGCCGAAGCCTGTTCCTCCCCATCCAGACCCGAACCGCCTCCAGGCAACGGGACATCACATCGAGGGCATCACTGGGGTGGTTTGGAGTGGTGATGAAAAGCTGTGTACCATCAGCATACATATTATGAAACTTATAGAAATATCACAATTCTTGCACCAGATGTTCACATCACTGCTTAGAATATTATTATTGTTGCCAATATGAATGAATGAACCTTTATTGTCAAAGTACAACCATGTATACATTGAGATTGGCTGAGCCTCCCTTCGTGCCCCCACCCCCAATTCACAATGACACAAACCCTCCATCTTATTACACCATGTGAGCTAATTGCACAACACACCGGCCTCGCAAGTCAATCATGCATAAAGTTTATAAAACTATTTCCCGTTCAAAAGCCTAACAGCCCATGGATAAAAGCTGTTCTTCGGCCTGTTGGTACGGCTGGCTATACTCCTGTATCTCCTACCTGATGGTAGGAGAGTAAAGAAATACCGACCAGGGTGTGAGTTATCCCTGAGAATCTTCCTCACTCTTCCAAGGCAACGAGCCCTGGCGATGTCATCCAGTGGTGTCAGGGGACAGCCCACAATGTTTTGTGCTGTGCTCACCACCCTCTGTAATGCCTTCCTATCCACGGCTGTCAGACTAGCATACCAAACCACAATACAATATCACTGACATTTAAATTTTATGAATCATCAATCTAAAAATATTACTTAAAAAACCCCAAACAATTAATTAATATTATTAATAAGTCTTACTGCCACGTTAAAAAGAAAATTTCAGTTTCTGAAGTGCTGGTTCATATTAACATCTTACAGCAGTTACAAACTTCAAGAATGTCTAAATAGAATTCTTTAAGATAGGCAGAAATATTGGTTTTTGGTCATTAAGAAAAAGAGACAAAAAGAAACATTTATGGGACTGGTATCTGGGATGAGCCCAACAAAATCTGACATACAGAGAGGCGAAAATCCTTAACTTGTATATACACTGATTAGTTTTAATGCCAATAATGCAATTAATAGTTCTACATCCTGGAGTTTAACGTTTTACAAGATTTAGCTTCTACATGGTACTTCATATATTATCCATTTTTGAGGATTAATAAAGCAAAAAGAAAAAGATACACTAGACCAGTCTGAAAAAAAATGTTTCAAAAGCTTGCATCCAAAATCCTGTTGGTAGTTTCCCCCCCTCAAAGAGCTAATAGTAGAGAAAATTACACAACAAAGAATGCATATTTGCAGAAAAAGTACACTGGAATTCTAAATGGTAAGTATATTTTTTTCCAATGGAACCTTAAAAATTTGTTTGAAAAACTCTAGTAGATTTGAATATTACCATAGTTCAGTTCATTTTATTTTAGTCAAGCACCAGTATACTAAAACATATATTACACTAGAACAGAATTCATACAAATTTAATTATCTGATCTTAACCAACAGTGAGGTGAATTGTATTCTAAGAAAGTCTAAGTTGTAATACATGTGTTAGTTTTGAAATTGCCAAAGATTCTTGCTCTATTGTTTTCTTTTTCCTAATTAGAGTAAGTTCTTTCTTTGTCAGCTCTTTGAGGCAGACTAGGTCACCGCCACAAGAAATATTAAAACTCTAATTTGTTGATATGACCTATACCACAGGTCTGCAACCCGCGGCTCCAGAGCCGCATGCGGCTCTTTCAACCGTCTCCTGCGGCTCCCAGTCCTCTGCCATGTGCAGTCCAAAAAAACAAAGTGGAACTAAAAACTTTCAACCAATCAATTCAAATATGCAGGGTAGGTGCATATCTCGCCTTGGCTCCACTCTTCAGTCAAACCCTGTTCTGCGCATGTATGCGCATGTGCACACATTTTTTGTGGCTCCCAGTTTTTCCTTTTGTGAGGGAACCGGTTCCAAGTGGCTCTTTCACTGTTTCAGGTTGCTGACCCCTGACCTATACTAACAGAATCTTGAAAGCCTGCCAGAGTTTCTTTTCCATTCCCTCTTATATTAGAGCAGGGGTGTCAAACTCAATTTCATTGAGGGCCGCATCAGCATTGCGGTTGCCCTCAGGGGGCCGGGTGGGTATGGCCAGGGTGGGTGTGGCCTACTGGGTGGGCATGGCTAGAATGCGTATGGCCTACTGGGTGAGCATGGCCAGCTCTACATGTTTGCATCAAGGGTGCCTATGGGGGCCTGGGCAGGAGTGGGACAGATCTGAGGGTCTCTGGCAGAAGGAGGGTCTCTGGGCCAGGCCAAGGCAGTGGGGGCCGTTCCCTCACTGTTTCCAGGATGGCTTCGTGGGCCACATGAAACCACTTCATGGGCCAGATCCGGCCCCGGGCCTTGTGTTTGACATGTCTGTATTAGAGAGTCAAAACAGGACACTCTTGACTTTCTTTCTCACCCTTTCCTGTCTTTCTGGGCTAAACAGATGTTTTGTAATGAATGAAATATCTTTTCTTCAAGGCTTCCTTTGTATTCCTATACACACTCCATGACACATAGGTTCAATGTTTATATGCCAAAACATTATTCTCCCTGTTCGTTTGGCAATAGAAAAATTTGAAAAACACAAATATCTCATAATATAGAATAATAATATAATAAAATAATAGCCAATTTGGTCTAACGGTTAAGTTACCAGGCTAGAAAGTGAGAGTCTGTGTGGTCTAATCCCACCTCAGCCATTAAAGTTGGTGACCTTGGGCCAGTCACTTTCTCTCAGCCCACCTCACAGAGTTATTGTGAGGAAAATAGGAGGAGGAAAATTTGTTGGATATTTTTGTTGCCTTGACTTAGTTGTAAAATAATAAAGGCAGAGTACAGACAAAAAAAAATCAAAATAATAATAATCAGGCACTCTTTTCAGAGAGAGCTCCATTCTGTCTTATGCTGCTGTTCCTCTTTTCAAGAAAGTTTTCATTCTACTACAGATATTTTTAAACACTCGCTTAAGCCTATTTTAATCCCCAGAGTGAGCTACTGAAGTGACACAAACCTCAACTCCCTGTTCTTAATCTGCGTCGGGTGGTTAATAAAGAATACTTCAGTAAGGTTAGTGGAGAACTGGAACACTCTGTGGTGCTCTCTTGATTTCTTCAAACAAACCCCACAAGAAGGTAAAGTATTAACACAGAAATTATAAAAATAATTCTGAGTTGCCGACAAGCCCCATTACAAGAATATTTCAAGTTCCACAATCTTCTTTGAAGCCTATAAATGTTAATTGGATGGTACACAAATTCATCAAGAGCCTGGTTTCAAAGAGAGAAAGGTAGGAAAGCAAAAAAGCAACAATAAAAACAAAAGTGGAGCTAACTGGCCTACTTCAGTTTGTGAAGAGAGTTCTTTTGGGGGGAAAAGAGCCCTGTTCTCTCAGAAGGATTCTGCTAATAACAGCCATTTGAAAGAAGTAATCTCTTCCAAGGGTGTGCTTGAACTTTAACTGAAAAAGTCTTCATGTTGCATTCGCAGTTCATGTGCTGGGTTTTCTCTTAATTCCGTTCTTTCAGGATCACTGACTGCCTAAAGGGATTTTGCAAAGGTAAGAGTCAAGCTTGTGACTTTTTTTCTTGGGTATTCAGGATGATAAACTCTTTTTTAAAAACAGTGTTCTAATAGTAAGATTCTGAAAGCATCCAACCTGGAATGGGGTGATGGAGGTCGCTGTTAGTACCTTTTGAGTTGTTGTTCCTGCTGCTGCTGCTGTTTTTATAGGTAATCTACAATTAGTTTCATAGTCAAAGACAGATGGAAACTTAATAATTCAAGTCCTAACCAAGGGCCTAAAAATTATTAAGGTAGTATCCAGGGCTTTTTTTTCTCACAGAACGCTCAGAATGGAGTTCCGGCACCATTTTTGGATGGAACCTTGTAGAGTAGGCAAAGCAGGTTGTATGACATGTGTGAGTTCCGGCACCTTTTTCTTTTACAAAAAAAGCACTGGTAGTATCTGAGGATATAGCCACTTCCAAGCAGGATATTTTTATTTTATTTTATAAAATTAGGGTTCCAACATTACCAAATATCCAGGGAGTCCTTTAGGTATTGCTCCAAGGGCTCCAATCATGACTGGCATAACAGCCAATTTCCTTTTTCATAAACGTTCAGTAATTTGTAATATTTTCCTATTGCTTTTCCTCAATACAGGCATCACCAGGTGTAACAATATTGATAAACCATTCTTCTTTTCAATGGCTGTTATATCAGATATGTCATGAACAAGGTGCCTACCTGTTTGGATCCCACAGGATCTTAACCCACTCATTTTTCAAAACCTTCTCAACTTAATAATCCCAGTGATTCTTGCTACATTCAAAGCCAAATCTCTGGCAAGGTTTTCAATGAATAATTTTGGCAACTTGGTATGAAATCCTACTGGAGCCATTGATCAAATGATCAACTGTTTCATCCTTTTCATTACAAAGTCAACATTTGCTGTTTGTTATATGTTGAATTTTTGCCCTCATGCAATTAGTTGCCAAAGCTTGGTCTTGAGCCACTTAAACAAAGCCTTCAGTTTCTTTCTTTAACATTCCTCATCTTAAGCAGCTCCATGTGGTGGGGTGTTTATCACCTTACCCTTCTATATATCCTTCAAGTACTGACTATGCATTGGTTTGAACTCTGAACTAACCAATCAGTTTTTTTATTATTTCTTTTCTATACACCCTTATTGTTTTCAAAAGCTTTCCTTCAATATGGGTTCTCTGCTTTTAATACAGACATCGAAACCAGTTTTCTTTCTCCACAATTCCGTTCACCTGTAGGAATTCTCTGCCCCCTTTGGCTCTTGGAAAATACAGCCAATCAATATTACTTTTGGGGTGTAGAACAGGGGTGTCAAACTGCCAGCCCGTGGGCTGGATGTGTCATGAGGAAACTGCACCCACCCCATTGCTGGCAATGGGGAAAAGGTTCCGATATACTGCATGACATCACGTGACGTCGTGAGTTTGACATATCTGTGCACAGCACAATTATATTGTCAATAGTTTTCCTATTTTTGTACTAGGTTTTCGAGTTCCAACTGGATCCAGTCAACTATTCCTGCTATATATCCTATAATAGGGACTACCTAGGTATTGATTGATTTGATGATGTTTACACCATTCTGATTTCAAAATTTTTAAACCTTGTTTAATATATTTGGTAGGAGTACTTTCTTTGACTTGGTTCTGTAATAAATGAGAAGCTTCCAAAAGTCCCAAATATTGTAGGCCGCCTTCTGATGCTACTTGTCTTTATCAAATATTTATTATCAAAATGTATTCCATCATTGTCAATTATTTTGCCTACCTTTATAGCTATTGTTGCACAATTGTTGATGCTAAATTGCGTTCCAACATCCTTACCAAACGTTTTGTAGTTTTTAGCAAGTAATCCAATTCAGCCTTTGTTTTTTCAAATAGTTTTACGTCATCCATATAGAGCAATATTTTATTCCATTTTCTGCCAATTTCTATCCACACTTCGCCTTGTTCAAAATTGGTGTCAATGGGACAGTTGATAATACAAAGGTGATAATGAGCCACTTTGAAAAATTCCACATATAATTTCAATTTCTTCCTCATCAGTCATCATCTTTGTTCACCAAAACTTCATCAAAGTAGTCATAAATTGTCTAATATTTCTGCTGTTTTCAAAAATTTTGAAACATTTCTGAATCTAGCTATATGGAACAGGATTGAATGCCTTTTTAAAGTCTACCCAAGCCATAAACATTTTTTTTCTTTTTTTAATTCTTCAAAACCAACTTGCCAATCAATAACTGGTCATTCATTTCCCTCAAATTTATGCAGCATACCTTTTGTTTTATATGGACTAAATCAATCTTTTTCATATCCCGTAGCATTGATTTGTAATAGTGCCTATAGGTAGCTGGTATTTTGTTGGAAAACAAGTTAGGGGTCTGTAATTTCTAGGCTTATTTCCTTCCCTCTTATCCTTCTGAATTATATCCTTCATTGTGTCCTTCATTATGTCCTTCAGGTTGTTAGCCATTTTTCATTTTCTGACTGCTTGCAAACTCTATTCAACTGCTCTGCCAAGCAAATTTTAGCCAGAATTCAGAAGCACTCCAGTGCTTGACCATCTTTGACTGCTTTTACACCATTTCCTCAGTTGTCATAATGTCTTTATGTCAGGTACTTTCACTTCATTTTCAACTGGTTTGATCCATGTTGCATTCCTATTCTGTCACCTGTTGTTTTCCCACAAACTTGTCCAAAATTGTAGGGCTTTTGGTTTATCAGACTTAGTTTGGTAGAGTCTTTCCCATTTACAAGAATTTTGAAGAATTGATGCTGATTTGCTCTAAACTGTGAATTCTGCTAGAAATGGATTATTTGATTTTCATATTGCTTGATCTTCTCTGCAATGACTGTAGCTCTTTGTTTCAACTGGTCTATAATCTCTGCAATCCCTTTATTCTTCTGGTTGTATTTCACACACAGGGTAGTTTTCATTTTCTTATTCTTTCAATTTCCTTGCCTCAGATTCTTCAAATTGGTCAAATCCATGTGGGTTTTCTTTATCTTTATTTCAAAGCAAATTTTTCATTTAGATTTTCCCTTCTTAGTTGCTTCCTTCCTTTGTATTTTTAAGTTCCAATTCTTCAATACCGTATTTTCCGGCGTATAAGACGACCCGGCGTATAAGACGACCCCCGACTTTTAAGATTTTCAAGGTTTTTCGTCTTATATGCCGGAAAATACTTACATGCCCTGCCCTCCCTGTCTGTTGCAGAGGAGGCGAAGGCCCGACTGGCCCCGCCGGCCCTCCCGCTGCTCCCGTGCTTCTGCCGGCCCCCGAGGCGCAGTGTTTCCCGGGCGGCAGGCAGCGCCGGAGGGCAGCTGCCACCCCGCCACGGCCGGCGCCCCTCCTGCTTCCCCCCCAGGCCTTGAACTTCTCCCATTCAGCGCAGGGCGGGGCAGCTCCGCCCGCAGCCTCTTTTTTAGAACTCATGTGCGCGCTCGGCCCGGGCTCCCGGTCCCTCTTCCCGGCCAGCTTCCCGCCCTGCCCCTCATGGAGCTGGACTGGGCGTGCAGCCTCTCGGTGTGGCTGCTTTTCCTGGGCAGCCTGGCGGTGCGGCTCCTGCGCTCAGACCTGTTGCTGAGCCGGCGGCTGCTGCTGCGCATGGGGCTGCTGGCCGTCCTGCAGGTGCTGGGCCAGGCTGTCCTGCCGCTGCCCCTCAGCGCCACGCTCATGGCGGCTGCCTGCTGGCTCGTCTCGGCCAGCACCGCCCGGCGGAAGCGCATCCCCGCGGGGGGAGAGCGGTGCTGGTGACAGGTGAGTCCGGCGGGCACGAGGCCCTCCCCTCGGGCCAAGAGCCGACGGGCAGCGCCGCCTTCGCGTGGGGAGAGCCACCCGACGCTCCCGCCCAGCCATGTCCCGGAGCCGCGCCGGAGATAGCTCGGTTGCGCGGGGCAGCCCGGCTTTGCAAGAACGGGGACGCTGGACTGATTTGTTTTTTTTTCCGGCGTATAAGACAACCCAGCATATAAGACGACCCCCCAACTTTTGAGAAGATTTTCATGGGTTAAAAAGTCATCTTATATGCCGGAAAATACGGTACTTACAGCATATATCAGCTTGTTTGTGTGGACCAATGTTTCAGTTGTAATAATTTTGACTGCTTTGTTAATATTCTTTACTGTTTTAGTCAAATGGATTACACCCCAAGGTTCTCAAGGAACTGGCAGATGTGATCTGGCAACCACTTAACTATCTTTTTCAAAGATCCTAGAGCACTGGGGAACCACCAGAGGACTGGAAAAAACCTGATGTAGTTCCCATCTTCAAAAAAGGGGAAAAATGGATCCAGGAAATTACAGACCTATCAGCCTGACCTCAATACCTGGGAAGATTCTGGAAAAGATAATCAAACAACAAATCAGCGAGCACCTAGAGGCAAACAAAATCATTACTAAAAGCCAACATGTGTTTGTCAAAAACAGATCATGCCAGACAAATCTTATTGCATTCTTTGACCAAGTGACAAAATTAGTGGACCAGAGGAATTATGTGGATATAATTTACTTGGGCTTCAGTAAGTCATTTGATAAAGTAGATCACAAACTACTACTTGATAAGATAGAAAAATGTGGGTTAGACAGCATCACCACCAGATGGATTTGTAGCTGGCTGACCGGCCGTACTCAGCATGTGGTCTTCAATGGAACTGCATCTACATGGAGGGAAGTGTGTAGTGGGGTGCCCCAGGGCTCTCTTCTGGGCTCAGTGCTCTTCAACATTTTCATCAATGATTTGGACGAGGGGATAGATGGGGAACTCATCAAATTTGCAGACGACACCAAGCTGGCAAGAATAGCCAACAGGCCGAAGATAGGCTTAAGATACAGGAGGATCTGGACAGACTTGAACACTGGGCACTATCTAACAAAATGAAATTCAGTGGTGAAAAAAGTAAGGTTCTACATTTAGGCAAGAAAAACCAAATGCACAGGTATAGTATAGGTGGTACCTTGCTCAATAGTAGTAACTGTGAGAGAGATCTCGGAGTCCTAGTGGACAATCACTTAAATATGAGCCAGCAGTGTGCTGCAGCTGCCAAAAAGCCAACATATTGCTAGGCTGCATTAACAGAGGGATAGAATCAAGATCACGTGAAGTATTAATACCACTTTACAATGCCTTGGTAAGGCCACACCTGGAATACTGCATCCAGTTTTGGTCACCATGATGTAAAAAAGATGTTGAGACTCTTCAAAGAGTACCCGAGAAGAGCAACAAAGATGATTACAGGTCTGGAGGCTAAAACATATAAGGAACGGCTGCTGGAATTGGGTATGTGTAGTTTAATGAAGAGAAGGACTAGGGGTGACATGATAGCAGTGTTCCAATATCTCAGGGGCTGCCACAAAGAAGAGGGAGTCAAGCTACTCTCCAAAGTGCCCAAAGGCAGGACAAGAAGCAACGGATGGAAACTAATCAAGGAGAGAAGCAACCTAGAACTAAGGAGGAATTTCCTGACAGTTAGAACATTTAATCAGTGGAACAACTTGCCTCCAGAAGTTGTGAATGCTCCAATACAGGAAGTTTTTATGACAAGATTGGACAACCATTTGTTCGAAATAGTCCAAGGTCCCTCCCAACTGTGTTATTCTATTCTAAGAGAATAGTTTTCTTCATTTTATCAAATTCTTTACTTTCATTGCCTTCTAGTAGCCTGCTAGCTCCATGCCCCAAGCGGACCTGAACCTGCAGTACATTTTTCAGTGAATGCCCAGGAGCCACAGCACCTGATACGACTCTTGTTAATCTGGGTGACAGTTCATCCAGCATGAAATTCAAATTGCGTATTCTCACCATATTGAATGGTATTATTGTGGTTGGTCACACAGTCAGCCAGATGTTTAGACTACAGTATTATTAGTATTTCAATTTAGATGCTGCCTTACAGAGCAACTCTGGGCAGCTTACAATTACAGGGAATGTGGGAGCAATAAAGGGAACAGATATTATGGCCAGGTCTTTGGAGGAGAAAGAGGAAATTGAGGTGGGGCATATAGAGATAATGGTTCTGCAATTCCAGCACTGCTGACATCAATTATTAGATTATGGGTGAGAATGTAAGCCCCCAGGACTCCCTGCCTGCACCCACTGACAGCATCTCAAATCTAAAATTCAGCCACCGAATCCAAGCAGAGGCATATAAAGAAGCAGAGGACTATTCTCCACAGATCAGATAAGACTGGTCAAAAATCAGGACAGGACACTCTACTGTGTAAGGTATCTCAGTTGTGCATTCAACCTGGCATATTTACTGGCCTCCTGCTCTGAGAGAAACAGCTTTTCAAGCTTCAGTTCTGCTGGGTTTACCTTGCCTTGCTTTGAACTCCAGATTTCACCTCACTGTGACTCCCCCCTTTTTCTTTTTTATTTGTTGCTTGTTTATTGGAGTCCCGATCCCAGCCTGGACCAAGTCACAATTTGTAGTTGCCATCTTAAGATATTGCTAAAACAGACTTTTATTATTTTCTAAAAGGGTAGCCTAAGCTTGTGCATCACTGGGCTGTGCAGGCAGGCAGCTAGCTATCTTGTTGGTTGACAGCCAGCAGTGGTAGTGGTGCCACAGATGACTCCAGAGGGCAAGTGCTACCACAGAGAAGGTATGCCTCCAGGATCTGTAAAATGATATTCAATCAACAGGACTTAAAGCATGCTCGCTCTGCCTGACTTCACTGGACAGGCAGAAAGGTTTGGAAACAGGCAACCTTTCAAATAGGCCTTGATGAGCGTATCGTGAAGGGCTTTATAAGTGGTAACCAGCACCTTGATTTGCACCCAGATGGCAGTACAATTGTGAAAAGGTGGAGTCACATCGGTATATCATGATATGCCCATCCCTGCCCAAACCAAGCCTTCTGGACTAGCTATAACTTCCAGGTGATCTTCAATGGCAGCCCCAACTAAACCTGAATTACAGTAGTTCATGAAGCTAGTTCAAAAGGATACTGTGATCAATGGTATCAAAAGCCACTGAGAGATCAAAGGCAATTCAGATAGATACCATCTTACCACTGGTTCTCAGCATGTGCAACCAATGCTGCCTCTATAATGATCCCTGACTGATAATCTGTTTCCTCCAGGGTCCTCCGGCTGAATACCAACCTCTGGTTGAAGACTGGGCAAGTATTGTCCACCATAGTTAAGTCCAGAGAAGGTGCACCCTAGCTTCCTTCCTAGCTGAAGGAGACCCCTCCTCCCTTAGAGAAAAAGACTTCACTTCATGGGGCCAATGAATATTGCAGGAGATACCTGGCTCTGACAAATAGGTGGCCGAGCTCACAGGCTGAAAAGTGTCCCAGAATCTACTCTAGTGCATCTTGGTCAGTAGGATAAATTTCAGCTTTGAACTTTTCAGTCAGAAGGCGGTTGTTCTTCTCCATAGGTCATCTTGGCATCTATGTTGGTGGGACTAAGTTCGAGAAGCATTTTAGAGCTTTTCTTCCTTCCTCAAATTGTTCTACGCCTATCTTAGGGTTGAAATTATAATTTTCCTATGTTCCCTACCTCAACGCAGCAGGAAATTCTCTTCAGTTTTCAGAAGTTATAATTAGAAACAGCACAGGGGACCCATATAAAGAGCACTCTAGAGCTGCAGATTGCTCATCCTTGCCATAAGCAATGTGAATGTGTAGGGTAAGCAATTCTCCTCCCAACTGAGCAGCTCATTCCCAGATCCCTCCTTGGTGATCCTCTGTGGCTATTTGAAACAAAGGTACTCCTCACATATAAATTAGAAATGGCATAAATTCCACAGTAAGTTCACAGTAGTAGAAAGCCTAATGGACGATACATTTAGAATATGAATGTTGGTAATATTCTAACAGTCAGTTTATTGTAATCTCTTTCAGAAAGGAAGAACTTACTAAGATCCACCCACCACACATTTAGCAGATTTATTTCTGGATTTGCTGTCCTGCATGCCAATTCAGGAAGACCTCTTTGGAATACCAAGAAGCTCCAAGAGATGAAACAGCAGAAGAGATATCTGGAATTTGACAAAGGGCAAATGTAGCTGAACATTGCTAACAGCCTGGGTTTAAGTCTACTCCATTGCAGTGGTTACAGCATGCACCAGACCTTCTCTATCCTTATTACATTTAAAACTGTAGTTCAGCAATCTTAGTCTGAGGTTACTTAGCAGTCTGAACAGTCTCAGACCTTATTAGGCAAAGCTTGGTCAGATGATCAATTACAAGGCAGCAGGATGGTGACAGAAGTCTCACTGTGGGTGGTGATTAATTAAACTTTGAGTGAGGGAGTAATGCCATGTAACTTGAAGGAGGGAGTGGTACGTCCCACCCTTATGAACCTACTACTTGAGCTAGTTATTTTGGACAGCAATCTGCTTCATAGAGAAGATAATGGAGAAACTGATGATGCTGCAACTGCGGAGAGCCCTGGATGAGCTCATTATTCACTCTTCAGCTGGGTCTTTTGAGAGTATCTTTTTGACTTTTTGAGGGTATCTTTTTGGACTACTAGAAGAGGTCAGGAGCACAGAGTTGTATTTAGAGTAGTTCATTCTGAGTGGGTAGTTCAGGCAGTGGTACAAATGCAAGAGACTCTCTGCAGATTCTGTGTTATTATTTAATATATACATTAAGCTACTGGGATAAGTCATATGCTGACATAGAATGAGGTATGATCAATATACATATGAAATTCAACTGCCCATCTTCATCTTGGGCCAAACAGGAGATGGTGATGAGTTTCTTTCCTAAAAGTTGCTAAGATATAGATGGAGGAAACAAATTTAGACCAAATCCTAGATGAAGTAACCATGGATTTTGAAGCTGTCATATTTGAGAAATAGTCTAGCTGTGCACTTCTTCACTGCTTAGTAAAGCAGCTTTGATGGGGCACTTCTTTCAGAGCTTTGTTAAAGTGACACATCTCTTTAAAGCTTTGCAAAGGGCTGGCATACATATCTAGGATGTTCTAGATATTAACATTTCAAGAACTAGCACACATTAAAGTCTGCACTTTGGCTCATTTTTTCTTTTCCGATGCTCTTAAAAAACAAACAAACAGCGAGCTATTTTAGGCCAGCAAAGATATTTCCACAAGATAACAGGAAGACAGCTGGAGGTAAGCTATGGAAACTGCTGAATTGGCACTTCTAGATAGGCTAGCAGCTTTCAAAGAGAAGAAAACAGCTGCAAAGTGATTGTGTGATGGAGAAGAAAAGGTGGCTGAAAAGCTGAAGTTGTGAGTAAGCAGCAGCAGCAATAATAATAGGAGCAGCAACAATAACAAGACAACAGTGTTAGAACAGGCCCCAGAATGCAAGGAATCTGGGGCATACTATTTTTTTTTTAAACAAAAAGATAGTTGAGGGAAAAGTCCTTGCAGACGCCAGTTCTAGTAGAACTACCGGAACTCTTTATTGACTTTGAAGTTCAAAAGTTGAAGAAAGAGCAGGCGAAACATGCCAAACATTCTTCTTTAGCCCTGGGGTCTTGAGAAGATACTGAGAGAGACTCTCAGCAGACAGATGAAATATTTATAGGAGGGAATCGTCTGCCAGGAAATAAAAACATGTTCTTTAAATTTTTATCATGTAACTAACAACATTATATGTTTCCCAATGCTTCATGAAAAAATGTGGTTCAAATGTGAGCTTATAGAGATGACTTTCCATTGACCAAAGAGCCCATTGTAGGATATTTACTGTTCATCTAAACTAGCATAGTTTATTAAAAAGGAACCACCAAATTCAATAGGGTGTACTTTCCCCTTCCCCCCCCCCATTAATCTACAGGCATATCCAGTGCTTTTTTTGTAAAAGAAAAAGGTGCCGGAACTCACACGTGTCATACAACCCGCCTTGCCTACCCTACAAGGTTCCATCCAAAAAAGGTGCCGGAACTCCGTTCTGAGCGTTCTATGAGAAAAAAAGCCCTGGGCATATCTGATCATTTCATTTAGTCATTTAGTCACTCTACAAAATGAAAAAAAAAGATTTTCTTAACGTAAAAATAGAAAAAGTCCTGCTGAATGGATGATGGTTTGTCTATTCTAGCTTTGTCATGAAATGGCCAGCCAGGCACATTAAAGAAACCCATTAACATAAAGGGTCCTTTCTCCTGGCACTCCAATCAAAATTCATGGCAAAACTGTAAATTAAAAGCAAGATTTTCCCTAGGAAGAACACTTTTCCCTCAGTTTATGACAAATTGTTTGCCTACCTACTAATTTCATTGCCTATTTTGCTCACTTGTTCCAAAGTCAGAATAAAGACTGATCCAGTCAAATGCATTTCAGGAGAAACTACAATGTTTTCAGCTGCAGCTTGATTTTTCCCACGACTTCCAATTTTTTTTTTAAGGCTGAAACCTTCAAGGAGTTAATAATTCTTTGGAAGCCAAGAGGGGGAAGAACAAGGCACCAATTCAAGCTTCAATTTCCTTTCAGTATTACATATTTAGAGTCTACGTAGCAACGTGAAGGTCTACGCTCAATTTGCCATCATTCAAAATGCAAACGTCAGTCTTATCACATTGAACAATGGCAAAACTGCTAGCCTTCCTTTCAAGATTACAACCGAATCAATTAATATGCAGGCTAATTACTTACCATTAATTATTGCTACATAATTTATTTTGTAATAAAGCAAGAAGAGGGAATTACTTGGAATGGAACTAGGATGCTTATTTATTCAACTCACTGCTCAAATAGATTTTCGTAATCCATATTTTCCCCTTATAATATGCATGAAACACCATTAAATAAAACTCTTTAAACAACATTAGGATTCTTTGTAAGTGCTAGCAGGAAATTGAAACTTGAATTGGTGCCTTGTCCTTCTTTTTCTTGGCTTCCAAAAATCTATTAACTCCGTGAAGGTGAATGATTTGTTGGGCATGTCTTATGACTCAACATTGTGGCCTCTTTGGTCAACGACACCAATTCTTCAATTTAGGCTGGCCAGAGCATGGGATGAAATGCATGCTAAAGTAAAATCCAACTTAGACAATAGAAAGAACTAAATCAGATATAATCTTATACCAGATGATTGCAAAAAGGAATGATAGACATCCTAGATTTTAATTGCCCCAAAATATGCTTTTATTTGCATAGAAGATAAAAAAAGCACAGGAAGTTACTCACACAGTCCTCTTCTAAAGATGCTAACAGACCTAAACAACAGTAACCTACTGGAACCAATCCAAGAATGATTCCCCAGGATATAGTTGAACTATAATACTCAGCCTTCCTTACCACTGATTCTGCTGGTAGGATTTGCTGGAATATGCAGTTTCAAAGCATCTGGAACTTCTCCAGAAAGTCAGGGGAATAAAACTCCAACGTTTCAATGGTTGAAGTGAAAAGCATAATATTTAAAGCAACTAATAAAGGGGCATTTCTTACTTCAAATGAAATTGCCCAACACTTTAGCTTAAATATTTTTTTAATCACAACTGACAATATTTCTTCTACATTCATTAAGATAGCACTTGCTGAAATGTTTTTAGAAATTAATGCTAAGTTCTATTTCAGCACCTGAGTTGACTTGTATGCATGTTTTCTCTCCTTTGCTTTTTAAAGAAATCTGATTATGCAGCTTTGCCCAGACTTTTCCCAGGCTACATAGCTAAGATATAATTCATTCCCTTGCTAAGCCCAGTTTGTTTATTAATTTAATATTTGTCTGATTAATTAGAAATGTTGGGATATGTATCAGTCAATAAAACAAAAGATTTTTTAGTCCTCAAAAAATGTACCCAGCTACTATATATTCTCAAAGTGTTTTGAAAACTATTTTTTGTTGCAAAACTTTCTACATTGTTAAAACCCAGCATCTAATATTTTAAGCTATTTATAAGATGGAATATAGGACAAAATAACTGGAAATTGGGCAATAAAAATGTCTTTAAAAGATAGAGGGGGCTGAGGATGTATGCAGTTAATTATAAGCTGGTTAGTTTGGGTAAATTCATTGGTGGGATTCAGCCAGTTCGCACCACTTCGGCAGAACCGGTAGCTAATTTTTTGTTGCCCAGGCCCAGAATGGACTTCTGGAAGCGGCATCCACACAGAGAAATGGTTGTTCACATATTTGAATCCACTGGGTAAATTCCTTAAGAATTATTAAATACCAAATTATTAAACATAAAGATTTCTTAAGAGAAGGATCAGTATAACTTCTGCAATTCATGTTGCAGCTCACTAACTTAAGTTGGGTGGCATACAAGTTAATTATTGTGTTAATTTAATATTAATTAATAGCTTTAGGGAGATATTTTAAAATCCCAGCAACCCATGGTTAGGGGTAAATGAATGAAATAGTTCACTACATATTATTGTGCAATATTGTGGGCACAGCTAGTGTACAAGAGTACTAGGACAGTGGGTAAAGGACAGCTGCTAATTTGTCAAAGAAATAAAAGATAAGCTTATAGCAATAGCAATAGCACTTAAGACTTATATACAGTGCTCTATAGCCATCTCTAAGTGGTTTACAGAGTCAGCATATTTTATTTATTTTATTTTTATTTTTATTCCATTTATATCCCGCCCTTCTCCGAAGACTCAGGGCGGCTTACAAGCTTAGCAGTAGCCTTCATTCTATGTATATGCCTGCTTATTAGGGCTTTCACACACACCCCAAGCGGCATTATTACAAAGTCAGCTTAATTGCCCCCAACAATCTGGGTCCTCATTTCACCAACCTCAAAAGGATGGAAGACTGAGTCAACCCTCAGCCAGTCAGAATCAAACTCCTGGCAGTGAGCAGTGAGTTTGCCTGCAATACTACATTCTAACCACTGCACCACCACCTCTCTTATCTAGAAGATGTTAACATCCTGGATGGTAAATAAGGCACAATGGCTGAATTAACCTGCCCACACAACTGAGTTATGCAAGCTGTATTTGATGTAGCATAATACATGGACCCAATCCTCAGTTATGGTAGTACTATAAAACTATCAGTACTGCAGTACTAGTAGCATTGCTATAGTACTAGTAGTATTACTATAGTACTATCACTCATAGAAATTTCATTCATTCTAAATGGATTAGTCTTCAAGTTGTTATTGTTTAAACAGAAACAAGACAAATGGATAATTGCCATTTCTTGTGAGAAATGTGGGTTTTTAAGACTGTCTTGGGCTTTTTTGTGACTGTTTTAATTTGTTCATAATGTGAATTAGGCGTGAATAGTGAGTTGTTTAAATCTGCTGACAACAGATTATTTAGAGGGGAAGCGAGAGAAAGAGACCACATTGTCAAAAGGATCTCTGCAAACTGGTGAGATAGATGTTAAAATGTGAAAATGATTCTGTGTCATCAACGACTGCATGAACTGGTACAAATTATGAACAAAAAGCCTAACTTCACATATATTTAAGACCCTCTGAAGCAGCACCAATGGACCAGAAAAAATGATCCTGGGGTGCGGAGATTGGTGCAATGAGAATGTCAGCTTAGCATATAGCTATTGAGAAAATGGCAAACTCCACGCTGGTAATGACTTTGAAATACATCAAAAATAAATTGCCAGTAACAAAATGCCTTCCCCCCTCCACCTCCTGTTTTACAAATCTGTGCCACAATCAGTACAATTTCTCCATAACTCAACAAGAATATTGTAAAGTTTGAAAAGCTATAAAACAAGCCAAGGGAAATAATAAGAGACGGAGCGGGCGGTGAAAAAAGTTGTAAAAGCAACAACTGCTTGTTCCATCTCATTATTTCTCTTGGCTTTCTTATCCAGCTCCTTGCCTCTATCTTCCTCTATCTGCTGCTGAGACTGGAAACAAGGCCTAGAACTACCATTTTGCTGAAACCATTCAGTAGATTTCATCAGCTCTCCAAATATATTCCCCTGGAGCAATGAGATCATTGCCAAAGAGGCAATTCCAAAAATTTTCTACCTTTGGGAAGCCATTAGGGTGATTCTTTGAGGGTGTGTGTGTATATCTCTATATCAGGGGTCCCCAAGTAGTGGGCCGCGGCCTGTTTGAAACCAGGCCGCATGAGCACTGGGCAAGCACACATGTGCGCAGCTCCACTTGTGCGAGTGGTGGGCCATTGTGCTCACACACAAAGCTCTATGCACAAGTGCTCTCTGCTCGCACAAGTGGAGTTTCGCGCATAACCACAAGCGCCCTCCACTCAAGCGCCCTCTGCTCGTGCGAGTAGAGCTTTGCGTGCAAATGCAGCTTCATACGCAAGCACAAGAGCCCTCCACTCCCATGCAAAGCTCCATTTGCAGGAGTGGAGGGTGTGCGCGCCATCTGCTCACACCAGTGCACATGTCTATGGAGATTATGGTATAGGGTTTCCTGCCTGAGCAGGGGCTTTAACTAGAAGACCTCCAAGGTCCCTTCCATCTCTAATATTCTGTTATTGATTGATCACATGCCAACAGGTCAGTGTTGACTGCATGGACATATGTTCTCCAGGATGTCCCCAAGCTGACCCTTCAGGTCTTTCAGTGGTACACCCATTGCTACTGCAGTTGATTTCTTCTTTCCTTCCATCTTTCCCAGCCTTGTAGATTTCTCAAGAGAGCTATCTTCACATAATGTGTCCAAATTATGGTAATCTGAGCTTGGTCAAAACAAAAACAAAAAACAACCCTGCTCTTCAGAATGTTACCCAGTATGAAATTACTGAGCAGGTATGGGTTACACCTAGTTGAAAGAGGAGAGAGACCAAGTTGAATTGATCCAGCTTTCTAGATGTTGATGATATCCCATCTTTATTTCGTACAACTCAAGAAATCATATATAATATTCCTGCTTTCTTTCCCCCCCCACAACAACCTCTTACAGTGAGTTGGTCTGGGAGACAGTAACTTGCCCAAGTCACCCAGCCAACTTTCATGCCTAAGGGAGGACTAGAACTCACAGTCTCCCAGTTCCTACTTCAGCATCTTAACTACTTCACCTGCGGGCCTGCGGGCCTGGTACGCCTTGTTATCCAATGCTAACTAGACCTGCTACTGATTAGTTTCCAAACTCAGACAGGTTTTACAGAATTCAGTTTAAAGATAGGTTTTATTTCTTGAAAAAGAAGGCAAAGGTGGTAACACTAGCACAGCCGTTAAAGTGTGGACATTCAACTCTGCTTTTCCCAAATACACAGATCCCAAAAGATTTATAGTCCAACTGTAAATCAAGACATGCTGCTTTCTTTCATATAAAGCCTCTTTCCTTGAAAATATTGTGCTATTTTACTCTTAATAACTAAAACCAGATTTTCATTAGTAATCATATTTTTAGATGCTTTCTCCCAATGTATGCATTTCTGTTCTCTTTGTTCAGCCAATTAAAAAATAGGAAGTCAGTGAAGTTACTTCAGCTAAGACATCAAAAAATCCCTGTCCCTTAATTAACAGGATTCAAATAGTAAATATGGTTATTAATGAAAATGTTGCAACAATTGCAAATTCTGGATAGATAGATAGATATATTTACACAGTACCTTGTATACAGTGTATTCAAGTAGTCAAATGTTAATTTAGAGACTTCTTGGAGAACATCAAAGGCACTAAGTTGCACACATTGGTAACACAGGAACATTTGCGTTTTCAGTGAAAACTGAATGAATTCTTTCCCACCTTAAATTCGTATGATGTAAAAATGAGGAATGGCATTATGACCAAACTCAGAAACCCAGGCTTTTCTGTTTTAATCAGATTAATTTTTAAATGATTTAGGCTACAATCAAAGCTTAGAACATGTTGCATGTTGATTTTATAAAATGTCATGTGTTCAAAAGCATAATAATAATTTACATTTTAAAATATACCAATGAGTTTTAATAAAAACTAGAAGATAGCAATGGAACAACTCACAGTTCTTAATTCCCAGTTTCTTTTTAAATACCAATAGACAACTTGCACTGTCTCAGCTGCTGTTTTAGCTATACATTTTGTTGCTTGACTAGCATTTTTCTGCTTCTGCACAGCAAGCTACATTCTTTTTTCCAGTATTATAAATTACTAGCCATGAGAGCTTCATTTCTCAAGGAAAAAAAAAGTAGGCCTCATGTACCTTTTCATAATAGAGCACGGCATGTACTGCATTAACAACAAGGGTTGTTATTTCATGTGGCATGTTTTATACAAAGCAACCATTTAAAAATTACAGTGGCAAGAAATATATCAGCAAAAAAGATCACTTTCCGTATTAAAAAGGGAAATTCACTCAGCCTTTATGCACCAAGCTACCTGCAATAGACTAGATTCTGCGTGTTTTTACTTGAAAGTACATGGAAGTGGGTGACATGGGCATACAGTTGATAAGAGGATAAAAATTTAGCAGGCAAGGAAAACCAAATGCACAGGTACACTATAAGTGGTACCTTGTTCAATAGTAGTAACTGTGAGTGGGATCTCAGAGTTCTACTGCACAATCACTTAAATATGAGTCCAGCTATTCTCCAAAGCGCCTGAAGGCAGGACAAGAAGCAACGGATGGAAACTAGTCAAGGAGAGAAGCAACCTAGAACTAAGGAGAAACTTCCTGACAGTTAGAAAAATTACCCAGTGGAACAACCTGCCTCCAGAAGTGGTGAATGCTCCAACACTGGAAGTTTTTAAGAGGAGACTGAACAACCATTTGTCTGAAATGGTATAGGGTTTTCTGCCTGAGTAGGGGGTTGGACTAGAAGACCTCCGAGGTCCCTTCCAACTTTATTATTGTTATTGTTACTTACCTTTTCTCAGTTGCCTCTCCCCAGTCACTTTTTACTAAGAATGGAAGCCAATAAAAGGAACAACCTATCTTAGTCTATTGGTAGCAGCCTCTGTCCTTCAAGAGGTAAGATTTGGTAGGGTTTTATTTTTAAGAGTCCCACAAAAATCACAGAAATTTTGCCTATATCTAGACCATCAAGAGGAATTTCCCCCATTTTTGTGCATTTTTTCATTCACCTTTTCTTTTTGCATGACAACCTTTGGAGGTGTAAAATTACAAAGGCAACCGTATTTAGGTGTATGAATTTAACAAAAGAATTATATCAGCTAGCACTATAGTACAAGTGAATACAATGGTCCTGCATTGGCTTGTCTCCCTTAACCCTGAATGTAGCCTTCAAAAAGTCTTTTAAAGAGTTGGCTCTTCCCCCAAGCATTGGGCTAAGATAAGGTTGGAGCCCACTAAATGTTCATGTGCTGCATCTCAGACACTGGAACTTATTCTCATGCTAATCCTTTGGGGGTTTTTTTAATGTTGAATTGTGCCCTTCAGAGCCACTCATGTTTTTTTTATATATAAGATGAGTTGTCATATACACCTTTTAAAACAAATAAAACCTAGAACAACTCACTGGGCCTGTGGGTCACAGGTTCCTTCAAAGACATCTAGACACCACGACTCATAACGGAATAGTAAGTAAACTATGTATTTAAACATCGTGTAGTAGGGCATGCAGTCTGGCTTGCCGCATCCCCACCTTTCTTCCCCTCAACTCTGTTAGGCATATGGTGCTAGCCTACAATGTTGGGTTGAAAATATATTAACCATAATGCTATGTCTTTAAGTTGTTAATTGGCCAATGGGTGTGTAAGTGTTCTCATGGCCATAAGAGGAAGCTAGGAACGTAGCTTCTCTCTCTCTCTGAATTCACTGATCTCTACTATTACTGTTTTTGCTCTGCTGTTGGTTTACTACTGTTGTAAGCTGAACTGTGTATTTGACCTCTGGACCGGTAAGAAGACTTTGTAGTTTGGATTGCTACTTGGACTGTTGCTATTGTTTATGACCTGGACTGTTTATTTTTTGACTGTGCATTTTTGTTCTTACACCACCTCAAAAGTAAACTACTTTTTGTTTTTATAACTCAGTGTATTCTTGTGTGACTTTTACTGCTCTCAGTGCCCTTCCTTGTCTGTGCAACTCTTTGGTAGCACAAGGAGACCTCTGCACAATAAATTCCTTAACACTGGTTATGGGCCCAGGCCTGTACTGAGAGTAAGTTCACACAGTATTCCTAGCTGAGTTTGTGTTAGCTATTTGGTGTAAAATGGCACAGGAACTGTTGTCAGGCAGCTCCTGGATAACCCGGTTGGATGGGACAAACTATGTTTCCTGGTCCACGAAATGCTGCTTGCTTTTGCGCAAGGAAGGACTATGGGCTGTTGTAAATAACCCACCAGATACTACTGCTTGGGATCCAGATGATGAAGAGGATGCAAAGAAGTTAGACGACTTTAAACGAAGCAACGAGAAAGCTCTTTGCATTATTGGACTAACACTGAATGACCAGCAGCTTGTCCATATTCGTGGTGAGGAGTCTGCTGCTAGGTGTTGGGATGTTTTGCGAAGGCTTTATGTTCGTGACAGTGTGGGTGCACATATACACCTTACACGTAAGCTGTTTAGGGCTCGTCTGCAGAAGAATGGAGATATGCTGACCCATTTAAATTACATGAAGGCAACTTTTCAAGAGCTTCATGAAAAGGAGCTGATTTTTTCAGAGTTGCATCAGGTCTACATTATTCTGTCATCTTTGGATGAGAGTTATGATGAGTATGTTTCTTCTTTGGAAGTCCTGACCAGAGAGGAACTGACATTGACTAACATTACTGGGAGACTGCTGGAAGAGTCCAGAAGAAGGCGTGACAGAGACCAGCTGAGAGAGACACAGCCACGAGAGGAGCAGCCATTTACCACTGTTTACAACGTCAAGAAATGTTATTCTTGTGGGGCTATAGGGCATATAGCCAAATTCTGTAGAAAGGGTAAAAAACAGAATGTAAATAGCAGTGGGAAGGCTAAGAAGTGCATTGGTTTGGCTATTTC
Organism: Vipera berus; assembly: GCF_964194415.1. Taxonomy (NCBI): domain Eukaryota; kingdom Metazoa; phylum Chordata; class Lepidosauria; order Squamata; family Viperidae; genus Vipera; species Vipera berus. The sequence continues at coordinate 85,835,307 of NC_138203.1, forward strand.
TGGTGAACCAACATCCAGAAATAATGAATTGTGGGTTGTTGATAGTGGGGCTTCACAATGCATTACCAAAGTGAAAAAGAGGTTTGTTAATATGAAAAACAGCAACCAATATGTTTCACTAGCAAACGGTTGGAGGATGAAGGCCTCTGGTGAAGGTAATTCCTATTGTCCATGCATTGATGAACAGTTACCTATGTTATATATACCTAAACTAAGATTCAACCTGTTATCTGTAAGGGAATTGGTTAAAGTTGGGTTTGTGGTAACATTCAGAGGGGAGCAATGCACTATTGAGAGGAATGGAACCTGTGTAACTGCAAATTTGAAAAATGGTTTATTCGTTCTCACAAGTAACCAGGTTAGTACAGTTAAAGCTAACTCGATATGTGAGAACAAGAAGCCACATGATGAGTGTATACATTTATTGCATAGGCGGTTAGGGCATGTAAACTTTAACTCACTACGTAAAACAGTGGAATTAGTAGAAGGAATTAAACTGAAGCCATGTAGTAAGTATTTGAATTGCAATGCTTGTAGTCAGGAAAAGAGCAAGGCAACTCCTGCAAACAGGATAAACAGCTTCAAAACAACTGTACCTTTGGAGGTTGTGTTTGCTGATTTAATTGGACCCATGAAACAAAGTTTAGGAGGGTCATGTTATATTTTAAGTATCCTTGACCACTACTCTCGTTATGGATTTTGTTATCTGCTTAAGTCAAAGGCAGACACTTTCCAACAATTTGCAAACTGGCTGAGGTTTGTGGAGAGAAAAACAAAGAGAAAGGTACAGTGCATAATTACTGATAATGGTACTGAATTTACAAACAAGCGCTTTGTTGATATGCTACAATCAGCTGGCATTGAGCATAAACATTCAGCCCCTTATAGGCCTCAACATAATGCTTTTGTTGAGAGACGTGGGCAAACGTTACAAGCCATGATGAGAACTATGTTAAGAGATTCAGGCTTAACAGATAGACTGTGGGGGGAGGCAGCAAAATGTGCAAACCATGTTCTGAATATAGTTGTTAATACTTCTACTGGTAAAATACCATATACTATATGGCATGGTAGAAGACCAAACCTTGATTACCTGCACACATTTGGCACCCCAGCTTGGGTCCACATTCCTGCACAACTCAGGAGTAAAGGCCAACATAGGGCTAGGCAATTATACTTCGTAGGTTACGAAGCTAACCACAGATCCTATCGTTTCTGGGAACGAGGCACAACTAATGTATATAACAGTGCTAGTGCAAAATTCCTTGAGCACGTTGGTTGGGATAGGTTAGAGCAAGAAACTGTTAATACTGATCCTCTAGTGTTTGAGGACTCCTCTGATAACGTAACTAGTAATGATAATACATCTCCTGTAAATATAAAAGATGAAGAGGAGATAGGGGAGATAAAAGATGAATCAGAGGAAGGAAAGGAGACAGAAATTCAAAGCCCTGTAATTCCTTGGCGTTCAATGCGTATCAGACATCCACCTGATCGCTATGAAGCTAGTATAGTATGTCAAGTTAGTGTAGAGCCATCTAACTATGATGAGATCAGGATGTATCCTGAAAAGGAACAGGCATCATGGAAAGCTGCAATGAACAGGGAGTTGAAGTCTTTGCAGAATCTTAAGGTTTATCAGAAAGCAAAACTGCCACATGGTGAGCAAGCTATAGGTTGTAAATGGATATATAAGATAAAGAAAGGAGTAGATGGAACTATAACCCATAAGGCACGTTTGGTTGCACAAGGTTTTGCCCAAACTACTGAGGATTATGACGAAGTGTTTGCACCCAGTCTAAGGGCAACTACTTTAAGAGCAGCTTTAGTATGGGCGGCTAAAAACCAATATATGGTTAATCATGTAGATGTTGAAACTGCATATCTACATGCTCCATTGCAACATACTATTTATTTAAGAATACCACCAGGATTGACCAGTGATAGAGACCATGATTGTTGGGAATTAAAGAAAAGCCTCTATGGATTGAAACAATCAGGCTATGAGTGGAACAAATGTATAGTTAATGAGTTGAGTGCATTAGGTTTTGTAGCCAGTAATGCTGATCCTTGTTTGTTTAGAAGAGAACACAACAGAGCATTATCTTTTATTTTATTATTCACAGATGATATTGCAATAATAACAAAACTGAGTTAGAAGCACAAACTATCATTTCAAGATTGCAAAATAAATTCACAATTAGAAATCTTGGAGAAATTAGCCACTATTTGGGGTTAGATATTGTGAAAACAAATAGGGGTTTTAAGGTGTCACAAGCCAGTAAAATATCTCAGTTATTAAAGAGATACAACATGGAAATGTGTAAACCAGCAAAAACTCCGATGGCTATGGATTTTAAGGACACTAATGTGGAGAGTCCTGTATTTGATAAGACTATGTACCAATCTTTGATAGGAAGTCTTATGTATCTGAGTAATTGGACTAGACCTGATATTTCTTACTGTGTAAACCAATTAGCTAGGTACAACAATAATCCAACTGTTAGACACTGGCAATCAGCTAAACGAGTATTAAGGTATCTGAAGCAGACTATTCACTACTCGTTATATCTAGAGCCAAATCGTGAGTTAATCCTTACTGCATATGCAGATGCGAGTTTTGCCTCTGATTCAAACAGTCGTAAATCTACCTCAGGGTTGGCTGTAATGTTGGGTGATTCTTTGATTGGATGGAAGTCTATTAGACAAAAACACATAAGCTTATCTACAATGGAGGCTGAATTTTCATGTTTATCAGTGTTATGTACAGAACTGCTAGTGTACAAACAATTATTGTTAGATATGGGTTTAAATGTAAATGATCCATTTATTGTATATGAGGACAATCAAGCTGCAATAAAGATGGCTAATAATGCTGCAGTAAGAACAAGATCTAAACATACTGATCTTCGTTATTTAAATGTCAGACAATGTGTCAAAGATAAATTAATACAGTTAGAGTATTGTCCATCTGATGTAAATATTGCAGACCATTTTACGAAGGTACAAAGTGCTGTGAAACACAATGCTAATTGTGAAAGAATGTGCATAAGATTGTAAGAGTTATATATTATTCTACCCAAAGGGGAGAATGTTAGGCATATGGTGCTAGCCTACAATGTTGGGTTGAAAATATATTAACCATAATGCTATGTCTTTAAGTTGTTAATTGGCCAATGGGTGTGTAAGTGTTCTCATGGCCATAAGAGGAAGCTAGGAACGTAGCTTCTCTCTCTCTCTGAATTCACTGATCTCTACTATTACTGTTTTTGCTCTGCTGTTGGTTTACTACTGTTGTAAGCTGAACTGTGTATTTGACCTCTGGACCGGTAAGAAGACTTTGTAGTTTGGATTGCTACTTGGACTGTTGCTATTGTTTATGACCTGGACTGTTTATTTTTTGACTGTGCATTTTTGTTCTTACACCACCTCAAAAGTAAACTACTTTTTGTTTTTATAACTCAGTGTATTCTTGTGTGACTTTTACTGCTCTCAGTGCCCTTCCTTGTCTGTGCAACTCTTTGGTAGCACAAGGAGACCTCTGCACAATAAATTCCTTAACACTCTCCATACATTCAGCTGAAAGATCTGAAGAGGAGCTATTCTAGCTTCAATATGAATCTAGGTGTCTGTGAGATCTAGAATCCCACTTTCCTAGGCACCTGGATCACAGGAAGAAGGGTACTTGAATTCAGACAGGGTTTTTTTGTCACAGAATACCCAGAACGGAGTTCTGGCACCTTTTTTGGATGGAACCTTGTAGGGTAGGCAAGGCGGGTTGTATGACATGTCTGAGTTCTGCCACCTTTTTCTTTTTAAAAAAAGCACTGAATTCAGATATAACTCAACTTCAGACCATCAGCTGAATGTGTGGAAACCAAGGGAAATATGAGGCTGTATGATTTGTCTGTTCAACTGGAAGCCCTCCATACATTCACTTGAATGTCTACCTATGGCTTAATTGGTAAAACAGACCAACAAACCGTTTTAGAAGTAAAGAAACAATTTCAATACTAAAGTTTCCGCATTAAATTCTTCCCTCGGGGGGCAACAAAGGAAATCCTAAAGGAAAAGTTAAGATCCCTTCCCTCACATTCTTCTTCAATATAGCACTATATAAGTTCTACAGTAAATACAGAACTCCTTGGTATTACAAAATTTTAAAATTATTGTAATTTCATCACAAATTAATGTAGATTTTAACTTTTACCCCCAAAAATGTTGATATAGAAGAACATATTAATGTCCCTCCAGGTCTGCAATGTCATCAGAAAAGGACAATTCTGTTTGGAGTCAGCTCTAATCCAAGTAGAATAATTCAAGTTGCCTTGGCTTTCTTAATAATATGTTCAATCCATTTCCATGAAAAATTCCAAAAGTGAAAGGAATGGAAACAAAAATTTAATGGCAACTTTAAATCGGAGCAATTTAATGAGCTCGGTTTTAAGGTAATGTGACCTATTGATTTAAAGACAATGGAAGAATCTTGTCTACAGGTTTTTTGTTTCTTTAAGTTAATAATGTCCTTCAATAGGACAGATTGAACATGAGCCTTAATTCTGAGCAAGAATAATAAGCTTAGGAGATAATATGTAAAATTGTAAAAAAAATTACCATGGAAATCATATGTTGCACCTAACAGTAAATCTCATACTTCCTGCTGGAATAACTATCATAAGGATAATGCACAGTGTGGGATTAAATTTGAGATTAAATAGCCAAAGATAATGATGATAATAAATTCACTATGTTTCTCAGCACAATTGTAAAAATTCACTGTATAATTAAATCACTTGGGCTGAAAATCTGAAGGTAGACAAGAACTATACAACATGTCACAATAGTGGTAAATAACAATTAATATTCTAATATTTTTTCCAGCTAGTTCTTTGGAGTTGGATAAATAATGATTTTATATGCTTGCAGTAGATTTTACTTTTTATATTCTGTATTTTATACTTTTTTAGACTGTTAGCTGGCTCAAATATCTTACGAAATAAGAATACTACAATTTGCCAATTTCGTCTTTATATTATAGGTAGAATTGTCTGTAATATTAAATAATACCAGTTTCTCCAATTCAGGTCAGGTTGACTTGGAATTATAGCAGTTGTTAACCAACCCAACAGAAGAGCGCTAAGCTAGGGAAGATGAGCTAAATCTATGGTAAAAGACTAGATCAGTTCCCTGAAGGCATTTCTGCTACGTTTCAGGGCTTAATTTCAGTGACTTGAAGGGCTGGACTTTGTCTGGATTCAGTCTGAAAAGAAGCACAACACTGAGGAGGAGGACAACCGTGTTTATCTGCAATGATTGTTGAATCCCTGCTTTACAGGAGGGACCCTTGGGATGAACAATGGGAAAGCAAAGATTTTTGTAGACGTTGAGGGCTGCAAGGCGAGAAATCCTAAGGATCTAATTGACTGGTCAGTTTTGGAAAGCTAGGTAGGCCTTTATCTGTGCATCTGGGGTGAGTCCTATCATTAGGCAAAATGAGCCTTTCCGGAAGGCAACAGAGCTGAGGAAATCCATTGTTAAAGGAGATGGAATGTTGAGGTCATCAGCTGATACAGGGTGGAAGGCTGGAGTTGCTCCATCTTCAATTTCTCACTTGGGGCTCTCCTTGAGCTGGTAAGGAGGCTTCTCTTCTTTGGTTTAGATGAGATTGATGGGGGGGATGTTCTGGCACAGGGAGGGTCAGGTTCAGTCTGATAGGCAAAAATATGGACGAGATTTGACGGGGGGGGAAAGGGTGCAACCTCACTTCTGTTTGCTCGGTTTAGGGTTTATACATCAGAAATTATGTCTACATTTAACATGTAGGATCATAAACACACTGCAGCACAAGGAGGAAGGCGCTTGAAGCTGCAACCAAAGGGATGAAAAGTTCACACATGCACATCTACTGGCTTTTATCACTTCCTGACTGGCATAGTGTAAACAGAGTTAGGAAATTGAACCTGGGTCCTATAAAAGCACTTAACCAAACTAGGAAGGCTCCCGATCAAATGACTGACAGCCCTAGATGGATAGGAGAAAAACTCAACCCGTCCCTCCAACGCCTCCGATAATCAGGGCAAAACCATTCACAGGCATTTCCTTAGCAGGACGCTTATCCCGTCTAAGTGGCAGCTTAAGGGTCCTGGCTGCTTGCCTAGGCTCGTCTGAATACATACTGCCAATTATATCGTCTGCGTTCTTCAGAACAATGACAGGTTCCCAAGAGAGTTTGGAAATTAATTTTATTATTCTCTTTCTGCCTGAAATACACTTGAAGGAAAAAAGGTATTGTTTTAGATATTAATCTTAATGAGTTGTGGTTTTTTTTTCCTGTGCGCAGGATGTACTGTATATGTATTTTTCAGGGAAGAATGTATGAATGTATAAGGTGAGACATTTGGAAATGTGGAGTGACAAAGCATTGCAGAGAGAACTTGAGCTGTGATATATCTGACAGAGAGGGGAGGTGGAGGGAATAAGAGAGAAAGAGAGAGAGAGAGAGAGAGACAGAGACAGAGAGACATGACCAGAAGTCCTGATCTTCTTTTGAAATCCCCAAAGGAACAGGAAATCACATTTGGCATTCACAGCAGAAGTTTCAATTATACCAACTATCTCACAATCATGCTTATCATGGCTGCTCCAAAGATGGAGTGGTAAGTGGGATCTAATATAGTATTCTTATCAGCCAAAGATAAAACAAAGGAAGTAAACAGAAGTATAAAGCATCTTGCCTAAGATCACAACCTCTGGTAATGGATATAAAAATTATTCAGTAGCTCTTGCTAAAGCTCTGCTCCAGATTCCTTTTTTTCCCATCTTTAGATGCAGTCCTTGACTTATAACCATTCATTTAGTGGCCAGCTGAAGTTACAACGGCACTGCATAAAGTGACTTATAACTGTTTTTCACACTTAAGATTGCAGCCTCCTTATGGCCACGTGATCAAAATTGAGATGCTTGGCAACTGGTTCATATTTATGATGGGTGCAGTTGTTCTGGGGTTAGGTGATCCCCTTCTGTGACTTTCCGACAAGCAAAGCCAATAGGGAAGCCAGATTCACTTAACAACCATGTGAGTAACCTAACAACTGCAGAGATTGCCTTAACAACTGTGACAAGGAAGGTTGTGTAATAGGGAAAACTCACTTAACAGCTCTCTTCTTGAGCAAGGGAATTTTGGGCTCAATTGTGGTAGTGTCTGACTATGTATTCAAGGCTGGAATCCCAACAACTCATCTAATGTCCTTCTACAAATGTTGGGCTTGTCCCGAAAACTCAATGCTTGCGTTTCCATGAGTATGTGATCAATCAGAATGGGGGAAAGAACCGAGGCTACGAAAGCAGCCTTCTCCCTTCCTCTCCTTTAAACTCTCCAGGCAGGAGAGTCAAGAAAAAAACAAACGTTCAGTTTGCTTTAAAGCAAATTTATTTGCTCTGGACACTTGCTTTATTCGGGCTCCAAATTAGATGGTGAGCTGTCTTTGCACTCGAGAAAATGAGGTCACCTTTTTCACCTCTGCATGAACCTTTGGACACCGGAAGGAACAGGGCCATCTCTATGGCCTTGTTTTCTTCCCGCTTCAAGCTCTCTTAAAAAATCTCCCATATTGAAAAACAGTCTCTGGACATACTCTGAGAAAAATACAGAAAAAGTAGTGTCCTAGGAGTGGGAGCACTGCTGGAAGGATCAGAGAACATCTATCTAAACAAAAATCCTGCATGAATTAGTCTCTGAAGAGCGCCTTTATTCTCTAATATTTTGTTGTTGTTGTTGTTGTTAGTTGCGAAGTCGTGTCCGACCCATCGCAACCCTATGGACAACGTTCTTCCAGGCCTTCCTGTCCTCTACCATCTTCTGGAGTCCATTTAAGCCTACTGCTTCAGTGACTCCATCCAGCCACCTCATTCTCTGTCGTCCCCTTCTTCTATTGCCCTCAACTTTTCCCAGCATTAGGCTCTTCTCCAGTGAGTCCTTCCTTCTCATTAGGTGGCCAAAGTATTTGAGTTTTAGCTTCAGGATCTGGCCTTCTAAAGAGCAGTCGGGGTTGATCTCCTCTAGGACTGACCGGTTTGATCGCCTTGCAGTCCAAGGGACTCGCAGGAGTCTTCTCCAGCACCATAGCTCAAAGACCTGGCATAGAACTACCTGAGTTGCTAACCCAGGGCACTATGGAATACCAAACTGGACAGTGATTAAATCCATGAAGAACCCATATCGAGCTTTTTCATTCTGGAACTGAAATCATCGTCAAATGCTTGTTGAAAACTGAACTGATTCAGGGTATGCACATAGGTAATCGTGTGTTTTAGCACCCTCACAGACAATACTTTAACTGTCATATTTGTGTTCTAACTGTGAAATGAAATCATATTAGTGCAGACTATTGAAGGTGATACTGCTATGATTTAAAAAAAAATCTTGCCAAACCAAAATAAAGCAATGAATATCTAACTTACTGCAGAAGAAGAGGGATAAATAAATTAACAGCCTTTTTTTAAAAAAAAAAGATGAATATTTCCCTAAGTACAGAATTACAATTTACAAACCTACTATTACGAAAAGAAACATTTGGTGCTAAGTGTAAAAAGAGCCTTTTAGATAATGAAGTCTGGGTTTTTTTCCCCACTCCTAAATTCTTTGTTAGATGAGACAACTGTGATATATTTACATCAGTACATCATGCAAATGCTGAAACGAAAGAGTTTTTTCCCCTTAGTCCAAGGTCAAGCAAAATTCTGCCAGTTTTTTTTGAAAAATGAAAAAGAAGCACGTGGATTTTTACAAATTTTGTATCCAAGCCAACAAGAGTCTTAGTTATCTACCTTATTTATTTGCTTATCACATCTATCTATAGACACCATTTCACAAAAAGCAACTGTACAAATCTCAAAAGCATCCAAATAATTCTTTGTAAAAGCAGATAACTTCAGGAAAAAAAACTGTTTAAACCTGTTATAGATAAGGTTGTTATATAAAGGCTGCTACAAGGCCGATCCTATGGCAGATGTTTTTCCCCAACTTCTTATATTGTTTGTTAAATACTGATCCAAAATTCCTCACTGAAAATTACATGAACTTACCCTAAAGCAACATTTTTTTTCATCCTCCTCCTTCAAGCAGGGAAACATTTTGAGAGGCAGTCAAGAAGCACAGTTCTTAATTTGGCAGTATATTTTCTGTAAGGAAATAAAAAATATCTTAAGAATTCAATATACCCAATTGAAAGCTAGGTGGAGGTTAGATCAAAAGGTTGGCATCACAATTATAGATCAAAATTTAGTAAAACAAATTAGAGACTTAAATTGTGCACATATAAAGAGGATATATAATGCTTTAATTGAATTGGATTCGGAAACGGAATTAGTTAAAGATTGTATGATAAAGTGGGCACAAAATATTCAGGAACCAATTTCGCTGGACACTTGGGAGATAATTTGGGTCAGAAATGTTAAATTTACTCAGGCTCAAAACTTAAGAGAAAATTTTTATAAAATGTTTTATAGATGGCACCTGGATCCCAAAAAGTTGTCTAACATGTATCCTAACCTACAGTCTAAATGTTGGAGATGTGGTAGTTTAGAAGCCACCTATTTTCATATGTAGGCCTTTGAACTGTGGTGCTGGAGAAGACTCCTGCGAGTCCCTTGGACTGCAAGGCGATCAAACCGGTCAGTCCTAGAGGAGATCAATCCTGACTGCTCTTTAGAAGGCCAGATTCTGAAGCTAAAACTCAAGTACTTTGGCCACCTAATGAGAAGGAAGGACTCACTGGAGAAGAGCCTAATGCTGGGAAAGATCGAGGGCAATAGAAGAAGGGGACGACAGAGAATGAGGTGGCTGGATGGAGTCACTGAAGCAGTAGGCGCGAGCTTAAATGGACTCCAGAAGATGGTAGAGGACAGGAAGGCCTGGAGGAATGTTGTCCATAGGGTCGCGATGGGTCGGACACGACTTCGCAGCTAACAACAATTTTCATATGTGGTGGACTTGTAGAAATATAAAAGCTTTTTGGATTAAAATTTGGCGGAACATTCAAAAGATTTTTAAGAGAAAGATAAAGTTTTCTCCGCAATTGTTTTTATTGGGTATTGTTGTAGATTGTGATGTTAAAGAAACCAATTTGATGTTGAATATGATAACAGCAGCACGGTTACTGGTGGGACAATATTGGAAGAAGGATAGTTTGCCTACTATAGAAGAATGGGTGTTTAAAGTTTCAAATCTTGCAGAAATGTCTAAGATTTCTGCTTACTTGAAAGATCATTCACAGGAAAGATATATTTCAGTTTGGAGGAGATGGATAGATTATATTCAGAACAAATATGGGACTAAAAAGTTCCATTTAGCTTATGAGTAGATTTGGTTTGGGGTGGGGGGGATTTGGGGATATATTGTAAAATCTTGTTTTTGTAAAACTCTTTAATAATAAAAAAAGAATTCATACCACAGGCACATAAACACAATTTTAAGTTGATTTCACTCGAAAGAAGCAAACAATAAATTATTTTTTCTGTGCCTTCCAAACTTAAGTTTGGCAACTTTTTCGGGTACTGGATGCTCTGTGCTCCACTCTTAAAAAAAAATACATACAAAATCTGATTGGAGAAGGTAACCTGCACAACTCTTAAGTCCTAAGACATAAAAGCCTTTATAGGTTAAAATCCACATTTTGAATTGTACCCAGAAACCAATGTAGGGCTTGCAAAACTGATATAATGTAATCATAGTCCTGAGAGTATATAGGCCTCCACATGTATGAAAGACAGATGGAGGAAGGGTTGAGCAACTGTCACATACATTTTTCTTCTGGGAATTTGACAAAGAAAATGAGGAGTCACAGTCTTCCATAAATTTGATGCTCTGGCATATTGGCCATGTAACCAATGGATCTGTATTATTTATTTATTTAATTCTGTGTCCTGCTTTTATTATTTTAAAAATAACTCAAGTTGGCAATGCTTTTGGACTGAAGTCAATTACTGTTGCAAAACTGGCGATACCAATTATTGAGGACATATGGATCTTTCTTCATCTTTGCCAAAGTTACAAAAAAAAACCATTTGTTGTTTAGCCAGAGATGTATCTGCTCTTCATATTACACCTACATAAGTCAATTTTCAATCCAAGGAAGAGGCTTAAGATGAATTGCAGACTAGAATTTGAAAACAGGGAGGAAAATGAAAGAAAGGAAAATGAGTTGAGCAATGATCAGAACAAGGGGGATAATTCAACTACAAAATTATACAACAGTAATAGAGCATAATAAAGTTACATAGAGGAAAAAAATCTAGTTTCACTTCAGATCATATAAATGCAAAATGTTAAATGTAAATGTAAAAGCTATAACACAACATGTAACAAAATTTAGGAGAAAACAATTTCATAAAATAGTAGTTCATAAAAAGAGAAGATTTATGCATATTGTAAAAGCTTTCAAATTACTTTCATGCTATTGCCACTAAAGAAAGAATGGTTTGTCAGACCCGCTACACAATGTTGCTTTTATTTCCATTCTCCCTGCTCATGTTTTCTTGCAAAACAAACCTTTATTTTTAAAAATCTTCCAATGGGGAAAACCATTTTTTAGTACACCTTTCAATGCATAATTCCATAGTGGTCCCTTCCTCCAAACCAAATGGTGGTTCTATCATTTTAAATATTGTTTGTCAATGCAAGTCATCAATTTATTACTTTATCATTCCATGTTCTTACAGTTGGTAAGAGCAGCTTACAAATATACGGACTGATGCGTGGAACTTTTTAATGTACACCAGGGGTGTCAAACTCGCAACATCACGTGACATGTCGCGACATATTGCGACTTTTTTTCCATTGCCGGCAATAGGGTGGGCACAGTTTTGGCATGATGCATCCAGCCCGGGGGCCGGCAGTTTGACACCCCTGATGTACACTATATATTAGTAGAGTATTTCTTTTTTTAAAAAAAATATTGGTTTTCTAATATTACAACTACAAAATTGAAAAGCAACATGGCGACTTAGTTACAATAATCCAATTACATACAAATATGATTGGTACAAATCTTAACCTAATACAGTAAATATCCCCTCTTTTCCTCTTAATATACACTGTCTCGTATTTGAATTTAACACAATTTTTATTCTAATAATTACATAGAAGCAACTCTTACATTTTATCAAGTTTTTAGTTTATATATGTATAAACACTCAATCCCCTTCATGGATTACTGCCTTGTCGTGGCGAAGGGGCTTGCATAATTCAATGAAGCTATGAGCTATGCCGTGCAGGGCCACCCAAGACGGAAAGGTCATAGCAGAGAGTTCTGACAAAACGTGATCCACTGGAGAAGGAAATGGCAACCCACTCAAGTATCTATGCCATGAAAACCCTATGGACAGTACCAGAAGGCAAAACGATATGACGCTGGAAGATGAGCCCCTCAGGTCGGAAGGCGTCCAATATGCTACTGGGGAAGAGCAGAGGGCTAGTACTAGTAGCGCCAGAAAGAATGAAGCGACTGGGCCAAAGCCGAAAGGACGCTCAGCTGTGGATGTGTCTGGTGGTGAAAGGAAAGTCCGATGCTGTAAAGATTTTTTCTCCATAGGAACCTGGAATGTAAGATCCATGAATCAAGGAAAGCTGGATGTGGTCAAACAAGAGATGACAAGACTGAACATCGACATCTTAGGTATCAGTGAATTAAAATGGACAGGAATGGGTGAATTTAATTCAGATGACCATCAGGTATACTACTGCGGGCAAGAATCCCTCAGAGGAGATGGAGTAGCCTTCATAGTCAATAAAAGAGTAGGAAAAGCAATACTGGGATACAATCCTCAAAATGACAGAATGATCTCAGTTCGAGCCAGACATCCTAGAATGTGAAGTGAAGTGGGCCTTAAAAAAAGCTGAGCAACAACAAAGCTAGTGGAAGTGACAGTATTCCAGCTGAGCTATTCAAAATCTTAAAAGACGATGCAGTAAAAGTGCTACACTCAATTTGCCAGCAAATTTGGAAAACTCAACAGTGGCCACAAGATTGGAAAAGATCAGTTTACATTCCAATTCCAAAGAAAGGCAGTGCCAAAGAATGTTCAAACTATCGCACCATTGCACTCATTTCTCATGCTAGTAAAGTTATGCTTAAAATCCTACAAGCTAGACTCCAGCAGTATGTGGATCGAGAACTACCAGAAGTACAGGCAGGATTTCGAAGAGGCAGAGGAACTAGAGATCAGACTACCAACGTACGCTGGATCATGGAGAAAGCTAGAGAGTTCCAGAAAAACATCTACTTCTGCTTCATTGACTATGCCAAAGCCTTTGATTGTGTGGATCATAACAAACTGTGGCAAGTTCTTAAAGAGATGGGCATACCAGACCATCTTATTTGTCTCTTGAGAAACCTATATGTGGGCCAAGAAGCAACATTGAGAACTGGACATGGAACCACTGATTGGTTCAAAATTGGGAAAGGAGTCCGGCAAGGCTGTATACTGTCACCCTGCCTATTTAACTTATATGCAGAGCACATCATGAGAAAGGCAGGGCTAGATGAATCAAAAGTTGGAATTAAGATTGCTGGAAGAAATATCAACAACCTAAGATATGCAGATGATACCACTCTAATGGCAGAAAGTGAAGAAGAACTAAAGAGCTTCATGTTGCGAGTGAAGACGGAGAGTGCAAAAGTTGGGTTGAAACTTAACATTAAGAAAACCAAGATCATGGCATCTGGCCCTCTCAATTCCTGGCAAATAGATGGAGAAGAAATGGAGGTAGTGACAGATTTTATTTTCCTGGGCTCCAAGATCACTGCAGATGGGGACTGTAGCCAAGAAATTAAAAGATGCTTGCTCCTGGGGAGGAAAGCAATGGCAAATCTAGACAGAACACTAAAAAGCAGAGACATCAACCTGTCAGCAAAAGTGCATATAGTCAAGGCTATGGTCTTCCCAGTTGCAATGTATGGCAGTGAAAGCTGGACCATGAAAAAGGCTGAGCGCCAAAGAATTGAGGCCTTTGAACTGTGGTGCTGGAGAAGACTCCTGCGAGTCCCTTGGACTGCAAGGCGATCAAACCGGTCAGTCCTAGAGGAGATCAACCCTGACTGCTCTTTAGAAGGCCAGATCCTGAAGCTAAAACTCAAATACTTTGGCCACCTAATGAGAAGGAAGGACTCACTGGAGAAGAGCCTAATGCTGGGAAAGATTGAGGGCAAGAGAAGAAGGGGATGACAGAGAATGAGGTGGCTAGATGGAGTCACTGAAGCAGTAGGCGTGAGCTTAAATGGACTCCAGAAGATGGTAGAGGTCAGGAAGGCCTGGAGAAACATTGTCCATAGGGTCGCGATGGGTCGGTCACGACTTCGCAGCTAACAACAACAACAAAACACTCAATCTTTTAGACAATCAACAACCTAATGACTTTTTCCCAATTTTAATTTACCATTAATATTTAGATTTAACATTTAATATTGTTCATTTCCAAATTATAAATGACCCCAATTCCCTTTATTACAATTCGTCACAAAATCTGATGTTCAGGATGCACGTCTTATCTATTTACGTTTTTGCCATTTACATCAACAAATTAATAATACAGTATAATATTCTTATTTTTTTAATAATTTCCAAATATCTTAAATTAGTAACCAACATTTCTTTTACTTCAATGTTTAATACTTCCTCTCTCCTCCTCTTTGTATCTACTATCTTGTATTTAAGCTAGTAATTTTTATTCTTAATGCTGCATAAAAACACATTTACATTCTTCAATTTTCTTTAGCTTATATATATCTTAATCACCTTTACATAACCATTATGAACAAATCAATATTCAAATTTAATTATCAATATTTAAACTTCTAAATTTTAAATGGTTAAAATTTCCTTTATCTCAGATCATATTCAAAATGCACATCTTATCTATTTAAGTCTATTCAATTTTAATTCTCATAACTAGGCCTAATGACCCCAATTCCCTTTATCACAATTCCTCACAAAATCTGATGTTCAGGATACACATCTTATCTATTTACATTCTTGCATTTACATCAACAAATTAATAATACAGTATAATATTCTTATTTTTAATCATTTCCAAATATCTTAAATTAGTAACCAACATTTCTTTTATTTCAATGTTTAATACTTCCTCTCCTCCTCTTTGTATCTACTATCTTGTATTTAAGCTAATAATGTTTATTGTTAATGCTACATATAAACACATTTACTACATTCTTCAATTTTCTTTAGCTTATGTATATATATATATCTTAATCACCTTTACATGACCATTATGAACAAATCAATATTCAAATTTAATTATCAATATTCATACTAAATTTTAAATGATTAAAATTTCCTTTATCTCAGTTCATATTCGAAGTGCACATCTTATCTATTTAAGTCTATTCCATTTTAATTCTCATAAGTAAGCTGAAATGCCATTCTTCTTCAGTCTTATTCTAGCTTTTTTTCTTTGCCAGATCGTCTTCTATGTCCATGCTTTTGAGTCACCAAACAGATCTCCTTGTGTTGTTATATTTTTTTATTTGACATTGAGGATACCATCCAGTTGCCATTTTTTTGAGAGAACTAGCCATTCTAGAAGGTCGTCTCTTTGTTTTCCCATCTCGACATGGTTGTCTTGAACTGTTTGTCTTTTTTTTCGTCTGTTCTTCTTGAACCTCAGGTTCCTTCTGGTTTATATAGAAAATCTTCTTTTCCCCATATTATCTGTTTCTTTTCTGGATTTTCCATTATCTGTGTATGTTGAGTAATTAAGTCTTCTGTCATAGTATTTAATTGTTCCACCTTTTCTGTTACATTCTGTATAGTTAATTCTTTAATTGTGATTAAAGTTTGGGTTTGCAAGTCCCATCTGCCTTCTTGTTTTTTTCTGTAGCCTCTTATTTCTTCACCAGCTATAATGAGAGTTTGGAGAAATTCTTTCAACATATAAAGAATTTGCTCCTGATTCTCCTCCATCAGAAAAATCTGTTCCTGATTTTCCTCCACGATAGTGTGCTAGGCTAGAAGCTTTGCAGTCAGGGATTTCAGAAATAACGTTTTTCCCCCCCACTGGTTTAGGAGCACAGCTGAGCTTCTAATGTCAAGGTTGCAGGTGTTTTATCTATTTTCTGGACTGTCAGCCAAGTCTCTTTTAGACAATAACAGATTGAAATTTCAAGTTTGGCCACAAGATGTTGCCCCTACCTTTAAACCCCAAAGTTATTTTAATCTTTTCAGTTTTGCTTCTGTTTTATAAAGAAAAACCCAGATCTTCAGTAAAAATAAAAATAGAGAATAGAGAATAGAAAGTCTTTTAGTCCACAAATTTTAGGAAATAAAATTCCGAATGGGATCCAATTAGATTTTTTTCAACATTTTAAAACTCTCCTGGGTAGTTGGTCACCGCTTTTTCTGGAGGGAGGGCTTCCCCCCTTCCCTCTCCACAGGGGGGAAGGGGAAAGTACTTAAGCAGCTTATGCAGGTACAAAAGATAATTAGGATTTAAGAGAGGTAGATCTCACCCAGTCTCTTCCGCACTGCTTTACAGTTGCCTGATGGAAAGTGTGACTTTGGCTGTCTGCAGCCTAGTGACAAACCATATTACTATGGCGGGTCTTTTGTTCACCGGTTTGGAGGGTTGTGCCAGCTCTAGCAAGAGAGCTACTGCTCTCCTGCAATCCAGCAAGGGTCCCTCCTTGCTGGTCACCCCTACAGGGCGACTTTCAACCCTTTTCAGGGGGCCCCAGCGATGCAAAACTGGATGAGGAAGACGGAGCTCGTCTTCCAGGCGTCCATGTGGCAAACCGGAAGCCCATATTAGTAGAGTATTTCAATAATTATTCATCAATATCTTCAAAGAAGATGCAAAAGGTTGTGCCTTAGTAGCAAGACATTATAAAAATGTCTGGGTGTGATGACCAAAGAGATCTGGTGTAGATTATACACACTCTAATATAATTAAAGGGATTACAGAGACAGGAAGGAAATTAAAAAGAAAGGAGACTTGGATGTTGCAATGGCACAAAGTCAGAGACACATAAATTACCAGTAGTTGTGGAGTAGCTGAGAAAGGAAACTCACACAGAAATGAATAGAAAACATAAACTCCCTTCACACAATATAGTATGTATGCAGAGAGGGGCAGCTTTAATAGATTGGAAAAATACAGATATTTTTTTCTAGCCCTGGCTAGTGTTTGGAGAGAAGCCAAGCTTCTGAAGGGTCTTTTCTGTGCAACAGCTTCATAATTGCTCTAGAAAAAAAAACAACCAGGAATGTCTGCATGTCTGCCTGCTTGCCAGCTGCTAACTCAGAGAAACAGAAGGAGGGCTGAGAGCCAAATTGCTAAACTGCTGAGTGACTGATGATGCTGGCATGTGGAAATGTGAATGGAGAGGTCTAGAACATTTGAATCTAGAACATAGGAGCAGTCCTTGACTTACAACCATTTGTTTAGCAACTGTTCAAAGTTACAACGGCACTGAAAAAAAGTGACTTATTGCCAGTCCTCGCATTTGCAACCATTGCAGCATCCCCCCAAGGTGACATGATCAAAATTTGAGTGCTTGGAAACTAACACATATTTACAATGGGTTAAAGCATCCTGATCACCATTCTTGATTGTCATCACTGGAGGTTTTCAAAAATAGACCAGACAACCATATGGTATAAGACTCCTTCCTGCCTTAAGCAGGGAGTTGGACTAGTAGACCTCTGAGATCCCTTCCGGTTCTAGGATTCTATTGATTTGTAACTTTCCTAGTTCTGATCTGTCAAAAGCAAAGTCAGGGAGAAAAGTCATATTTGCTTAAAGATTACACGATTCGCTTAAACAACTGCAGTGTTTCACTTAACAACCATAACACAAAAGGTTGTAAAATCCAGTCAGGACTCACTTAATAACCGCCTTGCTTGGCATTGGAAATTCTGATCCCAATGATTGTCAAAAGGGTAACAGCCCCTTAAGATATTATGTGAGACAAGCCTGGAAAGTAAGTCAGTCATCATGGGAGAGACAGAAAGAAGCAGAATAAGATGAGGGCTGAAAGCTGTGTGCAACAAAAGAAAAACACCCCACTGTCAAAGGTGACATTTACATCCAAGGAACTCGCCCTTCTGAAATCTCCAGCGAGAGAGGGGAACTGAACTCCTAACAGGAGGGTAACAAAACATTTGAGGAAACAAGACCATGCAACTGACAGCAGTTTTAATATTTAAATAGCAGGGGAGTCAGAAATGAAACCATAAAACTGGACTTAAAAGTTGATTCACCAAGTTTAGACAATTCCCTACATAAGTTGACAGGTTTGTAGGGAAACATCTGGGATAAAAGTTAATTTAAGACTTTATGTGGAAAAAAATAGATGCTACCTGTCTATCTATGAATAACTTCAGCCCTTCAACACTATGCCTATCCTCCCTTATGCCTTAAAGTATAGAGAACAAACTTTTGAAGTCAGGCATAAAACAAAATTTTAATAAAAGTTGATTAAGTGATGGATTAGCTGTTCCTAAGCCAAAATTGAACTCTGAATGTATTTAATCCTTAGTTTGCTCTATTTGCTTTTTATTTCTAATGCAGATTCCGAAACCAGACTTGACGTGATTTCTACTACCTCTTGCATTCTTAATTGAAACAATGCCTCTGAATATGTTTGCCTCTACTCCAATTAATAGCTTTCTACATATTACAAAAAAACCCCTTGTGTCTGTTTGTTTGTAACCTTCAATTGAGCAAAACTGGGCGTTTTGGGGCAAGAATTATTGAACCAATGTTAATTCAAAATCACTAACGTACACAGTTCTGGGACGGCAGTGACATTTGTGAAAGTGGTTGCTGCTTCAGCTCCACTGCATTTGCTGCTGTTCAACACGGTTGCCACACTGACAAGGTCAACTGCAGTCACATGATCCTCAAATTTCTTTCCCACAAATTGATGGGAAAGTCAGGAGGAACTGATACGATTGGGGATGCTCCTTCCCTTCTTGCCACCTTCCCACTTGCAAAATCTGCTTGTGGGAAGTTTGCAGGGAAAAAGTCAATCCAGCAGGGAAGGTCCTCCACATGTGCAGTTTCTTCTTCCTTCTCCCCATCTGGCAGTTAGCCACTGCTGGGAAGGAAAGGGAAGGGAAGGGAAGGGAAGGGAAGGGAAGGGAAGGGAAGGGAAGGGAAGGGAAGGGAAGGAAGGAAGGAAGGAAGGAAGGAAGGAAGGAAGGAAGGAAGGAAGGAAGGAAGGAAGGAAGGAAGGAAGGAAGGAACTATAACAGTTATCCGTTAGTTTCCTCATTAAAGGGACCTGACAGCCATATCCTCATTAAGCATGCCTGTCATTTCCCTATATATAAACAGATATTCTCACTCCGTCATAATCCAATTAATTTATAATAAATACGATGATCAGGAGAGCACGCTTAACACTTGTCTTTCTGGTATATGACAGGATATTTGAATTATATACTTGCTTTTTCTTTCAGTCCATTGCTGTTAGCCATTTTAACAAGTAGGCCATTGCTGAACACATCTTGCACTGCACATAAAAAGGTTCTTAATTTAAGATGTGCAGAACTTCCTGAGGAACGCTGGCAGCCTTAGCAAAATTTGGTTTGAGTGTTTGACATTCCTCTGGTATCTCATCCCAGCAGCAGTCTCCCCTTTGATTCTAAATTTTGCCATCAGTGAAATTTTGCGTGAAAGATAAAGAAGTACTGGTTAATACTAATTGATATATTTTTTAAAAAAAAGAAATGAAGGCAATATAACTGCAATAAAGCATCAGCTACAAATTATTTTCTGAGAGCCAAAAACCTAGCAGTTGCTGCACTTCCCTTAAGTCAGGGATTTCTATAGGAACACCCAAGGGACGCGGTGGCTCAGTGGCTTAGGACACTGAGCTAGTCAATCAGAAGGTCGGCAGTTTGGCGGGTCGAATCCCAAGTGCCGCATAACAGAGTGAGCACCTGTTACTCGTCCCAGCTTCTGCCAACCTAGCAGTTCGAAAGCACGTAAAAATGCAAGTAGAAAAATAGGGAACAGTACGGTGGGAAGGTAACAGTGTTCCGTGCGCCTTTGGCATCTAGTCATGTCGGCCACATGACCACGGAGACGTCCTCAGACAAGCGCTGGCTCTTTGGCTTTGAAATGGAGATGAGCACCAGCCCCTAGAATCGGAAACGACTAGCAGGCATGTGCGGGGGAACCTTTACCTAATGTTATCCCACAGAGAAACATATTAAGCTAGAACTGAACTAAGTAGATTCAAACTAATTTTTCTATTAGTGTTCTCCTGGAGAATAGTCCAGCTTGCAATAGATTAAACGCATAGCATGCTGACAACCTTTGTTCATTATTAAATTAAGAGGGAGTTTAAGTTATTTCCTCCTAAAACATTAAAACAGTTCTATTCTCTATATGCATTTTTTTAAAACAAAAAAAATCATTTATGCCATTGTAATTTTAAAAAAAATCTGCTCTGGGGGGAAAAGAAGCAGGGTTTCTTTTCTTTTTTCACATCAAAAGGCTGGGATGAAAACCAAAACATGGTATTTGTAGAAACTTCGGTCAAAATGGTTCCTTTCCTGCACGCTTTTACCAATAATCTTTCTCGCCATCTTTTTCTCTCTCAAGAAAAAAAATATCCATAATCTTGGAGGTTTGGTCAAAACTGGGGGAACCAACTTTCTCTGGAATTTTTAGATCCAGCTGCCCTAATCCCTAATTAAGAGTTGTGGTAATGAAAGTTGGGAAACCCATATTTTTGGAGAGTATTGGATTCTCTACTTTTGAAACAGTCAAGAGAAGGACAATCTCGAACCCCGCCAAATGTTTTGGATCTCAAATCCCTTAATCCCAATCAGCATTTGCAAATGAAAAAGAGTTATGAATTGTAGTCCAAGAACTGTCTTAATTTTTCCCTATGCAGCATCTTATTGGCCGTAATTGCATGTAATCTAATCTGCTGATATCTTCAGCATTTTCTTCAATCATATGCTCTAACCCAGAGTGTCAAACTCGCCGCGTCACGTGACGTGTCACAACATATCGTGACTTTATTCCCCTTGTGGGGCTGGGGTGGGCTCGGCTTCCGTGTGACGCATCCGGCCCGTGGGCCAGCAGTTTGACACCCCTGCTGTAACCTCTTCTCATACTTAGAAATCTTTCACACCTGTGCTTGTGGTATGAAAAATTCAGTTTTTCATAGTTTATTACCCTCTATATACTATAAAGCTATACATTTTTTTCATCTCGTGAACCTCTGATTCTTTTATGCTTTCACATAACCCTTTCTAGGATGTTCTCTTATGTCAGTCAACTTATATATAGTGAGCCTGGAGGTAAGACATTATCTTTCTTTTTAGAAAAGTATTCTGGAGTGCTAGTAATTTTAAGTTCTTCCAAAAAAAACAACACACACATGATGTTCTGATGTTTGATGCATAGTTTTATAAAGCAGCTATAGCATAGCTTGCCCGGAATATGCTATTTGACACAGTTGGATATGTATATGCCACCTGTCATTTCTACAACTTTATTCACATTAATGATTTGTTTTATAAGGAGTTTGCCAATCAGCTGAGAAACAAGTTCCACAGGTCAGGATAGATGATCGTACATGCTTTGTACAAAGGTAACTTCATTAGTTGCTCCCATCTGAGTCAAAAGGTTGACTTTTCCAACTTCATAGATTTCTGCTTACAAGTTATAACTTATTAATGAGGGTCAGTACCCAAGAAAACATTCAAGTTTGAATTACTCAAGCTCTGAAATAATAATACAGTAAAACGACCTAAGTCACACTCTGATATACAAGCATATCTCTTGTTCCCATTCCCTTGCAATTGAGTGGGAAGACCAGATCTTAGTATATGAAACACTCTGGACAGGTTTGAGCCAGATATTTTCTCAGCCCAACCTATCTCACAGTCATATTTGGAGAAAATTAAGAGGGAGTATTAGGCATACAGCCTTAAAAGTATAAAATATTTGAAATGCCTCTGTTACTGGCAAAAAGGCTTCCTCCAAACAAAAATAAACTTTCCTTTGCTTCTCATTCTTCAAATAAGTGAAAGCTATTCAATGTTCCATATCTTTTCACTCTCCGCTGATTTTTTTCTTCATATCCAAATCAGAAGTTTATTTATTTGATTTCTGTAGTTACCCAGCTCAACTTTTGCAATGTATTAATGATAAAGTGCTTAGCCTGTAAAACCTCCTTGCCATCGTATGTCTTAAATTCTCCAGAAAACTGATCCTCTTATTTTTCTATGTATTTATAGTTCATATATGGATGAAGGGCATCAGTCAATTTCCCTGACTTGTGAAAAATAAAGAATTGAAAACACAAGATGGGGCACTTTATTTCAATAAAATGTTTTGAATCCCATTTTATATTCCAGAATTAGACTGTATCTCAAGCTATTTCAGATGTAAAAATAACCTTACATTATTTACCTAAAAGGTTCAATTGCAACAAGGAATAAAAATATGGAATGTTATATTGAAATTATCTAGGTATATACATGACAAGGAAGTTTCCCTGCAAACTAGGAGTGAAACTAATCCGTTATCCAAAAACTTTTCAGAATTCACATTAGCTTTCAGAACTTGCTTCTACCCAGATGTGCTAGTATTACATGTTCCAGAATAACTACTCAATTGTGTAATTGGTTTGCTGCCTGGGATTTCCAGGAACTGTAGTCTTTACACACCTGGACAACAAATGAAAATGGCTTTTCTAGCAGATCCTATATTTCTATAGCAAATCTCATTGCACAGTGTATAATTTGCAAAGGTGTGCTTTTGGATTGCAGAGTTGGAGCTCCTATTAGATATTCCGGCTTTTATCAGCGTGTCCCATACAAAGTGCTGCTTTTTGCCACGAAATTCATACTGGAAGGGAAAGGACGAAGAATGGAATCAACCATCTTAACAAATCTTCCATCTATCTATTATAGGGGTTTTTCTTTCTGAGCACTAACCAAAAACTGCTCTTGCGTGCTGCAAACAAATTTAATAAAGAATGAAAGCCTTTTCCTCCCCAGTAGCAAACGCCAATGTTGTATTGTTAATGTCAAAAAAGTGGGGCCACAGGCGTTCACTTATCAAGCCGTTGATACTGCCCCTATTTTTAATTGTAATTAAGCCCAGATTCTCTGAATGCCTCTTGGAGACTTATACACACAGCAACGTAAAAGAGACTCATTAGACTTGCTGCTCTCTCCAAAGCATAACACTTTTCTGACCCAACTGCATGAAAGCCAATTAGCAAAGATGTTGTTCCTTGTGTTCTGGGGACTAAAACTATGATCTGAAAAGAAGGCACATAAATATTAATAACTTCCAACTTGCTATTCTGACATTTCATAAATGTGAAACAATAGATCTGACATCTTAGGCAAGGCAAACCCCCTTTCATGCTCTGGGATTGGTTGATAAGATTGGGTCTAGGCTCTAGGTCAAAATTTACATCAACTAAGAATGGCTATTCATATTCTTGCTTTCAAATATGCTTTAATGTTTAAAGAACTCTAGACAAGCTATGAACGAAGTTTGCTTGTACTATAACTTAAAAAAGAATATAAATGTTCCCACCCACTAAGAGCCAAGGGGCAGCTATCACAATAATCTTTCTGTTATTAGACCTTCTTGCCTTTTCCTTCTAAGGCAGACATGTCAAACACAAGGCCTGGGGGCCGGATCTGGCCCGCGAAGTGGTTTCATATGGCCCGTGAACCCATCCTGGAAAAAGTGAGGGAATGGCCCCCACTGCCTTGGCCCAGAGACCCTCCTTCTGCCAGAGACCCTCAGATCTGTCCCACCCCTGCCCAGGCCCCCATAGGCACACTTGATGCCAACGATGTAGAGCTGGCCATGCCCACCCAGTAGGCCATACGCACTCTAGCCACGCCCACCCAGTAGGCCACGCCCACCCTGGCCATACCCGGCCCCTTGAGGGCAACCTCAGTGCTGATGCAGCCCTCAATGAAACTGAGTTTGACACCCCTGTTCTAAGGTGAGAAACCTAGCTGACATATTTGTTGTATGAGCATTTTAGTGACTTGCCTCATTTGGTGACTGTTGACGGTTATGATAAAATGTAACTTTTTATCTGTAAAGCAAAGGAAAGGTGGAGTAAGATCCTAAGCACAGTTGTGGTTTCACTTAGCGAATGCTTTTGATTAACAACAGAGTGGTTGCTCCCAGCTGCGGTTGCTAAATGAGGACAACCTGTAAAGCCAATATTGCTGCTACCATATAACAGCAAACTATCACGTCAGTCTGTTTCTGAACCAAGCTGAGCTAAAAAATGGCAGAGAGAAATCAAAAAGCACAAAGGTCAAATCATCTGCAAATCACTGACCGATCATTTATTTCCTCCTCACTCACTTCTTACCTCCTATGGCTGCTTGGAGCTTGTTCATAAACCAGGCATCATCTTTAGCGTAACAGCATCACCCTGGCTTTCTTGTATCGGTCATCAAAAAGGGGATAGATTGAAATGCTGGAGGATTTCGAATCAAGCTGTTGAGGAGATTCGATAAACTCTGCTCCCAAAGAAGAGTTGAGAAGTTGTCATCCGCTAGATGTCACTGGATATTGATAAACAGCATGAGATTCTACCTTAAATCCTGTTTTATCTTATAAACAATATTGAGATATATGTATCCTTTAAAATATAATGAAGAATAACCTCTTACTGAGGTTTCTCCTCTACATTTTCTCCTTTCAGGGAACGTGGAAGCTATACATTTTCAGATTCCTCAGATATTATCAGACTCCTTACCTACACTAAGGAACACTGGAACAGAAAGCTTTCTCCACAATGAAGCAGGATCAAAACTGGGGCACCTATAATTTTTTTTTGTATTACAGCTGCCATCATCTACTTCCAATTTTCCATTCCCATACAGTCATTTCTATAGCAATTTCAGGCACCAAGGAAAGCTTTTCAGTGTATCCAAGGAGTATTATTTCAGCACTGCGTTCTCTTAATAAGAAGATGCTTTTAGTGTGGGCTTCAAAGAATTCTACCTATTCCCACTACCAGCCCCAACTGGCTAATTTACAGAAATCGTCCTAAAGGGGAAAAAAATTTTTTTTTAAAAAAAAAGCCCTAGACAGGATGGGAATGATTGTCTCCTGTGGTACTTTCAAAAAAAATAGCGGTGTTCAGTTCTCCGGAAAGTAAGAGCTTAAAGATAAGATCACTGTGCAACTATGACTTTAATATTTGCTTGTTTGTAAAAGCTGTTAGTTAAAGGAGCTGTAGGCCAAAAATCATCAAATTGAAATAATTAGTGTTTCGCTGAGAGCAAACCTCATTACCAAATGTCTGAAGCCTATTTGAAAGTGAAGAGGGAGATTGTCTGCATAAATCTAGAAAGAGCATTTCCCGCTGAGGGAGGAAAAAGATAAAAAGCTAAATAAGAAGGGCCAAAGTAAGCACTTCTTTGGAACTTCCATAGTTCCTAGCACTATAGCTGAGAACTAAACCACAAAATGGGTACTCCGAGATCAAATCTCTCTTAATCCTATTGCTACTTCTTTTATCAAGGATGAGTAGACCACTGAGCAGATTGGAGGATGTCCTGGTGCTATGGGGAAAAAAATATCAGTTGGATGAACATGGACATATCATTGAATTTAATTCTTTCTCAATCATGCATTTAATTTTAGTTTTGCTTATTTTCTGCCTGTCAATAGAATCAAAGTTGAATCAAGATGTTTGATTTACAAGACTGTTATAGGGACCGTATGGATCAGCACAATGAGACTAAAAAATTATATTTTCTTCTAAAATGTCAGCCCATTCATGATTGGGTGGTATTAATTAACTGCAGCTATGAGAATGCCCAGCTTTTCACAGCTTTTATGTTTCTGGCCAGCAAACAAATTAAATTCTGCCATATACAAAAGCATGCTCCTAGAATTTACCAATCTCAGAGAAAATCCCTAGACAAATTAAATAGGAAAAAATAAGGTCTATCTGAGATACCAATTACAGAGGCATAACAGAAGTGATTTAGAAGGGTGAATTAAGCCAAGGTGTCAGCAGACTTAAATTTTAAATCAACTGTATTTATACATGCAGGATTTTTATATGCTAAATTCCTGACAGAAAAATCACAGACATAGAGGGCAGATGGTTGAAAAAACAGACATTTTCAAAGATAACATGAATATTTTCAGACACACAATTAAAAAAACAACATAGTTTCTATTAGAAAAGCAACAGAATACAAATCACCTATTTAGCAATATATGGGCCCGTGAACACCCATTCTTTAACACTGAATTGTTATAATCAATTATATTCATTTAAAATTATTCTTTAAATCTACTGGCCACCTGATAATCCTCTTTGCAGAAATGATTTGGGGTATCAAAGTATTTATGAGATACTGAAAGGTTGTATATGAAAATATTTGTTTCATTTCATGGCTCTGTTCACTTTTAATATCCTGTGAGATTTCAGCCATTTTTTATTATTATTTTAATTTTGGAAGTGTGCAGACTTTGTATTTGTGGTGATAGACACCCTGACATTTGTGGACATTGTGTTACTTATTGTGACAGAAGAGGTGTGTGTGTGTGGGGGGGGAAAGCAGCAGGGGGAGAAAAAAAGAAAAAGACGAAAATTGCTTTTTCCTTTATCAAATGATTCTATTGAATCTTAAAGAAACCCTTCTATTTGCAGAAGGAGCACCATGGAACTAAGCTTTCATATCTATACATGTTACTATCAAATCAGGTCAAATCAAACTACAATTCCCTTCTGAGGAAAAAGTGGGTTTTTGGAAAAAAAAAAGAAAAAGAAAAGGAATCTTGAGTACATGCCAGCCAAGCAGCTGTCTCTGAGCAGCTAGTTTGTTGCTTACTAACCTCACTTGTACACAATCTAATTTTACATTCCAGTGTGGAGAGAACCGTTGGGGAGAAAATGGCACAGAATCAGTGGTGGGATTCAGCCGGTTCGCACCACTTCGGCAGAACCGGTAGCTAATTTTTTTGTCGCCCAGGCCCAGAATGGACTTCCGGAAGCAGCATCCACACAGAGAACCGGTTGTTCACCTATTTGAATCCCACCACTGCACAGAATCTGTTATACAGCCAGACGTTCCAAGCTGGGCTAATTTGTATTCCAAACCAAGTAAGACGAAATCTCAGCAGCATCGGTAATAAAGGGTATAATGTAAACTGTGCATAAAAAGTAGCCTATCAGACAAAAAGTCAAATTAGAACTCAAATCTCAGCTACATTTTTCAGAAAAGGGAAAACAATTTTTTTTTCCTCCTGGAAGAAATATTGGAAGGACACTTCCATCTCTCCTGGTAGGCTGGGCAAATGAAAAATGATGAATCTACCAAACCTTTACAAAATACAAGTCTGCTGATGCTTTTTTTTGGTATAAAAAACACAAAGGTATCCAAAAGAGTGGCTACAGGAGCTATGTCGGGTGCCCAAAGAAAGACACACATAACACCCCTGCTTCACAAACTGCATTGGGTGTTAGTTTTCTTCCAGATCAAGATGTTGGTTGTGATCTATAAAGCCCTACAGCACAAGGCCAGACTACCTGCACAACCAGCTTTGTCCCATCACACCCAGTCAGCCAGGGAAGGCATGTCGCAGACCCCATCAGTTAAAGAACTCCAACTCCAATATTCCTAGCCCCAGGGAGAAGTTAATTTCCGAAAAAGGGTTAAAAAACAGGGCTCTGTGGCTCAAAGGAGTGCACAACTGTGGGGCTGATTGATGAGCCGAGAGACCTCCCTTTGCCTTTTTATGATTATTCTTGCCTCCTTCTAAAAATTAATTTTGAAATTTTAATTTTGACATTTAATTACTTTACCGTGTTTCCCCGAAAGTAAGACCTGGTCTTACTTTCTTTTGGGCTCTGATGTAAGCACTGCTTTCGAGGAGGGCTTACTTTTTGCCAGTACCGGTAGGCCGCGGGCGTGCGGGGGTGGGGCGGAGCCTGTGCATGGGGTGAAGCAAAGCGGCAGTGAGAGCATGGTGGTGGACCAGGTATGATACTGGTGTGGGCAGGGCGCTTGCCGTTCCCATGCCAGGCCAGCCCCTGCAGCCCCAGGGCGGTCGTGCTGGGCGACAGCCAGGCTGACCAAAGCAGCAGGTGGAGCACCAGAGGCTCAAGGAGGCAGGATGGTGAAGCGGGCTGGTGGGCAGCGCACATGCCCTTCCCGTGCCAGGCCACCCCTGCAGCCCCGAGTCAATCAATTCCAACTTCATCTGCTTATGCCAGTAGCATCCGTTTCTAGACGGTCACTCCTGGTCTGGCCACTTAATTGAATGGAATATTGCAGGTTATCTAGGGAGGCTGATCTCTAGGACTGCCGAGAAGCTACAGCTGATCCAGAATATGGCGGTATGGGGACTGATCGGAATACCACAGTAGACCCATGAATATGCTGCATTGGTAGGTAGCCAGCTGGTTTTTGGAGCCGTGGTTATTACCTATAAAGCCCTTGGTGACATAAAGCCTGGTGATATAAAAAATCACCTATTCCAGGGGTAGGCAACCTCGGCTCTTTTATGACTCATGGACTTCAACTCCCAGAATTCCTGAGTCAGCACAGCCGAGGTTGTCTACCCCTGACCTATTCTAATAGTTTCTTCCTTCCATCCAGTGAGAGTTAAATTTGCTCCATGGCCCTTGGTTAAAGAGTGCTGCCTTTCAGGACCCAAAGAAGCCTAATCTTCTTTTGCATGGTGTCTTTGATTCAACTGATGACACTCTGAAATCCTAGGCAAATTACTCTGAAAATCTAGTATTTTTAGGCCAGAGTCTGCCAAGGATCCTCAAGATTATTTTTTACCTGATTTTGACAGCATTAGACTCATTACATACAGTAGAGTGAAGAAGCAACCCACTGACCGAAGACTCAGCTACATGTTGAAGGACATTCAAAGTTCTGATAAGCGATAGGACATTCCATTTCAAAGGCAATTATCTAATTCCTCCTTTCCCTTCTACAGTAGCTCAAGGATGACAGTCCTGCTCCGTAGTTTTAGTAACACACTAAAGATGCCTTTGCCTAAATCCAGTAATGCAGCTAATGACACCTTCAGAAACAGCCTGGGGGTGGGGGATTTTAATCTAGTCGCTTGTTGCTGCATTATATCCATGCACCGTCTGGGCAAGTGAATAGGCACCACAACTATCTTGGGGAACAAACTGGTTCTTTTCAAGGCTTGAATGCCTCTAGGGGTCACGTTGACACAGCAACATAAAAAAGGGAAAAAAGCTTCAATGGTCTATAGATTACTTTAATCAATAATACCAAAGATATTTATTATGAGTTAACACAAGTCAGTTCATAGCAGTAACTTCAGTTTCTGTAAATTCAGCAATAGCAGGCTTTGATGAAGAGCAAAATTACTCATTAAAACCTGACATAGAAAACCCTACTAACCTACTGTACATGGATTTCTCAGCTAGTGCTGAGGAAAAGCTCAAAGATGCTCAATTATTATGCAAGGTCCAAATTCTAACTTCTCCATGAGCCCTGCTTCTGAATGGCTTAGTGCAAAATAAGAACTGTTGTTTTGATTATCAAAACAGATTAAGTCGGATACATCCATTCTCTAGTCACTAGCTGCTATTGGGGGGAAAAATGCTGCTTTTCTGCAAAATCCAGTTACGTCACTTGTAAGGGAGGTTTATCTGAACAGCAGACATTTTAAGAACTGGAATATCCATTTTCTAGAAACAAATCGTAGAACATCAGCTCCTGCCAGCTTTCTTAAAAACTCAGTCGTCTGCAGGCATTTGCAAGAACAACACTTATTGCTAATGAGAGTACGCCCTGCCCATAAGCTTAATTTTGCACTAGCCAAAGTTTTTAAAGTGTCTTACCTCAAGCCTGGATTGACACAGCTCTTTATGAGTATTTAAGCTACATATCTGCTCCCACTGATCTCACAATGAGCCAGCAGTCTAATTAGGCTTATCTTAATAGAACATTGCTCTCCGTCCTCAAATGATGCCTATGGTTCTGCACACAAGGGTCCATGATTCCTACTGCCTCCCCATCTGTTGAGAGTAAACTTCTGCATCAGTTTTTCTTTCCCTAAAGGGATGTTGCACAGTTTGGAATCCTCTATATGTGAATTCAAAAAACTTCCTATCCATTTTGCATGAGAAGAGATGAAGAGAGAGAGAGAGAGAGAGAGACAGAGAGAGAGAGAGAGAGAAAACGGCCATCTTCCTACAGTAACATTTCAGGCAAGTTGACTTATCTGTGCATCAAAACAATTCGGGACCTGTGATTATATAATTTCAAGATCAGCCCCACATTTACTACAAATGTACTGAACACGTACATTTAATCACCTCTCAGCTCTTTACTTCATTTCTAACTATGATACCTATTTCCACAAACCAATTTAACGCAATTGTCTGAATGCTGCAATATCAGTAATAAGAAAATAAAAAGTATGCAAAATGTATGGTGAAGCTATATTTAAAGAGGAAAAATTGTATAAGTTCTCAGGTGAGATTTAAAGAAATCCTTAAATTTCAAGTTGATTCACAAGCTTGATGGGCAGATTTATAAACAAACACATGTAAAATGGACTCAGATTTATTTATTATATACAATAGAGACCAAAGTCATATATTGTTCACCACCTGTACCCAAGTGCATGGGGAAAACTCCTGGTCCCATTTCCCACATTTTATACAAGTGCATAGCAAATGTATATATCACCACTACTTCTAGGTACTATATTGTTTTTTATTGGTGTCCTTTAGAAAAGTGTGGCCATCCAATCCATGCAGACAGAAATGCATGAACAAATTCTATACAGGGTTAAGTATGGTCTAGGAGTGTGCAAGTATCATTTATTCAAGAGCACTAGAATCATGGAGCAAGATTTGAAGAAATGAAAACAGAGTACTCTTCCACAAATGATTACATTCCTTCTGCATCCAGTAAGTGGGGTGATAGCTGCACATAAGTTAAAACCAAAAAAAGAGGATGAAGCATGCAAAATTTCAAGATATTTGCACAGAGATTTTGAATTATGTTCATTAAAATATCTTTGTTAAGTGTTTGTAACTGGGCATAGAATAGGAAGAATTCTATAACGGCAATTCCTACAATAGAAGAATTGCTACATCCATACAGATTAGAAAGATACTTTAGGTAAGGGACTGGATTAAAGGAAGGAGTAATCTTATGATGCCACTTTCTGAAATATAGTAGAGCTGATTGTTGTAGGACAAGGCAGACAAGTTAATTTACTGTCCTTTACCTTAAAATAAATTACTAGGCTAAGTCAAGCTTGCAGATGAACCCCCAAAATGGGCATGCATGATGAGAAATTGGGCAACAGTGAGATGGGACTAATGATAAAACTAAAGATCTAATTAGTTCTCCTGGACTTTTCCTAATCTCTAGTTTTTGGGAACATGTAGAATTCTTTTCTTGTGTTTT
Organism: Vipera berus; assembly: GCF_964194415.1. Classification (NCBI taxonomy): domain Eukaryota; kingdom Metazoa; phylum Chordata; class Lepidosauria; order Squamata; family Viperidae; genus Vipera; species Vipera berus. Next base: position 85,866,765 of record NC_138203.1, read on the forward strand.
TTTCTTTTTTCTTTTCTTTTCTTCATCTAGGACCTGCATTTTTTGTGTTTTGGAAATTCTATTTTACACATCCCATGAGAAGGGAAAGGTTGTATGCAAGTATTCACATTCATGGAAATTTAAGCAAACCTACACTAAGGAAACAAGGCTATATTAACAAATTTTAGTTTGCTTCTGGGACGGAAACCTTAATTCTTTACACAGTTTCTTTGGAGTATCTGAATTAACTCCAGGCAATGGTTATACTTTGAAATAACTTTCAAGCTTATTTTTTACAGCATTAAGGGTAATATACTGGCCTTTTCCAAAGTGGGACACAAGTATTTTAAGATATTGTATTCTGCTCCAAATATTGTATTACCGTGTGTGAGTGGGCCTCCTTCAGGTTCTTCACAATCAATATCCTTTCTTCAATGTGGCCTGGAAGAAGGATCGTTGCCATTTCTATTAGATGAAACTGGCAATACAATGGCAGCAACACTAGATGGCGACCAATGACCTTTAAGATATAGAGATAGCTACTTGATTGAGATCTCCTGAGATCTCTAGTAAGAGCTTGGCCATTCAATTATTTTCACAAATTTTATCCTTTGGCGCATGTGACACTGTGTAAAATCACCACTTAACAATGCCTGCTCACTGCTTGAAAAAAAAAAGTCATATCTGTTTCCTGATCAGCCATGGAACCCTTACATCAAGCAAATCCTCCTCTTTTTCAGTCTGTCTTCCCATCTGGAAGATTAGGAATCAATCCATGGGCATATCACAAGAACCAACCAGGTAAATTCACATCTCAAAACACTAGGCCTGATAGGTGAATGCTACATAATGAGAGAAAATTAAAGTAACTATTATTTAGCTGCTAATAATTAACCATCAATTGTTGCTTTCTAGGCAGCAGTGGCAGCGCTTCTCATGTGTTCTACCCCTTAAAAGAAAAACATCAAAGTGAAGGCTGAAAGCATTCCCTTTATTTTGATCTGGCTTCATAGGAGGGCAATTCGGAACTAAACCTCCGTTTGGTTATCAATGACAAACACTCGCAGATACAGAACTTTTATTATACACATTAGAAAACTACATTACTTTTCAACATAATTGCCATTAAAGTTGACACACTTGTCATAACGTCTTACAAGGTTTGAAATTCCTTAGTAGTAGTTGCTCGGTGCCAAATCTGGGCTGGGAGGTGTATGATGAAAAACATCCCAACGGAACTGCTTCGAAAGTTCTTGGGTGCGTCTAGCGGTATGCGGGCGAGCATTATCGTGAACCAACACCACACTGGAAGTGATGCTATAGAAAATCCTGCCAAGTGTGAAGATGCCAAAGGAGTACTGCTAACGAAGTTCATGGAGCATGTTTCGACCATCAATTTTATTTTAGTTTTTTATTTTAATTCCATTTATATCCCGCCCTTCTCCGAAGACTCAGGGTGGCTTACAAGCTTAGCAGTAGCCTTCATTCTATGTATATACCTGCTTATTAGGGCTTTCACAGACCCCCAAGTGGCATTATTACAAAGTCAGCTTAATTGCCCCCAACAATCTGGGTCCTCATTTTACCTACCTCGGAAGGATGGAAGGCTGAGTCAACCTTGAGCCTGGTGGGATGCGAACCTGCACTAATTGCAGGCAGCTGGTGTTACTTAAGGAGGCATTAGCCCACTGCTCCACCAAGGCTCAATTCAGAAGCCTACTGTGAAACGTTACGAAAATTCAGACGAGCCATCCCATAACAAGCGTCGGGGCATGCTGACTTCCGGTGTGGTGTTGATTCACGATAATGCCCGCCTGCACACCGCTAGACCCACCCAAGAACATTTGAAACAGTTCCGTTGGGATGTTTTAATCAACCCCCCCTTATAGCCCAGTTTTGGCGCCGAGCAACTACTACTAAGGAATTTCAAACCTTGTAAAACATTATGACAAGCGGCTCAATTTGAATGGCGATTATGTCAAAAAGTAATGTAATGCGGTAGTTTTCTAATGTGTATAATAAATGTTCTATATCTGCGAGTGTCTGTCATTGATAACCAAACGGAGGTTTATTTCCGAATTGCCCTTGTACAATGCAACAACATAACAAAAGGAAAAAAAGAACATAAACCGGAAGATAGTTCATGATATTTGTTTATGAAAAACTATGTTTTCAGCAGCCAAAAATGTAGTCACTATCACTATATAGACCATAGTCTATCTATAGACCACTAATAGACCATGGTATATGTGTGAACTGAACAACTCTGTGTGCTTTCCTCCCTTAATCCCCCACTTTGGCTTCAGCAAAGTCGATACTGTTTTAGACCAGTTCCAGAAGCAGTGCACGGTTCCAAGGAAATAAACAGGTGAAATATGAAAAACTGAGAAGCAAGTTCAGTAACTGAGTAATCCCACTAAATTTCAAGGTCGAGAGGTGGTTTTAGGGCTGTATGAATGTATGTACATGCACAGATGCAAACTCTTCTAACTGTGCAAGCAGATACATACACAGAGATCCTTCACTGAGACAAACCTGAGCAATTTTGAATATGTACCCAGGGTAGTTTCTTATATCATAAAGAAGGTAACAAGGAACAAGATGTAAGCTCTACTTCTCTTCTGTCATTCTACACACTGGGATAAAAATCTAGGGGTTCCTGGAGGCCACATAAACAGAGCAATCTTGAACAGGACCGTTAGAGGGTAAAGAAAAACATATCTCTTACTTCCACCACCACTTCCTGGGCCGGCTAAGTATTCCTTACTATCTGGTTTTGCACTTTGTCCCAGAATCTTGTTCCAGATCGTTGGATTTTTGCTTCCCTAGAATGTCTTAATGCATTGCCTTCTGCAGTGCAACAGTACTTCCCAGAAGCTCTTCAACTAGTTAATTGCTGGGCAGCTCATGATTGGCATGTGGTTGTGGAGTGCTCAATTTTAATTGACACCATGTTCACCAATACAAAACAAAATGCTACCTATTTTCCTAATCAACCTATTTACCCAATCGCTACTGTCATTATTAACTCCTAATTTCTACTAATTAAGAGATGCAGTAGTGTGGAGGGAGATGGACTTGTTTAGTCTATTTTCAACCAGTCTTCATACTAAATTTTCTACTGGAATTTTAATAAGACATCCACCCTCACATTAGTCTGAAATCAAAAAAGTACCCACAACTGAGTGGACAACGTGATCGAGCTAACTGGTAAGCAGACAAAAACCCAGCTAGCAGAAATCTGACATAAGCTTTCATTTCTATTACTTCCTCCACTAAAATCTGAAACAATCAACTTAAATAAAAATGGTAGGCCGGCTTCCTTTTTAAATCAGCATGACAATAAGTTCTCATTCAGAATAATTTCTTACTTATTATTCTGTTAGAGTAGAAACCAGTCTACAGGATTTAGAAGGAGCAAGGAAATTGCAAAAGAGACGGCAAATAGCCTATGTTCCATTGTCTGAAATATACATGAAAACACAGGGGGGGAATTGACAGAGACTTCCTATACATTTCTATACAAATCACTATTTCTTTCACATCCAGGTAATACAGGCAAAATATGCTATGACTTCTCCAATGTCAGAGTTAGCTGTTTGGCCCTTCCATTTCTAATTGCTTACAGTATTTCAATGTGCCTGATGACTATTTGTCAATTGTCTTTGGAAACTGGAGGAAATTATTTGCAAAAGTCCAATTTGAGAAGCATGGAGCTGAGCAAAGCAATTGTGGATCCTTTAATCTCCTGAGATAATGTCCAGCTTTATGAGGCTGGCAAGCTCAGAAACAAGAACCACTGTTAGTTCTGGGGGCGGGAGGGGGGGAATATTGCTAATTGGGCAATGTAACAGAATGTTGAAAGCCTACCAAAGTAATTTTTCCATACAACTTGTACTTTCTCATTCCACCTCTGGATGTAAGAATCTCTTTGTAATGCCTGTTCCTCCCTTAATTGCCTCCTCAGTGTTTCCAAAGTCAGCTACACATTCCATCACAGATTACAAGAAAAGTATGGAAGGAGGAGGACATTTGGGAGAAATGACATACAATTTTCAATTTACAACGAGACAACAGCTTGCTATCACCCATACCTCTAACTGGAAATGGGGGGATAGAAAGACAAACCAATCCTTCTCCTGGAGCTCCCAAAATAGTCAATCTGGAGGTGGTCCAATCTGATCCAATGACAAAATCAGTAATAACATTCTAGGGAAAAAAGCGGGGAGGAATCCAACAAATGTTTTTAAATCAATTAGATGAAATTCAGAGAAAGACTCAAACTTTAAATGATAGTGGAGAATTCAACATTTGATAAAAATTTGGTTAAAAATGTAATGACATTTCCAAGAATAGTGGTTGCTATAAAGGGGTGCACTCATGTGTCATTTCAGATGAATACACGGAAGGAGCCTAAAAGATGTGCTGTCACAGAATGAAAAGGTGCTCCTTGAACATAACAGAGATGATTGTCAGAAACTGAAGCCAAAAAAATGTAAGGGATGAACAAACTGTCTTTATTTTAGTGAATTTACAGCTAAAGACCGTTTTTTAAAAAAATAAAAATAAAAATGAAACTGATAAAATGGATTTAAAAGAATGAAGTAAAAGACCAAATCAATAAATTAAAATCAAATAATGCATTCAAAGAAAAATTAAAAACATCAACAGTAAGAATCTCACAAGTCTTTTCTATAATTAAGTCAACCGCTAAGCCAGATCAGCTAGTCAAGGCAACAGTCCCTCCCCCTTAATAGATTGTCTCACTTGATGTGGAAACATATTGAAATAAACTTGATTCTGTCAGTAGCCAAGTCTATGATAGCTTCCTTTGTTTTCCTGACAGCCACATCGGATTGGGATAAGCAAAGGCTGTTCCAGCAATATTTGTTCTTCAGTGTCTTGTGCAATACTCCATCAGTCTGTCTAGTAGCTCAGCAAGGCTGCCAAGAGATTGGAGATGAAGTACTGCTAGTTACTTCTAATTATTTGTAGGGAAGATGAACACAAACCAAACCATGCTAAACTAAAAATGAAGTTCCTAGCCTCCTTTTCATTATGGTGGGAATTCGGTTCATGCTGCTGATTGTGTATTCTGAGAGTTGCAGTATCAATATATTAAAAGCACACCACGTTGTAAATTCCTAGCTTCATTGAGACTGAACATTGATAGGTTGGATAGTGAAGCTTGGCATAGGATACAGCAGCTGCAAACTTAATGGACATAAGCTAGACAGGAAAGCTTGACTGGGAAATAGAACAACTGAGTACAGAAGCTGAGAAATTCAATCCTAATTTATCATAGGCCTAAACAGATGCCCAACATGTCAATTATGATGGTTTTTATTTTTTATACAGTACTTTACACAACTGAGCACAGAAACTGAGACATTCAATCCAGAGTTATCATAGGCCTGAGTAGGTACCCAATATGTCAATTAATTATGATGATTTTTTAATTTTTTTAATCTACCTATCACCTTTTGTTACCTAAAGATTCCGGTCTGCCATTTAAAAGCAATGCACTAAGCCAGTGGTGGCGAACTTATGACACACGTGCCAGAGGCGGCACTCAAGAACCCTCTCTGTGGGCACACGCACCGCCGCCACTAGCAGCTTGCGCAGGTCCCTTAGGACATCGTTGCCGCCGCCTGGAGCAGCAGCACCGCCCAGCACAAAGCAGGCAAAATGGCCGGATAGCAAGCTCGACTAGAGGTGTTAGAGCACGGGTGTCAAACTGCCGGCCCATGGGCCGGATGCGCCATCGGGAAACCATGCCCACCCCATTGCCAGCAATGCTGTAAAAGCTCCGATACGCTGAGCGACGTCATGTGACATCGTGAGTTTGACATGTCTGTGTTAGAGCATTCAGGTGGCCATGCCTACCTGGTCACACCCACCCAGTGGGCCACACACACCGCCCTCCCTGAGGGAACCAAAATGCTGATGCGGCCCTGGCACTTTGCAATAATTAAGTGGTTTTTGGGTTGCGGTTTGGGCACTTGGTCTCTAAAAGGTTCACCATCATTGCACTAAGCCCTTTCCTTCATGAATTTGTACGAACTCAAACAGAAGTAAATCAATAATTCCATTTACTCTTACTGCACTATACTGCATACCAAAGATATCCATTAGAGGTTATCTATAGGGAAGAATAATTTGTGAATGGATGCATTGAAAAAAAACAACTAATGAAGTCCAAACTTAAACCACCATTCATGACTATCTTCCTATCTTTTTTTTTCCCGGCTCCAAAGATGGCGGACGTGCTGGGGAGAGCTCCGTGAGCCCCAGCGGTAAGGCGTCCCCCAGGAGCCCCTCAGGGATGTCTTTGAACCCCTGTGTTGGGGTCAAAGGGACAGGCAATTGAATCAGGCAATGTGCCGTCCGCTGCTTCCCCAGACCGGCCGTAGGAGCGCCATGGCATCTCCGGCCCGCTCCCGAGCCGTTTGCGGCCGTTTTTAATCAATGCCGACGTCCCCTCTCTGCCTCGACCGTCTCGGATCATCCTTGTCGACGGTGGCGTCTCTGAGCAGTTTTCATCAGAGGAGACGCCCGCAGACCAGCTGGTCAGAGGAGACAGCAGCGGCAACAACGACGACGTCTCCGAGCCTCCCTCGGACCGTTTTCGGAGAGCTTTCAATGGCAGCGGTGACAGCGGCGGCATGGCTACTCCAGCCAGCGCCCGGGCCGCTCGCGGCCATTTAAAACCTATTCCGGTGTCTTCTCGCTGCTCGGAGCCTCCTGGGTCCACTCCTGTCAGCGACGGCCTCTCAGAGCTCCTTTATCAGAGGAGACGCCCGCGGATCAGCTGGGCAGAGAAGACGGCGGCGGCGGCCACCGCGACGACGTACTCGGGCCGCTCCTGGGCCACGTCTCAGGCCGTTTTCGGGGCGCTTTCAACGGCGGCGGTGGCGACGGCGGCATGGCATCACCAGGCAGCTCCTGGGCCGTTCGCGGCCGTTCACAACCAATACTCGCTGCCCTGAACCTCCTCGGACCACTCTTGGCGGCGGCGGCGTCTCTGAGCTGCTTTTACCGGAGGAGACGCCCATGGTTCATCTGGGCAGAGGAGATGGCGGCGGCAGCTACGGCGTCGTCGTACTGGACCACGCTCGGGCCGTTTTTCAAGCCGCTTTCGACGGCATCGGTGACGGCGTCTGGGGCCTTGCTCGGCCTGCTTTGGTGAACAATGATGCCGTTTCCCAACCTCTCACCCCCCCTTTTTGAAGACCTGGGACTCCCGTACCTCTGGGAGGCCGCGCTCTGGACGGTCCCCAACCAGCAGGGGCCTATGGAGCTGCGGCCGGGAACAACGCCCAAAGTATCAGTGCGGCGAGGGAACTGTAGGGGCGACTGAACCGCCGAACCCGACGCCAGATGAGAATCTCACCACCTTGTGACTTCTGCCTGCATACAACCTTCCTTGCCTGCCCTTTCCCCATAGGACCTGATGGGCCTGGGTGCAAGCCACGGTGGCAGAGTGGCTTGGCCTTACACCTGCAGCCCCATAGAGGTGGGAGCTCTATGGGGTATGCTTCACCCAGAGTGTGTTCTGGACTACCCCCAGGAACAGAGTCACAACCCATCGTGAGAGGGTGGGGAGTGACCTGCTTCTGGGGTTCACCCGGCTAAGTGGCAGTGGCTGGGTGATGGTCCAGATACCCACCTACCCTGACTCGACCCTCCTACTAACCACCATCTATGGGACTGCCTTCCCTGAATCCTTCTTGACTCTATGCACCTTCGCTACTCCAGCACGGACCTGTTCGCCCTCAGGGGTTCCCCCCTCTCCTGGGTGCGACCCGCCTTCGCTACCACCACCAATCTCGATGAAGGGCCTGACCATTGGGCTTCTGAGAGATGGCCGGGCAGAGTCAGGGGCCTCCAGCATAAATCCAACAAGAGGCCCCTGGTTAACTTCTTAGTAAAAAAATTTTGTGGGGTTAGGGAGGGGGGTGGGAGTGGGCTGTGGTTGTTCGACGAAGGAGGGCCGTCCAACAACCGTTACGCAGGCCAGGCCTGGGATCGATCGCGAAGGGGAGGAGCGGGGTTCGGTCGTCGCCGAAGCCCGAAAGCAAGCTGAGGGACTACCAATTCCCAGGACGGTGGGGAACGGCAGAAGGTGTGCAAGCAGAGGGCCGTATCGACACCGGGAGGGTCATCTCCGCTATCTACAAGCGGTGAGACGCTCCGACCCTCTGTCTCTTCCCCGAGGACCCGGGAGCGAGGATGTGCAGCCTCCTGAGCTCAGGCTGGTCTACCTGAATGCCAGGTCCGTTGCTAATAAGGCTCCCCTTGTTCGAGATCTAGTTGAGGGTGAGCACGTGGACCTGGCTTGCATCACGGAGACTTGGCTGGTCCCAGAGGGCGGTGTTCCTCTGGTTGACCTTTGCCCACCTGGTTTCCGGGTGCTACACCAGCCCCGGCCTCATGGCAGGGGCGGAGGAGTGGCAGTAATTATCAGGGAGACCCTAAGCCCGCGGGAGACCACCGTTCCTCAGATAGTCGGGTGTGAATCTCTCTTTTTGAGATATGGTCCTGGGGCGCAGTTGGGCCTACTGCTGGCGTACCTTCCTCCTAATCGCGCAGTGGCATCCCTACCTAAGCTGCTCGATATCCTCTCGGGGTTGGTGGTTGAATTCCCCAAACTTATAGTTTTGGGCGACTTCAACCTACCGTCCCTAGGATGATCGTCTGAGCTAGCCCGGGAGTTCATGGCTTCCATGACGGCCATGGACCTGACGCAAATAATTCTTGGACCGACTCATGAGGGAGGCCACACCCCTGACTTGGTTTTCTTATCTGGACGGTGGCGTGATGATCTTGGTGGGGGCTCCCCAACCGTTATGCCCCTGTCATGGGTCCGATCATCACCTCCTGTGGCTGGACTACCGCTTTGCCACCCCCCGCCATGGGTGTGCGGAGCCAACCAGATGGTACCGCCCCAGGCGCCTAATGGACCCTGACAGGTTCCAGGCTCACAACTCGGCGGATGCCTTAGTGGAAGCCTGGGAAAGGGCAGCCACGGAGGCACTTGACCGAGTTGTACCCTTGCGGCCCTTGAGTCGACGCAGATCCCAGCGAGCCCCATGGTTCTCCGCGGAGCTCCGGGAGATGAAGCGTCGGAGACGGGGCCTAGAGAGCCGTTGGAGGTCCAGCCAAGCCGAATCCGACCGGTTGCGACTAAGAACCCACACTAGGTCTTATCTCGCAGCGATAAGGGCGACGAGAGCAAATTACTTCTCCGCCCTCATCGCGTCCGCAGATAATTGCCCGGCCGCCCTGTTTAGAGTGACCCGCTCCCTTCTCAATCAGGAGGTGAGGGAGGAGCCCTTGCAGGGTCGAGCTGAGGAATTTGGTCAATATCTGTTGGATAAAATCGCTCAGATTCGAACCAGCCTGGACTCCAACTGGGCAGAGTCTGACGAACAGGACACGGGTAGTCTTGTCGACGTCATCTGGGAGGAGTTTGATCTTGTGACTCCAAAGGAAGTGGACAGGATTATGAGGAGGTTGAGCTCCTGCACATGCTTATTGGACCCGTGCCCTTCCTGGGTGGTTTATGCAGCCCGAGAGGGGACACGAGGCTGGTTCCAAGCGGTCATATCTGCTTCTTTGAGTGAGGGTCACTTCCCCGCCGCCTTGAAGGAGGCGGTGGTGAGACCTCTCCTCAAGAAGCCCACCTTGGACCCAGCTACATTGAATAACTTTCGCCCGGTCTCCAACCTTCGCTTTCTTGCAAAGGTTGTTGAGAGTGTGATGGCTCATCAGCTTCCTCAGGTCCTGGATGAAGCGGATTATCTAGACCCGTGCCAATCGGGTTTCAGGCCCGGCTACAGCACGGAGACGGCATTGGTCGCTCTGATGAATGATCTCTGGAGGGCCCGGGACAGGGGATACTCCTCTGTCCTGGTCTTATTAGACCTCTCGGCGGCTTTCGATACCATCGACCATGGTATCCTGCTGCGGCGCCTCAGGGGACTGGGAGTGGGAGGCACAGTTCTTTGGTGGTTCTCCTCCTTTCTCCTGGGACGCTCGCAGTCGGTGTTGGCAGGGGGACAAAGGTCGACCCCAAGGTCTCTCGTTTGTGGAGTTCCTCAGGGGTCGGTCCTCTCGCCTCTCCTGTTCAACATCTACATGAAAACGCTGGGTGAGATCATTCGTGGTTTTGGAGTAGGTTACCATCAGTATGCTGATGACACCCAGCTTTTCATCTCGACTCCAAATCACATCAGTGATGCCCTCGACGTGATGTCCCGTTGCCTGGAAGCGGTCCGGGAATGGATGGGGAGGAACAGGCTTCAACTCAATCCAGACAAGACTGAATGGCTGTACATACCGGCATGCCAGGATACTCAGAGTATTCCATCCCTTAATATTGGGGGTGAGTTATTGCCCCCCGTTGATAGGGCCTGCAACCTGGGTGTCCTCCTAGATTCACAGCTCTCCTTAGAAGATCACATAGGAGCTGTGACCAGAGGGGCTTTCACTCGGGTTCGCCTGGTGCGCCAGCTACGACCCTATCTGGACCTGGATGCCTTGCATACAGTCACCCATGCACTTGTGACCTCTCGTCTTGACTACTGCAACGCTCTTTACATGGGGCTGCCCTTGAGAATCACTCGGAAGCTTCAGCTGGTACAGAGCGCAGCTGCACGAACACTTTTGGGAGCTTCCTGATACTCCCACATTACACCTCTCCTCCGTGAGCTGCACTTGCTTCCAGTTGCCTTCCGAGTGAAATTCAAGGTGCTAGTGATGACATACAAAGCCCTACATGGCTTGGGTCCGGATTACCTACGGGAGCACCTACTGCCAGCGTCAGCACCCCTCTGTCCTGTGCGCTCCCACAGAGAGGGCCTCCTCAGGGTGCCACCGGTCAGAGAATGCCGGCTGGTGGCCCCCAGGGGGAGAGCATTCTCGGTGGGTGCGCCAACCCTTTGGAACTGCTTGCCAGCCAAAATCCGGATGGCCCCCGACCTTCGCACCTTCCGGCGAGACTTAAAAACCTACCTATTCCAGCAAGCCGGCCTGGCCTGATAGATTTTGGGGTTTCACTTGTTTTACTATTGCTTTACTGTATACTTACCTTGCTCTGTACACCGCCCCGAGTCCTTCGAGAGAAGGGCGGTATATAAAACTAAATAAATAAATAAATAAATAAATAAATAAATAAATAAATAAATAAATAAATAAATAAATAAATAAATAAATAAATAAATAAATACTTCTTTAATGGACAGAAATCACATCATGGGTTTTTTTTTAATTACTTAGTAATGCTAAAAGTTCTCCATTACTACCAGCTGCAGATATGACCAAGTAAAAACATTTCTGCAAGTTCTATGTTTGCAAAAATATGAATTTATTACCAGGGCTATTTAATCATAGCCCTTCATCAAAACAAGTATTTTTTAATATTTAGAGAGTATACAATAGATGGGTATATAGGGAACTTATTAAAATTTTTGGAGAACAAGTTCCATGTCACATCTAATATCATTTCAGGTCATCCAGTCCTGATACTCTGATATTTACTTGCTATCAATAGAGACAATATCTGCAGTTTCATGAACGTTGGTCAAAGGATCTGTTTAGTCCTGTTTATTATCATATAGGCAATACAGGAAATCCTGTTTGACTAACAGCTCTGTTGTCTTTCTCTTACTTATTTAAGGTATCTATTCCTTACCCTTCAAAAGTTTGCTATAGTGCTCACCGAAAAATTACATTTCATAAAACAGTTCAGCACAGGCTCAAAAACATTAATTCTGTGTGTGACCAGCCATACGCTAAATAAATAAATAAATCAAAAACATTATGTCCAAAAGTAAATGGAAAGCTGCACAAGATCTATACACAGAAGGATTAAGAAGGCTGACAATTTGATCAAGTGGTTAAGGCACCAGGCTCGAAAGTGGATGTTCCATGAGTTCTAATCCCATCTTAGCCATGAGTGCACTTCAAGGCGTTGGTTATGACCACTGCATCCCTTAATGGTATAGGCCCACACTACCTGATTGTCCCACTAAGATTAACCCATCCTACTCGGGCCAGCAGAGCAAGCCTATTGCAGATCCCATCAGTCAACGAACTCCAACTGTCGGATCCAGAATAAGACTTTTCTCTGCCGCAGCACTCGCCCTTTGGAACATTCTGCCTTCCAGGATAAAATGTGCCCCAACCTCCTATTATTCCATAAGAGCCTGGCCTGACACTGCAAGTTGGCCTTGGGACCCAATGCGGGAGTTCAATGCTGGAGGTGGCTGCTAAATTGATAGCAGACGCCACCCACCCACCCAGCTCTCTGCTCCCACTTACCCATCTTTTCTTTACTAATCATATAGAAATATTTGTTTTCTTTTTCTTTGTTTTCTTTTTCTTTTCCCCCCGCTTATTTTATTGTTCTATTTTACTTTTGCTTTGTTTAATCTTCCCTTAATCCTTAATCTTTAATCTTCCAGAGAAAAACGATGGAAAAGAATAGAGGTTTCCTAAATTTGGTGAAAACGACATCTTCGAATATCACCAAGCACGATGAGAAATTCGGATTCATTCAGGAATTTCCATTTGCACAAGGCTGCCCTTCTGTAAGAAGAGAATCCTTGGAGTTGATATTATGATGTGACATTATTAACACGCTGGTAGGAATCAGCAATCACTTGCTGCAAGCCTCTGAAGCCATGTTACTAACCAAGTAACATGGTTAGTTTAGTGGTTCTCACACCTTAAATCGCATCTTAAAAGAATATTTCACAGTTGGAATGCCCTTGCTACAGTACTGTATTGGTAAGGCTAATTAGTAATACTCTCATACAGCATTTGTATACCTTGTTCCATTTTATATTTTTAATTAAATTAGCTTTACAGATCTTGACATAACTGTCATCACCTTGCCTATTTCTCTCAAAGGTGCTTCTTCACATTACAAAATTTCTTCCTCTAGTTTGAGGGTTGAATATTCTAATTCTTAGAAAACATAGTCAGCTGGTGAAAAATGTTCCATAGGTACATTAGGAATTTTGGTGGAGGCTTACACAAAAAGGCTATCATGAGTATGATCAGTTATAAAATATTCGAATGAAATGTTTTATAACTGATCATATGAAAGGCAAGTTACTTGGATGGTCATTCTTCCTCTTGCAGTTAGACCAACAATTCTCACTTTTAGCAACTTTAAGTTGTCTGGACTTCAATTGCCAGAATTTCTCAGCCAGGATGTCCTAATACCCCAGCCAGAAAAAAGCATCCCAGAATTCTGGGAGTTGAAGTCCAAATTTCTGAAAGTTGACAAGATTACTCTATACAGTATTACACAGTACCACTCATGTTTTTTATTCTTCCCTTTTTACAGGGGCAAATATATTCACTTTCAAATAAACAATATCTTACTGTTGTTCTTACTATTATTCTTTTAATGTATTACAGCCACTCACTCTTATAGACACTCATATGTTGGATCCAGACATATGTTCATAATAATAATTTTAAAATGAGTCTGGCACTTTTCAGGCACCATCCCATTATATAAAAAATAAAATCAGTTGTGGCAAAAAAAGTCTGATGGGAATCATATTGTGTTGACAGAATTATTAGCAGCCTTTGCCAAGTAGGAATTGTGCCAGCCATAGAGATATTATCCTTGTCATATCTAAACAACACCAGTGTCAGGTTGCAATCTTCTAAAGTGAAACTCCCATGAGGGAAATGCTCGGTCTGCAATGATGGGGGAAAATATTCTTAAAAAGTAATATATAAAAAATATTTACCAAGCTTTTTGTTATCACCAATGTAAACCAAATTACCATTGGACATAATAAACCCAATTTCTATCATTTTTCCCTTCTGAATTTTGTATTATCACATAAAACAAAAGCAGAAAACTTATCATGGAAGCTGACTAACTCAACAGAAACAGAGATTTTACAAAACAGAAGAAGCTTCAGAATAAAAATTACAATTCTGCCACCATCCAGTTTGAGATACCGATCACAAAACTAACAATGGTTTCTGCAACAAACACTTGATCATCACCTAAGAAGGCTTCTTTTTTTTTTAGGATTATAGGCCTTCCAGAACCGCTGGAATGACTTGCTTTTTTGAATGGCTGCAGGGGATCATGTTCAAGTTGCCGCCATATGACATAGGGACAAACTGCTTCATTTTGGTCCCTTGACAAGCTCTGCACAGTACTGCAGAAGCTTTCTACATCATTCAGAGATGTGTGCAGTACTGTGGAGACTTCTCTAAGGCAGCAGAATGAAGCAGCTTGACTGGAGACCGCCATACTACCCCACTCACAGGAGGCCGCAACATGCAACCATAATGGGCGGGCTCCGATACAATCATATCTCAAAATATCTCGAGGACTTCCTGTACTTATGGGGCAAATGAATGGGGACAAAATGGCGGGCACATTTGGGTTGCTGCTGCACAGCCCTGGGACAAACTACTTCATTTTGCTATTTTACCCAGGTCTGCACATTGGCTTTAGAAGCTTCAGCAATACTGTGCAGCCGTCTCTAAGGCGGCAAAATGAAGCACTTGGTCTGGCAGTAGCCATTTTGTCCCTCCTCACAAGCAGTCAGGGCAAAATGGCACCCACATTTGGATTCCCACTGCCTGTCCCAGAGACAAAGGGCCTGCCCTTCTTCTACAACATGTGCTCAGGAGAGCATCAGGAGGTAAATGTGGGGCGTGATGAGCATGTAGACAGGAAGCCCAAGTACTGGAGAGTTCTGGCAATGGGAGAATGGATGCTGCAGCAATGCTGCAGCGATCCTGTGGTAGGTCAAGGAGTGAATGACAGCAGGCCATATGGCAGAAGTGGGAAACTATGGCCTCTTTACAACTTGTGGACTTCAACTCCCAGAATTCCTGAGCTCAGGGAATTCTAGGAATTGAAATCCACCAGTCATAAAAGGGCCAAAGTTCCCCATCCCTTCCATATGGGGGGGTCTATCATAATTTCAATCATTCATTAAATGCATTGTCGTATCTTGAGAATTACCTGTATCAGTAATTAAAAATTGAAATAACTTCAAACTTCATTCAGCTTCTCCCCGCCTTGCCTGCAGTTCTCTCATCCTACTTTCCATTCTACAGGGTGGGGATGGAGAAATATTTTGTCCTCCGATTAAGGCAAGCACACACACACACACACACACACACACACAGAGAGAGAGAGAGAGAGAGAGAGAGAGAGAGAGAGAGAGAGAGAGAGAGAGAGAGAGAGAGAGAATGAGAATAGGGGGTGACTGGAAACGCCTACACAGATCAAATTAAAAAATATATATTTATGTGGATTCAGATGCTTGTTGGGTTCTGCTAGTGCTTGCTAGGCAAATTTACAGCAATGTTTAATATTCAGAAAGAGAAAATTAGTACGTACTGTAAATTCAGGCAGGCGGGTAGATTGCAGCTCTTTTCTTGCAACAGTTCTCACTAGGGAGCTTTAAAGCATGTACATCAAAAGAAATGCTTTTAAGTTATTAACAGGGTGCTTTTTATGTTACTGTACAGGACCAAAATCCTCCCCAATTTACACACTGGTTTACATTCATGACATTGTTTAACATTCATGTCTTGGTTTGCCTTTTCTGTTCAATGGGTTACTTTGCAGCAAAGCAGTGTAAGCTGAAATCACTTTTTCTTTCCTGTTCTGCCTAGAGGCCAAGTGGAACAGCCACCAGCACTGAATTTGCTCAATTATTTAGAAACTTCTCCATCACACCTATAAAGGTATTCAATCACATATTTCAATGACTTACCACCCAATTCCTCCACTTCAGGAATCCTGGGTGGGTTACATTCAATACCTTAGGAATCTATTGCCTGAATGCTTTGCATTTTAAAAGCAAAACCTGGTAATGCCTAGAAATGAACTTGTCCTTTGTAAGAAATGGACAAAAATAGCAAAGGGGGAAAAAATAAACCATTAAAAATTGTTGACAGTAAAAGCTAGGCAAAACAAAAAACCCAAAAATTAATTCAAGGAAAGTCTACTACTTAGTATGCATGTATGCATCAGGTGCACGAGGTGAAAAATTAGTGTTTCCTAATGTTCACTTATAGCTGAATCCTCTAGATAAGGTTGTACAACATTTTATATATTAATGTATGCTTTTCACTTCATTGTAAAAACTTCTCCAATTATTAATCTTCTTGGGCTACAAAGATTCACTCTGGAGAAACACCAAACCAGAGTTTTTCCATTTCAGTCTTCTATCTTTTAAAAAAAAAATTTCGAAGGAAGATCAAGATGCTACTCAAGTAAAAAACTACAGACCAATATCACTTTTAAATACAGACTACAAGATATTTGCTAAGGTGTTAGCTAACAGATTGATGAGGGTTTTGCAACAGATGATTCATGGGGATCAAACTGGGTTTATTAGTGGTAGACAAATGAAAAATAATGTGAGGCATATAGTTGATGTGGTGGAGTTTTTGGAAAGGAACAACCAGATCCCTGCGGCGCTAATTTTTTTAGATGCTGAAAAAGCTTTTGATCAATTGGATTGGCAATTTCTGATGAAAGTTTTAGATAAAATGAATTTTGGGGATAAATTTTTACAACCAATTAGGGCATTATATCAAAAACAAACTGCCCGAATAATAGTTAACAATAGTCTGACTGAAGTATGCAATATTGAGAAGGGCACAAGACAAGGGTGTCCGTTATCACCTTTATTATTTGTTTTAACATTGGAGATATTATTGATAAAAATACGGAACTCGGAAAAAATTAAGGGTATTCAAATTAGAGATCAGGATTATAGATTGAGGGCGTTTGCAGACGATCTAATTGTTACGGTGACCCAGACAGAAAACTCTGTTGTGGACCTGATGGAGATAATAATGCAATATGGGAAGGTTTCTGGATTTAAGGTTAATGTACAGAAAACAAAAATTTTGGCCAAAAATATGACAGCACCGCAAAAGGCCCTTTTAGAAGGATTAACTGGATTTGAGATAAATATTTGGGGGTGTATTTGTCACCCTCCAATGCAAAGTTATATAAAAATAATTATGAAAAGTTATGGGGAAAAATTCAAAAAGAATTGGAGAGCTGGGAAAAACTGCAATTGTCTTTGCTGGGAAGAATTGCAGCAGTGAAAATGAATGTCCTGCCTAAATTTTTATTTTTATTCCAAATGATACCGGTGGCAACGGGGTATCAATAAATTTGTGTGGGCAGGGAAAAGGCCACGAGTTAAACTCAAGATTATGCAGGATACTCGTGAAAGAGGTGGTCTTAAAATGCCTAACCTTAAATTATATTATGAAGCTGCTGCGTTGTCAGGAATAAGTGACTGGATTAATTTGACACAAGGGAGATTATTAAATCTTGAGGGCCACGACTTGTTATTTGGCTGGCATGCATATTTGTTGTATGATAAGAAGGTAGATAATGTGTTTAAAGTGCATATTTTAAGACAGGCATTGTTGAGAGTTTGGAAGAAGTATAGACATAAGTTAGACTATAAGATGCCGTTGTGGGCAATCCCGAAACATGCAATAGAAAACATAAATGTTGGCTTCAAACATGATGTGACTAAGTATAAGGAGATCTTAAGCTTGGAAAGGAACGTCTGGTGTTTGAAGCCGTACAATCTCTTGCGAGATGAGAAGATTGTTCAAACTTGGTTCCAATATACTCAATTATGTGCCAGGTGGAAAGAAGATCAGAAAATTGGTTTCTCAATGACTGATGAAAATTTGATAAAGCAAATTAGAAACCAGGGTCCAGCACATATCAAACGGATTTATCTTGCATTGATAGATATTGACTCAGCAACAGAACTTGTTAAAGACTGTATGATAAAATGGGCCCAGAATATTCAAGAAGTTATTACAATGGACACGTGGGAAAAGATCTGGGTGAGGAACGTAAAATTCACGCAAGCCCAAAACCTAAGAGAGAACTTTTATAAAATGTTTTATAGATGGCATTTAGATCCTAAAAAGCTTGCAAGTATGTATCCGAATTATCAACCTAAATGTTGGAGGTGTGGTGGCGAAGATGCAACGTATTTTCATATATGGTGGACCTGCAAAAAGGTTAAGGCTTTTTAGATAAAAATTTGGTGGAATATGCAGAAGATCTTTAAGCAAAGGATAAAGTTTTGTCCGCAATTGTTTTTGTTGGGCATAATTACAGATGCTACTGTTGTGGACATTAAGTTGATGTTGAACTTAATTACAGCAGCAAGACTCTTAATAGGTCAATATTGGAAAAAGGAGGAACTGCCGACTATAGAAGAATGGACTCTAAATGTTTCTGACCTGGCGGAAATGGCAAAGATTTCGGCTTACTTGAAAGATCATTCGCAAGAACGTTATATTATGGAGTGGAAAAAGTGGATCGATTATATCCAGAACAAATATGGGACTAAAAAGTTTCATTTAGCATTTGAATAAGTTTTCTTTTCTTTTTTCTTTTTTCTTTTCTTTTTATATGTAACATTAGTATTGCTTGTAGTCATTTTATATGAGCTAGAGGGCGATAGAATTAATAGTTTATTGTTGTTAGCATATGGATGTTTATGATTGTTCTTTGTTTTTATACCTTGTACTTAGCTCTGGGAAGTCGGGGGGGGGGAGGGGGGAATGGGGGGGAGGGATAGGGAGGGTTAGGTAGGGGTGGGGGGAGGGGGGATTGTTAAAGATAAAATGTACTGTAAAACTTTTCAATAAAAAAAATGAAAATCACTGATTTTAGCAGCGTTGGTACAAACAAAATTATAACAATTAACTTGTACTAAAGAAACAAAAGCAGATGGAAGTTTTGTGCTAACAGTAGAATAAAAAAAGGATGTTTGTGTTTTTTTTAAATGACATACTGGAACCCAATTTTTATCACTGCAAAACGTTCTTTGGGGATGTCTTTTTTTTAAAAAAAAAGATGTAATACTATAAAATACTGTACAACCAAGGCAGTTGAAAGAAATAAGAGTGTTAAACAAAAAGAAACAATCCTAAAGAGTGTTTATTTTGATTAATTCTGTTATATTAGATACGATAAGTTTCTTTCTCATGTTTTCTTGTCTTCTTGGATTGAGCTCATGTTTTGCTCGATGTACCTTCTTCAAGGGCAGAACTGGCTTTTTCTACACAGCTTTCTTATGGAATGGAGCAAGGAAATATTTTAAATTCTTATTTCTTCTTATAAATGTTAAATGTCACACTTACTTATCAATGCCATATGCTGAAAAACATGACTGTGGCTTTTCAATATTCTCAGCTAAATGCTTCATGCAGTAAACCCAAAAGTTTTCAGAGGGGATGGATTTTTATATATATTTTATATAGTTATCAGCGTGAAAAAAAAATATCTGAATGCCTTATGGGGCAGTTTGGGAATTATAGTCTTAATAGATTAGCTGTTTACTTTACTCAGTGCATCCCAATTTTAAATACACTTCACAACTCTTGTGAACAAATTAAACAGATTGCTCTTGATTACTTTGCTAAATTGGTACAAACAGGGACTGCGAGTTTTTCAGTTTTATTCCTTCCTTGGCCTAGTCAACACTAAGCCAATGTCTTATGGGGGGAGGCGAGATTAATTCAACGGGACAGTTTTTAAAATAAATCTAGTATGCACTTTAATCCAATTAATCTGGAGGACCCTTAATTAATATGCTTCATCTATTGATGCGGTTGCTAGCAAGTTATGCTAATGAGAATATGTTTCTGAAAACAACCTCATGCAAAGGTAAAAATACCTTTCTACTGCCTTCATTTATGTGCTATTTTTGTAGCACATAACTTCACTGAATTACATATTAAATGAAGCCATTTCTATTTATCTTCGGTTGCTATTGAGAATTTGCCTTGAAGCTGATTTTATAATTTAATCCCTATTGGGCTGGTCCTATTATTTAATGAGAGACATCAGTGATAAGGAAGAAAGAACAGACTCCTTAACTGTACACCACTGTTTAACACCCTAGTAACAATCAGACCAACATTGATCCTGGGTTAGCAGAGGTTTCACTGCCCTGTCTTCTACCAATTCATCCATTAAGGGCAGAGCGAATAGAAAAGTTCCTCCCACAATGTGCAAGCTTTAGGTCAAATAAGTAGCAAGTAAATACTCACCAGAGGGATGAACAGCTGGGAGCAGTACTTTGTATTCCACATAATTTCCCTGCATCATCTAGTGGCATATTTTTCAAAGTGTTTTGAAAATGAGGACTACATATATTTGTGTATATTTAGATGTTTACATGGGAGAGGGGGAACAAAAATGATGGGGGGTGGTATTTTATAAACAATGAATATTTGTTATTTTAGTGATAGTATGGATGTTTGCATTTACCAAGGGATGTAAATTCTGGATATATCAGATTACAATCAATGATAACACACTATTTGCAATTGTGCACTGGGCTGCTAAGTTTCTTCTTCTCTCTCCACAGGTTGCAAAACTATGCTCAACACTCAAATCTTTGGCATTCCTGTCCAGACAAAGCCTTTATCTCTCCTACCTATTTGGGAACCTAAGCAGATTTAGTTCCCACAACAAAGCTTTGTTAACTATTATGATTTGCATTAAGTATAAAGAAGAGCATGTAATACTTGCAATATGCAGGGAGACAAGAGCTAAGTTTCTTGTGTGGTGCACTAACTATACCTTAGAAGTGAAAGGAGAAAGGATAAATATATTTTGGGAACCAATGGATTCAAACTCAGCAAAAACCAAATGAAAAATAATCTGTTCCTAATTTCTACTTTTCCCACCATTTTTTTTATTAAAGTATGTTCAGGCTATTCTAAAACCCCAACAAGATCTTCTCCATAATTAAACTAAGAGTAGAGTAAGCATGTGAATAGTAATAATAGTGAAGATTAAAAAATATCCATTTTTTCTTGTTATTGTTTGCTTTATTTGCTTTTTTAAATCACCTACAACAGGGCTTTTCAATCAGTGGTATGGGTACCACCTGAGGTACATTGACACCTGGCAGGTGGTATGCGACCATCCTAGAAAAGTGGTAGTGGGGGAGGGGAATGAGCTGAACCGGTGGCAGCACTGCACAAGACTGAGCGAGAGTTGGCTGGAGCTGCAGGGCTGTCAGGGCTCAGCGGAAGCGCCAGGATCAGCGCCAGGATCAAGATGGAGCTCGACGCTGATCCTGGCACGTCTGTTGAGCCCAGAAGAAGTGCCGATCAGCTGGAATGTTGCAGCATCTCCAGGGTCTTGTGAGTTACATTCAGATGCTTGGCAACTAATTCATATTTATGACGGTCACAGTGTCCAGGGTCATGTGAAGTGACCAAAACCTGCTGCAACCACCCAGCAGAGGTGGGGGAATAAAAACCAAACACCCCCCACCCCACCCCCACTGCCAATCCTCAACAGAAATGCTCACAACAATGAAAACCTCGGATAGGAGGAAGAGCGCCACCAGGCAGGCAGGTGTCTTGCTCGGCTATGGCTTGGGGGGCACTTTTTTCAGTGCCATTGTAATTTCAAACAGTCCCTAAGTGAACGGTAGAAAGTCGAGGACTACCTGTACTTCATCACTTTTTTCTTTTTTTTTTTTTGGTCATCAAGTTTTTGACACCTTGCTAGGTGACTGGTGGTACTCGGATGTTGCCATATCCTAAAAGTGGTACAATGGGTGAAAAGGTTGAAAAGCCCTGACCTACAACTTCAAAAGACTAATTTCTCAGAGAAATTATTTGTTACTTTTAACAAATCAGAAATATTGTGCAATATTCATATTGAAGGAGATTCTGTTGCAAAGAAATGGACTGGAATTTGTTTAGAAGGCAATCCAAGTAACTTTTGTGCCTGCTCTTTTCTTGAAGAGAGCTAACTGACTGAATCACATCAACCTTGTCTTGACACTTGTTGATACAATGTCATGTGTCTCATCAAAGTGAACCAACTCACTGTGGTGGGTGGCTGCCAATCCACACATATACCATAGTTAAACTATGGTTTAATCCGCTGAGAATAAGACATGTATGGACTTCCTCCCTTCTTCTCATCTTCGGAAAAGAGATCTTGTTATCTAAAACCTTTACATTCAGACTAAGAACCTGTGTCTGGAGAGCTTCTGACAAAAAGTTTCTCATCAAATTAACTTTATCTGATGAGAAAACTTTGGCAGACAAACCTCCAATGATTTATCAACAGGGTCAAATCCTCTGGGAGTTATCTGTTCATTAATTGGTTCGGTTTGAGTATAGCTTTGTTTCGTAGATTGGAGTTTGGCTAGAGTTTCCTCTAAGTTCCTTACTTTTTCCTCCAGTAATTTACATGGTTTACATCTAATGCATGTATAGTTTGGTGTTCTTTGGGCATAAGCACATACATGGAACATGTACTGCATACCACAATGGTATCAGTCACCTGTTCCATGAGTTTGTTGTTTGAAAATCCCTCTTTTTGGTTTTTGCTGTCTGCCGGCCCTGGTCGAATGCTATCCACAGCATTGGTCTGCTGCCGTCTGCAGGCCCTGGTCTACCACCTGTTGTGATTCAGGGTCAGCCTGTGGGTTCGGCAGTTGGGTCGGATGACTCGGATGACTCAGATGAGGGGGAGGAGGGGGGTGTTGAAGAAGAACTTGCTGATGATGGCTTGGAGGCTCCGCAGAGCCCTCAGCCAGGCCCCTCTTACTTGGTGGAGACCCAGCTGCGTGAGCTCGACAGTGTGGATGAAGATGACCCACAGCTGGCCCTGTTCAAGGACGCCCGACGCAGGAGGCAGTCAAGTAGGAGCAAGCAGAGAAAGGCTGTGGGACTTCTCGGAAGGAGGCAAAGAGAGGCCACGCCCTGAACTCTTATAAAGGGAGTGTTTGGGGGAGGGCTGGTTTGCTGAAAGCAACCGCTCCGATAGAGGATCAAAGCTCCGGTATCTTGTTTCATGTTTTGTTTGTTTGTGTAATAAATTTGGCAGGCGTATTCCAGCCTCTGCCGTTTGTACAGGGGTTGCCTTTCTGCAAGGCCGGTAGCAGGCTGGTACAGAACACCACCATTTGTAGCACTTGGTCTGCCGCTGTCTGTAGACCCTGGTCTAACGTCGTCTGTAGCACCTGGTCTGCTGCCAGCTGTAGGCCCTCAGCAGACCAGGTGCTACAGACAGCGGTAGACCAAGGAGAACAGAAGGTTTAACATAAGGCTTGGCCTGATTTGACTGCACCAAGAAAACCGCTGATTAAAACAAAAAAAGTCTGCAGGGCTTTGATAACATTTAGCTCTTTGTTACACACTGCAACATATATCATAAGCTGGGCATAGCTGCCTTTTCCTTCCCAGTCTTTACGATTCTAAATAACATTGCAACACCAGAACAACCCCACTTTTTTTTTTTAGCTCTTCGTGGTTCACAGTAGTTGCCCAGAGTTTTAATAGCAGTACCTTTTAAATCAAAGGAGAAAACCTTCAAACTTCTAGCCCCTACTTTACTTTTGTTTAAAATATTGCGCAAAAGTTCTTTCAATTTTTTCCCCTCCATGTTCTCATTATGTTTTCTGTGGGTGTAAGCAGCCTGTCATTTATTGTACAATTGCCTCTCCATGGTCTGCAGCTATTCTGACTTCCATGCTTCAATTAAATCCCAAGATATATAATTGATACGGAAGCTAATTTTATTGTTGGAGTGTGATGGGGAATGCTGATATTATTCCAAGGTGATGGAAAATGTTTGCTGTTCCTTCTATCACCGTGCAATAATATTAGCATCCTTCACTAGCCTGCAACAATAAAGGTTTAGCACTGGAAGAAATTCTAAAGCATCCTGAGAATATCAGAAAAGAGAAGTTCAAGAAACTGGATGACTGATGACTGATGAAAACGATAGGAGTAAGTGATCCAAACTTAAGAAAAGTTTTTAGCACCAAGAAATTTGTCTCAACTTCACACAAATCACATTGTGCAGATCGTTACAAACTATTCATTCCTGTACTTTGCTGTAGATGTTCAGTCATTTAAGCAATCATTTGACCATCCCACCTTAACCAATACAGCACCATGGACTGATTATAACTGTTCTGCTACTGCTTATATTGGGTACATTGGGGAGCAAAGTACTGAGGCCAAATGGTATTAATTTAGTAGCAGACTTAGGCCTTAAGAAGAACAATTATAGGCTTTATTTAGTTGCTGGAGAGAAAGGATAAGGCATTTTTGCAACTGGCCAATTGTGAATAGACTGTTCCTCTACCTTTCTGGGGCCTGATGCAGCTGCAGAGCCTACAACCATTCATTATCCAGAGTATGTCATGCTACAAAGAGACACTGGCTCACAACACATGTAGAACCAGCCATTCATAGAAATCATGCACTTTGGGAGATCTATAAACATTGTATTGCTCTATCTACTGTATATCCTAGATGCCTCACCCCCACCCCCAGTACTGTATCATCTAGTCCCGGGGTAGGCAACCTTGGCTCTTTTATGACTTGTGGACTTCAACTCCCAGAATTTCTGAGCCAGCCATGGCTCAGCTTGGAAACCTCTCCCTTTCCCCTCAGCGTGGCTGGCTCAGGAATTCTGGGAGTTGAAGTCCATGAATCATAAAAGAGCCAAGGTTGCCTACTCCTGCTCTAGGCCCTGCCAAAGGTACATCTTACACAGGGCTCTTTTGTTCTAATCTCATTAAAACGAAACCCTCTAGCAAAACAATGGTGCAATGGTGGGCCAAACATACAAAGGCAATTCAGAGGATGGCAGTTAGAGATATGAGCAAATTATCTAATAAGCACTATAAGCTGGATTGTTGTAAACAAGCATAAATTCCTTGCAGATGAGGAGAACTAATATGAAATTTCCAAACTGATCAACAGCTACAAAATGACTGGGTTTTAAGAAAAGAGACAGCTTGGTCTACTAGTTAAGGCACCAGGCCAGAAAGCAAGAGACCATGAGTTCAAGTCCTGCCATGAAAACCAACTGCGTCACTTTGGGCCAGTCACTGTGGACCCAATTCACCTTGCAAGGTTGTTGTTGTGGGGAAAAATAGGAGGAGGAGGAGGAGGAGGAAGGATGAGGAAGGTGTGCTGGATATATGCGATGCCTTGAGTTATTTGTAAAAATACTAAAGGCGGGATATAAATAAAACAAACCAACAAACAGAAACAAATTAATATTCCTATAAGATTTCAGATAGGTATTAGCCCAAAGACAGGTCAAGGCAAAAATTGTTTTAGTTACAGTTTAAAGAAATAAATAGTTGCTTGGCATCAGCATTTTGAAGTCTTATTATTTCACTGGTAGCTAATTGTGCTTGGAGATAAATAATTTTGCATATGAGTCAGCCAAATAAGTGAGGGCATATGTGTTTCTATATGTTTTGTTACCAATATGCTATTACTATAATCAACCCCCTTTTGATCTGTACAAATCACCTGGAGATCTGGTTAGACTTTCTGCCTAGACTTGATTTAAGTGACTTGTGCAATAAATTAACAGACAACTCTTGAAACTTGAATAATGTATTTCCCCCCACATCATCCATTTGAAAGGCTGAAGATGGGTAACAATCACCAATAAAATAAAACCCTTCTAAACTATAATGTAACTTGTCATAAATTACAATCATCGACTCCAGCCACTAAAAGCCACCGCAGATATGAAGAACTTGCATCACATTATTGGAAAATATGCAAAACCAACTAATGTTTCTTCAGAAATCTCAACAAATTACCATTATGTCTGAACCATTCTTCTGACAGTGAATCAAACAGATTATAATCAATTGGCTGATGTACAGTCTATTCATGTGTACTCAAAAGTACCCATCAAATTCAATGGAATTTAGTTCTGCATAAGTAACAGTGAGAACTGGACACGGAACCACTGATTGTTTCAAAATTGGGAAAGGAGTCCGGCAAGGCTGTATACTGTCGCCCTACCTATTTAACTTATATGCAGAGCACATCATGAGAAAGACAGGGCTAGATGAATCAAAAGTTGGAATTAAGATTGCCAGAAGAAATATCAAAAACCTAAGATATGCAGATGATACCACTCTAATGGCAGAAAGTGAAGAGGAATTAAAGAGCCTCTTGCTGCGGGTGAAGAAGGAGAGTGCAAAACTTGGGTTGAAACTTAACATTAAAAAAACCAAGATCATGGCATCCGGCCCTCTCAATTCCTGGCAAATAGATGGGGAAGAAATGGAGGTAGTGACAGATTTTATTTTCCTGGGCTCCAAGATCACCGCAGACGGGGACTGTAGCCAAGAAATTAAAAGACGCTTGCTCCTCGGGAGGAAAGCCATGGCAAATCTAGACTGCATACTAAAAAGCAGAGACATCACCCTGTCAACAAAAGTGCGTATAGTCAAGGCTATGGTCTTCCCAGTTGCAATGTATGGCAATGAAAGTTGGATCATAAAAAAGGCTGAGCGCCAAAGAATTGAGGCCTTTGAACTCTGGTGCTGGAGAAGACTCCTGCGAGTCCCTTGGACTGCAAGGCGATCAAACTGGTCAGTCCTAGAGGAGATCAACCCTGACTGCTCTTTAGAAGGCCAGATCCTGAAGTTGAAACTCATGGCCACCTAATGAGGAGGAAGGACTCACTGGAGAAGAGCCTAATGCTGGGAAAGATTGAGGGCAAGAGAAGAAGGGGATGACAGAGAATGAGGTGGCTGGATGGAGTCACTGAAGCAGTACGTGTGAGCTTAAATGGACTCTAGAAGATGGTAGAGGACAGGAAGGCCTGGAGGAATGTTGTCCATAGGGTCTCGATGGGTCGGACATGACTTCGCAGCTAACAACAAAAAAGTATGCTAAAACTGCAGCCGCACGCTTGATTTCAAGGTTTGTTCTAGAAATTCAATTAGCTACTATTTTGTCCCCAAACAGATGGCAGGCTGAAATACAGGACGTCATTTCTATGCTTGCGTTCTGCAGGCTACCCACATCTACAGTCCCAATACGATTATGATCTTTTTTTAAAACTTTAAAAGCCAAGTGCCATTTTCAAGGGGATTGGTGAGAGGCACGCTCAAAGGATTTTTTAAGAAGTGGCTTAATATATGAATTTCCCTATAGATCTGAAAACATGTGATTATTCTGTCTTCCTTGTCCCTCACACCCAGAGTCCTATCAAAAGAATTTAAATATGCCGGTACAGCAATCATAAGTAGCTGTTGAATAAAGTAGATCAATTTGTGCCTAATATAGATAGGAAAATAGAACAGTGTCGTGTTGGACACTTGTTCAAAATTTATCACAAGCAACAGGAAAAGAGATGTTAGCTAAAAAGGTGCTGTGGGAGATCATTAGTCCACCCAGTTGACAAGAAATCACTTGCCAGAGTAATTATAATAAAAGGCACCACTTGCTTTGGTACTCAATGTCCACACTGGGAATTCTGGCAGCAGTAGTCCTAATATATCTGGAGGCCATGAAGTCAGGAAAAGATGCCTAAAATTAACAAGAATAATGACAAAAGAAATTAAGCCTAAACACGTTTATTTGCAGTGTCTTCCCTTGGATATGCAACTGGGATGACTGTAATAGAAATCTTTAAATCCTAAAACTTCTGTAATGAGTTGTTAACAGAGGCAACATGAATGGTCACTCATACTCCAAAATTGCTTTTTCCCTTTCCCAACTGAAATGTTGCTAATAAGCATGCATTAAATTGCAGTCATATGATAAAAATGTTCTTCTTTTAAAAATAAAACTAGTGCAGATTTAAAATCAACACTTTGGTAGGCAAAACCCTCCACATTCTGAAGTTAGTATAATCAAGCAATAATGGTAGCATTGTGTGATATATGAGATTATTCAAAAGTTGCATATTTGCATGCTTTGAAAGAAAAAAATGTCAAGGCTTGAAAGAGAAATACATTATCAATAACAGCGAAATAAGAAGCAGAAAGTAGAGGGCAAAGAAATTTCATCAACCTACATAAAAAATCTGAGTTATATAACGTAATTGGATTATCTCTATGTTGATAAATGTCTATAATATTGTTACATTATCATCTGGGACTGGATTTCATAACTGCCATAGAGCAATTTGTGGCTGGCTCTAATCCCAGCCATAAAATGCAGCCCTTGGTTCCACAAAATCACATCAAAAGTACAAATATATGGATGAAAGGATGAATTGAATGAAGCACTTCAAAGTGGATAGTGTAATGGTGACAACACTGAAGGGTCAAAAGACAAAGGTACCCTTGAGCACAAACAGACTTTATGAATTAAGTGATGGTCTGAGATATGGATCCAACAGAAAAGAATTAACTCTACTTCTACCTATAAGTCAGGGGGTAAGATCTTTTTCCCATCGCATGAAAGAACACTTTTCCTTGACTTAAAACCAAAGTCTTAAAGAAATGATAAATATATTGCCTAATTTAGATCAAAGATATTCCCCGTCACCAGAGACTACACTGTTCAATCCAAGACTAAGATATTGGTGAATCATTCTGGGGCCATGTGCGAAAGACAACGTTATAAAAGAGAGAATACTTGCTTTAATTCCTGCTTCTATGCTGTCAACTGGCAGGTGCTTTCCTCGTAAACCCTTGTCTGCCCTTGATTGTTCTTTCAAAAAGGTATTTCATTAGACCGTTGGCCAGAAATATGAACATATAAACCAACACATCATTTAGCCATTTCAACAAATTTAGTAGCTCACTTATTCTTAGCAATAATGATATTGAATTGAACCTTTATTGTTAAAGTACAACCATGTATATACATTGAGATTGGCTGAGCCAATCCTAGTGATTTTGCGGTATCCAGCAAAATCAAAATGAGTGATTTCAGCTAAGGACACTTCAAGATTTTTTTAAAAATTCATTAAATAAAATCATTGAATATCACTGTAAATAAATCAATCTCTGTAACAAGGAAAAAAAAAACCCTTACTACCAGCAACAATACCCTGGGAGAGATGAACAATATATTACTACAAAGACAGATAATTTAAGTAACCATTTGATCTTTGGCTATTTGAACTCCCTCTGTACATATTTCCTTCTTGTAAGGTGTGTGTGAAAATCTGCTTTTGCAAATAGTTTGTTTGCACCCCATCACCAGAACCCCAAACAGATTTTTATTCTGCTTAGCCGATAAATATAAGTTCAAAGTAAGAGGTAGTTTTGAACTGGTGTGGTGGTGAAGGCACCAAGCTAGAAACCAGCAGATGGAGTTGCGGGTGAAACTTAGGTACAAAGCAGCTGGATGGCCTTGGCCCAGTCATTTTTCTCTCAGTCCGAGAAAGATGTTGACAAACCACTTCTGATAACTTACCAAGAAAACTGCAAGAGGAAGCAAAATTGACTCAAAGGCACATACAAAAAAAGGTACAGGTAGTCCTCGACTTACAACGGTTCATTTAGTGACTGTTCAAAGCTACAAAGGCACTGACAAAAGTGACTTATGATTATTTTTTCACACTTACGACCTCATGGTCATGTGATCAAAATTCAGATCCTTGGCAACTGACTCATATTTATGACGACTGCAGCATCCCAGAGTCATGTGATTTCCCCTCTTGCGACCTTCTGACAAGCAAAGTCAATAGGAAAGCCAGATTCACTTAACAGCCCTGTTACTAACTTAAGAACTACACTGACTCACTTAACAACTCACTTTGTAAGTTGTAAAATGGGGCAAAACTCACTTAATAAATGTCTTGCTTAGCACCAGAAATTTTGGGCTCAACTGTCATCGTATGTCGAGGACTACCTGAGTTTAGTTGCTCTTAGAAGAAAGTAGACATGGCAACTGACACAGATGGAATCTTAGAAAGTGGGGGGGGGCTTGTGGGAAGAAAGATTTTTTGGAATAAGAAATGACAATGCAATGTCTGACTCTTGAGATGGGTTGGGAACTGTATTGCTGGAGGGTTACTATGGGTGTAGAGAAGCAGGTCATCAGAATGAGAACAATTCGTTACTGAAAAGCTACATTATGTGGCCACCAATATGGAGTCCTAGTTAGTAAATGACACACTCACTGGGAACATGCCAATATTCTCTGGTTTCCGTGAAACGGCTGGGCTGGGGGCCTACGGGGCCCCGGGGCGTGGTGTGGGATTATCTATTCCCACGGCGGTTGGGAATGGCCGCAGGTGTAGGAACAGAGGGCCACATCAATACCCGGGGGTGCGTCCCCGCTGTCTTCAAGCGGTGATGCGCTCCGACCCTCTGATTTCAGCACGTGGTACTGGGAGCGAGGATGAGCAGCCACCTGAGCTCAGGCTCGTGTATTTTAATGCCAGGTCCATAATGAATAAAGCACCTCTCATTCGTGATCTGATTGAGGAGCATGCGGACCTGGCTTGCATTACGGAGACCTGGTTGGGCCCAGAGGGCGGGGTCCCCCTGGTTGATCTTAGCCCATCAGGTTTCCGGGTGCTGCACCAGCCTAGGGCTCAGGGTAGGGGCGGTGGAGTGGCAGTTGTTGTGAGGGAGACCTTATGTCCGCGGGAGGCCACCACAGTCCAGATAGCCGGGTGTGAGTCCCTCCTCCTGAGATGTGGTCCCAGAGCTCAGTTGGGCTTGCTGCTGGTGTACGTTTCACCTAGACACGTGGCAGCAGCCCTGCCTGAGCTTCTCGATATCCTCTCAGGGTTGGTGGTTGAGTTCCCCAAACTTATAGTTTTGGGTGACTTCAACCTACCATCCCTGGGGGGGATCATCTGAGTTAGCTCGGGAGTTCATGGCTTCCATGACGGCCATGGACCTGAAGCAGGTTATTCTGGGCCCAACTCACGGGGGGGGGGGGTGTCACACGCTCGATCTGGTTTTTCTATCCGGACGGTGGTTAGATGATCTTGGGGGGGGTTCCCCAATTAATTCACCCCTGTCATGGACCGATCATCATCTCCTGCGGATGGTCTTCCGTTTTGCCACTCCCTGTCGTGGGGTTGCTGAGCCAACAAGATGGTTCCGCCCTAGACGCCTTATGGACCCTGAGCAGTTCCAAACGGCGCTTGGGTCCCCACCTGCCTCCTTTGCTCACAGCTCGGTCGATGCCCTAGTGGAAGCCTGGGAAAGGGCAGCCACAGAGGCACTCGACCAAGTTGTACCCATGCGGCCCTTGACCCGACGCACATCCCAACGGGCCCCATGGTTCTCCATGGAGCTCCGTGAGATGAAGCATCGGAGACGGGGCCTAGAGAGCTGTTGGAGGTCCAGCCGATCCGAATCCGACCGGTTACGACTAAGGTCGTTTACGAGAACTTATCTCGCAGTGTTGAGGGTGGCTAGGTCTAACCACTTTGCCACCCTCATTGCGTTCGCAGATAATCGCCCGGCCGCCCTGTTTAGGGTAACTCACTCTCTTCTTAATCAGGAGGTGAGGGAGGAACCCTTGCAGGGTCGAGCCGAGGAGTTTAGTCGATTTCTGTCAGACAAAATCGCTCGGATCCAGACCGGTTTGGACTCCGACTGGGCAGAGTCTGACGAGGGGGATACGGGCGGCCTTGTCGATTTAATCTGGGAAGAGTTCGATCCTGTGACTCCTGAAGAAGTGGACAAGATCATGGGGAAGCTGAGCTCCACCACGTGTTTGTTGGACCCGTGCCCCTCCTGGCTGACTTATGCAGCCCGGGATGGCACACGAGGCTGGCTCCAGGCAGTGATTACTGCCTCTTTGAGTCAGGGTAGTTTTCCCGCCGCCTTGAAGGAGGCGGTGGTGAGACCCCTCCTCAAGAAGCCTGCCTTGGACCCAGCAATTTTAAACAACTATCGTCCGGTCTCCAACCTTCGCTTTTTGGCGAAGGTTGTTGAGAGCGTGGTGGCGCAGCAGCTCCCTTTGTTCTTGGATGAAGCTGACTACCTAGACCCGTACCTATCGGGTTTCAGGCCCGGGTACAGCACGGAGATGGCATTGGTCGCGCTGGTGAATGATCTCTGGCGGGCTCAGGACAGAGGTTGCTCCTCTGTCCTAGTCCTTTTAGACCTCTCAGCGGCTTTTGATACCATCGACCATGGTATCCTGCTGCGACGTCTTAGAGGGTTAGGAGTGGGAGGCACAGTTCTCCAGTGGTTCTCCTCTTACCTTCTGGGACGTTCGCAGTCGGTGTTGGCAGGGGGGCAGAGATCGACCTTGAGACCTCTCATTTGTGGAGTTCCTCAGGGATCGGTTCTCTCGCCTCTCCTGTTCAACATCTATATGAAGCCGCTGGGTGAGATCATTCGTGGTTTTGGAGCTGGGTATCACCAATATGCTGCTGATACCCAGCTTTTTATTTCGACCCCAAACCACCCCAGTGATGCCCTCGACGTGATGTCCCGTTGCCTGGAGGCGGTCCGGGTCTGGATGGGGAGGAACAGGCTTCGACTCAACCCTGACAAGACTGAGTGGCTGTTCGTGCTGGCATCCCGGGAAATTCCGATTATTCCATCATTGGCCATGGGGGGTGAGCTATTACCCCCCGTAGATAGGGCCCACAAGTTGGGGGTCCTTCTAGATTCACAGCTCTCTTTGGAAGAGCATATTGGAGCTGTGACTAGGGGGGCCTTTGCCCAGGTTCGCCTGGTGCGCCAGTTGCGGCCCTATCTAGACCGGGATGCCTTGCACACAGTCACTCATGCGCTCGTGATCTCTCGTCTAGACTACTGTAATGCTCTCTACATGGGGCTGCCCTTGAGGTCCACCCGGAGACTCCAACTGGTGCAGAATGCAGCCGCGCGAGTTGTCTTGGGAGTTTCCCGATACTCCCATGTTACACCTTTGCTCCGCGAGCTGCATTGGCTACCGGTTGCTCTCCGGGTGAGGTTCAAGGTGTTAGTGATGACTTACAAAGCCCTTCATGGCATGGGTCCGGATTACCTACGGCAACACCTGTGGCCGGCGTCAACTTCCCTCTGTCCAGTGCGCTCCCACAGAGAGGGCCTCCTCAGGGTGCTGCCAATCAAAGAATGCCAATTGGTGACCCCCAGGGGGAGAGCGTTCTCTGTGGGCGCGCCAGACCTTTGGAACCGCTTACCGGTTGAGCTCCGGACGGCCCCCGACCTTCGCTCCTTCCGGCGCGATCTCAAAACTTTCTTTTTCGAACAAGCTGGCCTGGTCTGACGGGATGGGGTTGGGTTTTTATAAATAGTTTTAATTTTAATATGTATTAATTTTATGGGCATAATGTTTAATGGCTTTTTAATTTTTGTATTCTATTTTTATTGTGTATTGCCCTGTTCACCGCCCTGAGTCCTTCGGGAGAAGGGCGGTATACAAATTAAATTATTAAATTATTAAATTATTAAATGAAGGGTACAGTATTTTAGATGCATTAACTGCACACGTTGATAGAAAAACCAACAAATTTGACTGAGAATAACATGTAGCAGGATACTCCTTGTTGGCTGGTGTTTATTATTAAAAGTGATGACTATTAGATAACGAATCTAGTTTTATAAAATTATTTTAATCTTAGTGCAAGAGGGCAGAATTTGAAAACGTTTTTTTTTTGGATTGCCACTTGTTATAGCTAGAAGCCAGTTCTTTGTTTCCCTAATAAGTGTGCCATATTTTGTTGTGAAATCAAATTTTCAGACAAGAATGCCCATTTTAGAAGCATCTTATCTATTGCTATTGCAGTGACAGTAAACAAGAGATTTTATTAGGTTGATTGCATTAAGGCAGTACTGTATGCGTACCAAATTGCATTGCTACCAGAGGTTTTTTTTTTCCGAAGCAGAGAGCCGATTACATAAATGTTAATCTGCACAAAAAAAGTAAATAAAATGTTTACCTGGATGCAAACCTCTGTCAAACTGTTCCGGAAGTTAATAGCTGAGGTTACACACAGCAACAAAATACCCTTTTGAAAAGTAATCTGTGTGCAAAGATAACTGCTTTACTTGCTATATTACCAAGGAAAGGCACTTCCAAGTTAGCAGCAAGAGATCTGAGGCCAATTTGCACTGCATAGTTGGATACTGCAAAACCCCATGGATTTGCAAATGATATGAAAGAAGAATAAATTAGGCACCCTCGTAAATTAATACATTTTCAGCCAATGCTCAGATTCCTCCATCTGCAAGTTCTGACTCAGTGCAGGCATATTTTTTTTAAAGCCCTATTTAGAAAGTAGCTTGAGAAAGAGCGACTCTTGTTTTTCATTATTTCTATTGCTATCTTGTGCACAGGACAAATGAGACAGTTGTTCCCAAAGCTGAAGGCAGCAAATCATCAATATATCCCACTCCCTGGGAAGATAATCTTTCCAAAGGACACTTTTCACTCAGTGGAACAGATGGGGGGGAGGGGGGAAGCTTCAATATACTATCATAAAGATG
Source organism: Vipera berus (assembly GCF_964194415.1). Lineage (NCBI taxonomy): Eukaryota > Metazoa > Chordata > Lepidosauria > Squamata > Viperidae > Vipera > Vipera berus. The sequence goes on from NC_138203.1 coordinate 85,900,973, forward strand.
ACCGAAACATTGATCCTATTGAACCGTAACTGAAGTGAGATACATATATATATATATATACATATATATACATATATATACATATATATACATATATATATTTGTTAGTTGCGAAGTCGTGTCCGACCCATTGCGACCCTATGGACAATGTTCCTCCAGGCCTTCCTGTCCTCTACCATCTTCTGGAGTCCAGTTAAGCTCACGCCTACTGCTTCAGTGACTCCATCCAGCCACCTCATTCTCTGTCGTCCCCTTCTTCTATTGCCCTCAATCTTTCCCAGCATTAGGCTCTTCTCCAGTGAGTCCTTCCTCCTCATTAGGTGGCCAAAGTATTTGAGTTTTAGCTTCAGGATCTGGCCTTCTAAAGAGCAGTCAGGGTTGATCTCCTCTAGGACTGACCGGTTTGATCGCCTTGCAGTCCAAGGGACTCGCAGGAGTCTTCTCCAGCACCAGAGTTCAAAGGCCACAATTCTTTTGCGCTCAGCCTTTCTTATGGTCCAACTTTCACTGCCATACATTGCAACTGGGAAGACCATAGCCTTGACTATACGCACTTTTGTTGACAGGGTGATGTCTCTGCTTTTTAGTGTGCTGTCTAGATTTGCCATGGCTTTCCTCCCTAGGAGCAAGCGTCTTTTAATTTCTTGACTACAGTCCCCATCTGCAGTGATCTTGGAGCCCAGGAAAATAAAATCTGTCACTACCTCCATTTCTTCCCCATCTATTTGCCAGGAATTAAGAGGGCCGGCTGCCATGATCTTAGTTTTCTTAATGTTTAGTTTCAACCCAACTTTTGCACTCTCCTTCTTCACTCGCAACAAGAGACTCTTCAGTTCCTCTTTACTTTCTGCCATTAGAGTGGTATCATCTGCATATCTTAGGTTGTTGATATTTCTTCCAGCAATCTTAATTCCAACTTTTGATTCATCTAGCCCTGCCTTTCTCATGATGTGCTCTGCATATAAGTTAAATAGGCAAGGCGACAGTATACAGCCTTGCCGGACTCCTTTCCCAATTTTGAACCAATCAGTGGTTCCGTGTCCAGTTCTCACTGTTGCTTCTTGGCCCGCATATAGGTTTCTCAAGAGACAAATAAGATGTTCTGGTACTCCCATCTCTTTAAGAACTTGCCACAGTTTGTTATGATCCACACAATCAAAGGCTTTAGCATAGTCAATGAAGCAGAAGTAGATGTTTTTCTGGAACTCTCTAGCTTTCTCCATGATCCAGCGTATGTTGGCAATTTGATCTCTAGTTCCTCTGCCTCTTCGAAATCCTGCCTGTACTTCTGGTAGTTCTCGATCCACATACTGCTGAAGTCTAGCTTGTAGGATTTTAAGCATAACTTTACTAGCATGAGAAATGAGTGCAATGGTGCGATAGTTTGAACATTCTTTGGCACTGCCTTTCTTTGGAATTGGAATGTAAACTGATCTTTTCCAATCCTGTGGCCACTGTTGAGTTTTCAAAATTTGCTGGCAAATTGAGTGTAGCACTTTTACTGCATCGTCTTTTAAGATTTTGAATAGCTCAGCTGGAATACTGTCACCTCCACTAGCTTTGTTGTTGCTCAGCTTTTCTAAGGCCCACTTCGCTTCACATTCTAGGATGTCTGGCTCGAGGTCAGTGACCACCTCATTGTGATTATCAGGGACGTTAAGCTCATTCTTGTATAGTTCTTCTGTGTAATTTTGCCATCTCTTCTTAATCTTTTCTGCCTCTGTTAGGTCCCTGCCATTTTGGTCCTTTATCATGCCCATTTTTGCATTGAACGTTCCCTTCATCTCTCCAATTTTCTTGAAAAGATCTCTGGTCCTCCCTATTCTATTGTTTTCTTCTATTTCTTTGCACTGTTCATTTAAGAAGGCATTCTTATCTCTTCTAGCTATTCTCTGGAATTCTGCATTCAATTGGGCGTATCTTTCTTTTTCTCCCTTGCCTTTTGCTTCCCTCCTTTCCTCAGCTATTTGCAAAGCTTCCTCAGACAGCCATTTTGCTTTCTTGCATTTCTTTTTCTTTGGGATGGTTTTGGTTGCTACCTCTTGTACAATGTTGCGAACCTCTGTCCATAGTTCTTCAGGCACCCTGTCTATCAGATCTAATTCCTTAAATCTATTTGTCACCTCTACTGTATATTCAACAGGGATATGATTTAATTCATACCTGACTGGCCTAGTGCTTTTCCCTACTTTCTTCAGTTTAAGCTTAAACTTTGCAACAAGAAGCTCATGGTCTGAGCCACAGTCAGCTCCTGGTCTTGTTTTTATTGACTGTATAGAGCTTCTCCATCTTTGGCTGCAGAGTACATAGTCAATCTGATTTCTGTGTTGACCGTCTGGTGATGTCCATGTGTAGAGCCGTCTCTTGGGTTGTTGGAAAAGGGTGTTTGCTATGACCATCGTATTCTCTTGACAAAATTCTATCAGCCTGTGCCCTGCTTCATTTTGTACTCCAAGGCCAAACTTGCCTGTTATTCCGGTTACCTTTTGGCTTCCTACTTTAGCATTCCAATCCCCCATGATGATAAGGACATCATTTTTTGGTGTTAGTTCTATAAGGTGCTGTAGGGCTTCATAGAACCGGTCAATTTCATCCTCTTCAGCACCGGTGGTTGGGGCATAGACTTGGACTACTGTGATATTGAATGTTTTGCCTTGGATTCGAACTGAGATCATTCTGTCATTTTAAGGATTGTATCCCAGTATTGCTTTTCCTACTCTTTTATTGACTATGAAGGCTACTCCATTTCTTCTGAGGGATTCTTGCCCGCAGTAGTATACCTGATGGTCATCTGAATTAAATTCACCCATTCCTGTCCATTTTAGTTCGCTGATACCTAAGATGTCGATGTTCAGTCTTGTCATCTCTTGTTTGACCACGTCCAGCTTTCCTTGATTCATGGATCTTACATTCCAGGTTCCTATGGAGAAAAAATCTTTACAGCATCGGACTTTCCTTTCACTACCAGACATATCCACAGCTGAGCGTCCTTTCGGCTTTGGCCCAGTCGCTTCATTCTTTCTGGCGCTACTAGTACTAGCCCTCTGCTCTTCCCCAGTAGCATATTGGACGCCTTCCGACCTGAGGGGCTCATCTTCCAGCGTCATATCGTTTTGCCTTTTGGTACTGTCCATAGGGTTTTCATGGCAAAGATACTGGAGTGGGTTGCCATTTCCTTCTCCAGTGGATCACGTTTTGTCAGAACTCTCTGCTATGACCTGTCCGTCTTGGGTGGCCCTGCACGGCATAGCTCATAGCTTCATTGAATTACGCAAGCCCCTTCGCCACGACAAGGCAGTAATCCATGAAGGGGACATATATATATACATATACATATATATGAAAGGGACGCGGTGGCTCAGTGGGTTAGGACGCTGAGCTTGTCGATCGGAAGGTCGGCAGTTTGGCGGGTCGAATCCCGAGTGCCGCGTAACAGAGTGAGCGCCTGTTACTCGTCCCAGCTTCTGCCAACCTAGCAGTTCGAAAGCACGAAAAAATGCAAGTAGAAAAATAGGGACCACTACGGTGGGAAGGTAACAGCGTTCCGTGCGCCTTTGGCGTCTAGTCATGCCGGCCACATGACCACGGAGACGTCTTCGGACAAGCGCTGGCTCTTCGGCTTTGAAACGGAGATGAGCACCGGCCCCTAGAGTTGGAAACGACTAGCACGCATGTGCGGGGGAACCTTTACCTTTATACATATATATACATACATATATATACACATACATACATACATACATATATATATATATATATATATATATATATATGTGTAAATTATATGAATTGTCCGGTGTGACTACTGCCTGTTTGATAGCCTTCAAGATAGGCTGAAAACAGGAAATAAAGATTTGCCCCATGTTTGGGGCCTAGCAAGGTAATCTAAATAGTTAACATTTGAAATATATATATATATATATATATATATATATATATATATATATATATATATATATATATATATATATATATATATATATATATATATATATATATATATATATATATATATATATATATATATATATATATATATATATATATATATATATATATATATATATATATATATATATATATATATATAATCAGGCATTCAAATGTCTGTCCCTCAGAAATAAATGAATGGAATACGTTGAGTTCACCTTTAAGTAGTTTCTCCATAATCAGTAGGGGGTGGGACAAAGGAAACTCCTCTTTTTAACATTAGCATAGAATGTATTGATTTTCCAGCACCGTAGCTTCAGGAAACAAGAAACTTCATTATCATATTGGTTTTATTATCAGTGTACAACCTACTTCTGTCTGACAATCCTGGTTACTGTATTTCAATTTCTTGTTGCTGTTAGTTGCGACCCATCGTGACCCCATGGACAACGTTCCTCCAGGCCTTCCTGTCCTCTACCATCTTCTGGAGTCCATTTAAGCTCACGCCTACTGCTTCAGTGACTCCATCCAGCCACCTCATTCTCTGTCGTCCCCTTCTTCTATTGCCCTCAACCTTTCCCAGCATTAGGCTCTTCTCCAGGGAGTCCTTCCTTCTCATTACGGGGTCAAAGTATTTGAGTTTCAACTTCTGGATCTGGCCTTCTAAAGAGCAGTCAAGGTTGATCTCCTCTAGGACTGACCGGTTTGATCACCTTGCAGTCCGAGAGACTCGCAGGAGTCTTCTCCAGCACCATAGTTCAAAGGCCTCAATTCTTTGGCGCTCAGCCTTTCTTATGGTCCAACTTTCACTGCCATACGTTGCAACTGGGAAGACCATAGCCTTGACTATATGCACTTTTATTGGCAGGGTGATGTCTCTGCTTTTTAGTGTGCTGTCTAGATTTGCCATGGCTTTCCTCCCCAGGAGCAAGCGTCTTTTAATTTCTTGGCTGCAGTCCCCGTCTGCGGTGATCTTGGAGCCCAGGAAAATAAAATCTGTCACTACCTCCATTTCTTCCCCATCTATTTGCCAGGAATTGAGAGGGCCGGATGCCATGATCTTGGTTTTCTTAATGTTGAGTTTCAACCCAACTTTTGCACTCTCCTTCTTCACCCGTAACAAGAGGCTCTTTAGTTCCTCTTCACTTTCTGCCATTACAGTGGTACCATCTGCATACCTTAGGTTGTTGATATTTCTCCTGGCAATCTTAATTCCAACTTTTGATTCATCTAAAAAAAGGTAAAGGTAAAGGTTCCCCCCCACATGCGTGCTAGTTGTTTCCGACTCTAGGGGCCGGTGCTCATCTCCGTTTCAAAGCTGAAGAGCCAGCTCTGACTTAATTTTAAAAAATAATAATCTTAAACTAGTTTTAATATTTTAATGTCAATTTCATATGTTGTTTATATATGGATTATATTATACACCATCCAGAGGCCCTCTCTGAGGGAGAGGGGTGGTTTAAAAATAGGGAATATACATAAATATTATAAATACAAATATTGGATTCATGAAAAAAACTGACCAGGTGTACTGGCTGTACTAGAATCAGACCAAAACCCAAATTATGATATAAAATACAATCAACAATCAAAATACATTCAAATTGCCCCAGATAATTAAGGGCAAGCTTGTCTACTTATAGAAGACCTTTTTTTTAAAGAATAGAAACAAAAACTAAAACTGAAACAACAAACTATCTACCTCTCTGTTCAAGTGAAGGATTATAATATATTATAACGTTCTAATATATAACAACAAGGGACGCGGTGGCTCAGTGGGTTAGGACGCTGAGCTTGTCAATCAGAAGGTCGGCAGTTTGGCGGGTCGAATCCCGAGTGCCGCGTAACAGAGTGAGCGCCTGTTACTCGTCCCAGCTTCTGCCAACCTAGCAGTTCGAAAGCACGTAAAAATGCAAGTAGAAAAATAGGGACCACTACGGTGGGAAGGTAACAGCGTTCCGTGCGCCTTTGGCGTCTAGTCATGCCGGCCACATGACCACGGAGATGTCCTCGGACAAACGCTGGCTCTTCGGCTTTGAAACGGAGATGAGCACCGGCCCCTAGAATCGGAAACGACTAGCACACATGTGCGGGGGAACCTTTACCTTTACTTTACCTTAATATATAACATCCCCAGGCAAATATCCAAGGGAATTTTTGTTGTCTTCTAAAAATGCAATTTGAAATAAAATGTATGTATGAATGAATGCACGTATGTATGTATCTTAATGGTTTCTTTAATATTTGTTTAAAATTTATTTGGAAATAAGAAGGATGAATGAATTCCAGAACATTATTGTAACAGTGTTTTTTTTCCCCTCAGGGGCATCCTATCGCATTTCTGACTTAATGCCAGTAAATTATTTACACTTAGCAGATATTTAGAATTATAGGCATTTATAGCAGCTGTGGTTGAAACTTTTTAGTTTCCAGCTATTAGCTCTAGGAAGTTTTCATCTCAAAACTATTTGCAATGCCCTTCTCCAAACCCCCGACTGTGTCTGAATTGCTGAAGAGATTTTAATAATATTTTTACTTGTTTAGTGTCAAGACTGTCATTAAAATAGTCACTAATTAATTATCTAATTGTCATTAATTAATTAAATTGTCATAAAATTGCTAAGATGAAGTTCAGTTTTATCTTTCACAGACAGAAGAGCATAGTGACTGCACAATTTTACTACCTTTAAATTAAAAGTTTCATTAGGGGGGAATTCATTTTTTCAAACCAATAATTACTAATTAGCAGTTTTAGTGCATGGCTGTTATAAAATGCTCCTATGGAAATTCTATAATGTGCAGACATCATACAGATGCTAATTAATTGGATTTGCTATCCCAATCTCCATAAGAACAAATATCAAATGGCATCTAATGTTTTTTCCCCCTCCTACATAACTACAGGAAAAAACAGAGAATATGAAGATGAATATGGCCAGGTGACTATTTGTGTGTAGGTTAATACAGCGGTCTCCAACCTTTCTGGCTTTCTGGACTGGCAAGGGAGAGGGGATGGTTCCGCACAAGTGGCGGGTGACCATGCGCATCTCCATTGGTACAACCAACAGGCACGTGTATCTGCGGCTCACACAAATGGAGCTGTGTGTGCTCACTGCTCTTGCAGCCTGGTTCTGAACAGGCCATGGCCCACTAGTTGGCCACGGCCCAGGGGTTGAGGACCCCGGGTTAATAATCCAAAGGAACTTAATCCTCCTGAAATAATACATTACAATACATTATGTAGTCAAATCTTGTGCTTCCACATAGCATAATACTACAAAAAGTTTTATATGAATAAATAAAAATATAATTGAAATGTTTCATAATTTGGAAATCTATGGGTGAGTCATTTCTACCTATGAGCACTAAAAGAGGTGGGATCTTTTAGAAATAAACCCCAAACTAGAGAAGATATCAATAGATGCAGGTCAGGTGCATTTTAACAGAAATGCGTACACACTTCTAAGAAAGATTTAGCACTGATGGCTCTGATGTCTTTGTCACACACTTAATGAAATTTACAATGCTGAAAGATAATTATCAGCAATTTGTGGCTTTCTTAGAGCAGTTACCTCCGGTAAGTTTATGTGTGTCCTAAGATCAAGAGTTGCTGCGTTTTCATCATAAATGAAATTGGGGTCAACCAAGACGGTTCCAAAGCTGATGGATATGGATGATTCACTGTAGCAGATTTAGACAGAGAGCATATCTTACAAATATTTTAGTGCATGTAGGTTCTGTAGAAGAACTGTGGTCAGCTTCCTCAAACAAAGAATGGTAGAGGATAAAGATTAAATAAAGGCAACACATTAGAAGCACAAATATTTCATTGGGGCTTTAATTATTCTATGGAAGAGTTTCCCAAACTTGGCAACTTTTAAGATGTGGTGGATTTCAACTCCCAGAATTCCCCAGCTAGCCATGCTGAGTTCTACAGCTTCCACATGATGACTTTTTCTAAATAAAGCAGTGGTGTACTGTAAGTGGAAGCTGTAGGGACTAAAACAAAAACAAAAATGGCCCCAATTCAGATGCTTCCATTTCTCCAAGCAGGCTCGCTTCTTCTTGGAGAAAAAAAGATTGCAGTATTCAAGAGTTTTCCTTCAGCCTCTAGCTATCATACACTACCTGACTGTGTATTAAACTACGTTACCTGAGAGGTGCTATATGAACAATTAACCCCAGGTCTCAAAAGCATTCATACTTAATGAAGTTTTAACATTAAAGTAACTATATCCTTATGAAAATTAGAACTGTGGTTGGGTCATGTTCTTTATGACATTTTCATTATCATTATAATGACTCAGCAAGGGCACTTTCCAGCACAGTTCATTAAAATTATTGCTTTTATGGTCATCCAATGGCATATAGTTGGAAGTTAATCCAAATAGGCATTTAAATAAATGAAAAGCATTTCAGGAGAGACAGGCCACACAGCTAATAATCAAAGTTTCGGTCAATTGGCTATATTTTCAAGAGGGCTCTATTATTTGAATATCAAGCAGTTATGTTTTTAAAAGGTAATTCATGCTCCAACACTGGAAGTTTTTAAGAAGAGACTGGCCAGCCATTTGTCTGAAATGGTATAGGGTTTCCTGCCTGAGCAGGGGGTTGGACTAAATGACCTCCAAGGTCCCTTCCAACTTATTATTATTATTATTATTAAACTTTTTTGCTCCTGGTTCTAAATGATCTAATCCTAGTCCTCCAGGGTGGGGGAAAAAACCCCTCATACTCTACATCTGGGTGCACCACCTGAGGTCGCAAACTGTATGGCTGCCCAAAACCTTGAAAATAGCCTCCAAAGCATTCCAAGGTGTCATTATCCTGCAATTTTAACAGGATAAATATAGAAAATCCCCAATGAAATCAATTTTTGTATTTGTGGTATCTGTTACGTACTGGGCTCTTGTGATACACCACGAGGGTTGCGGGAGCAGCTAATGGCTCTCCGGCAACCCAGACTTTACGTTTCCTGTGCTGCAATTGGCTATCTCCAGGCGGCAATGGTTGATTCAAACCTATTGGCTGCCGCCTTGGGGCTAGACTATATTGCGGCTAGTTGCAGACATTTCCCCAGTACAGTTCCAGCACGAAATAAACAATGAGTTATCCTGTACTCAGCTTCACGTCTTCGTTCCTGCACCAAAGAACCCGCTATTTAACAGTGGCAACAAGGATGGGATCCTGCTTCACCGATTAAAGAGCTGAAGTCTTCGAGGGAAAGGCAGCACACGCCGGAGGGAAGAGGCATTTACGCCCCCCCGTCAAGGTCGGCTATTAACTACAATAGTGACCTCATGCTCAGGGAACTCACTCCCTGAGTCTGAAGCAGGATCTGGAAGAACGCAGGAACCAGATAGAAAGAATGCCGAAGGTTGGCAAATTGGGAGAATTTGATGTGAAACACCCGGAGGAATGGCCATCATATCTATCGCAAGTAGAAAACTACCTCAGAGCCAATCAGATTGCAGAAGAAGGACTGAAGGCCGCAACGCTACTCTGCATGTGCGGCCCTACTACCTTTGATTTAGCCGAGAACCTTTTCACACCGACACCAATCAAAACGGTCTCTTACGCAGATCTCAAAAAGAGGCTAACCGGGAACTTCCAGCCCAAGATGTCTGAGATGGCTTGGCGGTTCAAGTTTGACCCAAGAGTGCAGCTTCCCGGGGAGTCAGCGTTGGAGTTCATAGCAGGCCTAAGGCAGACCGCACGCCTATGCAAGTTTTCAAATTTAGAGGAGTGACTACAAGACCGGCTCATCTGCAGCCTACGGGACAGAACGCTTCAGCAGAGACTATTTGCTAGGCCAAATTTAACCTTTTCCGAAGCGCAAGATGAGGTGATGGCCGACGAAGCTGCCGGGGGCGCCGTTCAAACTATACAGCCTGCCAAATCGACAAAGTTAGAAGAAACGGTCCACCGTGAGGACGCCAAATGCACCGAAGAACTCTCCGAGGAAGAAGAACCTGAAATCAACCAACTCCAAAAGCAACCCAATGCACCACACCGCAACGGCCAGCCATGAGAGGACAATTACAAGGCAGTTCTCTTACCGATGTAAGGGGTGCGGCGGTAACCATTTTCACGCCAACTGCAGATTTCGTTCAGCCATGTGTAGAGCTTGCGGAAGGACAGGCCACATTGCCGTGATTTGCAGAGCCCGACAAAGAGACCGGCCACCGCAACACCAGTCAGAAGAACCGACTAGGAGAGATACTGGGGCCCAGGGTCCAGTTAGTGTGGGATTCTTCAGAAGCCGTAGAAACGTATGCCGCACCGGGGCTCGACACCCCCTCAAGCCCAAACGTAAGCTCATGGTAGAGCTACAAGGAGTTCCATGTAAGATGGAATTGGACTCTGGCTCTGCAGTCTCAATCATTTCTCAAGACACGTTTAACTTCGTGTGTAGGCGCAGTAACAATTGGGCCAAACTAAGACCTTCAGATATAATCCTAACGGATTTTCAAAATGCACATGTTAAAGTTAAGGGAGAAGCCACCTTGTTGGTTAAGTTTAAAGGGTTTTGGGGGCACCTGGATGTAATAGTAGTAGGGGGCCAGAGAACGAGTCTCATTGGACTCGATTGGTTTGATACCTTAGGTATTCAGATTACTGGCATAAACCGGACACAAACAACAGACCTCACGTCAGTGTGCGAGGAATACGCGGATGTTTTTGATTCAACCCTTGGAACATACACAGGCCCACCTATCTCATTTAAGCTTGATCCCAACGTAGTTCCAATCAGGGTTAAGCCTTGTAGGGTCCCCTTTGCCTTAAAACATAAAATTGATTCCGAAATAGATAAGCTGGTAGAACAGGGTGTGTTACAACCTGTTGATGGTGGGGAGTGGGAAACTCCTATAGTCACTCTACTTAAAGCCAACGGGGAAGTTTGCATTTGCGCTGACTATAAATGCACACTAAATAAAGCCCTCAAGCAACACGCTTACCTGGTCTCAGCGGTCAACCATATTTTAGCCTCCTTGAAAGGGGGTACTATTTTTGCTAAACTTGATTTAGCACAGGCCTATCAGCAATTGCAGGTTGATGAGGCCACAGCCGCGGCTCAAACAATCGTGACTCACAGAGGGGCTTTCAAAGTTAAACGCTTACAGTTTGGAGGCAGTGTTGCACCGGGCATTTTTCAGGGAATCATGGAGCATACACTCAAGGGTATTCAGGGCCTCTGCCCTTATTTTGATAATGTTCTTATTGCAGGGGAATCCCCAGAAGTGTTGGCCAGTAGGCTCAAGGCTGTTTTGCAGAGGCTTCATGAAGCAGGCCTCAAATTAAAAAAGAACAAGTGTAGTATTGGGGTTTCTTCAACAGAATTCCTGGGTTTCCGAATTGATGCTAACGGCATTCACCCTGCTGATTCTAAAGTGAAGGCCATTAAAATGGCTCCTAGACCCAAATCAAAAGGAGAGCTACAAGCATTCTTGGGTCTCCTAAACTTCTATCACACATTTCTACCTCATAAGGCTGCAATAGCAGAGCCCCTCCACAGACTGCTGGATAAGAAAGCTCCATGGAAATGGACTAACATACATGAAAAAAGTTTCCTGGAATTAAAAGCACTATTGTCAGAAAAGTCCACTGTAACTCACTACAAAGAGTCTAAACCTGTATGTCTTGCATGTGATGCATCTCCCTATGGGGTGGGGGCAGTTTTAACTCACATAGAAAAAAATGGGAAACAGGTTCCAATAGCGTTTTACTCAAGGACATTGTCTTCTGCTGAGCACAACTATGCTCAGATCGACAAAGAGGCCGTAGCCATCATTGTTGGAATAAAAAAATTCCATGACTATTTATATGGCAGGGATTTCACGGTCTACACTGACCACAAACCTCCGTTGGGACTTTTCAAAATGGACAAACAAACCCCCCACATACTATCTCCAAGAATGTTGAGATGGTCTATTTTTCTATCTGCATACAATTTTAAATTAATTCACAAACCAGGCAAGGAAATGGGCCATGCTGATGGCCTCAGCAGACTACCACTGCCACTAATGGATCCATATCCGGCTCCTGCTGCTAGAATATTGTCCATACAGGACATACCTGATTTTCCCCTCCATGCAGGGGACATTGCTGCTGAAACTGCCACAGATAAAATACTTAGTAGAGTGTTGTCATGGGTATACACAGGCTGGTTGGAAAAAAGTCCAGGCTCAGAATTTCAAAGCTATTTTGTCAGGAGGCATGAGCTATCTGCACATAAAGGGTGCATATTATTGGGGAACAGAGGCATAATTCCCACTTCCCTAAGAGACGGGGTTTTACAATCATTACATGAAGGCCATCCAGGCATTGTCAGAATGAAAGCTTTAGCTAGAAGCTACCTCTGGTGGCCTGGCCTTGATAAGGCCATTGAGGAAGTCCATGGTTGTTATACATGCCAGCAATCTAGGCCTGAAATGCCACAGGGTCCAGTTCACAGGTGGGAGGAGACGCACACTCCCTGGTCTAGGGTTCACATAGACTACGCTGGGCCTTTTCAGGGGCAGCTCTTCCTGATAGTAGTGGATAGCCACTCCAAATGGCTGGAAGTAATTCCAGTTCCTAACATGACTACTGCTAGGACCATCCAGGTGCTGAGAAAACTCTTTGCCATGCATGGGTTGCCAGATGTCTTAGTTTCAAACAATGGGGCCCAATTCATTGCTGCTGAATTTCAGGTCTTTGTTAGAGCTAATCTCATCAGACATGCAACATCTGCACTTTTTCATCCATCTTCTATTGGTCAACTTGAACACATGGTGAGGACAACGAAGGAAGCACTCAAGCGCATTGTTACAACTGACTGGCATCACAGGTTGGCAGATTTTTTTACTCTGCCAGCATTCTACGCCCTGCACTGCTACGGGCAAAAGTCCTGCAGAACTATGTTGGGGGAGGCATTTGATTACTAAACTGGACAGGTTGCATCCAGATAGAGTGGCAGCAGAAGCCTCTCGACCAAAACCCCCGTGGGCTTTGGGTTTGGGCCAAACTTTGGGTTTGGGCCAGGAACTATGGTCATGGGAATCTGTGGGTTCCTGGTCAAATCACCAAAGCATCCAGACCCCTATCTTATGAAGTGGGGGTGGAGTTAGGGCGAGTTGTCAAACGACACATTGATCGGCTCAGGAAATGGTTTCCAGAACAGCCACTAAGTGAGGACTGTGTCATAAGTCCCTCCCAAGGACCTCAAACTTGCGGCCAAGCCAGCCCTCACATGGACTACCAGGACTTTTCCTTCTTAACTGAGGTGGAACCAAAGGGAGAACTGGGGAGCTCTGGAGTTCAACATGGACCCCCTGAAGGAGCAAGCCAACAGAACTTCAGCAACCGCTGTACCTACTCTGCCGATCAGTCTGACTCTGGGGTGGGCCAACCTGGTGAGGCCAGCCAGAGTGCATCGAACCCCCTTGACTCAGGAGCACAAAGGGACACAAGTCTACCCAGCCCACTGGGTAAGCTGGTAGACCACAAAGTGATGGGAACTCCGAGACGTTCCTCTAGGGCACACAAGCCTCCTTCATATCTTGCAGATTACGTTGTAAAATAAAGAGCTATATATTGTTGTAAAACCTGTTGCCACTAGACTACAGAAACTAGTGCTATGTTGTAACTGTCTATTACTGCAAATGGAAGCCTGATCATTGAGACGTTGTTTAATCTCATTGTAACCTACATTGTTTTTTTTTATTATTATTATCACTTTACTTTTGTGTGTTTGAAAATGAGTCTTGACAATTGTTGAGACTAATTGGTGTTGTCATAGTCTGATCTAAGAGGTGAGGGGTGTTATGTACTGGGCTCTTGTGAAACACCACGTGGGTTGCTGGAGCAGCTAATGGCTCTCCAGGAACCCAGACTTTAAGTCTCCTGTGCTGCAATTGGCTATCTCCAGGCGGCAATGGTTGATTCAAAACCTATTGGCTGCCGCCTTGGGGTTAGACTATATATTGCGGCTAGTTGCAGCCATTTCCCCAGTATAGTTCCAGCATGAAATAAACTATGAGTTATCCTGTACTCAGCTTCGCGTCTTCATTCCTGCACCAAAGAACCCGCTATTTAACACTATCCATTTGCACTTTTCCACTCTTGACTGAAATCCCTTTTGGGAGTGGGGTCTCAATGCATCTTTCAAAGGCTGAATTAGCCTTATTCCCTAACAAAGCTTTCTTCCCAACCATCTCTTTAAGTTAAACCGTGCAAGATTTTTTTGGGATATCAAGAAGTAAATACGTGCAATTTGTATGCATATAAAAGACATTCAGGCATTTCTTTGCTCAGAGTTACAAAGGCTCCCGGTGAGTTCGTTTTTTAATATAATGACCTTACGCTTAAAATAAACAGGAGGAAGCTAATGGAAGAGATTTTCTCTGCTTTCCTGTTGTTACTTCCTATGACTTTCAGAAGCAAGAGTTGTTGTAAAAAATGTAGATTGGGTTGCTGGAAATTGTCTAAAAATCAGGCAGATATCCAGATTTTGAGCCATGTCCTTAGAAGCACAGATTCAAAATGCCTACAGCAGCCGCCATAGGATTGTCAGAACCAGGGGTTTTTTTCTCATAGAACGCCCAGAACGGAGTTCCGGCACCTTTTTTGGATGGAACCCTATAGGGTAGGCAAGGTGGGTTGTATAACATGTGTGAGTTCCGGCACCTTTTTCTTTTACAAAAAAAGCACTGGTCAGAACAAAGGGGCAGTCACATTGCAGGAATACTGACTGTAACCATCTTCATTTTAATTCTTCTCCCTTTCTATAGAAAACCAGCCAAATCACAACTGTTTTTTTAAAAGAAAAAAAGTGGAGGATTTGAAGCCAATAATAGTTTGCAAAACCAGAACGCTTCTCCTCTGTGTGACATTTCACACCACAAAAGCAACATCTTTGACCCTGATATTGTGACAAGGGGCACCTTTCCTTTGTTGAGAAATGAACTTTCTATTGAAATGAAATGTGCCCCCTCATGGTATTGCGAAGCTTCACGCAGACACGCAATAACTCATTTCTTTTCCTTTAGACCAAGTGCCTAACATTGCTTTCCAGCACGTGTGGGTTTCGACAATTTATGACTCTCATTTTCATGGATTCATTCATTTATCATGTGGCAATAAACCTTTAAAATCTGAAACAAAGCACTCAAAACTATGTTGGGGATTACTGCCCTGCCTGAATGGTCAACGCTGGGATCTTAAAAGTAAGCCGAGGTGGGGAATTACAAACACTTACAGCCTTTTCACACTCTAAACATCTTGAGCAATCCCGGCACTTGTTTCAACAGGTAAACATACTGACACGTGCCAGAGGTGATTCAGGACAGGCACTCCTTGCTGTCTCCACCGACCCTTGTCTATTAGCAAGGCTGGGGTCTCATTCAGAGTGTTGTAAATGTCAATTATTTACAACATAAAGACAAATCATAAGACTGGGTTTGTACTTGCCGTGGTAACCAATTTCTGAACATGCTAAATGTCTGTGAAATTAAAATTTCACATTTAAGTTGCATGAAATTTAGTGCACATAAAGTTGGGGACTCTGAGCATCAGAGATCAAACTTGATGCAAAGTGCTTTGGATATGCAACAGCAGCTTAAAGATGCAATATATGATACAGAAAATTTAAAAAGCTGCTCATGTATCATTCGGGGCAGTAATGGTGGGTTTTCAGAATCTGGTTTTATTTGAAGTTCAATGAGCAATAGAGGAAACATAAGTCCAAGGCTCTAACAGACAGAAAACATTGTCACCCCAAGCTACAGAACTAACTCTCCAATCTTAAAGCTGACATCTAGAAAATGGCTATAAACCAACTAAAATTAATCTTTGACGGACGAGAGGGTTGATGTCCATTTAAAGGACTCCCATGAATATCCAGAGCAGGACTGTGTAATAAAATTGCAAAGATCCCGGATGTATATTCCTGAATATATTTGTTCGACTTCAGATTCAAACCAAATCTGATATCATCAGAGTTGCTTGTCAGTGAGATGGGTGGCAAGTAAATTTAATAAGTATTTAAATAAATGCTTCAACAACAATATTTCTAAAACAAATGTAAGGCGTCAATTATTACTACAGCTGTTTGCAATGTATGGCAGTGAAAGTTGGACCATAAGCAAGGCTGAGCGTCAAAGAATTGAGGCCTTTGAACTATGGTGCTGGAGAAGACTCCTGTGAGTCCCTTGGACTGCAAGGCGATCAAACTGGTCAGTCCTAGAGGAGATCAACCCTGACTGCTCTTTAGAAGGCCAGATCCTGAAGTTGAAACTCATGGCCACCTAATGAGGAGGAAGGACTCACTGGAGAAGAGCCTAATGCTGGGAAAGGTTGAGGGCAAGAGAAAAATGGGACGACAGAGAAGGAGGTGGCTGGATGGAGTCACTGAAGTAGTAGGCGTGAGCTTAAATGGACTCCGGAAGATGGTAGAGGACAGGAAGGCCTGGAGGGACGTTGTCCATGGGGTCGCGATGGGTCAGACATGACTTCGCAGCTAACAATGACAACACTACAGCTGTAATGAAAGACTTTGGCAAATGCCCACTCATATAATTACCATAAATGGTTACTCTGGCTACTGACTCAGAAGCATAGCTAAGAGAGCAGTTCTTCTTACAACGTTTTGGAAAACAAAAACCCGCCTACTTGCAGAAGAAGCATTAGGTGAAGGTGAAATACAAGCCTGCCAGTGGGTTAAAAATATAGAGGGATATATAGAAATTGAAAAAGAGTTTTGTCAGAGTTTCTACCTGATTCTTGGGCTCTCCCTAAAACTGAAAGTTAGGGCCTTTTAAAAGTACAACACTCTCAAAGGGTGTTTTTAGTGTTTTTACTTTTTAGTAAAAATTGGCCAGAAGAAAGGGATAGGGTTACAAAAATATAATATTTTCCCCTCTTTTCTGTGAGCAAGCAAAGTAATTGGCTTCCTTTCTGGTAATAAAAAAAGCTTGCAGCTAGTTGTTTATATCAAATTGTTTCATCTGGCTTATCAGATTCAGAATAGGCCATCACATGTTCCAATAGAGCAGCGGCTCTCAACCTTTTCTATACCCCGCATCCCTAGAACACTTCTGATATATTCTCGCACCCCTTATAAAAGTTCGAATTATGTATTTATGTTATAATTTTGAAAACTCAAGTTTTCCCACCCCCTGGAATATCGCCTTGTACCCTCAGGGGGTGCAATCACCACTGGTTGGGAACCCCTGCAATAGAGCTTCATTATAAAGTTTCCACAGATTCAGAGTCAAAATGATTTTCCGAATGAACGCGATGACAGACCTGCAAAACCTACCTGTAATCCTTGTTTCAACCAGCTTCTGAGACCCCAAAGAAAAGCCTTCACCAAGACGCCTGTCTAGAGCAAAAAACGTATTTTGGTTACCACAGGACACAAAGATGATGAAGGACCCGCCTGAAGGACAACATCCCTGTTACTACGCTTTATTGGATTTATGGCGCCCACTCTCATTTTGGGGATTGTTCCAGGTTGTTTTCTTCTAGATCAGTGATGGCGAACCTTTTAAAAGACCGAGTGCCCAAACTGCAACCCAAAACCCACTTTTTTATCGCTGGGTGCCAGGTGGGCGTGGCCTACTGGGTGGGTGTGGCTGTGGTGGTCATGGAAGATTGGGTGGGTGTAACCAAGGTGGGTGTGGTCACCCCAATGTCGCTCGTGGGGAGGGACACCTGTGACGGGTGGCTGGTTGAAGAGGGACAGTTGCCACCTCCGAGGCATGGCGCGGGTGCCCCACAGGGAGGGCTCTGAGTGCCGCCTCTGGCACCTGTGCCATAGGTTTGCCACCACTGCTCTAGATGGCAGTTTTAGGCTACCTAAAAGGGCTTAAGCCGGAAGGGATGTGGCCAGTCACAAGTTGGAAGTTTATTTCAGGAACTGCTGGTTTATCACCACCTTTTTTTCAGCTGATAAAAGAGCTGACAAGAGCTATACTCCACAAAAATGGCCTTGTTTTAGGAGGCCTGGTTTGGAATTCCAAAACACAGGACCTCACTGCTGACACATTAAGGATGCTGCCTTTTCTTGAGTGTACAACCACGCCAATCCCAAAGGTACAACATTTAAAATCGTTCAGTGACACATTCAAGTCTACATCATTACTCTAGAGGCAAATAGTTAATTTTTGAGGTTCCCAGTAGGCCTGAAAGTGTAAAAAACACGCTTGCAAAGAGATAAAAATGCACCCTGCCATGCACACAGGAAACTATATTCAACCGAATCAAGAAAATGATTTCCATTATAAAGGCACAGATGTGAACTTTAAAAGAAGAAAATTGGGGTCTGCCTGGCTTACATCCAATCCATTATATCCTCCAAATCACACTAAGGATATTCTCTCATTCTCTATTCTGGACAGTTAGTCTGCTACCAATGTGTAGCTTCCACTGAGGCTCAGCCAGCCAGCCATTCATAACTCCCCTATATTTCCCCAAAGTTTAAAACATTCCTTGGTACAGAGAATAATAACAAGCGATTCACCAAAGATAATCAAATAGTTTGGTTTTTCAATTTATATCTGTTTTGTTTTTATTTTTTCAAATGTTTATGACAAGATTATGGGACAAAACATCCTGCAGAATTACATCAGGAGTTTGGGCCACTCGCTGAGGAAACAGAAACTCAATGTGTACATCCTATTCCTTTACTACCTTAAAGAAGCACCCAGAGAATTCTCCATATAGAACTAGAATTGTTAGGGATTGTTGTGCAGAGGTCTCCCCATGCTACCAAGGAGTTGCACAGACAAGGAAGGGTACTGAGAGCAGCAAGAGTCACACAGTAACCACAAGAGTACACTGAGTTGTGAAAGCAAAAAGTACTTTACTTTTGAGGTGGTGTAAAAACAAAAATGCACGGTCAAAAAGAAAACAGTCCAGGTCATATACAATAGTAACAGTCCAAGGAGTATTCCAAATACAAAGTCTTTTTACCGGTCCAGAGGTCAATACACAGTTCAGGTTTATCACAGTAGTAAACCAACAGTACAGCAAAACAGTAATAGTAGAGAAAGCAGTGAATTCAGAGAGAAAAGCTACGTTCCTAGCTCCCTCTTATGGTCATGAGAACACTTACACACCCATTGGCCAATTAACGTCTTAAAGTTACAACATCATCATGGCCTATATATTTCCAACCCAATATGTAGGCTATCGTCATATGCCTAACAAGAATGATTCTAACTTATAATGGAGTCTTTCTGTATCTATAAATAAAAGCAGTAAAAAAGACAAACCAAACAATAATAGAGGGAATTTCTAAGAGTTGTACTTAGAAATTACATGTTACAGGTTAATAAAAAGTTTGATGGCTCTAGAAAACTATGGCAGACAAACTAAGGGGGAATTACAAGAGAGGTGCATTTTTCTTTAGTTAACTCTTTGGACCTCTTTGATTTCAGTGGGTTTCGACGTTATCAACCACGGTATCCATCTCAATTTGATTGGGAATGGAAGGCACACTGTAATATGCTCTATATGAGGCTCTCTTGAAAAAACCATATGCCGAAATCACAGCTGGCCCAGATTTAAATTATTTATGCATTTAAATTTAGCTGCCATCTAAGGTCAACTGACTCTAAAAGAAGATGGGATCTGGTCACTATATGCAGGCATAAACGTAACAAAGGTACACCAAACAAGGGGCCCCATCATTCAGCCCAAGGCATCAGAGAGCAACCAGGTCTTTCGGATCCTTACAAATCACCCACAAGATGGGAACCACACAGATTTCAGGGGGTAATCTCATTCCAAAAGGCAGGCATGACATGACAGTAATGAGGCAACGGTGCTTCAATATTCCCATGCAACTGCACTATTTTGCCAATGACTGCCAACAAAAGTCTAGGAGGAACTTGAGTGTTGGTTGTCACTTATAAAGTCCTTTGTGACACAGAAGTGGTTGCTTGCAGAACTGCCTCACCCAGACAATCTCTGTGAATCCCACAAAGTCAGAAAAATTGGCCATGCCTTCTTTGAGGCAATGTTTTATTTTATTTTTTTAATTTTAATTCCATTTATATCCCGCCCTTCTCCGAAGACTCAGGGCGGTTTACAAGCTTAGCAGTAGCCTTCATTCTATGTATATGCCTCCTTATTAGGGATTTCACACACACACCCAAGCGGCATTATTACAAAGTCAGCTTAATTGCCCCCAACAATCTGGGTCCTCATTTTACCTACCTCGGAAGGATGGAAGGCTGAGTCAACCTTGAGCCTGGTGGGATGCGAACCTGCACTAATTGCAGGCAGCTGGTGTTACTTAAGGAGGCATTAGCCCACTGCTCCACCAAGGCTCCATGTTATCTAATGGAACCTAGGAGACAGGCTTTCTCTGCTGCTACACCTGCCACAGCCAACTAATTCCCCTCCCCCTTACAGGATTTGGGTGACCCTGACCTCATTAGCTTAAAGATTTGGTTCTTCAGAGTTAGGGATGGCAGATGAACACATTGTGATACATATGCATTTTTTTAAAAATTCCCAGCCTTAATTTCTGTGTTAGGTTTTTGATTTTCTTGGGGATTGGAGGTTTCTATTATTTGCCTTCTTGCCTTCTTTTCTAAACTGCCCCCGGCATTATAAGCTGTAAGAGAAATAACTTTATAAATCTTTTAAAAAAATATTCAATAAAATAATTTATGTTTCGTGGGCAGGGTTCTGCAGGGAGCTCTCTTGATGAGAGGGATTTTTTAAGTCTCAAAAAGACCGGAGGAGCAACCAAGGTCAGCAGCTTAGAGAAAAGGAGGAAGAATGCCTTCTGAAGTGAGTGCTGCTGATTTGGGAGCTGCCAATTTTTGTAAATTCTCTATCTTTTAACTTGTTCGGTAAACCAATTTCCTCAAGAAAGAGATCCTACGTTCAAGTGACTGTTACTGAAAATAGGAACTTTTTTTTTTCTCTCAAAATGGTTGTTCTTACCGATTAAAATTGATTGCCTACAAAATAAAGTAAGCTGTTTAGAAAATGGCTTCCGTACACACACACTCATGCAAATTACTCTAATACGTAGAAACACGCAGAAACATACAAGTCTTTTCAGCAGTAACGTCTGTGTCACGGTTCCGATCGATGAGACCAGTGAAAAGAACTTCCAAGCCAAGGAATTCTTCCTCAAAGAACATGTTTATTTGGTTACAAAATAACAGCACGCACACAGGTGAACCCAGGACTAAATCCCCCTCCCCCTGGTCACAAAGCTGCAAAATTGCAGTTCCCACCCCCAATTAGATGTCATAAATCACATTCTCCAATTGTTACTAAAGGCGGGCACTTCTCCCAGATCTCTAGACCAGGGCTTTTCAATCTTTTCACCCATTGTACCACTTTTAGGATATGGCAACATCCAAGTACCACCAGTCGCCTAGCAAGGAGTCAAAAACTTGATGACAAAAAAAAAGTGATGACGTACAGGTAGTCCTCAACTTACAACAGTTCGCTTAGTGACTGTTCGAAGTTACAATGGCACTGAAAAAAGTGCCCCCCAAGCCACAGCCGAGCAAGACACCTGCCTGCCCGCCTGGCAGCATTCTTCCTCCTGTCCAAGATTTTCATTGTTGTGAGCATTTCTGTTGAAGATTGGCAGAGGGGGTGGGGTGGGAGGTGTTTGGTTTTTAGCCCCCCCACCTCTGCTGGGTGGCTGCAGCAGGTTTTGGTCACTTCACATGACCCTGGGACACTGTGACCGTCATAAATATGAATCAGTTGCCAAGCATCTGAATGTAAATCACAAAACCCTGGAGATGCTGCAACATTCCAGCTGGTCGGCACTTCTTCTGGGCTCAGCAGAAGCACCAGGATCAACGCCAAGCTCCAGCTGGAGCCTGGCGCTGATCCTGGTGCTTCCGCTGAGCCCTGACAGCCCTGCAGCTCCAGCCGTCTCTCGCTCTGGCTTGTGCGGTGCTGCCACTGGTTCAGCTCATTCCCCTCCCCCGCTACCACTTTTCTAGGATGGTCGCATACCACCTGCCAAGTGCCAATGTACCACAGGTGGTACCCGTACCACTGGTTGAAAAGCCCTGCTCTAGCCCGCCAAAATGTAATCAGCAATGACCTTGGTTCCCATACCTAAGAATTGTTATTGGCTAACTGAAAACTACACTTCCCCCCCTCCTCCCCTTCTAAACATGTGGCAACCAAAAACGAAGTGAAAATGGCTTCAGTTCAATTTGTTGCAGCGTTGACATTTTGCAGTAATCTGCATCATAACTAATTCACTCCCATTATTTCTATCCCATTAGGGACAGACTCTGGGACCTTTCAATAGCAACCTCTCCCATACTGTCCATCACTGGTCCAGTCTCTGCTCACCTTTCAAAAAGCCTTGAAGACCTGATGTTCTTACAGACACGGGAGCCAGAAGCGTAACTGAACTCACACTGCTGGTTTTCAGCACATCACGTTCAACAACTTCACGCTTACTTGGTTGAGAAATGTATTTTTAATATATTACATTTACATTATACCAGCCAATCAAAGTCACACTGTGAGTTGGGCAACCATGTAAATTGCTTTAAATAAAATAAATACATACTTCTATTCTTATTTATTGTGTGGGAGGAAGACTCTTGGAACTCTTGTTTCATAGAGGGGATGGAAGTAAATTAAATTACCTTAATTTCCACAAATTGCTGTTCTCTTTAATTTCACATTGTTGATCAGCCATCACTTTCATCAGTTAACATACAGTTGGCGCTGACTGAAATTTATGCCACAGCATACTTCTGGCATTGTATGTTTGCTCCTAGAACAGAAGTTGTGCCTTATTGCAACAATAACAGCTACAACAATAATGAACTTTAATAGCATTAGAGAGCCTCTTTAACATGCAATAGTACTGTTGACTAAGCCTGTTAATTTGATTTATTTACTGATCACATTTACACAGCTGCCCAAGTAAACCTGAATTGCAAGAAATTAATACACTTGCTCTATTCCTTCAACGGGGTAAACCTGACCAGGCTGACTGCGAGGGCGGGATCAAATGCATCATCTGTTTGGAATTTGTCTCTTGCTTGAATCTTATTTAAATGCACACATTCTTACAAAAAAGTGAGAGCTGGTGACCCATGCTAAGCCTGAGCAAATTTATTTATACTGTGTTGCTAAATTACATTGAAAAATCTGCAATGAGAAGCATGTATATTCAATAATAGCATCACACATTTAGCTTATGGTTAAACTGTATTTCCAATGTTATGTCTTAAAAAAACCTGGAAAATTTGGACAGTGGATGGATTATAGACCTGTTAAATATCTGTCCAAACAAATAGGACAGTAAAATGGGTTTTCAGAAAGCCTTATGCCTTTTTGAAGTATTTCAGGAATACATTTTGCAGGAGCTGAATCTGTTGATGTCTACCTACTAGTAGAATCTTTCACTAGCTCCAAAATAACCTGTGGATGCAAATGCCGTTGCTTGTAAATTCATCACTTCATAGCAGGAAATAAAAAAAAGGTTTTATAGCTTACGTGATATGCATTGTAAAATGCACATGTTGGGTTTCAGTAGGCAGAGATGTGGATCCAAATGATAGTTGATAATTCTCTGCAGAAGGAGGAAGTAGTAGCTGCTTTCTAAGAGTCTAAGAGTAGTAGCTGCCTTCAAGCAGTTTACTTTGGATCTAACCTTGGGTTTAACGCTGAAGCACAACTTTTGTCATTTCTAACCTTGTCTCTTGTGGAATGACAGTTACAGACAATTCAGGATGGAGTAGTTTGTCAGGACTTATGCACGGGTGATCTTCATTGATGAAATGAAACCCGACATGGATGGAGGGATCATGAGCATGTTTATCCTAATAAACCCTTAAAGCCATTCACTACCATTGACTATTGCATCCTTCTGGACGATCTGTGTGGCTTAACGGTAGGTTTTGCTTGGTATGCCCACACTTTGGAACGTCCCTTGCCCCAACCAGGAACTCAATTGTCTTTATGCTATTGGCTTTCCACAAACTGTTCTAAATGGAGCTTTTCTAGAAAGATAGGTGTTGACACCATCCGTGTCACCATCTACAAGCCCTGTGCATGTTAGGATTCATTTATTATGTTCTTTTTTCTCCTGTTTTATTTTTTACCTGGGGATTTTTACTACTTCGAATTGATGGATGCTGCTGTGAACCAAGGGTTATCAGGTATTTCAGACCAGGGTTGTGTTTTTTTTTTAAAAAAGAAATCCTCAAAACTGTTCAAGAGGCAAAGCTGTAGTGATAGAAAATTGGCTTTGTTTGGGTGACCTTTTCTTTTTTGCCCTTAGTCTCTCATGAAACCCCATCAATTTCACAAAGAACCTTAGGGTTCCACGAGACAGTTTGAAAAAAACCTCACTATGAATCACTAAGAGTCTCTTCAATTACATTTCAGATCAGTCCGTCCATACATGCATACTTTGACTGGAAGAAAACACAGCAGCCCAAGTGCTCACTGGAGAATCTTGATGCTGTTCTAAGAGGAGTTAACTACACTGGTCTCTTGCTTCCAACTGTAGTTCACAGTGACACCACCTTTGCCAGACAGACATCTTCCACCCAATCCAGATAGGATGCCTGCTCAGAGTTTCCACCCATCCAGAGAAATGACACAACGAAAGCCAGGTGGGTGACTTTGGGCCCGTCATTCTCTCCCAGCCCAGCTCACCTCACAGAGTTGATGCTGTGGAGAAAATAGGAAGAAGGTGTGTTGCGTATGTTCACTGCCTTGAGATTTTTGTAAAAAATAACAAAAGTGGGATAGAAATGAAATAAAAGTAAATAAATAAGAAGGGTGGAGGTGGGCATTATCCATTGGGGCTCCATTATTCTGGAATAGCTTGTTCCCCTAATCAAGGAGAGAAGCAACCTAGAACTAAGGAGAAACTTCCTGACAGTTAGAACAATTAACCAGTGGAACAACCTGCCTCCAGAAGTGGTGAATGCTCCATCACTGGAAGTTTTTAAGAAGAGACTAGACAGCCATTTGTCCGAAATGGTATAGGGTTACCTGCCTGAGCAGGGGGTTAGACTAGATGACCTCCAAGGTCCCTTCCAACTTTACTATTATGATTATTATACTTGATAAAACTTGGAAACAATTAAGTCACCAAAATCAGAATGGATGTTATGTAGTGATGTTATAAAATTGTTGTTGTTGTTGTTGTTGTTAGCTGCGAAGTCGTGTCCGACCCATCGCGACCCTATGGACAACATTCCTCCAGGCCTTCCTGTCCTCTACCATCTTCTGGAGTCCATTTAAGCTCACGCCTACTGCTTCAGTGACTCCATCCAGCCACCTCATTCTCTGTCGTCCCCTTCTTCTATTGCCCTCGATCTTTCCCAGCATTAGGCTCTTCTCCAGTGAGTCCTTCCTTCTCATTAGGTGCCCAAAGTATTTGAGTTTTAGCTTCAGGATCTGGCCTTATAAAGAGCAGTCAGGATTGATCTCCTCTAGGACTGACCGGTTTGATCGCCTTGCAGTCCAAGGGACTCGCAGGAGTCTTCTCCAGCACCAGAGTTCAAAGGCCTCAATTCTTTGGCGCTCAGCCTTTCTTATGGTCCAACTTTCACTGCCAATGTTATAAAATGATCACTACTAAATATGCTATCGATATTTTGTTTCTTTATTAAATTTATCTGCCCCCCCCCCATTTCCCAATAAAGAGATTCTGGATGGCTTACAAAATAATGCGTCTTCTTGTAACTGTATATTGTTTACAGCTTTATTGAATAAAACAACCAAATAAATAAATAAGCAAATAAATTGCCATTTAAAAACAACCTTGACAGTGAAAGAGGCATCCCAGGAAAATAATCTGTCAGTGACTTTTTTTCTATCAAAATAAAGCTACTTAACAAGGGAAAGAAAATGAGCAATCATTTTCTACTTAAATTATTCCAAAAACATGAGGTCTGTGTAAGGTTAAGAATCTTAATCACATAAATGAAGTTGTATCTTAACTGTCACCAAAGGTCTCAATTTTGTTAATCTATGAAACCTGGTTGTCCACTGTCTGATTTACATATCACTTACAACAATCTAAACTCCTGTACCAAATAATTTATGCCTTCCTATTTCTTGTCGCCATTGGCATAAAGATGACCACTTAATTTTCATCAGATGCACTAAATTGACAGTTGTCTAAAGAAGTTGCTCATTAAACTAAAGAAACAATGAACATATTTAAAGTAAAATAAAAATAAAAATCGACTGGATTTAGCAAATTAGTTTTGTGTTTTAAAAATATTATCAATCAAGCCAAGACAAATGTAGTATGAATAAGAGTTCTGCCAACCAAAATTCCAAAATGAAGCCTTATTAACGTTTGAAAGGGGTATCTAAATTTTTAGTGCTCAAACTTCTTTTCAGTAACAAATTATAAGGACTAATGCCACTCCTATCAAATGGAATAGTGGAACAAACACTAAAGAGGAAAGATAATATCTGCCTCAATAAACCCAATCTTATAAAATTCTTGGAAATTCTCCAAAAGATACTTATGACCTGGTTCCGCAGTTCCAATGGCCACTCCCTTCACAGTCATGTGACTGCATTTCGGCTGCTTAGCAACCACATTTACAGTTATATCTGTACAGTTATACAAATACAGTTGTAGTGTATCATGGTCACATGACTGCAGTTTACAACATTTTCAGCAAAAACTGTTTTCTTTCAGTTTACGGCAAGAATGCCCCCCTAGTGAACAATGGGGGTGCCAAATGACCACAGTGTTCACTTCATAACCATGCCAAAAAAGGTCATAAAATTAGATCAGTCAATGAATGATCTACTTTACGACTGTCACGACTGACAACCATAATGGTCACGCTCCATTACAATCATAAGTTATGGAATACCTGTTTAGGCAACTCACCAAACTAATATATAATACACAGATGTGAAAAGAACAAAATCCTCTGCACTAATCAGAATAACAGAAGAATAACAGAGTTGGAAGGAACATTGGAGGTCTTGTAGTCCAGAGGTCTCCAACCATTCTCGGTTGGTGGACCGGAAGGAAAGGGAGGGGGAAGAATTTTATGCACGAGCGTGCGTGCACACACAAACAGGCCCGTGAGCAAGTGCGACGCAAACGGGGCGGTCCTAGTGCCCGCGTGACACTCACTAGCCCCGCTGTGTTTTCACTGTGTGGCACCATTTTCACTATGTGGCACCTTTTCCATAGCGGCGGCACTAGAGCGAGTGTGTGTGTGTGTGTGTGTGTGTGTGTGTGTGCACGCGCGCACCGATTGGCCAGCCTGTCTGGCCCAGTGGGCTGTGGCCCACAGGTTGGGGACCCCTGTTCTAGTGCAATCCCCTGCTCGGGCAGGAAACCCTATACCATTTCAAATGGTTGCCTAGTCTCTCTTCTTAAAAACATCTGGTGTTGTAGCATCCACAACTTCTGGAGGCAAGTCGTTCCTCTGATTCAGTGTTCTCTCAGGAAATTTCTCCTTAGTTTTAGGTTGCTTCTCTCCTTGTTTAGTATCCCTCGATTGCTTCTTGTCCCACCTGCAGGTGCTTTGGAGAATGGGTTGACTCCCTCTTCTTTGGGGCAGCCCCTGAGATATTGGAACACTGCTACCATGTCACCTCTAGTCCTTATTTTCATTAAGCTAGACATACCCAATTCCAGCAGCCGTTCTTGACGTTTTAGCCTCCAATCCCCTAACCATTGTTACTCTTCTATGTACTCTTTCTACAAGTGCTATTCCCAAAAGCGTACCTACCCTTGATCCCTCAAGTCCACTTCCCGCGTGGGAATATTTAGATGTGAGTGAGGATATGCTTTCAAGTGCTGAAAGAGAAGTAGCATTTCTCCTGGCCTCATCAAAAAGTAGAGAAGGCCAGGGCAAACTTGATTTAATTTTACTTCTAATTAAAATTACATGAAATTAATTTAAACCCTTTAACTTCTCTGTTTTTATATAACTTCAGCATTAAAAATGACAGCATAATGGAATTTTTTTTTTTAGGAGCATTCAGGGGAGACGGAGGTCCATTCAGTTATTTTGGAAACTTGTGTAATCTTCAGCCTCAGGCTGTGCCTGTTTGTCATAGATGTTCCCATGTCAAACAAGTTAGTAAAGGTGGAATCATCCAATTATAGCGTATACCCCAAATGAAGCATCGCTGTAAAAACTAACAGATTTATTTTGGTGTAAGCTTTCATTAACTAGAACTCACTTTGTCAGATGCAAGATGAAGATCAGCATTAACAGTTACAAACTGCAGAACCACAAATTACAAGCTGATGCCACAAATTAAGTTAAACATTCAAATTAAATTACGGAGTCAGAGAAAACAAATATTCACATTTGATTCATCAGCTGGTAAATGTGCAATTCATTTCCTTCTGAGCTGCAATGTACCAACCCTAATAAGATTATTTAAAGCCTATAATCATCGATCACAGTTTCCTTATTGAAACCAAAACTTTGTGTGTCACACCAAAATAAGCTTACAGAGCAAAATCTAGCAGCTGGCTGTCAGTAAAGAACAGATTTCCGATTGACTGAGCAAGATTATACCATCTTCCATTACTTTCTTTCTTTTAACCGTATGGAATTTTTCAATTTTTAAACATGTTGAATGCACTGCTGTTTTACCATAAACCCTCTCTCTTTGTTAAATCTTTGTTAAAATATGAGACTGGACCAAAATCCGGCTTTATTATAAAAAAAAATCAAACTTTTGGCAGCTGCTGAAAGCATAATTTTGGCAAGTGAACAATTGGTGATCTTGCTGGATATACTGTAAACATTGATTTTATTTTTGTAGAAAACAATGCCTTTACTGTAAATTTGATTTATATATCCGTAATAATTCCGTTGTGTCATTATATCCCATTATATGCCCTAATACCTGCTGGTTTATATCACACAGTAAAGAAGTAAGTTAAAGAAGAAAATAAAAATCAATAAACGGTTTGCTACTTTATTTGATTTCTACCTGCAATCTCTTACTGGCTTATAAATAAAACTCTTAAGACTCTTGGTGACTTACAAATAAATGATGTTGAAAATAAAAGCATTAAAATAGAAACAGAAAAAAAACATAAACTGATATAATAGATGACATAATATATAATATATGATCCCAAACAACCTCGTGTCATATTGCAAATGTAATCAGGACAATAGAGTCTTCATCTTCTGCCAGAAAATAATGAAGATAGGAATTAATATGATATCATACAGGATGTCATTCTGGAAAGTTACTGAAAACAAGCACCTATCAGCATCAGGCCACTTCACCTTCCAGAAGTGGGGAAATATTAGCAAAAGCAATAGGACCGCTTCACAGCGCTTTACAGCCTTCTCTAAGCCGTTTACAGAGTCAGCATATGGCCTCCAACAATCTGGGTGCTTGCTGAACTGACCTCGGAAGGATGGGAGGCTGAGTCGACCTTGAGCCGGTGAGAATCGAACTGCTGGCAGTTGGCAGAATTAGCCTGCTATACTGCATTCTAACCATTGCATCACCACGGCTGCTTATCCCCAAATAACCAGAGGACCAGTAATAACCTAACCTGGTGCCTTAACCACTAGGCCAAGGGTAGGCAACCTTGGCTCTTTTATGACTCGTGGACTTCAACTCCCAGAATTCCTGAGCCAGCTGGCTCAGGATTTCTGGGAGTTGAAGTCCATGAGTCATAAAAGAGCCGAGGTTGCCTACCCCTGCCCTAGACCAAACAGTCCTATGGAAAATAGTCTAATAATTGAGACATGGGTCACTCTGACTAAATCTGACTTTTCCCATCACACATGTAAGCAACATCATTTTGGGTTCTTAGGAACAATTCAGTCAAGCCTCAAAACTACAATCTCTCCAGGAGAATGCTAACACAAATTTATCCCTAACTCCGACATTAGCTCTACTGTTCTGGGACACCTATATGTTGCCCAAATAGTCCATTACCACTTCCAAACAGCTGCTCAGTGCATCTTTGCTGAGTGAATGAAGAGAGAAACGTGTTTATGTATTCATAAAATTAATGGATGGGAAATCTGTTTCCTGCCCAGCCTCCTTATCTTGATAAGAGAAAAAAGGCTGGATGTAATCATATTTGGTGAAACCCAGATATAATCCTCCATTGGCGCACAAACCTTAACTCCACCAGTTCATACTCCCAAAAAGGTTGTAATTGCATTCAGCAAAATGCAGTTAGTCAGTCTCCCTACTCACTTTCTTTGTCAATACAGAAAGGTTGAAGTGACAAAGTTGCAGCAATTTGACCCCGTTATCTGCCTCACTTTCCTTTTTGTATGCACGAAGACAGCCGCAGTATTATGCACATTGTGACACTGAATCCCAAATCCAATATGACCTTCTATAGCAAGTTAATGTCAGCTTAAATATCATGTAGAAAACGAGAAATCTCTGGAGAAAGTTGGTAAATGGCCAAATCATCCTTTAGCATTGCCTTCTGACCTTCTAAGAATGACTTAAACTACTGTGCCGACACGGTATTTGACATTTGTTCAGAGTTGTTCTAGAAGAAAGGAAGGAAGGAAGACTTGGTTGATTATTAGGAAGGTTTTCATAATTGTCAGAGCATTAAACAATGGAAGAGATTGCTCCAGGAGGGCGGTGCACTTCTTTTTCACTGGAGATGTTTAAACTATGGATGGACAGCCTTATGTCCAAGAAGTTGGAGCAGTAGATTCCTACACTTGGTGGAGGTTTAGGCTTGGTGATTTCCATGATCCCTTCCAGGCCTCACTTTCTCTCCGCCCTCCCCTCCCTCACCAAGAATTATAAAAGAAATGAAGCCCAAGCCATCAATCTATTATTCACAGTAGAGGTGGTATGAGGAATAGAAATGATAACTGAATAAACTATAGCTACCTTATCTAGCACTCCAGAGAAAACTATTAGGTAGTCTACGAAGCCATAGCTAATTTCTAGTGGAACTAATTTCCAAAGAACTTAAATGAGCTGTTGTCTGCCTGGGTGGGAATCACATCAGGAAGCAATCTAGGCCAACAATCAAGCAGCAAAGCCCTACATGGCATGGGTCTGAATTACCTACGGCAACACCTGCGGCCGGCGTCAACTTCCCTCCGTCCAGTGCGCTCCCACAGAGAGGGCCTCCTCAGGGTGCCTCCGATCAAGGAATGTCGATTGGTGGCCCCCAGGGGGAGGGCGTTCTCTGTGGGCGCGCCAGACCTTTGGAACCGCTTGCCGGTTGAGCTCCGAACGGCCCCCGACCTTCGCTCCTTTCGGCGTGATCTCAAAACTTTTCTTTTTGAACAAGCTGGCCTGGTCTGATGGGTTGGGGCTGGGTTTTATAATCGGTTTTAACTTTTAATATGTATTAATTTATTACGGGCATTGTAGTTTAATTACTTTTTAATTTTTGTATTCTGGTTTTTATTATGTATTGCCCTGTTCTCCGCCCTGAGTCCTTCGGGAGAAGGGCGGTATACAAATTAAATTATTAAATTAAATTAAAATTAAACCACATCCCAATCAAAGAGCTGCCAACTCTGACAAAGATTCAAACCGTAAACAACAGCCTAATCAAAGAGCTACCAAGAACACTCTCACCAACACCGAAGGGCAAGCCACTTGAAAGGGAACACCTCACTGATGATGTTATCTAGTTGGGTAATGTAATGTCTGCAAGAAAACAATCAAGCTCGGAGAGGACCCCACAGTTCAACCCTGAGTTACAAAAATTCTCATCTATTGGTAACTTGCAATTCCCCAGTTTTTTTGGGGTGGAGGGGGGGATAGCGTTGGACCAAGGAAGTGCTAGGTGGTTAGGGCTCTGCTCAGGCTCTTTTGAAATTCAGTAAAGTTACTTGACAGTGCTTATGATGCTGGCAATTCCCACTTGAACTTGAGTTTTTGCAGTGTGATCAAGCTCATGGCCAACTTTGAGTGCTAATCCTACGTATTAGCACAGCATACTCATAAATAACAGATACGCTTTGCAGTAAATGTTTCGTTGGTTGACAAAACCATCTTCACCTGAGTTTCTGGACCTATCAAGAGTCTGTCTGCACCATTTCTATGCCAGTGCTATAGGCTTTATTCCCATTGACAATCTGGACAGATGTTATTCACTGGGAGACGTTTCTCTGTCTTTGCACTTCCCGTGCAGTCTCTACAGTGTTGAGACATTACAATTTCCCTGAAGGCTGACATCAACTAAGAGATCTGAATTAAAACAATACTTCCTTGCAGAAAATTTGATTCATCTTAAAGTATTTTTTCTTTTCAGCAGTACCTGGCACTCCTACCAATTTGTGACAGTTACGGGATCTGACTTGAGACAGCCAATTAAACTGTCAGTCTTGTAACAATAAGCACATGTATCTCAGTGCATGTCTCTCATATAATGGCAAATTTATATTTGTTCTATGATCTACCATACTCCCAAACATTTGGGTAAATGCCCCGACAGAGAGATTCAAGAGATGTCAGTTTATCAAAGTCTTTTTCCTTCAAAGCTCGTATACTGAGACAGGCGGGAGGAAAATTACCGAATGAACTGAACTGAAAAAAAAGAGGGAAAACTTTTGGTTCAGTTTGCAGAATGTACCTCAATGGTTTTTCTTCCAACACTTTGGAGTTCTATGACTCTGTACACACAATGGTGAAAGGGAAATCATTCTATGTCTCTGATTTTGGATCAGAGCCAAAATAGAGTTTGAGAAAGAAGAGAGTATCGTTAGCATACTCAGGAAAGCTCGGATAACTATGGAAGTACATTTCTGATGCCTTGCCTCCTTAAGTAACACCAGCTGCCTGCAATTAGTGCAGGTTCGAGTCCCACCAGGCTCAAGGTTGACTCAGCTTTCCATCCTTCCGAGGTAGGTAAAATGAGGACCCAGACTGCTGGGGGCAATTAAGCTGACTTTGTAATAATGCCGCTTGGGGGGGGTGAAAGCCCTAATAAGCAGGCATATACATAGAATGAAGGCTATTGCTAAGCACATTTGATTTGTGCTTAGATTGTAAGCCGCCCTGAATCTTCGGAGAAGGGCGGGATATAAATGGGATTAAAATAAATAAATAAATAAATAAATAAAAAATAAAAGTAACCCCCAAATAAAACCACATCGAGGAAACACCATCTTTTAAAAATGTAACTTTTTTAAAAAAATAACAAAAGTAACCCAATGAACACCGGAGATATTCAACAATATTGTGTGTGATGGGAGACATGGAATCAAGTATCTCAGAGGAGATCTTAAAATTCTCTGGTTGAAATTACTGAATAAGGGATTCCTGAACACAAGACACAACTGCACAGCCTCATTAATCAATGAGTCATTTTGAGACAAAAAACAAAAACAAAAAAGTCCCATTTGTCATTTCTTCCTGACACTTCCTATTCCGCATTGCTTGCAAAGTTACCGTTTCGTATGGAATCTACATGCAATTATATCTGCACTGATATAATCTGCACGGATACCCCTTTGGTGTCAGTGCAAACACATCAATTTGGACAGCTTAACAAGATACCGCAATAGCTCTAAGAGAAAGGCTTCACTCCCACCTGAAAATGAAAGCATTTTCCCCTACTAATCCCAGGATGGTTCGCTAAAACCTAGGTTGTCTAGTCAACTTGACTGCAAAGAAGCAGAAAATACCCTTACAGGGGAATAAAAACTGGTATCACTCTAAGTTCATATAATATACGTGTTCCCGAATAGAAACTTCAATTGATATATTAGAACGTCAGGCAAATGGCATTGTTGAAAATGAATTAAATTAAATTAAATAAAGGAGAAGCAAGTTCATAAAAATCTTATTCAATGAGAATACCTTCCAGATGTGCGAAAAAAAATGTAGATATTTCCGTTAATATCCCAAGGAAGATATGATGACGGGGTTATTTGGTTGCATGGAGGGGTATGTGTGCATGGAGGGTTGTGTGTTTTTTTTTTTTAAAAAAAAGCAAGGTCCCACATAGAAAATGCCTTAAAATGTTGTGCTGGGGAACACACTCCCAAATAGAAATAAAATGTCTATTTATTTATTATTTAAAATTGATTAGAGATTTCTTCTTCTCCATGTATGGAATAGCATCTTGTGTCATATTAAACACTGAAGTTCAGTGTTCCATTTTTTGAAAATTTCCAGGAGCTAACCTAAAGCTGAAGCAGTTAAAATGGCAGGTTGTGTATTTACTTGACTTGATCCAACCATTAAAGCACAGTCAAAAAGAAAGAATCCTCCTCACTTGCCTTGCTGTCTGTCACCTGAATGGTGCTGTGTGGCTTGGACCAAAAGGTAAAAGGGAAGATGGAGCAAAGCATAGGAATGGCTTGGATATTTTGTCTAAGGGTGACTAAAAACCTGGAATTGTCTCATCTGAAGTCCCAATGCCCAGTTCCTAGGCTTTCCCAGGATAGAAACAACTGGCTTTGTGCCTAAAGCAGGATCAGAATTCTCTATAAAATCTAAATCTAGGCACATCAGGAAAATGTAAGAGAATATGAAGGCACATCTATGGGCAAAATGAAAAAAAGCGGAGTAGAAGCCATGCCTGCATGATTGTAGCAGACACACCTTTTTAAGTGGCAAGGTCTTATTAGCGGTAGCACCCTGTTTATGGAACTTCCTCCAGAAGAAAAGTGAGATGAGCCAAATGCTCAATGGGCTGTGACAGGCAATAGAACCATTCCTATACTAGTTGACTTTAAAATTATTTTCAGTCCAAAAGTAACTGTTTATAATTCCGCTCCTTTCATTTTAAAGTTCTATTTTTTCCCACTTTTTTAGGAGTTTTGTTACAAAAATTAAATTAGCATGTAGTGTTTGTAGTTGAAGATTTTTAGGTCTAGCATCATTTTCAGTGGATTTAAAATTGTACATAGAAATATGTTTGTGAAATCAGTATTCCAGAAACTACAGTGAAATAAAAAATATCTGTCTAACAGCAGATCTGAGAAGTAAATCATGAAACGTATACCTCCAAGAATAACTCCCCTGTGTAATATTAGGTATAGGCAAGTCCTTGAACGTTAGCAGGATTTCAGGTAGGTGATTTACGGAAATGTTTACAATTCTGTTAAGAAAAATAGGGGCAACTGTTGCTGGAAAACTTTTTTTAAAAGGTAACTTAAGTGAATAGAGGCATATATAGATGATCAAATAACAGACAATTTATGCAATACAAAATGCAATTTTCCTGGCAGTGTGTAATTCATGACTTTGCAGAAAATAGATTATCTTAAATGATTAATGGCTGCAATAACTGTAAGATCAAAAATTTATCTAATAGAACTTATACCATTGGAGAAAATGAATCCAGAATTACAGGCAGAATGTATATATTCTGCTACCAATGAAAATTTATGGAAATAGCCAGCCAGATGTTTCTGGAGAGTTCATAAGCAAGATGAAGACATGCCCCCTCTAGAGGTAATTTAAAAATTACACTGGGAGTTACGAGTTTCCCACAGAAAAAATGCTGATCACGTCAACAATCCACCTTGCACTGAAACATAAAATAAGGTGTCTGTAAGCCACAGGAGAGAGGTTCCAGATTAAAAGTATAATGGATATAAGAGAAAAATTGTGTTCTAATGTGGCTTCCTTCTGCAGTGCAACAAAGTTTTTTGATCTAGTTGCACCATAGTAAGTGTATTGTTGTATTTGAGCTTGGGAATCAAGAGAAGTTTGTGAAGTTCATATGGTCTATGCTTTTATCCAATTCCATGTGCTTAGTTATTTTACTGCCATTCTGAGTGGCTTAGAAAAAACACCTACTATTTCTGAGTCTATCTCCTGTGGCTATGAAAGATTGTTCATGACCTGAAATTTCCTTTTATACACTGATCATAGCTAATATGTTTTTATCTACATCCTTTTCTTCTCCAGAGTGAATATAAGAACTACAGTCTATCTTCAAACACTATTTCCCCATGTCCTACCTACACCTTTGTTGACTTCCTCCAAGCCTCTCGGACCAGTCAACATTTCTTGTGCAAATGTCACCTGTATGGTTTCAAGAAGGAGCAGTATCTTCATACATGTTTCTTCTAGTACAGTTTGGAATTGTGTTAGCCTTTCTAGCAGCTTGATCACAATGCACATGCGCTCAGCTTGCTGTATTTCTTGTCCCTTCCTTGTTCCCTTTTTGTCTACACTCTGCCTTATTCACAGTGATTGATCTTGACAAATTTAAGCAAGTTTTCCTAATTCTTCTTGTTATTTGACCTTATTAATAAAAATATATTTGTATCAATTTTATAAAGTCTCCAACAAGTCAGTCATAAAAGGGCAGGGTCTATCCCGTGCAGCCAAACCACTGTAACTGGCTGGTATATATTTATTGGTTTAAAAACAAGTAGCATTATCATTTATTTATCTTGTCTAACACCAGCCTCCTTTTAATTCTGGTACTTAATCTCTAATTCTGGGGATAAGAAAGAATATTGTTTCTTCTTTTCATCAGTTTAATTGCCTTTCAGAAAAACAATTTTAATCATTTTAGGAATACTTCGTATCTAATTAAAAGCTTACTTAATCCAGGTTTCTATTATATATATACCTTCCCATCGTAGTGGTCCCTATTTTTCTACTTGCATTTTTACGTGCTTTCGAACTGCTAGGTTGGCAGAAGCTGGGACGAGTAACAGGCGCTCACTCGGCTACGTGGCACTCGGGATTCGGCCCGCCAAATTGCCGATCTTCTGATCGACAAGCTCAGCGTCCTAACCCACTGAGCCACCGGGTCCCTATATGCGTGTGTGTGTGTGTGTGTGTGTGTGTGTGAGAGAGAGAGAGAGAGAGAGAGAGAGAGAGAGAGAGGGAGGGAGGGAGGGAGGGAGGACTGGAATAGATTCTTTTTGTACTTGGTAAAAAATAGAGAAATGTGACTTTCTGACTTTGAAGCCAGTGGTTGCAGTGGTTACAAAAGGGATTAGAACAGATGAGATAATGCTCTTTCAGGTCTCAATCCATTTTATGACTGTTGAATTATTTTAAAGTTGAATTATTCTATGTATTATTATTCCCTGCGTCCTTACACCCATTTCACACTAAACAATGTATCTTACCTCTTTATGGATAACAGCACACTAACTGTGCATATAAACATTTGCAGTTTGCTTCTAGATCTTCTAAGCTTATATCAAGCGGGTTTTCTCAGTTGTCTATATTTTTTAAAAATCCTACATTTTTTTCTCTTCAAAACCATTACCTTGTATATACAGTACATACATACATTCATCAGGACTTAAATATTTCTAGATACTTTTTTCCTTTCTCTATTTCAGTAAAGCCACTTCTACGCATTCACTCATGTTTTCCTTCTGCTTCCTACCCTAAAGTTAGGTGCTTACAATTAAATTACTTCTCCCTAATAAAGGAAAGATAAATCATTCAAATAATTTCTCCTTACTTAAATAAAATATTACATTCCTGTATTCTTTCATTTGTGTATGTGTAGAAAAAACATATTTTAACACAAGTTTGAATCAGTTTTCTATTGCTGTGAAAATAAGTGCTTGTCGAATTAATGTTTCCCTATCATTTAAAAATTATCATGTGAATTTGAGTTAGTCTCTCCTTCCTAGTAAGTATTCAATAAGTAATAAACCCCAAGTTGTAAAGGCTTCCTGAATGCACGGCACATCTCCATTAAAAAGCTTTTTAGATAAATTCCAGTTTATGAGCCAGAGTGCATGTATGAAATGCACAGGTGAGTTTGACTGCCTACGTGTCTTTGCATGCAAAGTGTTTAGTAACAAAATTTGATTTTTGTTCCCTCTCGGATGAATGTAACATTTTTTATTTTGCTTGAACAAAAATCAGAGAAAAGAGCAGTGGTATGAAGATGCTGATGTGCTTACTTACAGAAATAATCACAAAGTGTGTAACACTTTGTGATTTGTTACACACTGTGTAATACACTTTGTGCTTAACTCACTTTCTTTAGAGTTAGCAAAAGATTTAGATGCTTATGATACCAAAAAGAGGTGGAGGGAGGGAACCAATTTATTCAGGGCAGATGTATTAAAAAGATGAGGTGACAGAAACAGTGAATGTGAATGAAGCTTTGTGGCTGTGTCAAGTTCTGAAGATAATTATCAGCAAGAGATGTTACATTGATTAGCAGCTGTGTGAACAATTTCCTTTTAATTTTCTCTTCCCTCTGGCTGAATCACTGAAAGCTATCCTTCTCAAGAAAGCTGCATTTAATGGTATGAAAAATAGCAAAAACTAGAATATTTGTAATGCTTTACATACCCTGAGGATATACAATAACACTTTTAACTGAAAAAGCTTATGGTTTCTCTAGTGTGTTATTTCATTCCCAAAAGTTCTCCTTGCTCGCGGACTGAAATTCACAGATATATAAAGAAATGACCCCAAATTAGGCAGCAAAGAATACAATTAATTACATAGAACCACACTCAATATGAAATGAGTCTTCAGGTCATAATATTTCTTCAAGACTAATATATCTCTATATTAGCTCTCTATTATAATAGTTCCATTCTACAAAATAGATGGACCAGATACAGCCTTGATACGGTAAAAATTGAACATATATTTATGATTTTACCTTCAAGTGTCCTCAACGACTCTCAGAAAGAGTGCTAAACACCAAATGACTGAAAGGAATATAAATCCTTCCATCCTCCACCATTTAGTCAGAACTGAAGAAGCTTCTTGGATGATATTTTACAAAGAGAAAGATCAGAAGTGAGATCATTCAAGCTTTTTACAATAGATTTAAAGTGGCTAATCAAGAGGTTTTGATTCTGAAAGAGATTCCCCCAAGAATTTTGAGAAAAAGGAAAGATTTTGTTTTTCTGGCAGACCTATTAAAAAACAACAGCTTCAGTTCAGGTGGGAAATACCAATGGGGATTGTGGTGAATTATGCTGGAGTAAGATATCGTCTCAATACAGTCCTGAAGGCACTTGATTTTTATTCTAATGTATTGAAAGCAGGTTCACCGCCATCTTCAGAAGTTAAAGGAGGGAAAGAAGAAGTTAAAGGAGGAAAAGAAGAAGGAGAGCGACAGGTACAAGAAGTACAGCAAATTTCGGAAATTGTGCAACCCCTGGTTTTATTAGAAGAATCTAAGACTCAAAGAGTGACACGGGCTGCATCTAGACATAAGGAACAACAACAACAGAAACAGTCTTCTATAACGACAAGTCAGGAATTTACTAGTGAAGCAGTGGGAGGGGCTAGGCCAAAGAGGCAGATGCTTATGGATCTGCAAGAAACGCTCCGAAAGCTTCAAGTCGCAAAAGATGGCGACAAAGTTTCTAACCTGGAATGTTAATGGATTAAACCAGGGGTCGGCAACCTAAAAAAGAAAAAGAGCCACTGGGAACCGGTTCCATCACAAATTAAAAAAAGAGGGAGCCGCGTGCGTGTGTCCATGCACGCGCATGCGCAAAAAGGTTTTTTGCGCATGCGCGGACGCACGCGGCTGCCATTTTTTTAAAAATGAGATGGAACCGGTTCCCGGTTGCCCGACGGCGACGGCCCGTCTGCAAAGCTGCCGCTTTCGGCAGCTTTGCAGACGGGCCGTGGCAGCTTCCTCAAAGAGCGGCGCCCCTGCCCATTCCGAGAGGTGCGCGCGCACCTCTCCGAACGACCGGAGGTGCGCGCGTACCTCCGCGCGAATGGGCAGCGGTGCCGCTCTTTGAGGAAGCTGCCGCGGCCCGTCTGCTAAGCTGCCGCTTTCGGCAGCTTCGCAGACTGGCCGTGGCAGCTTCCTCAAAAAGAGAGGCGCCCCTGCCCATTCCGAGAGGTGCGCGCGCACCTCTCCGAACGACCGGAGTTGCGCGCGCACCTCCCCAAACCTTTGGGGAGGTGCGCGCGTACCTCCGTGCGAAGGGGCAGCGGCGCCGCTCTTTGAGGAAGCTGCCGAAAGCGGCAGCTTCCTCAAAGAGCGGCACCGCTGCCCGTTCGCGCGGAGGTACGCGCGCACCTCCCCAAAGGTTTGGGGAGGTGCGCGCGCAACTCCGGTCGTTCGGAGAGGTGCGTGCGCACCTCTCGGAATGGGCAGGGGCGCCGCTCTTTGAGGAAGCTGCCGCGGCCCGTCTGCTAAGCTGCCGCTTTCGGCAGCTTCACAGACGGGCCACGGCAGCTTCCTGAAAGAGCGGCACCGCTGCCCATTCGCGCGGAGGTGCGCGCGCACCTCTCCAAAGGTTTGGGGAGGTGCGCGCGCACCTCCGCCCATTCGGGGAGGTGCGCGTGCACCTCTCCAAACGGACGGTGCCACTCTCCATTTGGAGAGGTGCGCGCGCACCACTGCCCGTTGGAAGATATAACATCATTTTTAAATTGTTTCAAATATTTCAGTATTTGAAACAATTTAAAAATGATGTTATATGCTTGCAAGAAACGCATATTCGTGCATCTGATCAAAAATATTTGATAAATTCTAGACTGGGCATACAATTTATTGCATCTGCTCCAGAGAAGAAAAATGGAGTGGTTATCTATGTAAAGAAAGACTTAACAGCTAATTTGATTGTAGCAGATAAACAAGGAAGATATATTATAATTGAACTATTAATAGAAGGAAAGAAAACACTTTTAATTGGAGTATATGCACCTAATCAACAGCAAGGAGAATTTTATAAACTGTTACGTAATAAAATAACTTAATGGGATTATAAATCAAGTATTTTAATGGGAGATTGGAATGGAGTGTTGGATACTCAGAAAGATAAAAAGGGGTTTTTAAAAAATACTCCAAGCCATGCTAGATTGCCAAAATCTTTTTTTTATTTGAAAGATGACTTGGAATTGTGTGATGTCTGGAGAGAACGAAATTTGGAAGAAAAGGATTTTACTTTTTTTTTCTGACAGACATCAATCTTTTTCTAGGATTGATTTTATATTAACTACTAATGGTTTTTTTCTAGGATTAAGAAGATTAAGATATTTTTTTTTAGGATTTTTTTCTAGGATTAAGAAGATTAAGATATGCCCAAGAACTTTATCAGTTCATAGTCCAGTTTGGATGGAATTGGATAAGGGCATGAGGGATAGAAGATCATGGAGATTAAATGAATTTTTGTTTAGATATGAAGAAAATGTGGTAGAATGTAAAAAAGTATATGCGAGAATTTTTTATCATGAATATGCATAAGGGTACTCCCATTGAAATGGTTTGGGATGCAAGTAAAGCTTATATGAGAGGAGTGCTAATATATTTGAATAATAAACATAGATATAGATTGGAATATAAGCGTAAAGAAATAGAGGAGGAAATAAAGTTGAAAGAGAAAGCTTTTATTCTGAACCCATCTGATAAGAGGTTGAAAGAAGTAATTAACTTGTTAAGAGGACAGTTTGATATGTTAATGGCAGATCAAGTGGCAACTAATCTACGATATGCCAAACATAATACTTTTAATAATGCTAATAAACTGGGTAGGTGGTTAGCTTATTTATTAAGGAAAAAACAAAGGTCACGTAATATTGACAAGATAGAATATAAGGGTAAAGAGGTGTTTCAGCAAAATCTTTTTAAAAAAGCTTTGGTTGAATTTTATTCTAAATTATATGGTAGGGACATAAAGCAAGGTTTAGATATGGATAGTTACTTACAGAACGTGAATATCCCAATACTTACACAAGAGCAACGGGAAGGGATGAATCAATTTATAACTGCTGAAGAAATTATTTTAGCAATTAAACAATTAAAAGTGGGCAAGGCACCCAGTACAGATGGTTTATCAGCTATTTATTATAAAAATTTACAATCAGAAATGGTGGAGCCATTAAAAGAATTATTTAGAACAATTCAATTTGGAGGAGAAGTGCCTCCATCGTGGAAAACAGCATTTATAACTTTGACCCTTAAGGAAGATCAAGATCAACTTTAAAATTATAGGCCTATATCGCTTTTAAATAATGATTATAAAATATTTGCAAAGATTTTAGCAAATAGATTAATGAAGGTTATGCAGCAAGTGATTCATAGTGAT
The DNA here is from genome assembly GCF_964194415.1 of Vipera berus. Lineage (NCBI taxonomy): Eukaryota > Metazoa > Chordata > Lepidosauria > Squamata > Viperidae > Vipera > Vipera berus. Next base: position 85,942,828 of record NC_138203.1, read on the forward strand.
CAAACAGGATTTATAAGTGGTAGACAAATGAAAAATAATGTGAGACATATTGTAAATTTATTAGAATTTTTGGAAAGAAATAATCAAGTCCCCGCAGCGTTGATCTTTTTGGATGCCGAAAAAGCCTTTGATCAATTGAATTGGCAATTTTTATTTAAAGATTTGGAGAAGATGAAGTTTGGTGATAAGTTTTTACAACCTATTAGGGCAATATATCAAAAACAAACAGCTCAAATAATAATTAATGGTAGGTTAACAGAAGCTTGTAAAATTGAAAAGGGAACAAGACAGGGTTGTCCGCTGTCGCCATTATTGTTTGTTTTAACATTGGAAATATTGTTGATCAAGATACGTGATTCAGAGAAAATAAAGGGAATTAAAATTAAAGATCAAGATTATAGACTGAAAGCGTTTGCGGATGACTTGGTAATTACATTAAGTCAACCAACTCAATCGGTTATAGATTTAATGGAAATAATTTTACAATATGGACAAGTTTCTGGATTTAAGGTAAATAGGCAAAAAACTAAAATATTGTCTAAAAATATGACTAAAGAACAAAAGGAAGCTTTAGGAAAACTAATGGGATTTGAAATAGTTAAGAAGATTAAATACTTGGGGGTTTATCTTTCAGTTTCAAATGCGAAATTATATAAAAATAATTATGAATTGTTATGGTTAAAAATACAAAAAGAATTAGATAGTTGGAAAAAATTACAATTGTCCTTATTGGGAAGAATTGCAGCTGTGAAAATGAATGTTTTACCTAAATTTTTATTTTTGTTTCAAATGATACCTATACTTAAAAAAGATTCAAATTTGGAGGAATGGCAGAGAGGTATTAATAAATTTGTTTGGGCAGGGAAGAGACCAAAAGTTAAACTTAAGATAATACAAGATGTACGTGAAAGAGGTGGTCTTAAAATGCCCAATTTTAAATTATACTATGAGGCTGCGGCATTATCATCAATTAGTAATTGGTTTAATTTAACACAAGGGAGATTACTGAATATTGAAGGATACGATTTGTTATATGGCTGGCATGCTTATTTACTGTATGATAAAAAAGTGGATAATGCTTTTAAGATACATATATTAAGATATGCCGTGTTGCGAGTTTGGAAAAATATCGTTATAAGTTGAATTTTAAAATTCCAATTTGGGCAATACCTAAACATGCGATAGAAAATATAAATGTGGGATTTAAGCATGATGTGACTACATATAAAGAAATTCTTAGATTGGAAAGAAATGTATGGCAATTAAAGCCATTTAATATTTTAAAAGAAGAAAAGATAGTACAAACTTGGTTCCAGTATGGGCAGTTACAACCTAGATGGAAACAGGATCAGAAAATTGGTATTTCTATAGTAGATGAAAATTTGGTTAAACAAATTAGAGATCAATGTCCTGCACATATAAGAAGGATATATAATGCATTGATAGAATTAGATTCAGAAACGGAACTTGTTAAAGATTGTATGATAAAATGGGCCCAGAATATTCAAGAACCAATAATGATGGATACTTGGGAAACAATATGGGTCAGAAATGTAAAATTTACACAGGCACAAAATTTAAGAGAGAATTTTTATAAGATGTTTTATAGATGGCATTTAGATCCTAAGAAATTGGCATCTATGTATCCAAATTATCAGCCTAAATGCTGGAGGTGTGGTTGTGATGATGCGACGTATTATCATATATGGTGGACTTGTAAAAAAGTAAAAGCTTTTTGGATTAAAATTTGGTGGAATATGCAGAAGATATTTAAGAAAAAGATAAAGTTTTCTCCACAATTATTTTTGCTGGGTATTGCTACAGACTCTACTGCTATAGAAACTAAATTGATGTTGAATTTAATAACGGCAGCAAGACTTCTGATAGCGCAATATTGGAAGAAGGAGGATTTGCCTACTATAGAAGAATGGACTTTAAAAGTTTCGAACCTGGCAGAAATAGCAAAAATCTCAGCATATTTGAAAGATCATTCGCAACAAAGATATATTTTGGAATGGAGAAGATGGATTGATTATATCCAGAATAAATATGGGACTAAAAAGTTTCATTTAGCATTTGAATAAGTATTAGATTTATAAGATTTGTTATTATTTAGTTATTTTTAAGGAGAGTTAAAGTGTGATAGGACTTAAAGTGTTATTATAGCTAGTTAGCATATTTTAAGATTAATAGTTTAAGATTGTTAGGGTTAATACCCTGTATTTGCTCTGGGAAGTCGGGGGGGGAGAGGAAGAGGGAGGGATGGGTTTTTATGTTTAAAATGTATTTGTAAAACTCTTTAATACAAAAAAGAAGAAGAAGAAGCTTCTTGGATGAGAAGCGAAATGTCTTCAAGAAAAAAACAGTTGCCTTTTGAAATAGCACCTTTCGGACAACCATGACCTGGATGACTGAGAATCTCCATCGACATTTATGGGTGTTCCAACAATCATTTTGCTTTGCTACTCCATGCAGTTTCACATGCACTTTCAAATCTGCTTCTAGTTGTTTACGGTTGTACACAATCCAACATTTTTAGCTAGGGCTCAGACTAAAATAGGGTGAGTATCCTGATAGTTGCACTTTCCAGAAAGTCCTTCTTTAGGGAGAGGATTAGTTTCTTAAGATAGAAAAGTATTAAGTTGGGAGTAAGGAGGTTTTAACTGTCTATATATTGAGGAATTTTTCTCATGGCTCTTATTTCTGTTCCAACCAAAACTTCATCCTTTGGTTTAGCTCCAGATTTAGCAAAGTTAATGTGATCCAAGACTCTTCCCAATTCATCAGTATTTCTTTTCTTTCTTTTTTAAACCAATAACTACATTGGTTGGATCCTGGGGAGTGTTACCAGTTTCAATAACTGGTTTTGTACCTCTGGGCCATATCTAAAGGAACACCCAATAAGTTAAATAACAATTCCACTTTTATATTCCTATGCACTTGCCTTAATTGTGCAATCACAATTAGGTTTTTTTCTCCCCTTATGCCGAAATGACCATTTTACATTTTAGGGCTTTTTCCCATCTAGATCTAAACTTTAGAAGTGACTTTCTTGTGAATTACATTTGGGAACATTTTTGTTTTTATAGAAACTTTATAAAACTGATAGAACACTACATGATACAGAAGAATGTTATGGACATGTTGATTTTAAAAAATGCTAGGTACTGATTATTGTTTTACATATTGTTTACCCATACTGTGCTTTGCTATAAAAACACTGAATTAAAAAACATACTAAAAAGGTAAAGGTAAAGGTTCCCCCGCACAGGTGTGCTAGTCGTTTCCGACTCTAGGGGCCGGTGCTCATCTCTGTTTCAAAGCCGAAGAGCCAGCGCTTGTCCGAGGACGTCTCCGTGGTCATGTGGCCGGCATGACTAGACGCCAAAGGCGCACAGAACGCTGTTACCTTCCCACCTGTAGTGGTCCCTATTTTTCTTCTTGCATTTTACGTGCTTTTGAACTGCTAGGTTGGCAGAAGCTGGGACGAGTAACAGGCGCTCGCTCTGTTATTTTTTGCACTCGGGATTCGACCCGCCATTGACCTATTTTTTTCCTCTGCTCCAGTTAGAGAATATAAAAATAGCCTACTGATATTAGTGAATTTGGCACTCCAGTGACCCTGACATATGTAACCAAACCAAAGCTGAAGAAGCTTCTTGGATGAGAAGTGAAATGTCTTCAAAGAAAACAAGAAAGTCCAGTTGCCTTGTAAAAAAGCATCTTCGGGATAACTATGACCTGGATGACTGAGAATCTCCATAGATATGTAACGAAAAATAATTCTCTACTTTTATTGGAATAAATGCAATGAGAGGTGCACATAGCTTCATTTTTTGTTAGATGTGCCTGAGGATTAAAACTTTGAGGAATTTAGAGAAATAGGCAAAACCATTTCACATTTACTGATACTGAATATCAATAACCCCATAATCAGCATTGCTACAATATTTAAAGAAAATAATACACAAATAAATCTACAGACTTACATGTTGGCTGTTCAGAAGAAAGGTAACTAAAATTGAAAGCACGGGATTTTATTTTTAGACGAATGGTATATGCTTTGCCATATAGCCACAGTGTCAGCTGTCACTTTATGCTTGATTGTACTTTGCTGCTATTACAGCAACAGACTGCCATGAATTGTGGGGAGGGGGAATGAAAGAGGAAATGCTTGGGAAATTGAAAGTAAATGCTGTACCTTCTCAAAAAGCTGCTTCAAGGTCACCTAGCTGGAAGAAGGGGGGGAGCTGCCTACTAAAGCATGCTGAGATTAACTGTTATGAAAACATCTTGCACAATCTAGATTGGTTACATTGGGGTGGGCAATGAAAGAGACTTAAGGAGGGGAAAGTAAACATGGGAATTTTGGCGCATGATTTTAAGTTCTGGCTATGTATTACTGCAACACACTTGATCTCTAATAAACCTAGGCCCTTCTCAGCAAATGGAGCCAGGATCATTTCTTCTTATAGCGTTTAAGTTGTGGCAGGTCTGACACACAGTGAAGTTAACTCATTTGCTACATTTTCAAACACAACAATCTAAACCATGTTAATTCTGGGGATATGAAAGCTATAGTAAAGAATTGCCTGCCTGCTGTATTCAGTTATGGTGAAAAATGTGCATTATTTATGGCATGGCCTACTTTATTACACCGGGATAGAAAACTTCGAAGATGGAAATCAGGAAAGGGTCATCTCAGAGTGAGTATGTCTACAGCATACTTTGGTATCAGGTATGTATTGTGTACTATCATACTGCCATGACTATGAGTGAGCCACAGATGTTTGAATGGATTTTACAGTTCTTGGATTACAGAAAGAAACCTAGAAGTGTTGAATTATTTTCTGCATATATTGCACATTTCAATATCCATGTAGAATGGGAAAAACAACATGGGACCAAACTCTGAAGTAATAACCAGAAGGAAGAGATGTGATGGGAGGGTATACTGGCTATATAATAATTATTAAAGTCTCCCATTCTATCAGGCTGCAGTCTAACCAAAGAGTTTAATGTCACAGTCCATGAATCTCTGCACCAAAAAAGCCCTGCTCTTCAGTGCTAGGTCAGTTGCTGGTAAAACATGTCATATTAGGGATTAAAGTAGTGATTTGGCATTTATCATGAACATCTAGCTAAGAGAAAGAGAAAATCTCTATTCTGTCGATTGATAGGATTAGTTGCTAGTGAAGATGATTGGTTGTAGTTCATCCTCTGACAATGATAATCTTTTATTAGATCATGCTACTGCATTTTGGTGGCCATAATTGTGGGGGGACTGTATACAGCAGGGGTTTTCAAACTTGGCCCTTTTATTTAAGCATTTGAAGTCCACAAGTCATAAAAGAGCCAAGTTGGAAGACCCCTGGTATACAGAATGTTAATGTTCCCTCCATCTGAGGTAGCTGGGATGATCTCAACCATACTATTTGCTTCCGCTAGACTTTTTTTTTGGGGGGGGGTGGTAAAATTTCTTTCTGTGTGCTTCTCTAATTTTAGAAGGTGTGTTGGTTGTTTTTCATTTCTGCATATCATGCTTTTGTTTTATGTTTTTGCTATGGATATTTTAGCCTTTTCTGCCATGCAAGAAGATAAACATTTAGTAAGCGGATAAAACAAATGCTTAAATAATTGTTTACTAATTTACATCAGGGACTTAGTTTTGCTTGCTTGTGACTTCTCTTAATAGAAATTTGGGACACTTTAAGAAGTTTCCTAATGTTCTGTTGATCTAGTTTCAGTAAAAAATAAACCTAAGAGTTTTCTAGGGGGAAAAATAAGAAATGTGTTTTCGACCCTAATTCCATTGCTGAGAAATCCCCACAGCAACTCCCTTTGGCAGCATGAGAAATCGTATGCACAACAGATAATGTGAAATTTACATTAAGCTCAGGATCCCAGGAAACTCAAGGATATCCTTGAAGCCTCATGAAGCATCAATTTTCTTGGAATGAACACATGAGAGTTTCTTAATTGTAAAGAGACATTTATTCCCTAGGAAAAGAGGCCAATAACGAGTGGAAATATTATACTCTGGATTTAAATGTAGCCATAAATGACAAGAAAATACCCCAATTACATGGCAAGGTATGCACTTCATAAGCGATTTACTTTGATTTACTTCATCCATCTGCAACTGAGCTCTATAAAAATAAATGATTAACGATGAACCAGATGACTTTATGGCTTTTGTAAAGGACATTATAACCTTTTAAAAAATTTTTACAGAAACAGCAGTACTGCTAAAGGTACGTCAGATACAGAACAAAATAAATTAACTCGAGATAATACACCAAACTTGAATTCACGGTTATGTTGCTTAGATTTTCGGCATTATGTGTAGAAGAAATGTCATTAGACTAACAATAGGCATGATGGTGATAAAGGTGTTGATATTATGGCTGAATATTTAAAATAATGTTTACATTCTGACTTGAATGTTTAAGATCCAGAATGTTTGAATTGACAGTAAACAAGTGAAATTTACTGACAGCAAGCAACAGATCCTAGTTTATGCACATAGGACATATGCAGTATCAGCAGCAAGCAATATTGGGAGGGGACCAGAACAATTCATATGATTGCTGCAAGCCATTTAATGTGGCTTGCACATTAATTTAATTGCTGCAAGCCATTTAATGTGGCCTTCAGAAGAAAGGAGTGGGAAAGGAGTAATGGTTAGTCATCCCTGGGAAAGCAGAAAACATGGAAGATTCAGAAGTGCCTTGTCTTAACCTTGAGGAGCTCTGAGGACACAGTGGTTGAAGTGTGGTATTGCAGGCTAACTCTGCCCACAGTCTGGAGTTCGATCCTGATGAGACTCAAGGTTGACTCAGCCTTCCATCTTTCCGAGTTTGGTAAAATGGGGACCCAGATTCTTGGGGGCAATATGCAAATAATGCTTCTACATTATGGGTTGGGGATCCCTTCCATAAAACACTACAGGACGGTACATAAATCTAAATGTTATTGCTATTACTACTGAAAGGACCATGAAGGTTTTGGAGAGGCTTTCAAGATTCTGTCATTATACCCTGTGACAGATAAAGTAGTTTCCCTGAATTCCTTAATTCAAAGAGCTAACAATCACCAGAAATAGCAAGGCTGACCAATATTCAGCCTTTTTGTTTGTGATTAAAGATAAAGGTGGAACAAAACCACTTCCATCCATTAGTCCAAAGTAGCAATGAGTTGGGGGTTATTTGTGAGCTTTTTCCCACTTATCTACAAAAAAGTTAAGTTTGAAAAAGGAGCAAGGGCCTTCCAATGAAGATCCTTCAATTTGAACATAAAGCAAATAATTATTTGGCTGAAAAATAGTAATTTAGAAGTGCACATAGGATGCTGAAATGACAACTGTAGGACATTTGGTGCCCATTTCTTTCTACAAAATATGGCAGAAATATTTTACTTGGTACCTATGTGATTTAGAGCTACATCTCCATGATATCTAGAAGCCCACTAAACTGGAGGAAGTCCTTAGAATTGGTAACATGAATACAGAAAAACAAACAAACCAGAACTGAAGCATGCAAGAACATCAATATTTTTTAAGATGTCTTCATTTCATTCGGTATCAAAAGTCTTAAAAAACACCTGGGGCTTTCACAATAATCTGCCTATTTTAATCAACTTAACTATTTCAGTACAGTTAATGATAATGAAACGACTAGCACGCATGTGCGGGGGAACCTTTACCTTTAATGAACTATGATCCTGGACCTTATACTAAGGAATGTTAAAATTAAATTCACTAAAACAAAACTTCATTTTGTGCTGAATGTTAATTTATCTTGTGAAAGAAATATGAGTTTGGATGTCATACCATCGTGGATGAAATGAGAAATCACATTGTACGTGTCTAAGGCAAATACATAAGTGTAGATTTAAGGCATGGGTGATACTTCTTTTGTTAGATCTATAGAGATGGACAACATGTTTCATTCTGCAATAAGGAAGATTCTCAGTGTCTCTTTGAGGTCACTATATTTTTTCATTTGGGATAAGACTAGCTACTATGCTATAATAACAATTTCAGATTAAATAGATGGATTTATTTGATGGATTTATATAGCTGCCCATATCGAACATATGACTGGCTGGTTTACAACAGTAAAATAATAACGTTCCAATAAGATCCCTGTTAAGGATATATATTACAGATATACACTTTTACTGTAATATTTGTAACTTCACATAATTAGAACCCATATAATGGAGAAGCTCTAGAAAATGTGCATGCACAAAGTTAAAACTGTCAGATCATCTCAAAGAATTGGCTTTTAAAAATGGGTGTTTCCAAACTATTTTTACTTAAAGTTTATCTTTCATTTAGATTTCATTTATTTTATTTATTTGTATTTAATTAGTTTTCTATACCGCTCTATTCCCGAAGGACTCAGGGCAGTTTACAGGGCAGCATATAAAAGACAATATAAAAAGATAATATAAAATTAAAATGAATTAAATTAATTAAAGCCCAACAATTAAAACAATATTAAAAAGCTAAAACCTTTTCAGTCCAGGCCTGATAGATCGAAAAGCCAGGTTTTCAGGTCCCGGCGAAATGAACGCAGATCGGGGGCGGTCCGGAGTTCCACAGGTAAATCATTCCAAAGGGCAGGCGCGCCCACAGAAAATGCCCTCCCTCTGGGGATCACCCGCCGGCACTCCCTAACCGGCGGCACTCTGAGGAGGCCCTCTCTATGGGAGTGCACAGGACGATGGGAAGTTGATGCTAGCAGCAGGTGCTCCCTAAGATAATCTGGACCCATGCCATGTAGGGCTTTATAGGTCATCACCAGCACCTTGAATCTCATCTGGAGGGCAACTGGAAGCCAATGCAGCTCGCGGAGAAGAGGTGTTACACGGGAGTATCGGGAGACTCCCATCACAACTCGCGCGGCTGCATTCTGTACCAGCTGAAGCCTCCAAGTGGTCCTCAAGGGCAGCCCCATGTAGAGAGTGTTGCAGTAGTCTAACCGGGAGGTCACGAGCGCATGAGTGACTGTGCGTAGGGCATCTCGGTCCAGATAGGGCCGCAACTGGCACACCAGGCGAACCTGGGCAAAAGCCCCCCTGGTCACGGCTCCTATGTGGTCTTCTAAACTGAGCCGTGAATCCAGGAGGACACCAAAGTTGCGGGCCCTATCAACGGGGGGTAACACCTCACCCCCCATAGTTAACGATGGACAAAACTGGTTCTCCCGAGATGCCATTATTTACAGCCACTCAGTCTTGACGGGACTGAGTCGAAGCCTGTTCCTCCCCATCCAAACCCGGACCGCCTCCAGGCAATGGGACATCACGTCAAGGGGATCACTGGGTTGGTTCGGGGTGGAAAGAAAAAGCTGAATGATCTCACCCAGTGGCTTCATATAGATGTTGAACAAGAGGGGAGAGAGAACCGACCCCTTAGGGACTCCACAAACGAGAGGCCTCGGGGCGGATCTCTGCCCTTCCGTCAACACCGACTGCGAACGGCCCAGAAGGTAGGAGGAGAACCACTGTAAAACAGTGCTCCCCACTCCCAACCCTCTGACACGCCACAGTAGGATACCATGGTCGATGGTATCAAAAGCCGCTGAGAGGTCTAATAGGACTAGGACAGAGGAACAACCCCTGTCCCGGGCCCGCCAGAGATCATTAACCAGTAATTGGCCTCTTAGGTTAAGATAGTTTAAAGGGGACATTAGTAAAGAAAGAAAGCTGTAGCACAAATCTGTTAAGGCTTTTCTTAAGTTAAAGACAGACTAGGATTGAAAGGTAGAATTCAATAAAAGAGGAACAACCTCTGAAGAGCCACTTCAGTTTGCTTCTCCAGCGTAACCACTGACTCTTCTTGCATATTCTCTACAAGGCATATTTTACTAGATATTGTCCCTGATAGTCAGACTGGATAAAGATCAGGTAAAAATCTTTAAAAATACAAAGCTTGAGATTCCTGCCTGAGAATCAGGATAATATTAGTAAGAGTTTTGTCCTATCACAGTGGCAACAATAGACTTTCTCATAAAAATATTCTAAGTATTTAAGAGTTTATTCTTCTAACAGTTACCATCTGAATTTATGAAACTACTGTAATATTTTAAATATTTACTTCAGGTACTCTTAAACTACAGTCATTGTGTAAGACATTTTTAGCCTATGTATATTTTAACAGAACAGAACAACAGAGCTGGAAGGGACCTTGGAGGTCTTCTAGTCCAACCCTGTGCTGCTCAGGCAGGAAACCCTATACCATTTCAGACAAATGGTGTAGGTTGTCCAATCTCTTCTTAAAAACTTACGGTGTTGGAGCATCCTATTTTAGTTAGGATTAAAGTGATGCCTATTTAAGCAAACAAACAAAAAAACGACTGCACAAACTCAACTGTTCAAAAGAAAGAAAACAAAATTTCTTTCTAGAAGCTAAAAGAGAAAGAAAAAAAGAAAGAGGGCTGGGTATAGGAAAATTAGAACAATTAATCAGTGGAAGGACTTGTTTGCAGAAGTTGCAGGTTCTCCAACACAGATTTTAAGAAGAGATTGGACAATCATTTGTCTGAAATGGCATAAGGCAGTGGTTCTCAACCTGTGGTCCGTGGGAGGCTGCAATGTCAACACAGGAGATCCGCAAAGGCTCGAAGAAATGTTATAATTTAAATCATGAGTTAAGTCTTGGAGTCCATGGCCATGACCTGTGGCCACAAAAGGTATTTAAAGGGGGGGTCTGTGGTGAAGAAAAGGTTGAGAAACGCTGGTATAAGGTTTCCTGCCTGAGCAGGGGTTGGATTAGAAGACCTCCAAACTCCCTTGCAACACTGTTGTGGGAAGTCAGCCCCCCCACCTCAAGAGAAAGAAATATTTTGGGGAATATTAAAAGGCAGAATATTATATTTCCCCAAAGGATCTTAAAGGCAGAAACACCCCCCCCAAGTCTCTCTGCCCCAAACAGAAACCACGTCTGCAGAAATGCAGATGTGATAATCTTGTCAGAAAGATTGGAGCCAGGAAACTTGGATTAGAAAGACAAATATCCCTAGGATCAACAATCCCTCACACCAAAAAATCCAACACAGGACATAGTCATCAGACACACACCCCAGGGATATGACCTTTGGGACATAATAGGATTAACCCACCACAATCAGAATAGCAAAAAGGCACACTCAGACTCAGGTCAAAGTTCATGCGACAGGAACAACTCCAAACAAAAGCTCAAGAACAGGGGTGTCAAACTCAATTTCATTGAGGGCCACATCAGCATTGCGGTTGCCCTCAGGGGGCCGGGTGGGTATGGCCTAGGTGGGCGTGGCCTACTGGGTGGGTGGGCGTGGCTAGAGTGTGTATAGCCTACTGGGTGGGCGTGGCCAGCTCTACATCGTTCGCATCAAGGGTGCCTATGGGGCAGGAGTGGGACAGAACTGAGGGTCTCTGGCAGAAGGAGGGTCTCTGGGCCAGGGCCAAGGCAGTGGGGGCCGTTCCCTCACTGTTTCCAGGATGGCTTTGTGGGCCACATGAAACCACTTCACGGGCCGGATCTGGCCCCCGGGCCTTGTGTTTGACATGTCTGCTCAAGAAGGTATAAAAACCCACACACTCCCTACTACATGGGGTCAGCTTTCCCAGAGCCATCTTTGTGTCTGGGTCTCCTCTTCAATAAACTACAACCTTCTTTCTAAAGCAGTCTCCATTTTGTTTATTCCCAGCTTGGACTGGACCCTGATGAAGATTTTTCTTTCAACACTGTTATTCTGTTAAAGAGAATAAACAGGTACAAAAGAGAAAAATAAATTACACTTTTGGTGTAATTATTACAAAATCTCTTTTAAGTAACTGCTGCAGGTTACTCAATCCTACAGGAGAGGTAAAGCACAGTTATGCTTAAAATAAGATAGCTATGGTAATAAAATAATAATAATAATAATAATAATAATAATAATAATAATAATAATAATAATAATAATAATAATAAGAAGAAGAAGAAGAAGAAGAAGAAGAAGAAGAAGAAGAAGAAGAAGAAGAAGAAGAAGAAGAAGAAGAAGAAGAAGAAGTTGGAAGGGACCTTGGAGGTCATCTAGTCCAAACCCCTGCTAAGGCAGGAAACCCTATACCATTTCAGACAAATGGCTGTCCAGTCTCTTCTTAAAAACTTCCAGTGTTGGAGCATTCACCACTTCTGGAGGCAGGTTGTTCCACTGGTTAATTGTTCTAACTGTCAGGAAGTTTCTCCTTAGTTCTAGGTTGCTTCTCTCCTTGACTAGTTTCCATCCATTGAAGGAGATGTGAAGATTTAGAAATTTCTTGAGGCCCCCTATTCATAGATTCATATTCATTTCCGAATGCAGACTGGTCAAAAATGAAAGAAATCACCTTCTAATATCAGGCAAAACCCTTTTCTCAGTCTTGAATGCTAGGTGTTATTCATCTAGTATTGTTTTCAACCAATGGCCCAGGATGACAGGAATTAATATCCAGCAATGTTTCAGGATCCAAGATGGTGAAAGACTGCTCAACATGACATGTTTTGGGAGAAGACCAACAATTAACTTCGTAATACTCTCCTGTAATGCAGAAATTCTATAAAATGGGTGTTCATTTGTTTTCCATTCTAGGGTTGAATCCCCTCCATATGGATTCTTCCTTTGTTCATCGCTTTATTAAACTAAACTAACATTAGCCTTTACAAGATACAAATGTCAAAAGCATGTATTACCAAAGCCTATGGTTTAAAATAATGAATAAGTTTAAATACTGTATACCTGTTGGCCTCGGAGCCGCGTAAGTGGCTGGTCAGAGCATAAACATATGTGCGCGCATTCACCCCCCACTCGAGCTAGAGTCACTGCAAGTGCCGAGTGGACACTTGCGGCCCCATTTGCAGTACACGTGTGCTCACTGTGCTGTTTGCATGTGCGCTTACATGCGTAAAGGCGCCTGTCCCTCCTTTTCCCTCCAGACCACCAATCCAGAAAGGTTGGGGGCCCCTGCTGTATATAATAGTAGAAAATAGGAAAAATACCAAGATGGAATATATTTTAATATATTCTAGAATAGAATAGAATAAAAATAAAAAAGAGTAGATATAAACATATATAATAGAAAGAAAAGCTAATGGAAGCTAAAGAAAAGCTAATGAACTTGCTTGAAAATTCATTTTGTCAACTTCATTAAAAAGTCAACATCCATACATTCATCCATCTAAACTCCTCCACTACAGCCAATTTATTAATCCTTTTGGCTGCTTTCGCTGCATAAAACCATCTGCTCTGTTATAACAGCTCCATAAGTTCTGCTTCTTCCATCTCTTCTTATACTTTACAGCAGTTCTTCAAAATTGCAGACTGAAGTTCATAAGCTCTTCTATGATGTGTATCTTCCATACATTTTATAAGCTTTGCACATCATTTATATCATTTTTTCTTCTAACAAACCATGGCTTGCTATAGGCTGAACGTAACCAAATGCTTCTGATAATCTGAATGCAGTATTTTTGTTCTAATCATCCCATACGGAAGCAGTATTTGTGGAAAACAGCTCAGGAATGTGCTTTAGCCACCATTTTATTTATGTGGAATCTTAGCAGCCAGAGCTGACATTCATTAGAGATTCACGATTTTACTCAGATGTTGTTATCATCCATCATAACTTGACTTCAGATCCCCAAGGGGACTACTAACACAGTTTTCAGAGACCAAATATACTTTACAGAAAATGAAAAACGTTTGTGCTACCACATTTCATTTTAAAACATATCTGATTCTTGCCAGAGTAACAACCAGCATCTTGTACACCGTGTTAAATCTAAAAACTCTTTACTCAGGCCCAGTGTGTAAAATTTTCCCCAGTGGGGGGAAAAAAAAGTAGAATGCCAAAAATTGGTTCAATTTTTTTTTCCCCAAGCCATTCTTAAGCAGGTTCACTAGGAAACTGCTTTCTTTCAGTTTCTGGAGGAGAATAAAATGTCAGTGAACTTTTCATGGGTTGAATTTTTTGTTCTTATTTTGTCCTCGACTTACGACCACAACTGAGCCCAAAATTCCAGTTGCTAAGAGAGACACTTGCTGAGATAGTTTTCCCCAGTCTGACGACCTTTCTGCCAGTTAAGTGAATCACTGCAGTTGTTAAAGTTAGTAACATGATTGTTAATGAATCTAGCTTCTCCACTGACTCTGCTTGTCAGAAGGCTGCAAAAGGGGATCACATGACCCAAGGGACACTGCAACCATCATAAATATGAGTCAGTTGCCAAGCGTCGGAAGTTTGATCACATGACCATGGAGATGCTGCAATGGTTGTAAGTGAGAAAAATGGTCATAAGTCACTATTTTCAGGGCTGTTGCAACTTCAGACTGTCACTAAATGAACTGTTTGTAAGTCGAGGACTACCTGTACGTACTTTAGTTATTAACTGGCCAATGGCCATGTGAGAGCCATTCATACAACCAAATCAGTAGGAGTCTGAAGCATTATGTTTTACTCTTATTGTGATAAACACTGTGGAAATATTTTATGATTTTCCCTTAACATTTAGCTGGGACTTGGAAACCTGCAGAATAGTGCTGCATTAAATGCTAAGACATGGGTGCGCTCATTTGCACACACTTCAACTCCTTATGATAAAGATCTACATAAAACTACATTTGACCTATGACATTTTAAAAATGAAATATCTTAAGAGCAGGGGTGTCAAACTACCGGCCTACAGGCCGGATGCGTCACGCAGAAGCCACGCTTACCCCAGCTCCGGCAAGGGGAAGAAAGTCATGAGTTTGACAGCCCTGTCTTAGAGCCATGGCGGCTCAGTGGTTAGAATGCAGGATTACAGGCTAACTCTGTCGACTGCCAGCAGTTCGTTTCTGACCAGCTCTAGGTTGACAGACTTCAATCCTTCTGAGGTCGGTAAAATGAGGAGCCAGATTGTTGGGGGCAATATGCTGACTCTGTAAACTGCTTAGAGAAGGCTGTAAAGCCTTATAAAGTGGTGTATAGATCTAAGTGCTATTGCTATTGCTATCTCCCATTTTTGCAAAAAAAAACACAAACCCTAAAACAGTTCTTTTTGAAATAGCAAACTTGGCTTCAGCTTAAGTTTAATCAGACACTCTTATGCCAGTGTTCATTATGTGAACAAACATCCCAAAAGTGTTTGACAAATTATCCAGTAATCCAAATCCTGCCATAAACATATTTTCTCTGCTGAAAAGTTATAGCCTGATTATTATTATTTTCCCCCAAGGATTATTCATCTGACTGATAACGGATAAAATTATTCTGATAGTCCATCCTGGGCTTACAACAAAAATCCCTGCCAAGTTCAGACTACTTTGAACTATTACTTAGAAACTTATTTCAACTTAGTAGAGTATTAGTATTTTTAGATAATTTTAGATACTTCTCACTGAAGTATATAGATGCTTGAATGAAAGAGCTAGGGAAGGTGACACTTGTGAGTATACAAATGCATTTTGATTTTGCAAAAGGGATGCAACGCTGTTTACAAAAGCTATCTAGCCAAGAACTCAAGTTCTGTTATCCGATCCCTTTAATTAAAATTGGTTGAAATGAAATAAAATTTCATTTCTGTTGAGTTCTCAATAACTTATCTTGTAAGCTCTCTGTGTTATAACACTGGAACGAAATATGTCTGCTCTACAGCTGAACATTCTGGGCATTTTACAACCTTGTATTTGCGGCATGATGACATAAACTATAATTAAACACTGTATCATTACAGAGGAAGCTATGAACTGTAACTGTGTTGTATTGCACTGTAGAATCCGGCATCAGAGTAGTGTCTGAAACACTTCCTACAGCCACTTCTATCTCCTTCCTGTCAAATGAGGGTAGTAAACAACGATGCTCTCACAAAGTTTTCAAGTAGAACTGGACAGGAACATCTCTTTCCAAACTGTAGCACCTCTACCTATATGTCAGTATCTGTCATTCAGTTCTGTCATTGTCAAAAATACAGGCAGTCCTCGACTTAGCAAAATTGAGCCCAAAATTTATGTTGTTAAGTGAGACATTTGTTAAATGAGTTTTGCTCCATTTTACGGCCATTGCAGTGAATCATTGCACTTGTTAAGTTAGTGACATGGTTGTTAAATGAATATGGCTTCCTCATCCACTTTGCTTGTCAGAAGGTTACAAAAGGCGATCAAACATACAGTAACCACTTTTTAAACAGATCCTGAGAATATGCCCTGGAATATAATTTTCTGATTTTTTTTTATAAATAAAGGACTATAAAAAGTGTTCTCTTAAGGTTAAGAATTTTAAAATCCAGTTCTTGAAACCTCTACAAATATATGTGTTGTTTTAATGCATCCAGTACTGGGAAGAAGATAAATTGTCATTTTAAAATATAATACGTTGAGGCTTGCTTGGAAAATTCTCTTAACAGACAGATTAAGCATCTCCCAAGCATTACACATGTCATTTTGGTTGTTGCAATTTATCTGCCTCTTCCAAGACACAAACCACTGTGAGTCCACTATTGAATGAATCTGGCTTTCTCATTGACTTTGCTTGTGAGACGATCACAAAACGTGATCACATGACCCAAATATGAACCAGTTGCCACATAAATTTTGATCATGTGACCATGAGGAAGCTACAACGATCGTAAATGTGAAAAATGATCCTAAGTCACTTTTCTCAGTGTGGTTGTGACTTTGAATGGTCATTAAATGAACTGTTGTAAGTCGAGGACTACCTATAATGGTAGTGGGGAGAGAAAAGATTAATTTGCTCCATTTAAATGTATGCTTTTCAAAATCATAATATGTGCCAAGGAAACCAAAACCCAGTGATTGTTTATTTATTTATCAATCCAACTGATATGGTTCCCATCTATCTAAGGAGTGAACAAAAATTGGAGTGAACAAAAATTGTTATTGATTATTGAAAAGGCTTTGTGGGAACATTCTGCTGTTTGAACAAAGTTCAAGATAATGCTTCCTAATCTGAATTACTGAAGACAGAGTTGAACTATATCTGAGGAAAAATATGCTGCATCTCACCTGAGTGAAACTGTCCAACTAGAGCAGGGGTCGGCAACCTTGGCTCTTTTATGACTCGTGGACTTCAACTCCCAGAATTCCTGAGCCAGCCATGCTGAGGGGAAAGGGAGAGGTTTCCATGCTGAGCCATGCTGGCTCAGGAATTCTGGGAGTTGAAGTCCACGAGTCATAAAAGAGCCAAGGTTGCCTACGCCTGAACTAGAGGTACACTGGGCAAGTCATGTTACACA
Source organism: Vipera berus (assembly GCF_964194415.1). Classification (NCBI taxonomy): domain Eukaryota; kingdom Metazoa; phylum Chordata; class Lepidosauria; order Squamata; family Viperidae; genus Vipera; species Vipera berus. Next base: position 85,960,070 of record NC_138203.1, read on the forward strand.
AACAACTGCCCCTAAGAGAGAATTATAATCAGCAATTTCTCTGAAAGAGTATACCTCTTACAATGAGCAAAATTCCAGTTTTTTCTGGAATGCCACAATCCTTGTTAAATCGTAACTCTAAGCTTTCTCCCGCAGCTGGGAATGAAACATTATCTGGAAAGCACTGGTGGCCTACTTCTTTACGGGTACTTATCTGGGCCACAAAAATGTAGACAATCACTGCAGGGGTGAAAAAAGTCTTTTCAACCATCTATGATTGCGGCTCATATCTAGTAACCAATGGACTTTCCTAATGCAAGTTGAGGTAAAGGGCAAAGAAAATGAGGATTAAATCCAGCTGCTATTTAAAAGTTCTCTAGGAACGCTGATTTGACACAAATTTAAAGCCTCATTCTTTTGACCCCTGCAGCAATTCATTCCCAAGTACAGTCCTGGGCATGGAGAAAGCTTCAAAACCTTGTTGAAATTCCTACGGCTTCTTGGGGCTCCTTGTTCCTAATGAGTAGTTCCGAATCAGCACCGTAAGTGCTGGATATAAGCATAGGAAAAGACAGCGAGGCAAAGATCTTCCAAATTTGTTAAGTTTTTTTTTTTCTTCTCAGTAGAGGCAGAGGTTGGAAATGGAGTGACTGACACCTTTCTGTCAGGAGAAAGTTCTTAGAGGAGGTACAGTACTTAGGCAGGTGGTCTGAGGCTTAGTTACAAAGTATTCTCTTCCTCTCTTTTTTTTAAAATATCCACTTAGAAGTAAAAGCTACTCCATCTAACAAGGAAGCAGCTGCTGCCATCATATGCTTTCAAAGTGGGAAGCTATATCTTTGGAAACAATACCTTACGAGATTGCTTCTTTCTTAGTGATATTCCGGCTTCACACTGAAAGCATCTGGCTGTGCTTCCTACCTGCCTGAGTAGATTTTACAGTATTTTTTTTTAAGGAGGGAAGCAGGGGGGGAGAATAGATTTGGACTGCCTGGTATTACTGTAAACTTGAATGGTTATTCCTGTGTTTACTATTTCCACCTATCAGAAGAGAAAAATAAAATAAAATAAAATGGGCGTAAAGGGATATGGGAGGCAAAGGGCATCAGAAATAAGGGATGAAATACTTTAAAAAAAAGACAGTTGACTAATTTTCTAGAAAATAGAATTGCTAAACATTATTTGCTTCAAATTCTTTGTTCCTCGCTTACTTTACTTCATTATTAAGTCTCCTGTCTTCAGATAGCTCCGAGTGAGTTTCAATGAAATAACTGTGCTTATTATTCTTACTCACAACCTGGGCCCTTCACCAAGCCACTAAGAGCCATAATTTTACAACTACAACACCGCACTTTTCTCTTTATGTCCACTTTTAAACAGGGCATTAAAATTAATAATTTCAAAATCACGCCACAGGTGTTCCATTGCTGTTGCTCTTAAATCAATATCATAGATAAATATCAATTATGAAACACAGAGGAGAAAAAATAAATCAACACTTTTGACCATATAATTTTTCTTGCTGCATAACATTTATTCCCATCTTTACAAAAACAGGAGGAGGGGGAGGGGGAGGAGGAGGAGGAGGAGGAAAGAGATGGGAGAGGAGAAGAAGGATATTAGCATGTACTAACAGGAAGAAATTATAGCAAAAACACCAACGTTGTTTTCTTGCCTTATCTTCCAATGCCTTACAAAGGCTGTCAGTAGGTCTGATATTGACTTGAACAACGTCTCTGTGGAAGGAGGCAAAGAGATAGAAATTTCAAATTCAGCTAGAAATGTTGCTGTGTTCCTATAAGTGTTGGGACAACATCTTGGGGAGAAGCCACACCAAAGCGAAGCACATAATAAGATATAAAAAGGTAAAGGTAAAGGTTCCCCTGCACATGCGTGCTAGTCGTTTCCGACTCTAGGGGCCGGTGCTCATCTCCGTTTCAAAGGCGAAGAGCCAGCGTTTGTCCGAAGACATCTCCGTGGTCATGTGGCTGGCATGACAAGAGGCCAAAGGCACACGGAACGCTGTTACCTTCCCACTGGAGTGGTCCCTATTTTTCTACTTGCATTTTTACGTGCTTTCGAACTGCTAGGTTGGCAGAAGCTGGGCTGAGTAACAGGCGCTCACTCTGTTATGCGGCACTCGGGATTCGACCCGCCAAACTGCCGACCTTCTGATCGACAAGCTCAGCGTCCTAACCCACTGAGCCACTGTGTCCCTTTAATAAGATATACACACTTATAAATGTCCTGCAAGGAAAGATGAAGTGTCAATCAAGATTTATTTATTTATTTATTAATCCCATTTATATCCCGCCCTTCTCCCAAGACTCAGGGCGGCTTACAATCTAAAGCACAAATCAATGTGCTTAGCAATAGCCTTCATTCTATGTGTATGCCTGCTTATTAGGGCTTTCGCCCCCCCAGCGGCATTATTACAAAGTCAGCTTGTTGCCCCCAACAATCTGGGTCCTCATTTTACCTACCTCGGAAGGATGGAAGGCTGAGTCAACCTTGAGCCTGGTGGGACTCGAACCTGCACTAATTGCAGGCAGCTGGTGTTACTTAAGGAGGCATTAGCCCACTGCTCCACCAAGCCCACTGCTCCACCAAGATCCCATTATCACTATAGTAAATACTCACTATAAATAAGGAACCAAAGTATTTGGGGATAGATGCAACCAGGTATATTTTATTGACATGCGTGTCCCATTTCAGGTTTCAAACATATACAGTACAGTTGCTAGGTGATGATACACAATTCATTCAAAGCTGAGCAGGTAAGGAGAATAACACAAATCAGTCCCTGAAGATAAAACTTGGTCGAGTGGTTTCACTCTCCATAGGACATGCAGAAGAATAGTCAAGATTCAGTCCAGAGAGCCTAACAAATTTCATCAGGATGAAAGTTTCAGGTTTGTTATAGGAGCAGAAGAGACAGGAATGATAGTACAGAAAAAGAGATAGTTGTTTCCAGCAAGGAAACAGGGGTCATGACTGTCTCTTAAATCACACTACAGCCAGATGTCTTTAATTCTGGCAGGCATGCCCTTGCTTGACAAGGAGCCTTCACTGAGTATCTTTGCTCTGTTCTCTGCTCGATCTGAGGGGCCCTGGAGGATGTTATTACTTGACTGATTCACCAATTTTGATGGAGCAGCTTCTTCACATTTAGAGTTATCTGAATCCTGGGCCGTGACAATCCACAACTACAGTGATCACTGGGCTTCTGGCCAAAAGGATGCGAAGAAGCCCTGAATTAAGCAAGATGATGGGCTACATACCCCTAAGAAGTGGAATGATAAAGAAATCAATGCAAATCATGGTATGTTTTACAGTCAGAATCTGGGTGTTGGAAAAGAGGGTGGGATGGGTCCATGTCTACAGAGATCAGAATGGTGCCGGCAATGTCATACTCTATGGAAATGAAAACTATACTTTGAAGAAGCAGGATAGAAAGATTATTGACTCTTTTGGTGTTGGAGAAGACACTGTTGAGAATACAATGGAGACCAATGAAAACAAACAACTGGATCATCAAACAATTCAATCCAGATTTTTCATTTGAGGCACAAACGACCAGGCTTATATTGTAATATTTTGGGCATATTATGTGAAGACCTAGTCCTCTGCAAGAAACTATAATGCTGGGAAAGGTGGAAGGAAAGAAAAGAGTGACTCTCTCTCTCTCTCTCTCTCTCTCTCTGTGTGTGTGTGTGTGTGTGTGTGTGTGTGTGTAGATAGAGAGAGAGAGAGAGAGTCATTCTTTCCTTTCCTTCCACCTTTCCCAGCATTATAGGACTAGGACTAGGTCTTCAGATAATATACATTTATATACATATTTATAAACACACATTCACTTGCCAATGTGCCAATTTTGCCAGTAAGTCTCTTTTCTCTCAGTTGCCATGCATTAGTCCTGGAAAACCATTAAAATTAATAATGAAAGACTGTCCATGTAATAAACTTTTGTTTCTTGGGATATCCACATAAGTCATAAAATTGAAGAATGAGGCAATCATTCTCTTTTTGTAGGCCATTTCACAGTGTCTCAGGATTACAGAAATCCATTCTTTTCTATTTATAGTCATCATTGATAGTGCCAAATCAATAAAACTACACTTGCATCCAGGGTAAAGGACAGAAATTCAAAGGAAACCCACAGATTTAGAGGTGAAGCTTGTCTGTTAAATTCTGGATGAGTACACTCATTGGTAAGAGTCTTGGTACTCTAAATATAACACAAAGACCTTAATACTGATCAAGTTTAAAAGTATTAATGTAATCTCACTTTCTTAAGGTCAAGGAACACAAATTGCCTACTTAATTGCAAAGTATCTGCTCAAATTTTTGTAACAAATATATTCCCATGGACAAGGATCAGGATTTTTTTCAGTACATAAACCTTGTGAATTTGGATTTCAATGATAAAGAAGCCATTGTACAAAAGATTTTACAAAGACAGAATCTTTGAAGACTGCTTTGCTACAAAATGACAATAATATCTCACAGAATCCTTATTAAAGGAGTTACTGTTGGAGAAAAACTCACAATTCAGCTTTGTTCCAAAATCCATTAATCACCTTAACCCAGCAGCTATATAAAGGATTTTGACAGGATATCATTTTAAGTAATATTTATTTGCATGCTGATGTTATCAAAAGTTATTCACACTGGGAAGGTTTGCATGCATTAATTTTCCCATCTCACTTTCTTCAGGTGAAAGTTACTGTGCCATGAGGCAATAATAACTTGAAATCAGCCACTATTTTGTGGGTACTCAGCCACGCCATAAGGAGAAGGTTGAAAGAAGCTTACTCTTTGTTGAGTGAACAATCACTTGGAGGTAAAGGCATAAATAATAATTTACAGTTGGATAACCTGAAGCAAGGACAAGCTAAAACTCTGATTAGTAAAGAATGCTTTTGGTGAGTATGAAAATTGCTAAAGACAAACATAAACAGTGGAAACACCCACAAAGCCAAATCTGTGATACGATACATTGCTGGAATTATTAACTGGAGACAAGTTGAAATGCAGAGTTTGGACCGAAAAATAAGAAAACACATGATTATTCCATATCCATCACATCCCTGTAGTGTTATGATTATACCTGCCCCATAGAAATGGAGGTAGAGGTTTGTATTTGTGTAAGAAGGTTTGTGTAAGAAGAAAAGCACGCATTATCTGATTATGTAAAAGACAACCAAGAATAAGGACCAATGCAAGTTAAAAATGGGAATTTTTCTGAATGTACAGGAAATAAATCATGAATTTTGAAGTAATTTAATAAAGAGACTAACAGTAATCAGGAAAAGAAAAGCAACACATGGTCAATATCTACTAAAAAGTGAGGGAAAAGTGGATAAAGATAAAATCAGCTTACAACTGGAAGATTCAAAAAAAGAAACTGAAGGCTTGATTTTGGCTATGCAAGAGCAAGATCTTTGAACCAATGAAATCAAGGCCAGAACTGAAAAAAATAAAATCATCAAATGATTCAAAGTGCAGATTGTGCCTAGAAGCAGAAGAAACAGTTGAAACAGCTTTTTAAAAAGACAATACAAATTGACTATAAGCAATAATGTAACACAACCACTAATGAAAAATCGATAGGAACATATAGTTGAAAAAGTAATAAAAAATGAACAGGTTAAAATACTGTGGGATTTCCGCATACAAACTGATAAAGTTTTAGCTCATAACACAACAGATGTAACTGTGGTTGAAAACAAAGAAAATGTGGATAATTGATGTGGCAATACCACGGGATAGCAGAATATCAGACAAAGAATTCAAAAGGATCTGAAAATTGAAGTTGAAAAATTATAGCAAAGGTAGCCATTGCTGTCCTGGGCGCTGGGCGCCATAACCCAAAAAATTGGATGTGATTTAGAAAATCTGTGCATTGACAAAATTTTCATCTGTCAATTATAAAATAGTCTCAATCCTGCAGCCCACTCCCCCTAAACGTTACCTAAAACAACTATGTAATCATTACTTTGAAAGCATTAAAAACTACAGTAGCAGAAGTAAATCAGCAAAAGAAAATAACGGATGGAGGTTAATAATAATCCACCTCACGAGTTCACCCATCCCTTGGCATAACCAGATCTTGAGGGATCTTCAAAAGCTCAGGAGTTATGACAGAGCTAGAGACTGATCTTGGAGGGTGTGTATGTGTAGAGAGAAAATTCTACAACACAGGCACAACAGCAGAACAGGCCCATTTGCTTTGGGTTCACCAAATGTAGCCCCTTACATTAGGGGTTCCCAACCCCTGGGCTGCAGCCAATACCAGGCTGCAGCCCGTTGGAAACTGGGCGACACAAGTGGCAGTTGAGCACATGACTGTGCAAAGCTCTATTTGCGCAAGCAGTGAGCACATGTGTAAACCATCCCCTCCCCCCACCGCTGCTCTGCTGAACTGCAAAGGTTGGGGACCACTGCCCTAGGATGACGGAACCTGTAACATACCCATTCTTTGGGATCCAGCGCGACTGTCACATGAAACAAGGAAAAGGCAGTCCCTCAAATAGCACAGTCCAAGGGCTTTAAAGGTTAACAAAAGCACCTTGAATTGGACCCGCAAACTGACAACCAATGCACTTTGCACAGAATCGTTATAACTTGTGCTCTGCTGGAAACGCACACAACTGCTCACATAGCTGTATGCTGCATCAGCTGAAATTTCCAGATACTCTTCAGGAACAGCCCCGCCCACGTAGAGCACATTGCAATAGTCCAATTGGGAGGTGATTGGTATCTGCTCGTTGAGCAGGAGTTGGGAGTTGGGAATCCAGGATTCCCAAATTCAGCAAGGGGTCCACTGAGGTAGGTACCAAGATATGAAAATAAAAATTTACCCTCTGCCATTCTACTACGCTACTATACCATACCAGAATGAAAAGTGGCTGCTGTTTTGCTTTGGAATCATGTACCACCATATTTTCATTATATTTCATTTCACTTCAGTCCAGTTTCATTTCATTTCAGTTATAAAAAAAATATCGGCAATATAAATTATCTATGTCCAAAGGGGGAAAAAAAATCAAATGGGACAATTTGATTAGGGATGCTTTTTAACTCTCAGTGTATTGAAGACAAAGCTTATCCCTCTTTAACCAATAAAGATAAAGATACACTTTCCTTCCTCTTCCCATTATTGAAATCTTAATACTCCCACATAAACTAATAGAAGAAAGTCAGCATTCAGTTGTGCTTCGGCATGCTATACAGTATACTTCACCATCTGCATCACTTGAGAGTATGTTTACTCTAAAAGCAACGAGAAAAAGGATGATGTAACTGCCAGAGCTTTTGTTTTCTTCTCAGTCTGGCTCGTTTGTAAAATGTTCCATCATTTCAATTATACTGTCAAATAATGTACAGAAGGAAAAGATGGAAGTCCTAACAGCTGTTGCTCAGAGCAATAAATCATTTTAAGAAGCCCTTATGTGTAATTATAACTTCATATTGTTTTAATGGTATTCGTCTCTTAGTCACGGATTCCTATTGTTCCAGTCAGATATTATTGAGACCCAGGTGCTAAGCTTCAAGCCCATCTGGACAATTATCTTCCCAATTTCTGTTATCAGTCACTCATTTCCTTTAGTCTTTCCAAGTTGACTGATCCAGGTCTTTATAACTGTACATATGTGTGCATTTGTGTCTGTGTATATACATAAGCACATATTCCATTTTTCCAGGCAAAGTACTGCATATCTATGCACATATTGGCTATGTCATTGTTTTGTCTATTTAAAGAGAACAGGTTTTAAATTATAATAGCTATATAACAACCTCTACCAACTTTTATATACTGTAGAATAAAAACAATATTAATTTTGGCAAAGTTCAGCGGATTTCCAATGTAATGTTGCAAGGGTATATGTTAATAGTCATGCCCTGCTATTTTAAACTTCCAGCACAACAAACATTCCTTTACACAGAATATTAATGCAAATATATTCTTGTAGGCTGAGATGCAGAAGGACTTATCCGAGGTAGCTTGCCTTGCTTAAAAGTGACGTCTTATCACATTGCATTAGTGGCCAATAAATTGATGCAGAGAAAAAAATGAGAACAGGAATTTAACTTTTTTTTAAAGCAGCCCTCCTCTTTCTGACCCTGCCCAGGTGTATTAATATTATAAGACTCAGAACTTCTAGATACATGCACAGTCACCTCCTTTCTTTCATGGGTATTTCACAGGTGAGCTCAATAAATATTAATGATTTCTGTTTTCTCAGTCTGCTGCTGAAGAGGGTGAAAATACATATTCATAGTTTCTTGGATTTAAAAATAAATCTATAGCATATCCATAAAAGCAGTGGCTCATTGAGGACCCAGATTGTTGGGGGCAATTAAGCTGACTTTGTAATAATGCCGCTTGGTGTGTGTGTGAAAGCCCTAATAAGCAGGCATATACATAGAATGAAGGCTACTGCTAAGCTTGTAAGCCGCCATGAGTCTTTGGAGAAGGGCGGGATATAAATGGAATTAAAATAAAATAAAATAAATAAAAATTGTGAAAATGATCTTGAAATTGCAGCTTGTGTAAAATTTGAAGATTTGGCTGCGGATGCAAGTTAAGCTACTGAATGGAGTTAACGTCTGCGCTACAGATGCTGCACTGGTTTCCAGTTGGTTTGGAGGTCTAATTCAAAGGACTGGTATTTACTTGTAAAAGTCACACATGGCTTGGCACCTTTATACCTGCAATCTCATCCAGTTAGATTCTGGTACACAGAGCAATCATCTAGAAAAGAAGTGATTTGAGGCTTATATTTGACTCCTACGTGTGACTGGCTGACTGGCTGACAACCTTGACCTGCCTCTTGAAATTTGGATTGACTTTGCATGACTCTTCTATACAGTCCTCTTGCAAAGCAAGTGGCACACAGGCAAACATTTGCTTTGTGGATGCCTCTTGCTTCATTGTTGTCTCTGCTGCCTAAAAGGAAAACTAATAACCTCCAAGACACTGTTTTATGTGGGTGGTTGAAGCAGGACATTCCCTCATATTCATGTGGACTCTACGCTGTGGGCCATTTTGAAGGCAATTAAAACAAAGCGTTTGCAAGAAGATGAGTATTAGCAGTGATTATTTATTTATTTAAAAGATCTGTATGGCTATCTACCCTGAAACATGACTCTGGATATTTTGTAACAGTAAAAGTCCCAATTATGAAACCCATAAAACATAAAATACAATCTAAATCTGGACCTTTGGTTATCACCTTGGGATCCTCCAGCAAGCAAGTGAAATTGGGTGAAATTTGGGTCAATTTGTATATTCTATTTTAGATTTGTTTTGTTGCATATATTTTTATACCACGAGCCCAGAAAAAGACAAAGCTGCTTGCAAGTCTTCCTGACAGATGCTTATATGTGTGCCGTGTGTGCTCCAAATCACAGTCTTATTCATTATACGTCAGAATAATTAACAAGTAGATTTTCAATTTTGCATCCTACTCACAAAGCAGCTCCATTGTGTACACCGCAAGCTCCTGTTCTATTTCTATGTGTTTGTTCTTAATAAAGACATAAATCTTTCACTAACTTCAGGCAAAATGAAAGAGATAGAGTGAATGAATTTCATTTAAGTCTATGATCTTATAAGCTTTTCTTAACCATGAAAACAGCAGGTATAAAAAGTTACTTTTTTTTCAAAAGAGCGTGTTTTATAGCATTGGTTGAGATACAATTAGTAGCTAAAATAGCCAGCTGTGCAATTCCTTCCCAACATGGTACCTCTCCTAAGATCTAAAAAATAATAAAATTCCTAGCTGTCATTCCAAACAGTGGGGCCAATGATCAATGACTATAAATCTAACATTCAAAACGTATGGAGGCCACAAAAAATGTTAGTACAATTTATTCAATATTGGGGGGGGAAGATTTGATAGAAAACTTCTGACATTTCTAAAAGGCCTAGGTTGGTTTCATAAATGACAGAAATATCTCCTGAAAACAAGCAGTGTGTTCCAGTTTGAGGTGTCTCTGTAAACATAGCATGTAAACCACCAGGCTTGATTCCTCAGCCCTATACAACATTAATGCCAGCCCACATGTTCACCCTTCATGGATTACTGCCTTGTCCCGGCGAAGGGGCTTGCGTAACACAATGAAGCTATGAGCTATGCTGTGCAGGGCGACCCAAGACAGACAGGTCATAGCAGAGAGTTCTGACAAAATGTGATCCACTGGAGAAGGAAATGGCAACCCACTCGAGTATCTTTGCCATGAAAACCCCACAGACAGTACCAAAAGGCAAAAAGTTATGACGCTGGAAGATGAGCCCCTCAGATCGGAAGGTGTCCAATATGCTACTGGGGAAGAGCAGAGGGCTAGTACTGGTAGTGCCAGAAAGAGTGAAGCGACTGGGCCAAAGCTGAAAGGATGCTGAGCTGTGGATGCATCTGGTGGTAAAAGGAAAGTCCGATGCTGTAAAGATCTATTCTCCGTAGGAACCTGGAATGAAATGAGAAGGAAGGACTCACTGGAGAAGAGCCTAATGCTGGGAAAGGTTGAGGGCAAGAGAAGAAGGGGACAACAGAGAATGAGGTGGTTGGATGGAGTCACTGAAGCAGTAGGCAAGAACTTAAATGGACTCCAGAAGATGGTAGAGGACAGGAAGGCCTGGAGGAACATTGTCCATGGGGTCACAATGGGTCAGACATGACTTTGCAACTAACAACAACAACATGTTCACCTTGGTATTCCTCAAATCCTCTAAAACCTGTCTGGGAAGTTGGAATATATTCCCCAGTGGTGAAGGATGGGGCATAGTTGGCAGTAAAGGAACAGGAAGTCTCCCCAAATTATCACTATGTTTTTAGATCACCAGACTCCTTATGGTTTACAGTACAGCAACAAGTTAAAAAGCAAGACATAACGTATAATTCATAAAATATCCACACACCCCAGCATCCGATAACTTAGCAGCAATGTTAAGTTTAAAATTGTAGAATAAAAATTTTCTGGGACAGTTTCGTTATTATACCTTCCTAAATGACCTCAGAGAGTGGGTCATCTGGATATTTGGGTGCCAGCTATTCCATGGGGATGAAAACAGGAAAACGGTGTGTTTTTTTTCTGAAAGAAATACAACTAAAACAAAATACATTTCACCATCTTAGAGCTGAAATTTAGTGAGGTTTTCCAATAGTTCTGCAATCAAGGAGAGAAGCAACCTAGAACTAAGGATAAACTTCCTGACAGCTAGAACAATTAACCAGTGGAACAACCTGCCTCCAGAAGCACTGAATGCTCCAACACTGGAAGTTTTTAAGAAGAGACTGGACAGCCATTTGTCTGAAATGGTATAGGGTTCCTGCCTGAGCAGGGAGTTGGACTAGATCAGGGGTCAGCAACCTGAAACAGTGAAAGAGCCACTCGGAACCGGTTCCCTCACAAAAGGAAAAACTGGGAGCCGCAAAAAATGTGTGTGCATACGCATACATGCGCGCATGTGCAGAACAGGGTTTGACTGAAGAGTGGAGCCAAGGCAAGATATGCACCTACCCTGCATATTTGAATTGATTGGTTGAACTTTTTTAGTCCTGCTTTTTTTTTTTGGACTGCACATGGCAGAGGACTGGGAGCCGTAGGAGACGGCTGAAAGAGCCGCATGTGGCTCCGGAGCCGCGGGTTGCAGACCTGTGGACTAGATGATCTCCAAGGTCCCTTCCAACTTTTATTATTATTATTATTATTATTATTATTATTATTATTATTATTATTATTATTATTATTATTATTATTATTATTATTTTGACAATACTTTCAAGTATGTATTGAAGTTGTCATATAAATAACTCACAGTTTCGCTTGCTTTATAAACAGAATAGACCTCAAAATGGAAAAGGTAATCCCTAAAGATGCTCTGAACTCAGATCACAAAGAAAATCAGCAGTAGTTTGAACTGTAACCGGAAATAAAATATCTGTGTGTGGGTGTGTGTGTGTGTGTGGGTGTGTGTGTAACAGCACAGGTTAATATATCCCAGGTTTTAACATAGTTACATCTATAGATTCCCCATTTCCATATGGAAAATTACTGTGTTACAAACTTCGGAAACATCTCAGTTCATCAACCTAAATTATATTCCAGTAAAAAATACCACCTTCCTTGCTTTGTGGGCCTAAACTATGAAATAGCAATAGGAATAATTTATAACAGAAACCTTGACAGGCCCTTAAATTATGATATCTTGAACGGGAATCCTATAATAAAACAGAATGATTAAATCAGGCAGGTTCAGGTGAGATGCAGTTAATTATCAGGAAGGCTGTTCAATTTTCATATTTGTATGTAATTAGATTTCATGTCTCCTACTTTTTTATTGAAGCACTTACAGCTGTGTATTATGCTTGAGATCCAATATGTCAAGAAATACCAAGACATAAAGTAATCAGGAAGTGAGTTATTAAATCTAAATCCTCTCTCTGTCAGCAAAATTCTATTGAACTCTTTGAAGTCCGGTATTATGACAAGCTTTTGGGGGGGGGGCCTGGGGGAGAAACCTGTAATATGGAATATTTAAGCCCCGTATCAACAAATCGGTCATTTCACAAGGGTGGTGGAACCCAACCGTCACACGACAATCAATATATAATGCTTTTTCCTTAGGATTTGGCACTATGGGACTGCATTTTCAGAGCCTCCCTTCTTCACAATTAATTTTAAAATATTAAAAATCTTACAAGACTGCATTGTTGTTTTTTTCCTCTCTATGAGACATTGTTAAAATATTGCAGCAAATCAGCAAAGACTTGTAGGATTTGGCAACCCCATTGATTTCAGATAAGCTGGGAAAGGGTGGCCTGTTCAAGCAGTTGTAGCCTTATTTAGCGCCTAGAAACGGCTAACTCCTGCTTTCACCACATTTCTCATTTTCAGTAGCTCAGGAACGACCTTAAAGCTTCTAAACTGGTGTTCCTATCAGAAGAAAAAAAATAAGAACAATGTTTCTCTTGATAACTGTACCTCAGGATACAGTAATTTTTTGAGGGCTACACATGTCAGTCATGGATGGGTTGAAGCAAGTGGCTTGAAAGAGGGGTCAAAGGGGCCGTCTACATTACAACTGAACAGCCCTCTCTCAACAGAGGGGAAGAATGTGACACCACCTGTATCGCCTGTTTACAACACAGTCCTTGAAGCAGTTCCAAAAAGGTTCCACATCCATTTGCACTATTCGGGTGACCCTGAGGGCACCGATAAGCCTCCAAGTGGCCTCGACGATTCTCAGAAAGAGTGCTAATTGACCAGATGACTGCAAGGAATATAACTCCTTCCTTTCTAGCATAATCCCTACACTAGATGAGGTGGCCATGTCAGCAAGAGAACACTCATACTTCTGGTGATGCAACCCCAATGGTCACCTATTTTTTTTTCCTATGGGGTCACATTATCCCTGCTACTTTAACAAATTTGGAAGATAAGCAGTCATTCCCTTTGCAAAAGCACATTTGGCTATGTAATACTTGTTTACCTGCTTGCCTTGAGTACAAGCTTTAGGAATATATCATGGGTCTATTTTGAGATTGGATCTCAGAGGAATTCATGAATCCTGAAGTAAGCAGATCTGTGGATAATTTTAGTTCTTCTAAATCGTAGTCTACAAGACCCAAAATGAGACAATGAGGCCCGTGCTCACAAACCTTTGTATTATTAGCAAGAACCAAAAGCTGATAGCTGCCCTGCTATTATATCCTTTTAGGAAATATTTTGCTTATCTCACTTATTTTTTTCTATGCTGCAGTCTTCTTTGTAGGAAAAATAAAATATTTAAGAGGCAAGAATTCTCTTTCTATTGACAGGATAGGGATGATAGCAGTAGTTAGGCCAGACAGAGGGCCATGAGAATGCTGATCCATATGGCCAAGTGTCCTTAGCAGAGTAGATGTAACTAATCTTAGAAACAGTGCTGGAGTTTAGTTTTGGTTATTTTAACAGATGTGCCTCGGTGGCTCTCTTTGTTTCCTACTCACAAGGCTGGTCATAGCCTCAATTTCTTTTCTGCCCTGGGGAAAAATGTCCATAGGCAGGGATCATGGAACTGCAATCTTTACATTTTCTATTAGTACTTTTTTCCCTTCTGTATGGAAGGGGTTCAATATTTAAATCAGCCCACACGTGGAAGCCAATGGATTCCTTTGGTTTCCGGGCAGCCCTGAGATACAAATTTTTGAAAGAGGATGGTTGCCCTAACAGCAGCTAGTCCAAAACTTACCGAAGTCTTCTAGGGGCCTCATACGGTGACTTCTAAGAACCATCTTCCCCATGTTGGGGTTCACAGCGGGTAGGTGGTTTGATTAACTATAAGTGAGAACAATGACATTTCCATAAGATCAATGCAGCAACAATCACAGAGGAAGAACACAGAGAATGAATGAAGCTATTGGGAAGGATTAATTGCAGGCTTGAAATCAATAGTCATCATTATGCCGTTCATACTAAATTATATTTCTTCTCTGTGGACTTGGGCTTGCCTGGAAGACCAAGGCTGGAAATAGCAGAACAAATTGAAAGCCAATCCTGATGAGAGCTTTGGGAGAATTGTCTATTGTGGTGGAGTAGCACTCATCCAAAAGGGGACCCTCTGGATCCAATACTGATTCTGGATAGCCACTGAATATCAGTCAACTGAGAAATTGAGTCCCAAACTGGATGAAAGACCTAGCGTAGTGATTTGAGTGCTGATCCAGTAAAACTTGGAAACTGTCCAGAAATTGCAACACAGAATAACAGAATAAAAAAGTTGGAAGGGATCTTGGAGATCTTCTGGTCCAACCCCCTGCTCAAGCAGGAAATCCTATACCATTTCAGACAAAAACGTCTTAAAAACGTCCATTCTTGGAGCATCCACAACTTCTGGAGGCAAATCGTTCCACTGATTAATTGTTCTAACTGTCATGAAATTTCTCCTTAGTTCCAGGTTGCGCCTCTCATTGGTTAGTTTCCATCCATTGCTTCTTCTCCTGCCCTCAGGTGCTTTGAAAAATAGCTTGACTCCCTCTTCTATGTGGCAGCCCGAGATATTGGAACACTGCTATCATGTCACCTCTAGTCCTTCATTTCATTAAACTAGACATACTCAATTCTAGCAACCGTTCTTTATATGTTTGTCTCCAGTGCCCCAGCCATCTTTGTTGCTCTTGTATGCACTCTTTCTAGAGTCTCAACATCTATTTTCACATTGTGGCGACCAAAGCTGGATGCAATATTCCAAGTGAGATCTTACCAAAGTATTACAAAGTGGTATTAACACATCACATGATCTTGATTCTAGATGTAGGAACATGAGTAGTAGTAAAAAGGTAAAGGTAAAGGTTCCCCCGCACATGCGTGCTAGTCGTTTCCGACTCTAGGGGCCGGTGCTCATCTCCGTTTCAAAGCCGAAGAGCCAGCGCTTGTCCGAGGATGTCTCCGTGGTCATGTGGCCGGCATGACTAGACGCCAAAGGCGCACAGAACGCTGTTACCTTCCCACCGCAGTGGTCCCTATTTTTCTACTTGCATTTTTACGTGCTTTCGAACTGCTAGGTTGGCAGAAGCTGGGACGAGTAACAGGCGCTCACTCTGTTCCGCGGCACTCGGGATTCGACCCACCAAACTGCCGACCTTCTGATCGACAAGTTCAGCGTCCTAACCCACTGAGCCACCGCGTCCCCATTAGTAAGTAAGTAAGTAAGTAGTAAGTGATGCCATTTAAAGGTCTTGGATAGAGTTCATGTGAATCAATTTTGCTAGCTACTGGTTGCTTTCTGAACCCTATTCAAGGTGTTCATACTGCGATATAAAACTCTGCACTGCTGAGGAACAAGCTATTTAAGAAACTGCCTATTCCCCTCCCATCATTTGGTTTTCTGCAGAACCCATAGTATGGAGCAAACTAATGCTAAAATTAAAGCTTATCACAATTTAGAAATATATTAGTTTCCACAGACCTTTTAAATTTAAAACATTTAATTGTTTAAAAATATGCAAATTTTAATAATGTTTAAAAAATTTGTTTTAATTATGTTTATTGCTGAAGCATATCACTGAAAGTCTGCCTGGGGCTGTTAAGGGAATGGGCAACATAAAAATTCTCTAAATAAATATTTAGTAGCTATTTTGATTTTTTTTTATTCCTGTTAGAGAATCATGCAACTTTTTCAGTTCCAAATTTTTCAAACATATTTCAGAATATTAAAGTAACTGCACAAACAACAAGTCTAGAAACAAAAACTGTTTAGGAGAACACAAACATGAAAATCTCCATTACAAGCATTTCAATCCTTTTTACACATAATCATCTCCCACATAATGTGAGAAAATAGAGCTGCTGCTTTTATTGAGGAAGGAAGCCAGAATGTAAGCAAAGTTTAATTTTATTCATATTTTAAAAGCAGTAATGAAAGAGTACAAAAATATAAATAGAGAAATAAGCAAACTGCAACAGCTCTTTCTCGCTAGCTAACACACAATTCATAAAACCACTTCACTTAAGCCCATCTCATTAAAGGGGTTTTCTCTGGAGATTTTACATGGGAAGCACTGGGAAAATAAAGTATTTGTTTTAAAAACAAACAAACAAACTGGAACTCTCTGAAATAGTCCTAAATGCAATCTGCCTCTTTAACTATTTGTTTACATACATACACATTTGCTCCTTCAAAAGTCACTAGGCAACTATTGTTAACAAACAGTGCTTAGTCCTTTTGAACATTCTATTTAAGATGGCTTTTCTTGTGTACCAAGTATTTTTCCAGATCTTGCCGGAGATTTTCCTCAAGCACCATGCAGTGTACGTAGGTGTAACAGCAAAGGGAACTAACTCTCCACTAAGAATTACATTTTTTTTAAAAAAAAAAGGAGGGAGGGAGGGAAGATTATTACAGAAACGTAGAGAGATTAGCACTGCTTTTTGCGAATGTTTAACAATAACAGAAATAAAATAGGGAAGATGCAATGCAAGATATTTGGGGACCTGGAAATTTGAAGAGACCAGCCCCAATGATAAGCAATCCACTAAAATCAGACATAAAGAAATAAGCTACTACTCTGGGGGGGGGGAATACCCTTGTTTCAATGGCATTCCATAGCAGAAGAAGCATTCCTTAGTTTTGAACTGGCAAACTGGAAATGAGGAAAACCAGCTTCATTTTTAAATTGTACTTTTTTTTAGTCCCTCCTTAAGGATGGTTATATTGATGATCTAAGCACACATAAACAGAAATAGTTAAATTTCAATAGTTAGATTTCCTTCCATTCTATGAGCAACCTTTAGAAAAAACTCATTCCAATAGCTGTTCATATGACTACAAAAACAAGGTAGAAGAAAAATAACTCACTACTAAAGAATCCACATTTCTGTCCTTAACACTGCCTATAAAATATATAGAGATATAAATATTAATTGTGAATGCTAGATGCAAGCCACTCTTAACTCCGTTTGTACCCTGTAGTTGTCTTGTTTGAAATTATATTTATCACCATCTGGGACATGAAACTCTTCTCGCAAGACAGGCGAGCCCCAGATTTGATTTCTAAAAGTACTATCGCTAAAGAAAAACACGGTATTTGCTCTGCAACAGTCTGCTATGAATATTTTAGATGACACATAAAATAGGAAGCATTCACTATTCGGATATAATAAATCAAGATGAAGCATGTAGTGAATAACAAACAATCAAGAATAAAGATGTGGGTTTGATCTCAGGGTAACACTCGCTAGAGGAATGCTTCTCTCACGAAAGGGCCAATTACTTTAGTTTAAGGTAAGCAAGAGTTATAAGAAGGTGCCTTATACTACGCACTATCTCGAAGTACATGGCCATCCAGCCCAATGTTAAAGGTGCACTAAGGAAAGCAGTTCTCCAAGAACTCAAAACAGATTTCAGAATGACTTTGGGGGACCAAGAGATGCTCTCTAGGGCAGAGGCCCCCAACCTTTTGGGCAACAGGGTCCCGTTCTGTGGAGAAAGATTTTTCTACGGACCAGAGGGGGCGTGGTTTAGTGTTCTGCCTGCATCCAGCAGATGGGGCTTCACTTGTTTGCGCGGCCCATTTGCTGGAATGCCGTGGCCCGATGCCGGTCCACAGAACAGGGGTTGGGGACCCCTGATCTAGGGAATAGTCAGATAAGAGAGAGCAGAGCCCACAGTTTCAGAGTGAGTGGAGCAAGGCACTCAGGAGGGACCCTCCTCTAAGTTATTGGGCTGTAAAGGTAATGGCAAAAGTTTCAGGTAGTTCTCGACTTACAACCACAATTGAGCCCAAAATTTCTGTTGCTAAGCAAGACACTTAAGTGAGTTTTGACCCATTTTATGACCTTTCATGCTGCAGTTATCAAGTGAATCACTACAGTGGTTAAATTAGTAACATGGTTGTTAAATGAATTTGGCTTCCCCATTGACTTTGCTTGTACCCGAAGGTTGCAAAAGGTGATCACATGACACTGCAATGGTCATAAATATGAGTCAGTTGCCAAGACTCCAAATTTTGATTATGTGACCACTGTGGATGCTGCCACAGTTGTGTGAAAAAATTGTCATAAGTTACTTTTTTCAGTGCCATTTTAACTTTGTCCACTACTAAATGAACTGTTGTGAAGTCTCATCCCTGCATTGTACTTTCAGACTTGCAAGGTTCTGCTTAAAGTAAAATGATGGAGTCCTTGGTGCTCTCTGAGATTTGTTGTTTGCTTGCAGACATTTCAGTGCATAACTGGGGTAGTGAATCATTATTGGTAGCAAATGTGGGGTCTGCTTCCTGTTTATATACATGGCTTGCCCTGCCAGTGTTGACAGAAGTGTGGTTTTCTCCTTGCTAGCTTCTTGATTAGGATATTGTTTTCTGCTTGACTGGCTGATGTTAATCCCTGCTTTGACTGCTGTGTTCCCCTCTTTAGTTTTTTTTAACTGTCTCTTCTGAATGTTGTGTAAATGTGGCTAATCTCCATATATCTATTGATGACTAAGTAGAATCAGCTTATCTGGTTGTGTTTCTTCTCCGCTCTACCTGGTAAGGCTTACATCCTCGAGAAAGGAGAAGCAAAGAATGAAAACTTTGCATGCAGTTGCACGTCAAATGCTTAATCTATTGATTAAGGAGACAAATATAAGAAGAAAAGGCAACAAAATTCAGTTCACAGAAGGAGTATAGGTAATCCTTGTTTAACAAATGCCTCATTTAACTGTCCAGTTACACTGAGGATGAAAAAAGTAACTACAACCAATCCTTGCATTCATGATTTTCAGAGTTATGTAAAGCAAAAGAAAGCTGAAATAAGATTAAAAGCACAGTCATGTAGCCGCTTCACTTAACAACAAAGTTGCTAGGCCCAATTATGGTTGCTAAACAGGAACTACCTCCAATCACTTAATACACAAAAGATGATGTTCTACCTGAAAGGAGTTTTTTTTAAATCAGTTTCCTAAGTCCTTGCTATGAGAAATTGGTTAATTAACTAAATCCCAAATGTTCCTTCAGAAGGAATCCTGGCAGTGCAGCCTTGCAGTGTAGTACGGTGAGAACATAAATACCAGAAAAAAAGGAAAATGTCCAGTGCATCTCTACAGCCTCACCACTTTTTAATTCACTGCAATCAGGAAATACAAGCAACCATGACACACGAGGATACAGATTTTACTTTTAATTACTTTTTCAACAAGGCTTTTGTTTCCAAAGTCTTCAACGACGTGTTTCAAGAGTTGTTTCTCAAGGCCTTTTTTTTTGCGCCTTCAAATTAGCCTTTACAAATTAGTCTTGCCTGAACCAGTCCCAGGAATTTTCTTGGTAAGATTTTTTAAAAATGGTTTGCCCTTGCTTCCTTTCTAGGGCTAAGAGAGTGACTGGCCAAGATCAGCAGCTGGCTTTGGGCCAAACCGGCTCTCTTTCAAGGCCTATTAAAGAAAAAAACCAACATGTAACATTTGAGGGGTAAGGTCCTTCAAACATATTGGGGCAATATTTACAGATGTAGAGATGTAACAACTTTTACATATTGCAATAAAAATTCCCTTGCTGTTCAGTCTGACATCATAAGTATCCCACAGTTCTTCAGGAATGTCCACTTTATGATAAATTCTCATTTTTAGTCTCTTAATCATTTCCCTTGAAAATGTATAACCCAGAACACAAATACTGCATTTGTGGGCAAACTAGCCTATAAAATGGAAGCTAAATCAGCCCACTGTTCTCTGTGATGTTTTCCCAAAAACATTTTCCATTCCCGACATTTTAGGTCAGAAGTGTTAAACTGGCCGGATGCACAGGCCACGCCCACCCCGGCTCCACAAAGGCAAAAAATATCGCAATATGTCACAATACGTCACATGACGCGATCCGAGTTTGACACCCATGTTTTAAGTGATTTATTTTTATCTTACACATCTATCACCCCGACACCCATCTTTAAATGGTTCAATAACATGGGTTGATATTTTTTGGCTCAACTCACAACATACAATATTTCAGAAAGAAATTTTTCAGGGTTAAAAGTAAAAAGATTTACCTGAGTTCAGAAACAAACAATTTCTTTCTCTGACTTGGTTTAAACATACATTATTCAACAAAGCATTGAAAATATTGCTTAACAAAAGGAAACAAATAACTACGCATGAGAAAAAAATAACACATTAATTCAGTCTTACGCATATATTTCAGGTTAAGTATGTTTAATATTTCTTTCAAGAAAGAAATGTGTATAAAGGCAATTACGGCCACTCAATGCAGAGATAAAAAATGGAAACCAAATGTTAACATTTTAAATTATTCTACTTTTCTTTTCAAACAATGCTCTTTCGTACATTTTTATATTACATTTATAAATAGAATATACTGTAAATCAATGTAGGAAATAAAAGAGTCAGTTTGGTATACTGTAGTCGTGAAAATGTCTGCCTCTAGTCCTGTCTTACAAAAATCTGTGGGGTGATTTTAGACTACTCTCAGTCCAGCATACCTCACAGGGCTGTCGTTGTGAGGAAAATAGGAGGAAAGAATATTAGGTATGTGCGCCACCTTGAGCTGATATCCATGCATGTATGCATGCATTATTAAATGTAACCTTCTATAGAATCTATACAGTCACCCCCACACATAAACACACTGACAAAATGCATGGTTTCCTATAGTGTAAAAGTAAATTCAAAATGTGGTTTTTAATATTTTAAAACCATCATCTGCTTTAGAGAATATTATTCCTTAGTTTAAACCATTTAATGTAGGCTACACCGCAATCCTTTTGGTTTTCTTTAGGATTGCTATTCTTTTTAAATATGTAAAATAAATATTTTGTATATTTATAAAATTTAAATGCAAAAATGTGACTGATTAAAACATGGATTGGATTTACATGGATTGGATTTATTTAAGGCTCTACCTTAATTTGCTAACGTCACAATATGGCTTAGTGCAATGTGTGAAACCTGTTTTCTCCTTTCGGCACAGCCAAGAAAGAAATATGATACTATAAGTATATACTGCATCTATACCTTGTGCAATTTAACATTTGTTTAGGCCACTACCCAAGGGCAAGACGTTATTACAGGATTAGTTCACGCTGTCAGTTTCAACAGGGTGATTATTCAACACCCTATTCACCTAAAAGGGAAAAAAAAGTTCTGGACAATATCTGTATTCTAAAAAGATTAAGAACAGTAATAATTGAGCATCCTAGAGCAATATAAATAGAGTAATAATTGAGCATCTTAGGGCAACATAAATAGCATCATCTCAATTCATAACATAAATAATCCTCAACTTACAATCACAATTGGAATTGGAAGTTCCGTCACTAACCAACGCAGTTGTTAACTGAATCGTGTCCAATTTTGCAACCTCTTTTGCCATGGTCATTAAGTAACTCCCTGGGTTGTTAAGCAAACCCAGCTTCCCTCCCCCATTAACATTTCTTTTTGGAAACTGCTGGGAAGGTTGCAAATGGTGAACATATGACTCCAAGATGCTGCAACCATCATAAATGCATGCCAGTTACCAAGTGAAGTTTGGTCACATGAATCCAGGATCATTTTTTTCAGGGCCATCGTAACTTTGAATGGTCATTAAACGATTTGATGTAAATTGAAAACTGCACTTTCCTGGATTTTTCCGCATTTATAGCAATTGGTATTCTGATGCAAAGAAAATTAAGCAGTATATGAACAATCAGAATCCTTAAGCAGATAACTGTTTTGGTATCGGTAAAGACAACATGATACAAAGGGACTTGTAAGTGTTGGACATTAGAAGAAACAGGATAAAGCTGAAACTTACATAAATGAATAAACTATTCAGATTAGTCATGCTAATACAAAATGGAACAATATATTATAACAGTGGATACTTTTATGGAGATTTGAGTCTCATGGACTGAGAAATTAATTTTAATAATATCTAACTTCATAGGCAGATGGTGGGCAAACACTATTACAGACGTTACATCAGATAAAACTAAATGTTGATTTGAATGTGGATTTAAATATGATAAGGGCATGATGTACAAAATAATTATACACTGGACATACAAGAGAAAATAATTGTCATGACATAATGTCATAATACAAGTATTAATTCAGGAAAATGATATACGTAGATATTTTTAACTAGACTTACAAAAGAGTGCTGTTAAAACTTTGAAAGGTTTGCTAAGATATGACAAAGAGAAGATTAAAAGCAAATCAGGATCGAGGACATTATTTTTTAAAAAATAAAACCTACAGAGAAGGAATTCAGAGTGGGCTTATTTGATCAAATATGTCATGCAGTTATCTTTGATAGTGTTTAATGGTTTTTTTGCTGACTAGGAATGCACAATAAGGCTTTGTTTTAAGGCTTTGTTAATAGTTGAGAGGAGATATAGGAAGAAGTGTGCATTTGTTCTATCTTAAGAGATGGTGATATTTTACTAAAATTGTTTGATTACTTTTTACTTTTCCAATTGTAATCTTAATACAATTAAGTGGGGAAAAATGAAATATTCTCTGATGGCAGCCTCACCAACAGTCTGCAAACATCATACTTTTTTAAGTAAATGGGAGGGAAATCCTGAGAACAAACAAAACGATGGGAGCCATTTTGCATGTTGTCATCACCTATTTTAACTGTGAATGCAGCATAAAGGTGTTTGCAAACATGTGTGTAAAATAAAAGGTGTTCTAATTAGAAATCTGAGACTCTCTGAGGCTCCCAAGAGAATGTACCATTTGGTGAAAAAAAGTTTGCATCATGTGATTAATCTGTACCTAAATCTTTAGAACCTGGACTAAATTATAAGCAAAGGTAAAGGTTCCCCCGCACATGCGTGCTAGTCGTTTCCAACTCTAGGGGCTGGTGCTCATGTCCGTTTCAAAGCCGAAGAACCAGCATTTGTCCGAGGACGTCTCCGTGGTCATGTGGCCGGCATGACTAGACGCCAAAGGTGCACGGAACGCTGTTACCTTCCCACCGGACTGGTCCCTATTTTTCTACTTGCATTTGTACGTGCTTTTGAACTGCTAGGTTGGCAGAAGCTGGGATGAGTAACAGGCGCTCGCTCTGTTACGTGGCACTCAGGATTTCACCCGCCAAACTGCCGACCTTCTGATCGACAAGCTCAGCGTCCTAACCCACTGAGCCACTGCGTCCCTTCGGACTAAATTATACTATTACGTAAAAATAAACTCTAATTGTGCAAGGGAAAAACCTATTTTTTTTTGACTTCCTATTCAATGAACTCTCTGAAAGTTGGGAACACTGGTACGCAACACTGTTAACTCAGTTCAGAGAAAATCAGGCATCCAGTTTCCAAGCAGAGAAGTGTTTTAAACTTGGTGCAACAGCCGCTTTAGATTCAAGCCACTTACTTGATGTTCTCTGGAAGTCTACATTACTGCCCTTGAGGAATTAGTGAGCCAAGTGAATTAGGCATTTTTTGTCATTTGGCTTTCACACGTTATATATTGAAGCAGAATGTAGTAATAGAAGCTATTCTATTTTGACTTTTTATTGATACTTTTCACGAAAAGAAAAAGAGGTAGCTTGTCTTTCAAATGCTTTCTCTAAGCCAATAAGGAAATACAATGAAGAGATAAAAAGCAGTAATATAGTTCCATCTCACAAAGTCCTAGAAAATCTTTACCACAGCACAGTAGCCTTGAAAAACGCCATCATGACATAAATCAGATGATACATGTAGTCCCAAATGAGGGCCCCAATTAAGATTAGGATTACAATCGCGAAGCGATGTGGTCATTAAACAAATGTGGACCGATTTGACGGCCATTTTTACAGTGGTCATTAAGTGAATTGTGATCAGATGATCACGTGGGGTGGTACAACAGCTGTAACGTTGAAGTCAGGTTGAAAGTCACTTTTGGCAGTGCCACTGTAACTCCGAATCATTGTTAAATGAATGATTGTAAGTCAAGGACTACCCATAACAAGCTAGGAAACCCATCGGATGCAACCATACCCTGGAAAATCAAATATCCCTTAAAAATGAATTTCCTGAGTAATACCAGCAGTGGCAAGGAAGATAATCTGACAATCTTGTCTACTATTGCAAATCACCACTGGAATGTACAATTAACTGAAAACCTTATTTATTCATTCATTCAATTTGTATAGTCAGCAATTTCACATTTGTGACTCACTTGCAAAATACACACAGGGCAATAAGCAAACCATGTGAAATATTGCACATCGAAATAAATAGAAATATTGCACATAACAGACTACGGTGAAGGATAGTTCACAGCAAGTTGATATGTAGGTTTCTAAAATTACTGCATGGCTTACACCCCATTTCCTTTGAATCATAGAAATCACACCTGTTCTTTGAGAGTACTGCATTTTGGGAGAATTTAAATTAGGCTACCTATAATGATCCTCCACAGCTATACCAGGGAGAAGACACAACTGAAATAATTTATTCTGGAACTGTTCAATTTTGTCTCCATTTAGAACATTCAAATAATTAGATCTGAAATGCTCATTTTCCTAGGAGTAAGCTCCATTAAGCTCAAGGGAAGCTCTGACAGGCTTCAAATTGGTTCTAGTAAACATTTAATACGCAGAGTTCTAGAATGTGTAATTAGGGGAAAACAAGGAAAAGGCTTTTTTGGCTCAAGTTAAATTGTGGGCTCTTTACTTTTGATGTGTTTAAGTACACTGCAGTGCATTTTTGGGTTCTTTTACACCAGCTCTCAGTACTATAACGTGAGTCTTGCTGCTAGGTCTGGAATGTAATGCTGAACTAAGCTTGTTTGACTTCGAAGAAATAGTTGTCCTAACTTCACTGAGAAAAAAAAAGAAAAAGATTTAAGTACCGTAAATCTCTTTCACCCGACCTGGGATTTTTTTTTTTTGTGGGCATGATTCCCCTGAGCCTAGATTACTAGCAGATACAGTATCATGCACTGAATTAAACTAAAGAGGTAGAAGACAAACAGCTATGATTATTATACTTTTCCCAAATGGAGTAAACAAAAAAAACTATTGTCATAATTTTATCTTTCATCAGACAGATGAAAGTAATTCCTCTCATCACAGAAATTAGTGGTGGTTCTGATATGTATTATTGATGGCGCTCCTCTGCAAAACAAATTCTGATTTTAATCTTTTTTTAATTAATAAGTTGTAAATTGTGCTTTTAAAAGTATAAATAGTCATTTTAGGAGTGAATAAGGGAAGTAAGCTATAGAAGCATATAAGCAGTACACAGAAAATCATGGCTCTTCAAAAGTCAAACAAAGGAAAATGACAGTATTAGGAAGTAATCTATTGTTCTAGGACAGTGATGGCGAATCTTTTAGAGACCGAGTACCCAAACTGCAACCCACAACCCACCTATGTGTCATCATCGGGTGCTGGATGGATGTGGCCCATTGGGTGGGCGTAGCCCATTGGGTGGGAGTGGCTGCAGTGGTAATGGCAGAGTGGGTGAGACTAAAAAGTTCAATCAATCAATTCCAACTTTGCGAGATTTTTTTTTTCCTCTCCAGAAGCTGAAATTGTTTCGATTGAAACTTTTTTTTTGCACACGGCAGCGGAGGCCTAAAGTGTAAAAGTTTTATAAAACCCAGCTGAAGGCTTAGGACTGGGGTGACAGCGTGCATGCCCACAGAGAGGGCTCTGCGTGCCACAGGTTCGCCACAACTGTTCTAGGACAACACATTCCATTCTTAGTAGAGTACAGACAGTCCTTGACTTATGACCATTTGTTTAATGACCATCTGAAGTTACAACTGTGCTAGAAAAAGGGACTTATAACCAGTCCTCACACTTACGACCACAGTAGTGTTCTTGTGGTCACATGATCACAACTCCTAAGGAGTCCTCGGGGATGCTGCCTCAAGAGGGAAGAGCGTCGGGCGGGAGCTGGCAGGGCAGTCCTGCACACGCGCGCACTCCCCGGCTGCTAAGGAGTGCTCCTTAACAGCCGGGGAGCACGCGCGTGCGCAGGACTGCCCTGCCGGCTCCCGCCAGACGCCACCCTGCCCTGCTTCCTCCACAGTGAGAGGGGAGGGCGTGCCTTCCCGGGCTCGCTGATTTTCCGGCGTATAAGACGACTGGGCGTATAAGACGACCCCCCAACTTTTGAGATGCTTTTCATGGGTTAAAAAGTTGTCTTATACGCCAGAAAATACGGTATGTTAGAAAATGAATAGCACTACAGAACAACAGACTATAAACTGGTTAACAGAGATAGTAAACAAGCTTTCAACAATTTTGTGCCTACAGCTCTCCCAACTCCCAGCCAGAATGAAATTATGTGCAAAATTGTGTGTAAAATTGTATTTGGGAGTTAGGAGGCCCTCTCTTTAAACTATCCATCCATTTGGGTAGTGCGCAAAGATTAAAACCAACAGTTGCAAATAATAAATCTTTGTTGCCTGACAAAGAAACACGCCAACAGCAAACCTCACCTAACCTCCTAGCCCAGAGGTAGGGAACCTTGGCTCTTTTATGACTCGTGGACTTCAACTCCCAGAATTCCTGAGCCGGCTGACTCAGGAATTCTGGGAGTTGAAGTCCACGAGTCATAAACGAACCAAGGTTGACTACCCCTGTCCTAGCCCAAATGGCGGGGGAAACAGCCAGGCCTTTATACAAAAGGCTAACAGAACTGGGCCCATCCAAAACTCGGGGGTGGGGTAGCTATTCTGCAAGGCAGATGTTGCCTCAGAGTTTTCCATGGAGAGGACACTATCTTGGTGGGATAAGGAGAGGAACTTGAGAAACAGACCCATGTAAAAAAATGAGAGAAAAAGGCCTTGTTTCTTGGAAACTGGTCTATGAAAGCTGATATAGCACCAGTAGGGATTAAGAAAATGACCTATAAAAGGAGTTTTGATTTAAGCGGCAGGTGTGTCCTGATAACTGTTGTTAGACAAAAGTGACTATGGGAAAGCCTTTGGAGCCTTGCCTGTTTAGACCTATGTCTTTGTGCCAAGAATGCCTGACTGCGAATCCTCTGGCACAAGGTGAACCTTCCAATGCCTAGACGCATTTATTTTAATTGCTACAGTAAATGCTGACATTATCACCGTGGCCATGTAAAATATCCATCGTATTTCCATTCTTGCTGAAATAAGTATTACAATTCCTGTCTGAAGCAATAGTGTAGCATCTTTAAAAGAGAAAATACAAACCTAATTCATTTATTATCAGAGAGCCAATCGTTGCTTTGGAAACAGATCGCATAGTTCAAGTCACTAATAATTCAGTGAATTTCCAAGAATCACATCAATAGACTAAGTATTCGTAAGCTTGCACAGTATTCTCTACCACTACATCCAGGATTACACTGTCACAATACCGGTAATCCTCAACTTACAACCATCCATTTACTGACTGTTTG
This sequence comes from Vipera berus, assembly GCF_964194415.1. Classification (NCBI taxonomy): domain Eukaryota; kingdom Metazoa; phylum Chordata; class Lepidosauria; order Squamata; family Viperidae; genus Vipera; species Vipera berus. The sequence goes on from NC_138203.1 coordinate 85,987,886, forward strand.
AGCTTACAACAGAACTAAAAAAAGGTGATTTATGAACATTTTTTACACTTACGACCATTGTAGCATCCCCATAGTCATGTGATCAAAATTTGGCCACTGGCTCATATTTATGATGGCTGCAGTGTCTTGGGATCTTGTGGTCACCTTTTACAACATTTTGACAAGCAAAGTCAATGGGGAACCATATTCACTTAACAACGTTATCAACTTAACAACTGCAATGATTCACTTAACAACCGTGGCAAGAAAGGCTGTAAAATGGGGCAAAACTCATTTAACAACTGTTTTGCTTAGCAATGAGAATTTTGGGGCAGAATTGTGATTGTAAGTCAAGGACTAACTGTATATATCATTTCTGAGTACAGATAAATTATGCAGTATTAGGGATACGCATTTTGATTTGTATGTGGAGAACACTCTGTTGAAGATATAGGTGGTTCTCAATTTGCAACAATTCATTTAGAGTCTGTTCAAAGTTACAATGGCCCTGAAAAAAAATGACTTATGGTCATATTTCACACTTACAACTGCTGCCGCATCCCTGTGGCCAAGTAATCAAAATTCAGACACTTGACATATTTATGACATTGTAGTGCCTTGGGATCATGTGATCTGCTTCTGAAACCTTCTGACAAGCAAAGTCAGATTCACTTAACCATGTTCCTAACTTAACAATTGTAGTGATTCACTTAACAACTGTGGCAAGTAAAATTGTAAAATGGGGCAAAACTCACTTAACAAATGTCTCACTTAATAACAGAAATTCTGGGTTCAGTTATGGTTATAAGTTGAGGACTACCTGTACTTGTCCAGTATTTTAAAAAACAGAAGCGCCTGATTAAAAACGTGCAGAAGACTCAGGAAATCGGTTTTTCTGACATGCAAAGTCACAAACCCATCACCCCATGATGGATAAATATTTGGAGCAACAACATTAAGAATAGGAGAAAAACTAAGCAGAGAAATTACTTAAAAATACAACTAGTACTCATACATAACTGGTATATTTTTCTATTTATTTTGTGTCCAGATCACAAAACTGATGTGGCTTCTCAAAATGAGGCCACTTTTTTGGCTTTATCATTGGCCAGAAAAAAATCACTTTTGGTACATTCTACTGGTAATAACCACCAGACTAACAAATGGGCGGGATTCTGCATCTCTCACATTTACACAGCATAGTTATCCACTAGCAACCCCCAACTGGTATATGAAATGCGTGGAAAACAGCAAATATTTTCTGACATAATTCAGAATAGAGCTGTTAATCGCAAAAGCGCTCTTTGTGCAATCAATGAATTTCTATGATAATTTAAAAAAGAAAATAAGACACTGCAATAGCAAAGATCCATGCAAATAATACTCGTATATACCTCAGTGCTATGATCCAAAGTGAAACATTTTCTTAAGATGCCATGGGAAATCATTTCTAGGCAAAAAGTATTTCTGTTGTCCTTTTGGTTATAAGATAATGGACAAGCAATGAAGATAGGATTGTGCTAACATTAAACAAACAAAAATAAGGGTTGTTTTAGCGCATCACTGTTGCTTGAAGTATAACACTTGAATTGTTGTCAATATTCACAGGCTTATAGTTACATTTTAACAACATAGTTGTTTAGCAGTATGATATGGCATACATTATTAATAATAAATCCAATGGCATTAAAATGTTGATTTGACAGACATTGCGTTGTTTCTTCACTCTTTTTATTAGCAACTCCTTTGATTAAAAATGAAATTATTTCTGAAGTCAGGTAGGTAATATTTTGACGTTTGTGAACAAATGAGATGTGTTGAGCAAATTTCTAAAGGATGTCTTCAAAAATACCTATTGCTTCAACAAGTTAATTACAAACTTGGATTCACCCAGCCATTCCCCCACTCTGGAATTCAACAGAGTGAAAAATCTAACAATTCAAAAGCTAAAACTATTGAATTTCATAGATCAGTACTCTTCCTTTGTTACTGAAATCATAACGAAAGTGCTAATTCTGGAGGATCACCAAATATTGCTGGGGGAAAAAAGATGAAAAGGAAATACTGAAACTTGGAAATGTTGGGAGGTATTGAAGGAATGTTGTGAAATGTGATTCTTTTCAACAATACTCTTGAGACACAATCAAGGTGTGTAATAACTACAGTTAGTCCTCGACTTACAATAGTTCATTTAGGGACCGTTCGAAGTTACAATAGCACTGAAAAAAGTAACTTATGACCATTTTTGACTCATGGCCATTGCAGCATGCCCCCCATGGTCACGTGATCAAAATTCAGACACTTGTCAACTACTCCTATTCATGACAGTTGCATAAATATGACACTAATAATCAATCCATTTTGATATGAAATGAATACCACAAGCTTCCGTCTGCTACAGTTCTCACTTCCTAGGCTGAAAATATGGCTTTGGCTCAAATATCCATTCCACCAGTAAGGTTCACGGGGCAAGTAATTTATTCTAAACTTTACCTATTATTTCTATAAGTGATATATAACGTTATTTAAAACAAGGCACCAGCCTGGAAAAACGTAGGCCTGAAAGCTGGCTGGATGACTTTGGGCCAGATACTGTCTCTATCAGCCCAGCCCAGCCCACCCCACAGAGTTGTTATTGTTGTGGCGAAAATAGGAGGAAGGAGTATTAAGTACGTTCACTACTTTCAGTTACTTATAAAATAATAAAGGCGGGTTAAAAATCTAATAAAGAAATAAGTTTCCGTTTTAGCAAAATTGCAATATTCCTACCTGCGATATGGCAAAAATGCAAAAAAAGTAAAAGAAGCTTCAAACGGATCCTGACTTACTATAGTTACGCTTTGCAACAATCTAGGAATAGAAAGATAGCTTTGAAGAAGATATGCGGCAGCCATTAGGTAAATATAAATTTAGCCTGGAAAGACAGGAAGAAGCGAGGAAGAAATTCAAGACCATCTGCTTTGACTCTCTGGTATAAGACAAAGGGGAAGAGAAATGCCATCAGGCTTCAAAATTCAACACTCTATATCAGGGGTAGGTAACCTTGGCTCTTTTTTGACTCGTGGACTTCAACTCCCAGAATTCCTGAGCCAACATGGCTCAGGAATTCTGGGAGTTGAAGTCCACGAGTCATAAAAGAGCCAAGGTTGCCTACTCCTACTCTATATCAATAGGGTAGAGTTCTACTATTTCTTGTGGTGTCTGTTTCCTGAACTATCTACAAGAACAGAGTTAAGCATGAATAATTCAATCTATGCAAACAGTATCTCAACTTCATCTTCAGTCCATAGTCGTTCCATTTAAAAATTCTTCTACCATAGAAATTGGGTCAAATTAGAAATTTGTAAAAACAAATGCAGTCATTAATAACCGCCATTAAAAACAGTCTTTTCATTCCATCGAAAAAGTTAGGTGCTTTCCTTTTTTAAAAAAAACTTTATTTAGATTTCTTCTCAAAATTGTATTAACCTGAAACAAATCTGCTAGACGGTGAATTCTACTGGAGAATTCTGCTAAATCTTTCTAATGTAACCCTGACTAACAGATGTTTTATACCTATTTGTATGCATATGGTAAGAAACCAGAAGTTCCAAGGCGAAACTCCTATATTGTGCAACCATTTAACCTTTTAAATTTTTCCCATGAAATTTTACTATTAATATTATATAGATAAATGTGAAATCACAGCTTCCAGTACTTTAGTTGGTGGTGGTCTTCATACACATCAAAATGGTCCCAAGAACTTAGGATGTTATAATGCATTATAGTGTAGCATATATGACAATCCAAGCAGTGTGGCCTTTTGCAATTGACAGATGGAAATGTTATCAATACACATATTTTCCAAGTGCTGTCCAAAAATTCAAAGTAAAACCACAAGCCTGCATTTATGTATCAGTCATTAAAAGAAATTCAAATTCAATTCTAACACAGAACATCAAATTCCAAATGATATCACTTAAGATCTAAGGATTGGCATATTAATAACAACAACAACAACAACAACAATGAAAACAAGTATAATAAAGTTCATTTTGATTAACTTTTTATTACTTACTTATTACTATGAACATCAGCAAAAGTATAATGCTGAGAGGAATGCAGTTCATGCTGAAAACGGAGTCCTTGGGCTCCAACTTAGCGGTCATATCTCAGGACCCACATTTAATTTAGTTTTATCTTACTTCTATTAGGATTATAAATTAAATCCAATATTCTTCACAAGAAAAGAAATTTTTTCAGATTTGACTGGGCAGGGAAAATACCAAAATGGTAAAGAAATGCCATATCGTTGCCAAGAAAACAACATGCTGCTCAATTAGAAGCCAGAAATGAGTTTAAGGGAGAGAAGGATGACATACACAATTGACAGAAGAGAATACAAAATTATCAATATCCCTAAACATAGCCTTTAAAAAAAAGAACTGTTTGGAGAAAGGGTTCCTAGACCCAACATTTCAGTTATTATAATCAGGGCTTTTTTTCTCATAGAACGCTCAGAATGGAGTTCCGGCACCTTTTTTGGATGGAACCTTGTAGGGTAGGCAAGGTGGGTTGTATGACATGTGTGAGTTCCGGCACCTTTTTCTTTTACAAAAAAAGCACTGATTATAATTCACCTGTTTTCTCCCTTTCAGTACTTTGTTTCATCTGATCTCCCTATATATGAAATAGATAGATGTGTATAAACACACATACATGTAAACATACTTTTTTATCTTGTTAAATTGTGTCCAAATCCTGGAGACCGCTTGGACACATAGGGATCTGCCAAAGTTTTCTTGGGAAAGTTTCTCAGAAGCGATTTGCCATTTTCTGTTTCCTAGGGCTGACAGAAAGTGACTGGCCTAAGGTCACCTAAGTCAGGGCTTTTCAACCGGTGGTACACATACCACCTGTGGTACATTAGCACATGGCAGGTGGTACACAGCCCTGCCTAGCCAAGTGTAGTGGGGGAGGGAAAGAGAAAGCACAGGCAAGGACTTACTGTGAGAGAGTCCTCCGGAGCTGCAGAGTGGCTTGGGTGAGGCAAAGGCCCCAGGCTCACGTCCGGCTCACCCCCGGATGAGAAAGGAGAAGGAGGGGGGCGGAGACAGGAGAGGCTATAAAAGGAGGCAGTTTGGGTGGAAAAGAGACAAAAAAGAGGCCGCCTTGGGAGGAGGCGGAGTCAACTCTAGCTGCACCAAAGGGAAAGAAGGAGGAGGAGGAGGGTGGGGGGAGAGGAGATCAAGCAGGCCGGCCATGAGCCGATCTACAACTGCTGTGGCAGCCACCTGTGCTAGCAGCAGCAAACAGGCAAGAAATACAGCGGAGGAGGGGTCACCCTCCATGAGGAATGAAGAAAGGCAGCAACGAAGAAAGGCAGCATCGGCTGGAGGTGAGGCACGGAGGAGGGAGGGAGGGAGGGAGATGAAGAGTGGATATTGCCATATCCTAAAAGTGGTACAAGGGACACGGTGGCTCAGTGGGTTAGGACGCTGAGCTTGTCGATCAGAAGGTCGGCAGTTTGGCGGGTCGAATCCCGAGTGCCGCATAACAGAGTGAGCGCCTGTTATTTGTCCCAGCTTCTGCCAACCTAGCAGTTCGAAAGCATGTAAAATGCAAGTAGAAAAATAGGGACCACTACGGTGGGAAGGTAACAGCGTTCCGTGCGCCTCTGGCATCTAGTCATGCCGGCCACGTGACCACGGAGATGTCCTCGGACAAACGTTGTCTCTTCGACTTTGAAACGGAGATGAGCACCGGCCCCTAGCACGCATGTGCGGGGGAACCTTTACCTTTACCTTTAAAAGTGGTACAATTGGTGAAAAGGTTGAAAAGCCCTGACCTAAGTTACTTTGTGCCTAAGGTAGAATAAGAGCTCACGGTCTCCCAGTTTCTAGCCTTCACCACTATGCCAAATTGACTCTTAATACACATACGTACATTTCTGATACATCTTAATGGTGATAGTCCTACAAATCTATGTTATTTGCTTAGCCGGAAAACAGCATGCACACTACTCCTCTACGTTATAAGTAAAGATGGAAGTTATTCCCATGAAGCATAAATTTTACAAGAAACAAGTCTAATGAAATAGCCAGCAGCGCATCAATAAAAAAAATCCTTTGCAAAGCAGGCAGAATTCAGCTTCAGGATTCAAAGAGAATTCAAGATTAGCTTCTCATCAGAAGCACTTCTCTGATCAGTGTGATTGCAAATATTATTTCAAACGCCGGTTTCTGGGGAAGAAGGTAGGGAACATAAACAAAACAAAATGGCTGGCATTCTGGTGACAGAATACGAGGGTCACTAAAACGTCATTCAAAGATGCCAAGAACAGTTTTGCGCATGATACAGAAAAAGCAAAACAGAACTAAGCTAATAATCAGACGAATAAACAATGCGGGCCATCTCCACACAAAGTATCAGCCAGAGGGCTACAGATCACAAGCGATAGAAAAATAGGTTGAGTATTAGTATCTAGACCAGAATAAGACCTAGACCAGAGCCCAGTGGGGCCCCCAATCTTTTGGGCACCAGGGACCAGTTCTGTGGAGAGAGGTTTTCCCACAGACAGGAGGGGACCTGGTTTCACATGCTGCCTGCATCCTGCTGAGGGGGCTTTGCTTGTTTGCATTGATCGGTTTCTAGCATGCCATGGACCAGTGCCGGTCCACAGACTGGAGTTTGGGGACCCGCGGACCAGACACTTCAGTAAAAGATCCTCTCTTGCTTCAAAAAAAAAGAAGTATTTTATCTATTTTATTTTTGAAGCTATGTAAATGCTGGGGAATTTACAAATCGGTCAAAACATTTAAACCAGAGGAAAAAAAAACATTAAAAAACCAGAGGTAGCAGAGAGAATAAACCCAGATGAGAATAAGGAAAAAGAACAAAGGGCTATAATTTGTTACTGTTAAAAGGTCTGGTGAAAAGCCAGGTTTTTGAAGCCCTTCAAAATACCAGAAGGGCAAGGACCGTTCAGAGCTCGGAAAGAACCTCATTCCAGAATGCAGTACTACAGAACAGGCCTGCTTCTGAGGGCCTGATAAGTGGTAGTACAATCTGATGGAACCTGGAGTGCACCAACTGGTCAGGCAAATACAATGACCAGGCAGATACAATGAGAGACAGGTGGTCCCCTCAAGTAACCAGGCCTTATGCCAATTAGGACTTCATAGGTAGCAACCATCACCTTGAATCACACTCTGAAGCAAAGTACAACCAAATATGAGAACAGCAGCTCAAGCAGTTTATTGATTCCACGTTTATTGTTAATTTGTGAGAAATTCTAAATGGCACACAGCACAAGAAGAAAAACATTATAGCTTAAGCTATTATTTAATATATATTTTTAATGATTGCCTTATTGGTTATGTGGAAAAAACCTGAGTGTTCTTCCTTGAACATTGTTTCCCGAAAGTGTATGTGGCTTTTTTTAAGACAAAAGAAAATGATAAAATACAATAAAAATGTATCCCAACTTGTCACAAAGTTGAAAAAGAAATTGCCCCCCTTCCCCCCCAAAAAAATCCCTCTCACAAATCAATCTCTTTATCATTCATGGAGGAATAATATATTAGGAATAAATTAGTTCTACGGTAAAACTAACAAAACAGAAGTTAAACTGTTAAACTTGTTGAGATACAGACTAGATTCTATTTGCAAAAAAAGAGTAATACCTGTATGCATGTCCCAAGGAAGAATTTCACTTTATTAAAAAATTTTCCACTTTGTAAATATCACAATAGAAGAGAAAATAAGATTGTGCTAACATGAAGCAAACAAAAACTAAGGGTTGATCAAATTCAAAACCCATGTTTTCTCACAACTATTCTGCCATTCAACTATTCCCACATACTTTTCTAACAAATCAATACAATCAATTAAAGTTACTTCAGATTCATTCTCATTTACACAATCTCATTTAAGCTAATAAAAACATCTCAGCATGGTTAGACTCTGGTTTTATACAAACACATTTTTGTGCTAGGCAGTTTTTATAAACATAATGCCCATTATTTGACTCTATTTCCTAAACTCATTAATAGAAAACTTAGAAATCTTCCACAACTGATCTCTGCTTGCCACCAAAACTGTCACAAAAGCACCTTTCTGGCTTATTTTATTTTGACAATGTGATCATTTTTTCCAATATCACAATGGATCAACACAGCAAGGGGAATCAGATGAAAATAAATTGTTAAAGAATCAAAATTGTTTTATCCCAAGAAATCAAAAAATATAACCAACTTCAATTTACAAACACCATGCTTTGTATATTTGGATTATTCATACTTATAGCTCAGTGGAAAACATACGACTATTATATGTACAGAAGAATAACCACTGCTGTTTCAAAGTTTTTCCAAGTTAGAGAAAGCCACTGCACACCAATTGCTTTTAATCTCTTTGATGCTAAGCTATTAGCGCTAGTTCTTTACAAGCTCAGTTGGGCCCTGTGTCTGATTTTTTGCCCCTCTGGATGTCATTCTGCCCTCCAGTTATTTTAAGAGCTGTTTTTCAGATAACAACCTTTCTCTCAAACGTTGGGCTATGACTGGAGGCAGTCATGGTGAAGATCAATATACTTAACTTGCTTTAAGACTATATCTTTTTCCTACAGACCTATTTACAGACATTGAAACAAATGCTATTTACTACATGGGTCTTCCCCCTCCCATTTTTTGTGGGTGATGAGTAGGCAAGAGCTCTCCTGAGACACCGTATGATGAATACAATAATTTGATCTTGGGTGAGTGCCAAATCTTCCTTTTAGTGAAAGTTGAAGATATCGAGTGGTACTTGCAGTTTATCACACAGATGGATTAATGTTCTAAGGCACCCTCAGTTCTCCTGATGTTGTTGAAAAAATTGTTTCATGGAAATTTTCTGCCTTCTGAATGCAGGACAAATTGAAATAATCACCTACCGGTATGTCTTTCTTCACTGTGTATCCTTCAGAAGTACTTCTGACACACTTCTTCAGCCATCATTCCCAAGGTGATTAGCCTGTAAGCATCATTTTTTTTTGCTGGCCTGTTACTTCTAGATATCGCTTCTTCCACAATTCATAATGTAGCCAACTTGGTACAGCAGCACATAACACCGGGTGGGATTTTAAAAACAGGCAGCGTTAACTGGGCCAGAAATGGTCTATATTTATATTCTCTATTTTGATCTTAGTTGTTTTGTGTTACCTTTTTAATGTCTTAATTTTACATTGTCTTGGATAATAATGATCATTTAAAAATAACACATAAATACTATTGTAATCTAAGTAAGCATTATTTTAGTTCAGTTCTACAGTGTTTCATAGATTTGAATCATTCTATAATATATAAGCGTGTGGTACGTGTTTATCTGTATATGCATATAGCCATATACAGTGTTGTAAAGGATTCATACGATAGCTGGTAAGTTTATGTAGCTTTTGTTATACAAAATGGTCAAGGACTAAAATATTGATTGAAACAGAACACAGAATAATAAAATTGGAAGAGACCTTGAAGGTCTTCCAGTCCAACACCCCTGCTTGAACAGCAGACAAATGGTTGTCCAGTCTCTTTTGAAAACCTCCAACGTTGGGAGCACCCACAACTTCTGAAGGCAAGCTATTGTTGTTGTTTTTTATTATTATTTCTGAAATTTTAATTGAGTGGAATCAGTATATTTATAGAACCAACTGTAAATTAAAAAAAATCATTGACTTTGGTTGATGAATAAACGTTAACTTGGCTCCATGCAGTCTACTAATGCAGTTTTGGTGTCCTCCAAAGGCCATAAATTCTCCCGGGATAGTGAAAAAGCTCATCCAGAACATCTGGAAGATACCTAGTTTAATAAAGTTTCAACTCACTGCATCTACTCAGACTTGTAGGTGGATAATCAGTTTTTTTGACAGATAGGAAGCAACAGAGGAGGCTAGGGAAAATTACATCTGGGCAATGAGCACAGGTGCCCCTCAGGGTTGTGCAATCTCTGGGTTGCTCTTTTGTCTTTATACCAAGGACTGCTCCCCAAGGGACCCTCTGTTAAAGTTCCGAAGTTTGCAGACAGCAGTGAGTCTGCATATAGGCAGAACGCTGAACAACTGGCGCTGTGGTGCAGCCCTAACAATCTGGAGCTGAATACGCTTAAAACTGGCAGCACAGTATCAGCAGCAGAGTCCTTCAAACGTTTGGGTTCTATAACCTCCCAGGACTCGAAATGGATAGTTAACATTAGAACCAGCATTAGAAAGGCACCACAAAGATTGTTCTTGCGCCTACTCAGCAAGTTCAATCTGCCTCAGAAGTTGTTGATACAGTGGAATTGTTGAGTCTGGCATTTGTATTACTCTTAACTGTCTGGTTTGGTACAGCAACCAAATAGGACAGGTACAGACTCCAACAGATAGTTAAGACTGCAGAAAGACAACTGCAACCAGCCTGCCTTCCATAGAAGATCTGTATATTGGGTGGATCAGGGGGACTCAGAAGATATTTGCAGACCCCTCACATCCTGTTTTCAACTCTTCCCCTCAGGATGGGGTGTAACAGAGCACTGCAGGCCAAAACAACTAGACACAGAGATAGTTTTTCCATCGGGCCATCACACTGCTGAACACCCAATTCTCACAGTGCTTTCTAATATCTATGTGTATTTACCATGTAGAATGGACGTAGTATTATTATTCCTTATCTATTATTCCCTTTTATGTTTCTTACTCACCACCCCCCCTTATTAGTATGATGATGGTGATAATTCCTCTATTGCTTTGTATGTACACTGAGAGCTTCTGCACCGGAGACAAATTCCTTGTGTGTATAATCAAATTTGGTCAAATAAAGTATTCAGTTCAGTTGAATACTGCATGCCTATCCACTTTGGGACAATAACCATGAAGGTGCATTTCTAGCAGCAAAGAGACCAACTTTCACCCATCAAGACTATGCAAGAAAAACCCTACCAATGATCAGAGAATGGCTGCTACCCAAGATGCCACAAGGGGAAAGAAATCATGGGGGAGATCTTTATATGGTATATGTCACAAAACACAGCCTTGTGTTAGCCTGCTGTGCTCAGTACTATAAAACACTAACCATGGTGGGAAATAGTGGACAGTCCGATTGGTTCCAGCATACAGACTTGAGTACTCCATTTTGCCTCTCCCTTCAGGCAACAAAATGTCTTAGGAGAGCTTTAAGACCACATCCATTAGAGCTTACAACTTAACAATATTGTCCCGGGATACTCAGTTTAATTCAATGGTACCTGTTAAATTGATTATAAGGCTTAGAGATAGCTTAGCTGTCATAGAACATCTCTTATAGTTTGTATTTCCTCTGTTCTTTCTACACAGGAAAACATTTCCACCTAGAGACCTTTCACAGAATGTCTAGACACAAAATAAATGCAGCAAGATGTGTCATTTTACTGAAGCATCAGCCGCACAAAACACATTGCATCTTACTCTTTTACCTAAATAGCAAAATCAACAAGGATAAATCAGAGGAATTTGACTAATTTAAAAGCAGTGCCATGATCTTCGATAACATCAGAACATATCACAGATGCTTTTTTAAAAAAATCATAGATAAATGAAGCTACTTTTCTTCTTAGAAAACACAAGACTGTCAAATAAAATAATTAATAGTCAACTCATAATACTGGGAAGTACATATGCCTCCATTTTTCACATTTGCTATGCAGAAAAGACCATTTTTCTTATTGTGCTCCCTATAATGGGTGTTGCCTTAGCAGAGCATTGGCAGTTGATAGTGAAGACACATATGCTGATTTTTTTCTCTAAGAAGATTGCTCTCTTCCCCTCAAGCTGCAACTGTAAGATTACTTCTGATAAGTAATTCTCACTGAAATGCAATTAAATAAATATGCACAGGAAATAGACTCCATGTTTCCTTACCCTTTCCCTCGCTTCTAAAATGGGCATTCTACCTAACTCGTGCTTTACCAGAGGTATTCTCTAGTTCTGCAAACATACAATAGGGAACCAATTATACAGCTTTGAGGTCTAATTCATGTGGTTTTCTTTTTCCCCCTGAAACCACTCCAGAAGCCCATATAATTTTTCTTTTTTAACAATAATACTTTATATTAGTTTATATTTCTCTTTGCATGATGAATTTCACACTTAGGACAATTAAAATGTTGAATCAAAATGAAAACAGCCTTTTCTGCCCTCCTCCCCCTCCTCCCTATCTCTCCAGTTTTGTTCCAAGGTTTAGCTATATTTGTATAAAAATGATCCAGTAAAATCTCAAATAAAATTGAGTTTTTAAAAAAAGGGGGGGGGAACTGTCAGGTCCTGACACAACTATTCTAGGAATGTTTGCAGTAAGAAAGCAAGTCACAAAACTTACTGCAGCTCATCTGCTGCTGTCTTTAAGCCTTTTATCAGAAAACAGCAGACAGCTTTCTGATAAAGGCAATCAATAATGTGATTATCATACAGCATATAAAATTATAGGTCACAAAGATCTTTGAACTTAAAAGCTTTTCAATCCTGACTGGTTGAAACTACTGGCTGAAAATTAAGCTGGCCTGGTCACAATGTACATCAAATATATCAATGACAGCATTTGTCTTTATTAAAACCTTTTCCATAGTAAGATATGCTATGAAGATGTGCTGTACATATACAAGTTAATATCAACTAAACCTTTAACTCAGGAAAAAGGCCAGTTTTTATAGAATATATTTGCCTCCCTCACACGTTAGCTTTAAGCATCCATGGTATTTCATACCACACATGTGTAATTAGATTAGATACTAGAAATATATCATCTTAAAATAATAATCCCAATCATTATTACTATAGTAATACTACAGTCCTAGATATCTGCATTCAGAGGTCAGGTCTACCAAGTTCAGTGAGTCTTGTTCACATGTGGAATCTCCAAGACTATAATCCTCAAGCATTATCCATGCCCTGTAACCTATCAAGCATGTTTAGTTATGATAAAGCAAAGGTCCAGCTGTGATATAATAAGTGAAAATAAGGCTTTTGGCAATGCTTCATAACATAAATGTATGTATGGGTGTGCATCTGTACATATACACAACTTTTAGAACTGGATTAATAAGTCAGTTTGTTTTTCCCAAGTTAATCACTCCTGGATCATTTTAACTGACCCTACCACACAAGGAAGCAGAACCCTGCGGAGAAAACTTATTTTTTTCTTGCCATCTCTATCCAGTGGTTTTCATTTGGGGTTTTCCTGGCAATCCTAAAGTATTCATTAAATGTTAGTACGGTGATTCTCTGGCAGAGAAACTAAGGAGACATAATACTGGACATTGGAACCCACATTTTCTTTCTTATTTGGGGGCAAAGCAAAAAAAAGCGTCAACAGCTTTTTGTCACCAGAGCTTCATGGCAGAATAGCCAGAAGAAATAAAGGATTTCAATGGCTGATGACAATATGCCAACATTTGGTTACAAAGGGAAGATTCTTCAGAATTGTCTTAACTCATGCTCTTCCCCATGAGTGCTATCCACTAGATCAGGGTACAAAGCTTTCCCTTTTTTTACTATGCTTGATTCTACTATATCCAATTTCATTCTTGGATACTATTCAGCTGACAAAGTATGGGTACCACAGGAAAGGCATCTGAGAGCTTCTGGGCAAGGGCAAAGAAAGCAGAAAAATAAGGGTTTATCAAACTCTCTCTGTGCGAGCTGCATGAGGATCACGACAATGTGGCAGAAAATGAACAAGGGGCTGGACCAGTAGGATCAAGATCACAGAAGGAATATTTTAATTAAATGAGAAAATGTGCAGAGGATTTCAAAAAAAAGGCATCCACCAAAACATCTTATCTGGTTCCAACCTATGGATTGGATGTATACCCATTAAGTTTCCTTTCTCTGCAGAGGCAGCTGGAGAGCACAACCCAAACTCTCCTTCTCACCTTCCCTCCTGATATAACTCCAGAAGCGGGCCACCTTCCACCATGTTTAAAAGAAATGGGGTCACCCTAAAATGCTCTTTTGAGAAAAAAAAATATCACCTGCAGAGAAGGAAATACGAAATAGGACGCCTAAAGTTAAGCCAGGATTTCTAATACATTAAGCAGCCCCTCTTGAGAGAAAGGCCGACTACGGATAGGGGTTTTTACCTCCGTCCCCCCCTCATATGAAAAACAGCGAGGTTTCCACCGTCAAGCACAGAAGTGAGAGCGCAAAGCTCGCTGTCTACACACACACACACACGTCTCCCTCCACCCACCGGTCAGAAATTAGAAGCCGCCGAGAAGGAGCGAAAATAAGAGACAGCCACGTTTCGAGCGCCGCTCTCCCTGAGGTGCGGCTGACACGAACCCCATTTTCCAGGGGGTTTCTCCCTTCGGTTTATTTTATTTTATTTTAATTTTTCATTTTCCAATCCCGCGCTCCCGGGGAACCTCTAGTGGGCGAAAAAGGACGCGCAGCGATCCCCAGCCGATTCCGGAGTGCAATCCCTCACCGACAAACCGCCTTCGACTTAGGAGCCCGGGCCACGGTGCCTTCCCGTCCTCCTCCACCCAACTCACCCACCCAGGCTGCTCCTAAAGCATGAGAAGGCTGCGTTTGCCCGCTTCCCCTGGCTTCCCCCTCTCGGCAGCTTGCACAGAAAGCGCGAAGGGAAAAGGCGCCAAACATTCACCGTCGCAATTCAACAAACCTTAAAGTGCCTTTTTTTTAATAAAAAAAAAAAAAAGGAGGAGGAGGAGAAAGGGAGGGGTACGGGGGTCCCTCTTATCTCCCATTTAGCCGTTTTCGCCTCCTTTCCACCCGGCGAAGTCGGGTCGGGGCCAGGAACTTTCCCTCTCCTCGGAACCAAAACGGGGCTGGTGGGAAAAAGCGATGGAAAAGGGAGATGCGCCCAGAGATGGACTTTGGAAGGCGAAAGCCGGAATCCCAACGCAAGGTGCCGTTTAAAGCGGGAAAAGGAAGGAAGGAAGAAAAAGGAAAGAAAAAAGAAAAAAAAGGGAAATCCAAGGGGAAAGGCAGCCTGCCTCTTTCCCTTACCTGCACGCCGCCTGAATTCTTCTCGGCGCCGTGTGAAACAGAAGCAGCTGGGTGTCGCGCAGACACACACACACACACTCACACATACGATCGCCGGTCGGCTTCTTTCTTAATTCCACAGTTCCTTTGGATGTTGGCCACGGAGACAAAAAGACCAAAAAAAAGGCAAAACCCAAAGAGCAATCCTTACACTGGAAACCCACGGACAACGTTGGGGCGCATGGGAGAGAGAGAGAGAGAGGGAGCAAAGGCGGGGGGGGGGTGTCTCCCCGCTTTCCAAGTTGGCTCGGTTCTCCTTAGTTGGTTATTTTCCACAAATAAATCCCCCCCGGATGAACGGTCGCTAAAAAGAAAAGCAAGGGGTGGCGGTGGTGGCAGCGAATAAATAAAAGGCTTCCCGATCGAGAGCCCGTTTCCTTTTTTTTTCCTTGTTATCCGACAATCCTTCAAGAAAAGGGGGGGGAACGGAGGAGGGGGGTTGTGTCTCTCCTACTCCAGCGTCTCCTCTTCCTCTTCTTTTTTTTGGGGGGTGGTGGTGGTGGTGGAACGGATCTTAAGCCGAAATTCTGAGGCGCCCCAAGAAAAACGCTTCTCGCCGAAGCTTTTGCAGCGCGGTCCGCTTGGGAAGATGCAGCTTTAGGCGGAGGAAACTTTCCGGTGGAGAAGGCAAAACAGCGGCGCCAGCAATTGCATCTGGCAAAGCCAAGGCGAGCAACCCCGGGATCTAGGTGAGGATGGGCGGGCGGGCGCGCGTGTTGTGCACGAGCGGCTCCTTCTCCAGGGCTTGAACACGCGCCGCGAAAGTCCCGCAGAAGGGGGGGTTGGGGGAAGGTTCAGAGGAGAGACGGGGTTGGGTGGGTGGGAGTGGGGAAAAAAAGGAAGAAAAAAAAGGAAAGCAAAAAAATAAGGCAATACGCGCGCGATCAATAGATCGGGATCAGCCAGTCTTCTGTAGTTGGAGCGTCGCAAGCAGCCTTCTCTGCCCTTTTTCTCTCGAGTCAGCCAGCGATGCCGCCGCTGCTCGCTCGCTTACACCGGAGGGGAGGCAAAGAGCCGGCGTTTAACTCTTTCCCGTCCGCCGCCTCGACGAAAGCGAGGAGTCGTTGCCGCCAAATCGTGCTTGGAGCTCAAGGGAGCCTCCTTCCCCCCCCCCTCGCGCGCATTTCTCGAGAGTAAGCAACGCCCAGCAAGCAAGTTTCCCCCCCCCCCCTCTTATCCTGGGCTGGGTGACCCGCTTAGCAACAGTCGAGAAAGTAGGCGCGGGAAACGCCTGGGCGGTAGGCGGGACGGAGCAGGCAGCGCGGGAGCCCTCTCGACACGCGTCCTCCGCTTGGCTGCTTTCACTTTTTCTCAGTCCCTGCTATTATTAGGGGAACCGGGTGGGAACGAGGTGGGATGCTCAACTCGGCGTAGGGAATGGAAGAAAAGCCCGGCGTTTGGAAAGCAAGCCATCTCCGGGGCTGGGTGCAATTGCAACCCGGCCGTATGTATGCAGAAATCCAGTCGAGAGAACGGTTATAGCAGGGGTCTTCAAACTTGGCCCTTTTATGACTTGTGGACTTCAACTCCCAGAATTCCTCAGCCAGCTTTGCTGGCTGAGGAATTCTGGGAGTTGAAGTCCACAAGTCATAAAAGGGCCAAGTTTGAAGACCCCTGGGTTATAGGATCGGAGTGCGTTAAACGAGGAAGCGCTTGCCTTGCCAGGCGACGGGGGTGTCGGGAAATCCGAACGGTTGCGGGGTTTTGTGTTTTTTTGTGTTTTTTTTTTAAATTCCCTCAGATAAAAGGAAACCGTCGCACCAGCGGATTGGTTTCTCAGTGTCGGAGAAAAAGCCTGGCTTGAAAAGCCTGAAATCGGCAGCTTTCGATCCTGAAAGCGGTCCCGGGTGGGGCTAATGAAGAAAAAAAAAAAAGGTTTCGTTCCTCGTCCTTTTGAATCCAGCTGTTCACGGAGACGCAGAATAGGCTCCCAGATGTGCTTTCGCTTGCGTCTTCTCCAGCTGTAAAAAGTCTTCCCTGAAGCCTGGGGCCGACTGCGCTGACTTGAGAGAAAATTCTCTTCACTTGGACCGGTTGCAGTTGTTCTTCAGAGTAAAAGCTGACTAGGTGAGCGGTGGTAGTGTAAGAAAAGGTCCTGATTAATCTTCCATTCCCCTAGCGGTGAGATCTCCAGAGCTTGCTCCCTTCATTATTTTCTGAATAAAGGAGGGGGGGAAAAATGCTCCACGTTGGATTGGTTTTTTAAAAAAAAATTACACAAACTGATAATTGGAGGGAAGTGCTGCAATCGTACTTTCCCAGATGCTTTAATTGTTTACACCTGGGTTGGTCATGCAGCTTGCTGCTGATGACAATGACGATAAACCATTAGAAAGGGGGAAACTAGAGAGTAGAGGTTCTTGTGGACCTTCAGATACTGCTGGTTTTTAAGTGCCAGCAATCTTCCTTATTGGACACATTAGTTTGGTCTTTGGGGAGTTATAATTCAGTGATATCCAGAAGGGTACAGGTTTCCAATTGTTGCCTTACTTAGGCAGTAACGTTTTGTTTTCTTGCGTCAGTGGGTGTGAAATATGCATATAAATATATTTTGGTATATAATCATGTACCACAGAGATGGTGTTGACTCTTAGCAGCCATATAGACTTGGATGAAACTAACCAAGTAGAGAAGCAATCTAGAACAGGGGTAGGCAACCTCGGCTCTTTTATGACTCATGGACTTCAACTCCCAGAATTCCTGAGCCAGCATAGCTGACTCAGGAATTCTGGGAGTTGAAGTCCATGAGTCATAAAAGAGCCGAGGTTGCCTACCCCTGTGCTAGGAGGATGGTTTGAGAAATAAACTGAGGAGGAGGAGGAGGAAAGGGAACAGGAAAGGTTAGTGTGAAGATATTGATTGCATGACACACTGAACCATAACTAACAGTCATGTTTTAGCTGAACATATTGTGTAAACTCAACCCCTACAGTTAATTTATGATTCAGTGAGTCATGGACACCCATATCATTAAATAAATCGTGCTTAAACCAAGCATGAGTAAGCATATTGTGTTGACAATGAAAATATTAAAAGAGGTGAATAACTTCTGCCTTTTAGCATTGACTATCCACATTAAATGACCAATGGTCAGGATATATGCCACAAACTAGCACACGATAGGGTAGGAATAAAGGTCTTGGGAAAACTATTGAGATGTTGTCATGTGTCTATCCCCTACAAAGATCAGAATTGCACAGGCAAGGGCAGGGGTAGGCAACCTTGGCTCTTTTATGACTCGTGGACTTCAACTCCCAGAATTCCTGAGTCAGCTGGCTCAGGAATTCTGGGAGTTGAAGTCCACGAGTCATAAAAGAGCCAAGGTTGCCTACCCCTGGGCAAGAGCTTTACCTGTAATTTTGTATGGAAGTGAAAGATGGGCTTTGAAGCAGCAGTATAGAATATTCACGCACCTTTGAACGCCAGGGTTAGAGAAAATGCCACACCCATTCTTAGAAACAACTGGCTCATAAATCCAGTTCAGAGTTCTCATGTGAAACACAAATGACCAGGGTCAGATTGTCATACTGGACACGTGAAGGCCGAGCACTCTTAAAAAAAAAAGTTTATACTATTGTGAAAAGTAAAAGGAAAGAGAAGAAGAGGATGACCTACAGTTGGATGGATGGACTCAATTATAGCCACAACATGTGACTTTTGGAAGAACTGAAGGATAAGGTTGGAAACATATCATAGAACATAGAAGAACAGAATCGGAAGGGACCCTGTAGTTCTTCTAGTCCAGGGGAAGGCAACCTCGGCTCTTTTATGACTCATGGACTTCAACTCCCAGAATTCCTGAGCTGGCTCAGGAATTCTGGGAGTTGAAGTCCATGAGTCATAAAAGAGCCGAGGTTGCCTACCCCTGTCCTAGCAACTAGCAGCTGGATGTACAGCTGCAAATGCAAGACAAGGCAGCTAGAATTCTAAGAGATAAAATTGTTGGGTATTTTTGTTTGTAAAACTATATTTCACATCCCCTCATAAGTTGTGACTCTGAGCATGTGCAAAGCTCTTTGTCTTTAAAGTTGAGTAGTATATTAGCAAAAAGTATGTGAAAGGTATCTTGGCTTAATTTAATTTGAGAGATTAGAAGGATGTGTAATCCTTCTGAGACTGATATTCTGGCAGTTTCCATTTTAAACCCAATATTTGTGGAACAGAGCCATGTCTCTGTAATACATTGAAGAAACAATCCCAAGTACAGATAGCCCTTGACTTACAACAGTTCATTTAGTGACTGTTCAAAGTTACAGTGGCATGGAAAACAGTGATTTATGACTGTTTTTCATTCTTACGAATGAAAGCATCCCTCTGGTTACGTAATCAAAATCCAGATGCTTGGCAACTGACTCATATTTATGACTGTTAGACTTACAGTACTGTATATACCGCTTCACAGTGCTTTTACTTGGTGATCTGAGCACACAACATGTTTCAAGCGTATACAATTCCAGGCAGCTTTTTTTTACTTTCTGGGAATTCTGGAATTCATAATTCCAACATCTAAAGGACCTGCAGTTGGAGAAGGTACTACAGGGTGTGTAGGCATCTACTGATACACAAAAGTTGTATGCATCACAGAATGACTTTTCAAGTTTATAATTATCTCCTTGCAGTGCTTATACAGCGCATTCAGAAAGTATTCAGAATCCCTTCCCTTTGTCAATTTTGTGCATATATGTACAACTGTAGAATCAGGCTGCAGCATAACAAAATTGACAAAAGTGAGTACTTTCTGAATGCACTGTAGCTATCTGAGTACAATATATAACAGCCCATAAGAATGTTGATATTTTTCAGAACAGCATCAACAGAACCTTTATTTCTTTTCCTAACACTTCAAACACAATGCATTTCTCTGAAGTCTGATTACAAATGCATCTAACAGTTATCAATTGAGGAATAAAAATTCACACATAAAATGTTGTTTCCCTCCTAATTTTAAGATCAAAGCGTGTGATTTAGGACAGCAATTTTTTTCCCCTTGCCAAACTTCCTTATGTTCCATTTCTCTAGGCACTTCCCTTGAAATACCATTCACTTCTGTTGTCTTGAAATACTATGGAGAAGAAAAGCTAAAGTGTATTTCAAATACATTGGAATATAATCCCCATCACCATAAGCAATTGATTGTGCTGGTTTGGGGTGGTCACAATTATAATTAAAATAACTGGAGCAGATCAGATTTTAAAAGTCTACCTAGTTTCAGTAACTTATCCAACATTCTCTTTGGCTCATAAGTTAAGAGTACCCTGAACACAATTTTATATAAAATATAGAACAAGAAACAAAAAGAATTGGTGGTTGTTTTGCTTACAGTTTGGTTGCTAGAATGAACCACAGTATAACAGCATTTGCAAGTTTACAGTATTTTATCTTCAGTGCTGCCTCTAAATTTGAGATGAAGGGCAATATAAAATTATTTTAAATAAATGGAGACCAGGAGATGAACTCATTTTATTTACTGGAAACAACAATTTCTGTACTGAATGAAATATGTCTGATGAAGTACCACAGTGCCTGAAATGAAAAACAAAGTGATAATTTAATGTTGATTCCCACCATCCCCCAAATGATCTCATGATCAGTAGGTGAGGGATGGAGAAAGATTCATTTCAGATCACTAAATGCATTTCCTCAACATCTTTGAGCTCATAAAACTATTGAAACACACACACCCTGAAACTTAATAGTTTTTCATTCATCCAGCTCAGTATAGAAGCCAAACAGATTACGAATATATAGCCTGAATTCTCCATGTTGACGAGTGTCCTGCAATTGAAGCTGTTCACCATTGTAGTGCATACTTTGAAATACCAACTGCAAATAATTCAGAATCCTTTATGGTTGTTTCTCATGCAATTGCAAGCAAAGCAGAGATTATGCGACACACCCCCACACACCCCAATAATTGCTCCTGTGATACAAATAAATAGTTGTGTCAATCTAAATCAAACAAACAGAAATAAATTTGATCTAAAATAAAAATCACACGCTCTACACTTGTTTCCTCCTAGGTCAGGGGTGTCAAACTCAATTTCATGGAGGGCCGCATCAGCATTGCGGTTGCCCTCAGGGGGCCGGGTGAGTGTGGCATGGGTGGGCGTGGCCTACTGGGTGGGTGTGGCTAGAGTGCGTATGGCCTACTGGGTGGGCGTGGCCAGCTCTACATCCTTGGCATCAAGTGTGCCTATGGGGGCCTGGGCAGGAGTGGGACAGATCTGAGGGTCTCTGGCAGAAGGAGGGTTTCTGGGCCAGGGCCAAGGCAGTGGGGGCCGTTCCCTCACTGTTTCCAGGATGGCTTCGCGGGCCGCATGAAACCACTTCGCGGGCCGCATCCGGCCCCCGGGCCTTGTGTTTGACATGTCTGTCCTAGGTCTTTCCAGTAGAATATGTGTTCTCCAGAAATGACTCCAGGAACAACACCCACTGGTTGAAGCAATATCACTTTTTAAAAAACGGAATCTTAAAAATAATGAGGCAGGAGCTGATTTCCAAAGTCTCGCTATTTCCCAGTTACAATTCCAACAAAAAGTATCCCCTCTAGAATAAACAACAGAGAACAATTATTATTGGAACTGTTTTCTATTCTAAGTGTAGCATAAAGAAATATATATTTACTGAAGTTAATACTAATTGAATAACCTACGGTTTCTTTGCCAAATATAATGATTTTAGACCCTTTTCTGGGTATAATATCAATTGGTTTAGATCAGAATTAGTGTTCTGGGGCTGCATAAGTTGTCAAAACTGGTTGTTGGGTCAATTACAGTGATCTCTGAAAGCAATAACTTAACTGTTCTTTGGGTTGAAAAAGCTGTGGTATAGAATGATTGTATTGAATTTAAATACATGTGTTTATTTAATGTATTTATGTATGTATTTAAATGTATTTATCAGAAACAGCAATAGTTTTGGATAGATGAGCTGAATTTAAATTGTGTATTTGGAGTAAGAGTGAAATGAATGTTTTGCTTTGTGTAACCTTTCTCATAAACACTCTCTCTCTCTCTCTCTCTCTCTCTCTCTCTCTCTCTATATATATATATATATATATATATATATATATATATACACACAAATTATACAGAGGTTTGAGAAAGTTCATTTCATTTTTCACTCAGAAAATCCAATTGCCAGTTAGAGAAATTGTTTTAATTTTCCAGATTTTATATCAAGCAGCATAACTTTTATATCAGGTTGATGAATGGTAAGTTCCTCCATTGGGAATTTATCTTAATAGGCTATCTTAAAATCTACACCTCTTATAAATCAGTCCAATTAATTTGGAAAATATGAAGTTCCTCCTCCTTCTATATTAGTCACCAGAGAGGTGTGTCATATGATAGCGTGCCAATTTTGTTTTCATCCTTAAGACAAAACTATATATTTACGTAGAAGCGAAATTGATTTTAAAAAATAGCAAAACAACTTTGATTATAGCAAACATGGAGTTAAATACTTTATCTGCCTGTTCAAGAAGAGTTTGAAGAACTAATTTTATCCACATCTGAACACACAATTCATCACTGGCAGTTTCAATATAGACATTTGGTTTGCCTGTTTTACTCTATATATTTACACATGAGTTTTTCCCGCCTTTCAACTTAGGTAAATTAAGTTAAATGTAAACAAATGAATTGTGCTTTCTGTTAGATACTGGGTTTGTTGCATTGACTGACGAGACGAGGCAAGTGAGTTGAGCAAGGATCATTGTTTATTGCTTGCAGGAACCGAACTGGGAAACGGCTTCGAATGCAGCAATTTATACCCTGGCCTCTAGGCGGCAGCCAATAGGTTTAAAGCAACCTATTGCCGCCCTAGAGGCAGCCAATGGCGGCGCTGGAGACGGGTTGTCTGAGGAGCTGGGAGCCGTTAGGCAGCTTCCCTACTTGAGCAACCTTCCAGCAATTAACCCCACGTGATATTCCTAAGCAAGACAAAGCCCAATACATTACACTTTCTATGTTTGTTTGTTTGTCATTTTATTCATAGTGCTTGTAACTATTTGAATCCCAAAGGACTGTCAGTGATAACTCCATCAAATAAAAACTAAAATAAAATAGCTAGATTAAAATAATATTAAAAAAACAACCATGCTCAGGGGAAAAAAAAGTTATCCCAAGATAAAGCCTAGTATAAATATCTGTTGTGAGTCAGCTTGGACCAAACACACATTGAAATAAAACAGATGCAATTTGTTGCAGAATTGAAGTACGGTAAGCCGGGGCTACGCAAACTACTGTATGACAGAGAAGGTCTGTCACTCTTATCCATGTTCTGTACATCTCATGAAATACATTTATTTATATTTCACATTTCTTAATTGCCCATCTCCCTCAGAGTGGTGTATGGCAATATATGTATAGAGGAGGGCTTTAAGGAGACTAAAATTCTGTACAAGGCTATTGGAGCATAGAAATTCAATTCAGATCAGTTACATTATATGTTTTTATGCTCAGAGGAATTGATTTGAAAATGATCATTTTAGTGATAGGCTATCATCTTTACCTAAATGGGAAGAATAAGTAAGATCCAGGAAAAATCTATGGTTTTTGTAAATGACATAACATCTTTTAAATTACATTATATTATAATTTGTGTTTATTATTTATCTGTCATGGGCGAATACACTTAGAGAATAAGCACTATAGATGATCTGACATCAGAATAACAATCTGGACATCATATAAAGTAAAGGTAAAGGTTCCCCCGCACATATGTGCTAGTCGTTTCCGACTCTAGGGGCCGGTGCTCATCTCCGTTTCAAAGCCGAAGAGCCAGCGCTTGTCCGAGGACATCTCCGTGGTCATGTGGCCGGCATGACTAGATGCCAAAGGCGCACGGAACGCTGTTACCTTCCCACCGTAGTGGTCCCTATTTTTCTACTTGCATTTTTACGTGCTTTCGAACTGCTAGGTTGGCAGAAGCTGGGACGAGTAACAGGCGCTCACTCTGTTACGCGGCACTCGGGATTCGACCCGCCAAACTGCCGACCTGATCGACAAGCTCAGCGTCCTAACCCACTGAGCCACTGCGTCATATAACTGACATCATATAGTCACATTTGCTACCTACAGTCCTTTTACAATCTAGAATGTATTACTGTAGAAAGCTCTTTCTTGGGTCGAGGTTAGCCAGAAATGTGTCCAGTTCACATATCAGTGTACTACATTCAAACTTCTCCGATGCAAACTAGAATACTGTATACAGATAGACCAATATTTCACATTTCAAACTGAAGTTCAGAACTAAAAAAAAGAAAGCATAAAAATACATCTATTAGGGAAAGTGAGCACAAAGCTGCCTTACATGAGGAAATTCACCTGGACGAAAATGATATGGGTTAAAAGAGAGGTTTACAGGTATAAATATTTCATGCAGACTTTTTTTTTAATGGTAAAGAAAAGCAGTAATAAGCTTAGACTGGGAAAATGAGGAAGTGAAGAAAACTAAATTGACTCCTATTAGCTTCTGCTAAAATAACTAAAATTGCTGGGTTATTGTTTAGTTCAACCAATTTTGGCAGACATTGTCATGCATTTATAGTTCATTTTGAAGCCATTTCCCAATCTGTCCTGCAAGGAAAGATACATTAATATCGTTTAACCTCAAGTTCAGCAATGCAGTGTCATTTTTAAAAAAATAAAGAGCTTGATAGCATCAATCATTTGGTCCATTTACTTATTCATTTAATAAATATATAATTTGACTTCTGGAAGTAAACTAATATAAGATTAAAATAGTGGAGTGTCTGTGAGCCTCAGCAGGCAGCAGTGCCCATCTGATTTGTCTGAGCTCAGATTTTGAGTAGAATCAGACTTAGTTAATAATTTAATGGAGAACTCTTGGAAAACAGAGCTGAAACATACATTGGGAAGTCAAGCCCTTTTTGATCTACCAAGCTGAACTCAAACGAGATATTTACTTGAAGAATTTACATTTTCTATTAGCAATTTGGGCTCCGCTGCATAAGTATATGCCCCAAAAGATAAGCAGTTCAACATTTTTTACAATGAATGCAATGAAAAGCTTATATATTTTAGCAATCTCCCTACTGCTCATCTTATTTAAATATTATTAGCCTTATAGTTTCCCACATTGTGCCTCCCAAAATGTACTATGGCCGCAACACTTAGAATTCCTTATTGTGGAAGCCTATCCTGGTTATGAACTCTTACACAGAGCATTTCCAGGTTATGTAGCTTGCAGAGACTTAGGCTTTGTTTCTAAAACAAGCTAAACCAACGTCAAATAAGCCACCATACAATTTAGATTATTGCCTGGAACCATCTTAGGTGGCTTAAAAATATTGTGTGAACCATTTACCATTTGAATAAACCATGGCTCAGATCAAGATGTATAAATGAGGACTTAGAGCATGTGACAGTGTTCTAGAGCATGGGTGTCAAACTCGTCAAGTGACGTGTCGTGACTCTTTTTGCTTTGCCGGCAATGGGGTGGGCGTGGCTTCGGTATGATGAAACCAGCCCCGGGCCGGCAGTTTGACACCCCGTTCTAAAGTCTAGCCCCCAAAATGATACTAAGGGACTAAAAAATTGGAGATGAATGTAAGTGCTCCAGTTTTGCCTCTGACAAACCTTTGTTAGAAATTGTGGCAAGGAGATTCCTTTTTTTTTAAGCAACACAAAAAGGGAAAAATAAGTAAAACTAAATAATTGTGTGCCATAAGCAAACTGATTAGTTATTTCAGTCCGCTTTTTACAGAATTCAGGTTAAAAGATCTTAAAATGCTGTATACGATTTATCTCTGCATTTAACATTTTAAAAATGTACAACATAGTTATATACATATAGTCCTTGACTTACGACCACAATTGAGCCCAAAATTTCTGTTCTTAAGTGAGAGATTTGTAAACTGAGCCCCACTTTATGACCTTTCTTGCCACAGTTGTGAAGTGTATCGCTCCAGTTTTTAAGCTAGGAACACGATTGTTAAGTGAATCTGGCTTCCTCCATTGACTTTGCTTGTTGGAAGGTCACAAAAGGTGATCACATGACCACGGGACAGTCGTAAATATGAACCACTTGCCAAGCATCTGAATTTTGATCACATGACCATGGGGATGCCATAATGGTTGTAAATGTGAAAAACGGTCATAATTTACATTTTTCAGTGCCATTGTAACTGCGAATGGTCACTAAATGAAGTGTTGTAAGTTGAGGACAACCTGAACCTATACAGTTTGATTCTCTGTAGACATAGAAGATTAGTTTTTCTTTAAAAAAAGTTGTAATGGTATGTGTTTGTATTTGTGTGTGTGTGTGTATATATGTATAGGTATACATATACATACACACACTATATATATATGTGTGTATACACACACACACACATGTATATATACATAACATATATACACACAGACATATATACTGTATGTACACGCACTCACAGAGAGAGAGAGAGAGAAAAGTTACACAAGTGACTCTCTACCCTGTAATACTCACTTCCTCCTCCAGCTGCCTTGCCTTCAGCAGTGCTAACAGCGTTTCATTCACCATTTGTGTCAGATAAACCTTGGTTCCATCCAAGTCAGTCTCTGGCAAATGGTGAACAAGGAGTGAATGGTTATCTGTCTGCCTTGGCTGGAAACCACACAGGCCATTATAATAAAAGAGGAGGAAATCGAGAAATAGCCACCTAGGCTACACCTCCGAAAGGGCCAGATCTAAATCCTGCATTCTGTCTCCAATTGCCATCAGCCAAATCACTGTAAAAACTTATATCTAAAGCCTACAGCCAGTACTTTGCTTCTCACCAGCAGCCTCGATAGTATTGCAAAAGTCTCTTCAATATCATGATCGTTCCTCATATTTCATAAATATTTTTAAGTATTCCCAGGATGATTTACAGCATATAAATACAATTTAGGGCAGTGATAGAAACTAGTAAGTTCATTACATATTGATGGACTTCAAATGGAGTTATCGTATCTTTTTTCCCCGGTTGGTTCATTTCTCTTTTTGACTGTAGCACCATCCTCCCTAACTTCCTTTTTTCTCTTTCTTTTGCTAATCTGTGATCTATACAGTAAAAGACTTCATTAGTGTGACCTGTGAGACTGACAAACATAATCTCAGTGGTATAGAATTCTGATGATACAATAATACCTTGTGGACTTATATTCCATTAAAGTACTTTAATTATTTCACACAGAATGTCCTTAGAAAATGAGACACAGCACATATATTTTAAAATCTCTCCATGTAGCGATACTGGCTGTTACAAAAACTGGGTGGCAACAGCATCTTACTTCAGGTAGATTCCATCACAGGTTCAAGGACCACATTTTCATACTTGCCAGACACCATAGAAAAGGCTAGAAGATCTTATTGCTTCCTGCTTTTCTTCCTCTCCAGAGATTTCATTTTGTGTTGATATTCTTGCTTTTCTTATTCGTTCTTTTCCTGATCTTGTGGTACCCTAAAGGTTGGCTGGAGTCCTCTTATTCAAAGGACCAATTAGATAGGAATAATACTGAATAAAGTAAGAACCACACTGCCAGGACGGAAGTTCAAAAGTAATGTTAATAAGTATTACTTCATAGCAAGAGGTAGTGGAAGCTTGGAACCAACTTCCAGCAGAGGTAGCAGGACCATCATCAGTAACTGAATTTAAACATGCTTCCGATAAACATATCTATCATTCAACATACATACATACATACATACATACATACATTAAAATAATAAAATAATTACAAAAAAATAATTACAATAAAAAGAAACCAAAAACTCAAAACTTAATGGATCACTGGGTCTTTCTCTGCTATCAGTTTTTATGATTCCAATAAAAGTTTTAATGAAAAAAAAATCTTATGAATAATTAGCACAGGATACCAGTAATTTCCCCTAAAGAGGTACCTCAGCAAATTCTCTGATTTCATTGCGGAATGATTTATTTCATCATAAGGATTGCCAGTGTCTTCCCTTCCCTTCCCTTTATATGGATTATATTTTCCTTCCCCTCTTTTTTATTCTTTCCATCCCCGCAGGCTATGCTAAAGAAATATTTAAAGGAGCTGTCTCACAGCAGAATAATTCTCCTGAACTAGAAAAGAATTGCCCCAAATTTCTGGTAGTGGTCAATAGGAAATGAAAGTTTGAAAATGGCCGGCCTCAGACCAGGTGCTACAGAAACCAAGTCCAGAAAAGAATAAATCCCCAATAAATCTTATTGGAGGAGTGGCCTTGGAATGTTTCCATCTGATCCATTTTGAAGCCCCTGTCCTTTCCTTTGATGTGAAGTGAAGCCACTTTTAGCTGCTTTAAGGGAGAAGCTCTCCTTGCATGTTATTCCTTTCAATACGACACAATATTGAAAAGAAATTACTTCAAAGAAGGTTGAACTCAGTTTGTCAGTGAGTTAACTCTCCCAAAATAGGGCAAGGCCAACTTTGGTGTGTGTGTGTGTGTGTAGGGGGGACTTAGAAGCTGGCAAAAGATCAGGGTAAAAACTACACCGAATCAGGCAGGAAGTTGTAGATTATTCTAGCAATAATTTATTTCTAGAAAGAAATTCCTCGACGCATCTCTATGGTAAAGATGATCAAAGACTGGCGTAGAATGCTTTCAATTGTTCCATTTTAAGAACACACACACACACACATCCTGGTTCTTCTTCCTTCCTGGTTCAAGAGCACAGCATATCCCATGCCAAGTACAGACTTACACACAAATGCAACACCGTGCTTTCTCAGATACAAGACAATACAAAGGCCCCCTCTGGCCATAGCTGATGGGGAAAACAAAAATCAGGAGCCATATTCTGCATTCTTTTCCTAACTTCCTACTGTAGTCCACTTCCCATTTCTCTTCCTCCTTTTCCCTCTGTAAGGTCTCCTAGCTTCCCAGCTGCTTTCTTCAGTGGGAAGTCTTCCGTGAACCCTTTACTTACATTTTATGAGAGCAACAAACTACATTTCATCACAGGGCTTCTCTAGGTTTTTATGTTCATCATAAATACTTGAAAGACAGTCGACACGTTAAAGAATGGTTTGAATTGACCACATAGATTTCTTTTAGTCCCAAAGAAAATTGGGTATATTTGGAACTAAATTTATCTCCCTTTCCCAGAATCAATTGATATTGAGCTAGACCCATCAGTTAAGTCAGTTGTGAAGCTTGTGCAACATTTCTTCCCCCCCCCCCCCCAGGATCCATTTCAGCAACCAAAAAAGAGATATTGTGTCCTAAAGATTCTTGAAGATGGTGCTAGGGAGAGGAAGTCATATCTGAACCAGGAGGATATAGAGTGGATGCATATAAGCACAGCTCCTCCTCAAGCTTCTCCAACAATTATTGTGCAATATTTTTATTTTTATTTTAATTCCATTTATATCCCACCCTTCTCCGAAGACTCAGGGCGGCTTACAAGCTTAGCAGTAGCCTTCATTCTATGTATATGCCTGCTTATTAGGGCTTTCACACACACCCCAAGCAGCATTATTACAAAGTCAGCTTATTGCCCCCAACAATCTGGGTCCTCATTTTACCTACCTCGGAAGGATGGAAGGCTGAGTCAACCTTGAGCCTGATGGGATGTGAACCTGCACTAATTGCAGGCAGCTGGTGTTACTTAAGGAGGCATTAGCCCACTGCTCCACCAAGGCTCTTTTTAATTAACATGCAGAACAGGAATATTACAACTTTTTATTTTTTTAAGAAAATCTGTTGATAACATTTAATCAGCTAAATTCAAAACAGTGGAACTCCAGCATGCAGTTCAAAGAGAAAATTTAGCCCTCAACCACAAAAATGTACATTCCTAATCCAGAACAATAGCTATGACTACACTGTAGTAATTTACTGCACCTACAACACACTTTAGACACTTAGTTGAAGTCAATTGCTGAAAACCAGTACTTGGAAATGCCAGTTTTCCTATTTTATTGCATTCTGATAATCAGACTCTTCTACATATGGTGATTCTGAAAATCTAAACCCATTTGCATTTACAATTACTTTGCTTCACCTGTCTCCAAGAAAAATCTCCCTGAAATGGCATGTTTTAAGAGATATGCAGATTTATCTTGCTCATATATTTCTTGGGTGTCAAGAGAATAATTTGTCTTGATAGCAGTTGTACATATTCAGAAAAATCACACACGCATTCGTATAGAGCTGTATAGTAATTTAATCTGTAAACATGGATAGTGTCTGTTTATTATGCAGTTTATTGCAGAATTAAAAATACTATAAAATGAGCAAAGATTTCATTTAAAAAAATCAGTTGACTCTGATTTTAGTTTCAGATGAATTGAACTTAATTTAGGTAAGTGAAAGCCAAGCATGTCCGCAAAATATTGCAAAGTAAAATTGAAAAAGACTACAGATTTAAAAAAAAGTCATGAATGCCGCATCAAAAATATGCATCACATGCTGCAAGCTATAAAGCAAACAACACTGCTTAACGTGAAACCCAAGTTCTGTTACAAGTAGTTCTTGACTTACAACTGTTCATTTGGTGACCATTCAAAGTTCAGTGGCACTGCAAAAAGTGACTTATGACCATTTTTCATACTTATGACCAATGCCTCATTCCCATGGTCACGTGATCAAAATTTGAATGGTTGGCAATTGGCATATATTTGAGACGATTGCAGTGTGCAGAACTTTTGCAACCTTCTGACAAACAAAGTCAGTGGGGAAGCCAGATTCACTTAACAACCATGTTACTAGCTTAACAACTTCAGAGATTCACTGAACAATTGTGGCAAGAAAGGCTGTAATATGGGGCAAAACTCAGTTAATAACTGTCTTGGTTAGCAACAGAAAATTTGGGGCTCAAATGTGGTCGTAGGTCGAGGACTGTTGGATACTCCAAATGAAAACAACTATGAAAACTGTGATATAATTTTCTACAATATACCAGGCAGATATAGATCAAAGAGAATTGGAGTCCTATCTGACAGTGGTGATATTGCTGGAAGAAGGAGGAAACTGTGATTTAGGATAGACAAGGAGAAGGAACTCAACTAATTTAAATGAATCTAAGCCTCCAGGGCCAGATGGGTTGCATCCCAGGGAACCGTAGGAATTAGTGAATCACAGAACCGTTCTGGGTAATCTTTGAGAAATCCTGCAGGACTAGTGAAGTTCCAGAAGACTAGAGAAGAGAGAATTCCATTGCCATTGTCAATCTCCACAAAATCTGCTCCCGTCCAGCTTTTGGGAACCCGGAAGCTGAAATAGGAATGTCCCAATATATGTAAAAGGTAAAGTTTCCCCCGCACATGCGTGCTAGTCGTTTCCGACTCTAGGGGCCGGTGCTCATCTCCGTTTCAAAGCTGAAGAGCCAGCGCTTGTCCGAGGACGTCTCCGTGGTCATGTGGCCGGCATGACTAGACGCCAAAGGCGCACGGAACGCTGTTACCTTCCCACCGTAGTGGTCCCTATTTTTCTACTTGCATTTTTACGTGCTTTCGAACTGCTAGGTTGGCAGAAGCTGGGACGAGTAACAGGCGCTCACTCTGTTACGCGGCACTCGGGATTCGACCCGCCAAACTGCCGACCTTCCGATCGACAAGCTCAGCGTCCTAACCCACTGAGCCACCGCGTCCCTTTCCCAATATATGTATAGAGGGTTAATTAAAGGGAAATCTCTTCGAAGACTTTGAAATACTTTCTCCCAGATTTCTCTGCAGCAAAAGCTGGGCTGTTTATAAAATAAGCTGACAACTGACTCGCCTGCTATTTCTTGTCTTTCTTCTCCAAGCCTCCCCACAGTCTCTCACAATCATCTTTAAAAAGGAGAAGAAGAAGTACCCAGGAAACTACAAACTGTCAGCCTGATGTCTATACTGGGCAACATTTCAAATAAATAATCAGGCAGGATATTTGAGAGCATTACTAGCACACTATAAACAAATTGTGCCAGATTAACCTTCTCTCCCCAGTTGATAGCTTTATTAGTCTAATAGATCTGGATAATGCTGATGTAAGTGTTCTGGGACCTCTGCAAAGAATGCCTTATGATATTTCCCTTCATAAAAGAATGGATTAAATGATACTTCTACTTGATGGACTTGCAGTTGTTGGAATGAACAAACTCAAAGAATATTTATTATTGGCCCCACTTCATTTTTTTAATGCATCCAGTATGGACTCAGCAAGCATCACAGGCACCAACAAGACTGCAGATGGCATAAAGCGGGCAAAAAAGAAACAAGATTCAAAAAGGTCTGTATGGGTGATAGGATAAAGGTAAAGGTAAAGGTTCTCCCGCACATGCGTGCTAGTCGTTTCCGAATCTAGGGGCCGGTGCTCAACTCCGTTTCAAAGCCGAAGAGCCAGCGCTTGTCCGAAGATGTCTCCGTGGTCATGTGGCCGGCATGACTAGATGCCAAAGGCGCACGGAACGCTGTTACCTTCCCACCGTAGTGGTCCCTATTTTTCTACTTGCATTTTTACGTGCTTTCGAACTGCTAGGTTGGCAGAAGCTGGGACGAGTAACAGGCGCTCACTCTGTTACGCGGCACTCGGGATTTGACCCGCCAAACTGCCGACCTTCTGATCGACAAGCTCAGCGTCCTAACCCACTGAGCCACCGCGTCCCTCGGTGATAGGATAGCAGAGTTCAAATATCTGAATGCAACTAGGTATTTTGTATCCACACAGAAATTCTCTATTTCTCCACGGGGCAGAACCAAAACTAGGATTAAAAACTATAAGGGAACAAGTTAAACAACAGGAGGAACCTTCTCATTCTATGAGCTGTCAAACTGCCTCATGATGTGATGAGTTCTTCACTGAATAGGTCCATGGTCACGTCCAATTCAATTACTCTATAAATCCATGCCCATTACGAAAAGCATCAGGTTGCCTATATATTGATCTTCCACAAGAAAAGATCCATAGCAAATATGATTTTCTCCATGAATTTAATATTTATATAAATTCAATTTGGGCATCCCACCAGGCTCAAGGTTGACTCAGCCTTCCATCCTTCCGAGGTAGGTAAAATGAGGACCCAGATTGTTGGGGGCAATTAAGCTGACTTTGTAATAATGCCGCTTGGGGTGTGTGTGAAAGCCCTAATAAGCAGGCATATACATAGAATGAAGGCTACTGCTAAGCTTGTAAGCCGCCCTGAGTCTTCGGAGAAGGGCGGGATATAAATGGAATTAAAATTTAAAAAAAGTTGATTACAAACAAAATTAGAGTCATGACGATCAGCCTTCATAGTTATACGACTCTAATTTTGGTAGTGTATATGAAGTATAAGGGACGTGGTGGGTCAGTGGGTTAGGATGCTGAGCTTGTCGATCAGAAGGTCGGCAGTTTGGCGGGTCGAATCCCGAGTGCCGCGTAATAGAGTGAGCGCCTGTTACTCGTCCCAGTTTCTGCCAACCTAGCAGTTTGAAAGCACGTAAAAAAATGCAAGTAGAAAAATAGGGACCACTACGGTGGGAAGGTAACAGTGCTCCGTGCGCCTTTGGCGTCTAGTCATGCCAGCCACATGACCACGGAGACGTCCTCTGACAAGCGCTGGCTCTTCGGCTTTGAAACGGAGATGAGCACCGGCCCCTAGATTCGGAAACGACTAGCACGCATGTGCGGGGGAACCTTTACCTTTACCTTTATGAAGTATAAATGTTGTGGTTCAAACACTGTAATGTTGGATTATGTTTTAGATTTTGCTAAGCCTTTGAATAAGCTTCAGTTGTCTGGGTTCATACATTAAGTTATGCCTTCACTATCATTTTTAAACAAGGCTACATTGAACAAATTGCATTGTTAAATGTTTATTAGTGAAGTAAAGCAAACAACCAATACATCACTGATGATTGTAAAAGACATAACTACAATGATGAAATAAAACATAAAGGGAGAAAAAGGAAACTAGGAAACAGACAAAAACAAGATCAATATTAATATGAGATGGAATTGATGTTATATTTACTAAATGTAGAATATATGTACTTCTGATAACTTTAGACAACATTCACGAAATGCATTAAACTTCATTGTTTGGAAAGGAAGGAAGGAGGGAGGGAGGGAGGGAGGGAGGGAAGGAAGGAAGGAAGGAAGGAAGGAAGGAAGGAAGGAAGGAAGGAAGGAAGGAAGGACCAAAATTGGTAGACATTATAAAATAATAACATTTCTTCTGATAAGGTCATATGTCCAATCCTGATAAGGTCATACTCTGCATACAATAACATTAGAAGGTAAGTAGATATATGAGAGAGAGAGACAAAAAGAAAGAAAGAGAAACAATCTTCTTTATCATAGAAGATGGGAAAAATCTTTGGTTTATTTATCACAGCAAATGACAGCACCTGACTGATTTGAAAAAAATTTAGAGAACCCGGCTTGGTTAATAACTGGATAAATATGTCCAGAAGCCATAGTCAAAACTGGAAAGTTGAAGAATATCCCAGAAGAAGAAAATGCAAACTATTTGCATAATATTACTAGAAAAATTACATGACTTCACGCAGTTTCAAATACAGGAGAGCTTATTTATCTCTTTACTTATTGGTTTATTTAATTTGCCAGTGAAGATAGAAATTTTAAAAAGATGAATTAAGCAGCTGTGTCAAATTTAAAATAGGATTTTCAGAGGCAGAAGTGCTTTTTGAATTGCCATTTTGACCCTTACAAGTTTGTTTTTTTAAATAATAATAATAATAGCGCTACTAGTTCTGAAACATATGAAAAATAGTTAATTTTTTGCAATTATTTCTGCCTGCACAGGTTGCTTTAAATCTGAAATAGGTCAAGATACTAAGTGCTGTACAAAAACATAAGTACATTAAAGGCATACTCGTACTCATAACATTGAAATAAATATTAAATTACTTGAATATATGTTATGATATATAGTATACTGTATGAGATACAGCAAACCTTGGTTTCAGACATCACTTTTTCCTATTTTCAGCCCTTATAGAATGAGTTTGGCAGTTTCACTTATGGATAACAATTGCTTGATGGCAGATTTAAAACAGTGGGTAACATTAACCATGCCTTATTTTAAAACAAGTCAGAATCAGATGGTTTCTGAAGTCATCTGGTCTTAACCCCGTATCTCTTTAAATCATTGTCCCAGATCTGAAAAATAGCAAGCTGCTTTTACTCTCCTCTACTCTTTAAAATAGGAAAGGGTGTCCCTGGCTTATCTTAACAGATTCGACTCACCACCCTGAACAGGGATAGATAAATATTTATTTTCCATGGCAAGTTAGATGATGAAATAAAATGGAGAGAAAATTTTCAGCCTTTCTGACAATATTATTCTTTGTTAACTTCCAATATGCAATTGGTTCACCCCTGTGTGACAGAGTATCCAGGACTAGACAGTCTGTTTTTATATTATTATGCAACTTAATTAAAATATCTTTAGAAAAATATCCATCCTCAATAGAGTCCTTCCTTCCTTCCTTCCTTCCTTTCCCCTTCTCACCATCCAATGCAATTCTGGCCGGCTTCTTTAGTAATAATTTGATCAGGACCTCAGTGATGAGTTTGACATAAGGAAGCAGTGAGAAGGCCCAAAATCACCAAAAGTGAGGGAGCCGCTCAGTGGTGAGATTCAGCCAGTTCGCATCACTTCGGCAGAACCGGTAGCTAATTTCTTGTTGCCCAGGCCCAGAATGGAAGCGGCATCCACACAGAGAGCCGGTCGTTCACATATTTGAATCCTATCACTGGAGCCAACTACTGTACAATACAATCTCTCTATTGCACTCTTTCTCGTCTCACAGCTTGCTCTGGATGTTTTTCTTTAAAATTATTGTTTTTTTAAATCAATTGCAGTTTCCAAGCTATCTGAAAAGGCAGATCCAGACAGAGCATTTTACAATAATCTGGCCTAAACATTTTTTTTAATGCCTTTGAATCAGTTTTGACTCCTGGCGACCTCTTGGACTCATCTCTGCACTTTTTTTGGCAAGTTTTTTTAGAAGTAGTTTGCACTTGCCTGGTTCGTATAGCTGAGAGTGAATGACTGGCTCAAAGTTACCCAGCTGGCTTTGTGCCTATGGACTAGAACTCACATTCACCTAGTTTCTAGCCTGATGCCTTAATCCCAAAGTGGCTGGTTGTCTAGTGGATATTAACATTATCTCCTAACTTAACCAGTGAATGTCTAAATATATAACATTCCACTGATAGCTAGGCTGTAGCTATAGAGTGTCATTAAGAAGTGGAAAAATTTGGCAGCTGATTGAGCCAAGAATATCTAAGTAAACGACCGTTTTATTCCGTCTGATTTCTAATGTAAATTTCACATTGCTCATACCATAGTGCAGCACAGCATGCAATCCCACACTTCACTTGCTCAAAAACAGACACTCAGATAAAACCCATTATTTATAGATCATTTTGGAACAACTGTATCCAGGCAACTTGTATTATGTTAAGCAAAATATCAATAGCAGGTAGGCCATGTGTTGTCTGTAACTGAAGGGACTCTTGATGTGCCGTTACCAACACCTCCCAGTGGCTTGATTGGAATAGCTCAGGAATAGAAGACCACCTGGGAATCAGAAGAATAGGGAGGAACAATCTCCCAATCTTCCTTCTGCTAAATGGGTCTCTTGCAAGCTGCGTGTCTACTTGGACTGCCGTCTAGTGATTAAGCAACATACCCCACAGCAGCCATTTTGTGAAATTGCTTATAACATGCTCCTCAAATTCCAAATGTGTCATTTGGTCAAATAATTATCTACTCATCAGACCAAAGGAAGGGGGAAGGAATCTATGTGATGTCTTGCCTTTTAATTCCAAAATACCCATATCCATCCCCTCAGACATTTACTTGCTCACACTTTACAATGAAATCCACGTGTCTGATTTGAGGCACTAAAATATTTCCTAATATTTGCTATGGGTTTTATTCCGAAATCCAAGGATTGATAACGACTACCTCCCTTTATTCATGTATTCCCGTATAACAAATTATTTCACAGGAAGGCTAATTTAAGAAAGAGGCCTCCCTGTTCTTACTTGAAAAACTGATTCAGCTGTTGTCTTAAGTATTAGCATCGAGATCTACAGCAGTCATTGGTGCTCTCTATTCTGCATTAACAAGATTAGCATGTTGCATCCAGTTCTGGCAGTGTATTTTACAAAGCGTGCTGATAAGCAGGACAGAAATCAGATGATAAAAGCTGGAAGGAAAAACTCACAAGGAATGGTTGATGGTATTGGTCTGTCTAGCCTGGATACGATAGCTATCTTCAAGTATTTGAATTAGGATAAATCAGTCCAGAATATCAGACAAGAAACCATTGGTTTAAATCACAAAGAAGTAAATTTTGACTGGATATCAAGAAAAACGTCCCAACAGCAGGTGCTCTTTCAATCCTAGATAAGATTTTCTTGGGAAGTGGTTGACCCTATGTTGCAGATATTGTAGTAGTAGATTCTAGGACTTGGTGAGGGGTTGGATTAGATGCCCTCTAAGATCCCTTCCATCTTTTCTGGGGTATGATTAACTATCACCTTTTTGTATACAGCTACATGCATATAGAAGCAAGGAGTATCTCGTTTCCCACAGGAGACAAAGACTTTGTTTCTGATTGCCAATCTCTATGACTACAGTTTATCTCCACTCTGTGTGCATTTGGGGCACAAATTATTGCCCAACTAATATCATTCCTGCAAAGAGCCTCAGTTCAGATTCTGCATCCAGCTAAAATATTGGATGAGATTCATGACTAGATTCTGAAAAATTGCTATTTTCTTTTATCAAGAGTTGCCATATGGCGATGCTGAGAAAATAGTGTTTTGTTGTAGTTTCCTTCCTGGAAGCCAGATGATGTTGCTAAGGCTGCTGAATGATAAATAAGATGGTTCCTTGCTCCTGTGGTGCCTTCAACATTCTCTGCTCCTGTCCCTTAGAAATCCTTTTAAGCTGATACAAAATGAATGCAGATTTTTAAATACGTGTACTCTCAAGTATGTCTAAGTCGTCTAAAGAAAATTGTGTGAGATTTAGAGCTGGAGAATGTCACTCACATTGTTCCAGAATGGGGGAAAATGTTCTGTGTAATTATCTTTCCCATAGCTGAAAGACACATGTGGATGAGCTGTGTTCTACTAGCCACATCCAACCTTCGCTGTGGCCCACCCTGTCAATCCCATGCTCTGTAAAATTTCTTTTACAGTAATTGTCTTCTGCCTTGCATGGTGACTTTAATGGTGTGCAGGATTATCATGTGAAAGTGGTTGGTGCATGGGAGTGGCTATTCCATGGGCATTCTTCCAAAATCCAGCAAACCTTTGGGTGGGAATGCGATTGATGGGGAGAGAAGGTCAACCAGACTATTGTTGTAAGCAGCAGCAGCTGCTTCTTCTCAGAAAATGTTACCAAAACAGATACTGTAGATAGGTATGGAGGGAGGGAGGGAAGAGAGAGAAAGAGAGAGAGAGAGAGAGAGAGAGAGAGAGAGAGAGAGAGAGAGAGAGAGAGAGAGAGAGAGAGAGAGAGAGAGAGAGAGAGAGAGAGAAAAGGAGGAGGAGGAGGAGGAGGAAGAGGAGGAGGAGGAGGTAGGTAGACAGACAGACAGACGGACGGACAGACGGACGGACGGACGGATGGATGGATGGATGGATGGATGGATGGATGGATGGATGGATGACAGAAAATCTGCAACTGGCTATGGTGATACTAAAATATTGAAACATGATGTCTGGTTACAATAGAAACCCTTTCATATTTGCTTTTCAAAGTTTCCCCCCATATTGTAGATGCCAATAGTCACCTGCACTTTTGGAAAACAATAAGGTTGTTCACCCTGTTCTAAGGTGGAGTGTTGAACATCATAACATTCTAGAAGCTATCAAAGAAGCATCTTAAAATGATCTTGACTGTGCCTGTATGAGTGGCCTTTGTTTTGATTTACCATGTTTGTACACTGCCAAATCTGCAAAAGACACGTGGCGTTTTCCAACAACTTCTACTGAGAGGATGGAGAGGACAGGAGCAAGGGCCTGGCTGATTACCTTTGTAATTTTGTGATTTGTTGTATTACAGGAATATTTTGGGGTGGCACTTACTGAGATGGAGATTGGACTTTGTTTTTGGACTTGTTCAGGCTGTTCCTAGAGGGGTGAGCTGGAGGATGGAAAAGCAGTTGCACAACAGCTTCAGAGGATGTTAAATGAAGTCGATTATCTGGATCCCTTTCATCAAGGATTCAGACCGCTAAATATTGGATGGAAATGCCACTGGTCAATCTTTTTGATTGATCTCTTGCGAGGGGGGGGGGAGAAATGGGGATTGTGCACCCATCCTTGCCTTTCTTGACTTCATTGTGGCTTTCATTACCATTGACTATGGTGTCCTTCTACATAAGCTCAGAGGGGATGAGAAGCATTGTGTTGTGCTGGCTTGCCTCCTTTCTTCAGGGTTGATCTCAATGGTGATTGGATGGGGAGTGCCCCTACCGTGTGGGGTTCCACATGGTTCTGTGCTCTCTCTGCTCCTATTCAACATCTACAGGAAATTTCTGGGTGAGGTCATCCATTGCCATTAAGTGAAGTCTTATCTCCACCCCAGTGAATTAAGCAATGTTTATGCCCATCTTTTCCTGGTGTTTGGATGGGGAACAGCAGGCATCAGCCAAATTCTGGCAAGACTGAGTTACTTTGGGTTTGTGGGTCTGCTAGTTCTAGGACTATACTACCTTTGATGCTGCACATGGTTGCCCTGTCCCGGACAGATCTGCAGGATCCTCCTGGACCAGGGGTCTTCAAACTTGGCCCTTTTATGACTTGTGGACTTCAACTCCCAGAATTCCTCAGCCAGCATGCCTGGTTGAGGAATACTGGGAGTTGAAGTCCACAAGTCATAAAAGGGCCAGGTTTGAAGACCCCAGTCCTGGACTCATGACTCTGCTCAAAGTTGCATGATAACTTATAGCAACTTAGTTGCTATAGTAAATAAGTGGACCTTGGCAAAGTTTGATATTGTGTTCCAGTTGTGCCCATTCCTAAGTGGGAGGCTCTGCTTATAATCACTCATATCCTAGCCACCTCCCAGTTGAATTACTGTAATGGGGCTGCCCTTGAAGAGTATCTGGAAAATGTGCAAAATGGAGGTGGCTGCTACCCAGTGTGAGAGGATGTGTGAGATTGCACAGTGGTGGAGGAGATACGATGCATGTGTGGCACAGCTTTGGATAGCACCAATGAGTGAGGCAGGGTGTTCAAGAAAGTGCAAATGGTCAGGGAGGGCACATGGGTGCCCAGGGAGGTACAATGTGATTGCCGCAAAGCTGAATAATGGCATGCAGATGAGAGAAACCTACTCAACCAACTTGAGATCTTCTCTGCCAGCTTCCCTATTGACTTTGTTTGTGGGAAACCAGCAGAGAAGGTCTCAAATCACGATCACATGATTTGGCAACCATTAGTTTGCCAAGTGCCCAGATGGCAATCCCATGTCCTTCAGAATGCTGGGACAGAGAGAACTTTAACTATCAATTGTTCAATGCCAACTTAGTTATATTGTTAATCGAGGACTCTCTTTCCCAGAATCTTCCAAGGATTTGATTTGTCCTATACAGTATATGACCAAATACTCTCTTTTTGGAGATCTATACAGTATTTTATTCACTAACACACTCATTCAGATTAAGCTGTGTGGATCCTGATTTCTCTCTCTGATCCCAAAGAAATTTTCAATCAATAGAATATTAATAAAAATTACTACTACAAGTTGCTGGAAGTCAGGCAGCATATGAATTTAATACTAATTATTGACAGTCTATTGAAATCTATTACAGTCTATTATTAAATGCCAGTCATAACAATATTTGGGGGCTTCTATCTTTTATATGTTAATTTAGTATTTTGGCTATAATTCACTCGCCAGAAGAAATTTCTGAGTAATCAAGTTCATTGTACTGTTAAAAAAGACCCTGAAATCTGATGTCTTTTCATATCTGATTTATAGTCCCAAATAATTAAGGATAGGATTCTTTCTAAGGTCCTACAAGTTTGTTTCATTTTCATTCCCTGGTTTTTCCTCTTAATTATTATACTGTATGTCATGTCCTTATGATTCTAAGGATTCATTTGATTTGATTTATTTGATTCCTATTTCCACTGCTTCTGTTGCTTTCCCAGTTGCCAGGAACCAGAACTAACAGGAGAGCAAACCGTTAATTGTCTCACAGATCTGATTTTTCATTCTGCCAGGCACGCTTATCAAATATCATTCTACTCAAATTGAATTTCCTAACTGGCTTGTAAATGCATCACTCTACTGACTCAGTCGGCCAACTATTTGTGCCAGACTTCTAGAGTTTAGATCCATTGCTTGTGACTTAAGTGAGATAAAACTGGCTTAAAGTCAATTGTTCCCATTTAAATGGCTTTCGGTTTCATATTTCCCAATACAATCACACATCAATAAGCTAAATTATAACTGCCCTTTTTTCTATAACCCAGAAACACACTGATCTCTTTTTTTTTTTACAGGGAAATAACTGGTCAGTCCAATTCTGTACCATTCTCAAAATTGTGCATCGTATGTCTGCTTGCAAGAGGTGAAAACAAGATGAGCATTTCAAGAGATGACGCAGTGAGATTGGATGTATGATTGTTATTATTACTCAATAATGTATAAGATCCTGCACTGGTTTAGTATAAGTATGCTATGCTATGAATTTGTATCTCTGAGAAATATGTATTCAAAGCTTCAGCAGTCCTGAAAGAGAAACTTAGTTATTAGATTCATGACTTGAGACATGGTGGAGTCTTTTAGCTCCATAGTTGGAAGAGAATATTTTTTTTGGCTTCTTAGCCTTGAAACTTTCTCATGCTATACTAAATGAATCAGAGGCAGAAGAGCCTTATCAGAGATCCTAAGAAATCTACTTGTAGAAGGAATAAAATTGGGATAATTGTTGGATAGCTACGTTGTTTTCTTATACATTTGTTTCCAATTCAAGGTGCTGGTTGCCACCTTCAAAGCTCTTCATGGCTTGGGACTAGATTATTTGAAGAACCGTCTTATCCTGGTCACATCTACCCAATCCACCAGAGTGGGGAGGCAGAGAATGCTATGGGTGTCCTCTACTAATGAGGTCCATCTTCTCCCCAGTGGCTCCCTCCCACAGAGATAAGATTGGCCCCCCACTTTGACATTCTTTTGGAAGTCCCTAAAGACCTGGTTTTTCCAATAGGCCTGGCAACCCTAGAGTGGGATGGAACTCATGAAGTGGCTCGTTTGATTTTTGTCACCAGGGGGATGGGTGTGTGTGTGTGTTATTGTTTTTTAATTGTTTTATATTGGGTTTTTATCTTTGTATGCCAACCAGAATCATTAAGAGTAAGTTGGGCAGCCATATAAATTTTAATGAATAATTAAATAAAATTAGACTAATGCTAGCATTCAAGCTTTCCTCTGAAGAATAACTATAGGACAACCTTCCCCATCCTGACACTTTCCAGATTGTTTGATTTCCAGTTCATCATCCACAACGAGAAGGGTTTCATGAATGAATCTTCCCAAAGCCTTCTGGATATCGCAAGCTCCAAAGAGTTAACCAGGCAGGTTCACTTTTGCCCTCTTCCACCCTTTGTCCCTTGACATGCTTTCTATCACTGGTTCTTGTTTGTTCTCTTGTAAACATCCAGAAAGGTGTACACAGTACTTTTTATCCAATTTGTTAATGTTTGTAAGGTATTCAACCAGTCAAGATTGATATTCGAGGAAATGAAAACCAAGATTGTCTTTGTTGCATATTTTGAAGACTGCATTTTTACTTCTTCCTCACTGTCCAACTATTACGTAATTAAGTCTAAGGACCAGCAGATGCCAAATATGGTGGGGCAAAGGAAGCAGCACTAAAAAGAATATCCTGGTGGAGTTGGATTAACTGGATTAGCTGTTAGATCTAAAAGTTTTGATATAGTCTCAGGGTTGCCTGCCGCTCAGGACCAGACCAACAATGGACTGCTGCGATTTTAGTAAGTCCTTTTGAATCTGTAAATGTGTGGAGCACAGAGGTGTTGGAATAGCAGATAAAACAATGTCAAGACAGCATTGCAATCATGTAATCAAAGTCATTCCCTTTAATATCTGTGTTGCAAACATGGATATAGTGATGGGCCTTGATTTGAACAGTCTTAATTATTTTGATCAACTCTCCCCCCCCTATAGATTTGTGATACAGCTGAATAGTACTTAGTGTGCAACATATCCAGGATATGTCATTGCATTAAAAATTCCATTAGGGGATCTCGGAGGAATTTTGAAACACAAGTGGAGGAAGCCAGCACTTCCAGGGAACCAGTCCTTACATTGCAAAAAGGTACAGTTAAATCCCCTGTCCCGTCCTATCCAACTCTAGCGGGTGATGCTCATCTCCGTTTCTTAGTGAAGGGAGCCAACATTGTCTGAAGACATTTTCCGTAGTCATGTGGCCAGCACGACTGTACGTCAAAGCACTTGGAATGCTGCTATCTTCTCACCGAAGTGGTACCTATTGATCTACTCACATTTGCAAGCTTTCGAAATGCTAGGCAGGCAAGTAACAGGAGCTCACCCCATCGCACAAAGTTCTGGTTCCAAACCCGGGCTGTCAGCTTTCCAGCTGACAAGCTCAGTGTCTTTAATCGCTGAGCCATCGTGCCCCATTACATTGCAAAGCGTGATTTATTTAACAAGCCAAAATTGGATGCATCTGTACAATATTATAAGTCATCAACCATAGCTTACAAAATAATGCTGGTTGGGTTCACATAATATGGCCCACAATGCTATGGCTTATGACAACACCTCAAACCGAAGAAGGAATAAGCTTCAAAGAAAGAATAGGACTTCCATGAGGAATCACCAACATTGTCAGAGGAATAAACCTGAGGCAGCGGCACTTAACTAAACTAAAAGTAAACTGAAATTGAAGCAGCTGCATTGTAAAAGGTGGCTTTTAA
This sequence comes from Vipera berus, assembly GCF_964194415.1. Taxonomy (NCBI): domain Eukaryota; kingdom Metazoa; phylum Chordata; class Lepidosauria; order Squamata; family Viperidae; genus Vipera; species Vipera berus. The sequence goes on from NC_138203.1 coordinate 86,031,822, forward strand.
ATGTCAAAAAGTGGCTTTTAAATATAAATTTTGCTACAGAATTGGAACAATGCTTAAGGGTTGAATATTACATTCAGTCAAATTTAGTCTGCTAGTTTTTTGTTGCTGGATCACCATCAGGTTTACAAAGGCTTGCATAGAAAAGCTTTTGGAATCACTGTAAGAAAAACGCAATTGTTTTTAATTATCCACATTTTAGCAATAATTGGGGAAGCTAGGAATAAAAAGTAAATTGTAAGGCTTCAAACAGCTGCAATTCAAGCTTTCTAGAATGAGTAGTTTTCAGAAATATCTTGAATTTGCTGTTTCCTGTAGCTGTAGATGTGGCAGAACAAGCCTGCTTTCCCCACCAACAATATGTAACGCATACTTCTGTAAAATGTAGTGGAAGTTATTGGTGCATTTATTTCTAAAGCAGTGAAACTTTATTGTGACATTTGATGTTGTAGCAGTATCTACAGGAATATTGGCATGGGGGAGGTAACAGAAAGTTCAGAACTTCCTTTTGATATGTATGTCATGCACAAGCTTTGATTGTATTTTTATGATTTTTTTTTAAAAAACCCCACAGACTAGTCTATACAAGGACTGTATACAGATGTAAAACATTAAGCTGTCTGTTTATCTATATTATTTTCTATACAGTACTAAAATATTATAATTTCCTGATCAAATATAGTAGAATAAAGGAAATAAAATGGTGATTAGAATGAGTTTCAGCCAGACATGGCTTTATTTATTTATTTAAAACATTTATACGGTGGGCCCATCTTATATCAGATTCTAGGTGGCTCTCATTCTGGCAGCTTGCTAAAATGCATTTTAAGTGTATCTGGAACTGATTCTTTTAATGTCTCACTGTTGGTGTGTATATATATCCTATATGCAAGAGTTTTTATTTTATCTTTACCTTGGACCACTACATTTCAACTACCTTGGACCACTACGTTTCAACTACTGACATTTGAGCATAACTGCTAAAGTGTCAAGATAGATTCATTAACTATAACTGTTATACTTGCTTTTAAAATTATTGTCCTATTGAACTAGTTTTGTATTTTGTTTTGTTTTGTTTCAGAACAGAAGTTATATATTCATAGGATAAAGTTGGAAAGCCATGGACCACAATGTCAAGAGGGCAACTGACTTGATTACTGTGCTCTACAAATTAGCATTTGGATTTCAAATGAAAATAAAATGCAATACTCTGGTATAACATTTTATCTTGAGAGAATATTTAAAATTATTTAATAAAACTATAGGCCAGCGGTCCCCAACCTTTACAGCTTGGAGGCCCATTAGGAGGAGGAAGAGGGGAGCCGGCCCATGGAAGCGGTGGGCCAGCACGCACATATGTGTGCATGTGCATACCAGCCTGCAACTTGTGCAAGTTGAGCTGTGTGCAAGCACTTGCATGTATGATGTCCTGCCGCTTGTGCATGCCAAGCTCTGTGCACGCGTTCACTGGCCAGCCTCTCACACGGCCCAGTTCCAAATGGGCCACGGCCCCATGGTAGGCCTTGGGGGCTGGGTACCCATGCTATAGGCTTTAACATTATGGAATACTGAATGGGAACAATTATCTGACATTCTTTGGATATATTGACATGGTGCATCATGCCAGAAATTACAATATATGCATATCTTGATTAGAAATATATGTGGTTGCTACATGTTAAAATTTTCTTTTAAAAGAAAAGTTTAGAGTCAAAGAAATTTTACCTTCTACATGTCTTTTAAAAATTCATTATCTTCAAATGCCAAACTCTAACAGCTATATACCTCCTCTCCCAGGTAAGATATGGACTGGCCAGTGTGAAAATATATTTTTATTTTATGGTAAGACCATGTTTCCAGAATTAAGTGACAAGAATATCAGTCTCCTCCACTGACAAATGAAGATTAATTGGATTCATATATGAATTAATAGATCACATTTACTCAGATTTGAGGCATTAACATTTATAAGATTCTCCATTATTTCTTAGAACTTTTCTTATCTAATGAAAGAAGTTGCTCTTTTCCCATCTCATTCTTGAGTGCTTTAAATATTTTTCAACTTTGCCTCTGTGTGATTCTTTTGAATATTCACAGTTTTGTAAAATGGTAGAAGATGCTGATTATTTATTTTCTTGTCACGCATTGTAATGGTGTATGGGATTGACTTGGATGAAGGGATACTGTTGTGATTTTGTGCCAGCCTGTGATCCCGGCAGCTGAGTCCAGGGAATCTGAGGAGGAGGAGGAGGATGAGATGCAGCTGGGTGGGGAGGCTGGGTCAGACTCGGAGGATGCACAGCTGGAGGACATGAGAGACGCCTGCAAACGAAGACAGGCCAGGAGAGTAGGCCAGAGGGAGGCAATGGGGCGACTCTGGAGAAGGCATTGAGAAGCTGCACCTTGAGGACTGAATTACAAAAGGGGAATGTGTGGGTGGTGCTGGTTGCTGAAGGCAACCTTTGCAAAGTACTTCATGAGACCATGTTCTGTTGGTATTGCCAGTGAATAATTCTCTGTTTTGTGTTGTCCTTCATTTGGATGGTGTTTTGTTATCTTTGTTTGTGGACCATTTGGCAGGTTTGCTACCAATATTAAAAGGGGTTTTGTTTTCTTCTGAGTCTCCAGCCTACTTGTCAAAAGGGGCTTTGTCCTTGTGCATGTAAAAAGGACGTCCATAGGCTGGGGCAGAACAGATACTGCCTACTGAATGGTCAGATTAAAAAAAAGCCTAGCCTACAGCTGCATAGTGGGCAGAGCAAGAAACTCAGGAGAGACTCTCCCTAAATTATCAGGCTATAGATTTGAGAATTGTACTTTCAGACTCATAAGATTCTGTGAATGTGGCTTTACAATAAAGTAGTATTAACTTATCCAGCCATGGTTCCCATCTGGTCTACCTTGTAAAGGTTGACACACCTCACTCTGCAGCCCTTCTAACTACGCATATTTCCAGATTTAGAAAACTCATGAGAAGGAATCCCCCAGCTCTTGTCTTCTGAATTGAACGGTGGGTGCTGGCTGTGATCAACTGTTCAGCAAAGATAAGATACATTCTTTTCCATCAACCTGAATGAGAATGTTTGGAACAGCTATAGAATATATTCCATTCCACTGAGGACCTGTATACTGCAGGAGTGAGAAGGAGGGCTGTGAAAATATCTACAGACCCCTCACATCCTGGACATAAACTGTTCCAACTTCTTCCCTCAAGACGACACTACAGGGCATTGCATGCCAAAACAGCCAGACACAAGGACAACTAATTCCTACAACACTGTCAAACTACTTAGTAAAGTTGTGTTACTATTATTTGCCTCATCTTTCCTATTACCTATCCTTATCTTCTTACGACTATAACTTTGTTGCTTGTACAATTTATATTGTTTTATTTAGTATCCTGGTATGATTTATGTTGTTTGCTTAGCTAGTATCCTATGACTAGCACTAAGTGTTGGATCTTATGATTTATGATGTAGTATTGTATTTTATAATTTATGATGACTGTTTTTTACATTGATTATGATAATGATTTATCACTATTGCTTGTATGTTCACTGAGAGCTTATGAACAGGAGACAAATTCCTTGTGTGTCCAACCACACTTGGCCAATAAAGAATTCTATTCTATTCTATTCTATTCTATTCTATTCTATTCTATTCTATTCTATTCTATTCTATTCTATTCTATTCTATTCTATTCTATTCTATTCTATTCTATTCTATTCTATTCTATTCTATTCTATTCTATTCTTCTCTTCTCTTCTCTTCTCTTCTCTTCTCTTCTCTTCTCTTCTCTTCTCTTCTCTTCTCTTCTCTTCTCTTCTATTCTATTCTATTCTATTCTATTGATAATGCGCTGCTTATAATATTTGGTTGATAGCTTGGGTTTGAAGTCCTAACATCAAATTATAATTTTGATTTCTTAAATTTATATGCTATGTCATAAATGCACACTGGTTGCCAAGCGCCCAAATAACATTCAAGTAACTGTGGGGAGTCTGTGATGGTCCCAAGGTCAAAGGCTGGTTATAAATCTTCTTTTTCAATATCCTTGTAAATGTGAACAGCTGTTGAACAAGCAGTCAGTAAGCGAAGACTACTGTATGGATTTTAGAAGAAGATTCTTTGCTGTTTCTGGTTCTCTGATTCATTACTAGGATAAAGCTTCAAGATAGGGCAAACAGGAGCAACACTGTCTGGGAAAATATATAGAGAATTTATCTGGCATTCATCAATTCAATTGCCCTTTCTCCTCTAATATCAGCTTGCCAGCTTCACTTAAAAGTCATCTCTGGGTAGAGGGTACAGCTGCCTATAGAAGGAAGAAGGAAATGAAAGATTTAGTAGAGCTATAATTTGATAGCTGTGTATCTTTTGGCTTGTTTTTTTCCTCTTGTGCTTTATAATTCTGTCTCCTTTATCTTTTATCAACCAAGGGGTGGGGTGGTACCGAATAGTCATTCTGCACGCATCATTGGCTCTTTACAGCCATATAATCCCTATTTTATATCCAATGAAGTGTGCTGCACTCCATAAAAACTTAACCCAATACATCTGTTAATCTTTATGGTCCAGCAAGAATTGAAATATGGTCAAATTAAGCCATTGATCCAGTTAGTTCAGTATTATCTTTACTGACCACTAGTAGCATGTTAGTCTTTGCCAACCCTAGCTAAAGCTGCCAAAGTTTCATGCTGAGCTTTTATGCAAAGCAATTGATTTAGTGCAGAGTGATGGCCTTGCCCCAATTTTTTTTTTAAAAAAACATACATCTAGATAAGCTATGTGTAGTTAAAAGGGTTTCTCTTTCATAATCAAAGTGTAGTGACCATGATACTGCTTCCTAGGAAGAGAGGGAAAGAGAGGACAATGGCTCAATAAATATTGGAGCATCTTAAGGTTATGTATTTCATGAGCCATATATAAAAGAATGCATTTCTGTGTCTTAGTAATGGTGCAATGATTGACCAAACCATAAATTAATTGCTATTTTCTTCAAGAGAAAATGCAGATGTAAATTAGCAGAAAGAAAGAAATAGCAGGCAACTAAATGTTTAATTTTCAAAGGAATCACGAAACCTGTGCAGCTCCTTGAATTATACGAGATAGAAATCAGAACTGAATCTCTTAAACCAAGGCAACTTATCATTTAAATAGATCCCTTTATTGTGGTATTCAACAAAAAAGAATCTTCTAAGACTCCTCCAAGAAATGTCTTGATTCTTCCACTTATGCCCAGTACTTTGTGCGCTTCAGTAATGATCAGTAATCCTTCCAAGTAAAGGTATATCCATCTTTTTATGCCAAATAGTTAATTCATCATCATCAGATTCAGTCAGGCAATGATGGAGGAGCCCAGGGAGAAGGGGAAGATAAAAAAAATATCTCAGAAGTTTACTAATCATTTTAAACCCAAGGAAGCATAAAGGTCAGCAAAACTAAAAAAAACAGAAAACCAAGGTAGTGAGTCTCTTATTTATAAGTTCATTTGTCTTCCTTGCATACTGGTTTTCTCCTGGTCAGAGCAAACCATGTAGAAGCAGTGCACAACATTAAATGAAAAAAACAAAACAAACTTCATTTGGGTGTAATTCAAAAAAATAGTCAGTCAGCCAATCAATCAGCAAAGCAGCCATAATACCGAGAAAATAGATCAACCAAATACTATTGAAAGCAAGAGAAATCAGCTGATCCTGAGCTCTCCAGAGACAGCATATTACAGTTTGCTGTCTATCCGTTCCTACCCTCTACCATTTTATTTATAGCTTGTATTTTTGAGATTTGTCAATAATTGGCATTAAAAGGAGAGGCTGGAGCAAGACATCACAGGATGTTTATTGGTGATTTATTTATTTATTTGTATCCCACCATTGGATTAATTTTCATTATGCCCCCATAGAAAGACCCTTTTTAGAACTTTAAATTTGACCTGCCAGTTTTACACTAGGAAACAATGTTATGAAAACTATGCAAGACGAATACCATGTTGCAAGACTAATCACGGCAGCTAAAAGGACCCGGAGCATTAAAAGCAATCCAATCCAATCAAATCAGAAACAGACTAACAAAAGAAATCCCAAAGGAACTCAATTCCTTAGATAATTCAAAATGTAATATTCAACAAGCCATCCCCAAGAAATGTATAGGAAAAGCATATTTAAACAAATACGTACTCATACAAAAGTTAAAATGGACTTCCTCTGAAAGGACATGAGTATCAGATAAACACAAAACACATACACACTCTCTTCCTTATAGAAATCTTAGACCCCATTGTCAAATCTCTGTAGCCTACCTTTTCAAAAGCCAAGCTCTGTGCTGTGCTCTTGGAAACAAAATTCTTCTCTTCGAGCAGCATGTTCTTTTCCACTTTGGGGACCAGTCCCCTTTGATCTTCAGACACCATCTTTATTTAAAAAAAAAAAAATTTCAGGTGGCGAACATATCTAATACTGGCTTCTGCGCCAGCACCTTAACTACTAGACCAAATTGGCTCTAGATATGCATGGATCTTCATGTTCAAATGATGTGATTGGTCAGAGCTTTATAGGGTTACCTAGAAATAAGCACTGAGCTAAATAAGATCTATATATCAAAGCAGATGTGCGCCAGATTCTGCTGTTGGGATATATGTATCTATTTACTGAATACATCTATTTGATATGTTTACATGTGTTTAATACATTTATGCAGCATATTGTTTTATATGTTAATGTTTCTCAGAGTGATTATGCAGTTGGTCAGTGTATATTTCATTTTTAAGTCCTTTTGTACTTGGAATTATGCAAAAGTTTCCTAGATTCTAAAGATTGGCTCAAACATGGGATGATTTAAAAAGTCTCACACCGGTCTTAGAGTAACTTTGTGTGAAGAAATACACCCTTATAGTCTGCAACACTGATTTAGGCAAATCAAGCTATTTTGCGTACAAATTTGCATATTTTGCATATTTTAGGAAATTGTTAATAATCAGAGTCCAAATTCTCAAATAATGTACACAAAACCACCAGAGCTATCCTGCTGTTTGAAATGGTAGATATAGATGTGGATGATGTAGATCAGAGGTCCCCAACCTTTTGGACACCAGGGACCGGTTCCGTGGAGAGAGGTTTTTCCGTGGATCGGAGGGTGAGTGGTTTTGTGTCCTGCCTGCATCCCACGGATGGGGCTTTGCTTGTTTGTATGACCCAGTTGCTGGCATGCCATGTCCCGGTACTGGTCCACGGACCTGGGGTTGGTGACCCCTGATGTAGAGATGTAGATATCCCTTAGTATCCACCTCTTTCCTTCCCACTTTCCAAAAATCACTGTTATGAGGAGGAGGAGGAATAGCTAATTCACAATTTCATTGAGAAATGCAAACAGAATGAAAAACTTTCCAAGTCCTGTTTGGGATGAGAAAGCTGAGGAAATTGTACAATGCAACAGAGTTAGGTGAACTTCAAAGCTACTTGCCTGGATCAGCTTGTATGACAATTGATTCATTTGCTTTATTTAGAATCTATATGCTTCTAGTCATCTAATCATACAGAATCCCCCAGATGCTAGAGGATTAAGTACTGTTTTCCGTCTCCAACAGTCAGGAAACAATTGATCTGGGAAAGCTGCAAAGAAAGTCATCTTTATTTATTTGCTTGTATATTTTTAATTTACAGGGCTGCCCAATCAGCAAGTGATTCGGGGTCTTCCGCCTCCCATAGTATTTTTGAATACAGAAGTTCTTACCTGTCATTATTACTACCCATAATTAGCTGTGTTTGCAAATCCTCTACCAGTCCACCTGTTTTCAATAAATGTTCTTTATCTCTCAGTGTTGAGAGTTCTCCATTACTTTCTCTCCTGGAAATCATTACACCAAGGTCTGTTAAAAATCAACTTGAACATGACTTGCTTGTGATATCAATGTCAAGCCAATAAATAGCGTTCAGTAGAAGGCTGGTATGTTTTCTAAACTTCCCACTGTCATATGTACTAAGATTCTTAAAAATGTCATATGTACTAATATGTTCTGCCATATGTACCAAGATTCTTAAAAATAAACAACTCCATAATCTGAATTTTAGATTGTCATTCTATACTTCTATAGATTGTCCTTCTATTCACTTGTTTTATTTGCTTATGACTTAAAATTGCATACAAACTTTGTTACTTATACCCAGGGCTTTTTTTGTCATAGAACGCTCAGAACAGAGTTCCGGCACCTTTTTTGGATGGAACCTTGTAGGATAGGCAATGTGGGCTGTATGACATGTGAGTTCCGGCACCTTTTTGTTTTACAAAAAAAGCACTGCTTATACCACCCTACCCTACCAAAACAATCAGCTAATGGCCATTAAGAATAACTTCATTTGCTCATTGGGCCCCTTTGTATCATCAAAAACAACAAATACTCAGAGAGCTTTGTTGAACAGAAATATCAACTCTGTTATCCAATACAAGCTAAGAGTTGAAACAGTTCTCAGAGGAGCGTCCCTCATTGTTTGGAACAATTTAAGAGAAAATTCCTCTCCTGTCGAACACCTGGGCTCTAAAAGCCCAGGCGTTTTAAGAAGGATTTATCTGGCTGTTTTTAATTCAACACTAAAATAATAACATCAACAAGTATAATTTAGCAAAATCATGTCAATTCTTTCTGAGAAGGGGAAAAAAATAAAACCTCCAGTGCTAAATTATTCCAAATTATCTGCCTACTAAATAATCGGTCTATTGTGTGTCTTTACATCATTTTAAAATGGTTTGTTTTAAGAGAAGGAATTTCTGGCAAGTCTTCAGAGCCATTATATGCTGGGCTAAATTTGTTTCCAGAAGAGGAATCTGCACATTTCTTTGAAAGAAATTCTGAATGGTTCAACTGCTTCCTTTAGTGGGCTGCTAGGTATGAGTTTTCTTGTTCTGGTAAGAAATGCAAATGTTTAATATGAATGGCACAATTCTATGCTAACTCCAAGCTTGAGAATATTTTGTGAATCAGACATAGATATAATGAATTTAACAAATACTCTCTTCTCTCCTGCTAAATCACAGCTCCTGCTCCCACTCATTATAAAGTATCCCAGAGGCCTAAGATTATCTTCTGATTCCCCATTTGTCACTTTTTTTTCCTGAGCCCTAGATTTGGTAAAAATTGAAGCAAGTGGCTGGCATATTATACTGATCAATGATCGAGAGAGTTCATCATAGCCAATTTTATCTCTCATCAGCCTTCCCTGGAACAAGATAACACCCTCTATTTGCATATTTGCTTCCAAAAATAAGGCATGATTCTTTGGGGAAGGCTATTTGTTTAAGGATTAAGAGAAGACAGAACAAAAAGAACTTTGCAGAACAGAGGTTAAAAAGATCTGGAGCAAATTTCTATCATATGATTTCACACACAGGTGCGCACACACCAACATATATCCGGTCACCAAATTTGGTTCAAATATCATACTATTTCCAGAAATCTTTCACCAAAAATCACTGGATTAAAAATAAATATAGTTAAAGAGTTCGGCGCTTAAAGATGGAAAAGGGCAAGACAATCTAGGGTAGTTCCTTCTGAATGCAGACATATAGAGCTATGAAATTCAAGTTTAATAACATACATATATACACAGAGAAGAAGAAAAGCAAAACCTCCATTAAAATCACTTGTTCTTACATTTTGCGGTATGAATTTCTTGTGAAAATTGCCAGAATGGTGCTGATAACATTTCTATTTGTTCGTTGAAAGAAGAGGCCTGAAATATCTTCAAAACTTTGCTGTTTTTCTCTTAGGGCTGCAGAGTTAATATCAGAAAAGAAAGAAACTGGTGTAGGAAGGCAGCATAAATAAATCAAATATTTAAATATTTATCTTTCTCAACTTCATACCGTAACTTGTCACTTTTCTTTTATGATATTTATTTTACGATATTTATTGCTTTCCTAACTGCATTTCAGATTCACCTGGAAAAAACACCACCACCACAGCAGGTCTTGTTCCCTTTTTTTTTTGGTCTTAGAAATTCTAGAGAGAAGAAATTGGTCTAGAACAGCTATGGGTTCAACAAAATCATCTATTTGCTGCCCAATTTATTCTTTCTTCCTATCAAATGCCAACACATTAATTGCTCTCTGTTTTGATTATAATTAACGGGACATCAATAACAGTGTGGGCAAGGACCACTTTGAAAAATTTGCAGCCATTGTTTTAAACATGACTTTCAACAAAGTGGCATTTAAAATAACTTGTGCAATTAGTCATAGCATTTCTTTCTTCTCTCTTTTTAAGACAAATTTATTTAATCAGTATACTTTTCTAGCTTACCTTTTACCTTACGTTTGGGCTAAAGACATTTTAACACAAATGTGCCCCCTTTTTACAAATCCTTCTTATATTATGTCAATTTTTTTGGTCCTCTTCCATACAATCTAGTGAATTTTAGAGTAGAAAATGATGACGAGTTATAACACAGTTTGATTCAGCTGGACCTACACTGAATTGTGACTGTTTAATGTTACAGAAATCCAGGGCTTTTTTTCTCATAGAATGCTCAGAACGGCGTTCCGGCACCTTTTTTTTTTTTGCAAAAAAAGCTCCCTCTATTGGCTTTCGAAAGCCTATTGCAGTGGTAGGCAATCTTGGCTCTTTTTTATGACTCGTGGACTTCAACTCCCAGAAATCCTTAGCCAGCCACGCTGAGGGGAAAGAGAGAGGTTTTCAAGCTGAGCCATGGTGGCTCAGGAATTCTGGGAGTTGAAGTCCTTGAGTCATAAAAGAGCCAAGGTTGCTTACCCTGCACTAGAGGAGGACATTAAAATTATTTACAAGGTTACTTCTTTAGGAACTAAACTTTTAGAATCTAAAACAGCTAATTCAAAAAAGCCAACAGGAAAGAACCTCACATTTTTCATCTGCTTCTGTCTTTTGGAAGGTAAAATTAGATAACAAAATAATCTATTTCCTATGTTAACATCTCTGCAATGAAATCAATAAAGGTAACAGGAAAGAAATGAGAAACATTTTTCTCAATGTAATATGTCTAATTTAGCTGACGTGGTGGCTCAGTGCGTTAGGACATTGAGCTTGTCGATCAGATGGTCAGCAGTTTGGCAGGTTGAATCCCAAGTGCCGCGTAACAGAGTGAGCGCCTGTTACTCATCCCAGCTTCTGCCAACCTAGCAGTTCAAAAGCACATAAAAATGCAAGTATTTTTGCTTTTCTATAATATTATAAACTAGCCATTTCTATAACAATAAATGAATCTAACCAATGAAACCCAAAATACACCCCCCCTTTTTTTTAGTCATCAGTTTTTTGACACCTTGCTAAGCACTGGTGGTGCTTGAATATTGTCATGTCCTAAAGTAGAAAAATAGGGACCACAACAATGGGAAGGTACCAGTGTTCCATGTGCCTTTGGTGTCTAGTCATGCTGGCCACATGACCATGGAGACGTCCTCGGACAAGCACTAGCTCTTCAGCTTTGAAACGGAGATGAGCACCGGCCCCTAGAGTTGGAAACGACTAGCACACATGTGCGGGGGAACCTTTACCTTTACCTTTAGAAAAAAAATAGTATCTTTTGTACATACTCTATTACCACTAAACCACTTTAAATTAAACAATTCTTAAGAATGAAATATTCTTAATTTGGACTTTACTTTTACTGTTTGGACTGTTGTGTGTTTTAAAAAATAGATTATTTAGAATCTAGTTATGTTGCACTTCAGTCTTTAAATAATTAACTTAGTATATACATAACAATATATGATGTTTTCCATGGTGAGATTAACATCAATAAAAACATTTATTAAAAAGGCTAAAATAATTTCTGGTAGTATTAGCTGCACATTAAAATTTTGTTTAGTCACAATCTTTCACTTTTCACATTCTGGACAAGCAGTGGTCATGTATCCTAGCAAAGGATGTTACATATGTGCATAAGTGTAGTCAGTAGCATATGCCTTTTTAAAAATATCAAACATGGAAAGAAACAAAAATAAGTCCAAAATATCTGTATTACATCCAGAAAAGCCAACTTTGCAACCAATATTTCTCATCCATAACTATGGCACCTAAGGGTACCTGCATACATGCAAATGCTTCTCTGGGATCAGTAACGCAGCAGGGATTGCTTTTTCTTTCCAGTAACAGATTGCTGGGAAATACCAAACATGGCCTTGAGAATTCCAATGTTTGTTACAAATTTTTCTGGATGTGGTTGGAAAGAGGCCTAGAAATAGCACAAATACATCACACTTGCTGAATGTGCACATGCAACTAATTACAATCTTCAATTATATGTGATATATCTAAAATGAGATGGGCTGTCTCAACTGCAACTTGTAAACCATTCCGTTTTGCGGCAAAACAATCCAGGCCAAGCTGATCAGCAGAGCTTAGAGAGGACTCATTAACACAATTTTTGGGAAGGAAAGAAACAGAAGGACAGTTTAACATCTTCCAGTTGATGTTATGTTATGTAATATCTTCTGGGAGTTGAAGTCCATGAGTCATAAAAGAGCCAAGGTTGCTTACGCCTGGCCTATTTGGCTTTCAAAAGCCAATAGGAATTTCTGCTGAGCACGCCAAAAGACCCGGCTGGCAAACATTGCACAGGCAAGTTATCGGCAGCGAAGGCAGGAACTTTGCACCTCTCCCTGCTGCTCAACTACACCATCTCAACTAGGTAAGATATTATTTGCAAATAGGATGACAATGAACAATTTAGGCTGCATTCACATCAGGGCTTTTCAACCTTTTCAGAAATTGTACTACTTTTAGGACATGACAATATTCAAGCACCACCAGTGCTTAGCAAGGTGTCAAAAACTTGATGACTAAAAAAAGGGGGGCTGTATTTTGGGTTTCATTGGTTAGATTCATTTATTGTTATAGAAATGGCTAGTTTATAATATTATAGAAAGCAAAAAGTTGAGGTTCAGTGTTAATGCTTCCTTCTACTCCTGTAATAGAGGAAGTCAGAAGTCAGTGCCTTTTCTTTTTCCCTTCTCCCCCTCACTTTTCCCTTTTTCTCTCACTCTTCTCTCGCAAAAGCCCCCCCCCCATCACTCACACTTTGCTCACAAAAGCCTCCAGTCACTCTCACTCCTTCGTCTCTTTCAAAGGCACCTCATTCAGTCTCTCTCCCACTCACTCCATCTTTTTCAAAGGCCTCTTGCTCACTCACTCACTTACTGCCCCATCCCTTCCAAATGCCATTTGCTCGTTCACTCACTCACTTACTGCCCCGTCGCTTCCAAATGCCATTTGCTCATTCACTCGCTCACTTACTGCCCCATCGCTTCCAACTGCCATTTACTCGTTCACACACTCACTTACTGCCCCGACGTTTCCAAATGCCACCTGCTCGCTCACTCACTTACTGCATTTGGAAGCAACGGGGCAGTAAGTGAAAAAGTGCCAGTGCCGGAGGCCATCAGCTGTTTGGTGCCAGAGACCACTGCCATGAGGAACACAGCTCTGGGTCGGGGTTTGGAGCAGCTCTGGGTGGGGGCTCAGCACGGGCTGTGGCGTGGAAACTGCAGGGAGGGGAATCCCCACAGTGGCTGTGGTGAGGGGAATCCCTGCGGCATGTGCCTCCGAGCTGCAGGGGCAGGGGTGCAAAGGACAGGCAGCAACGCCATAGCAAGACACTGGCATCGCTCCCAGTGACAGCACCTCTGAGTTCCAGCACCTTTTTTTTTTTAGAAAAAAAAGCACTGCAGAAATCCCAGTTTATAATCTCAGTTATATCTTTAAAATGAATTTTCTCCTCTCATTTTTTTCAACTCTCTACAAAGTTTCTGTGAAGGAAGACTTTTCAGAGATGACTGGCAGATTAAGATGTTCATAAAAAGTTGGGGGATAGTTAACTGATGTGCAAAATATAGTGCACATTAATGCTTAATGTGGGGGGCTATGTGATATTTTCAAAGTAGATAAATGTCATTTTATTAATATTAATATGGGAATTATTAATAGCACCTAAAGTGGTCTCAATCCTCACCCCTTGAAATGTCCGGGCATGGCTCAGGTTGTCTGTTTATTGTTGTGCTTGCATCAATGACACTTCCACCAGGATTCTCAATGGTTTTGCATAACCCCAGTAGAAATAAGATATGTACTGGGATACATACATGCAACATAAGAAAATGTTATGGTGAATTACTAACTGCTCATAACTGTGGTTCCTAAACATTTTCATCTAGGATCCCTTCTAATTCTTAAAAATGATTGAGGACCCCAAAGAGCTTTGGTTTATGTGAGCTGATTTATCGATGTATACTTTGCTAAAATTAAACCTGAGAAATAATATTTATTTGTTTGTTTGTTTGTTTAGTTAGTTAGTTATTTGACTTTGCAGGCCCCTGAAAGAGATTTCAGGAACTCCAGACAACACTTTGAGAACTTTTGGTATAGTTAGATGGCAGCATCTGGATTACTTTTTTGGACCTATAAATTAAGCAGTCTCTGGATGAGATAAAGCTTGAATTGAATAATGCAAGAAATCAAGATTGTAGGCTACATCAAAAGGTCAAAAATATTTCAGAAGAAAGAAATAGCAAATTACTTTTGAACTGTTACCTAGAAAATTGCTTGAATATATCAATGAGGTCACAAGGACTCAAACCTGTACAGGAAATCCTCGCTTAAGGACTGTCTGTTTAGGATCATCTGACATTACGACAGCACTGAAAAAAGTAACTTTACAATTGATCCTCGCATTTACGGCTCTCACAGCCTCTGCATGGTCCCATGATGCAACTCAGCATTTCACAACTCATAAGTGTTTACAACCATCACAGTGTCCCATGGGCGTGTGATCACCATTTTTGCGATTCTGGGCCAGCTTTTGACAAGCAGAATCAGTAGAGAAGGCAGTAGTAAAATCACAAGTAGTGAGCATGTGGAATCTTGTTTAATGACCGCATAACTTAGCAACAGAATTTGCCGGCCCTACTTACAGTCATTAAGCAAAGATTACTTGTGGAAGTTCTCATGAGCTGAGTCATGACACCAGTGGTAAATGCCTATGAGAGTTTTAATCCAAAATAGCTGGCTGTACTGCCTATCTTAAGGACAACATATGGGACTGCATCTTTTTGTCTCTGAAAACCAGAACTTGAAAGGTGTAAAAGCTTAAAACTTTCCTGGTCAGGATTTGTTAGACAATAAAACGAAGGTTATTAGTCAAGATAAATTTCCTATTTCAGGTGGCACCTATTCAAATCTCAGACAAAGTTTTGCAGGGCTGGCAAAGAATAGTTAACTTATTTAACTTGGGGGGAAAAACAAGAGTAAAACTCAAAATTTTGCAAGACTCAAAAGAGAGGGGTGGATTAGTAGCTTATTAAAGCCGTAGACTATATTATACAGCAAGCTATTTTGGATAAAAGATTAGGTTAAAAAATTCTTAATAACAGAATGTCAACAATAGAAGGACCAGGCTTAGCTAATAGGTTTCATAGATATCTGTAGTATAAGGAAACAACGAAGACAAGAATCTGAAGGGACAGACTGTAAGGGAATGTTAAAAATTTGGAATCCCTTGAAAGCAAGTATAAATCTAATTATTTCATCATTAGCATCATCTTCAAAAAAAAAATTATTTTCAAAGACAATTATAATAGGAAGGATCTGATCACATACTGTCAGTCGTTTGAGATAGACCAGACTAGGAGACCAAAGTTACGAATGATAACACTACTTTAATCATAAGATTACAATAACGTAATCTTGCAAATCTAAATGTATCTCTTCTCTCCCTTTATCTTCAAACAACAACAACTAGAGATGATCCTGTCTTAGATGTTTTCTCAAATTACATCTTGGTCACAAACTCTTTTTTTTGGGGGGGGGGTCTTGGTTGCAGTTCTTCCTCCTGTTTCTCAAGGTTACTCTTACGCATAAGCCAATATTATATAGTTGGAATCAATAAATAGACTATAGACAGTGGTTGGAGAAAAAAAAGAAAATAAAGGGGGAAAATAATAAAAAAGAGAGAAATTACTTTACTGCTTTTTTTCTAAAATGCCCTTTTATTATTTTGAGGTATTCATTCATTTTTATTGATATATTTTTATTTTAATGACTATATCAAATTTTTTCTTATGCATTTTATTTCAACCTTTACCTCAGTGCAAAGTCCACACAACATATTTTAATAAAGAAATAAAGATAGATGAAAACATACATGAGGTAGAGATTGAATTACAATGTTATGTATGTATTCATTTCTTTTTTGCTTTTTTTAATGCCGGTTGTTTTGTTCCTTACTGATTTTTTTTTTTAAGTGAGTATAGCAAAAAAAAAAAGGCATGTAATACCTAATATCCAAAGAATGGCATTGCCGCTACATGAGGTCAATGTGCTTAACTGAACCACTGTTATTAAAACTCCAGCAAATATCAGGACTATAATCACCTTGTAAAATGAGCCATTTTTTTTAAACCGAACTCTCTGGTATTCCTCTCTGTGTCTCTTAAAATGGCTGCTTTTGCCTCTCATCCAATTCTACTATTTAGTAACCCTTTATTTTCCTTTAAGCTCTGGCAGTGGTGTAACAATTGTAGAACGAAGGTTAAACTAAAAGAGGCAATTTGTGAAGCCAGACTTTTGCTTTTGAGTTTTCCTCTTTTGAACAAAATTACCTTCTTGTTGATCCTTTAATCAAGGTTTTCTCACTTTCCCACATGCTTCACGTAATTCATGTAACATATATTGTGGAGCATTTGTATTATACAATATTTGCTTCCCTGATGACAAATGCTGAATTCAAGTTTATTATTTGACGATGGAGAAATATCGCTTCATATATTTCCAATTTGAATTTGTGTTCTGAGATGAATGGAATGGGATGGGACAGAGAAGAAGAGAACAGAGTGGGGTAGGGTAGGGATGGGGTAGGGGTAGGGGTAGGGGTAGGGGTAGAATAGAATAGAAAAGAATAGAATAGAATAGAATAGAATAGAATAGAATAGAATAGAATAGAATAGAATAGAATAGAATAGAATAGAATAGAATAGAATAGAATAGAATAGAATAGAATAGAATAGAAATATCCTACCTACAATGTTGTTTGTTTTTTTCTGTTTTCAATTTCCCCCCTCCCCACTTCTGTTGAACAGGTAGACATGCCCACATGCCTATTTTGGGGACAGATGCTGATTGACTTCACAAATTACATGCTCATTTTGTCACAACAAAATGTTTTGGCAGTTACACCATTCTGCTTGAGAAACACCTGGTTACAGATTTATTTATTTATTTATTTTGCCATTTTATATAAAAGGGACAATAAAAATTGAGAGCTGGAATATGTATTTGAGCATGGCTTCCATGAAACGTATGCAAGTAAATTGCTCATATGGCATTAAAATATATATATTTGGCAGTTTTGTTCTGCTGGTGGGGGAGGAGAAACTAAGACAATTTCAGGGGATTCCTAATTCCTTTGAATAGTAAGTTTATACCCTACCTTTTCTCCAGGAACTCAGGGCTCTGCCTTTAGGGTCTGTCCTCTCATGGAATTCTCACACTAACAATGAAGTAATTTAGTTTGAGAGACAGTGACTGGTTTGAAACTACTCAGTAACCTTCTTGGTGAAATGAACTTTGCACTCTTGGTCCAAAACCTTAACCTCCACAGTGAGGTGGAAAAGACAGATTAAAGAAAAAAGTGACTGTGATGGGTTCTTCTTCTTGAGAAGACAGATATGGATGGTGGAAAGTATGAGCCCTGTGGCACAATGACTAAAGTGTAATATTGCAGGCAAAAACTCTGTCCCACAGCCTGGAGTTCGATCCTGATGGGGCTCAAGGTTGACTTAGCCTTCCATCCTTCCAAGGGCAGTAAAAGAAGGAGCCCAGATTTTGGGGGGCAATATGCAAATAATGCTTGCATCGTAAATTGCCCAGAGACTGCTGTAAAATATGATGGGGCAGTATATAAGCCTAAATACTATTGCTATTGCTATTTTGCATTGCCATACCAGCTAAGGATTGGAGCGAGTCAAAAGCAAAGATTCTTAAATCAGACAGGGCTACTATCAAAACACAGTTCATCCACCATGTCTAAGGCCAAGAAATAGTGGCAAGATGTCCATTACTGTTTAATGGTTCATTACTGTTTAACGGCAGAAGAAATATGTATGGTTTAAACCCTGGTGGCTGATATATCAGAGAAGGCTTAATTGCATGAGTCTACTATAGCTAATCTTATTTAAGGCTCATTGTATCTTCAATAAAAGCAATTAATCTATCCAAATCACATCCATGACTCTTCCCTAGTTGGTCCCGAGTGTGGAAACATCTCCAGAACGGTTTATTGTCGCTACCGATCCCCTTGCAAGTCCCTTGATTGTGGGTAAGGTCAGCAATATCTTGCTCCAGTACCAGAGCTGTGTGGTGGCCAAGGTAGATGACTTATTCCAGGCAATAAATGATCCATCCTAGTAAGTATGAAAAAATAGCTCAACTGCTTCTCCAGAAGCTTTCAATTACAGAGCAGAAACAGCAGGAGCTTTCCATTACAGTGGCATACATCTGCCTCCCTGCCTGACAAATACAGTAAGAATCATAACAACTGCACAGCCTTCCTCATCAAGCTGATATGTACATCTAAGATTGTACTAGAACACTGAATCCAGATAGATTGTGCCAGGGCTTTTTTTTTGTCATAGAACGCTCAGAACGGAGTTCCAGCACCTTTTTTGGATGGAACCTTGTAGGGTAGGCAAGGCAGGTTGTATGACATGTGTGAGTCCCGGCACCTTTTTCTTTTACAAAAAAAGCACTGGATTGTGCTAACTACGAAATTATCAGTTAAATTTACAATTTTTGATGGAGGTGAGATTGAAGAAATTTCCATAGATAATGTCTAGCTACTGCTCAATAGTAATTTTTGCAATAATATACAACTAATCCTTATTACCACAATTAGGACCAGAATTTCCAATATTGATCAAAGCCGTTTTCAAATGAGTTGTGCCAGATTTTACAACCTTTTCCCCATGGTTGTTGAAAACGAATCACACAGTCGTTAAGGAAATTCAACTCCCCCCCCCACACACACACCTTGAATCTGCTTGCTGGAAGCTGGCTGGGAAGGTCAT
Organism: Vipera berus; assembly: GCF_964194415.1. Taxonomy (NCBI): domain Eukaryota; kingdom Metazoa; phylum Chordata; class Lepidosauria; order Squamata; family Viperidae; genus Vipera; species Vipera berus. The sequence goes on from NC_138203.1 coordinate 86,050,902, forward strand.
GAATGGTGATCATAGGACCCCAGGATGCTGCAAGAATCATAAAGACATGCCAATTGCCAAAGACCTGAATTTTGGTCACGTGACCATGGGGATTCTGCAATGTTTGTTAAGTGCAAGTTATGAGTCTTATGAGTCACTTGTTAAAGTGCCATTGCAAACTTGAAAAGTCACTAAACTAATGGTGGTAAGTGAAGGATTGCCTGCAACAGAAGAAACAACAGAGAAGATAAGAAACAAAGAAAAAGGAACACTTGTTCAGTAAGAAATTGAACATTTGCACAACAAATGATCCATAGTTTCAACTTCTGTAACGGCTGCATAAAGCACAAATTTTATCAGGTTGATCTCAGAGGGGTTTACAGCCTAACTCTTTTAATGGCATCATGAATACATGACAGATTTGAACATCACTCATAAGAATTTGCACAATATGTGGATTGTCTGGAATTTTTCCAGTCCTCATGAGAATTATGAATAATATTTTTCACATGTCAAGTTTTTTAATTGTTTATTTGAATGACTTCCTCTGAAGACCTTGCAAATTCTTTTTATGGCTTGGCAAACATAACCTTTAAGCTAAATGAGAAATCTACGTGTGATTTGCCTGTCTGGGATTCTTTGGGTTCCTGCATTTCCTTGGAAAGAATCCAGATGGATTTTACTAATGCTTGGTAATAATTATAAAAAGGTTATTTACAGTCATAAACAAAAAAAAATGAAGACACAATGCCATCAGTATAAACATTCAGCTAACTCCAAGAGTGATTTGTTATTGGACTTAATGTTTACTTTTTTCTTATATTGTACACTTAATAAAATGCAAATAAAAATAGGCATTTAAACATTTGAAACAAAGGAAGAAATAGCAGTCATGTTTTTAATTCAATAAATTTGAACTGCTACTCTGACAGATCTCAGTAGCTATTTAAACAACTGAAGCAGTATGTCTTGAAAAATCCAGTGTAGGATGCAATTAGGAAAACATGAAACTGGCAAAGGGATCAAAAACCCACTAAAGTTAATAAATGCTGATGTTGTTTTACCTTGTGTATCATATATTTCAATCAAATTAATCCGACTTGCCCTTATAGAACCACCATCCCCCAAATGTCAAAAACAATGACAACAACACTTAATGGGATAAGCGCTAATACTGTACTGACATAACAGATAAAATTAGAAGCAAGTTTTAACTAATGCTTTAATCGGTCTGTTATTTTACCTATTCAAAGGCATAATTCCAAATAATTAGCGGCTTATTTCAAGATGGAGCTTATGGAGTGAAGGAACTGGATGAGGCTGTCGGCAGGCCCAGAGGAAGAGAGAGAGAGGCTTTTGGAGGAGTTGGTGGCGGCGGCAGCAGCATGCTCCAGGAGTGAAAAGAAGCAAGGCCTCTTTAAGGAAAGGGTGGAAGAGTCAGGATCAGAAAAAGGAAAGAAGGCGAGGTTGTCAGAATACAAGCGAATTTGAGGGCTAATCCACATGGAGCCCCATTTCCATCTGTCCTGTGTGCCATTGTTCACTCCCTAGAGACTAAAATGGACAATGTGAAATTTGAGCGGGCCCCGAACAAGGAGTATATATCGGAGGTGGTGACCCTTTGAGAGTTGTATGCAACGAAATTTCATTTTGATGTATGCCAATTGGTGTACATTCAAAGTGACAATAAAGTTATCATCATCATCAAGTTCACAAAATGTAATGGTTGCTTTGTAATATTTCTCCTATAGACTAATATAATATATATATTTGAATATAAATATAGGATACAAAATATACTGTATATGCAATGCAGTGGTTTCCAGCACTGGCAGAGTGATATGGCTTTAAAGGTTAAACTACGTATCAAATGCAAGCAAACAAAAATCCCTTAGAGACACAGACACAGATACAACCAGAAGGAAATCTGGAATATTTTGTTAACTTTATATTTATATATCATTTTTAAACATAGTGCTGTCACAGTGGTAAATAGAGAAAAAAATCCTTACAAAGCATAAAGACAAATCAAAACAACCAATAAATAAGATCTTTTTTTAAAAAAAAATGTTCTTTAAAAATATTTATTTCAAAATGCTCAGGCATATTAAAAAAAATCTTTGCCCTTTGAGTAAGAGCATGATGCTAAACCAGAGGCCCCCAACCTTTTGGGCATCAGGGACTGGATCTATGGAGAAAGATTTTTCTGTGGACCACAGGGTACGTGGTTTTGTGTGCTGCATGCATCTCACGGATGAGGCTTCACTTGTTTGCACAGCCTGGTTGTTGGCATGCCATGGCCTAGTACCAGTCCACAGACCGAGGGTTGGGCACCCCTGTCCTAGACCATTCTAAATGGAATATGTTAGTATTTACCCTGAAGGCTATTCATATAGCTTGATGTCAGAGAGTTTTAGACATTGTAGGGTGGCTTTCCTTTCCCTAAAAAGAACTTTGTTGGGACTCCATATTTATATCAATCTTGAAATCACTAGGAAATTAAAAAAATGGAATCATCCCCCAATACATTTTGATGTCTAGATGTTACATTACCTATAGAGAATTCCATTGGGCCAACCCAGCATTCCTCTGTTAATGACAACCCATGTATATGTCTTTCGGGAGGGTAGTCCGTAGATGCGTAGGAATTAATACTGAATAACAATTTAGGAAAGCTACTTTCGAAACTATGGTAGGCTCTCTTTAAGTTTCACAGATAGCCCACCAAGAGAAGCAATGCAAAAATATTCTGCTACAATTCTAGCAACCCAGTTTTATTACAGTACATCATTGTTCTTAGACATGACAGCTAAGGGAATACCATTGAAGGACACTAATTGAATTCTGCAATACCATTATTCCTGTGACTTCTCTTCCTATGACCAAGCAAGCAGTGTCTTCACAAGTATATTCTATTAAACATAAAACACGCTTATGCTCAGACTGCATCTATAACCTTCACAATACACTGAAAGTATTACATAATAAATTGTTTCCATAAATGACAACCATAAATATGCTTAAGGCCACATTTTCTTTACATTTTATTGGCTCCGATCAGCAACCTTGTTTTTCCCCCTTTAATTCTGCTTCTGTTGATCATTTCGAGCACTTTTTCTGATTTCTGATGCACATACTAATGACCCAATGTTGCCACAATTACTTAAAAATATTTGAACTCTGAATAAACCATATGCACAATTAATGTATTGTCAGAAAGGTCTTGAAGCAATCCTGGAAAACTCAAAGAAGACTCCTTTTGGATTCCTTGTGCCCTACTTATAATTTTTCCTTTTGTTGTACCCAGAATAAAATTTTCAGACACAAACAGAGCTGAAATTGGAAGAAGACTTTGTAAGCATGGTTGTGAGAACATGTGCAGTGAGCCACTTTGACGGAATGTGCACAGTGGTGGGATTCAGCCATTTTGCATCACTTCGGCAGAACCGGTAGCTAATTTTTTGTTGCCCAGGCCCAGAATGGACTTCCGGAAGCAGCATCCACACAGAGAACCGGTTGTTCACATATTTGAATCCCACCACTGAATGTGCACCTGCAGAAGGAGTGGGGGGGAGGGGAATTCAGGGAAGAGGGAGTAAGTTCCAGAGATAAACCCAAATTAAGAGACTGCACAGTCCTGAGCTGGATGAAATGGGAGAGAGGAAGAAATTCAGGATAACCACATTCTAGAATCTTTCAGGATATATCCATAAGCTTAGAAGGTTGCAGCTTTAGTCTAGCAAGATTCTGTTTATTAGGTGTTAAGCAGATAAACAATTAGCTTTCACTGTGTCTCCTCTGGACATGGACCCGATAGCTACTCCATTCAGAAGGGTATAACTGGGACTTTCTTTGTATACCCCAGCAAGTATGTAAATTGAGATAGAATTTGCCACCATGGTGGCTTCTTTCAAGACTGAGATACAGTTTCTCCATGATTTATATAATTCCAGATAGTCTTTGTGGTTAGGCAGAAGAAAGTAAATTTCCAGTTGAGCCACCATGGAGAATTTGATAGAGCTCTAATTTTGCAGCTAAAACACTAGATTCCATTGATTGGAATTTTTGTCTTCTTCCATCTTCAGTCCCCTTGACTTTCCCACTCTTCCACTGGAATTAATGTGTAATGATGCCTCAGGTACCATTCTCATCTTTAAAAAAAGTGAGATGAGAGATACCTTTTCTCTCCTCTCCCCTCTCTTCCCTGCGTCTCTTTCTCTCTCTCCTCTCTTTCTCCGTCTACCTATGTATGGAACTATCTTAGAGAAAACATTGAGTGAAAGTCGAAGAAAAAAAGTGACTGTAACTCTCTCTGGGGGCCAAATTCCTCACATATAGAAGAAGAGGAAAGCAGAGTTGATAGTATCAAGAGTCACTGGGAAACCAAGCAGTACAAGATAGATGCGCTCCATCACCTGTCATTGATAAGCTTGACCAAGGCTGCATCCATAATGATCCCAGCCTGAAATCCAAATGAAAACGATCCAAGATAATCCACTCTTTACAGAGTTCTCAGAAGCTGCAGTCTTCTCAAGCACTTCCCTAAAAGGGGGAGATTAGTAAATGGGATAATAGTTACTCAAGATCACTGAGTTCAAGGATGGTGATTTACTAAAATGTGAATGCAGGGCCTGGTTGTAACTGTTTCAAATGACAATTACAAAAAGGGAGGGAAACCCTTCATAGAAAATTACTAGTAGCTACCAAAGCTTCATAATGGTCATCTTTTGTTCTAAAGTGTTCCCAGTTGCTACATGACTGCCAAGTCACTTGAATCGCTTTTAATGTAGTAAAATATTAAAATAAACTGAAAAGCAAAGGGACCTATGTCTGTATACTTAACAGTCTTTCCTCATATTATTTTCCACACGACTTATGAATTTGTGTGCTGCAGATAAACTCAATTAACTCAACACTATCAGACCAAAATTGTCAACTAAAGTTATCAGAGGTGAGACCTCTGCATCTTTGTCAGCTAAGTAACAGGGTCAAACTGTTAAATGTTCTTTTATTTTGCGCTCTCTCTCTCTCTCTCTCTCTCTCTCTCTCTCTCTCTCTCTCTCTCTCTCTCTCTCTCTCTCTCTCTCTCTCTCTCTCTCTCTCTCTCTCCCTCCCTCCCTCCCTCCCTCCCTCCCTCCCTCCCTCCCTCTCTCCCTCTGTGTGGGTGTGGGTGTGGGTGTGAATATATATAAAAACAAAAGCAATCAGGACACAATACATATTATATATTATTATTTATTCAGTAAGCCAAGTCAGTATTTGGGTTTTGGATATTAGTACTTGTGAAGGTAAATCACATCTGGTACTTGTAAATGGGGACAATAATAACTTGGCAACCATTGTTATGAATATATTTCGTAAACACAATTCTTCCTCAGTTTGATATATGGCAAAGAATAAAGTATTGTCTCTGCTATGCTTCATTCTCTCCTCCTCCCACCCTCCCTTCTTCCCTCCCTTCCCATCCTCCTTCACAAACATATCAGATTCATTAAAAAAACTATAATCAGTTTTGAATGCCACATTTTAAGAAAGGTACAGAAAAATAAGATGTAGTAATGTAGATGTTACCCAAGAACCAGGGTGATTTGCACTGACGTCCAACTTTAGTCACAGAAGTTCAGAAGTCCAACTTACTTCACAGGGGTCTTATTGTGCATAAAAAGGGGAGAACAGCATGTTATGTACTATGTAAATAAATAAGGAAAAGTTGGGGGATACCCAGACGTAAACAAAAAAGATGAGGAGCTGGAAAGTATTCCTGTTAGGAACTGTTGAATGAGCTTTATGCATTTTAGTCAGGAGGAAAGAAAATGCCTAAATATGACTGATGTCTTAGTATTATTGGAGGGCCGCCATGAAAAAAAAAGATGAAGACCCAAAAGATAGCTATGTCTGACCAAATTCTTTCATTGACCTTGTCTTCTTTGTTGCCTTTGTTGTTGTTTTTGTCACTCCAGAGGAAAAAGATTGCACTCAAACATTAAAAGAAGCTTCCCATTTGTGATAAAAACTTGGAAGTGTTGACTGACGACTGTAATTGAGCTCAATTAATTGAGTGATATGATCACAGGGAGGTAGCCATCATACCTTCAAAAATCAGGTCACAAGTAGCTTCTGGGATGGTCTCTCGTAACTTCGAACAGTTGCTTAAATGTCTTTAAATGGTTTTAAGTTGAGGACTACTTGTGAAAGAACTTAAGATTCTTTTCCAGTAGCCATGTTTGTCTCAAAAACATTTTTTTTCTGCAGCCCTGCAAAGAACAGACACAATCCTGCGATCCTTAGTGCCAAAAACGGTTAATGAAGCTTCTTTCACATGAAAACCACAAGTGTAAGCCTTAAAGAAGCACTACGAGTAGCTTGTAATGGATGGAAATTCGTCAGAGGAAGATTGGCCCTAGAAATAAGAGAGAATTTCTTGGTAGTAAGAACTATTAATCAATGGAACAGCTTGCCTCCCAGAGTTATGGGCATCCATCTCTAGAAGTTTTAAAGAAAAGATTGGACTACCATTTGTCCAGGATGGTATAAAGACTCCTGTTTGGACTAGAAAACTTTCCAAGGCCATTTCAAAGCTATGATTCTATGAGTCTCAGTGGCTATAGTGTAAAAACAATGAAAACTCCCCAAATGTTTCAATTTTTTTTTAAAAAATCTGAAAATCTCTACCCTGCCCACATTTCTAACAACCTAGCTTACTTTGTGACTGTCCACTCAAGTTCTCCTCCTCCTCCTCCTCCATTTTAAATGTCCTCCCCAAAGGGCGGGAATGATGGGTTGAATCTGATTGGTTGTTCAGAGTATGGGAAACTATATAAAGACTGCATGGATACCCCTAACTTTCAGTACAGTTAAAGTTATGAATAAAGCAACTATTCTTCTGTACTCATCTGCCTGGCATCTTTCCTGCTCGTTTGAACCCGAAACATAACATTACCCATCTCTGCTTTCAAATCAGCGACTGCTGCAATATTTTTAAATATTGAAATGGCTGCTGTTTTCTGCCCAAAGATGACAGCTCAGCATTAAGATATGTATTTGCTCTTTAAAATGTTGTAATCAGAGTTTCCTTGCTTATATAAATATTCTCCAGTACAGTACTTATGTCAGTTCCAAAGCAGTGAAACACGCCCCCCCCGGTACTGAAGGTCCATTCTCGTAACTAGAGAACCCCCCCCAGAGAAATTTTTGATACAAACATTATACATACAATGAAGAGGAAATACCCTATGCTGCAATTTTATACGGTCACAATCCAAAACCATTCATGAATATTTCTTATAAGCGGCTACCTCTTTGCTTCTCCAGATTGAAAACATCGGCATGCTCCATTCAATGATACGTCACCTAGGGAAAAATGATTGCTTTGGGGAAAATGACATGCAGCGGGGAAAAAGTTTCCCATATACCATGCTAGTCTTGCAATAGCAGGCCGCGTACAGGTAGTCCTTACAACTGACATACAACAGGTCATTTAGTGACCGTTTGAAGTTGCAAAGGCCTTGGAAAAAGTGGCGTAAGACCATTTTTTCACTTCCAACCATTGCAGCATCTCCACGGTTATGTGATCAAAATTCAGATGTTTGGCAACTGACTCATATTTATGACAACTGTAGTGCCGTAGGGTCATGTGATCTTCCGAGAAGCAAAATCAATGGGGGAATCCAGATTCACCTAACAATCGTGTTACTAACTTAAGAACTGCATTGGTTCACTTAACAAGAATGGCAAGACAGGTTGCAAAATTCACTTAACATCTGTCTCTCTCTTAGTAACAGATAATAGTTTGGGCTCAATTGTGGTCATATGTCGAGGGCTACCTGTACTAGAGAAGGCAAGGGGAGTTGTAGCTCTTTAGATCGTGGTGTGTGATTTTAATCATCCCGTAAAAGCCATAAGGTCTCTTGTTTAACAGGTGCTCATCTGCACGTGTAAACATAATAAGGATCATGGCTAAAACCATGATTATGCTAATTTGCTCGTACTTAGGCACTTCCATTGTATGCCCTGATATATATTTAGCTTCCCCTTCTCCCAAAATTAAAAAAGAGCCCTGTATTGAATAGCCAAACCAAATCTCCAATATTTAATAGCCAAACCATCTCATTGCTATGCATATAATATAAGCTTGTCCGTGTATGTTTTCCCATTCCAAATGAAAGGTTCATACATTTTTAAAAACCATTTCTGCATCTTCAATCCCTTTTGCTTCTGTGCTGTGTCCTACAATGTACCTATGACAACCTAACCCTCTTCACCTATTGACTTGCTAGTTTTATTTTACAGGGATTTTTTTTTTAAAAAAACATAGTTTTCACTTTGAGAAAGTGCTGATCTATTTCAGGGAATGCCTTGATAGGTTGGTGTACAGCATCCCACTTTTTCTTTTTTCTTTTTTAATCTTCACATATTTTTTTTAGTACTTTCCTGTACTTAGTTTATCAAAACAGCTGAAAGTTCAGCAGCTAACTGGAACCTTCTGAGTCTATGAAATTCGGAGTTTGTGTGAAGGGATGCAGTGGCTCAGTGGGTTAGGACGCTGAGCTTGTCGATCAGAAGGTCGGCAGTTTGGCGGGTCAAATCCCGATTGCCGTGTAACAGAGTGAGCACCTGTTACTCATCCCAGCTTCTGCCAACCTAGCAGTTGGAAAGCACGTAAAAATGCAAGTAGAAAAATAGGGACCATTACGGTGGGAAGGTAACAACGTTCCGTGAGCCTTTGGCGTTTAGTCATGCCGGCCATATGACCACGGAGACGTCCTCGGACAAGCTCTGGCTCTTCGGCTTTGAAACGGAGATGAGCACCGGCCCCTAGAGTTGGAAAACGACTAGCACGCATGTGCGGGGGAACCTTTACCTTTATCTTTTTCCTTGCCACAGCTGCCATGGCTATTCAAGCAAGAGTTGTGAATCCAGGAAGATCCCAAATTATGTACCACAGAACCTAACACTTTCTCTTATTCTGCTCAGCATCTACAGTACATGAGCGCACTGGTTGAGGTAATCCATCAGATAGTAACCCTGGTTTGCCAGGGTATGCCATTAAATTCTTGTCCCAGGGACAAGAGGCTGTGACGTCTGGATGAAGAGGAACAGGCTTAGCTTAACCTGTGAGCAAGTTGCCCCCAGATACCATCCTCTACCTGTCACAAACAGATGTCAGCATCTGCCTTAACTCCCCTAGCTTTCATGTCTGTGGAGATTCTCAGTCCTGCCAGAACTGATGAAGCTTCTTGCATGAGAAGCAAAATGTTTTCTTCTTCTTCCTCAGGAAAAAAACAACAACAACAGTCCAGTTGCTGTTTGAAAAAGCACCTTTGAGTCCCCTACCTTTCATTCCCCCCCTTTAAAAAAAGAAGAAGCTCTTAGAGTTATCATTGTCATCAACATCATAGCTACACTAATGAATATCATAGAATTTCTTAATATTGCTTCTCTCTCTCTGTGTGTGTGTTCAAATTCATTTACAGGTAAAACATTTTTCCACCTGACACTGCATGCCTATTGCACTTGTTTTCTGGTGGAAAGTCTTTGGTTCCATATCTTACAATTCCCCAGCGCGAAACCTCAACCACCAGTAGTGAATTGTCTATTGCGCAATTTTCCTAAAGCCTACCTTTCATCATACCTGTGGCTAGTACGTGACTCAAGAGTTATTGATTCCTTCCATAGATTTTTGGACACCTGTCAAATTAGTGGTGCCCCCCCCAGGCTGCCTGAGTCCAATGAAAGCTGTGTCCTTCAAACCAAGCAACATAGTAACTGGGCTATCAGGAACCCACAACTCCAATGTCTGAAAAAATTAGTCTATCTGATGCAACCCTAGCCACCGGCTATGAAGGTGTAATTCAATAAAGTCCCATTTTTCAATGCTACAGGTGCAAGGATAAGCTCCAATCTCACATGATTTGCATTCTGCACACAAAGAACTAGAAACAGGGTGAAATCTTGGAGCCAACGCAAACCATTCAGATGGAATGAGATCTGCAAAGCAATCAATCGGTCTCAGGAATCTCTAAAGTACGGCCTGTAAATTCCTCTCTTGTTCTGGTCTTGCAAGTAGCAGGCAGGAGGCAGGCAAAGTTTTCAGAGTCTGTGTGGGGAGGAGATGGAGGAAGTTTAAGCTCAGCTGAAGTAGCAGCAGCCAATGCGGCAAGGGCAAGAAACAAGGAGAATAGACAGATACCCTTCCACCATTCTGCACATTTTCAAGGGAGGGATAGAAATAGGGTAAAAGGTAAAGGTTCCCCCACACATGTGTGCTAGTTGTTTCTGACTCCAGGGGCCAGTGCTCATCTTCGTTTCAAAGCCGAAGAGCCAGCGCTTGTCCAAGGATGTCTCCGTGGTCATGTGGCCGGCATGACGCCAAAGGTGCACGGAACGCTGTTACCTTCCCACCGTAGTGGTCCCTATTTTTCTACTTGCATTTTTATGTGCTTTCGAACTGCTAGGTTGGCAGAAGCTGGGATGAGTAACAGGCGCTCACTCTGTTACTCGGCGCTCGGGATTCGACCCGCCAAACTGCCGACCTTCTGATCGACAAGCTCAGCGTCCTAACCCACTGAGCCACCGCGTCCCTAGAAATAGGGTATTGGTGGTAAAAGGTACCCCCTCCACTCACGTGAGCTGCATTCACTACCAAACCTATGAGATGCCCTCACTCCCATATAGATGAAGTGCTTAAGGTACCCTTGTAAGAAATCATTCACGGTAAGCTGAATTGACCCTGAGGTGGGAGGAATCAGACAGGAACCAGTGGCCAGGAAAACAAATTGTTTTTATTCTCTGGCCATCCTCAAGGATAGTATAGCTACCATATTAACCCAGTACGAAAAGATAAATAATAATAAGGTTATCCAGAAATGCTTATCTAACAAATTCCAAGGTCATGGTGTAATTTGCACTGTGTCTTCCTTTTTCTTTGGCTTGCCTCTGAAATGTAGTAGGACAAGATATATACTGTGTTTCACCAAAAATAAGATCCAACCAGAAAATAAACCTTAGCATGTTTTTTCAGGATGCTCGTCATATAAGCCCTACCCCAAAAATAAGTTAAGATCATCAGTCAGACAGAAGCATTTAGTATGTCCAATGCAACACAGCAGGTGGTAAGTGTGTGGGGGCTGACAGTGTCCAGCAGCAGCTGCAGCCCACTGGTCCTTTGGTCTGTGCACTTAGGGTTGTGTAGCCCACACAGCGCAGGTTGGGTCTGAGCACTAGAACTGCCAGGCTGGCCCTCCAAGCAGCAGGCAGAGGCAGAGGTCTGGGGGAGGCACATAATCTACCCTGCCATATGTGCTGTGCAGCTGCCTGCCCACTCTGTCCCACCATCTATCTTTGTTTGCCCATGGCAGTGGTGGGGAAAGTGAGCGTGAGCCGGATCGCATGCCTTCCTGCCGTGCCTCTGTCTACCGCCTGCTGCTGGTGCCACCACTGCAAGGCGAGGCAGAGCGATGGTGACACCATGCCATGGACCATGTGTGCTTGGCCCGACCTTGTCCTCCAGCTCCACTGCATACACGGGATGAGCCTCCCATCCACTGCCCCACCTACGATGGCTCTGGATCATCCCACATCTGCGGCAGAACTAGAGGATGAGGTTGGATGGCAAGGACCAAGGCGTGGCGCCACCTGCCTCACCTCGTGGTGGTGGCACCAGCAGTAGGTGGAGGCAGAGGCACAGGGGCAAGCCACATGATCCAGTCCACTGGACACACTGCACAGCTGCCTGTTTCACCACAGCTGCAGGCAAATAAAGAAAGATGGTGGGACAGAGTGGGTAAACAACCACGCAGCGCATCTGGTGGGCTGGATCATGTGCCTCTCCCCCATACCTCTGCCTCCACCTGCTGCTTGGAGGGCCGGCCTCCCCACTTTACATCGGGGGTGGCTGTGTGGAGAGAGTTTCCTCCTTTAAATTCCTGGGAGTCTACCTCTGTGAAGATCTTACCTGGAAAGTCAGTACAACCCAGGTGGCCAGAAAGGCCCAACAGAGACTCCACTTCCTCAGGGTCTTGTGGAAGAACAGGGTAGAACAACGGCTAATGACCCTCTTTTACCGGTCTACTATAGAGAGCGTCCTCTCTCACTATATTGTGGTTTGGTATGCTGGCCTGACAGCCGTGGATAGGAAAGTATTACAGAGGGTGGTGAGCACAGCACAAGATATTGTAGGCTGTCCCCTGACACCACTGGATGACATCGCCAGGGCCCGCTGCCTTGGAAGAGTGAGGAAAATTCTCAGGGACGACTCACACCCTGGTCAGTATCTCTTTACTCTCCTACCATCGGGTAGGAGATACAGGAGTATAGCCAGCCATACCAACAGGCTGAAGAAGAGCTTCCATCCATGGGTTGTTAGGCTCTTGAACGGGAAATAATTTTATAATTTTATGTATGATTGACTTGTGAGGCCGGTGTGTTGTCCAATTAGCTCACATGGTGTAAACAAGATGATGGGTTTGTTGTCACTATGAGTTGTGGTGGTGGTGAGGGGGCATGAAGGGAGGCTCAGCCAATTTCAATGTATACATGGTTGTACTTTGACAATAAAGGTTCATTCATTCATTCAGAGCTTGGACTCACATATGCTATGTGGGTTGTGCAGCCCCAGAATGTGCTGGCCAAGGGGCCAGTGGGCTGCGGTTCTTGCTGGACACCATTGGTCCCTGTGCACTTGCCACCTCCAGTGTGCATGCTGGGGGGATCCCCGGTAGGTCTGGGCCAGTCCCTCCCCAGCTCTGGGGAGCCCATCGCAGGCCTCACCCAGCCCGTGGGCTTTGTGATGAAAAAATAAGATATTACCTGAAAATAAGCCCTAATGGGTCTTTGGGAGCAAATATTAATATAAGACCCAGTCTTATTTTCAGGGAAACGCAGCAGACTGTAATTCAGCCTTTGCTTAGGGCTGCCCAGCAAACTGGAAATCCTTTGCTGGGTGTCTGGTGTATCCTGTTGTTGTTTGCATGCTTTAAAGTGAGTTGGTTGCTTTTAGGGGAGCCAGGTTTTGTCCACAGAGCCTCCCCTCAACACTTCATACCAGGCTTTATTTAATTCAGTTCTCTCCCTGCGTACAGCCTGCAAGTGACTGAGTTAACATTGGGCTTCACCTGGATCACCATTCACCAAATATTTTCTTTCCCTATGTCAGCTACCGTGTCCACGTATTTAGAATTTCTTTGGTTGTGTTCTTGAATTGCTGTTACTGTTGCAAGTGTGGGCAGGCTGCTAATGCAGTTGTGTTTGTGTGTGCGTGCGCGTGTGTTTTAACATACAGCTTCATCTACTTGTTGTCTGGCTGCTGCCAACCCCATCTTCATAATATTTTGCTTCAAGGCTGTATATTACCCGAAATACAGCTGTACAATGAAAGACCACTTGCTTACACAATCCTTTGCCTTGTTTTTAAATAATTTGCAAGCAGAGAAGCTGAACCACAGCCCACTCCCGTGACTATTTTCTCCTTGGGGATGGGAATATAATTTATTTTCTTTACTGTTCTTTACTGTTACGAAAAGTCTGGAGAAAAGTTAAGCTTCTGGTTCCAAACCTGGAAGAAGGAAAACCCACCTCTGCCTGAAAAACCCCCGACAGGGTTGGGGACAGGGTGTGTTGAGGATTTCATAAGCAAGTGTGACTTTAATGCTTGGAAATAACATGATTCTAATGCTGTGCACAGGAGTATCACATAACTGCACACACATATCAAAAGATTCAGCAAATTGCCAATGAAAGTTTTTTTTCTTTCTTTTTTCTTTTTTTTAAAACAAACAAACAAACACCAGCCCTCAAAGACTTTTCTTGCAGGGGGCTTCCAGAAACCTGTCCAGGCATTTGACAGGCTCTTTACCCTCTCTGACCTTTTACATGAAAAACACTGGTTTTGTGTTTTGTTTTGAAGTATGTTTGGAGAGAGGGGGCGGAGGGATGTTAGCAGGTTATAAAATGAAACGCCAAGCTTTAGCATCCTCTTGATTTCTCAGAATGCCTCTGGGCTCCAGATGGCTACCCACGTTTCTTTGAAAATGTAAAAACGATGGCTGGCAGCTAGCCGGTGTTTTCTTTCAAAAAATCTCGTCTTTGGGCTGGGAGAAATGAGGGATGGCAGGTCACATTCTGGTTAATCAATGTTTTGTCACTGATTATGAACTTCATGGTTACAGCAGGTAGTCTCTTGAGCTGACCTTGTTTGCTGATCTTGGGAGGGGAAAAAAAAGTTAAGTCCTCAGAAGGGACACCACCTGGAGGAAAAAGGATGGATGCCAGGAAACCTGGAGAGCATGAGAAGGAAAAGAATTAATTGTTGGGCTGGAACCAAGCCCCAGTTGACTAAAATATACTAGGCTAATTGCCACGCAGCTTGCTTTGATTTCTAGCAATTTTGATTGCATTTTATGTGAACCAGCTCACTATACTTATTTTTTAAATAATGTTTTATGAAAAGTTTTACAATGAACATAAAAACCTAACACACACTTGTAAAAAAGAAAAAAAAGCAGAAAAGAGAAAAGAAAAAAAAGAAAGAAATGCAGAAAGTAAGAAGAAGAAAAAAAAAGACCAGAAAGAAGAAACTTCCAATTTCCTCATCTGGAAATATAAATAATACAGTTACAAAATTATCTCTTAAGCTATGGTTATGATTATGATTATCCGATTCCCCCCCCCTAATCATTAAAGCCACCAATCGTAAGTTTATTTTCCCCCCATTTTATGGAAAAAGTCCGTAAGGTGTTTCCAGACAGCCATAAATGTCAATATTGTTTTGTCTTGAAGCAGAGAATTGAGCTGATTTTACTGAATTAGAGTGAGGCTTATTTATTTATTAAATTTATACGCTGTCCATCTCATTATCAAGTGAGTACGGATATTTGCTTTCTCCCAAACCCTTTCAGTGTTAACAAAGTCTTCTCTTTCCGTTCGTTCGAGATTATTTTTTTTAAAAAAATTGAACTTTGCTAGAATTAAGGTTTGCCACTGAGAGCATTTCCTGAGAGAATGTTCTTTTAGCCTTAAGAGTATAAAATCAAGGTGCTTGAGAAGACATTCACTAAAGGCAGGCTTGGTCACTTGAGCTAAAGACATTCACCTATTGGAGCTGTCCCACCATGAGCAGACACATCACTGGCGACTATCCTGGTACAGGAACTCTCACAATAGCTAGCAGATACATATATTTCTCCTACATATATATTTTTTCATTTCTTTCTATGAGTCTGTCAATAATGTTTACTTCCCACATCGTGTGGGTCTCTCCAGTCTCAGAATCTAAACTGTAACTGTAGGATTGGACTGGGAAAATAGAAAAAAAAAATATTGGAAGAAGGCAGTAGCAAAACCACATCTGTTTTGTTGCCAAGAAAACAACATGATCTGTCCATGTAGCCAGCTACAGTTGAATTCAGTTCAAGAGAAATATTAATTTTATGTTGCCCACAGTATTTTATTCTTTAGGTAGAGCCCAGCAGTTCTCAATAGTTCAGATGTGCCCACCTGCCCAAAAAGATCAGGAACCTTTTCATGGAAGCCATATTTGGGTATTTGATGACTTGTTCAACAGGAAAAATTGAGCAACATCTGATCTTTAGCAGGAGTGTTTGTAAGATTCAATTTATGATTAATTTCTTCTCAAATACAAGCCCTATTCAGGTATTCAGGTAAACACATTGATTGATGATTATGTGCCATCACGTTGCTGTTGACTCTTAGTGACCACTTTCCCTAATCTGGTCTTTCATGTCTTCTAATACAGTAGTGCATCCATTACCACTGTAACTAAGTCCCTCCATCTTGTGGCCATCTTGCCCTCTTTTCTTTGCTTCCCAATTTGCCAACATCATAGACTTCTCCAGAGAGCTATGCCTTTACATAAAATGTCTAAAAGTGTAATAATTTGAGCACATCTTTTGTGTTTCAGACTCTGGGTTGATCTGTTCAATTATCCATTTGTTTGCTTTAGTGACTGTCCATACTCAGAAACCACCTCCAATGCTGTGTCCTAATCAAAAAGAGTTCTCATTGGCTGGTTTGTTGCTATGGCTATTCCAGTTCATAAATTCTTACACACTGACAACCTTTTCCAATCTATTGGCCTCTGGGTCCAGAAAACTATTGTGATGCATTTTTTTTCTTTTGTAAGAGATGCAAAAAATTGTGTGTAAAAATGGCTATATATATTTGTCAATGGTTTGGGAGCCTTTGCATAGTTATAACAATCAATCTCATCCAATATTTTAAAGTAATAATAATAATGATGGTGATGATGATGATAATAATAATAATATGTAATATTGCATGCAATTTTATTAAAAACAAAAGGGAAAAAGAAACAACTAACTAATGCCTGCTAATTCAGAGACTCCTGCAGCTATTGTTTAAAATCTGTCCACCTTCATCCATTTGAAAGAGCAATTCCCCTGCATTTCATTTACCCTCCAAATTCTACCTGGTGAATTAACATTATTTTTCAGCCACTCAACTGGGTGTTAGTTGTCTTTAAATTTATTTCCCCTTTTTATTATAATGAGTAGCATGGATTTTTTTTTTCAAGCTAATCGTTTAAATGTTTGTGGTTTGGTGATTTCATAAATTTGTGCTCTGGAAGTAACATTCCAGAACGGATGTTGAAATGAATTTCCATTAAGCATTCAGTTCTCACATCCAACAATGGGTAGAGTCAATGCTCATCTTGGGATGAATGCCTAAGCGGGGAGTGGCATTGGGTTCCTTCTCCCATGTTTAAATCTCAACTAACCTCTCAGGATTATTGCGAGAATCTAAGAATAATAACCTTGCCAACTATATTGTATGAAGCTCTAAATGACATGAGATGATCAATGCAATGATAAAAAGAGACAGGCATTTTTCTATGAAAGTGACGGTTTTTAATGGGAGCATCCCATGACCCACTGGGTCATCCTTTCAGATCTATTCCCTTAGCTGAGGAACGTGCAACTTTCTCTGCAAGGTTCCCCACTGAGTCTCTCCCTGCAAGCTTCCCAGGAAGGAAGTTGCAAGTCCAAACCCACCCTGCACATTCTTGCTGTCATCCATGGTCACATGATCCCCACTGACTTTCTTCGCTGACTTGTTGGAAGGTGTCAGGGAATGTAATAACTGAGGATCATGCAAATGCAGCAATACAGCGGCAGCCATGAACAGCAGCAACACAGCAGCACTGAAATGGCAAGAACTGTAATGTATGGGGCCTTTTACTTGAACTGTTTTCACGTGTCTTTGAATGCTGCTTCGAGATTGCTTAATTAGGGTGTCTGTGTAACGGTCACTGGCTGCCAAGACATGCAGTCTCCAGGACGATCATTGGTTGGCTCTGGGGCGGGAATGGGTTACTTTAAACCTATTGGCTGCCACCTAGTGGCCAACCATATAATAATAATAATAATAATAATAATAATAATAATAATAATAATAATAATAATAATAATAATAATAATAATAATAATAATAATAATAATAATAATTTTATTTATATACCGCCCTTCTCCCGAAGGACTCAGGGCGGTGAACAGGGCAGATATATAAAAAATACAAAAATACAAAAGTTAAAAGAAAATTAAACATATGCCCAGCTAAAAACATTAAA
Organism: Vipera berus; assembly: GCF_964194415.1. NCBI lineage: Eukaryota > Metazoa > Chordata > Lepidosauria > Squamata > Viperidae > Vipera > Vipera berus. The sequence continues at coordinate 86,068,483 of NC_138203.1, forward strand.
TACAGATATTAAAAATGACATAAAAACCCAACCCATCCCCCTTCAGGCCAGGCCGGCTTGTTCAAATAAGAATGTCTTCAGATCGCGACGGAAGGAGCGAAGGTCGGGCGCCATCCAGAGCTCAACCGGCAACCAATTCCATAGCTCCGGGGCGCCCACAGAGAAGGACCTCCCCCTGGGGGCCACCAATCGACATACTCTGATCGGTGGCACCCTGAGGAGGCCCTCTCTGTGGGAGCGCACAGGGCGGAGGGAAGTTGATGCTGTGTAGAAGCCTCTGTTCTCAGTTCTGTTCCTGTTACTTCAATAAAGCAATATTCCTGTTTGAACCCTCTTGTCTCGCCTCCTGCTTCCAAAGAACCCACTACACAACAAGAACTTTCCAAAATTTCATTCCCGTGGGATAATGGATCCTGGCAGCCTGTAAGTTAACTCACTCAAGGGACCATGGTTGAAATCATTTTGCCTTATGATGTATCTGTTTTTGCCTAGTTTTATTTATTTATTTGTACCTTGCCTTTATTATTTTTACAAATATGTCAAGGTTTCAGACATTTATCATCGGTCTATGGGTGTCCCTGCTTGTCAAGCATCCAGAGAATCAAAATGGAACCGACAACATTTTCTCCATTTTCCTGGGCCATTTGTAAGGCAAATATAATGATAAATCTGAGGGGGAAGAAAAGAGGTATTTTTAGTTTTTCTTAGAGTAAGAATCTGAAATACTACACTGTGACCCCCTTTTGTTAATATTCTGTGTGTTCCTGTTTGAGCCAGCAAGCAAACAAGTTATTCTGCTGTCTTGCAAATTAGCTTGGATACTTGAACAAACTGTGAACGACACTGGTTATTAAATCTATATCTGTCACTCAGCAGAATGGCAACTCCATCTTTTCTGACTTGGATTCTGTCCTACAACTTTTGTTCAAAAGAAGCACAGAAGAATCAGACAGAAGAATCAGAAACAGGTTACCAGGATGCATTTTTAGAATATCAAAACAAGTATGTTCCAGTACTTATGTGGTTATTTGATGGTTCCATCATAAGACTAGCCCATTAATGTACAAGTGCCACACACAGTATTATAATGCATGACATTATCTCAGTTATTTATAGGTGAATGGGTGGACTGCCTGTCTGTTAGGTTGAGCTGATGGATAAATTCATGTTGGGTTGATAAATATGTGTTTATACAAATCACTATTACTTGCTACTGTCCAATTACTGAGTAGAACTGTGAAGTCATTCTTACGAAAGCTTATATAGCTCCTTTATCAAGAGAACCTGAATCACAGAATGTTCTAGTTTTGCTTCGGGCTTTCATGTCTTACCAAAAGTAACATTAAAAATCTGGGAAACTACAGCAGCATCTATTCCAATTAACAGCTGTAGCTCACAAAAGTGTAGGCATCTGAATAAAATTTGTTAGGCAGAAAAGGCACTACCAGACCTTTTCTAATATCTTGCTCTCATAGCTGTCTTCCTGCAGCGTCTGCAATGTAATATATTTATTGAGCATCCAGAGATATAATTAACCTTGCCTCATGACTCAGCTGCTGTATGTTTTCTCATATCACATCTCATGGCTTCTGATACAGGTGCCGCTAAGAAGGTCAGATTAGGCAACACTTCAATATTCATTGAATATTGCTTCATCCTTGGTCTAGAGTCCCATGTCTGAGATCACTTTTAGTGGAGTCTTTGGTGATCTCTCAGCTTGGTTGTTTGATAATCAGTTTACCCTGACTTGGGCTACTAAGATTTTTGGTTTACCAAAATTGTTTTTACAAGGCTTTAGTGGTTTGTGTGTTAGGGTGATGCTACACGTCTATACTAATTAGTTGTTTTTTTCTGAGATTTTTTTTTAGTATGATAGTGTTACCCTTTTTATGGGTTGTGTTGGTTGTACTATAATGGGTTGAGTAGTCTGGCACTTTTTGATAAAGTTGAGTGGATATTCATTTTATTGGTAGATGTTATATGGGTGGTCTGTTTGTTTTTATGGCGTTCCAGGTTGTTGCTTAAATTCCTTAATTTCACAATAAATGAGCAGGCTCGGTCATAGTTTCAACTGGAAAACTGTGAAAATCCTAGACCAAGCCAAAGCCAAATCTAACCCTAACCCAAACAATCAAACAAAACTCTTAAGCAAGGAACTCTGCCAACCCTGGCAGGACAAGCAAATATTATATACATACATACATACATACATACATACATATGTGTGTGTGTGTGTGTGTGTGTGTACATTTTTTTTAGATTACACAAATATGAGCTGTCACTGTTGTGACTACTGCCTGTCGATGGCCTTCGGTTAGGCTGAAACAGGAAATAAAGATTTGTCCCATGTTTGGGGCCTAGCAAGGTAATCTAAATAGTTAACAAGCATTTCACACACACACACACACACACACACACACACACACACAAACATATATATATATATATATATATATATATATATATATATATATATATATATATATATATATATATATATATATATATATATATATTGCTCAAAAAAATAAAGGGAACACTTAAACAACACAATGTACTATATTTAATAGTAGGATGTCTTATTTTCTGTTCCCTTTATTTTTTTGAGCAATATATATATATATATATATATATATATATATATATATATATATATATATATATATATACATACAGAGAACAAACCCCACACTCCCTAGCACTAATGATACTACCTCGTCGAGTAATAAACAATCTGCCGTTAACAACCATGCTCAGAGAACACCAAAGATTCCACAGCTCAACCCTGAGCTGCACATATTCTCTTCTACTGGACCACTTTTAGTACCTGCTTTAGTACTTGTTGTATACAGCTAATGATCTATTTGAACATATGGATATTTGCCCAGAAACACAACAAAGGCAGGTCGTTTGATGTGAATGGGCATAAAGCTATATGAATAGCCGTACAATAGATTTGGATCAGAATTATTGCTTTTACTGTCTATGAAACCAATTCCTCTGTTTAAAAAGAAATAAAATCCCCAACTGTTCTACAAATTTTCTAATTATTTTTCTATTTGGTCTGAGTATTGTACGCTTTGGAAACATGGCCAAAATGAATTTTATTATCCAAAATAACATTTTTCCATAATAGAATATCTTAAGGCACTGATTGCTTTTGGAGCCAAGTTGCAGGTCATTGTAAGATTCCAATTTTAAATATCCAATATTCTTTTTTTTTTTACATGACCTCTGTTTAACATGCTATAATTGCAAATTCTATAGTAGAACTCTTTGGGTGACTGCACTTTTAATGGTAGCATGAATAAAGGCACTTCCAATAGATTCAAATAGTAATAAGGTTTTTACCTTGGACAAAAGACGGCACTAAAAAAAAATCTGCTAGAAAAAGCTGAATTACATACGTGGATTTAATGGATATGACTAAATGTGACACTGTTTCCCCTCATCTTCCTTTCACAATTCAATAGAGATTTTAGTGTTGTCTTCTTTTACTTGAAATAGACAGTTGCTTTTCCAGGTTTCTGGATTTCAATTATCTACGAACCTTTAACATCAACAATAACTATCATAAAGTTAAAATGAAATTACAGCCTCTACGAAATGTATTTATTTCAATTTGGATGCTAACTCCAACCAACTCCAGGCAATTTACAAACAATATTAAAAAATACAGGAAGTGATCCAGATACCTTATACAGTGAGAAAACAAAAATAGCAAACATATCCATTCATCTCACCCCAAACTGGGAGAATAAAAATTCTTTACTTCAAATTAATTTGATTCAGATCTTCAGATTAGGTAAAGGTAAAGGTTCCCCCGCACATGCGTGCTAGTTGTTTCCAACTCTAGGGGCCGGTGCTCATCTCCGTTTCAAAGCCAAAGAGCCAGCGCTTGTCTGAGGACGTCTCCGTGGTCATGTGGCCGGTATGACTAGATGCCAAAGGCGCACAGAATGCTGTTACCTTCCCACCATAGTGGTCCCTATTTTTCTACTTGCATTTTTATGTGCTTTCAAACTGCTAGATTGGCAGGAGCTGGGATGAGTAACAGGTGCTCAGTCTGTTACGCGGCACTTGGGATTCGACCCGCCAAACTGCTGACCTTCTGATCGATAGGCTCAGCATCCTAACCCACTGAGCCACCGCGTCCCTTTTATCTTCAGATTAGTGAAAGCCTTTTCTACCAGGACGTATACTGTAGTTGTAGTTCAGTAATTCAGTTAAAACTTGTCTAAGAACAGTATTGTCTTGATATGAAAGTTTATTGTCTGTCTTTGCAAGTGAGGGAAGCAGCCTGTCTTTCTGTCCTGCTTCCTGCTGATTGTCAATTGACGTATGTTATCTGAGCAAAATGCATTAGTAAGTGGTAAATATACAAGCCAGCATGTTTTAAAAAGCAATAAAAGACACTTACATATTTTAGACATAGCATACTCTCAACATCTTCTCTTAGTCACATAAAGAATTGGTTCTCACACTTAGTTTGGCCATTCTGAGGTTTCCCCATTTTCAGCAAATTGCTTCATCTAATTCAGCAATTCCTGTTTGTCCTGTCAAAAAAAAAACAAAACCATGGGTGATTCAGCTGTACGGATGGCATTTAGGTCTCAAATCCTTCATAGGGTTTTATTAGAAGACCTATCTTGGCCCAGCCTGAATTTGAGAAGCACAAAATAGTTTGGGAAAGTAATATATTTGCATTGCATAAATAAGGATGCAAACATGCTTAATCATGCTATATTTTATCTTTGCTTGGAATAGCTATTCCTGCATTTGATTCCCATTTAAAGCTGATGCCTGGTTTAAAAGGACCCTGGGACAGTCTTCCTTGGTGCCTCTCGTCTTTCTGCCTCTCCAGGTGGCTGGAGTCCAAGTGGGAATTATTAGCTTGGTGGGGACATGATTTTAATAGCTTTGGAACAATATTTTGCATGAAAGGGATTAGGAGGAATTAAAATGAGGCGCCAGGGAAAAGGAGATATTGTGAGTCATGTCTGTCTGTTTGTTTGTTTGTTTGTTTTACACGACACCCATCTCATCAATAAGGCAACTCTCTTGACACCATGCTTAAGGACAAATAAAGAGAAGAAAAAGCCTCTTGAACGTAACCACGCTGATATGCAATGGGGAACTAAGCTAGTTTTAACACAAAATTATCAAGATATACAGTTGATATACTGTATCAACAGTAGGGACCTTCACGTTTCTAGGTTCCATTATCTCCAAGGACTTGAAATGGACACCTAACATTAGAAACCTTCATTACAAAGACACAACAAAGAATGTTCTTCCTGCGTCAACTCCGAAAGCTCAGATTGCCCAAGGATCTGAAGATACTGCTAAGCTTGTAAGCCGCCTTGAGTCTTCGGAGAAGGGTGGGATATAAATGGAATTAAAATAAAATAAAAAAATACAGTTCTAGAGAGGAATCACTGAGTCTGCCATTTGTTATTGAGATAACTGTCTGGTTTGGCATTGTAACCAAACAGGACACATACAGACTTCAACGGATACTAAGGACTGCAGAAAAAACAGTCTCAACCAGCCTGCCTTCCACTGAAAATCTATATGTTATATGAACTAGAAAGAGGGCTGAGAAAATATCTACAGGTCCCTCACATCCTGGACACAAACTGTTTCAACTTCTCCCCTCTGAATGCTGCTATAGGGCATTGCATGCCAAAACAACTAGACACAAAGATAGTTTTCTCCTCTGGTGCCATCACTCTAATTCACACAGCCCTGTCTCATTTCTCATCTTTTCTCATCTTTCCTACTATTTTCTCCTATTGGTTTTTTATGAACTATCAATTGTTGTTTATTATGATCTATGACCTATTACTTGCTATTTGTATGTACACTGTGAGCTTATGCACCAGAGACAAATTCCTTATAGGTCCAATCACATTTGGCCAATAAAGAATTCTATGATTCTAAATTAAGACTCAGCCAGCAATCTATTTGCATCTTAATTTTGAATTTAGTCTAGAACAGACATGTCAAACACAAGGCCCGGGGGCCGGATCCAGCCCATGAAATGGTTTCATGTGGCCTGCAAAGCCATCCTGGAAACAGTGATGGAACAGCCCCCGCTGCCTTGGCCCCAGCCCAGGCCGGCCAGGAACCAATGTACAATTTTGTGGTGGTCATCTATGCTGAAATACATTCAGTCTTAGCTCCACAAGCCCATCTGGAAACAGTGAGGAACCGGCCCCTGCTGCGTCGGCACTGCCTCCTCGGTGCATGCTGGGGAGGTATCACCCTTTGTGAGGAATGAAGAAATGCACCATTGCCTGGAAGTGGCCAGCACATGGCCCTGCCTACTTTGGGCAGGCTAGGGGCTGGACAGCATTGCGCTTCTCTTCAAATTCGTGCCACCCAGCTCAGCCTCTTGGCACTGTGAGGAGAGCGCCCCGCTGCCTGCTGAAATTGGGCAGGCTGGGGGCTGGGTGGCATTGTACTTCTCTTCAGATTTGCACCATCTGGCTCAGCCTCTTGGCATTTTGAGGAGAGTGCCTTGCTGCCTGCAAAAACCGGGCAGGCTGGGGGCTAGGCAGCATTGCACAGGTAATGTTGACTCTCACACTGTATTAGAAGGAAGGAAGGAAGGAAGGAAGGAAGGAAGGAAGGAAGGAAGGAAGGAAGGAAGGAAGGAAGGAAGGAAGGAAGGAAGGAAGGAAGGAAGGAAGGAGAGGGAAGGTCTGAGGGAAGTCCTGCCTTAGTCCTGCCCTGCTGCCCTTTCACCATCCCCTTGCCCCCTCCTCCTGGCCTATCCTGGGGGTGTGTCTCGCATCCTATTGCTAAGGAAGCTTTGGATATAAAGCTAGGTCTCTTCACATGGAGAGAGAATGGGCCTCCCTCTTGACTTTGCCCTCATACCCATCATGAGCAGCCTAGCTAAGGAGAGCAAGCACATCAGCTGGGCGCACCCTTGACGCGAACAATGTAGAGCTGGCCATGCCCACCCAGTAGGCCACATGCACTCCAGCCACGACCAACCAGTAGGCCATGCCCACCCTGGCCGCACCCACCTGGCCCCCCTAGGGCAGCCACAATTCTGATGCAGCCCTCAATGAAATTGAGTTTGACACCCCTGGTCTAGAACTATAAGAGCAATCTAAGAACTCAGTGAACACGCTCACCATTCTTGTCAGTTCCGAGATTTTACCAGTGAGTCTTACACAATCAAATCAGTAGTAACTTCCATTGTGTATGTGCGTTGTGTGTGTGTGTTTGTTTGGGATACAAGGGCTGAGAAGGAGGATATAAAAAATGATGAACTTGCCACAAAAAGTCTGAAATTACCCGATACTATATTAGTATGTCCAGAGAAATTGGAATTTCAGCATCTACTTCAGTATACTTGCGAAGCATAATGTACAGTAGCAGTATGTGTGAAGCTTTATTTTCGTGACACTGAAATCAGTGTATACAATGGTGTTAGAAATATCAGTACATTCATGGCCCCTTTTGTTCATGGCATTAACTGAACTGAAACTTCACACCTAAGTCTCATCTGGTCTTATCAGGGCTTTTCTGTGAATGAATTCAAAGTATCCTTTCTCCACTGAGCATTGAAGTCATATGTTAATCAGAATATAGGAAAATGTCAGATAGCAGTGAGAACGCTGCTGAAATCAAATCTCTTCACTGGGGGTTTCCTCTGACATTTTTGCTCATGGTGGTCACAGAGGTCTTTATGGCCTTTTTATTGTTTGCATTTTGTTTTACGATAACAGATATGGCTTTAAACGTTTATCAAAGGGCAGTGTATAAATGTAAGAGCCCATCATTAACATCATCGTCTACCATGATAACATTTACAGTGGTTGAAAGAAGTCCTCCCGTGTTTTAGAAAACTTGATATTCAAAGGATTGAATAAAATGTGCTTTCCTAGTGAACTGGAACCAGTATGTATAAATGATGGACACTGCCCCTGTGGCTGGTGTTTGTATTGCCACTAAAAATATGTTTTTAAACAACTGGCCAATACCAAATGGAACAATTCACATGGTGAACTTTACAGACTTTCCTTCCTTCCTTCCTTCCTTCCTTCCTTCCTTCCTTCCTTCCTTCCTTCCTTCCTTCCTTCCTTCCTCCCTCCCTCCCTCCCTCCCTCCCTCCCTCCCTCCCTCCCTCCCTCCCTCCTTCCTTCCTTCCTTCCTTCCTTCCTTCCTTCCTTCCTTCCTTCCTTCCTTCCTTCCTTCCTTCCTCCCTTTTATAACATTTGGGATCCTGTTTTTACCTTCTATTTTAATTCCTATTGTCATTTTCAGCTTATTAGCTTTACAAAGGGACTTTCTGTTTGTTTGTTTGTTTGTTTTTTTAAAGGATGAAGAAATAAGAAAGGAATGCTTTAGCTTTAGTATCTTTCTTTTTTAATTGTCAGGATTGAAGGAATATGTTGAGGGAAGACATGATCTGTATCATGTAGTGTGCAACATATACGAAGAATGAGTTGTTTAGTGCATAGTAGATAATTAAACAAATTATTGAAATTTCATGGAGGCTCAAACTAGCACAACAGTTATCAAGCCAGAGTTTCTTTATACAAAATATAATTAAATTAGAGTGGAAAATAAGTTGTATAGGCTTTTTGTTGTTGTTAAAGCAGAAGACAAAATGAGCAAAAGCATTGACCTATGTGTGGGATTCATCCTGCTGTTTGGTAGTCCAAAGCTGTTTTAAATCGATCAGCTGATATTAAATAGAACAAATATCATTATACACTGTCCTTTCTACTACTTGAAGTAGAATTGTGGTCCTAGCGGTGGAGATGATAGGATTTAGGGATAAAGTAAAAGCTTCAGGTGACAATTATCTAAATGTCACTAATACAATTTCCCTTTTTACCTATTTTCCAAACAGTGGCAAAGGATAGATAAGGAATAACAAGATTTATTGAAAATGAAGATAAAGTAGTTCACTTTGAAACAGAAAAATCTTAGCTTTATTAATTTTAAGTTCTGAGTGGCCAGAGAAGGAACAAATCCATATTATGAAATCAGTTAAGAGGAAAACGAGCAACTTCCCTATGAGCCCCAATGTTTAGGGCTTTTTAGCTTAAAATAAAGTGTAGAGAATTAAGGAAAATGACCGCGACAGATACAGGCCAGCTCTGTTACCAAAGTGACAAGTAGAGAAACATGGCTGAAATCCCAAGCAAGCAGAATGTATGCAAAAGCGACCATATACTTTCCTAATTCACATGAGCATCAGAAAGGGAGGAGGAAGAGGAGGAGGAGGCACAGCACAAACCGACTTTCAAGGTTTTGTTATTGTAACCATTCTCCATAAAAATAGAACAGCCTTCCAGTAGAGTTGATACTTGGTCTAGCCTTGCCTACCCCACAAGGTTCCATCCAAAAAAGGTGCCGGAACTCCATTCTGAGCGTTCTATGAGAAAAAAAGCCCGGGGTCTAGCCTACATGGTGGAACTGCCAGGAAGGGAGTATAATTACAGAAATATAACTCTTCTTAAGTAACATGGCAAATGTTCTATCACAAGAGACAATGATGACTGCCAGCTTCAATGAAGATTGGACAAATCATGAATGATGTTTATGGATATTATAATGGCTATATATTATTTCCAACAGTTTCAGAAATAATTTTCTCTATGCTAGTTACCCTACCATATTTGTGGGCTTCTCTAAGGCATCTGGTCAAAAAACTGTGAGATCATGGACTCAATAAATGTCTGATCCAGCTTGCGTCTTTTTATATTATTCAATAAAGTAAGATCCTTGGCCTTTTGCAACACATTGGGATGACATAAGGAGAGAAGTAAAGCAAAACCATAAATCAGTGAGATTAAAAATGGCAATCTGGAGAAGAAAATTACATGAGAAGAGGAAATGGAAACTGAAGGTTTAGGAGCCTGGAAAAGTACTTGCAGATACCCTTGCAAATAAAAAAAGGCAAAAAAACCAAAACTCATTTAGTCATTCCAATTTCATACAAACTACCAGGGCTTTTTTTGTCATAGAACGCTCAGAACGGAATTCCGGCACCTTTTTTGGATGGAATCTTGTAGGGTAGGCAAGGCAGGTTGTATAAGATGTGTGAGTTCCGGCACCTTTTTCTTTTACAAAAAAAGCACTGCAAACTACACAACATGCAAATGCAGTTTAGCATCTCAAGCATAGGTGTCTGTGGCGGTATCAAAGAGTTGCTAGTGTTATCACATGTCATGATACAATCACACAAAATAGGCAAATTACATAATTGTGATGACGTCTTGATTTACATTACAACCTAAGTCTTTTTACAGATGCCAGTGACATGGTCTGGCCCCAGGTACTGATAGTCTCCTGCAGCATTACAACTTCAGCATAACAAGAGGCTACTGTGGTAACGGGTACAACGATAGGAAAATAATAGTTGTACAATGATGTAGTAATGCAAATGGCACAATTATGTGGTGATATTGTGACTCGTTCCTATAGGTTATCCTCGACTTAGGACCATGTTGAGTATTTTGATGCACCCTTCTCCCCCCGCCCACCCACGCAAATACTACTGGTTGTCTGTCACGAGTGGCTAAAGTTACAACATGTAAGCATTCTGAGTAACGGGAGTGCTCAGAAACGGGATTATTATTTCATTCAAACTGGCAGCAAATCAACCATTTCCTGAGCAAGTGTTTGTGTGATTTAGAGGTTCAGGTCAGCTGTTCAAGTCGAAGATACAGACCCTCCATTTCACAGCTGAGATACTTGCTTTTCAGTAGAAAGTACAATGGCATCTTCTCTGCTGAGGTGCTGTATAACAATGGCTACTGGTTTTTCAATCAAGATTTTGCCTTGTTCAGCTTATTGGTAAGTTAGCATTTGAAACCTAGTGTGCTAACTCTGAACAGGCCAAATCATTCTTCAGATAACATGCCAGAGATACGGACCTACCAAATATTTTCAGCCAAGCTTATGTCGCCCTACTGAGACCAGATAAAAGTGTTGCTCCTGCCCCAAAGCTTGTTTGACACGAAATCCAAAAACACCAGAAGAGCTCTTATATTGGCTCACTGTAACGCCCTTCCATCTGCTCTTTTGGAGAGAATGGTTTGCAATTTTTCTAAAAAAAAAAAAGCAACGTCCCTGCTCATGTGGCGGGGAAGAAATCAAAACTATGGCCCATGGATTGCTGTACTGCCTTTCTTACAGAGACATTCTGGATTCCTTTCTTCCTTCCTAGATTTTAATACAGCATCCATCTCAACCTTGTGATTCTGAAATAATAAAACATTACCCCAAAACCCAAACATGACGCCTACCCCAAATGGCGGATTACTTCCTCAATCTTCTACTAGCCGAACAAGAGTGAAAAAATTAGATAGCAGAGACACATTTTGTACACTGACCATGATGGAATGCAAATGACTATTTCAAATAGGATGAACCTAATTATTTTATTCATGTTAAAATTATGTATATTTCGGCGTGCTATTTTAGCTAGATCCTGCTTGATTCCTGATATATCATTATTCTGGCCTGTGACTAATAATCCAAACTAAATCAAAGTACAGTAAACTAAGCATCAAAAGCTTTAGAAAGTAGTTCTATGAATTATTTTGTTATTTTCCAGCTAAAGAAAAAAATCTATTTAAAAAGTAAATGTGTGTTTGCCCAAGATTAGTTAAACTATTCAGCTAGAACAGAACAGGACAGGAGAGAACAGAACAGAACAGAATAGGAATAGAGCTGGAAGGTACCTTGGAGGTCTTCTAGTCCAGCCCCCTGCTCAAGCAGGAGGACCATTTCAGACAAGTGACTATCTAGCATCTTAAAAACCTCCAGTGATGGAGCACCCATGATTTCTGGGGGCAAGCTGTTCCGCTGGTTAATTGTCCTCACTGTCAGGAAGGTTCTCCTTAATTCCAGGTTGCTTCTCTCTTTGATCAGTTTCCAACCATTGTTTCTTCTCCTGCCCTCTGGTGCTTTGGAGAATAACGTGGCCCCCTCTTCTTTGTGGCAGCCCCTCAAATACTAGAATACTGCTATCATGTCACCCCTGTTTCTTCTTTTCTTTAGACTAGCCAAATCTAAGTCCTGCAGCCATTCTTCGTATGTTTTAGTCTCCAGGCCTTGGATCATCTTAGTTGCTCTTCCCTGAATTTTTTCCAAAGTTTCAACATCTTTTTTGTGATAGGATGCAATACTTCAGGTGTGGTATTAAGAGTAGTTAATTTTTTTCTAAAATTATATTTTCATACAGAAATCATTTATAGCATGCAAAATTCTTTCCAGGAAGATCTGCCACAAATATTTCCAAATATTTCCAAGGTTTTAACAGCAGAGAAAGGATCGGACTAATGCGTAATTAGCAAATGATGATCAAAGCTTTGGAATGAAAATAATTATTTCAGATAATCATCATTTTCTGCAAGCCAACCATCTCATTCATAAAAATCAACTTTACTTGGACTGAAAGTTGCATATACGTTCAGTAGATCTTAGCCAAGGCATACATTCTCTTTGCAAAGCTCACTGGTTTTAGGAGCTTCTTTGGTTAAAGCCAAGTTATTTATTTTTATCTTGATACTGTAAAAATATGAAAACAATTTTGTACCAGCTTTATCAAGCATAAGTAATCAAAATGGAATGGTTTTCCTCTGGCTTTTTCATGGCCTTAATTTCTGGAAGATTGGCTCCAGGTTGGTTGCAAAGCATGATAACTCCATCTATCTGATGTTGTGCTTGAGACAAAGATTATTAAATCACGGACCTGTCTGCCTGCTCAGAGGGAACAATCTGTAGCTCTACAGCAGGCACAACATTTAACAGCACAATTGGGAAGGCTACATTTACCTACCTTTTTCCAACTGTCAGGTTTATAAGCTTCGTTTTTCTTTTCTCTTTTTCCGAGGAGGTGCTCTGAGCTGCTAACGGAAGGCAGAACAAAAATTAGCCAGATGCTCCTGTCATTCTGAAAATGTTCAATATAATATTTAGTTGGGACAGGTTTCGCATCATCTATCATGAAATGACTGATGTGTAGATTCTGACCGGCATCAGTACACTGGTTTTCTTGTGGTTTCTGTTGCTATTAGTCATGTACAGTGGTGACACTGACTTGGAAAAGAATGATAAACTTTGATCAAACGCAAGTATTTTAATATAAATATTTATTTTGCAATTCAAGTGCTGGTTATTATCTTTGAAGCGCTTTGTGGCATGGGTTCAGGATATCTGCAGAACTGTCTTTCTGCAATGGGATTTGTAATGTATTGGATCTTTTACCTGAATTGTTTTCACATGTCTTTGAATGCTGCTTGAGATTGCTTAATTAGGGTGTCTGTGTAATGGCTGGCTGCCCAGACATGCAGTCTACAGGACGATCATTGGTTGGCTCTGGGGTGGGAATAGGTTCCTTTAAACCTATTGGCCACCGCCTAGTGGCCAGCCGTATAAGTAGCTGCGTAGAAGCCTCTGTTCTCAGTTCTGTTCCTGTTACTACAATAAGCAATGTTCCTGTTTGAACCCTCTCATCTCACCTCCTGCTTCTCAAGAATCCACTACACAACAGGATTGGCCCTTCCTGCTTGTGCTGGGGGGATTCAGAAGAAGAACCTCTTCTGTCATCGCTTCTGCCCTTTGGAACGTGTTGGCCATAGGAGGTAAGGAGAAGTTGTTGGCTGGAGGTAGTTAGTGCTTTAACAGAAAAGGCACCGCAACTTCTCCCTCCAAATCCTTGTTCTTTAGTTTGTTTTAATTTTGTAATTTTAATGTTTTTGTATTTATAATTGTCAGACGTTTGTGTGTTTTATCCTGCTGTAAGCCGCTTAGAGTCATCTTAAACACGGTGGCAAATAAATTTAATAAACAAGCAAACATTTTGGCATGATTAGCTAACTGACACTAACAGTTAGACTTATATACCGCTTCACAGTGCTTTACAGCCCTCTCTAAGCAACTTACAGAATTGGCATATTGCCCCCAACAATCTGGGTCCTCATTTTGCCAACCTCGGAAGGATGGAAGGCTGAGTCAACCTTGAGCCAGTCAGAATTGAACTCCTGGCAGTCAGCAGAGTTAGCCTGCAATGCTGCATTCTAACCACTGTGCCACCACAGCAATTGCAACAGTTGTTCATTCGTTTTCATTTGTGATTAATATACAGACACTTGGCATATATTTATGAAGGCTGCTGTGTCCCAGGGCCATGTGATCATCTTTCATGATCTTCTGGCAAGCAAAGTCAATGGGGAAGCCAAATTCACTGAACAATTGTGCTACTAACTTAATAACTGCGGTGATTCATTTGACAACTGTGGCAAGAAAGATTAGCAATGGAATTTTGTTTATATAACACCCTTTTCATTAGTTTATAATATAAAATACAAAAATACAAAAGCAAATAATAGGAAAAATAGGGTAGAGAAAAGGGAAAGGAAAAGTGTAGAAAAGAAGGAACAAAGAAAGACAAGGCGCTGACTTCCAATGTCCTTTGATGCAGTAGAATAAGATAATAACATCAAACCTCACCTTTTTACTTTTACGTGACAGTATAAATTAGCCATTTCTATAGCAACAAATCTATCTAACCGGTAAAACTCAAAATCAAAGTTTCATTTTTTTTCCACCTCAATCACAAAGTCCAGAAGAGGTTTCCAAGTAGAAACAAAAGTAATTGTTTTTTTTTTCTTTTATCAAAGCAGTCAATTTAACCGTCTCTGCTAAATCCATCAACTTTTGCAGCCATTCATCCATTGTGGGAGCTGAAATATCCTTCCATTTTTGTGCATAAAATAACCTTGCTGCTGTCAACATACATAACATCAAACTTCCATTTTTTTCCAAATCTTTTTCCATTAAACCCAAAAGAAAAGTTTCTGGTTTTATCTTCATATTCACTTTAAGAATCTTCTGTATTAGAATATGAATCCTACTCCAGTATTTCTTTGCTTTGTCACATGTCCAGCATAAGCATAATCCAGCATAATCCAGGAAGGACTATAGGTGGTAGGTAGAGACATAGAAAGGAAGGAAGGAAGGAAGGAAGGAAGGAAGGAAGGAAGGAAGGAAGGAAGGAAGGAAGGAAGGAAGGAAGGATTCTATTGAGGATGGATATTTTTCTAAAGGTATTTTAATTCAGTTGCGTGATAATATAAAAACAGACTTACTGGATCACACCAAAGGACTGTCTAGTGCTGGATACTCTGTCACACAGAAGTGAACCAACTGCATACTGGAAATTAACAAAGAATAATATTGTGAGAAAGGCTGAAAAATTTTTCTTCATATTTATTTCATCATCTATCATGTTCCCTCTTGTCTATCTTCATCTACCCTATTTCTTAGGCTCTTTAGTTACTGTGTTATTGCTAAAGAACAAGTTTTAACATCTTATTTATATACAGTATGTATGTATGTATGTACTGTGTTTCCCCGGTTTGTTTGTTTGTTTGTTTATTGCTTCCAAAAGAGGCACCAGGTCTTATTTTGGGGGATATTTTTTCCATGGTCTCATCTCATGGCAGTGGCACCAACAGCCCCAGCCAGCCAGCTCACTTCTTCTGCGGCCGCTTGCTACCACTCGTCCGTGTCACCTCCAGCCTCCTTTTTGCCATCAGAGGCCTTCAGAAAGTGCCTCTGCAGCTTAGAATGGAGCTTCTGGAAAGGTCTCTGCAGCCAAGAATCGAGCTACAGATTCAATCTGTAGCTCTGTTCTCGTGCACGTCGCCCCAGCCAAAATGGCAAAATGGTGGCTGGGGCGAAGTGCACGAGCAGTGGCGAGCAGCCACAGAAGAAGTAGGCCGGTGAGGCGAGGCAGGTTTCGATTCATGGGAGACCTGGCTGCAACAGTAAGTGGGTGCAGGACACATGGGGCAGCTCTACCCCTCCAACCCCACCTTAACTTGATTTTTAGGCATGTGCCTCACCCCAAAACTAGGTTTTATTTTTGGGGTAGGGCTTACTTTCGGGGAAACACAGTGTGTGTGTGTGTGTGTGTGTGTGTGTGTGTGTGTGTGTATTTACAAAGATATCAAGGTAACTCTGGGTGGCTTTCATTCATGAAAATCGATCCATATACCTCAAAACATAAATGAGTTAAAACCAATCATTAAAATCTAATTATGCATGGGGAGGGTGTGTTGGAGTGGGTGGAGGTGGGATCTAAATCAACCACCTCCACTGGGCTATTCCCCTGTTGGAGCCCCAAGCCAACTGGCAGAGGCAGGTCTTCGGGCCCTTATGAAAGAAAGGTTGGGGCCAACCTCACATCAAGGGGGCAAGATGTTCCAGAGGGCAAGTGCCAATTATAGGTGCTAATTGGCATCTAGTTTTACAATATCCGTTTTCCCCCTGGTTTTACAATATCCTTTTGAAGCAGATTGTTCAGCAAAGAGTTCACTGTCAGAGTACTGATAAACATTGATAACTATGAGAATGATCAAAGATTAATTAAAATGGATTAAAATAAAAAAGAAGAAGATGGGGTTGAGAACTGATATAGGTTCAGCCTACACATTAAAAGAACTGTCAAAGCAATGTTGCAGTGTATAGAAGGCATTTCTGTGACAAATTCACTCTGAACTATTTATAGTTCAATCTATGTGTGAATCTGCCTATGTAAGTTGTTTGCTTTGTTCCAGAATTATTTTTTAAAAAGTCTTCATTCAATATAATTTGGATTTAATTACTACCCTCCCACCTTGTCAATTATGATGATTAAAATTGGACTGATTAGCCAGACAGCTCAATTTATTTATTTATTTAGTCATAAGCTCTCACATTCCAAATTAGATAGGTAGGTAGGTAGATAGATAGATAGAAATGACAGAAGTTATACACTCTCTTTTTATGTATTCAGGCTATATGGTGAATATATTGTGAGAGATGCTGGATTGGAAAAAGTTGAGTGTGGTTTTAAAACTGGAGACAAAAACATCAATAGCTTGTTCTATGGTGTTTGTACCGCTGAAAATGCAAATAAGAGCCAGTTTGGTCTAAGATTAAGGCACCAGGCTAAAAACCAAGAGACCATGAGTTCTAGTTCTGCCTTAGGCATGAAAACCAAATAGGTGACTTTGGACCTCTTTGGACCTCATAGGGTTGTTGTGAGGAAGATAGGAGGAGAAAATAGTATTAGGTATGTTTGCCACTTTGATTTATTTGTAAAAATAATAGAGGCATAATATGAATAAGTCAATGAATTTATGAATAATGAAAGAATGAATATGTATGCTCTAGTAGTAAAAGTCAAGGAGCAGAGTGAAAAAAATAGGATTAGAAGTAAATTTAAAGAAGACCAAATTAAAAAAAAATATTAGTACAAAACCCATCCTTAGAACTTAGAACTGAAAATGAAGAAATTGAAGTGATGCATAACATTTGCCTTTTAGGATTGATTATCAACAATAAAGCAACTAGAGGTCAAGTAACCTGCTACAGATAAGGTAAGAAAACAACAAAAGCAGAGGAGAGTTGTTTTAGATTTTGTGACATATCTATCTTTACAAAGATTAGAAGCCTGAAGGCGTGGTTTTGGTTGTGACTTCGTATGGAAGTGAAAGTTGGACATTGAAGATGTACAGTAGAACGAGTGTCGATGCTTTTGAACACTGTTGTCGGAAAAGACTCTTGAGAATATCATGAACATCCAAGAAACAAACAGATGGAACATAGAACAAATCAATCCAAAGCTCTTACTCAAAGCACAAATTACCAGTATCACATTAAATGGAGATCCAGCTCCCCTGAGGAATCTATAAAGCTGGGAAAGGTGAAAAGAAACAGATGATGATGACAAGTCATCAGGAGCAACTTGGATGGATGCCATTACCATGGTAATGGGCGTACAGCGGGAAGAAGACCTGAAGGCACATGCTGGGGATAGATCATCCTGGAGAAATTCTATGTGGTGCTAAGAGTTGGCAATGACTTTGATGACACATAATCAATCAATTGATGTATAATCATAAACTTCCAAGTACGAGGTTTCACTTTATGGTTCAAAAAATTAAACCTGGTCTTCCGTGTTCATTCCCCCAGTGAAACATTTCATGAGCTTTGTAGATGTAATGGTAAAGATAAAGCATTCCCCTGTCTAGTCATATCTGACTCAAGGGGGGTGATGCTCACCTCCGATTCTTATTTAATTTAGTTTTAAACTGACGTTCTATACTCAAATCAGCACTGCCTTTTAAAAAAGAGGAACCGCTATGCATTTAAAAAAAGTTGAATGGCTACTAAAGCATCCTATTTTCAGTCATAACTATTGCTTAACATATTTTGAATGTAACAAGCCATTTTATTCTAAACTGGAATAGTCGATAGGTATATTGAGAATGCAAAGGTACCCAACTAACATGAAAAGTTGTCTTTTCTTGATTACATACATGGTTTAGTAAAATAGACTTAAAGAAAGAAAACAATGGCTCAACAACATTTTCTCATCCCTCATCTAACAAATTTCTGGGTTACTAAAACTGTCTGTATAGACTGCTTCTGGACTGCAGCTGTCCAAGCTGGTGGGCTGGTATTTTCTTCATACAGAAACTAGGGAGAGAAGAAGATTTCCATCATACAGTACTGTAGATATCAAAGCTACATTGTCTGCAGAAGGGCATGTCTAAAATGCTCCAATTCCTGAAGCAAAGAAGGAAAAGATACTCCTAACCTCAGGTAGTGCAATTTAAAATATGCAGTTGCTAAATAAACCCTGCACAGTATTAAGAAGATAAAAGCCAAACAACTTCACCCATACACATTTTATGGGATGCACAGCATGAATGTGTGTGTGTCTTTGTTTGTGTGTGTCTTTATGTATGTGAAATATTTCTCTCTATAAACATGAAAAGTATGCAACCAAGAAGAGTATAACTTTCTTGTTTGTTACAGCAAAAAACTTGATTAGATTTGCTAAGGTCATTTTCAAAGCTAATGAAAGCTGTTAGGCTGGGTGCATTAGAGTAGTTTCAGAGAACCAGATTAACAAGAGTAGAGCCCCCAGGTTATTTTTTAAAAATATATGTTAATGAAAGTAATAAATAAATAAATAAATAAATAAATAAATAAATAAATAAATAAATAAATAAATAAATAAATAAATAAATAAATAAATAAATAAATAAATAAATAAATAAATAAAGTAACTAAGTAAGTACTTGACTTAGAATAATAAAGTCATATTTTCTTGAAAAGCACGTGGAAGTGAAGTTGAAAGCTCAAAGAAGGCATAACTTTTGCCTGGTCCAATATAATATAGAGCAATGAAATGAAATAAAGTATCCTGAAAATGTGAGACATAATCACTACAAATTCCAAATAATAACAACATTGAAAAAATCACTCTCAGTCCATTGCAAAAGCCAGCTAAACTTGCAATAGCTTATATCCTGCAACAATGCCTCTAAAATCATCAGAGAACAACATCTGCCTATCCCAGGTCCTTGGGAAGGCCTTGATAGGTAAATAAAAATGACAAATCTAATCTAAACATCTGGCTGACTGTGCAACAAATCCTAATAATATAATTTATTAAGCTTGTATGCTGCCCAACTCTCAATGGTTCTGGGTGGATAACAATCAAAGAAATTGCAATCAAATCAATAATGATAAAAGACACAAATAAAAAAAAATAAAACATAACACCTAAAATAGATTTAAAACAGAAAAGATAAACACAGGATCCTAGAAGTGTGTCTTCCCTGTATCTTCTCATCCTGGCTGGGGAATTTTGAGAGCTGAAACCCACAAAGTTGCCAAAGTTGGACACTCCTGCTTTAGATACTTTGTTTTCAGTATTGTTCAC
This sequence comes from Vipera berus, assembly GCF_964194415.1. NCBI lineage: Eukaryota > Metazoa > Chordata > Lepidosauria > Squamata > Viperidae > Vipera > Vipera berus. The sequence goes on from NC_138203.1 coordinate 86,088,245, forward strand.
CAACTAAAGATGTCTAGAGTTGAGCTAAAAAATTAAAAGCAAATCTGGAACATGAATCACTGTAGAAAGAAAGCTCAATGGCTGATGAAGTCTCTACTTAGAGGCACTGGAATTTACTGAGGTGAATCTGAAGGCATATAGATGGACATCACTTTTGGCTGGCCTTACACAAACCAAAGACGGGAAATCTATCAACTGATACATCTGGAATAAGACCTCACCTCAAATACTGCATCCAGTTTTGGTGACCACAGTATAAAAAAGATGATGAGACTCTGGAAAGAGTGAAGAGGACAATAAAGATATTAGGAGCCTGGATGCTAAACATATGAAGAACAAGAATTGGGTATGTCTAGTCTAGTGATAAGAAAGAAAAACTGATAGCAGTTTTCAAATATCTGAGGGGCTGCCACAAAGAAGAGGGAGTCAACCTATTCTCCAAAGCACCTGAAGACAGGACAAGAAGCAATAGATGGAAACTAATCAAGGAGAGAAGCAACTTGGAGCTAAAGGAGAAATTTACTAACAGTGAGAACGATTAACCAGTGGAATAGTTTGTCTTCAGAAGTTACGAATGCCTCCTTAAGTAACACCAGCTGCCTGCAATTTGTGCAGGTTCGCATCCCACCAGGCTCAAGGTTGACTCAGCCTTCCATCCTTCCGAGGTAGGTAAAATGAGGACCCAGATTGTTGGGGGCAATAAGCTGACTTTGTAATAATGCCGCTTGGGTGTGTGTGAAAGCCCTAATAAGCAGGCATATACATAGAATGAAGGCTACTGCTAAGCTTGTAAGCCGCCCTGAGTCTTCGGAGAAGGGCGGGATATAAATGGAATTTTTAAAAAAAAGAATGCTCCAACACTGGAGGTTTTTAAAAAGAGATTGGACAACCATTTGTCTGAAATGGCATAGGCCAGGGTTTCCTTCTTGAGCAGGAGGTTAGACTAGAACAGGGATCAGCAACCTGAAACAGTGAAAGAGCCACTCGGAACCGGTTCCCTCACAAAAGGAAAATCTGGGAGCCGCAAAAATGTGTGCATATGCGTGTACATGCGCGCATGCACAGAACAGGGTTTGACTGAAGAGTGGAGCCAAGGCGAGATATGCACCTACCCTGCATATTTGAATTGATTGGTTGAACTTTTTTAGTCCCACTTTTTTTTTTTTGGACTGCACGTCAGAGGACTGGGAGCCGCGGGTTGCAGACCTGTGGACTAGAAGAACTCCAGGGTCCCTTCCAACTCTGTTGATGATGACGATGTGGTTTAACATGTGCCTCTGAGAGGCTGAGGCTGGATACAGACCAACTGACCATGAATAAACTGCACTGACAGGGTTTGTTTGGTGCACCATTGGTGCACTTGCACACTCTTGCTGATGGCTGGCTAGCCTGAGACTGGGACAAGGTTGGCGCTGCCCTCCAGTTGCTCCAGAAAGACAAATTGGGTGGTAAAGATGGAGAGGCAGCAATGGCGGGAAGGGAACGTGGTCAACAGGGTTCACTAGCAGGCTGCCGCCGCCACCCACTTCCACCTCAGCAGAGGCAGGGTGCTCGCCATGGTGGCGTGGGTGAGGCTTATCTCCAGGATTCCTGCGTGGTGGTCGGTGGGATGGAAACCAGCTGTCAGATGCCCGGGCCAGCCTCCTCTACAGTCTGGGCACCGCTGCTTCCTCTCTCCTCTTCTCACCCCTTCGCAGCTAGTGCCTGATGCTGTCACCAGGCCGGGCCGCCTTTACCTCAAGATGCTTCCTCATTCCTCAAACTGTTTGCATACTTGTCTCAAAGGTGCTTTTTCAAAAGGCAATTGGACTTTCTTTGTTTTCCCTTTGTTTCGCTTCTCATCCACAAAGCTTCATCGTTTCTGGCAGAATGGTGGGGAGGAAAAAACAAAGAAAGGACAAGGTTAAAAACAAAGGTTTAAAAAAGCACCTTTGGGACAACCATGATCTGGATGACTGAGAATCTCCATAGACAGTTGTGTGCTTTTTGATAGCCTGGCTTTCAGACACTCCACTGGCCTCTTCCAAAAAGAATGGATGTCCTTTTCCAATGCTGCGGCCACTTTTCTTTCTTACAGGACAGGATTTTGATGCCTGGAAACTTTAAATATTAATGTAATTAGTATCTTTTGAACTAAGCCAAGAGGATATTTTCCCTCCCCCCAATTCCATAAGTGGTGCCTGAACACTTTCCCTCCAACTGTCTTGTCAAATTTTGATTACCCTCCACTTTGAGGTTGTGAACATGCAGAAATTGCAATCTAATCCTAACTACAGGGAATTTTATTACAGGAATATGAGACTCTAAATGTTCAGGATTGCGCTGCTAAGCTACAAGGCAAAAGGCAAAATGGAGAAAGCATTTCAATAGTGTGTGTCATATTTATATGCACCTCTGCACTTGCAATCCAGTACGTGTGCAGCTGCTCTTAAAGGAAAATTTAATATTGGTTGCAAATGTTGGCAGGTGGCTTTCTGGAGGAGAGGCTGTCTGCAAGAGCAATTTTAGTATTCTGAGTATTTTTCAGCAAGACATTGTGGGAAGTCAGCCCCCAGAGAAGGAAATATTAAAAGGGCAGAAAAATATATTTCCTCAAAGGGTCTTGAAAAGGCAGGAAAGCATGCCCAGTTTTCTTAATAGCCCCAGATGTCCCTCCCCCAAGCAGGGACCAGCTCTACAGAAATGCAGATGTAAACCATTGAGGAAGGTTGGAGGCCCCAGCCAGAAGATTGAGAAGACAAAGACACCTAAAATCTACATACCCCACCCAAACTCTAAGACAGGACATAATAGGATTAAACCACAGATGCCAAATGGCAAACCCAGACTCAGCTCAGAATTCGTGACACAGGAAATAGCCTCAAGCAGGAACAGGAAATCACTCCAAACAAAAGGCTCAAGAGGGTATAAAAACCCACTCCCTACATGTGTTCACTCTCTTTTCTGCCAGCCATCTTCCTGTCTGGTTCTGCTTTGCAATAAACTACAACTTTCTTCCTAAAGCAGTCACCATGTTTGTTCCCCAGCTTGGACTGAACCACGATGAAGACTCTTCTTCCAACAGCATGAAAGAACACTCTTCATACTTTCACATGTTTTCATTTGCCATGGTGGAATGTCTGCTTGGAACAATGCTGCTTCTGCAATTGCATTATGGCAGAACAAAAGCCATTAAGAAATGTCATTGCCACTTTTCTCTTTTCTTCCAAAAGCTCCCTTTGAATTGCGGGGCCAACCTAACCTAACCATTCCAAGAACCCATGGTTAAACTTCCTCTTGTTCTTTTTCTGGATTGCCCTAAAAATAAAATAATAATAATAATAAAAAAAAGACAAAAGAAGAAGGATCCAAAAACAAAGATTCCCTGGAGAATGAAGAAAAATTTAAAGATGGGGGCAGGTTCATATTTTTCTGAGTTCTTTCCATATTTTTCATTTTATTTTATTTTTAAAACTTCAAGAGAAGTTTTGTGTTCTTGGCCTGTACTGCTACAGCTGTTCACCAACCCTTAAAGCACACTCCTTTAGTTAGGAGGTTGGAGCAAAGCATGCATTTTTCTTTTCCTCTTTCTCTACTATCCTAACACACTGTGCTGGAGTGACTCCATGCTTTTCTAATGTCTGAATAGTACATGATCTCCCACTGGCAGATTTTACATCTCAAGAAGCAGCAGCCTTGCTTTCAAAGAAGGAAAAAAAAAATCAACTGAAACAGTTCCTGATGGGGCAGCAGAGAGAACTGGAGTAAGATAAGAATTTGCAGAACACCATAGTAGTTCATTTAAAATATCCCATTTAACACAGATCTCTTCAAAAAATGTTCCAGTTTTTCCTTTAACTTGCATGCACGTTTCCCTCTCTCTTCTCTCTCTCTCTCTTCTTGTCTTATCAGCTAGCTTCAGTAATATTACTTCCCTCTTGAACTCAAAGCGGCAACATGTGCCCCGTTATGTCAGAAAATAAAAGGAATATCCTTGAACTTAATAAGACTGATACACATACTGAGAGGGGAAGTAAAGCAATAAAGATAAAAATAGAGGGAGCTTTCAGAGTTCATTTATACTCCTGCTTAGAATACATGCATTTAATATAAGAAGAAGGGGTGGGGGAAAAATCCCTGCTACATAGGATTACTTGACTCAGAGTTGAGAGGCAGTTAAGCATGACAGACAGATTTCAGGTAATCCAAGATGTATGCCAGTTCTAATTGAGGAATGTTGTGTTTTGCTTTCGGGGAAAGTTCCAAAGGAAGAGTTGGGAAATACAGAGAGTGGTTAAAAGATTACATGATGCTGTGAACTCCCTATGAAGGTGTAGTGTATGCCTTTAAAGCATACACGGAAATGTCAGCACAGCAGGGGGCTGGACAGCTCCAGGCTATAACCGCTTTGGCGGGAAAGCCTGAATAGAGCGAGTCGTTGACAGCCCCAGGGCATGGTCAGCTCTGGCGGGAAGCCAGGGTTCAAATCCATTGGCCACCTGCACTGGCGGGAAGCCCAGGTTTAAATCTATTGGTCACCATTCACCTGGCAGGTATAAAGAGACGCCAGGTAACCCCTTTGTCCCAGCTTCATTTCTGACTCAATAAAGAAATACTACCCAGCTCAAGTGTCCGTCTCTCCGTTCAACCATGCGACTTTGCAGAAGGCATTTTTAATTTTTAATTATAGAGGAATCATAGGGAACTCATAGGCATCTGTAGCAAGGGATATGATATCATGCCACATCATTTAGATTTCATTGTGACTTTTCCTGGATGCCTATGATAGGGATATGCAGGTCAGCAATTTCCAGCCTTTCTTGAATATGGCTAGATTAATCCACATGAAATGGATTTCTGAATTTGTGTGTGGCTTCTGATTCCACAGAGTCCCCTATGTGCAAACATCTCTAGTGGCAAAAATCAGACTTCTCGAATAGGGCCCAGTTTTCTTTTTCTTACTTGATCTAAGCGTAAATAACTAACCCTAGTGTCAGTGATGATTTGCAATCTCAGTCAAGGTGAAATTGATCAGAACCAGAATCTGGGAAGCAGATTTCCAGCAGAATATAAATTTCAGTTCCCATTTGGGGATGCATAATCAAATCCATGATGAAAGGAAACAATTATGTGCTGCCTGGTTAACCAGGCAAGTGAGAAATTCCAGCTGTTCTGCGCTTGCTCAGTTCAAAGCTTCACACCAAATGCCAATTGCATTTTGAATCTGCTCTCAGCCATAAGATCACAAATTTGCTATTGTGAAGATAAAGTGTAAGAGAGATCCCCATGTAACCCATTTGAATATCTCCATTTTAGTCCATTTTCAGTTAAAAGAAACATTATGTAAGAGGCTGAGCCCAAGGGAGGGGGTCAAACACATCATGAGTCCCTTCCCGCCCACAACAGATCTATGTTGAATTCCTTTCTATTCTTAACTCCCACACATTTCCTTTAATGGTCAATTGGCCAGGTTCTTGTAGAGAACTAAGCTTGAAATAAATCTTTATATTAATCTGAATTGCCTGAATCTCCTGATTTCCTTGGCACTTGACACATAGGAAACTTGAGCGTGCATGGTTCAAGCTAGTTCACCAAAGTAAGTTCAAATATGAATCTAGACCAATCCCTATCTGCCCTGCATATATTCAGTGATCAGCTTGTTCCCTTGAAGTTCTGAAGCATCCTGTGCATTTTTAGAAATGCCCAGAAACACTTATTTATTCTTTGCATACCTTGTATGCAACCAAAAACACACTTTTTTTAATCCAACTTTTCAAAGGCTGAAATATTTTTGTGGCCAGTTTTTGAACAAGAGCCAGTTTGTGATGGATGTTAGTCAATTGCATATGAATTTCATGCCTGGTCCAACTCTTTTGAAATAGACAAAGGAGTTGAATAAAAAAATACGTATGGAGATGGATAGTAGTGAACTCAGTGAATGGATTATGGATGGTGCTGGTAGATCACTTTATTTTGCTTTAAAGAAATAGTTATGAATTACTCTGACATCCTTGATTCACTGCAATCTTGGCATCACTCGCATATGAGAAATGATCTGTAATGTCAGATGTTCCCTATTCAAAGTGAGACAACTGACCTGTTATCTTGAATACTTGATTGAATAGAAAGGCGGGGTAGAAATAAATAGGCTTTCCTGAAATTCACAGCAGCCAAAATCATTGGATTAAGGAGGATGTTTTATGCCCCATAGGGATGCTGTGGATCAGTGGGTTAGGACGCTGAGCTTGTCGATCAGAAGGTCGGCAGTTTGGCGGGTCGAATCCCGAGTGCCGTGTAACAGAGTGAGCGCCTGTTACTCGTCCCAGCTTCTGCCAACCTAGCAGTTCAAAAGCACGTAAAAATGCAAGTAGAAAAATAGGGACCACTACGGTGGGAAGGTAACAGCGTTCCGTGCGCCTTTGGCGTCTAGTCATGCCGGCCACATGACCACGGAGATGTCCTCGGACAAGCGCTGGCTCTTCGGCTTTGAAACGGAGATGAGCACCAGCCCCTAGAGTCGGAAACGACTAGCACACATGTGCGGGGGAACCTTTACCTTTACCTTTTATGCCCCATACAGTCTTAAAAACTAGTTCAAAAACTTTCTTCAATTTCTTTTACTGATACACTACTTTTTATTGCCATTGATTGCTATTGTTACTGTTTGGCTGAGGGAAATTCTGTTTTAAGTCAGGATCATTACTGCTTATAAAGTTGTTTGCTTTTTTTTTCCTGAGCGCAGTCAATCCTCCATTCAAAGTAGCATGGGAATACCCGGCAATTTATTTAGATACTTGCAGATCCAACTGCCATTGTCTGTACTGAGGGCCCTTGGTGACCATTTCCCACTTATATTTCAAGACTCAGTGTGTTTGTCATGTTAGAGGCTCAGCTCAAGTGAAAAATAAATTTGGAATCAACTCTTGCTATAATATATTTTCAAATCAGGCAGTTGAGAAGCTATTAAATTAATGCTTATGAGGCTGTAATACAAACTAATTCAAGGAAAACCTTGAATGTTTGAAAGCATCTAACAGCAATTATACAAAACAATGCTCATTCTATCAGGCTAAGCTATCTATGGCTTAGATATAATCACTTCATCAAAGCACTAGCTTATGTCTAGGGTGATTAATAAAGTATTAGGAGGACTTTGCAGACAACTTTTTTTGGATCTTTAAGGATTATTTGAAGCACACCCACATATGTTTTAAGTCTCGCTATGCAGCATTGCAGATGCAAAGGCAAATAACAGGGATGGAGAAAAGCAGGCTTCAGCTCAACTTTAGCGAGACTGAGTGACTCTTGGTTTTGGGACTACCTGGTTCTGGCGACTTACCGTCTGATATTCTGGATGGTGTTGCACTACTCCCACAGAACGTGTGTGAAATTTGGGAAGGAACAGGTAGCAAACATGACCAAGACAGTCTTTGTTCGCATTTGTTTTGTGCACCAGCCATGCCCATTCTTATAGGGGGAGGTTCTTCTTATTGTCACTCAAGCCTTGGTCATCTCCTGAATGGACTACTGCAAAGTGCTTTATGCAGAGCTACCCTTGGAACAATGTTTGAAAGCTACAATCAGTGCAGAATTCAGCTGCATGGACACTCCCTTGAGGGAGCACACTATACCTCTGCTCCATGAGTTGTGTTGATTGTCAGTGCGCTGCTGTACTCAATTCAAGGTGCCAGTGATGAGCTATAAAGCCATCCATGACATGGGACCAAATTATTTCAAGGACCAGATCCCTGGTTATATCTATTTGTCTCATTAGATTTTGTAGCTTCTAGCATGCTTCTAGTTCTGTCTGCTAGGAAATATCATATGGTGGGGCCTAGGAAAAAATATTTTCTGTGGTGATGTCCATCCTGTGGAACATCATCCATGCAGAGATTGAGTTGACCCCAACCCTACTGGCCCCTTTTAAGGCCTTAAAGAAATGACTTTAAGAAAAGGAGTTGCAGACGTTTTGTAACCTCTTCCATCTAGCTTTCCAACCCATCAGCTTACTACCCAAGATTTTTATCATCTGAGAACGGCTCTAAGGTTTCAATGGGATCCTAAGACATTATCAAGAATGAGGATAGTACATTACTATACAGCATGTAAAGCAGAATTTAGTATCTGGCAATGGGCAGATAATACAAACAATTTCATAAGAAAATAAACTTGGTGGGAATCCAAGTAGGTGTTCTGGGAAATAGGAACCAGAAGTGGATTTCCAAGATTTCATATAGTAGCATTTTTTTCAGGATGCTGGATACCTGTAAAACTTGTGCTTTCCCCCCCACTAAGATACAGCTGTTTCTCATATAAGTGACCATGTTAGAAAATGGCAACTGAATCAGAAAAGATACACATAATAATTTTATATCCCCAAGATAATTAAAATTTCGCCACAGTAGAAAGGAACCATCTTTAATTCCTTTAGAGCAGAGGTCCCCAACCTTTTGAGCACCAGGAACCGCTTCCGTGGAGAGAGGTTTTTCTGTGGACCGGAGGGGGTGTGCCTTCATGTCCTGCCTGCATCCCGTGGATGGGGCTTTGCTGATTTATTTACTTATTTATTTTTCACTAAAATCAAAGAACCTGTTCCCTAATTTCATATTGGTAATCCTAGCCGAGGTGAAATAATAATGCTTTTCCAGAAGCTTCAGTTGATTGTTCAACATGGCAGAATTTATGGGAGGGCCTCTTGAGCTCTACAACATTTTCTGTTCAGTGCTGCTAATTCTTTCCTTGTGCCTAATTGCAGAGCGGTGTGAAACAGCAGAGGTTGCTGACTGGATTGTATAAATGGTTGGGATTTAGATGCCACGCTATGCAAGCCATTTCACTTCCTGAAGGCTGTGAACAAGGATTAGAGAATTTCAAGCACCTTCTTCTTGTGAGTATAAACGTGATTAATCTTTCTGGAGTACACATTTCCTTTGCAATCACTGTCAGATTAATACAATGGCTAGTTTTCCATCCCTTTCCTTTCCTTTTTCTGTGTAGTTTTCATTTTATTTTATAGACAATCTACATGATTTGGATCCCACGGAGTGAACAATTTAGCTAGAAAAATCTTAGGGCTGCTGTAAGTAATTCCCCCTACGTTTAATTGAAAGCGCTGCCTTTTACAGACAATTTGCCATCGAGACTGTTATTGCAGAAGCTCCATTCATTTCTGTTCCATGGCCCTGCTGCATTGAAATTGCACAGTAATAGGCCACTGTTCAAATCCTACAGATCACATGTCACAGTTTTCTTGGGAAAAGATTACCTATTTTATCCGAAAATCTGAGTTACCTTCTATCACTCTTTTGGAAACCAGTTCAGACAGTCTCGTGTAGTCTTCCTCCAAAACATGCTCAAGACATGGGGACAAATGTATTTCATTTGCCCAATGTTATTGTTGTTATTCATTCACTAAGTCGTGTCCAACTCTTCACAACGCCATGGACCATAGCACATCAGGTTCCCCTATCCTCCAATGTCTCCGAGAGTTTGCCCAAATCCATGTTTATTGCATCAATGGCACTATCTAACCATCTCATCCTCTGCCGTCCCCTTCTCCTTTTGCCTTCCATTTTTCCCAACATTGTGGTCTTTTCCAATGAATCCTCTCTTCTCATTAAGCGGTCAAAGTATTCGAGCTTCAGTATCTCTCCTGCTAAAGAGCAGTCAGGATTGATTTCCTTTAGGATTGACTGATTTGATCTCCTTGCAGTCCATGGGACTCTCAAGAATCTAGCACCACAATTCAAAAGCATCAATTCTTCACTGCCCAGTTTTCCTTATAGTTCGATTCTCATTCTCCCAATCGCTTTATGGAATAATTTAGGCTAAGTCAGCAAGGCAGATTTGCTGAAAATCATCTCACCATTATGTCTGAGCAGGGATTTGAACCAAGCTCTCTTTGACATTTGGATTAAGTGCCAGCATCATTTTTGTAAGTGGCGTAGGGCAACGGCTGCTCTAATTTCCCCAAGAAGCAGATCAGAGGAAATCAAAATGGGCAAGTAGAAGGGTGCGACATCCTAATACCAGCCCATCCCTTTGGTGCATGCACAGGTACAAAAGAGGAGAGGGGCTGATAATGCAACATCACATCCACCATTTAAAACATTCCTTCCTACACCTTGAGGTTAATTCATGGTGTCTCTGAAAAAGGGTGCTGGGCTGGTGTCACACATAAAGATTCTTCCATCTGAGCCATCCTCCTTCCAGAATATGAAAAATGTCTGCCCTGCTTAGCATTTTCTTGTCATGTAAGAAGTTGAAATGCTTCAGTTCTCATGTTTGTTTACTTGTGGAATTTATAGGACTGCCCAGCTCAAACCTTCAATGGTTTACCAAAAAAAGGAAGGACCAACAATTCCATTAAAATAAAGACAAAAGCTTAATTGTGATCAGGAACTTGCCATCGTTACTCTCCTCCAGATGGTAACTCCCATCATCCCAGTTCCAACCCTGAGAAAGAACATATAAAACCTATTAGGCCAAGCAAACCTATTAGGAAGTCGTAATGAATTGTCAAGGAAGTCTGCTTCTGCGGGGACTAGAAACCCAGCACAGAGATTGGGTTCACAGTTAATACTTCGTCATATCATGCTATATTAAATAAGGCAGACTTGACTTATTTAACATAACACAATAAACCAAAGCCATAGTTTACTAAATGCTACTAAAATGTTCTCTTTATACAGTCCAAAACTAAATGAAACATATTATAGTTTAGTGCAAGTAGATCAAGGATACTATAATTTCCAACCTATAAAGTAGTTTCAGAGTTTTTGCTGACCTTTGCTTTAAAACACACCTTAGTGTTCACTGCAGCACTCAGCACTCTGTGCAAAGTTTCAATAAACCTGAATCGTAATTATGACAACTTTATATTAGCACATAGGTTTTGTCAAAGCTTTAATACTTTGACGGTAGCAACTATATCATGATTCTTCTTTAGTACGTGAATTATTTCATCTTCAGTTTAACGATGCATAAAACTGACTTGCAGCCATTTTGAAGCTGTACTTTATAACGTAGCTCCCACACATGCTTTTTATCACAGCAAGTCAAGATTCATTATCTTTCAGTGAGATCTTGAGATGTTTGGAGAGAGAGAAAAAAATAAAATATGTTGGTGCTCATAATTGCTTTCTTGGATATTTATATTAAACAGTAATGGTTCTGATGCGTTAAACTAAGAGAGGCTTGTGTATATTTGAGTTAGCATAATACATTCATTTCATCCTGTAAAGACATCGAGACAGCTATTCCTCCTTTGGTATGCTTTTTATTTACCTTATGAAAGTAAAAATATTTCGATTAATTGAACTCTATCACACTACCTAAAGAGAGAAGGTAGGCAAAGCTATCATTTCAGGAACCCAGCATTGTTAGCGTGTCTGTCTTATCTGAATATCTTATTTTACAAGGCACTGTAACGGAGCCATTGTAGGACATGACCAGGATGAGCCCAAGGGACTGGTCTTCAGTCAGGAATTCCTTCACGCCCACAGGAGCACTAAGTCCAGTCCACCTTGAATTCCTTTCTATTCTTAACTCCCGCTAATTTCACGTATCCATTGGTAGTTCAGATTCTTGTAGACCAATTAAGCTTACAATTTTTATTCACCTTTGAACTGCCTGGATCTCCTGATTTTCCTGGTGCTGGACAGCCATCTTAGGGTTTCACTGACTCTCAGGCTGGATGGCATAGCCAGATCTCGCGGGATCTCTGAAACATTAACCGTGATGGAGCTGACCTCATTTCAAGGAGAATAATGTTCCATAAGGCGGGCAGCGTGGCAGTGAAGGGCTATCTCCTGGGACTTGTAAGGTTAATTCTGTAGCAAGTTAAGACCCTTAGCATGTCTCTTCTGCTGGACCTGATAGGATGGAAAGTATATAATCAGGGACAGATTGTGAGATAATCCAACTCCTGCCATTGAAAGGCTTCTTTAAAAGTTAAAACCAGGACCTTGAATTTGATTCAGAATCAAACTCACAGCCAAAGTAGCTTGTGGAGCAGAGAAATAATACATGCTCTTCTAGAAACAGACATTAACTACGTGTACTGCTGCATTCTGCACCAGCTTAAGCAGTCCCATGAAGAATGCATTACTGTAGTCTAATCGGGATGTGGCTAGGACTTGAATGACTCTGAGCATAACCCCCCAATCTAGGAATGGGTGCAAATGGTGCACAGCATGAAAATGTGCAAAGGCTCCCCTAGCTATGACTACCACCTGCTCTTTGAGCACGAGTTATGAGTCTAGGAGGAACCCCAAATTATATATTGGGTCTGTCTGGGGCAGTGCAACCCCCATCCAGCACCAAAGATGGTACAGTCCTAGAACCAGCAGGGCCTAAAACGCAAAGCCACTCAGTCTTGCCAGATTTCAGCTGAAGCCTGCTGTTGTTCCCCATCAAATTGGGTGCACGTTGAGCCTCTTTCTATTACGCAGAAATGTGGGAGTGAAAATGCCCCAATAGGTGTACTTCTTTAAATATACAGAAAAATATAGAAAATAATTATTACTTGTTTCCTTTTTGTTGTTCTAGTGAGCCCTTACCTCTCACTTTTTGTTCCAATTTAGCAACTTACCACAGTAGCTATTCCACCTAACACTTTCAGAACAACAGCTGTTTAATGGGGCAGATCAGCTCTCAAGAGTATCTATGGGTACATTGAAATAAAGAGTGATATGCTGCCAGGTTGTGAGAAAGTTTAACAAAACTTTCAGGAAAATATTATATCTAGCACTAAATATAAAGTGTTTTCCATAAATGCTGTGCTATTTTTAACTAGGCAGGTTAACAGCACATTGCTGACCTCAGCGTGGCAGACTTATGCATTAAAATTATCACAGAATCTTATCTTGATCTATGTAGTGGAGCTTATTGTCATGTCAATGGAAATAGAGGCTGTGTAATCCTAAATAGGCATGCAGCTGTAATCTGTCATGGATATCTGCGGGAAAGAATTTGTAATATTCATTGCAATGGATCTGCCGTGGCACTGATAATATTACTACTGAATAGAATTCAGCAATATCCTTTTTTTTGGTCAAAGGTTAGCCCATCCACAAAAAATGAATCCAGAGAAGAATGTTAAAATTGCATGAAAAGGATGGAGATTGTATTTAGGTATATTGAAAAAGATTACCAGTGGAAACTGACTTTTAAGAGTCCCTGTCAGAAAAATCTACATAGTAAGGAGTGACCATAAAAACATTTACATTAAAATATGTTAACTATATTCGTCAAGGGAAACTGCAACAAGACCTGTAGAATTGAATGTTTTTTGTCACAATGGTGCTGGGCAGGATTGTAGCAGCACAATGCAAGCTCCACTTCTTTGGATCGTGCACACTTTAAACTGCTTCCCTTCTTTCCCTCCCCACCTGCTGTGTGCCTCTGACATGTATATCCATGAGAGAGGCTAGAGGCAAATGACAGCACGCTCACGATAAGGTCATCGTGCAAATAACAGAATAACAGGTCATCTAGTCCAACCCACGGCTTCAGCAGGAGATACTATACCATTTCAAACAAATGGTTGTCTAGTCTGTTTTTGAAAACCTCCAGTGTTGGAGCACCCACAACTTCTTCTTTTTTAAAATATTTTTTTGTTTTATTCAGAACGAAGTTAAAATACAAAATACAAAACTAAATAAAAATGCAAGAAGACATAAAAGAAAAAAAACACAAAGCAATCAAAACATTTAAAAGGTGCATCAAAAAACAACAACACATTGTACCCATATTATCCCCTCTAGTTGAATACTGATTAATATATTACTACATTAGTTCACAGCCCTTGCAAAAAAGGCCCTCCCAACATTTTTAAACTACTCAATCTATTAACAATTTGTTGACCTGTATTCTATATGTTATATTAGTGACAATGTAATTAACAGGAAAAACAACAATAATAAAACAGAACAAAGTTAAAGTTTCAAAACTCTGTTAATGAACTGTTATTGTAATCTACTCACAGAAAATATACTGTGGCATCTTAACTATCCCAGATCATCTTGAAAGTTATAAATAGATAGTCCTGGGTCAAAATTCCATTTTTTTCTTTATATCCTCTCTTGTCAATTGTTGTTTAATTAAATGTAGTGTTGTGATTCAGTGTCAGCCTGTGGTGTCAGCAGCTGAGTCTGATGAATCTGAGAAGGAGGAGGAGGGGTTTGGAGAGCCTTTAGTGTCAGAGGGAGGCTCTGATTCACTGCAGGACTCTCAGCCTGGCCCCTCCAGTCATGTTCCTCATGAGACTCAGCTGTGTGAGCACGAGGTGTCAGTCTTAGATGAATCACAGCTGAATCTGTTCAGAGACTCTAGAAGCAGAAGGCAATCCAGCAGAGCAGAGCAGAGCAGAGCAGAGCAGAGCAAATCAATGAGGCAACTCAGTGAGAGGAGGAGAAGGCAGTGAGAAGCCACGCCTTGGGACTGATAATATAAGGGGAAGGTGTGGGCGGGGCTGGTTGCTGAAGACAACTGTTTGAAGACATTCTGAAAGAGTCCTGACCTCTTCTTGATACTTCTGTTTAACTTTTGTCTGTTGACTCTTGTTTGATATTTTGATTTATTTATTGAAGGAAATATTCTGTTGCTTTTTTGTTTGAACTGTAAATAAATTTGGTTGGGTTTTTCCAGCCTGTTGACTGTAAAAAGGAAAAAGGGTTGTCCTTGATACAGAAACAGGGCCAGTCATAGGCTGGAACAGAACATGTAGTAAGTTCAGTCTCCAGAAAAGATCTATCTTCAAGTCAGAGTGTAAGCAGAAGTAGTTACCAGTTAACTGTAATAAATCCATCCAGTCTCACTCTGTCTCTGTCTTTGTAGAGGAATGGAATTTGTCTCCCTGCCTTCTAGCTGAGGCTATAATGTTTGAAAAGTGTACACGCTTAAAATTCGGAACAACAAATGAAATCCACTTTGCTGGTTCTTCAGCTGAGACTGAAGATCTCTTTGATCTGGAACTGGATCAAACTTCTTTTGTGTATCTTTATCCAAAGGTAAAGCTTCAGATTCTACCATTCTTTGAATAAATCCTAAAGTTTGATCCAATTTTTGTAAGAGAAATTCAGCTAAAAGCTGCCCCACCCTTCTTTCTTAGATTTCAGACACTCTTCAGCCATTTTAATCTGTGAAACTTAATTAGAGAACAAAAAACAATCTTTCTCTCTCTTTGTATGTGCGTGTGTATACACAATATATATAGTATATTTTCCTCTGAATTTCAATCCAAAATTATAAAACTCTCTAGATATTTTGCAAGTTCAAAAATGCAAATCCAGTGGTGAGAGTCTCATTGCACCCCCCCAACATTGCCATGCTTTCCAAATAGAAGAGACAAAGATTATCCAGAACAACATATATGAAAAGAAAAAACAACAACAATTAGAGTCCAGCAAGGGGTTGAAATAAGTCAGTATTCAACCATTGATCAACTTTCAAGGCAAAAAGCAAAATAAAACAATAAAGTCAAACTTAAAATTCTGGCATGCTTAGAAAATGAAACTGCTTGACAGACAGGTCAATATGCCCAATGACTTTTCAATGGCTTCCAGAGGGAATTGGAATCTTCAAGATTCTCTTTCCCCGCTGGGTCCATGATCGTCCAAAAGTCGTCTTGGGTCACTCCTAAGTGCTCCCATTCAAAACCAGGGAGCAGCAGCACTGCCAAAGAACCAGCTTTGGCAGTGAAATCAGCAGATTGTTGGTAAGAGAAAAAAGAAACTCTCATCGTGCAGCAAACATCTTGAAAGGGGAGGGCGTGAGCACCCACAACTTCTGAAGGCAAGCCATTCCATTGGTTGATTGCTTTCACTGTTAGGAAATTTCTCCTTAGTTCTAGATTGCTTCTCTCCTTGGTTAGATCCCAGCCATTCTTTCTTGCCTTGCTTTCAGGTGCTTTGGAAAATAGTTTGATCCCTTCGTCCTTCTAGGAGGTCCTCAAATATTGGAACACTGCTATCATATCTCCCCTAGTCCTTATTTTCACTAGACTAGGCATACCAAATTCCTGCAAATGTTCTTTTTATGTTTTAGCCTCCAGCCCTCTAATCATCCTTGCTGCTCTAGTTTGCACTTTTTTCCAGAGTTTTAACATCTTTTTTATATTGTGGTGACCTGAACTGGATGCAATATTCCAAGTGTGGTCTTTCTAAGGCTTTGTAAAGTGGTACTAGAACTTCACATGATCTTGATTCTATCCCTCTATCCCTCTATTCTATCCCAGCATTTGGCTGCTGCCACATATTGTTGGCTCATATTTAAATGATTGTCCAATAGGACTCTTAAGATCCCTCTCACAGTTACTGGCCAAGTTTTAAATGGCATGTCTTTATTTGTGATAGACATCTGTAAGTAGGGATATAATGATGGTGCTTGCACCAAAGACATCACCATTCATGTGGTATTGTTTAGGATTGCTACCTAGGCTTAGGATTGACTGCCAGCAGCTAGTACTGACTTCAATGAAGAAGGATTGTGCCAATGAGAGCACCCAGATGCTGCTCACACCTGATGGGAGTTAAAGAATTCATAATAATAAGGTTCCTTGCAGGTGCACAAGGCAACCCAATGGTAGCATTTGCAGTTCTCCAGCCCCAGTAATTCAGGCAGCAATTACTGTGCTACCCAAACGCTTCACTGAAAGTGGAAAGATATGTACTCAACCCTTGTATCACCATGGTTCCCAAAAGATATCCAAGGTACACCCAAGGAGGGAAATACTTTTTTGAAATCAGTGTACATGCAGCCAGTTTAGGAGTATTTGAGAAAGCAAGTTCTCCTGAGCATTTCCTAGCAACAATGAATACCACATGTGGAAAACCCTATGTTTATTTGTCAGCATCTGTGATGGAAGAAATTCTGGAAGGAAAACACACATTGATGATCTTTGTAACTATTTTATTTTAGCATTGCTTCTGTGCTTCAGATATTAGCTTGGAAGGAAAACAGGGCAACAGGTACAGTGTTTATTTTAAGCTTAGTAATATTTTTACCTGTTGGGTAATTGTGAGAGAATATTCATGGGTTAGGACGCTGAGCTTGTCGATCAAAAGATCGGCAGTTTGGCGGGTTGAATCCTGAGTGCCGCGTAGCAGAGTGAGCGCCTGTTACTCATCCCAGCTTCTGCCAACCTAGCAATTCGAAAGCACATAAAAATGCAAGTAGAAAAATAGGGACCACTACGGTGGGAAGGTAACAGCATTCCATGCGCCTTTGGCATCTAGTCATGCTGGCCACATGACCACGAAGATGTCCTTGGACAAGCGCTGGCTCTTCGGCTTTGAAACGGAGATGAGCACCGGCCCCTAGAGTCAGAAACGACTTGCACGCATGTGAGGGGGAAACTTTACCTTTACCTTTTACTTCATGGGTGAAGGGATGAATAAATATTGATAAATACTGACAAATATATTAACAAGTCTCTCCAATTGCAGCGTTCACAAATGGTGGCTTGGATTTTTAGTCATGATTGCAGAAGATTGCCTTGGGGGAGCTAGTGGGAACACTCAAGTCACTACTACTGGTTATGGGACAGCTGTCCACATTCAGGGATGAGCTGTTGAAAAAATACTTTGGAAGAAGTCCTTCTCGCCAAAGTTACATTTTTATATGACATGCGAGGAGAAGAAAGAATGTAAGTTGCCATTATTAAGGGTCGAACCGTATAATGTTCTTGGTTCTTTTATGCTAGCAGACTTCAATTTTGTGTTGTTAGGAAATTGTAAAGTATATTATTTAAAGGTATTTAATAATGTGGATAGGATTATTACACATACACGTACCCACACAGTCAGAATACAGTATTAATTTTTCATTACAAGCTAGATGGCTGCTTCTATTAACTAGGCTTTGATCTCTGTAATTGTGTTTACGTTTCTATGAAGTAAAAGTATACAATTTCATATGTGTCGATTAAAAAAAATCATAAGGTGTTTAATGACGCAAATAAGACTCTAGGAAAGATGTATGTTTTATTTTTGGGGCGAGGAGGGGAGTTGGTTATGTTTGCCAATGCCTTTCTGCATTGTATACCACTTTTTCAGGTATCTTTTCTCATATTTTTTTTCTCTTTATTTCTTATGATGTGGGACTTTCAAATCTTGACATGCCTTAGAATTCCAGGGTATCTTAAACTGGCCCTGAGGCACAGACTTCCTACTATCTGGTAACTTTTTGCAGACATCACTAGAAGCAGAACTTTCAGATTGCCTGATCGCTACTGAAACATTACAAATTTTATCTTATACACCTTTGCAAGTTAGTGTGGAAGTAAAGGTGGCAGATCTAGCAAACAGAGCACGTGTGAACTGGAGTCTTAACTCTGTTTGGTGGCCGTGGCCGCCTCTGCCCTTGGTTTTCCCAGGTCTAGTTGAATAGAAGGAAATTATAAATAAGGATGGGAAAAAAGATGAAAGGACAAACTTCAGACAGATGCAAGGATGACAATTTATTCTAGCACGGAGGAAGCCTTCTGTCAACCTTCTTTCCTCCTTTCCCTTCTCGTTTGTTTTTCTGTACGATTCACTGACTTCTGGTTCACTTAGCTCTGACATATGACTGAACAAGACTGCCAAGGGCACATAGCTGATGGATGACACAAATGATGACAGACTTATTTTCATTTCCATTCTAAACTCTTATAAATAGGACATTTTTCTTCTTAACCTTCTGGCTCTCAATGGCATTCATTTAAAGGAGGAAAGAGTTAATTTTCTGTCACCAAGACAGGAAGTTTGGGACTATTTGTTTTGCATTTATTCCAAATTTAATTTGAATGTAGCAAAAATGCAAAAAGTTATGCAAACTCTGATTCTAAACATGTTTGTTTGTTTAATTGATAGGTTGTTTGACTCTCTTACAAATACGAGCATCTTACACTAGATTTATAGCTTTGGTTTAAATAGCTAGCCTCCCTTCTGCATGTAATTTTGACCTTACAGGATAGTTCTACTCTGAAGTAACTCCTTCTCAATCCGTTCATTAACCAGCCTAAGTTTCCAGGTAAATGCCTATCCAATTGCATTTTTATTTTTTACATCAATTCTCATTCCCCGCATTTCAAGAAAATAATAATTAAAGGTGAGATAGTACTTGTATAGAAAAGTACACGGGTTGGGGAAGAAAAGTTAAAACTAATAGTATCAAGATCATCTAAAGCTATAAAGCTAAAGCAGTAAATAGTTACATAAAATAACTATAAAAATAAGAAAAAAGAAGCAAAGTTTGACACGGGTATGTTGAGCTCCCGCCCATGAATTTATTTACATGCACATGTGCGAGTTATAAAGAATGTTTGTTTCTATAAAGTTTTAACTTAGTAATAGTCAAACAACAGAATTTTGAAGCGCTTTCTCTGCTGTGTCCCATATTGTAGAATGACCTCACCTTAAATGGTACCAATGATTGACTGCAAGGGTGCGGTGGCCTAGCGGTTAAGACTCTAGAAGTCTTTGTCAATCAGAAGGTTTGGCAGTTTGAAACCCAAGCACCATGTGATGGGGTGAGCTCTCGTTACTCTTCCAAGTTTCTGCCCACCTAGCAGTTCGAAAGCCTGCAAATGCAAGTAGAGAAATAGGTACCACTTTGGTGGGATGGTAACAGCATTCCATGCACCACGATGTATAGTCATGCTGGCCACATGACCATAGGAGTGACTTCAGACAACAGTGGTTCTCTCAGCTAGGAAACAGAGATGAGTCCTGCCCCTAGAGTTGGACATGACTGGGCTGGAGAAATCTTTACTTTACCTGATTGCAAGAAGATACAAAACTTTTTAACCCTTTAACCAAGCATTTGGCCATATTTTTGCAGTCCAGATATATCAAGCTGATATAGTTGTCTTGTTTATAGGGGAAAAAAAGAGAGTTGGATCATATTTGTATTAGGACAAATCAAACTGGCCCAAAGTTTTTGTGAATTCTACCGTGCTTCATTAGAGATTCTTCAGCAGATTCTCCTCTGGAGCTTAAAGTGTGCAATATCCAAACATCTGTCATACCAGAACCTGAACATTATTTCTGCCACAAGGAAGATATTCCATGCTGAACTTCTGCTAACCCACCATTCCAGAACACCATGCAGAAACTGAGCTATCTGGTTCTAAGCTGGCACAATCCTTTCAGTCCATTGTTCTTCATAACGCACAGAGGTGAAGAAGAAAGAGAGTAAATAGAGTCCTCAAAAGATTTTGGCATGAGTAGGGGGAAAAAAATAGACGTGTCGAGAATTTGACACATTTCATCAGCTTTTGGGCCACCTCTTCAAACTTCTTACGGTTGACTTGGGCCTGTAAAAATAATAATTAAAAAATCATATCAATGTTTACAAGGAATTAAAATATAACCCGGAGAATTTCATTCCATCTTTACTTCTGATCCTGGCCCACTGCCAAGAGATGTGACACTTTAAAGTAGAGGATGGCTCGAAAGAACCCATCATCAGACAAAATAATTAGCTCAAGTCTTGGCAAATAATAATACATTATATGCCCCAGATGTCTATTTTCCCATAACTGAGTGTCCTATAAAGGAGCAGAGTCAAGAGGACACATGGACTCTCAACACTTTCCTCCAATATATTCTGCTGTGCTGTCAAACTCAAAGGAAAAAGAAATAGAGGACAAAGGGACAAAAACATGGTCAGATTGCTACCCACAGCTCTGTCCCCAGCTTCTGGGCTATGTCTCAAAAGCATAATGCAATTAGTGAATGCTAGAAAATGTCTAATTAATTGCAGGGTTTGGTAACAGTGTACAATATACAAATAGACTTCATATCTAGCCCTCCACAAAATGCACTGTCTTCATACTTAACGAAAATTAAAAGAAAGTCTAGTTTATTTGAAACCAATGTGATGCTTTATCAGTAGCCAGAAATGCTCAATATGTAGAGAGTAACAAAGATGACCTGAAGAAAGATGAAATCAACACAACTAATTTATTTTTATTAAATTTATATGTCACTCATCTCACTGTTGAAGTGATTCTGGGCAGCTTAAAGCTGCCAACTTGCGATGTTTGAAAAAAAGAAAAAGCCCTAAATCAAACATTGCATCTTTTTGATTTAATCAATCTGTGTCTGGATTCTTGCTTCTGATGGCTAGAGTTTGTGGCAGATACCACGTTTACTGTTATCCTTCCATAAGGCTCTGCTACAGAGCTTCTTTACCTTTTAATAAATATATTGAAGAACAGCAACAGTAATACAAAAACCCTTTGACCTCTGTGCTCATATCTTTCTAGATGTGTTTACCAGGTAGTTAAGAGAACTGCAAGAAAAATCAAACCATTCACCTAACAACTAAATTGCTCTAAATTAATACTCAGGGAGTAATAAAAATCATGCAACAAAAGCAGGTTGTCACCAGAATTAAACAAATGAATAAATTAAAAGATCTTTGCTAGTGTAGACTGTATTCTGTTCATCTTTAGCAACATAAGAACAACTTTGTTCATAAACATAACTAAATCATTTGAGGGTTGGCCTTTTTTTCATTCTCCCAAGTAGACAAAGGAAAGCAAAATATCCAGATTAGTTTATCCAATAAGAGAATGTTTGAGAGCTTAAGCCTTAAAAAAAATCTTGGTTTGAATCTTTATAATTCAGTCATATTTCTAATTTAGGATTGCTTTTTCTAAAAGAACAGAAGTCCATGTCAGGAGGTTGACGCCATCTTGTCTCTGTCTGTATGAAATGACTGTCAGAGGTCTGGAACTTTGAACACTGAAAGTGGGACATCTAACTCTTTCGCTTCTCACCATACAGTTTCTAGGAAACAATCAGTACCCTTGAATGTTGCCTGAATTTGATAATGAGCTAAATGAGGGAAAACAAGATGAAATTAATCCCAACAACACAAACATGCTGTTGCTAAGGAGGAAAAAAATGCATTTGAGAATTGAGGTGGAAAATGTTTTGCATAGGTCTGCAATCCCACTGAAGGAAAATGTTTATATTCTGAAAGTACTCCTTGATCCTCAACTATCACCTAATTTGCAGGGCAAACTGGGGAGACATTCCTTCTCATAGTTATGTTACTGGCTTCATCCCTTTCTTAGCAAGTTGGATTTGATAGCTACCCATGCTTTGTGTGCATCCTCTCTTGATAAAGAGAGCCTTGGTGGAGCAGTGGGCTAATGCCTCCTTAAGTCACACCAGCTGCCTGCAATTAGTGCAGGTTCGCATCCCACCAGGCTCAAGGTTGACTCAGCCTTCCATCCTTCCGAGGTAGGTAAAATGAGGACCCAGATTGTTGGGGGCAATTAAGCTGACTTTGTAATAATGCCGCTTGGGGTGTGTGTGAAAGCCCTAATAAGCAGGCATATACATAGAATGAAGGCTACTGCTAAGCTTGTAAGCCGCCCTGAGTCTTCGGAGAAGGGCGGGATATAAATGGAATTAAAATAAAATAAATAAATAAATGCAGTTGGCTCTGTATGAGACCATACTTGAAAAATACCAGAAGTTGCAGTTGGAGCAAAATGCAAAAGGTAGGCAGCTAAGTGGTTTAACAACAGGAGTTATGTGATACTTGTGCTTATTAGGAACTGAAGGATCCTTTGGTGCTGCCTGAGCTTGGTGGTTTTCTTGCAGACGTTTCATTACCCAAACTAGGTAACATCATCAGTGCTACATCATTTGGTTTGGTTAATGAAACGTCTGCAAGAAAGCAATCGGCCTCAAGAGAGCATGAAGAACCCCTCATTTCAACTCTGACCTACAAATATTTTCTTTTATTGAAGATGTTGATTTTGATATTTCTAAAAACCTTATGACCTGAGTATCCTAAGTATTCCCATTCATAAATCTGGAATGTGCTAAAGAGATTTCTTCTGCATTGCTCACGGATACTGCATTGTGAAATGCATTCCCTTAGGACAGGGGTCTTCAAAATTGGCCCTTTTATGACTGGTGGACTTCAAATCTCCAAGTTCCTCAGCCAGAGGAACCAAGTTTGGAGGGCCAAGTTTGAAGACCCCTGCCTTCGGAATTGCATTTAGCCCCCCTCTCTCTCAAGAATTAGGAGATCTATAAAGCTTTCTCTCCTCTCCTAGGCTTTTAATTATTGGCTATTTTATATTTTTTTTTCACTGTTTATTTTAACCTGTATTGTAAATTTATCACATTTTCTTTTGGTTTACATGTTTTAACCTGTTTTAAGTGCTAATTGGAGCAGAAAGGCAGGCCATATCTCAAACACTCAGATACATGCATGCATGCATGCGATTTTTACTGACAGACTCTTAGAGAATTTCATTATATGAACAGAGGAGCATAGACACACAAGACACAAAGAAACACAAATTCTCTCAGGTAACCTCACCTTTTCCAATACCAAATGTATAACATTCTTCAAGTGGCCAAAAGGATTTGAAAGGAATAAAAGTATTATTCAGAAATTTCAAATGAGTCTAAAGGTTGAAGCAGAAGCCAACTGAAGATCATAAATAATATTTTATCTAAGTATTGACAGGTACAAATGTGAAAAGCAGAAGTTACAAATTGTAAGAGGAAATATCGAAACAACTATAGGAGACGGACTGTGGTAACAGAAAATTAGATGGTGAAAGATAGGATATGGACAAAGAGGCTTCCTGGAACATGGGAAGGACAGTGGTTTTAGGCAGTCCGGAAAGTTTATCGGATGATTAGAGAAGGGGCGTTGAGTGCGATAGGGGAGGTGGAATCTGCGTCGGGGATAGGATATAAAAATGTGTCAAACAGCTCTGTAAGGTGTGGCTGAACTGCTGTGTGTGTTTCAGTCCACCAAGCCTTTGCAAATGCTTCTTTTGAAATAAAACCTTGTTGCTGGAATTCCAAGTGAGTTTGTTTTGTTTTGGATCTTGAGCCACGTTCCAAACAACTTGGGGGCTCGTCCGGGATACCGCTAAGCTTGTAAGCCGCCCTGAGTCTTCGGAGAAGGGCGGGATATAAATGGAATTAAAATAAAAAAATAGAAATAAATATCTAAACAGTCCCTGGACCACTGGGAGTGGCCACCCCTAAGGGGACAGGCGCCACGTCTATTTTGACAGTTTCCTGAAAGGTGAACACCCCCGGCCCAGTACTCATGAAGAACCGGATGCTAAATAGTGGATTCCAGGAACAAAGGAAGTCAGGTCAAATTTTTTTTGTTTGGTTTCCTGGAAGACTGGCAAGACATACATACACTAGGTGTGAATGTCCCGAAGGTCTGAAGAACTGGCAAGGCAAGGAGGTGGGTGAAGTACCAACTGCCGGGAAACTCTGTGCACAGACCCAGGTAAGAAAATCAGGGCATTACCTGGGCGGCTGGGTGGGTAGGCTGGTGTGAATCTGAGACCTGTGAGAGTGTGACTGAGATGCCCCAAGAGCCATAAGGGCTGGCAAGACGAAGTGAGTGCGGACTCTTGAGTACCTGATTTCCATACATCCGTGAGGAGATTGGTGGGGAAAAAGAGGAAGTGACTTGGTGAAGCATAAGGTGGTCTCATTAGGTTGCTAATGATAAGAGAACCAGACGGTAACCACTGATGGGTAATAGATTTTCCAAGAAGCCACAAAAGGATCAAAGAGGGGACTCCCAAGATGTGGGAAAGGGAGAGAATGTTTTCATCCCTCCTCACAGTCCCCTGGGGAAGATCCTGGCTGGATGGAATCATCCTCCTTATAGTAGAATGGTAAAAGATTTAGATAAAGACCTGATGATTCAATACTGTTATTTTATTTGGGGACAAAAATGAATAGATGAGGGAACTCAGTGGCCATAGTTAGGTAGTTTTAATTACTTCATTTGAGGGCAAGGTTGGCAGAATAAACTATACACTTGAAGTAAAAGTAAAAGTATTGTGATAAAGTATTGCTGTTTTAAATGTTAGCAGGATGGGATGGATTCATCTGGAAAATACATCTGGGGTAAGAGTAAAGGTACCATGACTCAATATTGTTATTTTGAGTGGCCAAGAAATCCTATTAAAAGCATTAGTGCATTTTGCTCAAAATATGGAAGTTTTAAAAATTGGCTATGTCAAGCACTAAACATATACTGTAGGTTAATAAAAGAAGTTTATATGCCTGTTGGATCCAAGGCAATATATAGTCCATTTTTTTAGAGGAGTGTGGAGGTAGTGTATGTGTTTCTGTTTCTGTTGTGTCTAATAATAATAATTAATAAAAAGGCCTTATTTACAAAGAAAGAAAGAGATTAAAAAAAAAGAAACCAAAGGAGCTCATTGGCTTGTGAACAGCTCCTTGTAATTATAATAATAGTTACCTGAAGAGAATTGAAGGAATTGTAATTCAACCCTTGTTTAAAAGAAAGAAGTTGAGAAAAATTTTGGGATTATAAATGAGCTATGTTGTTTTAAGTAAAGATTTGTGTGCAAACAAACTCTAGCAGAGTTTGGTGAGCATTCCTTTGTTGGCTCTTTACTAAGCAATTTGTTTGTAAATACGGACAAAGGAATGGCTAGAGGAAGGGGGTTTTACCGAGAAGTGGAGGAAAAGAGGCAGCCAAAAGAGGCATTTTTGTCTAAAATAGACATTTGGGGAAGTCTTGATGGTTAGCATCATTGAATAAAGCAATAACTAGGACACAGAAGCAGCCACTGAAAGGAGGGATGGTTGATACTTTTCTATGGTTAATATATGGTTGGTTATATGATAAGTATGATATGTAAACAAATGCATAAAATGTTCTATGATATCTAATGGTGAGGCTATTTCAATGCATTCAAGTTGATTTTAAATTACCTCAAGTGGGGGAAATTCCACAATATGAAACTAAGGACATGTTTTTAACGAATTAGATACTGGGGCTGTTTTCTGCTTTGTCTTTTCTCAGCAAGCAAGGATTGCTAGCCCAGACATCTCCATTGGAGTTTGCTGTCCACAAGTTTCAGATTGGTGATTGGGTCCTGATAGAAAGCTGGTGTGAAGAAAAACTTACTTCAGCCTGGGGTGGTCCCTACCAAGTCCTCCTAACAACTGAAACAGCAGTTCGAAAGAAAAGAAAGGGTGGAGCAAAAGAGTGGAAAATAATTCCTGGAGAAGACCCTCTCGGAATAAAAATTTCCGGAAACCTGATGTGGTCATTGTGGGGTGAAGAAATAATAGCCTGGGTTTGTTTGTGATTTTTTCTCATTGCAGGAATAGCAGCTTTCTGGCTTTTTCAATCTGAGTGGTGGCCTATGTTATTCCATCCAAGGATTCCAGAAGAAGCTGTGGACCTCTGCATTCTACAAACTTCTACATAATGTGTTGGTTCTGTGCTTGCAATGGTGTCACTGAATGTTCTTATCACTGTTGTGATTGTGGACAGTCTGTCTCTGTGAAGAAATTTGTGACATAGTAATAATGGAGGATTGGTTAAAAATATGTAAAGGTCTGACATCAACAGACTCTTTAGCCCACATACCCAATTATAGGAGAAATTGAAATTTAGGCAGCAGAAACACAACCTAACTTAAATTCAGTTATATTGGGAGATAGTGATATTCAAATTCCACGGGATATAGAATGGATAAACCTAAGGTGTATACAGGCTAATCAAACATAAGAGGACTGGTACAGAGATTAATAGAAACTGCCATTACTAAGAGAATGTCTTTAGAAGAAACCCCCCTGCACCATATAAAAATGAGGAAATGTGTTTGAGGGATAACAAGGAGGAAGAACAACACCCCAGACGTTTTTATAACTGGGATCATTATGCCAACATATAAGTATATTAAAGGTAAAGGTTCCCCCGCACATGCGTGCTAGTCGTTTCCAACTCTAGGGGCCGGTGCTCATCTCCGTTTCAAAGCCGAAGAGCCAGCGCTTGTCCGAGGACGTCTCCGTGGTCATGTGGCCGGCATGACTAGACGCCAAAGGCGCACGGAACACTGTTACCTTCCCACCGTAGTGGTCCCTATTTTTCTACTTGCATTTTTACATGCTTTTGAACTGCTAGGTTGGCAGAAGCTGGGACGAGTAACAGGCGCTCACTCTGTTACGCGGCACTCGGGATTCGACCCGCCAAACTGCCGACCATCTGGTCGACAAGCTCAGCATCCTTACCCACTGAGCCACCGTGTCCCTTCCATAAGTATATTACGTAGTTCTTATATGCAAAGTGTATTTTTTGTTTGTTTATAAATTTCTGAAAGGATAAAGAAAAGAAAGGGTGGATTGAAAGGAATAAAAGTATTATTCAGAAATTTCTAATGAGTCTAAAGGTTGAAGTAGAAGCCAACTGAAGATCATAAATAATATTTTATCTAAGTATTGACAGGTACAAATGTGAAAAGCAGAAGTTACAAATTGTAAGAGGAAATATCGAAACAACTATAGGAGATGGACTGTGGTAACAGAAAATTAGATGGTGAAAGATAGGATATGGACAAAGGGGCTTCCTGGAACATGGGAAGGACAGTGGTTTTAGGCAGTCCGGAAAGTTTATCGGATGATTAGAGAAGGGGCGTTGAGTGCGATAGGGGAGGTGGAATCTGCATCAGGGATAGGATATAAAAATGTGTCAAACAGCTCTGTAAGGTGTGGCTGAACTGCTGTGTGTGTTTCAGTCCACCAAGCCTTTGCAAATGCTTCTTTTGAAATAAAACCTTGTTGCTGGAATTCCAAGTGAGTTTGTTTTGTTTTGGATCTTGAGCCACGTTCCAAACAGACTCAATATTGTAATACAGTCGCTGAAATATTGTAATAAAGTGACTTCTCTATCCAGGGTAAGGGATGTAAAAAGATGGGTGTAGTGACTTCCCCTCTGGCTGTCTAAAGATTTTATTGCCAGAATGAGATTTTTAAAAGAGAGTCCAAAGGATCTACTTCAGAGTGAAACAAAGTGGTTTATGGATTACACAAAGACCAGCAATTCCCATTTTGCAGGCCAAAAAAACTTCCTAGATTTGGTTACTAAAATTTGATAGCAGAAGCATGTAATTTTTGGCACTGTAGTTTTCTTTTGTTTGGAGCGGCAACATGATGGGCAAATCTTCCTGGAACTATTTTGTACTCTACACCCTACCAGCAACTCAAAAAGCAAAAAAGACAATGCTAAAACAAAACCTCAGAAGGCCATTTTCTTTTTCTTTTTTTATTCCTGCCCCTCCCCCCTCCCAGTAACCTCACAGTCACATCAGGATGCTGCTTGCAAAGTTTAAAAACTGGAATACAGTGAAATAATAACTTTAAAAATGAAACATGAGATAATTCATTGGCTATATAAAATTCAGGTTAGAAGTTGGTTTGAGCCCCCCTTGAATCTGGGATGTTTACACATTAAAGCATCTCTTTCACCACTGAACTAGCAGCTCAATTAATTTCAGATTGAGTTTACAATAAAGTTACATCACCTGAAGTCTATTGTGACCTCACAATTTGTGGCCAATTTGGAAATAATCCAATCTGAAATGGTCCATTCTGCGCTATCATTAGTGGCCAATTCAATAACATTCCTCTTCTGAAAAATGAAGACATTTGGACAATCTCTTCACCAGGCAGGGATATGAAGCTTTTTAATGACAAGTTGGAAATTCCAGTCTATCACTTTTGTCTGTCCATCTTATCATTTTTACAGCAACCTTTGCTATTCCTCAGGATTTCAGACTGACAAGCTTCTGCCTTTGGGGAAATCTCTTATATTTTTTGAAGCCAAGTGAAGAAATCAGTTCCTGCAGTTTGGCGGGCTGCTAGCTTGGTAAACCTCTCCTTAAACTTCATTTTTGCAAAGGGAGAAGATGCTACTTGTAATGTATTGGGATTTGCTTGAACTGTTTTCACGTGTCTTTTGAATGCTGCTGCTTAAGGTTGCTCAATTGGTGTGTCTGTGTAACGTCACTGACTTGCCAGACAAGCTGACTCCAAGAAGATGATTG
This sequence comes from Vipera berus, assembly GCF_964194415.1. Classification (NCBI taxonomy): domain Eukaryota; kingdom Metazoa; phylum Chordata; class Lepidosauria; order Squamata; family Viperidae; genus Vipera; species Vipera berus. The sequence continues at coordinate 86,117,085 of NC_138203.1, forward strand.
GAGGATTTGGGGCAGGTTCCTTTAAATTGATTGGAGGATTTGGGGCAGGTTCCTTTAAACCTATTGGCCGCCGCCTAGTGGCCAACTGTATAAGTAGCTGCACCGAAGCCTCTGTTTCAGTTCTGTTCCTGTTTGCCTCAATAAAGCAATGTTCCTGTGTGCAACCTCTTGCCTTGCTTACTGCCTCCAAAGAACTCACTACACAACACTACCCATCTGGAAGTTTAATAAATAGCCTAAACAGAGCTTGAGTAGAGAGATACTTGAATCTTTTATGGAGATCGTTGTAATTATTTTTTTTCAGATCTGGCATTAACTCAAATAATTAGAAACCTGCAGGAGAGCATTTAAAATAAAATCAATCCAACTGCAGTCCTATAAATCTACACGTCCTTTGTTTTCTTCTGTCCACTATGCTCCAGGTCTTTAGTTTTGCTCTGTGCTATTCTTTTTGGCTTAATTTTTTATTTCTTGAATTCTGTATTTCCACTGCACTTCTTTCCAGGGTTGAGATTTAGTGTCTGTCACTGATCTCTGCTTTTCAGCCCACAGCTGTTTGAGAATATTTAGGGACAGGTCAGTGAAGAGCCAGTGTGGTATAGTGTCTAGAAACCAGGAGAGCACTAGTTCTAGTTCTGACTTAAGTGCAAAGTCAGCTTGGGCCAGCCACTCTCTCTCACCTCTGGAAAGAAGGCAAGGGCAAATCACTTCCAAAATTTAGCTAAGAGAACTTCATGGACGTGTCCAGGTAGTTCACCAAGCTACACATACTCTGCAGCATTGCCATCTTTAATATTCTTTCTATACTCTTATTTCCAGATACAGGTAGTTCTCAACTTACAACAGTTCACTTAGTGATCATTCGAAGTTACAACAGCACTGAAAAAAGTGACTTATGACCATTTTTCATACTTACAACTGTTGCAGCATCCCCATGGTCACATGATCAAAATACAGATGCTTGGCAACTGATTTATATTTATGACCATTGTGGTGTCCCGGAGTCATGTGATCATGTAAACTTTCTGATTAGCATAGTCAATGGGGAAGATGGATACACTTAACAACGGTGTTTCCAACTTAATAACTGCACCAATTCCCTTAACAATTGTGGCAAGAAAGATTGAAAAATGGGGTAAAACTCACTTAACAACTGTCTCACTTAGCAATAGAAATTTTTGGGTTCAATTGTGGTCTTAACTCGAGGACTACCTGTATAGGTTTCCAGGCTCTGCCTCTTTATACTGTTATTTTTGTAATGCTGATATAAATAGGATTGCAACTTGCTTCCCTGTCCAGGAACTTGCTGAGATTAGACAGATGTATGTATGCATGCTCACCTGCAACTTGTCAAGATTTAAATTTGCTTTCTAATTCAGCAATTCCTCAAAGAGTCTCTTTTTAACCATAAAAGCTTTTGTACAGAATCTGGGCCTGTAGTAGTGGCAGAGGTCAGAGTAACATTTGTCTCATTTCTGCATTTCAAGGACGAGTGGCATTTGAGTAGAAGAAAAAGCTCTTTGCAGCTGCTAATTCATTGGAGGCCCTCAAGCAGAGAATGGACATTCATCTCTTGGAGATGCTTTAGCTTGGATGTCCTAGATCAATTAGGGTGTTGAACTTACCAATGTCCTTCCATATCTATCATCTTAAGTTTTATGACAAGCCAGACAGCTATTCTCCTGGCTCTGGCATTCATCCTACAAGGGAGAAGATTGTAACCTGCTATTGGTTCCTAGCTCTTGATTTGTTTGTTTGTTTTTGTTTTTTTAAAGATAAGGTGCTTTAGAAGATGTAAAATCTCTCATTCTTTTGTGCTCATGCGTTATCAGCAAAATAATCTGGAAATGAATATAGAACTCATTTGCTGCGAAAAACCTGCTAAGAAAGTTCACTATAGTACTTTCATCTATGAAAAATTTAGCTAACACAGTGAACCTAGAGGTTTTCTGAGGCCTGGGACAGCTTTTCAGGGACTGAATTCATCCTTGGCTTAGATTCATATATATGCAATACACATTAATTATCTGAAAATATTGATGCCAAGCAGATTGCTGAGACTTAAATGATTGTATCACAGAAAAGACATACCCTGCCTTACTCTACTCTACTCTACTCTACTCTACTCTACTCTACTCTACTCTACTCTACTCTACTCTACTCTACTCTACTCTAGCCTAGCCTAGCCTAGCCTAGCCTAGCCTAGCCTAGCCTAGCCTAGCCTAGCCTACATATCATACTAGTTTGGTGTAGTGGTTGAGGCACCAGGTTAGAAACCAGGAAGCCATGAGTTCTAGTCCTACTTTAGGCAGAAATCAAGCTGGGTGACCTTGGGTCAGTCACTCTTTCTTGGTCCTAGGAAGTAAGAAAGGGCAAACTACTTCTGAAATCTTACCAAGAAAATGGCAGGAACTGGTCTAGGCAATTGCCAGGAACTAAAACTGACTTGAAGGTGCCCCTTCATCGTTCAGACTAGATTAAATTTAAGAAAAAAACTCTACCACTGGAACCCCAAAGAGTAGCCTTCCATATAATCCTCAAAAGGTAAAGGTTCCCTCGCACATGTGTGCTAGTCGATTCTGACTCTAGGGGCTGGTACTCATCTCCGTTTCAAAGCCGAAGAGCCAGCGCTTGTCCGAGGACGTCTCCGTGGTCATGTGGCCGGCATGACTAGACGCCAAAGGCACATGGAATGCTGTTACCTTCCCACCGTAGCGGTCCCTATTTTTTTACTTGCATTTTTATGTGCTTTCGAACTGCTAGGTTGGCAGAAGCTGGGACGAGTAACAGGTGCTCACTCTGTTACGCGGCACTCGGGATTCGACCTGCCAAACTGCCGACCTTCTGATCAACAAGCTCAGTGTCCTAACCCACTGAGCCACCGCGTCCCTCAAAAGGTAGACCGTGATAATATCTGCCACTTTGGATAGGAAAGGTTAAGACTTACCGTATATACTTGAGTATAAGCCGAATTTTTCAGCCCACTTTTTGGGCTGAAAAATTCCACTTCGGCTTATACTCCAGTCAACAAAAAACTTACCGAGGACTTGTGCGCGGCCGAGGCTTTGGTGCTTCCGGGATCGCGCGCACCTCTCCCAAGCCACCGCCGTCCGAGACCTGCCGAAGTTTGGGGAGGTTTGGGGAGGTGCGCGCGCACCTCCCCAAACCTCCCCAAACGTCGGCAGGTCTCCGTTCCTCCGCGCCCTGCCTGCCTGCTTCTTTCCGCAGCGGAAAGAAGCAGGCAGGTAGGGCGCGGAGGAACGGAGACCTGCCGAAGTTTGGGGAGGTTTGGGCGCCTCCCCAAACCTCCCCAAACGTCGGCAGGTCTCCGTTCCTCCTGCCGACGTTTGGGGAGGTTTGGGCACCTCCCCAAACCTCCCCAGGTCTCCGTTCCTCCGCGCAGACCTGCCGACGTTTGGGGAGGTTTGGGCGCCTCCCCAAACCTCTCCAGGTCTCCGTTCCTCCGCGCAGACCTGCCGACGTTTGGGGAGGTTTGGGCGCCTCCCCAAACCTCCCCAGGTCTCCGTTCCTCCTGCCGACGTTTGGGGAGGTTTGGGCGCCTCCCCAAACCTCCCCAGGTCTCCGTTCCTCCGCGCAGACCTGCCGACGTTTGGGGAGGTTTGGGCGCCTCTCCAAACCTCCCCAAACGTCGGCAGGTCTCCGTTCCTCCTGCTGACGTTTGGGGAGGTTTGGGCGCCTCCCCAAACCTCCCCAGGTCTCCGTTCCTCCTGCCGACGTTTGGGGAGGTTTGGGCGCCTCCCCAAACCTCCCCAGGTCTCCGTTCCTCCGCGCAGACCTGCCGACGTTTGGGGAGGTTTGGGCGCCTCCCCAAACGTCGGCAGGTCTGTGCGACGTTTGGGGAGGTTTGGGGAGGCGCCCAAACCTCCCCAAACGTCGGCAGGTCTGTGCGGAGGAACGGAGACCTGGGGAGGAACGGAGACCTGCCGACGTTTGGGGAGGTTTGGGGAGGCGCCCAAACCTCCCCAAACGTCGGCAGGTCTGCGCGGAGGAACGGAGACCTGCCGACGTTTGGGGAGGTTTGGGGAGGTGCGCGCGCACCTCCCCAAACCTCCCCAAACTTCGGCAGGTCTCCGGACGGCGGCGGCTTGGGAGAGGTGCGCGCGATCCTGGAAGCACCGAAGCCTCGGCCGCGCGCAAGTCCTCGGTAAGCTCCGGGCGGTCACTTGCTTCGCGTCTCCTGAGGGAAGGGGGGGCGACTGGAGCAGGCGTGTTTCCTCGCCTGCTGGGTGCCGCGATTTGCCCGGGGAACGCACGGGCCCCGAATGGCAGCGTGGAGCGAGGAAGCGGACAGCCAGGGCTTCCCCGAGAGCCGCGGCCACACAGGGTATTCCTGTGTATTCAGGCTTGCAATATGGTGGATCGAGCCTCTGCTGGCGGCAGAGGCTTGCAGAGCGCAGATCCAGCCTCCGCCGGCGGCGGAGGCTTGCAGAGCGCGGATCCAGCCTCCGCCGGCGGCGGAGGCTTGCAGAACGGCGGATCGGCTTATACTCGAGTCAACAACTTTTCCCAGTTTTTGGGGGTGAAATTGGGGTCTCGGCTTATACTTGAGTCGGCTTATACTCAAGTATATACGGTAATTGGAAATACTCTACAGGAATATAAAGCACAGGAATATACACAGAAGGATTTATCCATGGTATGTAAAATGTATCTGTTAGAACATAGTTAGGTGTTTATTTAATCTGATGTGCCTTGCTTCGGTTTCATGGGCTATGAAATCATTTAAAGTTAGATCTGGTATACTTATTAGCTCAATGGTATTGCAGCTGTTGCACCTGGCACTATGCAGCTTGGGAAATGAACGCTTGTTTCAAAAGTGGTGAAATCTTTTTTGAAAAAACCTTATAAACATATGCTTCATTTTCTCAGAGGCCTGTTTTATCTCATCCTCCATTGGTGGAGCATTTTAATTGGATTTGCATACTCAAGGGATAAACTGTTAAATTTGGTAAGTATTTGCTATTCTGCAAGAAATTGATTCTGAAAATGTAGAAAAGAAACTAAGAGGTTCCCTGCACCTTACTTCATTTTTTAAAAAACCAATCATGATATTTTTTAACCTAATATTAATGCTCCATGGACTTTGGGAATCATGGATGGTAAATGGGCTCTTTTTATGTATCTCTGTATGGCATCTTTTTAATTTCCTTGAGTTTCTTACAATAAGTCTTTCAGGGATGGTAGATTTAAGGCAACATTATTGTCTCCATTTATTTCTTTGTTCATTTTCTCTCTCTCTTTCTCTCTCTCTCTCTCTCTCTCTCTCTCTCTCTCTCTCTCTCTCTCTCTCTCTCTCTCTCTCTCTCTCTCTCTCTCTCTCTCTCTCTCTCATCTATCAATCATCATTCTTCTTCTTCTTCTTCTTCTTCTTCTTCTTCTTCTTCTTCTTCTTCTTCTTCTTCTTCTTCTTCTTCTTCTTCTTCTTCTTCTTCTTCTTCTGATAGCTAATAGTATCAATATAATAGCATATGCTTTGGAAGGAAAAGTATCAAAACAAAATGTCTTTCTTAAATATACTTCTTAGAAAGTCATCTTAAATATACTTCAAAGAAAAAATAGGACCCTGCTTCAGTTGCAAGGTATGCTATTTATAATCAAAGTATTCATAAATCTATTGCATAAAGATCACATGCATGATGTGTAATCTGAAATCTTTAATTTCAAGCTTTTTTATGCTATTGAAGCAGCCTAAATCCAGCCATTCTTCCTCTCCTTCCAGCTCTTACAATGACTCTGAGCACCACATAACATAAATAGTAATAAAATACAGATAAAACCCCCAAATTGTTCAGAAGAAAACACAAAAGCCATAAAATACAGAAAATCCAGAGAAGTTTTCAAGGGCATCCCTAATGTAAAATAAATTCATTGTAATGTGGGAAATGAGCAAAGTTTGAGTGGCTGCCTGAAGGACTTCCCAGGCTAGGTACCCTACCCCAGTTCCATCAGCGAACATGACCAATGGTTTCTCAGTAGATCCAGGACTAAAAACTGACTGAAGTGGATCCAGATAATCAGTTTCTTCCAGGGCCATTTGTACTATAGTTATAGCACAAAATCTTCTCAACAACCTTCTACTGAAGGGAATATTGAAGATTGGACTGAGGGGGAAAGAGTCAACCTATTCTCTAAAGCAGAGGTCCCCAACCTATGGGCCACGGCCCACTACCGGGCTGTGGCCTCTTGGCCACCGGGCCATGTGGCAAGAGTGTGCACATGCCCACTTGCGATGGCGCTAGCCTTGCCGCAACCCTCACACTGGCGCTGGCAGCCCCATTTGCAGAGTGCACTTGTTCACGGCCCTGTTCGCGCATGTGCATGCATAGCCACATTTGCATGTATGCGTATGCACACATAAAGGTGCCTGCCCCTCTGTTTCCCACCGGGCCACTAATCCAGAAGGGTTAGGGATCACCTGAGGGCAGGACAAGAAGTAATGGATGAAAGCCTATCAAAGAGAGAAGCAACCTAGAACTACTGTAAGGAGAAATTTCCTGTCAGGGAGAACAATTAATTAGTAGAACAGTTGTGGGTGTTCCATCACTGGAGGTTTTTAAGAAAAGATTGGACAGCCATTTGTCCAGAATGGTATAGGAGTGGGTTGGATTAGAAGACCTCAGAGGTCCCTTCCAATTCTGTTATTAGTATAATAATAATAATTAGTATAATTAGTATGATAATTAGTATAATTCTATACTAATTCAGTAATTCAGTAACAGAGACAACAGTTTGGTAAAAGGAAACTAAATCCTGGCCAGAATTGTAACCTGAGAAAATGTCCCATGATAAGACCTTTCCTAGTCATGAATATAAAGGGGGGGGGGAAGAGAGAGGTTAAATGCATTCAGATTTGCAAGATTTACTTTAGCTTTATAGCAAAATTGGTGTTAGCATGCATGAGTTTGGATTTATTGTCTGTTTCCTGAAGGGCTGACAAGTACCAATGAGTCCAAAAAATAGTTCTTGATAAGGAGATGTACCACCAGTGGTGGGATTCAGCCAGTTTGCACCAGTTCAGCAGAACTAGTAGCTAATTTTTTGTTGCCCAGGCCCAGCATGGACTTCCAGAAGCAGCGTCCACACAGAGAACCGGTTGTTCACATATTTGAATCCCACCACTGTGTACCACCATCTCCTTCGAGCTGCCAGGACCTCCCTCAACAAAGTGGTATTGCAGCATGGATTGAGATTAGGTGACTTCACCAACCAAGACAAACCTGGACCTAATATACAAGCGGTTGCTTTAGCTGACCCAAGAATATTGTCCACTTCTTTACGAATTGCAAAGTCAAACTTATATCAGCTAATATGACAAGACATTATTTCCATCACCTCATTAGGACTAGCACAGTTTAATTCTGAGTGAATCCAACAACTTTATTTGCTAAAGGCCTAGAATATGTCCTATAGCAGGCGATCCTGTGAATCACCTTGGCAGGGTGCAGGTCACTTTAAAAAGGGTTGCTGGAAAGCAACATGCAGATGGGACAAGAATGGAAAAATAACTATGTTTTGCTACCTTTATCACCACAATATAATTGCTTTTTGAGAACTGTATGGCATAATATTTCTTGATTTAAGTATGTCTGCAGGTTGATTCAGTCAAACCATATTTTCCTCTGTAGCATGGCAACATATACAACCATCCAATGATGGGAGTCTGTCAAAGAGAATCTGTAAGAAACAATCTAGAAATGACAGGCAAGAATATACAGATATGTTACCAGTGCCTGCAGAATTTTGCCAACACCAAGAGCTAAACTGCACATTAATTTAAAGACTCAACTAAAAGCTGCCTTAATTTTTTGAAAACTCAAAAATAAATGGAAGTGTACCAGTTGAGACTGAGATGCTGTTATGGATATGGGAGTGTAGGATGTATTTAACCCTTCTACCTCAAGAGGCCTCAGTCAAGGGTATCAATGGACTTGGCCTATAATTTATGTTGTCCAAAGACAGGCTGTTTATTTTAATGAGTCAATTTTCCCCCCTCCACATATGTCTAGACTAAAATAAAGGATTAAAACTGTTCTTCATGCCAGAATCTGTTTGGGCATCCAGTAGTTTAACAAAGCACATATGTTGAATCCTACTTTTGCAGCCTAAAGATACTTCCAATTATTACTTTGATAACTCTGTGACAAAATTACTCATTTGTCACGGTTGGGTGGAAAAATAAAAATATCAAGCATCTCTGAAGCATCCATTTAATCCTGAAACCAAATATAAATGGAAAGTTTGAGTTCTATCTGGGATGGCATCGCTGTATATTTAGTATATTTCCAGCAATCCTTTTCAAAGTGACCTGCACCCTGCCAAGGTGATTCACAGGATCACCTGCTATAGGACATATTCTAGGCCTTTAGCAAATAAAGCTATTGGATTCACTCAAAATTAAACTGTGCTAGTCCTAATGAGGTGATGGAAACAATGTCTTTGGATTCTGAGGGTTGTGGAAAAAATACCCCCCTCCCAAATAATAATAGTAATCCCATAATGCAAAAACTATGGCTTGCCTCCTGCTTTTTTGCAGGACAAGACTTCTTTGTATTGAAGGAAGACATCTGAATCATTTTAGCATCTTATAATATTTGTAAACATCAGGGTCATACGTTAGGGCTGTTCAGGTTGAAAAGCCTGACTCATGAAAAGATTATACTGAGAATCGGTAGTGAAAAAACATCTGGGCTAGTTTGTGAATTGGTCCAGAAAGAGATAAGAGATGCCATCCACGTTTGCGAGAAAATACAACAGATTTCACCTCAACAAGCATTAAAGCAACTTCAAGTGGTCTCATCCAGGAAACTTCTCCAAGACCTGGAAACATCACAGAGAGGGCATTTCCAATTTACGCAGATTATTGGGAAAGATAAAGGCAACACATCCCTCTAAAGAACACCTTAATCTACTTTAATTTTTCCACTATTAAGGCTTCACGGAGCAATTTAAATGGTTATGCAGGTAGTTCTTGACTTATGACCACAACTGAGACCAGCATTTCTGTTGCTAAGCGAGGAAGTTGTTATGTGAGTTTTGCCCCATTCCTTGCCACAGTTGTGAAGTCAGCCGCTGCAGCTGTTAAGTTAGTAACACAGCTGTTAAGTGAATCTGGCTTTCCCATTGACTTTGCTTGTCAAAAGGTCACAAAAGGTAATCACATGACTGCAGGACATGGCAACTGTCATAAATGTGAATCTTTGCCAAGCATCTGAACTCTGATCATGTGACCATGGTGATACTGCAACAGTCATGTGTGCAATGGACATAAGTCCTTTTTTTTCAGCGCCATCGTAATTTCAAACAGTCATTAAGCAAACTCTTGTAAGTTGAGGATTGCCTGTATTGACAGTTTCCTTTCTTGAATTGCTTTCCCTCCCTTAAACCCTTTGCCCAAGGAGATACACTCTTGGTATTAATTTGAATAAAGTTGTAATGCTTGCTATGGTCATGACTCCAAGATTAGAGGACCGTCCAAACAGATAGTTATCCAAATGCCAAGCTTTCTGTCATGCATACTTTAGTCAGAAGACCCTATTTTTCCTTGAAAAATAACATCCCAATGAGAGTCATAATGGACAAAAGAGATGGGCTTTCTCCTGCGTCACAGCCTGAACAAAAATGAGATTTCTTTCTTTTTTTTTTCATTTGGCCTGGAGAGCAAGTTACAGCAAATATTACGGCAGCCAGCAGTTGATTGTCATTCGTAGAAGTTATTGAAGAAGATTAACCTAAAATAAGTGACTTGCTTACGTCTTCTTCCTTCTCCTGGCAGAAACATTCTTTTATTCACTCTTTCTTCCCCAGAAGAAGGGAAGATTGTAATTAGGCAGAGTTGTCATAAAAATTAATTCAATTTTTTTAAAAAAAACCAAAGCAAAACAAAAAGTTAGCTGCACATTCCAGTTGCTGCATCGTGTATTTTATATCCTGGTGGAACTAAATTAATTTGGGCAAGTGACAAAAGATATTATTTCATTTCAGGGCACAATAGAATATCCTCCCTGACCTACACAAAAAAGAAGGAAATAGGTTCATCATGCCAAATAGTCCATTTCTTTTAGAACTGTATGTGAGAATGTCATTCCTTGATCAGTCCCTGCATTTGGGGGAGTATATTCCCACTTCCTGATCTATGCGCTGTGGATGTAATGGATGCGGCATGTATTTTTATGATTCAGGAGGGATCCTTGCCCTCAAGGTAATCTATAAAGTAATGCCTTGCAAATGATAGATTAATTCTGAAACGAATAAGTAAAATGCAGACCAGGAAACAAATAAAACCCTCACCATGCTCTTGAAGGTTTGAAATTTCAGCCAAATTATTATTATTATTATTTATTAAATTTATATGCTGCCCTTCTCCCTAAGGACTCAGGGCAGCTCACAACAATAAAAAATAAAAAAACATAGAATACAAAGATTAAAAAAGAATTAAACAATAAATAAAGAAATAAAGGACAATTTAAGTCAATAAAAACCAAATTTAAAAAAACATGATCAGTCCAGGCCCGCTTGTTGGAACAACCATGTCTTCAGGTCATGGCAGAAGGATCGAAGGTCAGGGCCATCCGCAGCTCCGGGGTCAAATCATTCCAGAGGGTTATTATCAATTATCAAAGTTCTATATGGTCATATTTGATCACAAGTGTAATCAATTAATTGCTTCTTCTTGGTATAACTGGATGCGTGAAACAAGATACATATGTTTGTACTGCAGAGTTAAAGGGCAGGATGTAGTTACTTGGGTAGGATAAATGTCTATCCCCCATTCATACTTGCAAAGGAGAAATACCTCCATATGCAACATCCAAATCCTGGAAGCACCATGGACTCCTGAATGTGCTGGCATGTTCTCGCAGAGTAATCTGTTCAGCAGCATAGTGTCATGGATGGCTCAGACCTGGAAGATGAAGAAGATCATCAGCTTTAGGGAATTTAGCTGAAGAGTTGCCCAACAACCAATCAGGAGAGGCAGCTATTGCTGGCCTCAGAAGACAAAGAGGCAGGGTCTGGAGCAAGGAGAGAAGAGATGAACAAAGGCACCCAGCAATACTGTTGGCCAGAAAAAAAATCTGCCCCATTGAAGGAACAAATCCAGATTATATCACCCCCATATAAGGGAAACTGTACACCTGACATATCTATTGGTGACAACTCGCTTTTTACCTCACCATTGTATTCCTCAACTCCTTGGATGCCTTCTTAATTGTTCAAACCTTTTGCCATTACAGTTATGTTTGAAAATCTTTTTAGTAAAGATGAAACACTTACTGGTGTGTCTGTGATTTTCACTGACTATGACAGAACACACTTAAGCCCACAGAGGCAGCCACCTGTCTTTTCCTATGCAGAATCTTGTCCTACTGCTTGATGTCGTCGTTTAATATTCTGTAGCTTATTAAATTCTGGTGCAAAGTAGGGAATTATGCAAGTTTCAGACTATAGATCATGGGGTTGTTTATTCCAGAATAAGTGATCCATTACCAAAAATACCATAGCCAAGATATTAAGGGTTTCACTTCTGAGTTTTGTCTGTGCCAAAAGGGATACCCCTAGTTTGATGGAGATGAGGAATTCTAGATGCCATATATAAGAGCACATTCACTTGGTGGCATGTTTATGTGGATTACAAAATACAAGAGTTTATCCATGATTTCAAAAGTAGAGCTGAAACCCTGATCAATGCCCACAGAAAATATTTTTTTTGGTTGTGATGGACTCATCTGAAAAAGGCACTATTGCCCGTATTCATGTTCAGCCTCATACTACACTGCAACTCTCTTATGTGGTAGTGTATAGTGTGTTGCTTGATTGCTCCTACCTACCCATTAAAACTCTTGGCCTCTTTTGCACCCACCCACCATATCTGCTTGGCCTCAATCACTCAACTACCTTATGTGATTGGCTCCCATTACCATTTCACCCTCTTTCCATATCTCCCTGTTGCCTTGTCTTTTTGTTCTTTCTACCTAGTTCTTCTGTGCTTTGTGCTTTAGTGTCTCCGCTGTTCAAAGTGCTTTCTTGCTGTCTGTCAGCTCTGCTCTCACTTCTTTTAATGTGCCCTTTTTTGCAAAAAAAGCTCAAGGGTATTAGCAAAAGTTGTGAATGAAAACCAATGCAATTTTGCAAATGCAGTTTGAAAAGAACAATTAAAAATATCTTGATGGACTAAATTGAATAATGCTCCATCAACATAGACAATAAAATCCAGTGTATTAATATTGATTCACACCTCCCTAGCCTTGAGTGGATCTTTCTTTGGGAAATGAAGGAAATCACCTTCTCTTTGCACACAGATTCTGCACTAAAAGATTTTATTCTATTAGATGTCACTTTGGTTTGGAAAGAAAGGTCATCTGTTATCATATTTTCATTAGAATTAATGCATCTGGATTGATCTCAACACAGAGGCCTAAGTTTATAAAAGCCTATCTTTCGCTGTACAGCTTTTATGGATCTTACAGGAAGTATTGCACTTTGCCTGTTCCCTTCAGTTACCTTCTGAAAACCGTGCAACAATTCATTATTGACCTGTCAATTTTTTTGGCATCAGAATAGATAGGCCTATCTTTCTAGAATGATTCTGCAGATCTAGGCACTTAAGTAACAACTTCACACAAAGTATTGTAATCTCTCTCTCTCTCTCTCTCTCTCTCTCTCTCTCTCTCTCTCTCTCTCTCCCTCCCTCCCTCCCTCCCTCCCCCCCTCTCTCTCTCTCTTTCTCTCTCTCTCTCTCTCTCTCTCTCTCTCACACACACACACACACACACAGACACACACATAGACAAGAGTCTATTTGCAATACACAGTATTATGCTCCCCTCTCTGCATGCCTACCTTAATGTCCAGTTCCAACCAATAATGATAAAATAAAGAAGCACATTATATGCATGCAGTGTATTTGCCAGTAGGCTAAAACTAGTTTATGATTTTACAAATATTCTATCTCAGTGGTTCTCAACCTGTGGTCCACGGACCCCTGGGGGGGGGGCTGCAATGTTGTCAAAGGGGGTGCTGCAAAGGCTTGAAGAAATGTTATAATTTAATTCTTGAGTTAAGCCTTGGGGGTCCATGTTCATGGTCTGTGGCCACAAAAGGCATTTAAAGAGGGTTTGTGGTGAAGAAAAAGTTGAGATTCACGATAGCTATCTCATGATATTGTGCGTATTATTATGGAAGTGTATATATAATTAGCAGTTGCTTTTATAGATTTTTTTTTAATTTTTGGGAGTCTTCGAATGGTTATTAATATCATTCGCTCAAGAATTATTTTTAACAATTCAAATTGTTCTGCTTTTGTTTGTTGACAGGTAAATATTCCCAGTTCAGGATTATTTAGCATTCATTTCCCCAATGTAACCTGCTTTTTAATAATAAGGCAGGATAAAAATCTAATAAATAAATAAATAAATAATTGCTCTTTTTTGACCACGACTTTCAGAAATGTAATTTCTTTTTTTACTGATCCAATCAGAGTAAGGTCACTGCTGTTTGCAACTTCATCGGTTGTCAACATTGATGCTGCTGAGAATTTTTTTTCCTACTGCCAGAGGCCAAGCTATTTTTATTCAAATTTTAAACATTTAAGCAAAAAAGTATGGTTTTACTTGATATTTTAAATAATATTATAATTTTACCTTTGTTATTGCAACAGTGGTCTTAAGCACTTTATTTAGTGGAAGCCTGGTAGATAAATACATTCTTCCTTTTTCCAAAGTTTTTGTGTTCTGTGAAAAGAGCTTCTGTTTCTCCTTTATCCTCAGGTATTTAAATTTAATTAAGCTCTTTTAATAGTTTAATAACTCTTACCCCAAATGTGGGGTTTCTGAAAGCTGTGATTTTTTTTTTAATCTTCTACATCTCCGTCTGGTGAGAGATTCCTGGCTACCTACACTTCCTGATCTGAAGTCCCCTAGGTTTTAATGCTATTTTTCTCAAGTTTAGCAACATTAAGATGTGTAGGCTTCAACTCACAAAATTTCCCAGTCAGCAATGTTTGCTACGGAATTCTGGGAATTGAAGTCCACACATCTTAAAGTTGCCACAGTTGAGAAAGATTTCTTTAACAGAGGATCACAAAGCCTGCAAGGCTATTGGCCAGCAAATTAATATTTATTTGGTGAAAGACAGGTTACTCATACATAGCCCTTGACCGTCTTGTCACTAAGTACAGGTATTCTGCTCTCAAGTGATAGAGATTTCATCAAATTTGTCAAAATCCACTTCTGATTTGTTTAACTGAATAGTAAAAATAAAATAAAATATGAATTCACGTTTGGCACAGTGTTATATGATAGTTTTGGTCTACCCTTTTTGGGTTAACATAATTTTAAATATAAATAGATCATCATATAAAAGAAGGAATTTAATCAGTATACATACAGGTTATTAAAGAGGTGCTAATATATGATTTTGGGGATCTATTGCTAAACTTCAGTACCAGTTTCTGATGGAAGTACAAATGCTCTTGGCGTGCCCAGAATTTATTTGTCCTACTGTGTATTTTACTCTCCTATGATCTTCAGGCCCCAGTAGGATACATATTTTGTAACTTTTCAAAATTAATCTGCATTGCAAGTAGACAGTAAGTAGAATCATTCTTTAGGCAGAGCACCATAAAATCTATGTTTAAGTTTGAAACCCTAAGGTCTTGTCACTTCAGTCTCCAGGAATTCTTTGATTTGTTTAATGCCTGCCAGTACAAAGAGTTTTCTCAAAAAGCAGTGGCATCCAGCAGATATAGAGATAAACAAAGGGTAACATCAGTGGTTTTCCATTTAAAATCTTTGTGGGTTTTTTCCCCAAGCACCCTTAAACAGAAAGACCACTTATTTGTCAGACTGTTGATTGATCAAATGAATGTTAAATCAATTCATGAGAACAACATGCATTAGTTGACCAAATCTGCATATATTTGCTAATAAAACAACCTAGAATTTTTGAATGTGAAAATACTTTGGTTATACATTGAAAGTTTTCTTCATTGGTCTGTGTGTGTGTGTGTGTGTGTGTGTGTGTGTGCAAGTGTTCAGAAGTATCTTGCCATTGCCTTTTTCCTAGGGCTGAGAGGATATGGCTGGTTCCAAGTCACCCACCCAAGTTGGTTTTGTGCTTAATGCAGGACTAGAATACATGACCTCTGGTTTCTAGCCCAGTGTCTTAACCACTACACCAAACTGACTCTTGACTCATGGGAATAAGCATTAAGAATAAGTATCAACCTTTCATCTGTAAAGGAAGGGGGAATGATAGCTGTACACCAGTGTTTATAAATCCTTTTAAAAACTCCAGTTGTCCAGCATAATCCTCTACATGCTGACTCAGAGCTAAATTACAGTATATTTAAAATAGTAAGAATGTAAAACTCCTAGAGTTAAACTTGATGCTTGATTACTTGTCAATAATATGGAACAGCTTGCTGTGGTCTTCAGGGTTTCCCCCCCCCCTTCCTAGTCTTGCCACACATTTTCTCATTTCCGATCTCAAGATTAATCAACACCAATCTTCCTTCACTTTTTAAAAAAAGTATATATCAATCAATGTTGGGTAAATCCTGATCTAAGTCCATTTTAAATTTCCAAGTTGTTGAAGCTGATCTACCTTTATTTTAAATCACTAGTTAAGCTGGTGGCATGTTTTAGGAATAGAATGACATTTGTGTTAATATTTTGCTAATATATTGGGAATAAAAGCGTTATATTTAATGGTTGCCTCACATGAACTTATGCTGTCTTTGTATACAATAAAATGGTTATACAATGAATGCAAAGAATATTTAAACAGTTTTCCTTAGCTTCTGATTAAATAGGCTATTGCCTATGAAACCATCTTATAATAAAAAGAAACTCTGTGGAGCAACTTATCACAAAAGGGAGAGAGGTATGTAGATAAAGGTATAATACAAACAGGCGTAGGCAGATTTCTTTTGCATTTCTGAAGAATGAAATATAACGCAGATCTGTTTTATAAAATTGTCAGTTTTACAACTTTCATCTGCTTTATCCCCTATATAAAAATGATCACTGTTGGTTTTTTTTTAAAAAGCATACTATAGATAATTGTTTAGATTACTTTCTTTTCCAATCACATTGTTAATCCCAAGGTTGCTGAAATGAGGTGTGTTAACTAGAAGTTACCTTGCTTAGAGAGAGTGTTGTGGTGTAATGGTTAGAGTATCAGGCTTCAATTTGGGAGCTGCACAATTAAATTTCCTCTGAACCATGAAGTGACATGTTAATTATGTCTCAACCTAACCTATCCCAGCAGATAAAATTGGGATAGATGGTAGCTTCTATTCATAGGGGAAAGAAAGGACTCTTATGCAATTCTTCAAAACAATCAACAAATGAACAACAATATCCATCACTATCTGAAGGAAATAATCAAATGGAAAAAGGCCCATCGTTCAAAACCCATTAGCATATATTCATTCAAAACCATTAAGTAATAAAATAAATGCAAAGGACTTTCATAGGCTCTCAGGGTTTTATAAATGTTCATTATTAATCTCTTGCTATATACTCTTTTCCAATTCTTTTGTATAACGGAACTTGCCTGTATAAAGTTCTCTGCTTTTTTCTTTTTTTTAAATCACCTGGATTTGGTTTGGAAAATGAAGAAAATGTGGGGTTTTTTTATTGAAAAGTTTTATAAAAGTTACAATATAATCCCCAAAACCAACCCACCCTAAACCCCCCCTCTCCCTCCCCCACTTACCAGAGCTGAGTACAGGGTTACAAATATAATAATCATAATCTAACTAACATTAACCAACTATATAAATAACCAAGTTCATAATGCACTTTAACTCCCCTTTAACATAAATACAAGCAAAATAAAAGTAAACATAATAATAGTAAAAACATAAACAAATTAATATCCAAGTTATTAAACAATACAATATAGAAATAATAATAATACCATGTAATTAAAACTAATAAGAATTCCACTATAATAAACTATTAATAATAGTAACAATCTAAAATTTACTAAATGGAATTTATTAGTCCCATATTTATTCTGAATATAATCTATCCATCTTCTTCAGACCAAAATGTATCTTTCTTGTGAATGATCCTTCAGATAAGCAGAAATCTTAGCCATTTCTGCTAAATTTGACACTTTAAGCGTCCACTCTTCTATAGTAGGCAAGCTATCCTTCTTCCAATATTGCCCTACCAATAACCTTGCAGCTGTTATCAAGTTCAACATCAAGTTAGTTTCTTTAATATCACAATCTGTAATAACACCCAATAAAAATAATTGTGGAGTAAACTTTATCTTTCTCTTGAAAATCTTTTGAATATTACACCAAATTTTAATCCAAAATACTTTTATATTTCTACAAGTCCACCAAATATGAAAATAAGTAGCATCCAAACTGCCACATCTGCAACATTTGGGCTGTAAATTAGGATACATACAATGTTAGAATATGTTGTTGAAAAAATGGTTTGTTTAACAGAGTATTATTAATACACAGTGGAAGTTGTACTGGGACTTTTAGGCAAACAGTAATGCACTAACACGAGTTTTATAACTTATTTTTACTCAGACAACAAAAAGAAACACAGTAAGAAATAGTCCAAGTATCAATCCAGTATCATGCACATAAAAGTCAGTCCATAAAAAAATATAGTATCAAAATACAAAAGCTGCTTACCAATATCAAAAACAATATACACTGTAGCAAGCAGTTGATTCTTGAGAGAATAAATATCGAGTTAGCAAACAAGAGAACAAGAGGTATCCAAACACTAACATCCAACACATATACAAGAGCAACTACGTGTAACATCTAACTCTCTTTTATGTGGAATAATTACAGCCACACCCTTAGGCCGTTTAACTCCTTAAAGGTGCTTTTACTCCATTATATAATATTGTCACCCAAATCAAGTTTAATCTCTAACAATCTCCCCTTTTGGGTGGCATATTATACATATATTTTTACAATCTCAAATTACACATATCACAAACAGATTTATGCTTTATAGCACCCTGAGCTTTAGTAAACTGGTCAGCAATATTATCTTCAGTTGCACAATATTCCAGTTTAATCAAATTATCTTTAACACATTGTCTGACATTTAGATACCGTAGATCCGTATGTTTTGATCTAGTTTTCACTGCAGCATTAGTTGCTAATTTTATAGCTGCTTGATTGTCTTCATACACTTTTATTGGTTCATTACAATTTAAACCCATATCAAACAATAATTGTTTCCATACCAATAGCTCAGTACATAATAAAGATAAACAAGAAAATTCGGATTCAGTTGTTGATAAGCTTATATGCTTCTGTCTGTTAGACCTCCATCCTACTAAAGCGTTTCCCAATAATACAACCAATCCTGAAGTGGATTTTCTGGTTACAGTATCAGATGCAAAACTAGCATCTGCAAATGCTTTTAGTTCCAATTCCTTTGTTGGCTCTAGATATAGAGAATAATGTATGGTGTGCTTCAAATATCTTAAAACTCTTTTTGCACCTTGCCAACATCTGGTTGTAGGATTCTCACAATATCTAGCTAAATGATTAACTGTAAATGCTATGTCAGGTCTTGACCAGTTACATAAATACATCAAGCTGCCTATTAATGATTGATATATCTTTTTATCAAAGACATTGCTGTTATCTGCTGAACTCTCAAAACCTTGAACCATAGGTGTTTTTACTGGTTTACAGTTTTCCATATTATAACGTTTCAGCAAACCATTAATTTTCTTAGCTTGAGACAGTTTAAATCCTTTACTAGTCCTGACAATATCCAGCCCTAGATAATGACTAATAGCTCCTAGATCTTTTACTCTAAATTTTCTTTTTAACCCTGAAATTATTCTTTCAGTTTCTGTTTCATGTTTTGCTATAATAGCAATATCATCAGTGAATAATAATAACAATGATAATTCACTATTTTGCTGTTTTATAAATAAACAAGGATCTGCAATACTAGCTTTAAATCCCAAACTATTTAACTCTTTTACTAAACATCTATTCCACTCATAACCTGACTGTTTTAAACCATACAAACTCTTATTCAGTTTCCAACAGTACCCTACCTTACTTTCTATTCCTGATGGAACTTTCATATATATATCATGGTTTAATGTTGCATGCAAATAAGCAGTTTCAATATCTACATGTTTTATACTATAATTCTTATTTACTGCCCAAACTAAAGCAGCCCTAAGAGTGGAAGCTCTTAACGTTGGGGAAAATACTTCATCATAATCACTATTATTCTGTGCAAATCCTTGAGCAACTAATCTTGCTTTATGTATTACCTCTCCTGTAACACTTTCTTTCATTTTAAAAACCCATTTACATCCAATTAACTTTTCTGTTTTAGGTATTTTAACCTCTTGATAAACATTAAGATCTTGCAAAGACTTTATTTCTTTATCCATAGCTACTTTCCAATTCTTTCTTTCATTCTCAGGATACATTTTTATTTCTTCAACATTAGAAGGTTCAATGTCTATTTGACAAATTAAACCTGCCTCGAAACGATCAGGCTGTCGTCTTTCCCTGTTAGACCTTCTGAGAATTATTGGACTTATAGGTACATTTACATTATTATCTTCTTCCTCTCCTGTCTCCACTATCAGTGGTTCTTGTTTGATCTCTCTAGCAGGTTCCTCCTCTTCTTTATCACTTTCATTTGAGGAGTTAGTTAAATCTTGTTGAGGAATATATACAATATCTTCTACCCTTTCCCAGCCTGACTGTTCTTGAAAAACAGCGCTAGAACAACAATAAATGTTTTTAGTACCTTTCTCCCAGAACCGATAAGACTTATGGTTTAACTCATAGCCAACAAAAAATAATTGTTTAGCTCTATGTTCTCCTTTATTTCTTATTGAACTTGGAATATGTACCCAAGCAGGTGTCCCAAATGTGTGAATATAACTAAGATTTGGTTTTCTCTTATACCATAAGGTATAAGGAATTTTACCTGTAGCTGAACTAACCACATTGTTTAAAATATGATTAGCACATTTTGCTGCTTCTCCCCATAAGCTATCAGGTAAACCAGAATCTTCAATCATAGATCTAATCATAGCTTGCAATGTTTGGCCCCTCCGTTCAACAAATGCATTATGCTGAGGTCTATAAGGAGCTGTACGTCTATGCTCTATTCCCTCTGAAACTAACAGCTCATTGAACTGTTTATTAACAAACTCAGTTCCATTGTCTGTTATTATGGTTTTTACATTTAACTGAGTTTTCCTTTGTACAAACTTGAGCCAATTAGATATTGTTTGTATAGTTTCAGTTTTTGACGTAAGGAGATAACAGAACCCATATCTGCTATAATGGTCTAGAATATTTAATATGTAGCAAGCACCCCCTAAACTGGGTTTCATAGGACCTATCAAATCCATAAATACCAGTTCTAATGGAGTTGTGGTCTTAAATCCATCTAACCTATTAGCTGGTGCTGCCCTGCTCTTTTCTCTACCACATACGTTACACTGCAGATATTTCTTACAAGCCTTTAACTTAAACCCATTAGACAAAGCTACAGTTCTTTTTAGTGTATTAAAATTCACATGACCCAATCTTCTATGTAATAAATGAATACATTCATCATGTGGTTTTTGATTTGTACAAGTAGTAGCCATTATAATAGGATCATTGCTAATTACAAACAAACCGTCTTTCATATTAGCTATTAAGTTCACTTCATTCTTTTGAATAAGACATTCCTCCCCTTGGAAAGTAACTTTAAAACCTGCTTCCAATAATGCCTTAACTGATAATAGATTATAATCACATCTGGGAACATATAGCATTTCCAAATTTTGTTTTAAAAATGAACAGTAAACCTTACCCTCTCCAGAGACCTTGACTCTCCAGCCATTAGCCATAGAAATATATTTTTTACTAGACCTTATATTCTCAAAATCCCTTTTTATTTTTGAAATACAGTGTGTAGCTCCACTATCTACCACCCACCAATTGTGGTTATTAGTAGTTCTATTAGCTACAGCTACATTAATCAGCTTTTTATTCTTTCTATGGCTTTCCTTTCTCTGACAATTACTATTCTGACAAAACTTAGCAATATGTCCCTTTAACCCACAATTAAAGCATTTCCTTAAAATATAAGCAGATTCAGTCTTCTTTATTTCTTGTTGCAATGACTCTCTCAACTGTTTTCTCTCCATACGACATCTTGATTCTTCCAACAACCTTCCAGTTATTGAAGAAACAGTTAGGTCTTCTTTGGACAAAACCTCCAAGGACGATACAAAGGCATCGTAGCTCTCATCCAATGATGATAAAATGATGTAAACCTGGTGAAGCTCTGAGAAAATAAGTTCTTTTTCTTGCAGTTCCAACAAAGTTGCTTTTATAAAGTTAAGGTGAGCTAACATATCGCCATTCTTTTCCAGTCTAGCTCTAAATAGCTTTCTGGTAAGATTTATATGAGCACCAACACTGTCCCGAACAAAAATCTTTTTCAACTTAGCCCAACATTTAGCAGCAGATTCTTCTCCACGCACATGGACTAGCTGTTGGTCTCCTAATGTTAGCCCAATGATAGATAAAGCCTTATCATTGTCTTTATTGAAGTCTACAATCTTCTTGTTATCTTCTTCATTAGTTGGATCCCAGGCAGTTACATCAGGAGGATTATGGACTATTTTCCAAAGACCTTGATTTTGTAATAGCAAACTACATTGTGTAGACCAGGATACGTAGTTTGACCCATTAAGCCGGGTAATGCAGAATGGATTGAATAGTCCTTGTGCCATTGTCTGAATTTGAAAACTCAGTTAGGAAATATAAATACAATACTGTGCCTGTCCTCAGCACCACACTGGATCTGGGCCCATAACCATTGTTAGAATATGTTGTTGAAAAAATGGTTTGTTTAACAGAGTATTATTAATACACAGTGGAAGTTGTACTGGGACTTTTAGGCAAACAGTAATGCACTAACACGAGTTTTATAACTTATTTTTACTCAGACAACAAAAAGAAACACAGTAAGAAATAGTCCAAGTATCAATCCAGTATCATGCACATAAAAGTCAGTCCATAAAAAAATATAGTATCAAAATACAAAAGCTGCTTACCAATATCAAAAACAATATACACTGTAGCAAGCAGTTGATTCTTGAGAGAATAAATATCGAGTTAGCAAACAAGAGAACAAGAGGTATCCAAACACTAACATCCAACACATATACAAGAGCAACTACGTGTAACATCTAACTCTCTTTTATGTGGAATAATTACAGCCACACCCTTAGGCCGTTTAACTCCTTAAAGGTGCTTTTACTCCATTATATAATATTGTCACCCAAATCAAGTTTAATCTCTAACAACTTTTTAGGATCCAGATGTCATCTATAAAACATTTTATAAAAATGTCATCTATAAAACATTTTATAAAAATTTTCTCTTAAATTTTAGGCCTGAGTAAATTTTACATTTCTAACCTAACCCAAATTACCTCCCATGTATCCAATGGGATCGGTTCTTGAATATTTTGGGCCCACTTTACCATACAATCTTTAACTAATTCCATTTCCGAATCCAGTTCTATTAAAGCATTATAAATTCTCTTTATATGCGCTCAATTTTGATCTTTAATCTGTTTTACCAAATTTTCGTCCATTAATGTAATACCAACCTTCTGATCTAACTTCCACCTAGCTTGCAAATGAGTATACTGGAACCAGGACTGTACAATATTTTCTTGTTTTAACTCAGCTAACGACTTTAATTGCCAATCATTCCCTACCAATCTAAGTAATTCCTTATAAGAAATCATATCCAAATTCACACCCATAAATACACCCTCTATCGGGAATCCCCCAGATTGGTATTTTATAATTTAACTTATAATAATACTTTTTCCAGACACGCAATAAAGCACTTCTTAAAATATGAGATTTAAAAGCCTTATCAACTTTTTATCATAAATTAAATATGCATGCCACCCATATAATAAGTCCCATCCCTCAAGATAAAGTGTTCTTTTATTTGTTAAATTAAGCCAATCATTAACCAGTGTTAAAACCACCGCGTCATAGTATAATTTCAAATTAGGCACCTTAAGTCCTCCTCTTTCCCGTGCGTCTTGTAAAATCTTAAATTTAACTCTTGGTTTTTTCCCCGCCCAGATAAATTTATTAATACCCTTCTGCCATTTGTCCAAATTAGCATCTTTTTTTCAAAATAGGTATCATTTGAAACAAAAAGAGAAACTTTGGTAAAACATTCATTTTAACAGCTGAAATTTTCCCCAACAAAGATAATTGTAGTTTTTTTTCCAATTATTTAAGTCCTTTTGTACTTTTAACCATAATATCTCATAATTATTCTTATATAATTTCACACTAGAGGCTGTAATATATACTCCCAAATATTTAACCTTTTTCACTATTTCATAACCTGTCAATTTTACTAACATTTCCTTTTCATTCATGGTCATATTTTTAGATAATATTTTAGTCTTATTATTATTGACCTTAAAACCAGAAACTTTCCCATATTGAGTTATAATTTCCATCAAGTCTATAACCGATTGAATCGGTTGAGATAATGTGACAACCAATTCATCCGCAAAGGCTCTTAACCTATAATCATTCTGTTTTATTTTTATTCCTTTTATTATAGTTGATTCATGAATTTTAATCAATAAAATCTCCAATGTTAAAACAAACAACAATGGTGATAGGGGACATCCCTGTCTTGTGCCTTTTTCAATTTTAAATGCCTCTGTTAATCCCCCATTAATTATAATTTGTGCTGATTGTTGTTGATATATAGCCCTAAAAAATGTAAAAAATTATCCCCAAAATTCATTTTATCAACAACTTTCAATAAAAATTGCCAATTCAACTGATCAAAAGCTTTTTCAGCATCCAAAAATATCAATGCCGCAGGGACTTGGTTGTTCTTATCCAAATACTCAATTAAATTAACAATTTGTCTTACATTATATTTCATATATCTTCCAATTATAAATCCAGACTGATCACTATGAATCATTTGCTTCAAAACTTGCATTAATCTATTTGCCAATATTTTTGAAAAAAATCTTATAATCTGTATTCAAAAGTGTATTGTTGCGGCGGGTTCCCAGTCAGAAAAAGGACAGCAGGCTAGAGTGAGATCGCTGTTTATTCGTCTCCTCAGGAATGAATTAAGCGCATTTCAAACCCTGTTATATAGTCCCGCTGGCGGTCTCCTGGCCAATCCCTGTTCCTGGATTCTCCCGCTGCTTCCGCTCGACCAATCCCTGCCGATTACATGTGGAGCTGTCAGGTCGCAGCTGTTATCGGTAGCTGTCAGCGGTAACCGCGTGTGGAGCTGTCAGCAGGAGCCGCGTGTGGAGCTGTCAGCTGTCAAAGAACTGTCAAACCTGCGAACTTATGTTTATAACTATTAAATCCTCTTAACAACATATATTACATATATTACAAAAAGTGATATAGGTCTATAATTTTAGGCTGGGTAAGGTCTTGGTCCTCCTTTGGAATCAGCGATATAAAAGCCCTTCTCCAAGACGGAGGCACTTCTCCTCCAATCTGGATATTATTAAAGAGTTCCTTTAATGGTTCTATCATCTCTGCAGATAATATTTTATAATAAATTGCTGATAATCCATCTGTACCAGGAGCCTTACCCACTTTTAACTGCTTAATTGCTAAAATAATTTCCTCAGAAGTAATTAAACTATTCATCTCCTTTCGTTGTTCATTTGAAAGTCTAGGGAAATGTGCTGCCTGTAGGTACTTATCTATATCTAAGGCTTGTATATTTTCACTAGCATATAATTTTGTATAAAAATCTAAAAAACTCTTTTTAATCAACTTTTGTTGATATACCTCTTTAACTTTATATTCTATTTTCTCTATAATACGTGATTTCTGTTTCTTCCTTAATTGATAAGCCAACCACCTACCAGGCTTATTTGCATTACAAAACATATTATGTTTCGCATAACACAAATTAATTGCAACCTGATCAGCCATTAACATATTAAATTGCTCTTTCAACAAATTTATGGAAACCCTTAATCTATTATCTGATGGGTTCAAAATAAAAGCTTTCTCCTTCGATTTAATCTATTCTTCAAGCTCTTTACGTTTTTGCATCTGCTTACGCCTATATACATTATTCATATGAATCAAAAAACCCCTCATATAAGCTTTACTAGCATCCCAAACCATTGCCATCGATGTGCCTTTATGCATATTCAAAGCAAAAAATTCTTTCAAATGTTCTCTACACTTCTGCGAAAGCACCTCATATCTGAATAAATTTTTGTTCAATCTCCAAGATCTTCTATTCCTATCTTCAACAAATAACTCCAACCATACAGGGCTATGATCCGACAATGTTCTAGGAAAGATCTTAACATTCCTGACCCTGGAGAGAAGATCAGTAGTAATTAAAAAAAAGTCAATTCTGGAAAACGATTGGTGCCTATCCGAAAAAAGTAAAGTCTCTATCTTCCACATTCTGTTCCCACCAAATATCTCTTAATTCCAAGACATCTTTCAAATAAAAAAAAGCTTTAGGCAATTTAGAATGATTAGGAGAATTTTTGTCTTTACTTGCATCCAAAACACCATTCCAGTCACCCATCATAATAACAGATTTGTAATCCAATTGAATTAGTTTGTGATGTAAAAACTTATAAAACTTTTTTTGCTGTTGATTAGGGGCATATAATCCAATAATAAGAACTTTCTTGCCTTGTAGCACTAATTCAATAATAACATATCTTCCTTGTATATCAGATTCAATTATTTATTTATTTATTTATTTATTTATTTATTTATTTATTTATTTATTTATTTATTTATTTATTTATTAGATTTCATGCCCTATTCCCAAAGGACTCAGGGCGGTTTACAGGGCAAAGTTAAAAACAGTTAAAACAGTACAAAGGTTAAGATAAAGTTAAAATTAAAATAGGATTAAATAACAATAGCCCAAATTTAAAATTTAAATTTGAAATTTAAAAATTTAAAACCCCTCAGTCCAGGCCAGATAAATCAAACAACCAGGTTTTTAGGTCCCGGCGAAATGAACGATGGTCGGGGGTGGTCCGGAATTCCACACGCAGGTTGTTCCACAGGGCAGGCACGCCCACAGAGAACGCCCTCCCCCTGGGGATCACCCGCTGGCACTCACTGATCGGCGGCACCCTAAGGAGGCCCTCCCTGTGGGAGCACACAGGACGATGGGAGATTGATGCTGGCAGCAGGTGCTCCCTAAGATTACCCGGACCCATGCTATTTAGGGCTTTATAGGTCATCACCAGCACCTTGAATCTCACCCGGAGGGCAACCGGAAGCCAATGAAGCTCGCGGAGGAGAGGTGTTACATGGGAGTATCGGGAAACTCCCATCACAACTCACGCGGCCACATTCTGCACCAGCTGAAGCCTCCAAGTGATCCTCAAGGGCAGCCCCATGTAGAGAGCATTGCAGTAGTCTAACCGGGAGGTCATGAGTGCATGAGTGACTGTACGTAGGGCATCTCGGTCCAGATAGGGCCGCAACTGGTGCACCAGGCGAACCTGGGCAAAAGCCCCCCTGGTCACGGCTCCTATATGATCTTCCAAAGTGAGCCGTGAATCCAGGAGGATGCCCAAGTTGTGAGCCCTATCAACGGGAGGTAACACCTCACCCCCCATAGTTAAAGATGGATAAAACTGGTTCATCCGAGATGCCGGTATGAACAGCCACTCAGTCTTGGTGGGATTGAGTCGAAGCCTGTTTCTCCCCATCCAAACCCGGACCGCCTCTAGGCAACAGGACATCACGTCAAGGGCATCGCTGGGTTGGTTCAGGGTGAAAAGAAAAAGTTGGGTATCATCAGAGTACTGATGATGCCCCACCCCGAAACCACGAATGAGCTCGCCCAGTGGCTTTATATAGATGTTGAACAGGAGGGGGAGAGGACCGACCCCTGAGGAACTCCACAAGCACGAGACCTCGGGGCCGACCTCTGCCCTCCTATCAACACCGACTGCAAGCGGCCCAGGAGGTAGGAGAAGAACCACTGTAAAACAGTGCCCCCCACTCCCAACCCCCTGAGACACCGCAGTAGGATACCATGGTCGATGGTATCGAAAGCCGCTGAGAGATCTAACAGGACTAGGACAGAGGAGCAACCCCTGTCCCGAGCCTGCCAGAGATCATTCACCAGCGCGACCAATGCCATCATCATGCTGTACCCGGGCCTAAAGCCCGATTGGTATGGGTCTAGATAATCAGTTTCCTCCAGGAACAAGGGAAGCTGGTGTGTGTCCCTGCATAATTCACCACTATTCCAATAGGTATCTTCCATCTAAACTGGACCTGTCAGTTTTTAAGCTCCTCAGACAGAAAGGCAAAATCTTTTCTTTTTCTAAGAATTTTTGGAAGTATTTCTTTTAAAATTATAATGTTTTGATCTGCAATTTGAAATCTCTGTTCGTAAAAAGCCTGAATAATTGCATTTTGAAGTGATCTCCTGGAAAAATAAATAACCACATCTCTAGGTAATTTTTTCTGCCTCACAATCCAGGAATTGACCCTAAATATCTTATCCATCTCTCTTGATAACTCCTCAGGTTCACATCCCAGAATAGGAGCTAAAGCTTTTGCCACCTCCTCTTTCAGATCTTCTCGTGGGTCCTCCTTTAATCCTCTTATTCGCAATGCAAATTCCATATCTCTATATTGTGAGATGGTCACTTCATCCTCTGTTGTATCTATCTTGTTTTCAACTTTGACAACTCTGCTTTCTAATTTTTCAGTATTTTCCACAACTTCATCCACCCGATCATCCAAGCATTCAATATGTGTAGCTAACCCTTGAAGTGCAAGCAATATGTCTTCCCTCATCTCTATTTTTATTCTCAAGAAGGTCAGCCATCTCCTCCTTCATTTTACTGTCAAGGACAGGGGTCGTCAACCTGAAAAAGCAAAAGAGCCACTGGGAACCGGTTCCGTCACACATAAAAAAAGTGGGAGCCGTGCGCGTGCATCCATGCACGCGCATGCGCATAAAACAAAATGTTTTGCGCATGCGCAAAACATTTTTTTTTGCGCATGCGCAAAACATTTTTTTTTGCGCATGTGCGTGCGTGCATACACGCACGCGGTTCCACTTTTTTTAATGTGGACGCACCTGCACGCCAGCGACGATGGGTCTCCGTGGTGACGGGCACTGGGTTGCGGCACCGCCTTCAGCCCGGGCGTCGCCGGAGCCACCCCCGGGACCTCCAAACTGCCGCCCGACCTCCGCCCGAACACCAGCAGGTCTCGACACGGGTGTTCGGGCGGAGCTGCGCATGCCCGACCTCTGCCTGAACACCAGCAGGTCTTGACACGGGTGTTCAGGCGGAGCTGCGCATGCACCTCTCCAAAGGTTTGGAGAGGTGCGCGCGCAGCTCTGCCCGAACAGCGGTTTGGAGACCTGCTGGTGTTCGGGCGGAGGTCGGGCATGCGCAGCTCCGCCCGAACACCCGTGTCGAGACCTGCAGTTTGGAGGTCCCGGGGGTGGCTCCGCAGCTTCGCCCGAACAGCGGTTTGGAGACCTGCTGGTGTTCGGGCAGAGGCGGCCGTTTGGAGGTCCCGGGGGTGGCTCCGGCGATGCCAGGGCTGAAGGCGGCGCCGCAACCCAGCGCCCGGCACCAGCAGGTCTCCAAACCGCACCTCCGCCCGAACACCAGCAGGTCTCGACACGGGTGTTCGGACGGAGCTGTGCGCGCACCTCTCCAAAGGCTTGGAGAGGTGCGCGCACAGCTCTGCCCAAACAGCGGTTTGGAGACCTGCTGGTGTTCGGGCGGAGGTTGGGCGGCAGTTTGGAGGTCCCGGGGGTGGCTCCGGTGACGCCCAGGCTGAAGGCAGCAACCCAGCGCCCAGCACCAGCAGGTCTCCAAACGGGTGTTCGGGCAGAGCTGCGCGCACACCTCTCCAAACCTTTGGAGCACGGGGCACGGCAGCTTTCTAAACCAGCACCAGCAGGTCTCCAAACCGCACCTCCGCCCGAACACCAGCAGGTCTCCAAACGGGTGTTCGGGTGGAGGTGCGAGAGAGGTGCGCGTGCAGCTCTCCAAACCTTTGGAGTGGTGCGCGTGCAACTCCTCCCATTCGGAGTGGTGCACGCGCACCTCCTCCTGTTCGGAGAGGTGCGCACGCACCGGGCTACTGGGAGCCGCAGGAGACGGCTCAAAGAGCCGCATGCGGCTCCGGAGCTGCGGGTTGCCAACCCGTGGTCAAGGAGATCAGCCATCTCCTCCTTTATTTCTTGTGTTGCTTGCTTTAAAGCATCTTGAATGTCTTTAAGCATAAATGCAGGTGGTGGGGGAGAAGGTGGAGGGGATTTAGGCTTAGCTGTAGGTTGCACTGCAGGTTGTGCTACAGGAGAGGGGGTTGTGCTTTTAGAAACAGCAGAAATTCCCAAACCCTTTGAAGCCATTTTCCTGCTTGTAAAAATCCACTTCTTATAAGTTTCACTTTCCCCTTCAACAAAATCAGCAATTAAAGAAAAACAAAACAAAACAAAATCCCAGAAAAAAGCTGTAAGAATTCTTTCTTTTAAAAAAAGAAAGAAGCTCTAAATATACAAAGTCTGATACGTTGTTTAAACTTTGTTGGCAAATGTATCTCTTTCTTGACACTGTCCTTTCAAACAAAGAAACAGCATTCTGGCGCCATTTTTCCCCTTTAAGTCAAATTAAAATATGGAGAAGATTGATTCTCCCTGAGTTAAAGTTTCCAGCACTTGCAATTTTTACTTCTCCTGGACAGCTCTGTCTGCTTTTAAATTACTTACAAGTCCCTTTAAATAGCAGATGTGGATGCGGCATCTTGCTTCGCTCCTGAAGCTTGGAGCAAAGGCATCCTGGAGTGCGGAAAAAGCCTCGGGCTCCAAGGGAGCTCTCACCCTCCAACCCCCAAATAATTAAGGGGGTCAAGGGCAGCTCTACCTCTACCCGAGGAAAACTCTCCTCCCCCTCTTCTCCCGAGGGGGAGGTTTTCAAGCCACAGGACAGCGGATTTCGCTGTCTCCGTGCACTTTTCATGCAACCACAGGGCTGGCGGCCAGAAGAAAGCCGCCATCGGTGCGGCGTCGCCACAGGAAGTCCGAAAATGTGGTATTATTGAAGCCTCTGGGTTCCACCTAAATGGAAAAACTTTTGATGTGTCTGTTTATGGACCAAATATATTGTCTCTGGTATATAATAAAAGTATATATATTTATCCAAGAAGCTGCCAAAAAACATAGCACTGTCTTATGAAAAACCCTTTTCAAATCCAGATGGCCTTGTGGAGCTAAGATTTAATGTATTTCAGCATAGATGGCCACCACAAAATTGTACGTTGGCTCCCGACCAACCTGGGCCAGGGCCAAGGCAGTGGGGGCCGTTCCCTCACTGTTTCCAGGATGGGTTCGTGGGCCACATGAAACCACTTCGTGGGTCGGATCCGGCCCCTGGGTCTTGTGTTTGACAGGTCTGCATTAAAGCAATGGTAACCTTTTGAGGTATATATCAGAATATGCTTCTCATATCTATTAATTTGCTGAACAGCAATAAAGTTCAAATAAAGATGCATTATATCACCATTATCTTCTTATTGATTAGGTGAGATAAGCAAAATCAAGTATTTTATACGGCCTCTGTGTTTATTTGAACCCACCTATTTCATGTTTCCAGGTTATTGTCTGGATCTGGGTTTAGAATCTTTCAGATTTCTTAATTTTGCTATGTCTGAATTAAGCCAAGAAGATGTAGAAATTCAAAACAGCCTATCTCAAAAAATGCCAGGGAGATTCTTAATATTTCTTAAATACTGAACTGGAGACAGGATAGGGGGGGGGACAATAAATTGCCATAAATTAAAGTCTTCTGTATGACACATGTGTTCAGTGACATTGGCTTCATCTCTCCTACAGTATTTCTAAGATGAAACTGAGAAATCCAAAATGTCCACCAGCTGCTCTGAGCCCCCCCCCTCAAAAAAAAAATTCATTTAGCAAAGTGTGAAATCTGGCATTCATTCCTGGTATTTGGACACTTACATCTGCTTGATGTTTTGTGAAGCTCTAATAGTTTCCAATACTCGATGCTCCTATCTTCTTTCCTTTGTCGTGGACCAAATAAGGACTTTCTTTTCCTTTTTTTGTCTGCTTTTAGAAGAATAATGCCAGTGGAGAAGTAAATCCTTACAAGATTCTGGATGGAGAAGCAAACCTTTGGATCACTGAGAAGAAAGATGTAGGTTGACTTTTCTTAAAAATCAAGAATGATTCTTCCGTAAGATTTTAATGGAGATGGATTGTGCTCAAGGTTTGATTTCCCATATCAATCACATTTTGCAAGGGAAAAGCAAGTTTTGCAAATTATTTTAGTGCTCTGCTGAGACCTCCAGAGCTTAAGTGGGATATGTCTTTCTGGGATGCCATCATGTATAACATATTAACAAAAATTTTAAAAAGTGAATAGGCAAGTATGCTGTAGATATTGTTTGATAATCAGTGAGTTTGACAATATGAGTTTGGAATTAGGGCCACAAGCTCAAGTGCAGGGTGTGAACTTGTGTGTGGAACATTTGTTTGCATGTTTGTTTATTTATTTTATAAGCCTCCCATAACACTATCAAATGACTCTGGGCAGCATATATACAGAGTGTCATGACCTTAGGAGGCACTTAGAAAACAAAAGGCAAGATTCTTGGTATGTCCTTTAACTAGGTTTTTTGAAAGGTAAAGGGAAATTAGGTGTAGAGGAGAACAGACACAACCTCAGGAAAAGTATGCAAGAATTGGTAGCTGAAAAAACAAACCAAAACAATAAACCTCTCAACCCCCGTGAAAAGAGAAACTATAAAAAATTGAATCGACATAACCTCACCTTGATGTAAAAGGGGACAGAGGGAAACTACGCAGGCTTTCAAGATTCTGTTATTATTGCCCTACAACAGGGGTAGGCAACCTCGGCTCTTTTATGACTCATGGACTTCAACTCCCAGAATTCCTGAGTCAATAGCTGACTCAGGAATTCTGGGAGTTGAAGTCCATGAGTCATAAAAGAGCCGAGGTTGCCTACCCCTGCCCTACAACAATGAAATAAAGTTCCAGAAGTCCTTGTTGATATCTGTTTCGTGTCTTGACCCGTTTCAGAGATTAGAGCAACCTAACATAATAAAACTATTGTGACGGTGGAGCTTTATTAATACTCCTGCTAGCCACCTGCTAGCCACCTCCTCATGCTTTGTAGAGGTGGCTTCTCTGTTTCATGTTGTGAGAAGTTTTATATCCAAATGTATTTTATTCTTTATACTGTTCCCATCTTCTCTTAAAATATTAACAGAATCCACAAGGGTCTGAGAATCAGTGTCTCCACTAGATAATTGACAGTCAAGCTGAAACTAAGTTAATCAACTAAAATTAGCAAACTGCCTCAAACGCCCAAATAGGTTACCAAGACCTAATCTATATATCAAAGGATAAGGTCTGGAAACACAAGCAAAGTTAATTAAATTAGGTCTCCCAGAGGAACTGCATGTTCACAAGAATAAATATATGCCCCCACACACAAACACACACACGCCCCTCAAGTGTTGCCCTAGAATCAGCACATAGACACTTCCATATCCTGGACAAACTCCCTCTATAAAAGTATGCCGCTGTACCCCGTTTCTCTACAGCCTTCATCTAAAGACAAACTGCTCTGCTTTTAGGAATAAATATTCTTTCCTCACTGCTGTCTGGATCTCATTTTTATTTATTCTTGTTGTTGTGTAGTGAGTTCTTGGCTGGCAATAAGTGAGACGAGAGGTTGCAAACAGGAACATTGCTTTATTAAGGCAAACAGGAACAGAACTGAAACAGAGGCTTCTGCGCAGCTACTTATATGGTTGGCCACTAGGCGGCGGCCAATAGGTTTAAAGGAACCCATTCCCGTCCCAAATCATCCAATGATCTTCTTGGAGACAGTGAGTCTGGCTAGTCAGTGACCATTACACAGACACACCAATTGAGCAACCTTAAGCAGCATTCAAACAGGCACGTGAAACAGTTCAAGTAAAATCCCAATACATTACACTTGTGCAGCCCCGGCTTGAGTTGGAATCCCAAATTATTCTTCTGCCAATGTGAAAGCAACAATGTGCAGATCTTCTGTGGTGGTACTATTTTGTAAACCCCCCATCTACTTTCACAGGCTTGAAAAGCCTATTACACTGAAAGTGCTAGACTAGTCCAAGTGTTGGAGTTTATTGGCATGTTTATTTCTTGATGGCTGACATTAAGTTTAAATAGGCCATGACAGATCTAAAACGGCAAACTGAATATAGTATAGTATGCATGTGAATTGGCTCAACGACTTACGCAATGGCCATCTGTCTTCGATTAAATGTACAGTGCAATTATTCATTATTTGTACAACCAGTTAATCAATTTGTTGCCAACTTGATACTGTTTTCTTCTTAAAAGCTTTACTAAATGATAATGTACACACCATAAAACCAATGACCCCTAGCTAAGACTGGCTCAAACATTTCGTTGATTTAAAGAAGCTACAACACATGCAAAGTTTGTTTGGCTGACAGAAACAGATTGTACAAATACTGGATAACTTTGTATGTATAATTAATATAAATTAGATGGTTACTGCTCTTGTATCAAATTTTCCATAGTTGACTAAGAGCTTCAACCAAGCTGTTCCCGGTCCCTCTCTGAAACTCTAATCATTGCTCCAGAGATGATGCTGAATTACTACTCCCAGTATCCTTCACCAATGGTCATATTGAGTAAGGCTTCAGGAAATGTAGTTCAACATCTGGAAGTATGTAGGTTCTTCAGCCCTATAGTATGCATCTATTGCTGAAGAGAATAGCTGTTCCTCTAGTTTCTATCTGAATCATGGCTAGCATAATTTATCTTGGTTGGGCTATCTCAAACTTCTGGTCTTTTTCCAAGCTATTCTTGGTAGGAGGTAGGGAGACAAAAGAACATCATAACATGCTATTGTGAAACAAATACTTTGAGATGTTACAGAAGGAAGGTGGATAAATACTTATTGTAATGTAGCATTACTGCAAAATATTTAGCAGCCAAGAAATATGATCACATCTGTTTTGTGCTATTATTATCATCTCTTTTCTGTCTGCAGAAACAATGTCACCCTGATCTCTAAAGGTTTTGTGGCAATTCTGGAAATACCACCGTGAATATTGTGAAATGTGTCCCCAGTGGAAGGAAATAATGTACGTTAATCTCATTCTTTTGTCTATATAACAGATGGTGTAGTACTATGTACTGGGGAAGGGAGAGATTCAAATGTAAGGATTTTTGGTTTTAAAAAAAATCTACCAATTTGTTATGGTTCTTCAACCGACTGAGTTAGAAAGACATTTCTGTCTTATCAACATGAAATATAGAGACGGAAAAGAAACAAAGATGGCAAGGAAGTTATCTTCTGACCTTGGCTGGCAAGATTTGACTGTGTGTGTGTATGTAAGTGTGTTGAACTTGAATGTTTTGTTTTCTTGCTCTTTTGTAAATTTAATAAATAGAATGTTGTTGTTAGTTGCGAAGTTGTGTCTGACCCATCGCAACCCTATGGACAACGTTCCTCCAGACCTTCCTGTCCTCTACCATCTTCTAGAGTCCATTTAAGCTCACGCCTACTGCTTCAGTGACTCCATCCAGCCACCTCATTCTCTGTCATCCCCTTCTTCTATTGCCCTCAGTCTTTCCCAGCATTAGGCCTTTCTCCAGTGAGTCCTTCCTTCTCATTAGGTGGCCAAATGAGTTATTTGAGTTTTAGCTTCAGGATCTGGCCTTCTAAAGAGCAGTCAGGGTTGATCTCCTCTAGCTGGGTGAACATAATACATCTCAAATCTTTTAAGTTTCCATGTACTTCCAACCAATTTTTGAAATAACAATATGAAATAGCTGAAAGCACCATTTTTAGCTTCAGGATCTGGCCTTCTAAAGAGCAGTCAGGGTTCATCTCCTCTAGGACTGATCGGTTTGATCGCCTTGTAGTCCAAGGGACTCGCAGGAGTCTTCTCCAGCACCAGAGTTCAAAGGCTTCAATTCTTTGGCGCTCAGCCTTTCTTATGGTCCAGCTTTCACAGCCATACATTGCAACTGGGAAGACCATAGCCTTGACTATACGCACTTTTGTTGACAGGGTGATGTCTCTGCTTTTTAGTGTGCTGTCTAGATTTGCCATGGCTTTCCTCCCCAGGAGCAAGCGTCTTTTAATTTCTTGGCTACAGTCCCCATCTGCAGTGATTTTGGAGCCCAGGAAAATAAAATCTGTCACTACCTCCATTTCTTTCCCCTCTATTTGCCAGGAATTGAGAGGGCTGGATGCCATGAACTTGGTTTTCTTAATGTTTAGTTTCAACCCAAGTTTTGCACTCTCCTTCTTCACTCGCAACAAGAGGCTCTTTAGTTCCTCTAAATAGAATACAGAAGAAAAAAATATATAAAGTTTTCTCAGATGTGATTAACTAATGAACTCCATGGAGCTAAATCCCACGTACGTAGACATAGAAATGTATACAAGTCTTTCTCTTTTTACATTAGTGAGAATGATGATAAGGATTTTTTTTTGTAGAAGACCGCCTTTCTAAGAAAAGAAAACAGTTATCCCTACAACAGACAGAATAGAGATGATTTAACATAGGGCTCTCTGTTGCAGCAGTGGCTCAGAACAAAACTTGAAATGTTTAATGGATTGAAAAATATGGCCTAAGGGATTTGAAACATGAGCTTTTTTACTGTGTGAAATGTTAAATGTTCTTTGTTTTCTTGAAAGCGGAAAATGTGCTGTGATTTCAACAGTAAAGTAAGCATAATCATAGTCATGCTTTGTCCAAGCACGTTCTTCCTGACATGCAGTATACAAAAGGTTTGAGAAAACTATTGTACTGCTCCCAAGATCCAGAAGCAGTAATGATGGACTGGAAAAATGAAAAATAATAATGTGAGCCTGAAAAAAAATATCTAAGTTAGGAATTGACAGCATGGGACCCAGAGCTGTGCCGTAGAATCTTGTTTAGCTAAAGGTTTACCCACAGACTTTCTCTAACCTTAACGTAAAGGAAACAAAATATGCTTCAGATAAATAAATACATAGCAATATTTTCCAAACCTTTCTGAGCTTTTAGTGTTTTCACACAACCACTTGAGGAGAATTTAAGGGGGGAAAGGACAATTTTGTGAGATTACAAGTGATTTTATGGGGAAGAACATCCTGTAAGTACCTAAGAATTGGAAACATTTTTGAGATCTGGTCTAAAGCACATACTTGGTTTTATAAACAATGTCAAAACTATCTACTATTATACTATTCATTGGTTCTTTTCACTTATCCGGTGAATTTGTAATATTGGTAACCTGAGTCTATGATGTGAAATAGGGATTTGTGCTACTGTATTTTCTTCTTTATTAGAATTATTCTCTCCGATATGAACTAGACCTGGAGGAAAAATGTACCTACCTCCAAATTGAATATATAATATCAATAAATCAATCTTTATTGCGGTCACAAACCAGCACATATAATAACTTTATAAATCAAGTTAATTTAATGTAATAATTTAATTTAATTTAATCAGTGAACCTGGGTGGTTCACAATGTAACCATGGCAAAATACAATGTGAGTAATCGGAGATTAAAAAAAAGAATGAGAAAAACAAGAGCAAAAATAAAGAACAAGTATGTTCTTTCTTTACCGTGTGATTCTGCTTTCAGATCTTACACTCTGGAAGAGGAAAAGGTTATAGAGATAAGGAAAATTGAATTTGTACTTATTTCATAAATGAAGTGTAAAATTATCACCTACTACGGCTAAACATTAGGTATGGATAAATTTGTCAATGTACTTTGGTATCTTTTCCAAAGTTGATATGAGATACAGAAATGGGAGAAAAGCAAAGGTAAATCATGTGTGAATTTGCTAGCATGCCACCAAATGTAGTAACATGGGTGCAAAGGTTGTGCAAAACATTTTAAAATAAAAATGTTTCAAGCTAAAAACTTTTTGTTTCAAGTACACTGTGTAACGGCTGTTTTGACCTCAAGCTTAAAAAGAGGCCTGGTGTTGTGATGAAGGTTAGAACTCACTTTATTTTTCTTTTATCTTTTTTTATTGCATTCTTATTGTTCCTTTCTTTTTCCTTTCTTATTTTCCATTTTCTATTTTTTCATCTTCTCTGCACCTTTCACTCTTTCTTTCCTTTTAGTTTGTATTAAAGTTTACTATTGTAATTAAATTCCTTAACAAAATGAGAGCTATCTAAAAAACAAACAAACGTGGCCTGATGCCGTTTCTGACTATTCCAGGAGATTTTTTTAAAAAAGAGCCCAATTTTCAATTTAGAATTATTTTCAAGTTTGAGACTTTTCTGAAATGGTTTGAACAGCATCGAAATCACTTCTGAAACGGAAGTGCTTTGAGTATGAGCTGTTCTGAATTCATTGTTTATTGCAATTGTCTAATTATTGGCAATGCGGTGGGTGCTAGGTTCATTTTTGCATTTTGTTCCACAGTTGTAATTTGCAAGCAAATTTCTTTTTTTTCTTTTTTTTAATTCTTTTTTAAAAAAAATATTGAAAAGTTTTACCATACATTTTTAAGATAGAAAAAAGAAACAAAAAAAGAAAAAACCCTCCTCTCCCTCCCCTCTCCCCGACTTCCCAGAGCCGAATACAGGGTATAGTATTACAAACATAAACTAAAATATGCTAACAACCCAAAAGTAAAACATTAAATTCTGTCGCACTTTAACTGTCCATAGTCATCGTATTGCTAACAAATAACTAATTATACATCATATAAAACCACTACTTATTCAAATGCTGAATGAAACTTTTTAGTCCCATATTTATTCTGAATATACTCAATCCATCTTCTCCATTCCACAATATATCTCTGTTGCGATTGTTCTTTCAAATATGCTGAAATCTTTGCCATTTCCGCCAAGTTAGAAACTTTCAAAGTCCACTCTTCTATAGTCGGCAGTTCCTCCTTCTTCCAATATTGCGCTACTAAAAGTCTTGCTGCCGTAATTAGATTCAACATCAATTTAGTGTCTATGAACAAGCAAATTTCTTTAAGCATAATGGAACTTCATGTGTTACTTTCAAAAGTATACTCATAACTGGGTACATTTTTAATAACATGTACATATTTTAAGCATCTAATTCAATTACATACATGTATCTTGAGACATTAGATGCTGGTGGCAGCTCAAGAGAATTGTCTGTGTTGCTCCTGCTCTGATTTCATGAGCATCATTTCAGTTTTTGTTGTTGATATTGTTGTCCAGTTGCTTCCAACGCTTTGTCACCTGCTGGACATTATTTCACTGGGATGAGCAATAACTGCTTTTATTATTGTGAAGTATTTATTTTAGTTAATATTTAAAAGTATCCTCAACCAAGAGGAAAAGCTGAAAAAGAATAACATAGTACAAAAGAGATTTACAGGGTGTATTAAATTGGGGAAAAAAAATGCCAGGATAATGTTTGATTAGTGCTGCATATTAATACACCTTATATTAATTTAAGACTTCAGGGCCATTATAAGGAAGTCAATATTTAGTAATTAACAAACATGATCAGTGTGATACAAATCATAAATCAGGATAGGAGATAATTAATGAAAATGTCTAGCTAATTTTAAAAAATATAGCCTTATTCAAGGAATGAAGCAAAAGTAAATATTTCCAGTGGTTGCTAAAAACCAACATTTCAAATGGGGTACGTGCTCATGTGCACAAATATAAGTCACAACTGGATTCCAATTTGAATTAAAGCCTGTATCAGATTTTACCTTTTCCAATGTTATCTTTCACATAAAAGCATATTCCTACAACCTAACCTGCCATTCTTCCAGAGAGGGAATTTTATATGATTTCCAATAATATCAGTAAGTTTCTTGGCAGCGATTGTTATATCCAGAACCAGCTCAGTATACTTTGTAAGGGTATTAGATCTGGTGACGTTTAACAGAAAAATGCTGGCAAGAGTGAGAATTCCTTCTCCAAGTTCTTATAAGCTCATGCCTTGCCATCAGTCGTGATAAGTATCCACTTTTCTTTTTCCTGTTGGCCAATAACAAGGTCTTCTCCAATGACTTTTGTCTTTGCATGATGGGTGTCCCAAAATGCTTTCGTTAGTGCTTCCATTGAGCAATCTCACTTGGTTCTTAATTGGTCAAGTGGCTTTCTTATACCATCCCATGGCATATATACGCAAGGCACTATACATGTTCTGAGAACTACAGTACATGGTAATCTCTCTTATGGACATTGTATGTGACAGGAGCTGCTTGCAAGAGGTAGGAATTGTTGCTTAGCTCTTCACTTGTCCATTAAATTTGTCCCCCTGGTGTATCATGCAAGGTTGTTTGAAATGCTTCTTCCATTCATGAAGAAATGGATAGAAATATCCATGTTTCCAGCACAATAATTCTTGCTAGACAATTTTCCTCTATCCTCATGGCTGTATTGCTTTATCAATTGTGGTGATGTTCCTGAAGTAATGTATTTTTATTTCATGCATGGATAAGCTCCTTCCTTTCTCATAACTCATTTTCTCCCACCATTACCTACAAAAGCTTTTTATGCTTAGGCAAAGTACTTCTTCCTAACTAAACAACCTTTTGTAATTTATTTCAACTATTCCTGTTTTATAATAGGCCAAACTTTGCTTTTCTTTAATAGTACCATGGCAGCTGAGGGTCAAGCCCAACCTTAGTTTTAGTGTTTAAATAAGTGGTTTTGGCGGAAATCTCTTAAATAAATAAAATTACTCTTGGCAAGGGTAATCTGTTGGGTACGCCTATACCCATTAGCCTGTCAGTGACCCAGTGATGCTGAAAGCTTGGTGGATAATTAGGCTCAGGAAGAGTCCTAAATTGTTTTAATTGGATAGAAAAATATTCTACACTGCAGATTCAAGATCTCTGTTGCAAAAACAAACTCACTGTAGTTTTACTTGCAAGACAGTAAAACCACCAATGTACAAGATAATGGACCATAGAGGAAAGGATGGGAGGTCAAAACTAGAACAGAAATACAGTCCTACCCTTGAACTCATGAACTGGTGAGACCCAATTCTGTTACTTTAGTTGAATCACTCAATAGGAAACAATGTCAGATCGTGGATCCTTCTCGCTCATGTTGACTAAAAGATGTGGGGAGAGAAGTCTTGTTACCCCTACCTGAAATAACTGAGGATTGAGTCTGAGATCTTCTACACGAGAAACATTTATTCTACCATTGAGCTATGACTCTTTTCCATCCTGTCCCTTTCTATGTTGCATTTAGTTTCCAACCATTCCTGAGATAACTTTTCAATGATCCTATTCCAGTTCCTTGCTGTCAAAATATCAAAGGTAAGACTTCAAGGAAAGTGAGTGGCGTGGTACTGATTTTAAGGCATGAGAAAACTTCATGCCTTTAGTTCAGGGTGGACAATTAATTTTCCCAAGGGGCCATAGGAGGAACTGGGACTGTTGTGGAGGGCTACTATTGGCCTGCCACACACACACACACACACACACACACACACACACACACACACACACACACAAAAACACCACCACTGCTGCTGTGGGGCAGACAGGAGCAATCAAAGGGCGGCTGGATGTGGTTCAGAGGCTGTAAAATGCCCAGGTCTGTTTTAGGTGCAGTTAAATAGGAGAGTGGAAACTCAGCTATCTAGTAATGGAGAATATCTTTTACTTTCCCTAGTGTTTGTTTTACATAAGTTTGGTTCATCATTGGTTGAGGTCACCTACCTACCCAAATACACAAACACACACTAAAGAGGTAGGCAAGGAGAAAGATTGGTAGCCAGTTTCCACACAATTTAGAGATTTCTATTATTTTATTTTAGTTTTGCATTGCGATGGGCAATTAATTTTCCCAGAGGGCCACAGGAGAAACTGGGACTGCTGCCACCCATCCCCACCCATCCAGAATAAAATCTAAATCTATATCTATATCTATATCTATATCTATATCTATATCTATATCTATATCTATATCTATATCTATATCTATATCTATATCTATATCTATATCTATATCTATATCTATATCTATATCATCTATATCTATCTATCTATCTATCTATCTATCTATCTATCTATCTATCTATCTATCTATCTATCTATCTATCTATCTATCTATCTATCTATTCCATGTTTAGGAGAGGCTTTCTAAGTTAAGGTGTGCAACCCATGCAATGGCATTTCTGGAAATCTAAATGCCCACCAAGCTTTAAGGGCAGCATAAAGAGATGTTCTTTTCTGCATGCTTTTGAACTAAGTTTAGATTTATAGTATTGCACTGATGGATTACCCTTGTTTTATGGCTCGCATTCCCGTGCTTTTATCTTTTGAAATATGTTTATATTAGAAGCTTATTATTGATTGCAGGCATGCCTGAGAGTTTTAAATTGGAGGGAAGCCTAAAGTTATATAAAAGTTTCCAAAGCGAGTATATTTTGAAGCATCAGAGGAAAGCCTATGTCTTTTAAAATAAACACATCCACACAAAAACAGGTACCTTGATATTTAAATAACTTAATGGCCAGGTTGTACAGTATTTGATAGGTTGTCATCTTAGGGAAATCATGCAGTTAGATCAAATTCTTTCACTCAGTTCATGGGGCTGAAAAATAGCCTCATCAGTTGAAGTCCACACATCTTAACCTTGCCAAGCTTGAAAAACACTTAGAGCTAAAGTACAACAGAAAAAAGGACAAATGTCTATGGAGATTCTCAGTCATCCAGCTCATGGTTGTCCCAAAGGTGCTTTTTCAAGAGACCCCTGGACGTTATTATTTTTCTTTGAAGACATTTTGCTTCTCATCCAAGAAGCTCTGACTGGATGGTGGGGATGAGAAGCGAAATGTCTTTGAAAAAGAAAAAGAAAAAGAAACCCAAGAAAGTCCAGTGGCCTCTTGAAAAAGCACCTTTGGGACAGAATAGAGGACAATATCCAACACAACGCCTGAACAAACAAACTGAGCAGGTAAGTAGGTCAGGTGATCACATTTTTACCCCACTATGAGGATCTGTTTCTTAATTTACACTTAAATTAACATATACGAATGTAACTATCTACTTTCTTTGGGGGGGGCCTTATTTTCTCCATCGAATTCTGAAGAAAACAGATGTTTAATTATTAAATTATTAAATTTCTACCCCACCCACCTCCTCTAAATGATTTGGTTCAAAGAATTATTGGGAATAGTTCTTGACAGTTAATACTAGCCCCTTTAACTGGTACACTCAAAGAGTTTAGACATTAACAAGCATGGGTAATCCAATGTTCTCTCACTTTGAAAGAGTTAAAGGTCTTTCCCCACACAAACATTGGCCTATTTAGATAATGTGTGGCAATTATTTTTGCTGTATAGATAGATAGATAGATAGATAGATAGATAGATAGATAGATAGATAGATAGATAGATAGATATCTACTAGCTATCTTCCTATCTATCTTGATGATAATGAGGATAATGAGTATCATCATCACCAGATTGAGGACCCAGATTGTTGGGGGCAATTAAGCTGATGGGGAGAGTGGTATTCAAGAAATAGGAATAATCTTATTGGCTAATTTCTTTTAGCTTTAATAATATGTAACATCACATTTAACTTGATCAGCTGTCTTCATTACTACACTCCTAGCTGCTCACTAATTACAACCTGCTTTACAATTGATTACTAATCACAATGATGGTCAAAGGACCATACATGCCTCCTGATGTCACAACACAATCCTTTTTTTTTTGTACTTGCATTGCTACAGTGCAGACAAGGTTGTTTTGCAGTTTTTGTGTGCTGCACATAGAGACTTTGAATGGCTAGGAGTCTCATGCAAACTATTTGAAGGCTAAGTTCATCCAGAAATGGTTGTTTGTGCCTGATCTAAAGCATTTGAGCTGCTTATGAAAAATGTCTGTAACTGATTTGTAAACAGGGTTTAACTCTCCTTTAAAAACATACCACAGTGAGAATCAGCCCTAGTCTCTGAGCAAACCTGATTATCTGCAGAATCAAAAGCTACTATAGCTAGACTGTTTTAGGAACCTGTGGTCCAAAGTTTCCTATTCTCAGGCAGATTGG
This sequence comes from Vipera berus, assembly GCF_964194415.1. Lineage (NCBI taxonomy): Eukaryota > Metazoa > Chordata > Lepidosauria > Squamata > Viperidae > Vipera > Vipera berus. Next base: position 86,160,243 of record NC_138203.1, read on the forward strand.
TGCTCAGAACAAATTCAATGGTACTTACTTGAAAGAGAGAAAGAGGCCTGTTTGGTGTACTGGTTAAGGCACCAAGCTAGAAACAGGATGCCTGGGAGTTCTAGTTCCACCTTAGGCACACAGCCAGCTGGGTGACCTTGGGCCAGTCAGTCTCTCTCAGCCTTAGGAAGCAGAGAAGGGCAAACTCTTTCTGAAAACCTTGCCAAGAAAATTGCCAGGATTTGTCCAGGCAGTCACAAGGAGTGAAATGCACACAGGCAACACTTGCAAGATGGAAACAGGCATCACACTGAATGTAAGCAGCAGAAAAGGTGCTGAGAAAAACTCCTGAAAACTAAGCAGTTATGAAAAAATATGTGCCCCTCCTCATTGTTAAAAATGTAGGAATTTTATCAAGTTCCTCAATTGAATCGCATCTACATGGAAGGAAGCGTGTAGTGGGGTGCCCCAGGGCTCTGTTCTGGGCCCAGTGCTCTTCAACATCTTCATCAATGATTTGGATGAAGGGATAGATGGGGAACTCATCAAATTTGCAGACGACACCAAGCTGGCAGGAATAGCCAACACTCCAGAAGATAGGTTTGAAATACAGGAGGATCTGGACAGACTCGAATACTGGGCGTTATCTAACAAAATGAAATTCAATGGTGAAAAAGTAAGGTTCTACACTTAGGCAGGAAAAATCAAATGCACAGGTATAGTACAGGTGGTACCTTGCTCAATAGTAGTAACTGTGAGAGGGATCTTGGAGTCCTAGTAGACAATCACTTCAATATGAGCCAGCAGTGTGCTGCAGCTGCCAAAAAAGCCAACACAGTGCTAGGCTGCATTAACAGAGGGATAGAATCAAGATCGTGTGAAGTACTAATACCACTTTACAATGCCTTGGTAAGGCCACACCTGGAATACTGCATCCAGTTTAGGTCACCATGATGTAAAAAAGATGTTGAGACTCTAGAAAGGGTACAGAGAAGGGCAACTGGAGGCTAAAACATATAGGGAACGGTTGCTGGAATTGGGTATGTGTAGTTTAACGAAGAGAAGGGTGAGGGGTGACATGATAGCAGTGTTCCAATATCTCAGGGTCTGCCACAAAGAAGAGGGAGTCAAGCTATTCTCCAAAGCACCTGAAGGCAGGACAAGAAGCAATGGATGGAAACTAGTCAAGGAGAGAAGCAACCTAGTACTAAGAAGAAACTTCCTGACAGTTAGAACAATTAAACAGTGGAACAACCTGTCTCCAGAAGTGGTGAATGCTCCAACACTGGAAGTTTTTAAGAGGAGACTGGACAGCCATTTGCCTGAAATGGTACAGGGTTTCCTGCCTGAGCAGGGGGTTGGACTAGATGACCTCCAAGGTCCCTTCCAACTTATTATTATTATTATTTGTGACCAAACTTGAAAGAAAAAAAGCAATCCATTTGGGTTCAGTCTTAGTTCACTCCCTTCATCTAGTAGTTTATTTTGAGGCTGGGGGACGAAGATAGGAGACTAGCATAAAGAAAGGTCAATATTGTGGTTTCCTATAAAATTAACAACTGGAAGTGTAGAACACATAAAAAAGGCTAAATCTTTAAGTACTTAAGGTGATTATTACAAAGGCTTTTATGCCACCTCGGTCATGGGATTTATTTGTAACTCCAAGGATGAAAGTAACCACAATCTTATCTAGTTTGCAAGTAAAACAAGTGTGTTTTGGGAAAAGGGAGTGCAATATTTATGTCCCTAATGGGCAGATGTCTAAGTGCCAAAGACTAAAAGAGGTCAATGGAAGATTGTAGAAACTTCTGCCTCTCACACATGCATGAGATCAAGTACAGCAGTTAAGGCTATACTAGGAGATGTGAATTCCAGTCCCGTTTTAGGCATGCAGCCAACTGAGTGAATTTGGACTACCCCCCTTTAGCCTTAGAAAGAAGGCAGTGGCAAATCATTTCTAAAAATGTTTGTCAGGAAATGTTTGCCATGTGGTCATCAGGAGCCAAGACTGACTCAAGGGGAAACTGCCACTCACCCTACATATATTGTTTTCTGTGCATCTGCTTTATCAGGTTGCCAATAGTAGTTAAACCTCTTGACAAGGTCCTTACTAAAATTAATGGTAAATGCAAATAGCTTTTAGGAAACCAAGGCTTATGGAGCAAAAAGGACAGGGAGGGTAGAGTTTCTTTTGTGTAATGGTCAGTGGGGATGACTTTGGGAAACTGGAGGAAGAGCAGTAGCCTAGAGACAACTGTAATGGAAAAAGTATCTCAGCTCATAGAAGGAAATGGGATGTGGGAAGTATCTCACAGGGACTCTCCCTCATTTTCTGGAAAGTAAAAGAGAAAAGAAGTGCCTTTAGATGTGCAAGATTCTGTCATTATAATTTATAGTAGAGGGAGGTTAATATTAATGGTTTATGCTTCTTTTCTGAACTATCTTTATTGGCCACGTGTGATTGAATACAGAAGGAATTTGTCTCTGGTACATAAGCTCTCAGTGTACGTACACAAACAACAAAGTAATATGCCAATTGATGCCAAAAAGATGCCAATGAGACGGTAGTAGAAAAGATGAGAAGGATAATAGTATACAGCCATACTACATGGGTAAATATCCTTAGAGATAAGACAGTACTGTGGGAATTAGGTATTCAGCAGAGTGACGGCATGAGGGAAAAAACTCTCGGTGTCTAGTTGTTTTGGCGTGCAGTGCCCTATAGCGGCAACCTGAGGGGAAGATTTAAAACAGTTTATGTCCAGGATCTGAGGGGGTCTGTAGATATTTTCTCAGCCCTCTTTCTGACCTTGCAGTACACAGATCCTCAATGGAAGGCAGACTGGATGCAATTGTTTTTTCTGCAGTCCTAACTATCTGTTGAAGTCTGTTTGGTTCTGTATCAAAGCAGACAGTTATAAAAGTAGAAATGACAGACTCAATAATTCCTCTGTAGAAATGTATCAGCAGCTGCTGGAGCAGTCTGAACTTTCTGAATCGACACATTCTTTATTGTGCCTTTTTAATGCTAGTTCTAATGTTGGGTGTCCTTTTCAAATCCTGCGAGCTGGCAGCTAGCTAAATATCTGCACAGAGATGACTAAACACTCCTGAATGGAAACCCAGCCCTTTATCACCCCTGCATTTAACTTTGCGTAGAACAGACATGTCAAACACAAGGCCCGGGGGCCAGATCCGGCCCGCGAAGTGGTCTCATGCAGCCCGCGAAGCCATCCTGGAAACAGTGAGGGAACGGCCCCTATTGCTTTGGCCCTGGCCCAGAGACCCTCCTTCTGCCAGAGACCCTCAGATCTGTCCCACTCCTGCCCAGGCCCCCATAGGCACCCTTGATGCAAACGATGTAGAGCTGGCCACGCCTACCCAGTAGGCCACGCCCACCCAGGCCACACCCACCCGCCCCCCTGAGGGCAACCGCAATGCTGATGCGGCCCTCAATGAAATTGAGTTTGACACCCCTGGCGTAGAAGAAGTCTTCCAATCAACCTTCCCAAGCCAGTTAATTTACTCTGATAATGTGAATTGCTGAAGTCCCAAACAGTCCTAGGGTTAGGGGATAGGATTAAGGTAAAATTAAACCCCTGCTGATTCATTTACGTTATGTCGTGGGCTCTGATGAGCAGGAACGAGAACACGCAGAGGAGTACAGACGAACACATACTTTATTTAAGCAGAAACTGTACTGAGAGATTGGAGTCACCCTGCCTCAATATATATAGCCAGGCCCTATGGTATTAACCAATCGGATTGAAGCTATACTTGCCGCCCAAAGTTGACCAATAGCAGGACTGGCGCCGTCCTGTCTGAGATGCTGAAGAATCGTTGGTTCTCCAGCAGAGCACGTGGTGATATTCCAAAAGCCCAGTACATAACATACGTTATTCAAAATATCTCCTCTTCCCCAAATCTATCACTATGGGATTTTTATGGTCTGATCTCAAAGTTGGTGATAGCTTCAACTCATAAAATGGATCCTTCTCAAATCACTGAACAGTCCAGTTGCCTGGGAGATCAGATGATAAGACCCGTCAATATGGTCTGTCAGTGGGTTACAGCAACAAACAGGGGTAGTTTGAATTGTTCTCATAGAAGAAATAATATTTAATACAGATAGTCCTTGACTTACAACTGTTTGTTTAGTGACTGTTCAAAGTTACAATATCACTGACAAAAAATGACTTATGATCATTTTTCACACTGCAGCATCCATTTCAGCTGTTGCAGCATCCCCATGGTCCCCTGATCAAAATTCAGACCATTAGCAACTGACTCATATTTATGACGGTTGCCATGTTCAGGGTTCATGTGATCCCTTTTGTGACTTTCTGACAAGCAAAGTCAGTGGGGAAGCCAGAATCACCTAACAACTGTGTTACTAACTTAACAACTGTGCTGTGGTTCACTTAGCAACTGTGGCAAAGAAAGGTCGTAAAATGAGGCAAAGTTCACTTAACAAGTGTCTCATTTAGCAACAGAAATTTTGGGCTCAATTGTGGTCGTATGTTGAGGACTACCTCTACATGCTGATCACCGTTACTCTGAGTGAGATCTAAGTGACCTACATCACCAGTCTGGGTACCAGCAGTTCTTGCAGGAGACCAGCTGATGTTTTGCCCAGCCCAGCAGTTTTGATACATGAGAAGCTCACTAGAGCCATCTCCTTCGATCTTATATATAAAATCTGCCAATGAAGCAGAAATTTCTTTCCTTGACCACACACTTGATTTATAGCACTAATAAAATCAAAGTCATTCAGGTACAGAGCCTTCCAAAGAGATGAAAACCAAGTACCTCCAGGTCAGCTGGAAATCTAATTCACATCATAAATAAAGAGATCAAGATATATGATTAATCCTCTTTAACCAGATAGCCTTTAACCTACACACAAGCAGCACCTTGTTTGCAGCCTCCCATTGTTGTTCTTTATTTATTATAGTTCACGCTTGGTAGGAAATGTACATCCCTAAGTGAATTCTTAATACACTAATAAGTCCTTGAAAGGCCTCACATCAGATGCAGAAGTGCAGTTAATTTAGCACAGACGCACATGTCTGACTTCAAAACAAGTATGAGCTATGGAGCTTGTCTCCAGATCTGAAATGTAGGATGCTGACCAGAATGTGCCGCTTTTATGCTCTTGGTTGTGAAGATACAGGACACTCAGCCAATCCAACTTGTTTCCACTAGCTGTAGACCATGCTAAATGATTTGAGTGGGTGGGGCTATTAGTCAAAGTGGCCAGGATCAGCCAGCACTTTCCAACGATCCTGGTTTGTAGAGAACATATTTATTTTTACTGGGAGAAAATTTGCAGAGTCAAACCTATTTAAGTAATATATGACTCAAAACAGCGAAGACCTGCATTGCTAATTTTTACCACTAGGTTTTGGCAAGTTCAGAGGCCAATGATGTTCCAGGTCCACCAGAAGTGACTGTGGGGAGGCTGAGAGAAAAAAACAAATATGCAATCCGAGCCCTATCTCTTTAAGGGGCCCATATTCACATATAAATAAAGTGAAGTAGGATGGTATTAAATATTGTGGGAATGCAGACACAAATTAAACCATAAGGAATTGTATTATGGTGTTCATGCTGCTGTCTATTATTTCAGCGTTTTCAGCTATTTTATTGTTCATAGCTGACTTTTTTAGATTGGTTTTCAAGTCTTGAATATAAAATCATAAACATAAAATAAGATGGGGTAATAAAGCATAAATTAAACAGAAAGGCTGGATTGCGGTGGAAAATTCAAAATGCTTCTAATTCTCAATGTGATGATTGTGCCCTGTAGGGCCACTGTAACTCCAAACTCTTAATTCCACATCAGTAAATCTTGTCTACATCATTGCACATGGATTGTTTGGTGAATGGATAATACCAGATTTGGTCTGTTACAATGCCAGCTGCTACATCTGGTTCTGTTTGAACACAAGCAGCTATGGGAAAAAGGTAAAACTGACAATCAGCTTCCCTTGAAATTCCTCAATTCACTTTAAACAGAATGCAACAATGGTGGAATTTTTGCTCATACTTCAGAAACTTTGTTAAGTCATCTTGGTTTTATTTTTGAGGTTTGGTTCAGGCAAAGAACCTGCAGGTTCGCATTCCACCAGGCTCAAGGTTGACTCAGCCTTCCATCCTTCCGAGGTAGGTAAAATGAGGACCCAGACTGTTGGGGGCAATAAGCTGACTTTGTAATAATGCCGCTTGGGGGGGGAAGCCCTAATAAGCAGGCATATACATAGAATGAAGGCTATTGCTAAGCACATTGGTTTGTGCTTAAATTGTAAGCCGCCCTGAGTCTTCGGAGAAGGGCGGGATATAAATGGGATTAAAATAAAAAAATAAAATAAAGAATCTTCAGATGTGTTGTTCATTTTCCTTTGCATCATATTCAATAGGAAGCTGGAAACACAAATAAGTGCAACTCTCAACATTAGTCAGATAACAGACAATCATTACTGAACAGTAATCAATTCTGAACAACTGTTCATATTTATTACATAAGAAATTGCTTGTTAAAAATACTTCCAATATATAATTATGCACTTCTAAGTTGTTTAATACATTTGAGTCTTATTTATTTGCTGCTTTTGCATCCAAGCAGAAAGCTCAAAGCAGATTACTTTTAATTGCCATGTGCAGAAATAGACTCAGAACCAATGAGTCAACAACATTTCCTTAGTATTGAGAGAGACAGTTACATAAATGCTAAATCTTACTGACTGCAATATGCATTGAGGGTGGCAGTTACATAATATTTGATAATAGATATAGGTTTTAGCTGGCCTTGTACTTTGTCCCATTCTGTCCCTTCCTGAAAACAAATTTATTCAAAACATTCATACCTTGCCATTCTTCTTTTTTCGCATTTCTGAGAAATATATAGTGGTTCTTTTTCAATATAATAATACAGCAACAGTTTAATTTGAAAGAAACTCTTTAAAATGTACAATAGTTCAATGATAATTCAGTTGGGGGGGCATAAATGTTTTCTTTGTTTGGAGAGAGGGAGTTGAGTAACTAAATATCTGGTAAAAAATGGAAGGTTTTAGTGAAGGACTTTATCTATACAGAACTGAGATAGGGAAGAAGTTTCTGTTTGAATTTTGGGCTCCAAGTGGTTTTAGGCCTTTCAAAGACATAAATGGCACCTTGAACTGAGTATGGGCAGCCATTATTTATGTGCAACTTATTGTATCGTTAGCATTTTATCTACCATCTGGCATTCATATTTTGTACCACTTTTTCTTATAATTAATATTCAAAGAAAGCCAGCGTATGATATATTAGAGTAGTTTAGCTGAGGGAATGATAAAACCTCGATGATATGGCCAAGGGGATAGGTCAAAGGCAATCAATGCTACCTAGGCTATTCATAGAATTGGATCAAAGAGTACTTATTGATCGTGAACTTCTGTTTCAGGAAGAGACCAGACATTTCAAAAACAGGATAAACATCAATCTTCCAGATTCATAAGCTATGTGCCAAGAATATTTCCAACTTGCTGGGATTCTATTTATGGGCCAACATTAAAGTTATAACCGGATTCAAATTCCTGTTCTGTACCTATTAGGATCATGTGACTCAGATGATTGAGGAGAAAAAGAATGTACCTCATCAACACAACAATAGCAGTTTGCTTGAAATCTTCAGGTGATTTATTCATCTGCTTAATGTAACTGCTGAATAACATGGTGGAAAAGTAGAACTTTGGGAATCCCAGTATACAATGGCTCAAGGTCAAGAAGACATAAATTCTACATTATGGACTCCTCGTGTCAGATAATGAAGAACTATCGTATTGCCAATTTCCTGAATCCAAATCCACAAATTGATCTAAAATAATCTGTAGGCTCAAAACTTGCTATGACATCAGAGAAAATGATAGTTCACATTACATATATTTGAGGTAATCCATGAAGATAATTAATCCCTTTTCTGAAGAAAACCAGACCCAAATCAGTATTCAAAACCAGAATCGGAGATTCTTCAGACAGTCCCTAATGCGTATTATCCTTCAAGTAAAAGGTATAATTTGCCAGTAGGAGCACATTTCATGGGACTTAATTCATCATTATCTAGGGAAATTTAATTCTTTGCAAATACATTTTAGTAAAGGATTGCCAATAATGCATGCCACACTTCTGAGTATCTACACGTTGTAGAGGAAAACAAATAATTGCCATTGAGTCCTTAATATTCCAGATAAGTCACAAGGGGGGAAAAAACCAGAGAAAATATACAGCTAGTTTAAGGACAGGCAATTTGATTTATTTTTATGCTTACAAAATGATCCAAAATGTATTTTTATTTATTCATGTTGACGTGCTGACACTGACAAAGCAGATATGCTGTTCACTAGCACGCATTCCACCATCTGTGATTTAGATCCATGTTTTTCCTAGATTTTTCAGTGCCAGAAATGGGGTGATGAGTGACAATTTCCAGGAAGTTAGTGGCTTTGGGGGGCGGGGGTTGTGCCAGATGTGTTCAAAGAGGCATGGAGCACCCCTTTTGAAGAGGTCTTCCTTGGATCTGGCTACTTAAAGCAATTATCATTCTGTCTCACACTTTCCTTTATTACAAAGGACATGGAGAAGGTGATACAAAGTTCAGGTACAGAGTGCCCTAAAAGAAATTGATTATCTAATTTCCCTTTCACTCAGGATTCAGTTCTGTCAAAGGTCAATGATTGCTCTGATGATGATTTTTTTGGGATCTAGATGAGATGAGTGAGGATCTTCTGGTCCTACTTGACTTCTGATGTTCAGTAGTAGGAGTACAACATCTCTATTAATGTGTTTTTGCATCCATTTCCCAGGTTATGTGTGTCAAAGATAGGATCAAACCCAAATAGTTGATCCTGATATATTTCTATAAAGTGAGCATTTTATTGGCAGGCTGATTGTGTGATTCTACCCAAGCTGCCTTTTTAAGGGTTTAGGTCTATGCTATCTACCAAGCCTACCATAATCTGTATATTCCTGACCTAAGTATTAATGTCCTAGGGTTTATATCTGGCATACTATAGTCCAATGAATCACATTCCAAGGGTGGTAAAGGTAAAGGTTCCCCCGCACATGCGTGCTAGTCGTTTCCAACTCTAGGGGCTGATGCTCATCTCTGTTTCAAAGCCGAAGAGCCAGCGCTTGTCCAAGGTCATCTCCATGGTCATGTGGTCGGCATGACTAGACGCCAAAGGCGCATGGAATGCTGTTACCTTCCCACCGTAGTGGTCCCTATTTTTCTACTTGCATTTTTACGTCCTTTCGAACTGCTAGGTTGGCAGAAGCTGGGATGAGTAACAGGCGCTCACTCTGTTACGCGGCACTTGGGATTCGACCTGCCAAACTGCCGACCTTCTGATCGACAAGCTCAGCGTCCTAACCCATTGAGCCACCGTGTCCCTTTTTACCAAGGGTGGAGATAAGAACAATTTTATTCTTGGGATACATTCTTGGGTCACTTGGGATACATTCCCAAAGCAAATGGCCTCCAAACAAAAGGCTCTAGAAGTTTTTATATCTCTAGTCTCAAGCAAGGCTCATGTGGTGTTAAAGGTTGTCCAAGCAAGCAGATGTTTTCCTAATAGGCATTTCTTATCAGTAAAAGCATTTATCAGATCTGTATCTATATCCGTAGATCTCACTTCGGTAGGAAAAAAAAAGCAAACTTAAATCAGTTAGGTATGTTAGCCTATTATTTTTCACTCCCCGCTTGCTATCACAGCCGGTTATCAGGCAGGGTGAATTTATCCCTTTAAACTGGTTGGATGGTTTACAATGTGCCTTCTCGTGACTACTGTATAACTAGGCACCAGAAAAGGTAGGGAAGTTCAAAGCATTAAAACTGCTGAAAAGTATCAAACGGCCAACCCTTGGCTCATCACTATGAGTTGTGTATTTGTTTATTTATATTTCTCATTTCTAAACTGCCCTCAAAGAGAGACTCTGGGTGGTGTACAATAAAACACAGAATTCTAAACATTATATAAAAATTAAAATGTTAAAGAGTTAAAATTTTAGAGATTTTTTAAAAAAAAACCATTTTAAGGAGGCAAGAATAATTAAACCCTATTAGTTGACCAAGGCAAACTTGCACCAACCCCTGACTGTGTGCTCCTTTGGGTTCCCCCAGACAAGGCCGCAGAGCAATGTTTTAACCCCCTTTTGAAAGGCCAGGAGAGTGAGAGTCCGCCTCACCTCTAGGGGTAGTTCTCTTCCTAGACCCCACCCCCCAATCAGAGTTCTTTAACTGATGGGGTCTGCAGCATATCTTCCCTGCCTGACTGGGTAGGACACGCTGATGGGATGGGATGAAGTCAGTTCTGTACCTGAAATTACAATTTCTGGTAAAAGCCTATCATCTCATAATGCCATAATCAGTCTGAGCCTGCTCTGCAGCTAGCATCCCCTCTGCATCCTATATCTTCCACATCAACTATTCAGTGGGTCAACACCACAGTGTCTCTCCATTGGCCTTCACTGTCAAATCCAGGGGTCTTCAAACTTGGCCCTTTTATGACTTGTGGACTTCAACTCCCAGAATTCCTCAGCCAGGTACACTGGCTGAGGAATTCTGGGAGTCGAAGTCCACAAGTCATAAAAGGGCCAGGTTTGAAGGCCCCTGGTCAAATCTGAAATTGTTTACATCAGCTGGTGCACTTTAAGCATTTCTACCAGCTCAGCTGTGGGCCTCTCCCTATCACTGGTCCTTACCTTGTTCCATAGTTTCAGTATGGCAGCTTCAAGCAAGATCAGCTGGGTTGTTGTTTTCTTCTGGCTTTTCAGCTGAAAGCCAAAATGTTTGGTTCATTTCAGTCTTCCTTAGAATTTTGCTCAATTCAGCTCCAGCTGCCAGCAAAACCTCTCTCTGCTGGACTGAAATTCATCCTTTTACACTGCCTTGGCTATGTGGTCAACATCTGCAGGTGGGACCATTAAAAGCTTTTTTCATTCCCACTCATGCAGACCTTTCCTGCAATGCTAATGCCAGTTGAACGTATCTGTGCTGGGCTAACAAATATTGAAGTCAACAATACCATGGATTAATAGAGACCAAGTGTGAGGATCCAGTGTGTTGGTATGATATCAGTTGAGAAAATAACGCTCAAAGTATCGTTGCTAGTCAGATGCTGATGATTCCATAGTGTGGTGAACCTTCATCTGGATGAGCAATAGTGCCACCATAATAGACTTATGACAATCTGCCCCAAAGCTTTGCTCTATGGCAGACATGTTAAACACAAGGCCCGGGGGCCGGATCCGGCCCGCGAAGTGGTTTCATGCGGCCCGCGAAGCCATCCTGGAAACAGTGAGGGAATGGCCCCCACTGCCTTGGCCCTGGCCCAGAGACCCTCCTCCTGCCAGAGACCCTCAGATCTGTCCCACTCCTGCCCAGGCCCCCATAGGCACCCTTGATGCGAACGATGTAGAGCTGGCCATGCCCACCCAGTAGGCCATACGCACTCTAGCCACACCCACCCAGTAGGCCACACCCACCAAGTAGGCCATGCCCACCTAGTAGGCCATACCCACCCAGCCCCCTGAGGGCAACCGCAATGCTGATGCGCCCCTCAATGAAATTGAGTTTGACACCCCTGGTCTATGGTGTGCATAATTCAGAATGGGGGCAGAGAGGAGAAACTGTATGGGTAGAGAAAATCCAAAGATTAATCAGATTCCAAACTGAGCTTCAGCATGACCCCAAGAGCCTTGGTGGAGCAGTGGGCTAATGCCTGCTTAAGTAACACCAGCTGCCTGCAATTAGTGCAGGTTCAAGTCCCACCAGGCTCAAGGTTGACTCAGCCTTCCATCCTTCCGAGGTAGGTAAAATGAGGACCCAGATTGTTGGGGGCAATAAGCTGACTTTGTAAAATGCTGCTGGGGGGGGCGGGCGAAAGCCCTAATAAGCAGGCATATACATAGAATGAAGGCTATTGCTAAGCACATTGGTTTGTGCTTCTTAGATTGTAAGCCGCCCTGAGTCTTCGGAGAAGGGCGGGATATAAATGGGATTTAAAAAAAAACACAAAAAAAAAACAAAACAAAACTGCTGAACCCCCAATTTCAACAAATTCAATACAAATACATTCAATAAAAATAAATGCAAAATCAGGAGTGCATATGAGGAAAAAAAAAGTGTTTTTGCAAATAGCAAACTGAATTTGAGCCAGAAAGGTGATGAGATTGTAGAGCAATCTTCCATTGTATTAGTAGATGCTTCTTGTCTAGTTCTAGGCAATAAAAATCCCGATCTAGTCTTTTCTACGTAAACTCTACTTTTTGTGAGGAATGCGCATACAAGATGGATTAGTATTGGGAATTATGAGGGAAATTGGGATGGTGCAACCCCAATAAACCAAGACCTCTTAGGATGACTATAAAGAAGATTAAATGTATTGAGCTGATTTAACTTAGAGATGAGAAGGCTTTATGAGGCTACATCATGCCACGCTGAAATAAAGATTCCTTTGTATCAAAATGTCTTCTGCTGCCTTTATGGGTGTGTCCATTAGGGTTTTGCAGCACTTTGGATTTAAAGGCAAAATGTGCTTTAGAGCAGTGACCCCCAACCTTTTGGGCACCAAGGACCAGTTCCATGGAGAAAGGTTTTTCTGTGGACCGGAGAGTGCGTGGTTTCATGTGCTTCCAGCATCCCATGGATGGGGCTTTGCTTATTTGCACGGACTGGTTACTGGCATGCCACGGACCGGTGCCGGTCCACAGACCGGGGATTGGGGACCCCTGCTTTAGAGCAAATGTAGCACCTGTCTCTCACTCCTTAAAACACTAGCATCATTCTCCAGGATTGCCTAGGGTCATGTAAAGCCCAGGTAGATTTCTTGGCAACAGTCCAGAAGTGGCCTGCTATTGGGTTTATTTTAAGATATTTTTCGAATATGTGACTATGTTTCTCCTCCTTACCGTGCAACTTTAAACATTGCCTTCATCCTGCTGATGTATTACAGGCTGTTTTCCATCACTAGCTGTGGTATCTTTCAGTCTAGAGTTTAAATTCTGCTCTTCTCCATAGCCCTCTGTTCACTCATCTTGTAGTCATCCCTATTGCTGCTTTTATTTTCTGGGTTTTTTTTCCCCAAGCTGACATTGCAAATGTTGCATTGGTTTAACATGTTATCTGTCAGAGAGGATTTTTTTTTCAAACAGTTGGACTCAGTTTTGTTTTGGTTTAGGTTTTTTTTTTGCTATTCATTATTCTTTTCTTGGTACTTTTAAGAATAATCTACTGACGTCTCTACCTAGCCCATCTTTCTAGATGCACTGAGAGGCATGCCCATTGAATAAATCTATGTTATTTTTAAAAGAGTTATGTAGGATAGGTTAGCAAGAATTATCATTTTCTTAGAATAGCTGTGTGGTACTGGGAAATTATCAGGCAATAATAACAGCCATAGATTATTAAATTGGTGGAGAATCTGATTCATGCTATGAATGGATCAATGGAGAATTTTATTCATAGCGTACCAAACCATGTTTATCGAGCCATGTTTGCTATATAAACCACAAGTAAATCATATAACATGTTTAAGCCCAAATCACGCAAAATCATCAGATCACATTATATTTGGTGTGATTCACCCAATTATTATAGGTTTTATTTGCCATTTACCAGGTCTTGCCTAGGCTGGTTGACCCAAATTTTACTTGAAACCATATCTGAAACAAAGATTTTACCAATTTCCTGGGAGCAAAGAAATTTCAATGAAATTTCTTATAGGTCTTCTTCACACTGACACCAGTTCAGTGTGCATATTTAAAAGAAGGAAAAAAGTGTATTGTAACTATTTTCCACATTTGCTTTTTAGTTTTTGAGGATGTATCAAGCCTCATATTTGAATCATCACCAAAACTTTGTTGAAACGGGAGCTGTGATGGCGCAGTGGTTAGAATGTATATTGCAATCTCACTCTGCTTACTGCCAGCAGTTTGATCCTGACCTGCTCAAGGTTAACTTAGCCTTTCATCCTTCCGAGTTCAGTAAAATGAGGACCCAGATTGTTGGGGGCAATATGCTGACTCTGTAAACTGCATAGGGAGTACTTTAAAGCAGCATGAAGTGGCATATAAGTTTGAGTGCTATTGCTATTGCTATTTAGGGGGAAGGAGAAGCATAAAAAAACACCTAAGATGGTGGTTGCATCATGCAATATAATCAGAGCCCTGCCCTTTTTCACATGTTGCTTCAATATCATAAAGGTAAAGGTTCCCCCGCACATGCGTGCTAGTCGTTTCCAACTCTAGGGGACAGTGCTCATCACCCGTTTCAAAGCCGAAGAGCCAGGTTTCGAACTGCTAGGTTGGCAGAAGCTGGGACGAGTAACAGGCGCTCACTCTGTTACGTGGCACTCGGGATTTGACCCGCCAAACTGCCAACCTTCTGATCGACAAGCTCAGCATCCTAAACCACTGAACCCACTGTACAAATGTACAAAAGGGCATGGCTTCAATCATGTTACTGCCATCTTGTCTTTTTTCATTCTCTCACACACTAACTTGGAAAGTTTGTCAGCTTTTCAACAGAGCTGATGTACACAATCTGTTGCAAAACATCAACCACCTATAATCAAGGGGTAAAAATATATTAACTTAGATGCACACCTTGTTGAGCAAAATCCACCACAGAATTTGTTTCATGGGTCATTTAGGAATCTTAGCGGAAATTAGAACAATGAAAAGTGTGGCTGCTAACTGGAACATTCAGCATTATGGAAACTCACAGACAAACAGACATATGGAGGTATTTTACTGCATTATTATTGAAGGTAAAAAGATTAAGGCTGAAGACAGTTCCTGTTAACTAGCCTTACCACCTTGTCCAGTTCCTCACAGAAACTCATTCTACCCTGCTGACATAGTTTCCCCTTAGATTGAAAATTTGTTCCCAAAGCTTGAGAATATCTCACATCTTGCATTACCATGGTTTCACATTTCCAAAGTTGGTCTCACCAATTACTTTCTGCTCAGAAATCAAGTACGGTAGATCTTGTGCACTCATTTCTGATTGAATTTTCTTTCGGGGTACTGATAAGAGAAAGAAAACAGGGGAAAAAATAAACAGCAGTTTGGGAGAATTTGCCAGTGGGGCAGGGAAGGGATCTTAACTTGCTATCATCTGTGCAGGAATAATTTGGATACTTTCAGATGTCCAGAACCAAGATTATTTGCACGCAAAGCAGGTCTCTACTCCTGGGTGGAGCCATTCTTTCTTTTCCTTCAGCACATACTTGCTATATGATAAACTTTATTGTCATTTTTTACTGTGAGCACACTGGCCCACATTAAAAATGAATTTCTGTTGCCTGCTCTCAAAAGAAAGTATATATCTAGCCATGCACATACACAACACACATATGTACTTCTCTGCACTGTAGTGCAGAGAAGAGCAACAAAGATAATTAGAGGATTGGAGGCTAAAACATATGAAGAATGCATATCCACTCTGGTCTCAATAGATTGGCAGAAATAATAGAAGCTAAGCAGTCCTTCCCATAACCAGGTCCCATTTATTTTATTTTTATTTTAATTCCATTTATATCCCGCCCTTCTCCGAAGACTCAGGGCGGCTTTACAAACTTCTGCTTTGGATACCACGAACCCTCCTCCCAGAAGGTAACAAGGAAACAATTCATGAAGAGGATGTGTAACATCCCAGACAATCCTGTGGACCCTGCTTAAGCAACGCTTATATGCTATGACCTGGATGGAAGGAAGGGAACTACCACTAATCTTTTCTGCCATCCTCACGGCTCTCTGCACTCATGGGGAGAGCCTCATTCATGAGACTAGTCCCTTATATGGGCACTTCTGTGCCTGATGATGCACAATCCCTAGAAAAGGGCAAAGATTCAGCTTCCTCTTTCTTTTGAGATCAAAAGTTGGAAGTCTCTATTTATTACTTGAAGAACTAGTCTGAAAGCATCTCCAATACTCAAGAATTCCAGGTATTACAATGAAGAGAAGTTTGGCTGTGTGGGACACATCTGTCTTTGCTTGAGCCTTTAGAAAAACAAAGGCACCTAAAACCTGAAACTATTCTAGAAAACATATTCAGTAGCTTCATATTCTATTCATGATTAATTTCCTTAGTTCAATTTTGAGGCTGCCTGACTCCATCACAACTTTGAGTGGCATGCAATTAAAAAAGAAGCCAGCCAGAGGACTAACCCAAGACCGATTAAAACAAACTTATAGACACTCTACAATCACCCTCTCCCAAGACCTGGGAGAACAACCAAGTTTTTAATGGTTTTTTTTAATGTCATTAAGATGGGAGCTGTATGGATCTTTGAGGAGATGTCATTCCAAGAGGCAGGCAATATGGTGATCCTGCTTAATCAGCAGGACAATCAGCAGAACAAAATAAAATTCAGTGGTGAGAAAAGTAAGGTTCTACGTTTAGGCAGGAAAAACCAAATGCACAGATATAGAATACTGTAGGTGATACTGGCTCAATAGTAGTGTAACTGTGAGGGGGATCTTGTAATCCTAGTGGACAATCACTTTAAGATTAACCAGCAGTGAACTTCAGTTGCCAAAAAAATCCAACACCATCCTAAGCTACATTAAGAGAGGGATAGAATCAAGATCACATGAAATGTTAGTATCACTTTACAATCCCTCGATAAGACCACACTTGGAATACTGCATCCAGTTTTGGTCACCACAATATAAAAAAGATGTTGAGACTCTAGAAAGAGTACAGAGAAGAGCAACAAAGATGATTAGAGGATTGGAGGCTAAACTATATGAAGAATGCATATCCACTCTGTCTGGTCTCAATAGATTGACAGGAATAATAGGAGCTAAGCAGTCCTTCCCATAACCAGGTCCTATGCCATGAAGTGCTTAAAGAGGATAACTAGTACTTTGAATTGCGCCCAGAAGCCGAATGATAGTGCAATTCTCAAAGCAGCAGTGAGTATATGATGACATGCCCACCGGTGCCCATACCACTGCATTCTGGATTAGCTATAGCTACATGATGGTCCTCAAGGCAACATCTCATACAGTCCATTACAGTAATGCTATTGTGAGTTGGCCAGTGTGTGAGTGATTGTCTGGTCCAGGAGTAGACACAGCTGGCACATTAGTTGAAGCCATGCAAAGTTATCTTGACCACCATTGCCACCTGTTTGTTGAACAGGAGCTTTGAGTCTAGAATGACCACCAGATTGTACATAGGTCTTGAATTGGAAAGTGCAATCTCAGTGAAGACCAAAGATGGGATATCCTCAGAACCAGGGGATTCAAAACCAACACAGCCATTCAGTTTCATCAGGGCTGAGTCTGAATTTGTTCCTTCCCATCCAGACCCACACAGCCTCCCAAAACTAGGACATTTTGACAGCATTGTTCGCTTGGCCACCGGCTCCATCTGAACAGTTGAGTATTGTTAGTTATATGATTATAGCCTAACTGGTTTGGTTGGCAATATATAAGCCATGATTGTAATGTATTGTATCCCTTTAAATGTGTAATGATTGGCCAATGCTGTGTTCTTTCAACGGCCGTAAGAGGGAGCTAGAGACATAGCTTCTCTCTCTCTCTGTGTTAGTTACTTTGTTACATTGCTTGCTGATTATTGTTGATTGTGGTTTTGCTACTGTTTGCTAAACCCAAAGAACTGTGTTTTTGACTTTTGGACCGGTGAGACGACTTTGTATTGGATAACTCTTGAACTGTTGATATCTTCTCTGTACCCGTGTATGACCTGGACTGTTTATTCTTGACTTGTGCTACTCGTATAAGTAAAGTTTTTTTTTTCTTTTTTGCACACCTCAGTGTATCAGTGTGGTTGCTGTGCAAAACCTGACTACTCTCAGTACCACTTCTCCTGTGCATGTTTTTTCTTGTTGCACAAACCCCGTCAAGTATCATCAACATATTGATGATACCTGACCTCATAACAATGGATGACCTCACTCAGCAGTTCATTTTAGATGTCAAATTTGTATAGGTGGCCATCTCAAAAAATGTGGCTCAGGGAATTTAATATCAATGTTAAGCAAAATGATTATCTAATAATATATTCTGATTTTTTTCGAAATCGTTGACTCTCGAAGAATCTTACTTTCTAGAGGTATTTGCATGTTTTGCTTTTTTTCCTATATTCCCCTCATATCTTCAGTCAGTGTTGCTTTTAGATGTAATAGCTACAGTACATGCTTTCAAAGTTAAACTTAAATGAAATGGCACCTATAATGCTTATGAAAATAAAAGAAATAGTTTAAGACAGGGTAGGGTTCAGCATATGAATACAGCCCTCCTGATTTTTAAATTGTTTAGTCCGACTTTTCCAAAGATAATTACTCTGCTCTCATTTGATTGGCCCAGTCTATGAATGAAATGTTACGACTGAACAGGCTCATCAATATTTCAGATATTTTAAAAGTTTCTTAATGGGCTCTCCCCTGTAGTGTGAGGATGAAATCAGACACAATAATTTATCATGATAAATTAATTATTAAAGCTGCCTGGCATCTTTGCTAATGTTACAAATTCTTGTGAGGAATGGGAGATGATCTTTCTGTTTCTCCCCAGAATGTTCTTAATATCTGTAAGGAACAGCAGGCATCTTCCTTAAGACCCTCAATGAACAAAATAAATATCAGTAGTAATATATCTAAATTAGGTTGCCATAGAAATACACATGTTCCGGGTTCTAAATACATCTGCTAGGATTCTGAACCTTGCTGTGCCCAATCCCCAATGGAGAGGCATCAGTAAGGAGATAAGATGGCTATACTTAACAGACTAACAGGTTGTTCATAGGTCAGCTTACTTTCCAATTTTGGCAGTAGTGTTTTTTTTGGGAGAACTTGTGGCTTCCAGGGATGTACCATCACCACTGCCACCAGCAACTGCAATTTTCACAATAAAGGCAGGCACCAGTGCCTGCATTCCGATTGGCTCAACTATGGCAAGACTCCATGTTGACTTGTTCTTTCAGGACAAGATCAACGTGTGAACAATGTTTCCTGTCGTTTGGGTAGCTGACATTATTGTGTGAAAGGAAGTCTCTCGCCTACTTCTTTTTTGTCGTCTGCTGCTCTAGAAGTGTTGACTCACAGAACTTCAGTAGGGTCCAGAGGCCCAGAGGCCATGCACATGTGACCCCCTCTGCTCTGCAGTTATTAGCTGACTTTTGGGTGCAATTCAAGGTGCTTGTTTTATCATCTATATAAAAATCAGGCCATAGAGCCTGCTTATTTGAGGGATCACTTGTCCCTGGTTGTTTCAACCCATCTGATTAATCAAGAAGAGCGGGCACTCTCTAAGTCCCATTGCTTAAGCAGTATCTTCTTGTTGGGACTGGAAATATGCCATCTCTGTTGCATGCTATCTCGGCCCTCTGAAATATTATCCCCTTAGCACAATATGGTAGATCAGCTAATATGGTACAGCTAATTACCTAGAGAAGGGACGTGGTGGCTCAGTGGGTTAGGACGCTGAGCTTGTTGATCAGAAGGTCGGCAGTTTGGTGGGTCAAATCCCGAGTACTGCATAACAGAGCGAGCGCCTGTTACTCGTCCCAGCTTCTGCCAACCTAGCAGTTCAAAAGCACGTAAAATGCAAGTAGAAAAATAGGGACCACTACGGTGGGAAGGTAACAGCGTTCTGTGCACCTTTGGCGTCTAGTCATGCCGGCCACATGACCACGGAGATGTCCTCGGACAAGCGCTGGCTCTCCGGCTTTGAAATGGAGATGAGCACCGGCCCCTAGAGTTGGAAACGACTAGCACGCATGTGCGGGGAAACCTTTACCTTTACCTAGCAAACATGGATGGTTTCCATCTGAACTATGTTTAAAAAGCTTTAAAGACATAGTAATTATTTCAGGCTCTGGGCCAGAGTGGAAATTCAGTAACGGCAAGGTTCTTTCCTTCATTATTTTATTTATTTGTATCTCATCTTTATTGCTTTTACAAATAACTCAAGGCATCTAACATATCTGACACACCCTCCTATTTTCTACATAACATAACAGCAACCCTGTGAGGTGAGTTGGGCTGAGGCAAATTTGAACTCACAATCTTCTTTGCTTTCTAACCTGATCCCTTCACCAATAGACCAGACTGGCTTTCTTTACTTCCTAAGTTGTTGGGAATAGGGAGGCCTATAATGTGTATATATGAACAAAGTAAACATATTTATGTTAGAATCTAACTTTAAGTGTGCAAATTGCAGCCCACCGTTTTTCCCTCTCTCATCTTGCCACCAAATAGGAGGGTCTTTTTTTTTAAAAAAAAGGGAGCCAATGGAAAAAATTAAGTACACAAGAAATGACTATATTTACTATTCTCAATTATTTGAATTATTAACAACCAAATATTTATTACACTCCTCAGTCAGAAAAAAGTAAAGTGATGGTAGTGAAAATAAATAAATCTAAAAATATGCCAGCAGTTCAGCACCCAAAGATGCTTTCTCATGAGTCAACTGGACTTTCTTGTTTTTTCCTTGAAGACATTTTGCTTCTCATCCAAGAAGCTTCTTCAGCTCTGACTGGATGGTGGAGAATGGAAGGATTTATACTCCTTGCAGACATTCTTTTAGAGTCTTTGAGGCAACTTGGAGGTTTGTCTGTGTCGTCACGGTCACCTGAGTAGTGCAATTGGGTGTGGAGCCTTCCTGGGACTGCTGAAAGGATTGTGTGGTAGACTGGAGATAGATGATGTCGTATCCCTCCCCCTCTGTTGAGAGAGGGCTGTTCAGTTTTGACATAGATGGCCCCTCTTTCAAACTAGTGGTCCTCTCTGTCCAAAATGTGGACTTTGCTTTCTTAGAAAGAGGGGCCTTTGTCTTTTAAATGCAGATGGACTGCTGAATCTTGTCCTAATGGGTTTGTTCTCCTATGTTGTGTCATGCATTTATGAAGTGGTTGTTTTGTTTCCACAATGTACAATCTGCACATGGCTCACTGGATTGTACTGCATATACCACGTTGCTCCATTTGTGCCTGAGTGTTTTTTCCTTATATTCTGTTTTATCCTATTTATCCTGTTATGTTCAGCTGTTCGAACCTGACCGGCTCAAGGTTGACTCAGCCTTCCATCCTTCCAAAGTTGGTAAAATGAGGCCCCAGATTTTTGGGGGCAATAGGCTGACTCTGTAAACTGCTTAGATAGGGTTGTAAAGCACTGTGAAGCGGTATATATGTCTAAGTGGTGTAGCTAAAAAAAAAGAAAATGGAAGGAACACATTTTCAGACTTGTAGAGGTGGCTAAAGCATGGAGAGGGGGAGAAGTGGGGAATCTGGAAAAATATATCTAATTTATAATCAGATTGGAAAAATAACAGATAGCAGTCAACAATGCAGGGAAACTAATCAAGGAGAGGAGCAACCTGGAATTCCTAATAGTGAGGACAATTAACCAGTGGAACAGCTTGCCTTCAGAAGTTATAGAGGCTTCATCACTGGAGGTTTTAAGAAAAAAACTGGACAGCCATTTGTCTTGAATCAAAGAGAGTCTCCTGCTTAAGCAGGAGATTGGACTAGAAGACCTCGAAGCTCTATTCTGATTGTCTGATTGAAAGTCATATTCTCTCCCGGGATTTTTTTTTCTCCAGGACAGGTTGAATAAAAATCATTTGGGATTCACTACAGATAAAACAAGGGATGTGGTGGCTCAGTGGGTTAGGACACTGAGCTTGTCGATCAGAAGGTCGGCAGTTTGGCGGGTCAAATCCCGAGTGCCACGTAACAGAGTGAGCACCTGTTACTCGTCCCAGCTTCTGCCAACCTAGCAGTTCAAAAGCACGTAAAAATGCAAGTAGACAAATAGGGACCACTACGGTGGGAAGGTAACAGCGTTCCGTACGCCTTTGGCATCTAGTCATGCCAGCCACATGACCACGGAGACATCTTCGGACAAGTGCTGACTCTTTGAAGATGAGCACCGGCCCCTAGAGTTGGAAACGACTAGCACGCATGTGCGGGGGAACCTTTACCTTTACCTTTTTACAGATAAAACAGTCCTCCCCACAGGGGCATACTGTAGGTGTTGAAAGAAAATATGTTTCCAACAAAGAGTCAGCGTTGCCAGACCTGAAGGTCCAATGGAATTTTAGGACTGTGATGGGTGAGGGATAGGAGAGTGGCATATAGCTGCTCAATGTACGACTGATTGCTCAACTACCGAAGGTATAAGTAACTCAAAAAAGTTACTTATGACCTTTCCTCAAAGTTACAATTGCTGCCCCATCCCCATGGTTGCAATTGGGTGCTTGGCAACCAGCTTGCATTTGCGACCAGTTGCAGAATCGCTCCTGAAGTGGTTGTATTTTGCAATGTTTTTGCCATATTTTGTTAAAAAAAAACCAAACCCGTCCATTGGATACGTTGGATTTGGACTTATGACCACATGCTTCCTTTAATTGTCATTTGATTCATTTAATGAATGCAGTGATTTGCTTAATGATCATTGTAAAAATAGTTGTACAATTGAGTTTGGTCACGGGGTGATTCAATTTGTGACCACAGCAACTTATAATCAAAATTCCAGGAATAATTGTGGTCATAAGTTGGAAAACAACCTATTTATCTTTTTGAAAAGACCCCAGATGCTGTGAGCTGGAGACTAGGGAGGTTGATTTGAAGATCAATGCCCCAAATACAATTATTTAAGGAGATTTATCAAAATCTAACAGGCAAAGGCTATCAAGAGCGACTGCTAGGGAGTGAAGCTTGCCAATCGCTTTTTTTTCAAAATCAGGTTGACTTCAATGGTCTCTGGCACCTGGTGGGACCAGACCTACCAAAAGAAAAGATAAGTTTGTTCAAAGGTTCAAAAAAAATGTTTCCAAGCTCTAGCATCAACAGAGACTAAGCTCGACTTTCGCAGTGTTTAAAATACATTTGGGGACTGCAATCTAGGCAGAATAGCTTTAAGAATCTGAAGACTTTTAAAAAATACAGTCCTGGACTCTATAGAGGAACTGGGAGATGATCTTATCTACAAAGAGCTTGCAAAGTACAGGATGAAATAGACTCCTTTCAAATGGAATAAAAGCAATCTCAGGAAAGCTGAGCAACAACACTGAGTGTAGAAAATATTCTCTTCAGAATAATGATGCCTGGAATAGCACTCCAATGTAAGCGGGCACCTTCTTAACAGTATCCTCCTTAATTTGCTAAGGATGAATGTTATAATTCTTTCGTATCAATGCTAGATCTTTACTTGTCTGATAACACATTAGTAGCGTTTTCTTTGAGCACAGAGAAAGCTGAAGCCCTCAATGCCTTTGTTTTTCCCACCTCAGAGATTAACGCAATCACAGTGTCAGTTATGTATAGAGTAAATTAGATGAAAATTTCCCCTTCATGGATTACTGCCTTGTCGTGGCGAAGGGGCTTGCGTAATTCAATGAAGCTATGAGCTATGCCGTGCAGGGCCACCCAAGACGGACAGGTCATAGCAGAGAGTTCTGACAAAACGTGATCCACTGGAGAAGGAAATGGCAAACCACTCCAGTATCTTTGCCATGAAAACCCTATGGACAGTACCAAAAGGCAAAACGATATGACGCTGGAAGATGAGCCCCTCAGGTCGGAAGGTGTCCAATATGCTACTGGGGAAGAGCAGAGGGCTAGTACTAGTAGCGCCAGAAAGAATGAAGCGACTGGGCCAAAGCCGAAAGGACGCTCAGCTGTGGATATGTCTGGTGGTGAAAGGAAAGTCCGATGCTGTAAAGATTTTTTCTCCATAGGAACCTGGAATGTAAGATCCATGAATCAAGGAAAACTGGATGTGGTCAAACAAGAGATGACAAGACTGAACATCGACATCTTAGGTATCAGCGAACTAAAATGGACAGGAATGGGTGAATTTAATTCAGATGACCATCAGGTATACTACTGTGGGCAAGAATCCTTCAGAAGAAATGGAGTAGCCTTCATAGTCAATAAAAGAGTAGGAAAAGCAATACTGGGATACAATCCTCAAAATGACAGAATGATCTCAGTTCGAATCCAAGGCAAACCATTCAATATCACAGTAGTCCAGGTCTATGCCCCAACCACCAGTGCTGAAGAGGATGAAATTGACCAGTTCTATGAAGCACTACAGCACCTTATAGAACTAACACCAAAAAATGATGTTCTTATCATCATGGGGGATTGGAATGCTAAAGTAGGAAGCCAAAAGATAACTGGAATAACAGGCAAGTTTGGCCTTGGAGTGCAAAATGAAGCAGGGCACAGGCTGATAGAATTCTGTCAAGAGAATACGATGGTCATAGCAAACACTCTTTTCCAACAACCCAAGAGACGGCTCTACACATGGACATCACCAGATGGTCAACACAGAAATCAGATTGACTATATGCTCTGCAGCCAAAGATGGAGAAGCTCTATACAGTCAGTAAAAACAAGACCAGGAGCTGACTGTGGCTCAGACCATGAGCTTCTCCTTGCAAAGTTTAGGCTTAAACTGAAGAAAGTAGGGAAAAACACTAGGCCACTCAGGTATGAATTAAATCATATCCCTGTTGAATATACAGTAGAGGTGACAAATAGATTTAAGGAATTAGATCTGATAGACAGAGTGCCTGAAGAACTATGGACAGAGGTTCGCGACATTGTACAACAGGTAGCAACCAAAACCATCCCAAAGAAAAAGAAATGCAAGAAAGCAAAATGGCTGTCTGAGGAAGCTTTGCAAATAGCTGAGGAAAGGAGGGAAGCGAAAGGCAAGGGAGAAAAAGAAAGATACACCCAATTGAATGCAGAATTCCAGAGAATAGCTAGAAGAGATAAGAATGCCTTCTTAAATGAACAGTGCAAAGAAATAGAAGAAAATAATAGAATAGGGAGGACCAGAGATCTTTTCAAGAAAATTGGAGAAATGAAGGGAACGTTTAATGCAAAAATGGGCATGATAAAGGACCAAAATGGCAGGGACCTAACAGAGGCAGAAGAGATTAAGAAGAGGTGGCAAAATTACACAGAAGAACTATACAAGAATGAGCTTAACGTCCCTGATAATCACAATGAAGTGGTCACTGACCTCGAGCCAGACATCCTAGAATGTGAAGTGAAGTGGGCCTTAGAAAAGCTGAGCAACAACAAAGCTAGTGGAAGTGACAGTATTCCAGCTGAGCTATTCAAAATCTTAAAAGACAATGCAGTAAAAGTGCTACACTCAATTTGCCAGCAAATTTGGAAAACTCAACAATGGCCACAGGATTGGAAAAGATCAGTTTACATTCCAATTCCAAAGAAAGGCAGTGCCAAAGAATGTTCAAACTATCGCACCATTGCACTCATTTCTCATGCTAGTAAAGTCATGCTTAAAATCCTACAAGCTAGACTTCAGCAGTATGTGGATCGAGAACTACCAGAAGTGCAGGCAGGATTTCGAAGAGGCAGAGGAACTAGAGATCAAATTGCCAACATACGCTGGATCATGGAGAAAGCTAGGGAGTTCCAGAAAAACATCTACTTCTGCTTCATTGACTATGCTAAAGCCTTTGATTGTGTGGATCATAACAAACTGTGGCAAGTTCTTAAAGAGATGGGTGTACCAGACCATCTTATTTGTCTCTTGAGAAACCTATATGCGGGTCAAGAAGCAACAGTGAGAACTGGACACGGAACCACTGATTGGTTCAAAATTGGGAAAGGAGTCCGGCAAGGCTGTATACTGTCGCCCTGCCTATTTAACTTATATGCAGAGCACATCATGAGAAAGGCAGGGCTAGATGAATCAAAAGTTGGAATTAAGATTGCCGGAAGAAATATCAACAACCTAAGATACGCAGATGATACCACTCTAATGGCAGAAAGTGAAAAAGAACTAAAGAGCCTCTTGTTGCAGGTGAAGAAGGAGAGTGCAAAACTTGGGTTGAAACTTAACATTAAGAAAACCAAGATCATGGCATCTGGCCCTCTCAATTCCTGGCAAATAGATGGGGAAGAAATGGAGGTAGTGACAGATTTTATTTTCCTGGGCTCCAAGATCACTGCAGATGGGGACTGTAGCCAAGAAATTAAAAGACGCTTGCTCCTGGGGAGGAAAGCCATGGCAAATCTAGACAGCACACTAAAAAGCAGAGACATCACCCTGTCAACAAAAGTGCGTATAGTCAAGGCTATGGTCTTCCCAGTTGCAACGTATGGCAGTGAAAGTTGGACCATAAGAAAGGCTGAGCGCCAAAGAATTGAGGCCTTTGAACTGTGGTGCTGGAGAAGACTCCTGCGAGTCCCTTGGACCGCAAGGCGATCAAACCGGTCAGTCCTAGAGGAGATCAATCCTGACTGCTCTTTAGAAGGCCAGATCCTGAAGCTAAAACTCAAGTACTTTGGCCACCTAATGAGAAGGAAGGACTCACTGGAGAAGAGCCTAATGCTGGGAAAGATCGAGGGCAATAGAAGAAGGGGACGACAGAGAATGAGGTGGCTGGATGGAGTCACTGAAGCAGTAGGCGTGAGCTTAAATGGACTCCAGAAGATGGTAGAGGACAGGAAGGCCTGGAGGAATGTTGTCCATAGGGTCGCGATGGGTCGGACACGACTTCGCAGCTAACAACAACAAAGATGCAAATTTAGGCTTGTCCTGAAAAGCAGATATTTTAATTTAATTTAATTTAATTTATTAATATTTCTATACCGCCCTTCTCCCGAAGGACTCAGGGCGGTTCACAGGGCAAGAATAAAATACAAAGTTACAAATATTAAAAGAAGATTAAATTAGTTGCCCGTTAAAACAATTAATATACTACATTTATAAAAACCCCAAAAATACTACAATAAAAATACAAGAATAAAACCCCACCAATCCCCCCATCAGGCCAGGCCGGCTTGTACAAACAAAAATGTCTTCAGATCGCAGCGAAAGGAGCGAAGATCGGGCGCCATCCGGAGCTCTACCAGTAACTGATTCCATAGCTCCGGAGCGCCCACAGAGAAGGATCTCCCCCTGGGGGCCACCAATCGACATTCTCTGATCGGTGGCACCCTGAGGAGACCCTCTCTGTGGGAACGCACAGGGCGCAGGGAGGTTGATGCCGGCAGCACGTGTTCCCTGAGGTACTCTGGACCCCTGCCATGTAGTGCTTTAAACACCATTACTAGTACCTTGAATCTCACCCGGAAGACAACTGGTAACCAATGCAGCTCACGGAGCAGAGGTGTAATATGGGAGTATCGGGAGACTCCCAACACAACTCTCGTGGCTGCATTCTGTACCAGTTGGAGCCTCCGGGTGGTCCTCAAGGGCAGCCCCATGTAGAGAGCGTTGCAGTAGTCTAGACGAGAGGTCACGAGCGCATGAGTGACCGTGCATAAATCATCCCGGCTTAGATAGGGCCGCAACTGGCGCACCAGGCGAACCTGGGCGAAAGCCCCCCTAGTCACAGCCACTATGTGGTCTTCCAAGGTGAGCCGTGAATCTAGGAGGACTCCCAGGTTGCGAGCCCTATCTACAGGGGGTAGTAATTCACCCCCCATAGAAAGAGATGGAATATCCGAATAGACCCGGGATGAAGGTATGCAGAGCCACTCAGTCTTGTCGGGGTTGAGTTGAAGTCTGTTCCTCCCCATCCAGACCCGGACCGCCTCCAGGCAACGGGACATCACGTTGAGGGCATCACTGGGGTGGTTTGGGGTCAAAAGAAAAAGCTGGATATCATCAGCATACTGATGATACCCAACTCCAAAACCACGAATGATCTCACCCAGCGGTTTCATATAGATATTGAACAGGAGAGGCGAGAGGACCGACCCCTGAGGAACTCCACAAATGAGAGACCTCGTGGTCGACCTCTGCCCTCCTGTCAACACCGACTGCGAACGTCCCTGGAGATAGGAGGAGAACCACTGTAAAACCGTGCCTCCCACTCCCAATCCCCTGAGACGCCGCAGCAAGATACCATGGTCGATGGTATCGAAAGCCGCTGAGAGGTCTAATAGGACTAGAACAGAGGAATGTCCCCTGTCCCGAGCCCTCCAGAGATCATTCACCAGCGCGACCAATGCCGTCTCCGTGCTGTACCCGGGCCTGAAACCCGATTGGTACGGGTCTAGATAATCCGCTTCATCCAGGACCAGAGGGAGCTGATGCGCCACCACACTCTCAACAACCTTCGCAAGAAAGCGAAGGTTGGAGACCGGACGAAAGTAGTTCATTACAGTTGGGTCCAAGGCAGGCTTCTTGAGGAGAGGCCTCACCACCGCCTCTTTCAAGACGGCAGGGAAGCTACCCTCACTCAAAGAAGTCAATAACAATTTTAGATTGTTCTGAAACAAACTCATCAAGAAACAGGTTCCAGCTGCTTTTGAAATTTGTTCCCACAGTATATATCACTTAAATTTTGATCTTTTGGGGCCATTGCAAATCTAAGCTTTCCTCTTCTTGGCATAATGAAATTGAATCTTTTGCAGCTACTAAGATTGTTGGATGAGCAGGCACAAAAACAGCCAGGGAAACGATTGAAGCCTAGGAAACTGCCTCCTTGTCAGTCAACAGGAGTGCTGATTTACCATTAGCTTATCAGATAGAGGTAGTCCTCGACTTATGATGACAATTGAGCCCAAAATTTGTTGCTAAATGAGACATTTGTTCGGTGAGTTTTGCCCCATTTTATGACCTTTCTTGCCACAGCTGTTAAGAGAATCAGTGCATTTGATAAGTTAGTAACCCACTTGTTAAGTGAATCGGGCTTCCCCATTGACTTCGCTTGTGAGAAGGTCACAAAAGGTGATCACATGACCTTGGGACAAAGCAATGGTCATAAATATGAATCAGTTGCCAAGTGTCTGAATTTTGATCACACGATCATGGGGATGCTTCAAAAGGTTAGGGTTAGGGTTGTGCAAATGAGGCCGCTAGCGTGAGTGGGGAGGGTGCACACACACGTGCGTGTACTCGCCAGACATTCCCGTGGCCTGGTGGCCGTGGACCACAGGTTTGAGACCCCTGGACTACAGCATAAGTCCTTAAGCTTGGGAAACTAAATCTCTGGTCCCAGAGACCAACCCAGATTGAATCCTGCAACATTATACAGGGACATGTATATTTGCCTTCAAAGCAAAAGACCTAGATGTGAAATTGGTTATATTGTTTGGTGCTCAGCTATAGTTTATGTTAGTTCTGTAGCTTTCTGTCTCAAATTCCTGATTTTTCCATTTTATTGGCTAATCTGCAGAGGAAGCTTTTATTCCAGCCAATCTGACAATTACTCTCCCCACCCCTTTCTTTCATAGAAGCTGGAAAGCAGACATTCCAAGTTTTTACCCCTGTACAACCAAACTGCAAGATTAGATTTCACCACTTCATTGTTGTAAAAAGTAGTTGCACAAGATTAAACGGCAAGTGAAAACATCATGTAGCAGAAGTACTTCAGATGTTGCAGTTGCCTTTTAAGACAGAATAGGGTCCCCCCCATCGGTACAGAGGTTGCAGAGGTGTGATTTGATTTGAAGAATTTTGGATTCACACCTCCATCTCTTAGTCGCTGCAGTCCTTCAGAAATGTATTTCTTGCACCTTTCTTAGCCTCACTATACTTATTGATGGTAATGGCACTCTACTGTACTAATACCGAAAATTGAGTGCTTGGAAAGCTATAGAATGTGACATTCAGATCATGTGTCTGATCTGTGGTTTTTGACAACTGATACGCTTAATCTGTCAATCAGATGCAGAGTTCATAAACAGCAAAACATTTGGCTCCAGCTCCCTCTTCAGACAGGCTCTCAAGTGTCAATTTGCTGAAATATGAAAGAATTTGGCCAGCACTAAAGTCATCCAGTTGTAATGAATCTTGCCTTCCAGCTGCTGTAGTACAATTATGGGTTTCAATATTAGACAAGAAAGGATCTTGGTTACAGGAATCATGGCTCCTTAAGAATAATGGAACAATGTTTCATTCAATAATCCCAGGATAAAATATTTGTTGGCTGAGTTCTTAAATACTTTTTGCACAGCTTTCATTTCTGCAGTCTCAGAATCAAATTTCAGAATCAAATTTTACTTTGGGCAAGCATGGTTAGGATTAATAGTTACTGACTAATCAAGTCAGTAACATCTGAACAGCCACGGAAGTGAAGCCTACTGAGAGCAGCTGGTTCCATCTTTGTTCTCTGAAGATTGTCTCAAAAACAGAAAGAATTCTTTGTTCCAAAAGTACATTATTGGTCCGTATGTCACAGTAAGCCAAACCATAATTAGTTGTGATCACACCGTGAGAAAAGCCATAAACTGTAGTTTACGAATCACTGTGCTGAGCCTGCCCGACATGCTAAGCCAAATGATATTTTACATAATGTGCGAGCTTTACTACTGCCCGGTCCTAGAGGAGAATATATTAGCCTTAAAATAACTTACATATTTTTATTTTTTATTTTTATTTTAATCCCATTTATATCCCGCCCTTCTCCGAAGACTCAGGGCGGCTTACACTCTAAGCACAAACCAATGTGCTTAGCAATAGCCTTCATTCTATGTATATGCCTGCATATTAGGGCTTTCCCCCCCCCCCAAGCGGCATTATTACAAAGTCAGCTTAATTGCCCCCAACAATCTGGGTCCTCATTTTACCTACCTCGGAAGGATGGAAGGCTGAGTCAACCTTGAGCCTGGTGGGACACGAACCTGCACTAATTGCAGGCAGCTGGTGTTACTTAAGGAGGCATTAGCCCACTGCTCCACCAAGGCTCCTATAGATATAGGACTAAAGACTATAGGCTATATAGAAATTAATATTTTTTTTCATACCAGTGGGTCAGCTTTCTCAAGCTTCTTTTTTTTTTGCTCACAGTTACTACTTTTATTCCTTTATAACTAGAACGTGCGAAGCATTCAGTCTGGGAATGCATGTATGCCGTGTAGGGACTCTTCCCAACCTGTGAGAGTTCAGATAGTTATGCCTAGAGCTTAGGCGTCTCATGAAAAGGAAAGCTGAAGACTTGTTCATCACATTGTGGCTCTAACAGCCACAGCCCAAATTTTACCTGAAGCAAAATGGGAAGCAGCCTGGGGTAAAAGATAGGAAATGAATCTTTCTTTGGCAAAACATTAAAAACAAGGAACTTGAGTGAAGAACAAATCCCTTCCCCCCCCTGCCCCCTCTCTCATGCAGACGCACACATTGTCTGTCTGTTTGTCTGATCATCTCAGAAGGATACTCCCAAATTCTAGGTTGCCAGTCAATTTCACAAAAATGAAATGTGAAATGAATACAGAGTTTCTGCTTCAGGCAAAAATGTCTGAGGAACCTTTAAGAAAGTCAGATATTTTTCTCACTGTCAGTAGTTGCAGGACTATATACTGTACTTCCTTTGCTAAACCATTTTTTTCTTGAAGCAACTTCACGCCAGGTTTTGAGGTTTAAAAGTTCCCTAGGGTAATCTTCTTTTGACTTTGATTGGATATAGCCCCCCCCCAAAGCGCCCCCCCTCAGCTAAGAGAATTCTTTCAATTTAAAGGAATAAAATAGAAACAATTGGGATCCCATTTGAACTGCCTAGCCCAAAGCTACTTTGCATGCAGAATCAAAGCAGCCGAGTCAAATATGCAGATTCTAAACAAATGATGATTAGTATAATATGTTTTGCCACTGTATTAGAGTCCTAATGAGGCGTAGAAGCAAGACAGAAATTTTAAAAGCTGCTTTATACTTAATCAAACTACAAGTACTTCCAGCTGTGTCTTACTGATTGAAGGTGTTGAGTGATGACCTATTTAAGCACTCTTAGTTCATTTAGTGACCATTTGAAGTTACAACGGCACTGGGAAAAAGTGGCTTATGACCGTTTTTCATACTTATGACCGTTGCAGCATCCCCATGGTCACGTGATCCAAATTCAGACTTTGGCAACTGGCATGTATTTATGACAGTCGCAATGTCCTGGGGTCATGTGATCACCTTCTGTAAACTTCTGACAAGCAAAATTAACGGGGAATCCAGATTCACTGAATAACTGTGTTACTAACTTAACAAATGCAGTCATAAAGTCATAAAATGGGGCAAAATGCACTTAACAGCTGTCTTGCTTAACAATAGAACTGTTGGGCTCAATTGTGATTGTGAGATGAGGACTTCCTCTACCACCTTAGGGCAGAGGTCTCCAACCTTTTGGGCACCAGGGACCAGTTACGTGGAGAGAGATTTTTCCGTGGACCGGAGGGGGCGTGGTTTTGTGTGCTGCCTGCATCCCACGGATGCGGCTTTGCTTGTTTGTGCGGACCGGTTGCTGGCATGCCACGGTCCGGTACTGGTCCACGGACTGGGGATAGGGACCCCTTCCTAGGTCACAGGAGAAAGATGATATAACATTGTTTCAAAGTTTTTGGATCAGCAGGCATGCTCTGTGTTGGGTGTTACCTTGAGTCAAATGCAAGCTTGTGCAATATGGAGGATACACGTGACTAGTAAGATTCTGTCATCATTGAGTAAAATGTTATGACATTTATTAAAATGTATATGGCCACTGTTGTATACAACATAAGCCCTAATCAGTAAAAACAGAAAAATAGCCCAAAATCATGCATCCAACATTAAAAAAAAATGTTCCAAACAAGGTTCTGTAATATCTACTCAGTTCCAGATTTGGAGTTCTTGATGCTCTCTGCTTGTTTGGTTGCAGACATTTCATTCCCCAATTATGTAACCTGGCTGGGTAACGAAATCTCTGCAAGCAAACAGCCAGGTTCAGAGGACACCAAGGACTCCATAGTAGCTCTAACTCACAACTACAGACGTTCTCTTATTTTAGAGTTCCACATTTACTGGACTAACTCCCATCCTAGCCCAGGGCCTGAAGGAACAAGTAGGTCTTCATGGACTTAGAAGGCTAGAAGATTAAGAGGTGGCCTTCCTGATCTCCCAAGGTGAGGCTCTTTCAAAAGGCCAGAGCATCTACAGCAGGAGTGTCAAACTGGGGCCGTATGCGTCACGCGGAAGCTGTGCCCACCCCAGCTTTGGCAAGGGGAAAAAAGTCATGATACATCGCGACACATCATGTGACATGGTGAGTTTGACATTCCTGATCTACAGGGAATGCATAATTCCAAAGTCCCACCAGATGACCTCAGAAAATGGGCCTGGAGGCATTCCCCATATCCAACCTGGTGGGTCATGTAGATACAGGAAGTCCTCGACTTATGATGGAATTAATTTATGTTGCTAAGCGATGCAAGTTTTTAAATGAGTTCCATGTATTTTTTTAACTTCCATTTTTTTGCCGTGGTCATTAAGTAAATTATGCAGTCATTGAGTGAATCTGGCTTACCGAAGCCCCTTAGGAAGATTGCAAATGGTGATCACATGATCCCAGGATGCTGCAACCATGGTAAATACTTGCCAGTTGCCAAACACCTGAATTTTGATCACATGTCTATGGAAGGGGCGCTGCAAGAATCATAAGTGTGAGGACTAGTCCCTTTTTTTCAGCACTTTCTGAATGATATTTAAATGAATGGTTGTAAGCTGAGGGCTACCCCTACTCATTAAATAACTTGGGCCTCTGCTATCCAGGACTTTAAAGGTGATAGCCAGTCCCTTGAATTGCAACTACAAAGAACTTGAAAGCCAATGCAGTTCATGCAATAGTAGTGTAATGGGGGCAAACCGTAGGGTTCCCAAAAATGTATGCCCTGCTGAGTTTAGGACCTCTTATAAATTCTGGGTGTTCTTTAAAGGGACCCCGGTTTCAATCAGATTGCAATAATCCAACTGGGATGTGACTAAGGTATGAGTGACAGTAAGCAAGACTTCCCCCAGCCAAAGAGAATTCCATCCTCTTCTGTGCTCCCACTGAATAACAAAGAACTTATAAATATCAGTCGCAAAACATTAGAGAAACAGCTGTGTTCTGCCCCATGAAGCTACTCTTAGGACATTTTGTTCATCTCACGTTGTCGGAGCAATAAAAAAACCCAGGAAAGGGAGCTCAAGAGATCAGCCAGATAGTTATTGGTCTTTAAAGAAGTACTGAGATCAGATTTGCTATCTGTTTTTCTTTTAGTTATTAAAGTTAGAGGTCACTGTCTCTCAGCCTTGGCAACTTTAAGATGTGTGGACTTCAACTCCCAGAATTCCCCAGCCAGCGTGTCTGGTTGGGGAATTCTGGGAGGTGAAGTCCACCGTATCTTAAAGTTGCCAAGGCAGAGAAACACTACCTCAAGGTACTGCAAAGGAGGGTTTGGGAGGGGCTCTGAATTATTGTTCAGACCCAGGCATAGAATCATAGAAACATAAGGCTGGAAGGGATCTGGAAGGTCTTCCAAACCCCTGCTTAAGACAGGAGCCTTATATCATCCCATTCAAATGGTTGTCCAATCTATTTTTGAATACCTCCAGTGATGGAGCACCCACGACCCCAGGAACCAAGCTATTTTTAGGTAGACATCTAAAGATACCTTTTTAAGGACATCTTTAGAGATCTCGACACTTTCTCCTATATTTGGAGTCACACGACTACCTTGAAGTAAACCCTGGATATTTACATTAATCAGGTTCTTCCTTGGCTGTTATTTATTTATTTGATTTATAGCCCAGCTTTCTACCCCAGTGAATACTCAAGATGGTTAAACTGCAAAAGGTCAATGAATTTTCAGCCAAGATGAAAACAAAGTAGAACAGAGAAACAAATTGCATGCAACTAAGTATTTTAGAATACCTTGCAAGGCCCAAATACGGGCCAAACCTTATTGCCTGTATCAGCCTAACCCAGGGGTGTCAAACTCAATTTCATTGAGGGCCGCATCAGCATTGCGGTTGCCCTCAAGGGGCCGGGTGGGTATGGCCTGGGTGGGCGTGGCCTACTGGGTGGGCATGGCTAGAGTGCGTATGGCCTACTGGGTGGGCGTGGCCAGCTCTACATCGTTCGCATCAAGGGTGCCTATGGGGGCCTGGGCAGGAGTGGGACAGATCTGAGGGTCTCTGGCAGAAGGAGGGTCTCTGGGCCAGGGCCAAGGCAGTGGGGGCCGTTCCCTCACTGTTTCCAGGATGGATTCATGGGCTGCATGAAACCACTTCGCGGGCCGGATCTGGCCCCCGGGCCTTGTGTTTGACATGTCTGGCCTAACCTAAGGCCATCCACAAGCTGTAGTCACAACTGTGACAACTCATTATTTGTGTAAATTTTTTTTGATTGCTGATATAATAAGGTTTATATTGCTGATATAATAAGGTTTGGCCCGTATTTGGGCCTTGCAAGGTATTCTAAAATACTTAACAAATACTTAACACATATCTCCCTTGCCTCTCAGCTAACAAAGCGAGAAAGAACCTGTGGCCTAGAGGTTAAACAACTGCCTAATGTGCAGTCAGCCCAGGTTCGAATCTCAGAAGGGTATGGCTGACTGATGAGAACAAATGAGTTTGAAATGGCCAATATCAGTCTCCCTTTAATTCTTTGTTAGCAATCCAAAAAAAAAAAATTACAAACACACACACATATATATAAATCAAAGCCAGCCTAGTGAAGCTAAGAGATATGACCTTTAGAAAGAAATTACCCATATTTTTCTCCTTGTGGATGGAAACGCAGGCAGGGTTATGTGGTGTTTTAGTACAGAAAAATAGCCAGAGGCAGGAAAATTAAGTGTTCCCTCCCGTCTTTCACTTATTCTTTCATTTATATTGGTAGCTTCTCATGATACTTAAAACAAATGAAAGAGAAGATAGGTATAACGGCATATCATGTACCCTCAAGGGACTGCAGAAAGAATTTGTTCAGTTTCCATTTTAATGCAAACCTCATTAATGCTCGAACAAAATCACAGTCTCCATCTTTCCTGAATTTTGCAATGGAAAATACACACCAAAATATGTATATTAACAGAAGCAACATTAAAATGCAAAGATTGGGAAAATTGCACACAAACACACAAAATAATGGCCACTGGAGGAAAAGCGAAAAGAAATCTATACAGATGTTCATGCAGATTCTTTAAAAAATATTACAAATCAGACAAAATGAGTTTAATACCAGCAAAATAAGAACAAAAGAAGACTAAACAAATAGAATAGAATAAAATAGAGTTGGAAGGGATCCTGGAAGCCCAGCATCTTGCTCAAGCAGGAGAACCTATACCATCTCATACAAGTGACTGTCCGGTCTCTTCTTAATAACCTCCAGTGATGGAGCACAATTTCTGAAGGCAAGCTGTTCCACCGGTTAATTGTCCTCACTGTTAGGAACTTTCTCCTTATATATACATATATACACAAATGGCTTGGGTCCGGGATATCTGAGGGAACACCTGCTGCCGGCATCAAGTTCCCTTCGTCCAGTGCGCTCCCACAGGGAGGGCCTTCTCAGGGTGCCGCCGGTTAAAGATTGCCGGTGGGTAACACCCAGGGGGAGGGCCTTCTCTGTGGGTGTGCCTGCCCTCTGGAACCAGCTGCCCATGGGGCTCAGGACCGCCCCTGACCTTTGTTCATTTCGCCGGGACCTGAAGACCTGGCTCTTCGAGCTCTCCGGCCCAGGCTGAGAGTTTTTAATTGGGGTTTTATATTTTTTCAGGGATTAAATTTAATTCTTTTTAATTCTTTTTAATTTTTGTATCAATGTTTAATTACCCTGTAAACTGCCCTGAGTCCTTCGGGAAAGGGCGGTATATAAATCCAATAAAATAAAATAAAATAAAATAAAATAAATAAATAAATAAATAAATAAATAAATAAATAAATAAATAAATAAATAAATAAATATACACATCCATCCCAAATCTCATTTCCCTCTTTACTTATGTACTTTTTCTACTATGCCATCTAATTATAATGGATACACAGCCAGACCAAGTATGTGTGATGTTTGTTTCTTATTCTTCTTGAAATATATTGTATATTGTATTAAAATTGTCATTCCAAACTTGAAAAGCTGATTCTTAAGCCTGCCTTTTCTCCATTTTGTTTTGTTTTCCCCTTCTATACGTTGTACATTGTCATTTAGACTGTACATCTAACTGCATTGTCCTAGATGTGTACTTTCTGCAAGCTAACGCTTAAATAAATCAAAATTAGTCAACACAATCTTGTCAAATAAAATGATTCACCAAAGGTTTAAAGACTCCGTGCTCTCTGAATTGAATATTTGGTCTTAGATGTTATCAAAGAGAGTTCAGCCAGCCAGTTTTCAATGGATGGGGAAAAACACTCTTCTATCTGGGAAGAAACTTGTTACTTGGAGACCTTCTGGATAAGTGATGTCTTTCTTTTTAGACAAGAAGGGCAGGTTCTATTGTGTCTGGAGCTGTTTTTGTCTCACATGTTTCCCAACTGAGCAGAACTATTTGCCATATGAAGTTGGCTGCTTCCCTCTCTCCTTCTTCTCTATTCTTCAGTAGCCACCTGCTGAGATGAATGCTGGCTTGGCTTCAATTCAATTCAGAAGTGGTCCCAGTGCCTACAAGTGTGGGATAGCCGAAGGAAGTGCCCAGCAGTTGCAGTAACACATGGTGGAATGACATGGCAGATGTGGTGAGCAGAGATCCAAGGCAAGATCACCTGTTCTTAGCTGCCCAAATACAGTAAGATCTGGAAAGGCTCTGAAGAGTCCGGAGCCAAATAAAGTTGCCAGTGAGGGGGGGAAAAAAAGCATCTTTGTGAAAATGATATAAAATCTAAGTTACACTCATTTAAAAATCAACAAAACACCTCATTTAAAACTCCTTTTTTATGACCCTGTAATTTGTTAATTCAGGCTAGTAGCAGTGACCATATGGAGCTGAGCATTTATTGGCCGGATGCCCTTCCTGATGCCACACAGAGTTCTCATTTTTTTTCTCTGAGCCCTAGGAGAGAAACATCTGCCACTACCTCAATTGAATTCTCAATCTCCTGAGTGGGTGGCAAGCATCTTCACTACTAGATCATCACGCTGCTCAAAACCGCTTAAGCTGAGTGCAGTGGCAGTATCATAGCCAATGAGATTTATCTGAGGCACGATTATTGCTAATGGAAAACTCCTCTTTTTATTTTTTAAAAAAGCTTGCTTTATTTTAGCTACAACTCAAATATTTGTTTTCTCATTGTTTTGATTTCCTATGATTAATGCTGTAGGATACATGGCATTGTTGCTGTTGAATATTAGTGTGCATGGTCTACAATATTTTAGCAACCCACCTTTGCTGCTATTGTTTTTGTTGCTTATAATTATGTAATGATTTCTTGTAATCATCAGGATTTGCAGGACTGTTAATTTTTGATTATATTACTTAGTAATATTTCATATCTGAAGTGAAATATTGAATATTATTTGCTTGAATAACAAATTGTACTGTTAGTCATAATTTATTTTTGCTGGGCTAAATTGCTATAGGATGTGACTTTTGCTTCATATTGAATTTTTATATAATTTAGCTTTAGCATAGCAATATATACATGAGTGTGTTTGCCTGTATATATTTGTATATGTGTATGTGTGTGTGTGTGTGTGTATGTATGTATGCACCGGGTACCAAACCAGCTGGGTGAACTTGGAGCAGTCGCCTTCTCTCAGCCTTAAGAAAGAGACAAGGCCAGACCACTTCAAAAAAGATGTCCTGTTCAAAGTTATGATGGCACTGACTAATAATTGGCCGGGAAACCTTTCCAAAAGCATGTCTTTTTAGGAGAATGCATCTAAATATATCTAGGTCATCCTTCTCCATCGTTCACAGCGTCATTAAAGATCTCTATTTGATGTAAAACTAGCCATGCATCATGCTATAATTTCAGGTGTAAATTATTAAGAAAAGTAATTGCTTTAAACTCCAGATATTTGC
Organism: Vipera berus; assembly: GCF_964194415.1. Lineage (NCBI taxonomy): Eukaryota > Metazoa > Chordata > Lepidosauria > Squamata > Viperidae > Vipera > Vipera berus. The sequence goes on from NC_138203.1 coordinate 86,198,980, forward strand.
AAGCCACCTAAAGGTCTGAAATGGGAGAAAGCAAACACTTTAAAAATAAATAAATCCAGCTTTCGAAAAGCTAGATTTCAAATATACTTTCTTGATTCTCCTGAAATATATAAAGGAAATAGGGGTAAACTTACACACCCACTAAAATGTATACTCACAAATGTCCAGGTTTGGAAGTAGGCCTAGCAACTTTCCTGGGACTAAAGAAAAGGGTTGGAACTGGGTGCCAATTTCCATTTAATTTTTTTTAAAGCAATAGAATGACAACCTGGGTAGAAGGCTTTGCCATTGTCTTCTTTTGCTTCAAGATGTCACCATATTTCTAAATCTTCTTGGTTCTGTTGAATGGTCCAGCAGCATTTGCAAAAATCAAAATGTGAGAGGTCCAGCATCACAGTGAAAGCTTATGCCTTATGTATCGCATGAGATGCTTCAGAACTTTACAGAATACAGAGTTGAAAGGGACCTTGGAGGTCTTCCTAGTCCAACCCTCTGCTCAAGAAGGAAACACTATACCATTTCAGACAAATGGCTGTCCCATCTTCTCTTCTTAAAAATCTCCAGTGATGGAGTACCCACAACTTCTGAAGGCAAGCCAATTCCATTAGTTAATTGTTCTGTCAGGAAATTTCTCCCTAATTCTAGGTCGGTTCTCTCCTTGATTAGTTTCCATCCATTGCTTCTTGCTCAGCCTTCAGGTGCTTTGGAGAATAGGTTGACCCTCTCTTCTTTGTGGCAGCCCCTGAGATATTGGAGCACTGCTATCATGTAACCCCTAGTCCTTCTTTTCATTAAACTAAACATACCCAATACCTACAACAGTTTGTGTGCTTTACCCTTCAGTCCCCTATTCATCTTTGTTGCTCTTCTCTGCCCAATTTTTACAGTCTCACCATTTTTTTTAATATTGTGGTGATCAAAACTGGATGCAAAGGAGCAGAGCTTAGGTGGCAACACAGCTCCCACCCCTTGAAGATTTTGACCTTCCCTATGTGGATTCCATTGAAGCAGACCAAAATCTTGCAGTCCACAAAGCTTATTCAGTGAGAAGGCAAACATTTCCTTGATCTTCTTGGGAATTATAGAAAAAGAATAAGGAAAACAAATATAGGGAATAATATCAACATATGACCGCCCTCACGATCAAAAGACTAAGATAACAGTCAGTTATGGGTGGAGGGGTATTGTTATGGTCACCTTTCCCATGTTTGTTTGATAAAATTCACAGAGACCTAATTCACTTGGACCTAATCCGAGTCTGAATGTAACAAAACAAAAGCAGACAAATAGAACATTTCTTCCACAAATGTTAATCAGCACCAAATAGAAAAGGGACAGGCTACACCAGGGGTAGGCAACCTTGGCTCTTCTATGACTCGTGGACTTCAACTCCCAGAATTCCTGAGCCAGGCATGCTGAGGGGAAAGGGAGAGTTTCCAAGCTGAGCCATGCTGGCTCAGGAATTCTGGGAGTTGAAGTCCATGAGTCATAAAAGAGCCAAGGTTGCCTACCCCTGGGCTACACAAAACCTCATCTGTTCTGCCTGTAAGGAAATGGACCCAGCTGTGGGGAAGTCGGGCTACTTCTTCAGCCTCTGAGCTCCTTATGCAGGAATTTGGTTGACCACCTGTAACCACCTCAGAAGCATTCCAGAAGCTGCCACATAAAGTCCCCTGAGATTCTACTCTGAAGGAATAAAAGTTACAGATAGCCTTTCCTTTCTCCAGGTAGCAAGCAAGCAAGCAAACAAACAAAAAAAACCTTTATTAATTGAGTGCAAAAATGGCTACCCTTTCATTACCTAAGTCAGGGGTAGGCAACCTTGGCTCTTTTATGACTCATGGACTTCAACTCCCAGAATTCCTGAGCCAGCTAGGCTGAATTCCACGAGTCATAAAAGAGCCAAGGTTGCCTACCCCTGACCTAAGTTAAAGTGGTGGTGACAATCGTTTTTACTTATGGGAAAAGTAATCTGAAAGGGGAAAGAGTAAAGACTCTTATCCAGCAAAGAAGGAAGATGAAAACTAGAAACATCTCTTGGTCTTCCAACTGAAATAATAAATATATCCAGCAAGTGCAATTCAAAATGAATGCTTAAAAATGCTCCCTACTATTCATAATTCCCCCCCACAAAATATACTGTAAATATACACAGGGATATTATATCCCAGTCATAAGATGTATCAGTTCATTCCTATGCATTCTGACTGAAATTGTAGCCCTCCCCCCTTAAAAGTTTGGAGCCCCTAATCCAGAGGTCCCCAACCTTTTGGGCAGCAGGGACCGGTTACATGGAGAGAGGTTTTTCCATGGACCGAGGGGGGGGGGCATGGTTTCGTGGGCTGCCTGCATCTCGCTGTTGGGGCTTGGCTTGTTTGTGCAGATGGGTTTCTGGCATGCTGGGGCCTGATACTGGTCCATGGACAGGGGGTTTGGGACCCCTGCCCTAATCCACCATCATAACTACTATATCCCAGATCAGCATTTTAATCTACCATTTCAAGGAAGGAAACTGTAATCTTAACATTTAAGATTTAATTTATCAAAATCCCAAGCTGGAAAAAGATGGAAAATTCTGGCCAATAGTATATTTGAAGCCACATTACCCATCTGACATCAAATGATGATGATGATGATGATCCAAAATTACTGTGGACAAATTCCCGTTTAGTTTGCATCCAGCACACTTCCAGTCCATCTCCAGATCTGTGCAAGCAAAGAAATACATTCAGTTCAGCTAGCAAAAAAATTAATGATCGATGTTTAATTATTAAACATCAGCAAACAAACAAACAAAAATTAATTGCCAAAAAAAGACAAAAGGGTAGTGAGAGAGGACATAATCCAGAGGCAATCATTTATATTATACTAAAAAACAGAATTTTCTAGACCCACTGGAAATAATTCTGTGGGAAATTAGCATGAACAGTCTCCATGGGAGGGACTGTTGGTTGCCCCAGTTTTAATTCTCTTTTATATCTAACAATGTGGATGCAAAGTGGAAAATGAGGTGATCTCTTTTCTGTTCTGCACATTTTTTTTAAAAAAAAATTGGATGGATGAGGGTGACATATCCAGCACATCCCATGCATAACCGTCTTAAAATAATCAACATGATAACCACCATTGTGAGTTCAAGCTGCATTTTTTTTAATAATATCGTGATGGCTACAACAGGGCAGCTCTTTGATTGTATGGTTGTAGCTGCCCTCTTACTTTTTTTAATCCTTGTGGACATCCCTGCAGATGGAACTGACATTCTAAGTTGATGTGGCCATGTGGCATTTCGTTTTATGACTGTGTAGCTTCCCTCCAGACATTCAACTAAATCTTTCAATTTTCCAAACAAACCATCAATTCAAAAACATACTTGCGCATTAATAAATTGCATATTGACTTTTTTAAAACTGATAAAGTGGTTGTGAGGATTATGTCATTTGCAATGCAACCTTTGCAATAGAGAAGTTTATCTAACAAAATGAAATACAATGCAGAGAAAAGTCAGGTTTTACACTTAGGGAAGAAAAACCAAAAGGACAGGTACAGACTAGGTGAAAAAAATAACTGTGAGAGGGATCTTGGAGTTCTAGTGGACAATCACTTACATATGAGCCAGCAGTGTGTGGCAGCAGCCAAAAAAGCCAACACAATCCTAGGCTGCATTAACAAAGGAATGGAGTCAAGATCACATGAAGTGTTAGCACAGCTTTCTAATGTCTTGGTAAGGCCACACTTGGAATTATGCATCCAGCTTTGTTCACTATAATATAAAAATTATATTGAGGCTCTGGAAAGAATGCAAAGAAAACCAATTAAAAATGAATAGGGGGCTGGTGGCTAAAACATATGAAGAACAATTACAGAAACTGTAATTGTAGTTTAGTTAAAAGAAGGACCAGGGGTCACGTAACACCAGTGTTCCAGTATCTGAGGGGCTACCACAAAGAAGAGGGGGTCAATTTATTTTCCAAAGCACCCAGAAAGCAAGACAAGAAGCAATGGATGGAAACTAACCAAGGGGAGATTCAACCTAGAACTAAGGAGAAATTTCCTGACAGTTAGAACAATTTACCAGTGGAACGGCTTGCCTTCAGATGTTGTGGGTGCTTCATCACTGGAGGTTTTTAAGAAGAGACTGGATAGTCACTTGTCTGGCCTTGGTGGAGCAGTGGGCTAATGCCTCCTTAAGTAACACCAGCTGCCTGCAATTAGTGCAGGTTCGCATCCCACCAGCTCAAGGTTGACTCAGCCTTCCATCCTTCCGAGGTAGGTAAAATGAGGACCCAGATTGTTGGGGGCAATAAGCTGACTTTGTAATAATGCCGCTTGGGGTGTGTGTGAAAGCCCTAATAAGCAGGCATATACATAGAATGAAGGCTATTGCTAAGCACATTGTGCTTTAGATTGTAAGCCGCCCTGAGTCTTCGGAGAAGGGCGGGATATAAATGGGATTTTAAAAAAAATGGTATAGGGTCTCCTTTGTGAGCAAGCGGTTGGACTAGAAGACCTCCAAGGTCTCTTCCAACTCTGATGATGATGGTGATGATGATCTAGCAGTAAGACTACAGTACTAAAAAAATGCATTGTGAATTTTCTTTTCTTTTTAAGAAAAGTCATTGGAGCTGCCAAAAAGAAATCTGTTATTGTACCAAAAAGTGACTTAATCCACAAACACAATCAAAATGCTTTTCTTTGAGGAAGCTACATACTGAAATGTTATATTTGGGGATTTTTCATGTACTATACATAGTGTTTGTGTAGATAGAACTGTTTAGTAAAGGATATATAAATGATCAGATGCATACCTATTATTGGACTGTGCTTGTAATCAGCTATACATGTGTATTATTATATGGTTTAATATATAGTCACATAATCAGGCCAGCTAACAAAAAATTACATGCGATAATTAAAATAATTAAAAGCTTTTCATGCACAGAGCAAAGTCTAGAAAACAGGAAAGACGTTTTATTCATTTTGTCCTTCTGATCCTGGGGAAAACTGTGTTATCCATAATTGGCGAGGTCAGAAGTTTAACCCTTTATGACAACCCTGTGGTGCTGTCTTCATTAAAGTACTTTGGATAGTCATAGTTTTTACATTTTTTCAGGCTATTTGCACTGGAAAATAGCACCTGGCTCAAAATCCCATTTTCAGATGGTTCCACTCCCACTTACTGTGTCTGCTGCATTGTGTATTCCAGCCAGGCACGCATGTCCCTCACAGTAAAAACAGAACTATACAGTAGACATCTCAACCTACACAAAGCTGGACATCCTTGCAACTAACAGATTGTCAGGAAAGACGGACCAGCCTGAATTCCAATGGCCTTGTTTTTTTAACACATTGCAAGAAAAATAATAGAACTGAATATGAATCAGCAAAAGACGATAGCAGGGGGTGACAAGAGCTCTTTTCTTCAGATTTGTTAACAGATGGGGAGGACCGGCTTGTGCAGTTTTAAATGTCACACAGTACCTAAGTCCAACGGGTTGAGTTTATTCATAGCACTGGAAAACTTCCACCTTCCTATCTAAAATCAAATTACATATTCATGGGAAGAACAGAACACATCGGGGAAAGATAATCTCTAGATCTCTACAGCAGGAGTCCTCAACCACTGGTCAGGGGACCGGTACCGGGCTGCGGCATGCCAGCGACTGGGCCGCACAAACAAGCAAAGCCCTATCTGCGGGATGCAGGCAGCACACAAAACCACAAACCCTCTGGTCCGTGGAAAAAGCTCTCTCCACGGAACCGGTCCATGGTGCCCAAAAGGTTGAGGACCTCTGCTGTAGAGGACCTGAAGTCAACAATTATGAACTAATCAAGAAGCTTCAAGCTCAGAATTTTCATTGTATCTCCTGACAGTATTGATTGCCTGAAGAATTTGTTTCTGAAAACATTCCGCAATACAGGTCGTTCTCGACTTAGGACCACAGTTGAGCCCCACATTTCTGTGGCTAAGCAAGACAGTTGTTAAGTGAATTTTGTCCCATTTGACAAACTTTCTTGCCACAGTTGTTAAGTGAATCACTGCAGTTGTTAAGTTCGTGACGCATTTGTTAAGTGAATCTGGCTTTCCCTATTGACTTTGCCTGAGGGTAGGTAGCAAAAGGTGATCACATGACCCCAGGACACTGCAATATGTCATAAATGTGAGTCAGTTGCTGAGCAGCTGAATTTTGATCACATGATCACATGGAGATGCTGCAATGGTCGTAAGTGTGAAAAACAGTCATAGGCTACATTTTTTCAGTGCTGTTACAACTTTAAACAGTCAGTAAATGAAACCGGTGTAAGCACGTCAGTCATTTCTACCTTGTCTAAGGCCTATGACACAAGATGTGAATCAAAGATTTCCTTGTTCACAATATAAGTTTTTTAGGTTTATGCTATACCAGCTTTGATTTATTTGTTTTGTTAGTTTTAGAGATGAATATAAGAATTGGACCGTTTACAAACATAATCTAGAAAATTTGGACAATGCTCCATTGACATATTGAAACAAGTGGGAGTTTGGTTTTAAGTATGACTTCTTAACTTGTCAGATTCAGTTCTTACATAATGCTAATCCATATACCATGATTAATAAACCACAATAATTAAACTTTACACAAGCCAAACAAAAAATAAGCAATTCTTGTTCAATATATGAACGCAGGTATTAAATCTCCTATATAGTTCCTTTGGACCTGCATTACTCGCATGTGAACTAACCATGAATTGTAAATCTCTTTGGTACTCTTTATCTCTCATGAAAGCAACCATGGCAGGTGTATCCAGTTAATTATGTGCACGTTGATAAAGAATCAGACATAATTTTAGATCTGAGGAAAAGAGGGCCATGAAATTGGAACCATACACTTTCAAAATGATTAAAAAGAAGAGGCAAATAAATTATTTTTAGCCAAGAGATTTTCCACATTCTGGAATGCTTAGATCCCTGGACCTTGTAAAAAGAGCACATCTGTATTAGAAGATGCTGCCTAAAGAGATATGAGGAGAAAGTGCCATTCTCGAAAGAGGACTGATTGGCATCTTGTAGGACCTTTCTTTTCAAGAACTTTCATATTCTTTCATGGTTTCCTCCTCTGAGCCTAGACTAGTAATTGCTGTTTTTAACCAAAGGAAATAAAAGCAACATCTGGGTTGGTTTTTTTTTTGTGTGGAAACAGGACAAATTGCCTCCACTCTTTTTTTGAGGGTCTACAATCAACATACTTGAGTTATTTGAACTCTGATGCTCATCCCTTAGCCCGCGAGAGACCACCGTCCCTCAGATGGTCGGGTGTGAGTCTCTCCTACTGAGATTCGGCCCAGGGGCGCAGTTGGGTCTGCTGCTGGCGTACCTACCACCTAATCGTGCAGCGGCGGCCCTACCCGAGCTACTCGATGTCCTCTCAGGGTTGGTGGTTGAATTCCCAAGACTCATGGTCTTGGGCGACTTTAATCTACCGTCCCTGGGAGGATCGTCCGAACTGGCTCGGGAGTTCATGGCTTCCATGACGGCCATGGACCTGTTGCAAATAATTTCTGGGCCGACTCATGAGAGAGGCCACAACCCAGACTTGGTGTTCTTGTCTGGACGGTGGCGTGATGATGTCGGTGGGGGTGCCACAACTATTACGCCCCTGTCATGGACCGATCACCACCTCCTGCGGCTAGACTTCCCCCTTGCCACCCCCCACCGTGGGTGCACGGTGCCAGTCAGATGGTACCGCCCTAGGCGCCTAATGGACCCTGATAAGTTCCAGGCAGCGCTTAGGGACTCGCATGCACCCCCTGCTCACAGCTCGGCGGAAGCCTTAGTGGAAGCCTGGGAAAAGGCAGCCACGGAGGCTCTGGACCGAGTTGTACCCTTGCGGCCTCTGACCCGGCGCAGATCCCAGCGAGCCCCATGGTTCACCGAGGAGCTCCGGGAGATGAAGCGTCGGAGACGGAGACGGGGCCTAGAGAGCCGTTGGAGGTCCAGTCGATCCGAATCCGACCGATTGCGACTAAGAATCCTCACCAGGTCTTATCTCGCTGCGATAAGGGTGGCAAAATCCAACTACTTTTCCACCCTCATCGCGTCCGCAGATAATCGCCCGGCTGCCTTGTTCAGGGTGACTCGCTCCCTATTAAACCAAGAGGTGAGGGAGGAACCCTTGCAGGGTCGAGCCGAGGAATTTGGTCAATATCTGCTGGATAAAATCGCTCGGATTCGAACTGGTCTGGACTCCAACTGGGCTGAGATGGAAGAACAAGACATGGACAGTCTTGTCGACGTCATCTGGGAAGAATTTGATCCTGTAACTCCTAAGGAAGTGGACAGGATTATGAGAAGGTTGAGCTCCTCCACATGCTTACTGGACCCGTGCCCTTCCTGGCTGGCCTATGCAGCTCGAGAGGCGACACGAGGCTGGTTCCTAGCGGTCATCTCTGCTTCTCTGAGTGAGGGTCACTTCCCCACCGCCTTGAAGGAGGCGGTGGTGAGACCTCTCCTCAAGAAGCCCACCTTGGACCCATCCTCTTTGAATAACTTTCGTCCAGTCTCCAATCTTCGCTTCCTTGCGAAGGTTGTTGAGAGCGTGGTGGCGCACCAACTTCCTCAGATCCTGGATGAAGCGGTTTATCTAGACCCGTACCAATCGGGTTTCAGGCCGGGCTACAGCACGGAGACGGCATTGGTCGCTCTGATGAATGATCTCTGGAGAGCCCGGGACAGGGGCCATTCCTCTGTCCTAGTCTTATTAGACCTCTCGGCGGCTTTCGATACCATCGACCATGGTATCTTGCTGCGACGCCTCAGGGGACTGGGAGTGGGAGGCACGGTTCTGCGTTGGTTCTCCTCCTTTCTCCAGGGTCGTTCGCAGTCGGTGCTGACAGGGGGACAGAGGTCGACCCCGAGGCCTCTCGCTTGCGGAGTCCCTCAGGGGTCGGTCCTCTCGCCTCTCCTGTTCAACATCTACATGAAACCGCTGGGTGAGATCATTCGCAGTTTTGGAGTAGGGTACCATCAGTATGCTGATGACACCCAGCTTTTTATCTCAACTCCTAACAATATCAGTGATGCCCTAGACGTGATGTCCCGCTGCCTGAAAGCGGTCCGGGAATGGATGGGGAGAAACAGGCTTCAACTGAACCCGGACAAGACTGAATGGCTGTACGTACCGGCAAGCCAGGAGATTCAGAACGTCCCACTGCTTAACATTGGGGACAAGTTACTTCCCCCTGTTGATAGGGCCCGCAACCTGGGTGTCCTCCTAGACTCGCAGCTCTCCCTGGAAGACCACATTGGAGCTGTGACCAAGGGGGCCTTCTCCCGGGTTCGACTAGTTCGCCAACTACGGCCTTATCTGGACCTGGATTCCTTACGTACAGTCACCCATGCCCTTGTGACATCTCGCCTAGACTATTGTAACGCTCTCTACATGGGGCTGCCCTTGAGATCCACTCGGAAGCTTCAACTGGTGCAAAGTGCGGCGGCACGGACACTCTTGGGAGCCTCCCGATACTCCCATATCACACCTCTCCTCCGTGCGCTGCACTGGCTTCCGGTTGCCTTCCGTGTGAAGTTCAAGGTGCTAACAATGACATTCAAAGCCCTACATGGCATGGGTCCGGACTACCTATGGGAGCACCTTCTGCCGATGTCAGCACCCCACCGTCCTGTGCGCTCCCACAGAGAGGGCCTCCTCAGGGTGCCACCGCTCAAGGAATGTCGGCTGGTGGCCCCCAGGGGGAGGGCATTCTCAGTGGGTGCGCCAGCCCTCTGGAACACCTTACCAACCGAAATCCGGATGGCCCCTGACCTCCGTACCTTCCGTCGCGACTTAAAAACTTTCCTGTTCCAGCAGGCTGGCCTGGCATGATAACGTTAATTGGGGTCCCAGTTTGTGTTCATTAGTGTTTCTTATTATTTTATTGTTCGGTCTGTATACCTTCCTTCCTCTGTACACCGCCCCGAGTCCCTCGGGAGAAGGGCGGTTTATAAAAACTAATAAATAAATAAATAAATAAATAAATAAATTTTGGGAGACTGAAGCCTTTGCATAATATACATGGCATCTCAATCTCTTTCAACATATTTTGAACTTTTCTTCCTCCTTTCTTCTATTCTTTTCTTCTTTAGCTCTGTGGGAAGTCAGCCCCCACCAAGAGAAGGAAATATTAAAAGAGCAGAAAAATATATTTTCTCAAAGGATCTTAAAGAGGCAGAAAAGCATGCCCAGTTTTTCTTAATAGCCCCAAGTCTCCCTTCCTCAAGCAGAAACCAGTTCTGTAGAAATGTAGATTTAAACCATTCAGGAAGGTTGGAGGCCCCCAGCTAGAAGCTTAGGAAGAGAAAGACACCAAAAATCTACCCAAACTCTAAGACAGGACATAATAGGATTAACCCACAGATGCCAAAGGGCACACTCAGACTCGGGTCAAAGTTCATGCCACAGGAGCAAATCCAAACAAAAGGCTCCAGAGGGTATAAAAACCCACTCCCTACACATGGTCTCTCTCTCTCTTTTCTTCCAGAGCCATTTTTCTGTCTGGATGTCCTCTTCAATAAACTACAACCTTCTTTCTAAAGCAGTCACCATGTTGTTTATTCCTGGCTTGGACTGAACCATGATGAAGACTTTTCCTTCAACAGCTCCCTGTCTCTTTTAATTCTCTTATTACATATCCCTAGACCAGTCCATCCCTCCTTCAGTTTACACCCAACTTCATTGGTCTGCTGTAAATCTTACAGTGATTGGTCAAAGCTCATGTAGTCTTCAGGTTCATTCACATCAATATGTCTTGGTGCTCCATAGCTATTCAATATCTGATCCATGAAAATGGAGAGGAGATGTCAGTCCTTCAAGATAGATCAAACTAGGAAACCAAATGCCATGTAGGACAATACTCCTTTTAGTGTAAAACTACAGTAATAAAATATTGTAAGTCTGAATGGGCTTTCCCCTTCCTTTTATCTTCATGTGAATTAGAGTAGGGTTGATTTTAAAAGTTTACTCACATTATTTTTTGGACCAAACTTAGGGTCTTTTTTATCTGACTGTTGCTTTGGTAGCAGCTGTTCATCCTGCCTTTCAAGGCCCTCTGCTTTTTACATCTACATTAGCTCTCATTGAAATAGCTACGTATTTCTGTTCCATTCTAGAAGTTCTTATCAATAAAAAGTTGCAGTACCAAATGCACTCAACTTTCTGGGCTAATCATGGAACTGGCTACTTTTTAATAGCCTGAGATTTTACTAATGGGTCATTAAACTCTAATGTTGGAGCAAGGGGTAAGAGGAAGCAGTAGTTCCAACATTTATAATTTTTACAGGAAGTTAAAAGTTGCTTCGATCAGCTTTGGAGTAGCACTTATGTCCAGGCTTAGAATTTTCAACTGAGATCTCTATAATCTCCAGGAAATGAGTATAACTCTTAGCGATAATGGGAATACAATGTGAGCCTATTGATTGTGGTGCATAGATTCCATTAAAATATTGATTGAGATAGTAAGAACTAAATCTTCCAGAAGGGAACAAGGTAATTGAGCATGGAGGACAGCAGCAGCAAGGGCAACTATCCACATTGTAATATTTTCTTAACCAACAGTGACATTAAACGCGCACCGTACCTAAGGATGCAGATGAGGTTATGAAATGACCACAAGGAATGTAAGATTTTGTGGAGATATATCATCATCTCCAACAAATTATTGAATATGAGTTGCATTTGGCCAAGTTACATTCTCCCTTCCCTGGGGACGAAAATCTATTAAGCTATAAACATCATTTGGAGAAGTCTTACACCAAGTACTTCAAACTTTTCTAAACAATAACAGATCTTCCATTTGTCTGTTTGCTTCTTAAAAAGAATCAATGTTGTAGAGAGCACCAAACAGAGAAAGTTATTCAGTCCAAAAGCAGACAATGTAATTATTTCCCAGCTAGAAATTTGATTATTGATTGATCTATCCGAGTACAAGTCATGGGGGAAAAAAACCAAAACACCCCAAGCTCTGATACATTTTACAGGCCTCATCTGTTAGTCTCACAATATTATGACATGCCAAATCTGCTCAGATTGTTTCAACTTTTACTTCTCTTTATAAATACTTCTGGGAACTTTCATACAGCTGTACACCTTAACAGTGCTCAAGGATGAATGTATTTCAGCTGGCTGCATATTACGAAGATGGTATCAATAAAACAAATCGTTCTCTTGTATTAATGAAGCTGGCTGCAAATAGCGTCTCCTCTTATTGCTGATGCTGCTTGGTAGGAAATGAACGAAAGGTTTATGAAGCCTTTTGTATCTTACAACCCAGGGATGCTGTGGTAGACACAATTGCATCCACACCCTCTCCCCTCTTCCAGCCCAGCATTGACTCTCCTTTTCAATAAACCATATTTCAGTGTAATGTCCAAAGTCAGAAGAGAATAAGATCAGTCTTCACACTGTTTTATTGAAAACTTGCCAACTTCAAACCTTGACTTATGAAGCTGCCTTCATAACAATAAGCAAGTTTGCTCCGTATTTGTTCCGTTCTTTTTTTTAGTTACCAGGCAGGCATAACAGCTTAGTTAAAATACAAGATACAAGGTCTCCCAGAGCCCATAATTCCTTGGCTAATAATATGGAATGCTAGCAGGAAAACAAACAGGCTAACAAACCTTGGCATAAAATATGTTCTGCTTCAAAAAAGGTCTTTTAATAATCATTTGTCTTCAGCTGGAAAATGCAAGTCAAAATCAAGATGAATTGAAACTGAAAAGTAAGAAAACTCCATAATAGATTCTGCTGGGTGAGTCCATAGCAGGAGAAATGCTATTAGGAATAAAGTTCAGGTAGCATTCATTTTCCCCTACAGGTTAGTAAGCAGTAAAGTAGGTAAATGAAAATGAACGAACACACACACACACACACACAAACAAACAAACAAACAAACAAACAAACAAACAAACAAACAAACAGTGTGGTCCTCTTCAGGGCATGAATTGGCATTCCTAAGTATTCTGGCCTAATTATAGGAAAAATACAGAGAGAATAGAGTTTACCCAATGTGAAGCGCACAGTGCAAAGGAAACGGATAGTAAATAGAGAAGAAAAATGAAAGAAACAGAGGATCGGTGGCTTATGTGTCTCAGCAAAGCTGAGATCACACTTCAGTTCTGGGTGGTTGATGCCAAATTAAACAATATATTTTGCGTAGGTTACCCTCTAGAAAATCTGTAAGTGGATCTAAATTAAATTGAGGTCAAATGCTTCAGGAGGTTAGAGCACAGTCTAGAACTATCCTATTTAGACAGAGCCAAGAGAGGAAAGAAAACTATTTTTTCTCTGAAAGGCCGTAGCACTAGTAAATGGAAACTGTGTTGGCAGCATGGATCCAAGCTTTAGCCCCATACTCTCGGGTTCTCCTGATGCTATGAGACGGGAGGTCAGTTGAATCACCGGCTCAGCTGCTGCTCTAAAACAACATTATAAAGATGGTCTTACAGTGTTCTGTAATGATGAATTTGGTAATTTCCCATTGATAGGGAGGCCTCTGGGCCTCCTCCTCAAAAATCTGAAGCCATGTTGTGTGACTATTGTTTTCTGTAGTTTCTAGATACTCTACTGGGTTTCTTTTCTTTCTTTATGTGTTTGCCATTTTGGAGCTATATATATACAGTAGCATTGGCTATTTATAGTATATTTATATTTATAGACTTTCTTTGCCTTGAAGAGCAAAGACGGGAGGAATGGGGCTGCCACCTAGCTCCCCAGATGAATATGAGAAGAAATCAAAGAGAGCACTCATACAATAGAGACAGTGGTGAGAAAGTTCACAGGGTGCCACTGAAATATTGCTGAGGATTTGGGCAGGGCAGTGGCTGTGTGAGAGACTAGAATAGAATAGAATAGAATCAGAGTTGGAAGGGACTTTTGAGGTCATCTAGTCCAAGGGTCTTCAAACTTGGCCCTTTTATGACTCGTGGACTTCAACTCCCATAATTCCTCAGCCAGGCGCTCTGGCTGAGGAATTCTGGGAGTTGAAGTCCACGAGTCATAAAAGGGCCAAGTTTGAAGACCCCTGATCTAGTCCAACCCCCTGCTCAGGCAGGAAACCCTATACCATTTCAAACAAATGGCTGTCCAGTCTCTTCTTAAAAACTTCCAGTGTTGGAGCATTCATCACTTCTGGAGGCAGGTTGTTCCACTAGTTAATTGTTCTAACTGTCAGGAAATTCCTTCTTACTTCTAGGTTGGATCATTGCTTGATTAGTTTCCATCCATTGCTTCTTGTCCTGCCCTCAGGTGCTTTGGAGAATAGGTTGTCTCCCTCTCCTTTCTGGCAACCCCTGAAATATTGGAACACTGCTATCATGTCACCCCAGTCCTTCTTTTTATTAAATTAGACATACCCAATTCAGCAACTGTTTTTTATATGTTTTAGCCTCCAGCCCCCTGATTACCTTTGTTGCTCTTCTCTGCACTATTCTAGAGTTTTAACATCTTCTTTACATCATGGTGACCAAAACTGGATGCAGTATTCCAAGTGTGGCCTTACCAAGGCATTATGAAGTGCTATTAACACTTCACATGATCTTGATTCTATCCCTCTGTTAATACAGCCCTAAATCATTTTTAGAGACTGGAACATACCAGTTTGTTCCAACTGGATTGAAAACTAGTTAATAAGAATCTCAAAACTACGGTAGTTAATAAGAATCTTAGATAGCAATCTTCCACAGTTCCTGACTTAATCTCAAACCTCATATGAAGAATATGAATCTCAAATCTCATATGAAGAATGAACACTGGGCACTATCTAACAAAATGAAATTCAATGGTGAAAAAAGTAAGGTTCTACATTTAGGCAAGAAAAACCAAATGTACAAGTATAGTTAGGGGGTACCTTGCTCAATAGTAGTAACTGTGAGAGGGATCTTGGAGTCCTAGTGGATAATCACTTAAATACGAGCCAGCAGTGTGCTGCAGCTGCCAAAAAAGCCAACACAGTGCTAGGCTGCATTAACAGAGGGATAGAATCAAGATCACGTGAAGTATTAATACCACATTACAATGCCTTGGTAAGGCCACACTTGGAATACTGGATCGAGTTTTGGTCACCACGATGTAAAAAAGATGTTGAGACTCTGGAAAGAGTACAGAGAAGAGCAACAAAGATGATTAGGGGACTTGAGGCTAAAACATATAAGGAACGGCTGCTGGAATTGGGTATGTCTAGTTTAATGAAGAGAAGGACGAGGGGGGACAGGATAGCAGTGTTCCAATATCTCAGGGACTGCCACAAAGAAGAGGGAGTCAAGCTATTCTCCAAAGCACTGGTAGGCAGGAAAAGAAGCAATGGATGGAAACTAATCAAGGAGAGAAGCAACCTAGAATTAAGGAGAAACTTCCTGGCAGTTAGAACAATTAACAAGTGGAACAACCTGCCTCCAGAAGTGTGAATGCTTCAACACTGGAAGTTTTTAAGAAGAGATTGGACAGCCATTTGTCCAAAATGATATAGGGTTTCCTGCCTGAACAGGGGGTTGGACTAGATGGCTTCCAAGGTCCCTTCCAACTTTATTATTATTATTATTATTAATATGGTCCTCTGTCTCTGATACAATGGGTGATTTTAAAGAGTGTAGAGCAGGGGTGTCAAACTGCCGGCCAGTGGGCCAGATGCGTCACTCCAAAACTGTGCCCACCCCATTGTTGGCAATGGGGAAAAAGTCGTGATATGTCACGACATGTGACATGACATTGCGAGTTTGACACCCCGGGCATAGGGTATCTCCAAGTCAATTAGATCCTTCTGGATTCATGACAAGGGGATCATGTGAGACAAGGAAATGAAATGTCTTTGGATGGAGCTGGTGGCCACATGGGCTCCTTATCTAACATTAGATGCAGTGCTAGATCAAGACTAAGAAGAATATTTTGGAGATAGAATGAAACCTGGGTCCATTTCTTCAGCCCATTCAGTGTGCAATTCTAGCATAACAATGAACAAAATCAAGAGCAGTGAAAGAGTTTCAAGATAGTTTCAGGAAAAAGATGGAAAATAATTTATCAATTCTAGGATTGTGCTCAGGACAAGAAAACAAGGAACTCTGAGTAGTGAAAAACTACCCCAGAGTGCTTTGACGATTTCTCTCAGAAGATGGAGGCTAATAAAAACAACAACTGTTAAGTGCAAGAACAGGATTCTGATCATTTTGACAGTGCTGTGTTCTTCTTAATATTGTAAATTTTAGATCATTTCTCACTGGGGTTCTGCATTGATTTGGTGAGGTTTTCATACAGCTAGCTGTTTTCAGGTACTATTATCTCTCTGGAAAATTCCACTCAGTATAATATGTGGGAGAAGACATCCATCTCTCCTTCATTCAGTGAGCAATCAAAGTATATGAACAGTCATAGCTGTTCACTTCTCTGGCAAGCCCACCAAGATCCATCTGGGTACCTTTTTTTCAAACTAAAATAGAAACTTTGGACCAAGGTTTCTGGCTAATGTCTAAATAATATAGTAAGAGGCATGAAAATATACAGAGAGAACCAGCATATCTGAATAACAATTTTAGCATGTTTATCAAAGATTATGTGATCTGTCTTATTAGGGTTTTTTTTTTGCACAATTCATTGTTTAAAGCTAAACTATTTTTGGTTTCGTGCCAAGTTAATCCTTACATCTTACTTGAAAATAGAAGCAGGTTTGCTTTGTTTTGTTTTGTTTTTATCTCCAGGTCTAGATGATTCATTATCAGCTGAAATTTCAGAACCCACAACCATCTGTGTCCCTGCATAATGAAAAAATAAAAAAAAGGTGAAGCTTTCCATGTTTGTTTGAATTTTCGTCGCTTCTAACTTTGATCTGAGCAAACAGTCTGTTCTGCAGTAAAGCAGGGGTGGGGAACCGTGGCCCTTTTATGACTTGCGGACTTCAACTCCCAGAGTTCCCAAGCCTGTTGGGCCATAGTTCCCCCATCCTTGCAAAAGAAAAGGTTGCCCCATCCTAAATCCCAAATCTGAATAGAGAAGATAGGTGAGTGGTTAGGAAAAAAGTCAAAGTGGGTAACCAGTGTAAGGAAGGAAAAAAAAATTGAAGTAAAAAATAATAATTTTCTTCAAATTCTATTTTCATAGATACTGTATAGTCATATAATATTATATAGTAAAGCCTTGGATAAAGATGAAATTACATATTGCCCATTGCATAAGCTATGATATTCTTAATTATGGATTAATTAGTAAACACAGTCAGCAGCCAATGTTTCTTAACCTTTTTTTCCCCTCCCTCTAAGGCCAGTTCCCACTTTTAAAAATTGTGGAGAACCTCAGAGGAGTTTTGTTCGTATGGGTTATATTGATCAATATTTACAATATTAAAAATTAAAAGAGGTGCATCTATTGCCGCTACTGCATCTCATGTTTGTTTGATGGGATTTTAATATTGTATTATGTTCAACATAAGCCAGCAACTAATTGTGATTCAGAGAACCCCTGAGAGTGTCTTGTGGCAACGCCAAGGGTCTTACACTTTAAGAAACACAAGGCTAAACTAAACCCCAAAACAGCATGTGACTGCAAAGGTTGAACCTCAACATATGAGAAATATTCTGTACCATCAGATATTCTAATGCTAAGAGGGGAAACTATGCAGGGGAGAATTCTGAGCCAAACTGGAGATGGCTAGCCTTTCTTAACTTCTGTTTCTTCCATGCAACAATATTAACATGTTTAATTAATGCTATCTTTCTATACTGTCTTAAAGCTATCTTAATGCTGCCTCTCATATAAGCAGGGCTTTTTTTGTCATACAACACGCCGGAGTGGAGATCCGGCACCCTTTTTCGACAGATTTTCCAGAGTTGCCTTCTTTTCTTATTATTGCCCTTCTTATTCTCATTTGCTTTTGAAAATGCCCTGCTGGTGGTACGGTGAGAGTGGGGTCCCCTCCAGCACTGTCTGTGTCCTCTAGGAGGAGCCATGAGGTGCTGGAGCACCATAGTCAGATTGGCTGGGTGAGACCATGTGGTGTGGAAGCCGATGGTGGCGGTGGGAGACACATAAACATGGAGGCCATCTTTCATGAGAGGGTGAGCGAGCCTTTTGCCTCCCCTTACAGAAGGTGGGGTGTGAGGTTAAAAAGACGGCAAAGCCAGAGGAAAGAAAGGCAGCTGGCGTGGAAGCTTGCCCGACAGCAAAGGTTTGCTGTTTCGGTTTCTTGGGTAGTTCAAAGGCTGGGTTGTCTACGGAAATCTCTTTTTAGTCATTTATACTTTCTATTCAAACTGCAGAGGGGAAGAATAAGAATAAAGCCAAGGTCTTGTGATTTGGAGGTATTATTATTATTAATAATATATATTAATTATGTATTGGTCTGATGTAAAGGTAGACCTACAGTATGAAGTTTAATCAGATCTATTTATTAAATTGGGTTTAATTTAATTAAAAGTAATCTGTTCACTGACAAAGTTTCAACTTTAATTTGTTTCAAGTCAATATCCATATTAAACTTCAAATGTAAATTTTTCCACCTTGTTTGACAACTTCTTAAAAATAATTCAATCTTTTACAAGCAACCAAATTTTGTTTTATTGGGCCCATTTCATTCCACATAGAAAGCTGACATTTCCACTCATTAAACTAAATGGGTATGCCAGTGGTAAATGTCCCAAAAGATTAATAAAGAGATTAATAAAAGATTAATAAAATGTCTACTTGTAATTTAAAGCCACACAGTGCTTTATCTTACCTGGAACAAAATCCTAGTCTTTTAGATACACTAAAAATTGAAGGAGGTTTTTTCAGTTGCAAAGGTAAACCTTGTAGGGCACACAAGGTGGGTTGTATGACATGTGTGAGTTCTGGCACTTTTTTTTTTACAAAAAAAGCACCACATATAAGGATCAAAGTTGACTCTCCTTACTTGTTAAAGAGAAGGGGAAAAAAGTAAAACTCACAGAAGAGGCCCTGGAAAATGGAAAAAATGTTGACCGTGGAGAGTTTTAATACCTCAAATCCCCTGCTTCCATTGTTTGGGAGATCTATATTTTCTAATATTTATTAGCCTCACTTTCCCCAAAGTTTTGTGTTTCAAAATAAATATGTATTCCAAGCAGTTGCCAAATAAATGACTTTTCTCATCATCATTGATGAGTAAAACACCACCAAGTATTTTATTAGTTTTCCTGCCAAAGGGGAGATATGTAAAGGACGCTGTGCAGTTTGAAATGAATTTTTTCGTTAGAAATACTTAAATGATAGTAGGTACAAAGAATGGAAAGACATAGGATATAGTTTCAGGAAATTTAGTTGCACAAGGGTAGATTAAGGGAACTGGGCATTTTAGCCTTGAGAGAAAATGTAGGAGGATATAGAAACCTAAGTATCTCTCAGAAGGCTGAGTCAGACACACTGTGGCTCCAGATTGCAAGTCACTTAGTTATGAATTTAAAGGACAGGAAGGCAGATTCAGATTTACTCTTTCGAAAAGCTTATGCCTAACAGTAACAGTGGGTCGTGTCGAGGACTTTGGTGGTGACCTTGGAGACAATATGAAATGACCATTAGTAAAACATGATCTTAGTCCAGGAAACAGGAAAGCATGGGAAAGAAACTCAAGGTTGTCTCCCCTTGATTCTTTTTGGAAGGGGAAGGAAACATTGTCAGGCACTGAAGATGCTTTTATGATAGCCCATGTCAATTAAATTCTACACCTGAAGTGGCCTACCTTGAAGGGCTAACAATTTGATGGCATAATTAATTACTTATGGAGATTCCCCTTCACTGGATCTCATCAAGGGGCATTGGCACTGAATGGGGGTGTGTGTTGATAAATATTTCCTCTTACAAAGCTGCTTTTTCAAAAGGCAACTGGACTTTGTTTTTCCTTGAAGATATTTCTCTTCTCATCCAAGAAGCTTCTTCAGTTCAGAGATGAGGAGTGAAACCTTTCTTTTAAGAACACAGAGAAACACAAGTAAACAATTAGCAGGATTGCAGTCCAGAAAATAATAAATGCTCAATACATGTCACATTTATTTGAACTTATTGCTGATACACTATCACAAATAAGAACCAGCTTGGTGTAGTTATTAAGGTTCTGGCCTAGAACTCAGGAGACGGTGAGTTTTAATCCTGCCTTAGGCATGAAAGCTGGCTGGGTGACTTTAGGCTAGTCAGTCCCTCACAACCCAACCCACCTCACAGGGTTGTTGTGGGGAAAATAACATACTTCCCATATACACATACACCATACATACTTATGTACAAGTCCATCTGTGGATAAATCAACCCTTAATGTTTATTTTAACCAAAATAACATGAAAAATGCCCCACCCACAGATAAGTGGACTCACATTTTTCATGGTATTTTGGTAAAAAAAAAAATCAAGTGGGAGCTCAGCCACCAATGGACTTATATGCAATTTTGTATGAGAAATATGTTCTTTAAAAGAGTATTATCATATATTTACATTTTTTGTTTGCAAAAAACAGCCCCCCCCCCTTTTTTTACAAAAGTTGTAAAGATAGCACATGTCCATTTGTTCTGTTTTGTGTTACTGGCAACTTCCACAAGATATATCTTAGGAATGGCCTTTTAATGGATTATCAAAATGTAAGTATTTATAGTGAGAGATTTCTTTTCTGAATAGTTCCCCATCAGCTATATTTTAAGTCTGATTTTTTCCATGGGAATAATAGCTGAAATAAAGGGGGGGGGAAATGGGCCCATTAGTTTAATATAGCAGAAAGTAAGGTTAGAGTTAATGCAAACAAGTTTTCAGTCAATGCTTCACTGAAGTGTTTGAAGATACTATTTAATCTTTGAAGTTCAATCTATAGATAATCCTTTCATAAGGATTAGGGTGTAAGATAATGGTTGCCTTAGCCTTACTATCAGTGGTCCACAATGCTTTGCAATGCAAAATCAGATGTGCAGGTGAAAGGAACAAATCAGGTGTGTTGGGGGGGGGGGCGGTTACCTAAGAGTTACCCAGCTGTTTGATTCCCAAGCTCAGAATTAACACCCTGAGTTGCAGCAAGTTCTCTGTTATTATATAACATTTTGCTTAAATTCCATACCTGCCCCTTTTCTCTTCCTGTGATATACCAGCGAATCCTCAAAGTCTTCCTTCTTGAGCATTCTTTAGCATAGTTTGAAAAGAAATGGACTGACTTGTTTTTTTTAAAAAAAGATGAAGTTTCTCTTTATTAAAACAGCATTTAATCATGAAGGTAGCAACCTGCCATCTGAGCACAACTAAGCATGCCAGCAAATGGCACTTCAAAGAAAAAATAACATCAAGAATAAACTGTTACTCTTCCAGCAGATCCTTTGAAGGAAGGAAAGTAAAAGCTGAGAGCAGTGAAGATGCCAGCAAAGAGATCACTTAGCATACCAAGAGAGAAACAGAAGGCAGACAGGGCACACAAAAAAGGTGCCAGGAAAAAAAAAACAGCTGGGAAGGAATAAAAACAAAACCAAACCTGGTGAAATTGCAAAGGAACAACAAAGGCATTTTTAAAACCCAACACAAGTGTAAAAGGTAAAGGTAAAGGTTCCCCCCGCACATGCGTGCTAGTCGTTTCCAACTCTAGGGGCTGGTGCTCATCTCCATTTCAAAGCCGAAGAGCCAGCGCTTGTCTGAGGACGTCTCCGTGGTCATGTGGCCGGCATGACTAGACACCCTCCACCCAACCCTTCCTAACCCTCCCTAACCCTCCCCCCTTCCCCCCTCCCCCCTCCCCGACTTCCCAGAGCTAAATACAAGGTATAAAAGTAAAAAACAATCATAAACAACCATATGTTAACAACAATAAACTATTAAGTCTATCGCACTCTAGCTCATATGAAATGACTACAAGCAATACTAATATCACATAAAAAAAACTTATACAAATGCTAAATGAAACTTTTTGGTCCCATATTTGTTCTGGATATAATCAATCCACTTTTTCCACTCCATAATATAACGTTCTTGCGAATGGTCTTTCAAATAAGCCGAAATCTTTGCCATTTCCGTCAGGTCAGAAACTTTTAGTCCATTATTCTATAGTCGGCAGTTCCTCCTTCTTCCAATATTGGCCTACTAAAAGTCTTGCTGCCGTAATTAAGTTCAGCACCAACTTGGTGTCCACAACAGTAGTATCTGTAATTATGCCCAATAAGAACAACTGCGGACAAAACTTTATCCTTTGCTTAAATATCTTCTGCATATTCCACCAGATTTTAATCCAAAAAGCTTTAACCTTTTTACAGGTCCACCATATATGAAAATATGTTGCGTCTTCGCCACCACATCTCCAACATTTAGGTTGGTAGTTCAGATACATACTTGCAAGCTTTTTAGGATCTAAATGCCACCTATAAAACATTTTATAAAAGTTCTCTCTTAAGTTTTGAGCTTGTGTAAATTTTACGTTCCTCACCCAGATCTTTTCCCAAGTGTCCATTGTGATAACTTCTTGAATATTCTGAGCCCACTTTATCATACAATCTTTAACAAGTTCTGTTTCTGAGTCAATTTCTATCAATGCAAGATATATCCGTTTGATATGTGCTGGACCCTGATTTCTAATTTGCTTTACCAAATTTTCATCAGTCATTGAGAAGCCAATTTTCTGGTCTTCTTTCCACCTGGCCCGTAATTGACCATATTGAAACCAAGTTTGAACAATCTTCTCATCTCGTAAAAGATTATACGGCTTCAAACACCATACGTTCCTCTCCAAACTTAAGATCTCCTTGTATGTAGTCACATCATGTTTGAAGCCAACATTTATGTTTTCTATTGCATGTTTCGGAATTGCCCACAAAGGTATCTTGTAGTTTAGCTTATGTCTATACTTTTTCCAAACTCTCAACAATGCCTGTCTTAAAATATGCACTTTGAACACATTATCTACCTTCTTATCATACAATAAATATGCATGCCAGCCAAATAACAAGTCGTGGCCCTCAAGATTTAATAATCTCCCTTGTGTTAAATTAATCCAATCACTTATCGCTGACAACGCAGCAGCTTCATAATATAATTTAAAGTTGGGCATTTTAAGACCACCTCTTTCACGCGTATCCTGCATAATTTTAAATTTAACTCGTGGCCTTTTCCCTGCCCATACAAATTTATTGATACCCTTTTGCCATTCCTCCAGATTTGAGTCTTTTTTAAGAATAGGTATCATTTGAAATAAAAATAGGAATTTAGGCAAAACATTCATTTTCACTGCTGCAATCCTTCCCAGTAGAGACAACTGCAGTTTTTCCCAGCTCTCCAATTCTTTTTGAATTTTTCCCCATAACTTTTCATAATTATTTTTATATAACTTTGCATTTGAGGGTGACAAATACACCCCCAAATATTTAACCCTTTTAACAATCTCAAATCCAGTTAACCCTTCTAGAAGGGCTTTTTGTGATACTGTCATATTTTTGGCTAATATTTTAGTTTTTTGTATATTGACCTTAAATCGGGATAGTTCAGTTCTTATCCATCCATCCATCCATCCATCCATCCATCCATCCATCCATCCATCCATCCACACAATTTTCTTTATAATATTTTATTAGTTTTTCAATGTTTACAATAATATCTTTAAAAAGCAATGTGGTGTCCGAGTTACAATAGTTCCATTTCAGACAGATACATATTATTATAAATCTCCACATTATTATAGCCAATACTTCCTCTCTCTTTTTTCTTCGATATATATTATCTGTTATCTAAATTAACATATTTCTTATTGCTATCCATCAATCACTTAATAGTTTATTTTATTTTATTTTTTGAATGTATATCCATCGATCTTTTAATATATTTCATATTTTAACATTCCATCTTTAAAACGTCAAACACCTTATCTATTTTTCTAGCTTTAATTTTACATTTTCGATTGCATATTACTAAATAACCTCTTTTTCCTTTATACAATTCTCTTCTATACTTAATAATGTAATCCAGTTCTCATTTATCTCATTTCCATATCTATATCAATTTTACAATATTTAAAATAGTAGTCATTAAGATACAAATCGCAAGGAAAAAAAAGAGAAAAAGAGAAAAAAAGAAAGAAAAAATAAAAAAAAGAAAGGAGGAAAAAAAAGAAAAAGGAGGAGGACAATAAAATATAAATAAAATAGATAATATTAAAATAGACAGTATGGTACTGGGATTGCAAGAATGATTTGATGAGTAGATAAAAATATTGATTACCCAACACAAATAATAATAAAAATGAAAAACAAAATACAAATGTATGAATATTATGAATATTAACATTGAAATATTGAGTTTTTTAAAATGATATGGGTAAAGATGTATATATGCTAAGAATGATAGAATGTAGTTAGTATATTTGGATACAGAGATATGAAGGATGTATTGAATGTTAAAATGGAACAAATTTTGGTTAATGTTTAATATGTGGAAACCATCCATCCAATAATTATTGGTTTTGTTATAGCTGACTTTAATATCTTAAATCATTGGGATTCATTAAACTATGGAAACCCGATATGTAAATAGGCAGTCTAGTAGATTCATTGTAAAGGTAAAGGTAAAGGTTCCCCCGCACATGTGTGCTAGTCGTTTCCGACTCTAGGGTCCGGTGCTCATCTCCGTATCAAAGCCGAAGAGCCAGCGCTTGTACAAGGACGTCTCCGTGGTCATATGGCCGGCATGACTACACGCCAAAGGCGCACGGAACGCTGTTACCTTCCCACTGGAGTGGTCCCTATTTTTCTACTTGTATTTTTACGTGCTTTCAAACTGCTAGGTTGGCAGAAGCTGGGATGAGTAACAGGCGCTCACTCTGTTACGCGGCACTCGGGATTCGACCCGCCAAACTGCCAACCTTCTGATCGACAAGCTCAGCGTCCTAACCCACTGAGCCACTGCGTCCCTCATAAGATTCATTGTACTACTCTGTTTACCTTGTTCATTCCAAGAACACTGAAAGGTTTTTTTCTTCAGTACAGCATTCTAAATCCCTTATCTTCCTATCTGATACTCCTCATATATCCCGTGGGCAATTTAAATAAAAGAGAAATCCTATTTTCAATAAAACGTCGATTGGACATCATGTATACAAGCCACTGAATCTGGTAATCTTCTTAATACTGTAATTCATTCATACAGTAATTTAATGTTTGATTTGAGCTTGCAGCAGTAAAACAACGGGCGGCACTTTGCTTTGTTTTGAAATTAGGTACGAATTGCAACACACACAGGCTTTTTGAACTCTAAAAATAATTGTGATTGCCATTATTTTTTTAATCAGGAAACATTGGACAGATGACCAATTGCCAGATTTAAAAAATAAGTTTCTTCTTCCTCTTGTGGGAATTTAGCCCCCCCCCACAGAGAAGGAAATATTAAAAGGGCAGAAAAATATATTTCCTCAAAGGATCTTAAAGAGGCAGAAAAGCATGCCCAGTTTTCTTAATAGGCCCAGGTCTCCCTCCCCCAAGCAGAAACCATCTCTGTACAAATGCAGATGTAAATCCAGGAAGGTTGCAGGCCCCCAGCTGGAAGATTAAGAAGACAAAGACCTAAAATCTACGTACCCCACCCAAACTCTAAGAGTCATCAGCCCCAGTCCCAGGGAAGCAGGATATGACCTTTGGGGAATAATAGGATTAACCCACCACCATCAGAATACCAAAACGGCACACTCAGACTCAGGTCAAAGTTCATGCCACAGGAACAACTCCAAACAAAAGGCTCCAGAGGGTATAAAAACCCACTCCCTACATGTGCTCTCTCCCTTTTTCTGCCAGAGCCATCTTTCTGTCTGGCTCTTCTCTTCAATAAACTACAACCTACCTCCTAAAGCAGTTGCCATGTTTATTCCCAGCTTGGACTGAACCACGATGAAGACTTTTCTTCCAACACTCTTCCTCCTTGTCTTTCCCCTCTTCCTTTCTCCTCCTCTTTTTATATAAAATCTTCATGAGCTTACAAATAAGTGACCAGAATAAGAAGAAATGAAAGAAGCCAGTCTACAACAGCTTTTCTTATTAGAAAGAACTCCAGAGGGGAAAAAAGGAGCTAAATTAATCAAACAGAAAACTAACCGTGTTTCTTGGTACTGTCTTACTTTTCAAATCTCCACTCTAGCCCCTGTTAACTCCTTCTGTATACCAGATATTGTGCTAAGATATCCCACCAGTGTAAGCTTAAAGTTTGAATGGCTCTAATAAGGCACAAACTGTTAATTTTCTCTATTTTTGTGCCTGACAGACAGAGCACAAAATATTGTTTAATCAGTTCCCATAACCAAACATTTATTCATTTGGTTTCGACTGAGCTAGCCCACTAGGTGCAGAGTTTATTTCACCCACCCCGCCTCGTATTTCAACAGACAGACTACAAGCAAAGAGTCAGAAATAGCTCTCTGTACAACCTTAGCCAATAAATTATGCAGTGATATATGCATTAGGAGAGGCAGTGTTTGCTATTACAGCTACCTGGGTGAGCTAAATCGTACTGCTTTTGGGTGTTTGTTTTAAAAAAAAATATTTATTTTTTTAGTATTCTCTGCTACGGCAGTGACAATATGGGAAGCTATTCAGATGGATTTCTACTATTAGCTTTCCTCTGGCAGACACAGGATTGGCAAACTTTCAATAAGAGCAAATAACTTCCTTCACAGGCTACAATAGGCCTATTGTAGGCTCCAATTGCTTCAAAGGATACAGGGAGGCCTCAATAGTCTTACATCTCCACCTAATTCTTTAGAGGTCAACTATTCTTACAGGATTAAGCAATTCTTACAGGATTAAGCACCTAATTTGTACATCAAGAGTGCATCAGAAAATGCTGCTGGGAAGGCCTTCTTGCATTTGAGAAGGAGGTGATAGGGGCCATGTTTGAAGGTATTCCCACAAGAAAGAACATCTGCCTATGAAGAAAAGGACTCATTAGCCTCAGCCAACAGGCTTCCTATGCATATGCATTACTAGAGATCTGCTCCCCCCCCCAATCTCTGATTATTTTTAACATTCTCAGTATTGCACCCTCTTGTGTTGTGAGCAGGATTACATTCTTTAAAAAATAACAACATCCCCAACTAAACAATACGCTACTCACAAGCCAGAGGCGCCATGAAAACTCAGCATGGAAAGGAATTGTGTTAGATTTATTCCTACCTATTAAAGGTGAAAAGACTTTAAGGGGAAAAAAATATGGGTGGTGTCCCCACTTTACTACCACAAAGTTGACTGAGTAGCTAAGGCTTTAATTCAGATTTTTTTAAAAAATGCAATGTTCAAAGCCTTCAGCCTGACTGGATAACTGTCAGTGTAACACTCTAATTCCCCCCCTCCCAAATGTTATTGTTTTACCTGTCAAGTTTGTTCTTCCTATTTAGAAGGAACGTACAAATTCTTTGTTTTTGTTATAGTGATAATGGGGGGACCTTTGGAAGACCTGAAGGAACAACTTAGCATTTCAGATTTCCATCAGGCTATAAATCAATATTCTTTACTGAAAGTAGGGAACAAGAAATGACTTGGAAATGGGCTTATATCTTTCCTGGGGCTTGATGTGAACCTTCACAGGCTGTCTTATTGGTGAAGCTTCATTCAAACTGTGATTTTCCTTAAAAAGTGTTACAGGGCCCTGATACCCTATACCAGAAATGTCAAACACAAGGCCCGGGGGCCAGATCCGGCCTGCGAAGTGGTTTCATGTGGCCCGCGAAGCCATCCTGGAAACAGTGAGGGAACGGCCCCCACTGCCTTGGCCCTGGCCCAGAGACCCTCCTTCTACCAGAGACCCTCAGATCTGTCCCACTCCTGCCCAGGCCCCCAAAGGCACCCTTCATGCGAACGTTGTAGAGCTGGCCACGCCCACCCAGTAGGCCATACACACTCAAGCCACACCCACCCAGTAGGCCATGGCCAGCCTGGCCACACCCACCCAGCCCCCTGAGGGCAACTGCAATGCTGATGCGGCCCTCAATGAAATTGAGTTTGACACCCCTGCCCTGTACGGTGGGTATAAAATGAGAGCTGGTCAAAACATCCAGGCTTGTCTGTCTGTCCATCATCTATCCATCATCTGTTTATCATCTATTGTGTCTAGATTATCTATATTTTTGGGATTGTCCTAGCTTAGTGTTTTTCAAACTCGGCAACTTTAGGATGTGAGGACTTGAATTACCATTGTCCATAGCTAAACTGTTGGGAAGCTGGAAGTTCTTTTATAGCACCTTATGTATCAGTGGAACACACTTAACCCAAGCTGAATTTTATTTCTAAAGCGGTTTTTCCCTGAAAGAAAGGAAAGGAAAACAAATGTATCCAGCTGTATTTAAATCTTTTTTTGTTTTTTTGAAACACTGGATCCGTTACCCCATGGAATGGAGCATCTGTTCATCAATGAAAATAATTTTAGTTGGTTGCTCCGTTATGAAACCATCTCTCTTGCCTCAACCCCAGAAGAATGAAGCAAGACCACAGAGAACAGGATGAGAAGAAAGGGGAGAAGACTTAACATACCTGTGCAATTATATACAAGAATTTATTGGTGTTCTTTTAATAGCAGTAATTCCCTAAGATCATGCTTCTCAAGCATATATTCAGTAAAAGCCTGTGTCTATGCTTCAATTAGGCAAACATTGTAAGTACTCATTTTAACCACTGACTGAACTAAAATATTTTTGTTTGCTTCTCAGCATTATAGCACCTGTGTTGTCTCTGCAAATAATAAAGGATATCCAACTTTCTGTCTGATGATGCATAATTATTTCTTGAATGTACAGTACTTAGGTTTTTGGACAACGCTTCATTTTTACAATTATATGTTCATATACTCTAGCTATTTATGTCAAAGACATCAATATTAAGAAGTATAAAAATACAAAGACAGTTACTCTTCAAATATAAGTTCTTTGCAATTGAAACTTCAACCCACAATTACTGCATTAAAAATGGTATATTCAAGCTTAAAATTTGGTTCACGCCCAGACTTAAAATAGCTTTAATAATAAACCTTTATTGTCAAAGTACAACATGTGTACATTGAGATTAGCTGAGCCTCCCCCCGTGCTCTCTCCCCCCAACACACAGTGACAACAAACCCTCCATCCTACCACACCATGTGAACCAACTACACCACACACCGGCCTCCCAAGTCAATTCTGCATAAGATTATGTCCCATTTAAAAGCCTAACAGCCCACGGATAAAAGCTATTTTTCAGCCTGTTGGTACGGCTGGCTATATTCCTATATCTCCTACCGGATGGTAGGAGAGTAAAGAGATACCATCCAGGGTGTGAGTCAGCTCCTGAACACTAGGCCAGCATTTCTCAACTTCAGAAATTTTAAGATGTGGAGTCTGCAACTCCCAGAAGTCCCCAGTCAGCATCAGGAGGTGTACCATATATCCTAGTTTGAAGCGAATGACCCAGTTGGACCACCTGGCCATTTTACAAACTTTCTAGAAAGAAGCTCTGCAACAGACGTCAGAGGGGAAGTATAGACTTAGCTAGAGTACAACTTGCTTCTTTTGCTGGGTTAGATCACAATTTATTATTCACTGGTTCTTTGGTCCAGCCTCATCCGTTTGCTAGCCTTGAGCCTGCTAGTATGTTTGGGCCCTAATTCTACAGCTGTTTCATCTCCTCCTATTTCTGATGTGAGCAAGGGATGATATATTTCTAATGTGAGCAAGGAACCTCTGATCAATTATTAGCCTCCCAATTCCTTACATGCCTTGGAGCATGTAATGTGAGATTACTTTCAATTTGCTTTACTGATGGAGATTTTCCTTGATTTGGCTCTTCTGCAGTACTAAACGGAGGGTCACATAAATATTGCGGATGCACAATTTCTTAGGGCTGAGAGACAGGGATTCACTCAAGGTCACCAAAACTGGTTTTATGCCTAAGGAATGCAAGAAGTCCCACTCCCTCTGCTTCCTGACCTGATGCCTTAATCACTCCACCAAAAAGAGCCTTGGTGGAGCAGTGGGCTAATGCCTCCTTAAGTAACACCAGGTGCTTGCAATTAGTGCAGGTTCGCATCCCACCAGGCTCAAGGTTGACTCAGCCTTCCATCCTTCCGAGGTAGGTAAAATGAGGACCCAGATTGTTGGGGGCAATAAGCTGACTTTGTAATAATGCCGCTTTGGGGGGGGGGCGAAAGCCCTAATAATAAGCAGGCATATACATAGAATGAAGGCTATTACTAAGCACATTGATTTGTGCTTTAGATTGTAAGCCGCCCTGAGTCTTTGGAGAAGGGCGGGATATAAACGGGATTAAAAAAAAAATTAGAAGATAGAGATCGTAATATTGCTGCTGATATTGTTATCTACATATGTTGGATTACATGAATACTCACACACGTCTATTTCAGTTAATACAAATTTATGTTTACTGACCCAAAATAGCAGAAACCATCTTGTTCTAGTAAATTTAAAGTTTTCAAACTTGCAGCTTGAGTTGTCCCTTTGAGTGTAGCCAACACCTGCTTATTCTATGGAGAGAAAAAATCTCTCCAACAAAACTAGTTACTACAATTAGTTTGGCTTTGAGGATGATGTTGTTATTATTATCTTCCTTGACTCTGAAACATCATTTTTCTCCTGACAAAAATGGATAACATTTGGATAAGCAAAATGGTAGAAGAACTACCCATTTTTTTCATTCAGTTTTCTGATAGTATTCCTCTGTATGGTTCAGGAAAATAAGATTACTGTCCCTGTGGGCACCACACCATCACCCCGGAAGGAGGCGGGGCCAGGCTCCTTCCCTCTGCTTCTCCACGTGCGTCTGCGCTCTCTTTCTCTCTCTCTGCACTCTTGAGTCACAGCAGGTGCAAGAGCTGGGTGGATCAGGGCTGGATGGTGGAAGCAGCTGCAAGCGTGAGTCCAGGTAAGACTGCAGAGCAATTTTGCAGCCCCCCCCCATGGCCAATCCGGGTGGCAGAGGCCTTTTACAAACCTCTGGAGCTCGTATCGGGCTGCTGGAGTGCTGTGAAATCACCCCATGGCCGTGGATTTGAGCTCAGGAAGGAAGGCAGGGCAATCTGTGCAGGGGGTGGGGGTGAGAAAATGGTGGTGGTGGCACAGCGATCCGTGCGAGGGAAAGAAATGGTGGTGGTGGCAGCGGCAAGGAGATCCATGCGGTGGGGGAGAACAGTGGCAGTGGCATGACGATTCGTGCAGGGGGGGAGGAAATGGCAGCAGGGGAAAGGAGATCCATGTGGCGGGTGGGGGGAACAGTGGCGGCACGGCGATCTGTGCCGCAGCTTGGGGAAACAATCTTCCCTCCCCTGCCATGGCAGGTGGCTACTCACCACATTGTGTGTCATGCCCAGAACCCCCGGACAGCCTCTGGGTGGTGGTGAGGAGATGGCCCGGCTTCTCCTCATCACTGCTGGCCATCTGGGCTCTGTGGCCCAGCACTCACCCTCCCCCCATAGGAGAAAGAGCCTGGAGGGAACGGAAGAGAGAGCTTGGAGCGAACAGGGGGGGGGAAATGTCCAAATGCACGGAGGAGAGAGAGCCTGGAGGGAATGGAAGAGCTTGGAGTGAACGAGGGGGGAATGTGCGAATGCACGGAGGAGAGAGAGCCTGGAGGGAACGGAAGAGCTTGGAGCAAATGGGGGGGGGAATGTGTGAATGCACGGAGGAGAAAGAGCCTGGAGGGAACAGAAGAGCTTGGAGCGAATGGGGGGAATGTGCAAATGCACAGAGGGGAAAGAGCCTGGAGGGAACCAGAGAGAGAGCTTGGAGCTGGTGGGGGGATGTACAGAGCAGAAAGTATTCATTCACACTTCCCACCCCTCCCCCACCTTTGCTGCAAGCTTTCTGCTCTCTTCATTCACACTTCCTGGGCACAGAGGGGGAAGGAAGGAAGGAAGGAAGGAAGGAAGGAAGGAAGGAAGGAAGGAAGGAAGGAAGGAAGGAAGGAAGGAAGGAAGGAAGGGACAATGGGAAGGAGGAAGGAAGGAAGAGACAATGAGAAGGAAGGAGATAGGAATGAGAAAGGGTGGCAGGCAAGGAAGGAGGGGAAGGGGAAGGAAGGAAGGAGATGGGAATGAGAAGGAGAGAGGCACATGATCCCTGGGGATGCTGCAATGGTCATAAGTGAAAAATGGTCATAAGCCACTTTATTCAGTGCCTTTGTAACTTCAAACAGTCACTGTTGTAAGTCAGGGACTACTGTACTTTATCACTTTTTTTCCTTTTTTGGGGGTGTGTCATCAAGTTTTTGACACCTTGCTAGGCGACTGGAAAAGCCCTGAGTTAGAGTACTCAGATTGCAGCTGCTTTCCGTGGGACCCACAGGTTTTGAAAAGTTAAGTGAGGAACTTGGTTACAACGTATTAGGAAAGATAAAATAGACAACCAAGAATGCTTTATTGACCATTCTTCGTCTAGATTTTATATCAGTTGCATCTGCTAGTACAGGCATTCTGCTTGAGATTTCTGTTATTTTCAGCATCTGGTAAAATGAATGAGTACTTTTCCAACAACCTGTAAAATCCAAGGCACTGTGCTTTTATTGTTTAATTTCCCCCTCATACAGTAGCGGCCAAAATTGTGGAAACCTCTTGGGAAAAGTGTACAGTAGAAATGCCACCTTTGGTTAAGTTTCCACCAATTTTTCTTGTAATTTCTTTACAACTGTAGCCTTGTTCACTTAATAATACTATTTTACATCGCTTTCTGGGCAACAAGTCAACTGTTTGCACCTCTTAATTTTATTACATTTTACAAACTCAATGAAAGAACACAAAAAAGACAGCCAACTTGATAGTGATCACATAACACACTGACAAATGTCCTCCTCTCAGCTTCCATACATGACAATAATTGAATCCTACTGTGATCTGATTGGCTTATTGCCAAAACAAGATGAGGAGCCTCCTGTCCACTGTCCCACCCACCAGAGACCCCCTGGATCTCCCCCAACCCTGCCTCGCCCCCACAGGCATCCCTCCTCAGGAGCAACATCGAGGTGGCCACGCCCACCCATGCTGCCTGACTACCATAGCCACGCCCACTCAGTGGGCCACGCCCACTTGGCACCCGGCGATGCATAAGTGGGTTTGGGGTTGCAGTTTGGGCACTCGGTCTCTAAAAGGTTCACCACCACTGACTTAGGCTATTACTACAGAGAGTAAACCACGCAGAAACTTTGATTAAATGTCAGATCATATTGCTATTTGCACAGATACAGAGATATTTTCCTGACCTCTTACCTCACAGCACATCAGGAACTAATAGTGCTTTTCTGACTGATAAAGCTTATTGTTTCCAGACCCTGAGATAAATAGTCTCTTCCATCTTTTTATTGGCATGAACAGAAGTCAAATATATTTTAGCTGCATGTGACAGGAATGTTTTATTTTCAGTGAACCTTGTATGATTCCAAAGCATGATCTATTAGTTACTATGTCCCAATGTTTCATTCTTAATGTAGTATGAGAGAAATGGCTATGTCTCAGAAGACGTTCTTTTTTGCATCATCTGCATATACCCATGGATTTCTAACTTTCATGCTAACATAAAATAAAATAAAATTGGTTGGCTTGAAGAATAAATCAAAGTCTCTTGAATAATTGTTAAGAGAACATATTCCCAACAAAATATGAAATATAGTGGAAAGTTTGCAAGTACAACACTGTGATCTTGACAAGGAGGAATAACAGCATAACAGAGGTGGAAGGGACCTTGGAGGTCATCTAGTCCAACCCTCTGCTCAAGCAGGAAACCCTATACCCTTCCAGACAATGATTGTCCAATCTTTTCTTAAAAACCTGTTGGAGCGCCCGCAACTTCTTGAGGCAAGTCATTCCTGTGATTAATTGTTGTAATTGTCATAAAAATTTCTCCTGGCAGGATGAGATGTGGATAAGTGATGGCTTTGAAGATTAGCAGGAGGGCCAGATAAAATTAGCTTGAGAGCCAAATGTTTGCTCTTGGCCCAAATAATGTGCTCAGATATGGGGGCAGTTTGAAATGGGCTGTTCTTGGATACAGTCTGATAACCTGAATTATTGATTGCTTGGTTGACTGATTATGTGCCACCGAGTTGTTGTTTTTTAAGTCCTAGTAATTACATAGATTTACTCCATGATGATCTATCCTAACCTTTCAAGTCTCCCAATGGTGTACTCATTACCACAGTAATCTAGTCCACCCCCCTTGCTGTTTGTGATCCTTTTTTCTTTCCGTTCCCTTTTCCCCCAGCTTTTAGAAGCTTTTCAAGAGAGGTAGGACTCCATATAATGTGTCTGAAGTGGGATCATTTTTGCCTCGAGTGAGAATGCTGGGTTGATTTGTTTGATAAAACTTTTCCTTGTTTTCTTGGTTGTCCATGGTATTCCCAGGAGTCTTCTCCAACACCAAAGTTCAAATGCATAGATATTTTTTTCCTATCCTGCTTCTTTCCAACTTTCACTTCCATAGATTGTCACAGGGAATACTCATAAGTGTGGACAGATCACAGCATCTGAATATTTTTTCCCTAAGGTCTTCATGGCTGCTTTTCTCTGTCATATTTCTTGACTGCATGTTCTTTTCCTGTATTCTAAAAGGCAGAAGTCGTCCACTACTTTGGTATCTTCATTGTGAATTCAAAGTCTGGTTGTTTTACCTACTGTCATCAGTTTGGTCTTGTTTGCGTTTGATTTTACTACTCATTTTTCAATAATTAGTGAAATACATGAAACTCTTCTCCTTGGGAGAAACCATTCTATAGAACTGTCCCAGAATGTGAACAGATGACTGAAAAAAATGCTTCCTTCCCATCACAAGAATTGATTGGTTGGCATTTAATCCATTAGAAAGGGTTCGGATAACCTACCGGTATGTGTTAGAGCAAACATGTCAAACTCGCGACATCATATGATGTCGCACAACATATTGGAGCTTTTCCCCCATTGCCAGCAATGGGGTAGGCGTGGTTTCCTGGTGACATGTCTGGACCGTGGGCCGGCAGTTTGACACCCTTATGTTAGAGACTAAATGTATAAGTCTCCTATCCATAGCAGCCACACTTGGAAATCCCACTGAAATCAATTAGGTTTCCACCTGCTTTGCAAGCCTTATCATGTTTTTTTTTGTATTGATCATGTTTACCTATTCTTAAAATCGACTATTTATTTGCTTACTTATTAGAAGTTTTTATATTACTCTTTACCAACAACCCCAAAGTAGCAAATATTCTACATAAATTGTCACCATACAGAACGAGCAGGAGCAGGAAAAAAAAGTCTACAACTGTGGCAGAAATGCTGTTCTGGGTGATATTAAGGCAATACTAACATAAATGTAACTAACGTGGTGGCTGAGTGGGTTAGGACGCTGAGCTTGTCGATCAGAAGGTCGGCAGTTTGGCGGGTGGAATCCTGAGTGCCGCATAGCAGAGTGAGCGCCTGTTACTCGTCCCAGCTTCTGCCAACCTAGCAGTTCGAAAGCACATAAAAATGCAAGCAGAAAAATAGGGACCACTACGGTGGGAAGGTAACAGCATTCCATGTGCCTTTGGCGTCTAGTCATGCCGGCCACATGACCACAGAGACGTCCTCGGACAAGCGCTGGCTCTTTGGCTTTGAAACGGAGATGAGCATCAGCCCCTAGAGTTTGAAACGACTAGCACACATGTGTGGGGGAACCTTTACCTTTATCTAACGTAAATGCTTGTGGTGATTTAACTTATCTTCAGCTTAAAGTCATAGCCAGTCCTACTATTGCACAACATGGAGGAGAAACTTTGCACAGCAGATGTCAGGGAACCAGCAATGAATGTTGGCGGTCTAAACAGTGGACGCTACACAATCTGCTTTACATTCCGTAAATTTATCATGTTATCCTTGGATAGATCAGAAAATATTGTCCCATCCTTCTGCCAGAACTCAAAATTCAGTTACTGCTATGGATGATTGCTGAATGTGGAATGTTTTTGATTGGATGGGTTTGCTATTTTTCCATTTGACCCAAGCAGCAAATGTATCAAGCTATTTCACTTTTGACTCCACTATTCAATGTTGAAAGATATTAGGAATGGCACCTCTTTCCTTTTTTCATTTTCTCTTTTGCCAGATGTCCATCTTACCAATATGTGTAGTCACTTTTTGGAGGTTATCTGATGGGAATTTTGCATTCTGGCTACACTGAGAGCCAGATCTCATTAGCTGCTTGTAAACCCAAAAATGGGGAAAACATTGGGAATTTGGAACTGGAGTATATAATCATTGGGTCTTCTGGGCACCAGATCAGAACATTTTACAGTGTGAAAATATGTGTTATAAAGTCTTGTTTGAACTGCCAGAATCTATGCTGCCGCATAGAGAGATTTTTAGTCTAGAAGCTACAGATAAAGGATGAACTGGAGCATCCACTAAATATTGTGGCCTCTTTCTTCTCTGATGATGGCCTCACCCCCCTCAATCTAGAGTCTAAAAATAAAATTGATTGTGCTATGTAATTTGCCCAGCAAGAGCTCTATGATCTTCAACAGCACTAATTCAAAATATATTGGACTCTCAACTTTTTATTCAGAGCAGAAGTTTGTGCTACAGATTTTGTCAAAGTCAGCTCCTATTTCTACGTATATACTGGATCGGAAATATAAGTATGAATTGAAATTATAAAAATATCATGGCTCTCTTATTTTCTTCAGTACAAACCTCTGAATATAGTGATCTTTTCCCCATTTTTCTCCAGCAAATATCTCCATATGCAATGAGATTAACAACAACAACAACAACAACAACAACAACAACAACAATAACAACCACCTGGTTGATACCTAGGATGCTGGTAGCAACCCATGTCAACCATTAGTGCCAGTCAATAATGTTGAAAGGTACCTTGGAGGTCATCTAGTCCAACCCCCTACTCTGACAAATGGCTGTGCAGTCTCTTCTTAAAAACTTCCCGTGTTGGAGCATTCACCGCTTCTGGAGGCAGGTTGTTCCATTGGTTAATTGTTATAACAGTCAGGAAGTTTCTCCTTAGTTCTAGGTTGCTTCTCTTCTTGATTAGCTTCCATCCGTTGCTACAGCCTACTCAAGCTCTGTGAAACGTAAGGTAAATTGGTGTGCGTTTGTATTTTGATGCTCTTAAAAAAAGAATTCATAGGCATATTCTCTCCAACTATTGCCACTGAAATGTTACTATTATTAATTAATACTAATTAAAAAATGTAAACTGCCCAATAGGTAGATCTCTCTCTGGGTGGTTTATAGTAAAACATACTAAAAGGCAGTTTAAATAAAGAGATACTTTTCTCCTTTACTTCCTCTTTTCCTGCTTCAGGTGTCGAGGGAGCTACCAAGTTCTAGTCCTTCCTCTTCTGGTGGTCCTCCACCATCGTTAATTGATGCTGTTGTGGTGTGTTTGATGTTGTCTCACCATCTTCTGGGTCTGCCTTGTGTTCTTTGACCTTTGACCTCATGTTCTTTGACCTGTGCCTTGCACAGCATGGAATCCCAAGACATCCTCTCCAGGTGAGCAAATAACTTAATTTGCTGTTTTTTTGTATGTAGTTTTAAGATTGGTTCTATGCCAACTCTTTCTCCCTCATTTCTGATTTTTATCTCTTCTGGTCATTGCAGCAGCTTTCCTCAAACATGCAGCTTTCCTCAAACATCTCAGATCCACAGTGATTAACTTACATTTATGTTTTATTCCAAGGGTCCGTGTTTGACACTGGTAACATAGGGTAGGGAACGAAAATGCTTTTTTGAGATGCTTCTGTGTGCTGATCAGCACTATCTTATGTTGTAGGAGTGGAGCTAGCTGTACCAATACTTGGCTTGCCTTATTGCATTTGTAATTTTAATCTCTTTGTCCATCTTACCATCTTTAATGAATGTTGTTCCTATATATTTGAACTACAGGTTTTATGCTTGGTACTTCTATTACTGTGTCTAAGATATGCTTTTTCTCTCTCGATTGTCCTTAACTTCTGTTTTCTCATTTCTCATATTATTTGTATCATATTCTTGGTTCATGGCTATAAGATGTTGTTGCAGTTTCTTAGCTGCATTTGCCTTTCAAAACCCAATCCTGCATTCACATTGTGAGAGGTTGGTCAAAGGACAAAGTAAGGGATTTGCTGGGAGTGGGTGAGGTATGGCATGGCCTTGCGCCCCAGGATTGTTACAGCAGGCCATCGTGGGTCACCCTGAAATGGCCTGGCTGAAGGGGCTCTGGTGAAGTTGCAACAGACCCAGCAAGCTATCAATTGATAATACATTGCTATAGAAAAAGCCCGGTGGCTCACGTTGTTAGGATGCTGGATTGGAGGTTAGCAAATCTGTGTTCGAGACCTGAGTGCTGCAGTGGAGCAGGGCGAGCTCCTGTCTTTTGCTTCAGCTCCTGCCAGGGAGAAGAAAGGAAACCCCTACTAGGCATCTCCCAGGCAACAGTGATGTCACCAGCTAATCCTTTCAAGCCAGAAGTGCCTCGGTCCTTCTGACACGAATGCAATGTGATTGCTACAGAAATTATAACTAGCAATAAAAACATACACAAGTCTCTTTTCTTTTGCTTTTGTAAATCTTGCCAAGCCTTTTTTTCCCCCTGGTCCGTCCTTCGCTGGCATCACATGCACAAATATGTGAAATTCTACTTGCAGAGTATTCCCTCAATCGAACAATCAACTTCTATTTGTCCAGGATGGATTGACTGGGGCTTCTTAAAATCCACGGTACTCTAAAAATCTCCAAATCCATAACTGAAGTTATAGCTCCTCTTTTCTCCCTCTTTCTCCTTGTTCTGTTTTTTCATAACCATGGGAATATGTGGGAAGCTTACATGTAGAACACATACATCCTAATCCTTTAAGATAGACCAGGTGGACGTATGCCTCTGTAGATGATAAGCTACATCCTAACCAGCGTGACTGACAATGCAGAGTATTAGAAGTTGCAATTCAACAATTATCTGATTACTCCAGGTTACCTTTCTATAATACTGTCCCTACTTTGAGGACATCAGTGCTTGTCGATCAGAAGGTTGACAGTTTGGCGGGTCGAATCCCGAGTGCCGCGTAACAGAGTGAGCGCCTGTTACTCGTCCCAGCTTCTGCCAACCTAGCAGTTCGAAAGCACGTAAAAATGCAAGTAGAAAAATAGGGACCACTACGGTGGGAAGGTAACAGCATTCCATGTGCCTTTGGCGTCTAGTCATGCCGGCCACATGACCACGGAGACGTCCTTGGACAAGCGCTGGCTCTTCGACTTTGAAACGGAGATGAGCACCGGCCCCTAGAGTCGGAAATGACTAGCACGCATGTGCGGGGGAACCTTTACCTTTACCTTTTACTTACATTTTTAAAGTATAGTAAATCAAATATGAATCAGTAGTGAATATTACAGTGAGTTTGCCAGGAAATGTTTAGTTTCTAAGACTCACAAGATTCCCCTGCAGCATTAAGCATTTCTCACTCTAGAATCACATTTGCTTTTTTCATTATTTGATAGCTCTGTGTTGCAAGAAATCACTTTGTGATGCACGCATTGAATGATGAGCATATCTGAAGTGAGATCATCCTTCCCAATTGCTAACACTCTCATCAGTTGAATTACGCTCACAAAACCTTCTGGTAAGCAGTGCGTTTTGTTCTTGCATTTCTGAATGCATTTTGACTTATGAAGCCTAGCATGATACTTCGGTGTTACGGTGCACATCAGGGGAAATAAAAGAAGAGTATAGTACCTAGTGTGAATTATAATCATGTCTTCTGAAATCTTTTGAATACTTTATTTGGCCAACTGTGATTATCAGTCAGAATAGAGCTGGAAGGGACCTTGGAGGTCTTCTAGTCCAACCCCCTACTCAAGCAGGAGATCCTACTTATGCCATTTCAGACAGGTGGCAGTCCAGTCTCTTCTTAAAATCTTACGCTGAAAGCAAGCTGTTCCACTGATTAATTGTTCTATTAGGAAATTCCTGCTTAGTTCTAGGTTGCCTCTCTCCTTGATTAGTTTCCATCCATTGCTTCTTGCCTTGCCTTCTGGTGCTTTGGAGAATAAGTTGACCCCCTCTTCTTTGTGGCAGCTCCTCAAATACTGCTATCATATCTCCCCAGTCCTTCTTTTCTCTAGACTGGCCATACCCATTTCCTGCAATCGTTCTTCATATATTTTTATGAAGGCCTTTAATCATCTTAGCTGCCTCTCTTTGCACCTTTCCCAAAGTCTCAACGTCTTTTTTGTGATGTGATGACCAAAACTGGATGCAGTATTCCAGGTGTTAAAACCACCCGTCATGTAGGACTGTATTTTAACCCAGTTTTTCAAACAGCATTTCATTGTGTGGTCAAAACTGTATACCTCAGTAACTCTAGGAATAACAAGGAGCAAATATCATCACACAAATCTCAAGCTGAATCTCAATGTTTCCCATTTGATAAAATGGGTAAATAATTTCGGGGGAAGTAAGGAAAGTTATTGAAAATCTTTTAGTGGTGGCATTCTCCTTGTCTATTGGGAGCCTAAAAAAAGTCTGTCCAAGATTTCTAAGGATGCACATTTGGCTGAACCACCAAAACATATAACAGTAGTATTGTGGCAACAGCAGCGAGCATAATTTGCAGCCCAAAATTCCTGCTGAAACACATTAATTGCTAATTATACAAATATAGAGGAGTGTACATTTTTAAATGTTTAGAAAAATATACAGGTAGCTCTTGACTTACAGCCATTTGTTTAGTGATTGTTCGAAGTTACAAAGGCACTGGAAAAAGTGATTTATGATCTGTTTTCACACTTATACAACCATCGCAGCATCCCCATGGTCACATGATCAAAATTCAGGTGCTTGACAACTAACATGTATTTGTGTCAGTTGGACTGTCCCAGGGTCATGCGATCACCTTTTGTGACCTTCCCAGCTGGCTTCCAACAAGCAACGTTAATCAGGGAAGCCAGATTTGCTTAACGGTTGCATGACTCATTTAACAACGGCAGTGATTCACTTAGCAGCTTTGTCAAAAAAAGGTCATAAAATGGGACAAAACTGACTTAACAACTGCTTTGCTTAGCAATGGAAATTTTGGACTCAATGGTGGTTGTAAATTGAGGACTACCTATATGTTGAATTGGTTGAATTTTAAAAAAAATAATAGAAGAGGTTTATGCTTTAATTAAGTGCAAGAAGTTAAGAAATTATTTAAGCCTTGTAAAAGAAGGTGGAGGGGAAAAAAGTTATTTGGCAGCAAATAATCATTTCCACGATGCAAAGCTTACTATATAGTCTCGCATTATCTAATAATTTTTTTAAAAAATCCCATTTATATCCCACCCTTCTCCGAAGACTCAGGGCAGCTTACAATCTAAGCACAAATCAATGTACTTAGCAATAGCCTTCATTCTATGTATATGCCTGCTTATTAGGGCTTTCGCCCCCCCCCAAGCGGCATTATTACAAAGTCAGCTTATTGCCCCCAACCAGTGCTTTTTTTGTAAAAGAAAAAGGTGCCGGAACTCACACGTCATACAACCCACCTTGCCTACCCTACAAGGTTCCATCCAAAAAAGGTGCTGGAACTCTGTTCTGAGCGTTCTATGAGAAAAAAAGCCCTGCCCCCAACAATCTGGGTCCTCATGTCCATAAGCAATCATGTAATGCATTGTGGCATCAGTGTACAACTGTTCTGCAAAGACGATAGAAAAGCTGAAAAACTGAGATCCTAGATACCCTACTCCTACTGTATATGCCTCAGTAGAGCGGAAGGCAGATGGTAGCCTGCTTAATACCACTGAAACATATTTTATTTCATTCATTTGTTCATTCATCTGTTTGTTCGTTCATTCAATCATTCATTCATTGTAAGATACATTCTTTGGTGGCAAGAATAGTTTATTTCAATATATATTAAACCCACTTAGACGGCCACCCATTACAACCAATACATAATTCTCAGTGGAAAACCTATAGCTCTTCAAGGCTTCCTAGAAAGCCAGCAGAGTTGGCATCATTGAAATCTCCGGAAGAAGGTTATTCCATGAAGAAGGGACCACAACAGAGAAGGCCGGCCTTCTGGTCCCACCAAGTGACTTTGCTTTAAGGAAGGAACTGGTTTTGTAGTGGTGATGCTTCTCCCCCCCCTTTCTTTTTTCTTTTTGATGATTCTAAGAACTGGCGGAAAACCAAGGAAACACCACACCAGGGGTGTCAAACTCGCAACGTCATGTGCCATATCGCGACATATCACGACTTTTTTCCCATTGCTGTCAATGGGGTGGGCGTGGTTTTGGCATGACGCATCTGGCCCACCGGCCGGCAGTTTGACACCCCTACTATATAGACTCCTAATAAATGTTCTACCGTACAGTAGACAACTGTGGGAGGGATATATAGTCTGGCAAACATTTTTGTTCAAATCAACATGTTTCATTGCTATTTCACACATTAAAAAAATATAACCAAATGCAATCAGTTCTGTTTACTTTTCAGGGGCAAAGTTCCATCAAACCTTAACATTATTAAAATCCACTGACAATCTGCAACAACCTTCTACCACCACCGTACCCCAGAGGTTTTAAAGTTCAGTTAAGCATGCTGGCCAGGAATTCTGGGAGTTGTTGCCTTGAAACATCAAAAAGCCTATAATGTTAAGGAACTTGAGGCTATAATCTGCTTATTTTATTTCTACGTGTCAGCACATAACAAAAAATAAACACCAAAAGAAGAAACTAAATTACCTTGGTTGGAATATCAAAGTAAATTAAGAACACATTTCTGTAAGGGCTGACTTTGCCAACTATTA
Source organism: Vipera berus (assembly GCF_964194415.1). Lineage (NCBI taxonomy): Eukaryota > Metazoa > Chordata > Lepidosauria > Squamata > Viperidae > Vipera > Vipera berus. Next base: position 86,241,697 of record NC_138203.1, read on the forward strand.
ATTTAAAAAGAAAAAAAATAGCACATAGGTTTCATGAAATCATCTCCAACTTCTCAAATGTTGTCTTGTTAAATTCAGCGAATTTCTCCTGAGAGCATGTTCTCATTACTTTCGTCTAAATGCTAGCTTGTGTTTCTCTGAGCATAATGAAATGAATCCGTGAACAGATGAGCATGATTGCCAATTACCACTCCTTTTCTGCCTAATCCATGGGAAAAAAAGAGAAAGAAATACAATTCAAATGTTCATGACAACAATTACTTATCAGACACTGCTAATTCATATGAAAACTATACTTCGATACATCATGGGAAGATTAAATTATTCATTCTCAGGCTATTTGGAGCTTGGCGCTGCTGTAGCTTTCGTACAACTCTTAGTTTAATCTAAATCATTATTTTTCATTCAAGCTTTGGTGAAAACAGATTTTTACTCTGCTGAAGCAGTCTGATTGAAGAACAGTGAACTTCAGTCAGGTGAAGAAGGCAAAAGGCACCCAAAAAGAAGCAAGGATTTTATTTTGTAGAGATTTTGTTTTCATGTAATCTGCTCCTATAATCTTGCTTTTCCAAAAATGTTCAAAAGATCAAAAAGATCTAGATGGACCGTAAATATCGGGACAGAGGGGAAAAGCTCACTCAGATGTAATGTTGCCAAAATTGTTTTAGTGTTTGGCATGTTTTGAGCAAACCAGTAATCCAAAACAATGACCTGTTAGGAAGAAATGAAAGACACCCTGGTGGTAATCCAGTGCAGTCCAGGAGTTTGAATGTAGCAGCATCTCTCAGGTGTGATCCTGGAAAACACACAACTGCTTCCAGAGGTGAGAATGCCTTTCACTCTCCCATGTCTGAAAGCGCTTTTTTGGAGATCAGCTATACCAGGGGTCTTCAAACTTGGCCCTTTTATGACTTGTGGACTTCAGCTCCCAGAATTCCTCAGCCAGGCTGAGGAATTTTGGGAGCTGAAGTCCACAAGTCATAAAAGGGCCAGGTTTGAAGACCCCTGAGCTATACGGTACAATGCAGGAAAAAAAACCTGCTGTTTGAATATGATAATGAAGGTGTACAAGCTTGCTAACATTATGCAACACATCAACAGGTGCATGTAACGTTGGATTGTTTATATGGATCCAGCCCAAAGTAATTGGGTCCACCTGATTGGAGGTCAGACCAAGGGGACAAATGAGCTCTATGAATATGACTTTTTAAAGCACGGGAATGAATCTCTGAATCAAATTAGAGAAATAAGAAATCAACAGATGTGCAATTCCCCCCTTCTTTTGATTTTTTTTTTCAACAGATGCTATTTAAACTAATTTGAGCATTTTAGAGAAAGCAGGAACGAATGCATGTTTTGAAGATACACTTTGCTCAAATTTGAGCATCCCAAAACTGTGATCTCGTTCTATGTTATGTGTTCATTTTAAAACAAGCCTCCTTCAAGTTGAGCTTGATTTGTATTGATGTTTTGGACAACAAATGATGTAGTTTTCTTAGCAGCAATACTGAAGTGGTTTGACATTGTTTTCTTGGATTTTCTCTTTCTTTTTTTACTTCCCAGTCCACCCTGTATCTCTGATACGTCCTGGTACTTTCACATCCAAATACTAACAACATCTTATCTTGATTAATGTTTGAGCCCATAAAAGAGAGATCAGGGGCTGCTGAAACTTTGATAATAGCAAGTGGTAAGATCTGGATATAGGTATATAGATTCTGCTCTTACTATATACAGTATATCATCCTTGGCCAGAGTTATTATAATCTGACTTTTCTTTACCCACTGTTTGAAGTATTGAAGTGTGACTTTGTCAATAACCCCTGTGGGTGAGGAAACTTTCAAACTAGGATGCACACAAGATAGATAGATAGATAGATAGATAGATAGATAGATAGATAGATAGATAGATAGATAGATAGATAGATAGATAGATAGATAGATAGATAGATAGATATTAGAGGTTAGATAGAGATTAGAAGATAGATAGATAGATAGATAGACAGACAGACAGACAGACAGACAAAAGTGTAGTGGTGATAATTTGACATTCAGTTCATCTGTGTGAAATTTGTAAGATGGTATAGTTGACAGAAGAATCAAAGAGTTCATGGCACACAGAAAAAAAGTTAGGATTTGTTCCAGAGTGCTAAGACCAAGACAGATTACAAGTAGGCAGCTTCCCAATGAATGTTGAAGGAAACATTCTGGGTAAGATCAGCTAATATGGTACAGCTAATTACCTAGAGAGGTTCTTTTTGCAAATGAGCTCAAGCAGAAGTTAGTCCCCCAATGGTTGGGGATATTTCATTTGGATTCCAACATTGAGTAGGTAGATGGGTATCAGGGATGTGAATGGCTCCTTCCAACATTATATTGTGCTCTGGTCTGAATTCCCAACAAAAAGCTTTCAGCCTCATTTTGAATCCAACAGGTTTTACAAGTGCCTACTGTAGAGTCCAAATTATTACTTTGGCCCTCGTGGAAGTGCACCACTGGCGCCAATGGGTGAGTGCTGCTGAACACCTTTTGCTATCCAAAGAGGTAAAATGCTGTAGAAATGGATGGTTGGTAAACTGAACATTCAAACAGTGGGCTGAATTATTTGCCAAGAGGACGCTGAGCAGATTCAGTGTATGAGTTGGGTGGAAGGCTGGGAAGCAGTTGGCACATTTCAGTACACCAGTTTGATGTAGCGGTTAAGGTGCTGGCCTAGAAACCAGGAGATCATGAGTTCTAGTCCCACCTTGGGCATGGAAGCCAGCAGGGTGACTTCGACCAGTCACTCTCCCAGCCCAACCAGGATAAAAAAATTAAAACAAAATAAAAAAATAAAAAAATAAAGAGCATTATTTATATGATTTGTAAAAAGGAGGACAAAAACGAATGCAAAGCAGGAAAAAAAATCCAAGAAAAAGCTAAAAGTGTACGAAAGGGAGAAAAAAGTAAAAGAAAAATAGAAAAGAAAGAAAAAAAGATATAAAGAAGCAGCTTCCAATCTTCTTTACAGTAGTTACAAGTACAATTATAAATTTTCCTCTCACTCTATGGTTACAAAATAACTCACTTCTTTCTATAACCTACCGTGTCTAATCATCAAACATAAATCATTTTTTTAATGTTTTGCACAAAAAGTCCATAAGGGGTTTCCAGTCAGCAATAAAGGTAGATATAATCTTTTCTCTGATTAAAGAAATCAAGTTAGATATCTCAGCAGGTTTTTTATCATCTTCACCAACCATTCCTCCATTGCGGGTGGTGTCAAACCTTTCCAGGTTTTTGCATATAGCGATCTCTCTGCAGTTATCGTATACAAATACAAAAGCCATGACTTTTTTTCCCAACTATTTGTCTATCAATCTCAAAAGATAATCTTCTGTTCTCAGTTGTGTATTAATCCTTAAGGTCCTCTGAGTCGATGTCTGTATTTTAATGCAATATTTTTTTTAGCTTTTTCTCACGTCCACCAAACATGATAAAAACGTATTTTTTTCCTTGTTCACATTTCTGACTTAAATTTGGAGCACCTTTATGCGGTTTCTATGGTGTCATATACCAAGGAGCTGGCACATTTCTGATCGAAGGATGGCTTTTGCCTCCGAAATCTCCAAGGAAGATTTATTTATTTATTTATTTATTGAATTTCTATACCGCCCTTCTCCCAAAGGACTCAGGGCAGTGTACAGGGCGATAAAATACAACATATAAAAATTAAAAATAAATTAAATTAATTTAGCCCCAACAATAAATAATTAAAAATAAACCCAAACCCTTAGTCCAGGCTGGCCTGTTCAAACAACCAAGTCTTCAGGGTGGATGGGTGGTTAAAAAATATAAATTATAAATAATAAACAAAACATAACATTTTATAAGATATGTGTGGTCCTTTTCCCAGTTACTATGTTACAGGGCTTTCCAACCATTCCTGGTTTAGCAAAAATGATACGAATTGTGGCATTACATTTGGTGCCCTATCGGCAATCCCTATCTTGTCTCGGTTGCTTGCATTGCCTGCCTTATGATAAAAAAATAATGAAGGCAAAGGTTTTGCTGGAGGACTTTTGGGACTTGAGCCTTGGTGAAGATGAGTTTTAACTCTCTTAAGTTCTTACATTGTTATCGTATATTCCTATTGTATGAGCTTCTGAGAATCCTCTGACTGAAGAGGGGTACAGATTTGATTAATTAATTAATTAATTAACTAATTAATTAATTAATTAAAGAGTATTCCCAGCCACTGCCAAGTGCATGGCTTCTTTCCAAGATGACGAAAATTAATAGTTTTTGTCCCTTTGGAGATTGTTCTTGGATAGTACCAGCTTAAGTGGAGAAACCCTACTTCAACACCAAGGCAGAACACAGACAAAAAGATGTTGTTTGGGCGTTTTTGTGCTGTGGTTAGGTGGAAATACAGCAGTAGAAATCTCTCTCTCTTTTTTTTTTAAAACATTAATCCATAGAAATAAATACATCAAATCAAATCACATTCAGTGGTGGGATTCAGATAGGTGAACAACCAGTTCTCTGTGTTGATGCCAGTACCGGAAGTCCATTCTGGGCCTGGGCAACAAAAAAAATTACCTACCAGTTCTGCCGAAATGGTGCGAACTGGCTGAATCCCCCCACTGATCACATTACAATCTATTTACTACTAAAACTCTTGTGTCACAATTTGCATAAAACACATTTTGATCCGCAAAGGATAATTGGCAAAAGTTGCAAAATAACGTGGATAAGTGTGTCCAAAAATCCTAAAATATAAAGATGCGTAAAAAGGAATATGCCGTAGTATATACATTAAAAAAAACACAACTCTACAAAAAAGTTGGATTTGGTCTGAAGCAGTGAAAGGAGAGAACAATTAACATGCAAATCAGCCAGTCTATACCATGATCTCTAAAAGAGTATTGTTATTATTTACAGTTACATCCAAATCATCTGAAGACTGAGTCAGAGTTAGCAAAAACTATTATGACATACTCAGTTCCTGTGGAGGCCAACGTGTAGCCTTGGCTTGGGGTTAAAAAAACAAACAAACAGATATCGAGTCGTTCTCCAAATACTATTTGGGAAAAAAAAACAGAAAACCCTGCAGAATCACAGAAAAGCTCCAGAAGGTGCACAACCTGTGTTTGTCATTAAATACAGCTATAGCTTTTTCAGCTCCACTGGCTGCTAAGCCTAATTTAATCACTGCAGATGCAATTACAGGACTGCATGGGCAATGGAAACAGAGGTGAGGAGCCAGGGTCACAGGCATTATGTGTTAGCTTACAGTTTTCTCTTGCCAGGTGGGAAAGGATACAAAATCCAATGACATTAGTGAGATGATTTGCCAAAAGATTAGAAATTTAACCTGAATCATTTGCATTTGTGGCAGCAAACAGATACCCACACATTCACACAGAGAGCCATGCACCCAGGTGCACTTGGCATTTTAAAATAATAAAGTACTACCCAGACAACAGAGCTTTCAAATATGATCTGCTCTGCTCCTAGCAGAGATACCACCCACCTACTTAGTCAATAGGACCCCCAAGGAGGTGATCAACATGTTACCTCAAGACCCTTGTTTAGAAATGTCGCTTAGACTGGTGAACAAGATTCTGACTAGTTCTTAAAAAAAAGACAGACAGTACAGGTAGCCCTCTGCTTACAGCCACAAATGAGCCCGGGATTTATTTTGCTAAGCGAGGAATTTGTTAAGTGAGGTTTGCCACCATTTTAGGACTCTTCTTGCCACATTTGTTAAGCAAATCGCTGCCGTTGTTAAATTAGCCACACGATTGTTAAGTGAATCTGGCAAATGGGGATCGCATGACCCCGGGACGCTGCAACCGTCATAAATATTAAGCAGTTGTCAAGTGTCCAAATGTAAATGACGTGACTGTGGGGATGCTGCAACGGTCATAAGTGTGAAAAATGGCCATTAGTCACCTTTTTCAGTGTCGTCGTAACTTTGGACAGTCACTAAGTGAACTGTTGTAAGTCGAGGACTACTTGTACTACTTCACAATCTGATTTTTGCACTTCTTTAGAAAAGTTCAGTTAAAGGGTCTAGAATACACACTTCCATTTTGTCTAAGGAAACCTGGTTGGTAATTTCTACGTGAGCATTTATGTATTAAATAATAGACATTTTTACTTTGCCTTTTCTACACACACACACACACACACACACACACACAAATGCACAAACACACACTCACGAACACAAATCAATTCCTGTTGAAGAAACAACTATGCACTTCAAAAATGGTTTCAAAATACTTTATAGGACCTGTATAGCATACCTACAGAATACAATTGTTAAGGTGATTCTTAGCAAACTCATTTAGACTACAGCGTTGTTGTTGTTTTTTGTGTGTGTGTGCATGGAAAGAGGCAGAGAAAGAAAAAAAGCTGTGCATAAATACAGAGTGAGCTCATTAGCTTTTGTTTTGTTTTGTTTTGTTTTGATTTCTTTTGTTTTACCCTGGAAAATTACTCTGTGTCCCATAAAAAGCAATAACAATAACGACGCAGTTTTGCTTAAGTGGAGAGAATCTATCCTTTCAAACAGGATTTTGAATATTTACATTCTGGTCCCCAAGATGCTATTTTGTGGCCATGCACACTGACCCAGAGACAGTAAATAAAGCTTAGCTGCTTATGCAGTTGCTGCCTTGAAACTCTTGCTCTTTCCATTATGCAAAACTGAGTTTAAAATTGAGGCGCCATCCATTCTTGCATTTCTTTAATAGCTTTTTCCCCCTTTCCTTGCAAATGTATTGTAATGCATCCTCTTGGTTGTCCATGGTATGCCTTCTTCATTCCTCCCCTTGATCACATGCATATGATAAATGGGATCAGGATCATTAAATCTTCAATAAAGAAGCAAACGTCCTCATTCTTTTCAGCGGTGTGGCATGCAATTGGTTTGATATCTATAAAAGCTTTGAACTGATCAGAAACAGTTCTCCTAAAAGCTGGGGAGCAATCTGAACCCATATAAAAACACTTGCTTTAACATGTCCTAGTGGACAATCACTTAAATATGAGCCAGCAGTGTGCAGCAGCAGCCAAAAAAGCTAATACAATCCTGGGTTGTATAATCATAGAGGCATAGAATCAAAATCATGTGAAGCATTAGTACCACTTTATAAAACCTTAGTAAAACCACACCTGGAATACTGCATCCCGTTTTGGTCATGGCATTAGAAAAAAAGATGTTGAGACTTTGGAAAAAGTGTAGAGAAGAACAACTAAGACAATTAAAGGCCTGGGGACTAAAACATATGATTTGGGTGTGCAGGATTTGCAGGACTGGCTATGGCTAGTCTAGACAAAAAAGGACTAGGAGTGATATGATAGCAGTACTCCAGTATTTCAGGAGCTGCCACAAAGAAGAGGAGGTCAACTTATTTTCCAAAGCACCAGAAGGCAAGACAAGAAACAATGGATGGAAACTAATCAAGGAGAGAAGCAACCTAGAATTAAGGAGGAATTTCCTGATAGAACAATTAACCAGTGGAGTAGCTTGCCTTCAAAAGTTGGAGGTTTTAAGAAGAGACTGGACAGCCATTTGCCTGAAATGGTATAGGGTCTCCTGCTTGAGTAGGTGGCCAGACTAGAATATCTCCAAGGTCCCTTCCAGCTCAATTCTATTCTGATTCTGATTCTAATGATACTACCTTCCACACATTTTATATTTTTTCTTCGTTTTATATTAAAAATGAGTGTTGTTAGGGCTTGGATCAGGACTAGAGACAACCAGCCTAAAGGCCACTCTACCCACGTGGAAAGGATTATATTAGGAAAGCAGGTTGCAAGGTAAGTCTAAAAAATGTATGTCTGAAAGGTGAAAGTCAAAAAGAGTTGAGATTTGGGGGAAAAAATGACTGGAATCGTAACAGAATCTTTTGTGGGGTAGGTCAAAAAGAACCAGAAAAGCAGAAAGGTTTAAAGTAAGATAAAAGGTTGTATTGTTCTGAACAAAGCAAGACTGAATTTGATTTGAATTATGGGTAAAATTATATGAGGCTATTACTGTTAAAATATATAAATATTTGTTGAAGTGTGAGACAGAAGAAGAGCTAGTGAAAGAATGGGCTAAAGGTATGGGCTGTAACACACAGATGGACCAATGGGAAGACATGCGGTTGAAGGGACTGAAATTTAAATTATGTTGTAGTCTTAAAGAGAATTTTTAACACTGTGATGTATTGTTGGTATTTCTCACCAGAGAAATTTAGAATGTATAACGGTACTTTGAATCTTTGCTTGGAAATGTGAGCAACAGGAAGGGACATTTTATCATGCTTGGTGGACCCGCAAAAAAGCCAAAGCATTTTGGATACAAATACAGGCATTAATTAAAATAAAGCTTTTAAAGGTTAAAGGACAACTGAAACCACAAACCTTTCCTTTGGGACTAATGGACAATGGGCTAGTAAAATATCATGGAGCTTTGTTTTTTGTATATGTAGAACTGCAGTGAGACTATAATATGCTCAAAAGTGGAAAGGCTGGCCGCTACCCAACTAGGGGACGTGCATGGTGAAGATGATGGAACTTGCAGAGATGGCTAAATTAACATCTTTAAGTAGGAAAAAAGCAATATTGACAAACTGCCCCAAATGCTTTAGCAATTCTGATGCTGTGCAGAGAATTGGAGCAGGTATGTTTTAACTTTATGATTCTGTGATTCAGTCTATAGCACAATCATTGATATGTGGCTGGCGTTAAAGTTGGAAAAGTGTACTTTTAAAGGAGAAATGGACTATATTTACCATAAATACATTAAAAAAAACATATAATGCAGACTTAACCTTTGGAATAGTCCTAGAGACTTTATACAAAGTGTTTGAGGAAACCCATGTACCTCAGGTTGTAAACTCCCAATGTTAACATATTAGAACATTTCTACAGATTGCTTCATATCTATCATGACTTCTTCACACCTGCCAATTATTACCAAATGCTACAGTCATGTAATGATGTTCATTTGTGAAGTGGCTTTTGACTGTTAAAAGATTGTGTGCACTCACTAGATCACAGATCATCAGATCATAGCAGTTGAATTCAATAGTGAATTTTGTCAGCAATTTGTTTTACGGGAGGCAACCTATGAAAGGTCTTGGCTATCCCCAGTAGTTTTTAGCCCACTTCAGCAGATACGTATGAGTGAAAAAGCATTACTCCCTGAAAGAAGGCACAATATATTTATTTTATTTAGTAGAAAGTTTTCTACAATATATTACAAGAAATTTCATTTTACATTGCCTTCTAATACCAGTTCTCTCTTTCAGAAATCCCCTGATGAGATAGCTAAGTGACAACAGTATAATTACCTAGCCAGTTATTTACACAGCACAAACACTTAAAAGCAAGGGAAGAATAGTTAAGGGCATCAAATATAAAATACACTCTGAGGGGCATATTGCACCATCTGTTTTAAGAACAAAATCAAATGACTGGAAAAATTGCTGCGGACAAAACTCTTGATGTTATAGCTATGGACTAATTTTCTGCATCAGATTCATTCAAAAGGTTTTTAAATATTTTATTTAATTTCTTAAAAAGTTTATTTGTGGGTTAACTAAAATACGAAGAAAACGTCAATATGTACACCCAGCCTAGGTTTAACTTTAGATTTGGATTAGCATAGTGCAGTTCCTGTGTGCGCATAACCTGCTGTGCTGAAACATATGATAGATTACTGTGAAAACCCCATTCACACACCATGATACAATGACAGCTGGATTCCCACAATGAGCTGATGTGAAAATAACCATCTTCGCCCAGCCTTGTATGTTGCGCAAATCAGACCACATGGAGGCAGGCATGTCATAGATTATCACAAAATCAAAATGTCCAGTTTCTCATCAAATGTTTCTCTGGCATCTTATTTCATCTAATCATGTTTGTTACCTAAAAATGGAAACTTCTGCGCCCCCCCAATACAGTATATTTAACTCAGTGCTATGTTGTTTTTTTAAAGGTTTAATATACGGCGGGGGGCAACCTAATAGATAACAGAAACTAATATAAGGAAAATATGAAATAGAAAAGAATATATATATATATATATATATATATATATATATATATATATATATATATATATATATATATATATATATATATATATATATCCCCTTCATGGATTACTGCCTTGTCGTGGCGAAGGGGCTTGCGTAATTCAATGAAGCTATGAGCTATGCCGTGCAGGGCCACCCAAGACGGAAAGGTCATAGCAGAGAGTTCTGACAAAACGTGATCCACTGGAGAAGGAAATGGCAACCCACTCCAGTATCTTTGCCATGAAAACCCTATGGACAGTACCAAAAGGCAAAACGATATGACGCTGGAAGATGAGCCCCTCAGGTTGGAAGGCGTCCAATATGCTACTGGGGAAGAGCAGAGAGTTAGTACTAGTAGCGCCAAAAAGAAAACCCTATGGACAGTACCAAAAGGCAAAACGATATGACGCTGGAAGATGAGCCCCTCAGGTCGGAAGGCGTCCAATATGCTACTGGGGAAGAGCAGAGGGCTAGTACTAGTAGCGCCAGAAAGAATGAAGCAACTGGGCCAAAGCCGAAAGGACGCTCAGCTGTGGATATGTCTGGTGGTGAAAGGAAAGTCCGATGCTGTAAAGATTTTTTCTCCATAGGAACCTGGAATGTAAGATCCATGAATCAAGGAAAGCTGGACGTGGTCAAACAAGAGATGACAAGACTGAACATCGACATCTTAGGCATCAGTGAACTAAAATGGACAGGAATGGGTGAATTTAATTCAGATGACCATCAGGTATACTACTGCGGGCAAGAATCCCTCAGAAGAAATGGAGTAGCCTTCATAGTCAATAAAAGAGTAGGAAAAGCAATACTGGGATACAATCCTCAAAATGACAGAATGATCTCAGTTTGAATCCAAGGCAAACCATTCAATATCACAGTAGTCCAAGTCTATGCCCCAACCACCAGTGCTGAAGAGGATGAAATTGACCGGTTCTATGAAGCCCTACAGCACCTTATAGAACTAACACCAAAAAACGATGTCCTTATCATCATGGGGGATTGGAATGCTAAAGTAGGAAGCCAAAAGATAACTGGAATAACAGGCAAGTTTGGCCTTGGAGTACAAAATGAAGCAGGGCACAGGCTGATAGAATTTTGTCAAGAGAATACGATGGTCATAGCAAACACTCTTTTCCAACAACCCAAGAGACGGCTCTACACATGGACATCACCAGACGGTCAACACAGAAATCAGATTGACTATATGCTCTGCAGCCAAAGATGGAGAAGCTCTATACAGTCAGTAAAAACAAGACCAGGAGCTGACTGTGGCTCAGACCATGAGCTTCTCCTTGCAAAGTTTAGGCTTAAACTGAAGAAAGTAGGGAAAAGCACTAGGCCACTCAGGTATGAATTAAATCATATCCCTGTCGAATATACAGTAGAGGTGACAAATAGATTTAAGGAATTAGATCTGATAGACAGAGTGCCTGAAGAACTATGGACAGAGGTTCGCGACATTGTACAACAGGTAGCAACCAAAACCATCCCAAAGAAAAAGAAATGCAAGAAAGCAAAATGGCTGTCTGAGGAAGCTTTGCAAATAGCTGAGAAAAGGAGGGAAGCGAAAGGCAAGGGAGAAAAAGAAAGATACGCCCAATTGAATGCAGAATTCCAGAGAATAGCTAGAAGAGATAAGAATGCCTTCTTAAATGAACAGTGCAAAGAAATAGAAGAAAACAATAGAATAGGGAGGACCAGAGATCTTTTCAAGAAAATTGGAGAGATGAAGGGAACGTTTAATGCAAAAATGGGCATGATAAAGGACCAAAATGGCAGGGACCTAACAGAGGCAGAAGAGATTAAGAAGAGGTGGCAAAATTACACAGAAGAACTATACAAGAATGAGCTTAACGTCCCTGATAATCACAATGAGGTGGTCACTGACCTCGAGCCAGACATCCTAGAATGTGAAGTGAAGTGGGCCTTAGAAAAGCTGAGCAACAACAAAGCTAGTGGAGGTGACAGTATTCCAGCTGAGCTATTCAAAATCTTAAAAGACAATGCAGTAAAAGTGCTACACTCAATTTGCCAGCAAATTTGGAAAACTCAACAGTGGCCACAGGATTGGAAAAGATCAGTTTACATTCCAATTCCAAAAAAAGGCAATGCCAAAGAATGTTCAAACTATCGCACCATTGCACTCATTTCTCATGCTAGCAAAGTCATGCTTAAAATCCTACAAGCTAGACTTCAGCAGTATGTGGATCGAGAACTACCAGAAGTACAGGCAGGATTTCGAAGAGGCAGAGGAACTAGAGATCAAATTGCCAACTTACGCTGGATCATGGAGAAAGCTAGAGAGTTCCAGAAAAACATCTACTTCTGCTTCATTGACTATGCTAAAGCCTTTGATTGTGTGGATCATAACAAACTGTGGCAAGTTCTTAAAGAGATGGGAGTACCAGACCATCTTATTTGTCTCTTGAGAAACCTATATGCGGGTCAAGAAGCAACAGTGAGAACTGGACACGGAATCACTGATTGGTTCAAAATTGGGAAAGGAGTCCGGCAAGGCTGTATACTGTCACCCTGCCTATTTAACTTATATGCAGAGCACATCATGAGAAAGGCAGGGCTAGATGAATCAAAAGTTGGAATTAAGATTGCCGGAAGAAATATCAACAACCTAAGATACGCAGATGATACCACTCTAATGGCAGAAAGTGAAGAAGAACTAAAGAGCCTCTTGTTGCAGGTGAAGAAGGAGAGTGCAAAACTTGGGTTGAAACTTAACATTAAGAAAACCAAGATCATGGCATCTGGCCCTCTCAATTCCTGGCAAATAGATGGGGAAGAAATGGAGGTAGTGACAGATTTTATTTTCCTGGGCTCCAAGATCACTGCAGATGGGGACTGTAGCCAAGAAATTAAAAGACGCTTGCTCCTTGGGAGGAAAGCCATGGCAAATCTAGACAGCACACTAAAAAGCAGAGACATCACCCTGTCAACAAAAGTGCGTATAGTCAAGGCTATGGTCTTCCCAGTTGCAATGTATGGCTGTGAAAGTTGGACCATAAGAAAGGCTGAGCGCCAAAGAATTGAGGCCTTTGAACTATGGTGCTGGAGAAGACTCCTGCGAGTCCCTTGGACTGCAAGGCGATCAAACCGGTCAGTCCTAGAGGAGATCAATCCTGACTGCTCTTTAGAAGGCCAGATCCTAAAGCTAAAACTCAAATACTTTGGCCACCTAATGAGAAGGAAGGACTCACTGGAGAAGAGCCTAATGCTGGGAAAGATCGAGGGCAATAGAAGAAGGGGACGACAGAGAATGAGGTGGCTGGATGGAGTCACTGAAGCAGTAGGCGTGAGCTTAAATGGACTCCAGAAGATGGTAGAGGACAGGAAGGCCTGGAGGAATGTTGTCCATAGGGTCGCAATGGGTCGGACACGACTTCGCAGCTAACAACAACAACAATATATATATATATATATATATATATATATATATATATATATATATATATATATATATATATATCTCAAACATTTAGTGATATTTATTTTAACTCTTATTCCTCCCCAAAGACTCAAAAACATTTGAACACATCTCTTAATATCAATATTTAACTGAGATAAACTATCAAAAATGTTTATCTCTACATACGTGGAGATATTTCTGGGAATAATTATTGCAAGATATTAAAGAAATTCAAACAATATGTTGGAACCCAAATGTATAGATTTCCTATAGGAAATAAATTAGACTTATTCCAATAAATTGAATAACCCTAAAACTTTTCTAATTTGGTAGAGAATCATCAATAAAACATAATACAGTATCAGCATAATAAGAAGTTGGGTACAACACTAGTTACTACAATACATATAATATACTTTGATTATCAGATCAAATAAATCAAAGGTCTCAAAATCAAATTAAATATAAGAGGAAGTAATGACTATACTTGATGCGTTCTATGAAACAACTTGATGGTTAAAAAAATTAATTCCATTTGTAATAATCTTGGCTGATGAATTCAATTTTATTAAGACTTTTAATCATTTATTTAATATAATTGCTATTCACCATTGCTTGAATGCTTTCTGATCTACTGTTTTTTTTTGTGTTTTTTTTTGCTTCCCAATTTGCAATTCATCTATAGCTATAATAGTATGTATGATTAAAGAAAGAAAAGGGATGTCAATAAAGTAAGTACATTGGACGTTTCAATAGCGCATGTGATAGAATATTATAGATACATAAACACTGCTTGGCTTTAGAAAATGGTATTAAATTTGGCTTTCCAACAGGCCGTGGGGATTAACTAGTCATCAGACCTGCTACTAATAGTTGGGTTTTTATCTATATGGAATTCTTGAATTGTTCCTCAACAGGGAAATATAATTTAATGTGTGTTGCATATATATTTTTAACCTTGTTTACCGAATTGGGTAGGTAAGCCACTCAGGACTGACATGATTGGAAGAGTATATAAGCTCAATAAATGAGCAAACTCCTTTGGGTAATATAAAATAATCACTGAATTTCTGACATACATTATAAAGTGATACATTTCAAAAAGGAGGAGGGAAAAAAAACCCCTGCAATTCCTATACATTGCGCAATACAATGAAACCAGTGAGAAATGTATGAAAATGCATTGATATGATGTGTTTAATAAGGTTACTTTATTCGAAGCACACAATTTTCTGAAAGTATGACACGCATCATTTGCGAATGTTACCCCTCTGGGTTTCCTTAGCTGGAAGATTTGTAGAGTTTAGATATGTAGGAAATCAAAATACACCCAACTCAGTTTTTTTTTATATATTCAATTTTATTTTCCCATTTCTTCCACAAACAAGTCAACAAATATATCGCCATACATAAATACATACATGTGAGTTTGAGTGCTGCTCGTCCATTTCCCCTTTCACTGTATCCACCCTCCTTCTCTCTTTTTCCCTCTCTTCTCTACTTTCTTTCTCCCTTTCTCCTTTCTTTCCTACTTCCCTCTTCTTCCTCTCCTCTCCTCTTTCCCTCACCACTCCCCTCCCGTTTCTCCCCACTTCTCCTCCTCTTTCCCTCCAACCTTCCTACCTCCTTCCCCCTCCTCTACTCTCTTCCCTCTCTCCTCTCCTTTCTTCCCTCCCATTCCTCTTCCGATACAATTCAGGGGCGATGTCCGAGCAGCTCCTCTCCTTGGATTTTCAATGTCTATATTGGGTATGATAATGTCCTTATCTCCTCATTTTTCTTCCATCTAAATTAGTGTTAGTTGTCTTTTAAGCATATACTCTTTTTCACCCACTCACAAAATTTCCCCCAAATTTCATAATACTCTGACTCTGTCTTATCTTTAATTATCATTGTTAATCTATTCATTTCCGCACATTCCATTATTTTCCCGACCACCTCTTCTTCTGGAGGAGCTTTCAGTGCCTTCCAGTTTTGTGCAAACACAATCCTAGCTGCAGTGGTTATATGAATAATCAAATATGTGTTCTCTTTGCTATATTTCTCTGGTAAAATACCCAACAGGAATATTTTTGGTCTTAATTCTATACGTTGTAGTTTCATCTTTTCTATCCATGATTTGATTATGTTCCAATAGGTTTTAGCTTCTGCACACGTCCACCACATATGATAGAAAGAGCCTGGTATTTGATGGCATTTCCAACATTTCATAGATCTGTCCTTAAACATTTTAGCTAGTCTTTCTGGAGACATATGCCATCTGTAGAACATCTTGTACATATTTTCTTTATACACTGTCGCCATTGTCAGTTTATAGTTTATTTCTCACAATTGCTGCCATCTATCTAATTCAATCGTATATCCAAAATTTCTTGACCATTTTATCATTGACTCCTTAACTTGCTCCTCCTCTAATTCCCTATATAATAAGTAGCTATACATTTTAATCCATTTTTCTTCAGTTCCCATAAGTATTTCATCTAACTCTGTTCTCCCCAAATTAAAACCATCTATTTTAGCATCTTTTTCATATCTAGATTGTATTTGTGTTCTCATGTACCAATCCATCTTTATTCCTTGTTCCTCTAATTGTTGTTTGGTTTTCAGCTTCCCCGTATCTGTTAGTAGGTCTTTATATCTTATAATATTTCGCATGTTAAACATATTGGGGTGTATTAACGCTTCCATCGTTGAGAGCCAATCTGGAATCCTCAAGTAATCCTTCCTCTTTATTTTCTCCCAAACCATCAATAAAGAATTCCTGATATAATGTCTCTGGAAATAGCTGTGTATTCTATTTTTCCCATACCATATGAACACATGCCATCCCAACTGTAAATCATGTCCCTCTAATGTCAATAATCTACTATTCCTCAGTAAAATCCGTTCTCTCATCCATGACATTGCTGCAGTCTGGTAATATAATTCCCAATTAGGTAAGCTAAACCCACCTCTAAGTCTTGCATCCTGTAACATTTTTAAATTAATCCTTGCCTTTTTCCCCTGCCAAATATATTTCAAAATTATTTTATTTAGCCCCTCAAAATATTTCTTTTCCAATCTTATTGGTATTGTTGAAAACAAAAACAACAATCGTGGTAATATATTCATTTTGATTATTGCAATCCTGCCCATTAATGATACCGTAGTTGTACCTTTTTCCATTCATCCAAATCTACTTCGATTTGTCTTTTCAATTTGTAATAGTTATCTTCTTTAATTGTTGTACATCTTGCTGTCAGGTGAATCCCCAAATATTTTACCTTCTTTACAATCTGTATCTCTAACTTTCCCATCAATTCTTTTTTTTGTTTTTCAGTAATATTTTTCACTAACATTTTTGTTTTATCTTTATTAATCTCAGATTTTATCCTGGTAGAGAAAGCTGTCACTTGTTTTTAGTTAGGTAGACTCTTCTGATTTATTTTTCATGTTTTCTTCAGGCATGAATTCTGCATTTGGACGCTGTCTTTCTCCTTGAGAAGAGAGGCCAGGCTTTTGAATAAACAAAACGAAGAAAGATCACCGGAGACACTTGTTTGAAGTGATAAAATAATTATGCCACTTTTTCTAGTATGGTTTCTCACAAGCCTGTAGAGACTTCAGAAACACCTGCCCATTTTGGGACAACCCCGCAGATATGCTTCCATCTGTTCACATTGGTTTCTTTCTCAACTGCTGAGAAAATTTCCAAGAAACGTTCCATCAATGCTGCTCGGCAGAAAGACGCCGCGGTGCACATCATGATTGCCATTTGGTGGCATGTACTTTATTCCAGGAGAACACGCCAAGATTGAGTTTGTTCCATTGCTCCGCTTTTAGACCTTAGGCTTATTCCATTTGTTTTCCTCACCTGTTTATGAATTTTTTTCTGCACAAACATTCATAGCCATATCGCACGTATTTCCCTTCTTGTAAAAGCAAAAAAAAAAGGGATTCTTTTTTCCTGTTTAAATTAAAAAGGCATCTTTTACTTCCTGTAAAGTGTTGCTTCTTTGAAACTCAGGAGCCCATGTTCCAAACGCTCTCTTTCTATAGTTTAAGAATTTTTCACCAGAAGGCTACTGCTAAGCTTGTAAGCCGCCCTGAGTCTTCCGGGTGAAATTCAAGGTACTGGTAATGGTGTTTAAGGCCCTACATGGCATGGGTCCGGAGTACCTTAGGGAACACCTGCTGCCGGCATCAACTTCCCTTCGCCCTGTGCGTTCCCACAGAGAGGGCCTCCTCAGGGTGCCACCGATCAGAGAATGTCGATTGGTGGCCCCCAGGGGGAGGTCCTTCTCTGTGGGCACCCCGGAGCTATGGAATTGGTTACCGGTTGAGCTCCGGATGGCGCCTGACCTTCGCTCCTTCCGTCGCGATCTAAAGTCATTTTTATTCGAACAAGCCGGCCTGGCCTGATGGGGGATGGGTGGGGGTTTTTATTGTTATCTTAATATTTGTATTTACTGTTTTTAGTTGGGCATATATTTAATCCCTTTTAACTTTTGTATCTCTGCTTTTTTATGCTTGCCCTGCTCACCGCCCTGAGTCCTTCGGGAGAAGGGCGGTATATAAATAAAATTATTATTTATTTATTATTTATATAAATGGAATTAAAATAAAAAAAATAAAATAAGTTTACGTGAACAGGTAAGGAGATGTGTTTAATGCTGAAATTATGGCTTCTCCAAATTGTTGCAAAAATAATGGGAGGCCGAAAGAAAAGTCAACAGGCAACCCTGAATTTCCTTCCTTCTTTCTGTCCCCTTGATAAACTGAGGTACCGTTTAGTACCAAAAAAAGAGAATTCTAATCCATCGTTGGTAAGTGCTACTGATGGCATATGTGTCATAACTGTGCTTTTAGATTAAGCAGATGCAACAGCACTGAGATTATCAGTATAAACAGAAGGAGATGAGGGCAGAGGTGAGCAAATAACTCACAGATAATTATTTACTTTGTTTTCTCACCATATTTTTCTGCACATAATGTGACCCTCAGGAGCTAGCTCCTTCCTACTGCCTTAAGCATGACCAGGTTCAGTCAATGAAAGGACAAAGAGATGATAATATAGGAAGTCCTCAACTTACAACAGTTTGTTTAGTGACCGTTCAGATTTACAACAGCACTGAAAAAGGTGACTTATGACCGTGTTTTTTTTCCATAGTTGCAACCTTTGCAGCATCCCCATGATCGTGTGATCAAAACTGAGACGCTTGGCAACTGGTTCATATTTACGACCTTTGCTGTGTCCCGAGGTCATGTGGTCCCCTTTTGCGGCCTTCTGCCAAGCAAAGTCAATGGGGGAAGCCGGATTCACTTAAGAACCAGGTTGCTAACATAACCAACTGCAGTGATTCACTCAACAACTCTGGCAAGAAAAGTCGGAAAATGGGGCCAAAATCACTTAACAAATGTCTCACTCAACAACAGAAATTTTGGGCTCAATTGTGGTGGTAAGTCGAGGACTACCTATAAATATATATTTGCCCTATGTAGGGAAAAGAAGTGCCCTTCAGATAAGAGATCCTCATGGTTACTGGGAATTCACCCTTGTGAATGATCCAAGGTTGCATTCTGAGTGCATCTCAACCAGATGCCAGGCTGTTGATGGCAGAGGAATAAAATGTGTTGGAAATGCAACTGTACAATTAAATGGGGAATTGATAGCAAGCCTCTTTTCACACAGTGTGGTGGTAGTCTTATCACACAAAACAAACTCATTCTCAAGTTTTTTCATGTTTTTCCTCTGATGGCTAGCTCAGACTGAGGCCCATGGGCCAAGAAAACAGGGGTGGGGAGAGTAGAGGAAAAAATAATGTATTGCACGGAGAAACAAATATGCTGTTTTTTGCATGAGCACCTACATGGGATCCTCCTGTTGCTTTTGATGGAGGCATTGGGATTTGTTGCATTTGATAACAAGCCCGATACTAAATCTCTTCTGAAACAAGGATTTAATTAATATCTGGGTCAGCTCTAGCTGTTGCACAAAATAATAAAAGCAACAGAAAAACGTTTCCAGAATTAGAAGGGCAAAGATATATGTGCACTCAGAGATGAAAGATAACCCATTCTAACGGAAGAAAATTACTATCGAATACATTTATGTAATTTAACAGAAAGGCTCTCAAAATATTCCTTTTCAGAGATGGTATTCTCTGCTGGCACCTTTCTTCTTCTTCTTCTTCTTCTTCTTCTTCTTCTTCTTCTTCTTCTTCTTCTTCTTCTTCTTCTTCTTCTTCTTCTTCTTCTTCTTCTTCTTCTTCTTCTTCTTCTTCTTCTTCTTCTTCTTCTTCTTCTTCTTCTTCTTCTTTTTCTTCTTCTTCTTCCTCTTTTTCTTCTTCTTCTTCTTCTTCTTCTTCTTCTTCTTCTTCTTCTTCTTCTTCTTCTTCTTCCTCCTCCTCCTCCTCCTCCTCCTCCTCCTCCTCCTCCTCCTCCTCCTCCTCCTTTTGTTGCTTTTTAATTAATAACAAAAAAGAGAAAGGAAAAAGCGCAAAACACGGAGATAATAACGATGGAGACATTGCTCATGATTGGCAAGTACAATCAGGTCTTTGGTTCCATGCATTTCTCTTTCCAATGCAATATCAATCTTTCGGCCATAGAAAGGGCGCAGAGAATCCATTTATGTTGCCGGGTTGTCAAATTCATATATAGGTACAGTATATAGTTCAAAAGAATGTTATCCCCTGAAAATTTTAGCTTTTGTCCCACAGTCATATTTACATAATCCAATACTTGCTCCCCAACCTTGATAAATATGGGACATTATAGAAATACAGGTAGTCCTCAACTTACAACCACAATTGAGCCCGAAATTTCTGTTGTTAAGTGAATTTTGCCCCACTTTAAGACCTTTCTTGCCACAGTTGTTAAGTGAATCATTGCAGTTGATAAGTTAGTAGCATGGTTGTTGAGGGAATCTGGCTTCCCCCATTGACTTGGCCTGTCAGAAGGCCAGAAAAGGTGATCGCATGAATCCAGGATACTGCAACTATCATCAATACGAGTCAGTTGCCAAGCATCTGAACTGTGATCTCGTGACCATGGGGATGTTGCAACAATCATATCTGTGAAAAACCATCATAAGTCCCATATTTTTTTATTTAAAAAGTTTTACAATACATTTTGACTTTAATCCCCCCCTCCCCCACCCCTATCCAACCCTCCCTATCCCTCTCCCCCACTCCCTCCTCCCCCCCCCGACTTCCCAGAGCTAAATACAGGGCATAAAATCGAAAAACAAACATAAACACCCCTATGTTATCAACAATAAACTATAAATTCTATCTCTCTCTAGCTCATATAAAATGAGTACAAACAATATTAATATTACAAATAAAGTAGAAAAGAAAAAGAGGAAAACAGAAAAGGAGCTTTACTCAAAATAAATTTTCTTAATCCCAGTCCTTATTCATATTAATTTCAAAAAAAAAAAGAAAAGAAAAAAAAACTTTCACCTGCTATTTGCATTCTCCCACCTTTCTCTAATTTCCAAACAAATTCTCAGTTACGCGCCAAAAGCGCCTATCTCTGTTAATCTTAATAATCTCCGACCAAACTAAACTATGATCAAAAATAGTTCTTGCATGTATCACGCCAAATGTCTCGCAGTTCCAAATCATCCTTAAGTTCAAATAAAATTTCAAATAAAAAGAGTATATAAAAAAAAGATTTAGGCAATCTCTAAGACAACTTATTGTTAATTAGGAGCTTACATACCCATTCTTTGTTCAACACATACTTTAAGTCCATAACCCTAATATACTTTTCTAGCAAGCAAATAACATCAATCTTAAATTGTGTAAAATATTAAAAAAAAAACTTTCTTTCTCCTCTATAATAATTTTACTCCATTGACATTCTAACCTAAAAATTTAATCAGCAATCTTAACGCCCCAAAACTTTTGGAGCACCTCTGTCATGACCCCCCAAACTTCTTTAGACCGCTCTCCTCCCATATCTTCACTGTAAGCACACTTTGAAGATTCCATAACTTTCTGCTGGTCTTGCTCTTGCTCTCGTCTCGCTCTTCTTAGGGCGGCACGGGTCATCTTCTGGCTTCCTGCAGCAACCGATGAGACTGTGACTTGATCCCCTCCAACACCATTGTCCTCTGTCTGTCTATCTGCAACATCTTGAAGCTTTCCCACACCGTATCCTTTTGCAGCTTCCAAAAATGATAGGAGGGTTGCTTTTAACACATTACTATAAAAATCACGTGCCTGAGCCACAGTAACCAAATGATGTCTTTTACCTTCGTGCGTCGCCACCAATCCAACTGGAATCTCCCATCTAAACTTAATATCACGTTTCTTAAGTTCCTGTACTAGAAATGCAAAATCTTTCCTTCTCCTTAGGATCTTCGGAGGGATCTCTTTTAAAACCAAAACTTCTTGCTCAGCCACTACCAAATTAGTATCATAAGCAGCTTGAATGACTTCATCTCTAATTACTCTCTTTGTAAAATAGACCACCACATCTCTGGGTAACTTCCTCTGTCTTGCAATCCATGAATTTACACGAAAAACTTTGTCCATATTTCCCTCAATTTCAGATGCTGACTGGCCCAGTACCCCTTCCAGAGCCTCAGAAATCAGCTGCTTTAAATCTTCTTTACCATTCTCCTTTAAACCCCTAATTCTAATAGCATACTGCATCTGATTATACTGAACAAGGCTCAATTCTTCGTCCATTTTATCCCTTATATTTTCATTTTCTAATACCTTTGCTTCTAATATAGAGTTCTTTTGACTGAGGTCCTCCACTTTTATATCCAGCTGTAGCACACATTCAGCTACGGATTCAACCATAGACAAGATGTCCACCCTCATTGCTCTCAGCTTCTCTTCCATCTTCTTCTCCAATTTCTCCATTTTCTCCTCCATTTTCTCCTCCAGCTTTTTCAACTTTTCACCCATCATATCAGACATCAATTGTGCATGCTTTCCAAGAGCGTCTTGTAAATCCTTAAGCGTCAATACCGGGGGAGATGCAGGAGGAAGCAAAGCTTGCAATGAGGTCTCTTGCACCAGGGAAGACCCCGCATTCCGAAGAGCTTTAGAAGTTTTAGCCGCCATCTTCCCCCACTTTCACTTATTACGCACTTTCACTTTAAAGCTATAAAATCCATTGAGCTAGAGAGTAAAAATAAAGAGTCCACTTCACCTTGACCTCCTGTACCGCTCTGCCTGCATCTTGATAATCAAAAGTATTTCCTTTTGGCAGGGGTGGTTGCTAACGCCTGGCTCTGCTCCAAAAATCCCAGAGCAGAGGCACTGCGCAGCTCGGAGAAACCCAGGCTTCGGGGGGGCTCATCCTTCAGCCGCCCAAGCTCTCAGCTCAGGCGGCCCGGAGAGCTCAACCCCTACCTGGGGCCTCACCCCCTCCTCTTCTCCCGAGGAGGGGGCTTCAAATCCATCTAAACAGCTGATCGACGCTGTTTACGATGGAAAAACACAGCTGCAGAGCGGGCAGCCCAAAAACGGCTGTCTTTCAGCGTCGCGTCGCCACCGGAAGCCTTCCTAAGTCCCATTTTTCAGTGCTGCTGTAACTTTGAAAGGCTACTAAGCAAACTGTTGTACGTCAAGGACTACCTGTATGTGTTTTACCAATAAAAGAGAATATTTGCAGCTCAGTGTTGAAATGAGGGCTCCTTGGTGCTCTCTGAGCTTGGTTATTTTCTTGCAGACATTTCAGAGTTTGGATAACGAAAACAGCCAAGTTCAGAGAACTCCATATGTGTTTTAAAGTAGCATTATCCTTATTTACGTCTCCAACAAAATGCTGTGTTTTATAGCTCTTTTCTACATGAACAGAATCGAATGAACTCTAAATACTATTTTTTGTTGTACAAGTCATAGTTTGAGGTTTGTTGTAACTGTCATGGCTGAAGAGATTCTACCACTGTCTAGACCAGGGGTAGGCAAACTCGGCTCTTTTATGACTCATGGACTTCAACTCCCAGAATTCCTAAGCCATGCTCAGGAATTCTGGGAGTTGAAGTCCATGAGTCATAAAAGAGCTGAGGATGCCTACCCCTGGTCTAGACAATATAAAAACCTCTGTTTATTCCACCCATGTGCTTATTTTGAATACTAGGCGAGATGTCTAGGGATGTAGTTTAGAAAAAAAAAAGTAGGACTTTTCTATCTCCTTTTTAAAATCTAGCTTTGACTTCCAGTATAATGAATGTCTATTAACATTCACAGATACTGGACTAAGCCCATCCTCAGCATCCAGAAAAGCTAATTTTCATCAGCACCCCACTTTTTCAGTGGTACACTCTGCTGCTTAATTATTCAATATTCTTTCATCTTAAGTTCAGGAACAAATCTTCAAGAAGGCAACCTGAAGAATTCAAATCCGTACTCACGCCATAAATTCAGTTTTAAAACAAAGATAAAAAGAATATTGTACGTTTGTCTGTGACTTGGACATGTTTACATTATGGTCTTAAAATATAGCATGTTCCAAAGTTACAAACTGGCATGCCTGCAAGTCTAGATAGATATAACTTTGTGATCAACTCTTGATTGCTTGGCAACACTACTGGCGTTTATTAGTATTATTTAATAGATAAGATTGTTTTGTGGCAATGCCACCTTGACTTTTTGATCTCCACCCAAATTAGTGGAGATGAACCAATCTTCTGCTCCCCCAAACAGATGGTGATGGTGGTGGTGGGAATTAACAATTGAATATTTTTAAAATGAGGTCCCCAAATTCCTAACATTTGTTGACCAACATCAATGCATGTACTTTCTTATTTAGTGCGATCAATGATTCCCAAAGTAGCTTACATAACACTGAGAATTATACTCATTATAGCTTAAAAGATCTGACACAAAAGGAAAAAAAGAATGGAAAGCAAAGAGGGGGAAATGGTCACTCATCTATTTTTAATGCTAAATAATAATCCTTATACAGACTTGGTGGTCTCTGATGATAATGTGCCATCAAGGTGGTGTCAACCACAGAGCCACTTTTCCTTCAGGATGACATGTCCCCAACCTGGTCAGATCTTTCAACAGAGCATCCATCCTTTTTTTATAATTGAGTCCATCTGTCTTGCTGCTAGTTGCCTTCTATTTGTCTTTCTTTCCACATTTCTCAGCATTATACAGTAGACTTTTTAAAGAAAATTACACCTTTACATAATGTGTCCATAACAGGATAATTTGAGTTTGGTCATTTGTGTGTCATGTGAAAACCCAGGATTGATTTGTTCTATGATCTATTTGTTTATTTTCTTGGGTATTCATAGAGGTTTTCTTCTAGCACCAAAGTTCAAAAGCATCAATATTCTCTATCAGGGGTCTTCAAACTTGGCCCTTTTATGTCTTGTGGACTTCATCTCCCAGAATTCCTCAGACAGGCACGCTGGCTGAGAAATTCTTGGAGTTGAAGTCCACAAGTTATAAAAGGGCCAAGTTTGAAGACCCCTGTTCTCTATCCTGATTCTTCAAAGTCTAATCTGGGCTTCCATAGGAAGTCACCTCACTTCTATGATTCAGATCTTTGTAAGTCTAGACCCATCATGGCATCTGAGTATCTTTACCAGGGCTTTCACTGCTAATAGACCAAGTGCTAGTCTGCCAGCACAGAATGGGACAACTTTGCATGGCCAACTCACCACAGACAACTGGTCAAGGCCAATTCGGTGTGGCCAACTCACCATGGTCAATTCACCATGGGACAACTTGCTATCGCCAACTCACTATGAACTGCTAGTTCATTTATTGCTGCTGGTTAATCCTAAAAAAAACAGAAGCTACCCACCATTTCAATATCTTCATTATCTGCAGTCTCTGAGTAGCAAGGTAATCTGGCAACAATTTTTTTCTTCACAGGCAGAACTGCCAAGAATGTCTATTAATTTGCTAGTAGACTAATGCATATTAATCCTGAACTGTATACACATGAGTATCATTTTGCTGGAAAGCCTACTAGGGAAGTGATTTCATTGCATCTCAGGCATTTTATGTGGTCTCCTGCCCTGAATTTTGTTGAGAGAAATTATTCCAGTTTGCTGCAGGAAAAGGTGGTGTACATGCTGCTGCTGACTGGTGAAATTGCCAGCTAAACAAGCACAAAGAAAAAAAATTGAGATAAAACTGGGGTCCATATTTAGCACAGTATACATGTGCCAGAAGAAACAATTCTTCTTATTACTGTTCTACTGTGATTTTATACAAATAATAATAATAATAATAATAATAATAATAATAATAATAATAATAATAATAATAATAATAATAATAATAATAATAATAATAATAATAATAATAATAATAATAATAATAATAATAATAATAATAATAATAATAATAATAAGTTGGAAGGGACCTTGGAGGTCATCTAGTCCAACCCCCTGCTTAGGCAGGAAACCCTATACCATTTCAGACAAGTGGCTGGCCAGTCTCTTCTTAAAAACTTCCAGTGTTGGAGCATTCACAGCTTCTGGAGGCAGGTTGTTCCACTGGTTAGTTGTTCTAACTGTCAGGAAGTTTCTCCTTAGTTCTAGGTTGCTTCTCTCCTTGACTAGTTTCCATCCATTGCTTCTTGTCCTGCTTTCAGGTGCTTTGGAGAATAGCTTGACTCCCTCTTCTTTGTGGCAGACCCTGAGATATTGGAACACTGCTATCATGTCACCCCTCACCCTTCTCTTCATTAAACTACACATACCCAATTTCAGCAACCGTTCCCTATATGTTTTAGCCTTCAGTCCCCCAATCATCTTTGTTGCTCTTCTCTGTACTCTTTCTAGAGTCACAACATCTTTTTTACATCGTGGTGACCAAAACTGGATGCAGTATTCCAGGTGTGGCCTTACCAAGGCATTGTAAAGTGGTATTAGTACTTCACGTGATCTTGATTCTATCCCTCTGTTAATGCAGCCTAGCACTCTGTTGGCTTTTTTGGCAGCTGCAGCACACTGCTGGCTCATATTTAAGTGATTATCCACTAGGACTCCGAGATCTCTCTCACAGTTGCTACTATTGAGCAAGGTACCACCTATACTATACCTGTGCATTTGATTTTTCCTGCCTAAATGTAGAACTTTACTTTTTTCACCATTGAATTTCATTTTCTTAGATAGCGCCCAGTGTTCGAGTCTGTCCAGATCCTCCTGTATCTTAAGCCTGTCTTCTGGAGTATTGGCTATTCCTGCCAGCTTGGTGTCGTCTGCAAATTTGATGAGTTCCCCATCTATCCCCTCATCCAAATCGTTGATGAAGATGTTGAAGAGCACTGGGCCCAGAACAGAGCCCTGGGGTACCTATTCTTTTAAATTCTCTATCTCTATCTCTATCATCTCTATCTCTATCTCTATTTCTATCATCTCTATCTCTATCTATCTCTATCATCTCTCGATAGATGATAGATAGATAGATAGATAGATAGATAGATAGATAGATAGATAGAATTTTATTTTGATCTTGTAAGCAGCTCAGAGTCACCTTTGCAGTGAGATAGGTGGAAAACAAATTTAACAAATATAATAATAAATAAGTAAACATACCTATTAAGGCTATGCAAAAAAGTATATAAGGGTATATACAAACCAGCGAGCTGCACTGGTTACCAGTTGTCTTCCGGGTGAGGTTCAAGGTTTTGGTAATGGTTTTTAAGGCCCTACATGGCATGGGTCCGGAGTACCTCGGGGATCACCTGCTGCCGGCGTCAACTTCCCTCCGCCCTGTGCGTTCCCACAGAGAGGGCCTCCTCAGGGTGCCACCGGTCAGAGAATGTCGGCTGGTGGCCCCCAGGGGGAGGGCCTTCTCTGTGGGCGCCCCGGCTTTATGGAATCAGCTGCCGGTCGAGCTCCGGATGGCACCTGACCTTCGCTCCTTCCGGCGCGGTCTGAAGACCTACCTATTTGAGCAAGCCGGCCTGGCCTGATGGGGGATGTGCTGGGGTTTTTATTGGGGATTTTTATTATTCTACTGTTTTTAACTCGGGCTCTTATTTAATTCTTTTTAAATTTTTGTATTCTGTATTTTTTATGTGCCCTGTTCACCGCCCTGAGTCCTTCGGGAGAAGGGCGGTATACAAATATAATAAATGAAATGAAATGAAATGAAACATACAAAGGTAAAGGAAACGAATAAAGAAAGTGACTTGATATGACAGAAGGCCTACCGCTTTGAGTTTTTGGCCCTTATCATGGTGAAAAAGGATGGAAGGAAATACTTCCCCAGAAGGCAACAGAGTTAATCAACTTTCTGATGCAGCCTGGTTCACCCCTCATAGCGAACACAATGAAAGCTAAAAGGAATCAATGCCCAGAGTTGATTTTATGGGCCCTCTAATTCTTTTTCTTAAATAAGAACAAAAATGGTTTCCCTGCTCAATGGAACCTTTGCTAATGTCTGTTTTAGGGAAGTCTAGTGGTTTGGGACTGGCGTGTAACCAAAGGCATCCCTTGATCAAAAGAACTTAGATATACTGTTCAGCAAAGTGAGGCCCCTGGATCAGACATCAGATGCTGAAGAGGGTGGGGAACCCATGGCCAGGTGATGGTGGCATGAATTGCGTGCATCAGAGAAATTGCTCTGTTCCTGCAAATATATGGAAATTCCATCCCAAATTCTGAAACCAAACACAATTAGCAGACTGATATAAAATGGAGGAAGAATACAACATCTCTTTCAGATTACAGGCCAAGATATATTGCATTGTACCTGCTGAAGTCACTGTGTTGTGCTACTAAATACATTATCTTGTACTTTAGAGCTACTTATAGCTTTCTTGTCAAACAGTTGGGAATTAAGGGCAAAACCGACATTTTTTTTCTTTTTGTGTCTGCCATTCTCTGGAATTTATAGACAGGAGGAGGAGGAGGAGGAGGAGGAGGAGGAGGAGGAGGAGGAGGAGGAGGAGAAGGAGAAGGAGGACACTATTCAAGCTATTCTGCAAATTCACTCATTTGGCACAGGTTTTAATCTAACCAGATGCATCGTTGCCAGTGACAG
Organism: Vipera berus; assembly: GCF_964194415.1. Taxonomy (NCBI): domain Eukaryota; kingdom Metazoa; phylum Chordata; class Lepidosauria; order Squamata; family Viperidae; genus Vipera; species Vipera berus. The sequence continues at coordinate 86,270,145 of NC_138203.1, forward strand.
AGGTTATTGTGGAATACGAATACAGATTCACAGGTCTAGTAGCTAGGGTTTATTTGCTAGGAGAATTTTGAATAAAGACATTCATTGAAGGTTTGAAGAAAAGCCAAAACAATCTCTAATTTCTTGGATGAAATGTGAAATGTGAAATGGATTGATGGTGGAGCTTTTGTCTCCTTGCAGGCTGTTGTTGATTTTTTTTTTCATTTAACATACCAAGTTTTTATACAAGGCAGATTCATTTGTTTCAAAGTTAGCTTAGCTTCTTTCGGTGAAAGACAACCATAAACTTTATAGAGTGTGTCAAACACAAAGAAAGAGGAGAATGGGAATTACTGAAAATGTAATGTTCTGGGCAAATGTCTGGGATTATCGCAAACCAGAACTAAAAAGATTATAGTGCTGATCTAAGTTCTTTTCTCTCTCCTGCCTTATCTCTCATCTGATCTGGGCTTTATTCCATTGAGACTGCTGCTTTGAAGAGATATGAAATTAGAGTCACCATTAACTGGTCTCTATAGAAGGTACGTCTTGCCAAATGAACAAGATTTAAACTAACCAGATGTTTTGTTGCCAGTAATACAGGTAATTGTGGAATATGAATACAGATTTGCAGGACTGGCTAGGGTTTATCTGCCAGGAGAACTGAACAATATTTCTCAATCCTTCTCATTGCAGAGAAATTCTGTAACATTTACTTAAGCTATTCAGGTTTACCCAAAAGCTCCATGAATATTTCACTGAAAGGGGGAGCTTAAACTCTCTCCCAGCCCTAGGAAGAAAGCAATAGTAAACCAGTTCTGAAATCTTGTCAAGAAAACTACAAGCAGTTAGTCCAGGCAGTTGCCAGGAGTCAAGACTGACTCACAGGTACAAAAAAAGATATGTGGGAGGTCACACACACACACACACCCCAACGTGAGAAAGAAATATTTGGGGAGTATTAAAAAAGCAGAATATATTTCCCCAAAGGAATAATAGAAAATCTTAGGCAGAAACCACCACTCCAAGTCTCTCTGCCCCAAGTAGAAACCAGGTCTGTAGAAATGCAGATCTGATCATCCTATTCAGAAAAGTTAGAGTCAGGAAGCTAGAACCTGATGAGATTAGAAAGACAAAGACCCCTAAAATCCACACCTCCCACCCAAACTCTAAGGACAGGAAACATGACCTTTGGGACATGTTAGGATTAACATAATAGGATTAACCCACCAATACCAAAAAGGACACACTCAAAAGAACCTCAGTTCAGAGTTCATGCCACAGGAACAGGAACTCCAAACACAAAAGCCCAAGAACATACTGTATAAAAGCCCACCACTCCCAAATACATGTGGTCAGCTTCTCCAGAGCCTCATGTCTTGTAGTTTTGCTCTTCAATAAACTACAACCTTCTTTCTAAAGCAGTCTCCATTTTGTTTATTCCTGGCTTGGACTGGACCCTGATGAAGATTTTTCTTTCAATAGATAGATTAATATTGCCAGGTATCTTCATTAAACCAACTCTGCATCACAGTATTATAAGTTCTGAAAATAATATGACATGTCTTTTCATTATATCACAATCATCATTCTAGCCATTGTCTATCTACTGCAGGATGAAGGCCTCTTCTGCATGTTTCCAACCAATATGATCTTGCGCTTTCCTTTTCCAGTTGGGCCAGCAATACTTGGTGATGTCATCTCTCCATCTTGTTTTAGGTCTTTTTTGTGGATGCTTTTTATTAAGTGGAATCCATTCTATGACTGCCTTAGTCCACCTGTCATCAGTTCTTGTATGTGAACAGCCCATTTCCATTTCAATTCTTTTACTCATTTGATGGCATCATATTCATTTGTTGTTTACTCCATGTGCAGGCCTTTCTATCTTGTGTTATGATGCTGAGCATGTATCTTTCCATGGTTCTTTGTGCCACTTGTAGCTTTTGTATGTGAAGTTAGTGTCCATGTTTTACTGGCATATGTTAGAGCAGGTAGCACACACTGATGGACATTATATCATTTTATTAAAATTTTAAGAAGAAATATAAACAGAACTAATACATAGAATGAAGATATGAGAAAAAAGTAAATAAGAAAGGAAGGAAGGAAGGAAGGAAGGAAGGAAAGAAAGAAAGAAAGAAAGAAAGAAAGAAAGAAAGAAAGAAAGAAAGAAAGAAAGAAAGAAAAATATAAAGCAGTGATTTTCAATTTTTATAGTAGTTACAAATATAAAGTAACCTCTTACTCTATGGTTACAGACTATTTACATTTTTTCTATAATCTTTTTTAAATAATCAAAAACATATATCATTTCATCTTTTTCTGTTTCTCACAAAAAAGTAATAAAGGCTTTCTAGTCATCACTGAAATTAGATAATGTCTCTAATTAAAGATGTTAATTTGTCAATCTCAGGAAGTTACATCCTTTTCACCATCCATTCCTCTATTGTGGGTAAAGAAAACAATATGGCATATCTGAAAAAAATATGGCTTAATTCACGTAGAGCTGCTTTAAAACTTTAGATAGACTTCCTTAAATTTAGCAATATTATTTCCATTGTATGTGCAATTCAACCCTGATTTGTCATGAATCAGACATGATTTAGTTTGAGTCTGTAATTCAAGAAACATCTAATTCAACTTTAGCTGCTTCAATATTCAGTTCAAAAAAATATTTGTCCCTAGGCAATATAGGGAAAGTTCAAAATGCCTAAAGCTATTACAGTTTTCCCACCTGAATGCCAGTGCAAGTTCCTTAACAATATCCTATTTTGTGACTGTTTGAAATGTGCTTATGTGTTTATGATTGACACAACTTTCCTGTGGTCATATGATTGAAATTCAGGATTTCACAACCAATGGCCATTTATATCTGTTGCAGCATCCTGCGGTCACGTGACTGCCATTTTCATGCTTCACAGCAGCCTTCCAAAAAGCAGAAACAATGGAGAAAATGGCAGTAAAATCACAAGTCACAATCTTGACTTGAGGGGCTGCCACAAAGAAGAGGGGGGCTCAACTAATTCTCCAAAGCACCAGAAGGCAAGACAAGAACCAATGGTTGGAAACTAATCAAGGAGAGAAGCAACCTGGAATGAAGGAGAAACTTCCTAACAGTGAGAACAATTAACCGGGGGAACAGCTTGCCTTCAGAAGTTATGAGTGCTTCATCATTGGAGGTTTTGAAGAAGAGACTGGACAGCCACTTGTCTGGAATGGTGTAGGGCAGTTGTTATATATTAAGATGAATTAAAGGTTAGTTAAGATGACAGCCAGCTGAAGATCAGCTGTGAGGCGCCCAGCAACAACAGGTGGCGTCCTAACTCCCGTCTCATTGGACCGCCCTTTTTGGCGGGACCATTTAAGGATGTGGATTGGTTATTGGTTTGTTGGCAACAGTATTTAAAGGAGCCAGGTTGTGAAGGCTCCTCAGTTCAACCACAATAAAGCTCAGTTGAAACCTCGACGTCTCGTCATCTGTCTCACCGGTCTACCCACAATATTTAACAGTGGCGATGAAGGTGGGATACTGCTGCTGAGCTGAAGCACCAGCTGAGTCACTAGAGCTGAAGCACTAGCACTCGCGGGAAAGGAGGGAAGAGAAAACTCTCCCGATAAATTCCTTCCCGGAAAGCAGCAGCCAGACCCGGACAGAATGACGCAAATCGGACACATCCGTGAGTTCGATGTCCGCCACCCAGGACAATGGGAGTCCCACTTGGGACAAGTCGAGGGATATCTCTTTGTGAATAAAATCACTGAAGACAAGGAGAAGGCAGTGGCGTTGCTGTGTATCAGCGGGCCGGCTGTGTATGATGTAGCTGTCGGGCTCTGTATTCCAGACCCTGTCTCGACACTACCATACGCCGACCTCGTCAGCAAACTGAGCCAACACTTCATGCCTAAGAAGTCTGAAATCCACTGGCGGCTACGTTTCATCCAGAGAAATCAGCTGCCAGGCGAATCGGCTATGGACTTCGTGGCCGCCGTGCGACAAGCCACCCGAATGTGTAGGTTCCCGGACCTGGAAGATCGGATCCGGGATCGAATTGTGTTCAGCCTGAGCGATGAACACCTCCAGCAGAAAATAATAGCCAAGCCTACCTTGAGCCTGTCAGAAGTGATCAATGAAATAATGGCTCGAGAAGCCATTAACGAAAAGAGCTCTCTCAAACCGAACAGCAACCCGAACGGCTCCGTGCATCAAGAAAACGCTACTGACAGCAGAGAAGGCGAACAAGCCGGCGAAGCCAAAATCGACGCTATTTTTCAAAGGCTGGAGAAGTTCAAGAACCGCTGTGAACAAAACGTAAACCAAAAGAAACCAACCGGGGCCAGCAGATATGCCTCAGCCACCAACCGCAACACGGGCAGCAACAGCCGAAATTGCGCCAGCTGTTAGAATCAAAGCGAGACGGGTTCCGTTCACTTTGAAGGAAAAGGTAGAAAAAGAATTAGACAAATTAGTGGGGCAGGGCATTCTAGAACCTGTAGAGGGGGGAGAATGGGAAACGCCTATTGTAACCCCCCCTAAAAGCAAACAGAAAAATAAGAATTTGCGCGGATTATAAGGCTTCCGTTAACCGGGCCTTAAATCCGCATGCTTACCCGGTCCCCTCGGTAAAGCACGTCCTCGCAGCGATACAGTCCGGTGCCATCTTTGCCAAGCTTGACTTGGCGCAGGCATATCACCAGCTTCCGGTTTCCCGCGAAACAGCTGAAATTCAAACAATTGTCACACACAAGGGAGCCTTTCGCGTAAATCGTTTGCAATTCGGAATTGCCGCAGCTCCTGGAATTTTCCAGGAAATCATGGAAAAAACGCTGAAAGGCATCCCTGGTGTGTGCCCTTATTTTGACGACGTGCTGATCGCCGGGGAATCGGAGGATCAACTAGCTGACAGGCTTAGAGCCGTGCTAGGCAGATTTAGGTCTGCCGGGCTTAAACTTCAAAGGGGAAAATGTCACATAGGGGTAAAATCAACAGACTTTCTTGGATTTAGGATTGATGCTCATGGCATCCACCCCACTGACTCTAAAATAAAAGCTATTAAACTAGCCCCAACCCCTAGGAATAAGGCAGAACTACAGGCTTTCTTGGGGTTAATCAATTTTTATCATTCATTCCTACCCCACAAAGCAACCATTGCAGAGCCTCTGCATAGGTTGCTGGACAAAAATGCCCCGTGGAAATGGTCCACAATACATTACAACAGCTTCCAGACTTTAAAACACTTGCTCTCAAGGAACTCAGCTGTCACTCATTTTATCGAAGGGAAGCCTATCTGCCTAGCGTGTGATGCCTCCCCATATGGTGTGGGCGCAGTACTCAGTCACCTAGAAGATTCAGGGGAACAAAAGCCAATTGCTTTTTACTCAAGGACACTCACCCCTGCAGAAAGGAACTATGCGCAGATAGATAAAGAAGCATTAGCTCTCGTGGCAGGGGTTAAAAAATTCCACGACTATCTGTATGGTAGGAAATTTGTCATTTACACCGACCACAAACCTCTGTTAGGGTTATTCACAACCAACAAAATAACACCTCAAATACTCTCCCCCAGAGTTTTACGCTGGTCTGTCTTCCTGTCAGCTTACTCTTATGACTTAAAATACAAACCAGGGAAAGACATGGGGCACGCTGACGCACTAAGCAGGCTACCTCTGTCTATTATCGAACCAGACCCAGCTCCAGCTTGTAATATCATGACCATTCAGGACCTCCCTGATTCACCCATCCAAGCCAAAGACATAGCCAACAGCACAGCTAGGGACAGAATCTTAAGCAGAGTATCAGCCTGGGTAGCCACAGGCTGGCAGGCACATAGCCCTGACAAAGACTTCCAACAATACTTTAACCGCAGAAATGAGATTTCATCACATAAAGGATGCCTGCTTTGGGGTAGCAGGGTCATAGTCCCCGATAAACTAAGGAACAAGGTATTACAAGCACTACATGAGGGGCACCCTGGAATTGTCAGGATGAAGGCCCTGGTCCGTAGTTATGTTTGGTGGCCTGGCCTGGACAAAGACATCGAACTCCAGGTTACAGGGTGTTATCAGTGCCAAAAATCCAGGCCCAATCAACCACACCACCCAGTGTATAAATGGGAACCAACTTCTACACCATGGTCAAGAATCCACTGACTATGCAGGCCCTTTTCAAGGCCGCCTTTTCCTCATAGTGGTGGACAGTTACTCAAAGTGGCTGGGGGTAATTCCAGTATCCAGCATGACCTCATCCAAAACCATACAGGTGCTGCAGGGTCTTTTTGCCACTCATGGCCTACCTGATGTCATTGTGTCTGACAATGGCCCACAATTTACGTCTGCTGATTTTCAGGCCTTCAACAGATCCAACTCGATTAGACACATCACATCAGCCCCCTTCCACACGGAGACTAACGGCCTTGCAGAACGCATGGTAAGATCACCAAAGATGCCCTAAAACGCATCATCACCGGAGACTGGCATCAAAGACTGGCACAATACCTTCTGAGCCAACACACCACCCCGTCCGCCACCACCAGCAAAAGCCCAGCAGAATTGCGGTGGGGCCGTCGTCTCAAGACAAAGCTGGACAGACTACACCCTGATCGTGTGGCGACGGAGCCAGAACACCACCCCACCGTAAAAGAATTGACAGTGGGGGACCTTGTCTGGGCCAGAAATTACACATCAGGGGACTTTTGGGTTCCAGGGGTGGTGATTGCTAAAACCGGTCCTGTATCTTATGTTATTGAGAGGGAAGGGGGGCGACAATTTAGAAGACACTTAGATCAGTTGCGTAAAAGAGCCCCCGAAAACCAGCCAGAGGGTGAGACTTACAATAGAGAAACAACATCTGACCCAGCAACCCTTCCAACACCTGAAGGGCCCTCTCTCGACTACATGCCAAACACACACACCTGGGACAGTCATGACACTAGTCAGGCATCCCAAGACCAGGGGGAAGAAATGGGGGACCCCAATCCCACCCCAGTGGCTATCAGGGAAGACCCAAGCCAATCTCCCGGAAGGGCAGAACCACCATTGCGACGTTCCAACAGGATCCGCAGGCCCCCAGCATACCTGCAGGATTTTGTAAGGTCATAGGTCACCAGTTTAAGGATTTTATTGTTCTATTTGTTCTCATTGTTGGGGGGGAAGGGAATGTTATATATTAAGATGAATTAAAGGTTAGTTAAGATGACAGCCAGCTGAAGATCAGCCGTGAGGCGCCCAGCAACAACAGGTGGCGTCCTAACTCCCGTCTCATTGGACCGCCCGTTTTGGCGGGACCATTTAAGGATGTGGATTGGTTATTGGTTTGTTGGCAACAGTATTTAAAGGAGCCAGGTTGTGAAGGCTTCTCAGTTCAACCACAATAAAGCTCAGTTGAAACCTCGACGTCTCGTCATCTGTCTCACCGGTCTACCCACAATATTTAACAGCAGTGGTAGTCAACCTTGGCTCTTTTATGACTCGTGGACTTCAACTCCCAGAATTCTTGATCCAGCATGGCTGGCTGAGGAATTCTGGGAGTTGAAATCCACAAGTCATAAAAGAGCCAAGGTTGCCTACCCCTGGTATAGGGTCTCCCGCTTGAGCAGGGTGTTGGGCTAGAAGACCTCCAAGGTCCCTTCCAGCTCTATTCTATTCTAGTCATGCGATGTTTTGCTTAATAACCCACAGTGACTTTTCAGGGCTATGGCTCATACACACACACACACACACGCACATCCAACAAAAGCATCATCATCAGAAAGTTGGCACTGAGATATAATGCCCCGGAAAGAAGCAATCCACAGAGAAAGCAATCCACAGAGAAAGAAGGCACAGAACGTGTCTAGTATTTGTAGCCTTGTCATCCCAGCTTTATTTTTTAAAGCTGCAAAAGTCTGAGCCAGTACCTGTGTAGGTTAGCACGGCACCCACTCGCTCATTCATTGTCAAGAGACTTTAACTTGCTGAAGCGTTGTGCTCATTTTGAAAGTCAGGTCTGACTCAAAGGTGTAGGTCAGCCTTGTGTTCCTATTCAGAGTGCTCAGAGCTTACTTGAACTCCCAGCTGTGTCAGCAGGACCCACACAGAAGTGTAATTTTCCATTAGCAGAAGAGAGAGCAAAGCAAAGACCTTTGTCTGCCAACATTAAAGAAGCAAGAAAGCTGAGGAAGCAAATGGTGCTAGCCATGCCATGCCAAAGAGCAATAACAGCAGACAGCTAAATGAGGCACTAAACTGATTGGCTGGCTATCACCTTACGCCTATGCTTCATATTGAAAAATGAACCAAAGCTTCAACACTAGACACTGTAACCATATCAGAATATCTTTTGTCAGTAAGTTCTTAAAAGAACAGTTGCGGTCTAATTGCTGCCTCTTTGTAGTTTTTGACAACGAGAGATGCAATATCCAGTTTGGTTGCTGTTTGTATAGATTTTAGCTGCTCTGTTAAGGCAGAATGTTGTCTGGGATATACCATCAAGGAAGTAGTTTATACTTCATACCCTAACTAAGACAAAGCTTTTTAAGTGGGGAATGGCTGAGAGCCCACAATGTGACTGTGGTGCACTGGAACAAACTATAACACCTATAGTTCAACAGATTATGCATATTATACAACATTAACCTTGTGAACTCACAGGCTTCCTCCTTCTGTTATATATTCAAGATGGATGGTATTTAATATTTTATTGTTATGTATATGTAGGGGTGTGGGTCTACCGTATATACTTGAGTATAAGCCGACTCGAGTATAAGCCGAGACCCCCAATTTCACCCCCAAAAACTGGAAAAAGTTATTGACTCGAGTATAAGCCGATCCGCCGTTCTGCAAGCCTCCGCCGCCGGCGGAGGCTGGATCCGCGCTCTGCAAGCCTCTGCCGCCAGCAGAGGCTCGATCCGCCATTTTGCAAGCCTGAATACACAGGAATACCCTGTGTGGCCGTGGCTCTCGGGGAAGCCCTGGCTGTCCACTTCCTCGCTCCACGCTGCCATTCGGGGCCCGCGCGTTCCCCGGGCAAATCGCGGCGCCCAGCAGGCGAGGAAACACGCCCGCTCCAGTCGCCCCCCCTTCCCTCAGGAGACGCGAAGCAAGTGACCGCCCGGAGCTTACCGAGGATTTGCGCGCGGCCGAGGCTTCGGTGCTTCCAGGATCGCGCGCACCTCTCCCAAGCCGCCGCCGTCCGGAGACCTGCCGAAGTTTGGGGAGGTTTGGGGAGGTGCGCGCGCACCTCCCCAAACCTCCCCAAACGTCGGCAGGTCTCCAGACCTCCGCGCCCTGCCTGCCTGCTTCTTTCCGCTGCAGAAAGAAGCAGGCAGGCAGGGCGCGGAGGAACGGAGACCTGCCGACGTTTGGGGAGGTTTGGGCGCCTCCCCAAACCTCCCCAAACGTCGGCAGGTCTCCGGACCTCCGCGCCCTGCCTGCCTGCTTCTTTCCGCTGCAGAAAGAAGCAGGCAGGCAGGGCGCGGAGGAACGGAGACCTGCCGACGTTTGGGGAGGTTTGGGGAGGCGCGGAAAGAAGCAGGCAGGCAGGGCGCGGAGGAACGGAGACCTGCCGACGTTTGGGGAGGTTTGGGGAGGTGCCCAAACCTCCCCAAACGTCGGCAGGTCTCCGGACCTCCGCGCCCTGCCTGCCTGCTTCTTTCCGCTGCAGAAAGAAGCAGGCAGGCAGGGCGCGGAGGAACGGAGACCTGCCGACGTTTGGGGAGGTTTGGGCGCCTCCCCAAACTTCCCCAAACGTCGGCAGGTCTCCGTTCCTCCACGCCCTGCCTGCCTGCTTCTTTCCGCAGCGGAAAGAAGCAGGCAGGCAGGGCGCGGAGGTCCGGAGACCTGCCGACGTTTGGGGAGGTTTGGGGAGGCGCCCAAACCTCCCCAAACGTCGGCAGGTCTCCGTTCCTCCGCGCCCTGCCTGCCTGCTTCTTTCCGCTGCGGAAAGAAGCAGGCAGGCAGGGCGCGGAGGAACGGAGACCTGCCGACGTTTGGGGAAGTTTGGGGAGGCGCCCAAACCTCCCCAAACGTCGGCAGGTCTCCGTTCCTCCGCGCCCTGCCTGCCTGCTTCTTTCCGCTGCGGAAAGAAGCAGGCAGGCAGGGCGCGGAGGTCCGGAGACCTGCCGACGTTTGGGGAGGTTTGGGGAGGTGCGCGCGCACCTCCCCAAACCTCCCCAAACTTCGGCAGGTCTCCGGACGGCGGTGGCTTGGGAGAGGTGCGCGCGATCCCGGAAGCACCAAAGCCTCGGCCGCGCACAAGTCCTCGGTAAGTTTTTTTGTTGGCTGGAGTATAAGCCGAAGTGGAATTTTTCAGCCCAAAAAGTGGGCTGAAAAATTCGGCTTATACTCAAGTTGTTATATCTATGTTGTATATAGTATGTTTTAGGTGTGTGTCACGTTTGTGTTTCACTTTGAGAGCAGGCAACTAAATTTTATTTTTGATGTGTGCCATTGTGCCCACAGTGAAAAATGACAATAAAGATTATCCTATCCTCAGGAATTTTCCAAGCACCTTGGATGATCTCACCATAGCCACACCAGGAGCCTTTAGATGGTTAGCTTCCTTAGAACTCAAACAATAACATAAATCCCATTGCAATTCTATGGCTCCATATTATGATTATTTTATTATGTTTTTCATCTCAATTCAATATATTATCTCCTACATTGTATTCTCTGTCTGTCTGTCTGTCTGTCTGTCTCTGTCTTTGTTTGTCTTTGTCTCTATCTGTCTGTTTCTCTCTCCCTCTCTTAGTTTAAATAAAGCATATATATATATATATATATATATATATATATATATATATATACCTATACCTACCTACCTACCGACATACATACATACATATGCTTTATTTAAACTAAAATTGTCTATCAGTGATTGCATAACCTCTGTAAATGCCATACACTAAACAAATAAATAAATAACCATCATAGAAGCATGTGGAAATCCAATAAATCTGTAAAGTATTTTGAAAGGGATCAAGTATGACTTCACTGCTTCAAAGGAGGGATTCTCTTTGAAAATCTGCTTCGTTGGGGTACCTGACACAAGCACTTTTTTATGCTTTGCACAATCCTAACCCTGTATAAAATTGCTACATGCAATGACCTATATTGAAGGAATCACCTGGAAGGAGGAATTACCATGTTCAGATGATCATAAATTAATTTGTTTGTTGAATGAAAGAATACCCATCTAAATGGGGTTATGAATTTAACTATTAACATATTAGAAATATATATGAATGTGTAGCTTTATAATCTGTGATGGAATGTTCACTTGCAGAGGCAGAGGGGAAGGATTTGGATAACCCAGAGCTTTTCCAGGAAGAGACCTGGATTAAGACATTGCACAGTCCTGAGGTGGAAGAGGGAGAGGAGGAAGAGATTCAGGGTAGCCAGACCCTAGAATCCCTCATGATGTAGCTAGTAAATCACAAAATTATAGCTTTAGTTTGGCAAGATTTGATGCCAATTAGGTGCAAGCAAATAAAGAAACTGGACTTGACTGGATCTCCTTGTCTTATCCTTTCTGCATAGAAGCAGTTTAATCAATACTTTATCATCAAATCAAATTTCGTTAAGGTCATAGATAGGTATCAGGAGGATGGGGTATAGTCATGGGGTCAAGTACAGTCACTTATAAAGCATAGAAGAACTAAACAAATATGAAAGGTTAAAGGATATAAAACAGTGTGCGAGAGAGAGAGTGAGAGAAAGAGATACAATTGAGTCCAATTCTTTATTTGCTTGATGCACATAGATACACATAAAGAAACAACAGGTAGTGATCCACAGTGGCATTACACACTTGTTCCATAGCTTAGTCCAAGACTAATGCTGGCTTAAGATCAACAAAGTCTGCATAAAATGATTCTGATTCTATTTTTTGATAAGATGTTGAAGACATTGGTCAATTGCTTTATAGTTCATCTGCCAATATAGAGATTCTTTCTGTTCCATCCAATAAACAAGAGGCTAAAAGAATCTAAAGGGTTAGAGTGGGAGCATTAGATGGATGTGGGGGATCATAAAGGTTAGCATGTGGAAGACTACCCTGTATCTACTAAATTACAGAGCACTCTAGTATAGCAAAGTAGTTACTTTTTAAGTCTAGTTCGTGACACAGGTCATCATCTGATGAATTTTAAGGGCTGCTGCATTAAACCTGGCCACATTTGATGTTATAGAAGGCTTAGTATCTGAAAGCAGCAAGGAGGTATAGAATTATTCCTGTGTGCTTATTCAGTAATGGTGAGATGAGACTGGTACGAATATCTCTATAGTACAGCATTGGAACAACACATAGTCTATTGCAGTGATGGCAAATGTTTTAGAGAGCAAGTGCCCAGACTGCAACCCAAAACCCACTTATGTATTAGTCAGGTGCCGGGTAGGTGTGGCCAATTGGGTGGGCATGGCCAATTGGGTGGCCATGTGGTGGTAACAGCAGACTGGGTGGGACTAAAAAGTTCAATCAATCAATTCCAACTTTGCGAGATCTTTTTTTTTCTTGGGAGAAGTTGAAATTGATTGATTGATTGATTGAACCTTTTTTGTGTGTGTGCACATGGCAGTGGAGGCCTAAAACAAAAGTTTTATGAAACCCAGCTGAAGGCCTAGGACTGGGGCGATGGTGCACGTGCCCACAGAGAGGGCTCTGTGTGCTACCTGTGGCACACGTGCCATAGGTTCGCCACCATGGGTCTATTGTCTATATGTGTCCAGGGTCACAGGGTATTGTCTCTCCAAGTAAGGGATCTTCTTGGCCTTCAAGGCCAGCTGAGAGAAAGGCATGGCATAGTGCCAGAATAATAACACTGCAGCGTTTAAGTACTTATAGTTTAATTAGGTATGCCATAGGGAAGGCAAAGTACCTGTTGGATTCATTGGCAATAAAGGTTGGGGTCCTAGCTAGATCCAGTTGTCACTCTGCATCTGCTACACACTGTTTAATGAGTGCTTTGACCTAATTGTATCCCATGCTGAGTGTAAGACCTGGAGAGAAGCCCAAGGATGAGATTTCAGAAACAACTGCTTGATTCCATAGGGGGAAAAAAATCACTTATACTTAATGGGCAAAGACAAGAGGGGAAAAAAGGAAGCCTAAGACAAGAGTTGAGTGTAGTCACCCACACCCTAGACTGTCTCACAAGGCCTGTCTCCAGTCTCGGGATGGCATTTGAGACACATTTTGGGATGTGAAGGAACACACATTTGGAAACTTAGAAAATTGGTTCATACAAGCTCCAAGGGTGCAAAACTGGAGAAAGAGCCCAGCTGGGCACCATAAAAAAAAGTACTATTGGCTTGGCTTCAAATAATTTGAGTGCAGTGGGTATATTCCACCTCTTGTCTTTAGGAATTTAAGGATGGCATAGGAGCACCTCTGTGCATTTTCAGCAATGGGTGAAGCCCTATGGGTGTTCCTCCTTTTGACAAAGTGAAGGTACCTGCAGCAGGAGATCTGCTTAATCTTGTCACCATCTATGCTCCAAGAGCAGCAATTGGCCTTTTGACAAATGCCATGATTTTAGTTTTCTGATAATTGGATTCTAGCTGGTTTTCTTGCAGTAGTAGCCTATCATGTATAATTTGGTCTTCAGATGCATAGAGTGAAGAGAGAGAGAGAGGAAGGGTGGGGGCGGGGGGGGGGGTGAGAGAGAGGCAGAAATTTCTTTTAGAGACACTTTTGAAGCCCAAATTCCTTCTTTCTTTTTCTCTTTTCCCATTTTCATTAAAGGGTTATCAGTTCATGTAATTTTCTTTACTGGTTCTCAGGCCATTTCAAGGACCGTTTCTTCCCCCAAATGAGATTTTACATTTCTTTTAACAAGTAAGATTAGATGGCTACATAAGTATTCATTTCCCAAATATACTCAGGGAAATAAATTTACTTCTTGCTATTATTTGTAGGAGTTTTTAATAATAAATGGACCATTTCCTTTGAAACGGACTAAGCAGACTCAATGATTTAAATATGGAGCATTAGGAGATATATATATATCTCCTATACATATATATCTCATATATATATATATATATATATATATATATATATATATATATATATATATATATAGAGAGAGAGAGAGAGAGAGAGAGAGAGAGAGAGAGAGAGAGAGATATGTGTTAAGTATTTGTCAAGGCTTTTTGAATGCACCTTGCTAATTAACTCTTTCATTCCTGTTTTGGCCTGACTCAAGGCTTATCCACAGGATATAGTCAACTTATGACAGCTCATTATTTGTGTAAATTATTCAAATTGCTAATAAAGAATTTTATTATATATATATACACTGCATATATATATATATATATATATATATATATATATATATATATATATATATATATATATATATATATGTAAAGGTAAAGGTTCCCCCGCACATGCGTGCTAGTCGTTTCCGACTCTAGGGGCCGGTGCTCATCTCCGTTTCAAAGCCGAAGAGCCAGCGCTTGTCCGAGGACGTCTCCGTGGTCATGTGGCCGGCATGACTAGACGCCAAAGGCGCACGGAACGCTGTTACCTTCCCACCGTAGTGGTCCCTATTTTTCTACTTGCATTTTTACGTGCTTTCGAACTGCTAGGTTGGCAGAAGCTGGGACGAGTAACAGGCGCTCACTCTGCTACACGGCACTTGGGATTCGACCCGCCAAACTGCCGACCTTCAGATCGACAAGCTCAGCGTCCTAACCCACTGAGCCACCGCGTCCCTGCATATATATATATATATATATATATATATATATATATATATATATATATATATACTGCTCAAAAGAATAAAGGGAACACAAGATAAGACATCCTACTATTAAATACAGTACATTGTGTTGTTTAAGTGTTCCCTTTATTTTTTTGAGTAGTATGTGTGTGTGTGTGTGTGTGTGTTTATATGTGTGTGTGTGTGTGTGTATGTATATGTCTGTGTGTGTGTGTGTGTGTGTGTATGTGTGTGTGTTGCTCTGAAGCACATTTACTCATGGTAGAAGAATTAGGAATCACAATTTCACATCATTGTTAGAGTGTAGGGGGCCTGCACATGTTGTAATTTAACCTTGAATAACCTTTTCAGGAAATATGTTCTGTGCATTTCCTAAATTGGACATCTTATTTAGTGACAGTTACAATAGCAATAACACTTAAAGTTATATATCACCCCACAGTTTTTTACAGTATTCTCTGGGGCATTTACAGAGTCAGTATATTGCCCCCAAAACCTGAGTCTTCATTTTACCAACTTTGGAAGGATGGAGGCTGAGTCAACCTTGAATCCGTCAGCATCAAACTCCAGACTGTGGGCAGAGTTAACCTGCAATTCTGCACTTTAAGCCCTGCACTACCAGGGCTCATCAATCAGTTGTTCTACATTTCCCACAGTACAGTATTGTTTCAAACCATCGTGAAAAATAGATATAATGGAAGCTTACAAATCCAATCACAGACAGGCCAAGGCAGCCATTACTGTGACCTTTCTTGGATATTTTGACTTCATCCTGCCCCTGAATATTCATTCAGCTCTGGACTTGAGATTGAATATGATATATGTTTATTTTTAGGTAAACTTTTACAACTTTTTTTAAAAAAAGAATGATTCAATCATTAATATAGCTCCATCTCCAGATATTTTAGAATCTTTTTTCTTTATGTATAGGATTGGGAGACAAATGCATTCGACAAAAATAATTTTCACTCTCAAAAACAACAAGAGAAAAACAGTTGTATTTAGAATTCCAAAGTTCACTAGATATTACTATTTAGCTTGTTTCACCAGATTTTATAAAGTTTGCATTACGCTGTTGTGTGTGTTTGTGTGTGTGTGTCTCTCTGTATGCTTCCCTATACATGAATACACATCTATATATACACATAGGCATACACAATATGTATATATACATACATCATATGTATGTATGCATGTGTGTATACATACATAAATATATACAGACACATACATATTTGTTTAGGAAACAAATGTGCACATACACACACACACACACACACACACACACACACACGTGACTGAACAGGTGTCCGTCTGGAGGTTAGGAAAATTAGTGTACCAAAATATGTAGCTTCATGAAAACCGTTTTAAAAATAATGTCAAAATGATATGGAGATAGGCTAAACCCAATTTGATATTGGAACATTGAGAAACTAGGAGAATTTGAAAGTGACCATATTCATCTATCCTTGTTTATTAGTAGGTCTACCCTTTACTCAAAACTCTTTCATAAGTTACTGCAAGCTGGAAATCGTTCTGTTTTGTAAAACTGTAAGAACTCTGTATTTGCTTTTCAGATTCTCTGGTCTTTTCCTTTCAAGCAGGGTTTCCAATGGTTACATCAACCTTGGCTAAAGGAAGCATTGTCTCAGATTACTCTCAGTACCTGTTGGAAGATGCAGAACAGAGTGTTTAGTTCCACATTGTGTTCATTGCTCTCCTAAAGAGCAGCTCTTCTTTTCAAAATTTTAAGGTTGTACTTACAAAACTAAAATCCAGGCAAAAACTTTGTTACGCTACTGTTTGTCACTCATACATAGCAGAGGGTGGGGATTTTGAACACTACCCAGGAAAGAAAACCTCTCTTTTCTAAAGCAAGGGCCTGTGCCTTCTCAGTGTTTCATGCGGTATTCCAAAAGTTAAAGGCATGAAGCAGAGGACAAGCATGGAAAGTCCACTTAGTTTAAAACTGGTGAGCTCTGTGTCTTGTCCAGGTAACCCAGTGACAGCCGGAACAGTGAATGCAGAATTCATTCTTCTATAGCAAAGGGTCGCCAACTTTTTGGGCACCAGGGACCAGTTCCGTGAGGAGAAGTTTTCCCATGGACCAGAGGGTGGTTTTGTATGCTGCCTGCATCTCACAGATGGGGCTTTGCTTGTTTGTGCGGCCTGGCTGCTGGCATGCCATGGCCCGGTACTGGTCCATGGCCCAGGGGTTGGGGACCCCTGTCCTATACTTTGTCATTTTATGGGAATGACATTGTTAGGCAGACAGTTGGCTTTCATGATTTGAATGTATTTTTCATTTGATTTGTTTTTTTAGGAAGATTCTCACAGTGTCAAATCCTGATTCAGCCCTAGTTAATGCTAATGTCTTGGTCTGTTGGATCCATCCATTTAAGAATGCACATGGCAGGTGAGGAACCACAAATAAACAACTGAATAGGTAATTCTCAACATCCAGCTCGAGAATCCAAATAAAACTCCAGGTTCATTCTGTCTCTGAAAATCTTACTGTTTATTCAATACACTGCATGGTACTGTCAAAGCAAAACTAACTCTGAGGTTCCAACATCAAGTCCAGCCAAACCCCCAATGTCTTACATAGTCCATATAAACAAGTTCAGCTTGTTATGGGAACCATCTGCTTCAAACTCACATCTGTTCTGGTGTCCTTGAAAAGGTTTCAGGTTCTCACAGTCTTCAGCTGAATCGTAGAAATTTCATTTCTCCATCTAACCCACTTGAAAGTAACACCTCCCCCGCCCTTAATCTAAAGGCAAGTTGAAACGCAGAAGCACATAGCTGCCAAAGTTTCATCTTTGACAGTAATACACTACATTTTTTATTCCATGTTGCTAGGCATGCTTTAAACCAGGGGTGTCAAACTTAATTTCATTGAGGGCTGCATCAGCATTGCGGTTGCCCTCAGGGGGCCGGGCGGGTGTGGCCTGGGTGGGCGTGGCCTACTGGGTGGGCGTGGCTAGAGTGCATATGGCCTACTGGGTGGGCGTGGCCAGCTCTACATCGTTCGCATCAAGAGTGCCTATGGGGGCCTGGGCAGGAGTGGGACAGATCTGAGGGTCTCTGGCAGGAGGAGGGTCTCTGGGCCAGGGCCAAGGCAGTGGGGGCCGTTCCCTCACTGTTTCCAGGATGGCTTTGCGGGCCGCATGAAACCACTTCATGGGCTGGATCTGGCCCCGGGCCTTGTGTTTGACATGTTTGCTTTAAACCCTGACCATGCTTTCTACTTGCTTCACTGCTGGTTACCCCACTTCTAGCTTAACATGCTAAGCTCCTTCATCTTTTCTTCAAAAAAGCTATATTCCAGCTTTTGCTTGCCAGCTTTATCCTACCTTTTTAAATATACCTCAGTATAACTCTCGAAATATGGCTCAGTGAATTGAAGTCTAAGCTCAGTTCTTACTGATATTTAAATGCGTATTATACCACCCATCAGTTTTCAGACTAATATTTTTGTTATATTTGTATATCACCTAGCTTGAGTATTTGCTGAGATATGAAAACTAAGCCTTCCTCTCTGTCAGCTTGCTTCTTTTATAGCCTAATCACACCTATCGATCAATGTGCCTTAAATCAAATTCATTTATATTTATAGCAGGGAAATTCCAATAAGCAACATGAAGTCTTTTTTGTTTCTAACTAATTCTCCTGGAATTGATACCTGTGGGACAAATATAGTAGAACTCTGCTATTTTATTAACACTTTGACAACTTCAAAGTATGCTTCCCCTTCCTTGAATTCTAGTATTTTTTTTAGGATTGCCCCAATCCCTAAATTATTTGAAATAGATTTACTTGTGGAACAGTTAATTAAACAGTGACAAAACAAGAGAAATGCTTCAAAAATGCAATGGTAAATATTCACTAAGGCATGAAGATTTGGGAAAACTAAACCCATAAGCCACAACTGTCAGCAAATACAGTCACTGGAAGGATATACATGCACCTAAGAGGGTTTCTGATTGCATATAGAAGTGCATTTTTTAGGCTTTAGAGTCAGTTTTTTTTTTAATTATTGACAAATGCCTGGACCAGTCCTTACAATTTCCTTGGCAAGATTTTTCAGAAGTATTTGCTCTTATTTACTTCCTAGGGCTGAAAGGGGGGTGGCTGGCCCAAAGTCATTCAGCTGGCTTTGTGCCTAAAACTGGACTAGAACACACAATTTCCTGGTTTGTAGCCAGATGCCTTAACCACCTCACCAAACCGGCTTTCCCTAAAAGGATTCAACTCAACACTATTCAGAAGAGGACCACTTTAATAACAGCATCCACCCAGTTACGATACACCTCCCCAGTCATTCTAGACTAGGGGTGTCAAACTGGTGGACTGCGGGCCAGATGCGTCACGTGTAGGCCACACCCACCCCAGTTCTGCAAAGGTAAAAAAAACATTGCATTATGTCATGATATGGCACATGATGCAATCAGGTTTGACACCCGTGTTCTAGACCTTCTAATAGAACTGAAATGGAAATTCCTTATTCTACTTCTGATTTGTACAGTTGTGCTTTTAATGTGAATGGAATTTTCTAAAACAAAATGCCTCTTTGAAAGTTAGTGTTTGTTTTATTACCCCTGCGTTGTTTTTTTTAATTATTATTATTTGGTCCTGTTGTTTATGTTTTAAAAATACCTTCCTTCCTTCCTTCCTTCCTTCCTTCCTTCCTTCCTTCCTTCCTTCCTTCCTTCCTTCCTCCCTCCCTCCCTCCCTCCCTCCCTCCCTCCCTCCCTTCCTCCCTTCCTTCCTTCCTTCCTTCCATCCTTGGCCCAGGTATCTGGGGGTAGAAAATAGCTGTGCCGAAATTAAAACAACAACAATCAACTTGTGGTGGAATCAGAATATGGCATAAATGGTCAGTTGATACATGAAATTAAAATCTTTAGGCTATTCATTTTTAAATTAATAAATAGCAAATAAAACAGGCTAAAACATAAAAGGAATGGTTGCTGGAATTGGGTATGTCTAGTTTAACAAAGAGAAAGACGAGGGGGGACATGATAGCAGTGTTCCAATATCTCAGGGGCTGCCACAAAGAAGAGGGAGTCAAGCTATTCTCCAAAGTGCCTTAACGTAGGACAAGAAGCAACAGATGGAAGCTGATCAAGAAGAGAAGCAACCTAGATCTAAGGGGAAACTTCCTGACAGTTAGAACAATTAACCAGTGGAACAACCTGCCTCCAGAAGCGGTGAATGCTCCAACACTGGAAGTTTTTAAGAAGAGACTGGACAGCCATTTGTCTGAAATGGTATAGGGTTTCCTGCCTGAGCAGGGGGTTGGACTAGATGACCTCCAAGGTCCCTTCCAACTTTATTATTATTACAAATAGAATGCAGAGGATGTCTGTTTAGAAATAAACCTTACTAAATTTAATGGGCTTAATCCTTTTTAGACTTGCAACTAACTTCTTCCATTCATGATGAAAGGAAAAGTGTTCTTCACCCTTTTAAAGATTCGCTTTGATCTGCCCCAGAGTTTCTCAGAAAAGTTGCTGTTGTACATCTGATACATGTTACACAAAGAGAATTTTGAATTTAAATTACAGGGGTGTTATCCGATTTGAGTAAATCCATAGCAGCTTCATGTGGGTAACAACTGCTAATCTGTGATGTGAAGGCCACAAACAACACCATCTCAATTGGGATAATTGTAATGCTTATTATTTTTTTTTTAGCATTTAGGAGCACCGTATCATCATCACCACCCACCATCATCATCATCACCACCATCATCATCATGTTGTAAAAACCTTGTTTAGCTGTCAGCAAAGAGGAGCAAAGTAAAATCACTTATCTGGTATGCCATGGTAGTAACGCTTTCTTATCGCGTTAAGTTTAAGCTTTTTATTTGAAGTTTTTCAAGCACTTTTGGAGAGAGATGTTGAATTGCCCTTTGCAAATGCATATGATCATAGGGATAAAGTATTTTTTGAATCTGCTGTAAATGTCAGCTCACAAGAGTTCAATCCCCTGCATTCTTTAGAACAGAGCCTCATTGAATTCCATCAAAGTTTTTTTCCTAAAAGTCCAAGGAAAATACAGGCAGAACTTCACCATGTTACTATAACAGCATTAGTATTTTCTTCTAGGGCCTACCCAAATTAAGGAAGTCTTTTTTTTTTAAAAAAAGAAAAAAGCATATAAGCTAATAAAATGGGTCCAATTGAAATTGTAGGGTTTAAATAGGGAATTGCATGCTTTTCTTTTTGCCTCCCTCTCCAATAGAAAGGTGCTATTTTTTTCATGGTTTTTCCCCCCCATGTTTTTTTTTTCATTTTAGGAGATAGTTGCAAGACATGGTCACCATGTCTAATTCTGGCAGCTGATAGATGTACATGCTATCAATTACAATGTTCAGTGAAGTGGTAAGAAACCTTTTAAATTAAGATTTCAAATCATATGAATTTCAAAAGGCCCGATACTTTAACTAAGTGACCTGGAGATACTTTATAACAAAAATACCCTGTAGAAATTGTTGATCTGTTAATAAGGCTTGGCGTAGTTTGCCTTTGATGCGATTCAAGAATACTTCCTGGTGCTATTTTCCAACAATTTTGTATAGGTTTTATTATTTTTTATAACAAACCAATATTCAATATTTTTCTGTACACACTCAGCATCACCCACAGAATGATATGCTGAGAAGGTCTTGTATTGGATCCATATTTTTTTTTTTGGTCTCTATGCTGTGACAAAATGATCTGGATGTGGGGAAAATTAACAGCAGTCCCTTGTCAATGTCGGATTGCTTTGGAGTTCTCCATACCATACATAAGGAGAACCTATTTGATTGATTTGATTTGACTGGCCCACTCATGCATTAAGTCAACTTTACTGGGTTCCAGACAGTAAGTCCTTGAAGTTTTGGCAAATGCTTTGATTGAGACCTTTGTCATCACTTGGAATGAAAAAGTAACAAAGGCCTTGCGCTGTGATACACTTGTGCATCTTTCTCTGCCCATGGATCAAAGGAACTGCAGGAGATGGTAGCCGTTGAGACACCTAGATATTATTGGAGGAAAATGAAGAGCTAATCCAACCAAACATGGATATGAGCCTTTACAAAAGTTTACCTTTGGGCAATGAGAACAGTGAAACACGTCTGTTTCTCGACTCTTACTATGTCCACAGAATGCCAGCCAGTGGACTTATTTAATGTGACCCGGTACTTCTCGATGAAAGTGGGAGCACAGCAATAGCTAGAGGGCTGCTCTAAGGTGTATTTGGGGCACTGGATAGTTAAACGTGGATCAACTCTGACCTGGATTCCAACAGCGCAAGTCCCATGGAGTTGAATGAAGTATGTTTTTTTTCCTGGTTAACTAGTTGGAGATGAGCCTGCTAATGCTGAAGAAATAGAAAGGATAATGTATTTTAGATCTATATCCTTCCTGGCTGGTTTAAAACATCCCAGAAGATGGCTGGCCAAGTGATGGGGAATTCCTCTTTGAGTACTGTACTTTGACGGTACTGGTTACCCCCACTGCTTTCATCCATTCACTCTGTGACTGTTCAAAGTTATGGTGACAAGGAAAAAAAAAAGATGTATGATCACTCCCTGAAGTTTCAGCCTTTGCAGCACCCCCATGGTCACATGACTGCAATTACAACATTATAGGTAGCTGGATGTATACTTTCTCTCTCTCTCTCTACTTCCCTCCCTCCCTTTCCTTCCTTCCTTCCTTCCTTCCTTCCTTCCTTCCTTCCTTCCTTCCTTCCTTCCTTCCTTCCTTCCCCCCCCTCTCTCTCTCTCTCTCTTTCTTTCTTTCTTTCTTTCTTTCTTTCTTTCTTTCTTTCTTTTTCTTTCTTTCTTTCTTTCTTTCTTTCTTTCTTTCTTTCTTTCTTTCTTTCTTTCTTTCTTTCATCTCCGCAAATGACTCTGTGAGGCTCACAATTCAAAAACATTACATTACAATTAAAATCTTTAAAAAACATTTTAAAAGAATAAAAACTGTAAAACCGCTTCAAACAGTAAGAAATTTGAGTACATACAAAGCAAGATATCTAACCTGTTTAACGCTATAGCCAGGAGGCGGGGCCTCTTGTAAGCAACACTTACAGTATGGCCAGGAGGCGGGCCTGTAAGCAGCAATTCCAGCCAAAGACAAGTGCAGCTGGTGAAGACGGATGGCCTCATAGCAGACACGCTGGACCAGTTGGAGCCCAGATTATCACTGATTTCCCAAGATTTCTTCTTTTTTCATCTTAGAAGTCTCCATCTTACATTTCTTTTAATTTTAAAATCTTGCCTGATTTGTGATAACAAGGACAGAATTTGTCAGATAAGATAAAAACTCCTATTAATTCTCCATTTTGATTGATGAATCTTATCATACTGGCCATCTTTGCTAATTACTGAATGTTGATTTGGTTTTGACAATGGTTTTAAAAGTGTCAGACTGATATAAGCTCGTTTCTATATGCAGTGCTAACCTACAGCTATTTTGAAACCTCTTAGTTTTGTGTAGCTTGTAAATCTGTTTTCTATTTCTTTTTTTGTTCCTTTGTTCCTTTCTTTCTTTTACTTCATTGTACTTTCAAATATTTGTAAAACATAAATAATTACAGAAAGATGATTGATCATCTGCTGCAATACGAAGGGAATCAATACTTCCATGCCACAATGCTTTAGACCATTCTTGTTTATAAGTGGTCTGGCAATGAGATGCAGATTATGTTGTTGTTGTTGTTACTTTTTAGATTTATTATGCTTAACCATTCCCAAAGACTCTGGAGAGCATATATATATATATATATATATATATATATATATATATATATATATATATATATATATATATATATATATATATATATATATATATATATATATATATATATATATATATATATATATATATATATATATATATATATATATATATATATATATATATATAATATATATATATATGTGTGTGTGTGTGTGTGTGTGTGTGTGTGTATGTGTGTGTGTGTGTGTGTTATTTTTTGTCTTATAAAACTGGCTTCCATGGGGGATGGGCATTGGGGATATTAACTGATAGTTAGTTCTTCTCTTTGGCTTTCCCAATCTCATGAGACACAGAAATAAAAAGGAAATGTGCATCAATTTTATTTTAAACATTAAAATGAACGGCACTTGATTTGACCAAAACACTTCAACAGATCAAGAGATCTCTTTCATGCTGCAAAAGAGGACATGTCCATGCCAAACGGAACAGGATTTCAGTGGAAATCAACATGTAGCAAAATAAGCTGTGAGTGTGGACTCCCAAATTGGTCAGAATAAAGACAAGGATGGACAAAATGCTCAATACAGCTGCTTTGGCTGATTTGCTGACCAAACAAAAATCACCTTTTAATGGGCTTCTGTTTGACCCCAAGAAACGTCTTCTCAAAATGGAATTGGTGTAAATTTTCCATATGATTAACGTGAAATTGGCTTGCCTCTTGTAGCTGAAGTATGATCCTCTGAGTTTCTTGTTTAGGTCAAGAAATATAGATCATATTGTGTATTTTACTGTTGAATGAGGCCTGGAATTTTGGAGCAGACCAACCACCATCTTAAGTAAGGGAACCCTTCTAGATGTCACTGGTGGCCTATTCATCTTACCTGATTGCCTTGAGTATAATTTCTGTAAACACGTCCATGCGGAAGTTGGATTTCATGGTAGTGTTTATGCATGTCTGTGTGGCATTCAGGGGAAAAAAACCCCTGATCCAATGTAAATACCCAAAGGATTTGTACCCTATGGGCTTGATTGACATGAGGATATCTGCCTGCTGTCTGCGTGCTTTGAGGTCCTGCTGCTTTTGAAATCTGGGATTTCTTTTTAAAGGCAATGAGGCTTTATCTTCAAAGTCACTCTGAAATCCTTACAAGCAATAGCACAAAAGGGTATGCACGGAGTTAGCCGGAAAATAAAACAGTATTCACACATCTCTACTCCCTACTGGAAATTTGCTGCACTCAGGTCTTGCTGCAGTTTGGTTGAATTACTGCTGTTCTGGAATTTTGCGCTTTGAGTGCATTGAGAAAAATGGTTGGTTGGATCCTCTGAGTCCAGCATCCAATCCTCCACTCTCTGCATTCTTTTGAATCTTTTTTTATTTTCCCTTGGAAGCTTAAGAATGTATTTAAAAATGCAAGATTCCTTGCAAAGATTCCACAAAGAGGAGGGGGATCAACTAATTTGCCAAGGCACCAGAAGGCAGGACAAGAAACAACGGATGGAAACTGACCAAGGAGAGAAGCAACCTTCAATTAAGGAGAAATTTCCTAACAGTGAGGACAATGAACCTGTGGAATGACTTGCCATTCAGAAGTTGTGGGTGTTTCATTACTGGCGGTTTTTAAGAAAAGATTGGACAGCTGCCTGTCCGAAATGGGTATAGGGTATCTTGCTTGAGCAGGGGAGTGGACTAGAAGACCTCCAAGGTCCCTTCCAGCCCTATTCTGATGGATGCTAAGCCTGCTAAGCTCAAGGATGTAAAGGTAAAGGTTCCCCCGCACATGCGTGCTAGTCGTTTCCAACTCTAGGGGCCGGTGCTCATCTCCGTTTCAAAGCCGGAGAGCCAGCTCTTGTCCGAGGACATCTCCGTGGTCATGTGGCCGGCATGACTAGACGCCAAAGGCGCACGGAACGCTGTTACCTTCCCACCGTAGTGGTCCCTATTTTTCTACTTGCATTTTTACGTGCTTTCGAACTGCTAGGTTGGCAGAAGCTGGGACGAGTAACAGGCGCTCGCTCTGCTACGCGGCACTCGGGATTTGGGATTCGACCCGCCAAACTGCCGACCTTCTGATCGACAAGCTCAGCGTCCTAACCCACTGATTTTGTGCACTGCTGATGCAGCCCACAGTGCATTTCGACATGAGGTCTTGTCGGCTTTACCTGTTGGCTGGAGTGTGTCTGTACTTTTAATGCTTCAAGTTTATTTGCTGAGCAAGGATGTATGCATGATTCCTCTTTTATGTGTGAACATATCAAGGGTGGGAGATGGCCGTCTGTGTTCCTCACATCTTGTAAGGTTAGGTTTAGGCATCTACAACTCTGATTATAATATAATTATCCTCCTCCCCTGAAGGAGGAAACTTTTTCCCCATCTATCTACCCATCCGTACATACCCAGCTCCCTGTATTTTCTTTCCCTTGCCTCCCTCAGTCAAGAAAACTCCTCAGACGTGGTTCTTTTTCCCAGTTTTTCTATTGGATCACTTCTACTTGGGCTAATATGAAATAATAAAATAACAGAAAAGAGTTAGAACGAGGTCTTGAAAGTCTTCTAGTCTAGAGGGAATTTGCATTGGTTTTTTTGGGGTGTGTGTGTGTGTGTGTGTGTGTGTGTGTGTGAGAGAGAGAGAGAGAGAGAGAGAGAGAGAGAGAGAGAGAGAGAGAGAGAGAGAGAGAGAGAGAGAGACGGGGTGTGCCGCTTGGGGTGTGTGTGAAAGCCCTAATAAGCAGGCATATACATAGAATGAAGGCTACTGCTAAGCTTGTAAGCCGCCCTGAGTCTTCGGAGAAGGGCGGGATATAAATGGAATTAAAATTAAAAAATTAAAAATTAAAACCCCCCGCTCAAGTAGAAGAACCTATACCATTACAGAGAAGTGGTTGTCCAATCTCTTCTTAAAAACATCCAGTGCTGGAGCACCCACCACTTCTGGAAGCAAGTTGTTCCTCTGATTAATTGTTGTAATTGTCAAGAAATTTCTTTTTAGTTCCAGGTTGCTTCTCTCCTTGATTAGTTTCCATCCATTGCTTCTTGTCCTGCCCTCGGGCGCTTTGGAGAATAGGTCAAACCCCTCTTTATGGCAGCTCCTTAGATATTGGAACACTGCTATCATGTCACCCCTAATCCTATTTGTTAAACTAGACATACCCAATTCCAGCAACCATTCCTCATATATTTTAGCTTCCAGTCCCCCGGAGGGGGACAGTACGTGGAACAAATACTGTTTCTATTTGGCTATGGATCATCCCAGATAAGTATTTCGGACACTGAGTGGCTTGTGTGAGGAATATTGTATACAATCTTGTTTCTAAATAATTTCTAATTAAGGACTGCTAGATGGTAACAGCTACCCTCACTGATTCTGATTAAGCTCCAAAAAGTTTGGACCTGATTGGTACATAGACTGGGGAACAACTAGGAAACCTTACGTCTGTGGCTTATACTGGGAAGTGAAAAATATTCTGGAAGGATGTAAGGGCTGACTACTTTTGTGTCATTGTGAGGAAAATCACATAGCTTTGCCCATGAAGTCAACGTGAGTTGACATAATGTGAAGGAGATGGTCCTATGAATAAGGATCATCTAAAATCGGTCCATGATAAAAGGAGGGAGGGCATTTGCTAAATCTTTTGTGTGGCATTTTAAAACTGAAAACAATAATTTACTAGCTGAATACATACATCAATTGCTGCAAATATTGTAACATACTCTTTATTGTGGGATCATTTTATTTTACTCTAGAAGAGATCCTTGATGAATTTCCTCTATATCTCTACTTATCCATATCTAGCATTGCTTCAATTATTTTAGGGGCAAAAAGATAACTCAGCGGTGAAAAATATTACTCATGCTTATTTATGAACCACCTGACTCAAGAGGCCCTGCACCATGTACAAATCAAACAGTATAACAAACAACATAAAAATAGTGGGGTTAAAAAAAACTTTTTAGGCAATCAAAAATAATAATGGCACAGATCTTCTTCTAGATGCTTAATCAGTCATCTAGAAAGCATTAAAATGGGGTCTATACTTTCCCTGGAGGTTAAGATGTTAAGATGTTCCTGAGATAGTCACCCAAAGCACCTAAATTTAGACCGTCTCCCACTGTATTTCCTGATAAGAGAAGATCTTTAGGAGAAACTCCCTATTTTACTGAGTTGTGAGGCAATTTTTTAAATACAGGTAGTCCTTAACTAAGGACCACAACTGAGTTCAAAATTTCCATTGCTAAGGAAGGCAGTTGTAAAGCAACTGTTGGCCCATTTTGCAATCTTTCTTGCCACAGTTGCTAACTAAACCACTGCAGCTGTTAAGTTAATAACATGCTTGTTAAGTGAATCCATTGACTTTACTTGTTAGAAGGTCACAGAAAGTGATTGTATGACACCCGGGACACTGCAACCGTCATTGTAAATACATGCCAGTTGCCAAGTATCTGAATTTGAAGTGATCACAGGGATGGTACAACAGTATTACGTGTGAAAAAATGGCTAACAGACACTTTTTTCAGTGTCGTTGCAGCCTTGGACATTCACTAAGCAAATAGTTGCAAGTCAAGGACTACATGTAAATAAATTTACTCTTGATAAATTTTCAGAATCAGAAAAAGGAAAGGAGGCGAGGTTGTCATTCAGGAATATAAGCTAATTTAAGGGCTAATCCACATGGAGCTCTGTTTCCATCTGTCCTGTTTGTCATCATTCGCTCCCTAGAGACTAAAATGGATGATCTGTAACTTGAGCTGGCCACAAACAAGGAGTGTATATCGGAAGTGGTGGCCCTTTGAGAGCTGTATGCAACGAAATTTCATTTTGATGTATGCCAATTGGTGTACATTCAAAGTGACAATAAAGTTATTGTTATTATTGTTATTATAAATAAGCGCCACAATTGCTCAGCAAGCACGTGGATGGCTGCATTTTGCCTAATTGATCTTCAAGGGGAGATCATCTTCAATGGCAATCCCATGCAAAGTGGGTTGCAGCCAGCAGATGCAAGGCAACAAGGAGGTGTTTAATGGCATTCAGAGTGTCCTGTTCTAGGTAAGGCTACAATTTGTGGCTTACTAACTAAGGCAGGAATATTCTTTCTAGACAGATTGTATTGCTCTTCTAGCAGGAGCTGAGTTCAAGAGGACTTCTAGATTGTGAGTCCGTTCTTTAAGAAGGAACACAATCCCATCCAAAGTAGTATCTAAAATTGATGCTACTCCAGTAGTATCAATTAGTTTTGAACCAACAGTGCCTCCTTTTTGCTTTAGCGAAGAGAGCAGGCGAGACAGCAAAGTTAAGCAACTTAACTTTATTTAAGAACCAGGCGAGGAACAGAAGAACAGCGCTCTTATTTATACTCGCAGCTGTCAACATCTCGACCAATCAGGGCTGAGCCGGTTTCCCACGCCGTCTGCTTCGCCAATCCGAGCCGGCTGGGTTTTGACAGCTCGGAGCTGTCATCGGTAGCACGTGCGGTTGCCAGGTGATTCTGACAGCCGAGAGCTGTCAGACGGCGGCGCCTGCGTGGTTCTGTCCGGCAGCTTTTGACAGCTGTCAAAAGCTGCCGCGGCTTTTACCTCAGCCCTGTATTCAATTATACTTATGTTAACATTAATAACCTGTGAATACACAACACCCCTTACCCCTCCCTCTGATTGAGTTGCCGTTTCCCCGATTGTTTCTTTTTGGGGTTGCCCCATTCGTAGTCTTCTAAATAAGTGGGGGGTCTTTTTATTCTTTCGGACCGTCGGGAAATGGGTTCTTCCGTATGTTCTTTTTCTTGGTATGTGTTTGAATCAGGCTCGGGGAGTGGGGGGCTTGACCCTTTTGCTTCGGGGTTTCCTTGATGGAAGAAGTCTCGTTGTGCTGGGTTTTGTAATGGTGTCAATTGTTCAGGGGTGTCTTGATGTGCATTTGCCAGCGGCTGTGGTTCAGATTGCATTTCCAGGTTCCCCCTCTCCCCCATATTTTGTGGGCTGCGACGCCGAAGTTGGTCTATGTGTCTGCGGATGTGGGAATTATTTCCCGTGTCAATGATGTATGATAGGGGACCTGTTCGTTCTAAGACGACCCCCTGTGTCCATTTATTGCCCCCTCCGTAGTCCCTGGCCCAGACAGCTTGCCCCGTACTGAGAGTTCTGTACTGGAGGGGAAGCTCTGGGTCTGGTGGGGATCTGTCGGGATGTAAACGGTCCAATGTGGTAGTTAGTCTCTTGCCCCAGCGAAGTTCTGCTGGAGACTTCCCTGTAGTTGTGCAGGGGGTGGTGTGTTGTGATAAAAGGAATTGAGCAAGTCTGCGGTGCCAGTTGCCGGTGATGATTTTCCGCAGTGCCTCTTTGGTCGACTTCACCATCACCTCAGCCAAGCCGTTAGTGGATGGGTGAAAAGGAGCCGTGGTGGTGTGCCTAATAGAGTTCGCCGTTGTGAAACTCTGGAATTCGTAGGAAGTAAATTGGGGGCCGTTATTGGAGACTAATACATCCGGAAGCCCATGTGTGGCAAACAACCCCCTTAAAACCTGTATTGTGGCTGCAGAAGTTGTGCTTGTTACTGGGGCCACCTCAAGCCATCTGGAATAGCTATCCACGACTATTAGGAATGTTTGTCCTTGGAATGGACCTGCAAAGTCTATGTGGATGCGTGACCAGGGTGTCTTGGTTGTTTCCCATCTGTGTATGGGAGCTTGGGGCTGGGCTGCTCTGACAAGTTGGCAGGGATAACACCCAGCTACATGTGCTTCTATTTGCTTGTCTAATCCTGGCCACCAGACGTAGCTTCTGGCCAGAGCTTTCATTTTGACGGTGCCCGGGTGACCTTCGTGGAGGCTTTCTAACACCTTTAATCTGTGCTTTTCTGGTATTACTACCCTGCTGCCCCATAATAAACATCCTTGATGGGTGGATAATTCTTTTTGTTTCAGTGGGGTGAATTCCTTTTGCGTCAATTTTAAACCCTAAAAACTCCGTTGAAGGCACCCCTATGGAGCATTTGTCTCGTTTTAATTTAAGGCCAGCCTCCCTGAATCTAAGGAGTACTTTTGTTAATTTGTCCGCTAAGTCGTTTTCTGATTCCCCTGCAATTAGGATATCATCGAAATATGGGCAGACCCCAGGGATCCCTTTAAGTGTTTTTTCCATGATTTCTTGGAAGATCCCTGGGGCTGCAGAGATGCCGAACTGAAGGCGGTTAATTTTAAACGCTCCTTTGTGCGTGACAATTGTCTGTGCTAAGGCGGTGTCAGGGGTGACAGGCAGCTGTAAATACGCCTGCGCCAAGTCTAACTTAGCGAAAATGGCGCCTGACTTAATGGCCGCGAGGATGTCTTTGACAGCCGGGACCGGGTAGGCATGGGCGTTTAATGCGCGGTTTAGGGTCGCTTTATAGTCAGCACATAATCTGATTTGGCCATTGGGCTTAATTGGGGTCACTATGGGTGTCTCCCATTCGGCCCCTTCTACTGGCTCTAGGACCCCTAAGTTAATTAACCGGTCTAGTTCATTTTCTATTTTTTCTCTCAAGGCGAAGG
The DNA here is from genome assembly GCF_964194415.1 of Vipera berus. Classification (NCBI taxonomy): domain Eukaryota; kingdom Metazoa; phylum Chordata; class Lepidosauria; order Squamata; family Viperidae; genus Vipera; species Vipera berus. The sequence continues at coordinate 86,301,091 of NC_138203.1, forward strand.
GAACTCTTCTCGCCTTGATTCTGACAGGCAATACATTCGGGTTTAGTTTTAAAGATACAGGCGGTCCTGTGTATTTTCCTAGTGAGCTGTCAAAAACGTCCGCGAATTGAAGGCAGACGGATTCTAATTTTGACAGCTGAGTGGCGTTGACGCCTGTCAACGCTATCCCTAGCGCCTCAAACCAGTCCAGCCCTAGCAGGCTGGTCCTGTTTTCCTGGGTCACTAGTATAGTAAGGGGTCCTTTAAATTGCTTAAACTCCGTTGGGACGGAAGCCTTTCCCCGGAGTTTAATGGGCGTTTTTTGGAAATCTGCTAGGCGGAGTTTACTGGGGCGAAGGGCGGGCCGTTTCCTGCTGCGGATACAAATGTCCCTGTAAGTTTGCCAAGAAATGAGTGAGACAGAGGACCCAGAGTCCACTTCCATCTCACAGGGAATTCCGTGAATTAGGACGTCTACCTTGACTTTGGGCTTAAGGGTGCTGTGGACTGTGTGCTCCCTCACTTTTCCCTTCACATTTTGTACTAGGGGTTTGGATTTGTGCCTGACCCTGGGTGTGGGCTGGTTCATACCTGCGGACGTCACCTCCAATTCATGCAGATTCTCTCGGCTCCGGCTGCGGCACACGGCTTTGAGGTGACCTGTTTTCCCGCATCCATGGCACTTGGCACTGCGGAACCGGCACGCTGCTCTCGGGTGGCTTCCGCCGCAGCTGGCACATTTAGCCCTGTTCGGCTGGTAGCTGGCGCTCTTTTGGTTGTTGGCAGGGCCCCCTCGGTTGTTACGTTGCAGCCTGAGCCTTTCGAATCGCCGCTGCACAGCATCGATGTCCATGGAGACGTCGTCATCCTCTGGACCGCTGAAACCGCTGTCCTCCTGGTGCACGGACCCGCTGGGCCCGCTATCAGGGGAACGTTTGTTGTCACCGTGGCTGTCCTCGTAGGCGATGACTTCCATTGCCACTTCAGCCAGTGTCAGTGTGGGCTTGGCGATCAGCTTCTTCCTCAGCCGCTCATCTTTAAGCCCAATGACAATTTGGTCCCGGATTCGGTCCTCTAAATCAGGGAACCGACATCGCCGTGCTGCGTGTCTGACCCGGGTTATAAAGTCATTGGCAGGCTCGTCAGGGAGCTGTACTCTTCGGGTGAAATTTACCCTCCAGAAGAGCTCTGACTTCGTGGGCATGAAGTGTTTACTCAGCCCCTCGGTGAGATCAGCGTAGGAGATTGTAGCGATTGGTTCTGGACTGAAGAGTCCCACAGCGGCATCGTAGACGGCGGGCCCGCTGAGCCAGAGGAGGGCGGCTGCCTTCACCCGGTCGTCCGTAATCTTCTTCACCACCAGGTATCCTTCTACCTGGCCTAGATGAGATTCCCAGCATTCTGGGTGGCGAGTGTTGAACTCGCGAATGTGGCCGTGGTTCGTCATGCTGTCTGTCTAGTCGTGGGTGCGGCTGCTTGCGTTGTGTGGAAGCTAGGCTTCCAAGTGACTTCAGCGAGTGACTAGCTCAGGCTAAGGGAAAAAATCTCTTCTCCCCTTAGGCGGTGACTTCAGCTATGCAAGCAGGCATCCCATCCTCGTCGCCAGTGCTTTAGCGAAGAGAGCAGGCGAGACAGCAAAGTTAAGCAACTTAACTTTATTTAAGAACCAGGCGAGGAACAGAAGAACAGCGCTCTTATTCATACTCGCAGCTGTCAACATCTCGACCAATCAGGGCTGAGCCGGTTTCCCGCGCCGTCTGCTTCGCCAATCCGAGCCGGCTGGGTTTTGACAGCTCCGAGCTGTCATCGGTAGCACGTGCGGTTGCCAGGTGATTCTGACAGCCGAGAGCTGTCAGACGGCGGCGCCTGCGTGGTTCTGTCCGGCAGCTTTTGACAGCTGTCAAAAGCTGCCACGGCTTTTACCTCAGCCCTGTATTCAATTATACTTATGTTAACATTAATAACCTGTGAATACACAACACTTTTATACTTGATATTGGCGATATTTAATACTGGGTTCTTCGCTTCAATGACGAGACGAGGCGAGTGAGTTCAGCAAAGATCATTGTTTATTGCTTGCAGGATCTGAACTGAGAAACAGGGCTGTGAATGCAGCAATTTATACCCTGGCCTCTAGGCGGTGGCCAATAGGTTTAAAGCAACCTATTGCCTCCCTAGAGGTAGCCAATGGCTCGTTCGCTGACCCCCTACTACGACAACATCCAGGTGCCCCAAAAACCCCTTAAATTTAACGGCTAGTGTGGCCTCAGCCTTGACTGTGACTCTGGCATACTGAAAATCAGTTAGTACAATATCAGATGGCCTTAGCTTGGCCCATCTCTTACTGCGACTACAAACGAAATTAAATGTTTCAAGGGAAATAATAGAAACGGCGGAGCCCATGTCCAGCTCCATCTTGTAGGGGACCCCTTGCAGCTCCACCTGAAGTCTATACTTTGGCTTAATCGGGTGGTAAGCCCCGGTACGGCAAATACTCCCGCGGCTGGAGCAAAACCCCATGCTATACTGTCCCAGGGCCCCGGTACCTCTCCTGGTCAGATCTTCTGACTGGCGATTCGATGGCCAGTCCCTCTGGCAACCTCTGCAGATGGACGTGATATGGCCCAACTTTCCGCAGGCCCAGCTTGTGGCTGTCTGGAACCTACAGTCCAAGCGCTAGTGGCGGCCGCCACAACCTGGGCATCTAAGGAAGGGATCTGCCTTGTAAGTGGCCTCCTGTTGTTGCTGCAATACTGTTGGTCGTGGTGTCTGTGGAACCTGATGACTTCTGTGTTGTCTTCGAGGTCTTCTGTGTGTTCAGCATCCTTGTGGTGGATGGCTTCTTTGTGTTGTGTAGTTTTGCCAGGCTGCATGGCTCATATGGCCCCGCCAGCGGCTTCGTCCACCATGACAACCTTCAGCGCGTCTGAGAACGACAGAGTCTCTTTGGTTTTTGCTGTAGCTCTCGGTTTCGGAGGCCACAGACAAACTGGTCTCGTAGGCTCTCGTCGATGTCGGAGAACTGGCACAGGCGTGCGGCCTGCCTCAAGGCCGCGATGAACTCGGACGCGGTTTCACCTGGTTGCTGGACTCTTTGCTCGAATGCATAGCTCCAAGTGATTACTGACAGCTTGGGCTGGAAATGGTCTCCGAGCTTGTTCTTCAAGTCCGTGAATGATATGGACTCCAACAGCGTTGGTGCGAACAGGTTGTCCACTATGTGGAACGTTGTTGGGCCACACACACAGAGGAGCGTGGTGGCCTTCAGTCCGTCCTCGGTGATCTGGTTCACTCCAAGGTAGTTCTCGACCCTGGACAGGTACGAGGACCACCCTTCTGGCTGAGTTATGTTGAATTCTTCCAGCTTTCCGACCTTGACCATTTCTGCTGGTCTTCATGGCTGGTGCTCGGCGTCTTTGAATCCTGCTCCTCTGTTGCTCAGGGACTGGTCCTCTGGGCGTGTGGTTGCTAGCGTGGCTGTGCTAGCCGACCGTAGGGGGGGAATTGCTTTTCTGGCCAGGCGTGCACTGCCTCTCCCCTAGTGACTCTTCAGCTCAGTTGAGGAGCAGGATCCCACCTTCATCGCCAGTGTTAAATACTGGGTTCTTCGCTTCAATGACAAGACGAGCCGAGTGAGTTCAGCAAAGATAATTGTTTATTGCTTGCAGGATCTGAACTGAGAAACAGGGCTGTGAATGCAGCAATTTATACCCTGGCTTCTAGGCGGCGGCTAATAGGTTTAAAGCAACCTATTGCCGCCCTAGAGGCAGCCAATGGCGGTGCTGGAGACTGGTTGTCTGAGGAGCTGGGAGCCGTTAGCCAGATTCCCTGCTTAAGCAACCTTCCAGCAATTAACCCACGTGGTGTTCCTTTAACAAGACAAAGCCCAATACATTACAGGCGACATGTGAATATTTATTGCTATGGGCTTCAACATAGTCATACCCAAGTTGTACAACTGAGTTAGCATACGAATGAAGGCAAATATATGTGTCCCAGGATAATGTTGCAGGATCCAATCTGGGTCAGTCACAGTGACCACAGGTTTAGTCTTCTGAGCTTGTGGACTCACACTAGAACCCATCATAAGGGAATTTCTCTCTACCAGAATGACTGACCCAGATTGGATCCTGAGTTATTGTACATAACCATCACCGTCCCCCCAAATAAAGTCTTTATGAAAAATTGAGAACCTCTGTGTTTGTTTCTGTGTTGTGTGTGTGTGTGTGTCTGTGTGTTATGTATGTGCCCTTCGAGTCACTGTTGATTCCTGCCAACTACCTAGATTAATCCCTGCAGTCTTCTTGGCCAATTTTTGCTTTCTTCCAAGGGTGAGAGAGGTGACTGGTCCATAGTAACCTATCTGGTCTTGTGCCCTAAGCTGGCCAACAACTCATAGTCTCCTGGATTTCTAGCCAAATGCCTTAACCACTACACTAACTCTCTTACCCACAACATTTCTCAGTGTTGACCATTCAGATGTTCATCCGAAGGTAATTAAGCCTGTATATTTGAAGAAGCCCTAATCCTATGAATTGAAACACCACACACCTCCAACATTTTTACAAGAAGCAAATCTGCCAAATATGAGATAGACATTAGAGAAATCTTTCTTGCACAATATGTTGAACTTTAAAATAGGCTACAACTTTTAAGAGATCATGAAAAGTTTCTGTAGCACCATTGTTTCATTTGTTTCAAGGCAAAACTTGAAAGTTTCATCAATTTTGAGACTGTGTGGCAAAGTTAGAACACAATTCCAAAAATGCAAAGCACCTGTCATCAGGCATGAAAAAGCTAGTAAAAATACCTTTATTCCATTTTGTTTTACCTACATATTTGCAGTTTGACGCAATGAGTGTTTTATAAGAAGCCAAAAAGTACAGGAAGAAAGTATTTTTACAAAATAAGATTGTCATTCTTCAAGAAGCAAAAAAGATTTCAGTGGGTGATTAATGGAAAAGAACAAATTTATTTAGTACAATAGCTTTAGAGTGATGGACTGGTAGTTAGCGACAGCAAATACATTAGAGATTCACTTCACAAATAGAGCAGCCTGTTCTTTCTCCGAACATTATCTTGCTGAAAAAGGTTCACTGCACACATAGACAATTAGACGTAAGTAAAATAACACCTTGCAAAACCTTTGCATTAAGGTTTTATATTGTGACTTCTGCAGCTTGGTAATGTTGTTTTTCCAGCATCCTGCCCTGAAGCATTTCAAATGGGTCTTAATGGACTGACTCTAAATAAACAAAAGGACAAGCAAGTCAAAAGTGTTCCTTCATGTAGATTGATGAACTCAGGGACCTGTGAGCTGATCTGGAAAGGCCAGCACTAACACAACCTGTCCATATTTTCTCTCGTATCATTTGCTCAGCCTTCTGCAAACAGGGTTGATCTTGTACAACAGGCAAACTAGTCCATGTGCTTGGAAATCCTATCCTTAAAAGTGGGATGGGTGGAAGAGAGCTAGGAGGATCATAAAAGATGGCGGAGGAATTTTGCAGCCTTAGGGGGCAACCCAGAAAGCTGTGCTCTGGGACACAATGCTTGTGAAACTATTGCCTATCAAGGAGAATCATATAGTGACATAGAACGTAGAACATTGTCTTCTCTTATCCAAGGGGAGACTAAGCTAGCATCTGCAACTTTTAGTAAATTGTTTAGCAGATAAGTGTAGTGGCCCAGAAAAGTGAACTAGGATGCAATGAGAAAGTAAGAACCCACACATGCATTCACACCCTGCCCCCCAAAACCCATCCCTTCTTTCCCCCCTCCCCCCACTCTGGGCTGTCAACCCCAACAGATTGGAACTCTTGTTATAAAATATAAATTAATCTTTTGCTCTGTCCAAAACATTCCAAGAAAGGTGCAGTCTGATAGTCCTCGACTTACAACTGTTCATTTAGTGACTGTTCAAATTACAACGGCACTGAAAAAAGTGACTTATGATCATTTTTTGTCACTTACGACCTTTGTAGCATCCCCATGATCGTGTGATCAAAATTCAGATGCTTGGCAGCTGTTTCATACTTATGACTGTTGCTGTGTCCCAAGGTCATGTGATCGCCTTTATGCGACCTTTTGACAAGCAAAGTCAACGGGGAAGCCAGATTCACTTTAAAACCATTTTACTATGGGCCCTATCCAACAAAATGAGTTTCAATGTGGAGAAAAGCAAAGTTTTACATTTAGGCGGGAGAAATCAAAGGTACAAGTACAGATTGGACGAGACATGGTTTAAAAACAGTAACTGTGAGAGGGACCTTGGAGTCCTAGTGGACGATCACTTGACTATGAGCCAGCAGTGTCCAGCGGCAACCAAAAAAGCTAATACAATCCTGGGTTGTATAAACAGAGGCACAGAATCAAGATCACGCAAAGTATTGGTACTGCTTTATAAAACCCTAGTAAGACCACACCTGGAATACTGCAGCCAATTTTGGTCACCATATCACAAAAAAGATGTTGAGAGTTTGGAAAAAAATTCAGGGAAGAGCAACTAAGATGATCAAAGGCCTGGAGACTAAAACATATGAAGAACAGCTGCGGGACTTGGGTTTGGCTAGTCTAAAGAAAAGAAGAAATAGGGGAGACATGATAGCAGTATGTCAGTATTTGAGGGGCTGCCACAAAGAAAAGGGGGGTCACATTATTCACCAAAGCACCAGAGGGATTGACGAGAAAAAGTGGTTGGAAACTGATCAAAGAGAGAAGCAACCTGGAATTAAGGAGAAACTTCCTGACAGTGAGGACAATTAAGCAGTGGAACAGCTTGCCCCCAGAAATCGTGGGCGCTCCATCACTGGAGATTTTTAAGAAGAGACTAGACAGTCACTTGTCTGAGATGGTATAGGTTCTCCTGCTTGAGCAGGGGGTTGGACTAGAAGACCTCCAAGGTCCCTTCCAATTCTATTCTATTCTATTCTATTCTATTCTATTCTATTCTATTCTATTCTATTCTATTCTATTCTATTCTATTCTATTCTATTCTATTCTATTCTATTCTATTCTATTCTATTCTATTCTATTCTATTCTATTCTATTCTATTCTATTAATTTATCAGCTGTAGTGATTCACTTAACAATTTTGGCAAAAAGGTTGTAAAATGGGGCAAAAGTCACTTAGGAGACGTCTCACTTAAGAACAAATATTTTGGGCTCAATTGGGTCATAAGTAGAGGACTACCTGTATATTAGACCACACTTTGTAGGCCTTCTTAATTCTTTCCCTTTCAAACAGATATGTTTGAAAGATACATTTTATTAGCATTTTATGAGATAGTACATGGTGAGGGGACTTGAATCTCTATTCAGCCTCTCCCCATCAATAACTCTTCTGGAAATTTGGGGTCTCCTCCTTCTGGGAAAAAAAACAGTTTGGGTTCTTATAACTTATTAGGGGGTTCTTTATAAGGAATTTGTGTTACTTCTTTGTCCGGTCATTCAATTGTGAAAATTATGATATTGAATTATTGTTGAGCGTGGTGAAATCAGATTTGGGGTAGGACAATACATCATTCTCCCACCCATCTCAACATTTTTTTCCACTCTACTCAAAAAGATCTATGCAAATTTTGCTAGATTCTTGACACAAATGAGTTAAATGAGAGCTGTAGACTGAAGATATAAAAACATCCCGTAAAAAAGGCAGTGGCAAACTGCCTGCATATTCTTGCCAAAGAAACCACCACAAAAATGTCCCACGGAGGTACCAGGGGTTCAGCTAAACTCAAAAGAGAAGGGATGGTCTCATAAGAAAATGGAACAAAATTCTCCCTCAACTTTAGATCACCCCATTGTGTTAAATAATCAAAAGCAGAACAAAACCGAACGATGATAGAAAAGAAAAAAAACAATACAACCTCAGTAGAAAAGAATAGAAGAGAATACAATAAAGAGTTGAGCAAGCTAGATGACACTTCCGGCAATCTGTAAAGCCATTTTGAAGATAGCTCTTTGGCATACATATAGCATCGCTGTCTTTCTGCATGAATGTTTTTGTACAAGCCCCATTCATGGCACTGGCAAGAGAATTACTCAAATATTGGATGTCAGTAAAAGAAAACAGAAGGTGGCAGAGACAGATTTCACAACCAAGCAAGACGACAGCAGAAGAAGAAAAAAAAATCACAATTGGACAGGGTATGCTTTGAGAGGTAGCCAGCTCAACTGTGGCCTGCACACCAATGTCTATCCATGCTCAAGCTTCCTGTTATTCAGTTGTATCTCTTTTGCACAGAGAAAGTTCAGAATCTGATATCTTCAGTTCTGGTTTAGAAAAGCTGCTTTCTGAATAGCTGTAACTTCTCAGGCTTGTAAGCAATCTTTCAGCCAGACACAAGGAGAAAAGTACTGGCATACTGACCTCTCCGTTATGTGGGTTACCAGATATCTAAACAGGCAAAGGAGGACACTGTCTAATTTTCTTTGTTATCTACAATCAAAAAATACAGCAGAAAATGGCAAAAAAATGTACTTAGCCCTACATAGTACTTAGAACTTAGATTTATATACCGCTTCACAGTGCTTTACAGCCCTCTCTAAGTAGTTTTTCAGAGTCAGCATATTGCCCCTGACAATCTGGGTCCTCACTTTACCAACCTCGAAAGGATGGAAGGTTGAATCAATCTTGAGCCAGTCAGGATCGAACCCCTGGCAGCCAGCAGAATTAGCCTGCATTACTGCATTCTAACTACTACTGCGCCACCATGGCTCCTACCTATGAAATTATATATGATATTTTTTCCAGTATCAGAAAGACTGGTTTTTCAATTATTTTTAGTACTATTGTTGACAAAGGACTCCTAGGATGTATAATATACTGAACTAGCCTTCATAGATAGATAGATAGATAGATAGATAGATAGATAGATAGATAGATAGATAGATAGATAGATAGATAGATAGATAGATAGATAGATAGAGCTACATAGAGATGATGATATAGATAGATAATAAATGATAGATGATAGATAATAGAGAGATGATAGATGAGAGAGATATGATAGAGAAATAGATAAAGATGATGATAGATATAGATAGATGACAGATAATAAATGATAGATAGATGAGAAAGAACTGATAGAGACAGAGATGATAAATGATAAATGATAGATGACAGACAGACAGACACAGAGACAGACACACACAGACACAGACACACAGACACATCTAGTCATGCCAGCCACATGACCACAGAGACATCCTCAGTCAAGCGCTGGCTCTTCGGCTTTGAAACGGAAATGAGCACCGGCCCCTAGAGTCAGAAACGACTAGCACGCATGTGCAGAGGAACCTTTACCTTTTACTATGATATTGTTGCCATTACGGAAACATGGTGGGATGAAACCCACAAATGGAACACACAGCTAGAGGGATTTAAATTATTTAAAAGAAACAGTCTAAACAAAAGAGGAGGTGGAGTTGCTCTATATATAAGAAATAACTTTATCTCTACAGAATTAGAGCACAACAATGATGAAAACTGTAAACTTGAATGTATTTGGGTCAATATAAAAGGGGAAAAAATGACATTGCCATAGGTGTATACTATAGGCCACCCAACCAAGCAGAGGAAATAGATGAACTTTTTGCTAGTCAGTTAACTAAAGTATGTAGGAAGCGTATCACAATAGTAATGGGGGACTTTAATTACCCTGATATCAACTGGGAGACAAATTCTGCAGCAAGTGGAAGATCTAACAGATTCCTGACAAACCTAGCAGACAACTTTCTCTCCCAAAAAGTAGAGAAGGGAACTAGGGGATTAGCCATATTGGATTTAATTCTCACTAACAGAGATGAAATGATAGAAAGTGTCGAAGCCACAGGAACCTTGGGGGGAAGTGATCATGCAATATTGGAATTCAACATTCTGGAAGCACAAGCAATAGAACATAGCCAAACTAGAGTCTTGGACTTTAAAAGAGCTAATTTCAATAAATTTAGAGACCTTGGGAAGAATACCATGGATGAGAATCCTAAAGGGGAAAACAACTCAAGAAGCTTGGGGAATTTTGAAAAGTGAGATAATAAAGGCCCAGTCTAGCACAATACCAACAAAGAAGAAAAATAACAGATTTCAAAAGAAACCAGCATGGCTGCATAAAGAACTCTATGATAAACTGAAAGATAAAAAGGACAAGTATAAGAAGTGGAAAAGAGGGGCACATAACTAAGGCAGAATATCAGCAAACAGCCCGTGCCTGCAAAGATGAAGTGAGAGAAGCTAAGGCTCAAAATGAACTAAGGCTTGCGACCAAAGTCAAAAATAACAAAAAAAGCTTCTTTCAACATATAAGAAACAAGAAAAAAGTTAAGGAAATGATTGGTCCATTAGTGGGGGAAAGTGGTAAGAAGGTGACAAGCAACAGGGAGAAAGCAGAACTATTTAACTCGTTTTTTGCATCTGTCTTTACACAAAGGGAAAAAACAGTCCAACCTACCAAAACCAGTGCCATAAAAAACAGAATAGAAACGCAAGTTAAGATAGGCAAGAAAATGGTAAGTGAGCACCTGTCCAGTCTAGATGAGTTCAAATCACCAGGACCAGATGGATTACACCGCAAGGTTCTCAAGGAACTGGCAGACATGATCTCAGAACCACTGAACTATATTTTTCAAAGATCCTGGAGCACTGGGGAACTACCAGAGGACTGGAAAAGAGCTGATGTAGTTCCCATCTTCAAAAAAGGAAAAAAAATAGATCCAGACCTATCAGCCTGCCCTCAATACCTGGGAAGATTCTGGAAAAGATAATCAAACAACAAATCAGCGAACACCTTGATGCGAACAAAGTTATCACTAAAAGCCAACATGGGTTTGTCAAAAACAGATCATGCCAGACAAATCTCATTGCATTCTTTGACCAAGTGATAAAACTAGTGGACCAGAGGAATGCTGTAGATATAATTTACTTGGACTTCAGTAAGGCATTTGATAAAGTAGATCACAACCTACTACTTGATAAGATAGAAAAATGTGGGTTAGATAGCATCACTACCAGATGGATTCGTAGCTGGCTGACAGGCCGTACTCAGTGTGTGCTCCTCAATGGAACTGCATCTACATCGAAGGAAGTGTGTAGTGGGGTGCCCCAGGGCTCTGTTCTGGGCCCAGGGCTCTTCAACATCTTCATCAACAATTTGGACAAGGGGATAGATGGGGAACTCATCAAATTTGCAGACGACACCAAGCTGGCAGGAATAGCCAATACTCCAGAAGATAGGCTTAAGATACAGGAGGATCTGGACAGACTCGAACACTGGGCACTATCTAACAAAATGAAATTCAATGGTGAAAAAAGTAAGGTTCTACATTTAGGCAGGAAAAATCAAATGCACATGTATAGTATAAGTGGTACCTTGCTCAATATTAGCAACTGTGAGAGAGATCTCGGAGTAATAGTGGACAATCACTTAAATATGAGCCAGCAGTGTGTTGCAGCTGCCAAAAAAGCCAACACAGTGCTAGGCTGCATTAACACAGGGATAGAATCAAGATCGTGTGAAGTACTAATACCACTTTACAATGCCTTGGTAAGGCCACACCTGGAATACTGCATCCAGTTTTGGTCACCACGATGTAAAAAAGATGTCGAGACTCTAGAAAGAGTACAGAGAAGAGCAACAAAGATGATTGGGGGACTGGAGGCTAAAACATATAGGGAACGGTTGCTGGAATTGGGTATGTGTAGTTTAATGAAGAGAAGGGTGAGGGGTGACATGATAGCAGTGTTCCAATATCTCAGGGGCTACCACAAAGAAGAAGGAGTCAAGCTATTCTCCAAAGCACCTGAAAGCAGGACAAGAAGCAACGGATGGAAACTAGTCAAGGAGAGAAGAAACCTATATATATGTTTTTAAATTTGGATTTAACACTTTACCTTCCTCTCTGTTTTTATGATTTATTTTTAGAAAAGGAGGGATAAACATTTTTTAAAAAAAACTGCACAAGTGATTCAGTGACTGTTCAGAAAGAAAAGAGCCTCTGGAGTATCTATGATTAGCATTTGCAATCTTGTTTGTAGGTATGAGGCAGAAAGTAGTTTGGTTCATATTGTGCTGAGATCTAAGCTAATGTACACATTCCCAAAGTAGCAGAAGGCAACTTTGCTTTGATTTTCACATCTTGTGATTCAGTTCTCAAGTGAAGAAAATATGCACAGATGCGCGCTCATTGGGAGAAATTGAATACCGTAAAGCCTATGTTAGGAACAATTGTTTGAGAAAAAGGTACATATTAGGGAGAAAAATCTGTACAAAATGAATCCCTTATGCATTCATTTTCCCCACCTCCAGGGAAAAAAAATTACATGTTTATGCGAAAAAAGAGAGAAAGTATTTATGTTTCAATACATTCTAAAGCTGTAGAAAGCAAAATAAATAAATCTGTTGATCTTGATTCTTTATTTTCTCAATATTCTCTTTTTTGGGGCATCTTGGAAGAATTTGTATGGTAAGAAAAAGGACAAAATTGCTACCCTGCAACAATAAAGTGTGGTTCTCTCTGCCGATCTTGTGTTCTGAACACAGCTTTGTATTGCATAATGGAAACAGGGACGCAGGTCAACATGATAGCAGTGAAAAAAGTAGCAATTACCAATAGAAATTTTATACAGGGTAATTTCAAGATTTCTCCTCAAGAAAAAGAGTGGAGGAATATTCAGGGGCACCAAAAGAGTACTGATAAACATTGATAAACCGATAAACTGTTCTTGCAAGAATAGAGCAGCTTGAACAATGAGACTCATCCCTAAAGCCTTGTTCATGATTTAGGCAAAAAAGTAATTTCCTTCACACACAAGTAATTTTTAGTCTCTACCCCCAACTCCAACATGCAAAGATTAGATGTAGAACAGCATAACCCAATGTCTTTCAGACACCCCCAGCTGCTGGGGTTGTGAGTTCCAGTGAAAAATTAGATTCCTGCTGCAAATGCAAACTATATATATATATATATATATATATATATATATATATATATATATATATATATATATATATATATATATATATATATATATATATATATATATATATATATATATATATATATATACACACACACACACGCACACACACACATATATGTGTGTGTGTGCGTGTGCGTGTAAATTTTAAATTGCTAACAAAGAATTAAGGGAGACTGATATGCATTTCAAACTTATTAGTTTTCATCAGTCAGCCATACCCTTCTGAGATTCGAACCTGGGCTGATTGCACATTAGGCAGTTGTTTTCACCTCTAGGCCACAGGCTCTCTCTCGCTTTGCTAGCTGAGAAGCAAGGGGAGATATGTGTCAAATGCTTGTTAACTATTTTAGATTACCTTGCTAGGCCCCAAACATGGGACAAATCTTTATTTCCTGTGTCAGCCTAACCTGAAGGCCATCGACAGGCAGTAGTCACACCGGTGACAGCTCATATTTGTGTAAATTTTAAATTACTAACAAAGAATTAAGGGAGACTGATATGCATTTCAAACTTATTAGTTTTCATCAGTCAGCCATACCCTTCTGAGATTCGAACCTGGGCTGATTGCACATTAGGCAGTTGTTTTCACCTCTAGGCCACAGGCTCTCTCTCGCTTTGCTAGCTGAGAAGCAAGGGGAGATATGTGTCAAATGCTTGTTAACTATTTTAGATTACCTTGCTAGGCCCCAAACATGGGACAAATCTTTATTTCCTGTGTCAGCCTAACCTGAAGGCCATCGACAGGCAGTAGTCACACCGGTGACAGCTCATATTTGTGTAAATTTTAAATTGCTAACAAAGAATTAAGGGAGACTGATATGCATTTCAAACTTATTAGTTTTCATCAGTCAGCCATACACTTCTGAGATTCGAACCTGGGCTGATTGCACATTAGGCAGTTGTTTTCACCTCTAGGCCACAGGCTCTCTCTCGCTTTGTTAGCTGAGAAGCAAGGGGAGATATGTGTTAAATGCTTGTTAACTATTTTAGATTACCTTGCTAGGCCCCAAACATGGGACAAATCTTTATTTCCTGTGTCAGCCTAACCTGAAGGCCATCGACAGGCAGTAGTCACACCGGTGACAGCTCATATTTGTGTAAATTTTAAATTGCTAACAAAGAATTAAGGGAGACTGATTCTCCCTTAATTCTCCCTGATTCTAGGCCTGTGGCCTAGAGGTGAAAACAACTGCCTAATGTGCAATCAGCCCAGGTTCGAATCTCAGAAGGGTATGGCTGACTGATGAAAACTAATAAGTTTGAAATGCATATCAGTCTCCCTTAATTCTTTGTTAGTAATTTACATAAATATATGAGCTGTCCGGTGTGACTACTGCCTGTTCGATGGCCTTCAGGTTAGGCTGACACAAGAAATAAAGATTTGTCCCATGTTTGGGGCCTAGCAAGGTAATCTAAAATAGTTAACAAGCATTTGACATATATATATGACATATATATATGACATATATATATGACATATATATATGACATATATATATATATATATATATATATATATATATATATATATATATATATATATATATATATATATATATATATATATATATATATATATATATATATATATATATATATTTTTGAAGAATATTGTCACTGACTCTGGATGAATTAGTAAAGTTAAAATTAAGGAGGGACTGGAATGCTTGCATGCCTGTGGCAAAAGACCCAGAGAACATTCTCTGGTCTTATAGAACCTCTTATATTTTGTCATCTTTTGACATTTCTCAGCCTAAAGGAAAAGAATATTGGAGGTTGCACCCATTCTTTGTACTTATCATTCTTTTTGACCACTAGGGCAAGTGGCTAGAGATAGATGAAGGAAAGGCCTCCAACCATCATCCCTGTATCTGTTTTTCACTTTACCTGTTGTCAGTTGTTGTTCAGTCACAAAATCATGCCTGGCTCTTTGCAACCTCTCTCTCTGAGTTTGCCCAAATTCATGTTCATTGCCTCAATGACATTATCTAACCATCACATCCTCTGCCATCTCCTTCTTCTCCTTCTGCCTTCAGTCTTTCCTGACCTCAAGGGTTGCTCTTCTCATTAGGTGGCCAAAGTATTTGAGTTCAGCTTCAGTATCTGTCCTTCTAAAGAACAGTCGGGATTGATTTCCTTCAGGATAGAGCGATTTGATCTCCTTGCTGTCCAAGGGACTCTTAAGGGTCTTCTCTAGCACCACAGTTGGAAAGGGGTTGTTAGTTAGGAGGAGCCTAATTGTCATGGCCCTGTCGGAGCCTGGGTCTGAGGAGAAGGAGAATATGGAGATGGGGTTGAGACAGGTGGGTGGTGCATCTGGTGGCCCATGAGGAACGACCCGGGGACAAGGATGAGTCTGGGTCCCTGGGGCTTTGGAAGAATAGGCAGAGAGGAAGAGAGGTTGCAGGCTGACCAAGGAAGGGGGGAGAAGATGGAAAGGCAGGCAGTGGAGCAGAGGAGCAGCAGAGCTCTGGAGCCAAGCAAATGCCTCCCCTGGCTGATCCCCATGTGCGGAGGAGAATGGAGAGGATGCAGATTCAGTGCAGGGCGACCCGACTACTCAGGAGGTGGGCGCCCCTCCCCTCCTCACAGGGATCACCTGGAGAGTAGCATTTAAGGAGACACTGGGAGGACGGGCTTTTGTCGAGAACAAGTGTTGTATTTCGCGGCAACACTCTCAACCGCCCCAAGAAGAACTTTCTTCCAGAATCCTTGCTGTTGTGGACTCGTGCTTCATTCTTTGTTTGATGTCTGCAGGCTAACGGCGATGCGGCTCTGTTCCAGGTTTTTGGCTGTGGTCCCGGGGTGGACTCTCCATGCTGCGAAGTTCCAAGTCATCCGTCATGGTGTACTTTGCCAAGGTTGAGATGCTGACTTGCTCCCGGAACGTCGCTGCTCCCTTGGACTTCCATTGCTGGGAGGTTGGACGGAGTGTGTGCGTGTGTTTGAGCCTTGCTCTTGGACTGTAGGTGTAAATTGTGTGCAGACACTTTGGGAACGGACCGGGAAATGCTGGATTCTGGGGGTTTGGGGGATGGTAGTAGAATAAACGCTGGCAAGCCTCCACCTAGCACAGGGGTAGGCAACCTGGGATCTTTTATGACTCGTAGACCTCAACTCCCAGAATTCCTGAGCCAGCAAGGCTGGCTCAGGAATTCTGGGAGTTGAAGTCCACGAGTCATATGAGAGCCCAGGTTGCCTACCCCTGGCCTAGCACGTGCTGCTTGTGTGCCAAACCCTGGCTCATAACACTAATAATGGTCGATGAGGGCTCTTTTCCTCTCCTCTCTTTCTTGTGCTTCAGACTTCATCACAACTGTCCCTCTTTTCAGGATGTATTTGAGATCGAAGGGAGGTTTTTCCTACCCTCACGTATTTCTTAATAACTATTTTACTTCAAGTGTAATGAATGCCTATTAACCTTCATTGATAGCTGAGCTAAATTCATACTTTGCCTCCAAGACAAATGCATGATGAACATCCAGATGTATTCAATGGGGCATTCTGCAGTTTAGTTACTCGGCATTCTTTTTATTCAGCAGCCTGCTTATGCTCAGGACCATATACCCTCACAAATGAGGGCCTGGTCATATCAGATCTCCAACAAATATCAGAATCTGTAGTAGCTGGAAAAAGGCGGGCCTGAGAATCTTCTCCTTAGGACTGACAGCTTTCTCCTCTACTGTAATCAGAATGTTGCCAAGGACACTGGTGTTCTTTTAATTTCTAAGCTAAGCTAACCAGACTCTTTTATCAATGCTTATGGTGGGGATTTTTCCTTTAGCTACGGTGCCTTCTAAGGGAGAGAGATGCTGTTTTAAGCAAAGGTCTGAGTAGTAGTTCTGCTTTATAGAAACAGATATTTTAATACACTACAGGTTGTCCTCGACGTACAGCCACACTTGAACCCAACATTTCTGTGGCTAGGTGAAATATTTGTTAAGTGAATTTTACCCCACTTTACGATCTTTCTTGCCACGGTTGTTAAGTGAATTACTGCAGCTGTTAAGTTAGTAACACAGTTGTTAAGTGAATCTGGCTTCCCTATTGACTTTGCCTCTCAGAAGGTCACAGAAGGAGATCCCAGGACACTGCAATGGTCATAAATATGAGTCAGTTGCCAAGAATCTGAATTTTGATCATGTGACTATGTGGATGCTGCAACGGTCCTAAATGTGAAAAATGGTTAGCACTTACTTTGTTCAGTACTGTTGTAACTTCGAACAGTCACTAAATGAACTGTTGTAAGTCAAGGACTACCTGTATACCCATTTTTTTTACCCTGACCTGTGGACACTCCCTTCTCAAATTTGTCATTGACTACACTATCAGAATGTGTGGATTCAACATATCTGGGGTACGCCTAACTAATAAAGATTCTACGACTGCTGCAGTGTCCATGCATTTCAACAATTATTTGATGAATATATATTGCTTCAATTATACTCAGTAATTATACTCAGTTATTTTTACACTATATTTTCAACCCATTGTATCCCAATTATTTTTTTAAATTTTTTTATTAAGGCCTGAGAAATGATAAGAAGACACATACTAATATTTAGCTTCAAATGAAATGAATGGAGGTTTCCAAAGTCTCTTGAAAACATTCTTAAATTAAGGACAACACAGCAAGGTTAATATCCTGTATATTTCCAGAGATTGGATTACTGTGATTAAACTGGTAAACCAGCCTCAGTGGTGGAAGATTCTTCATGCTACTTGGTGGTGTTAATATTCCCTGGAGTTTACGGGGAATATTGAGTAATAGTTCCAAAAGAAAGACAAATTAAAAAGTAAGACATGTTTCTGTCAGATCTGGGAAGCCTTTTTTGCACACAAAAGGACTCTAAAAGCTAGTAATGCAAATACCCACACAAAAATTTCTTCCCTACAGAGATTCGCAAAAGTGTCTTTCTGTCTGCCTGTCTGCCTGCCTGCCTGCCTGCCTGCCTGCCTGCCTGCCTGCCTGCCTGCCTGCCTGCCTGCCTGCCTGTCTGTCTGTCTGTCTATCTATCTATCTATCTATCTATCTATCTATCTATCTATCTATCTATCTATCTATCTATCTATCTATCTATCTATCTATCTATCTATCTATCTATCTATCTATCTATCTTTCTATCAAATCTGCCTGGGCTTTTCAGCTTGAAAATATATCGTCTCCCAAATATCTGTCCTTCCCACAAGCTGTGCAAAATTTGAATGAAGGCATGGTAAATTGTAGTTGCCCAGATTTATATTTTTGCTTGATTTAGATCTGAATTAAAATTAATGTTAAAATAATTTTCTTGTAATGGTTTCAAAGAACTTTCTATTTATAGTTTTCTCTAAACTGTTGGCAAATATCTCTTGCTATCCTGAGGCAGTACATAATATTACTTTTCATGAATAGCACGGATAATTTCGAATGTATTCACTTTTAATGTAGTTGAAGTTTGGGGGTAACTCTGGAATTATCCTTAACAATTGTAATAGATCACGTACTGAAGAAACAAAGTTCAAACTCTATTGTTCTAAGAAACACCATTTTCTATGAGTCAATTGCAAAGAATGCTGACGATCCCATAGGTGGAGCTCTTTTGATCTACATGTGCTGCAGAAGGCGAAAAGTTATTGCTATGGTACAGGAACCCCTAGTACAGGGGTCAGGAACCTGAAACAGTGAAAGAGCCACTCGGAACCGGTTCCCTCACAAAAGGAAAAACTCAACAGCCACAAAAAAATGTGTACACATGCACGTACATGCGCACATGTGCAGAACAGGGTTTGACTGAAGAGTGGAGCCAAGGCGAGATATGCACTTACCCTGCATATTTGAATTGATTGGTTGAACTTTTTTAGTTCCACTTTTTTTTTTTTGGACTGCACATGGCAGAGGACTGGGAGCCGCAGGAGATGGCTGAAAGAGCCGCATGCGGCTTCGGAGCCGCTGGTTGCAGACCTGTGGCCTAGCCCCTCCCACTGCTTCACTAGGGAATATAAGGACCTCCCACTTCCTAGTTAAGATAACCCTTCATCCAGTGGGGAAGATTTTCAGAGAAAGTGATCTTGGGTTTGATTGCTAAATGTGGGAAATTCAGAGAAATTTGTTTTGGTAAAAATAATGAACTGGTTCTGTATCAACTGAAGAATGCTTTGGAAACAGGTCAAAGGTCATTTGGTTGAGTTAGGTGGCTATGGAAATTGAACAAACAAACAGACAGACAGACAGACAAATAAAATGTCAGCCTTTTGAAATAATCCAGACAAGAAGCACGGTCCGCGGGTACTATCTTTATTGTAAGTTTACAGTACAGAACCTTGCAAGTCTGAAAGTGCTTCTCCACTCCTTCACTTTTACTTTTGAGAAAACTAGGAAGGGTCTCTTCTGGGCTGAGATACCTTTTCCATGGAGGTTATCTAGGTGGCAGCTCTTACTCTTGTCTGCCAAGGTCATTCCCACAGACCACTGTATCACATTTCTGTGAAAATAGGATTTGTGAAAAAAAATGTGTACCATCAGTTCTGATCAACTGGTCTAGCTATACCGTGTAACGTATATGACACAAATACCGTGATCTCTGTGACTGATTATGTGCCACCAGATTTATTTATTTTATTAAATTTATATACCGCCCTATTCCCGGAGGACTCAGGGCGGTGTACAGGGAAGATTAAAACAAACATACAAAAATTAAAATCAGATTAAAACAATTAATTAAAGTCCCCGAAATTTAAAACTAAAGCCTAATAAAAAATTAAAACCCCTCAGCCTGGGCCAGACAGCTCAAAGAGCCAAGTTTTCAGGTCCCTGCGGAATGAGCGAAGGTCGGGGGCAGTCCTAAGTTCCATGGGGAGCTGGTTCCATAGGGCCGGCGTGCCCACAGAGAACGCTCTTCCCCTGGGAATAATCCACCAGCATTCCCTAACCGGCGGTATCCTGAGATCAGTAGCGACTCATTGATTTTCCCCACAAATGATCCTTCAACCCTTCCAACAGTGCACCCATCACCACTATAACTGACTTAATACATTTGCAACTGGTTAATTTCTTTTTCTTTTCACCTTTCTCAGTATAAGAGGCTTCTCAAGAGAGGTAGGACTTTGCATCATGTCTCCAAAATATGATAATTTCAGCTGGGACAGTTGTACTTTGTGTGAGAACTCTGGGTTGATTTGTTCAATGAACCATTTGTTTGTTTTCCTGACTGCCCGTCATAATGTCAGGAGTTTTCTCTAACACTAGAGTTTCAAAGGATCAATTTTATTTCTAACATGCTTCTTCAAAATCCAACATTCACTTCCATAGAGTGTCAAAGGAAACACCATGGTTTGCACTATTCTGATCTTTGTAGACACCTTGTAGTATCTGAATATCTTTTCGGAGGCCTTCTTGGCTGTTCACAAAAGTGCTAGTTTGCAGCATATTTATTGATTCTTTTATCTTACCTTACCCTATCCTATCCTATTTATTTTATTACTTGTGGAATTTAAATGCAGCCCAACAAAGTTCGCACGACTTTGAGCAGCTTACAACTTCGTTTGTTCTTTTAATACTGTATTTACTAAGATTCTGTTTTTGGAATCCATTTGGTTGGTACAGTATCTTTCTTAAGGTTTGGTCAAGGTTCTTAGTTAGAACTTTGACTGATTTTTTTTCTTCTGTTGTTGCCATATTTCAGTGGGTATTCTAGCAGTTCTTGCAACCTTCTTTTTTATTGAAAAGTTTTACAATACATTTTTAAATACAAAAAATTCCCTCCTCCCCCTCCCCTCTCCCCAACCCTCCCCTCCCCTCCCCTCCCACCTCCCCAGCTTCCCAGAGCTGAATACAGGTTATAGTGATACAAACATAAGCTAGAATATGCTAACATATTCTTGCAACCTTCTAACTTGGTTATGACCAGAGGGCTGATCTAATTTCATCTCCTAGTATTAGAGTTTCTTATAAGTAAGGAATATCTTCTGAAGTGTATTGTACTGTATATTGACATCTCTATAGTTTTTTTCAATACATGCTTCCATCTTCCAGTGAGAATAATGGAACATGGAATGGCTTGCGTTCAGAAGCTGGGTGGGCTCCATCAGTGAAAGTTTTTAAGAAGAGCCATCTGTCTGTAATGGTATACGATCCCCTGCTTGAGCAGGGGGGGACGGGGAAGGGAGTTGGACTAGATGACCTCCAAGGTTCCTTCCATTTCTGATTCTGTAATTATTTGAATTGGTTACTGTTTGATCTTTGGCACCCTTTGCAGAATAGTTTAAGGTCAAAACTTCCTTTTGAGTCCAGAGATCTTTGAAAGAGGTTCTTTGTCTTTCCATGCCCGTTTCCAACATCAATGTCTTGACATTTATTGTTGCAATATTGTTTGTTATCTCTTCTAACAATGCTCTGAAATTTTTCATTAAGTTGTTCCTGAGATTTTTGTCTTTCTTGGCTTTGGCTTCTCTTTTGTTTTTGGCAGTTTCCACAGTTTGCTCTGACAGCCAGTTTGTTTTCATTTGTTTCTTCTTATTTGATTGACTTTTTCCACATTTATCTTCAATAATGTCTTTAAGTTCATTCCACAGTTCCTCTGGTTGTCTGTACCCTGAGCCTTATATGACCTGTGAACTTTATGATAGTGAAGAAAATTCATTTGGCCCTGGGCCAATAGCTCTTTGCAAAGACCTGTTCAGTTCACACAAATAAACAACATGTAGGAATTTGTCAGCCCCTCAAAATAGACTGGACTAGACTGCCAAAGTCATGGAAGCCAAAATTACTTTTATTATGAAAGTTTAGTAACAGAATTTTGCAAATCTGAATGTGCTTCCCCCCTTTCTCCTTTTTTTAAAAAAGGGGAACTAGGAAGAACCTTGTCTGAGACACTAACTCAGGTTAGAGGTTTATCCTGGACTATAATTTCTTTCGTCTGACCATTTTGTATTGGTAGTGGCTCTTTTTCCCATCCCTCAAGAACATTCTACTGTTCTACTGCATCATTAAATAAGCAGTATCCAGGACAAATTCCTGCTTGTTTTGTAAACTAAAATTTGAATGGAGATGGTCAAAATAGCTTTATAGCCAAGTTCCCATTATCATTGTGGCAACACTGACTCCAGTTGTTGAGTGAGGAGTCTGTACAAGGATTTAGTAAGTTTGTTGTAAGAGAGTAGCCAGGACAAGCTACTCCCCTCCAACAAACTTAGTAAATCCTTGCTTGTTTGCACCATCCTTGGGGATGATTGGATGCAGCTGTTATGACTCTGATATGGTTATTGTCTATAAAATCTTTAAACTCTTTTGATATAACTGGATCTCTACTGTCACAGATAGTAGTGTTGAGGAATCCCTGGATTGCAAATAATTGGTGCATTGCTGCTATTATTGTGGTTAATGGTTGAGATGACACTAAGACCATTTTTAGATGTTTTGAATAAGAGTCTACTTCTCTCTCTCTTGAAATGGTTCCACAAAGGCAATATGGAATTTCAGCCAAAGCTTCTTGGTCTCTTCCCAGAGGACTATGGATGCTGTTGACCCGGAATTAGGGGACAGTATAGGAAATATCAATTGTGAATGAGCAGATGGCCCTGCTGTCTTTGGACACTTGCAAAGTCCCGGATGCAGGGTCATGAAAGGCTAGCAGGGAAAACACCTAATGTCCTAACCCACCTGAGAACATATGATATCTTTAGGGAAACACCCAAAGGGGAACATGTTTAGCTACTTCTGCTTTCTTATCTACAGTGTGCCAGACTTAATGGGTGAAATCTTTATTGTATGTGTGTCAGCTTTGCTGGATGGCCTGCTTATGTAACCAGAAAGAATAAATACAAGGATTTCTTGTCATTCGGGGCTTCTCTCATTTAGAGGAGCCCATGTTTGTTCAGCTGAATAAAAATGTAAAAGCTTAAAGGCAACTTCTGGTTTCCTGTATTTTTTATCAAGCAAAACCTCGGAACCTGCATATCAATGCCTTTTGGAGACTTTGTAAAATATTTTTAATATTCAAGTCAATTCCTGGCCAACAGACATAACTTCAAAAGCTCCCATGCAAATTGTTCCAGGATGTGTTCAACATAGTATTCCTAGAATGACTCAATAACCCCCATTCTTTAATAACAAGACAATTTCCCCATGAAACACAGATATGGACAGATATCTCATGCTGAAGATTTTTGAATGGCTTAAACTCTCCCAGTAGACTGAGTGATCAATTCTTCCATAACTGGTTTACTTTTATAATCTAATTTGACAGCTCAGTCTTGCAATTTTGTCAGCCTGAAATTATGGGTCTTAGACGATCACCAGCATTAAGACTTCCTTTGATGATGGCACTACAAAAAATCTGGCATTTGATATGGGAAGTGACTCAGAGCATCACCATTGGCTATTATTTGTCCTGACTTAGAAGCAAGCATGTAGAAATAAATAGTGCTGCATAAAAGATGATAATATTAAAAATGAAGAGTTGGTATTCCCAAAAGTGGTTTGTGTTCAGTACAAATTTCAAAATCACATCACAGAGATGGTTAGTGAACTTCTACTCTCCTATCATAATAGTAAGGGGGTCATTTCAGTTTTGATTCAGACAAAAGCTTCTGTTTCATAAGCTCCACATCTGAGCTATTCCAATATTTGTGGGGTTACCACAAAGATCATCTTATTTCCCAAAGCACCAGAAGGCAAGAAAACAGCAATGGATATAAAATAATCAAGGCGAGATCTAACCTAGAACTAAGGAGAAATTTCCTAACAGTGAGGACAATTATCCAGTGGAATGGCTTGCCTTCAGAAGTTGGAAGCTTTTAAGAAGAGACTGAACAGTCACTTATCTGGAATGGTATAGGGTTTCCTGCTTGAGGGCGCGGGGTCAGACTAGATGATCTCCAAGGTTTCCAACTCTTTTATTCTGTTATTTCTGATACTTCAGCATATTTTCTAAAAAAAAAATCCTTCAAATCACAACATTGAGATGGATTCTACAGCTCTGTGATATTAGTAACAGTGCCTTTTCCCAGATCATTGAACTTGCCTATGAAATTTAAATTTCTGTAGAATGACTGACTATGCAGGCAGGAAATGATCCTTCAGTAATTTCACAAGTTTATCAAAAGTTTGAGACTATGATGAAGCAGCAGGCGCAGTGAGTGCTTTTACTCTAGTAAAATGTCTGGTTCTTACAGACAGGCAATATAATAGCTTGGTTTTGTTCAGATGTATTTTGATTACTTCAGGATAAAAATAAAGCCTTTCTGCATTTGAATCCCCGGAGGCAGGATGACAATACCAGACTCTTCAAGATGTCCAAGAGCAGCCATTTTGTTTTAGTAGCCAGATTCTGCTCAGTTTTTCAGTTGCAGATTGCAAACCTGAGCATTGTAATTGTAATATCAAGTTATTTCCCTGTTGGTTTTCAGCTCACCGTGCTGTGTATCCCATCCCTATCCTCTAAATGCCAAGGTGTACTTCAAGGAAATAAAGCAATACATGCAGGCCAAATTAACTAACTTTTATGAATGAACTGTAAAAAATGCTGACAAAACTCCATCCCTTTAATGCAGCGCTTCAAGCTACTTGAACTGCAATGGACCAAAAAAGTATTATGAACACAGGATAAAAAAAAACATCAGGAAGACAAAATTTGCTCCCTTCCATTATGACCTGGGGATACTGATATTGCTGAAAAATAAAAACTAACAAACCAGCTAAGGGAATAAATATCCTATATCTCAGCAGTAGGCAAACAGATATACCCCAGGTGTTTGGAAAGACATCTACATTCAAAGGATATGGAAAGTAATGCATATACATCTGGAGAATTGTATGCTTCCTATTATATCTGGAAAATGAACCACAATTTGCTCTTCTGCAAAGTGATGCCGGTGATATGGGATTTATTTATTTACTTATTATTTTGTTCCCTACTTTTCCTCTATATCAGGGGTCTTCAAACCTGGCCCTTTTATGACTTGTGGACTTCAACTCCCAGAATTCCTCAGCCAGGCACACTGTCTGAGGAATTCTGGGAGTTGAAGTCCCCAAGTCATAAAAGGGCCATGTTTGAAGAGCCCTGCTCTACATGGTACATAGTACTTCTTTTCCTCTGCATGGTACTACTTTTTTTTAAAAAAAAAACTTCATAATAGTTTAGAGCTATATTAGACTGAAAATGACAGTATGGTCTCATGTCACTTAATGTATCTCATGACTTGATCACTGTAGTGATCTACTATGCCACGTTAGCTACTTCAGTATCTTAAAATACTTTCGTCCCAACAGTAATGGAGTGACAAATTTACAAATAAACAAAATTCAGTTTCAGTTAGCCTCAAACTCGTGTATCAGTTATTTTATTGCTGGGAATAAATACTTGCCATAAGACCTGAGCTGGGGTCCTTAATGGGTATGCAGAAAATAAACTGATTTGGCTCAGAGTGCTTCGGAGGCTAGCTTTATTAATAAGCTTTAAAATTCCATTTCCAACAAATTCAAAGCTTGGTGATTCTCCATAGGAAAAAGTACCCACCTTGGATAAATATACGCTGAGTTTGGTATTAAGCAGATAGCAACAAGGATGAGTATTTCTGGTTAGCATTGGTGACTCCTGAACACACCTAGAAGCTCAGAGCCTCAGCTGCCAGAAAGACATAGTTGACAAATAATGTCCGTTTCACTCCAAAATAAATTCAGTGGAAATAAGAAAGTTACTTCTTAGTTGTCAGGCAGAACTGTCAGAAAAAGAAGACTCCCTTGTTCTTTCATAGCCATTACCTCCAACTTATAAAGATCCAACTTGGGTCTTGTAACCAGCATGTACTTCTCACTGTAACATAACTGTTACACAAGTTTCTTCTTGAAATCTTCGAGATTCATTTGTATCAAGTTAGTTTTCACACACACCGTGTCCGAGTTCCTCTGTCCTGTCCAAACACTAAATAACTCCCCAAATTGCAAAACTACCCAACATCATGCCAGGGTGATTTAGAGGACTCTGCTCCATTTCTGATGATGATCAGAATCAGTCTTATTGAAATGGTGTTTGGGTCAGGGTTCTTGTCATCAAAATAAGATGCTAAATCCAAATCAGTGATCATGTTTTGTTTCAGTTGGAGATAAATAAAAAAAAACATTAACCAAGGGTGATGAAGTAAATTCAAATTCAAGTAAATTCAATTGTAATGCATAACTGATTCCTCGGAGTTCCAAGAGGGTCTCCTTAAAGTGAAGATCTGGAAAATCTGCGGGAGTGGTTTTAAAAAAGTTAATTTGAAAGCAGTGGCCATGCAATTAAAATTCTGTTTTAACCCTCCCCCACCACACATAGAGACTATTTTTTTTAACCTCTGCAAGGAAGTTCCTGCTCAAAACACACACACACACACACACACACACACACATTTATGTGCCTCTGTAATGCAAATTATAAAGGAATGTCTTGCGTTTTCCTTCAGCTAAGTATTTGCTTGGCTGAGGTTTTTACAGCTCAAGTTGAAGGCCCATGCTATTACCAGAAAACCTTCCCCTTGCCAGATGAAATGACAGCTGGCATTTTTATGAACAGGTACAATGTCAGGGAGGATATATGAGCTGCACATTGAAGACAATGAAGCAATGTTACTATTCTTTCTAGTACTGACAAGAGAAATTCTTTATATTCTTTTTTTCTGTAAGGTTATTTTAATTAGCAGCACGTTAGATCTAGTACTGTAATTCAGCCGGAAAGCTGATGGAAAGGCCTGCTCCAGATGGTTGGGAAATCTTCCAGGGCACTTTTGGGGCATGTGGGGAGATATTACGAGATGGAGAACAGAGGGGGAAACCCAATGTGACTTCTATACAAGAAAAACACCACTTTCCAAATATGACAGCAAATGAAGACTGTGAGGACCAAGTCAACACTTAGCTATGCTTCTATAAGCAAAAAAAATCCTTTTGTTACCTGGTTTCTGAAACACTAAGATTATTGACTGTAGCGCAGTTGATGTATGTTTTGCATATGAATCACCCTACCTCATCTATTCATGCTCATTTTAGAAAGCACTAATTAACTACCTTGCTTATTGTCTTACAAATTAATGGGGGGGAAGCACAGTAGATTTTCATGCAAGGATTCATCTGATGCCAAATTCACTGGGTTGAATATGGGACTCCGGAGCCAAGCTGTCAGGGTGGAAAATGCAGAAATATACAAAATAAAGGGTGATTTATAATAGCTGGCAACGCCAGGTATTCTGCTAATGGTGGGAAAAATGGCAGAGATGGGGATATAGACAGACAGGGTACCAGCTGACTCTACTTACATGGAAAATTGAATTGCTATAATCTCTCACTATTTGACCGGTGTTAGGAAAACCATCTCCATATGGCTATAGCTTCCTTGCCATTCTTGAAGGTCAGACCATAATGATGATGAAAATATTAGAAGGTCTGGAGGATTTTTTTTTAACATCTCTCCCAAATAGTCATTCAGTCTTTACCACGTAGTAGGATAGACAGCTTCTGCCAACCTAGCAGTTCGAAAGCACCTATAAATGCAAATAGAAAAATAGGGACCACTACGGTGGGAAGGTAACAGCGTTCCGTGCACCTTTGGCGTCTAGTCATGCCGGCCACATGACCATGGAGACATCCTGGGACAAGCGCTGGCTCTTCGGCTTTGAAACGGAGATGAGCACCGGCCCCTAGAGTTGGAAACGACTAGCACACATGTGCGGGGGAACCTTTACCTTTACCTTTTAGGATAGACAGAGTAAACAGCCTGTGTAAGAACAAAAGTGACACTTATTCATAAAGGAGATTCTCCTCTACAGGTAGACCTCGACTTACACCCACAATTGAGCCCCAAATTTCTGTCGTTAAGCAAAACATTTGTTAAGTCAGTTTTGCCCCATTTTACCACTTTTCTTGCCACAATTGTTCAGTGAATCACTGCAGACGATGAGTTAGTAACTTGGTTGTTGAGTGAATCTGGTTTCCCCATGGATTTTGCTTGTCAGAAGGTTGCAAAGGTGATCCCATGACCTTGGGACACAGCAACAGTCATAAGTACGAATCAGTTGCCAAGCATCTGAATTTTGATCACATGATCCTGGGGATGCTACAAAGGTTGTAACTGTGGAAAAATGGCCATAGGTCACTTTTTTCAGTGCTGTTGTAACTTTGAATGGTCACTAAATGGACTGCTGTACGTAAGTGGAGGACTACATGTATTCAATTTGTGGAATATAGCAATTATGGAACGTTATGGATTCCATTCTTTGCTGGCATTTGAGGATCATCCCAAAACTATCAACCAAGCCAGGATAAATACTAAATTTGATTTTATTTAGGTTTCAATTATGAAAAGCTTCCAGTCATGTTTTAAATATTTCCATCTCCCTCCCTCCACCCATTGTCAAATTAATGATTACAGTTTGGTAACAAAGACAGGAATCCTCTAGAAACTTCATGTCACCCATGAAGGCAAAAGCCTCAAAAGTTCCTCCTTTACTCCCAGGGTCTCTGCAAGTTTGTTAAGGTTTTCTCTTTCTCGGATAAGTTTTTTTTTCTCTCCTAAGGTCATCATTTCTCCTGTGGTGATCTCCATAACAGGATTTTCTAAAAGCCACTGGGAAAGTCAGTGATGTCTCTCAAACCTGAACTAAGATGACTTACGCCAGTGCACTTGGATATATATATATTTTTAAAGAGGCTACAGTATTTATACAATTGCAAGAAAAGGAGAGTTCAGTAAAGATTAGGTTACATCCAAAATGTTTATTAGAGAGTGCAAAGTAGAGAATGGGAATAGTGTGATGGTGTTTCTTGGCCTAATGAACTTTTCAGTTTCTTCTCTTCATGGGGCCTCTGAAACTTTGATCACAGGCTCCTTTCAATACCATTCTGACAGCTTTACCTCATGAATAACTATTTTCAACTTCTTACACTCATGTGTAATCTCAGCTCACATTAACCAAAGATCACCACCTATATTTTTTGAATGTCTAGGAGAGCTTCCCCATCCTGTGATCTTAGAAGATTAGTTCTGAAGGAAAATCGAATTCACAAGGAAAAAAGTTACCCCGATTTAGGTAAAAAAGCTAGCATAATTTTTGAAGAATAAGTCTGTATTATATGTAAATAGGTTTACTAATGTTAAGCGTGTTAAAGTTATGAGGTAAAGCCGTCTGACAGGAGAACACACGGGAATTTTGACAGCTGTCAAAATTCCCCAGCAAAGCGCAAGCGCAAACCGGTTGACAGCTCGCGGCTGTCAAAACAACACGGAACCGCCCAGCCACGAGGAGAGAGCTGTCAGAAGTCGCGGAGACGATTGGAGGAGAGAACCGCGGCGCAAAAAGACTGGTCTCTGATTGGACCAGCTGGCCGGCTGCCGGCTATAAAAGCCGAGCCCGTCTGTACCTTCTTGCCTTGTTCTAAATAAACCTTGTTAATGAGCCAGCTGTCACTGAGTGGTCCTTCCGCCACTTCAAAGTCGTGCTGAATGAACCTTATTTTTTTTTAATGCGATATACCATAATTTGACTTCAGTAAGGATTTTCCAGTGTTCTCCCATGAGATCCTTGTAGAAAAGATGATAATATGGAGGGCAGATAAGCTAGAGGAACTTGAAAACAGTTTATTTTACACATAGAGTACTTGTGAATGGCAGATCATTGAAGGCCATTTGCAGAGGGGTTTAAAAAGGTCAAATACCGCATGATCAAAGCTCCACCATTTTTAATGTTAACCAAACACATTACACAAATGTGAACAAGAAAGAGTGAGGGTTTGATTACTCAGTTGTGCTCCTATTTTGAATTTTTTTTTCATGCACCCTCATGTTGCCTCTGTTCTTAACTGCATTTATCCATATATTAAGCAATAACCAAGAAACTGCCATGGTTCAGTTCCAAATCCAATGAGCAAGTCTTTAGTGAATAATTTGGATAAATGAGGAGGAAACACGTTCATCTTTTCAAATACTACTTAGATATTTTAGAGGACAAAAACAGGATTCAAAGTGATCTTGATGGATCAGGACTGAAATTGAGCTAAAAAAGAGATACAAATGTATAGGTTTTCGACAGTGGTGGGTTTCAAATATGTGAACAACCAGTTCTCTGTGTGGATGCCACTTCCAGAAGTCCATTCTGGGCCTGGGCAACAAAAAATTAGCTACCGGTTCTGCTGAAGTGGTGTGAACCAGCTGAATCCCACCACTGGTTTTCGTTAAGAGTAGGTGATAACAGGAGAAACAAACTGCATGTGAAAAGGTTTAGAGATACAAATGCAGAATGAGATCAATATAAGTCAGGAATGTAGTATGATAGTTTAAAAAAGCAACTGAAATTCTAATAGTATCAATGGAAGTACAGCATATTGATCAAAGGACATAATGATACCACTCTATTTTCTTTGGTCAGATCTCAATTAAAAGACTATGCTTCTGTGCACAGTGCTTAAGAAGGATATTGGCAAATTGATCTGGAACATGTCCAGAAGAATGTGTAAAGCTCGTTGTGGATAGATAAAGCTGGTTTAGAAATTAAAAATGAACAAGTTGGGTGTATTTCACTTTAAGAAAGAACACTTTAGATATTACATAGTAATGTCTAAAAGACTACTGCATATGCAGTTGAGTTAATTTGTTTTGTGTGTTTCCAAAGTAAGACCTGAACTACTTGATTACAAAAAAGGACTTCAATTAAACTTTAAGAAGAACTTCCTGCTGATATAAAATCTTATTTTATTTTTATTTATCAAATTTAGATACCACTCACCTCACTCACAGAGTGTGAGATATTTAAGCAGTGAAGCCTGGCTTTAAGGACATTCAAAACTGAATAAATTAGGCCACTCTGCATTTATTTAGAGAGATTTGATGGATTTCCCGGTTTTTCTGACATGGGTGAATCCCAAATCGTATTGTAGTTTCCTTTAGTTGAACTACTGCTGGATTAAACTGAGGGAGTTATCACTACCTAGGTTGAATAATGTGATGGGTTCTCTGATATTGACATGGGAAGCTGATCAATAAACATGCCAGTTTCACAAAGATATTTGTGAAAAAGATAAGAGCCTTGGTGGAGCAGTGGGCTAATGCCTCCTTAAGTAACACCAGCTGCCTGCAATTAGTGCAGGTTCGCATCCCACCAGGCTCAAGGTTGACTCAGCCTTCCATCCTTCCCAGGTAGGTAAAATGAGGACCCAGATTGTTGGGGGCAATTAAGCTGACTTTGTAATAATGCCGCTTGGGGTGTGTGTGAAAGCCCTAATAAGCAGGCATATACATAGAATGAAGGCTACTGCTAAGCTTGTAAGCCGCCCTGAGTCTTCGGAGAAGGGCGGGATATAAATGGAATTAATAAAATAATAAATAAATAAATAATTTGTATGTCTTACTTTTTGGAAGAATTTATTTAGGCAGGTGAGATTGGAAGGATAGCACCTGATTAATTCCACAGATTTCTTAAACAACAACAACAACACTGATTTGCTCCTTCCTTTTTCCAGACCCATATCCTTTTACCCTTCCCCTCTCTTAATTCTCTCTTCATCTGGAATATGTGGCCATTATTCCTATTAACAGGTGCGTCTAGCTGCCAGCATTTCTTCAACCCTTTCAGTAACCCCTCTATTTCTTTTCGTTTTCCAATTTCCAACTCCAAAACGTACCTTCTTTTTCTCCTATTACTTGTCTAAGTCTTGCCCTACACTAATTAACTTTGTCTTCTTTGTGACTTGATGGAACTGAGGCAATCCATTGCAAATGTTGTTGTCCCCTGAGTCAATTCTGACTCCTAACAATTGGGGCAGGGTGGGGGAAACAAGTCCCTACGGTTTTCTTGGCAATGTTTTTGGAAAGGGCTTGCCAATACCTTTTTTCTAGGGAGAGAGAGAGAGAGACAGACAGACAGAGACAGAGAGAGAAACTTTCCTTGAGTCACGCAGCTGGTTTCTAAGACAGAATTGGAATTCATAGCCTCCCAGTTTCTAATCCAGTACCCTGATCAGTAAGAGATATAACTGGTTCTTATAACATATTATATAGACCAGACATGTCAAACTCGCGACGTCTCGTGATGTCACGCAACGTATCGGGACAGCTTTGCCATTGCGGGCAATGGGGTGGGCATGGCTTCTGAGTGATGTGTCTGGCCCATGGGCCGGCAGTTTGACACCCCTGATATAGACTATTCCTTTATAGCAATAGGAGTTAGACTTATATACCGCTTCACAGTGCTTTATAGCTCTCTCTAAGTGGTTTATGGAGTCAGCATATTGTCCCCAACAATCTGGGTCCTCATTTTATACTGACCTTGGAAGGATCGAAGGCTGAGTCAACTTTAAGCCAGTTGGGATCAAACTGCTGGCAGTTGGCAGTATTAGCATGCAATACTGCATTCTAACTACTGTGGCACCATGGCTCTTTATGCCATTATGTATATGCAATAGTAATAACACACAGTTTTCATACTTTTTTTAATTGAGGTAAAGCATCACTTAAGATGTCATTTCCAGAGGGGGGTATTCCTTCCAATGGGCTATGGAATAATATGTAGAAGTTATTTTGAGAGACAGAAAGAAGAGCCACAGGCTAGACAACAGTCAGATAAGATGCAGCCGAGCATGGCAAACATCTCAGAAGAGACCCTCCCTAGTGGACAGTAAAGCCAAGTTGTGTGTGTGTGTGTGTGTGTGTGTGTGTGTGTGTGTGTGTGTGTGTGTGAAGAGATGTACTTTTGGATTTGCAAGATTCTGTTAATGTAACCTCACAATAAAGTTAGAATCAGTTCTTTTGGGTGTGCTTCTTGTTTGGACTACCTTACAAGGCTAACAACTATGCCAACAGCCTTGCCAACTCAGAAAAGTGAGGAGACAGATCAGTGGTGAGATTCAGATATGAGAACAAGCGGTTCCCTGTGTGGGATGCTGCTTCTGGAAGTCTGTTCTGGGCCCGGGCAACAAAAGATTAGCTACCCGTTCAGCCGAACTTTTGTGAACCGGCTGAATCCCACCACTGAGACAGATGGCCGTGTACAGTGGTGGGATTCAGATATGTGAACAACTGGTTCTCTATGTAGATGCTGCTTCTGGAAGTCCATTCTGGGCCTGGGCAACAAAACATTAGCTACCAGTTTTGCCATACTGGTGAGAATCGGCTGAATCCCACCACTGGCTGTGTAATCTTTTTGGTAGAGGAATAAATTACAGGTCGTCTTCCACCTGTATGACCACAGATGAGCCCAAAATTTATGTTGCTAATTGAGAAGTTTGCTACGTGAGTTTCGCCCCCATCTTATGACCTTTCTTGCCACAGTTGTTAAGTGATGGTCAGAGGGGTTACGTTAGCAACATCCTTGTTAAGTGAATCTGACCTCCCCATTGACTTTGCTTGTCAGGACGTGGCTTGCCAGGGTCACATGACTCTGGGACACGGCAACTGTTGTAAATGTGAATTAGTGGCCAAGTGTCTGAATGTTGATCACATGACCACAGTGATGCGGCAATGGTGGTAAGGGTGAAAAACAGTCATAACTCACTTTTTTCAGTGCAGTTGTAACTTTGAATGGTCACTAAATGAATTCTTGTAAGTCGAGGACTACCTGTATTGCTGTGCTATCTTTTCCTCGTCCAAGTATCACCTAAAAGAGGAGCAGGTGATTTCCTCTCCCTCCCCCTGCCCCCCCCCCAAATTTCCCAGTAGTGTAACCTTCAATATATCTGGTTGAAAATTTCAAGGGGTGACATCTTGAGAATGATTTCTCTGACATTTTTGTCACATTCTGCCAGCAAATGAAGCCACTGTGGGCATTCTGAGACTTCAGTGTTGTAAAATATGATCACATTTTTAATTAATTATTGAATCGTTTCAAATAAATTCTAATTGCCTTTGAATCTCAAAAAATAAAAATAAAAATAAAATTGAATCTTGGATAATGGGCCTACTTGTTGACAAGTAAGCTCAAAGTATACTGAACTCTCCTTTCTTTGAAACATTTAAGAAAGGTTGGATACACTTATATTAAATTTTTCAAAGGCTAGAAAAAAACATTTCTTTAACTGCCACTTATCCACAATTGGTCTGTTGTTAATGCCGACAAGTACTTGCAAGTCCTAAAATACAGTTAAATATAACTGGGATTACAAGAAGTGAATTTGAAACCCTGAAATATGCTGGCTAATTTTTTGGCTAAGATAACCCATAGTTTATTTGCAAGTATGAGTTATTATTTTTAGCTTCAGCTCTGATATTGTCGTTTGCAGGACTCCAAACCGGTTGTGAACGTGACTCCCACAAATTGGAAAATGAATAATAGATTCCGTAGACAGGGAGATTTTTGTAAAATTTTAATATTGAATGAATGAACCTTTATTGTCAAAGTACAACCATGTATACATTGAGATTGGCTGAGCCTCCCTTCGTGCCCCCACCCCCAACTCACAGTGACACAAACCCTCCATCTTATTACACTATGTGAGCTAATTGCACAACACACCGGCCTCGCAAGTCAATCATGCATACAGTTTATAAAATTATTTCCCATTCAGCAGTGCTTTGAAACCTGTTTACTATCTTCATATAAGCTTCCTTTCTATTCTAGACAAGCCAGTTGAGGAAATGCCCCAATTGACCAGCATTCTTAATTATGCCTTTCAAAACAGACATTTCAAATTGGCAATCGAACTTGCATTTTGCAAGCAGTCTTTTCCTTTAGTCTAAACCAGGGTGCTAACTATTTGGCATCCTTTTTTAAAAAAAAAATTGTGCAAGTTTTAGCCCACCCAAGGCAATAGCTATAAAACTAGCAAGCTACAACATACCAAGGGGAGAGCAATGAATTGTCCTCACAAATAAGTCTTTCCAAGGCAGCTATTGCAAAAAATGGGAAGTAGGTGAATAGAATGGAACATCAGAGTTGGAAGGGACCTTGGAGGTCTTCTAGTCCAACCCACTTCTCAAACAGGAGACCCTATACAATTCCAGACAGGTGGCTTGCCCGATCTCTTCTTAAGAGCCTCCAGTGATGGTGCACCCCCAACTTCTGAAGGCAAGCTGTTCCACTGGTTGATTGTTCTCACTATCAGGAAATTTCTTCTCAGTTCTGGGCTGCTTCTCTCTCATATGTTGCTTCTTGTCTTGCCTTCTGGTGCTTTGGAAAATAGGTTGATCCCCTCTACTTTGTGTCAGCCCTTCAAATATGGGAGCACCGCTGTCATATCACCCCTGTGACCTGATAGGAGAAAGGCAAAACTTTGTCTTTGAATGAGCATGTGGCTCAGAAGTGAACCACACGCCTCTCTTTAAAGCATGCTCAGTTTGGGGAACTGCTCAGTGAAAAATCTGATTTAAGAAATAAGGATCCTCAAAAGAACATCAAAGATTTTGAATACAGTCCATTAGTAGCAACTGAGATTCTGGAGACCAAGAAAGCTCAGCAACCAACTGTTGACAGTCACCACAACTACAGTAGACGTGTTTTATTTCTTTCTAAATTACAGTAATTATTTCTAAATTTGCGTTCATACTATAAATTACTATAAGCAAACATTAGGCAGATGTTCCTATCCTTTTTTTGGCAGTGTAGTCCTTTCTCCTGCCCCTCCCCTCCAGGACTGCAGATGAGCCGTCCTGCTAGAAGCACAATGAGGAAAAGATTTAGTTTTGTTTTATTTTTAAGGCAAGGACACACTTGCCAGAGGGAATTAGTTCCTAAAAACAGCATGAAAGATAATATCCCCACGACACTCAGCTTTAATATTGGGCTTAAAGTAAAAACTATTGAATTTTCAAAGTCAAAAAAAATATCTTCCCAGTTACAGGTATTTGGCAAATTATGGATCTGATTAGTGGTACAGTTGGGTGAAATATAAACATTATAAAATGCAATATTCAGTATCTTTAAAAGATCTTACACTCACGCAGTGGAGAAGCACATACAGGCAGTCCTCAATTTGCAATAGTGCATGTAGTGACCGTTCAAAGTTACAACAGCACTGAAAAGAAATGACTTTTGACTGTTTTTCGCACTTACGACCATTGCAGCATCCCCATGGTCATGTGATCAAAATTCAGATGCTTGGCAACTGACGCATGCTTATGATGGTTGTGGGGTCCTGGGGTCATGTGATCACCTTCGGTTACCTTCTGACAAGCAAAGTCAATGGGGAAGCCAGATTCACTTAACAACCCTGTAACTAATTTAACAACTGCAGTGATTCACTTAACAACTGTGGCATGAAGGGTTGTAAAATGGGGCAAAACTCAGTTAATCAACTTTTTGGGCTCAAGTGTGGTCTTAAGTGGAGGGCCTATCTGTATATCAGACCACAGTGTGTGGGCCTTCTGAATCTGAACCTATATTAGGTGTCCAACTGCATGGAGAATCCCTGACAAAAAAGAACAAATTTCAAAGAACTCCCTCAGTTGACATGAAGAACTTGATTCATATGATGTAGTCTATTTAAGATGGAATGAAGGTGGGGACCACATACCTCTCCCCCAGGTGAAGGGTTTAGTTTTGTATCAAATGGCAAGATAGGTTTGACTGATTGAATACATGCCATCAAGTCATTGTTGACCCTTGATAATCACTTAAATTGATTTTTCTTCATGATGAAAATGACAGGATACAGTTGCCAAGTTGGGGGACATAAACTAATCACAGCAAAACTGTTGAATCATTGGCCCTAGTCCAATCACCAGATACAATCCCAAACCTGAGAAAATGAGATTGGTATCTCAAACTGACATGTTTTGAGTTACTTGAAATGGAAGAACAGAGGTTACTACATCCTGTCATAGGACGAAAGAGAAATAAAGTAATTTTTCTGCCTCCTATTTAAAGAAAATAAGGTTGATTATATAATACGTTTAAAATTTTGTGAACAATAATAACAAAGTGAATAGACATAGAGGCTATATAAACATAAACAATTGATACAGGAAAGCATCTGAAGTCATGAGCAATAATTTTCTTCTGATTCAGGCAATTGATATAGGCTAGATTTAGGTTCTAGTGCTGTTTCCAAATATTCCCCAAATCTGGAACGTTCAAGTGCACGAAACTTTATGCAATGAGAATATTAAATCTCATTGTTAACCATTTTGAAATGTAATCACCTGATCCAGGAAATCTACACTAGAATTTTTATTTCACTATCCCAGAAAGAGTAGCGCAACTCGATACTCGTTATTATCAAGCTGGTTCTGGATTCTGTCTCATTCAATCATTTTTTAAGCTTAGTTGTCAAATATAATGATTGGGAACTAATCAACTTCACAAGTGAACCTTACTTTGGTTCAAATATATTAAAAAGTCATCATAAACATGTTGGATCTCTGTCTGTTTTACATATCCAGGACTTAAGTTATTTGACTTTTTATTTGTAATATGGAATATACTAAAACTGTGGAAACGTATCAGATTCATACTTCAGCGCTTCACATTTGTGACTCGAGAGAGAGAGAGAGAGAGAGAGAGAGAGAGAGAGAGAGAGAGAGAGAGAGAGAGAGAGAGAGAGAGAAGGAGGGAGGGAGAGAGAAGCAAACTTGTAAGTAAATAAACTGAAAAAAATGTATTATTTATTTATGAATTTAAAGAGACTCAGAAACAATGCTGTGCATTCAGAGAAAACCTTCTAGATGGTTTAACAATTGATTACATTTATAACAGCATAATGAGGATCTCTCAAAAGTATTCATGCAGGTAACACGAATTCACTTACCCAACAGCATTAAATGAGAATACATAAACAGCAATTTCCTCCAGCTCATAAATCAAAACAAACCCTTTTGATCTTTGTATTCTAGAGATACAGTACACATGAAAACACAGAGCAAACATTCAGGTTGGATCCGTTCCATAGGCAGCCCACAGAGACCCTCTGAGGTGTTTCTCAACTTTGGAAACTTCAAGAGGTATGGACTCTGATTCCCAGAATTCCCTTTTCCAGTTCCCCGGGGGACTCTGGGAGTCAGATTCCATACCTCTTGAGGTTAACAAATACAGTTAAAATTTTCTCTGTGAAAAAGTTGTTGTACCCTTTTTTAAAAAAAGTAACAGTTTGAAACCAGTGCCATGAAGGCTAGCACCACTTTTATTGTAACAACTGTAGTAACGGAATCTTGCAAGTCTGAATACACTCCCCTTCTCCCTTCCTCTACATTGTGTGAATGAGGGAGGGGCTTGTCTGAGACATTTTATCAGACCTTCTTGGTACGGTCTTAGCCCCCTTTTATCTGTTGTCCTGGTAGCCGTTCTTTTCCCAGGCCTTCAAGGCCATTCCCTCTGTCTTTTTTACGCAAGTGGAATAAAAAAAGGAACTCTTTCCAGGTTGGCAGCCCAGCCCAAGAGCAGGGAGGGGGGAGAGAAAGGATGATTTTGTGTAAGGGGTTGGTGTCCGTGTATGACCGCACAGCTTCATTTGTGTGGGGGGTGGGCACACATGCCTGCCGCTCACGCAAGTGAGGCTGCAAGTGCCGGCAGCCGCCACTTGCCTGAGTCAGGTTGCGTGCATGCACACACACACACAAAAACCGCAGTTCACAAGGCCCAGTAGCCATGGCCTGCTAGTGGGCCGCGGCCCACAGGTTGGGAAGCTGTAGTCTAAAGGAAAAACTTTATGAGGTAACAACGAGGGAAGACACATTAATGGTCTTCAATCTATATGAAATGCAAGCTTGCAGGGATGGAGAAGATATGCTTTCAGTTGCTTCGAAGTGCAGTAATAGAATTACAGGGCGGAAACTGGTTAACAGTTGTGATAATTTGGTAATGTCATTTGGCAATGTAAGATGTGGATGCCTGAAGTAGTGTGCTAAAACCTGCTAAAAGAACTGATGAAGCTGATGCACCACCAACAGCGGGGTACAGGTAATCCTTGACTTAACGATCGCCGTTGAGCCCAACATTTCTGTTGTTAAGCAAGATAGTTGTTAAGTGAGTTTTGCCCCCATTATATGACCTTTCTTGCCACAGTCGTTAAGAGAATCACCGCAGTGGTTAATGAATCTGGCTTCCCCACTGACTTTGCTTGTCAGAAGGTTCACAAAAAAGTGATCACATGACCCCAGGACACTGTAACTGTCATAAATATGAGTCAGTTGCCAGTCAATCCCATGACCATGGGGATGCTGTTAAGTGTAGAAAATGGTCATAAGTCACTTTTTTCAGGTCCGTTGTACCTTTGAACTGTCACTAAATGAACTGTCGCAAGTCAAGGACTAACTGCATCCTGCTTTGCAATTTCACAATGAGCTTGAAAGTCCCACCTACCACCTTGATATGGGCCATATCAAGGAACGTTAAGAGTGGTAGCTCAAAATATCTAATGAGGATGGTCTTGTCCTCCTTTTATATACAAAGCATGTTTTCTGTTACAAAGGTACAAAAGTACAAACTTTCTTTCTATTAGTATTATCAAAGTCATTTTTTAAGGAACCTCAGTTATAGGTTACATGCTTAGGGGCTTTCTAGAAGGGGAGATGGAGGGGAAAATCACTTGTATCATTCAGATTTGGGATTATTTTAACAAGTGGGGTAACAACATAGTAATCAGTCTTTGCTCATGGGACTTCAGTTATATCTTATAGCACCATTCTGATTTCTGTGAAGTGTGTATAATTTTGTCATAGGCTTAATAAAGTTCAGTGAACTTCCCTTTCCCCTTTCAATAATTTATTCTTCCTCACTTAATGTTAAAAGTTTTTCTTTCCTCCCTTCTTTGTAGGAATAGTATAGTTTTCCATTTTTTAAAAATAAGGAATTAAAGGGATGCTTAGCCACAGAAATGTTATATTGTAGCATGTGCTGGGTGCATACGTACTTCAAGGATACAGCTAGTTAAATTTAAACAACTCAAGAAATATACTCTACATTTCATGGAGTCTAAGTATAGTATTTGCATGCCGCTACACATCGAGGGATTTAACAAGCATAGTTGTCAAGCATTGTAAACTTTCTGAAGTGTCATGGGGACCAACTCTGTTTAACAAGACTAATCAAGTTTGTTTAATCAAAGGAGCATGAACTTAGCTGAAATGTGTCTAAGACAATCTTTGAACTTTGCATGAATTTTGAATTGATTTATTGCTTGGAATGAACATAATGAGAAAAGGGTCAAGGAAAAATCTGAAGCCAGGACAGGGCTAAATCCAAAAACTTGTCAGCATTCTGTTGCCCAGGAAAATGGAGTGGTGGTATTATTATTATTATTATTATTATTATTATTATTATTATTATTATTATTATTATTATTATTATTATTATTATTATTATTATTATTCAAAATCCCATGTATCTTCTACTCTTCTTTTAACATGTCTTTGTTCAAGGGAAATCAAATAGGGCATTTTATCTTGGCTTGTCCTGGAGAGCATGAAGAAGTTTTGGAATGTTGTTGATTCACACACTCTGATTATCCCTTCCCAACTTTCCCTATTTCCAGAACTTTGGGCATATCCTGCACAGAATAGAAATGGCCTTTCTGTTATCATGAAAACATACCTCTAGAGGCTTTCCTCTTCTCCAGCAAGAGAAAAGGGCTTTAAAATCCAAAATCTGTCCTTAAGAATGTAGGATCTGCTCATTAAAACATTAGATTTCTTGGGAGCCAAAGAAAGAATAAAGACCCATTAAACATCTAAAAATATAGTTTGACTTTTTCATCCTACAAATGGTTAACATGATATGCTAAGCCATGGTTTACATGAACAACCACTATTATCTTGTATACGCATAATCCTAAATTAAATTGAAATGGTTAGTCTGAAGCTGACAGATTGTATGCTGCCAATTCTGGCTGTTAAGGTTCCCATTTAATTAGTTAAATTGAGTTATGATGGGTGAAATGTTTCCATTCCCCGTAAAATTCTAATCACCAACCCAATTCACCCCAAAATAGAGGGAAAAAATGGAGACTCTTTTTATTTTTCTTCACTCCCATCATCACATCATCAGAAAGATCTTCTGCAGCGGCAGTTAGGAAGATAAATTGTGCTCCTAAAAAAATAAAATAAAAAAGCTTTTCACACCCTGCTTTAAAGCATGTTTTACAAGCCACAATAGCTCAGTTCGAAAAAGGATGTTAAACTTCAGCCAATCAAACCACATTATGACTTAGCGCAATGCATAGACCTCCTCAATCAAGAGACATCTCTGCTCTCAACAAAGACGGAAGGGCAGCCCTTCATGGTGATGGAAACTACTCTAATTAGAGCTGCAGGACCACAATATATTGAGTGGGAATGTCTCACTAAGGGCTGACAGATTTTGAGTTCTTTGGAATAATAAGAGGCAACATGTAAGATTTTGCCCTCTTCAAGGATTGTTTTACTGTTTGTGCTGGGCTCTTTTCTGAATATAGGCACTCCCTTGCATAACCAGGGCTTTTTTTCCTCATAGAACGCTCAGAATGAAGTTTCGGCACCTTTTTTGGATGGAACCTCGTAGGGTAGGCAAGGCGGGTTGTATGACATGTGTGAGTTCCAGCACCTTTTTCTTTTACAAAAAAAGCACTGTGCATAACAAATGCTCTTTTACCCTGAGCAGCCCTCAGGATAATATTTAAAACTAGTACCGAACTCTACAATCTAAAAACTTGAGGGGGTGAAAATAAATTCTGCTAAGGAGAAAAGAAAAACTAAGCTTTCTGCTAAGGCTGTGCTTAGTTAGATATTCAGATATCTTAGGCTTGGATATGGAAATGGAAACTGAAGCTGGTAATGTTACTTTAGTTGTTTACAGGTTTGGTCATGTCTATATGAGGAACTGAGGAAGTATGGGGGGATTACAATAGTCCGTCTTTCTGAGGGGAATTAGATGGAGGCATTTCCTGAATGTACCAGATGCTATGATTGACAGATACCTTTAGCTTATTTTTAGTACTTCAAAGGCTCAGCTACATGATCTATTCCTACTAGTCATGGCCTACTCAACTGAAGTAGGATTCAACTTTAAATTTGACCTGCTGAAATCACTAGAAATTCAAAGTACACCAGGTACAACTAGCTAACCATAGACCTTTTCTCAGCCCTCAGTTAGAGGGATTACAGTACAGAGGTCCAGGGTTTTCCCTGGATAAGTCCCACAGCAGGCAAGCTGCTTCAGAGTAGAAGCTCACTGGGATGGCCTTTGATTTTGACTTGCTTCAGTGTACAGTGTAGGATAATTAATCTCCATAAAGATAAAATGTCATCAGGCACAGTCAGTGGTGGGATTCAAATAGGTGAACAACCAGTTCTCTGTGTGGAGGCCATTTCCAGAAGTCCATTCTGGGCCTGGGCAACAAGAAATTAGCTACCGGTTCTGCCAAAGTGGTGCGAACCGGCTGAATCCCACCACTGGGCACAGTTCATTTGCTATCTATGTTTCATAGGTAAATTAGAGTTTTGCCCATTAGCAGTTTGTTATCAGCAAGCTTATCAGCAAAAGCAGTCTGTTTCCAGTCTTCCCTTCTTGAAAAGCTAGCACGTAGGTGTTATGTATCCAGTTGCAGGCATCTGCATAGCAACAGCCACTAGGGGGCGTTGGCCTGGACAGTTTTGGCGGGAAACCTAGTTTCGGCGGGAAACCTAGGGCCAACCCCATTGGCTGGCCGCCAGGTATATAAGGAGGCCAGGTAGCCCTTGTTCTCCAGTACGCACCCCCCACAATAAAGATCTGAACACATATTCCGGCTGGCATCTCTTCCTTGCGTCGGACCCACTACATTACAGTAGGATTGGTTGATACAACCCAAA
This sequence comes from Vipera berus, assembly GCF_964194415.1. Classification (NCBI taxonomy): domain Eukaryota; kingdom Metazoa; phylum Chordata; class Lepidosauria; order Squamata; family Viperidae; genus Vipera; species Vipera berus. The sequence goes on from NC_138203.1 coordinate 86,343,745, forward strand.
ATTGTCTGTTTGAATATGATCCGTTGACACTAGGATCATTAGCATTTGGTACACAGAAGTTTCTGAAGAAATGGAGACAGTCAAAAGTTCCAGACCTGACCATCCCTCTGCAACATATGTAGACATCAAGAAAAAAATAAACAGCCAGTCCCAGTTTTCAGTACTGCCTGATTAACAGCAGAGTTGAATAATCTGGGGGCAGAAGGATGACACAACCCATGGGAGAATGGAGAAAGCTGCCAGGTAAGTTGCACAGCCATCACAGAGGATTTAAAAATAAATCAAGAATGACTACAGAGGTTGGAGATAAGGGAAGACATTTGGGGTTGGAGGTCAAGGGTGAAATTGGAAGGTAGTGGTTGGTGAAGTAGGCAATGTAGGAGACAACCGAGAGTGGAGTCAATTGCATCATCAGTTTTGAGTCATTACATTCCCCACAAGACACCTAAGTCCAGCCTCCCGTGAATTCCACTGACCCTTACCCAGCGCCAGTTTAGCTTGACCATTGGTAGATTAGATTCTTCGGTATAGGTAGCATGAAATAAACTTCTAGTGCTTTGATCTTTACTTCTGTCCCTAATTGCACCTGACAGAAGATGGGAGTGGAGAAACCTACCATGATCCTGAAGGAGATCTTTTGCTTTTGGACTGGTGAAAGCCAGCACATTAATTCAGAAGGCAGTGAAGAACAAGAAGTATGTTGATATGTTTTTTGCGTATCTCAGCAGGTTAATTGATGGCAACTGAACCAAAGTTTATTAAAACTGAGATGTTTTGTTACTCATCCAAGAAACCTCTTCAGTCAAAATGAAATTTTGGATAGTCAGAGAGTTGTTGGAATGAACCAATTCTTGCCATACAAACTGCAAGGGGTTTTTCCCCAATATGAAATGGGGGGGGAGAAACCCCCTGCAGCCTGCATGACAAGAGTTGGTTCATTCCAATGACTCCTTGACTCTCTGCCTACCCAAAATTTCATTTTGACTGAAGAATTTACTCAGATGAGTAATGAAACACCTCAGTTTTAATAAACTTTGGCCCAGTTGCCCTCATTTAACCTATGGAGATACTTTTGGCTTGGATGAGCAAGTGTTCATTTACATGTCTGCCTATGTATTTTGAGGCCAGATGCCTTCTAAAGGATTTCTGATTATTTGAGGAAGTTTAGCTGGAGGCTAGACTTTAGGTGTTGGGTGGGGGTTTTAACTGTTGGTAGGAGTTTAGGGACTTGAGGTGTTGTATGGGTTTCATTTGGCATTTCTGTGAAGTGGGTGACCTGTGGGTTTCATGGAATAGCTTTATGTTCTGAAGTTCTGGACCTATCACTTTGGAACTGAATGCTGATCTCTCACCTTTCACTGCTGGAGGTGTTTTGATTGGTTAAAGGTACCACACAAAGAGGATGAAATCTACTCCTTTCATTCTGGCACATACTTTTGGCTGTGTTTAAAACAAAAACAATGGCTTCCGGTTTGCACGCGCAGTGCTTTCGGATGTGAAGGAAGAGCTCTCTCCCCACCCTCCGATCCTTCTTCGTTGGAGGACCCTGAAAAGGGTCAAAAGTCGCCTTGGAGGGGCGACCACTGCAAGGTAGCCCTCCCTGTGATCATGGAAGGGTGGCAGCCTCCGCTTGAATCCAGAGCAGATTCTTTGGCCCGAGGAAGAAGCCATTCCCTGCTGAAAGCCAAAAGCACCATCTATCACAACGAAGCAGTCTGGAGGACCTGGGTGAGACCTTACCTTTCTTATCCCCCTATCTGCCTTCTTGTGGGACTTTTCAAAAAATTTCCTCCCCTTTTTTCTTGAAAAAACAGCATTTATATACTTGGGGAACAACATTTTAAGCCTTAAAGCGTCGAAGAAAAAAAAAACACCAACTGATTAAACAAAGAAATTAAGCAATATTATTTCTACTTATTAAAAAGCTCCTATTTTTGGTGGGGACCTACTACCCTATTTTCTGTTTAAGATGTGAATTAAGGAAAAAAGAATGGACTAATTATACAAAAGCTTTATATTAATTTGGAAGAAAAAAAGAACTTCACAATTTATTCCATATGTTATTGGTGACATCTTGTGGCTAAACTTGGAATAGCAAGTAAACCTTTTGCCTATTGTGAGAGCTGACTGAATAACAGAGCTGTCCTTGTCACTATCTTCAAAGATAAGTGAGGTAACACCTGGCACTGAAAACAACTTTTAAAATAGCCTCCATGGAAGACTTAGCTATCAATACCAACGAAATGGATGACTATATCCCACCACTTAATTACAAACTGATATTGGACACAATCTTGGCAATAACTGAACAAATTAAAGCCAAGCTGCATGATAAACCTGACAACCCAAAGCCACCAAATCAAACTTTGACCTTAAATGATGAACTGACAATCCAAAAGCAAATAGAAGAAGTGGAAACTAACATTGAAATAGGAGACTTCAAAGAGCAACAAATGCAGCCTACAGAGAACCTAGAGAACTCGAACTTCAACTACAAAACTTACAACTCAAAAAACAACAATACCTGAAGAAAACAACATTAAGAGCGAAGATATCAAAGGCCTTCAAATACAGTATGTTGAGCATTCAGCTAATCAAACAATAACATCAGGTACTACTTTCTACCTAAGTCAGATGGAAATGTAAGAAGAAAAAGACCGGACTGATTTAATGACAATTATATTACATCAAACATCAAAATCTGAGCTATTAAAGCAATATTTCAATGACTACAAAGGGGACACCTGCTTTGCAAAACTGTCATTTGGATGGTCTCCTTGGAGGCAAATAAGAAGTGGAGGAAGAAAGGGAGACACATTTAAGAATTTAAAGGCAATAAGATGGAAGCCTGATTGGCACAAAAGGAAGGCAAGAGTTAGATTTAAAAAATTAGACTTGTCTCTTTTTTTGGGATTTGTAAGGACAGAGCTTAAAAAATTTCTTTTGATGGACTAAGGGGAATCTTATATATGTATAAGATTCCCCTTAGTTGATGCCGGCCGCAGGTACTCCCATATATATATGGGAGTACCTGCGGCCGGCATCAACTTCCCTCCGCCCAGTGCACTCCCACAGAGAGGGCCTCCTCAGGGTGCCACCAGTCAGAGAATGCCGACTGGTGGCCCCCAGGGGGAGGGCGTTCTCTGTGGGTGCGCCTGATCTTTGGAACCATTTACCGGTTGAGCTCCGGATGGCTCCCGACCTTCGCTCCTTCCGACGTGATCTAAAAACCTATTTGTTTGAACAAGCCGGCCTGGTCTGATGGGTTTGGGGTTTTAATTATTATTTTTAAGTAATTTATTTATTGTATTTGGGCACTATGGTTTAATCTGTTTTTAATTTTTGTATTTTTGTATTTTTGTATTTATTGCCCTGTTCACTGCCCTTCTCCCGAAGGACATATACAGTATATATATATATATGTGTGTGTGTGTGTGTGTGTGTGTGAAATGCTTGTTAACTATTGTTACCTTGCTAGGCCCCAAACATGGGACAAATCTTTATTTCCTGTTTCAGCCTATCCTGAAGGCCATCGACAGGCAGTAGTCACACCGGTGACAGCTCATATTTGTGTAAATTTTAAATTGCTAACAAAGAATTAAGGGAGACTGATATGCATTTCAAACTTATTAGTTTTCATCAGTCAGCCATACCCTTGTGAGATTCGAACCTGGGCTGATTGCACATTAGGCAGTTGTTTTCACCTCTAGGCCACAGGATCTCTCTCACTTTGTTAGCTTGAGAAGCAAGGGGAGACATGTGTCAAATGCTTGTTAACTATTTTTACCTTGCTAGGCCCCAAACATGGGACAAAACTTTATTTCCTGTTTCAGCCTATCCTGAAGGCCATCGACAGGCAGTAGTCACACCGGTGACAGAAGAAGGAAGCTGAAGCCACCAGCCTGAGGATGACGGATGGGATTTCGTCGAAACGTTGCTCTTACACCTTCAATTCTACGTGGGAAAAAACCCGAATGACCAAAGATCCACATACAAACACCCGCGAAAACCTCAGAAAACATATATATATATATATCCCCTTCATGGATTACTGCCTTGTCGTGGTGAAGGGGCTTGCGTAATTCAATGAAGCTATGAGCTATGCCGTGCAGGGCCACCCAAGACGGAAAGGTCATAGCAGAGAGTTCTGACAAAACGTGATCCACTGGAGAAGGAAATGGCAAACGACTCCAGTATCTTTGCCATGAAAACCCTATGGACAGTACCAAAAGGCAAAACGATATGACGCTGGAAGATGAGCCCCTCAGGTCGGAAGGCGTCCAATATGCTACTGGGGAAGAGCAGAGGGCTAGTACTAGTAGCGCCAGAAAGAATGAAGCGACTGGGCCAAAGCCGAAAGGACGCTCAGCTGTGGATATGTCTGGTGGTGAAAGGAAAGTCCGATGCTGTAAAGATTCTTTCTCCATAGGAACCTGGAATGTAAGATCCATGAATCAAGGAAAGCTGGACGTGGTCAAAGAAGAGATGACAAGACTAGACATCAACATCTTAGGTATTAGTGAACTAAAATGGACAGGAATGGGTGAATTTAATTCAGATGACCATCAGGTATACTACTGCGGGCAAGAATCCCTCAGAAGAAACGGAGTAGCCTTCATAGTCAATAAAAAAGTAGGAAAAGCAATACTGGGATACAACCCTCAAAATGACAGAATGATCTCAGTTCGAATCCAAGGCAAACCATTCAATATCACAGTAGTCCAAGTCTATGCCCCAACCACCAGTGCTGAAGAGGATGAAATTGACCGGTTCTATGAAGCCCTACAGCACCTTATAGAACTAACACCCAAAAATGATGTCCTTATCATCATGGGAGATTGGAATGCTAAAGTAGGAAGCCAAAAGATAACTGGAATAACAGGCAAGTTTGGCCTTGGAGTACAAAATGAAGCAGGGCACGGGCTGATAGAATTTTGTCAAGAGAATACGATGGTCATAGCAAACACTCTTTTCCAACAACCCAAGAGACGGCTTTACACATGGACATCACCAGACGGTCAACACAGAAATCAGATTGACTATATGCTCTGCAGCCAAAGATGGAGAAGCTCTATACAGTCAGTAAAAACAAGACCAGGAGCTGACTGTGGCTCAGACCATGAGCTTCTTGTTGCAAAGTTGAGGCTTAAATTAAAGAAAGTAGGGAAAAGTGCTAGGCCAGTCAGGTATGAATTAAATCATATCCCTGTTGAATATACAGTAGAGGTGACAAATAGATTTAAGGAATTAGATCTGATAGACAGAGTGCCTGAAGAACTATGGACAGAGGTTCACAACATTGTACAAGAGGTAGCAACCAAAACCATCCCAAAGAAAAAGAAATGCAAGAAAGCAAAATGGCTGTCTGAGGAAGCTTTGCAAATAGCTGAGGAAAGGAGGGAAGCGAAAGGCAAGGGAGAAAAAGAAAGATATGCCCAATTAAATGCAGAATTCCAAAGAATAGCTAGAAGAGATAAGAATGCCTTCTTAAATGAACAATGCAAAGAAATAGAAGAAAACAATAGAATAGGGAGGACCAGAGATCTTTTCAAGAAAATTGGAGAGATGAAGGGAACGTTTCATGCAAAAATGGGCATGATAAAGGACCAAAATGGCAGGGACCTAACAGAGGCAGAAGAGATTAAGAAGAGGTGGCAAAATTACACAGAAGAACTATACAAGAATGAGCTTAACGTCCCTGATAATCACAATGAGGTGGTCACTGACCTCCAGCCAGACATCCTAGAATGTGAAGTGAAGTGGGCCTTAGAAAAGCTGAGCAACAACAAAGCTAGTGGAGGTGACAGTATTCCAGCTGAGCTATTCAAAATCTTAAAAGACGATGCAGTAAAAGTGCTACACTCAAATTGCCAGCAAATTTGGAAAACTCAACAGTGGCCACAGGATTGGAAAAGATCAGTTTACATTCCAATTCCAAAGAAAGGCAGTGCCAAAGAATGTTCAAACTATCGCACCATTGCACTCATTTCTCACGCTAGTAAAGTTATGCTTAAAATTCTACAAGCTAGACTCCAGCAGTATGTGGATCAAGAACTACCAGAAGTACAGGCAGGATTTCGAAGAGGCAGAGGAACTAGAGATCAAATTGCCAACATACGCTGGATCATGGAGAAAGCTAGAGAGTTCTAGAAAAACATCTACTTCTGCTTCATTGACTATGCTAAAGCCTTTGATTGTGTGGATCATAACAAACTCTGGCATGTCCTTAAAGAGATGGGCATACCAGACCATCTTATTTGTCTCTTGAGAAACCTATATGTGGGCCAAGAAGCAACAGTGAGAACTGGACACGGAACCACTGATTGGTTCAAAATTGGGAAAGGAGTCCGGCAAGGCTGTATACTGTCGCCTTGCCTATTTAACTTATATGCAGAGCACATCATGAGAAAGGCAGGGCTAGATGAATCAAAAGTTGGAATTAAGTTTGCTGGAAGAAACATCAACAACCTAAGATATGCAGATGATACCACTCTAATGGCAGAAAGTGAAGAGGAACTAAAGAGCCTCTTGTTGCGAGTGAAGAAGGAGAGTGCAAAACCTGGGTTGAAACTAAACATTAAGAAAACCAAGATTATGGCATCTGGCCCTCTCAATTCCTGGCAAATAGATGGGGAAGAAATGGAGGTAGTGACAGATTTTATTTTCCTGGGCTCCAAGATCACTGCAGATGCGGACTGTAGCCAAGAAATTAAAAGACGCTTGCTCCTGGGGAGGAAAGCCATGGCAAATCTAGACAGCACACTAAAAAGCAGAGACATCACCCTGTCAACAAAAGTGTGTATAGTCAAGGCTATGGTCTTCCCAGTTGCAATGTATGGCAGTGAAAGCTGGACCGTAAGAAAGGCTGAGCGCCAAAGAATTGAAGCCTTTGAACTATGGTGCTGGAGAAGACTCCTGCGAGTCCCTTGGACTGCAAGGCGATCAAACCGGTCAGTCCTAGAGGAGATCAACCCTGACTGCTCTTTAGAAGGCCAGATCCTGAAGCTAAAACTCAAATACTTTGGCCACCTAATGAGAAGGAAGGACTCACTGGAGAAGAGCCTAATGCTGGGAAAGATCGAGGGCAATAGAAGAAGGGGACGACAGAGAATGAGGTGGCTGGATGGAGTCACTGAAGCTGTAGGCGTGAGCTTAAATGGACTCCAGAAGATGGTAGAGGACAGGAAGGCCTGGAGGAACATTGTCCATAGGGTCGTGATGGGTCGGACACGACTTCGCAGCTAACAACAACAAATATATATATATATATATATATATATATATATATATATATATATATGCTCTCCAGAGTCTTTGGGAATGGTTAAGCATAATAAATCTAAAAAGTAACAACAACAACAACATAATCTGCATCTCATTGCCAGACCACTTATAAACAAGAATGGTCTAAAGCATTGTGGCATGGAAGTATTGATTCCCTTCGTATTGCAGCAGATGATCAATCATCTTTCTGTAATTATTTATGTTTTACAAATATTTGAAAGTACAATGAAGTAAAAGAAAGAAAGGAACAAAGGAACAAAAAAAGAAATAGAAAACAGATTTACAAGCTACACAAAACTAAGAGGTTTCAAAATAGCTGTAGGTTAGCACTGCATATAGAAACAAGCTTATATCAGTCTGACACTTTTAAAACCATTGTCAAAACCAAATCAATATTCAGTAATTAGCAAAGATGGCCAGTATGATAAGATTCATCAATCAAAATGGAGAATTCATAGGAGTTTTTATCTTATCTGACAAATTCTGTCCTTGTTATCACAAATCAGGCAAGATTTTAAAATTAAAAGAAATGTAAGATGGAGACTTCTAAGATGAAAAAAGAAGAAATCTTGGGAAATCAGTGATAATCTTGGCTCCAACTGGTCCAGCGTGTCTGCTATGAGGCCATCCATCTTCACCAGCTGCACTTGTCTTTGGCTGGAATTGCTGCTTACAGGCCCGCCTCCTGGCCATACTGTAAGTGTTGCTTACAAGAGGCCCCGCCTCCTGGCTATAGCGTTAAACAGGTTAGATATCTTGCTTTGTATGTACTCAAATTTCTTACTGTTTGAAGCGGTTTTACAGTTTTTATTCTTTTAAAATGTTTTTTAAAGATTTTAATTGTAATGTAATGTAAGGAAGGCCTGGAGGAACATTGTCCATAGGGTCGCGATGGGTCGGACACGACTTCGCAACTAACAACAACAACAACAACATATATATATATATATATATATATATATATATATATATATATATATATATATATATATATATATATATATATATATGGGACATGTGGGACGTGGTGGCTCAGTGGGTTAGGATGCTGAGCTTGTCAATCAGAAGGTCGGCCGTTTGGCGGGTTGAATCCTGAGTGCCGCATAACAGAGTGAGCGCCTGTTACTCGTCCCAGCTTCTGCCAACCTAGCAGTTCGAAAGCACGTAAAAAATGCAAGTAGAAAAATAGGGACCACTACAGTGGGAAGGTAACAGCATTCCGTGCGCCTTTGGCATCTAGTCATGCCGGCCACATGACCACGGAGACGTCCTTGGACAAGCGCTGGCTCTTTGGCTTTGAAACGGAGATGAGCACCGGCCCCTAGAGTTGGACACGACTAGCACGCATGTGCCGGGGAACCTTTACCTTTACCTTATATATTTTTATATAGGTTTTAGATCTTTAAAGGAAAACAAAATTAAGCTTCTAGAAGATAATTTTGAACTATACTATAGAAGCTAGAATTTTATAACAAAACATAATATTTTAATAATTGTTGAAAGGTTAAGACAAAAAATATTTTCCTAATAATTGGTGATCTGTTAAGATGAAAACTAGACTTTACTGTTAAAACATAAGAATGTTTTGTAATGAACAATGTAAGTTTTGTAGACAAGAGAAATAATCTTTATTGAAATAGGGAATTGTGGGTTACCCAAAAATTAAGCTTTCTTTTGTATATCATAGGCTATTGTAAAGTATTTTATTGCAATTAGGTAAAACTTAAAAACAGGATATTGATACGTATTAGTGAAAATATATTGAAAATTCTGTTAATTGTCTAGGTCACAACTAGAAATGTATTAATTTGACTATTTTGACTATGTGATAACTAAGGGAATCAGAAAGAGAATCCTTGTTGATGCAACCTGAACTATTTACAAACAACTTGTTATTTGTTACTTTGACTATCCAACCACCGTATTGCTTCACATATACATGTATATGTAAATATTAAAAAATCAATAAAACTTGTAAAAAAACACAAAATGAAAAAACCTTGCCTTGTGCAGAGATGCTTCTTTTTAAAAAAAATGTTATTGGTATCAATGGAGCTTTTAGAAAAACGAAATAAAACCATTGCTACATGAGGAAAATTATTCTTTTAGACAAAGTTGCAAGGAAAAGATGTAGATTTTCCACTTTTTACCTGCAGTGATGCTGAGTGGAACAGACAACTATATGCTTAGGGGGTGAAGTAAATATGATTAGAAACTGGATCAAAATAACCCACAACTTCCATATTATTTAGTTTTGACCCTATAGTAAGAAATCCAATGTTTTAACCTGTGATTGGTATTGGTCATTTTTACTTATTATTAAACATCATTAGTTATTAATAATTACTAATAATTATTAAACTTATTATTTATTTATTTATTTATTGATGGGATTTATATCCCGCCCTATCTCCTGAAGGACTCAGGGCGGCTCACAATAAAACATATAATAAGTGCATAAATCAAGATAAATGAAATTGAGAACATCAGTGCAATAAAAAATTAGAGAATTTAAAAATGAATTAAAAATACTAAATATAAATTAATTAAGATGCCTGTCAGTCTAGGTCAGCTTGGTGGAACAGGTGTGTTTTGAGGCCGCGGCGAAAGGATTGGAGGTTTTGGGCTATCCGAAGCTCAGGGGGGAGCTGATTCCATAGGGTTGGTGCTCCCACAGAGAAGGCCCTCCCCCTGGGGGTCGCCAGCCGACATTGCCTAGCTGACGGTACCCTGAGGAGGCCTTCTCTGTGTGAGCGTACTGGACGATGGGAATTTGTTCCCGGCAGCAGATGGTCCTGCAAGTATCCCGGACCTAAGCCATGTAGGGCTTTAAAGGTAAGTACCAGCACCTTAAATCTCACCCGGAGGGCAACTGGTAGCCAATGCAGCTCCCGCAGGAGGGGTGTAATATGGGAGTATCGGGAAGCTCCCATCACAACCCGCGCAGCTGCATTCTGCACCATCTGAAGCCTCCGGGTGGTCTTTAAGGGCAGCCCCATGTAGAGAGCATTACAGTAATCAATACGGGAGGTAACGAGTGCGTGGGTGACTGTACGTAGGGCATCTCGGTCCAAAAAGGGGCGTAATTGGTATATAAGACGAATCTGGGCAAATGCCCCCCTAGCCACGGTTCCAATGTGATCTTCAAAACTGAGTCGTGAATCTAGGAGGACGCCCAGATTGCGTGCTTTATCAATGGGAGGTAACATCTCTCCTCCTATAGTCAGAGATGGAACCTCTTGGACTAAACGAGATGACGGTATGTACAGCCACTCAGTCTTGGCCGGGTTGAGTCGAAGCCTGTTTTCTCCCATCCAAATCTGTACCGCTTCCAGACAACGGGACATCACATCGAGGGCATCACTGGGTTGGTTCGGGGTGGAGATGAATAGCTGGGTATCATCAGCATATTGATGATATTTCACCCCGAAGCTACGGATGATCTCTCCCAGCGGCTTCATATAGATGTTGAACAGGAGGGGCGAGAGCACCGAACCCTGAGGCACTCCACAATTAAGAGGCCTAGGGCTTGACCTCTGCCCTCCTGCCAACACCGTCTGCGAACGGTCCGAGAGGTAGGAGGAGAACCAACGCAGAACGGTGCCTCCCACTCCCAGCCCCTCAAGACGACGCAGTAAGATACCATGGTCGATGGTATCAAAAGCCGCTGATAGATCTAATAGGACCAGGACAGAAGAATAACCTCTATCTCGGGCCCGCCAGAGATCATTCACCAGCGCGACCAATGCCGTCTCCGTGCTGTGCCCCGGTCTGAAACCCGATTGGTACGGATCTAGATATTCAGCTTCCTCCAGGTTCAAAGGGAGCTGTCGTGCCACCACGCTCTCAACGACCTTCGCAAGGAAGCGAAGGTTGGAGACAGGACGGAAGTTGTTTAAAACAGCTGGGTCCAGTGCCGGTTTCTTGAGGAGGGGCCTTACCACCGCCTCTTTCAAGGCAGCAGGGAAGTACCCTTCACTCAGTGAGGCATTGATAACTGCTAGGAGCCAGCCTCGTGTAACCTCCCGAGAAGCATAGACTAGCCAGGAGGGACACGGGTCCAACAAACATGTGGCGGCACTTAGTTTCCCCATGATCTTGTCCACTTCATCCGGAGTCACAGGATCGAACTCTTCCCAAATGTACTTGGCCAACTTCATCGTTTTCCTCTCGTTAGATACTGCCCAGTCAGAGTCCAGACCAGCCCGAATCTGAGCAATTTTGTCCACCAGATATTTACTAAATTCCTCAGCCCGTCCATGTAGGGGGTCTTCTCCCGTCTCTTGACTTAAAAGGGAGCGGACCACTCTAAATAGGGCGGCCGGGCGATTATCTGCGGACGCAATGAGGGTGGTGAAGTAGGCGTGCTTTGCCACCCTCATTGCCACAAGATAGGATCTAGAAAAGGATCTTAACTGTGTTCGGTCAGACTCGGACCGACTGGCTCTCCAAATGCTCTCTAGGCCCCTTCTCTGGCGCTTCATCTCCCGCAGGTCCTTGGAGAACCAAGGAGCGAGTCGGGACTTGCGCCGGGTCAGAGGCCGCAAAGGGACAACGCGGTCGAGCGCCTCCGAAGCAGCCTGTTGCCAGGCATTAACTAAGGACTCGACCGGGTTGTGGGAGAGGGAGGTATATTTACACTTGCAGTGTGGTTGTAGTATTATTATTTATAGTAATAGCAACAGCACTTAGACTTATATACTGCTTCATAGTGTTTTACAGCCTTCTCTAAGCGGTTTACAGAGTCAGCGTATGGTCCCCAACAATCTGGGTCCTCATTTTCCTGACCTTGGAAGGATGGAAGGCTGAGTCAACCTTGAGCCAGTGAGACTTGAACTGCCAAACTGCTGGCAGGCAGCAGAAGTAGCCTGCAGTACTGAATTCTAACCACTGTGTCACCACGCTATTATCTTCTCTACTCCGCCTTTTATTGAGATGATGATGATGGTGATGATGATGAAGATGAAGATGATGATTCTGTTGCTTTGCATGTACACTGAGTGCTTCTGTACCGGAGACAGTTTCCTTGAGTATCGAATCACACTTAGCCAAATAAAGTTCAATTCAATTCAATTCAATTCAATTATGGGTCAGTAAGTTTGAAACCTTTTCTAACAGTGTGGGCTGTGTGTGGATCACTATGTTTGCTCAGTCATATTATCATTGGATACAGCTGCTCTAAGAAACTATGCCTTTAAATTTGTATACTCAGAATGTACACAGCGTAATTCTATATACACACAGAATAGCTATTTTCATGAAGTACTCATTGCAAAAGCAAACGTCCTTAGACTTATTTTTAAGGGAGATGCTTAATGTAGAAAAGTGCTTTGAGGTCTCATGATGCGAGGTGATCAAATGAATGCATCCTGATTTTGGGAATTCCTGCCCTGGGGTGCAGGGAGGGGTTCAACACAAAGAGAGAGTATTCCCAATCAGATTAATATCGCACAAACATTTTTTTTTTAAAAAAAGCAGGGAGAGATGAGGAAAGATCATAAGCCCGTCATTTGTCACCAGCAGACACTCTGTACCTTTTGCACACACTTCAAATCAGTTCTGATGATTCTTCCCTTCACTATGAATTGGGCCATTAAAGAATACAGGAAGGCTGTACAGAAAAGAAACAAGAAAATGGAACACTTGCGCCAAACGTATTGATCTGGTTGTTACAGTGACCCAGCCAGAGAACTCTGTTGTGGACCTGATGGAGATAATAACACAATACGGGAAGGTTTCTGGATTTAAAGTTAATATACAGAAAACCAAAATTCTGGCCAAAAATATGACAGTTTCGCAAAAGGCTCTCTTAGAAGGATTAACTGGATTTGAGATTGTTAAAAGGGTTAAATATTTGGGGGTGCTTTTGTCGCTCTCTAATACAAAGTTATATAAAAATAATTATGAAAAACTATGGGGGAATATTCAAAAAGAATTGGAGAGTTGGGAAAAATTGCAATTGTCCTTGTTGGGACGGATCGCAGCAGTGAAAATGAACGTCCTGCTTAAATTTCTATTTTTATTTCAAATGATACCGATTCTTAAGAAAGATTCTAATTTGGAGGAATGGCAGCGAGGTATCAATAAATTTGTTTGGGCAGGGAAAAGGCCACGAGTTAAACTTAAGATTATGCAGGATACTCGTGAGAGAGGTGGTCTTAAAATGCCTAATCTTAAACTATACTATGAAGCTGCTGCATTAGTAGGAATAAGTGATTGGATTAATTTGACACAAGAGAGATTATTAAATCTTGAGGGCCACGATTTGTTGTTTGGCTGGCATGCATATTTGTTGTATGACAAGAAGGTAGACAATGTGTTTAGAGTGCATATTCTAAGACAGGCATTGCTGAGAGTTTGGAAGAAGTACAGACATAAGCTAGACTGCAAGATACCATTGTGGGCAATTCCAAAACACGCAATAGAAAATATACATGCTGGTTTCAAACATGATGTGACTACGTACAAGGAGATTCTAAACTTGGAAAGAAATGTCTGGTGTTTGAAACCATATAGTCTCTTGCGAGATGAGAAGGTTGTTCAGAATTGGTTTCAATATACTCAGCTACGGGCCAGGTGGAAAGAAGATCAGAAAAATGGTTTTACAATGACTGATGAAAATCTGATAAAGCAAATCAGAAATCAGGGTCCCGCACATATTAAACGGATATATCTTGCATTGATAGAGATTGACTCAGAAACAGAACTTGTTAAGGATTGTATGATAAAATGGGCCCAAAATATTCAAGAAGTTATTACAATGGACACGTGGGAAAAGATTTGGGTGAGGAATGTAAAATTTACACAAGCTCAAAATCTAAGAGAGAACTTTTATAAAATGTTTTATAGATGGCATTTAGATCCTAAAAAGCTTGCAAGCATGTATCCGAATTATCAACCAAAATGTTGGAGGTGTGGTGATGAAGATGCAACATATTTTCTTGTATGGTGGACTTGTAAAAAGGTTAAGGCCTTCTGGATAAAAATTTGGTGGAATATGCAGAAGATTTTCAAGCAAAGGATAAAGTTTTGTCCGCAACTCTTCTTGTTGGGAATAATTACAGATGCTACGGTTGTGGACACTAAGCTGATGTTGAATTTAATCACGGCAGCAAGACTTTTAATAGGTCAGTATTGGAAGAAAGAGGAACTGCCGACTATAGAAGAATGGACTTTCAAGGTTTCCGACCTGGCAGAGATGGCAAAGATCTCGGCCTACTTGAAAGATCACTCACAAGAACATTATATTATGGAATGGAGAAAATGGGTTGAGTACATCCAGAACAAATATAGGGTTAAGAAGCTTCATGTAGCATTTGAATAAGTCTTCCTTCGCTTTTTCTTTCTTTATTTCCTTTTTTTCTTTCTTTTTTCTTTTCTATATATATTTAATATCATTAAGATTTGTATTATCCTGTATAAGCTAGAGAGTGATGGATTTTAGAGTTTATGGTTGTTAGTATATGGGTGTTTATGATTGTTTTTCTTTTCTATACCTTGTATTTAGCTCTGGGAAGTCGGGGGGGGGGAGGGGGGGAGGGGTAGGGAGGGAGGGAGAGGGGAGGGGGAGGGGGGACTGTTAAAGATAAACTGTATGTTAAAACTTTTCAATAAAAAAAAAAGAAAAGAAACAAGAAAATGGAACACTTGCGCCAAACGTATTTTTAAAAAAGGACTCCTTGTTGCAACCGAATCATCCCCACTGATTATAACATTTAGAGAGCCAGAGGAGTCTTTACTGATGCAAGACATAAATCATTTTATGTTACATTTTATATCTCTGCCCCTCCATTTAAAATATACCATTTATATCTAAGGAACGGAACACTTTAACAGAGGAAAATGACTTTGCCCACAGTACCAACAATTGCTGTGGAATCTCATCTCTTTGACAGTATGATAGCTAGTTTCCTCCCTGTTGGAATCTCAAGCAGCTTTTTAAGGTCCACAACATCTACGTGTTTCATAAAACAAACTACTTGGTTTCCAATGTAACCTGATCCTACCTATTGAATTAGCCCCCATCTTTATAATGTTTCCCACATTATGACATTACTAAGATATACAGAGATGAGGACGGGATGAAAATATATAAAGAGATATAAATAATATCAGCACTTGTTTATGTTTGTGTGTGTGTTTACAAATTCCTTCTCTTGATGCAATATTGGACGATGTGATTAGTTTCACTGGGTCTGGTTGAAATAGGCGCTTGTTTCCCAAAGAAATGAAACAACAACAACAACAACAAATGCATTGCACAATCATTTCTAATTTTGTTTCCGGGGAAACAAATGAGAAGGCAAAAACAACCAAAGGAAGTGAATGCAAAACTTTCCTTGCTGTTTTCCTCATTCATTTCACATCAGAGGCGTTCCTGAAATTCTCAGGAATTTGCTTTGTCTTATCAGAATGATGGATATGGTTACTTCCAGGGAAGTTTCTCTAAGGAGATGGGATGCCGAAGATAGAAAATCATCCACTCTCGAGTCTCATTCAATAGGAAGCCATATAATGCTCCAGGAAGTTCAGAAAAAAATCTCATTTTTTTTTGAACCAATTGACATCTTCAGAATAGTTTTGAAAGCTGATGTGTACCCTTATTTATAAAATTTATTGGCCGCCCACCTTACCATAGGGTAACTCTGGGTGGCTTACAGTCATAAAAACATGACTATACATATATAATTAAAACCTAGATAATTAAAACCAGACATTAAAACTTAAGGACACACAGAGAGGGCAGGGGAAGAGTGGGGGGAGGTGGGATCTGTTACTACTTGATCAATCACCTCCATTGTGCTGTTCCCCTCTTGAGACCTCAAGCCAACTGGCAGAGCCAGGTCTTTAGGCCCCTACCAAAGGATAGGCAGATTGGGACCAACCTCACATTGGAGGGAAATATTATAAAATGTCCGCAGTGCTTAATGCTTGTTAATGCTTAATGCCACATCTGCATGACTGAAGTCCCAACTAGTTTTTAACCGCATCACAAACGCATTGCATTTTTAAAAGGGGGTGAGTTTTGATCATGTGATCGCCTCTGTCATCTTGTCTTTTTGTTGTTGTTGTTATTTCCCTCCTTTTTCTCCCTCTTCCCCCAAGCTGTACCTGTGTGGCATTATCTAGATCAGGCTGCAATGTGCTTACAATGAAAAAGTTCAAGAACTTTAGACTAGGATAACTCAATTTGTATCATTTCTGGTTTAGCTGCAATTTAAATTAGAGAAGTTACCTTTTCATTTTTAAAGGGGGAAAAATTAGGACTACAGGTATTAAAGTCATCTTAATGTTATTTATTTATTTATTGGATTTTAGGGCTGTCTGGCTGAAATCATTACATTGGGTGGCATGCAACAGAAACAACAACAAAAACAACAACAACAACAAAATAATGATCTAACCTTAAAAAAAACCCTGTATATAAAAAAAATAGTGACCAAACAGGATAATTAAAGTATCAGTCTATAGACTTAATGAGAGTTGATACCTTTGTCTTTTCTTTTCTTTTCTCTTTCTTTCTTTCTTTTTTTTTTAAAAAAAAAACCCTTTGAAGCATTTCACTGAAAAACACATGTACTAAATCCATGTGGAAATTTCAGTTCAACTGAAATTAGCACCAAAAGTAGCCATTCTTCAGTTGGGTTTAGTGTCAAAGTTTCTGTTGAGCATCACTGCTTTGAAATTCCCATTCTGCTAGTCCGACTGCCAACAATCCGCTCTCTCCAGTCCTGAATTTTGCCCTAGAACACAGTGATGCAGAAATTGATTGGTGTAGGATGCAGCAATGTGAGAGAGCTGGAAATGAACTTGATACCTGTGAAAATAGCTTTCTTGGTGCTGGGAAAACAGGGGGCACTGGAGTTGTGCAGCTGCTGAGGATTCCAGACCGGGCCTTGTGAGAAAAAGAAAAAAACAAAACAAAACCTGGTATACAGTACTTCTGTGGGAATAGGAGAGGATGGGCATTCAAATGGAGTCCCTCTTTCAAAAGGCAACTGGACTTTCTTTGTTTTTCCTTGAAGGCATTTCATGTCTCATCCAAGAAGCTTCTTGAGTCATGAACTGAAGAAGCTTCTTGAATGCTTCATATCTGGTGGACTTGTACAAATATAAAAGCTTTTTGGATTAAAATTTGGTGGAACATTCAAAAGATTTTTAAGAGAAAGATAAAGTTCACTCCACAGTTATTTTTGTTGGGTGTTATTACAGATTGTGATACTAAAGAAATTAATTTAATGTTGAATTTGATAACAGCTGCAAGGTTATTGGTAGGGCAATATTGGAAGAAGGATTGCTTGCCTACTGTAGAAGAATGGATGCTTAAAGTGTCAAACTTAGCAGAAATGGCTAAGATTTCTACTTACTTGAAGGATCACTCACAAAAAAGGTACATTTCGGTTTGGAGAAGATGGATAGATTATATCCAGGATAAATATGGGACTAAAAAGTTCCATTTAGCTTATGAGTAAATTTTAGATTGTTATTATTATATTTGGTATTAGTATTGTTTAATAATTTGAATATTTTTTGTTTGCTTGTATTTATGTTATAGGGAGTTAAAGCGCATTATGTATTTGGTTATTTATATAGTTGGTTAATGTTAGCTAGATTATGATTATTATATATTTGTAACCCTGTAATCAGCTCTGGGAAGTGGGGGGGAGGGGGGGTCAAGGGTGGGTTGGGGGATAATATTGTAATTTTTATAAAACTTTTCAATTAAAAAAAAGAAGCTTCTTGAATGAGAAGTGAAATGTTTTCAAGGAAAAACAAATAATTTATTTATTTATTTTATTTTATTGGATTTATATACCGCCCTTTCCTGAAGGACTCAGGGCAGTTTACAGGGTAATTAAAACATTGATACAAAAATTAAAAACAATTAAAAAGAATTAAATTTAATCCCTGAAAAAATATAAAACCCCAATTAAAAACTCTCAGCCTGGGCTGGAGAGCTCGTCCAGTTGCCTTTTGAAAGAGGATCTTTAGGGACAATCACAATCTGGATGACTGAGCACCTCCGTAGACATCCTAATGGAGATGAATTTGTGGGTCCTGCTATTTCACTTAACAGAAAGCTGCCCCCCACAAATATCTGTATTTGCCCTTTTAGCTTGTTATGTTGTTTAATTACTTCCTCTCTGTTCGTATTGTGATATCCCAAACTTCTGTTTATATTTTTACCACACGTTGGGTTTTCTTAATCTAATCATTTCAAGTTTTTTTTAAAAAAAAACCCTGAGATAAGTGCCTTCCTTGTATTTCCCCAAAGTAGTCCTGAAAATATTTTATTACTGATAAATTGTTTTGTGGGCACTTCATTACTGAAGTGTAGAGACATAACCATAATGTGTTTAATCATTAACCATCTGGTGAAGATGATAGAAGAGAATGCCTGGAATTCAATAGAAGGAAAAACACCGTGTAAGAATTGTTGGCTGGATCAGTTCAAGACACATCCAGTTTTGGATTTGGTTCTTGAATGTATCAAGATAGATATTTCTGGGCACAAATACATCAAAAAAGGCATGTAATGGATTTCTTCAGCTTTTCCCAGTTTAAGGAAAAAGAATGGGAAATGGAGACTGTCATCATGAGCTTGAATGAATATCATTCTCTTGTGATGCAACAGATGCAAACAATTTTAGGAGAATACTAAGTCTAATGAAAGATACGGGACTACCCGTTGAAATGTCTATTAATTTTGATTCGTATCAAGGAGACCTTTGAGCACAATGTAATAGAAACATGGTGAGCCCATTGACATGACACATTAAGCATGACATCCTTAACATTGGAGAATGCACTTATCCAGGGAACATTGGGCATTAACCATGCTAATAGTTTGTAGGTTTCACAGGAATTCAAGCTCACACTACTCTATGCCAACTATCATAATTAAACCTATATGGCAATATACCAATCTTAATCTCAGGGATTGAGATTATGTAGGGAAAACAGCATCGTGAGAGAAGTATGAACTACTCAGGGGAATTCCAGTGTTTCCAGAAGTACAGTCTATCTTCAGGAGGTTAAATGAGAAGACCCTTTAGGTCTAATGAAGACAGATCACACATAGTCACCCCAGTTTGTTAATTAGCTATTGGAGAGATGCAGTGGAAAATGGAGGAAGAAGGATGGAGTTCAAAACGCATAGGCCCACACAGGCTGAGTCATTGCTAAGTCAGAGCTGAAGAAGCTTCTTGGTTGAGAGGTGAAATGTCTTCTAAGAAAACCAAGTAAGTCCAGTTGACTCTTGAAAAAGCACCTTTTTTAATGATGTTTTTTAAAAAATTAAACCAAGTTAAACCTTCTCATTAGAATATTGTCATCTAATAAAACAACAACCCAGAATAATCAAATAGGCCAGGGCTTTTCAACCAGTGGTATGGGTACCACCTGTGGTACATTGACCCCTAGCAGTGGTACGCTACCATCCTAGAAAAGTGGTAGTGGGGGAGGGGAATGAGCTGAACCGGTGGCAGCACTGCACAAACCTAAGCGAGAGACAGCTGGAGCTGCAGGGCTGTCAGGGCTCAGCAGAAGTGCCAGGATCAGTGCCAGGCTCCAGCTGGAGCCCAGCGCTGATCCTGGTGCTTCTGCTGAGCCAGAAGAAGCGATGATCAGCTGGAATGTTGCAGCACTGATTCATATTTTTGACAGTCACAGCGTCCCAGGGTCATGTGAAGTGGCCCAAACCTGCTGCAACCACCCAGAAGACGGGGGGGGGGGGAATTAAAAACCAAACACCCACCCTACCCCACCCCCGCTGCCAATCCTCAACAGAAATGCTCACATCAATGAAAACCTCGGACAGGAGGAAGAGTGCCACCAGGCTGGCAGGCAGGTGTCTTGCTCAGCTGTGTCGTGGGGGGCACTTTTTTCAGTGCCATTGTAACTTTGAACAGCCACTAAGCAAACTGTTGTAAGTCGAGGACTACCTGTACTTCATCACTTTTTTCCTGGTTCTTTTGGTCATCAAGTTTTTGACCCCTTGCTAGGCGACTGGTGGTACTCGGATGTTGCCATATCCTAAAAGTGGTACAATGGGTGAAAAGGTTGAAAAGCCCTGAAATAGGATGTGGAAAAATGTCTTATTGGGAACATTTTTCCTGGGTTTGTCCCAATTAAACCATCATTAAAATCCTTAGTGACAGCTGTTTTTTCCAAGGGAGCTTATGATCACCAACTGGGGTGCTGGAGTGAAAGTGTTCAGAAGGTTTCTTCAACCAACCTAATGTTGGGATTCAGCCTGTTCGCACCAGTTCGGCAGAACTGGCAGCTAATTTTTTGTTGCCCAGGCCTAGAATGGACTTCCGGAAGTGGCAGAGAACCGGTTGTTCACACATTTGAATCCCACCACTGAACCAACCCTTTTGTCACACCTGAACCAAGGATTAGAACAAGAGACACTCACAAACTTGTGATCTCAGGAAGGAACAAAAAGAAAGAAAGGCAAAAAAAAAAGTAAGAGAACATCACAGAAATTGTAACCACGAGGAGAAATTATGGCTATGGCAAAGAGCTCATTCTAACACAAATTGCTTTCAAAGGGAGGCAAATAAGAGAACAGTTACTGGGCTAAGCACGACTCTTAAAATAGGACATAAGATTCCAAAAATAGGAAGGAAACTACAATAGTATCAAAAGGATTGTGTTGTTTTAAGATGAACACTGTTCTGGAGGTGATCACAGGCAGAAAAATAGAAGAAGACTAATCCCATCTTTATTATTATTTTTTCCTCATTTCCATCTGGCACTTTCTTTCACACCACCACACAAAGCCTATTAATCTTTCAAATGTGCACACGCTTGCTCTGAAAGAAAATGCTGCTGAAAAGGTTTGCAGGGGGGGGGCGGAGGAGGAGAAATGCTGACTAATTTTAGCTCAGATTATAGGTTCGTCTCCAGAAAATCTCTGTTTCCTGGATCTAAAAACCAGGCAATGTGAAACACTGCATAATATCTGTGATTGTAGGCTGGCTATAAACCAGTTTCCTTAAATTGGAGTCACAAGGAAATCTGCTACAGAGTTAGTTGCTGTGAAAAAGCCATTTTTGATTATTACCAAATGCCAAAGTAGAAGCCCTTGTAATTGGAACTGCTGTAAATTCTGTATGGACTTGACTTGAAATGTAAGGTAAACATGTAGTTCACAGGTGTCAAACTCGATCACCTCATGTGACGTATCGTGACTTATTGTGGGGTGGGTGTGGCCTGTGCATGACGCATCCGGCCTGCGGCTGCCAGTTTGACACTCCTGATGTAGTTCATTAGAGCCAGTCTCTCTGCTAGACTTTCTTGGGCTCAGATTCTAAGCAGCGTTGTGCTTGGTCAGGTCTTGGATGGGAGACATCCAAAAAATACTAGGTGAGGCTGGGAAACCATTTTAGAAGAAGGAAATGATAAACATTTCCAACCGGCTGCCAGTGAAACTACAGGCATTTTTCCATGGAGGCACCAGCAGTTGAGCTTGATTTCAAGCAGACTTTGCTTTAGGCCTAACTATCTCATAACGAGAATGGAATAGGAAAACAGAAATCAAAATTAAAAGCTAGAAACCTTTGGAGCCTTTTAGTCTAGAATAAAGAAGGACTAGTGGGGACATGAGAGCAGTATTCCAGTTTTTGAAAAGGTGCCAAAAAGAGGAGGGGGGTGTCGACTTATTTTCCAAAGCACCAGAAGGCAAGACAAGAAACAATGGATGGAAACTAATCAAGGAGAGAAGCAACCTGGAATTAAGAAGAAATTAACTGGAGGCTTTAAAAAAGAGACTGGATGGTCTGAAATAGTATAGGGTCTCCTACTTGAGCATGGGGGTTGGACTAGAAGACCTCTGAGGTCCCTTCCAGTTCTCTTCTGATTGACTGATCACAGTGGTGTGAAATCTCCACGAAATATGTAAGTAGAGGATGTATGCCAAATTTCATAGAAATCAACAGAGGGTCTTTTGAAAGATCTGCTCTCAAAATCTGGTTGCTGCAGTTATTTTTCGGCCCCATAATAGCAAGAAATAAAATTTGCAGTGAAAATAAATGCCAGTGTTAGGAATATCCGTAGCAAATATCAAGTAGAGAGGTACTTGGAATTTTGCACTAAGAGTAGAGTTAGTGGCTGCAAAGTCCTTAGCACATGGTTTGGGACTTGACTTATGAAGGTGAGAATAACCAAGATGCTTTTCTAGGTAGAATTTCTTTGGCCTCATTGAGTCCAAATGTTAATCCTAGGAGAGTAGAAGTAGAGAAAACCTCATTTCTGAAATGCTATTGTGTGAATCTGACTGAGAAATATAGAGATTTGTAGGCCTTGCTTCTGAATATATGCTTAATTAAATAAAAATGAAATGTATAGTAAACATTCAAAATATAAAAAAGGTGTAACATTGGACACTGTAATGTTTTATCTTGTAACAAATTATTCTGATCTTTTGTAAGAATTTAAAGATCTTCTTATTCTTTAAATCAATCCAATCTGTACTGTGCATAGACCAATTATTATACAGGCAGTCCTCGGCTTATGACACAATTGAACCCAAAATTTCTATTGCTAAGTGAGACAGTCGTTAAGTGAATTTTGCCCCATTTTATGATCTTCCTTGCCACAGTTGTCAAGCAAATTAAAGCAGTTGTTCAGTTAGCAACAGGGTTGTTAAGTTAATCTGGCTTCCCCACTGATTTTGCTTCTCAGAAGGAGATCACATGAGCCCAGGATGCTGGAACCGTCATAAGTCTGAGTCAGTTGCCAAGTGTTTGATGCATTTTACTCATGTGACCATGGGGCTACTGAAGTGTGGAAGTGTTGTAGGTGTGAAAAACACTTTTTTCAGTCCCGTTGTGACGTTGGTCGGTCACTAAATGAACTGTTGTAAGTTGAGGATTACCTGTATTTAGTATACTGTTTTGTTGAAAATGGAGCCTTGGACACCAGATCCATTGAAGCAGGTGTCTAGCACACACTAGACAGGACTCAGGGTGTAGGCTATCAAAGAGACCTCAGAGACTGAGGATGACACATACTACCCATAGGGCTGCAAAGGGGGATCTATCTGTCTGTCTGATTATTACTGAGTTTTCCTATCAAACACATCTATCTTGGACTTGGATAGGTGGATTTTCGGATACCCCCCCATTGCATCATGCTATCTTATCCCCATTGAAAATGATTCAGGTTGTTCATCACAAACACTGCACGGTCTGCATAAAAAAATAGAGGTATATTCATGTCCCAGCTAACTGACTCTAACATCGCTGCAAACACCCTTTATATATTTGTCAATAAATATGTCAAAATACCAGTGGGTCTGCTTGTCTCCCACCCACCCCCCGCCCTGCACTGTTGAATCATTGGTCAGTTATTCCACTTGTCCATGCCTTTCTATCATTTACAGTATATTGCTCTCATCACCTAACAAAACATTTCCTAATTCAAGCTGATTCACTTTTATTTTTTGCTAAATCAACTCAATCAACATTAAATATCTTGTCTCTACACTCCCTTTCCTGGCAGAAAGCTGTCCAGCACTTCCCAAGTCTTGCTCTTTGTCACCTTTTTGACCCTTCCAATCTGAAATCTGTCAAACTACTCATGATGTAACAAACTAATTTCTGTGTAGTTCTGGTTTCCACTCTTGCTATCTTTCCCTTTGTGTAGAAGAGCAATAATAGCTTTCTGTCAGCATATCAAATGGAACCTTCATACACATATTAAACAAGTCATGTAGCCATTGCATAGCCAGAGGTAGGCAACCTTGGCTCTTTTATGACTCGTGGACTTCAACTCCCAGAATTCCTGAGCCAGCCATGCTGAGGGGAAAGGGAGTTTCCATGCTTAGCCATGCTGGCTCAGGAATTCTGGGAGTTGAAGTCCACGAGTCATAAAAGAGCCAAGGTTGCCTATCCCTGGCATAGGCAAAGAACATCTATATTTTAACATTTCTCCAGTTACACCATGCATACTTGCCACTTTGCTGTTTTTCAACATTCCCACACTATTTATGAATTCCTTTTCATCTTTTCTTCTCATGGATGCTAACCCATTTGTTTCAATTCCATTCTTGCATATAATATTATCATTCTTTTATAAGCTTTTATAAGGCTTCCTCCAGTATTCCATTGCTTAGTTTCAACCCAAATAGTTTCATCACGTTTATTTTTAATTTCATTCATTCTGCTGGAAACTCCTCACTTAATTCTCCTCACTAGTTTCTTTTTCTTTTTCTTTTATTTCCATCAAATTGCTCTGTATTTTCCCTGCCTATTTGAATCTTAATCATTCCAGTTTCTCTTTGACCAAACTCTTTGCAAATATGCTTTCTTTCCTTCAGTACACATTATGAAATAACTTTCATTCTCGGTTCCCCCCCCCCAGCAATCGTTCTTTTATAGGCTTCCCCCCGTCATTCGTAGCTCCTTTCATTTTGTCATTCCAATGAGCCTTTTTTAAAAACTTCCCTGTTCTTTAACTCTGTGCATATCTGTGGCATTATATTGTATCTGTAGATAATTCTTTTTATTGTGTTCCATATATCCACTTTCTATTCATACTGTTCAGTACCTTATAATACTATTTCATAAAGAACTCACTTTATCTTCCTTCAGTCATTCTATTTTTATTCCAGTTTCTTTCACTTCTCTGCTTTCGTGTCCATTTCTTCTTCAAATCCACTTTTCACCTTCAAAAAATGGTCTGTCCCATTTCTAGACTGTCTCATCAGCCTTGCATAATTTACTGATTCAGTCAATAAAAACTCCCCTTTAAGAACATGTAATCCCTTAATTTGGGGTAGAACAGGATGGAGCTCAGTGTCTACTGGACAGATGCCCTTCCTGATACCATACGGAGTTCACAGTAGATATTTTTTTTTCTTTGTGCCCCAGGAGAAAAACATCTGCCATCATCTAAGATTGAAGTCTCAACCTTCCAAGAGGGAAGTGAGTCTCGTTACCACTAGGCCACCATGCCACTCTTATTGTTTCACTCAATCTGCCATCGTCAATAATTAAATCAGCCCCTCTGTTTGCCAGGCCTATCCTGGCTTGGGCATTTAGGAAAGAAACTTTGTGTGTTTTTTTTACTTCTGATGTATGGATTGTATCATAAAGATAGATTACTGTATGTGTTGTCTGGGAGAATGTTTTGTTGGGGTGGAGGGTGGGGAGGGATATACGCTACATCATAGAAATAAATGTTTTCCGTAGTAACATTTGGAACTCTTTCAGCCATTGGCCACTGTTGAGATTCTATCACGCAGCAGTTACCAAAGCAGAGCAACTTTTACAAGACTAGAACCTTGAATCGCAGATGTTCTGAATTTGTATTCTAATTTCAATTCTGTTCTTGATTGGCATGGCTGCTATTAACAAAACATCAGTCTTACCCAGGGGTCTTCCAACGTGGCCCTTTTATGACTTGTGGATTTCAACTCCCAGAATTCTTCAGCCAGCAACGCTGGCTGAAGAATTCTGGGAGTTGAAGTCCACAAGTCATAAAAGGGCCACGTTGGAAGACCCCTGGTCTTACCCCAAGAAGGTAAAAGCAGGTGCAGAATCACCCCAAGCTTGTAGCATGACAAAGACAAAGAAAAATCCAGTTATTTTTGAGCAGGCCAAAGGACCATAAAATGCTGATGTCTGACAGAAATTTCTGTCAGAATGAAACAGAAACAGAATGAAAACCCTGCAAAAAATGACAGCACTGAGAGAATAATACAGCCATGAGATTGGCCTATGCCACACTCTCTTGCCAGCCATTACCAGAAGCTGCATTTCTTCACTTTCCCAACCGCTACCACTAGGAGGTCCATTCTTTTGCTTTCTCACCAATCAGTAGGATCCATCCATAGCGTCAAGCTTCTCTTCCTGCTGGTTTTGGGCAGCCTTTTATGTTTTCTGAATATTCTCCCAGCAATTTTAACCCAGGGATGAGGGTTCTCTCATGCAGTGGTGGTTTTTCAGTTTTCTGAGTGCCTATTCTCACTTAGCCAAAATGGCCCTGTTGTGTAGTGAGTTCTTTGGAGGCAGTAAGCGAGACGAGAGGTTGCAAACAGGAACATTGTTTTATTGAGGCAAACAGGGACAGAATTGAAACAGAGGCTTCTGCGCAGCTACTTATACGGTTGGCCACTAGGTGGCGGCCAATAGGTTTAAAGGGACCCATTCCCACCCCAAATCATCCAATGATCTTCTTGGAGACAGCAAGTCTGGCTTAGTCACTGACCGTTACACAGACACACCAGTTGAGCAACCTTAAGCAGCATTCAAACAGACACGTGAAACAGTTCAAGTAGAATGCCAATACATTACAGGCCCCACCAATGCAGGACATGTAATCTGACTGAATGAGGATAGAAAGTTCTGATGTGGTGGACCTTAATTCCCACTTATCTAAATGAGCAGTGTTGGTGAAAGTTCAACAACATTCCCAAAGTCACTAGCTTCCCATTTTTAGCAAACTTGTCCCCAGTTCTATTGATGTAGTTTTGCTTTTGTTCCATTAGGTCAATGGTCTATGGAGTTTCCTAGTCATCTAGGTCATGGCTGTCCCAAAGGTGCTTTTTCAAGAGGCAACTGTACTTTCTTTGTTTTGCTTCTCATCCAAGAAGTTTTTTTTCAGTTCTGCTTCCAGAACTGAAGAAGCTTCTTGGATGAGAAGCAAAACATCTTCAAGGAAAACAAAGAAAGTAGAGTTGCCTCTTGAAAACGCACCTTTAATACAGGTCACTGGTACATTTGCATACACTCATCCAGGGAATCAAATATTATCTTGTGGAAGGGTTAATCTTATTTTAAGTATACAACAGCAAAGGTATCTTTAAGAATGGAAGTAAACAAATGTAGATTCCTATCACAACAACTCTATAGCTGTGTGAATTAACTCTAATCCTAGACAACCATCATTAATTCAGATCTCTGGAATAATCAAAGCAGTATGGACTAATCCATTATGCTCAGTTTCATAGCTTTTGAAAGGAAGTCAACTTTAACCTTCTTTTAATAACCTGAAACCAAAACTGTAATGTTGTATAAAACCTAATCAACCAACCATTTAATAAAGAAACCTTTAATTCATTACAATGGCATTACCTTCAGCTGAGATTGATTATAATTTTGATTGCCTTCTTTTTTCATTTGAGCCCATTTCCATATTGTTAACTCACATATACTTCTACATCTGGTGGATGCAAACGCGGTGGCATTATAATAAGCTAGTGGTTTATGAAAGGGACATATCTCTTTTCTTTTCAATGAAGGAAAATCTGTTACAGATAACATTAGTTATTAGGATATTTTATTCCCAATAGAGCACAGAGCAGCCATTTATTTATATAACTGAAAATTAAAAAGGCAGCAAAACTCTACCACCCAAGGATGACAAGTCAATAGTCATCCTTCACTGTCGTGCCAAGCTCCGCACTCCATAAAAAAAGCAATTGTTTAGTTTTAAACCATTTCAGGATGGTTGTGTTGAGCTGTTGAAGATATCTAATTGAAACCCAGCAGGGCTCATGCCCGTTAAAAGGGCCCCGATCCCTTTCCCCCTTTTGTCTCCCAAAGGAAGCACTGGAAAAGATTTTGGATTAATCTTTTTTCCAACCTAATTTCTAATCTTGAAAGTGCTCAGATAGAATTGGGCTGAAATGGTGACTCACAAACTCAAATTGAATTATGCTTTCTTTGAACTTCTCATTTTAAATCTGAATTTGGGGGGTGGGGGGGTTGAGGAGAGATGTATACAAGCCTCACCTGCCTTGTGAAAAGATGTAGAAGAAATAAATAAAAGGGGATAGATAGATAGATAGATAGATAGATAGATAGATAGATAGATAGATAGATAGATAGATAGATAGATAGATAGATAGATAGATAGATAGATAGATGATGGATGGGTAGGTAGGTAGGTAGGTAGGTAGGTAGACAGACAGACAGACAGACAGAGTTGAAAGGGACCTTGGAGGTCTTCTAGTCTAACTCCTGCTGAAGCAGGAAACCCTACCATTTCAGACAGACAGTCAGAGAGACAGACAGAAAGACAGACAGACAGACAGACAGACAGACAGATAGATAGATTGTACATTTTAAAAACTGCCCATTAAGAGAGCAAAGGATCAAATATTAAGAAAAACAAAACAGGTCTTCAAGATGAAATCTGAATTAAAGGAACAATGACCATCTGAATCTGAATCTGAATGAGGAAGAAACCTTCATTCATGAGGAACAAGACTTACCAGAATTAAGGTCATCACGTTTAATATCACTAGCTGCTTTTTCTTTTGTTTAAGGGTACTGCAACTGTCTAATCTATTTCGAGCAGCCTATTACCTGAACAGAAGAAATGTCCCAAAAAAAAGTGAAAGCACGGACACAAGCACAAAAATAGTCCAGCTCATTTAATTCGAACTGCCCAACAGATAATAAAATACTTAGGCAAACAGCACAGGCTTGTTCAAGGAGGATCCTATGTGCATTGTATTTGTCTAATTGCAGACCAGGCAGGCTTCTGGGAAGGAGATAAGCCTGTTGGAGGCCAGAGGGAGACCAATTGCCATCAGAAGATTGCTGGAGTCCCTCTTAGAAAAGCTTCTCCTGTAATAATAAAGTGATGTCTTCAAGGGCACATTGATGCTGAATTTAAATCTGTGCCAGCCCATTTTATGTTGTCAGCCCTTCTAGCAAGGATGTCTTGTTTGCTTATTTATTTATAGCTGGATTGTATCATCCATTAAGAGCAAGCTCTCTGGGCAGTCTGTAGAATTTGAAGAGAGACTTTTAATCGTATCACAGTAGCTGATGGAAGTAAATGGAAGAGGAAATAGTTAGCTTTTAAATTTTAATATTTCTGTGTTATCAGCCACGACAGGAATAACCTTTGTTGTTCTTTTTTTACTTTAGTTCCTTCTTACTCCCTTAAATTTGGTATATTTTAATCACATCAATGTGTGCAGTTTTTAATTGCATTTCCACTAATATATTCTTCTTTTGGTTTCTTTATATCACTGTTATTTTTCTTTGGATATTAAAGTCTATCCAAACATGTCTGAAATGCTGGTTGATGCTTTAGAAATACTACTTGAAAGGTTAAAACAACATCAAAATAAAGCCAGCAGCAACGATCCCTAAGTGTAAATGACAAACAGAGAGAGACGTAAATGTACATGTTATAAAAATCCCCATGTATTGAGTTCAAATCCTGGTGACTTCAGGGAGAATCCACAGTTTCTTAGTGTGCTGTTGTCTCCTTCCAGGTTGTGAACATATAAAAAAAGAAGATGAGCCATGCTTCCATAAAACAAGTCCTGCTCATTAAAGGCTGAAGAGTCACTGACAATGTAGTCTCTGCGTCAGCTCATAGAGTTAGTCCTCGACTTATGACCACAATTCAATCAAAGGTTTCTGTTGTTAAGTGAGTTTTCCCCATTTTATGACTTTTCTTTCCACAGTTGTTGAATCACTGTAGTTGCAATAATAATAATAATAATAATAATAATAATAATAATAATAATAATAATAATAATAATAATAATAATAATAATAATAATAATAATAATAATCCATGCAGTGACATTGACAGACTCTATCTACCAAGGCAAATAAGTGGATGTGGAATGCTGCAAGTACATCAGATGGTTGAAGAAGAAAAAATGGCTTTGGAAGAATATCTGAACAACAATGATGAAGATGCACTGAAATTAATATATCAGGAAGGCTTACTGACTACTGGAGAGACCAAACTGGCCTACAAGAAAGACCAAATGAAGAACAGAATGGAGGCATGGGAAGACAAAGAACTATATGGCCAGTACATTTAAAGAATAGCTGGGAAAGCAGATAATAACAAGACCTGGCAATGGCTAAGAGCAGGAAAGTTGAAGAAAGAGACCAAGGGACTAATTCTGGTTGCACCAAGCCTTAAGGACAAATGCATACAAAGTCAAAATTGAGATGACAGCAACAGACAGTAAGTGCCCCCTGTGCAAAGAAGCTGAAGAAACAGTGGACCACCTGGTAAGCTGCTGCAAGAAGATTGCACAGACTGACTACAAACAGTGGCATGACAAAGTAGCAACAATGGTGCATTGGAAGATCTGCAAGAAATATCATTTGCCTGTAAGCAAGAACTGGTGGGATCATAAAATGGAGAAAGTCATAGAAAATGATAAAATTAAACTGCTCTGGGACTTCAGAATTCAAACAGACAAGCACCTGCAACATAACACCATGGACTTAACAATTGTCAATAAGAAAGACAAAAAAGTCTGGATAGTGGACGTGGCAGTGCCTGGAGACAGCAGAATAGACAAGAAAGAACTGGAGAAGATAACAAAATACAAAGACCTACAAATAGAAATAGAAAGACTGTGGCAAAAAGGTAACCAAGGGTAGTACCAATAGTAATAGGCGCCTTGGGTGGAATCCCAAAACAACTGGAGCACCACTTGAACACCATTGGCATTGACAAATTTGCCATTAGTCAATTGCAAAAGGCGGCCTTACTAGGAACTGCTTCCATCCTGCAACGATATCTGTAATACCATCAAACATCCACATCTGCCTATCCCAGGTCCTTGGTAAGGACTCGATAGGTAGACAAATATGCCAAATCCAGTTTGAACATCTGGCTGACTGTGCAATGATCAATAATAATAATGATAATAATGATAATGATGATAATAATAATTGCAGCTTCCTGCAATAACTCCAGAAAAGCTGCAAAAAACTGTGCTACTCAGAACATCTTACATTTTAAGGAGATACCTGTTTGATACCTAGGATGCTGGCAGCAACCCGTGTCAACCATTAGTGCCAGTCAATTTGAGTGTTCAGTTGACTGAGTTTCATGCTTTATGAATAAAGGTTTAATAATAATAATAATAATAATAATAATAATAATAATAATAATAATAATAATAATAATAATAATAATAATAATAATAATAATAATAATAATAATAATAATAAGAAGAAGAAGAAGAAGAAGAAGAAGAAGAAGAAGAAGAAGAAGAAGAAGAAGAAGAAGAAGAAGAAGAAGAAGAAGAAGAAGAAGAAGAAGAAGAAGAAGAAGAAGAAGAAGAAGAAGAAGAAGAAGAAGAAGAAGAAGAAGAAGAAGAAGAAGAAGAAGAAGAAGAAGAAGAAGAAGAAGAAGAAGAAGAAGAAGAAGAAGAAGAAGTTGGAATGGACCTTGGAGGACATCTAACCCTGTACCATTTCAGACAAATGGCTGTCCAGTCTCTTTTAAAAATTTCTAGTGTTGGAGCATTCACAGCTTGTGAATGTCACTGTAAGTTGGGGGTGGGGGCACAAAGGGAGGCTCAGCCAATCTCAATGTATACATGGTTGTACTTTGACAATAAAGGTTCATTCATTCATTCATTCATTCATTCATTCATTCATTCATTCATTCATTCATTCAATCATTCTGGAGGCAGGTTGTTCCACTGATTAATTGCTCTAACTGTCAGGAAATTTCTCCTTAATTCTAGGTTGCTTCTCTCCTTGGTTAGTTTCCATCCATTGCTTCTTGTCCTGCCTACCGGCACTTTGGAGAATAGCTTGACTCCCTCTTCTTTGTGGCAGCCCCTGAGATATTGAAACACTGCTATCATGTCACCCTTAGTCCTTCTCTTCATTAGACTAGACATACCCAATTCCAGCAGTCATTCCTTATATGTTTTAGCCTCCAGTCCCCTAATCATCTTTGTTGCTCTTCTCTGTACTCTTTCCAGAGTCTCAACATCTTTTTTTTACATCGTGGTGACCAAATCTGGATGCAGTATTCCAAGTGTGACCTTAACAAGGCATTGTAAAGTGGTATTAACTCTTCACGTGATCTTGATTCTATCCCTCTGTTAATGCAGCCTATCTCTATGTTGCCTTGTTTGGCAGCTGCAGTACACTGCTGGCTCATATTGAAGTGATGGTCCACTAGGACTCTGAGATCCCTCTCACAGTTACTATTTGTCAGGGCGCACTTCAATACTTCATCCCCAAAAACTCATGGAAATGGATTCTTCCAAAAGGAACTTTTATTAAGAGAAGCTGATAGCAGGCATACTAGACAGGATCTGAGGGCTTACCACTCAAATCAATAGGTAAAAGTGTCCCAAACAAAACCCCACCCATAGTTCATCCGGTCAGTTCAAATGGCCCAATCCTCAGGTGTTAGGATCCTTGTGGGTACAGGGAGATAACATCAGGCTGTCTCCGGTTGTAGCTATGATGTTTAAGCGGCTCTTCGCACCTTCTTCTGGAAGCATAGAGATAAACCAGTTGCCGGAGGTTACATTCCTTTCTTTCCCTCCCTCTGCTGGCTGACATTAAAGGATGGGAAAGTTCACATAGAAATAAAGCAGGAAAGCAAAGTGTTACTCTATAGTGATAGAGGAAACCGAAGCAATAACCCTCAAGCACTCCCCCCTTCCCCCTAGGATTATGGCAGAACCCAGAGTGAGAAGAGAGTAACATTTGGGTCAGGATGAATGAGGAGGAAAGAAGGGGGGGGAGGACAGAAAGGGGAACCTATAACTATGGGTTCTGACACTACTATACTATACCTGTACATTTGTTTTTTCTTGCCTAAATGTAGAACTTTACTTTTCTCACCACTGAATTTCATTTTGTTAGATAGCACCCAGCATTCAAGTCTGTCTGGATCCTCCTGTATTTTAAGCCTGTCTTCTGGAGTGTTGGCTATTCCTGCCAGCTTGGTGTCATCTGCAAATTTGATGAGTTCCCCATCTATCCCCTCATCCAAATCGTTGATGAAGATGTTGAAGAGCCCTGGGCCCAGAACAGAGCCCTGGGGAACCCCACTACACACTTCCCTTCCATGTTATGTTAGTAACATGGCTGTTACGTGAATGTGGCTTCCTCCATTGCCTTTGTCAGAAGGTTGCAAAAAAAGCGATCACATGACTCCGGGACACTGCAACTTTGATAAAGATGAATCAGTTACCAAGCACCTGAATTTTGATCACGTGACCGTGAGGCTATTACAATGGTTATTGTAAAAGTGTGAAAAACGGTCATAAGTCACTTTTTTTCAGTGCTGTTGTAACTTTGAACAGTCACTAAATGAACTGTTGCGAGTCAAGGACTACGGGTATTGTCATTCACTTGCAACATTTTCCTTCTTAACATCTTAATTCCTGAGGATGCTGGCATAATTTCCATCCCAGAACTTCATTGTGTGTGAAAATTGCTAGACTAAATGAGCATTTTTCTTCTGGCTGCATAACAGAAGATATTCTAACTTACTGATGGATTTTTTTTTTAAAAAAGAAGGCATCTGATGGTGTAGGGTGTAGAAATGTGAAGAAATATTTTTTGATTCAATTTTTCATAAGAACACATCAAACACATATCTGTCAGATGGGTTGCCCTTTCACTGTTCCACACTATTGATATTTTTGCAATGGAGCAAATGTACAGAAATGCTATTATTACCAGAGGCAGAGTACACATAACAATGCATCTCTTGGGGAAAACAGCACTCCAGAATGCACGTATAGCAGGGAAAGCATGTCCATTCTGAGACATACAGAGAGAAAGATGCATATTAAAAGTAATGTACGACAGGAATTTGAACCTAATTTCTTTTAAGGAAACAAATCTGAAAAATTGCAAAAGGAATGGAGGGGGGAAAAAACCCTAGCTCACACATCTACCATGATGAAAGACTCAAATACCTATGTGACATGAAACATAACATTCATCAAGTTAATCTATGACATCTCATAGACAGCTTGCTTTCACTCTACTATTTATAGAGATTTGGCTATTTTTTGGGGGGAGGGGAAAGGGTGAATTGGAAAAACATGAGCTCTAAAAAGTGATCCCACCTTTTGACCAACATTTTACTCTCATTTCCCCTCCTCCCATTTGACCTTTGGTTCTTGAGAATGAGGGACTCGGCATGTGAAAGTATGTTTATGAACTTACCAGGAACATCCAGCCCAAAAGAGAGATTTTTCCAAAGCTGTTTTTGACACACTATCATTTTCTTTCTGCCCATATGGAAAACAACAACAACAAAAAACAAGTAAAAATGGTTATTTGTTTCCCTGCCATCTAGTCACTGCAGAAAAAGCATTCTCCTTTAAATGACTTGACACCCTGTATCAGTGCCTGTGATGTGACAGAAGAGCAAAGCCAATCCATTCTCTCTAGCGATGCTCATATAGAAGGATATTTCCATTTCGTCAAAAAGGCCGGTTTCCCTATGATAAAAGACTTGGACACCTTATCTGCAAACAACTGACATGTAAGCAATGGTATACCAAAGGGATAATATACAGACATTTACATGGGTAATTTTTTTTTTAATTTTTTTTTAAATGATGCAAGGATAAAAATATCAGCAAAACTGAGAATTAATCATGGAATGTAAATGAAAACAAAATCTTATCATTGTCTCAAGGGTGCTTTTTCAAGAGGCAACTGGACCTCTTGAAAAAATACCTTTGAGACAACCATGACCTGGATGACTGAGAACCTCCATAGACAAACTCTCATAGGGAAGTTATGTTAAACCAACAGTAGCTTAGCTGATCTGCCAGTTGCAACTGGTCTCAACTGGGCTAACAGACTGATTTAAATTTTTTGTCCAATGTTCTCTCTGTAGGGAACATAATCCAGAAGATGCAGATAGAGTCAAGTGGAACAAAATCAAAGGCACTGTTTTTTTTTCCTTCCAAACCTTGGGATGGCAGATACCATCAGGGTTCTCTCTAAGATGTTTGTACAGTAGCCCTTACAGAACTATTGCCCTGTTTAGCAACCATTTGAAGTTATGACCATGCTGAAAAAGTAGCTTTATGGCCAGTCCTCATATTTACATCCATCACAGTGTTCCCCACAGTCATGTGACTGAGAGTCAGGTATTTTACAACCAGGGGGTGTTTATGACTGTCACAACATCCTGAGGTCATGCCATCACCATTTACATGCTTCAATGGCCAGTTTCCCCAAGCAGAGTCAATGGAGAAGCTGGAGATAAAATCACAAGTTATTGTTCTGTTCCAGTCTACCACCGGCCCTGTTTTTGTGACAGGGACAACCCCTTTTTTTCCTTTTGACAAATTAATAGGCTGGAAAAAACCCAACCCAAATTTATTTGCAGTTCTAAAATGATAAAGTCTTTCAAACAAAAAAGCAGCAGAATATTTTCTTCAATAAATGATTCAAAACATCAAACAAGAGTCAACAAACAAGAGTCAAACAGATTAGCAAGAACAGACCAGTATTCTCTTTGAATGTCTGAATGGTTGCCTTCAGCAACCAGCACCGCCCACACCTTCCCCTTTTATTAGCAGCCCCAAGGCGTGGCTTCTCCAAGCCTTCTCCTCCTTTCACTGAGTTGCCTCATTGATTTTCTCTGCTCTGCTGGATTGCCTTCTGCTTCTAGCATCTCTGAACAGATTCAGATGTGACTCCTCTGAGTCCAACACCTCCTCCTCACACAGCTGAGCCTCATGAGGAACACGACTGGTGGGGCCAGGCTGAGAATCCTGCAGTGCATCAGAGCCTCCCACTGACACTGAAGGCTCTTCAAACCGCTCCTCCTCCTCCTCCTCAGATTCCTTAGACTCAGCTGTTGGGAGCACAGGCTGACACTGAATCACAGCAGTTATGGTGACATGAGGCCTTGTATAATTTCCATAATGCTTAGTGATGGGGTTATGGGTCCCAATTGCAGTACTGTCCGAAACTGAGTACAACTTCAAACCCAATGCTTAAAGTACTCACAACATGAGATCAACTTGAAATGTTCTGGTTAAATTCCTACCTCACCTTCCATGGTGTGATGGAATTGTGGTTATTCTGTGCTGGTGCCCCAGACAGGGAATACAATCACCAAAATTCCAGGAAGATAATATGCTTTACCTCAAAGATTTAATGGAGCTGATATTTATTTGTATGGTCTCCAATGGTTTAGGTGTTTTTTTTTAATGTTCTGGTACATTTTTTATGCAGAAGATAGTTACAGAAAATAAAAAAATAATCAATAATTGTCCTAAAAGATAGTGTGACTGTTTTTCTTTAAAAAAAGTTCTCCACTGCTATTCAATCCTGCTTATATTACGCTTTTTGCAAAGAGTGCAGTTATGATAGCAATTTTGTTCGTCTCACGTATACTCCCACTTTGCCAATAAAAGATATATTTTCCGCAATATAATGGACAACAGAACCAATAATGATGAAGATATTATATTTCCTGCGTCCCAAGTGCAGTTCTGAGATATGTGGAGTGTAAAACTCAAAAGACTTTTGTCATACAGGTTGATAATTGAAACAAGTTACATTTCTTACTTGGGGACAAAGCTAAGAGATCATTTCCTTTCCGTGCATGTTTTTGTTTGAAATAGCTACAGATATCCTTACTGTTTATTGCCAGTTTGATGTAGTGGTAAAGATCCTGGCCTAGAAATCATCAGACTGTGAGTTCTAATCCTACCTTAGCCATGACAGGTGGCTTGGTGACCTTGGGTCAGCCACACTCTCTCAGTCCAACTCACCTCACAGGGTTGTTGTTGTGAGGAAAATAGGAGGAGGAAGTTTCATGTAGGTTCACCACTTTGAGATGCTTATAAAGCAATAAAGATGTAATAAGGCGCTAACCTAATAATTATAATACCAACATGGTAGCAGTTTCAATTGTAATTCTGTGTTCTAAAATCTAGATCAGCATTTCTCCAACCTGGCTACTTTAAGCTGGCTGGGGAATTTTAGGAGTCTACAATCTTAAAGTTGCCAAGTTAGAGAAGTATTAATGCTATTATTTGCCCCCCCCCAAAAAAAAATATACAGCTCTGGAATACAGCTCACAGACCGTGACCATGCTTTATGGCAGACATGTCAAACACAAGGCCCGGGGGCCAGATCCGGCCCGCGAAGTGGTTTCATGTGGCCCGCGAAGCCATCCTGGAAACAGTGAGGGAATGGCCCCCGCTGCCTTGGCCCTGGCCCAGGCCAGCCGGAAGCCAATGTACAATTTCGTGGTGGCCATCTATGCTGAAATGCATTCAGTCTTAGCTCCACAAGGCCGGCTGGAAACAGTGAGGGACCAGCCCATGCCGTGTTGGCACTGCCCACTGGGCGCACGCTGGGGAGGTATCACCCTTTGTGAGGAATGAAGAAATGCACCATCGCCTGGAAGTGGCCAGCATATGACCCTGCCTACTTTGGGCAGGCTAGGGCCTGGGCAGCGTTGCGCTTCTCTTCAGATTCGTGCCACCCAGCTCAGTCTCTCGGCAATGTCAGGAAAGTGCCCCACTGCCTGCCAAAACCGGGCAGGCTGGGGGCTGGGCAGCATTGCGCAGGTAACATTGACTCTCATGCTGCTCATGGCATCCCCTGCCCCAGAGCCCACCAAGCCGGATATGTGAAGTAGGCGAGGGCCATGTGCTGGCCACTTCCAGGCGATGGTGCATTTCTTCATTCCGAAGGATGACACTTCCCCAGCTGCGTTTCTTGCCTGTTTTTCTCCCTCCCTCATCTCAAATATTTTCTTACCACTCTGTTCTTGGAAGGAAGGAAGGAAGGAAGGAAGGAAGGAAGGAAGGAAGGAAGGAAGGAAGGAAGGAAGGAAGGAAGGAAGGAAGGGAGGGAGAGGGAGGGTCTGAGGGAAGTCCTGCCTTAGTCCTGCCCTGCTGCCCTTTCATTATCCCCTTGCCCCCTCTGATGCGGGCCTCAATGAAATTGAGTTTGACACCCCTGTTTTATGGGAAATACTGGGAATTGAAGTCCAAACATCGTAAGGTTGTTTCCACTGATTAATTGGGATTTATTTAAGTAGTCTGATTCTGCAGACCATGGCCTAATATGTTATTGAATTCAGCCAGAGAAGCTTGTTTGAATGTTCCTTCATGGTAAAATGAAAATAAAATTATAATTACCCATACTCACTTTCAAAAGATGGTAAGGGAAGTATTTTTTTAAAAAAAATATTGAAGTGAAATCCTTGATTGAAGGACACCTGAAGATAGGGGTGAGAGAAATAAATGTCCTCCAATATATCTACTCTTCTTTCTATTTTCTGGGGAAAAAGAAAAAAAAAGCAGCTACATGTTTTATTATAGCCCGTGAACTCATCTTTTGCCAAATCAAATTGTGAAGTGCTTAAATCAAATCGACTTGCCCTCAAATCTCAAATGGCAAACTGGAATGACAGCACGTTCTGCCTTAATCTAGAAACTCTAGTTTCCATAGCGTCAAGGTTGCTTTGCACCGGCTTTGGTCAACGCACCCTCTGAAGTGAAGCTATCAAGTGAAGTAGAGGCACTTTTCTTCATGGCTTCACCTCCTTAGGTGACACGAGCTTCCAAAGGTGCTTCAGAAACAAAACAGTGATGTTCCTTCAGGCGAATCGGGGCTGCCTTGACTTTTTGTGGAGGTGAAATGAGGTAAACTGCCTCACTGAGATAGTTCAGGCAAGGAAGGCAACATCCACTCTCCCAATCAAGGCCACTGCATCGTTCTTCGTTTGGCTAATCAAAGTAAATGCTCGTTGTACAGGTTCAGGTCAGGGAGTTACAGGGTCCTTGACTTACAACAGTTCATTTAGTGATTCTTCAAAGTTACAACAGCACTGAAAAAAGCGGCTCATGACAGTTTTTCACATTTACAACCTTCGAAGCATCCCCACGCTCGTGTGATCAAAACTCAGATGTTTGGCAACTGGTTCCTATTTATGACAGTTGACACTTTGCGTTTTTAGCAGCCAGGGCCACAAAAGAAGGACGATGGCAGAGTTTGAAGGGTTTGTTCTTTTGTTTTGGAGGGTTTTTTTAAAAAAATATCTGTTTTTTTAATGTGCATACAGCTAATCCAGAAACTTACCTGTGGCAAACAATAACAAGAAGTTGTGCTTTTGCTTCTAGCTCTGGGTCTGGTAATTTGTCATTGAACGTCAGCCACAAAATCTAGTGAAATTAGTAATCTCCAGAAACGTATATTTCAAAAAGTCAGGGTGCTTAAGTAAGGGTTTCCTTCATTTTGTTCTCTCAACAGCAACTTTGTGACTTGGACTGGCCCAGCAT
Organism: Vipera berus; assembly: GCF_964194415.1. Taxonomy (NCBI): domain Eukaryota; kingdom Metazoa; phylum Chordata; class Lepidosauria; order Squamata; family Viperidae; genus Vipera; species Vipera berus. The sequence goes on from NC_138203.1 coordinate 86,383,064, forward strand.
CACCTATGGAGACTTTATGGTTAAAAGTGCAACTTCGTGCACTTTAAAAAAAAATAAAACTTATAGAATCATTGTCTTGTATGCTAGTCTTTAATTGTTTTTGAGCCATAAATAAATTCGGCCCTTTTGTAAATATTGATTGATTGTGATTGATTGAACTGACCAGAGGTTGGGGACCCTCCAATACAAGTTGTTATGTTGCTCTACCATTATCCTCATTATGCTTGTTTTAGCTTATTATGGTTTAGAGTAGTTTACATCCAGGAAGAGATACAGCATCCTTCTGGACAACACTTGTTGTGGAATAACAGCAGGGGAGGTTTCCTCTTACTTTCTCTCTGGGAAATCTTTTCAGAAGTATCTGATGGGCCATTGTGAATGAGAGAGTTGAACAAGATTAATGTATGCAATGATTATATAACATAACAACTGCAATAGCTTCACAGTGCTTTACAGCCTTCTCTAAGTGGTTTACAGAGTCAGCATATTACCCCCAACAATGTGGGTACCCATTTTACTGACCTCAGAAGGACGGAAGGCTGAGTCAACCTGGAACCAGTCAGGATCAAACTGCTGACAGTGGGCAGAATTAGCCTGTAATACTGCATTCTTAGCACTGCACAATCACAGCTCCACATAAATGAAAGAATGTGTTTTCCTACATATCTGAATTACTTTCAGGTCAAAGAAAAGACAAGAGCTTTGTACCTCACCTGTGAGAATTTAAATCTAATATTCTTCTTTTGTGGGGAGAAATATTTGAAAGATTTTATTCAGTTCAATGAAAAGGAGTGTGAAACCATAGCAAATCTTTCAGTGAAACATGGGGTAGTAGTGCATTGTAGTCACTATGATTGGTTATGGGGGGAAAAAGAAGAGTAAAGGGTGGATTTGTCTCACAATTTTAGGCATCCTCTCTTCCTGGTTACTATTTTCTCCATTATCATTTTCTTTCTATGCTTACCTCTTGTCAAATCCATTCAATCATTCTCAAATAGGTGAGTCATATTCTTTCCTTCACATCACAGCCATTCCCCTGAATTTCACCACATTCAGACTAATAGATTAAAATAGTTAAATGTAAAAGGAAGGTGTATAAAGCTGGTTTATTTGATCAAGATAAAAATAGATAGGTTGTTTTTTCTTAATGGACTTTTACTGACACTATGATTGAAATAATAGTGCTTTATGGATATATTTATCTATAAGAGATGGGGCATGGGATGAAGAGATCACTAGTTGTAACAGCATATGAAAACTTTCTAAAATTGTTTATCCTTGTTATGCCAAAGGTTGGACAATATATACATATATTCTTTTTTGTTACTGTATTCATACTATTCTTTTATATTTTTTCCTTTGTAGTTTTTATTCTTCCTACTTTTTTCTTCCTTCTAGTTTGTATTAGTTTTTATTATTGCAGTTATAATATTTAATCATTTTTATTATAATAATAAGCCTCTCTTAAATCCAGCTTGGTAAAAATTTTTAATTCACCAGCCAAATCACATGTGGCTGCTCCTGTGCTATTCAAGGAAAAGAAAGATGGGTCTCTTGGATTATGCATGGATTTTGAAGGGTTAAATGCTGTCAATATAAAAAATATGTACCCCCTTCCCCTGATGAAGGACATGTTAGCCCACCTGGCTAAAGGATTTTTTTTTTACCAAGCTGGATTTAAGAGAGGCTTATTACCGAATCTGGATTAAGGAGAGGGGGTTGTCCAGGTGCTTTGTTAGTCAAAATAATCTTTTGTCCTGTGGGAACTAAGGTCATCGGCTGCTCCCTGGACTGGGGACTGGGCGTTTCATAGTAAGCCTGCCAAATAATCACATTGGGGAACGTAGTTGCTTGCATGGTTTTATGGGTGGGACTTTTTACTTTGTATTGGGAAATTGTTATTTGTGTATTCAGACTTGGTTTCACTCTTGACCGTGACATGCTTTGTAACTAATAAACATGTTCTTTGAGGAATTTGCAAGCCTCGGAGTTCTGCTTTATTTGTCTCTGTCTGTCAGAACCATGACAAAATCAAGTTGGGATACTCAGAGGGAAATACTCAGCACAGGAATCTCCTATAATCAATGGAAACATCATCTTGTCTGGTTCAGAGGTTCCTAAGAACTGCTGGCATTTTCTTGGCATGTTTCCATATGATAGCAGGATGCACAAAGTAAGTGAAGCTGTATATTATCGTCTATAAAAGTACCTCCCATTATGGAATGTGAAGGGAGAGGAGTCAGAATTAGCACGGAAGGTTCAAAATGGATAAATCTGACAAAAGTCGATTTCGTGCCATCTCATTACAAGTCCTGTGCATTGTGACGTTGCAGGCATGGCCAAAAAGCATTATGCTTGACTTTTTTTCCCCCTTCTTTCTTTTTGGATTCCAGCTGTCAGGTTTAGTTAGATATCACAAGGACTTTCCTCACCACTGAATTCCACATTTCCCTATTTATTCTTGGGCTGGCAGAAAACTATACTGGCACGAAACATATTGCTCCCATTGCCATATCTTTCCTGGCTCCTTTGCCTGTCTTTCAAGTCACTTCAATCATCTGTGACTCACATCTAAGATAATAAGCAAGAAAGCCAAACAGATTTTATTTCCTTGGATGTCGCCCTTGGAGGACTCAGAGGAAGGGAGAAAACATCAACATAGCTAAGGACAATTTGAGGCTCAGGCTGCCTCACGCAGGAGCTGGAGATGAGTTGAAGGCAGCAACACATTCTTTTAACTGACAATAATAGTTTTGTTGGAGGGGGAGGAGTCAGTGTTGATACCTGGCAAATGCCTTGAAAAGTCCCTGTTGCTTTCAAGATTTCAGAAGTGGTTTGCCATTACCTCTTTCCTGGGTCTACAAAAGAATGTCTGGCCCAAGATCATCCAGCTGGCTTTGTGCTTAAGGTGGGACTAGAACTCACATTCTCCCATTTCTAACTTAATGCCTTAACCACTGTGTCAAAATGTCTCTTATTTTCGTATTTAGATCAAAACAAATTACAGTGATAGATCTCGAATAAATGGATTTCATTCCAAAGCAATTATGTTCATGTAGAAATCTGTCCAGATGCACTTGTCACTAGAGTCAAAATACTCTCCTACCAGTCATCAATCCTGTATGATTCTCTCCAGGCCTTCTGCAAAGAATTAATTTATGTTTGTTGTGCAAATTACCGTATATACTTGAGTATAAGCCGAATTTTTCAGCCCACTTTTTGGGCTGAAAAATTCCACTTCGGCTTATACTCCAGTCAACAAAAAAAACTTACCGAGGACTTGTGCGCGGCCGAGGCTTTGGTGCTTCCGGGATCGCCCGCACCTCTCCCAAGCCACCGCCGTCCGAGACCTGCCGAAGTTTGGGGAGGTTTGGGGAGGTGCGCGCGCACCTCCCCAAACTCCGCGCCTTGCCTGCCTGCTTCTTTCCGCAGCGGAAAGAAGCAGGCAGGCAGGGCGCGGAGGAACGGAGACTTGCCGGCGTTTGGGGAGGTTTGGGCGCCTCCCCAAACCTCGGCAGGTCTCCGTTCCTCCGCGCAGACCTGCTGACGTTTGGGGAGGTTTGGGCGCCTCCCCAAACCTCCCCAAACCTCGGCAGGTCTCCGTTCCTCCTGCCGACCTTTGGGGAGGTTTGGGCGCCTCCCCAAACCTCCCCAAACCTCGGCAGGTCTCCGTTCCTCCTGCCGACCTTTGGGGAGGTTTGGGCGCCTCCCCAAACCTCCCCAAACCTCGGCAGGTCTCCGTTCCTCCTGCCGACCTTTGGGGAGGTTTGCGCGCCTCCCCAAACCTCGGCAGGTCTCCGTTCCTCCGCGCAGACCTGCCGACGTTTGGGGAGGTTTGGGCGCCTCCCCAAACCTCCCCAAACCTCGGCAGGTCTCCGTTCCTGTTTGGGGAGGTTTGGGCGCCTCCCCAAACCTCCCCAAACCTCGGCAGGTCTCCGTTCTTCCTGCCGACCTTTGGGGAGGTTTGGGCGCCTCCCCAAACCTCCCCAAACCTCGGCAGGTCTCCGTTCCTGTTTGGGGAGGTTTGGGCGCCTCCCCAAACCTCCCCAAACCTCGGCAGGTCTCCGTTCCTCCGCGCAGACCTGCCGACCTTTGGGGAGGTTTGGGCGCCTCCCCAAACGTCCCCAAACCTCGGCAGGTCTCCGTTCCTGTTTGGGGAGGTTTGGGCGCCTCCCCAAACCTCCCCAAACCTCGGCAGGTCTCCGTTCCTCCGCGCAGACCTGCCGACCTTTGGGGAGGTTTGGGCGCCTCCCCAAACGTCCCCAAACCTCGGCAGGTCTCCGTTCCTGTTTGGGGAGGTTTGGGCGCCTCCCCAAACCTCCCCAAACCTCGGCAGGTCTCCGTTCCTCCGCGCAGACCTGCCGACCTTTGGGGAGGTTTGGGCGCCTCCCCAAACGTCCCCAAACCTCGGCAGGTCTCCGTTCCTCCTGCCGACCTTTGGGGAGGTTTGGGCGCCTCCCCAAACCTCGGCAGGTCTCCGTTCTTCCTGCCGACCTTTGGGGAGGTTTGGGCGCCTCCCCAAACCTCCCCAAACGTCGGCAGGTCTGCGCGGAGGAACGGAGACCTGCCGAGGTTTGGGGAGGTTTGGGGAGGCGCCCAAACCTCCCCAAACAGGAACGGAGACCTGCCGAGGTTTGGGGAGGTTTGGGGAGGCGCCCAAACCTCCCCAAAGGTCGGCAGGAGGAACGGAGACCTGCCGAGGTTTGGGGAGGCGCCCAAACCTCCCCAAAGGTCGGCAGGTCTGCGCGGAGGAACGGAGACCTGCCGAGGTTTGGGGAGGTTTGGGGAGGCGCCCAAACCTCCCCAAAGGTCGGCAGGAGGAACGGAGACCTGCCGAGGTTTGGGGAGGTTTGGGGAGGCGCCCAAACCTCCCCAAAGGTCGGCAGGAGGAACGGAGACCTGCCGAGGTTTGGGGAGGCGCCCAAACCTCCCCAAAGGTCGGCAGGAGGAACGGAGACCTGCCGAGGTTTGGGGAGGTTTGGGGAGGCGCCCAAACCTCCCCAAAGGTCGGCAGGAGGAACGGAGACCTGCCGAGGTTTGGGGAGGCGCCCAAACCTCCCCAAAGGTCGGCAGGAGGAACGGAGACCTGCCGAGGTTTGGGGAGGTTTGGGGAGGCGCCCAAACCTCCCCAAAGGTCGGCAGGAGGAACGGAGACCTGCCGAGGTTTGGGGAGGCGCCCAAACCTCCCCAAAGGTCGGCAGGTCTGCGCGGAGGAACGGAGACCTGCAGAGGTTTGGGGAGGCGCCCAAACCTCCCCAAAGGTCGGCAGGAGGAACGGAGACCTGCCGAGGTTTGGGGAGGCGCCCAAACCTCCCCAAAGGTCGGCAGGAGGAACGGAGACCTGCCGAGGTTTGGGGAGGTTTGGGGAGGCGCCCAAACCTCCCCAAAGGTCGGCAGGAGGAACGGAGACCTGCCGACGTTTGGGGAGGCGCCCAAACCTCCCCAAAGGTCGGCAGGAGGAACGGAGACCTGCCGACGAGCCGCGGCCACACAGGGTATTCCTGTGTATTCAGGCTTGCAAAATGGCGGATCGAGCCTCTGCTGGCGGCAGAGGCTTGCAGAACGGCGGATCGGCTTATACTCGAGTCAATAACTTTTTCCAGTTTTTGGGGGTGAAATTGGGGGTCTCGGCTTATACTCGAGTCGGCTTATACTCAAGTATATACGGTAAACAAGGAGTAAAGATTCCCCCAAACCCAAAGGTCCCATACTTTAGCTGTTGAGTTTTGTTAACATCTTGTTGAAATCTTACTCCATTCTAATCAGCATTCAGTAAGGAGATTGGTCTATATAACTGAGGTTTCTCCTCTTTGGATCAGAGTTATATAAGCATTTTCCCTTGTTTGAAATATTGCCCTTGTCTCTTTAATTTCATCCATTGTTTTTATTAACAATGATACTCCTGTATCTCCTACCATCGGGTAGGAGATACAGGAGTAAAGCCAGCCTTACCAACAGGCTGAAGAACAGCTTTTATCCATGGGCTGTTAGGCTCTTGAACGGGAAATAATTTTATAATTTTATGTATGACTGACCTGCGAGGCCGGTGTGTTGTGCAATTAGCTCACATGGTGTAACATGATGGTGGGTTTGTTGTCACTGTGAGTTGTGGTGGTGGTGGGGGCATGAAGGGAGGCTCAGCCAATCTCAATGTATACATGGTTGTACTTTGCCAATAAAGGTTCATAACAGTTTCCACAGTTCTTCCTCTAATTTTTGCAATTTTTAAGCTGTCAGCCCACCTGGGCCTATGTGTTTCCAATTTTTTTTATTGCTCCTTTGGTTTCAAAAATAGTTCTCATTCCCATGAAAATTAACACCACCAAACAAACCACAATCTCATTGATTGATGATAGTAAAAATTGCTGAGCATAAATGTATGGTTTAGTGGAAGAGGTATTAATCCACAGGAACCAATTTCTTCAAGCTAGAGAAACAGAGCTTCACAATTCAATGATTTGGTTTTCTTTTTACTGTTCTTGCTTAATTTCCCCCCCTCCTTTGGACAAAACGTTTATAAATGTATTTATTTGTGCTGTGAGGACCTATGGGTGAAGTTGGGTAGAAATGTCTTGCTTACTGTGTATAGAGTATTTATTCCCAAGGCCTGGCAAATGATAAAATTATTAACAGATGATTTTTTCCTTTTCCAAGAAATTATTTAAAATCTCATTTCTATCACCTACAACTGTATAAATGCACATGCTACAATAATAATCTTCAATATATCTGAGCAGAACAGATATCTGAACAGAAATTTAATGGTTCAGAGGGTCACTTTGACAATAGCTTGTTTGCTGAGAAATTTTTCAGTCACCAAATGTGTGGTTTGTAGATATAAACTGTTACAAAAAGCAATGAAGTAATTCAAGCCTTTTTTACAAAGAAAGTGGGTTTTTTTCTTATTCACAGTTCTTTTTCAAAGTCTTCAGGAAGGTCCCTTTCAGCTGTATTGCATTGCATTGCATTGCATTGCATTGCATTGCATTGCATTCTATTCCATTCCATTCCATTCCATTCCATTCCATTCCATTCCATTCCATTCTATTCTATTCTATTCTATTCTATTCTATTCTATTCTATTCTATTCTATTCTATTCTATTCTATTCTATTCTATTCTATTCTATTCTATTCTATTCTATTCTATTCTATTCTATTCTATTCAAATTGGACAGGTGTATTCTAATATGCATTAACTAATTCCTCATTTTTGAAACATTAATTTAATAAAAAAAAATAATTCCAATATTTACTTACCTGTCTCTGGTCAGATCTATTCTTCCAGAAAGTTCCATTTGTACTTGAATATTTCTTCCCATACAGCCTTCGTGGGCTTCCCAAAGTTGGCAGTTAGGCGAGAGGAACCACTGGATTTCCAACTAACTCAAATCAGTAAAAAAAACCACCCTAGTCCTGAATTGACTTTTTAAAAATAAATATACAGTAATCAGCTACCTATTAATTAATTTAAAAATAGAAATGTAGAAACCCAGAAGCTACACAAACAATGTAATTAATGTAAATAACATACCATATATAATATTGTATCATAATACAATACCATACAACATAACATAAAACATAATATAATAGTTTTATTCACTTGTTTATTTTTTTTAAATCTACATACTAGTTAAATTATAAACTTCAAATTCTGAGTTGTCTTCCATACTTATTAGGTCTTTAAAAAGAGGCTGGTATCTGACATTTACTCGTATAACAAATGTTACAAGTATTTTTTTTTTAAATTGCAAACATTTACATATTTCCTGTTCTCAAAGTAGGACAGTACAACTATGAAATATTGATAAAATATACCATTAACACCCACACATTAATCAAAGCATCTATCCACTTGCAGCTCTGAATGCTCCTGTAAAGAAGCATTCATTCTTACCATTTTACACACGGTTAATTTTTAATGTCAAGGGTTAGGGTTAGGGGGCCAACTGGAAGTTTTAGTTGCTGAATTCCCAAAGCCCCAGACTTTTCTCAAATGGGGACTGTGACAGTAGGCAGATTCTATTTGATTCTCCTAAAAGTAATCACAACCCATGCCATAAATGTTAGGCATCCTGTTTCATTACAAGAAGTTTCTATTATATTTACTTATTCATTAAGGTTATGTATAGCTTTGCGCTAAAAGTAAGGAAAGTTGAAGGGATTTACTAAAAACTATTGTTATACTGGATGCTTGGTAATACTGTAAAGGTTCCTTGGGTTTTAAGTGATATGGATATACCCCCAACCTTGTTAACATTGCTGATTAGTGTTGCCGCTTCTCCTGAGCTTCTGGTTATTTGCAGACAAAGCCGAAACTTGAATCCAAGTCTGCGGAATATGTTCAGCAAAAAAATAAGTATCATATCAACACATCAAGTCACTTAGGCACACAGATCAAGTTCAAGAATGAGACTACAGGGAATAAAGGACTCAATTTGGAAAGGTAAGAAACTGGAAAAAAAGGATCAAGATTGAGAATTTATTTCCATGTTTCTCAAACCTTTGACCTTTAACTATTCATCAGGCATGGCAATACTAGTTCCTTAATATGAGAGATTTATGGCGCTGCCTTAATTTACTGAGTTCTGGTAAATGTCAAACCTATTAGCACATGTGTCGATGGTGATACACCAGGACATTTTGGGTGACACGCCAGGGTTCATCAAAAGCTGTTCTCGAAAGCACCACACATTCTGGGGTGTTTTTTGGGGGGAGTAGAGATGGGGAGCCCTTGCAACATCCTCTGAAAATAACATGGGAATGGGGCATGCTTTTGCATAGTTTTCAGAGGCTGCAGAGGCTGTGGAAGAGCACTCTCTGAAGCTACTCCAAGATCAAAGACCTTGTGCAACCTGGATCAGCCTCACGTAGGCCACAGGGGCCTGTCAATAGAAAAAGAACATCACCTGAAGGTTAAATAGCACACAGTAGATGCTGGGGAGTGCTGGGCCATGGAGGCGGGTACACTGTTCCCCAAGGCTTACATGCATGTGGTAGCCTTTTTGAGTGGCAGTGGTGCTACTTCTGACTGCCACTATTCAGGGTGGCCTAGATGGGACTGACATAGAGAATGGTTTCTCTTTTGTTCAAATGTAAGGTGCCAAAAGAGTCAAGTTAGGCATTTTCCAAATTTTTGACATGCTAAGCCCAAAAGGTTTGCCATCACTGGTCTAGTACTTTGAACTTCAGTTCTAGGAATATACTATAACAGTAGATTATCACTACAGAGTGTATTTTAACATCTGAATAATGTCAGTTAATTGTAACAGGAAAGCAAAATAATGTTTCGGGTTTAGTATGCCAAAATCTCCATTGTACTTCTACGATTTTCCTAATCTGTGTATTTGTGTCTGAATGTGTGTGTGTATGTGTGTACTCTCAAATGCACAGATACACTTTCCATTCCTAAAATCAAAGGCACACGGCAATGGAATTGGAAATATTTTAGTCAGGAATAAAATCTTGTGAGGAATTGCTTTAATTGAAACTATTCTGCCAAGCAGTTTTTTTTTTTAATCCCATTTATATCCCGCCCTTCTCCAAAGACTCAGGGCGGCTTACAATTTAAGCACAAACCAATGTGCTTAGCAATAGCCTTCATTCTATGTATATGCCTGCTTATTAGGGCTTTCCCCCCCAAGCGGCATTATTACAAAGTCAGCTTATTGCCCCCAACAATCTGGGTCCTCATTTTACCTACCTTGGAAGGATGGAAGGCTGAGTCAACCTTGAGCCTGGTGGAATGCGAACCTGCACTAATTGCAGGCAGCTGGTGTTACTTAAGGAGGCATTAGCCCACTGCTCTACCAAGGCTCAGTGCTTTTGCGTTGCCATGAATTAGGCCCCATTTTAATATTTCACAAGAATGTCATGCTTTTTTAATTAAGGCAAATTCTTTATAATAATTACTCTGAAGTATCTTTGTTCATTTGGGGAAATATAAAGTATGATTCATTTTACTTTTTTTAAAAAAAATAAACATACTTTTGCATCTGTATCTTGGATTAGAATATGTATTTCCTCATCTTAGCCAGAAAACACATTCCACATCAATAGTAATACCATTTAGACTTATATACTGTTTCATGGTGCTTTACAGCCCACTCTAAGCAGTTTTACAGACACAGGATATTGCCCAAACAATTTGAGTCCTCATTTTACCAGCCTCCGAACGATGGAAGGCTGAGTCAACACTGAGCGAGTGGGAATCGAACCCCTGGCAGTCAGCAGAATCAAACATAGGTGTTGCTTCTGTCTACAATGAGAGTTAACCCACTAAGGCAGTCCAGACAGAATCTCTCATTTGTTTCAAATCCTGTAGAACCTAAAGAGGTAATGATGTAGTTGGTTAATGGTATCCCATTTTTTTATCTCCAACCATAAATTCCCCTTTTTAACTTGACTCAGGAAGATAAGAATTAATTCTACAAATGGCCCTAGCTTTCTAATTTCATCTCAAATGATCGAAGTTTAACAAATGCCAGGATACCCCCCACCAAAAAAATTGTTCTTAAGGTAGATGTGTGCCTTATTTTCTGTGTTGTTTCATATTCTGTTTTTTCCCCTCATTCCCTGCTTCTGAGAACAAAGTGTTCCTGCTTGAGTGTACTTGAGAAATATCATTTTTTAGTTGAATCACCCAAGATAAGTAGTTCTTTCAGAACATTAAAAGTAGCTCACTTACAACATTAATCAAATGTATACTGCATCCTTACTTGCTTTGTCCTTAAAACCTTGAGCCTTGGTGGAGCAGTGGGCTAATGCCTCCTTAAGTAATACCAGCTGCCTGCAATTAGTGCAGGTTCGAGTCCCACCAGGCTCAAGGTTGACTCAGCCTTCCAGCCTTCCGAGGTAGGTAAATTGAGGACCCAGATTGTTGGGGGCAATAAGCTGACTTTGTAAAAATGCCGCTTGGAGGGGGCCGAAAGCCCTAATAAGCAGGCATATACATAGAATGAAGGCTATTGCTAAGCACATTGATTTTTGCTTCTTAGATTGTAAGCCGCCCTGAGTCTTCGGAGAAGGGCGGGATATAAATGGGATAAAAAACAGCTTTTTTTTGGGGGGGGGGGTGAGATGGTGGGAAGAACAAGTAATAGGACAACCTAAAACAATTTGGGCATAACATACCCCATCTCTTCACTGACAAATTTCATATATTCTTCTTATACTGGTATTGAAACAGCAGAGTATTCTTCACTGCACCTAAGGGCAGCAGCATAACTCAGATAGTATAATTCTATTCATTCCATTCATTGTGTGTAATGTTAGGAATGGTCCTGCATCCAAATGTTCAGATCGGACTTACAATTAATGATTTGCTACTAGTTTTACATCCAGTTTGTTCTTAGCAGCAAAATAATTCATAATAGTATTATTGTAATACTATTTTATTTATTATTGTAATAATATTTTATTTATTTTATTTATTTATTAACCAATTAATCAATTCATATGGCTGCCCAACTCACACACAGGTGACCAGATGGTTTACATTAAAAAGCTACAACATGGCTTCCGGCTTGCGTGTGTGGCGCTAGCAGACATGTGGGAAGAGCCTTCTCCCCGCCATCCGATCTATCTTTCTTGGAGGACCCTGAAAAGGGTTGAAAGTCACCCTGGAGGGGCGACCACCATGAGGAGGCCCTCCTTGTGATTTCAGAAGGGCGGTAGCCCTCCGTTTGATCTGGAGCAGCTCCTCTGGCCCAAAGAAGAAGAGATCAGCCATTAAGATGGCCGATCATTAAGCCATTCCCTGCTGAAAGCCAAAAGCACCATCAAGCACAACGAAGCAATCTGGATGATTTGGGTGAGACCTTACCTTTCTTATTCCCCTAACTACTTTCCTGTGGGGCCTTTTTGAAAATCTCTTCTCCCTCTTTTGAAAGATCAGTGACTGCATACTTGGGGAACAAAAATTTTAAAGCCTCAAAAGAAACCAAATGACTAAGCTAAAAAAATTAAGCAACCTTATTTGTACCTTTGGAATTCCTGGGCTATTAAAAAGCTTTTATTTCTGTGGGGACCTACTACCCTATTTTCTGTTTAAGCTGTGGAAGAAGAGGAAAAGAAAAAAATGGGTTAATTGGTTAAAAGCCTCATATCAGTCTGGAAAAAGATTTTACATCTTATTTTATATGCTATTGATGACATCTTGTGGCGAAACCTGATATAGCAAGTAAACCTTTTCTTTATTGTGAGAGCTGGCTGAAACACAGATTTGTCCTTGACACTATCTTTAAAGATAAGAATTGGGAACACCTGGCACCAAAAACAATCTCTAGGAATAGTGGAGGTGAACACTCACTGACTCTTATTAAAACAGCCTCCACAAAAGACCTATCTGTAAACATCAAAGAAATGGAGGATTATATTCCACTACTTAACTATAAACTGATATCTTGAAACAATCCTGGCAGTGACTGAGCAAATGAAAGCCAGACTGCAAGATAAATCTGACAGCTTAAATCTACCAAATGAAACTTTGACTTCAAATGATGAATTGACAATCCAAAGACAAATAGAAGAAGAGGAAATTAATATCAAAATAGGAGACCCTAAAGAACAACAAATACAATATATTGAGAACCTTGATGCCCAAATCTCGATTTCAACTATAAAACCTACAATTCAAAAAACAATAGTAGCTGAAGAGAGCAATACCAAGATGGAAGATACCAAAGGCTTTCAAATACAGTACATTGAGAACATAGCCAAACAAATAATAACTATAACACCGGTCACACCTCTTACCTAAGCCAGATGGAATTGAAAGAAGAAGAATACCAGACTGAACTAATGACAACTATACCATACCAAACATCAAGAATTGATCTGTTAAACCAACATCTCAATGATTACAAAGGAGACACTTTTTTTGCAAAACTGACAATTGGATGGTCTCCCTGGAGTCAGACAAGGTGTGTAGGAAGAAAGGGAGACACATTTGAGAATCTAAAGGCACCAATATGGAAGCCTGATTGGCACAAAAAGAAGGTGAGAGTTAGATTTTAAAAAAAATAGATTTGTCTTTTTGTTGGGACTTGTAATGATAGAGCTTAAAATTTCTTTTAATGGGGAATCTTCAAAAGATATAAACTGATTCTATACTTAGGTTTTAGATTTTTAAGGGAAAGCAAAATTAGCTATCAGAACATAATTTTGAATTATATTATAGAATTTGGAATGGTATAATAAAAGATATTATTTTAATAATTGATGAACTATTAAGATGATAAATAGAATATATTTGCTGTAATGATAGAGCTTAAAATTTCTCTTAATGGGCTAAGAGGAACTGTTAAAAGATATAAACTGATTTTATATTTAACTTTTAGACTTCTAAGGGAAAGGAAAGTTAGCTATTAGAACTGATTTATATTATAGAATTTGGAAGGATACAACAAAAGATTTTTTTTCAATAATTGGTGAACTATTAAGATGATAAACATTGTATAAAATAAGAAAGCACTGAAATGAACAATGTATGTGTTTTAGACAGGATAATTACTATGTAATGAAATGGGGGAAATGTGAGCTACCTGAAAATTAAGTTTTCTTCTATATATTACAGGCTACTTTGGAATATTCTATTGCAACTAGGTAAAATTCAAAAACAGGACATGGATATGTATAAGTGAAAATATATTGAAAATTGTTCTAATTGATTGTGTTACAATTGGAAATGTATTAATTTGATTATGTTATCATAACTAAGAGAATCAGAGAGGGAATTCTTGTGATGTAACTTGAGCCGTCTACAAATGATTTTGTTTTTTGCTATTGTTTACTTTTAACTACCCAACCACCATATTACTTCATAAATACTTGGGTGTAAAATTTAAAAAAAATAATAAAACTTGTATTTTTTTTAAAAAGCCACAACATAAAAACCACGTGCTCATAGACACAAACACGGAAGCAGCAATTCTTTCAAACCAACCGCTCGATTCAGCTCCTTCTCTTTTCAGGGTCCCCAGGCCCCCTGACAAAACTCTGCTTTAGGGGACTTTCAGAAAAGCAAGGTGGAAGCCAATCGTACCTTTTGGGGAATGATGTTCCATTGAAAAGGATGGTGCTGCCTTTCATGGTCCCACCAGATGTTCATCCCTAATAGATGGGACACGCACAGTGGTGGGATTTCAATAGCTGAACAACTGGTTTTCTGTGTGGATGTCTCTTCTGGAAGTCCATTCTGGGCCTGGGCAACAAAAAATTAGCTATCGGTTCTGCCGAAGTGGTGTGAATGGGCTGAATCCCACCACTGAACACACATCATACCCAGTATTCCTGTCCTGTTAGGCTGGGTAGATGTAATAGAGGAAAGGCAGTCCCATGTTATTAAAAGATATGTAGATAACATTCATGTAAATATATGAATGCTGACAGAGGGAATCTGTGCTCACTTCAACAAAGAATATTCAGTGTTACAGGGATAAAAAGTCACAGAGCATTTTCTTTATGTGAAGGAGAAAGTCTAAAGGTGGGTTATTTGTATTTAAATGTTTAGCATGGTAATGTTCATGTACCAAATTGCTTTGTTTGGAAATCTGGACTGGCATTCCAAATGATAATTATTTAACAGTAATTATTTGGTGCTTTCGGATTTCAATGCAAAGAAGATAATTTAAAGGTAGCAATGCAAGCACATTGAAGATTTGCTATAAAAGGGGAGGATCTCAAGGAAACAGACATAAAACTTGCACGTATTTATTAACAGTGATGAAAACTCCATTGTATGTGGTTGATGAAATTAACTTCTATTATTTCCACATAAAACAAAGTCCATTGGACTCCCCCCCCCATCGCTAGACGTATATATAAAGTGAAAAATGGGCATTCTTTTGGTTCAGTTCTCAATTTCTGGCACCCAGTTTCATAGGGCAGAAATCTGTCCTTGTTCACGCCTGCACATGGGCATATATTTACTTCTCACTTGTCCCAGATCCTCTAGCAGACTTGTTAGAAGAAAGAATGTAAAATATCTATGTAAAGTCATATGCCACCCATATTTATTTTTAGTTTTAATAGTGGAAAATATGAGATTAAATATTCAAGCTATCCAGTTTGATGTACTGATTTTTTTTAAATGTTCAGTTTTAAACAATTAATTGCAATGCAACTATTTTTAGCTAAAAAGATTGATGGAGTAGCTTTAATATGAGCTGGAAATGACATCAGGTAAGGGGGTAATTTTTTTCCCATTCCTAAATTGGGAAATAGCAAAGTTTTTTTTAAAAGAGCTCTGGGCAATTTAGGCACCTGGAGTTATAGTTCTTAAGGGTAGGAGCCAGTTTGGTGATCAAGTGATTAAGGCACTAGGCTAGAAAGCAGGAGACCGTGAGTTCTAGTTTCATGTTAGTCATGAAAGCTAGCTGGGTGATCTTGGACCAGTTCACTCTCTCTCAGCCCAACTCACCTCACAGGGTTGTTGTTGTAGGGCAAATAGGAGGAGGAAGGTGTTGTGGGAAGAATCCAGAGAAAGAAATATTTTGGGAAATATTAAAAAGGCAGAATATATTTTCTTAAAGGATCTTAAAGGCAGAAACCAGCCCCCCACAAGTCTCTCTGCTCCAAACAGAAACCAAAGTGCAGAAATGCAGATGTGATAATCTTGTCCAAAAGCCAGGAGGCTGGATTAGAAAAACAAAGATCTCTAGAATCAACAATCCCTCACACCAAAAAAATCCAACAGTCATCAGCCCCAGCCCCAGGGAAGCAGGATATGACCTTTGGGACATAATAGGATTAACCACCACCATCAGAATACCAGAAAGGCACACTCAGACTCAAGTCAAAGTTCATGCCAGAGGAACAACTCCAAACAAAAGCTCAAGAAGGTATAAAAGCCCACACTCCCTGCTACATGTGGTTGGTTTTTCCACAGCGATCTTTCTCCCTGGCTCTCCTCTTCAATAAACTACAGCCTTCTTTCTAAAGCAGTCTCCATTTTGTTTATTCCCAGCTTGGACTGGACCCTGATGAAGATTTTTCTTTCAACAGTGTGTTGGATATGTTTGTCGCCTTGAGTTATTTGTAAAAGTAATAAAGGTAGGTTACATACAGGAGGATTTAGTAGTAATGCAGAATGTCAAAAGAGGAAAGTAAAACTAAGTTGTGAAGAGGTGTGACAGGTGTTGGGTTCAAAGGGAGACACCAAGCGATCCAGCAAACTAAAACCCCAATCATTCAAATAGATCAGAGGTGAGAAACTCAAGCCCTTTTATGACTTGTGGACTTCAACTCCCAGAAATAATAATAATAATAATAATAATAATAATAATAATAATAATAATAATAATAATAATAATAATAATAATAATAATAATAATAATAATAATAATAAGAAGAAGAAGAAGAAGAAGAAGAAGAAGAAGAAGAAGAAGAAGAAGAAGAAGAAGAAGAAGAAGAAGAAGAAGAAGAAGAAGAAGAAGAAGAAGAAGAAGAAGTTGGAAGGGACCTTGGAGGTCATCTAGTCCAACCCCCTGCTCAGGCAGGAAACCCTATACCATTTCAGGCAAATGGCTGGCCAGTCTCCTCTTAGAAACTTCCAGTGTTGGAGCATTTACCACTTCTGGAGGCAGGTTGTTCCACTGGTTAATTATTCTAACTGTCAGGAAGTTTCTCCTTAGTTCTAGGTTGCTTCTCTCCTTGACTAGTTTCCATCCGTTGCTTCTTGTCCTGATTTCAGGCGCTTTGGAGAATAGCTTGACTCCCTCTTCTTTGTGGCAGCCCCTGAGATATAGGAACACTGCTATCATGTCACCCCTCACCTTTCTCTTCATTAAACTAGACATACCCAATTCCAGCAACCATTCCCCATATGTTTTAGCCTTCAGTCCCCCAATCATCTTTGTTGCCCTTCTCTGTACCCTTTTTAGAGTCTCAACATCTTTTTTACATTGTGGTGACCAAAACTGGATGCAGTATTCCAGGTGTGGCCTTACCAAGGCACTGTAAAGTGGTATTAGTACTTCATGCGATCTTGATTCTATCCCTCTGTTAATGCAGCCGATCTCTATGTTGCCTTGTTTGGCAGCTGCAGCACACTGCTGGCTCATATTGAAGTGATTGTCTACTAGGACTCCGAGATCCCTCTCACAGTTACTACTATTGAGCAAGGTACCACCTATACTATACCTGTGCATTTGATTTTTCCTGCCTAAGTGTAGAACCTTACTTTTTTCACCATTGAATTTCATTTTGTTAGATAGTGCCCAGTATTGGAGTCTGTCCAGATCCTCCTGTATTTTAAGCCTATCTTCTGGAGTATTGGCTATTCCTGCCAGCTTGGTGTCGTCTGCAAATTTGATGAGTTCCCCATCTATCCCCTCATCCAAATTGTTGATGAAGATGTTGAAGAGCACTGGGCCCAGAACAGATCCCAGTGGCAGCTGAAGTCCAGAAATCATAAAAGGGCCAGAGCTCCCCACCCCTGAAATAGATAAATGGATCCATTGCTCTAATTCCAATATGAGAACACTTGATTATGCAAATCTTACATAATCTTTGATCCTAACCATGTCAAGAACTACATTTCCACTTCTGATTACAGATATATCAGAATAACAGAGTTGGAAGAGAGTTTGGAGGTCATCTAGTCCAACCCCCTGCTCAGCCAGGATGCCCTATAACTTTCCAGCAAATGGTTGTGCAATCTCTTCTTAAGGACTTGAAAACAGTGTTGGAGCATTCACAAGTATAAATATAGATCCTTGTGAACTATGCTGTTTAGTATTTCTATGTAGGCTTATTTATTCCTCTGAAAAAAAGCAGACAAATTTTCTAGCTCCCAAATAGTTTATTTTTAAAAATGAGAAGGTCACCTTGGATTTGCTGAAAATATAGTCATGGAGGCATACATTATTTTTCAGCCTGATCTTTCCGTTTTAGTAGGGAGTGAGATCTTGCACTTAGAATCCAGTTTTGGACGATAATTTATAGAATAAGAGAATACACAAGAAATTCTCCTTACTGTTTTTTATCTAGGAGAGTTTCAGTCTTAATTTGGGAAAGGAGATTTTCCTGGCCTTTGCTGCAGGAACTCCTTTTTAAAATGTCATTTCACCAATTTGCAACTTCTGCTCCTAAAAGATAATAACATGTTATGGAAATGGAACGAAATGAGAAGATCAGCTTTAGGGAGAATTCATAAAGATATATTTTATGGGGAAAAAAACCCACAGCACATTGACACCAATTAAGAACTTTCTTTTTTAATTCATAATTAACCATTATCACTTTTATAACATCATTCATTTTCAGAAATAATTTCCAAGTATGGAGTCAAAAATAATGTGTAAAGCATGCTTTTCTGAAAATGATGATCAAATTGACTTCCAAACAGGTATTTGTATTCTAAAATGAAACACATCTTTTTATTTATTATTGTGTGCATGTGTGTGTGTGTCTGTGTGTATATATATTTTTAGACTAGCTTCATAAAAGAGAAGATTGTGGATGAAGTATTGCTTGAACAACAGAATATATTATATACACAAAATAAAGAAAGATGATACCTTATGATTTAATTTTAAAATCTCATTAAAATATTCTCACTATATTTTCTGGGAGATTCCCCCTCCACTTTAAACATAATTATCTAATACAAAAAAAATGAATTGTCATTTCAGGAAAATACAGGTAGTTTTTGAGTTGTGATCACAAATGGGGTCAGAATTTCTGTTGCTAAGCAGGGTGATTAGGTAAGTTACACCCAATTATATGACCATTTTTGCCTTGGCAGTTAAGTAAATCACTGCAGTTGTTAGGTGAATCACACAGTCATTAAACAAATCCATTGACTTTGCTTGTTGGAAACCTGCTTGGAAGGTCACAAATGGTGATCACATGATCCCTGGATGCTGCCACCCTCCTAAATACATGCTGGTTGCCAACTACCCAAATTTTAATCACATGACAACAAGGATGATGCAATAGTAATAAATCTGAGAGTTGGTTGTAAGTCACTTTTTCCAGTACTGTTGTAACTTCAGAAGGTTACTAAATGAATGGTTGGAAGTCAAGAGCTACCTGAACAGGATTTCCAGAGTTAAGCTGATGTTCTTCAATTGTTCTGAATGTGACCTTCTCTAAACTCCAACCTGCTTAGCCAATATTAAGAGTTTGTAAGATTTATAATTCTAAACAGTTTACAGAGTCAGCATATTGCCCCCAACAATCTTGGTCCTCATTTTACTGGCCTCGGAAGGACGCAAGGCTAAGTCAACCTTGAGCCGATCAGGATCGAACTGCTGGCAGTGAGCACTCAGCAATAGCAATAGCATTTAGACTTATATACCACTTCACAGTGCTTTACAGCCCTCTCTATGCGGTTTACAGAGTCAGCCTATTGCCCCCAACAATCTGGGTTCTCGTTTCACCGACCTTGGAAGGATGGAAAGCTGAGTCAACCTTGAGCCAGTGGGAACTGAACTGGCAGCCGGCAGTCAGCAGAAGTAGCCTGCAGTACTGCATTCTAACTACTGTGGCACCACGGGTCATTTTTCAGAATTGTATCTGTTATATCTCTAAACATTAGTTGGCAATGACAGTAGCATCAAACCAATCTAATGTGGTTATTCTATGGCATTTCAAATGCTGGAAATTCTATACGATAAGGTTTAAAAAAAAAACACCACCATTCAATATAGTGTATATCTTAATCATGTCACCTTTTCAAATCCAATTTGCAGCCCTGAGGACTTCAGCATTGTAACCTGCCTGCCTTTTCCCCAGCTTTATGTTATACTATCGATCACATCGGGTTCAAAGAATGATTGCTGCATTCAAGACACAGTGGCTGTTTTACAGAAGCAGGTTGCCTTATCTATAAATATATTAAGAAAAAGTACATTAAGCACCTTTTTGTTTGAAAAGTTTTTTTTAAATAAGATTTCCAATTGCTAGGTTGTTTTCACGATCACACCACGTATATATTTACTGGTGTATAGGATTTGGGTGGGAATCAGTTTGGTGTAGTGGTTAAGATATCAGATTTCAAACTGGGAAATTGTGGGTTTTAGTCCTGCCTTAGGCGCAAAGGCAGTTGTGCGAATATGGGCCATTCTCTCAGGCCTAGGAAAAAGGCAATGGCAAACACAAATGGGGAGGGGAAAAAACTTGCTAAGGAAACTGCGGGGATCTGTACAGACAGTCTCCAGGAACCAATAGAAAAGAAAGAAGAGGTGAAAAAAAGTTTTGGCTTAACAGAAGAAATCAGAATGTTCATCTGTTACTGAGCAAATCATGAACATTTTTGAATTTATATGAGAAATGTCAAGAATCACATTATCAAAGTAATAAATATCCTTCCCCCGGGCTAACATATTAGCATCCGTACTACATTTTTGAGTTTCTTTACGAGTGCAATATTGGGAGTACTCTCAAATAGAACAGGCCACTGATTTTTTTTTATTTCAGATTGTTATTTTTCACATTTACAAAGTAAATCTTCCTGCAAATTCTTAGTGCTGATCCCGCGTTGCATATCAAAGATTTCCCTAGCTGCTTCCCTATTCATTTTATACTGGAAACTTATTTAAATCAAAACATTACACTCGGGAACAGGACGCTTGGATGAAGAGTTATAAATGTTAGTTTAAATAAGAAAACAAAAAAAGAGACCAATAATGCTCCTTATATAATGTCTACACATCACCTGATGTTGTCATTCTGAAGATTTACTTCTGATGGAAATAGGAATATGGTCAGAAAGAAAAAATAAAATAAACCAAGACTACTCAGGGGTTGTCCAATATGCTTTAAGGTTATGGAATACTGAAATCCCCTTTTATTATTTGTGGGTAGCTTTGTCTGAATGTGTCAGACTTTGGGGGTATTACTTGGGAAATCAATTTCCAACCCTTTTGTTATCTAGCATGGGGAAAGTATGAACCATGATTTTTGTTATTGTATCAAAACAGAGCAACATTCTCCAGCATTTTAGTCTATTAACCTGAGAGGAAGTATGCAAAATAGAATGGCATAGAATAATCTATTTCTCAACTGGCCATAACTCTTTTGCATTGCAAGACTGTATAATGAAATGTTCTGCGAAGCAAAAAAATAGCTACTTAAACAGGTACCCAGAGAGCTTTTTGAGCAAAAGGAAGGAGTGGCAGCAAGTGATAATGATGCCTCTTTGTCAGTGAATGGAGGCCAATGATTGGGGAGAAAGAGAGAAAGAAGTAGAAGAAATTAACTTACTCATATCCCCCCACCCGCTAAATAATTCCATCTTCCTTGGGTGAGCTAGCTAGCTAAAATTGCCACAAAGCTTCTTATGACATCTAGGAAGGGGAGAGGGGAGAAAAAAGGAGCAAAAAAATATTCAAAGTTCTCTCCACTTCCTTCTAAGATGCCATGATTAGACAAAATGTAGAATTATAATCAGATGGATCAGTATAATTAGAAGAAGACCTATCAGACCTAGAATACAATGTGTGTGTGTGTGTGTGTGTGTGTGTGAGAGAGAGAGAGAGAGAGAGAGAGAGAGAGAGAGAGAGAGAGAGAGAGAGAGAGAGAGAGAGAGAGAGAGAGAGAGAGAGAGAGAGAGAGAGAGAGAGAGAGAGTAAATGTAAATGTAAAGGAAAAGTGTAAAGGGTAGAGTCACTGTGGATTTTATGCCGCTAATCATTACCGACTAATAGGGCTTATCTCCATTTCGAGGCCATTGAGGCAATGCTGTCTGAAGACACTTCCATGGTCATATGGCCAGCATGATATCGTGGAGTGCTGTTACCTTCCCACCAAAGTGGCACCTATTTATCTACTCACATTTGCATGTTTTCAAACTGCTAGGTTGGCAGAAGCTGGGGCAAGTAACGGGAACTCATCCTGCTGCATGAACCCGGGCTGTTAGTTTTCCAGCCAGCAAGTCCAGCATCTTAACCATACCTGCAGGCTGAATCTTCTCCAGAACAATACCCCTCCCTGTCAGGGGGATTTATTTCATTTGCAGGAAGTATGGTATGTTCTAGAATTCTCAAAGCTAGGATGTTAGGAAACAGGGAAGATAAAACAGAATCTTGATGTTACAGAAAACAAAAAAATTAAAAATTCAACCATTTGCCAAACTGCAATTATTGCCTTACTAATAGATAGTATAAGCAAAAATGATTAATAATGATTTATACATCATTATTAAAAGTGCAGCCTGTGCATACTGGACCTTAAGATCAAGGCTGCGCTACTTGATCTTAGTTAAAAGACCGAAAAGCAAAGACAAACACTTTGTATTGAATAGAATGGAGGTGGCCGTATAACTATTCCTGAAGATCTCAATTGAAAATTAACACAAGCCTGAACTGTAGCTAGGGAAAGGTTGGAGATCTCAGGTGCCTGGATCTAAATTGCATGGGGCCCACACTGCTTCCTGCACCTCCCTGGTAGCCTATGCCTGTTTTCAACAGTGAAGGGACGTAGGGCAGAAAACATCCTGCAACCAAGAAATCTCCACACCCATTTGCACTACTCAGGTGACCCTGAGGACACAGGTAAGCCTCCGAATGGCCTCAAGGACTCTCTAACAGAATGCAAATGCTCCACTGTCTGCAAGGAGTACAAATCTTTCCATTCCCCACCACCCAATCAGGGCTAAAGAGGCTTCTTGGAGGAGAAGTGAAACATCTTCAAAGAAAAACAAGGAAGTCCAGTTGTCTCCTGAAAAAGCACCTTTGGGACAGCCATGACCTGGATGACTGAGAAACTCCACGGACATCTTCCTGTACTAGTTTTCAAAGGTCTTTGATGTCCCTCTCACTCTACATTTGTCCATGTTTGATTTAGCAGACAGAGAATGTAATTAGATGTAATGCTGTCTCCTCTTGAGTTGCTTCACTTTTATCCAAACTGTAGTTTTCAAAGTGACAAATTGATAGTTAAGCAAAGGTACCCGAGAAGATACAGGATCTTAAATAAAAATCTCTGATTCACGATTTACAAAAGCCTATTCAGAATGTCCTAGTTCTTATCCTTAGAGAGACTCCCTGTTAGGGTGGAATTTATCTCTCCGCTGGATTTCTCCAAATATGTAAATATGTCTTTTGGCAATTCAGCCTTGTCAAAATATGCATGAATGCATTTACAGTGAAGATCTTTTAAATACACACGTGGCGTAACACTTAATATATTTCTTCGAAGGATTTTTAAAGCTTCATCGTTTCCTTACAAAAGTACGATTGAGGGCTCACCTTTTAGAATGTGAAATGGTTTGTGACAGTAGCTGGGGCAAAAAAATTAATCATCGGAATGGAATTGTTGATCAAAAACATGAAAATGACAAGAACTGGAAACAGACATCCCATCTTCTCTGGCCTGAAATCTGAGCTCTGACACTTTCTGGCCAAAGGATTATTACGACTCTACTGTGGCCTTGATAGGAAATTGATCCTGCAGAAGTGCCCTGAATTTTATTCTGGTTGAAGAATTGGGAAGTATGAACTAATACAATTAACCTTTCTCCTTTGTTTTTAGAGCTGTGTGTCTACAAGTTAAATCCACACTTGCCACGATCTCCAAATCTCAAAGCTTGCAAACAGCTGCCTTTGAAAAATATCCAGCAAAGCTTTCTGATCAAATAACTGAATCTGACAGTAGCAATAGTCCTGAAGCTGCAGAAGGAGTCACAGTGTTTAAAGGGCCAGTTTGGAAGGTTTGAAACTGATCGGTAGGTTGACAGTATGAAAGGGTACCAGCAAATGAAAGGGCAAGGATGAATGAGAATTAACTCTTCTGCCAGATCCTGAGATTGTAGACTGGCAAATACATCTTTCAAGAACTGAAGGAAAATTGAGTAAAGTTAGGAGCCATATTAGGCGGATAATGCATTAGTTTTATGGCCTTTTAAATAATGGAGATATATACAAATGCTTCTCCCTTAAACCCCCCCACCCCTTAATAGGTTTTTCAGTTCTTATATTGTACCATGGTATGCCATGAAACAAAATATTTCAAGAATACCCACTAACAACTTACAATTAGTTTTTGTGTTCATGTTCTTTTATGTTTTGAATGGCTTTTTTTTATCAAGAACTGTGATTAAACTTAAATGACAAAGTGTGCATTATGAAGTCACTTTTAACCACAGTAAACTTATCTATCATCTATCTATCTATCTATCTATCTATCTATCTATCTATCTATCTATCTATCTATCTATCTATCTATCTATCTATCTATCTATCTATCTATCTATCATCTCCATCCATCCAAACTTTTCCCCCTGAGTATGTCATCAGCTTTCTCACTAAAGTTAAAACTACTCTCCTAATCACAGATGTTATTATTTTATTTAGTTAGGGCTCCTCTTTTGTTTCCTGAAACAGAGACTAATTGTATCGTTTATTTCAGCTAGGATTAGAGAAAATAATTCAGAAAACAGCCAACCAACCAAATAGAATAACAAGGACCACCACAGTGCCCTTGATAACACTGGGGGAAAAAAATCAGACCCACAATTCATTTTTAAATCTGTGATTCCAAATCCACAATTAGGGTTTTTTCCAGTAATAAGACCTTTAATGTAGAAGGAATTTGCACTATCACAGCCTCATGATATGAAGCCATGAAAACTCAGCTTCCATAATGCTTTTGGGTTCTAGAAGAGTTAAGAGAGCAGCAGTTTAGGAGCGGGAACTCATCCTGAACTATTTGCTACCTTCAAAAGACCAATTAGTAAGATGAAAGGTTAGGAATGAAAATGAAAATCCCATGTGATCTCCCCAAATGGAGCCAGCTTGATGTAGTGGTTAAGGCAGGGGTCCCAAATCCCTTCAGAATCAGGCTGTGCAAGTGTCGGGCGAGCCCGCATATGCATCCAATTCCACTTGGGCGGCAACTCCACTCATGCAAGCGGCGTGTGCTTGCCCTTGTGCACGCAGCTCCACTTGTGAAAGCGACGGGTGCTTTCACTCATGTACGCAGCTTCACTTGCACAAGAGGTAGGCACTTGCACTCGCAACTACACATGTGCGAGTGTTAGGTGCTCGCGCTTACACACAAAACTCCATTTGCGCAAGCGGCAGGCGCACACACCCACATGTCACACAAATGGAGCTGTGCGCAATTGCAGGTGCACACCTGCCACTCACACAAAACCATTCTTCTGCCCCTCCCCCGCTGCACCGGACCATCAAGCTGGAAAGGTTGGGGACCACTGGGTTAAGGCTTTAGGCTAGAAACTGGGAGACTGGGAATTCTAGTCCTGCCTTAGACACAAAGCCAACTGGCTAATAATGGACCAGCCACTCCCTATTGGCTCTAGGAAGCAGACAAGGGCAAATCAGTTCCACAAAAAAGAAAGGAAGGAAGGAAGGAAGGAAGGAAGGAAGGAAGGAAGGAAGGAAGGAAGGAAGGAAGGAAGGAAGGAGTTGGATGGATTCATAGCTGGCTGACCGGCCCTACTCAGTGTGTGGTCCTCAATGGAACTGCATCTACATGGAGGGAAGTGTGTAGTGGGGTGCCCCAGGGCTCTGTTCTGGGCCCAGTGCTCTTCAACATCTTCATCAATGATTTGAACGAGGGGATAGATGAGGAATTCATCAAATTTGCAGAGGACACCAAGCTGGCAGGAATAGCCAACACTCCAGATAATAGGCTTAAGATATAGGAGGATCTGGACAGGCTTGAGCATTGGGCACTATCTAACAAAATGAAATTCAATTGTGAAAAAAGTAAGGTTCTACATTTAAGTAAGAAAAACCAAATACACAGGTAGCTTGCTCAATAGTAGCAACTGTGAGAGGGATCTTGGAGTCCTAGTGGACAATCACTTAAATATGAGCCAGCCGTGAGCTGCAGCTGCCAAAAAAGCCAACCTAGTGCTAGTCAAGCTATTCTCCAAAGCGCCTGAAGGAAGGACAAGAAGCAATGGATGGAAACTAACCAAAGAGAGAAGCAACCTAGAACTGAGGAGAAATTTCCTGACAGAACAATTAATTAGTGGAACAACTTGCCTCCAGAAGTGGTGAATGCTCCAACACTGGAAGTTTTTAAGAAGAGACTGGACAGCCATTTCTCTGAAATGTTATAGGGTTTGCTTCCTGAACAGGGAGTTGGAATAAATGATCTCCAAGGTCCCTTCCAATTATTTTTATTATTATTATTATTATTATTATTATTATTATTATTATTATTATTATTATTATTATTATTATTATTATTATTATTATTATTATTATTATTATTTTGCAAATAGTAGTGGTGATAATGAATCTCCTTGAAATATTCCTCTCTTGATATTAACCTCTCCCAGTCTTTCACCATTGACCTGCAACTGTGTCTTCTATTGTCCCATCAATCTTTGCACAAATTTTCTGATGTTTCTACTGACTCCTGTTATTTCTAGGCACTTCATTATCCAGTCATGTGGCAGAGAGTCAAATGCCTTTTTGTAGTCAATCCATGCCACATTCAGGTTGGCCTTCCTTTTCTTGCAGTTTTCCAAGATCATTTTGTCTATTAGGAGTTGATCTTTTGTTCCTCTGCTATTGAGGCGATTTCCTTTCTGTTCGAGTGAAAAGAGATTGTTTTCAACTAGATGCTGTTGTACTACATCAGCTACCACACCAGTTAGCAATTTGAAAGTTGTTGGTAAGCAGGTAATTGGCCTGTAGTTGCCTGGTGTTGCCCCTTTTGCTGGATTTTTCATTATTAGGTAGGTTTTCCCAGTTGTTAGCCACTTTTCAATTTCTCCTCCTTGTAGAATATTATTGAACTGCTTGGCAATGAGTGGGTATATAACAGTTAGATGTTTCAACCAAAACCCATGCAGTTCATCTTCACCTGATGCTGACCAATTTTTGATCTTCCTTGCTCTTTTTTCTACCATTTTTGTTGTTATTACTAGTTCTTTCATTTCAACTTTTGTTTTATTTGCATCCACCTCTTTTAACCAAGCCGCATCCTTGTTGTGTTTCTTTGGGTTATCCCATATCTGCTTCCAGAACTGCACTGTTTCTTCCTTGTCAGGTACTGACTGATTCATTGCAGTTTCTCCATTGATGGATTGGTAGAAATGTTTCTGATTGGATTGAAATTGGAGGTTCTGCCTATGATTTGCAATTCGAGCTTTGTATCTACTGATTTTCATGGCTATAGCTGTTATTTGCTGCTTTATTATTACAAGTGCTTCCTTGATCTTCCTTGTTTCTAAGTGGTATTTCTTGATTAGGTATTCTTTGGTCTTCTTGTTCTTCAGCTTCTTTTCTTTCATCTGTTCTAGCTTGCTTGCATGTGATCTTAACTTGCTGATCTTATTTTCTAGTCTAACCTTCCATTTTTGTGGTGCACTGTTTGTTTGTTTTTCTTCTTTGTTGATTTTGCATCCCAGGTATTCAGTTATAACTGCAGCTGTGCTGTACATTAGTTGGTTTGTTTCTTGCAGTAAATTGGTGCTTACACTTGATATTGCAGTATTTGCATCTTTTAATGCTTGTGCTAGCTGTTTCTTTGGAACAAGCTTCAATGCAGGCAGCCTTATTCTGTTGTTTTTGTGCTGTTCTAGATACTCAGTTATTCTTTGTTTCAATTCTTTTATTTCTTTAGTTAGAGGGCTTTGTTCTTCCTGAGGAAGAGGTGTCTGGTTTTCAAATGAGAACAATTGTATATCTCTGCTGGATTCCTTCACTGCCAACTCCCCCTGGTTTGCCTCTACATTCTGAATTACTTCTGGCAAGTCTTTGATTTCTTTGCCCTGGGTAAACCTTTGCAGTTCATCCAATTCTGTTTCTGTGAATACTTTATTTCGTAATATAAATCGTTGTTGATCTGCTAGTCTCTGTTCTGTTATTTCTGATTCTGTATGTTGTTCTTTCCAGAACTGGTGCATTCATTTTAGATATCCCCTTCTTGTTGGACATGATCTGTAATAACAGATCCTTATTTCTTTGTTTTCAATCACTGTGTATTTGCGATGGGTAAACACCTTTTCTTCCAGTAGTTCTGCAGCTGCTGGCCCTGGATGCTCAGCCAACAGTCCTGAGTCCTGTAACCCATTTTTCGCCAGATATCCAGGAACTCCAACATCTGGTGTGGACCTTGTTAACCTGGGCAACATCCGAGCTGATATGGCATTCTGAAATTTACATGTCACCATATTTTTTTATGGGATAGACACTCTTTGTCTGACTCCTCTGATGAGACCTGTCCAGTTTGGTTGAACCTCTGGTATAGCTCTCATCTTCCTCAGAGTACACAAGCTCCACAACCACATCAATAATTATAATAATTACAATAATTACAATAATTCAGTACATAGCAGCACCAGCTGCACTCCTTTCCGTGTAGCCACAGGGAAAGAATTCAACCCCTTTCCGGAATACCCTCAGTTACCCTCCACTTCCCAGACTCTTGATCATTGGGTGAGGGGTTGAGAAGAAGTTTGGAAAAATACAAAGGTGGCCTTAAAAAAGACCTTTGAGACCTACAAAAAGCAAACTGACAAAAAGAGAGCTCCCCAAAGAACATTCCAAGTTGGGAAAAAGGTCTATTTGTCAATCAAATACTTACACCTTAAACTACCCAATAACAAATTGGGACCAAAATTCTTGGGGCCTTTCCCCATTGTGAAAATCATCAACCCGGTCACAGTAAAATTGAAACTACCTAGACTTTTGGGGAAAATTCACCCGGTGCTTCATTGTAGCTTGCTGAAACCTTTTTGAACCTCCACTTTAAGAAAGTACCTGGTCCCCTCATGGTAGCAGGTCGAACCCATTATGAAGTGAAATGTATTCTTGACTCTAGAATCTTTTAGGGAAAATTGCAATACCTAGTACAATGGAAGGGATACCGATTGTCTGAAACCATTTGGGTGAAATCTACTGATGTGAAAGCTGATAGACTTATCAAAAGGTTTTATGAGAAACACCCCAACAAACCAAAAGCCAGTTCCTAACTTGTGTTTTGTTTACATTACAGGATCTGTCCTTTTTGTAAGGGGGGCCGGATGTCAACGCTGCTAACATCGAATGTTATTGCTTGACAAGAGATGAAGAAGTAGCCATTTCATATGTTAAACTTGTGTATTGCTTTAAGAGATTGAGTTAAAGGTTGGGAGGGGGGACGAGTAGGATTGCACCTTCAAGGCCATCTCTAACTAAAGAAGATAAGACCTTGGCGGGTTTTCTAATGGAAGGGAAACTGATTCTTTAAATTAATTGGAGAATATGATTAATGACAAAATTAAAAAGGTGGAGAATTGTGTTTTAATATATTGTGCAAGGGGCGGAGATTTCAGATTCCAGCTTCCTTCGAGCAAGCATTTGCCGGTGTATTAGGCTAATAAAGGACTTTTAAGGTAAACAATGCCTCAGAGTCACTTGAAAAGCCCATACGTCAGAAACCTGACAGGTAGTGCCTGACTGGGGGTTGTTGTTGTTGTTATTATTATTATTATTGATTATTGCACAGTCAGCCAGATCTTCAGACTGGATTTGGCATTTTTGTCTACCTATTGAGTCCTTATCAAGGACCTGGGATAGGCAGATGTTTGATGGTATTACAGATATTGTCGCAGGATGGAAGCAGTTCCTACTAAGGCCGCCTTTTGCAATTGACTAATGGCGAATTTGTCAATGCCAATGGTGTTCAAGTGGTGCTCCAGTTGTTATTATTATTATTGTTGTTGTGAAAGAAAGAAAGAAAGAAAGAAAGAAAGAAAGAAAGAAAGAAAGAAAGAAAGAAGGAAAGAAAGAAAGAAAGAAAGAAAGAAAGAAAGAAAACTACAGGGACTTCTCCAGGCAATGATTAGAAGTCAAGACTAACTCAAAGTCACAAAAAAAAGTATACTATACATATATTTGGAGCAGCTGTTTTAAAGAAGCTGACACCTAATATGCTAGCTGTTTCCATTTCTTTTAAAACCTGCAAAAAAAAAAGCTATGGAAGGGACTAATATGCTGAAAGCTGGCAATCTACCACAAATCTTCCCATGTTGTAAAGGGCACAGTATTCACCCACTCATATGAACATAAATAAGAGCAGGGCAAATACTATTTCAAGTGACACATTATGGGTTGCAGCACCTATTGAAAATGAGGGAGTGATACTCCCAGGCAAAAATTAGAAGGGAAAGGAGTGAGGGAGGGAGGGAGGGAGGGAGGGAGAGAGAGAGAGGGAGGGAGGGAGGGAGGGAGGGAGAGAGAGACTGACTCTTTTTGGAACTTCTTAGTGCTACCAAGAAAGGCCAATTTAAATTAGATTTTTATATTCTAGAGGTTTCCTTCTCCTCATTTTTATATGGGGGGGGGCAGGACAGGGGCTCTTTGTGTGCCAGCTCATATGTGATCTGATTCATCATAGGCACACTGAATGCATATCAAAGATTCCATGAATGTAGGGAGATGAAAGGCTGAAGATATTAAAATTATATCTGATTGTGGCTCTCATCAGTTCCTTCAGTCGGTGATTTTGAAAGGAACAAAGATAGGCAGAGAAATAGATGCCTCACTTCAAGGACCCGATAATAACAATGTTTATCTGGGGAAGAAAAGATCTCATTGAATCCCTGAGAGGCTGAGATAGTTGAGCAGAAATACCCCAAGTATACACAGTCCTTAAATATGAACAAGAGTGGAGATGAAAAATCTAGTTGTTTTTTTTTACTGAAGGGCAGATATGGCTGCTTTAGGCTTGGTTACCTTGTGGGGAAAGAAGTAAGCAAATGATGAAAGAAAGAAAAGATTCAGTAATTTGTCATAGCAGGTTAGGTACCAAAATAAGCCAAAAATATGAATATAATAATGTAATGAACATAGTATCTGTTTTCACAGGAACAGCTTGCCTGCAGAAATTGTGGGCGCTCCATCACTGGAGATTTTTAAGAAGAGGTTAGACCAGGGGTAGGTAACCTTGGCTCTTTTATGACTGGTGGACTTTAACTCCCAGAATTCCTGAGCCAGCATGGACCTTGGAGGACATTTAGTCAGACCCTCTGCTCAAGCAAGAGACCCCATGCCATTTTAGACAAATGATTGTCCAGTCCTTTCTTAAAAGCCTCCAGTGTTGGAGCATCCATAACTTCTGAATGCATGATATTCCACTGGTTGATTGTTCTTACTGTCAGGAAATTTCTCCTTAGTTCTAGGTTGCCTCTCTCTTTATCAGTTTAGTCAGCTTATTATCAGAAGCTAATGGGTGCTGCTAAAAAGAAGATACTATATCACAGATATGAGGTGTCGGGGGTGGGGGTAGAAGGCAGCCAAAAAGTGATTGCATGAAAACCTTATTGAAAAACTGAAAGTAGAGGTTGAAGAAAAAAAAGACTGCAAACATATATGCTGGTTTTGTAGAGATGGTGTCAGAAAAGCTAAAGCACAGAATGAATGCTTTGATGTATACTTTTTGAATAAATTTGTTTGACTACCTCTGTATCCATCTAGCAGAGTCCAGCCCAGATTTTGTCACCTCCTCTATTTGAATGACACAGAGACCATTTATATGGATTCCTCTGACAATTCTAACATTGTAAGCAATCGGCATGTACTTTTCAACAATGCGGTGGCTATTAAAATTGTCCTGAACAGGTCTTGTCACATTAAATCTTGCTTTTTTTTTTAATCAAGTCGCTTCCTTAGCAGATTGTGAGAAACTTATGCACATAATGCATTTTGACTTCAATAAAGTATTTGACAAAAAATTGACATTTTGATTAGGATCCTAGTTAAATATGAGCTGGATGGCATGTCGGTTAGATGGATCCCCAGCCGGCTTAACAAATCATACCAAATAGAGCCCATCAGCATTCTTTATCAAAGCAGCAGCCCTCCTGGGCCTGGCGCTAGTCAATATTTTCATTAATGATTTGATGAAGAAGTAAAATGAACATCTGCAGATGGCATAAAACAGGATGGAATAGCCAGTAGTCTGATATATAAAAAGAAAATCCACTTCCTTATAGGGTAGAAAAGTGGGATGAAATTAAGAAAATTAAAGCTCTTCACTTAAGAAAAGGGGATCAGATGCACAGATCTAAGATAGGAGACAGTGACCTGGAACAGTAATGCCAAATCCATTCTAAACATCTGGCTAACTGTGACAAACCATAATAATCATAATAACAACAATAAAGACAAAAAAATGTCTGGATAGTGAACATTGCAATACTTGGAGAGCAGAAGCAAAGAGAAAGAACTGGAGAAAATAATAAAATGTAAAAATCTGCAAGTAGAATAGCTGTGGCAAAAGAAAGCAAAAGTGCTACCAATAATCATAGGCGCCTGTCATCCCAGAATTTAAGTTACGGAATAGAAGTCAAATTTGCGGAAAAATGGAACCAGTTACCTATGAGTTGTCAGGAGTGATAATAAAGGGGGAGGAGGAGGAGGAGGAGGAGGAGGAGGAGGAGGAGGAGGAGGAGGAGGAGGAGGTGATAATAAAGGTGGTTTTTATTATTTCCTCTTCATTAGATGTGTGCAGTCAGAGATTGGACAGCCATTGGTCATGTATGCTTGAATTTGGATTCCTACACTGAGAAGGCTGATGATCACCCCAAATGAACTGTTCTGATTCTGATCCTACACAATTTGGGGGAAAGAAGCAAGAGAATCCCAAATCAGATGAGATATTTGCAGTTCCGATGTACAGTTGTGAGTCACTCTCAAGTGAGATGGGTAGCTATATAAAGTCAATCAATCATTCAAGATAAGGGAATACACTTCACAGTGGTCACCTGATCAAACTTCGAACACTTGGCAACTAGCTCATATTTATGACCATTGCTGTGTCCCAGGGGGTCATGTGATCACCTTTGTGGCCTTCTGACAAGCAAAGTCAATGGGGAAGCCAAATTCACTTAGCAACCATGCTACTAACCTTAACAACTGCAGTGATTCACTTAAGAACTGTGGCAAGAAAGGTCGTAAAATGGGGCAACGCTCACTTGACAACTGTCTCACTTAGCTATAGAAATTTGCAGCTTAATTGCAGTTGTAAGTCAAGGACAGGGGGCAAGGGTAAAAAGCATGGGGAGGAAATTGGAGTCTAAGAAGCCATCCATGGACCTTAAGAGTCTACAAGACTGCCAAGGTCTCTAACACAGTTGTCTGACAGAGAAGTGGACCGTTCTCATAACAAACCAAAGAGATATGATTGGGCAATGTGAACACTCGGGTGGGTTATGGGAAGCTATTGTTAACTAGGCAGATCTTCATACAGAAAAACCAGAGCTGGTTTTGCTTCTTCAGTTCTGAGATGTGTATTCAATAAAGTTTGTCTTTTATGGCTCTTCAAAGCTTTGAAGATTCCTTGATTTTGAGTTTGCTGGTCTGATGGTTGACATCATGATTTGTAGTCAATTCCAGTGAAAATTACCCAAGGACATCAATAGATGATCACACTGCTATCTCAATGAGGCACACAGAGAAACATGTGTCTTTACTATGGAGAGTGGCCAAGGATGTGTTTAGCATCTAAGGAGGCTATGCAGTCTAAGTTACCATACAGAATACGGTTAAGAACAAAACAATTAACTCAACATGATCGAAGTGTTCAATGTCCTTCACCATCTTTTGTCCATTTCCATAGATCTGTGATGCTTCAGCCATTTCCACGTCCGCAGTTCTGTTGTGCTTTATCTATGATCTCCTGAACAACAGCAAACAAATCTAGCCATCTTTTGTAACAGCAGATCTTTATACATTTGAAGATGGCTAAATTGCCACCTGTGCTGTGGAACAGCAAAGTCTTTTAAAAAGCAGGGGAAAGTAGTTCTTTCCATTTTCTTTTTATCCCATTAATGCTTCCTGATTTTTATTTAGAAGAAATGGCTGACAACTTCGTGATATGTTTTAAAAACTTTATCTGCTGGGGTGGGGGGGAGACAGAAAACTGTATACTGCTACTAATATTTAGAACATTTTTTCCCATGCTTCAGAATGAATCTCCAAGAACGATGCAGATGTTATGGCTGATTTCTACCTCCCCTGGAGTATTGTTGCTACAATAAGCCCTAATTCTGTCAATCAGAGGGCCAAAAATGTCAGCATAATCAAAAGAAATGAGAAACCTGTTACATTAAGATTTTTTTGAGCTCCCTGTTCACAGTCAGCACAACATGATCCTGGTGTGAAAAGCAAGAACAAAATAGTACTTCAGTATATTTAATTGCTACCAAATATTTTTAAACATCACAGTATGAAGCCAGCAGTTTCATTGTTATATAACAGAAGGCGTAGGTTTGAATAAGGCATGTCTGCTATAACTACTTTTGGTAATTTTTTAAAAAATGTAAATCATTGTCATCAGCCACAACCTTACATTCTTGTTGCACGTACTTTTAGAGGGTTATATTTTTAGTGTTCATCTGCTTATTTCTGTCTGCACAATACCTATTTTTGAAAATTAGTCGGACCTACAACAACTGGTACTTTAAAGGTAAGGTGCTGGTACTTACCTTTAAAGCCCTACATGGCTTAGGCCCGGGATATTTGCAGGACCGTCTGCTACCGGGGATGACTTCCCATCGCCCAGTGCGCTCACACAGAGAGGGCCTCCTCAGGGTGCCATCGGCCAGACAATGTTGGCTGGTGACCCCCAGGGGGAGGGCCTTCTCTGTGGGAGCACCAGCCCTTTGGAACCAACTCCCCCTTGAGCTTCGGATGGCCCCGGACCTCCTGTCCTTTCGCCGCGACCTCAAAACTTTCTTCTTCCATCAGGCTGACCTGGATTGATGATGGGTTTTTAAATATGTTTTAATTTTTAACTGCGTAGTTAATTTATTTTGGGACTGTTATTTAATTCTTTTTAAATTTTTGTATTGTTGTTTTTTATTGTTGTTAGCCGCCCTGAGTCCTTCGGGAGATAGGGCGGCATATAAGTCCCAAAAAATAAATAAATAAACAAACAAACAAACAAACAAACAAACAAATAAACAAACAAACAAACAAACAAACAAACAAACAAACAAACAAATAAATAAATAAATAAACAAACTCCATTTAAGGCCCTTGTCAGGTCAGTCCTCCCATTTTCCCCTCAAATAATAGACAGCATACTTTGATTAGGGCAAAGATTGCTGAGATTGTTTTTAGAGTGGGTTATACCTGATGTCCCAAAATATTTGTAGAGATATTGTACAAATAGTCCAAAACAGAACTGACAGTCCCAAGAATGCTTTTGCATCATACTAGTTTCTTTTCGTTAAATTTTGAATTTTTATTAGTTTATCAAAATATAAAATTCAGAAATACAAAGAAAAATGAGAATAATAGAAAAATAGGAAGGAGAAGGGGAAGAGGAAAAACACGGGGTTAAGGAGAAAGGGGGCGGGAAACCTCTGACTCGTTTTGGCGCAGCAGAATAAAGTAGCAACATACAACCTCAACTTTTTACTTTTACATAATAATATATACTAGCCACTTCTATAAAAAACAAACCTATCTAATCAGCAAAACCCAAAATCAAAGTTTCATTTTTTCTACCTCAAGCACAAAGTCCAAATGTGTTTTCCAATTAGAAACAATGTTAACAGTATTCTTTTACTTTAATCAAAGCATTTGATTTAGCCATCTCTGCAAACTCCATCAACTTTTGCAGCCGTTCATCCTTGTTTGAATAAAGTATCCTACCATTTCTGTGCATAGGGTATTCTTGCTGCCGTCAGCCTACATAACATCAAGGTTCCAAGCATCATACTAATTTCTTGATAGCTTTTATTGGTTCCCATTCCTTTTGGCATGACTTTAATTTGCTGATTGAAGGACCGATTCTAGGAACTCCCAAAATATTTTTGTGTTGATTAAGATCATTCCCAATTTTAGAACAACGTCCAAACACTGCAGAGGTATTATGGCGGATTGTCTTGGCCTTCTAAAATGCTGCTAAAATCTAGCTTTTTCTCCAAGCATTAAGGTTACGATGTTAAGGGAGTCCAAAACATTTTGGGTTGTTTCTATGGAATTATTATTATGTAGTTCCTGCTTGCCTTTCTTGCACTGGATTATTTTAATTGGTTATGTTTTTTTAAAAGAATATTATTTTTGCATGGTTTGTTCATTGCCCAGAGTTATGTGTTTACGATAGGCAGCTATCTAATTGAATAAATACATAAATAATATTAAAACAAAAAACCTCAGTATAAAGACACGCACATTTTATAAATTAACAAAACATGAATACTATACAGGGATAAATTTATATTCTAAGCTTTCTTTTACACTGCATAATTTCAGATATTCGGCACTTAGACTAATATAGACTAATATTTTACTCACAGTGAAGTATTTTAACACAAGAAAGCTTGCCATAACTACACACAATGATAAATTTAAGATATGTCTACGTACTTTAACTGACCACAGTAGATCATTCCTTTGTTTTCTTATATTTTTTTATATAGGGTTTTCTATCCCACCCGTGTCTATGCATTACTTAAGCTAATATACCACAGCTTAAATCACAGCTTTATAAAACACAGTAAAAACCCAAGAACTAAACACATTTAAATGCAACAAAGGTAGGGAGCTGAGATCAGACTTATAGGAGCTTACACAAAAGACAACATACTCTCCAGGAAAAAGAAACTGCTGATTTCACGCACAACTTTCCTTAGCTTAGGCATTTTGTAATTTTATTTTGTGATGCTTTTAAATGCAGTCTTAACTTCACAAGTCCTCTTCTCTTTTTTGGGGAGGGAGATCAATAATTTCCTATGCTTTTGAATTGTGGTATCAGAGAAGAGTTTTTGAAGTCCCTTGGACTGCAAGGAGATCAAATCAGTGAATCGTAAAGGAAATTAACCCTGACTGTTCTTTGGACGGACAGATACTGAAGCTAAAGCTCAAATATTTTGGCCCACCAAATGAGAAGAGAGGAGTGATTGGAAAAGATCCTGATGCTGGGAAAGATTGAAGGCAAAAGGAGAAGATGGTTAGACAGTGTCACCAACATAATGAACATGAACTGGTGCAAACAAACTAGAAACCATGAGCAATCTTTGTGTCCTGATGAATACTGTTTTAGGCTACGTACAGTACATTTCAGTTAGACATGAACGACATTTTCATCCCATTCACTTCTGCATAAGAGTTAAATTAGAAAATAAGTTTACAAATGGAATGTACTGTAATGAACTTGAGTTGCCGGTTTTTTTAAAAAATACGGCGCATGAAAGAAACAGGAACTTTTCTGCCTCCACCATCACTTTTTCACGTCAACCTTAACTTTCAAGAGTTATATGCAGAACTTCCTCGTGCTGATTACAGATGTCTGAAATTGGGATAGGGCAGAACGAGTGGAAACCTCATTCACTTTATTGTCAAAATTTGTGGGCTGTGAATTTTGAGGTTTTCAAAATGAGATGGTTGGAGAAAATGAAACTGCCTGATACATTCCTCTCTAAATCCATCTTGGTTTCATTCCCAAGTTTACTTTATATCTCTGCAGGAAGGAAATCAAATCCACTCGCCACACAGCCTTCCCATCCTCATTAGGACAAAAGTTTCAAAATCACAAATTACAGCCGGCTTTAGACAAAGATTAAAATGCAACGGAAATTGTTAATTTAATTGTGTGAACGTTCCTCCCAGCCTGAACTTAACTTGAGATCTCTTTGATCAAATAAGGGGGTGGGGTGGGGGGTGGGAAACGGTCCTTTCCCTGAAGAGATTACCATTTTTCCATCAACCAATACTAAACTCGTGGAAACCGCAACTCAACAGGGTGCCTAACTATGAAAGCATTGCCTCTTGGATTGCCAGCTAAGTGGACTTTCTTGGAAGCAGGGCACAACTCTATGCACCTTTGAGGAACAAAGGCAAGCTCTCTCTGTGTAGAGGCCTCAGGGCAGCCACCCCATCAGCTGACAGTGAGTGTTGCACACTCAGAAATCAACTTCACCTCTGGTTCAAGCAACTGCCTTCATTCTTTATTCCTGACTTGGAAATGGACCTGCTAAGATTTCTTTCCAAGATTTCTTTCCACCATCCTTAGCGGGAGAGAATATATATGTAGCTCAGGGTAGAAAGACTGTGTGTGTTCTTGCTGCTTTCTCAGCTTGGTTGTTTTCTTGTGGAAGGCTCGTTATTCAGGCAGGCAACATAAAAAGTGGAAGGATCACACTGGTGGTCTTTGACCTGACGAGAACAACTGAGCCCATTTTGTGAAGTGAGACAATTGTTAAGTGAGTTCTGGCCCACTTTATGACCTTTCTTGCCACGGTTCTTAAGAGAATCGCTGCAGTTGTTCAAGTTGGTAAGATGGTTGTTAAGCGAATCTGGCTTCCCCCATTGACTTTGCTTGTCAGAAGGTCATGAATGAGGATCCCATGACGCCAAGACACTGTAACTGTCATAAATATGAGTCAGTTGCCAAGCTTCTCAATTTTGATAATGTGACCATGGGGTTGTTGCAATGGTCGCAAGTGTGAAAAATGGTCAGAAGTCACTTTTTTCCGTGCGGTGGTAACTTTGAATGGTCACTAAATGAACTGTTTGTAAGTCGAGGACTATCTGTAGTGGTTTGCTCGGCCTGTCTTGGAGAAGGCTCTTTGATTAAGTTATTGTTTCCTTTCTGTTTATCTGCTATTAAAACACAGGTGGCCCACATAAAATGGAGTTGTCAATTATATCTCTTAGTAATAAACATCAGAGGAATTATCTGTGGATAGTGGGACAACTAAGTTAGAGATCCTTGGTGTGTAATACTATTCCTTTTTTTCTTGTTATGGGTCTTAAATGTAATTTCATATTTAGAAAACTTCAGATATCATATATCGGGATCTTTAGTTTTACCACACAGGGATATTTGATATCTAACAACTGCACAACAAGTTACATTTTTAAAATTTTAATTTTTGATATTTAGGATTTTCTTTCTTCTCTGTTTTCTCAACAATTGCAAGAACCAACGAAGGAGAAGATTTGTAGCTCAGGGTTGAAGTGAGGGGTCCTTGTTGCTCTCTGAGCTTGCTTGTTTTCTTGCAGACATTTCATTACCCTAACTAGGTGAATGAATGAACCTTTATTGTCAAAGTACAACCATGTATACATTGAGATTGGCTGAGCCTCCCTTCTAGCCCCCACCCCAACTCACAGTGACAACAAACCCTCCATCTTGTTACACTATGTGAGCTAATTGCACAACACACCGGCCTCACAAGTCAATCATACGTAAAGTTTATAAAAATATTTTCTGTTCAAGAGCCTAACAGCCCATGCATAAAAGCTGTTCTTCAGCCTGTTGGTATGGCTGGCTATACTCCTGTATCTCCTACCAGATGGTAGGAGAGTAAAGAGGTACTGACCAGGGTGTGAGTCATCCCTGAGAATTTTCCTCACTCTTCCAAGGCAGCAAGCCCTGGCGATGTCATCCAGTGGTGTCAGAGGACAGCCCACAATGTCTTGTGCTGTGCTCACCACCCTCTGTAATACTTTCCTATCCGCAGCTGTCAGGCCAGCATTCCAAACCACAATACAGTATGAAAGGATGCTCTCTACAGTATAGTAGACTGTTAAAAGAGGGTCATTAGCCATTGTTCTACCCTGTTCTTCCGTAAGATCCTGAGAAAGTGGAGTCTCTGTTGGGCCTTTCTAGCCACCTGGGTTGTATTGACTTTACACCATCAGTGCCAGTAAGGAGTGCTGTCTGTTTATATTCTGGTGTCTTGCCTGTCTGGGTTAACTCCAAGGTCACCTTCAGACCAATGATCAAATAAGCAACACCCCAGTCATGAAACTACTACAGAGCTATTAATCAACAGCCCAACCAAAGAATCCCTAAGACCGCCCCCACCCACACAGACAGGCAAGACGCCAGAATGTAAACTGACAGCAAAGCAGCAATCCTTACTAGCCCTGATGGTGTTACCTAGTTAGAGTAATGAAACGTCTGCAAGAAAACAAGCCAGCTCAGAGAGCACCAAGGACCCCTCTTTACAAGAACAGCCACAAGTTCCAAATGATAACTTTCACTATCTATGTTTTATTTATAGGAATACACTGAAAGAAAATGTGTATGATACGCAGAAGAGCAATAATAATAATAATAATAATATAAAGTTGGAAGGGACCTTGGAGGTCATCTAGTCCAACCCCCTGCTCAGGCAGGAAACCCTATACCATTTCAGGCAAATGGCTGTCCAGTCTCTTCTTAAAAACCTCCAGTGTTGGAGCATTCACCACCTCTGGAGGCAGGTTGTTCCACTGGTTAATTGTTCTAACTGTCAGGAAGTTTCTCCTTAGTTCTAGGTTGCTTCTCTCCTTGACTAGTTTCCATCCATTGCTTCTTGTCCTGCTTTCAGGTGCTTTGGAGAATAGCTTGACTCCCTCTTCTTTGTGGTAGCCCCTGAGATATTGGAACACTGCTATCATGTCACCCCTCACCCTTCTCTTCATTAAACTACACATACCCAATTCCAGCAACCGTTCCCTATATGTTTTAGCCTCCAGCCCCCTAATCATCTTGGTTGCTCTTCTCTGTACCCTTTCTAGAGTCTCGACATCTTTTTTACATCGTGGTAACCAAAACTGGATGCAGTATTCCAGTCTTCTATTACTAATGGTCAGTTAATAGTGGGTGGCATATTCCTGATTCTTCCCTTTCTTAGCTGGATAAAATAAAAGCAGAGGACAGAAACCTAGATTTCCCACTTCAAATGTAATCCGCCAACAGGTTTCCATACCTACTCCCAGCCATCATGGTTCTCCTGCTAACGTTTTAATTGCAAATTGTGACACTGAAGCCAGAATGACTGAGGTTTGCTTGTGAAGAATCACACTTGATGTGAGTCAAAGTAATACTTTTTTTTTTACAGGTTTTGCTTTAAATCTGAATTTACCTATTCAAAAACACAATTGGGATGGTATCCAAAAAAGCGTGTTTTGGCATCACTGGAACAGCACAAGCCAAGTCTACTCATAAAATTATGATGGAACTAAGAGTTAAGAATTCAGGGGAGAAAGGTAAGCTGTGATGTTATGGGCTTGTCAAATAATTACACTTAAGGAATAAAAATGGCAAACTGGCTCACTGTCATGTTATTCATCACATAAGCTTTCCTACCTTTTGTAGGATGATAAAGAAATTATATTACTATATTGAAGCACTGAAGCAGTAGGCGTGAGCCTAGATGGACTCCAGAAGTTGGTAGAGGACAGGAAGGCCTGGAGGAACATTGTCCATAGGGTCGCGATGGGTCGGACACGACTTCGCAACTAACAACAACAACAACAATTGATTTGTAAGCTTGGGAGCCCCATTCCCTTGTCTTGTGCTCTTGTTCCTCCTTCTCCTGACAAAAAAATTTGAAGCTTCAAGTTCCAAGCTGGAAGAGACTTGAACTAACTGCAGTAACCTTTACTGGAAATGTTTTAATTGGGTCTTTGGGAATATGGCAAGGGTCATACTAGTTAGGAAATTTTTTTTAAAAAAAAATCCATGCTGATAATATGTCCTAGAGCTCATTTTTTGTTTGCTTCAACTCTTTTTTTTTTCTTCTTCTTCTAAATAAGACTTGGGTGCTTAAAGAGAGAAAGAGAAAGAGAGAAACACGTACATTATTCTAATAATATTGAAATAATGTGTATGACCTCGTAATCAGTAATTACTGCTGAGTATCTGAGAACAAAGTCTTTGGCTATGTTATTTTTATGATTTCACTGACTTTCAAGGACACTACGAGGACACTATGGCATGAAGAATTGTCTGCCTATTGACTGAGTTTAGAGCCGTTTTCTGAGGCATAAGAGTTCTGTCTATTTTTGACTACAAGGAAATGATAATTAAATACAGAAAATGTATGCAAGATTGCATGGAAACTGCTTCCAACTGGAGCTATTTAACAAAAGAGCTATTTTTATCCTTCCTTTTAATGAACAGAGTCATAGTTTACAGCTTGATTTTCTTCACGGCTGTTCTTCTTCCATTTCCTCTTCGCAAATAACTTGTTCCTAATTATTTAATGTGGTTTGTTGTTTAGGTAGGTAGC
The DNA here is from genome assembly GCF_964194415.1 of Vipera berus. Taxonomy (NCBI): domain Eukaryota; kingdom Metazoa; phylum Chordata; class Lepidosauria; order Squamata; family Viperidae; genus Vipera; species Vipera berus. Next base: position 86,424,991 of record NC_138203.1, read on the forward strand.
CACCTAAAAAGGTCCCCTTTTGTCCACAAAGAGCTTTTGGGTGGATTGAAGTGTTCCATTGGATTGCATTCCAAATTACTGGAGTAAATGGCCAAGCACTTCTCCCACATCCCTACATTCACTGGCTTTTATCAATTCAGACACCTCACAATTGGCAGCTGATTGCAAGAGGTAGAATCAACATTTTCACCCAAGCTTGTGATGGGGAACTTTTTGGGCTCAGAGTGTCAGAAATTGGCCTAACATGACTCTTCTCGACTCTGTCACACTGCTCCCCTCCCCTCCCCCCCCCGCATGAAAGAAACAAATCATAATGAAAAGGAATTAAATTAAATTATTTAAATTTATAATTTAATAAATAAATAGCTACATAATTGTAAATACTTCTTTGAAATGCCTCTGTGAGGCAGCTCCAGGTTGCAGAAGGCCTGGAAGCTTCAGAGATTACTCTTGCGTAGCCTTGCAGCTTCCGAAAATTGCAGAAAGGAAAGCGTCCCATTCTCACATGATTTTTGGAGACTCAAGAGGCCATGCAAGAGCAGGGCACTCTTGCATGATTTCCAGAAGGTACAGTGACCTGATGTGTCCCCTGTGACATGTGTGTTATAGTCTCACCATCACTGATCTAAGCACACAGAGAATGGGTAGGAATAGATAGGCTGGCAAAGTAGACCACTCTAGGCCTGTCCAGGTAGGGCAACCAGAAGCATCTTAGCTTCTCCCTTCTTGAAAGGCAAAGGTGTAAGTTTAAAAATCCAATCTGGAAAAAGGGAGAAAACCAAGAAAAAGGGTTGGAGAGGGACTGAAAGAAATAAGCTTTGAAAATTAAGCTAAAAGTTAAGTCAAAGTAATACTAAATTGGGAAAAACGACTTTGGAGTCAATGGATTATTGTTTGGATAGACATAGGTAATCAAGATATTTCCATCAGGATGTTATGCTTTATGCTTTTTATTATGTGTTGCTAATTAAATATATTTCTGTCTCTGAGATTTTAATTTCAATGATGATTATCTAGTTTCATATTGTCTGCATATTCAATGAATTGTGTAGTTCTATTCTTTTCGTGCGTTTTGGAACCGTGTCACCCCGAAGCGTTTCCAAACAAGAGCAAGCTTGCTTCTTTTTTTGTCCCATTCAATGGGGAACCATTTTTAATTTGCTGCCTGTAATTTTTGTTCTATGGAAGTATTTTATCCAACTTTGTTGTTTTCACAGGAGGCTGCTTAAAGTGGAAAGGACAAGTTTATGTATTTGTCTTACGTTTAATTTACAATTAAGAATTGCTATATTATTCTGACTCCCAGGGAACGGGGAGACTTTTTTCTCTAACACATGCTTCAAACTGGACCCCAGAGTTACAGAATAGCAATAGCAATAGAACTTAGACTTATATACCACTTCATAGTGCTTTACAGCCTTCTCTAAGCAGTTTACAGAGCCAGCCTGATGCCCCCAACAATCTGGGTCCTCATTTTAACGACCTCAGAAGGATGGAAGGCTGAGTCAAATTTGAGCTGGTTAGAATCGAACTCCTGGCAGTAAGCATTGAGTTAGCCTACAATACTGCATTCTAACCACTGCAGTGCTGCATTGCAACACTGCAACACTGCACTCTAGATTGCAATACTGCATTCTAACAGAAGTTAGTTTTGTGTGTTTTTATTAACAATGATCATGTTTGCATCTCTGTGGATTGTTAGTACAGAACAGGTTATCAAATTCCTATCTGTGCCACATGCTGAGTCTAAGGGGGAGGGTATCTCCTACACAATTTTATGTAGGAAGTGGCAGCCAAATTACAATAAAGTTGGATGCAAGGTCAAGAAACTAACACAGTAGGGATTCTAGGAACTCCTAGCAGGGTGTATTAACAGACTTTTGAAAACCTGTCCAAACTTCTTATGCTAAACAAAATCAAGGTGGCATTATGTTGAGTTTCTTTCTCACTCTTTCCTCTTCCTTAAGTCCTTCATCAAAGTCATCTTTCTTCAGAGTTCCCTTTTTCACATTCATTCTTTCTCGCTCATTCCTTTCCCATTCCCAACGTCAGATCTACTTCACTTCACAGAGGAGAAAGCAAGAAACCTTCACCTATCACTCTACAGGCTCTGCCCTTGCAATTATCGTGACATGTTGGGATGTATCAATGCCAGTAAATCTGCCTTTGAACTTATACAGTAAGCATATTCCATATATATAAGGTGATGGGTTCTGGGAAAAGATCCACTGAAGTTAGCATTGCCTTATCCTCTAATTGTTCACACTTAACATTATTGGCTTCACAATTAGGTACTTCTGTTTGTACATTATTCCATTGCCTTCCTCCAGCTCTTTCATAAATGACCTGACTATGAAGATTTGTCGTGTGAGAGAAGAAATAGTGAGGGGATCTTGTTGGCTAATGAAACCTTGCCCATGGACCATACAGATACAATGGTAGGATACATTGTTTTCTTTCTATATTTTATATTACCGTATATACTTGAGTATAAGCCGAATTTTTCAGCCCACTTTTTGGGCTGAAAAATTCCACTTCGGCTTATACTCCAGTCAACAAAAAAACTTACCGAGGACTTGTGCGCGGCCGAGGCTTTGGTGCTTCCGGGATCGCCCGCACCTCTCCCAAGCCACCGCCGTCCGAGACCTGCCGAAGTTTGGGGAGGTTTGGGGAGGTGCGCGCGCACCTCCCCAAACTCCGCGCCTTGCCTGCCTGCTTCTTTCCGCAGCGGAAAGAAGCAGGCAGGCAGGGCGCGGAGGAACGGAGACTTGCCGACGTTTGGGGAGGTTTGGGCGCCTCCCCAAACCTCGGCAGGTCTCCGTTCCTCCGCGCAGACCTGCCGACGTTTGGGGAGGTTTGGGCGCCTCCCCAAACCTCGGCAGGTCTCCGTTCCTCCTGCCGACCTTTGGGGAGGTTTGGGCGCCTCCCCAAACCTCCCCAAACCTCGGCAGGTCTCCGTTCCTCCTGCCGACCTTTGGGGAGGTTTGGGCGCCTCCCCAAACCTCCCCAAACCTCGGCAGGTCTCCGTTCCTCCTGCCGACCTTTGGGGAGGTTTGGGCGCCTCCCCAAACGTCCCCAAACCTCGGCAGGTCTCCGTTCCTGTTTGGGGAGGTTTGGGCGCCTCCCCAAACCTCCCCAAACCTCGGCAGGTCTCCGTTCCTCCGCGCAGACCTGCCGACCTTTGGGGAGGTTTGGGCGCCTCCCCAAACGTCCCCAAACCTCGGCAGGTCTCCGTTCCTGTTTGGGGAGGTTTGGGCGCCTCCCCAAACCTCCCCAAACCTCGGCAGGTCTCCGTTCTTCCTGCCGACCTTTGGGGAGGTTTGGGCGCCTCCCCAAACCTCCCCAAACGTCGGCAGGTCTGCGCGGAGGAACGGAGACCTGCCGAGGTTTGGGGACGTTTGGGGAGGCGCCCAAACCTCCCCAAACAGGAACGGAGACCTGCCGAGGTTTGGGGACGTTTGGGGAGGCGCCCAAACCTCCCCAAAGGTCGGCAGGTCTGCGCGGAGGAACGGAGACCTGCCGAGGTTTGGGGACGTTTGGGGAGGCGCCCAAACCTCCCCAAACAGGAACGGAGACCTGCCGAGGTTTGGGGACGTTTGGGGAGGCGCCCAAACCTCCCCAAAGGTCGGCAGGTCTGCGCGGAGGAACGGAGACCTGCCGAGGTTTGGGGAGGTTTGGGGAGGCGCCCAAACCTCCCCAAACAGGAACGGAGACCTGCCGAGGTTTGGGGACGTTTGGGGAGGCGCCCAAACCTCCCCAAAGGTCGGCAGGTCTGCGCGGAGGAACGGAGACCTGCCGAGGTTTGGGGAGGTTTGGGGAGGCGCCCAAACCTCCCCAAACAGGAACGGAGACCTGCCGAGGTTTGGGGACGTTTGGGGAGGCGCCCAAACCTCCCCAAACGTCGGCAGGTCTGCGCGGAGGAACGGAGACCTGCCGAGGTTTGGGGAGGTTTGGGGAGGCGCCCAAACCTCCCCAAACAGGAACGGAGACCTGCCGAGGTTTGGGGACGTTTGGGGAGGCGCCCAAACCTCCCCAAAGGTCGGCAGGTCTGCGCGGAGGAACGGAGACCTGCCGAGGTTTGGGGAGGTTTGGGGAGGCGCCCAAACCTCCCCAAACAGGAACGGAGACCTGCCGAGGTTTGGGGACGTTTGGGGAGGCGCCCAAACCTCCCCAAACGTCGGCAGGTCTGCGCGGAGGAACGGAGACCTGCCGAGGTTTGGGGAGGTTTGGGGAGGCGCCCAAACCTCCCCAAACAGGAACGGAGACCTGCCGAGGTTTGGGGACGTTTGGGGAGGCGCCCAAACCTCCCCAAAGGTCGGCAGGTCTGCGCGGAGGAACGGAGACCTGCCGAGGTTTGGGGAGGTTTGGGGAGGCGCCCAAACCTCCCCAAACAGGAACGGAGACCTGCCGAGGTTTGGGGACGTTTGGGGAGGCGCCCAAACCTCCCCAAAGGTCGGCAGGTCTGCGCGGAGGAACGGAGACCTGCCGAGGTTTGGGGAGGTTTGGGGAGGCGCCCAAACCTCCCCAAACAGGAACGGAGACCTGCCGAGGTTTGGGGACGTTTGGGGAGGCGCCCAAACCTCCCCAAAGGTCGGCAGGTCTGCGCGGAGGAACGGAGACCTGCCGAGGTTTGGGGAGGTTTGGGGAGGCGCCCAAACCTCCCCAAACAGGAACGGAGACCTGCCGAGGTTTGGGGACGTTTGGGGAGGCGCCCAAACCTCCCCAAAGGTCGGCAGGTCTGCGCGGAGGAACGGAGACCTGCCGAGGTTTGGGGAGGTTTGGGGAGGCGCCCAAACCTCCCCAAACAGGAACGGAGACCTGCCGAGGTTTGGGGAGGTTTGGGGAGGCGCCCAAACCTCCCCAAAGGTCGGCAGGAGGAACGGAGACCTGCCGACGAGCCTTGGCCACACAGGGTATTCCTGTGTATTCAGGCTTGCAAAATGGCGGATCGAGCCTCTGCTGGCGGCAGAGGCTTGCAGAACGGCGGATCGGCTTATACTCGAGTCAATAACTTTTTCCAGTTTTTGGGGGTGAAATTGGGGGTCTCGGCTTATACTCGAGTCGGCTTATACTCAAGTATATACAGTAATTTCCCTGACACGGCTTACTAAGGGATATGAGAGACTGAAGTTGGGGGAGATTCTGTGGATGCTACGAAGAGCTGTTTCCAGATAGCATTGGCTCACAGTTCTCACATTATGATGGATTATATTGGCTGGGGACGAACCAGCAAGGTTGGATTTATTTTCCAGAGGGTGGGTTCTACAATGATAACTTCCAATTAGGGGAAATTCAAGTGTTATTTCCCAGTTGGTTCCATTTAGGCCAATCAATAACTTAAATGCAGGTAAAACTATAGGAGTTACCTGAAATGATTCAGTGATTACACATTTCTTCTTGTGCAACTGTTTGTCTTGTAAAAGTGCAGGATTCCTGTTTCTTTCCAGTTCAGTTCAGTTCATCTCACAGTGGACAGCCCAAGTCAGACTTTCTCATTAGGTTAACGTGTCCTTCTTTTTGAATGCATAAACATAATTCAGCTATTGAGTGATATGGGTGATTATTGAAGATTAATGTTACTTTGGGGCATCAAAGAACTGAGATACTTTCAACAATATTATTTGGTAAATACTTTTCTGTCTTTGTCCATTTTGTATTTGCTCTGCAAATTATGCTTCCATATTATACTTTTACTGGTCACGGTGACCCAGTTTGTGACAATGCGCCAGGAAAGATAATAATAAGACACAAAAGAAGTTTACATTTGGAAAACTAAATAGAAGCTGGCCACAAGGGAGAAGGAACTGTTCCGTTTGTTCTATCATCTAACCTGGCCGATTTTACCATCTTACCTGACCAATTTGATCTTGTTTCAATAAGAAAAGACAAGATTTAAAAGTTAAGATAGGCTCTCCCAAGGAATGGGAATGTCATCATCATTCCTGTAATTAATGGCTCTATGAAAAAGGCAGCCCAAGGCTTGACCCAAATAAATCCAGGTCATACCCAAGGTTGCAGTTCCAGTCATAAGTGGGACAAGTCATACATAACGATGTGCTATTTAATTTTCATGTCTATGAATGCCTTCAAGATCTTGCCTAACTGCAAAGAAAGAATGCATGCGATGCACCGAAATACTACCATTGTTTGTTGCAAATAATTGCTACCTTTCCCACAGTTATGATAACTTCCATGAGACTGGTATGCTTGTGTTGAAAGACTGGACATGCAAAGAGATGTATAACACTTCGAAAATTCACTCAAAGCCATTTGTTTCTAAATGCACACTGAAATAGCTGCGCCGTGGTGGCGCAGTGGTTAGAATGCGGTACTGCAGGCTAACTCATTGCTCACTTCAGGAGCTCGATTCTGACCAGCTCAAGGCTGACTCAGCCTTCCATCCTTCTGAGGTCGGTAAAATGCAGACCCAGATTGTTGGGGGCAATATGCTGACTCTGTAAACTGCTTAGAGACAGCTGTAAAGCAACTTACAACCGTTCATTTAGTGATGGTTACAACAGCTCTGAAGAAAGGAATTAATGACCATTGTTCACATTTATGACCGTTGCAGCATCCCCATGGTCATGTGATCAAAATTCAGACACTTGGCAACTGACTCATATTTATGTCAGTTGCAGTGTCATGGGGTCATGTGATCCCTTTTTGTGACCTTCTGACAAGCAAAGTTAATGGGGAAGGCAGATTCACTTAACAACCATGTTACTAACATAATAATTGCAGCGATTCACTTAACAAATGTGACAAGAAAAGTCGTAAAATGGGGCAAAAGCCACTTAACAAATATCTCGCTTAGCAACAGAAATTTTTGGCTCAATTGTGGTCATAAGTCGAGGACTCCCTGTATTTCCAATATCTAGAAGAGGACTGTGCACATGGGCTGAACATTTTCAGTCAACTGCTGGAAGACATAAAGATATTTCCATTAGTTGACTGAAAAGCATCTTTGGGACAACCACAGTGGTGAGATTCAAATATGTGAACAACCAGATCTCTGTGTGGATGCCACTTCCGGAAATCCGTTCTGGGTCTGGGCAACAAAAAATTAGCTACCGGTTCTGCCAAACTGGTGCGAACTGGATGAATCCCCACCACTGGACAACCATGACCCCAGATGACTGAGAACCTCCATTGACAACTGCTGGAAGAGTCAGAAGAGTATGCTTCCAACTTTCAAGCATACACTTCACATACTCAGTAATGCTTCCAGTAATGAAACTGCCAATGGAGGCTTCAAAGTGACATCGAATCAAGGATCTGGTGGCACCTCTTGTGGCTAACAGATTTGGATCAAAAAGCGTAACTAAGCAGTAGCTCACTTCACAGAAAATTAATGTGTAATTTCTGTATGTAATTTTACAAATATCTATCTCCTTTGTTTTGTATGATAAAAGTAGGCAACCTGCTGTAAATAAATCAATGTATTTAAACTAGCGAATCACATCATTTTATTTTGGAGGGAATCAAAGCAGAATTTTATTACTGCTTGTGAACCACTTGTGGAAATGTCCGAGGAATGATGATATCAAATAACACACAAAGAAAGATTTCAAAGGCAGACAAGAAAAAAAAATCACCCTTATAAGCTTTTCTGTTTCCTACAGGTCTAGGTATTCGTGCTCAAAGCCATTTTTTAAAAAAATTATTAAACAGTTTTTTTGCAAACTGAACATGTTGTTAAGGCTGTTCCTGCTAAGCACTTATAGCACGTGGCAAATAAAGATAAAATAGCTGCTCAGGTTTACAGTGTCGAATTCAGCCCTTGATAACTTTAGATCATCACACTGATGTAAACAAACAAATCAGATCTATGTATCCTTAGCAGTTATTGGAGCTATGGGTATGAAAATGCATGACTTTTCAGTCAGAATTGTGTAAACGTGCTGGATATATGAAAAAAAAAATAGTAGTAACCATTTGGGCAGAAATCAGCACTCTGACGTTCTAAGCTTACTTTAAGCTCAAATTCTTTTTTACAGCATTTCAACAGTTCCTGGGGAACTCTGTACAGCACCCGTGGAAATTGTAGCATTAAATCTGCACTTTATAACGTCTAGCTGATACCTGCAATTGTAGTTTTTCATTGCATGTGCATACAATGTTGATATGATGCTGCCTTTGTCTAGTGCGCCAGTTGCGCCCCTTTTTGGACCGAGATGCCCTATGCATGGTTACTCATGCCCTTGTCACCTCTTGCCTGGACTTCTGCAATGCTCTTTACATGGGGCTGCCCTTTGAAGAGCACCCGGAGGCTTCAACTGGTGCAAAATGCGGCCGCACGGGTGTTCATGGGAGTATCTTGGTACTCCCATGTTACACCACTCCTGCGTGAGCTGCATTGGCTTCCGGTTGCCCTCTGGGTGTGATTCAAGGTGCTGGTAATAACCTTTAAAGCCCTGCATGGCTTAGGCCCGGAGTACTTGTGAGACCACCTGCTGCCATTGTCAACATCCCATCGCCCGGTTCGCTCCCACAGAGTCGGCCTCCTCAGGGTGCCGTCGGCCAGGCAATGCTGGCTGGCGACCCCCAGGTGGAGTGCCTTCTCTGTGGGCACGCCGACCCTCTGGAACGAATTACTCCCAGAGCTGCAGATGACCCCTGACCTTCGGTCCTTCCGCCGTGACCTGAAGACTTGGTTGTTCCAACAAGCGGGTCTGGACTGACTATATGTGTTTTAATTAGGTTTTTATCGGGTTTTTTAAATTGTCACGTAATTATTGTATTTATTGTTTAATTTTTTTTAAAAAAACTTTTCATCCTATGTTTTTTAATTTTTATTGTTGTGAGCTGCCCTGAGTCCTCAGGGAGAAGGGCGACATATAAATTTAAATAAATAAATAAATGAATAAATAAATAAATAAATAAATAAATAAATAAATAAATAAATAAATAAATAGTAAGTGTAATGTTGGATTCTTTCCGGAGCATCCATGGGTCCCTGCGCCTATATCAAAATTGGGATGTCAGAATGTAATCTGTGCACTTTCATGTTTGCACTACCATGCATGTTTCTTCACTTGCTCCCCAACCCCTGCTGACCATCACCCTCAATTCTTCTGCACAAAGAATTCAGAATAACAGAGTTGGAAGGCACCTTGGAGGTCTTCTAGTCCAACCCCCTATACCAGGGGTAGGCAACCTCAGCTCTTTTATGACTCGTGGACTTCAACTCCCAGAATTCCTGAGTCAGCATGGTTGCCTACCTCTGCCCTATACCATTCCAGACAAATGGCTGTCCAGCCTCTTCTTAAAAGCATCCAGTGGTGGATCACCCACAGCCTCTGAAGGCAAGCCATTCCATTGGTTAATTGTTCCAACCTTTAAGAAATTTCTTCTTAGTTCTAAGCTGCTTCTCTCCTTGATTAGTTTCCATTAGTTTCCATTAGAATTCCCCTTCTCCTCCTCAGAACTGAGATCTGTTTTCCTAGCAGGAGCTTTTTTCTTGGTTTTGATAGCTCATACAATATGCTGGTTATCACTTTTAAAGCCCTAAATGGCACGGGGCAGGTTGTTTGTGGGGCTGGATCTTGCTGAGCATATCTGCCACCATATCAGATAGGGTAAGTACACCTCAGATTCCTTTCTGTAAATATTGCCATTTGATTGAACCTTGGATAGAGCAGAATAGAATAACACAGTTGGAAGGGACCTTGGAGGTCTTCTAGACCAACCCCCTGCTCAGGCAGGAAACCTTATACCATGTCAGACAAATGGTTGTCCAATCTCTTCTTACAAACTTCCAGTGTTGGAGCATTCACAGCTTCTGGAGGCAGGTTGTTCCACTGGTTAATTGTTCTATGTACACCTTCTCTGTGGCTTGTCCTTTGGAACAACCTCCTACTTCCTCCCCCCAAGTTTCAGAGGGTTCCCCACCCTATTAGCCTTCCAAATGGCTGTGAAGATCTGGCTCTTCATCCAGGCATTGGGCTAAAAATGGAAGTTAGCTCAGTAAATGTATGGCCATGGTGGGATTCAAATATGCGAACAACCAGTTCTCTGTGTGGATGCCACTTCTGGAAGTCCATTCTGGGCCTGGGCAACACAAAATTAGCTACTGGTTTTGCCAAACTGATGCGAACCAGCTGAATCCCACCACTGCTTGATGGGATGTTGTGACACTGTGGTGGAATATATGATGTTTTTGTGAGGGGCTGTGGGCTTATGTTAATTTGTTTGTGGAATGATGCTCTGCATCACCTGGGGTTATTCTGTTTAAGATAGGCGGCCACATAAGTTTACAAAATAGTTTGTTGCTGTTCTGAGCCTAAAGCCATATATAAAGCGTGAGTAAAATTACAACAAATATCATAAATCAAAATGATATAAACATTCCAACTTGGACTTAAGCTACAACAGATTTTCTCTATGTTTGCTTTCTTCTATGGAGAATACATTGCAAGAAATGAGAACCACAGAGCATTGAACTTGTTTCTTGCTTGGTATCAAATTACCATCAATGGGGTGTGGCATAACCTGGATTTAAATACCTGTGGAGATTCTCTGTCATCCAGGTCAAAGTTGTCTCAAAGGTGTGTGGTTGTTTTTTTTTTCCTTCAAAAGGCAACTGGACTGTTTTATCCCTGAGGAAGTAGAAGAAAACTTTTGACTTCTCATTTAAGAGGCTTTATCGGTTCTGCTGGTGGGTCGGGGTGGGGGTGGAAGGACAGGTTTTGTTAGGATGATGGGGGAGGAGATGGAAGAATTGTATTTCTTTGCAGTCATCTGGTCATTAGCATTCTCTCTGAGAGCTCTTGAGGCCACTAGGGGATTTATCTGTGCCCTCAGGGTCACCTGAATCAGGGTGCAACTGATTGTGGAATCTTCTTGGAACTGCTGCAAGGGCTGTGTTGTGAACTGGAAATAGGTGGTGTTTTATTTCCCCCCCCCCTCCGCCAACTCTGTTGAGGGAGGCATATTCAATTCTAGCCTGGATTGCTTTTTCAGTTCTAACCTGGATTGCTTTTGATGATAATCATATTTGATCCAGGAGATTTTGATGGGAGAAGAAGCTACCTTTTCAGACACACACTCTGATTTGAAATTGGCTAGGTTTTTTTGTTTGTGTTATTAATACCAACCTCAGTAGCCAACTAAAATTCTTTGATCCTTCTTACACAACAACAGCTACTACATTTATCATACGTTTTGCAGAGGTGGGTAAGACAGCCTCTCACTGACTTGGTAACGGAAGTATGGTGGTAACTGAAACAGGAGGTTAGTAACGTGACTAAGGGATGCAAAAGGGATTCAACTGTAATCTGCAAGAGGACAAAGAAGGCCATTGGACTCCATATCATGAGGAACAGAAGCTAATATGTTGAGCGAAATTTCTAGGCTGATTTCCAGAAGCATAGACTGGGAACATGATGAAACAGCTGCCAAGCCCACTGATGGGTATTGCTTCTTGCCCGTTCACGGTAGAAATCTATTACACTGCTAAAAGTGATCTATATCTTTTTTTTCATTTGTTTTTTTTTGTTTTTCAAAGCTCCAGGACAGAGCCTGAAGAAAGTTGAGGTGGTGGTCTCATCCATCCTTTTGGTCCATGGGAGAGAACCTGGAAGGAAATGAAGAATTCTGCCGGGGAATGACTGAATATAGAAATAATGCTGACAGGAGAGATTTGGTTTCTTGAATTATGGCCTCCATTCCCTGGATGATTGACTGCTGACATGAGATTGATTGCACCACCTCAAGACTGAGAAGGAAGTGTCTGGCTGAAACCTACTAAAAGTGATGAAGAAGATTTTAAACTGAGTAATCTGGGGCATGGAGAAGCAAAGTCAGAATTAAGAACATTAGATACAAACTTCAGTTCTGTGGAAATAACTAGACAAGAAAATTATTATACTGTTCGGTGGAAGTTTAAGAACAGCATTAACTCATAACGTTCACGGTCTTCATTGTCTAGATGCTAATCATCACTTTATGGGAAATGAAGCACCATAAACTGGAAGGGTTATTACAGGAAGATAATGATTTAAAAGATACAACTGAGATCTGATAGGGTGATTCTCATGAATGGAAAAATACAGCTGCAGAACACAACTTGCTCAAAAGAAATAGAAGAAGCAGAGTGCACTGAGGAATATTATCTTTAAAAGGCATGAAGAAGTTGCATTATAAGTTAATAATATTCACATCTGTGCAGCAATCTGAGGAAGTTAACCTGGACCACATTGTTTGAAAACATCTTAGTTTTAGTAAGAGAAAGAAAGAATGAAAGCGCCACCATTACTATATCCCAATAGTATTGTTCTCTGTAGTTGTGGACATGCTGGGTGCAGAAAAAACAAGGTGTACTTTTTTCCAAACTAAGTGCTAATTTGTGCACCACAACACAAGTACTTGAAGTCCTCAACTTATGGCCACAACTGAGCCCCAAATTTATGTTGCTAAGTGAAACAGTTGTTAAGTGAGTTTTGCCCCATTTGACAACCTTTCTTGCCATATCTGTGAAGTGAATCATTGCGGTTGTTAAGTTAGTAACAAGGTTATTAAGAGAATCTGGCTTCCCTATTGATTTTGCTTGTCAGAAGGACTGCAAAAGGTGATCGCATGACTCCGGGAACACTGCAACTGTCATAAGTATGAGTCAATTGCCAAGCATCTGAATTTGATCATGTAACCAAGGCGATGTTGTTCATAACCAAGGGGATGGTAGTCGTAAGTGTGAAAAAATGGTCATAGGTCACCAGTGAGACTAGCAAAAATGTTTTAAAATACTTCAAACAACTGTTGGAAATGCAAACAAAGATCAGGTACCTATTATCATGCCCTAAAGCAAAAAGGATTTTGGGTTAAAATACATTTAGGGTTGGAGAAGATGACTAAAAAACAAATAGACTTTAAACCAGAATTGTTTTTGTTAGGAATAATAGGAGCCAATTACGAGAAAGATTGCAGATATCTAATACTACATATATTAACAGCAGCAAGAATTGTATTTGCCCAACTTTGGAAAAATGAAAACTTACCAACTGAAGAAGTGCTAATTAAGAAAATTCTAGAGTGTGCAGAAATGGATAGATTGACTTTAAAGATTAAAGAGAAAGAAAACTCACACTTTAGAACATGGGATAATTTCTATCGATGGCTAGAAAAATGAGTCAGAGAGAAAGGAATGTGATAGGTAATTTTGAATATATATTAGTAAGAAAGGCTATTGAGTGAGTAATTAACATATTGTTTATGATAATTAACTATATCTATTGCTGTTAGTTAAATACATGTACCCAGACACTGTTTGCTAAATATTGAAAATGTTTTTTGGAAAAACCCCAACCCTAATCCAAACCCCAATCCTAATCCTGACCCCACCTTATCCCTAACCCTATAAAAACTAATAAAATCTATATTAAAAAATGGTCATAAATCACTTTTTTCAGTGCTGTTGTAATCTTGAATGGTTACTAAATGAACTGTTGTAAGTTGAGGACTAGCTGGGTATGACTAAATTGCAACTTGTGTAATAACCATAAGTTAAACCATTTACCTATTTCTTAATGGCTGCAAGTCACTTTGCCTTTAAGGCAACTGCCCACTGCAGATAGTTGCCTTGGTGGCATGTTTCAGAAATAGTTTGCTGGTTCTGTTTTCCTGGGTCTAAGAGAAATTGATTGCTGTGTGGCCGGATGTCAGCCCTTTGAGGTAGTCCTGGGAAGAAGAGCAAACCACGAATACTAGCACTAGCTTTATTTTAGAGTTAACAGTAACAGAATCTTGCAAGTCTGAAGGCACTAGTCTCCTTCTGCACTATTATTTTCGAGAAAAATAAAGTCCTCTCTGAGATGTTTCCCCCATTCCTTTTTCGTCTATGGGCTGAGATATCTTTTTCATGATGGTTGCTCATTCTGCAGCTCTTCCTCTTGTCTCCCAAGATTATTCCCACATATTGTTACACTAAATTAGTACTCACAGTCTCATAGTTTCGATCATCATCATCATCATCATCATCATCATCATCATCATCATCATCATCATCATATTATTATTATTATTATTATTATTATTATTATTATTATTATTATTATTATTATTATTATTATTATTATTATTATTATTTTATTCATTAAACATGAACCTCAGTCAACTGAACACTCAAACTGACTGGCACTAATGGTTGACACGGGTTGCTGCCAGCATCCTAGGTATCAACCAGGTATCTCCTTAAAATGTAAGATGTTCCAAGTAGCGTAGTTTTTTGTAGCTTTGCTGGAGTTATTGCAGGAAGCTGCAATTTCTTGATGTAGTTTGCAAAGTTTTTGGACATAGTTCCCAGTGCCCTGATGACAATGGGTATCACTGTTACACATTTCATCCATAATCGCGGAGGTTCGATGGCCAGGTCGCGGTATTTCGTAATTCTTTCCAGTTCTTTTTCTTCGACTCTGGCATCTCCTGGTACAGCAATATCAATCAGCTGTACGCTTCGGTTCTCTACGACTGCGATATCTGGCATGTTGTGTTCCAATATATTCGGAAGTCCCACAAGATATTCACAGACAGATCGCCATTTGGAACACAACACGCCAAATATCGCAGTTGTTGTTGTTGTAGTTATTATTATTTACACAAAAATGTAAATAATATTTTAGCTGATGTTGGCCTTCATCTGCATTGAATTCTTCTCAAGAACTCTGAGGTTTTTGTTTTTCCCAAGCCTTCTTACTAAGTCAGTGGTTGTTCTTCTAGTAATCCTACAGGGCCAGGCCTTGGTAAATAAGCCACAGCTCCTGAGTCCTATTGCCAACTTGTAACAAATGCTCAGGAACTCTAATATCTGACATGGTCCTTATTGACCTAGGCGACGACCATTCCAGTATAGGACACTTTTTCTATTTTTTATTTATTTTTTATTTTTATTTTAATCTCATTTATATCCCGCCCTTCTCCGAAGGCTCAGGGCGGCTTACAATCTAAGCACAAATTAAATGTGCTTAGCAATAGCCTTCATTCTATGTATATGCCTGCTTATTAGGGCTTTCACCCCCCCCCCCAAGCGGCATTATTACAAAGTCAGCTTATTGCCCCAAACAATCTGGGTCCTCATTTTACCTACCTTGGAAGGATGGAAGGCTGAGTCAACCTTGAGCCTGGTGGGATGCGAACCTGCAATAATTGCAGGCAGCTGGTGTTACTTAAGGATGCATTAGCCCACTGCTCCACCAAGGCTCTTTTGATCACATTAAAGGGATTCAAGGATACAGTTAGTCTGGCTCTTCCACCGATAGGGGGAATCCAATAGAGGGAATCCTTCTGGTAGAATATCTTATTGTTACTATTATGGTTCACCCCATAGTCAGCCAGAAGGTTAGACAGGATTTGGTATTTTTTAACTATCTATCAAGTCTTTCCCAGGAAGCTGGGATAGGGTGATGTTGTTGTTTGATGGAGCAAAAGGCATAAGTAACTTCAGGTCAAGCATAATTAGAATTGCATGGGAGAAGATGTGTGTGTGGGGGGGGTCTTCCTAAAGTGAAAATTTCAAAATTTGCTTGAAGACTATCAAGACTATGAAGACTATCACCACTTCCTGCTACCCAAAGACAAAGATATAGATCACGGAGAGAAGCAACCTGAAATTAAGGAGAAACTTCCTAACAGTGAGGACAATTAACCAGTGGAACAGTTTGCCTTCAGAAGTTGTGGGTGTTTCATCACTGGAGGTTTTTAAGAAAAGAATGGACAGTCACCCATCTGAAATGGTATAGGGTCTCCCGCTTGAGCAAGTGGTTGGACTAGAAGACCTCCAAGGTCCCTTCCAGCTCTATTCCGATTGATAGAGTAGAAAAAAAATAAAACAAAGGGAGAAATGTATGAGGTCAAGAAGAAAGAATACACACACACACAAAATGAATATATGAATGAATGAATATATGAATGTATGAATGAATGAATGAATGAATGAATGAATGAATGAATGAATGAATGAATGAATGAATGAATGAATGAATGAATGAATGACAACTTGATACTAGAGAAAATAGTACTGAAAACAGTAAGTTCTAAATGGTGCCTTCCAGGTTTCCTGTATGAGGCATGGAAAGAAGTGAAACTTCAGGAGTAAGAATGATTTTGAAAGCTGAAATCCAGAAGCCTGCTGTTTGAAGTTGGCTTCCACATGACTGGATGTCATCTGTATCACTTAGCATTTCTGTATGTGGTTGTATCTTATGAAATGGGTTTTTCCACACTTGGTGACTGCCTGGTCTAGTCCCTACAGTTTTCTTGGCAAGATTTTTTTGGAAGTGGTTTGCCATTGTCTGCTTCCTAAGGTAAGAAAAAGTGACTGGCCCAAAGCCGTTCTCCTGGCTTTGGGTCTAAGGCAGGACTAGAATGCCCATTCTTCTGATTCCAATGCTTTTCATCATCACTGCACCAAACTGGATAGTAAACATGGAGAACAATTGCAGGTTTTCCTCGCCAATGGATTCATTAGCAATATGGGAGGCAAGAGAGATGGTAAACCTTTCCCCTTACCAGATCTATTCAAGCGACTGTTCCAATTGTCTTCATTTGCATTCCTTCTAACTATAGACCACAATCTACCAATGGCCCAAATGGTATCTTCCAGTTTTCTGACATTAATCTGTTATCAGTTCACTGGAGACAATATCCTTTAGATCAGGGGTCCCCAACCCCCGGTCCGTGGACTAGTATCGGTCCGTCGAATGCCAGAAACTGGTCCACACAAACCAGTAAAGCCCCATCTGTGGGATGCAAGAAGCATGCAAGCCTATACCCCCCTCCAGTCTGTGGAAAAACCTCGCTCCATGGAACCGGTCCCTGGTGCCCAAAAGGTTGGGGCCCTCTGCTGTAGATCATAAAAATATTTTATTACATTCTTGTTTTCTAGTTGTTTGAGTGATTTTACATTCTCCCACATGTACAGCTACATACTCCAGACCAAATGACTAAAAGCCAACGCTGTTTTTAATTCAGTGTTGATCACCAAGAGACTTCAGCAGGATACCAATAAAATAATGTTAAAGCTTTATTCAAGTTTTAAAAATTCATCTTCTCGGAGGAACAGGAAAGGATGTAACACTACTACTGTTAAATAAGCAATTCATGTAGATTCCAGTGAACACAAGTTTATGAAACCAGTAAAGGCAGTTCAAAAAATTTATTTTGATCATCATAACCTTTTTAGTACATCTCTGTTATATGGGATCACTTTCATGACTAAAATTTGAGAAATAAGTGAAATAAACAAATATACTTTTTTTTTAAAAAACAACCCCAGCTTTTAATATCTAATAGTTATTTCAGTATAGAAAGTAAACATCTGTACACATTAAAATTTGCATGAATGGAATCCAGTAAACTTTAGTGGAGACTACTCAATGCGTATAAAAAATGTTTTCTAGCTGTTGGTTAGATGAATTTATTTTCATAAAATAAGCTCTTGTGGCATGTGCTACACACAAAACAGTCTATAAAGACAAGGTTTTAGAAGAAAAAGGATGTGTATCTCTCTGTTTATGTAGGTGTATGCATTGATATGCTATTTTTATCATACAACATATTAGTGCATAATTTAGCTGGTATCTTTCTGACTTGCTATGTTTTCACCTTGAAAAAAGTAAAAGTGCATCCTTACTGAGGCGAATCATCTGTACACTATCTATCTAGTGCTGTGTGCTGACAGTCAGTTTATTTTAATTCCTGTTATTACAGATATTCATTGACCTTTATTGATTGGTTGATTATATCCCAGCAGGCTGGTATCAACTCTTAGCAATGACATAGACAAATTTTCTTCAGGAAGATCTGTCCCCAGTCTGATCCTTCAGATATCCCACAGTGCTTTTCCAAAAGGCAACTGGATATTCTTGAACTGAAGAAGCTTCTTGGATGAGAAGCAAAATGTTTTCAAAGAAAAAAAAAACCATAAGAAAGTCCACTTGCCTTTTGGAAAAGCACCATTGGGACAACTATGACCTGGATGATTAAGAATCTCCATAGTCATTGATCTTTCAGATCTGCCAGTGGTGTGCCCATCGCACACTGTAATTGAATTCACTTATGTTGCTGTTGATCAGCCTCTTCTTCCCACCTTTCCCAACATTATAGGCTTCTCCAGAGAGCTAAGTTTTCACATAATGTATCCGGTGACCATTACTACTATAACATTTATGTTCACTGATTATACGTAAATTGGTGAATTCTGGCATAGTCAAAATCCGTGTGATCATTTTAGACTAGGGCATGAACAAAGGGACAGAGAGGAGGTTTACAGGAGGCAGAAGAACAAGCAAGGGTGACGCCATATATTTACAAATCAAAGAACCGTGTAAAGCCATGGGGTCAGCTTAAAAAAATTAGAAATAAGAGCTGATAAAGAAGTTTTAGGCAAACGAAGAAGAACACTGAGAAGGACTCTAGGGGTTTAGTATTTTTGAACCTCTGGCAGCGTGACAAAAGAGAACTGAGCTGATGACAGAAGGGGAAAAAAATAAAAGTTTTAAGGCTATGTGCACCCCACCAAAGTTCTGACCTGTGAAGAAACTTGCTATTTTATAGATGAAGGCCTGCTGTACTATACGAAAGCTTGGGTCATTGTATCGATAGGAAATATGAATACAACTAAATTGTGCTAACCCTGAGAGTCAGTGTCATGTTGGCTGTTCAGTAGCTTTTTCTGTGTGTTCTTTACGGTGAGGTCTGCTAAACAAAACTACCCCTTAACTTCACAGATAACAATCCTGTGCAGTACAACTGTATTAATCTTATTTACCATGAGGAGCATAATATAATTAGTAGCCTACTCACTGCCAATACAACAGTAACGTGAGTAGTAGTAGAAGAATACTAATAGATCATGCTCCCTTCATGCCAATCGCTGTTAATTTTAAGTCAGTTCTAATGTTAATATTTATTATTTTAATGTTTTAATATTTTACCTTGTTATTTTTACTTGGTTGTAAGCCACCCTGAGTTGGCTTTCGGTGAGATGGGTTGCATGTAAACTTAATAAAGAAATAAATAAAGAGCATCATAACTTCAAGAGCCTTGGTGGAGCAGTGGGCTAATGCCTCCTTAAGTAACACCAGCTGCCTGCAATTAGTGCAGGTTCGCATCCCACCAGGCTCAAGGTTGACTCAGCCTTCCATCCTTCCAAGGTAGGTAAAATGAGGACCCAGATTGTTGGGGGCAATTAAGCTGACTTTGTAATAATGCCGCTTGGGGTGTGTGTGAAAGCCCTAATAAGCAGGCATATACATAGAATGAAGGCTACTGCTAAGCTTGTAAGCCGCCCTGAGTCTTCGGAGAAGGGCGGGATATAAATGGAATTTAAAAAAAAAATCTGGCTGCCAGGGGTCCCTATATTTTCTGCATGTAGAATGTAGATCTCTCCTGTCAGGTTATTAAGGAGACAGAGAAGTACATCAAAAGTTTTGTATGTGGTTAACAGTCCAAATGTGGGAATACTAGAAAGGGGTTTTGATGCTATCCTTACTTAAATTTCAGCACGGGGATAGTATATATCTGATTTAATAGACATTCAAGAATTGCTAGAGTTCAGTGGGAAACCTCTATGGTACTACTTGCCCTGTTGATATTGGTTTTAATTATATTTATTGCTATTATTTTATTGTTACGTTATTGATTTTTAGTACTATTGTTAACAGATTGCTATTGTGAAAGGTGAGATCTAAATAGAGCAACACAATTCCTTTCCTAACCAGAATAATACAGTCAGAATGTTTTAGAAAAATAGCAGCTGCTAAAACCACTGCTATGCTGATCATGGTTTGCTACAAACAATCCAAGTAAAGAAAGAGAGGAGGAGAACATATAATGTAATGAAGCAAAAATAAGTCTAATGAGCAAACTCTAAAACAATGTTTTAAGAATGAGCCTGAATGCCTGTGGCTAACAAATGTATAATCAAACAAAATATTTAATGACAGAAAAATTAGCCTGGCAAAATGAAGCAAACATTCTTGCATGCTAGAATACAATGGAGATCGTCAAGCTCACATTTATCAAATCCACCCATCCTTCCTTCAGATCTTCCCCGAGTTTCCAAGTTTCTGGGTAATGTTGCAGAACTTGGGCAGGTGGTAGTAGACGAAAAGGCTGAGAAATGAATTAGTAAAACATGTACATGTTGAGTTTTCTCTTATAACTGAGATGGAAGATATCTACTTCTGTTGGGAGGACAAATTTCACAATTATCAATCTTTTCAATTAGTAGCCCCCCCCCCCAAGGATGGGAAACTTCAGGAATTATAGATCTAAAATATCTGGCTGGTCTCATGCTGAAAAAAAGGCTGCTTTGAGTAATTCCTTTTCAGAATGCAGGTAGGCAATTGTGGCTGGGAGAAATATCATTCAATTCCACCATTGAATAGTCTAATCTTTTCTCCCCTGGTGGAGTATTTCTGCCCATAGAAGAGTGATTTTGGAAAGGGGGCAGTTTTTGAATATTTCATTTTGTGTGCTCCCATTGCAATCTAAAGCAATACAAAATAGTTTTGCTTTACATAGTTAGTCGCGACGTCAAAGTAAGGAAAAAAAACCCCTATTTGTTTGCCAACTTAACAAGCCCTTTTACCTATTTTAGGACAGAGTTATTACTCTTGGATGGCTCAGTGGACACAACTAGAAAGGAGAACCTGTTTACCTTTACCTTTATTACTCTTGGAGATGGCTGATTTTTTTTCTTGCTTACATCATATTTATTCAGGCAAATTATTTAACACCCCAGTAGAAAATCTGTCGCTAGAAGAGTATTTTGATTACATAAAGTTATTATTATTATTATTATTATTATTATTATTATTATTATTATTATTATTATTATTATTATTATTATTATTATTATTATTATTATTATTATTATTATTATTATTATTATTATTATTATTATTATTATTATTATTATTATTATTATTATTTAGATTTATATACCGCCCTTTCCCGAAGGACTCAGGGCGGTTTACAGGATATTTAAAAGAAAATCAATACAAAAGTTAAAAACAAATTAAAAAAGATTAAATGAGACCCTGAGAAAAATAAAAACCCAGTTAAAATTAAAAATTAAAACATTCTCAGCCTGGGCCAGAGAGCTCGAAGAGCCATGTCTTCAGGTCCCGGCGGAATGAACGGAGGTCGGGGGCAGTCCTAAGCTCCGCGGGCAGCTGGTTCCAAAGGGCAGGTGCGCCCACTGAGAAGGCCCTACCCCTGGGTGTTACCTGCCGGCAATCTTTAACCGGCGGCACCCTGAGAAGACCCTCCCTGTGGGAGCGCACTGGAAGAAGGGAGCTTGATGCTGGCAGCAGGTGTTCCCTCAAATATCCCGGACCCTCACCATTTAGGGCTTTATAGGTCATCCCCAGCACCAGATAGATAACAGAATAACAGAGTTGGAAGGGACTTTGGAGGTCTTCTAGTCCTACTCCCTGCTTTGGCAGGAAACCCTCTACCATTTCAGACTAACAGTTGTCCAATCTCTTCTAAAAAACTTCCAGAATTGGAGCATTCACAACTTCTGGAGGAAAGTCATTCCACCAATTAATTGTTCCAACTGTCAGGAAATTTCTCCTTAGTTCTAGGTTGCTTCTCTCCTTGACTAGTTTCCATCCATTGCTTCCTCTCCTGCCTTCGGGCACTTTGGAGAATAGATTGACCTTCTCTTTATTGTGGCAGCCCTTTAGATATTGGAACCCTGCTATAATATCACCCCTAGTCCTTCTTTTTATTAAACTAGACATACTCAAATCCAGCAAACGTTCCTTATATGTTTTAGCCTCCTGTCCCCTAATCATCTTTCTTGCTCTTCTCTGCACCCCTTCTAGAGTCTCAACTTCTTTTTTTACATCGTGGCAACCGAAGCTGGATGGAGTATTCCAAGTGTGGTCTTTACAAAGTGGCAGGGCTTTTTTTCTCATAGAACACTCAGAACGGAGTTCCGGCACCTTTTTTGGATGGAACCTTGTAGGGTAGGCAAGGTGAGTTGTATGACATGTGTGAGTTCCGGCACCTTTTTCTTTTACAAAAAAATCACTGCAAAGTGGTATTAACACTTCATGTTGGGCTGGAGATATTTCTGAACCACAAAGGGCTTGACTTCTATGATGATCTACTAGAGAAAGTTATATGGTATTAATCTCACACGGTTGGGTCTATTAGAGTTGGACTCAAATTAAGAGCAGTATATTCATCGCCTAAAACTGCTGGATCAAAAGCTCTTTTCATTTCTGAAAACGTTGCAACATTAACTACATCATTCAGAACCGCAATGCAATAATGAGAATAAAACTTTCTCCCATTAATTTCCCAACCTGGCCAGCATAAGCTAGCAGGGAAATCACTGTAACACCCTTCATAAATATTCACAAATGAAATTCTGTTGAGTTCAAGAGGAGACTTCAAGGTTCCTGTCCATCAGATTGCAGCATTTTATCTTATTGCTATGAAGAATAACATAAGGTGTTTTGTAAGTTCAGATGTTATTCACTGGTAAAGCTAAAGGCAGACTATTGTATTTTCTACAATTGTTGTCCTTAGTATCATAGTTAGTCAAACACACACATGATTATTACTGGGTTCTATAAAAGAAGATAGTGATAGAATCATGTCAAACTATTTCCTAATGTAAGAAAAGGAATAAATGTAATGCAAAGGACCAATTAACTGAAATACTGGTAGCAGTTCAGTATGATGGAAATCAAGGAATAAAATACAGTTTTCAAATAATATTTCTGCAGACTTGTGAAATTCTCCACGATTAAGTTCAACGGGACCAGCTCATAACTAATGGGTATGAGCCATTTCTATTTCTGGCAGATACATTTACTAAGTCCAAATATGATAAAAAAAAATCTTAAAAGAAGTTCTAAATTGTTTAGGTAATACTATAGAGTATAATTACATTGCTGTTGCTAGAAATGCAAGTTATAAATAGCTTGCATGTAGCTCATGGTAGTCCAACGGGATTGTATGCATTACATTTTCAGAATAAATTCTTGATTACTACAAATCTTGATTTTTTAGAAGTTGTCCATTGCTGATGACATTCCTTTCTCTTTCATCTGGTGTGATAGTGTGAAAATAATTGGATTGAAAATAAGCATAATGTGAACAAAAATAAGTCCACAAGGTTCTATATGCTGATACGTTATCCACAATCTATTTTTTTTTTTAGGATTTAGTTTGTTAGTATCATGGGGAATGTAATAGATTGGTGAAATTCGACCTTGCACCTAAATGCTTTGGTCCATGTTCTCTGCTAAAATTGATGGGTACATTATCGGATGTAACATTTTTATTCACAGTGTACTGCTGGACCGTTGTGCATTGTATTAAATTAGTTTGCATTGCTGTTGTTACAGTTGGGTGCACAGATAAATATCAGCCAGATATTTAGATTTGGATTTGGCACTTTTGTTCCTCTTCTGATCCCTACATAAGGACCTGGGGTAGGCAGATGTTGTTTGACGCCATTAAAAGCAGGGCTTTTTTTCTCATAGAACGCTCAGAACGGAGTTCCGGCACCTTTTCTGGATGGAACCTTGTAGGGTAGGCAAGGCGGGTTGTATAACATGTGTGAGTTCCGGCACCTTTTTCTTTTACAAAAAAAGCACTGATTAAAAGTATCATCAAAGAATGTAAGCTGTTTCCAGTAAAGCTGGTTTGGCGACTGACTGGTGGTGATTTTGTCAATGCTAATGGTGCCCCAGCTGTTTGGGGATTGCACCAAAAGCATCTGTTAATATTGGTATTATCTTTGGTTTTTTTATTTATTTTTTGCAATAGCTATTCTACTTTGTTTTGCTGGTTTTTGTATTTTCTGTTTTTCTCCAGCTCTAGCTCTTCTTTTCTGTTGTCTCCAGGTACTGCCGTGTCTGCTATCCAATGCCCTTTTTCCTTCTTCAATTGTCTAATGACTTGCAAGATTCCATGCCCAACAATTTTCCTTGCTTAGAGTGGGTTTGGCATTTTTATCTACCCATTGATTCAATGATGATGATAGTGGTGGTTTGTTACACATTCATCCAGCTGCCAGATTAGATTTGGCATTTTTATCCAGCCATCAAGTCCAGTTTATCTGATCTAGGCAGATGTTTTTTGATGTATTAAAGGTATTGTGTTAAAGCTACATTTTGCAATTGATTGATGGTCATTTTGTCAATGCCAGTGGTATACTTATTCTTATCTTCTGTTTTGACTCCTCTCCTTTATATATAATATACTTTTTATTTAGGATTTTGGGATTTTGATTACAAAATAAACGTAGAGTGAAAATTACAAGAAAAAAGAATATATATATATATATATATATATATATATATATATATATATATATATATATATATATATATATATATATATATATACATATATATACATATATATATATATATATATATATATATATATATATATATATATATATATATATATATATATATGTGTGTGTGTGTGTGTGTGTGTGTGTGTGTGTGTGTGTGTGTGTGTGTGTGTGTGTGTAGATCTTTGGTATATATATATATATACATATATATGGATCTTTGGTCATTCGGGTTTTTTCCCACGTAGAATTGAAGGTATAAGAGCAACGTTTCGACAAAATCTCATCCGTCATCCTACATATTCATATTTGAAATCAGTAAAAATAAAAAGATGACCTCCGAGATGTAAGAAAAAAGCTTTCTTTATTGCTGACCTTTCATCAACTAGCTGTTGACATCATCAGAGCAAGGGCAGAATGATAAAGAAGAAGGTTTTTTTCTTACATCCCAGAGTTCATCGTTTTATTTTTACTAATTTCAAATGTCTACACCTGGGATTCCAGTTTTTAAATTTATCGGATACACACACACACACACACACACACACACACACACACACACACACGACTTCCAGTGTTCATTGAAACAATTATAAATCAATTTAGTAATTCTTCATTCCCTATAAGGTTACAAACAGATATCTCTTTTTCCCAAAACCCATCCCTTATCTGTAAGCAAGAATATACAACATCAATCTGGGCATCAGCAAACATCTATAACAGATTCCCAGAACTTTATAAAAGAAAAGTCCTATTTCAACCATAATCAAATAAACCAATTTTATATTCCTTTCTTTTAGTTTTAACAGGCTTCATCTTTAATTCATTTAAATATTGTCATAGGATTTGATTATTCTTCAATTCTTCTTTATCCCATTGCACAGACTTCTTCAAGAGCTTAAAAAGCTTCTTTTGTAAATGCAATAATATTTTCTAGGTTGTTCTCTTCATATGTCATTTCTATTTCCCCTTTAATTTTTATAACTTCAGTCAGTTGCTCTTGTATATCCAGTAAAGTGTCCTTTTCCCCATCATTTTTTGGCCTGCCATTTATAATTCCCCTTTCAGAGCTTTCTCTGTTTTGTCAGACAAAATTTGCTCCACATATGTCATTCCCTCATTAACCTCTTTTGGACAGACGTACATTTTATATTTGGTAAGTAAATCTTTTGAGTCCATTCCTCAATGTCAAATTTGAGGGAAAAAATGCATTCTTTTTGGCACATTCTGTCAATAGATGCATTTTAAAGCAATTTTCCTTCATCCTTATATATTTAGAATGTCTATTTCATTTTGTATAGGCTTCAGAGGTGCATATTGGGTAGTTTTTTTAAAAAAATAAAACGGGACCAAGTTTAATTCTTCATCACCATCATTATCAGCTTTAAGTAGAAGGAGAGAAGAAAGAGGATGTGGGTGTTGGAAGGATAACATATTAAAATAGGAATGAAGAAAAGCCTGCAGTAATTTGTTTTTGATGCACTGAAATAAGCTGACAAGTCACTCCTTCTTCATCCTGGACCTGCGATCTGTCAATCGAGCTAAGATGCCCTGAGAGAAGAGATGTGAGTTGAAGAGAGAGGAAGTAATTTACAGATGTTGCATGGGGATGGCTCACTGTCTCCAGATGGAGCCCATAGATCAGGTGATATGATGCTGCTCCTCTCAGAGGGATAAAAACAGCAAACAAGATGGCCAATCAAATCCATTTGTTGAAAAACCTGTAATTCACTAATTGGTAACAGAACCAGTAATAGATATTTTGTTTAATGTATACCAGTGCCAAGGTTACCCAAAGGAGGAGAAGTATCCAAGACTGTCATGGTTATTGCCAGATGAATGGAATTTCTGTAAGTCATAATTGCAATTTTTTTTTAAAAAAGAAGGCTGTAGGCCTGCAGCTCTTACAATGTAGCATTTCCTAAGTTGTCGCCTACAGTGAAGTCAGCACTGTGGCTGGAGATAAATTTAATGGAACTTAAAAAAAAGGCATAGTAGTTCTTCACAGCTAATAGGACATTCACTTTTATTAATATTCTAGAATAATGCCTGTAAAGCTATAATTGTTTTTTAATAGAACCATTAAAACCAGGTCTGTACATGTTAACTGGCCTGGATAACATATATTAGAAGTATAACAGAGGAGCCTATGATAAAAGGACATCATTTGGATTTTTTTTAAAAGATGGATTTATTTGCAAAAACTAATGAACAGGATTGCACCACAAAAAGTATTTGGAACAATTATAAATAATACCATATAAAGGCTATAAAGAGCCATGGTGGCACAGTGCTTAGAATGCAGTACAGCAGGCGAATTCTGCTGACTGCTGGCTGCCAGCAGTTTAGTAGTTCAATTCTCACTGGCTCAAGGTTGACTCAGCCGTCCATCTTTCTGAGGTCGATAAAATGAGGACCCCAAATTGTTGGGGGCAATATGCTGACTCTGTAAACTGCTTAGAGAAGCACTGTGAAGCGGTATATAAGTCTAAGTGCTATTGCTATAAAGTACAATGGTTATTAGATGACTACAGGAATCTATATTACTGCGAGGTTGAAAATAACATATAACATAAACCTGTATTACTTTTAAAAGATAACTGGACAATGGTTGGAATCTTAAGCCCAAGGAATGGAAGGAAATTAATAGCCAGAGAAGCAAAAATGTATGGCATTTAAAAAAAAATCTATCCAAGGCCAGGATGGGAACAAATATCACTTACTGAAATGGATAGACTGGCCAAACGAGTTTACTATTTGGGAGCTATCTTCTAAATTTGAGGAACTTGTACAGGTTAGCAGTTTTATATAACTCTGCCTAGCAATGCCTTTGCTGGAATTTTTCCACTGAACCTCAATAACTTCTTTTACAATTAATTTAAGGGAAAAGAAACTGGATCTTCATGAGTCAAGGAAAGTGGCATTAGTGAAGGTACAGTATCCACCCAGCATCTTGGGCTGTTGGAAACAATGATTAGCAATAATATGAAGTAGCTGAAATCTACCCATGATCAAGTTTTCTTTTTTAAAAAATGAAAGGTCACTGAAAACCCTGACCTGGGCATCGAGAATTTCCTTCCCCAGACACCAAAAAAAGCTTAATTTTTAAAAACTAGAAAAAGCACCATTTTTAAGCATGAAATTTAATCCTGAATCTCATTCTGGCATCTGTTTTTACATTTGGGTTAAAAAAAATAATTCGCCTCCTTGTCACCAAAATTCCTGACCCCGGAATCAGGAATTTCCTTCCCTGGACACCAAAGAAACCTCAAGCTTTTTTTTGGTGTCCATGTAGGGAAATTCCTGATCCTGGGGTCAGAGTTTTTTTGCCAACGAAGCGTTTTTTTTTTTTGACCCAAATGTAAAAACAGACGCCAGAAATGAGATGTACTTTTTCTAGTTTTTAAAAATCGATCTTTTTTTGGTGTCCCGGGAAGGAAATTCCTGATGCTCAGGTCAGGGATTTCAGTGACCAGGAGGCAAAGAAATTTTTTTGACCCAAATGTAAAAATGGATGCCAGAATGAGATTCGGGGTTAAATTATATGGTTAAAAATGGCACTTTTTCTAGTTTTTAAAAATTGAGCCTTTTTTGGTGTCCCGGGAAGGAAATTCTTGAAGCCTTTTGGTGTCCCGGGAAGGAAATTCCTGATGCTGAGGTCAGGGATTTTGGTGACCATATTAAAAAAGTAATATGGGAAAGCATGCTGTGGAACTTCAAATGGATTTAAAAATACTAAAATATAAGAGTGAGATGGAAAAGGGGTGCCACAATGGATTTACAAATTAAAAGTAGCTGATATATTAATAATTAAAGGGGGCATGCAGATAATAAATTAGAAGAGCGACTTCTTATATTGACTACATAGTGACTTCCATGGGGATGCTTGGCAATGAAGGGGCCGATTAAAACCGCTCCCACTAGTGCTGCTACTGCTAACTTTTACACTTGCTGCTTGGTTCCGATGAAACCGGAGAACCCCTGGATGACACTGCTAGGGGTGGAGGAGGCTGCCTGGGTTCGGCCGTAGCAGAAGCCAATGACATTAGCAGTGGAGGTGGCAGCGAGAGAGATGCTGGAGGTCTGCCGCATCTCCATCCACCTCCCTCACAGAAACAAATCCCTGTGTTAGCCCCCATGGCAGCAGCAAACCCCAAGGACTGCAATCACTCTGCTGGTGGCAGCTGCTGTTGAGGCAGCCTAGTGCACTCGCCGAGACACTGGAGCGTCTTTGGCATCTTTGGCGGCAGGAGTAGAAACGCCTGCCTGCTGGGCGGAAGAAACAGGAAGGTGGCAGCAGCAGCAGCGGCTGCTGTTGAGGCAGCTTAGTGCCCTTGCCGAGATACTGGAGGTGCTCCAGACCCGGCAGAGCCACCATGCTCCCCATCTTTGGTGGTTTGGCAGCAGGAGCAGTGGTGTGTCCAGGCAGCACCACCTGGTACTTGGAGGGGCGGGAGCTGCCGGTGCATTGCCCATGCCCGCTTGCCGAGTACTGCCTGCTGGCACCCTGCTGCCACCGCTGCCTTCCTGTTTTTTCTGCCCAGCAGGCAGGCATTGCTACTCCTGCCACCAAAGCTGCCAAAGCCGGGGAGCGCAGCGGCTCCATCGGGGCTGGAGCACCTCCAGTATCTTGGCAAGGGCACTAAACTGCCTCAACAGCAGCCACTGCTGCCTCCACCACCTTCCTGTTTCTTCCGCCCAGCAGCCAGGCATGGCTTCTCCTGCCACCAAAGCCGCCAAAGATGCTCCAGCATCTCGGCGAGTGCACTAGGCCGCCCCAACAGCAGCCAGTGGCAGCGGAGCGATTGCCCGCTCCTTGGGGCTCGCTGCTGCCATGGGGGCCAGCACGGGGATTTGTTTCTGCAGGGGAGGAGGAGGCTGATGGAAATGTGGCAGACCTCCAGCATCTCTCTCGCCGGCGCCTCCACCGCTACTGTCATTGGCTTCTGCTACAGCTGAACCCGGGCAGCCTCCTCCACCCCCAGCAGTGTCATCTGGGGATTCTCCGGTTTCATCAGAACCAAGCAGCAAGTGAAAAAGTTAGCAGTAGCAGCACTAGCGGGAGCGGTTTTAATTGGCCCCTTCATTGCCTAGCATCCCCATGGAAGTCAATGGAGGTGCCATGGCTGGCCTTTTGAGTTGGTGAGTGAATGAGAGTGAGAGAGAAGCATTTTTGAGCAAAGTGTGAGTGAAAGAGGCTCTAAAGAGGTTCCCTGCTTGGGAGGAGGAATGTGAAATGGGTGGCTTTTGGTTTCTTTCCTTCTAATGGACAGAGTGGTGCCCAACGGGTATTAGGGAGGGTGCAGATTGGGAAGGGGGATTGTGTCTTTCCTCATCGAGTAAAACTGGTAAGAGAAAGCTTGTGGGCTGACCAACTAAGCTGCTAAATCCCCTCTTTCTAGTGGACCCTCCTCGCTGGGAAGAAACCTTGGCAATGAATGGATTTGGAGGCATGCGTGCGTGTGCACGCACACACACACACACACACACACACACGCACAGAGAGAGAACTCCCCCTCCCCGGCACACCTCATCTGACCGACCCACTCACCTTTCCAGCAGTCCTCCTGTCTCTTCCTCCACTGACGCCATGTGCATTCCAAGGAAGAAAAGAGATTTGTGGGCAGACCCACAAACAGCTTGTGGGAAATCCCACAAACAGCTTGTGGGAAATCCCACAAACCAAAGAACTTCAACAAATCAATTCAAGCTTCGCAAGGTTTTTTTTTCCATGAGAAGTTTGAATTGATTGGTTGAACTTTTTTAGTCCCACTTTTTTTTTGGACTGCACATGGCAGAGAACTGGGAGCCGCAGGAGATGGCTGAAATTGCTGCATGTGGCTCTGGAGCCGCGGGTTGCCTACCCATGCTCTAAACCAATTCCCTGTTTGACTTCTTCCTTCAGCTTTGCCAGTCTCTTACTGACAAGTGCAGAAGAAGATTTTCCTGGATTAGAAAAGCTTGTCCATTGTTCTTAATATCTAGAAAGTCAATCAAACACCTATCTAAAATAGTTAAGAGAGGAAGTGGTCAAACTCATAGCTTAGGCAGGATCTGTTTCTCCACTTCTGAGAACTCTTAAATCTGCTGGAGATTGCTATTTTATGATTTCTTTGCAAGGGTATTATGTATGGGCATACTTGTATATGATCCTTGTTTTCTTCTTCATCTGTAGAGGAGTTCAAAGGATTTAATCTGTACATAGGCTCCTTTTTATGCCACAGTCATCAGCTTCCAGGAAGTGGAGTAGTCTTTTGTGTGCCATGCTGACCTAGAAATCTCCAAAGTGATGGCTTTTTTAGAATTTCATGGTGCAGCTGGAGGCGAACATATCCAACATATCTTCCCCCTCCTTTTTTTGCCACAACAGTAATCCTGTGAGACAGTGTGGCTGGCCCAAGGTCACCCAGATGGCTTTCATGGCTAAAGCAGGTTCAAGGCTAAATCACATCATCCTGAAAACAAAAAAAGAAAAGGAAGATTATTTTTGTGAGGTCCCCACCCAGCAATCATTTTGGATGAGAATTGTAATGTACTGGCCTTTTCTGTGTAAAATCACTTGGTTAATGTCTGATCACTTTTTTAATGTCTGACCTACTTTTGTCTGTGTTATGTAACGGTTGCTGTTACTGAGCCAGACTTGCTGTCCCCAGGCTGATAATGAGGTTTGGGGCGGGAAACTGCTACTTTAAACCTATTGGTCTCCGCCTAGAGGCCAACCATATAAATAGCTGTGCAGCAGCTATTAGCTTGCTTCTGTTTCTGTTCTGAGTTAATAAACTTGTTTGCTGTTTCAACAATTCATCTCGCTTAATGCCTAAGAACCGAAGATATAACAAGAATCATTCACCAATTCCTACCCAAAAAGTGTTGATCAGGAAAGAGAAAGAACCAAGGAAAACAGTCACTCTGAGCTGAGCTTTTTGAAAATTGAGGGTAGGAGGCAATATCTGAATTTACTGCAGTCTTGAAACCTTGCATAGTGACTATCTTTCATTTCAGCATTTCACTACATGATACTTACTGTGAAGTTGCAATGCTAAGAATTTGATCTGTGGTTTACTATAGCCATGAGCTATCTTTCCAGTTGTGTCATTTCTGATTTTGCCAAAAAACCTCAAGTAATAAAATGTTGCTCCTATCTGACCTGAACTAGCCATAACTATCACTCAGACAGGCCACTGAGCACATAACAGAAGCTGGAAAAGTACATTTGAAGTAAAAATAAAATAGTCTGTATCATAGACAT
The DNA here is from genome assembly GCF_964194415.1 of Vipera berus. NCBI lineage: Eukaryota > Metazoa > Chordata > Lepidosauria > Squamata > Viperidae > Vipera > Vipera berus. Next base: position 86,456,562 of record NC_138203.1, read on the forward strand.
ATTCTCCAATCTTTGTTCTTTGCAGTTGATTAAACGAGACCTGGGCCATAGTTAAAGGGATATATTCAATTTAGTTGATGGGAAATATTTTATTTATATATATCAGATTATTGTATTGTTTCAATCTTAATTTATTCCAAGTTTTTAAGTGATTTTTCAAGTTCACAAATATGCTTAGTGGCAACAAATAACACTGTGAAACAAAAACAATTAAATATATCCAATTCAAACAACTTCATCTGATTCTAAAATACAGCATAACAGAAGAACAGAGTCGGAAGGGATCTTGGAGATCTTCTAGTCCAACCTCCTGTTCAAGCATTCCAGACAAATGGCTGTCCAATCTCTTCTTAAAAGTCTCCAATGTTGGAGCATCCAAAACTTCTAAAAGCAATTGATTAATTGTTCTCACTGTCAGGAAATTTCTCCTTAATTCTAGGTTGGATCTCTCTTTGATAAGTTTCCATCCATTACTTCTTGACTTGCCCTCAGGTGCTTTGCAGAAATATGTTGTCCCCTCTTCTTTCTGACAGCCTCTCAAATATTGGAAGACTGCTATCATGCCAACCCTGGTCCTTATCTTTGTTAGACTAGACATACCCAGTTCCTAAAAGTATTCATCACAGAACATTTATGATGCAGTAGTTCGCTAAGGACAATGAAATTCTACTTTCAGAAGACTTTCCAAAATAATTCAGGCCTTGACAGGTTTTCAGAAGATTATGTGGGAAGGGGCTATTCCTAGCTCTAAGTTCAACGAATGCCATAGGAGGGAAGACCCCACAAAATGACTACTGTTCTGGTTGCAACCTTTTCTTCCGGATATCCCAACAGACCTGGGCTCTCAGTATTCAGCCTTTGCCTGTTCACGTTGAGCAAGCAGTTAAGAAGGAAAGATGAATTCATAGAAACATCATTATCTTTTAAAAAAAAAAGTGAGGAAAGAATATCCAGAATCTCAAAAACCTCCAATTCTCAAGACATGAGGACATTTGGGGCAATATCAAGAATTACGCTCAAAAATAAACAGGTAGCCAGTTATATTAGGCCCATGAGCTGCTTGAAGCCAGGATGACTGAAGCAACACAGATGCATTTAATATAAATAGTATTTCCTCCAACTATTGTAGCAGATGAACTAAATGATGGGCTTGAGGGAGCATTCTGTTTGAAGCCTGCATTGTTGGGTGCAGCCTTTCAGCATTTCTACTGTATTGCTGTTCTCAAGGGATCAGAGTTCATCTCTAACTCTGAATTTAATCTACTTTACAGGATTTCTGTGAAGCTAAAATGGCCTGAGGCACAGATGAAGTCAGCTGAGCTCCTGAAGGAAAATGCCCAGTTTCCTAAGAAAGGCGCATAAAAAGCAATGCTTCCTAATTATTAGCACTTGCAGAAAAACAGCTAAATTACGTATATAAGTCATCAGTGTATTCACCAGCTCCAGTGTTCAATATATTGAATTTCTGTTGAAATATAAGGAATTATAAATAACTTTATATTTTTTACATATTATTAGTCATATCTTATGCATACATAAACAGATTAGTTTATGTATGCATGTACGGTAGTAGTTTTCCTTATCTCTCTTATTAAATGTTCTTTGCTTTTTTGTAGATCAGGCAAAATTGATTAATCAGTAGTGATACAAACTTATCTAAGTCCTGATGTTTGAGGTTGGCTTTGGAGATCTCATTTATTTTGGGGGGGATTAAAGTGCTGAAGAGTCTTTAATAATCTCAATCAGCACTTCAAATGGAGTTCCCAAAGAAGCCAATAGTTCATGAAGAGTTTTCAGAACTTGTGGCATGTGTATCTAATAACACATTCCAATTAAAATGCTCTCCATTATATCTTGAATCGGCTGCAATTCTCTGTCATCATTAAGGGCAGCTCTGCAAGTAACAGGGATTACCAGGCCAAGCTCAATCATCATGACCAATAGCACTGAAAATTAGATGTAACTAAAACCCTACATCACAATACTGGTGCCTAAATACTAAACACTGTGCTCAATTGAAAATACAAGCAGAATTTGCAAGTCCAGAGCTTCGTGAAGTTCTCCCTCCCCCTCATAGTTGTCTTATTTGCAGACAAGGACTGCAAAATGATATATACTATCTTATTGTGACTTATTTTAATGGAACATTGCTTATCTACTGAAATGGTGTTTGTTCTGGTCCCTGATTGAATTTTTGTCCAGGACTGTAGGAAGCTGAACTTCAATGATACCTTTGTTGCCTGTCTGCAACCCAGCATAAGGAAGAAGAAAGGAAAAGTTGTAATGAGATGAACCACAATGCTATTAGGTTTCAATAGAGACTTGAGTCTTTTATCTGCTCTTTTCAAATAGAATCAAAATTTGATGACTATGAGCATAGCCACTGATAATTAATCAGGATATTTCTAAAGGCTTGGAGCCTGAGCATTGCAATGTCAATATGGCAGAATATCCAAATGCTGAGTTGCTAAAATAAATGTCCTCCCTCTTCAATAGAAGCAGAAATGACATTGACTCTTTTCAATCTCCAAGTGCAGCTAAGCATCATGTAATGTTTTGAACGGGTAAGCAGTGAAATCCTGTTTAGGCATTTAGTTCGACACGTGAGGCTTCAGCCTGATTAGAGTATGGGCCACTGTATACAACTTCTGCAAGCTGTTTTGCCTCAGCTGAAAATAACAACAGACACACTGTAGGAACTACTTCTTTGGGGGGCTTTGCCAGATGGAAAAGCATGGACCAAGTGTCGTAAAAAAAGGGAGTGTAACAGAAAACAATTTGTAATAGTGCTCTTTGCCATTCCCAGTAATAAAATAGGATCAAAATGGCCACTATGAAAAATGCAAAAGAAATTCTCAAGCACACTGAGAATAACACAGGAAAACAGAAGCAGGATAGAAAACCCAAATCTGGAGTGTTTTGTAAACATACCATTCATAGTGAACAGTAGGCTCCCCAGATTCTCCACCCTAATTATAGGTGGCCCAGCAAGGACAATTTTTCCAAATGTACATGGACAAGATTAAAATTACCAACATTTTAGAGGAAGTCTGAGTTTGTCGATCAGAAGGTCGGCAGTTTGGTGGGTCGAATCCCGAGTGCCGCGTAACAGAGTGAGCGCCTGTTACTCGTCCCAGCTTCTGCCAACCTAGCAGTTCGAAAGTACGTAAAAATGCATTTAGAAAAATAGGGACCACTCCGGTGGGAAGGTAACAGTGCCTTTGGCGTCTAGTCATGCTGGCCACATGACCACGGAGACATCCTCGGACAAGCGCTGGCTCTTCGGCTTTGAAACGGAGATGAGCACCGGCCCCTAGAGTTGGAAATGACTAGCACACATGTGCGGGGGAACCTCTACCTTTTTTAAAAAAAATAAAGTACGATAAAAAAAAGATTTCTGAGAAATTTTGACCTAGCTTCTTTAGTAGCTGAAGAAGAAGTCAATGATGAGAATGGAATAGGTTCTCCCACTACCTATCCTGAAGAATCCTGACTTTGTTTATTTTTTTCTTCCTCCTTTTTGCAATCCCTTGTTTGAAATGTTGATTAAGATGCATACTATTTTTGTTCATTCGTATTGATTGATCAGATTATGTTCCATCAAGTTGTTTTCACTCCCGGTGACCACTCCAATTTTCTCTGTGACAATCTGCCCATAACCTGGTCTTTCATGACTTCTAACAGTCATGGTTCCATGATCTCTATGATGATTGATTATGTACCATCTGATCAATATCAACTCTTAGATCTGTGCCTAACCTGATCCTTCAACTGTTCCAATGAGGGTACCATTATGACTGTAACTGAACCCATCCATCATGCTGCTGGGCTAGCTTCTTCTTCTGTGAGGATGGAGCTTCGTTCTCCGAGCTTGTGGGTTGGTTTCCAAGCATTTTGTTACCAGACTAGGTAACATCTTCAGCAGAATTCCCCTAAATTCTGCTGAAGATGCTAACTAGCCTGGTAACAAAATGTTTGGAAACCAACTCACAAGCTTGGAGAATGAACCTCCATCCTCATCCTACACCCGTGCTACAGATATTCACCACTATCGCAAACCTCTTCTGTTCTCTTTCTTTCCACCATTCTCAGCATTAAAATCTTCTCTAGAGGTCCAAGATGCATCGTGTGTCTGAAATATGATAATTTGAGCCTGGTTGTTTGTGCCACTGTGTAAGTTTGAAGGTGAGAAGTTGAGTTATGTCCAAATGAATCAAAGCCTTGACATCAACAATATACTGAGGCCTGACTGATACACCTTCAAATGAAGGTCATGATTTTAGAAACCTGGAAGGCCCATCATCGTCTCTTCAACATTTGTTCGCGGACCAAGATACATGATGGAACAATGTCAAAATGCCATGAAGTATGGCGATGCTTCATTTTTCATGATGACATAAAAATCCAAAATGATCAGGTGATTAGTCAAATGATCAGTCAGCTTCAATCACAAGAATACTACAAGAGAAAATTGTTCATGAAGTACCTCACCTGAACACATGGTCTCTTTGATAGATGTCTTGCTTATCTGCTAAGTCTGGGATACCAAAAGCAGGGTCTGCCTCCTATGTAGGGTTTGCTGTGGCTTGATGACGCATCGAAGCTAAAAGCACAGTATAATCCTACATTTGTGTAAGTCAATATACAAGACCCAAATGAAGATCCAGGGCTGAATAAATTTGTATTGAAGCGTATGAGCCACAGTTGTATTGCAGGAGAAATTCAATGTGATGGCAACATGGCCACATGCAGTAAGAGGCACAAAAAGCCATTCAAGGAACATACAAGAGGTGGCATGATTCATATCTATAGATATGTATATACACATAAACCACATATACTATCTCTCTTAGATAGATGATAGATAGATAGATAGATAGATAGATAGATAGATAGATAGATAGATAGATAGATAGATAGACAGACAGACAGACAAATAGATAGATTAGAGATACATATATTACAGAATTCAGAATAATAATAGAGTTGGAAGGGACCTTGGAGATCTTCTACTCCAACTCCCTGCTCAAACAGGAGATCCTATATCATTTCTGACAAGTGGCTGTCCAGTCTCTTCTTAAAAGTTTCTATTGGTGGAGAGACCTACAACTTCCGAAGGCAAGCCATTCCACTGGTTAATTGTTCTCACTGTCAGGAAATTTCTCCTTAGTTCTAGGCTGAATCTCTTCTTGATTAGTTCCCATCCATTGTTTCTTGTCTTGCCTTCTGGTGCTTTGGAAAATAAGTTGACCCCCCTCTTCTTTGTGGCAGCCCCTCAAGAATTGGAACATTGCTATCATGTCATCCCTAGTTCTTCTTTTCTGTAGACTAACCATACCCAATTGCTGCATCCATTCTTCATATGTTTTAGTCTCCAGGCCCTTAGTCATCTTAGCTGCTCTTCTTTACACTCTTTCCAAAGTTCCAACATCTTTTTTATAATGTGGTGACCAAAACTGGATGAAGTATTCCAGATGTGGTCTTACTAAGGTTTTATATAGCAGTACTAATACTTCACATGATCTTAGAACATAGAATAATAGACTTGGAAGTTGACTCTATCCCTCTGCTTATGGAACCAAGGATTGCATTAGCTACACACACACACACACACACACACACACACAAAGAGAGAGAGAGAGAGAGAGAGAGAGAGAGAGAGAGAGAGAGAGAGAGAGAGAGAGAGAGAGAGAGAGAGAGAGAGAGAGAGAGCTCTTCTATACAGAGAGCTCTGATGTCCATTGGAGCCACTGCTTTACTAAGGGTTACACACATACACACACACACACACACACAACCTCCATTGTCTTTGAACCTCTTTGTGCCAGAAAAAATATATTGTCAACTTTTTGTAATGAGAATTAGAAATGATTGTCTTTAATGAGGTTGAATGTAATAAATTAATTGATAAATAATTGTCATTTACATCTGCATAGGATATGCCTTTGTTTAGTCTCTAAAATACAGCAAAACACATTCTGCTGTTTGAAGCCAGCAGTGAAATCTGACTCTAATAATAATCTGCTGTTTCCCTTTCTCAACCATTTAGTTTTCAAAACTGGGAGGAAACCAAATTATTGCAAAATGGAATGAAATAACGGGGAGGGGGGGGAATAAAATAAAACAATTTAGCATTTCAAAAGGTTTATTGCTCTTGGCAGCAAGCTGTAACTATGCATAATCTGTGTCTGTGGGGGGAAAATGTATCTTGAAATGCATCAGAACTAGGTAGCAACCTGTAATTGTAGCACAATGATTTGATTACATTGTGTTTATTCAATTACTGCAGCTTACTCTTATACACCCACTACAGCATACTGACAAGAAGCAGTATATCATTACAGAAGTGGAAGCCATATTACACTTATTTAATAGTTCTCCAGGATTACAATTATTATATTTTGCTTTGTTCATATATCTATCATCTATACACCTACCTGTAAAAAATTGTTTTTCTGAGAGGGGTGACAGAAGAAGAAGAAAAAGGAGGGGAGGAGGGAGGAGAAAGGGGAAGGAGAAGAGGAAGAAGGAGGAGAAGGAGGAGGAAGATTTATCAGACCCAACCACCTTAATTTTACAAAAAACAACAACCCTCTCTCCTTGTTTGGAATTGCCTAAATCCTTAAGTGATACTTAATAATTCCTAGGTCCTTGGTTAGGACTTAAATTATTAGGTTTTCACTAGTCTTAGACAGGTCATAAACAGGTCAATGACATCATTTTGGCGTAACTCTCACTGTCCAGAATCCCTTTTGGGATGTCCTCACATCTCTTCCCACTATTTTCCTGCACACTAAGATTTGTTAAAGTTAAAGTTCATACACGGATTTTATATCAAGACTTGTTTTTAACATATGAGTCAAAGCAACTTTCTGAACAAAACTGGTCCTGTAGGCAGTCCAGCTAAAATGTAGAATCAAATCAAATTCTTCTGAACTGATTCAGCTGATTTGCATCTTTCTGTGTATGCAAAGAAATGATTTAATAGGTTTTCTGAATCAAACAGAGCATGCAAATCAAATCAAGGCTGATCATCCATCCCCGTTCCTTTTTTTAAAAAATGATGGCTTTTGTTTTGAAAGGCAGGTTTACATAAGCAGAGCACTTTATACACAGCATTCAAATAATTTAACACCTTCCCCAGGCAAGTAGTAAGATGTAGTTGTGCTAAAAACACTCCACTGTCTATTATTTAGACTACTTTCTGTTAGTACCTGGATTGTGCAAAATCCACAGGAAAGTGTGAAAAAGGTAATTATTACATTTGGATTCACAGATTTGTTTCAGATCAGATGGCTTTGCATCAGAATTTGCAGAGACTGAACTCCTCAAGTCCCCTGCATTTTAATAAACTACCTTTATTTCCTTCTACTGCAAGACTTCTAAACAATATTTTGTTTCCAAGAAACGGAAATTGGTCTCATACATGACAAATCTTTAAAGTAAATTATTGGCACATGTAGATTCTCAATAAGCTAACATTTTTGTTGGTTTTGCATGGTGTGATTTATACCATATACGTATCAAAATTTTTGAAAACAATTAGCTGGCTAATCATCGGTATAGTAGCTATGATAATTAATACCCATCTCACATATAAGTCCCAATAATAAATAAATAAATAAATAAATAAATAAATAAATAAATAAATAAATAAATAAATAAATAAATAAATAAATAAATAAATAAATAAATTAACTTGCCTTATATTATCCCACGTGGGGTGGGGTGGAGTGGGGGAGGCATGATGGCTGAGTGGTTAAAGATGCTGAGCTTGTCAGATGGAAAATTGACAGCCCTGCATTGCTCCAGTTCCTGCCCATCTAGCAGTTAGAAAGCATGCAAATCCAAGTTGATAAATAGGTACCACTTTGCTGGGAAGGTAACAACATTCAGTGCACTTCACATATAGTCATGCTAGTCACATGACCATGAAAGTTTTTTGGGACAACGCTGGCTCCATCAGCTAAGAAACAGAAATGAGTAACACCCCGCCCCCCGAGTTGGACCAATTAGAAAGGGGAAACTTTATCTTTACCTTAGACCAGGGGTAGGCAACCTTGGCTCTTTTATGATTCGTGGATTTCAACTCCCAAAATTCCTGAGCCAACATGGCTCAGCTTAGAAACCTCTCCCTTTCTCCTCAGCATGGCTGGCTCAGGAATTCTGGGAGTTGAGGTCCACGAGTCAGAAAAGAGCCAAGGTATGCATTTGTTTCAAAATGGAACTATTGTAACTCGGACACCACGTTGCTTCTTAAAGATATTATTGTAAATATTGGAAAAGTAATAAAAGATTATGTAAAAATAGATTTACAGATAATCCTTGGCTTATGACCAGTCACTTAGCAAATATCCAAAGTTACGACAGAGCGCCAAAAAGATACTTGTGATCTGGATTTGAAATTCTGAAAATCATCCATCCCACCAATAGTCACATGGTCACATTTTGGGTGCTCAACAAATGGCCCACATTTATGGCCATCTGTAGTGACCCACGGTTATATGCTCACAATTTAGGATTTAGCATTTATTTCTGGTTTCTGGCAGAAAAAGCTTTTGTGGACAATGGGCTTGCTTAACAACCATGATATTTGCTCAGTAACCACCACAAAAAGGTTATAAAGTCGGGTGTGATCACTTGATGACCCATTTAACAACTTCCGTGACTTACAGTTTTAATTCCAGGCTCAGTTATGGTTGTAAGTTGAGGACTACTTGTATAAGCTGAAAAGAACAGAAGACACATGAAGTTTGGGAGAAAAACTAGAAAGTACAGTATTGCAGGTAAATATCTGCTCACAGCCTGGAGTTTGATCCTGATGTGGCTCAAGGTCAACTCAGCTTTCCATCCTTTCAAAAATGAGGACCCAGATTGTTGGGGACAATGTGCAACTAATGCTTACATTGTAAACATGCTAGAGAGTGTTGTAAAGCATTATGGGGTGGCATATAAGTCCAAATGCTATTGCTATTGCTAGGATAAAATGGTGAGTGGAAGGTGAATATTTATATCTGTTCAGACCAGCCACAGATTCTCTCACTCAAGATTTGCTTGGACAACACTGAGTGGCATTTTATGCTTTGGCTGGCAATGTAGACCCTCAGATCGTGCTTTTGGTTCTTCAGTCCCCAGTAACTATTTTCCAGGATCAAGTGTTTTCTTTAGGGCAGGATGGAGGGAGGCAAGCTTTCTGCAACTGTAGCTTCTCTGACTATCATAAGCAATGGAGTTTATCTCTCTTTTGCTCCTCTCTCGCGAAGTCTGAAGTGGAAAGAAAATGGCAAGCTGTATAATTAACACAATCTTGGAGTTACATACATAAAGGCAATGTTATCACCACCTGAATTATTTGTGAATTTTAGAGCCCACTGATTTATAATGCTGTACAGGTAGTCCTCGACCTACATCCGCAATTGAGCCCAAAATGTCTGCTGTTAAGGGAGACATTTGTTAAGTGAGCTTTGTCCCACTTTACAACCTTTCTTGCCAAAGTTGTTAAGCGAATCACTGCAGTGGTTAAGGTAGTAACCCAGTCATTAAGCGAATCTGGCCTCCCCCATTGATTTTGCTTGTCAGAAGGTCACAAAAGGGAATCACGGGAATCAGGATGCTGTGATCGTCATAAATATGAGTCAGTTTGCCAAGTGCCTGAATTTTGATCGCGTGACCCAGGGGATACTGCAGTGGTTGTTATGTGTGAAAAACAGTCATAAGTCACTTTTTTCCACTCCAGTTATAACTTTGAAGAGTCACTAAATGAACCGTTGTAAGTCAAGGACTACCTATATTCCAATATGTTATCACTATTTAAAAATGTAAATATAGTTTAAAGTCAAACATAGGATATAGGCTTCCCGCGCTTAAAAAAGTCAGGATCAGGAAGATTCAGTTAACAATAGAAACCAATTTGTTCATCCACTCTGTTAAAATATCCAATTACTAATTCTCTCTCTAGAGTAAATTAAATATATTAGAGTACACTCTGGTGACTCTCCTATGTATGTTATTAGTATGCACACTACACTTCATTAAAAAAATTACATGGATGCAACAGCCTCTATACATTTTTAATATATTTAGATGCCCAATCGCTATTGGAAATATAACACTGAATTAGATTTCCCCAATTATGTTTTGCAATATCTATATTAGATTCTAAATATAATAAAGTTGAGTTCATTGAGTCAATGAATGGGGAGAATAAATCAGGATTCATGGGGGAATTCAGTGAAGAAAAGGGAACAGGCTGAAGAGAGAAGAGGAAGAAGAGACAGGAAGAAGCAGAGAAAGGTAAGTGGCTGCTGACTCCTCCTGTTTGCACATTGTTCACAATTGGCGCATTGCTTGCTGCTGATCTAGTTGAGGCAACTTCAGGAGACATATAAGAAAACCAGAGAACAAGCTTCCCGAACGAACAACTAGGAATTTGGGAGGGAAGCCACTTTTTTTTTGGTTATTTGTTGTTCACCAGAGGAATATTTTAAAAGGAGGGAATGGCTCACATAACGTTAAGGAGAATTCCAAGCTTGGTTTCTTCTCTGAAGATCACAAAAATTATAGATCTCATAAAAGGCCAGTTGATAGCCCTCTTGGGTAGAGGGAAAACTGTCTTACTACTCTGCCCGCCCCTCCCCAGTTTATCTATAAAGGTAAAGGTAAAGGTTCCCCCGCACATGTGTGCTAGTTGTTTCCGACTCCAGGGGCTGGTGGTCATCTCTGTTTCAAAGCCGAAGAGCCAGCATTTGTCCGAGGACGTCTCCATGGTCATGTGGCCGGCATGACTAGATGCCAAAGGCGCACGGAACGCTGTTACCTTCCCACTGTAGTGGTCCCTATTTTTCTACTTGCATTTTTACATGCTTTCGAACTGCTAGGTTGGCAGAAGCTGGGACGAGTAACAGGCGCTCACTCTGTTACGTGGCACTCGGGATTCGACCCGCCAAACCACCGACTATCTGATCGACAAGCTCAGCGTCCTAACCCACTGAGCCACCACATCCCTTCAGTTTATCTATAAAGATGGGAAATTCTTACATTGGACCCAGGATAACAGCATGTGCGCGCCCACACACACACACACACACACACACACACTCCCAGAAGGTAGAGGAAAACTGAAGATAAGGAATTGAGAGATGAAGAGATGGTCCACCAAATCCAAAAAGTAGCAAAACAGATTCCTATAGTTTGGCATTGTAAAGCAGATTCCAGAACTTCATGGTGGATGATGTTTCTGGATCCAAGATAAATAAACCAAGGTGAGCACATGACTACTATGAATGGGCTTTAGTCTCTACGATTATATCAACTGAACTTCAGAATTTTGAAGACGTTTTCAGATATCATCTCGGAACTCCTTCCTCTAACCTTTGAGAAATCCTGGTGAATTGATATGCAGTAGTTCCAGACAACTGGAAAAGGGCACATGCTCCTATTTTCAAATGGGGTGAGAAGCTGCTATTGACACTTAGTAGTTGCTGTGTAAGCACTTTGAAATAACTGCGTGGCTTGGCAGAAGCCATCATGGGTTTATCACGAATAAATCAAGTGAAACCAAATTTTACCACAAAGGAATCAATTCTGTTGGGTTTGGGAATGGTCTTGACTTCAGCCAAACATTTAATAAGAGTCTCTCATGCTATTATAGGTTTGTTTTTTTTTTATATCCAGTGAATTCCATCCCATGCTATGAGCTGAAGGCCATATGAATCTAATACTGATCAAAGCAAAACATTTTTTTAATGATCTGTATGTTCTGGTTTTGTTGATGCAATACAGACCTGTGTTATACACATCTTATATCCCTCAATTCCCAGTGCTGACTCATCTTCAGTCTGCAATATACTTAGAATCTCAGATCCTTTACAGATATATGCTATCCATCCAGATGTCTTTCCTGCATTGGCAACACCGAGTCTTCCTGCCTAAATTCTGTTTATACTCATTTTAGCAGTTTTGGCTCAGATCTCCATCTGTTTCAGGAACTGTTTCTAAGGATGAGAAAGAAAATTGCCACTATCAGAACCAAAGAAGATTTTCCTTGTCTTTCCTGGTGCAGTCTACAACAAGCTTTGAAGAGCTATGGAGGATTTTTCTGAGCAAATCTTGAGACAATCAAGGGAAGATTGTAAAGTGGATGAGCAATTGTCCTTCTGTTCCTATGAGCAGCAATCACTTCCTAGTAGTTTCCTCACTCACAGTCTACAGATATGATGAATATCTATCCTGGATGCCAAAAAAATAATAAAAAAAAATAAAACACTATTCATAAATGTTTGCTGTTCTGCTTCCATAGAACATTTGAACTTCAATTAAATAAGTCACCTGATAACTACGTTTCCCTGAAGAACTGAAACTGTTGTTCAATTAGTTGGTTTTTCAAAGTATCATCCGGTTAACAATTCCCAAACATCAGGAGGAATGTTCTGAGCGTGCTGTCCTTGAACGACACCAAATCGACTGTGTACATCTTTTTAAATTCCATGCTACAGTATATAAAAATGGTGCTTTCAGCTATTTCATATTGTTATTTCAAAAATTGGTTGGAAGAACATGGAAACTTAAAAGATTTGAGATGTATTATGTTCACCCAGAAATGTGTACTTCTAGCCAGTAACACTGACTAATCTTGGAAGCTAAGGAAAATGGGTGATCAGTACTATTTGGTTGTGGCTGACTATGAAATCCAAGACTACTGGTTAGATTAAGCACTTAAGAAACATCATAAAAACAACAATGGTAAACTATATGTATAGTTCTGTAAAAAATAATAATAAATTACATGTATGCATCTACCAGGAGTTGAATTTGACTCGAAGGAATGTATATGTAGCCTTTGTTTATTAAGTCTCTCGGATTCTTCTGCTTTGATTTAAGGAACTGTTGGTAACACCTTTATTGAAATTCATTCAGCAAAATGAAATGATAACGGTAAATTCAGAAGCAACGTTGCTTCTGACTTAAATATATGAATGAGGATTAAAGAGAAAGGCTTACTAAATTTAAAATTCAATTTAATTTCCCTGAAATGGGAAACATCTTCTAGCCCTACTGTAATATGAAGGTGTTTTTTTAAATTAAGTATATATAGCTGCATATTCTTTTAGATGGAAATAAGCTTAACTAAATTTACAAGAGGCCCTTGACTTACAACTGTAAGGAAGCCTGCTAATTCTGATCATAATTCATGATGATTGTAAAGCAGATCATTATGTGATTGACCTAATTTTACAATCTCTTTTTGTAATGGTGGTTAAGGGGAGGCTCTGGCCTTTGTTTGCTACAAGGCTGTTTTGCTGAAAAACAGAAATAAACACTGGTTTTGGCAAAAACATCAATTGTGGTCACATGAGTGTGGGATGCTGCAAAGGGACATAAATGCAGATCAGTTGTTGAGGGCCCAAAATGCAGTCATGAGCCCATGGGGGGAGATCAGCTGTTGGAAGTTTGGAACCAGTTTGTAAATAACTTGGGGTGGGTAGGTCCATTGTAACTTTGAATGGTTGCTAAGCATTGGTCATAAGTCAAAGATTACTTATGAGCTTTTGTAGAGCTGCACTAGAAAATCCCTACTTTTTCAATGTTACTCCATATAGATGTTCGTTTCGTGTTTAATGCATGAATCTATATGGTAAGTTATAGAATATTTTCCATATTAACAGACTCATATAGATTCTGCTCTACTGCCAATGGCTGAGCCAAACAGCATTTGGATATTTATTTTGCAATCCTATGCCCACTTACCTGGAGTGCAAATGCTAATAAATCAATAAATCAAAACATTTAAGGATAATCCTGTATTTGGGCCGTGTCCCCTTATTTTGGCAATGTCACACTGGGGGAATTCACTGGAGAAAGCAATTATGCTTGGAAGAATTACTGGTAAAAGGAAACCAGGTGGCCAAAGAACTCAGTGGTTGGACACCATCAAAGCTGACGTCAGCCAGAGCATAGAACAACTCAAAGAAGCAGGGCAAGATTGGAAGATGTGGAGAGACCTGGCCCACAGAATCGCCAAGAGCCAGACACAACTGAATGGATGTCATCACTGTTATGTATTGGGCTCTTGAGGTATACCACGTGGGTTGCTGGAGCAGCTAACGACTCTCCAGCAACCCAGACTACAAGTCTCTTGTGCTGCAATTGGCTATCTCCAGGCGGCAATGGTTGATTCAAACCTATTGGCTGCCGCCTAGGGGCTAGACTATATATTGCAGCTAGTTGCAGCCATTTTCCCAGTACAGTTCCTGCACGAAATAAATGATGAGTTACCCTGTACTCAGTTCCACGTCTTCATTCCTGCGCCAAAGAACCCGCTATTTAACAATCACCATCATGTAAAAGGGCTCATAAACGATCACAAACTGAAAATGAATGATACTTAGGCATGACTGAGAATTAGCTGCCATTAGTATAATAACAAATCAGCAATGAAAAACACTTATAAGTTAGAACAGAAAAACAACAGTTTTACCTTTTTGGGGTGGGGGAATGCATGACATAACTTGGGGGGAAAAATGTCAGTTTCACAGAATAGATTAAATATTTATGACAGAATCATTGCACCAAAAATGCAACACTTATCTCTAGCAGGATGGCATCGAGTGTTTGGCACCAGGCTTGTCTGATCCGCCTTCAGGCAATTTTAATAGTAATTTAAAAGTGCTCAGTGCTCATCACTTTATGGCAGGCTCTCATTTCAAGGCATTACATAAAATGATATGAAGCTCTTAAATCCTCATCTCAAAATACATTAGTATTTCCTGCTTAGGCATTTATAGTGGCAGACCTCTCCAAGTTGGAAAGTGTGAGACTTGCAATGAAAATGTCTTAGGCAGAGATGCCCTTCCAGTTCAGTTCAGCCTCTATTTAGCTGAATATATCTGTCTCCATTTACTAGAGAAGAAAAACCTTGCTCTATGTTGCTCACGGTTCCAATAAATCACAGTCAGCTGATACATGGCAATCGGTGGCCACGTGGGCCCCAGTTCTAGTGCAAAGAATGCAAAGCAGTTGAGAGGTTAATCACGATATTGGAACTTTGCTTTATACTGTGCACACGGCACAGAATGGGTGTGCCAACATACTGCATTTATTTCTTACTTTAGTTTTGTGCTCACCATGAGGCCTACATTTGGTCTCCCAGCTCTAAAAAGTATATACGTATATAAACAAAAAATGCTTTGAAAGAATTGCTTCTGAAATTCTGTAAGCGCAATACCTTTTCACTATTCATGAAAGCATCCTTTTTCCCCCCTCTAAGATGTCTGAGCATGTCCCCCCAATGGTGCTCTAAGAATCACATTGGTGGTTACCTTTACATAACATTTTTCACAGGCTTTAATGAATGGCAGAAAAGTGCTGCATTTGTGGATTGCATGAGATCTGGAACACTTCTTAAAAAACATTTCAAAGTCAGCATCATGATATATATGAAAAGAGGACATTTGGGGCGTGGGGGCACAAGGCCAAAGGACATTTACTAACTTAGGTTTGTTAGTAACCTTAGTTACTAACTTAGGTTGTAACTCATATCACCTGTTCAAGATAGACCAGGTTAAGATAAAAGAATTCTAGGAATCATCTTTATTATAACAAGCTAGAATAGCAGTAGCCAGGAAGCCTGTCCAAGTTTCTCTTTGCTCCATTTTATATGAAATAAAATCAAAGTGGTGCTATTTTGAGTTTCCTTCTCATGCTTGCCTTTTCCCAGGACTTTGTAATTATTATTATTTTTTGCTATCTCTCTTTAAGGGCTCTTTCATACCTTCCCCAAGAATTTTACCCTGGTGATCCATGTCATAATACATTCTTCCTTTAAAATAATTGCCACACAATGCTTGTGAAGACTATGAAGAAAATTTTGATACTACAGAATTGGTGTTGACATGCCTTCCAAATTTCACAACAGGAATGAGTCATGTAATCCAGGGGTCCCCAACCCTTGAGCTGCAGCCCACTACTGGGCCATGGGCTATTTGCAACTGGGCTGTACAAGCGACAGGTCAGCGCACACGCAAGCCACTCACGCAGCCTGGTTCCCCTCTCCCCTCTCCCCATTGGGCCACCAAGCCACGAAGGATGGGGACCATTGATATAATCTACAAACTACAGTGATCACAGTTTGGAAGGGGCTGGACTGAAGCTGGTTGCTGAGATCAGGACATAAATAACTAGGCTATTGAGACAGTTGACTGATGAAGGTAAGAAAGTAATAAAGAATTTACAAGGTCACAAAATATTTGAATGGCAACTCTTGTGAAAACAGCCCAAAGAAACTCCAAGACACTCAGAAGAGTTGAACATTTGATTTTAAGACTTGGCCTGCCAGATGGAGGACATGAGGATAAAAAGGAGGACACAACTTCCTTATGCTGGATATCTGGTAATCTTATTTCAGGCTCCCAATTCACTTCTGGAACTAGTGCAGTGTACTGGTATTTTCCTGTTTAGTTCTTCATGACTTGGGAAGGAACATTATCAGAAGGAACATAGTTCTTTCCATGTGTTCCTGCCTGAACCTCATCTTCAGAAGCTGCTCCTGAATGCCCTCCCATGAAGAGACAGTGTACTGTAGCTGTTCTGAAGTGCACTCCTGGTGTGGAAGGACCCCTGGGCCTGCCCTGCCTGTCATTTCAATGCCAGGCAAAAGTAGTTCCTTTTCCTTTTAATCTCTTCTGCTGCTGATTTTTCACATTTTCACATTCCCAGTCACTTAGAAACATTTTATTCAGGCTGATGCTTTGATGGCTTTAACATGGTCAGTCTGAACTATTGCGTGTGGAGTGTTTGTTTTAACTGTTTTAGAAAGCTGTGTAATTTTAAGCCACTCTGAATGCTATGGCACCCTGGGTTTGAAAGGTGGCATCTGCCTGTTAAGAAATAAGACAATTTTTTTATGTTTGCCCAGGGAAGCAAAAGAAATTGCGTTTCCTTGCAGGAAATGCTGAGTGATGTCTGGCATGGGAGAGTAACTTCTTTTTCCAGCTCCATCTTAGTGACATCCCCTCAATTCTACTTGTTGAATAATAGAACAGTTAAAAGAAAATTGCAGAGCAAATACTGAACTAGGAAAGAAGGCACCAATGAATATCCAATGTGCCTCTATTTGTGGAACAGACTAACGCACTGGGAGGTTGCCAATGTCTGAGCAATCCAAAGCAAGAGAAACGAGTTAATGTTAATTCAATGTAAATTCACTTCAATCAATTAAACACAGCTAATATGATCATTCCCTCGAGATTTAACTTGTCACATTAAAACTTACAATTCAACACAACTGTTAGATGGTATTTGGACCCTGTGCTAAGACTTCCGGTTGTCTCAAGTTGTAGACTTTGGAAAATTTCTGTCATTTTCAAACCATCTTAAAGAGTGGTTAATCCTTATGTAGTTTGGCAAGGGGCGGGAAGCACTTTTCTGAAGCAATGGCAATTTGCTGGATAACTAGTTTATACAATAAGAAAATGCCAAAGAGGCACTTTGAAAAGAGCAATGCATGATATATATCAAAGTATGCATATTGCCAACAAAAGTGGAAAAATACAAGTGCACTGAATAATAAATCAATACTTATCTAAGAAGAAAGAAATCAGACAATGGTAAAATCTTCTTTGTACGGAGTTGACTCTGGGTGACTTAATGGTGATGACCATATAGTTGGCTGGGTAATATGGATGTGAAAATGGCTCGTCTTCTCGCTGCCTGAACTGATAGATTACTGATCAATTGATTTAAATCTCTGAATTTTTCTAAAACATTTCCCAATCTAAGCTACAGCCCTGAAATTTCTGTCATTATATATACAAAAAAAATAAATGATGAGAATGTATAGCCAAAAATATAGGAGCGCTAATAAAAATCATAAAAGAGTATACAGAATAATAAATAAATGAATGATAATCGTAGAAACCGAAAAATTATCCCTAAAATGTTAGTACAGAACTAGCTTCATCTTTTAACATATCACTAAAAATGGCCACATAGATAGTCTATTGCACCATCTTCTCAGTTTGGGCAGAATATGTTATTTCAATGCAATGCTATTTATGTAATACACTTAGTTTCTTAATATTCTATTATTTTGGTGCTTTAGAATATTAATATAGATAAAAGAGAAGAAAGGAGTTGCTGGGAGTTGGGAGGCATATATAGTTAAATTTATTATTGTTATTTAAAACCTGGATATTCTATCAATATTACAGCTTCCAATGTTCAGGTGAGAAGTATTGTGTAGTCCAGCCGGTGTGTGAGTTCAGCTCTTTATTGGAAGGGGAAGTGAACTGAGGAATGAGGGCTACTGGGCCTCCTTATATACCTGGCCAGGTAAGCTAACAGCCAATGGGGTTGGCCCTAGGTTTCCCGCCGAAACTGTCCAGGCCAACGCCCCCTGAGGGCTGTTGCTATGCAGATGCCTGCATACATAACACCCCTCCCCCCTTAGAGAAGACCCACATAACAACAACAACATGCAACTACTATAACTATGAGTATATGCAGTATATGAAAAAAACAGTGGTGTCCTTGTGTGAGGATCACTTGCACACATAGTCCGACAGGTAGGCTGGTGTCCTGTGTGGACGGGTGGATCGTCTGGGTGTGCTTGGCCCCTGGGCTTGGACCGTGGGTTCCTGAGGCCTTTGTGCAGGGCTGCAAGGAGCTGGCATCAGGAAGTCCTCCTCCTCTGGTCCCTGCCCTGTGACATCCTCAGCTGGGTTGACCCCTCCTGGAGTGTGGTCCTCCTGTTGATCGTGTGCGTTGAGTTCAGGGACGTGTGTGACGCGCTCAGGGGCGTGTGTGACGTGCTCAGGGACTCTTCCTCTGAGCTGATCGATGTGTCGCCTTATGCGTCTGTCCCCCTCCACCCCTACAATGTACGAAAGGGGTCCTGTTTTCCCGACCACTGTCCCCGGAACCCAAGGATGTCCAGCCCCATAGTTCCTTGCCCAGACCAGGTCCCCCAGGTTGAGGACCCTGTGTGTGGATGATGATGGCAATGGTGATGGTAGTGATGCTGGTGGTGATGGTGATGATGGTGATGATGGTGATGTTGCCCTACCGGTTTCGGCTGCTACCCTGTCTGGGTGTAGGCGGTCCAGCTTGGTGATGAGGCGCCGTCCCCATCGCAGTTCTGCTGGGCTCTTGCCGGTAGCCACGCATGGTGTTGTGTGTTGGGCTAGTAAAAATTTGGCCAGTCTGTGCTGCCAGTCCCCGCTGATGATGCACCGGAGTGCGTCTTTGGTCGTCCTTACCATCCGTTCGGCCTGCCCGTTGGTAGATGGATGGAAAGGCGCAGAGGTGGCGTGTTGTGACTCAGGGCCAGCCTGTGGGTCCGACAGCCGGCTCTGATGTATCGGATGACTCTGAGGGGGAGGAGGGAAACGAACCGGCTGATGATGGTTTGGAGGAGGGAAACGAACCGGCTGATGATGGTTTGGAGGCTTTGCAGAGTCCTCAGCCGGGGACCTCTTCTCAGCTGCGTGAGCCCGAGAGTGCGGAGGAAGATGACCCACAGCTGGCCCTGTTCAAGGACGCCCGACGCAGGAGGCAGTCAAGCAGGAACAAACAAAGAAAGGCTGCAGGACTCCTCGGGAGGAGGCACAGGGAGACCACGCCCTGAGCTCTCTATAAAAAGAGTGTTTGGGGAGGGGCTGGTTGCTGAAAGCAACTTTTCCGCTTGAGAAGACAAGCTCTAGTGTTTTTGTTAGCTGCGTAATTAAATCTTGGCAGAAGCCTTTTAGCCTTGGACGCTTTCCAGTCTCTTCTTTTTGAATAGGGGTTGCGAGAAGAGGGCTGGTTCAGAACAGTTTGCTTTCAGCCACCCACCCCTTATTACTTCGATGGAGCAGCTTCTTGCCGAGAATGTCCAGCTTAACCAGCAACTCACCTTGCTGGCCACTCAGGTGGCACAACTGCAGGCTCAGGTACATGCTGCCCCCCCACCCAGGAGGAAATGTCAGATAGCTATGCCGGATAAATTTGCTGGTAAACCAGAACTGTTTCCTGCCTTCCTGGGACAATGCCAGCTTTATATCAGCGTGAGAGCAGCTGATTTCCCCACTGACCGAGATAAGGTGGGATTCGTGTTGAGCCTTCTGTCGGGAGATGCAGCTCGTTGGGGCACGCCTCTGTTGGCACAGCCTAGCCCTTTGTTGGATAACTTTGGGGGGTTTTGTGACCATATGCGCCTCATGTACGAGGACCCGATTAAGGCGCAGACTGCCACCCGACGCCTGAAAGCTTTGAGGCAGGGTCAGCGCCCTCTACAGGCCTATATCAGCGATTTCCGGCTGCTTAGCCAGGATTCCGCCTGGAATGAGGCTGCGCTCGTGGATGCCTTCCAGGATGGCTTGTCAGAGGAGATGTTGGATGAGCTGGCCCGCGTGGACATTCCCTCAGACCTGAATGGGCTGATCCATCTTTGTCTGCGGATCGATGCCCGGCTGCAGCAGCGTAAGAGTCGCCGTGCCACCCCACAGACCCCTGCCGCCCCTGTTGTGCGTGAGCCCCCAGTCCAGAGGGAGGAGCCAATGGAGCTGGGTGCCGCCAGGTCCCGTCTATCGGTGACGGAAATGGACAGACGACGGTCGGAGGGGTTGTGTTTTTACTGTGGGGACCCTGGACATTTGGCTGCTTCTTGCCCGAAGAAGCGTCAGCGGGCGTCAGTGACCAAGCCGGCCCTGAGAAAGTCCCCTGCTTTGCTGTCGGGAAACGGCCCGAGCCCGATCTAGACGGTGTGAAAGATCGGGCGAACCACAACGGCCACGCCGAGCGACGCCGTTCCGACGGTGCCTGTGAACCTCCACGGCATTTGATTTTGGAGGCACGACTGATCCTTCCTGGCAAGCCAGAGGGGATTCCGGTCCATGCCTTAATTGACTCTGGGGCTACCACTAACTTTATGGATTCGGCCTTTGTGGCCAAATGGGCTGTTCCCCAGTGTCCAGTGGATCCGCCCATGCTTGTGGAGACCATCGATGGTCGAGTGCTCCTGTCCGGGCCTATTACGGCCGCCACGCAACCCGTGTGTATGGCCATCAGTACCCATGTGGAGGCCATTCAGTTCTACGTCACTTCGGAACTGCACTTCCCCGTGGTCTTGGGACTGGCGTGGCTCCGGGCGCATGATCCACAGATCTATTGGTCTCAGAACTTGGTCACCTTCCCAAGTTTGCAGTGCGTGGACCACACCCGCCATATCTGTGCCGGCCAGGTGGAGGGTTCCCCAGGGGTTTCCTTGCCTCCCGAACTGTCCGACTTTGCTGACGTGTTCAGTGAGTCAGAGGCGGACCAATTACCCCCGCACAGGCCCTACGACTGCTCCATTGACCTAGTCCCTGATGCGCCTCTCCCAGTGGGGCGTTTGTACTCCATGTCGGAGCCCGAGTTGGCTGCATTGCGGGACTTCCTGACAAAGAACTTGGCTCGTGGTTTCATCCGGCCCTCGTCCTCGCCAGTGTCTGCGCCCGTGCTCTTCGTCAAAAAGAAGTCGGGTGAGTTACGACTTTGCTGTGACTACCGGAAACTCAATGCCATCACGGTGCGTAACCGCTACCCGCTGCCCCTCATCCCCGAGCTCTTGGACCGACTCCGGGAGGCTAAGATCTTCACGAAACTGGACCTGCGTGGAGCTTACAACCTCGTCAGGGTTCGGCCGGGTGATGAGTGGAAGA
Source organism: Vipera berus (assembly GCF_964194415.1). NCBI lineage: Eukaryota > Metazoa > Chordata > Lepidosauria > Squamata > Viperidae > Vipera > Vipera berus. The sequence goes on from NC_138203.1 coordinate 86,478,236, forward strand.
CGGCGTTTGGTACTCGCTATGGACATTTCGAGTACACGGTGATGCCGTTTGGCCTGACCAACGCCCCCGCTGTGTTTCAGCATTTTATGAACGACATCTTTCGGGATCTGTTGGACCAGTTTGTTGTGATTTACCTGGACGACATCCTGATTTACTCCCCGTCGCGTGAAGCGCATCATCAGCATCTCCGTCAGGTCCTGCAGCGCCTCCGGAAACATCGGCTGTTTGCCAAGTTGGAGAAGTGCCAGTTCTACCAGGTGACCATTGATTTCTTGGGCCACCGCATTTCTCCTGAGGGCATCGCCATGGAACCGAGTAAAGTTGAGTCGTTGCAGAGTTGGCAACCCCCGCGTCGCGTGAAGGATGTTCAGCGACTTCTTGGATTTGCCAACTACTATCGGACATTCATCCCTGGCTTTGCTGCCTTGACAGCCCCCCTCACCCGGCTCCTGCAGAAGAAGACTCGGTTCCAGTGGAACGCCCCCGAACAACAGGCGTTCCAAGCTTTGAAGGACGCCTTCATGAAGGAGCCCATCTTGAAGCATCCTGACCCGCAACGGCCGTTTGTTGTGGAGGCGGACGCCTCCGACATTGCCATTGGGGCCGTGTTACTCCAGGCAGCGACGCCCAACGGTACCCTTTTCCCTTGCGCGTATCACTCTCGGAAATTGAACCCCTCGGAGCGCAACTATACCATCTGGGAGAAGGAGCTGCTGGCCATCAAGGCAGCGTTCGAGGCTTGGAGGCATCATCTGGAGGGGGCGCGGCATCAGATCGAGGTCCGGACGGACCACAAGAATCTGGAAAGCCTGCAGACCGCTCGGAATTTGAACCAACGCCAGATCCGGTGGTCCCTCTTCTTTGCGAGGTTTGACTTCCGGGTGCGGTACATACCAAGCGGGCACAACCAGAGAGCGGATGCTCTGTCCAGGAAGCCCGAGTACACCCGAGTGGAAGACAAGCTTCCGCCCAGGACAGTGATCCCCGTCGAGTCTTTTGCTGCGGTGCGGGAGCCGGTGGATATACGGGCTCGGATCCGGGAGGCGCAGCAGCAGGAGGCGTGGGTGGCTCAGCGGAAGGAAGAGGTGGGGCCAGATTCGCCTTGGTCGGTCACGGATGGACTCCTGTATTATCGTGACCGGCTCTATGTTCCAGGAGGGCCACTCAGGGGACTCGTCCTCAGCCAATGTCATGATAACCCGGCTGCGGGGCATTTTGGCCTGTTCAAGACTCTGAACCTGGTCTCCCGTACCTTCTGGTGGCCCCGAGTCCGACATGATGTCCAGTCTTATGTCACCTCCTGCGTCCCATGCAGGCAGGCCAAGTCAGCGACAGGGGCCCCGCCTGGTTTACTGCAGCCTTTGCCAACGCCCAAGAGACCCTGGGGGGCTGTGTCCATGGACTTTCTGACGGATCTACCCCCATCCTCCGGCTTCACGACAGTGTTTGTGGTGGTGGACATGTTGACCAAGATGGCGCACTTCATCCCCTGTCGCGGCTTACCGTCAGCTCGCGCCACTAGTCGCATGTTCATCCAACAGGTGTTCCGGCTGCACGGCCTTCCCGATAGAGTCGTCTCCGATAGGGGGGCCCAGTTTACAGCCCGCTTCTGGCAGGAGTTGATGCGGGCGTTGGACATTAAGGTTTGCCTCTCGTCCGCGCATCATCCTCAGACCGACGGGGGTACCGAGAATGTCATCGGCATCTTAGAGCAGTATCTGCGCTGCTACGTTAACCTGCAGCAGGACAATTGGGTGGACTATTTGGCCATAGCCGAGTTTGCCTTTAACAACTCGCAGCACACCTCCACGCAGATGACACCGTTCTTGGCCAACGTGGGTTATCACCCCCGGTTTTTCCCCCTTTCTCCCGTGGACTCACCGGAGCCGGCAGCGAACGAATTCATGGCGGAGTTACAGGCAATCCATCGGTTGGTGCGACGGCAGCTGGAGAAGGCCAAGGCCGACTACAAGAGGTTCGCCGATCGGTCGAGAAGGGATACGCCTCCACTATCGGTGGGGGATCGGGTCTGGCTGTCCACCAGGAACCTGCCATCCACTCGGCCGGCGAGGAAGCTGGACCACCGTTACCTTGGACCGTTCCCAGTCGAGGCCGTCATCAACCCGGTCGCCTATCGTTTAACTCTGCCACGTTCCCTGCGCGTGCACCCCGTCTTCCATCGGTCCTTGCTGGTCCCCGAACAACCGGCCTGTCCACTTCGCCAGGCGGAACCTCCACCATCAGGAACTCGTGATGGAGGCAGCACCCCCGAGTACGAGGTCGCCAGCATCAGGGATTCCCGCTGGCTGAAAGGTCGCTTCCAGTACCTGATTGAGTGGAAAGGGTACGGGCCGGAGGACTTCACATGGGAAGACGCGACCGCCGTTCATGCCCCTGCATTGGTGACTGCTTTTCACGAACAGTTTCCATCCCGACCGCATCCGGATCGGCAGACCCGGGGGAAGGGCCCTGCGGTGCGGGATAGTGTTGTGACTCAGGGCCAGCCTGTGGGTCCGACAGCCGGCTCTGATGTATCGGATGACTCTGACGGGGAGGAGGGAAACGAACCGGCTGATGATGGTTTGGAGGAGGGAAACGAACCGGCTGATGATGGTTTGGAGGCTTTGCAGAGTCCTCAGCCGGGGACCTCTTCTCAGCTGCGTGAGCCCGAGAGTGCGGAGGAAGATGACCCACAGCTGGCCCTGTTCAAGGACGCCCGACGCAAGAGGCAGTCGAGCAGGAACAAACAAAGAAAGACTGCGGGACTCCTCGGGAGGAGGCACAGGGAGACCACGCCCTGAGCTCTCTATAAAAAGAGTGTTTGGGGAGGGGCTGGTTGCTGAAAGCAACTTTTCCGCTTGAGAAGACAAGCTCTAGTGTTTTTGTTAGCTGCGTAATTAAATCTTGGCAGAAGCCTTTTAGCCTTGGACGCTTTCCAGTCTCTTCTTTTTGAATAGGGGTTGCGAGAAGAGGGCTGGTTCAGAACATGGCGTGCCTAATCCAGTTCGCCTTCAAGAACGCCTGGAAATCAGCAGCAGTAAACTGAGGCCCATTATCAGACACAATTACGTCGGGGAGGCCGTGTGTGGCAAAGAGAGCTCTGAGCACCTGGATTGTCCTCCCCGAGGTCATGTTGGGGACAGGGACTACCTCTAACCACTTGGAGTGACTGTCCACCACTACTAAAAATAGTTGACCCTGGAATGGCCCCGCATAGTCAATGTGAATGCGGGACCATGGCATGTGTGTGGCCTCCCACCGGTGTACTGGTGCATGTGGCACTTCTGGCCTGGATCTCTGGCACGTATAACAGGCCTTGACCCGATCCTCAACCTCCTTGTCCAACCCGGGCCACCAGAGGTAGCTCCTAGCCAGTGCCTTCATCCTGACTACCCCCGAGTGACCTTCGTGTAAGGAGTCCAATACCCTGGCGCGTAGTGCGGGTGGAATGATGACCCTGCTACCCCAAAGGAGGCACCCTTTGTGTGTGGAGATTTCATCGCGTCTAATGAAATAGGCCTGAAACTCTGGTCCCGGGGATTTGTCCTGCCACCCTGTGCAAACCCATGAGTGCACCCTGCCCATGATGTTGTCTGTGGCTGTGTGGCTGGCAATGTCCTTGGCAAGAACTGGGCACTCGGGTAGTTCCTGCAGGGCTAGGATCTGTGTGGCTGGTGCTGGGTCCGGGTCGTGTGTGTCTAGGGGGAGCCTACTTAGACCGTCTGCGTGGCCCATCTCCTTCCCTGGCTTGTGTACCAGCTTGCAATTGTATGCTGCAAGGAAGATGGACCACCGGAGCATCCTGGGGGACAGAATCTGGGGGGTTTGCCTGTCTGTGGTGAACAGGCCCAGGAGTGGTTTGTGGTCCGTGAAGACAGTGAACTCCCTGCCATATAAGTAATCGTGGAATTTCTTGATTCCTGCCACGATTGCCAGGGCTTCTTTGTCTATTTGGGCATAGTTTCTTTCTGCTCCAGACAGTGTCCTAGAATAGTATGCTATGGGGACTTGTGCCCCGTTGGGCTCAAGGTGGCTTAGGACAGCGCCCACACCATAAGGGGATGCATCGCAGGCGATACAAATGGGCTTGGACTCGATGAAATGGGTTACTGTGGACTTGTCCGACAGCAATGCCTTCAGGGCCTTGAAGCTCTGATCATGGGTGGCCGTCCAGGCCCATGTTGCCTGTTTGTCTAGCAGCCTGTGGAGCGGTTCAGCGATGGCTGCCTTGTGTGGGAGGAATGTATGGTAGAAATTCAGCAGACCCAGGAATGCCTGAAGCTCTGCTTTGTTCTTGGGTGTGGGTGCTAGTTTGATGGCCCTCACCTTGGATTCTGTGGGGTGGATTCCCCTGGCGTCTACTCTGAACCCCAAAAATTCTGTGGAAGGAACGCCTATGCTGCATTTTTCCTTTTTGAGTTTGAGGCCAGCTGTGCGCAGCCTTGCCAGCACTTCCCTAAGCCTCCCTGCCAGTTCCTCTGCTGATGCTCCTGCGATCAGGATGTCATCAAAATAGGGGCAGACTCCTGGAATGCCCTTGAGTGTCTTTTCCATAACCTCCTGGAAAATGCCGGGAGCAACGCTGACTCCAAACTGCAGCCTGTTCACCCGGAACGCCCCCCTATGGGTTACTATGGTTTGGATGTCAGCTGTTTCCCTAGTGACCGTGAGTTGCTGGTACAAGATCGAGCCTTGCAAAAATGGCGCCGCCTTGGAGGGAAGCGAGAACGTGGCTGACCGCGGGAACCGGGTAAGCGTGCGGGTTTAGGGCGCGGTTCACCGAGCACTTATAGTCGGCGCAGATCCTTATTTCCCCGTTGGGCCTGAGGGGGGTCACAATGGGGGTTTCCCACTCCCCTCCATCTACAGGCTCTAAGATTCCCTGGGCCACCAACTTGTCTAGTTCGCGCTCGATTTTGTGTTTGAGCGCAAACGGGACTCGCCGTGGCCGGACCCTAACGGGGGAGACGTTCGAGTTAAGCTTGAACGATATGGGGGCCCCGGTGTACTTGCCTAATGACCCGTCGAAGACGTCAGCGAACTCCCGGCAAACGGCCTCAACGGAGTCCCCCTGGATCCGATGGATCCCGGATACTGAGATTCCCAGGGCCTCAAACCAGTCCAGCCCGACCAGGCTGGCTCTGCGGCCCTCTACCACTACAACATCCAGGTGCCCTTCGCGACCCTTAAAGCCCACTGAAATGGTGGCCTCCCCCTTCACCTTGACCGGCGAATTCTGAAAATCGGTCAGGGTTAATTTAGTAGGCCGTAATTTAATCCGTTGCTTGCTCCGACTAATTATGTGGTTAAGGGTCTCGTCCGAAATAATCGAGACCGCTGATCCGGAGTCAAGCTCCATGCTGCAAGGGACACCTTGCAAACGGATTGTTAATCTAATTTTGGGTTTGAGCAGCCGGCGGCTACCCGTATGGTTAATGGCCAGCCGGCTCTCGACATAGCCAATTTTTGTTTTGGTGGGGGCCCCAGTACCTTCGAACGGCGGTTCCTCCGGCTGCAGCTCGTGGATCTCCTCTCGGGGGCGGCGGCTACGGCAGACGGCGGCTATGTGGCCTGTTTTCTTGCAGGCCCGGCACGTGGCGGACCGGAACTTGCAGAGGCTGCGCACTTGGTTCCCACCACACCCTGCGCACCTCTGGGGAACGGCGGTGTTGCTGGGAGGCCTGGTCCTGTCTGGGTGTCTGGCTCGCTGGTCGGGGGTCGACTTCCGCTGGAGGAGGTCGATGCTCAGGTCGTCCTCTTCTGTGGCCCCTTGCCGGTGGACGCTGGTTGCCGGGCCTCCTGGCAGGCTTGGACGGCCCCGCAGGCCGCTTCGTGGGCTAGGATGGCGTCCTCGGCTTCCTGGAGAGAGACCTCCTCTCTTTCGAACAGGCGCTCCTGCAACCACCTGTCGCGTAGGCCGCAAATCAGCCGGTCCCGTAGTCGCTCTTCCAAATTTGTGAACCTGCAAGCGACGGCAGCTTCCCGCAGGGCGGCGAGGAAGTCGGCACCGGTCTCGTCGGGGCGCTGGTCCCTTTTCTCGAATTGTGACCGTGCGGCCACCTTGGAGCGCCGGGGCTTGAAATGTGCGTTGAGCCTGGCCACGAGGTCTCGGTACGTGACGTTGTTGATGGCCTCCTGGGGGAACAGGTTCACGGCGACTTCCAGCAGCGCTGGTCCCCCAAGGCAGAGCAGGGCGGCCGCCTTTGCACCGTCCTCCGATATCTGATTGAACCGCATGTACAGTTCAACGTGAGCCAGGTAACGGGTCCAGGTTTCGGGGCGGCGGGTCTCGAATTCGCGGGGTTGTCCGGCTCTAGCCATGGCGGCAGTTGGTCGTGGATGTGGCGCTTGGCGTTGCCGGTTCGGCTGGCGGTCGTGGGGGGGAAAAAGGAAAAATGCCTTTCCCTTCAGCTCGCGGAGCGTTTCCCCAGTGACTTCAGCTCTTGGTCGGCAGCAATCCCACCTTCGTCGCCACTATTGTGTAGTGGGTCCGACGCAAGAGAGACGCCAGCCGGTGTTTGAGTTCAGCTCTTTATTGGAAGGGGAAGTGAACTGACGAATGAGGGCTACCTGGCCTCCTTATATACCTGGCCAGGTAATCTAACAGCCAATGGAGTTGGCCCTAGGTTTCCCGCCGAAACTGTCCAGGCCAACGCCCCCTGAGGGCTGTTGCTATGCAGATGCCTGCATACATAACAAGAAGAATTATAATTTCCTGACTTTTCTTCAAACTTAAATATAATGAATCCTACAACCTGACCGGAGGACTGCAAGGAATGTCTCCTTCCATCCTCCACCATTCAGTCAGAAGTGAAGAAGCTTCTTGAATCACAAGTGAAATGTCTTCAAGGAAAAACAAAGAAAGTCCAATTGCCTTTTGAAAAAACACCCTTGGGAAAACCATGATCTGGATGACCGAGAATCTCCGTTGACCATGAACTCTACAATTTCTTGGTTGTCTCCTATATAAACATTACCCAAGTTTGACTTGGCTTATTTTATTTATTTTGAAGGTCAGAGGAAATCACTTAAAACTGTCAATAGGAAAATCTCCTTACTTCCCACTAGCTCTCCTGGTCATTTTCAAAGAAACACCACAACCTCTAGCTAAAATGGACAGCATCTTGATTTAGCAACGGACTGGATAAAGCACAGTTTTGATGGGTTCTTATTGGAAGGTGAATATTTATTTCAATTTATTGACCACCCATCTCCAGTTGACTCTTATTTTGATGGCTACCGAGATTTTTTTTTTTGGTACTGGTTAAGATAGTCTTCTCTTGATCTGCAGCCTGGTGCTTGTTTGTGAATGATTGTTTTTGTACCCAGTTGGTTTTGCTTCTTTTTGTTTCACAGTAACTGTCATAAAATCAGAGTTGGGAGGCACCTTTCTCTCAACACAGGAGATGTACTGCAAGATGCAATTAAGTTCTCACCTTTTAAAGCTACACAACTTGAATGTATTACTGGGCCAAAATTTAATGCTGCTAACATTTTGTAGCATGGATTAAACTGGAAAAATAATGCATATAAAACATGCACTGAAAGAAAAGCAGGTGGATAACTGTGGAGGCATATCTATATATCAAGGGAAAGAAACCGTACAAATGCATGATGTTCTAGAAAATTGTCCTCCCCATCAAGTATGTACATTCTCTCTCTCTCTCTCTCTCTCTCACACACACACACACACACACACACACACACACACAGATACAGAGAGACACATACACACAAAGATATTTCAACTTGCATGAAAACACATACTGATTTCCATTTCTTTTTTTTTTGTCGAATGTGCATGCTGATATAGAAACTTGCTGAAATCAGAAACAATAAGAATCAGAAAAATAAGAAACCGAGTCAAACTACAGATGACAAACTCGCCTCACTGCCATTAATTTTTACCAAGGGGAACTTTTTCAAACTGCTGAACTGAAATTGACTTCCTGACAATTTCTACTGATTGGTTTCTGATCCACTTCTGCAGCAGTTCAGAACAAATCTGTTTCTTATTCTACATAATCTCCCTGCCTTTAATCTCAGCACAACACTCAACATAGAATACGGTTTCACTATTTCTCAGATTTGGCTTCCTGGTTACCTGCTTCTGAAAAACCCAGGTTGACGGGTGAGCTTCTTAAAATCTGATATCCAGAAGTATAGACAATATTCTAGATGTACTGCATTTTTTGGTTAGCTTGTATAAAGATCTGCTGAAAATAGGAATCTGCAAATCCTTCAAGTAAAATAAATAATGGCCGACCATCCATAGCAAACAATGTCATCCCTCTGCAGTTTTATTAGGAACAAAAGCTAATATTGATGACTTTGTCCAATATTTTATATTGGAGAAATTTTGCATTTCCAGGCAATTACTTAAAAATGGGTCCACTAGGTAATGCACCAAGCAAAACAGAAAAAACCCTAACAAGCTTAATTTCTCCCAGCAATTCTGACCTAGTCAGCTTCTTTGTTCTTGAGGTAGACTTTTTCCAGGATTTCCATCCAGAGGCATATTTTACCTCAAAAAAGCAGTGCCCATATAAAGGTAGTCCTCGAGTTATGACCGCAATTGAGCCCAAAATTTATGTAGCTAAGTGAAACATCTGTTAAGTGAGTTTTGCCCCATTTTACCACTTTTCTTGCCACAGTTGTTAAGTAAAGCATTGCATTTGTTAAGTTAGTTGTCAGCGCTGCTAACTTCGGATGTTTTTGCATTGACAACAGATGGAAAGGTAGCCATTTTTTCCCTTTCGCTTTTAGTGTTAGATGATCCTGGGGTGGGGAGGATGTGAAGGAGAGTCCAGCTAGACATAACAAAGCTGAACCTAGCGTGAGAATCAAGGTTGTTGAAATCAGATAAAGAATTGGTGGGTTGGAGAGCTGTAGAGGAAGCCCGCGCTTCAAGCTAATTGGGGAATGTGATTTATGACTGTAAATTGGAGGAGGGAATTGTGCTTTGATACTATGTGCCCAGGGGAGGGGAATTCAGTTTTTGGCTTCGATTATGTAAGTGCTGATATTATGCTACTCGAATAAAGATCCTTTAAGATAAACAATGCCTTGAAGTTCTTTGAAGAGTTTCATCTGTCGGAACCGTGACAGATGTGGTTGACAAGTGAATCTGGATTCCCCATTGATTTTACTTGTCAGAAAGTTGCAAAAGCTGATCACATGACCCTGGGACACTGCTACTGTCATAAACACGAGTCAGTTGCCAAGCATCTGAATATTGATCATATGACCGTGGGAATGCTCCAACAGTCATAAGTGCAAAAAAATGGTCATAGGTCACTTTTTTCACGGCCACTGTAACTTTGAATGGTCACTAAACGAACTGTTGTAAGTCAAGGACTACCTGTAACAGTTTTGCCCATATTTAATAACCATGTTTACTCCATGGAAATAAAGATTCCAGTTCCTAAAAGAAATGAACCTCTTACATTACATAAAGTTGTAATCTGATTGGCTAATGTGTGGTTCAGGATCTCAACTGAGCACAGTCAAATTTCTTCATCTATGGCTAGCGTCAGTGATCAAACAATGCTGTTGTCACTTTCAGGGTTTCAGAACTGTAGCTTGGATATTTTATAAAATCTAGGCATAATTCAACAGAAAATTGTGGACCTCATCTTTGGGTGTCATGAAGTCTCTCCTTTCTTTTATGAATGAAAGATTTTCACAAACAAGATAAAATTGTCCTGGGTCTTCACCTAGGTTCATGGTTCATTAGCCGGTTATCTTAGTTTTGAGTTTCTAATGCTAATGTAATCCTGCAAGATATGTAAAAGAAGATATCACACCCTGAAATAACAGGTCTAATAATCTCCTATCAGCAAAGCCAGAAAAAAAAGATAGTCCTTTGAAGATAATCTTTTCACCTTGCCCTATTCTTCACTCTTTTTATAGCAATCTTTTTTTTGTAGCATTGTCCTCTATGTCTCAGGAGACATTGGAACAGATGGGAAGATGGAAAAAAAATTACTAGAGGAATAGGAAAGAAAACAAAATGGGGGGTGAGTTCTGTCTCAAAGTGTTACAAGTTCTGAAAAAATAACATAAACTCTTATAAGAATTCAGTATTTCCATTTTACCATGGTATCTATATTAAGATCTTCGTAAGATAGAACAAAATCTACAGCCTATTCATAATCGTTCATATCTAACCATGTGATAATATACTTGTAAAAAGGAAGACATATTGATCTCCGGGACAGAAAGTATATTTCATACTGAGCTTTCGTTAGCCGCTGCTAACATTGTCAAAGAGTAAGCCAACATTAGAGAGACATTGTTTTTATAGCCCCTTTAACTGTCAATAGTTTAGCCATCGAACCTGATAGGTCTGTTGGTTTGCCGCCCGCATGGAATTGGATATGTCACCTCCAACTCAGCTGTGTTGGTTAATGTATTCATAGCCCTCATCGCCCCGCCCCCTGCTGCCTGCTTCCTAGGCTGTGTGCGCCTGTCCCGGCATGTCAAACTGTCAGGCATTATCCCACAATCGCTCTCCCTATTGTGGTCCAGTGTGCTACTGCCACTTTGTGCAGCCGGTCTGGCTGGTGGCCTCACGGTCAAGTTTGCAGCGTCAGTCGTGCTAGTTCACTTTGATCTCATAGACAGTCCGATCCGTCCCTCTGTATCACTAATTGTCATAGCCCCCAGTTGTTTGGTTATGTCAGTCAATCCATGACAAGTATCCACTGTCATCTCTGTGTGGTTTATCAGGCTGTCCTGAGTATCCACGAGGGAGCGGGGAGGGTGGTCATTGTCAATTCTCATGTTCTGGCCTCTTATGCAATTTTCCGTGGTGTTGTAGTGCCTGATATGCGGGCAGCAGATCAATGTGTTAGTTAATAGAGTTCTGATTGGATAGCCAGGCTTCCTTCCATAGGCGGCTGCTCTCAGTGGAATCCTGGGCAATAATCACGGGGTGATGAGGGCTATGCATATATTAAGCAACACAGCTGAGTCGGAGATGACATCCAATTATATGCGGGTAGTGAACCGACGGACCTATCACACGCTCGATGGCTAAACTATTGACAGTTAAAGGGCTATAAAAACAATGTTTCTCTAATGTTGGCTTACTCTTTGACAATGTTAGCAGCGGCTAACGAAAGCTCAGTACGAAATTTACGTTCTGTCCTGGAGATCAATATGTCTCCCTTTTTACAAGTGAATATACCTGGGACTCAGATTTTTAAGACGGTTATATGTATAGATGTGTGTGCGTTTTTTATATAAATGTTCTATTAAAATGTTTAAAAATATGTGAAGGAAAAAAACATGTATATTTCAAGATAGAAAATCGTTAAAGAAAACTTGGAGGACAAATTTTTATAATCTTTTTTCATAATCTTTAATTTTTTTATAATCTTTAAATTTTAGTTGAAATTTATTTCAACTTTTCATGCAGATCTCTTGTTTAAATACTAGAAGGTTAATGTGAAATTTGGATGGACTAGAAGCTACCCAAGATAAAGTTCACATGGACCGGAAACAGACTGAGATATCTGTCCTTAAAAAGAACAGAGAAGGGTGTATTTTGTGCAGAAATTCTCATCGTCATATTTCATAATTGCTAGGGGAGATAGGAGAAGAGAACCTTTTCACCTTAAATTTTACAAAAAGACTTACTCTACAGAACACAATGAAATCTAGCCTTTCTATGGACTTAATTTCCCCTGGCTTTGCATCAGAAACAGTCACTGAGTTGTTCTTCACAAAATATTTGACATTTGTGGCCAGCCAATACCTCTCATCATGCATTTATTCCTGTATGAAAATGGAGAAAATTATTGTACAGTTATGAGATTGCTTTCAGGTCTACAGTGCTAGAATTTATAGAATTCTGGATAGTGCTATTTTGACTAACTAGAACTTCAGCTAAGAGGATCACATTCTAAAAGTTTGAATTTATGTTTACGGTATAGATATATAGAGTAGATGCACCAAGTACTGCTTGCTGCAGGTAAGGGGGAAATCAAAATATGGTTTCCCCACTTTTTGGAGTCTGAAATGATGTTTTAATATAAAACAAACAAACAAGCAAAAGTCTATTGTCCCACTGACTTTTTTCCTCTGTATCCATCCCATCGCATTCATCCCATCCCATCCCATTCTTGTCCAGATATACAGCCTTTCCTGCTGTTGACTGCAAAATCAGTTTTTTAAGGCGATATTAAAATATTAGTTCTCTTCCATCAACATGAGATCCAAATCACTAAAATCTGGTTTGAAGAAGTGACCTTTTGCAAGCTAAATTTCAATTTATTTCCCTTTCTGCAGCTTGAAATTTAAAGAAATCACCAGATTTTTTTTTCAGATGAAAAGATAGGCAGCTACGGACATTAGCCTCATTGTCATTCAAATGATCTTTAAGCAGAACAAAGTGCTGGGCAAAGCATTAAAAAACAACCCTAAACATTCAGCCTTTCACACGAAGGTGGCAGAATATAATGTTTACTTTGACAGTTTTGAAAAAAAAAAAAGAATAGTTCCTGTTGCAGATAAAAGACTCAGTGCTTCATATGCACATAAACATGACATTCAAATAAAAGAAAGATTATTAAAATTATAGGTGGCCATATAAATGCAGAACAGGGAATTTTTTAAAAAAAAATGTGAAACATTGCTCAGAAAATATTATTTCCAAAGGATGTGGTTGTTATAATTTTAGTGCCATAAAAGAGTTTTCTTATGACTGAAAGCTCATGCTGATTTGCTCAGTTCGTTGTTAATAGATTAACAATGCATGCAACACCTGCAAGTAATTTTGCTGGCTGTAAGAATCTTGATTCTGATTCAAGAGAAATCTTTTGATTTTGCTTCAAATTTCACTTCATTTGAATGCCAACTAAGGAAGAATGGCATAGTCCATTTCCATCCCACGTCATTTACCAGTGGTGGAATCTCTAGTTAGAGTGGGGGAAGGAATGAAAAGATTGGAGAGATTGGAATCCGTTCAAGGAAGGAAGAGACAGAGGCCAGATGCCGTCCCCAGCCTCCCAAGAATTCCTGAAGAGTTTATCTCCATCAACAGTTAGTCAAGCAAGTTTCTTGTAAGTAGGCAGCAACAATAAAAAAGCAATTCTGATCAGCTCACTGTGTTGTTGTGATTCCTTGAGTCTGACATCATATTATATTATTTTAAAAACTGCTCTGTCCAGAGGCATCCATTGACAGGATGGAGGGTGGTGGTGGGGGAGGAAAGACCAAGGTGACAGATACATCAGTAAGTAAATATAAATAAATATACTTATACAATACACACACACAAACACACACACTATAAAACATGTTAATTATCTTTTTCTGTACTGGAGATGTGATCACTTTGAAGACCCATTAACACTCATAATTTGCTCATGCTTTTTGGTTGTTCCATTTTAAATTACACTCAATAAATGTAAATTTATCTGAGAAGTATTTTCTATCTACTGTACTTGAATTGTTTTTTAAAAAGATGGTTGTTATGTTCTTGGAAAGAGATTGCTGTGTCTGATACCACAGACTAGTTTTATATCTATCTATCTGTCTGTCTGTCTGTCGTCTATCAGCTATCAGCTATCGTCTATCAGGTTTATATGGTGATCTATCTTATGAAATGTAACTCTTGTGGCTCATCATAATTTTAGAAAAAGGAAAAAAAATAGAAAAGTAAAAACAATTTCCTCCTCCTCCTCCTCCTCCTCCTCCTCCTCCTCCTCCTCCTCCTCCTCCTCCTCCTCCTCTTCTTCTTCTTCTTCTTCTTCTTCTTCTTCTTCTTCTTCTTCTTCTTCTTCTTCTCCTTCTCCTTCTCCTTCTCCTTCTCCTTCTCCTTCTCCTTCTCCTTCTCCTTCTCCTTCTCCTTCTCCTTCTCCTTCTTCTTCTTCTTCTTCTTCTTCTTCTTCTTCTTCTTCTTCTTCTTCTTCTTCTTCTTCTTTTTCTTCTTCTTCTTCTTCTTCCCCTTCTCCTTCTCCTTCTCCTCCTCCTCCTCCTCCTCCTCCTCCTCCTCCTCCTCCTCCTCCTCCTCCTCCTCCTCCCACTATCATCAGGCTCCAACCTCATCCTATCTCAACTTGAGTGAAGAATCATGTTACATCTCTAGAGATTTACCTCTTTATCTACAGAAGGACAGAACAATATGATTCCATATCTTTCCATGATTCCATGATTAAGAATCAATTTGTTGTGTAAAAATTGAATTGAACTACACTTTTAAACATTTATCTTGATTTCTTTTTCTGTTCTATTAGAACAGTATTTTTAAATGATTTCATAAGTTATTGGTTATAATTAAACACATTCTTTGAAATGTCCTTTTGGGTATTAGTGCCTCTCCATTCCACAATTATAATTTCCACTTCAACAATTTCAAATTCTCCTTGCTCGTGCCTCTTCCACATAAATGTATATAGTTTTTACTAGATTGCATTTCATTCATTTTTTCTTTTTTATCTTGCAAAGTCATGTTTGGTAGGCACAAACAAGACCCACATGTGAAGACTTCAAATTAGCTACTTTATTGCTTGATGCCTATTTCACACCAATCTTCCCAAATCGGCAGTTTGCACTTGGGCCAGACTAGAAAAAGTTCAACAGAATTCAAGGAAGGGTATGCCTTGCCCTTTTGTGCCTATGCAATGATTCCAGACTAATTCCTTGCTTGACTCTCCCCCCCTAGCTTGGCCAGTCTCTCTCCGACAGTTTTGAGTGTTCTTGTGCTACTAAGAGACACATAAATAATTTGTAGTGGGGTACAAGTGAGCCTGACCCATAAAAATTAAACACGTTCCAGAAATGTAGTTGCTGGGGAATGAGTCAACCCTTAAAGGTTGGTATTTATTTTGTCTGTATACCCCTGATTTCTCTCCCCTTTTCCCCTTGTGCTGGCCTTCCTCAAAACACCTTAGGTATTTTGTCTGATTTTAAATCTTCAAATATCCCTTAATGAGGAATTTGACAGCAATGTAGGAATTTATAATTTTTTTCTGTAGAATGTAGCTAGTCATACTAAAGTATTACAATTATGTTCCTCAAATGTTTTGGCATTCCAGGAATCCTAAATATATAATGAATTTGCTTTGAGTGAAATATATTGCAAAATATTATTATTAAATGTATTTCAGAAAAGACTTTTCCTAATACCTCAGTCAGTTGTATTTGCATATTTTTAAAAGAATCTAATTTATTTTTTTTATGTCATTGCTCACCCAAACTAAAAAAATCATCAACACTTTTTTCTTTCTGTGAAAATATCATTCTCCTCTCAGAAAGCCAAAAACCAATTAATATTATTCAAAAGGCAATTATACAGGATTGTATATGCTTGACAATTGTTATCGAAAGTATGAAAAGGTACTGAAAAATGAAATAATGGGAATGTTAGTGTTGCTATTACAGTTGCTGTTTTATTCCATAGATTTATATCACCATCTTTCTACCTGTAGGTCACCCATGGAAGCTACAAACAATAATAATACTGACTTATAATAATGAGTTCAAACTCAGAAGCCATTAAAAAACAACAACTATGTAAAACCACGGATAAAATTATGTCAGTGAAAGAGCTAGTAGTTATATTTTCTAAAATTTATTTAAAACAAAAACTAGTTTGAAAATAAGATATCATGAGTGAAAAACAGCAATAACAATAGCACTTAGATTTATATACTGCCCCATAGTGCTTTACAGTCATCTCTAAGCAGTTTTACAGAGTCAGCATATTGCTCCCAACAATCTAGGACCTAGGTCCTCATTTTACCAACCTTGGAAGGATGGAAGGCTGAGTCAACCTTGAGCCGGTCAGAATTGAACACCAGACTATGGGCAGAGTAAGCCTGCAATACTGCTTTCTAACCACTGTGCTACCACAACTCTATAAATAGCAGTATTTTTTAAAGAAAATATGGGGAAAACATTGTTCCAAATTCCCTAAACTTTCTTTTGCATCGACTTTCCAGAAAATTAATCCAGGAATTCTTGAGAATTCCTAATTAGAGGAATGTGAAAATTAAACTCTGCCAGAAGTGTGATGCTCACAGTTTAGAAGATCATATAGGAGCTGTGACCAGGGGGGCTTTTGCCCAGGTTCGCCTGGTGCACCAGTTGCGGCCCTATTTGGACCGAGATGCCCTATGTACAGTCACTCATGTGCTCGTGACCTCTCGGATTGACTACTGCAATGCTCTCTACATGGTGCTGCCCTTGAGGACCACTCGGAGGCTCCAATTGGTGCAGAATGCGGCTGCACGAGTGGTGATGGGGGTCTCCCAATACTCCCATATAACTCCTCTGCTCCGCGAGCTGCATTGGCTTCCAGTTGCCCTCCGGGTGAGATTCAAGGTTCTGGTGATGACCTATAAAGCCCTAAATGTCATGGGTCTGGATTATTTACGGGAGCACCTTCTGCCAGCTTTCACTTCCCATCGTCCTGTGCGCTCCCACAGAGAGGGCCTCCTCAGGGTGCTGTCGGCCAGGGAATGCCGACTGGCGGCCCCCAGGGGGAGACCATTCTCTGTGGGCGCGCCTGTCCTCTGGAACCAGCTCCCTGTTGAGCTCCGGACGGCTTCCGACCTTCGCTCCTTTCACCGCGACCTGAAAACTTGGTTATTTGAGCTTGCCGGCCTGGACTGAGGGATTGGAATTTTAAATTTTTAGAATGTGATTTATTTGTTGGGGCTAATTTAATTTAATTTATTTTTAACTTGTTATATTGTGTTTTAACTGCCCTGTACACCGCCCCGAGTCCTTCGGGAGAAGGGCGGTATATAAATCCAATAAAATAAATAAATGAATGAATAAATTTCTTTTCAAGTAGTTTTTGAGCACCCTCAGTCTTGTATAGAAGACTGGCATCATAATAACTCGGTGTGTCTATTATGCTGGAAGATTCCTGTTTGGCTAGCAACAGTTATGATATAGAGAACTGTTCCATGTAACCTCTGCCCTCCCCAAGTATTGTGTACTTGCATGCTGTACACATAATGTAAACACTACATGGTGCTCTTTGTCCTTTTCCCTTCATTTTCTAGTCAATAGTATAGGCAACTGTACTTCTTGCTATTTGTTATTCTTCTGCAAACCTCTCAAGAGAGAAGAGATGAAGGGCGACGAAGGGGCAAGAAGAAGACACCTCTGGAAGTTATCTATCCATCAGTCTGCCCATCCATCCATCCTCCCTCCCTCCCTCTCCCCTAATGGTGCTACTCTCTGGAATATTACTGTTTACAGCGTCTTATCCCCTTTCCCCTCCTTTTGACTCTTTAGAGAAAACATTAGCTGAGTTTCTCTAACTTGGAAATCCTGCTCAGTTCCATAGGCTAGTGGTGCATTTGTTCTTTAATCAGCCTCAAAGGAAAACAGTGGGAGTCCCAAACTGAAGTTTGAAATGCTGCAATGTACTGAATGCAATGTACTGAATATTTATATATGTGTGCATGTTCAGTTATGACAATAGTACAAGTAAACTATTTCCTGGGAGATGTTGCAGTGAACTAGGATCTCCACCAGAAGTGGAGGAAAACTAAGGTGCTTTAATGACAAAAAATGTAAGAACATATTAAGTGGCTAAAAAAACATTCAAATACAGCGAGTCATCGACTTACAACAGTTTGTTTAGTGACCATTTGAAGTTACAAGGGCACGGAAAAAAGTGACTTCTGACTGTTTTTCACACTTAATGACCATTGAAGCACCTCTATGGTCACATGACCCAAATTCAGATGCTTGGGAACAATGGGGGGAAGCCAGATTCAATCAATAACTGTGTTACTAATTTAACAACTGCTGTGATTCACTTAACAACTGCATGGAGAAGATATTTATGCTTTTATTTCATATGAGTAGATATATCAGTGCCAAATTTACAGTGTGACATAAATGGGATTAGGTGAGCATTAAACTCACCATAGTTTAGTTCAGCAAAATGAGCCTCAGGTGATAGATTTTGACAGGAGATATGAAGTGGAGGGAAATACATGGCACTATGACAAAATTTAGGAAATAATAATAATAATTGTTCTTGTAGTTTACTTGAACATAAAAATTGTACATGCATTATCTGGGGAGTTAGCAACGAAAACGGTGTTACCATCTATCAGGAGCTGCTTGTGTCAGTCAGCTGCAGTGAAGAATCACTCTGGATACTAATGAGAAGAATCTGTCTGGATACTGGCTAGCAAGGCCTGCAGTCTGTAATCAAAAGCTGCAGCCAATCATTGGGTAGCTTAGAAAAATGCCAAATTGGGTGATGCAGGAACAGAAGTACAGTAGCAAAAAGGGGAAGACATCATCCTAGTGGCGTGCTACAGTGCAATGCTACTGGATGTTTAACAGTATATTAAAACATTTAAAAATCTTAATTCTTTTCTTAGAATCTGGATCGACAGATTTTTTTCAAAAAAAATTCAACCAATATGGAATAACCATATTCTTGTTTAAATTAAGATAGGTAATTTCTCCTAAGTACTAGTTTACAAAATGCCAGTCTACTAGGTCCTTTTTCTTATCCACTGTGTCAGGCTATGAAATCTACTGCCTTTGGGACCACTGTAATTCTTCTTGCTTGCCAACAGAATGGGGGCAGGGTTTGAGAGAGTTGGGTCTATAGGTGCCTCCTATCACCAAGAGAGCTGAGAGCCATTGAGGAACTGAAAGTTCTTCTCATAACAATTAACAGAAGATGTATTGGACAATGTGACCTGAACTATCAGAAAGGGGAGGGAGGATTTTACTCTTTTAATTATTTGCTTCCCGCCATTTCCTCAGCGCTAGCTAGAGAATTAACACTTACGCCTGTTTGATTCCTGTCCAATAAAAGTTTATATTAGAGAACGCAATGATTCTGGTGTTTTGCTTGATTGGGCTTTTTCAGCTGGGACTTGACACTCTGATCCACTGATAAGTGTCCACTTACAGTAAAACCTATCCAAGTATCGCAATGCAACTTTCTGATTGGAAAGAGATTCACTGAATGAGTTCTTACATGTAATCTTTTACAGTTTAAATGTACTTTAGAAGCCAGGAAGGCTGCAAATTACTAGAGAAATTATGGCACAATGAAAAACAAGCTATGAAACCACCAGGTAATCAAACCAAGAACCGGATTCCCTACCCATCCATTATGGATAAAGAGGAGGAATCCATGAAATCTGCTTGAACGGAGGTGTGTTGCTCAGGCTTCCCAATTTGTTTTCATTGCAGGATTTTAACTGAAGGGATCAAATTCAGGCAGGACTCTTCATGGCCTACAGGAATCTATATTCGATAAATTAGGATCATTATTCACATCAAGATGTATGCATCAAAAAAGAGGCAAAGACATTACAATCGCCGTAGTTAGGATATTCCAAGAAATCCCACAATTTGTAGGCCATGGTTCTGCCTTTTGCTATCAATCTCCGGAATGTATCACTGTTCTGGGCATAGATTTTTTTTCTTTTTCACATATTGCTCTCACAGAAGGTAAGTGGCAAAAGTCCAATCTACTATGCTGATAAAAGGGGGGGGGGAACATCAAAGTTTCATGCACAAGGGGAATGGGATAGCACCTCTGCCATGGAACAATGTTGAATGGTACAATATTGTTTTTAGTGCCAAATGGTTTCTGGCCATGTAAACGTCATCTGGCGGTCAATGCATTTTTTTGTGTGTGTTACCATGTGATGGTGTCACACAGCAGATATGAAATAACACCTTGCCTTGAAGGTTTCAATAACTAGGAGCTAGGTGGAGTAAACTAAGTAGAAATAAAAATCAAAACGGCAGTGGGTGGGAGGCAAATGCATAGCATAATTTTCCTCAAGTTTTCTTACTAGCATCAATATTCATGGTTAAGCTGAATTTCAAGGGGCAAAATGCCTCTATAAAAATCAGATTCAGCTTACCCAGGGATGGGCTTATCAAAGAGTATATATGGCAACACGTTTTAAAAGTACCCATATTCCATATATAATCCCCTCTGCAGATAAACAGGCTCTCCAAATTTCAACCAGAATACCATGAGAAATATGGGTCAGCTTATCCTTGAGTGGCACATTTTTCATGGCATTTTGGTTTTAATCGTGCCCGTGTTACTTGGTCGCTGAATAACAGAGGTTAGCAACTAAACATAGATCTACATTATGTCTTCTATTATTCGGCCTTACTACCATAATGAGTGTGTGCATGTATACCTGCACACATACACCGCGCAGCATTAATAAAAATGCTTGTATTGGGTATCCTGATATCAAAAAATATACTTTATTCTCAAGAATTTGGGGAGGGGTTTTTTCATATGTAGGAAGACCCCCCTCCCCAGATTAAAATATTTTTTTTATTCTTAATATTAAAAAGAGGCAGAATATTATATTTCCCCAAAGGAGAAATGGAGAAAAAAAAATCTTAACAAAGACAGAAAGCTGCGCCAATCTTCCTGCTACAGGAAACCTGAAGAGCTTGAAGTCTTTAAAATTGGAGAGTTTGTTTCTATTCAGAAAGATTGGGTCACTCTATTCATAAGCAAAGAGCAAACAGAGACTCCTGATAAACCACACAATTAGGCAAGTCAAAAGTTGACAAGATTAGCTCAGACAAACATTTGCATTTCCCCTTTTGCTTATAGAGCAAGCCATGACCCCTACATGACCGGATAGGAATCTGCCAACAGCCAGAATATTAAAGAATCTGTTCTTGCACAGGAACAGGCATCTCAAATACAAAGCCACAAAGAACGTAGGAAAACCCACCTACTCTCAACTCCATTTTGTCAGCTGTCCCAGAACTTACATGCTGTTGTTGGTTCTGCTCATCAATAAACAGAAACCTTTTTTTCCTAAGCCGGCTCCATTTTATTTCCAGCATCCTAGCCTCCATTTTATTTCCAGTGTCTTGCACCCGGCTTGGAACTGGATCTGATTTTTCCTTCAACACATTACAGTATTAGTTGATTTCCTGATCTACAGAATCTTCCTCTTGTCTAGATTATTATTATTTTTTGTTACTACGTTCATTCAAAAATACCTACTGGGAGCAATCTCATAGCATCCCCAGGAGCAGCAGCTGGGAAAACGAGCAGTTGGAAAAAAGAGGTGGAGCTAAGTGATCTCTGAATAATTATAATAATGTACTTACACCTCTGTATGGCTTTTCTCAAAAGAGTTTTGCCTAGATTTTAAATTACAGTGATGGAACTTTGTGGTGCCATGCAGACTAAAGGCCAGAGTTCTCTCTTCAGCACTTTGTCCTACAGACTGGCTAGAAAATGCTGGGGATATTCTGACACTACTAATTCATTTCTCAGCTCCCTTTCAAAACCATACACTATAACCCTAAATCCAATCCAGCTAGGCAAGCTAAAAAGATGCTATGATAAAAATTGATAGCACCATCAAAAGCTGAAGAATGATTGAGGACAACACAGTTATGCACACACTGTCTATTTTCCAGCTAATATCATTCATCAGGGTGATCAATGCTGTTCCTGTTCTAAAACCAGGGCTGGACCCAAAGCGGAAATAAACTCTGACTACCTAGAATTGAAAGGCAACTCCCTCCTCTAAACTTTTCCTCCAAAATAAAAGTTGAAGAATAGAAGTAAGGTTTTTACAAATGAAAGAAAAAGTGAGTGAGAGAGAGAGAGAGAAAGAGAGAGAGAGAGAGAGAGAGAAAGAGAAAGAAAGGAAGGAAGGAAGAAAGGAAGGAAGGAAGGAAGGAAGGAAGGAACGAAGGAAGAAAGGAAGGAAGGAAGGAAGGAAGCAAGAAAGAAAGAAAGAAAGAAAGAAAGAAAGAAAGAAAGAAAGAAAGAAAGAAAGGAAGGAAGGAAGGAAGGAAGGAAGAAAGAGAAAGAGAAAGAAAGAAAGAAAGAAAGAAAGAAAGAAAGAAAGAAAGAAAGAAAGAAAGAAAGAAAGAAAGAAAGAAAGAAAGAAAGAAAGAAAGAAAGAAAGAATGACAACCTGGAAAATTCTCTGTTGTGCTCAGAATTGTTCCTCAGAGTATGAGGTTTTTTAAAAAAGTTTTATTAATTTTTAGGAATTACAATCTTAGAGCTTAGTAAACAACACATTGTCTGGGTTCACATATTTAACATTAACTTCTTCAATATAAGTCTATTCAGTACTGCACAATACAGTATTTTTTCCATGATCCTCCTTTCTTCCCCATAGTTTTTCCATTTTCTCCTCATTACACAATTACAATTCTTGGTACTATTGATGTATACAGAGTTAGATATAAACATCATCATATTTTACTAATAAAAGGGACGCGGTGGCTCAGTGGGTTAGGACGCTGAGCTTGTTGATCAGATGGTCGGCAGTTTGGTGGGTCGAATCCCGAGTGCCGCGTAACAGAGTGAGAGCCTGTTACTCGTCCCAGCTTCTGCCAACCTAGCAGTTCGAAAGCACATAAAAATGCAAGTAGAAAAATAGGGACCACTACAGTGGGAAGGTAACAGCGTTCCGGGCGCCTTTGGCATCTAGTCATGCCGGCCACATGACCATGGAGACATCCTCGGCTTTGAAACGGAGATGAGCACCGGCCCCTAGAGTCAGAAACGACTAGCACGCATGTGCGGGGGAACCTTTACCTTTACCTTTATTTTACTAATATTATACAAATAACAATAATATCAATTCATTAATCAATATCCTGTTTTTCGTGTTCTTGTTATGGTTTAATTTCCCATTAATATTTAAAGTATCTTTGTCAGTTATGATTTTCTCAATGTTAATTACATTTGTATAGCTAAAATTTTTATACATACCAATCCTCTTATTTTCATATTTCCCATATCAAAAGAAAAGAAAAAAATGCTATTTTAATTCTAAATCATATATTTCATTATAAAAGTCTAAATATATCTAAGGATCATCCGTACTTAAACATATGATGCTCCTTCTAATTGGTCAAATCTTCTATTGTTTAAATCTATTTCTCGCTTTCTTTCTTTGTCAAGCTTTCCAAGCCAAGGCAATTAAATCACCCTGGAATTTTCTTTCTATTTTTATGAAGGTTGCTTGGCATGAGGAAGACAATTTAGGTAGGGTATTTTTGAGGGGGAATTCCGCCCATTTATGTTCCTTAAACAACTCTCAATTTCCTTCCCCCTCAATTTCTCCCCTCATCTTTTGCTCCCAAATTGTAACATTTCCCCTGACAGCTCTATGTTCCATCCCCCAAAATCTTCTTCCTTGTCATCAGGTGCATCTTGCAAGCTTAAAGGGTAAAGGGTCTTTTGCAATATCATTGTTATGGGTAGATCTTGCAGTATTTTATTTTTGTATGGTAGTTTATATTTCCCTTCTTTCATGTCTTCCATCTCTAAGTCCATTTCTTCTGCTTCATCTTCTGATCACTGGTTTATTTGTTCATACTTTGTAGTCATTGTCTGGGAACTTTCTTTTTCATTTTTTTATTAAAGAGTTTTACAAAAGAGTTTTACAATACATCTCAAAATCCCACCCACCCCAAACCACCCCCCTTCCCCCCACTTCCCAGAGCTAAATACAGGGTATAGTTATAATAATCATATTCTAGCTAAAGATTATCCATAATATAAAATTAACCAAATTCATAATGTGCTTTAACTCCCCTTTAACATAAATACATACAAAGTACTAACACTAAAATTAATAACAATATCCCTCTAAAATCTACTCATAAGCTAAATGGAACTTTTTAGTCCCATATTTATTCTGAATATAATCTATCCATCTCCTCCAAACTGAAATATATCTTTCTTGTGAATGATCCTTCAAATAAGCAGAAATCTTAGACATTTCTGCAAGATTCGAAACTTTAAACACCCATTCTTCTATTGTAGGCAAACTATCCTTCTTCCAATATTGTCCCACCAGTAACCGTGCTGCTGTTATTAAATTCAACATCAAATTGGTTTCTTTAACATCACAATCTAGAACAATACCCAATAGAAACAATTGTGGAGAGAACTTTATCTTTCTCTTAAAAATCTTTTGAATGTTCCACCAAATTTTAACCCAAAAAGCTTTTATATTTCTGCAAGTCCACCACATATGAAAATAGGTGGCTTCTAAACTACCACATCTCCAACATTTAGACTGTAAGTTAGGATACATGTTAGACAACTTTTTGGGATCCAGATGCCATCTATAAAACATTTTATAAAAATTTTCTCTTAAATTTTGAGCCTGAGTAAATTTAACATTTCTAACCCAAATTACCTCCCAAGTATCCAGCGAAATTGGTTCCTGAATATTTTGTGCCCACTTTATCATACAATCTTTAACTAATTCCGTTTCCGAGTCCAGTTCATTAAAACATTATATATCCTCTTTATATGTGCATGATTTAAATCTCTAATTTGTTTTACTAAATTTTCATCTGTAATTGTGTTGCCAACCTTCTGATCCAACTTCCACCTAGCTTTCAATTGAGTATATTGAAACCAAGAGTAACTTATGTTTTCTTGTCTTAACTCCTCTAATGATTTAAGTTGCCAATCATTCCCTTCCAATCTAAGTAATTCCTTATAGGAAAACATATCCAAACTCACTCCCATAGATACACCTTCTATCGCGTGTCCAGGAATTCCCCAAATCGGTATTTTATAATTTAACTTATAATAATACTTTTTCCAGACACGCAACAAGGCACTTCTAAGAATATGAGATTTAAAAGCCCTATCCACCTTCTTATCATAAAGCAAATATGTATGCCACCCATATACCAAATCCCAACCCTCAAGGTGAAGTATTCTCTTATTAGTTAAATTAAGCCAATCGCTAACCCATGTCAAGGCCACCGCATCATAATACAGTTTCAAATTCAGTGCCTTGAGTCCCCCTCTTTCCCTAGCATCTTGTAAAATCTTAAATTTAACTCTTGGTTTTTTCCCCGCCCAAATAAATTTATTAATACCCTTCTGCCATTCATCAAGGTTGGCATCCTTTTTCAATATAGGTATCATTTGAAACAAAAAGAGAAACTTTGGCAGAACATTCATTTTAACAACTGCGATTCTTCCCAATAAAGATAATTGTAATTTTTTCCAATTATTTAAATCCCTTTGTACCTTCAACCATAATGTTTCATAATTATTCTTATATAATTTTACATTTGAAGCTGCAATATACACTCCTAAATACTTAACCTTTTTTACTATTTCAAAACCTGTTAGTTTAATTAACATTTCCCTTTCACTCATAGATATATTCTTAGATAATATCTTAGTCTTATTACTATTCATCTTAAACCCAGAAACCTTACCATACTGAGTTATAATTTCCATCAAATCTATAACCGACTATATCGGTTGAGATACTGTCACAACCAAGTCATCAGCAAAAGCTCTCAATCTATAATCATTCTGTTTTATTTTAATTCCCTTTATCATAGAGGACTCTCGAATTTTAATTAATAAAATCTCTAAAGTTAGAACAAACAATAATGGTGATAGGGGGCATCCCTGTCTTGTACCTTTTTCAATTTTAAACGTCTCTGTTAGCACCCCATTAATTATAATTTGTGCAGTTTGTTGTTGGTATATAGCTTTAATAGAATGTAGAAATCCTTCTCCAAAATTCATCTCCTCAACAACTCTCAATAAGAATTGCCAATTCAATTGATCAAAAGCTTTCTCTGCATCCAAAAATATCAATGCTGCAGGGACTTGGTTGTTCTTATCCAAATATTCAAGCAAATTTACAATTTGTCTTACATTATATTTCATATACCTTCCTGATATGAATCCCGATTGATCACTATGAATCAATTGTTTCAAAACTTGCATTAATCTATTAGCCAATACTTTAGCAAAAATCTTATAATCTGTATTCAAAAGCGATATAGGTCTATAATTTTTAGGTTGAGTAAGGTCTTGATCCTCCTTTGGAATCAATGATACAAAAGCTGTCCTCCAAGATGGAGGAACTGCTCCTCCAGTCTGAATTTCATTAAACAAGATCTTTAAAGGTTCAATCATTTCAACCAACAACCTTTTATAATAAATTGCTGTTAATCCATCTGTTCCCGGGGCCTTGCCCACTTTCAACTGTTTAATAGCTAAAGAGATTTCCTCTGATGTTATTAGGCGATTCATCTCAAGTTGTTGTTCTTTTGAAAGTCTCGGAAAATGAGCTTCCTGTAAATACTTATCTATATCTAAAACTTGTATATTTTCTCTAGAATATAATTTCGAATAAAAATCTAAAAAACTCCTCTTAATCAGCTTTTGTTGATAGACTTCTCTTCCATTATATTCTATTCTATCTACAGTACGTGACTTCTGTTTTTTTCTTAATTGGTAAGCCAACCACCTACCAGGCTTATTAGCATTACAAAAAGTGTTATGTCTAGCATAACGCAAACTAGTTGCTACTTGGTCAGCCAATAGCATACTAAATTGTTCTTTCAATAAATGTATCAAAATCCTTAAATTATTATCCAATGGATTCAAAATAAAATCTTTCGCTTTAGATTTAATCTCTTCCTCAAGATCTATAAGTTTTTGCCTGGGAACTTTCTAGTTGTAGATTTAATTTGGAGATTTGCTCATTTATATTATCTAAATTATTTTTAGGATTGTTGTATTTTCTCTTTTGTCCTCTTTGTATGCAACAATTATTTGGTGAATTAGTTGTAGTGTAGAGTATATTTCCTTCTGAAAGATATTTGTTTTTTCATGAGGTATCATTCCTGGAGATCCTCTAATATCATCAATCTCAGCAAGAGTAAAACAAATTTTCCTCTAACTTTCTGGTCTTTATAAGCAGCCTTTATAATACAATAGATTTTAGAATACAGGTCCAGTCCCAAAAGCAATATTTTATAATCATTCTTTGTCTCAGGCATCCAAAAATTTTCAGTCAGGCAACGTTATAATCCACAATAATCAAAGTGTTCAAAGTGTTTAACCTCCCTGAAAACAGCTCAAAAGTTTCTCCCAGCCAGATGTAATCAAAGGTACAGTTTTTCTTTCTCTTCCACTAGCTCTTAAATTAAAAGACCAAGCTCAGTGGGTATTTATAGTCCAACAAGGTCAGGGTGATGAGTATGCCAAAATATTTTCTTTCATTGCCAGCTGTTCTCCCTTAGGCTAGGAATCACCAAGCAGGCAGGAAGCTAGCTATAGTGCTGTACTCAGATCCACCATTAGATGTCATTCAAAATCCATTTTCCATTCTTAAAACAAAGGATTCATTTCTTATGTTTCACCTCAATGTTTTTCCCCAGAGAGAAAATCTTAACAATTATCTCAGTTCTCAAATTTCAAAATTGTAGCTTTATGTTACTTCCATATCAATATTGTATATTTTTGTCCCCCATAAAAATTAAAATGCTCTTCTGTTCACATTTGGAGGTTTTTATCTTCTTGGGAGCCTTTCCCAGGAAATTCAGTTGTAAAATAGTAAAGAAAGGATCAATATTCTCACCCAGTTCCAAACATGCTATTTATGATATAATAACTTGTGCTTTTTCTTCTTTGGTTGTCAGCAGCTAATGGCTGGCCATAGGAATGTAGCCAGTCTTTCCCCTGCAGGTATGGAGGTCTTTTCTTGGATCGAACGAAAAGACTGCTGTCTCTCCGGGATCACCGAGACACCCCTCCTTCTTCATCGCCTCTTTGGGGCGACTTTAGGCACCATTTTATGCCCTCCAGCAGAGCGAAATTGGACACGGAAGGCAGAGCACTACCTTTCGGCATCCATCTCGCCATGACACAAAACCCCAGAGTATGAGTTTTCTGACCAGAACTAAAGAAGGCCTACTATAGTTATTTTCTCTATAGAACTGCCTTATTGAAAGTATATATTCACTCATTTTGTTCATAACTATCCAAATTCTATGGTGATTCACATATATTTTTATAGTAACAGACACCATTGGTAGCCAGATTTTGGAGTTTAAGTTTGCAATGTCATTGTTTTTGTGGATCACAGAGGCCCCGTCTGCCATTTTACTGATTTTTTCCCCTGCCATTTTGTTTCTCTCGCAAAGGCCATAATAAATAATTATTTTTACTGTTTTTAATATTAGAACAAATATTAGATATAAATATTAAAAGAAATAAACTTTGTTCACAATCTTGCCCAACTTAACCCCCTACCTTCAGATGCCACTGCTCTTCTTAAAACAATATTTTGTTCCAATGTCCAAACAAAGGTCTTGAAAATGTTTTGTTTTGAGCTTGGAGGAAGAAACAGAAGGAAATGAAAGTTTTGGCTAGGAATTGCAAGTTTACTCTCACCTGCAGATATCCACTGCGTGATTTTGGACCAGTTATTTTCTCTCAGCCCAGCCTACCTCACAAGGTTGCTGTGAAGGTAGAATAAAGGTAATCCCTATATAAAGCACACGGAATTTCAGATGAAAAGATGCACTATAATATCTAATTAATAAAATAAAAGATATTCAATTAGCTTTGCGGCTGGCACATTTTTGCACAGAAAGATTTTGCACGTGACTGATATATATATCAGGGTCATACTGCAACAAACCAGACCCCTATCATACCTAATAAATGCGGGCTCCGAAGGCCATCTACGACGCCATGTGGACCAACTCAGAGCACGAAGACCAGAAAACACCTCCCTGTCACCGGCTGAACACCGAGACCAAACACCGACAACCAACCCCACACCAGATAACTCAACCCCACCCGACGGGGACGGAATGCCACTACTTCAGCAAGAGGAAAGGGAGCCTGGCAATGAAACACCCCCACGATGTTCCAACCGAACCAAGAGAGCACCTGCCTACCTCCAGGATTATGAATGGGCGGGCAGCAACAGAGAACAACAGGGGGGAGGAAACAATCCAGGGTAAGGGTAAGGGGTGTATTATATGTAAACTAATCCAGGGGAAGGGTAAGGGGTGTATTATATGTAATTCGTTATCATTACAAGTTAAACTGTATATTTAGTTATGAGGTAAAGCTCCATGACAGCCGAACATGTGGGAGTTTTGACAGCTGTCAAAACTCCCCAGTGAAGGCGCAGGCGCAGCCAGTTGACAGCTCTCGGCTGTCAACACAACGTGGAGCCACCCAGCCACACGGCAAAGGAGCTGTCAAAATAGCCGACAGCGGATTGGTCCAGGAATCCCGGCGGGAGAAGATCAGCCGCTGATTGGACTAGCCGGCCGGCAGCCGGCTATAAAAGCTCGAACTCCTAACACCTTTTTGTCCAACTCCAAATAAACTTGTTAATGTTAGCCAGCTGTCTCAGAGTGACACAACGCGGAGCCGCCCAGCCACACGGCAAAGGAGCTGTCAAAATAGCCGACAGCGGATTGGTCCAGGAATCCCAGCGGGAGAAGATCAGCCGCTGATTGGACTAGCCGGCCGGCAGCCGGCTATAAAAGCTCGAACTCCTAACACCTTTTTGTCCGACTCCAAATAAACTTGTTAATGTTAGCCAGCTGTCTCAGAGTGGTCTGTCAGCCACTTCAGATCTACACACACACACACACACACACACACACACATATATACATACACATACACATACACATACACACACACACACACACACACATATATATATACATATACATACACATACACATACACACATATATATATACATTGCTCAATATATATATTGATAAGACATCCTACTATTAAATACAGTACATTGTGTTGTTTTAGTGTTCCCTTTATTTTTTTGAGCAGTATATATATACACAATATATACGGTATATATATATATATATATATATATATATATATATATATATATATATATATATATATATATATATACACAACATGAATCGGTCATCAAGACACCTTTTCCTGATTTCTCAACACCGATGCACAGAGCATAATACTGGCAAGAAGCAGTAGAAATTATTTTAGACAAAGC
This sequence comes from Vipera berus, assembly GCF_964194415.1. Lineage (NCBI taxonomy): Eukaryota > Metazoa > Chordata > Lepidosauria > Squamata > Viperidae > Vipera > Vipera berus. The sequence goes on from NC_138203.1 coordinate 86,508,049, forward strand.
TACAATAAGCGTGGCATTCCTAAAATATTTTACGTTTTCAAATCTGGGGCTCAGATGGTTAACATAATAATGAGCAAGCAGACAAAGACTGTTTAGAAAGAAAGTTTGAAAAATCATATCCAATGAATTATGTGAATCATATCAAAGTGCCCTTGTTATTACTCAGAATTAATCAGGTTTTAATTAAAAGCAAAGGAAAGACAATAACTCTGCACACTACTGAATTATACTTTTCCACAACTCTAATTAACCCACACTATGAAGGATGCTGGGAGATGTAGTTTAGTCTTATCTCTATTGGCATAAATATGCCATGCCTAAATCAAAAGGAACCTGTAGTTCAGCTATGCCTGATTGCTCCCCTTCAAATATTTTGGACTACAAGTCCCACATCTCCAATGTTATTAATTACTCAAATTATTCTTAATTTAAGAGTATGCTGTCTTTCTGAATGCTGATATTAAAAACACCGTGACACACGTCAAATGAAAAACAGAAACTTGGCTTAAAGCACAGTTGTATACCACTTTCCTTCCTCACCTTTATACAAATAATAATAATAATAATAATAATAATAATAATAATAATAATAATAATAATAATAATAATAATAATAATAATAATAATAATAATAATAATAATAATAATAATAATAATTTAAAATTAAAATTAAAGCATTTCTAACCATATTAACTTTATCCATGAAAGCCATGGGGTGACCTTGGGCCAGTTTATTCTCTCTCAGCCCATACTCGCCCTCACAGGGTTATTGTGTTGTGGAGAAAATTGGAAGAGGAAGGTGTGTCGGATATGTTTACTGCCTTGTGTTATTTGTAAAAAATAAAGGAGGAATATAAATAAATAAATAAATTTAAAAACCCTAATATTTCAACCTGTACAATATTGATGAAGCCAGATTACCTCACTGGATCTGCCTTGTGCCAGCTACAGTACATTCCCAGGACTCACACTCTGGCCCAAGAAAGCCACAAACGCTCAGCACATATGTTACCATTCCAAACGTGACAGCATTAGAAAAAGTTAACTAGATGACCAGAGAACAAAAATGTCAACTCATCTCATTTTAATTCAGTTTTAGCATGAACAAAATGAAACCCAGCGTGGCCTTGTCTAGGCCCCACCTGCTAAATAGGAGAGTGCAGTTCAGACAGAGCTTTAAGGCTTAAAAGGCTTCAAGCAGTCCTCGGGCCAAGCAAAGAAATGCAGGAATAAACTTTTGTGACATATAAAGCTAAACAGATCTCTGTTCCACAAAGCCAACTGCAGGTTTCTTCTCAAGCCTCTGATAAGCATTGATTGGACAATCTTCTTCCCAGCTTCATCTCCTCTCCTAGATGCTTTCTCATTTCTTGTGGAAGGAAGGAACGATTGCAAAGTCTCCTTGTAAAACTACATGCACTCTCAACATTTGATATTGCTTAACCACAGTTCTACCTTCTATATAGGGGCCATAGGTTTGATAAGTCTTCTTGTGATGGAGCAGAATAGAGAAAGACAAAGGAAATGCTGAGTCATTTAAATACATTTTCCTCAGTTTGAAGGCCCCTGGTTCAGGCAATTAGACCTTTTGGATTGGTCTCTAATTCAAGGATCTGGAGCCAGTTCTGTCAATCTCAGCTTCCTTGAATAGTTTCTCGGGCAGAATATAAGACTCATAGAGTCACCCCTGTCCCCTTTAAGCTCTCAGGGACAGATAAATACCGTCTTCTTTGAAGCTTCAGTTTATCAAATTGCTAAATCAAATTATAACATCCAGGGCTTTTTTTCTCATAGAACGCTCAGAATGGAGTTCCGGCACCTTTTTTGGATGGAACCTTGTAGGGTAGGCAAGGAGGGTTGTATGACATGTGTGAGTTCCGGTACCTTTTTCTTTTACAAAAAAAGCACGGGTGGTTACTCATTATAACTCATTATGCTTGGTCAGCATATCAATTGCTATCTGTTCTGTAGGACAACATTGAACCCTGACGTTGTCCTTGTTCTCTTATAGAGAACAATTAGGAACAGAGCTTTTGTTGTTGTTATCAAAGGCCAGGGCTTTTTTTGTCATAGAACGCTCAGAACGGAGTTCCGGCACCTTTTTTGGATGGAACCTTGTAGGGTAGGCAAGGCGGGTTGTATGACATGTGTGAGTTCCGGCACCTATTTCTTTTACAAAAAAAGCACTGGATAAAACACTCTGGAAACATCAAAGGAAGTCAAATATTCCAGGGTAGTAGTGATTTTGATACTGATTGAATTGATTTAAGGTAAAAACAAAATGGAAAACTTATTCGCTTTGTCCAATACTTTATGTTCCACTATTGTATTACAAACCCCATCACCCCTACAAGATCTTTTGGGGTTGATGATTGACTTATGTTAGTGAGCTTCTAAAGATAGTTGTGGTTTCCTCTAGGGGAAAATCAGGGAATCAAAGACCAGTTTATATAGCAAATGGAGACCAAGTGGGGGCAGCCAATGGAACCAAGACAGAAAGCAAGAAAATGGTTCAGGGCAGGAGTGTCAAACTGCCGGGCTGCGGGCTGGATGCATCATCTGAAAGCCGCGCCCACCCAATTGCCGGCAATGGCAAAACAGTCCCAATACATCTCCCGACATTGTGAGTTTGACATGTCTGGTTTAGGGAAAACATTTTTTTTTGGAGTATATTCAGACTTGGTAGCTTACGAATTGTGAAGGAAAAATTTGGAAGGAAGGAAGGAAGGAAGGAAGGAAGGAAGGAAGGAAGGAAGGAAGGAAGGAAGGAAGGAAGGAAGGAAGGAGCGAGAGAGATCTGGAAGCAGATGATAGAGTGAATGAAATTGGATTTAACTGTTAACTGTTTAGGTTTGTAAAATCCTCGTAAGCCTTTAAATTAGCCTGGCCTTGAAATGGCTCACTTCCTTAAGCAAAAACTAAAAAGACTGTTTAAATGTCCACAGCTGAGGTTAATACTCCAGATGTACTGTTGGGGAGGGGAATATCAACTTCTACAACTAAATAACTTATCTGTTTACATGTCTTATTCTCAGCAACTTTAAGGTATGTGGACTTCAACTCCCAGAATTCACCAGCCAAGATGGGAGTTGAAGTGCATGCATGCAAAAATTGCTGAGACTGAGAAACACTGCTTTTTGAAATGTATTTCCTTATTAATTTATATAGCCCATGTTCCCCAACAGTATATCTAAAATGTACAAAACTAAAAAGAATAAATATATAAAACCACTTACTAATCATAAAAAACTAAAAAAAAGAACAAGCATGCTTTAGATTATATTTATATCTCCTATTTCGAAACAGCCCATCTCCCTCAGAGATAGATGTTATCAGTGCTTTTTTTGTGAAAGAAAAAGGTGCCGGAACTCACACATGTCATACAACCTGCCTTGCCTACCCTACAAGGTTCCATCCAAAAAAGGTGCCGGAACTCTGTTCTGAGCGTTCTATGACAAAAAAAAGCCCTGGCCTTTGATAACAACAACAAAAGCTCTGTTCCTAATTGTTCTCTATAAGAGAACAAGGACAACGTCAGGGTTCAATGTTGTCCTACAGAACAGATAGCAATTGATATGCTGACCAAGCATAATGAGTTATAATGAGTAACCACCCGTGCTTTTTTTGTAAAAGAAAAAGGTACCGGAACTCACACATGTCATACAACCCTCCTTGCCTACCCTACAAGGTTCCATCCAAAAAAGGTGCCGGAACTCCGTTCTGACCGTTCTATGAGAAAAAAAGCCCTGGTTTTATCAAAAAGGAATCTTCAGTTTAATGTCTACTGATGTTTGGTGGCAACTCAGACATCATCCAATATCTTTTTCTGTCAAAAGTTGATTCTAGCTACCTATCAAAATTTTCAACCTCAAGTCAAATTGCCGCCTCTTTTGCAGCTGGAAGTGACAGCTGTTTTTTGTGAGTTACTATGGGGGAAGAAAAAAGCTGAAAATCTGTTCTCTCAACTGCATACAACTGCTGTGAATGGAACTTGTAGATTTACAACTAAAAATCAAAACACCAGATGGCCTCATAATTGGATCTTCCAATTTCCCCTAAGAGTGTGGATGAAAAAGATGGATGTTATAAATAGATCCATACTTATTGGCAGTCACTCCTATTACCTGAGTAAAACTGCCTTATCTGTTTGGGAGAATAATCTCAAATTAGCTTGCCAACTGACCTAAATTCTCTCTGTATGTTGAAAGGAGAACACTTTAAAAAAAACACAACAACCTGTAATTGTGTTCAGTGAATACAGTGAATACTGCTAAAAAAATTTCACTATGTGCAATTGTTTCTTAAATGAAGACTCATCTCTTGCAATATCAGAAGTTACAAAGTTGTATTACTATTAGTAATAGAAGTTACTAATAGTTCATACACAAGTAAGGATACTGGAGATTTTTTTCTGTTCAAGTTTTTATATCTCATTTCCATTTCCTGAATCAGAATACTGTTGTAATCCTGTTGATACATTACAGCGTAACAGGCGGAAATAAATTCAAAAATGTGTATTTTATGGGTGATGCATATAGAATGAGTTTTTTTAAAGGGAGAAATGCATATCAAACAGGTACTTAAGGGAAATGTTTTAAATTAAGTGCAATTTTCCACATTTTCCTTTTAATTGCAGGAAATGGGACAGAATGAATTTATGACTGAATGCATGTAAAACTGACACAGAACAACAATAAAGTTATCCATATCTTTGCTTATTCAGAAGTTGCTCCATTTCTATTTCATGCTGCTTATGCATGAAAAAAATGAAAGGGGGGGGCGGTTCCTGAATATATTCTGGATGCACTGCAGGAGTTAAATAGATGGTTTAACAAGAAGCTGCATTTCTGCCCCTTTCGGAGGGAAATGTGCTCCTATTACAAAATTCCTATTTTAGACTGTCAAAAATTCCTCTGTTGTCTTTATTTCTTCTTATCACAGTTAATTGCATAGCAGGACGGGAATGTTCTGTTAACATCACTAACTGCAAAATTAACCAATAACATTTCCATCCCTCAGGGAGGTGGGATACTTGAAGAGATTCCCAAAGCAATTTGTAGCTAACATCCAATAGCCACGATTCTCCAAATGCTCTTTGCAATGATGTACAGGTAGTCCTCTACTTAGCACAGTTCATTTGAGGTTATGGTGGAAACTGAAAACAGTGAGTTATGTCAGTTTTTCACACTTACGACTATTGCAGATTAACTCTTCTGTTAAAAGAGATCAGGGGCTTACCAAGATCACCGACAATCTGGTCAAGTATCCTTTGATTCATTAAGGCCTAGAATAAATCCAACACCAAGTTGATTAGCTGCCATCTGAGAGCTTATACAGGATGGGAAAACAGATTTTCTTCAACTAATAAATACTGTGCTTAATTGGATAAACAGCCTAGATATTAATAAATAGAACACATGCTCTATTCTTATGAATCAGTGTGTTTCCAAATATAACCTATAACTTATATATAACTTCTTGAATTGCTCATACGTTACAAAATTAACTACGTATTTCCACCCTACATGCATCATAGTATTATGTACATCCTTTTATTTATATATTTTACTACTATGCCATACGTTAAATAAATAAACCACAGGTCTATAGAAGTGCTTTAGTTCCTGTACCCTGTGGTGGAGAAATTTTTGTAGATAGCTTCATTCTTGCCTGCCAAACTAAGTCATGTCTGAGAGCCTTTTGCCAAATAAGCTAATTCCTGAATAAATAATTACATTTTGGGGAATGTTAAGCTTGCAGCTGAGCCTAGTATGAAGCCTGATGCACAGTATCAATCAAAGTGGTGCCTCTGCACATGTGCATTTAGTCCCATGTTTAAAATAGTCTAGCAGCACTATTGCTCTTATAAGTTGAGTCCTAGGTATTAATTTAATTTAATTTAATTATGGGACTTATATGTCGCCCTATCTCCCGTAGGACTCAGGGCGGCTAACAACAATAAAAACAACAATAAAAACAATGAATGCAAATATTAAAAGAAATTAAATTTTACAAAGCCCCACTAAAACCTGTAAAAATTAAAACATGATTAAAACCCCAACATCAGTCTAGGTCGGCCAGTTGGAAAAGGTATGTCTTTAGGCCGCGACGAAAGGACCGGAGATCTGGGGCCATCCGAAGTTCTTGGGGGAGCTGATTCCAAAGGTCAGGCACCCCAACAGAGAAGGCCCTCCCCCTGGGGGTCGCCAGCCGACATTGTCTGGCCGACGGTACCCTGAGGAGACCCTCTCTGTGTGAGCGCACAGGGCGATGGGAAGTCGTTCCTGGCAGCAGACGGCCCTGCAAATATCCTGGACCTAAGCCATGCCAGGTAATTGCTCACCATATTTTATATTGTGTTCCTTCAGTTGTAAATATTACTGTTCCTTGTTTCATTATAAGAAATGTGACAGAAGTATGATTTCTAGCTTTATTTTTCCCAAGAAGATGTCCATCTTGTTTGTTAAATTTTTATCCTTCCTCTATTACTTTGTAAGTAATTCAAAGCAAAGAATATATCTTATATTGATTCTTCTCCTTATCTTCTTCACAACAACCTTGTGAGTTGGCTGGGCTGAGAGAGAGTGACTAGCCCAAAATCACTCAGTCAGCTTTCATATCTAAGGCAGGACTAGAACTCACAGTCTCCTGGTTTCTTCATCCGTCTTCTTTACCGGTCTACTATAGAGAGCGTCCTCTCGTACTGTATTGTGGTTTGGTATGCTGGTCTGACAGCCGCGGATAGGAAAGTATTACAGAGGGTGGTAAGCACAGCACAAGACATTGTGGGCTGTCCCCTGACACCACTGGATGACATTGCCAGGGCTCGCTGCCTTGGAAGAGTGAGGAAAATTCTCAGGGATGACTCACACCCTGGATGGAACCTCTTTACTCTCCTACCATCGGTAGGAGATACAGGATTATAGCCAGTCGTACCAACAGGCTGAAGAACAGCATTTATCCATGGGCTCTTAGACTTTTGAACGGGAAATAGTTTTATAATTTTATGTGTGACTGACTTGCGAGGCCGGTGTGTTGTGCAATTAGCTCACATGGTGTAATAAGATGGAGGGTTTGTGTCACTGTGAGTTGAGGGGGTGGGGGCACGAAGGGAGGCTCAGCCAATCTCAATGTATACATGGTTGTACTTTGACAACAAAGGTTCATTCATTCATATGCACTGACTCTTCTGAAAACTTTTGCTAATAGAACTAAGTTTTTTCTTCACTGCTAATTTTTCAAGGACTTAAGAAGTTGCTTTTCAACATCCAGGTAACTCACTTTCCTGGAATATAGCTGAATTTTATTAAAACTGTAGATGTTCTGCGGTGTTTCTTGTCGTATGACCGTGGTATCATCTTAATGGCATGGCGGTGACAATATATCAAATAGAAGGGTAAATATTGCATGGAAGCAGCTCTGGAATTGCACAGCAAATATACAGTAGCAGAGAACTAAATGAATGGACTGGTAGTACTTAAGGAGCTGTGTCTAACAGACAACTAAAAAGAGCATTAATCAAAATCTATCAGCATCAGTGCTCTTAATGAAAGATGGCCGTTATTTTACAAAGCCTCTGAGGCAACTAGGGCAACTTATCTGAATCTGTAAAGAACATTGTTAGTGTTTATTTCTGTAAGATTTGTGTACTTTCCGGAATTCATTATGATAGAAGATCTACCTGAGCTATTTAAGGACGTGAAAGAAGAGACATTTTGTCTGGGAGCATACACTTCCCCCTGCTAAACAGATATTTCTTCTTTGGCTTACTTGCTATAGGAGAGAGTTTCATATAACGTTTATTTATTAAATGCATATGCTGCCCATCTCATTATCACATGATTCTGTCTTGGGTGATGTCTTTTGTACTACAAAATTGTTTGACTATTCTAATATTTGCCAAATTTCTTTTTAAATGTATTTTTTTGTACAATATATACTGTTGCTTTTTTTTTAAAAAAAACTAATTTTTAGGATGAATTGTCAATGAAGAAGCCAGGAAAAGGAAACTCAGTGGTTAGAGTTTTGGACTCTAGAAGTTAGAGAATGAAGTTGGTCAGAATCTATCCTTCCCTCCCCCACCATCCAATCAGAACTCATGAAGCTTCTTCGATGAGAAGTGAAATGTCTTCTTCTTCTTCAAGAAGAAAAAATCTAGTTGCCTTTTCAAAAAACACCTTTGAGACCACTATGACCTGGATGTCTGAGAATTTCCATAGACATGAATTTAGAGAGCTTACTATTCTGAATCTTGGTGCAAATTTAACTCAAGAAACAACTTATCAAATAGATCAAGCAATCATGGCTGGAAGTATTGATTATCACAAATAAAAACAGTTAAATTTATTTATTCACTCATTAATTTAATTTCAGCTTTCAGGTTGCGGCCCCTATTCAAAATGAAAATATTTTTTTTTTTAAAAAAATACTTAGCTTATGTTTTTTTTGCAGTGTTATTCAATTAGCTGAGCTAAAATGCACACCTGAGTCAGGAGCAATGATTTGCAATCATCTGTGTAATATATTAAGCACTTTTTTTAATTGCTGCTTCCTAAAAAGAAAAAAAGAAGAAGAAGAAAATACAGAAAAGAAACATATTCAATATGTTTTGGCAGCTGTCAAAACTAAATGTCAAAACATCAGCCGTAAATAGGTTGGAAAATAATTCAGTCTCCATTAGAGTAAATCTAGACAGGAGATTTAATATATTATTTTCTCAAGATGTTCTGTACAGCGTAGGAAGCTTTGATTATATGAATATCCACTGAGCAAATAAAAGATGCCATGTAGACTTGGGAAAAATATCAAGGTTCTTAAATTAGACTTGCCCACCAGTGCAGAAAACTCTCTTGGTGTGTTGTTGATACAAGGCAAAGCTATAGGATTTTTTTTTTTAAATCCTGGAAGTGAATCATGTGCCACACTTAAAAAATGAAAAGGGGCATGACTGGAATAAATACTAAAGCAATTTTTTTAAAAAGGTAAATGTGATGTTTTGAAATATAGTTAGTATGGTTATTCCCCATGACTTTGATAGGTTTTTTTTCCCCTTTCTGACTCATTCAAAAAATACACATTTAGCTTTGGTTTCAGGCATTTTTTTTCCTTAATCCTACTCGAAGACACTAGGCATTGGTGTAAAGACTTTTTTTACATGCCAAGCAGATAACCTCTTGCTGAGCCTCAGTCTATGCAGATAAACATTTCATGAAGGTAAAGAAATTACTTAGTTTTAAGTGTTATAGAAAGTTTGAAAAATGAATTGAACTTCTGAGATACTGACATGCTTGTGTGAGATGTTGAAGGATTTCAGCATTTTCTAAAACGTTGCGATCTTATGTAATATGGCCAAATTTTGCCGCACTTTAAAATGGTTATTTGATTTTATTTTGAAGGAGATTTGGGTGTTTCCTGAGGGGCCTGTCAGCCATGACACTCATATATGATAAGTTGATGGCTCTTGACAGGAGAAATAAATGATTATGATGTAGCACTCTATTAGTCTAGAACAGGGGTGTCAAACTCAATTTCATTGAGGGCCACATCAGCACTGCGGTTGCCCTCGGGGGGGCGGGGGTGTGTGGCCAGGGTAGGCGTGGCCTCCTGGGTGGGCATGGCTGGAGTGCATGTGGCCTCCTGGGTGGGCATGGCCAGCTCTACATCGTTCACGTCTATAGGGGTAGGAGCAGGAGTGGGACAGATCTGAGGGTCTCTGGAAGAAGGGGGTGGACCAGGGCAAGTGCCAAGGCACGGTCCACTGGAGGAGCCTCATTGTTCCTCTCAGGCCATGCGGGGGGGGGCTGGACAGTGGTGTGGGGTGCCTGGAGCCCTGGGCAGCAGAGGTCAAACGCCCAGCCCTCAAGGACCCGTGGCACTAAGCCCAGCCCCACTTCCTCAAGGGGGTGCCCAGCTGCACTTACCTCCTCCTCAAGGCTGCTGCTGCTGTGCTTGCTCTCCTTAGCCAGGTTGCTCATGATGGGTACAAGGGCAAGTCAGAGGGAGGCCCACTTCTTCTCCATGTGAGGAGACCTGGCTTTGTATCCAAAGCTTCCTTAGCAATAGGATGGGAGACCCCCAGGATAGGCCAGGAGGAGGGGGCAAGGGGATGGTGAAAGGGCAGCAGGGCAGGACTAAGGCAGGACTTCCCTCAGACCCTCCCTCTCTTTTCTTCCTTCCTTCCTTCCTTCCTTCCTTCCTTCCTTCCTTCCTTCCTTCCTTCCTTCCTTCCTTCCTTCCTTCCTTCCTTCCTTCCTTCCTTCCATTGAGATGAAGGAGGGAGAAAAACAGGCAAGAAACGCAGCTGGGGAGGTGTCACCCTTTGTGAGGAATGAAGAAATGCACCATGGCCCTCACCTACTTCACATATCTGGCTTGGTGGGCTCTGGGGGAGGGAATGCCATGAGCAGTGTGAGAGTCGACGTTACCTGCACAATGCTGCCCAGCCTCCAGCCTGCCAAGTTTTCGCAGGCAGTGGGTCGCTCTCTGCACAGCGCCAAGAGGGTGAGCCAGGCAGTGCAAATCCAAAGAGAAGCGTGATGCCACCCAGCCTCCAGCCTGCTCAGTTTCGGCAGGCAGTCAGGCACTCTTCTCACAGTGCCAAGAGGCTGAGTCAGGTGGTGCAAAGCACAAGCCGCCCACCCCCCAGCCTGCCTGGTTTTGGCAGGCAGTGAGGCGCTCTCCTCACAGCACCGAGAGGCTGAGGCAGGCGGTGCAAATCTAAAGAGAAGCACGATGCTGCCCAGCCCCCAGCCTGCCTGGTTTTGGCAGGCAGTGAGGTGCTCTCCTCACAGTGCCAAGAGGCTGAGGCAGGCGGTGCAAATCCAAAGAGAACCGTGATGCCGCCCAGCCCCCAGCCTGCCCAGTTTTGTAAAGCAGCAGGGCACTCTCCTCACAGCGCCAAGAGGCTGAGCTGGGTGGCACGAATCTAAAGAGAAGTGCAATGCTGCCCAGCCCCTAGCCTGCCCAAAGTTGGCAGGGCCATGTGCTGGCCACTTCAAGGTGATGGTGCATCTCGTCATTCCTCACAAAGGGTGATACCTCCCCAGCGTGAGCCCAGGGGGCGGGATTGACGTGGCAGGGGTTGGTCCCTTGCTGTTTCCAGATGGTCTTGTGGAGCTAAGATTGAATGTATTTCAGCATAGATGACCACAACAAAATTGTACATTGGTTCCTGGACAGCCTGGGCTGGAGCCAAGGCAGCATGGGCCGTTCCCTCACTGTTTCCAGGATGGCTTCACAGGTCACATGAAACCACTTTGTGGGCCGGATCTGGCCCCAGGGCCTTGTGTTTGACATGTCTGCTCTAGAATGTGTGGTTTCACAGTCAATTTGCACAGATAAGATTCCTCAAAATCTCTTCACATTGTGTTTTTATGTGCACTTTCTGCACATTCCTTTCCATCAGTTGAAACTGTCTTTCTACATATTTGGAATGACATGAGATTATTAATATGAGCAGGTCAGTCCCAATGTGTCATTATCCTGCTTAGATTTATTCATGACCTGATTGGATTCCTAGATACAGGCAAGGTTCTATTTATCCAACTTTATTCCTAATCAACTTTCAGACATGAGAGCTATAGGTAATCAACACTCTTAAATTCCTTTAAGAAAGGAGGCATCCTATATTAAATTTACATGTCTTCTGTGCTTCTATACACCTATATTAAGCAGGTCTCTATCTGTCTGTCTGTCTGTCTGTCTGTCTGTCTATCTATCTATCTATCTATCTTAAGCTTCGGGCTTAAGCTTCGGGCGCTCTTTGAGGGCCCCAAAGGAATTTACTCCGGGAAGCCCTAGGTATGTGGAGGCGATTCTGGGGGTGGGGGATCTAAAAACAGCTGCTACGCGCTGTTTTTGTGGCGCTGAGCCCCCCCCTTCGAACTAGCAGCGTTTGACATCTGCCGTCTGCCGACCTGCCGGCCTCATGATGGCGCCGAGCGCAGCTATACCGTGAATCCTGGACGTCTGCCTTGCTTTCATCTGCTGCTGGCTGAGCTGATTTCATGCTGTTGCTGGCCGAGGCGACTTTGGGGATTGGGGGTTTTCAAAACAGCTGCTGGGCGCTGCTTTTCGTGGCGCTGAGCCCCCCCCCTCCGGAATAGCGGCTTGTTGATTCAACCGAGCGGCGCTGAGAACTGAGAACTGCCTGCCGACCTGCTGAGCTCTATTATGGCGCCGAGCGCTGCTTCGCTGTGAAGCTCGGGACGTCTGCCTGTTTTTATCTGCTTGCGGGCTGAGGCAACTTTGGGGATTGGGGGATCTTTGAAACGGCTCCTGGGCGCTACTTTTCGTGACGCTGAGCCTCCCCCCCCGAGCTAGCGGCCTGTTGATCTGAATGAGCAGCGCTGACAATCCCTGCTGACCTGTTGAGCTCTGTTATGGCGTCAAGCACCGCTACAGCGCCGTGAAGCCCAGGACGCTTCACCTGCCTTCTTTCCTCTGCCTGTTCGCCGTGGATACCCTCTGCTTGTCGGAGGGGCAGCGGCGACGACCCCACCGGACGGAGATCCTTTTACGACCATCTGCTGGCTGACACCGTTTTTTTTGGCGGTGAGGAGCCTCCTTCTTCTTCCGGATGGTGGTTGCAGATTGTGGGCCTGGTCATCGGCCTCGGCGGACATGTTAGTGAATTCCCGGACTCAACATAGCTGCTGGGATCACCTCTCTCCGCCGTTGAAGGATGGTTTGGACTGGTGGATGGACATTGGGGAGAGAATGTTTTGTTCTCCCCCCCCCAGACTGGCGGTGCGGGCTGGCGGTGTGAGGATCGACAGAGGCCTGGCCTGCCTGTTCCTTACTTCTTTTGTTGACAGGCAGGCACTACGGCTAGCTCCATACCTGATGGGAATTAAGATCTCCCTATGGATAATCCAGTGTGGACGGGACCGAACCGTGGTGGGAGGACGGTTTTGGACTGGTCAGCGACCACCTCACTGGTGTGGGAGACCAGTTGGGGTGGGCCTGGCTTAGGACTCCCCTTTTCTCTCTCTGCTCCAGTTAGACTCCTCAGCCGGAGTGAGAGGACGGCCGAGGTTGTCCCTTGGAATTCCATCTCAGGTGAGAGCTGAGATGGCTTTGCAGATTGAGAGTTATGCCCACTGGACCTCTTTTTTTTCCATCTTTGTACCATCAACGAACAATCCTTTGGCCATATTTACAACATCGGCCCTAAGAGACTATTCGAGCGCAATATGATCCATCGTTATTCCGAAGCGGACTTGTATGCCCTTAGGGCGGTTCCTGCCTCATGGGCGCGACCTGTCGCCTGTTTCCATACTCCCCTTAATGACGGGCCCAAGCTTTGGGACTCCGAGAGGTGGTTGGGCTTGGATAGGGGCCTCGAGTTAAGACGTGCTAAGAGGCCCCTGATCAGATTTTTAGCCGGTTATTTTAAGAGGTTAGGGAGGGGGAGGGAGGGGGGGTGGGGAGGGAACCTGTAACCGGCACTCAGTCTGGACCTGTTAGAGGTCCTGACGGGACGGGGTCGGGGGAGGTGGCTGCTGGCGCTGGGAATGTGGGGGTAGGGCATCGAATCCCCACGGCGATAGGGTATGGCAGCAGGTGTTTGCGCAGAGGGTCATATCAACATCTGGGATCGCGCCCCCGCTATCTTCGAGCGGTGGCACGCTCTGACCCTCCGGTTAGCACCCTCTTACCCGGGGATGAGGGTGATCAGGCCCCTGAGCTCAGGCTGGTCTATTTTAACGCTAGATCCGTAGTTAATAAAGCTCCCCTCATCCGTGATCTGATCGAGGAGGAATGTGCGGATCTAGCGTGCATCACGGAAACTTGGCTGGGCTCGGAGGGAGGGGTGCCTCTCACCGAGTTATGCCCGCCGGGTTTCCGGGTGCTGCACCAGCCACGGGCTCAGGGCAGGGGTGGTGGGGTGGCAGTGGTTATTCGGGAGACTTTGTGTCCCCGGGAGGCCACCATTGTCCAGATGGCCGGGAGTGAATCCCTCCTCTTGAGGTGTGGTCCTCGGGTTCAGTTGGGCTTGTTGCTTACATACCTGGCGCCCAGCTGTGTGGCAACAGCCCTGCCCGAGCTGCTCGACACCCTCTCAGGGTTGGCGGTGGAGTTCCCCAGGCTTATAGTCCTGGGTGACTTCAACCTGCCATCACTGGGAGGGTCGTCGGAGTTAGCTCGGGAGTTCATGGCTTCCATGACAGCCATGGGCCTGACCCAGGTTATTGAGGGCCCGACTCATGAGGGGGATCACACTCTCGACCTGGTGTTCCTGTCTGGACAGTGGTTGGATGATCTGGGAGGGGGTTCTCCATCTATCACCCCTCTGTCATGGTCAGATCATCACCTCCTGAGGCTGGTTTTCCGTCATGCCATCCCCCGCCGCTGGGCGGCGGAGCCGACCAGGTGGTTCCGCCCCAGGCGCCTAATGGACCCAGATCAGTTCCAGAGGGCGCTTGGGCCTATACCTATCAACCTTACCCACAGCCCAGTCGATGCCCTGGTGGAGGCCTGGGAAACGGCAGCCACCAGGGCACTCGACTGCGTTGTACCCATGCGACCTCTGACCCGTCGCAGATCCCGCTGGGCCCCATGGTTCTCTGTGGAGCTCCGGGAGATGAAGCGTCGGAGACGAGGTCTAGAGAGCGGTTGGAGATCCAGCCGATCCGAATCCGACCGATTGCAGTTAAGAACCTTTATAAGGTCTTATCTTGCGGCGATAAGGACGGCGAAGTCTAACTACTTTGCCGCCCTTATCGCGTCCGCAGATAATCGCCCGGCCGCCCTGTTTAGGGTGACTCGCTCCCTCCTTAATCAGGAGGTGAGAGAGGATCCCTTGCAGGGACGAGCCGAGGAGTTTAGTCATCATCTGGCGGACAAAATCGCTCGGATCCGGGCCGGCTTGGACTCTGACTGGGCAGAGTCTAATGTGGAGGAATCAGGCGGTCTTGAGCACGTTATCTGGAATGAGTTCGACCCTGTTTCCCCTGATGATGTGGACAGGATCATGGGGAGACTGAGCACCACCACCTGTTTGTTGGATCCGTGCCCCTCCTGGCTACCTTATGCGGCTCGGGAAGGAACACGAGGCTGGTTCCATGCAGTAATAACTGCTTCCTTGAAGGAGGGTGTCTTTCCTGCCGCCTTGAAGGAGGCGGTGGTGAGACCCCTTCTCAAGAAGCCTGCTTTGGACCCGGCTGTTTTAAACAACTACCGTCCAGTCTCCAACCTTCACTTTCTGGCGAAGGTTGTTGAGAGCGTGGTGGCGCATCAGCTCCCTCTGTTCCTGGAGGAAACTGATTATCTGGACCCGTACCAATCGGGTTTCAGACCCGGACACAGCACGGAGACGGCATTGGTCGCGCTGGTGAATGATCTCTGGAGGGCTAGGGACAGGGGTTGCTCCTCTGTCCTGGTCCTATTAGATCTCTCAGCGGCGTTCGATACCATCGACCATGGTATCCTACTGCGGCGTCTCAGGGGGCTGGGAGTGGGAGGCACCGTTCTACGGTGGTTCTCCTCCTACCTCCAGGGCCGCTCGCAGTCGGTGTTGACAGGAGGGCAGAGATCCGCCCCGAGGTCTCTCATTTGTGGAGTTCCTCAGGGGTCGGTTCTCTTGCCTCTCCTGTTCAACATCTATATGAAGCCGCTGGGCGAGATCATTCGTGGTTTTGGGGTGGGGTATCATCAGTACGCTGATGATACCCAACTTTTTCTTTCCACCCCGAACCAACCCAGTGATGCCCTCTCCGTGATGTCCCGGTGCCTGGAGGCGGTTCAGGTCTGGATGGGGAGAAACAGGCTTCGTCTCAATCCCGCCAAGACTGAGTGGCTGTGCATATCGGCATCTCGGGTTAACCAAGTTATTCCATCCTTAATGATGGGGGGTGAGGTGTTACCCCCCCGTCGATAGGGCTCGCAACTTGGGCGTCCTCCTGGATTCAATTTCGAAGACCATATAGGAGCCGTGACCAGGGGGGCTTTTGCTCAGGTTCGCCTGGTGCGCCAGTTGCGTCCCTATCTGGACCGAGACGCCCTACGCACAGTTACTCACGCGCTTGTGACCTCCCGTTTGGACTACTGTAACGCTCTCTACATGGGTCTGCCCTTGAAGACCACTCGGAGGCTTCAATTGGTGCAGAATGCGGCCGTGCGAGTTGTAATGGGGGTTTCCCGATACTCCCATGTAACACCTCTACTCCGTGAGCTGCATTGGCTTCCGGTTGCCCTCCGGGTGAAATTCAAGGTGCTGGTTATCACCTATAAAGCCCTACATGGCCTGGGTCCGGGGTATTTGAGGGAACACCTGCTGCCGGCATCAAACGCCCTTCGCCCAGTGCGCTCCCACAGGGAGGGTCTGCTCAGGGTCCCGCCGGTAAGAGATTGCCGGCGGGTGACACCCAGGGATAGGGCCTTCTCGGTGGGAGCGCCTGCCCTCTGGAACCAGCTGCCGGTGGAACTGAGAACTGCCCCCGACCTCCGATCATTCCGCCGGGGCCTGAAGACCTGGCTCTTCGAGCTCTCGGGCCCAGACTGAGGAGGAATTTTTAATTGGGATTCTTTTTAATTGAGTACATGGTCAATTTAATATTTTTTAATTTGGTTCTTAACTTTTGTATGTTGGATTTTTAATTCCCTGTAAACCGCCCTGAGTCCTCAGGGAATAGGGCGGTATATAAATGTAACTAACTAACTAACTAACTAAATAAATCTATCTATCTATCTATCTATCTATCTATCTATCTATCTATCTATCTATCTATCTATCTATCTATCTATCTATCTATCTATTATCTAGCTAGCTACAGTATCCATCAATAAATCTTTATCTATCTACCATCTACTATTTTTTTGCTGGAAAGGAAATACTCAATGTACATCCCACTTTATTTTTTTCCATTTCTAACACTGTTTTGAAAAAGTAACAAGTAAGATTTCCAGATTTGGTTCGCCATGGATCATCTCATTCTAAGTGTCCCTTGGTTGGAATGAACAAAGTTAATCTACTTAATGCCACATTTTAACTGAATAAAGAACTGAGAAGTGAATTAACCATCCCTCCTCAAATTTCTGTCTTATCGAGTCAGGAAAATAACGCTGTATGTTAGTATATAAAGTTGGTTGCAGCCTTGGAATGTTTTACACAATTTTTGTCTACTTCATCAGAAAACATAAAACACACATGAACTGAGCCACAACCTTGGCAGTTAATGACTGAAGGTGGGAAATTGCCTTCAAGTCAATGTTTATAATGTCCCCTTTTTCCTTGTAAACATAGATATTGCTAGGGTGATTTAAGAATTGCAAAATATATCTTTGGCCAAGTGAGATGATGAATGAGCTGCCATATGAAAAGAGAATACTATAAGAACTTGATTTTTTTCTTTCTTCCTTAATATTATAAAGGCCTTTAAAAAAACAACAACACCAATACGATCTCCGTAGAAATCAAGATGCCTGTTTGAAAGTTTTTCTGATCGTGGCACCAAAATTGGTTTAGCTTGCACCATGGTAATGTTTTGTTGAAATGTTGGCTTATTGTAAAACTCTTCCTATGTGAGACTTATGGCCTGGCTATAATAAGTGAAATGCAGATGTAGGGATATAACAATACAATCAAAGTCTACAAACTGGCATATGTTAATAATGAATCAGAATAACTAGACATAGCAGATGATATAACATAACATAATATAAAATATAATAATAATATAATATAATTAATATAATATAATATAATATAATATAATTAATATAATATAATATAATATAATATAATATAATATAATATAATATAATATAATATAATATAATATAATATAATATAATATAATATAATATAATATAATATAATATAATATAATATAATATAATATAATATAATATAATATAATATAATATAATATAATATAATATAATATAATATAAGGGACGTGGTGGCTCAGTGGGTTAGGACGCTGAGCTTGTCGATCAGAAGGTCGGCAGTTTGGCGGGTCGAATCCCGAGTGCCGCGTAACAGAGTGAGCGCCTGTTACTCGTCCCAGCTTCTGCCAACCTAGCAGTTCGAAAGCATGTAAAAATGCAAGTAGAAAAATAGGGACCACTCCGGTGGGAAGGTAACAGCATTCCGTGCACCTTTGGTGTCAAGTCATGCCGGCCACATGACCACGGAGTTGTCCTCGGACAAGCGCTGGCTCTTTGGCTTTGAAACGGAGATGAGCACCGGCCCCTAGAGTTGGAAACGACTAGCACGCATGTGCGGGGCAACCTTTACCTTTTAATATAATATAATATAATATAATATAATATAATATAATATAATATAATATAATATAATATAATATAATATAATATAATATAATATAATATAATATAATATAATATAATATAATATAATGTAATGTAATGTAATGTAATGTAATGTAATGTAATGTAATGTAATGTAATGTAATATAATATAATATAATGTAATGTAATGTAATGTAATATAATAATAATATAATAATATAATATAATATAATATAATATAATATAATATAATATAATATAATATAATATAATATAATATAATATAATATAATATAATATAATATAATATAATATAATATAATATAATATAATATAATATAATATAATATAATATAATATAATATAATATAATATAATATAATATAATATAATATAATATAATATAATAATATAGACATAACAGATGATACAACAGTAGTGGGCCTTATTCATGATCACAATGTGGAAGCTTATCACAAGGAGGTTGAGGGGTTGGTGAACTGGTGTAAAGAAAACAGCCTAGTTTTAAATACCAGTAAAACCAAAGAAATCATTGTCGATTTCAGAAAAGGCACTTCTCTGTTCATTAATGATTCACCTGTGAAGATGGTTACCAGCATCAAATTTCTGGGTCTGCAGCTAACGAGTAGGCTGGTTTGGTCGCTCAACAGTGAGAAACTGGTGAAGCGGGCACAGCAGCGACTGCACTTTCTGCATCACATGAGAAAAGCTCATCTTCCTTCCCCTGTCCTGACCACTTTCTACAGGGAGACGATCGAGAGCATCCCGTCATATAGCATCACAGTCTGGTTTGGAAGCATCCCTGCTTCAGACAGGAAGGCAGTGCAGAGAGTGGTGAGGCTGGCCGAAAAAAAATATTTGCAGTTCCCTCCCTCCCATCCAGGACATAATACAGAAGCGTTGCTTGAGCAGGGTCCGTAAGATTGTCTGGGACATTACACATCCTCTTCACAATCTGTTTTCCTTGTTACCTTCTGGGAGGAGGCTGTGGTATCCGTACCAGATTCAGCCATAGTTTCATTCCATACAGCATTAACCATGTGAACTCTCAGGCTTCCTCCTTCCGTTATATATTCAAGATGGACAGTATTTAACATTTTATTGTTATGTATATGTAGGGGTGTGGGTCTATACATATGTTGTATGTAGTATGTTTTAGGTGTGTGTCATGTATGTGTCTCACTTTGAGAGCGGGCAACTAAATTTCATTTTTGATGTGCGCCATTGTGCCCACAGTAAAAAATGACAATAAAGATTATCTTATCTTATCTTATCTTATCTTATCTTATCTTATCTTATCTTATCTTATCTTATCTTATCTTATCTTATCTTATCTTATCTTATCTTATCTTATCTTATCTTATCTTATCTTATCTTATCTTGATTATTGTCAGAGGGAAAGAGAGGAAGAGCCGTTCACCCTTATGCCATTCTATATGAGAAAATAAAATTTGAACAATGTACTCTTAATGTACTTCATAAGTACTGTGATGCCATTCATCACTGGGTAGCCCCAGGAATGAATGAATCATAGGAAAGATATGAAAAAGTATCTTGCTCAGCTGCTGATCCAAGTTAGTTATATGGTACATAAATTAAAGCCCTCTTGAGATTCTGCAGTAGTATATCTGGATAGGGGATACAAAGTTTGTTCTGAACTGATCCTTTTTTGATTGAAATTTTACGCAGGGGGCTTTTCCTAAATCTTGGTGCAGATAGGTGACTGGTTGTGTAATAGACTTGTTCATGAATTGTGGAATTTCACACAGAGTGGAAGATTGTTCAAATAGTTTCCCTTCCTCCTACCTATCAACTTGACTTATTACTCACCCAAGGAATTGTAAAGGTGCTGCCCTAATATAATTAGAGACTTATAGAGAGCTAAAGCAGAGTTTGGAATGGATGAATCTGACCAGGTTTATTTTTCAAAACTATTTTTTTTTTCTTCCTAGGGTTGTGAAATATATAGACAATTTGTCATATCACTGGTGGGGTGCTGAATATTCCTGTTTATCTGCTTTTTTTAAAAAAAGACAAATATTGTAGTGCTGGATATTCACATCTTGCTGTTTTCTATCAGGGAGGGTGCTTAAAGATTGTCCAATGTTGGCAATCATTATGAAATTCTGAATTCTTACTTTTGAAACCCAATTAAGCAAAACACCAGAAGGAAGTTTGAAAAAGGATTGGTAAGCTTCCCCAAAACAAAACTGAACTTTTTTTTTTAAATCCCTTGCACTTTATCGCTTAAGTTGTCATCATCTAGCACTGAAAAGAAAATTGCTTGCACGATTTCTCCAGCGCTTATGGGGAAGGACGGCACTTTCTTTCAAAAAGGGTTAGAAACATTGATATCTTCCCGAATGACATGTTCTAGCTTAGGGATAAGCAACTGGGATAGCCAGATGATTTATATTACAACTGCTGTAATCCCTGACAAATTGCCCATTGAGTGGGATGAGTATCAGCATGTGTCTTCGGTACATCTAGGCATTTGCTGAGAAATATGAGTGGTTGAGGGAAGGAATGAAAATAGCAAATAGAAAATTAAAGGCTGAGCACTTTCTGAGAATTTAAAGGCAGGTCATTTTATGGATCTCCATGAGGCAGCAAATAGCTCCTGCTAACTTTCAGCATACAGAAGGGAGCTTTGTTGGTCCTAGATCCTTACCAAACCCACACAATGCTAAACATTTTTATAAAGCCCAAATCCCTGGTGTGACAAACGCCCCCAGTGATTTGGATAGCATGGAGACTGCTGGATTGATCATGGAGAAGTATAAACAGGGACAAGTTAGTAGAAAAGGAGAGCAGGTAGACAATACTTTACCACCTTTTGTGACAAGGAAAAGCATTTCCTGAAGTTTTACTTCGAGGTTCAACTCAAAGTCTGAGTCTTACTGATTTTGACACATGGTGGTTTTGTGTAATAGAAAGGCAGAAAATGCTTTTTTCATGCTCTGTTCTGGGATACTTCAATAAATCATAAGTGTTCTGCTGAAGTATTTTATGCCGTACATTAATGAAGCAACTGTGCCTCTACAAATTCTAAATGTCCATCTATACCTGAGGTTATTTTCAGTGTCTCTGTATGATTTATTGTTCTTCCCTTCTCTCTTCAATTAGCTTCTGCTCCGTAAGAAGAATTCTGCTATGGCTGTAACTGGCATGACTGAATTCTTCAAGGCATCCATGTCACACAGAACATTGCTGCGTGATTAGCTTTCTTTAAAAAAAAAAACAGTGGGATGGTGAGAGAAATATTGGGATTTTTTTTAAAAAAAATAAATACGAAAAGAAATTAAAGAAGACTTTAGGGATATAAGGCTGATTAATGAGTGCTGTCTACACTGTTAAGAGCGGGGTAATAATAAATTTTTCAAGCTTTGTGTGTGACTGCTTATCAGAGAATGAGCAAACAATTAAGCAATGGTGGGACACCATCCCTTTCCTTGATGTAATTGCTATTTACCATAAACAATTTTAAAAAGTAATAATTCTAATAGGATTTGCCATTTTAACTTTCACTTGGATGCAAATGTTTGTCAAAGTTTATTCTTACTAGCGTAATATATACAAAAATGAAAAAAAACCAAAACATTTGTAGGTAGACCAGACTAAGAAGCCAATGTCATGCATACTAATACTACTGTCAGGTTATCTCCTACAACTATTTTTTTTTATTATAAGGCTATAGAATCAGAATCCTGCAAGTCTGAATGTGCTTCTTCTCTTCTGCCCTTTATCTTCATGTGAACTAAGGAGGAGTTGGTCTGAGGCTCTTACTTGGGTTACAGTTCTAGCCAGGACTTGGATTTCTTTTATCTGACTGTTGTCTTGGTTATGGCTTTTCCTTCTGCTCCTCAAGGTTATTCTTTCTGTCCATTACATAAAAGAGAAATATCACCTTCAGGGAAAAAAATGTCATTTGCTTCTCTGCATGAATCATTGCTCTGAGTTTTCTGCTTCTAATAAAGAGGTTGTCCCTTCAATTTATTGCTAAGCACATTGATTTGTGCTTCTTAGATTGTAAGCCGCCCTGAGTCTTCGGAGAAGGGAGGGATATAAATGGGATTAAAAAAAAATATTCACAGAACATGGACTTCTCTTCCATATAAGCTCTTCCTATTACAAAGGGTTAGCTTATTTTTTTTTTCATTTCAAAAAATCCTCTCCTAAATCATTTTACACTGCTTTTTCAAATAGCAATGTTTTGAAGCTTGCTTTGCAAAATGATATTGTTTAAAATTAAATAAAATGTTTATTCATTATAATGGTTTAACCCTGATTGTTTGTCACATATAGATGGATGTCAAATACAATTTCTATCATACTGTGATAAGCAGACAAACTAATGAGGGAAAAAGAAGTGATATGAAATTCTTCTAGTATCACTACAGTATATAAATGAAGATCATCAAGAAGTAGGTATTATATCTTTGAAAATAATTAGGACTAGGTAGAAGATCTAATGTATGAAATACTGCAACTCGCTAAAAATCCATAAAAAGAAGAATAGGAATTTGCTAGCAACCCAAACCAATAGCTCAGAGTTTTGATATACTGACTCATAACAGTCCCTAGAACTTAAAGATGGAAATTTTTCCAAATCTTCCTTTTGAAAAGGTCAAGGATTGGGCTTGGAAATAACTTCATCGCACTGAGCTGCAATTCTATCATCTGTCTGTCTATTATCTATGTATCTATGTATCTATGAATCAATGTATGTATGCATGTATCTGTCTATCTATCTATCTATCTATCTATCTATCTATCTATCTATCTATCTATCTATCTATCTATCTATCTATCTATCATTGTATATCTACTTATCATCTCTCTCTCTCTCTCTTTACACACACACACACACACACACACACACACACACACACACACACACACACAAACACAGAGCTTTAGGACTTCTAGGAACTGGGGAGAAATGGTTTACCACTGCCTTCTTCCAGATTTTAGCCTGATGTCTTAACCATTACTCCAGCTTTCTCAGTGGTGTTTCAAAAGATAATGTCCTTCAAGAAAGGACTTAAATATATAAACACAGCTATTCAGGCAGTTTTTCTATTAGGATTCTCCTTGGATTGGCCTGTGACATTTTTCATTTTTTAAAAATAGTTGGGCACCATAACATTGACCATGTTGGTAGAACAATAACATCTAAGCAGTTTTGTAAACTAGACTCAATTTTTACTATGATATCCTTCTGGCTGGTTGTTGACTTAATTAATTTTATAATTTTAAAACATTATTTACTGCTTCCTATTACAATAAACCTCCCCCCCCCTCTGCAATTCTATACTCATTTACAAGGGAATAAGCCCATTGAACTAAACATAACTTAAATCTGTTTGTAGCGATATATGTAGTTAATGTAGTTTTAAAGCTGTTAAAATGTAGTGTTAACAGCAGTGGGCATCATTTTGCTAGATTTTTAAACTGCTTTTTAAAAAAATTTGTAAGTTTGTGTTTACAATACTAGTGATAGTATCTAGCCGTCTTTAATTGTTTCTCAAACTTTTCTGTAATTTTATTTTCGAACCTCCTTTATGAATATGTACTCAGGTGGGGAGACTGGATATAGAAAAAAGACAGTAGGTTAAACTGGTAAGTTAAAATAACACTTCTGGGGAAAAGTAACATCAGGTAACTTTACATAGTTCGATTGGTAATAGAGTCACGAGAAGGAGTTGGAACCCATAAAAAACTGAAAGGCTGGAATGCTTGCATTAACTTGTATTAACATTATCCAATTTAAGGGTAACTCTAAATCTTTAGAAGGGCAAGTAAAAAGAAGAAGACATTTCCTTTTAAATAAATATTCTTGCTAGCACTTTTGGGAATCCTTGGCATGAAGTACAACTTGCGGTGAGGCATAGGACACAAGGGACGCGGTGGCTCAGTGGGTTAGGACGCTGAGCTTGTCGATCAGAAGGTCGGCAGTTTGGCGGGTCAAATCCCGAGTGCCGCGTAGCAGAGTGAGCGCCTGTTACTCGTCCCAGCTTCTGCCAACCTAGCAGTTCGAAAGCACGTAAATATGCAAGTAGAAAAATAGGGACCACTCCGGTGGGAAGGTAACAGCGTTCCGTGCGCCTTTGGCGTCTAGTCATGCCAGCCACATGACCACGGAGACGTCCTCGGACAAGCGCTGGCTCTTCGGCTTTGAAACGGAGATGAGCACCGGCCCCTAGAGTTGGAAACGACTAGCACGCATGTGCGGGGGAACCTTTACCTTTACCTTTATAGGACACATCTCCAATCAGATGTGAACATCTACTCCCCCTACCCTATTGGATTGCCTCCCAGAGGAAGAATTTATATATCTCCCTCCTGATGCTTGCAATAATTAATAATGGAAAATTCCAAATTAGCAAGCAGCACATTTTAAAATCCCCTTTTTGCCAAAGCATCCATTGTAAAGAGATCACTAGAGTATTATTTGTGTGTGTGTGTGTATGTGTGTACCACATCATTTTGTGCCAAGGAAAAGCAAGCAAATAAGGTAGACAAGAAAGCAGGATATTTAAAGGATTTTTTGTAACATGATTTATATTTTCACTTTGGACACTATTTCATTCTTTTCAGTAAATCTGGAGCATTACAGCAAACTGATTGAATGCTTTGGATTACCAAAAAGCATAGGTCTCTTCCTATCTTGGCAATCCAGGAGGATATTATAAAACAGAGATTAAGTGCTGCAGAAAAAGGTCTCATCAGAAAAAAAACCCGATTTGCACCCTTACTTTGTTTTAGGTGGTTGAGAGAAAAGGGAACAAGAAGTGCTTTTATTTTATGCATGTGTTCCTCTTTTTCTTCTATGATCATATGAAGAAAGTTGTTAATATCAATGTCTAAGAACTGGTCAATCATGGAAGGATTTTCTTTATATTCAGTTCTCAATGCAAGATGAGCAGCAGTTGAATGTGTGAAATTACTTTACTGAAAAACAATTCAGGTTCAAGATATATCAATTTTTCAGTGAATGATAGTTTATTTATACTTAATGTCCTAGTACAATCATATAGAATTTTTGTTGTACCACTTCTACATAAATATGGATGTGAGGATTTTATTTTCATCAACTATTTTTGATCATCTAGATCACAGGTCTGCAACCCGCGGCTCCGGAGCCGCATGCGGCTCTTTCAGCCATCTCCTGTGGCTCCCAGTCCTCTGCCATGTGCAGTCCAAAAAAAAAAAAAGTGGGACTAAAAAAGTTCAACCAATCAATTCAAATATGCAGGGTAGGTGCATATCTCGCCTTGGCTCCACTCTTCAGTCAAACCCTGTTCTGCGCATGCGCGCATGTACGTGCATGTGCACACATTTTTTGCGGCTCCCAGTTTTTCCTTTTGTGAGGGAACCGGTTCTGAGTGGCTCTTTCACTGTTTCAGGTTGCTGACCCCTGATCTAGATACTAATAAAACTCTCACTGTCATGACTTTTAACTGGGTGAAGAGGTAGATTGTAGGGCAACTTTTTTTTTAACCACAAGGTACCTCAAATGGGTTATTGTAAAGAACGCTCCCGAAATCCAGGATCCAAATTCACCTTTGAGGGAATGAAATTTGGGGGAAATGGGGGCTTCTGGTAACATGTGACCTTCATTTTCAACCTTAAGGTAAAGGTAAAGGTGTGCTAGTCGTTTCCGACTCTAGGGGCCGGTGCTCATCTCTGTTTCAAAGCCGAACAGCCAGCGCTTATCCAAAGACGTCTTTGTGGTCATGTGGCTGGCATGACTAGATGCCAAAGGTGCATGGAACGCTGTTACCTTCCCACCGTAGTGGTCCCTATTTTTTTACTTGCATTTTTACATGCTTTTGAACTGCTAGGTTGGCAGAAGCTGGGACGAGTAACAGGCGCTCACTCTGTCACGCAGTACTCGGGTTTCGACCCGCCAAACTGCCGACCTTCTGATCGACAAGCTC
This sequence comes from Vipera berus, assembly GCF_964194415.1. Lineage (NCBI taxonomy): Eukaryota > Metazoa > Chordata > Lepidosauria > Squamata > Viperidae > Vipera > Vipera berus. The sequence continues at coordinate 86,534,268 of NC_138203.1, forward strand.
AGCGTCCCAACCCACTGAGCCACCGTGTCCCTTCTTTTCAACCTTATGTGACAGTTTTCCAGCCAGTTTTAAAACCCTTCCCTCCCTCCTTCATCGAGCAGCGTCCATTTATCTGCCTGTTGGAAAGAGAAGAGAAGGGAAGGGGAAGAAGGGAAGAAGGGATGGAGGGAGAGAGGGAAGAAGGCACCCTAGCACACATTTTCCAAGCCATGCTAGCTCCCGTGTACTCCCCATTCTCTGTTACCCTCCCACGGCTTCCGTGACTTGTACCACCCCTGCATGTCCTCCCAGACCCATGCAACACCTATTGGGCACCCCTATGCACCAGCCCCAATTTGGACCTTTCCCATGCTCCTTCCCCAACCCATGCAACACCTCACAGGGGAGCCTCCACACAATCCCTGAACTGTAAGCTGCCCCTAATCGGCACTCCCAAGCAACCCATGCTATCTGTTAGGCCTCAACAAAGACACCGTGAATCTTCCAAGCATATTTCTTTACTGTTCCACAACCATACACAAAATCTTATCTATATCAATCATCTACTCCGAGAACTATGAGGAGAAGTGTCTTCACCCTGTTTCTTTCATACGAACTATGCCTTGCCTCTTGCTTCTCTGGAATGCACCCCTTTTCTCTTGGGAATTTGGCCTACTCCGGGGGTAGGCAACCTTGGCTTTTTTATGACTCATGGACTTCAACTCCCAGAATTCCTGAGCCAGCCATGCTGGCTCAGGAATTCTGGGAGTTGAAGTCCATGAGTCATAAAAGAGCCAAGGTTGCCTACCCCTGGCCTACTCTATTCCATCACACTGTATGGGCCATGGACCATCCACAACCTCACATATCCTTGCAACCCCCATGCATGCTTCTTGACCAGTGCCTACTTCTGAGCCCCCTTCTTGACACTCACTGCTCTCTGTGTGCCCTAGCTGATCCTTGCAATACATCTTGTGCACCCTCAGGCACCCCTCTAGGCCTACATTGGCCACACGCATGTCCTTCCCAACTCACATAGCATCATACTACACTTCAGTGGGCTACGTCTAGGCACATCCACATACATTTCCCAACCCACATGATACCTCTCATAGATACCCACATACCACTCCTCATCTGCAATCCTGTTCCCTCTATGCCCAGCCTGCCGATCTTGGACTTGCAACTTCCTACTAGCTTCCCACTGACTTTCTCATTACAAACTTCCAACAAGCAAAGTAAATGGGGAATGTTTATATTAAGGTTTACAAGGCTGCCAAGCTGTACAATAATTCTCAGAGGATGTATTGCCAGGAATTCTTGTTTGTATTAAAGAGATCCATTGGTTTGGTTCACACATTGTAGTAAAATGTAATATGTTTTTTTTAAAAAAACGATTATATGAATTTTCATTTGTGGCTTTGTGATTTGGACCTTCTTGGTCAATAGTAGTTTATGTATCCAATTTTATACGTACTGGAGATCATTGTGGAGTGGGAACATTTTTCTTTTTTCTTTCTTTCTTTTTGTTCATTTAGATAAAACAAGCATTAAAAAAAATATCCCAAAAGCAAAACCAAAACCAAAACAAAGAAAGAGGAAAGGAACACACACACACACACACACACACACACACACACACACACACACACACACACAGGAAACTCCCCTAGAGTGAAGTGAAAGTACAATAATTCTTTAAAAAGGCAAAACAAATAAGAAAAAAAAAATCCATAGAAAAATGCATTATAATAGCTTCCTGCCCTTTCTTTTCTTTTTCCCAGCTGCTAATTGCTATTAAATTATTTTTATACTAACCTTTGAACATTGCAGATTACTGCTTATTTCTACTTGGATTGTTTTAATTATTTTTCGATAGTTTTTGTTTTCTTCAAAAAAAACCATTCTAAGCATCTTTCGTTGCCTTGCTGTGTAATACATTGAACCATTCCTGCTCAGCTATAGTTCGCCTTCTGCTATTTCTCCTTGCCATGAATCCTTTTAGTTGAAAGGTAATCTTTGACTGACAACCATTTGTTTTGCGACTGCTCAAATTATGACAATGCTGAATGGACACAATGTACAACCTGTACTTGAAGTTATGGCCACTGCAACACCTCCTCCAGTCCCAGGATGAAAATTTAGGCACTTGACAATCCATCCACCCACCCTTACAACTGACTGTAGGGATGCTGCCCCATCTGTCTATCTTCCCACATCCTGCCCCACTGGGTCCCAGAGGCCTTGGGCCTTCCCTCTGCACCATCATACCTTGTTCCAAAGATCTAGATCACTTTTCTAAAAGAGCTCCCAGCCAATCCCACCTTGGGCCTTCCTACAGAACCACTCCACACTATCCTGGAAGTAAGGGGAGCATTATGAAAGTTAACATCATTCTTGCGATATCTCAGAATGACACAATTTTCAAAACTGCAATGTTGCAAAGGGCCCAAAACAGAGTGGGGTCCAGGCCTGGGCCTGCACTAGGTTTCCCTGGGTCTCGCCCACCCCCTGAGGTCACTTAACGACCTGTAACCATTGCTAAACAATTGGAATGCGGAGATGTGAGATTGTGGTTGTTGAGCGAGACAGTCACATGGGTGCCTCGTTTAATGACTGCAATGACTTACAACCATAATTCAGTTGTGGTCATAAGTTGAGGACTACCCATAGTCCACCCATTTTGTATTGCTGTCAAAGTTTCTCTTTTCCAGTGTTGTGCCAGATTGATTCTTGCCACTGTCAGCATTTACCTTAATCATAGTAATGCTGAATGAAAGCATTTTTTTTCAATCAGCATTGAATGAGATACTTTCACTTGCCTTAATGTTAACAATTGTTATGGATTTCCTATCTGTTCAAATTGCAAATTTGAAACCGGCATATGGACTCGTATATAAGGAAACTACATTAGTCGTTGATCATATCAGTAGTAGATCATACATGCAAATAATTTCAAATCTAATCCCTTGCCATCTCCACATAAAGATGAAAATTCCTTTTTGGGAATTTGTTAAAAATATATGTTGACCTGATAAACAAGGCTGGGTCTCCTTGGCCCAGATTGCTCGGACTTCCTTCAAATCATAATTTTTAATGAGGCATGGCAGGAAGTGATTAAATCATTGTGAACTAATTTTGCAAAGAGCAAGAAACAAACATTTGCATTCTTTTATTTTTGGTTCAGTAAAAGTTGATCTTTTTTTTTGCAATTAAATCAAATGCACATTTTGTTCTGGGTTGCCAACATCCTTGTCCTAGCTCTATCCACTGCCACGTATAGCCCTATATGTCTTCTAAATCTGATACAAATAATATTGGACCCATGTGAAGGGCGGGTATAAGACAGCTTCTTAAAACAGGGAGCTGTGTATGTTCTCTGGATCACCTCTTGAGGTACCTGATGAAAGAGACGAGTAGCTGGATAGTCTCAAATGAAAGCTGTCACACCCTGATAAGTATCTTCATCCATGTGGTTCATCCTCCAAATAACTGTGAAAAACACATCCAAAGGATTCAGGAAATATTTGAGTTTGTCAGTCACCCAAGCAAACAAAAAGATATACAGTAATTACAGCCCAATCCTGGTCAAATTGAATAACCTTATGGCTTTACGTTTCCCGGAATTTAATTATTAGAATAATTGGACAATAATGCTTCTATTGTGATGACTAAGAGTGGCAAGCTTGGGTAGCATATGCGTGCTGTTATCTACTTCAAACTAATTTGTTGCCATAAGGATTTTAAGTGAATTTTTATTGGTAAAATGACTTCCAAAGCCTCTGGAAAAAGTCAGTCTAACACAGAATTGTTCAGAGCAAAAGCAACAATGGATAAGAATGTGCAAAGTCCTTGCTTTGAGATTTGCTTTCGCTATATACACTGAATTATTCTTCCACCATAGCAACAGTGCCTACAGCAAATAGAAAAGATGCCAAAATGACAATACACATCATCATACAAATGCTTGACATTGATCCGAGTACATTAATTGTGGCACTTGTGTGATGCTGTTGTCGCACAACATTTATCATTTGCCCCATTAGTACCCCTATGCACTCTGCCTAAACACTCCACCTACACAGACTTTGGCAAAGCAGACTCAGATTTTTAACGTTGGGACCAGAGCAAACCTAACAGCAAAACTGCAGAAGATGCCAAGGGTCAGGACTAAGGGGCAATCTAGTTTTGACAGCAAGTCAGGAGTAGCAAATAAGCAAGGAAGAACAACTTTAAAAATTACATACATATTTGTGTCATACTCAGCTGTTACATGAAATTCGTAGTCCTTCTAATTGCTGACATGGATAGCCAGTGTCAGTCTAGCTCTGGAAAGCTGCCACCAGTTTAACAGCTTTGCCACAAGGCAGTAGTTGTACTCCCTGACATTTCAATCACAGCATGCTTCACCTACGTGCTTCACCTCAGGTAGGCAGTAGTCTACAATTTCTGATGTGTACATTTTTTTAAAAATGGCAAAACAGCTCTGTGATTTTCCATTTGTTTCAGTATTTCATGAACAAGTTACAGTGTTCTACCATTTCACATTAAGGTGTCCTTCCTTCCTTCCTTCCTTCCTTCCTTCCTTCCTTCCTTCCTTCCTTCCTTCCTTCCTTCCTTCCTTCCTTCCTTCCTCCCTCCCTCCCTCCCTCCCTCCGTCCTAGGAGTTGAGTATAGGGACAGAGTTCCTCTTTCTGTTCTTTGCTGTTGCCATATCCATAAAATGGTATCCATATCCACCATGCCAAAAAAACAAAACAAAAATCAAAAACAGAAAAAGAAAAGAATAGTCAGCCAGCTAAATATATCAAATTGGGCTTTAGTCAATCCTAACAAGATCTCATACAAAACAGTCCCATTTCAAATTCTGCCTTTCTGGGACACTTGATGTATAGAGGTTTTTTTTTCTTCGGCCTTCTCTCATATATATATATATATATATATATATATATATATATATATATATATATATATATATATATATATATATATATATATATATATATATATATATATAATATATATATATATATAATGAATATATATATATAATGAATATATATATATATAATGAATATATATATATATATAATGAGTTCTGCTTCCAAGAATGTTAATACTTCTAATACATGGGATAGATTCATCCTGTCAGTTTTTTTAAAAAACAACAACAACAACAACAACCTTGTCTTTTGAATTATTGATCTTGTTTACCAAAAGCAACATATTACAAAAACAGGGAAATACCAACTCGAATGCATAATATAACAGTAAGAGAGATAAATGAAAAGCAAACATTTTGTAAGGGAAGAAATGTCTTTAAATAATCGAGTCTATATATTATTAATTTAATATGATAAAAGTGAATATTTCATCGTGAAACAGAGAACCTCTGAGGAAAGCTGTTGGAAAGAAAGGAGCCAAATCTACCTCTTTATTTGTGGGCTACCAGCTCATGCCAACCAGTAGTTAAAATTTAAAATTGGCAAGATTCTCTCTCTGTTTGTTTGTTTGTGGGTGGGTGTGTATTTGTGTGTAAACGGATCAGATGCCATTTTTATTTATAAGCCTTGAGAGCGAAGAGAGCAAGTTAACTATTCCAAGTCAAAGAGCATTTAACTAGCGACTGGATTGTTGCCATCTGGAGAAATTGACACGTTTATACAAAAGCGACCCATAACTATCTTTTCTTCACCACACAAGAAGAGTATCTAGATCTGCTGCATACTTAATTGTTCTTGACTTTAAATAAGCTGAAGCTGAAGTAGTTGCAAACCAAGCAAATGCAGTTTTAAGCTTCATCAATAGGACTCAAATTCCTGAACTGTAATTTGTTCTTATGTCAAATATTTTATCCGATTTTGGGCAGAAGAAAAGAATGAGGACACTCAAGAAATAGCAACTAAGCTCTGGGAGAAAGACTGCTTTAGCCTTGAGAAAAGATGCCATAAAGGATGCCACAATGAATATCAAGATGTTTTATTTTAGAATACAGGATAGGAAATGGAAGTTAGAAAGAAAACTTCCTAGCAATAAAAGCAGTTATAAGATGGAGCATATTCTACACATGAATGGTACGTTCCTTGGATGTCTTCAACCAGGGGATATAGATGTATGTATCTGGATCCCTGCATTGAACAGGGGGTTGGAGTCAATGATTTAAAACCCTTTTTCTGTCTCTGTCATTCCATGATTCCTGGACACAATGATTAGAATGCAGGATTGCAGGCTACCTCTGCCCACAGCCAGGAGCTCGATCCCGGTTCAAGGTTGACTCAGCCTTCCAATCTGAGGACCCCAGATTGTTGCATACAATATGCTGACATTGTAAATCACTCTGGAGTGGCATATAAGTCTAAGTGCTATTGCTGTTGTTTTCTAGATCCAATTGACTTTACTTTGTATTTACCAGATTTGTTTTTTCTTTGGTCCATTGATGGCAGGATCTTTAATCAAACATCCTAACTAAATGTGCTGGTTCATTTAGAAATGATGGGGATTAGGGACATCGCTTTCTTTCAAAGCTTTGTAAGGTAGCTCGTATTCTTTGTTTTTATATTTCCATCAAAGCTAAAAGCCTTACCCTCCTATACAAAGCAGACACTTGGGTCATAAAACTCAGTGCTTGGTGGAGACCACCTGGATACAAAATGATAGTTGTAACTGCAGATGTACTTTGAAGGAGAGCCAGTCTTTAAGGACATCTTCACACTCTTGCATGAGTATATAAGTATATGAAGAGAATAAAATTCTCTTCATCTTTCTGCCTCTCTGAAAAAGGGTGAGCTGAGCAATAGCTGGGCTTCATTTCTACTAGCGTTTTCCCCACCAGGGATCTCTTGGGAATTAAAGATAAGGTATTCTGGGTTTATTTATATCTCTGTTACAGAATGCTCCAATAGGGAGTTTTCTTGCTGCCTGGATATGTCCTAAATATCACAGAGACCTTATCCAATGGTGCGCCTTCTTATTGGAGAATGCCATCTGGGGTGGGAGGGAGGCAGTCATGCACAAATTTGGCACCAATTTTAATTTTAGCATATAAGAAGGTTTATATTTATTTTATTTATTTAATTTCTGTAGCTGCCCATCTTAGTAAACAACTCTGGCCTCCTCATAATTTAAATTTAGGTAATGCTTAGGGCTTGAGGAAGTGCCAAAATATTAATTAAATATATCATTTGCATCCAACATAAAGATTTGAAATACTTTGGGAACTTAATACAAGTCATAAAATTAAAAATAATGAGAGTAATTTATTATAATGATAATAATAAAGAGTAACTTATTATAATGATAATAATATTGAACAGTCGTTATTCTTCTGCCAGGAGTAATAGTCGCCTGTTTTGTATAAACACACAAAAGATTTAGAATATTTGTTTGACGGGGTTTTACGGAATATAGTCCTGCTCTTTCCATTGCCTGCATTGCTGCCTAAAGAGGGTTAATTATATCAAACTGATGTAATAGAATAAATCACAAAATTGGAGTCGCGGTGGCTGATATTTCCTTGGAACAGTTCTGTAGGGAAGTAATCATACTCAAATTAGTCTTGTATGTTTAGGGTTCTTTAAAATTAAGGGTGAGTTTTGCCAAGGTTAACATAGTAGACAGAGTCTTAGTAGAAAAGTAGACAAAGAGTAAATATGGCCCAGAAGAAACATGTTAACAATGTTACTCTTAGTCATACTTAGAGTAAATCGATAGAAATCAGCAACATTTTAATTCTGGCAGACATATGTTCTATTATTTTAGTAGGTCTGCTGTAAGACGAATTAATTCTGGATTCAGCATTTTTTATTTTATTTTATAATATGTATATACAATCTGTGCAGTCTGTGCAGTCAGATACGCTGAACCACAATTACAAGCTTAGCTAATTTTAGGCATGCTGGGGGTTGTAGTTCAGCTGCATTTATGGTGCCATAAATTACAGGTAGTCCTTGACTTATAACCATTCATTTAGTGACTGTTTGAAGTTACAACAGCACTGAAAAAATTGGCTTATGACCATTGCAGCATTCCAGCGGTCACGTGATCGAAATTCAGATGTTTGTAACTGGGATAGTTGTAGTGTTGTGGGGTCATGTGATCACCTGTTGCGACCTTCTGACAAGCAAAGTCATTGGGGAACCCAGTAACCCATGTTACTAAGTTAATTGCAGTGATTTAGTTAACAACTGTGACAGTTAAAAAACGGGGCAAAAGTCACTTAACAGCTGTCTTGCTTAGCAAAGGAAATTTGGGGCTTAATTGTGATGAGAAGTCAAGGACTACCTGTATGAACCACTGTTCTAGGAAGTTAAGCTTGGTTGGAACTTGTTCAGTACTCTGGATAGATAAAGAATAGCATATGATCTTGGGGGCAGAATGCAAATTACCAGCTAGGAACCAGACCGACTCTCATTTCATGATGCTAAAAAGAATACGGTGGTGGAATTCAATACATATACTGTCAGCTGAACAGGGATTTTTATAGCAGCTCTGATGCCAGGGAACAGAAACAATATCTTCACTTTTGTGAAGCAGAGAAAGACACAAGCTTTAGTATTTATCTTCAGTATGTAGTAATACTATCACAGCTGGAGAAAAAAAAAGAATTCTTAACTGGCTATAGAAAATCCATTCCCCAAAAATGATTTCCAAAAAAATAAATAAAAAAAATGGAAAGGAAATACCAAGCCAGTATTTCCATGTAAGCAGAAATAAATTATTGGGATTATTTGGAAGAGAATAAATGAATGAATGAACCTTTATTGTCAAAGTACAACCATGTATACATTGAGATTGGCTGAGCCTCCCTTCATGCCCCCACCCCCAACTTACAGTGACACAAACCCTCCATCTTATTACACCATCTGAGCTAATTGCACAACACACCGGCCTCGCAAGTCAATCATACATAAAATTATAAAATTATTTCCCATTCAAGAGCCTGACAGCCCATGGATAAAAGCTGTTCTTCAGCCTGTTGGTGCGGATGGCTATACTCCTATATCTCCTACCCAATGGTAGGAGAGTAAAGAGATACCGTCCAGGGTGTGAGTCATCCCTGAGAATTTTCCTCACTCTTCCAAGGCAGCGAGCCCTGGTGATGTCATCCAGTGGTGTCAGGGGACAGCCCACAATGTCTTGTGTGCTGCCACCACATGGCTGTGTGGAGAAATCACAATGTGGGCAGTCAGACCCTCCTACCCTATGATGTATTTCCTTTCCCCTCCCCTTTCTGGGATGGACTTCCTCCTCCTTTTTCCCTAGAAAGCCATGCTTCATTAGCAGAAAACATGGGGTCCCAATATGCAGACCCTGGGAGCATTATCATCTTCTAACCTTGGAGACACCTCGGGAATATCTTGGAAATGCTGTACAACGTCATCTGAATTGCAATAAAGGTATTTCTATATAAAAGGTGTTTCTACGAGTTCAAACTATCTGGAGAGACCTGTTAAGGTTAATTATATCTGCTTACATAGACCATAGAAGTCTTACAAGAGATTAATTATAGCACAACAGCTTCGATCCAGAATATCTTGTGCTGTGCTCACCACCCTCTGTAATACTTTCCTAACCGCGGCTGTCAGGCCAGCATTCCAAACCACAATGCCATACGAGAGGATGCTCTCTATAGTAGACTGGTAAAAGAGGGGCATAAGCCGTTGTTCTACCCTGTTCTTCCACAAGATCCTGAGGAAGTGAAGTCTCTGTTGGGCCTTTCTGGCCATCTGGGTTGTATTAACTTTCCAGGTCAGATCTTCACAGAGGTAGACTCCCAGAAATTTAAAGAAGGAAACTCTCTCCACACAGTCCTCCCCGATGTAAAGTGGGGCAGGTTCCTCCTTTCTCCTCCAGAAGTCTAGCACCATCTCTTTTGTCTTGCCGATGTTCAGGTGCAAGTTGTTGTTACAACACCATATGGATAGTTTTTGAACCTCTGCCCTGTATACTGTCTCATCCCCACCTGTAAATAAGACCCACCACAGTAGTATCGTCTGTGAACTTAATTATCGCAGTAGATGGGTCGGATGATACACAGTCATATGTGTACAAAGAGTACAGGTAGGGGCTAAGCACACAGCCCTGTGGCGAGCCGGTGCAAAGCTTCAGAGGGGTGGACAAAGCAGACCCGACCCTCACTGTTTGTAACCAATGCAGCTGTTTGTAATGAAGGAGTTGAGGACAGGATGGATTCTGTACCACCTTAATAGTGTGTAGTTATTTTCCCGTTACCTCCCTTACGCTCTTTTTAACACATAAAACCTTATGAGCATGGTATGTTCAGACACCTTATTCGAAGAACTGGCCATCTGGAAAAGGCTCCAAAGCTGGAAAAGGTGGAAGAAAAGAGAAGAAGAGGATGACCAGCAACAAGGTGGATGGACACAGGTACAATGACAATGGTGATGACTGCAACCAGTGAGGGACTTGGAAAAAAAACAACAACAGGTTAGGGATAGGTCATCATAGAGAAAATGTATCTATGTGGTTGCTGAACTGGCACATGAGCAATCAATGTCACCATGAGACAGATTTGCATTATGTTACAGATGGTGTGACGATGCTGAATGCAAACCGAGGATCTGGGTGAGGACAAGTTCCAAATTGAACCAATGAGATACCCAATTGCTGTTCAGTGCCGTATCAGAATCAGATGTTGTACCCCACGCCTTATCAGTCATTTATGAAGTTAGTCCTTTGTTACCGTCTGTGTCTAGCATTCCATTTAAAAAGCATAAAGGTGAAAACAGGCCGGCTGAAATGAAATATGACAAAGTAGAATGTAATCATAATAAAATGAGACCAACAGGCTTGTTAATTATTTATACAACCTGGAAGTTTAGTTAACAAAGGGGTTATGAAATCTAACCATGCAATGTTCACCACCATCATCATCATCAGGCCCTGTGCAGATCACATTGGGCAGGAAGTGTTTTTCAGCGGCTTCCATCATTCATCTTTGACACCGTTAGAGGGATGTATGGGGGAGAAGTGTGGATTCACAAGGGATGTGACTCACACTCATATTTACAGATTGCATTCTTTATTCCCCATCCCACTCCTTGTCCCCAATGCAACATGCTTCATATTTGCAGTTGCTGAAACAGCAGGGAAAGCTGTAGCAGAGAATCTTTTTTTCCTTCCTTCCTTCCTTCCTTCCTTCCTTCCTTCCTTCCTTCCTTCCTTCCTTCCTTCCTTCCTCCCTCCCTCCCTCCCTCCCTCCCTCCCTCTTTCTTTCTTTCTTTCTTTCTTTCTTTCTTTCTTTCTTTCTTTCTTTCTTTCTTTCTTTCTTTCTTTCTTTCTTTCTTTCTTTCTTTCTTTCTTTCTTTTTTCTTCCTTCCTTCCTTCCTTCCTTCCTTCCTTCCTCTTTCTTTCTTTCTTTCTTTCTTTCTTTCTTTCTTTCTTTCTTTCTTTCTTTCACATTTGCCTCTTTCTTTCACATTTGCCTCTTTCTAAAGAAAAAAGCTGAGAAAGCACAAACACAGCTCTATGCTTTACTGAGGAAGGAGGAAAGAGGGAAGAGGAAAGAAGGAAGGAAGAAGAAGGAAAGAAGGAAAAGTAGTAGTAGTAGTAGTAGTAGTAGTAGTAGTAGTAGTAGTAGTAGTAGTAGTAGTAGTAGAAGACTTGAAAGGAACAAAATGATAAAGGACAAAGCCTGTTTGCTAGATGTGTGTCATAGAGCTTAGAGTGTCAAATCCAAAAGTTTTATTTAAATTGACTGAAGCAGTTTCTTCAGGCAGCCAATTGTTAGTGTAATGAATAGACAATACAGTTGTTAATATGTTCAGGGTTTTTTAATTTATTTACTTATTGCTAGGGAGAAAAAAAAATATAAGTGGGATTTTCTCCCTGAGGTACAAAAATTACAGCTCTACATTTGAGTAAGGTTGCTCCTGACTTGAAACGTTGAGGGACCCTCATTTTCTCCTCTTCCCCCAACATGACATGGCGGAGTGATCCTTGAGTCCCTCAATTCTCCTTCTGTTAAACCCAACTCTCAGGAATAAGACCGTGAATGATAGCATGATGTTGTCAGTGAAAGGGCAGCAGAGAAGGGTGAATTTTGGGACAGGAGACAAGCAAATGGCCTCGCTCCCCCCCCATCTGCTTACGATCCATAGCATCCAAATCTGGCCTGGTGATTTTGTGACTGGAAACAGAAAATCCTACAACATACTCGGTTGCAAATGCCCTGAATGCACACAGTTATGGAGGAGACAAGATTATCATCAGCTCTGTTCACCTTTCTCACAAAAGTGCTATCCAGGGAGCAAGAAACAGCTTCAATTCTTCTTCCCCTTCCAAGAAATATATATATACACACACACACACACACACACACACACACACATATATATATATATATATATATATATATATATATATATATATATATATATATATATATATAGCAAAAAATAAGTTTGGCATTCTGGTTAATTAGTTTACTTTTACTCTTTATACTTGTTTTTTTTAATCAAGCACGATTCGGAAGCAAATAATTTCCACTGTCATCCAAAATGGGAATGATGCGAGGTCTGCACTTTCCCTGTGAAAACAAACTGAAACTTAGATGCATTATCATCTTTAAAAAAAAGAGAGAGAGACATCTAGTAATAGGAATCTCTTTCCCTCCTTTTACAGCCCTTCAGGGAAGGGATTATTCATTATTGTTACTTGGCACACAGCAAGCTTCACCATTCCCAATTAAGGGCTTTTCCATTTCTTTAGCAGCTTTGCAGCCACTTCTCAGAACATGTGAAATGAAATGAAGCTGTTTGTTGTCAACAGCTCCTTTACAAATTTGAGCATCAGTGCAAACTACCAAAGTCAATGTTCTTTTGTCCCCAGTGCATGAAATGGTGCTGGAAGTTTTAATTAGCTTCGGAGAGACGGTACAATCTGAGAAAATAACTACCGGTAAGTCAGGAACTAACGGTCTCAGGGCCCAATCTGCCACTCCTAACAGTAGCATTTTCTTATTTTTTAAAAAAGTAATATTTTAAAAATTACAAATAATGGTAAAAAAACCTAACATTAAGTAAGAAAGTAATATTAAGCAAGAAAAAGAAAAGGTATACATAAAGAACCAACTTCTCCCCCCCATCAGAACAAATATAAACAATTTTAGTAATTTATCACCTTCTCTTAAAACACAACAAATAAATTATCTTCAAGTAAGATGGGCAGTCTATAAACTTTAGAAATAAAATAAATAAATGAATAAATATTCTTTTATCCCATAACCCATCTCTTACCTATAAACAAATCCTTAAAAATTCCAGCATTTCAGTCCCAATCAGCAAAAATCCATTAAGGATTACCAGATATAATAGCAGATCTATTTTAACCTTGATCAAATAAACCAACTTTATAGTCCTTCCTTTTACTTTTAACAATCTTGATCTTTAGTCCCTTCAAATGATGTCCTAAAAGTTTATTTCTTTTCATTTTTTTTTCTTTGCCCTTCTAACAACATTCTTCAAAACTCTTTTGTAAATCCAATATGTGAAGATTATGCGGGTCACTCTCTTGGTATATTCCTTTTAATTATTAAGATATCAGTTGATTGCTTTTGTATGTTCAGTGTAGCGGCTTTTTCCATATCATTCTTGTAGCCTGTCATTTTTAAATCTACTTTCAGATCAGTCTCAGTCTTGACCAATAAACAGGTTCCTCTTCCATAATATATTTTAAATCCATTCTATCTATAGAGGCAGATGTTAATAAAATTAATGCCTAGGACCATTGTTCACAAATATTTGACATAATGAAGAATAGTTCTTGTCTTGGAGCAATTGTAAGGAGCATCTCCAGGCAATCTCAGATATTTTCTTTATGCGGAGAGGGACTAGGAAGACTTAGTCTATTTGCTGGCTCTTCATTCTGTCATGGCTGTCGCTGAAAACAAAGCCATCTTTAGTTTGCCATTTCTTCCTTAGAAAGCAGTAATGCATTTTCTTCATGATTATTTCAATAGCAAGCACCAATCTCAAGGGAACTGTGGATGAGCAGCATTTGTGTTGATGAGGTAAATTTGGAAAGCCTTGGCCTGAGTCTTTTGGGAAGTGTATTGGAAATGGATCGATAAAATACAGCCTCTCAATAAGTTTGTACAAAAGAGCACACATTTCTTTAATTTTCTTCTTATTCTTGTCATAATGTCAACCTTCTAGTTCTATAACTCATAGACAATATAATGCATATTGTTTGAATTCTGAAGACAGAATCTGAGTTGGAAGAATGTATGGGGATCCTCAGTTTTAATGCTGTTGTTGTCTATACTATGTTGCCCGTGTATTACATACTCAAGCTTGGCTATTATGAGACTTTTTGCCATTTCTCCTGGGCATATCACCTGAACTGGATCTTTCTTTAGTCCTTCAGCTTTCCGTTCCCCTTCAGCAATGTTCTTTGGTGCTCTTTCACAAGTACTAATGATTATGAAACTGATACCTTTTATCAGTTCGAACTTCTCCAGTTCATTAACATTCTTCATTCGGGGTGCTTCAATGAATATTAAAAAGCAATTGTATTTCCACAAATGTCTTCAATTCTCCCAAGCCATTAGATGGATAAAATGTTTGGAGGATAGAAATGATTTTCACAGTCTCTAAATATATGTGGCACAGCAACTTTTGAAAGTGATTAAACACCCTAGCTTAAAAAAAATGTATGTTCCATTACTTTCCCGGCTACTTTTCAGTTATGTTAGCGTAACTAATATTTCACCTATCCTGAGACTCTTCAGGGTAGAAAAAAAAGTATAAAAGGAGCTCAGAAATGATCAGTTTTGAATCTTTAGTTTCAGAAGGGTTTAGTTTACCAGTGTGGCTACTACTAATACATTCAGGTCGGGTTGAAAGGATTAATCAGTGACATCACCATTGCCCAGGGATGCCCCAGTTGAGAGCTGCTTTCATGTCCTGTTAAGTTGCCCACCCAAGTGGTATCCATCTACTGCAGACATGTCAAACTCACGATGTCACGTGATGTCGCGCAACGTATCGGTACGGTTTTGCCATTGCTGGCAATGGGGTGGGAGCAGCTTCTGGATGACACGTCTGGCCCACGGGCCGGCAGTTTGACATCCTTGATCTACTGTATCTCCTCATGGTTGCCTACTTTCAACCATGGGTTGGCAGGAGCTAGAGCATATGACAGCAACTCTTGGCATCAACAGGATCTCAAACACGAGCCTGCTGATCATTAGTCCCAGCATTCTAATCACATGAGTCACCATTAGCTATTTTTTCAAAAACAGATATTATTCCCATACCAGCAATCTTATGACTGGATCAACTCACTTGCACTGATAATCTCCTTTATCCCAAACTGGAATTACATCTGCTGGTCCCACCAGAACTGAGAGGGTGAGCACAAAACCAGTCAAACAAAATCACCTTGTTGTGCCCAGAAGGAATTGGGCTTTCTCTGTGAAAGCATCTTTCCTGTCGGACAGCACATCTCTGGAAATCCAAATAGTCCTGATCCTGCAAATTTTTATGCAAGGCACTGAAGATCTGGCTAGTCCCTTGTGCATTTGGGTTGCCAGGTTAAGCAAACTGGTTGGTTGATTGGATTTATTGCTGCTTTATTTCTTCGTAAATAGGGAACGATTTTTCCTCCAACCTCAGACATTTGTTATATGTATTGTTGGTTTATTTTTATTCTAAGGAGGAGGGGTTAGGTTGATTCAACTCTTTCTTTGCAGTCCACAGTCATTGCTATGAGATGGGCAGCCATATAAAATAGATACCATTTACCATTGCAGCATTTACACAAAATGAATGTCAAGAAAACTTATGGTGTGTCATGAATATTTTTATAACTTTTCCTGACCCCCTGGGATTTTTGTGTTTGTGTGTATACAGAGAAAATCCATTTCTCTTAGTATACAGGTGGATAAAATTCGGCTTGCAGGCCACACAAAAATCTCATACCCTTGTGTCGATAAGTCTTTTCAGGATTATACCATTAACATTGGGTGGAAAACTGGTAGCTTTCAGTGCTGAGTTTATTAACTTATTTGTAAAATTTATTAGCCCCCACCCCCCCACCTCCAATCTTTCCACATGGTAATTCTGGGCAGCTTACAATATTAAAAGATAAAGCTGTGAAAGACCTAATGATACAAATACAATACTATAAAAACCAACCAAGCTGAAAAGATGGTGAGGAAGGGAGCATGATGAGAAGGGGAGGGGTGAGGTTTAATGGACAGATTAAACCCAAATATATGTACATGGTCTCCTGCAAGGCTTAACATCTCCAAAAATGAAGCAGAAAAGACCATAATACTGTACTCAGAGCCCAAAAATAATATCTACAATTGGCTGGGTTATTTGAGGGAATGCATCTCTTAAATTAAATCTTCTCATCCCATCAGATCCGACAGAAGAGGCAGGCTATGGATACCTTCTATAAGGTACACTTGGGAAGACAGAGGGGATGGGTCCTCTCTGCCATAGTGCCTGCCTTTGGAACATTCTCCCACTTGGAATGAGGTCAGCTCTATCCCTCCTTATTTCCCAGAAGTCCCTCAAGACCTGGCTTCGTCATGAGGGTTTTTTTGGGAGGGTGGGGGTGGAGGCAGGGGACCAGCAAGGTCTTAAGGTGGCTCCATTGCTGATCAATTTTTTTATTTTATTTTATTTTAATTCCATTTGTATCCCGCCCTTCTCCGAAGACTCAGGGCGGCTTACAAGCTGAGCAGTAGCCTTCATTCTATGTATATGCCTGCTTGTTAGGGCTTTTGGGGCCCCCTCAGCGGCATTATTACAAAGTCAGCTTAATTGCCCCCAACAATCTGGGTCCTCATTTTACCTACCTCGGAAGGATGGAAGGCTGAGTCGACCTTGAGCCTGGTGGGACTCGAACCTGCACTAATGGCAGGCAGCTGGTGTTACTTAAGGAGGCATTAGCCCACTGCTCCACCAAGGCTCAATTCTCTTGTGTGTGTTTGTGTGTCTGTATGTTTTTAATATGGCATGTGTTTGACACATTTATCGTTTGTTTTTTTTTGCTGTATGCTGCCCAGAGAAATTTCTTGTGAGGTGGGCCATATAAATTTGATAGAATAAATAAGTACTAGAATAAATAAATTTATCTGTAGCTCCCAGATGGGAAAAAAATAGACCCATCCCTGCCTTAGGATGTTTAAATGATTGCAAAAGCCATCTTAGTTTTTCAGTCCAGAGTTACGTATTTTGTGCACATCTCTTCTTCTTTTTTTAAATACATACTTTATTCCATATTTCTCTTAAAAATCTTCAGAGTGGCTTAGATAGGCTTTTGGTAATCAGTTTCCATCTACACAGCAGTGTGACTGAAGCTCCTTAGGTCATTTAACAATATAATAATATCATCAATCTTTATTCTATTCTTTGTGGAGTTAATTCAGTTGCCATCACAAGACTAATGCTGCTGTCCTTAAAGAGATGGAGCGCCAAGTAATACAGGACTGAACTGGATATATCAACTGTATAGTGTCACACTAAAGCTTTACCATTATGCCAAAACTGGGAAACAATTACAAATGTTGAAGATCTCAGTGGGCAAAAAAAAAGACCAAGTCTCAGCACTTTTTAGAGAAGAGTGCTTCCTTGAATTGTATATTTTATTCCATTACAGTAAGAAGACATAGCCTTTTATATATAGGGAAAAAAATATTATTTTGTCCTTTCAGCATTTCAATCTTTCCATAATGGAGAGAAAATGGTTCTAATGCGGTCAAAAGTGCACTAACAATATATAAGAGGGAAGGATTTGCAACACATAAAAGAGATATAGGTTGGAAAAAAAATATTTGCCCATTCTCACTGTTAACACTTCACGAGACAAGACATTTTCTAGAAAACTGTCCCCATGTAAGTGCTGCAGAAGTAGAGTCTACGCCCTGACAAATCAAATAATTATTGATACAAATTCAGGGGATTTAAGTTGTTATAAATTTAACTGTCTTGCTTTATTTTCCTCATGGAATTTATCCATACTCCATTTAGGAAAAATATTCTGAAGTGTGAAAAAACAAACACTCTGCTTTGTTTGCAAATTCAGAAAAATAGACTGATGGAATATTTGAGAATAAGGCTAGGAAAACCTGAAAACCTGAGTTTTAGTATCATCCGATGTGACTTTTGCTGGCAATTTTGGATCTGTTGTTACTGCTCGGTGTAGTTTTCCTCACAGTTTCCAAAACTTGCTTTTCTTCCTCTGTTGAAACTAAAGAATGGAAGAGTTGTGTGATATTTTAAATAAGGATTTGATGAGAGATGAAGATTGGCTTCAGTTTCATTTCCTTGGTGATCTCACAACTGAGCTACAACCCTATGCTGACCACTAGATGGCGGGAAGAATTTTGCTGCCATCTAGTGATCACCTGGAGTTTTGCAGTCAAAATGTGATAGTTGTGGACAACTCCCCATCCCTGCTCACAAAACTCCATGTATTGTTTTCATTTAAATCAGGCATGTCAAACTTGTAACATCACGTGATGTGATACAACGTATTGCGACTTTTTCCACATTGCCGGCAATGGGGTGGGCACGGTTTTGGCGTGACGCATCCGGCCTGTGTGCCGGCAGTTTAACATGCCTGATTTCAATGGTCATTTGTGGACTGCCTTGTATCTTGAAAGCTGGAATGACATACTGCAGTTGTTATTGTTATTACTATTATTACAGGCACAATTTTGTTATGGCATAAGTGCTTTGAAAACCATAAGCTGCTATAAAAAGTTCATAAGTCCCTTGATAACGTCTAATCCATGAAAGCGTCTATTGTAATGAATGGATTGGCTTTCAATACCACAAGGCTTGTATCTCACTGAATTGTTACGAAAATTCAACGAGTCTTTGCTCAAGTAGCCAATATTGGGAACTGGTGAAAAGCTGAGAAATTATGAACTGAATGGTTGAAACAACAACTATGGAACTTCATTTCTAGAATTCAGGCCAATAAGACCCATCTATACACTGACACATAATTGATTACTTGCCAGTTTTGTTGACTTTTACACTGAATTACATAAACCTGAGCCCTCTGCAAATGAACAATGTATTCTAAGTTTGGGGGGAAGATAATGAAATGGAATAAATTTCTGAACAATATAAAAGCAATAGATTAACTTGCAGAACACATCAGTCTTTTAAAACTCAGGGGTGGAATAAGCACATGTTTCTATCAGTAGATCTAAAAGATGGCAAAAACAAGGCTAAGACATACATGCAACAGTGCACACGGTGGCAATCAACTTTTTTTTCATAACTCATTCTTCATAAATACATTATTTACAGCATTTCAGATGTGCTGGACTAAAGCTCTCCTAAATTCCAATCAGTGTCACTTTTTTCTATCTTACTTCTTCTTCCCTCTCTTCGTCCTCCTATGAATTAGAATAGTTGCATTATTTGTATGGCTCCTATAGAATGCATAGGATGTCTATATGCTACCGTAACAACAACCCACTGCAGATGCGGGCAACCCGGGCCTGTGATAGTCCTTGGTGCTACCTGAGAGTTGTTTTGCTTGAGAGGTTTCATTAGCTAACATTATCTATGTGAATTAAGTGTGGTTTGGCTCTCTGTTTATATAAAGTAGCCAGTCCTGCCCATTTTGGTGGAGCTGTAGTTTTGTCCTTGCTGGTTTCTTAATTGGGGTACTGTTTTCTGCTTGATTGCTTGCCAGGTGTTAAAACAATGAAGCCAAAAAACAAAACAATCAGTCACACTCTGAGGAGGTTTTCAGCTGAACTCAGAGAAGCAGCAAGAACTCCATAATTTAGCTCTGAGCTACATATATAACAGAATAACAGAGTTGGAAGGGATGTTGGAGATCTTCTAGGCCAGGAGTAGGCAACCTTGGCTCTTTTATGACTCCTGGACTTCAACTCCCAGAGTTCCTGAGGCAGCATGGCTCAGCATGGGAACCTCTCCCTTCCCCTCAGCATGGCTGCCTCAGGAATTCTGGGAGTTGAAGTCCACCAGTCATAAAAGAGCCAAGGTTGCCTACCCCTGTTCGAGACCAACTCCCTTCTTAAGCAAAGACCCTATGCAATTTTAGACAAGCGACTGTCCACAGTCTCTTCTTTAAAGCCTCCAGGGATGGAGTATCAACAATTTCTGAAGGCAAGCTGTTCCACTGGTTAATTGTCCTCACTGCTAAGAAATGTCTTCACGGTTCTACATTACTTCTTTCCTCAGAGAAGAGATAGCCTTTATATCTTTTCTGGTATTGGAACCCCGTGCCTGGCATGGACCTTGCTCAGAGTTTTAAAATGTTGAATGAAGGATTCTTAACAGAAATGTTTTCCAGGCCAAAAATTACACTGAGTTGCAGGCAAAGTGTTTGAAATGCAGCTGTATCTCATTGCACAGTTTTCATTCCCCCTCTCTCTCTTTAGAAAATTCCAGGTAAGTCTAAGTAGATACCATTAGAGTAGCTTTTAAACTTTTTTTTAATGGAACTTCTGTGTAGATTCAGCTATGTAACAACAGATAGCACTTAGCAAAAAATAACAGCAAGGTACTATTCTTTTGTGGCTCACATAAATACTTTTTAAGAGTGTGTGTGTGTGTGAGGGGGGGGGAAGCCATATACCTAACACTTAATTACTAGTTCAGTGGGGAAAAAGCCATTTATCCTTGTTCATGCAAACCAAAAGCATGTAGTCAATGTAAGCCTTGAAACACAGGAATAAAAGTATTAAATAAAAGGGTAATTTGTGTGGGGTAAAAGCATGGCAATAGAGGTGAAATAATATGCAACCTAGTTTTATATAGAAATATTTGTTTCCCAAAGGATCTGCTTTCCCTTTTTTCGCTGTATGTCAAGATGCATCTGGGAAGTTTTCTACATCAAGGTAAGCCTGGTGTGACAGATTTCTCTTCTGTGTCAACTTCTTAAAATATAGATGAGTAAAGATCGTCAAAAAATTCAGACAGATTTCCCCCCTCCCCATTTTTGCTCAGAGAGATTTGGATACTCTGGGAGATGTTTTGTGAAGATCTCTGTTTATATTATGGGAGTCAGTGAGGAGTAGTGGTTAAGGCACCAGCTAGAAAGCAGGAGACCATGAGTTCTAGTTCTGCCCCAGCCGTGGAAGCTCTCTCTCAGCCCAATTCAACTCACAGGTCTGGGGAATATAGGTAGAGGAAGGTGTGTTTCACCACCTTGAGTTATTTGTAAAAATAATAAAGGTGGGATATAAATTAAATAAATAAATGGTAATAAATATATGACGTATGAGTACAGTGCAATAACAACCAGTTTTTGAAAATCAAGGACACATTATTAAAAAGGCTTGTAAGGCACAAGGGAGAATGTGAGGGAGAATTTTGTTTCACTCATCATTTCTCTGCTAGAACTGTTCTGTCTAGAACTGTATACATATAAGGACATACTGTATGTACTATATACATATACATATAAGGAACGGTTGCTGGAATTGGGTATGTCTAGTCTAATGAAGAGAAAGACAAGGGGTTACATGATAGCAGTCTTCCAATATCTCAGGGCCTGCCACAAAGAAGAGGGAGTCAAGCTATTCTCCAAAGCACCTGAAAACAGGACAAGAAGCAACTGATGGAAACTAACAAAGGAGAGAAGCAACCTAGAACTAAGGAGAAACTTCCTGACAGTTAGAACAATTAACCAGTGGAACAACCTGCCTCCAGAAGTGGTGAATGCTCCAAAACTGGTAGTTTTTAAGAAGAGACAGGACAGCCATTTGTCTGAAATGGTATAGGGTTTCCTGCTTGAGCAGGAGGTTGGACTAGAAGACCTTCAAGGTCCCTTCCAACTTTTTTTTTTTTATTATTATTATTATTATTATTATTATTATTATTATTATTATTATTATTATTATTATTATTATTATTACTTTTTTCTAAAAAAAAGGTGTCGGAACTCAAAGGTGCTGTCACTGGGAGTGATGCTGGTGTCTTGCTACAGCGTCGCCACCCATCCTTTGCATCCCCGCCCCTGCGGCTAAGAGCCACATGCCGCGGGGATTCCCCTCCCCACAGCCGCTGTGGAGATTCCCCTCCCTGCAGTTGCCATGCCATGGCCCATGCTGAGCCCCCACCTGGAGCTGCTCCGAACCCCGACCTAGAGCTGTGTTCCTCATGGCAGTGGTCTCCGGTGCCAAATAGCTGATGGCCTCTGGCACCGGCACTCATTCACTTACTGCCCCATCGCTTCCAAATGCAGTAAGTGACTGAGCGAGCAAGTGGCGTTTGGAAGCGTTTGGAAGCGATGGGGCAGTAAGTGAGTGAGTGAATGAGCAAATGGCATTTGGAAGCAATGGGGCAGTAAGTGAGCGAGCGTGCAAGAGGCCTTTGAAAGAGACAGAGTGAGTGGGGGAGAGACTGAACGAGGTGCCTTTGAAAGAGACGGAGGAGTGAATGAGAGCGACTGGAGGCTGTTGTGAGCAAAGTGTGAGTGAGTGGGGGGGGCTTTTGCGAGTGAAGGGTGAGAGAAAAAGGGAAAAGTGAGGGGGAGAAGGGAAAAAGAAAAGGCACTGACTTCTGACTTCCTCTGTTACAGGAGTAGAAGGAAGCATTAACATTGAACCTCAACTTTTTGCTTTTCTATAATATTATAAACTAGCCATTTCTATAACAATAAATGAATCTAACCAATGAAACCCAAAATACTCCCCCTTTTTTAGTCATATAGTTTTTGACACCTTGTTAAACACTGGTGGTGCTTGAATATTGTCATGTCCTAAAAGTGGTACAATTTCTGAAAAGGTTGAAAAGCCCTGATGTAAATACAGCCTAAATTGTTTATTGCCATCCTATTTGCAAATAATATCTTACTTACCTAGCTGAGATGGTGTAGATGGGCAGCAGGAAGAGGTGCAAAGTTCCTGCCTTTGCTGCAGACAACTTGCCTATGCAACATTTGCCGGCCGAGTCCTTTGGCGTGCTCAGCAGCAATTCCTATTGGCTTTCAAAAGTCAATAGGCCAGGTGTAGGCAACCTTGGCTCTTTTATAACTCGTGGACTTCAACTCCCAGAAGATGTTACATAACATAACATCAACTGGAAGATGTTAAACTGTCCTTCTGTTTCTTTCCTTCCCAAAAATTGTGTTAATGAGTCCTTTCTAAGCTCTGCTGATCAGCTTGTCCTGGATTGTTTTGCCAAAAAATGGAATGGTTTGCAAGTGGCAGTTGAGACAGCCCATCTCATTTTATATATATCACATATAATTGAAAATTGTAATTAGTTGCGTGTGCATGTTCAGCAAGTGTGATGTATTTGTGCTGGCATTTCTAGGCTTCTTTCCAACCACATCCAGAAAAATTTGTAACAAACATTGGAATTCTCAAGGCCATGTTTGGTATTTCCCAGCAATCTGTTACTGGAAGGAAAAAACAATCCCTGCTACGTTACTGATCCCAGAGAAGCATTTGCATGTATGCTGGTATCCTTAGGGTGCCATAGTTATGGATGAGAAATATTGGTTGCAAAGTTGGCATTTCTAGATGTAATACAGATATTTTGGACTTATTTTTGTTTCTTTGCATGTTTGATATTTTTAAAAAGGCATATGCTACTGACTACGCTTATGCACATATGTAACATCTTTTGCTAGGATACATGACCACTGCTTGTCCAGAATGTGAAAAGTGAAAGATTGTGACGAAACAAAATTTTAATGTACAGATAATACCACCAGAAATTATTTTAGCCTTTTTAATAAATGTTGTTATTGATGTTAAGCTCACCATGGAAAACAACATATATTGTTATGTATATACTAGGTTAATTATTTAAAGACTAAAGTGCAACATAACTAGATTCTAAATAATCTATTTTTCAAAACACAACAATCCAAACAGTAAAAGTAAAGTCCAAATTAAGAATATTTCATTCTTAAGAATTGTTTAATTTAAAGTGGTTTAGTTGTAATAGATGGTTATAGATTCAAAATAGTTTTCAAGAGTATTTACAAGATACTATTTTTTTCTAGCATCAGCTAAATTAGACATATTATATTGAGAAAAATGTTTCTCATTTCTTTCCTGTTACCTTTATTGATTTCATTGCAGAGATGTTAACATAGGAAATAGATTATTTTATTATCTAATTTTACCTTCCAAAAGACAGAAGCAGATGAAAAATGTGAGGTTCTTTCCTGTTGGCTTTTTTGAATTAGCTGTTTTAGATTTTAAAAGTTTAGTTCCTAAAGAAGTAACCTTGTAAATAATTTTAATGTCCTCCTCTAGTGCAGGGTAGGCAACCTTGGCTCTTTTATGACTCAAGGACTTCAACTCCCAGAATTCCTGAGCCAGCATGGCTCAGCTTGGAAACCTCTCTCTTTCCCCTCAGTGTGGCTGGCTCAGGATTTCTGGGAGTTGAAGTCCACAAGTCATAAAAAAGAGCCAAGATTGCCTATCCTTGCAATAGGCTTTTGAAAGCCAATAGAGGGAGCTTTTTTTTGCAAAAAAAAAGGTGCCGGAATGCCGTTCTGAACGTTCTATGAGAAAAAAGCCATTATTATTATTATTATTATTATTATTATTATTATTATTATTATTATTATTATTATTATTATTATTATTATTATTATTATTATTATTATTATTATTATTATTATTATTATTATTATTTCCATATTTATCATCTATTTAGCAAGATCAGTTGTGTATATATTGTTCGTTAGAAGAAACTGCATGCACACATACATTCTAATTCGTGTACATATTTTAACAATGGTGGTTGATGCATAATATATTTGTCAAACCATAGGACTAAGACACATATCACTAAGTATAATCAATAAATACATCATTAGTATGAGGTAGGGATCAAAAGTAGCAAAGGGTTTTTGTTCTAGAGCGTCTTTCCCCAAAGCCTAAAAACTAGTAGAGCTGATACTATTATTATTACTATTTCTTTTATTCATTAAACATGAACCTCAGTCAACTGAATATTCAAATTGACTGGTGCTAATGGTTGCTGCCAGCATCCTAGGTATCAACCAGGTACCTCCTTAAAATGTAAGATGTTCCAAGTAGCACAGTTTTTTGTAGCATTGCTAGAGTTATTGCAGGAAGCTGCAGTTTCTTGATGTATTTTGCAAAGTTTTTGGACATAGTTCCCAGTGCCCCGATGACAATGGGTATCACTGTTACACATTTCATCCATAATCACACAGTTTTGATGGCCAGGTCACAATATTTTGTAATTTTTTCCCAGTTCTTTTTCTTCAACTCTGGTACAGTGATATCAATCAGCTGTACGCTTTGGTTCTCTACAACTGCGATATCTGGCATGTTGTGTTCCAAATGGCGATCTGTCTGGATTCAGAAGTCCCACAAGATCTTCACCCTCTCATTCTCGACAACTTTTCCACCCTATGTTTCCACGACTTTTCGGACACAGGCAAGTCGTATTTTTTACACAATGCCCAGTGGATTAGTTTAGCAACTTGGTCATGTCTAGCTTTGTAATCAGTTTGTGCGATTTTGCTGCACTTACATATTAAATGTGAAACAGTTACAACTTTGTTGTTGCAAAGTCGGAAATTTGGATTGTCAGTGGATTTTTGTATCTTCGCTTTCATGACATTAGTTTGTAGTGCTTGTTCTTGAGAAGCCAGTATTAAGCCTTCTGTCTCTTTCTTGATGGTTCCCATCTATATTATTATTATTATTATTATTATTATTATTATTATTATTATTATTATTATTATTATTATTATTATTATTATTATTAATCATTCAAGTCAGCATTGATCCCGGTAATTGTGGGAAAGTCCCTGCAGTTTTCTTGGCAAAGTTCAATTTGCCATTGCCTACTTCGTAGAGTAGAAGGAGAGAGACTGCCCCAAGGTCACCCGGCTGGCTTTGTGCTTAAAGCACAGCTGGATTTCACAGGTCTCTTGGTTTCTAGACTGGCACCTTAACTGTTAAGTCCGGAATGACGAGCGTAGACAGCGAGGTTGAACAAGAGAACATTTATTGAATGCACATGGGTCAACTGGCTAACAGCCGTTGAGCCCTATCTTATATACTAAGGTGCCTTTAAACATAACCAATCCCCGGCCCAGAATCTCCCGCCGAGAATGTAACAACCAATAACTGCACCCGGTTTTCCCGCCATGGGAAACCACTCCCATTAACTATGGACACAACACCCCTTCCCCCCCAGATAAATGTTAATTACTTAACATAGTCTTTTAGGTAACTTGGTGGCTTATGATTCCTGGCTGGGTATCTGCCAGCTGTGCCGACAACTGGGGTGTCTACTGTTCTGCTGTTAGACTCTGCTTCAGGCCCTGTGGTTTGTGGCACTGACTCTGGCAAGGCCGCGCTTATGGGTTGTTGGGGTACACTGGGCCGTTCAAGGGTCTCTGTTGGGCTGCCCTGGGAACGTGGTTCAGTTTCTGCCGTGCTACTAAGGGGGTTTGCTTCAGCTGCACTGATTTGTATTCCCATTCCCTCACCCCCTGATGTTGCCCTTAAATGGACATGACTGAATGCATTGTCTTGTGTAGTGATGCTCCAGTCATTGTTGGTCTGTACAATTTCAGGGGACCTTTTTCTTAACTGATCGATGTGTCTCCTGATCAGCTGATTCCCTTCCCCCTCAATTAAGTACGATAACGGTCCAGATTTGTCAATGACTACCCCTTGTGACCATTTGTCCCCCTGCCCATAGTTCCTCACCCAGACTGTGTCCCCAATATTTAACGACCGGGTCGGAATGTCTCTTTGAGGTTCCGCTGGAAGCCTGTCAGGGTGTAATCTGTCCAATTTGGTTGTTAGACGTCTGCCCCACCTCATTTCAGCTGGGCTTTTCCCTGTGGCCATGCAAGGTGTCGTGTGTTGGGCCAACAGGAACTGAGCCAGTCTCTGATGCCAATTTCCCTGGATGATTCTTCTTAAGGCGTCTTTGGTTGTCCTGACGTTCCGTTCAGCCAATCCGTTGGAGGAGGGGTGGAAGGGTGCCGATGTCGCGTGCCTAATCCAGTTGGCCTTGAGGAAGTCCTGAAATTCATTGGATGTGAATTGGGGCCCATTGTCAGAAACAATCACGTCAGGTAACCCATGGGTGGCAAAGAGTCCCCGCAAGACCTGTATGGTTTTGGCTGAAGTCATGGACTTAACAGGCACGACCTCCAACCACCGGGAGTAGCTATCCACGACAACTAGGAATGTGAGGCCTTGGAATGGGCCTGCAAAATCAATATGAATGCGAGACCAAGGGTTCCTAGCCACTTCCCACTTATGTACAGGTGTGTGTGCTTGTTCTGGCCTAGACCGTTGACACTGATAGCACCCGGCTACTCTGTCCTCGATTGCTGTGTCTAACCCAGGCCACCATAAATGACTCCTTGCCAGGGCTTTCATTCGGACAATCCCTGGATGTCCCTCATGCAATTCCCCCATCACTGTGTTCCTATGGCCCTCTGGAATGACAACCCTATTTCCCCACAGAATACATCCCAGGTGTGGAGATAATTCATCCTTCCTTCTAAAATATGGCGTGAATTTGGGGTCCGGATTCTTGTTAGGCCACCCCCCCTGTACCCACGCTGCTATTCTGCTAAGGATGTGGTCTTTTCTGGTAGCTGCTGCAATGTATTTGGCTGTCAGGGGGCATTCTGAGAGTTCCTGTAGCGACATGATTTGGCCCACAGGTGCTGGGTCAGTGCCAGTGTCTGCTAGTGGCAATCTGCTAAGGGCATCTGCGTGCCCCATCTCTTTGCCAGGCCTGTGTTTAATAGAGAATGTGTAAGCTGAAAGGAAAATTGACCATCTCAGCATCCTTGGGGACATGATTTGGGGTGTCTATTTATCTGTGGTGAATAGCCCTAGTGTTCTGTACCAGCCTGCTACCGGCCTTGCAGAAAGGCAACCCCTGTACAAACGGCAGAGGCTGGAGAGCGTCTGAGGCTGGAAGGCGTCTGCCAAGTTTAATTCACAAGCAAAACAACAGAACAAGAAACAAAACACCGGAACTGTGATCCTCAAACGGAGCGGTTGCTTTCAGCAACCAGCCCTTCCCCAAACACTCCCTTTATTAGAGTTCAGGGCGTGGCCTCCCTGTGCCTCCTTCCGAGGAGTCCCACAGCCTTTCTCTGCTTGTTCCTGCTTGACTGCCTCCTGCGTCGGGCGTCCTTGAACAGGGCCAGCTGTGGGTCATCATCATCCGCACTGTCGGGCTCGCGCAGCTGAGAAGAGGGCCCTGGCTGGGGGCTCTGCGAAGCCTCCAAGCCATCATCAGCAAGTTCGTCTTCAACACCCTCCTCCTCCCCCTCGTCTGAGTCATCCGAGACATCCGAGCCGGCTGCCGGACCCACAGGCTGGCCCTGAATCACAACACTTAGGAGGGGTTTATGGTCTGTGTAAATTGTAAAGTTCCTACCATACAGGTAATCGTGGAACTTTTTTACGCCGGCCACGATGGCCAAGGCTTCCCTGTCAATTTGTGCGTAATTCCGTTCTGCTCTAGTCAAAGTCCTGGAATAGTACGCAATAGGCCTCTGTTGACCCTGGTCGTCCATGTGGCTTATGACTGCCCCTACTCCATAAGGAGAGGCGTCGCATGCTAGGAAGATTGGTTTGTTTTCAATGAAGTGAGTGACTGTGGAGTTACTGGACAAGATGTCCTTTAATGTTTGGAAACTGATTCTGTGCTTGTCCTGCCACTGCCAAGGTGTCTGCCTATCTAACAACCTGTGTAAAGGTTCAGCAATGGCTGCTTTGTGAGGCAAAAAGGTGTGGTAGAAATTTATTTATTTATTTTATTTATTTAGTTACATTTATATACCGCCCTATTCCCTGAGGACTCAGGGCGGTTTACAGGAAATTAAAAAATCCACCATACAAAAGTTAAAAAACCAAATTAAAAAATATTAAATTGACCCTGTATACTTAAAACCCCAATTAAAAATTTCTCCTCAGCCTGGGCCTGAGAGCTCAAAGAGCCAGGTCTTCAGGCCCCGGCGGAATGATCGGAGGTCGGGGGCAGTCCTCAGCTCCACCGGCAGCTGGTTCCAGAGGGCAGGCGCTCCCACTGAGAAGGCCCTATCCCTGGGTGTCACCCGCCGGCAATCTCTCACCGGCGGCACCCTGTGGGAGCGCACTGGGCGAAGGGCGTTTGATGCCGGCAGCAGGTGTTCCCTCAAATAGCCCGGACCCAGGCCATGTAGGGCTTTATAGGTAATAACCAGCACCTTGAATTTCACCCGGAGGGCAACCGGAAGCCAATGCAGCTCGCGGAGTAGAGGTGTTACATGGGAGTATCGGGAGACCCCCATTACAACTCGCGCGGCCGCATTCTGCACCAGTTGAAGCCTCCGAGTGGTCTTCAAGGGCAGCCCCATGTAGAGAGCGTTACAGTAGTCCAAACGGGAGGTCACAAGCGCATGAGTAACTGTGCGTAGGGCGTCTCGGTCCAGATAGGGACGCAACTGGCGCACCAGGCGAACCTGTGCAAAAGCCCCCCTGGTCACGGCTCCTATGTGGTCTTCAAAATTGAGCCGTGAGTCCAGGAGGACGCCCAGGTTGCGAGCCCTATAAACGGGGGGTAACACCTCACCCCCCATCGTTAGAGGTGGAATAAGTTGGTTAACCCGAGATGCCGATATGCACAGCCACTCAGTCTTGGCGGGATTGAGACGAAGCCTGTTTCTCCCCATCCAGACCTGAACCGCCTCCAGGCACCGGGACATCACGGAGAGGGCATCGCTGGGTTGGTTCGGGGTGGAAAGAAAAAGTTGGGTATCATCAGCGTACTGGTGATACCCCACCCCGAAACCACGAATGATCTCGCCCAGCGGCTTCATATAGATGTTGAACAGGAGAGGCGAGAGGACCGACCCCTGAGGAACTCCACAAATGAGAGACCTCGGGGCGGATCTCTGCCCTCCTGTCAACACCGACTGCGAGCGGCCCTGGAGGTAGGAGGAGAACCACCGTAGAACGGTGCCTCCCACTCCCAACCCCCTGAGACGCCGCAGCAGGATACCATGGTCGATGGTATCGAAAGCCGCTGAGAGATCTAATAGGACCAGGACAGAGGAGCAACCCCTGTCCCTAGCCCTCCAGAGATCATTCACCAGCGCGACCAATGCCGTCTCCGTGCTGTGTCCGGGCCTGAAGCCCGATTGGTACGGGTCCAGATAATCAGTTTCCTCCAGGAACAGAGGGAGCTGATGCGCCACCACACTCTCAACAACCTTCGCCAGAAAGCGAAGGTTGGAGACTGGACGATAGTTGTTTAAAACAGCCGGGTCCAAAGCAGGCTTCTTGAGAAGGGGCCTCACCACCGCCTCCTTCAAGGCGGCAGGGAAGACACCCTCCTTCAAAGAAGCAGTTATTACTGCATGGAACCAGCCTCGTGTTCCCTCCCGAGCCGCATAAGCTAGCCAGGAGGGGCACGGATCCAACAAACAGGTGGTGGTGCTCAGTCTCCCCATGATCCTGTCCACATCATCAGGGGAAACAGGGTCGAACTCAGTCCAGATAACATGCTCAAGACCGCCTGATTCCTCCACGTCAGACTCTGCCCAGTCAGAGTCCAGACCGGTCCGGATCCGAGCGATTTTGTCCGCCAGATGATGACTAAACTCCTCGGCTCGTCCCTGCAAGGGATCCTCTCTCACCTCCTGGTTAAGGAGGGAGCGAGTCACCCTAAACAGGGCGGCCGGGCGATTATCTGCGGACGCGATAAGGGCAGCAAAGTAGTTAGACTTCGCCGTCCTTATCGCCGCAAGATAAGACCTTATAAAGGTTCTTAACTGCAATCGGTCGGATTCGGATCGGCTGGATCTCCAATCGCTCTCTAGACCTCGTCTCCGACGCTTCATCTCCCGGAGCTCCACAGAGAACCATGGGGCCCAACGGGATCTGCGCCGGGTCAGAGGTCGCATGGGTACAACGCAGTCAAGTGCCCTGGTGGCAGCCGTTTCCCAGGCCTCCACCAGAGCATCGACTGGGCTGTGGGTAAGGGTGATAGGTATAGGCCCAAGCGCCCTCTGGAACCGATCCGGGTCCATTAGGCGCCTGGGGCGGAACCACCTGGTCGGTTCCGCCGCCCAGCGGCGGGGGGTGGCATGACGGAAAACCAGCCTCAGGAGGTGGTGATCTGACCATGACAGAGGGGTGATGGACGGGGAACCCCCTCCCAGATCGTCCAACCACTGTCCAGACAGGAACACCAGGTCGAGAGTATGATCCCCCTCATGAGTCGGGCCCTCAATAACCTGGGTCAGGCCCATGGCTGTCATGGAAGCCATGAACTCCCGAGCCAACTCCGACGACCCTCCCAGTGACGGCAGGTTGAAGTCACCCAGGACTATAAGCCTGGGGAACTCCACCGCCAACCCTGAGAGGGCGTCGAGCAGCTCAGGCAGGGCTGTTGCCACACAGCTGGGCGCCAGGTATGTAAGCAACAAGCCCAACTGAACCCGAGGACCACATCTCAAGAGGAGGGATTCACTCCCGGCCATCTGGACAATGGTGGCCTCCCGGGGACACAAAGTCTCCCGAATAACCACTGCCACTCCACCACCCCTGCCCTGAGCCCGCGGCTGGTGCAGCACCCGGAAACCCGGCGGGCATAACTCGGTGAGAGGCACCCCTCCCTCCGAGCCCAGCCAAGTTTCCGTGATGCACGCTAGATCCGCACATTCCTCCTCGATCAGGTCACGGATAAGGGGAGCTTTGTTGACTACAGATCTAGCGTTAAAATAGACCAACCTGAGCTCAGGGGCCTGATCACCCTCATCCCCGGGTAAGAGGGTGCTAACCGGAGGGTCGGAGCGCGCCACCGCTCGGAGATAGCGGGGGCGCAATCCCAGGTGTTGATATGGCCCTCCGCGCAAACACCTGCTGCCTTTTCCTATCGCCGTGGGGATTTGAAGCCCCACCCCCACATTCCCAGAACCAGCAGCCACCTCCTCCGACCCCGTCCCGTCGGGACCTCTAACAGGTCCAGACTGAGTGCCGGTTAAAGATTCCCTCCCTCCCCTCCCCTCCCTCCCCCTCCCTAACCTTTTAAAATAACCGGCTAAAAATTTTATCAGGGGCCTCTTAGTACGTCTCCACTCGAGGCCCCTAGTTAAGCCCAGCCACCTCTCGGAGCCCCAGCAATTGGGTCCGTCATCAAGGGGAATGTTAGAAAAGAAGGCTGGTCGTATCCAAGAGGGAGAAACCCCTCTGAGGGCGCACAAGTCCGAACCAGAGTATTGTAAACGAGCCATGAGATGGAACTGTCTATATGAGCCATTGTTCACAAATGGGGTCAGAAGTTATTAAGCTGATGGGATGTTAGTTCAGATGTAAAGAACATTAAGTCCGGAACGTGTCTTCATCCAGCAGTCTGCCAATCCGGCTCTGCTCTCACCTGAGCCGGTCCAGACAAGAGCTCATGACTGTCCTCTCACCTAGCCATGAAATCCAGCCTGGGATGGATAGGGGCAGCGTTGCTGGGGAAGCAAAAGTCCACCTTGCTAGTCTCTCACACCAGCAGGGGATTCATAGCCAGTCCAGAGCCGCCCTCTCACCACGGCCTGTCCAAGACTCCTTCCGGAACATCATAGGGAGGTCACGGGAACAGGAGAAAAAAATGTCCCAAGTCCTGTTCCAGCATCCAGTCCATCTTAGAAAGTAGCAAGCAGACCATCCAGCACACAAATCCATTTCTAGGGCTGCAGGGAGCTCAGTTATAAATGTCAGATGCTCAGGTTCAAGCAGCCAAATCTCTATCATCCTCTGAAAAAAAGGAGACAGAAAAGTCTCTCCCATAGCCTCCACGCCGAAACGGGAATCCGCAGCCATTTTATAAGCGGAAAGGCCAGGAGCAACAGACAGGAGCAGAGAGATCCACACGGCTGCAGACGGCGCCCTCCAACCGAGTTCAGGCGCCTGATGATCCATCCAGAGGTCCGCAGCAGGATCCTAGGCTGCCGAGGTCATCTCAATCTGAAAAGCTTCCACAACGCCCGAGGAAGGGAGAGCGAGCAATCAGCACAGCGCCTAACAGCTGATCCTGAGCACCAGCTGATCGTCGGCAAGCTACAGGCCGCCCGGCTGCTGCCGCTGCCGCTTCTACTTCTCTGGGGGGGGGGAAAGGCTCCACACCGCGAAACGGTGCTAGCCTGTTGTTCTTGCACCCCCCCTCCGAATATGTCCTACGGCTGGGCTTTCGTGAACCTCACCAGTCCCCATTGTGTAGGCTCACCGCAGAGCTCAACGAACGCTGCCCGTGGTCGCCGCCATCTTAGGCAAAAAAAAAAAAAATTGATTAAACCTAGGAAGGCTTGTAGTTCCGCCTTATTTTTGGGTTCAGGTGCCAATTTGATTGCCTTAATTTTTCCCTCAGTAGGATGAATACCCTGGGCATCAATTCTGAATCCTAGGAATTCAGTTGATTTTACCCCTATACAACACTTGTCTTTTTTTAGTTTAAGCCCTGCATTCCTGAATTTCCCCAGTACCTGTTCCAGCCTGTCTGCTAAGATGTCTTCAGTTTTTCCAGCGATTAGGACATCATCGAAGTAAGGGCATACACCTGGTATGCCCTTTAAGGTTTTCTCCATCACCTCCTGGAAGATGCCTGGAGCTGCTGCTATTCCGAATTGAAGTCTGTGTACGCGGAACGCCCCCTTGTGGGTAACTATCGTTTGAGCCTTGGCGGCTTCCTTAGACACAGTGAGTTGCAAATACGCCTGCGCCAAGTCGAGCTTGGCGAAAATGGCACCGTCCTGGATCGTCGCGAGGACCTGCTTCACCGTCGGGACCGGGTAAGCATGTTTTTTCATTGCTAAGTTCAGGGTGGCTTTATAGTCGGCACAAATCCTCACATCCCCGTTCGGTTTAAGGGGTGTGACGATTGGTGTCTCCCAGAGGCCTCCCTCTACGGGTTCTAGGACGCCCTGGCCTACTAGCTTATCTAGTTCGGCCTCGATTTTTTGTTTAAGGGCGAAAGGCACCCAGCGGGGTCTAAATTAAATGTAATGGGGGGTCCCTTGTACCTCCCTAATGACCCATCGAACACGTCTGCGAAGTTATCGCAGACAGTCTTGAGGGTCTTGCTGGTAATTGTATTAATTCCCCCTACCCAAATCCCCAGGGCCGGGAACCAAGTGAGGCCTACTAGGCTGGTTCTCTGGCCCTCAGTGACTAAGAGGTCTAAAAATCCATCAAACCCCTTATATTTTACTTTAATCGTGGCCTCGCCCTTTAATTCAATGGGGTTTTTTTGGAAGTCGGCTAACTGTAGTTTAGTGGGTTTTAGGGGAATTCTACGGCCACTTTTCCTCTCGATGTGTTTAAGGGTGTCGCTAGAAATTATAGATACTGAGGCCCCGGAGTCCACTTCCATCTTGCAGGGAATGCCCTGCAGTTGGACTCCAATTTTTAATTTAGGCCTCAGAATGTGATTAATCCTAGGGGTTCCCACGTGGTTGACCCCCACCCCCAGCCCAGGGTTGGAAGTGCGTGCCTTAGGTCTTGGGGTCTCTCCGCCGCTCCCTTCGGGGGTTACCTCACCTGTGGCCCATGCATCGAGCTCGTGGAGGCGGTTGTCGCGCGGTCAGCTTCTGCAAATGGCCTGGATGTGGCCCGTTTTTCCGCACCCTCGGCATTTCGCGTTTCGGAACCTGCAAGTTGCTCGAAGGTCGTTTCCACCGCAGCTGCCGCACCTCGCTTCGGGGTCGCGAGGCCTGGGTTGGTTGTCCCTCTGGGGTCATTGTGGTGCTGGTGTCTGCTGTCTTCTTCCTTGGTTGGGTCCGTCGTAGCGTGGCGGTCGCGGCGCCATTTTTCCAAACCTTCGGGCGATCTCTGCAACGTAGGCTTCCCACTGGTAGTCCACCTCCCCACCGTCCACATGGCTCTCGAGGTTTATTTCAGCTGAGGCAGCCATGCTGTTGTAGGGGGGGTCGCGTCTGCCTGTAGACTCGTACATGAGTAGCTCGTCTAAGACTTCTTGTAGTGTGCCTGTGGGCTTTGCGATTATCCGGTTTTGCAAGTGTTCGTCTCGCAGTCCCAAAACTACTCAGTCCCTGATGCGAATCTCGAGGTTGTCGTATTTGCAATGCAGGGCCGCTTCTCTGACTGCTGCCACAAACTGTGTGATGGATTCGCCCGGCCGTTGGTTCCGTTTTTCAAATATCCTTCGCCAAAACAGTTCGGACCTTTTTGGAGTAAAGTGGACCTTTAGCTTGGCCAACAGGTCGGCGTACGACATGCTGGAGACCGGCAAGGGCTGGCACAGGCCAACGGCAACCCGGTAAACCGGTGTGCCGCTATTGGTGAGAAGAGCCACCGCTTTCTTTCGGTCCTCCGTTATTCCGTTGACCAGCATGAACCCCTCGACTTGTCCGACGTACTCCTCCCAGTCTTCGGGGTAGTTCGGGTCGAACTCCTTCAGGGATCCGACTTGCGCCATTCTGTGAGTTAGATGCGGCAGTAGTTCGGTTGACTGCGATTCAAATTTCCCACTTTTCGCTCAGCTGGCTTCCGCGGCTCCTTCGCTGTTCCGCCGTCGATCCCACCTTCGTCGCCACTGTTAAGTCCGGAATGACGAGCGTAGACAGCGAGGTTGAACAAGAGAACGTTTATTGAATGCACATGGGTCAACTGGCTAACAGCCGTTGAGCCCTATCTTATATACTAAGGTGCCTTTAAACATAACCAATCCCCGGCCCAGAATCTCCCGCCGAGAACGTAACAACCAATAACTGCACCCGGTTTTCCCGCCATGGGAAACCACTCCCATTAACTATGGACACAACATTAACCATTGCATCAAACTGGCTCTCAGCTGAATGTTAGGATATCTTAAATGAACCAACTCAATTCTTTATTTGAATCTAAATATCTTCCTCCCCTCCCCTGCTCTCCTCTCCTCTCCCCTCCCCTCCCCACCTCTCCTCTCCCCTCCCCTCCCCTCTTGTCCTCTCCTCTCTCCTCTCTCCTCCCCTCCCCTCCTCTCCCCTCCTCTCCCCTCCTCTCCCCTCCTCTCCTCTCCCCTCTCCTCCCCTCCCCTCCTTTTCTCTCCCCCTCCCCTCCTGTGCTCTGCTCTGCTCTCCCCTCCCCTCCCCTCCTCCCCTCCCCTCTCCTCCTCTCCTCTCCCCTCCCCTCCCCTCCTCTCCTCTCCTCTCCCCTCCCCTCCTCTCAATCCACATCTATGGCTTAATCAATCGATGGACGAATCAGTTAATTTTCTTTCTACACATATCTGTTAGACTGATCAATAAGGCAGCTAGGCAAATGTAACCCTCCAATCTGAAAACTTTTAAATCTGGAATAACCAATTCAAATATTTTCCTGCAAAATCCAGAAAAAAGATCTGGAGGTTGTTTTTCCCCCCTAAGCCTGGAATAAAATGGGGGCATTTTGATCCACTTTGTTTCTTGTGTTCTATTGAAAAAAGAAAAAAAACAACGTGTAGTCGTGGGGAATGTATAGACCAGGGGTAGGCAACCTTGGCTCTTTTATGACTTCTGGGAGTTGAAGTCCATGAGTCATAAAAGAGTCAAGGTTGCCTATCCCTGGTATAGACCTTGTTAGTCAGTAAAAAAGCATAGGTTCAATCCCTCTCATCACAAGTAGGCTTTAGCAAAGGAAAATATAGGATAGAGATGATGCAGAGTCAATTAAATATATCTCTTATTCAGAACCATTATATATGGTTTTAAAAGAGACTTGCTAAGATAAATTTACCTACCTTACCACTACTTTCACATTTTTTTTGTTATGAAAAAAATAGAATTCATGTACAGTATTCTAATATAATAGCTGGTTCTCGTTTAACTCAACAATTGCATTCCCAGAAGCTCTCGTGCCATGCAAAATAACAGAATATGAATAACAGGGGTTATGAGAAAAATAGGGTTAGGGAGAGGCAATTAAAGAATAGAAACACACTTGTAACAAAACATTACCAAACACAATAATCCTAATAAATACTGGCACAGTTAAAGGGAGTATTTGTCAGGACTTTTTTTTCCCAGAGGTCTTCATATATCGCTAAAGCTTTTGTCTCTTATTGTGAGATAGGTGCCCCTAATCATTTCTTCATCTTCAGTTCAAATACTTAACAGATGCTCCAGTCTCTTCAGTTCCAATTCTTTATGTCTTGTATTAATGGACATTCCGGCACTTTATCTTGTCCTTGCCAAAATACCTGATTTGAAAGAATAGCAGAGTTGGAAGGGACCTTAGAGGTCTTTTAGTCTGACCCCCTTCTCAGGCAGGAAATCCTATACCATTTCAGACAAACGGTTGTCTAATGTCTTCTTTCACAACTTTTGGAGGCAAATTGTTCCACTGATTAATAGTTCTGTCAGGAAATTTCTCCTTAGTTCTAGGTTGCTTCTCTCCTTGGTTAGTTTCCATCTGTTGTTTCTTGTCTTGCTTTCAGGTGCCTTCAAGAACAGATTGACCCCTTCTTCTTAAATCTTGGAACACGTCTGTCATGTCACTTACTCCTTCTTTTCTCAGCATTTCTACTGATTGTCCTTAATGTGGCCTTATTGGGACCACTGTCATGCACTAGTCATGTGTTCTTTCATTTCTTTCAAATCTTTGATAATTCCTTCTCTTCTGAAATTTGATCACCAGTACACTTCATGGGCACATTGGTTTTCTTCTTTTTTCAATTGGTTTTCTCATGGAAGAGTGACATAATAGACATTAACAACCTAGTGCACATGTTGCAAGTGACTTGGAAAGCCAGTTTAGTGTAGCTATTAAGGCATCATAGCCATAGCAATAGCACTTATATACCACTTCCCAGTGCTTTATAGCCCTCTCTAAGTGGTTCACAGAGTCAGCATATTGCCCCCAGCAATCTGGGTCCTCATTTTACCGACCTCGGAAAGATGGAAGGCTGCGTCAACCTTCAGCCAGTCAGGATTGAACTCGAAGCTGTGGGCAGAGTTAGCCTGCAATACTGCATTCTAACCACTGTGCTACCACGGCTCTGTAAATAGCAGTATTTTTTAGTGCACATGTTGCAAGTGACTTGGAAAGCCAGTTTAGTGTAGCTATTAAGGCATCATAGTCATAGCAATAGCACTTATATACCACTTCCCAGTGCTTTATAGCCCTCTCTAAGCGGTTCACAGAGTCAGCATATTGCCCCCAGCAATCTGGGTCCTCATTTTACCGACCTCAGAAGGATGGAAGGCTGCGTCAACCTTCAGCCAGCCAGGATTAAACTCCAAGCTGTGGGCAGAGTTAGCCTGCAATACTGCATTCTAACCACTGTGCTACCACGGCTCTGTAAATAGCAGTATTTTTTAAAGACAATATGAAGAGAATGTTGAACTGCCAAACTACAGGTGGCCGGCAGTCAACAGACGTAGCCTGCAGTACTGCATTCTAACCACTGTTCCACCAGGGCTCATGCTAGATCCAGGAGACCATGAGTTCCAGTCTGCCTGAGGCACAAAGCGAGCAGGCAAGTCACTTTCTTTCAGACCTCGGAAAGAAGCAATGACAAACCGCTTGTCAAGAAAACTGCAGGGATTTGTCCTTGCTGAAAATCCTTTTTTCTCCCAGATGTGTTTTCCCCCCCTCTCCAAATGTTTTCATTAAGGATTATAAATGAAAAGAATAAAAGCTAATACCAGCTGCACAAAATATAAACAGAAAAGTACAAAAGAAAAAAAAGTACAAGAAAGACAAAAGAAAAGAACAAGAAAAAGTAACTTCTCCCTTCAACCCAACAAGCAAAAACAATTTTATTAGTCTATCACAGTCTCTGAATGCAACATAATCTCTCTTCACCCCATAGTGTAATTAAAGAAAAATTAAAGTGCTACACCAATCATTCCTTCTTAGCAAATGTTCAGTAAGGGCAACCAAATATAACTATATAATTCCATTTAGCTTGGTCAAATGGATCAACCTTGCATTCTTTCCCTGAATTTTTAGAAATATTCTTTAACCCCTTTAAAAAAAGGACCCCAAAGCTAGCTTGCTGTTCATCTGTGTTTCAATGCAATATATTTTCAAAGCTTTACAGAATTTCTTTTGTAAGTATGTAAAGTTTACCCTTTGCTTATAAATTCCCATAAGGTCTTTCAAACAAGTCTTAACAGAGCTCAATAAAAATAAGTTGTACAGATTAGTTTGCTGATTTAATATCTGTATATCTCCTGTAGGGAATGAGTCATCTATTTGTTCCATTTGTGTTATATTTCATAGAATCAGAGGGTTGGAAGGGACAATGGAGGTCCTGTAGTCCAACCCCCTGGCCAGAAGTCCTTATTCTCTCCCGGACAAAGAGTTATCCACTCTTTTCTTGAAAATCTTCAGCGATGGAGCATCCATAACTCCTGGAGTTATCAATTGTTCTCACTATCAGGAAATTTCTCCTTAGTCCCAGATTACCTTCCCCTTTGATGAGCTTCTACCCATTGCTTCTTGCCTTCAGGGGCTTTGGAGAATAAATAATTCCCCTCTTTCCTGTGGCATCCTTCCAAGTTTCCAAAGATGCTTTTTCACCAGGCAACTGGTCTTTCTTGTTTTTCTTTGAAGATGTTTCGCTTCTCATCCAAGATGAGAAGCAAAACATCTTCAAAGAAAAACAAGGAAGACCAGTTGCCTCATGAAAAAGCATCTTTGGGATAACTGTCATGTCATCCTTAAGCCTTCTCTTTATTAAGCTTAACATACCAAGTTCCCTTAGCCATACATCATATGGTTTAGCCTCCAGATCACTTATCATTGTTGCTCTTCTCTGCACTCTTTCTAGAACCTCAATATCTTTTTTTGTATTGTGATCAGAACTGGATACAATATTCTGAGTATGGCCTCACTAGTGCAGTATAGAAGCAGTACTGTCACTATGTACTATGATCTTGGTGCTGCCCCTAAAGTGGTGGTCCACTAGGACAGTTATATTCCTCTCACAATTACTACTGTTGAGCCTATTCTGTAACTGCACATTTGTTTTTTTTCTGCCTTACTACAAGACCTTGCTTTTCACCTCTGAATTGTACCTTGTGGGATATTTAGGTCCCTCTTCAAAGTGGTTTCACAAAATCCAATGTAACTTGTTTTTCTGTCCGATCTGCTCTCTCCATTTGTCAATGTGTTCAACCATTTTGTCAAGCAGCTTATTGGGGGAAAAAACTTGCAATAAAGATTTCTGCTCCATTTGTTCTTATCCTTAGACTTTGGCTCCCTCTACTCTTCAAACTTCAAGGTCTCCTTATCATGAAAATACGAAGATAAACACCATTTTCCCATGAGGCAATTTCTTAATGAACACGACAGCATAATTCGAAATCCCTCTGGTACCTTAATCTGTTGTTAACTTTCTAAAATCCATATACCAAGTACACTTTTGCTTCATAGTTCAAAAAGCATATATTTTCAAAACTTTTAAAATCAAATTTACACCTTTCAGAAAAAGAGAACTCACCAATGAATATACTAAAACTTTCTTGGTGGGAAGGGTTTTCATCTTTTCCATATGCAAGAAAAAAATACAAAAAAAGTGATTAAGAAATGGGCTTTGTTGAGCTTAGTACAGGTAGTCCTCAACTTATGACCACAATTGAGCCCAACATTTCTGTTGCTTTCTGTTGAGACAGTTAAGTGAGTTTTGCCCTATTTTATGACCTTTCTTTCCACAGTTGTTAAGTGAATCACTGCGGTTGTTAAGTAAGTTACAAGGTTGTGAAGTGAATCTGTCTTCCCCATTGACTTGGCTTGTCAGAAGGTTGCAAAAGGTGATCACATGACTTCCCGGGACACTGCGACCATCATAAATATATGTCAGTTGCCAAGTGTCTGAATTTTGCTCATGCATGGGGATGCTGCAATGGTTGTAAGTGTGAAAAACAGTTATAAGTCACTTATTTCAGGGCTGTTTTCACTTCAAATGGTCACTAAACCAGGGGTCTTCAAACGTGGCCCTTTTATGACTTGTGGACTTCAACTTCCAGAATTCCTCAGCCAGGCATGCTGGCTGAGGAATTCTGGGAGTTGAAGACCACAAGTCATAAAAGGGCCAAGTTTGAAGACCCATGCACTAAACGAACTATTATAAGTCAAACACTACCTGTATCCATAAAAGGCTGCTTTGCAATTATGAGCTTGATGAAATCCTGACTCTCAGCCACTCCATTCATAAGCCAACCACAAAATGGTGGTTTCTATAAGGAGTGGCTCTCTGAAGTCAAATGAACAATCTCTATGATATTTCCTTCTTCCAGAGAGGTTTTACTGATTTGAAATCACAGTACCCAGCTGTGATTTCCTTGCAACTTCTGTCCTGCTAATGAGCAGGTCACCAGCTCACCATGGCCATTACAGGAAGTGTTTCCTCCCAGACATGTTTCAAGTGAAGATATCACAAGATCGAAGCAGGCAGAACAGCAAAATAATAGTAATAAAAATAATAATAATAGTAACAACAACAATAATAGCAATAGTAATAGCAATAATAATGATGATGATGATGATGATGATGATGATAATGATGAAGAAGAAGAAGAAGAAGAAGAAGAAGAAGAAGAAGAAGAAGAAGAAGAAGAAGAAGAAGAAGAAGAAGAAGAAGAAGAAGAAGAAGAAGAAGAAGAAGAAGGACAAGAAGAAGAAGGAGAAGGAGAAGAAGAAGAAGACAGCATGCAAATACATGGAAAAGCTAAATACACAGTAAATTATCAGGTTTGAGACACTTAAGTATAGTATCTCTGTATTTGTTTCAACATGATTGTCTTTTTATTTAGTTTTGGATTTTTTTTAAAAAAAGGTCAACACTTTTTATGCATTGCATTACATCTATTTCTTAACTGGGGTAATGGACCCACAATTACTATAATATTCTGAATATGGTTGTCAGTTCCATTTCAGCTCATCTGCAACCACTTAATGCAATATCGGATTTTCAGTAGAAGATCACATTTCCGTCCTGTTTGACAAAAGCCCTTATAAAAGAGAGATTATGCTGAGCAAAAAAGAGGGCACCTGAATAATTTAACAGTTACATATAGGCCCATGAAATATTTAAAGGCCAGTAGTGTACTATAGGGAGTTTTGTGAAGCTGCTATCTTGACATTGGTCTCCTTATGCTTTTTATGCAGTTGAGGATAAATAGCC
Organism: Vipera berus; assembly: GCF_964194415.1. Classification (NCBI taxonomy): domain Eukaryota; kingdom Metazoa; phylum Chordata; class Lepidosauria; order Squamata; family Viperidae; genus Vipera; species Vipera berus. The sequence goes on from NC_138203.1 coordinate 86,576,330, forward strand.
ACCGACAGGGAAATCAGAAAAAGAAATCAGAAAAAGAAATAATCAGATGTAGCTGAGAGAGAAAGAAACTCTCATAAACATTAGTGAATAATCATTCAGTAATAATGGGGACCGTTAGTTTATTAAATGCATAGATCATCTTAATCAGAAAGGATTTTAACTCTGAAAGGATGAGTTTACCATTTTCCGTCTAGTTAAATTCAAATGTTTAACTCCCAAAGATGACTCGCGCCATGTCTGCGGTGCATTAGTACGTCACTCATCAAGGATATTTTCCTTCTTTTTTTTCTCTCTCTCTCTTTTTAAAAGAAGATTGTAAAGTGGCAGTACCGTAGCAATAATTTAAAACTTTAGCACTGAAATATAAAAAAAAAATCGAGGGTTCTGCATTTATTTTCCCCTTTTTAAAAAGTATGTAACTGGATTATCCAACATTATAAAGCAGATGCTAGAGAAGAAGACAATATTTGAAACCGTTATAATTGTTTTATTTTATTCATGAGATTTCTATGCCAGCATTCAAAATGCAAATATCTTTTCCATGGAATTGCATACATGAATTACATTTGTACTCACATTTTAAAGAGACACATTCTAAAAAAAATTCACAGTGAGAATTTATCCCCCTCTATAAGTCATGTAACAACTCTGGGCCATTTAGTACATTAGAATTTAAGGACTGCCCAGCATAGTGGGGTTCATACTGCATATTGGGGTTCATCTTTAACAAGAATTTGATGTCAAGGCTCATCAATCTCACATTTTGTCTACTGCTAATACAGCTACAGTGGCCCTCTGATCTTTTTCTGAAAAATTCTAAATTCTGAAAGATAATTAAAAATATGAAAGAAACACTGGATAAATAGAGGATTAAATAAAAATAGGCACCAAAATAATGTGATCTGTCAGTAAAATATGACTGCATATTCCACACAATTCTACACTGAACTGATAATATGGAAGAAGCAACTTAATTATATCGTGGTAAGAAAGCTAAATTATTTCATAAGCTGTTATGAAAACCGTATAGTCATGTGTCATGAACAGAAGACATGTTTCATTGGCAGAGTGAATTAGCATCCAGTATTCTGCTAAAGGAGACTGGAAATTTTTTCTACTGATTTTCCCTCCAATAAATCTTGTTCTTTGGAAAGCCTCAAGGAACAAGCAGATATCAAATGATACATGGGGGCTATAGAGAACATGTTTCTACCGTCCCACTTCAAGGATTTTGACTAAATGCATGCCGTCAAGTCAGGCTGCTGATTTATTTAAAAGATTTGTATGATTGTAATTCTGGGGAATTACAATTTATTATTGTAATTCACATCAATAATAAAACTACAAAATCATAAAAGAGAAGCCCCAAACCCACGCTTCAAATCATTCACGCAGGATGCCCCAACCACTGCCTACAATTTCCATACATGCCTGGTTTTGATGGCCTTCCAGAAGGCTAAAAGGTTGGGGCCTGTGGATCACCAGGGGGATTGTATTTCACATGGTAGAAAAAATATACAAGGTAAGATTCAGAGGTCCTGCTAGATGGCAATATCTCAAGGAAGGGACGTGGGGTTTGATTTAGTGCAGAAGTCTCCAAACTTGGCAACTTTAAGATTTGTGGATTTCAACTCCCAGAATTCCCCCGCCAGCTGAGTGGGGAATTCTGGGAATTGAACTCCACAGGTTTTAAAGTTGCCAAGTTTGGAGTCTCCTGATCTAGTTGAATGATATCCTCAGAGAGAAGTAGTCTCATAGAGTCATGCTCATTGATAAAATGGCAAGTATCTTTTTAAAAAAATAATAGGAGCCATGGTGGCACAGCGGTTAGAATGGAGTATTGCAGGCTAATTCTGCTGACTGTAACTGGCTCAAGGTTAACTCAGCTTTCCATCCTTATGAGGTTGGTAAAATGAGGACCCAGATTGTTGGGGGCAATATGCTGGCTCTATAAACTGCTTAGAGAGAAGCACTGAGAAGTGGTAAATACTGTAAGTCTAAGTGCTATTGCTATTGCTAAAAAAATCTTTCAACCTCATAAATGCTATTCCTATTTCTTGAAGCTTATAATCTATACATGGAACAAGATTCATTTCTAACAGTTTTTTGCTCCCTCCCTAGATGTGTCTTTAACTCATGACAAGGTTAATACTTTAGCCATATATAATTAAATGATAGATTGCACGGTTTGCGGACTGTGGTCTAGACTTTAAAATATTCTTGTTTCCTGATAATTACAAACCAATAAAACAATAATTGAAAAGTTGCTATGAAAAGAAGCCATTTGTGTGGTATCTTGAGAAGGCTTGTCGGTTGATGCCAGATGAATGAGTTATTGAAGGCGTTTTTTCACCAAAAAAAACCCCAAAAACCTTTTTCTTTATATCAGGAAGATTTCAAAACAGGCAAATGCAGTTCTGATTTAAAGGAAATAAAACAGTAACAGTTTAAGATCTGAACCAGGAAAAATGGTTGGAAGTATTATTAACAGAATATAAGCAAACGCACAGAGAATTGAGCTTTGATGAAAAGGAGTAAGACTGCCTTCTGTCTTAAGAGCGCCTAGTCTCTCTTAACATCTAGACCAAGGGGTCAGTAACCTGAAACAGTGAAAGAGCCACTCGGAACCGGTTCCCTCACAAAAGGAAAAACTGGGAGCCGCAAAAAATATGTGCGCATGCACGTATATGCGCACATGCGCAGAACAGGGTTTGACTGAAGAGTGGAGCCAAGGCAAGATATGCACCTACCCTGCATATTTGAATTGATTGGTTGAACTTTTTTAGTTCCACTTTTTTTTTTTTTGGACAGCACATGGCAGAGGACCGGGAGCCGCAGGAGACGGCTGAAAAAGCCGCATGCGCCTCCGGAGCCGCGGGTTGCAGACCTGTGATCTAGACCTTTTTTGGGGTTGTCAGCCCACAGAAAGACAAATTTACAGCTGTCAAATTTGGGCTGCCAAAGTCTTGGCAATCATTTGATGGTAGCAAACATCAAGAGTTATTTTTCTTGAATTCCTTCACTGTCATGTAATGATCAACTGGACTTTTGTAGCCCAAATATTATATACAGTAAATATCAGTCAATCAAATCACGAGCTGTGGTGGCTGCAGTATTGCAGGCAAACTCTGCCCACAGGTAGGACTTTGATCCTGAATGGCTTAAGGTTAACTCAGCCTTCCATCTTTGCAAGCTCAGTAAAATGAAGACCCAGATTGTTGGAGGCAATATGCTGACATTCTTAAACCACTCATAGAGTGCTGTGAAGCACTGTGGCATGGTATATAAGTCTAAATGCTATTGCCTTGAGGCCAGACAGCATTACAATAAAATTACGTAAACTATAATTATTAATAAAGCTAAAAACATAGCTTACATAGAATAGAATAGAATAGAATAGAATAGAATAGAATAGAATAGAATAGAATAGAATAGAATAGAATAGAATAGAATAGAATAGAATAGAATAGAATAACATACAAATGCAACATACAAATACAGAAAAATAAATTGATATAGTAACAATAATACAGATAAGAGTGGCAGCTAATTTGTGCTAATTTTCCATTGTGGGTAGAATGGATGGAAGAGTGACACAAAATCAAGCAACCTGGAGAGCTATGACAGGTTCTGACCAAGTAGAAGTGACAGATAGGCAGTATAGTTCTTCAAAATGGAAGAGATGCATGTCTCCATAGGTGCCTTATAAAGAGAGTAACAAAGGAGCAGGTGCCTTAGAGATTCCACAGAACCATCACACATGGACATAAACACTGCTGAAGAGGAATGTTTTTTACAGGTAGTTCTCAGCTTCTGCAACTATCCTCCCCAGTCCAGGAATTCACTAATAAATCCAAAATCTACTTTCTTGTAATTGAAACCGATTGTTTCATATCTTGCCTTTTAAAACAATTCTGAACATTTTTGCTCATGGTAGACCTTCAGATACCTGAGGAGAGCTACTCTTCATGGGGGTTTTCGTTAACCTTTTGGTTGCTTTTCTCTGGACCTGCTCTAGTTTGTTGATGTCTTTCATAGAATTCAGTGCTCAGGGTTGGATGCAGGATTCTGATAGATGTTTGATGTCTTGATATGGCCCAGAATGACATTTGCTTCCTTCACTCAATGTTCCAGCTTGCCAAGATCCCCCTGAATCTTGATACTATCGTCTAAGGCATTTGCTATTTCCCCACAGCTATGTCATCGGAAGATTTGATAATTATTTTTAAGTCATTGACCCACAAAGAGCATACACTGAGCAAATGATGTAAGCCATATTCATCTATATGGCAACTTATGGGACACAGAATGCTGAACCAAATGGGCCTAACCCTGTTCCAGGAGAACCATTTTCATGTTCCTGTAAGCAGAGGGCTTTCCCCCCCCCAAAGTATATTCAGTTGAACAGAAATATGCTAAAGAGAAGAACACAAAAATATTTTCATATCTCTGTGCAAATAATTACTTAAGCTGCATCCGAGTTATACAAACAGAAATGTTTGAACCTCTTGCTTTGTTTGACTCATGGGAGCCTTCTGCAATGTTACTGTTATATGTCCTCTTTTCAACTCTTTACATAATATTCATCCCTCAAAGTTTTTAAAGCCTCAGTGGCTTATGCAATCAGTGAAAGGAAAAGGATTTTCAGCTTTGATATATTAAAGCCATAGAATCACTAAACTTACCAATGCTGAAAAATCAGGCTGGGTGCTTCAGGCCCCTGTAAAAAAAAAAAAAGGGGGGGGGTTCAGGTACAGAGTTGAGTAGAAATGGTGCCTCTTTTCAAAACAGATGAGGCTACCTGAACTTCCAGCCCAGAAGTTGGGAAGTGTGGCCCCTATATGACTTGTGGTCTTCAACTCCCAGAATTTCTGAGCTAGCCATGAATGCTGGCTCAGGAATTCTGGGAATTGAAGTCCACAAGTCATAAAGAGGCCATAGTTTCCCATCTCGATTCTAGACCTAAAGCTCAGAAGCACAACTAGACATTTTAATATTTCATTCTTCTTTCATAAAGGTAAAGGTAAAGGTTCCCCCGCACACACGGGCTAGTCGTTTCCGACTCTAGGGGCCGGTGCTCATCTCCGTTTCAAAGCTGAAGAGCCAGCGCTTGTCTGAGGACGTCTCCGTGGTCATGTGGCCGGCGTGACTAGATGCCAAAGGTGCACGGAATGCTGTTACCTTCCCATCGTAGTGGTCCCTATTTTTCTACTTGCATTTTTACGTGCTTTCGAACTGCTAGGTTGGCAGAAGCTGGGACGAGTAACAGGCGCTCACTCTGTTACGTGGCACTCGGGATTTGACCCGCCAAACTGTCAACCTTCTGATCGACAAGCTCAGCGTCCTAACCCACTGAGCCACCGCGTCTTTCATATTTATAGTCTAAACTCTAATTGATTTTAATTAGAAGTCTTTGACATGTTTTGAATGACTCATCTGTGGGAGATGACCAGGTTGAACCTGAGGATGGGGTCAAATGCATCATCAGTTTGGAATCGCTACACCCCGTAGGACAGAGTTTTTCAACCAGTGGTACGGGTACCACCTGTGGTACATTGGCACCTGGCAGGTGGTATGCAACCATCCTAGAAAAGTGGTAGTGGGGGAGGGGAATGAGCTGAACCAGTGGCAGCACCGCACAAGCCTGAGTGAGAGACGGATGGAACTGCAGGGCTGACAGGGCTCAGAGGAAGTGCCAGGATCAGCACCAGGCTCCAGCTGGAGCTCGGCACTGATCCCTGCACATCTGCTGAGACTAGAAGAAGCGCCAATCATCTGGAATGTTGCAGCATCTCCAGGGTCTTGTGATTTACATTCAGATGCTTGGCAACTGATTCATATTTATGTTGGTCACAGTGTCCCAGCATCATGTGAAGTGACCAAAACCTGCCGCAACCACCCAGCAGACGGGGGCGGGGGATAAAAACCAAGCACCTCCCGCCCCACCCCCACTGCCAATCCTCAACAGAAATGCTCACAACAATGAAAACCTCGGGCAGGAGGAAGAGCACTGCCGGCCAGGCAGGCAGGTGTCTTGCTCGGCTGTGGCTTGGGGGGCACTTTTTCAGTGCCATTGTAACTTTGAACAGTCACTAAGTGAACTGTTGTATGTCGAGGACTACCTGTACTTCATCACATTTTTCCTTTTTTTTTTTGGTCATCAAGTTTTTGACACCTTGCTAGGCGACTGGTGGTACTCGGAAATTGCCATATCCTAAATGCAAGTAGAAAAATAGGGACCACTACGGTGGGAAGGTAACAGCGTTCTGTGCGCCTTTGGCGTCTAGTCATGCTGGCCACATGACCACGGAGAGATACTCGGACAAGCGCTGGCTCTTCGGCTTTGAAACAGAGATGTGCACCGGCCCCTAGAGTTGGAAATGACTAGTACGCATGTGCGGGGGAACCTTTACCTTTACCTTTAAAAGTGGTACAATGGGTGAAAAGGTTGAAAAGCCTTGCATTAGTAGACAATATTCTGACCTCTCAGTCTACAGTTGAAAGGATAGGACCAGCCCACCTTATCCAGCTGCTTTTGTGCCTAAGGGAGGATTGTAATCAGCATCTCACTCCCAAGCTTGTACCTTTCTAACTGTGACACACTGGCTTTCAAAATACTGTAAATATGATAACGAAAGCATTTATTTTCATGATCTTAAGTATGACGTTTAATTGGTGATCTTTGGAGACACTTTGCAAGGCAGGGAGAGGGGAGAATAAAACTCAAGGGTTTCCAACAATCTGACTATAGGAGCCCTCCCATGTACCCTTGCCAGGAATCTTGACCAGATGAACAGATTCTACTTTACAAGTAGTCCTTGATCCACAACCATTTGTTTTCTGACTGTTCAAAGTTATATTGGCACTGGAAAAAAAGTGACTTACAACAAGTTTTTGCACATAACCATTGTAGCATCCCCGTGGTCACATGATCAAAATTCAAGCACTTGGCAACTGGCAAGTATCTATGCCAGTTGCACCATCCCGGGGTCATTTGATCACCATTTGCGAACTTCCCAGCCAGTTTCTAACAAGCTAAGCCAATGGGGGTGTCAACGCTGCCAACATCGGATGTTCTGGCTTTGACAACAGATGGAAATGCAACCATTTTTCCTCTATTGCTTTTAGAGTTAGTTGATGCTGGGAGGGGGAATGTGGATGAGAGTCCAGCTAGTTATAACAATAATAACTCAGCCTTGGGAACCCAAAGTCATTGGGCCCAGAGCTGATAGTGTTTTGGCAGGCTGGAGAACTGGGGAGGAAGCCCATGCTTCAAGCTAATTGGGGAATGTGATTTATGACAGTTTATTGGAGGAGGGAATTGTACTTTGTTACTTTGTATCCAGGGGAGGGTAATTTAGTTTTTGGTTTCCACTATGTAGTGCCGATACTTAGTTTCTTGAATAAAAGATTCTTTAAGGTAAACAATGCCTCGAAGTTCTTTTAAAGAGATTCATGTATCGGAACCATGATGGGGGGGAAGCCAGATTTACTTAATGACTGCATAATTCTCATAGCAACTGCAGTGATTTGCTTAACAATGGTGGCAAAAAAGTAATAAAATGGGGCCTTGCTTAGCAACAGAAACTTTGGGCTCAATTATGGCCTTAAGACGAGGGTACCTGTATTGTAAGGCTACTTTATCTTTGAAGTTCAGAAGTATAAATATCCTGCTGCATTTTGTTTAAGTGATTGATCCATTTGGGTGGATCTTCCTAAGTTTTTTTTTAAATCATTATGTCACTACTTCTTTTGTCATTTTTTCCCCTAGGAAGCATCTCTGTCCACTCCCCAATACCTCAAGATCATCCACATATTATATTATAGACCATTTCTCTAATTTAAGTGAAAATGCCAGAGGCTAAGTCCAGATGGTGTCCCTGAATACCCTGCCCTTATTTTCAAAACTCTAGACTTTTGCCTCTTTTGTCAAATTCTCTTGAGTCACATCCTCTTCCAAATGACTTAGTCCACACCTTTTTCTAGCCGTGTGTTTTATTGATCATCTACCTTCCCTATCTCAAAGACAGAAATGTTACTATATGCTTCTTTGAGTCATCAAGCTCCTTTTGAGAAATGAGGAGCAGAGATAATGACAGCTGTTCGGGAAATCATGTAGTGATCTGAGCTGTGGTGGTGCAGTGGTTAAAATGCAGTATTGCAGCCTAATTCTGCCGACTGCCTGCAGTTCGATCCTGACAGGGTTCAAGGTTGACTCAGCCTTCCATCCTTCTGAGGTCGGTAAAATGAGGACCCAGATTATTGGGGCCAATATGCTGGCATTTGTAAACCACTTAAAGAGGGCTGTAAAGCACTGTGAAGCAGTATGTAAGTCTAAGTGCGGTTACTATTTCTCTAAGGAAATACAGCCGATTCTACCTGTTAATGTGCCCCTGATCAGTGATCAGTACCACATCTCTGTATCCTAAGATACTGGGTACTTGTACAGGATTGGAAGCAGAAGCAAATTAAATCTTAGCTTATACCCTGCTCCAGAGAAAATGCTGCAAAAACATTATTTTTTTCACAGCTATAGTTCAAGAATTATGGGCTGAGCAGTTTCACCTCAGTAGATTTGGGGTTTCTGTATTCCCTCCTACAGGTAAAGCAACATGGTATTTTCTTCTCAGACTTCTGACCTTCTTAGCTGCTCCAGCCACTGTTCTTCTTCACTGTGAAAAGCAAAGCATCCTCGACTTATAACCAGAGCTGAGTCCAAAATTTCTGTTGTTAAGTGGGAAATTTGTTAACTGAGTCTTGGCCCATTTTATGACCTTTCTTTGCCACAGTTGCTAAGTGAATCGCTGCAGTTCATAAGTTAGTAACACACTTTTAAGTGAATCTGCCTTCCTCATTGACTTGGTTTGTCAGAAGGTCGCAAAAGGGGATGCCGCGAACTTGGGACACAGAAACTGCATTAATGTCATGGATGAGAGAATGGATTTTACTGAGGAATACTAGATTATTGACATTAGAGGGACATGATTTACAGTTGGGATGGCATGCATTCATATGGTATGGGAAAAATAGAATACACAGCTATTTCCAGAGACATTATATCAGGAATTCTTTATTGATGGTTTGGGAGAAAATAAAGAGGAAGCATTACTTGAGGATTCCAGATTGGCTCTCAACGATGGAAGTGTTAATACACCCCAATATGTTTAACATAGGAAACATTATAAGATATAAAGACCTACTAACAGATACGGGGAAGCTGAAAACCAAACAACAATTAGAGGAACAAGGAATAAAGATGGATTGGTACATGAGAACGCAAATAAAATCTAGATATGAAAAAGATGCTAAAATAGATGGTTTTAATTTGGGGAGAACAGAGTTAGATGAAATACTTATGGGAACTGAAGAAAAATGGTTTAAAAAAAATGTATAGCTACTTATTATATAGGGAATTAGAGGAGGAGCAGGTTAAGGAGTCAATGATAAAATGGTCAAGAAATTTTGGATATACAATTGAATTAGATAGATGGCAGCAATTGTTGGAAAGAAACTATAAACTGACAATGGTGACAGCATATAAAGAAAATATGTACAAGATGTTCTACCAATGGCATATGTCTTCAGAAAGACTAGCTAAAATGTTTAAGGACAGATCTATGAAATGTTGGAAATGCCATCAAATACCAGGCTCTTTCTATCATATGTGGTGGACGTGTGCAGAAGCTAAAACCTATTGGAACATAATCAGATCATGGATAGAAAAGATGATACAACAACGTATAGAATTAAGACCAAAAATATTCCTGTTGGGTATTTTACCAGAGAAATATAGCAAAGAGATCACATATTTGATTATTCATATAACCACTGCAGCTAGGATTGTGTTTGCACAAAACTGGAAGGCACCGAAAGCTCCTCCAGAAGAAGAGGTGATCGGGAAAATAATGGAATGTGCGGAAATGAATAGATTAACAATGATAATTAAAGATAAGACAGAGTTAGAGTATTATGAAATTTGGGGAAAATTTAATGAGTGGGTGAAAAAGAGAATATGCTTAAAAGACAGCTAACACTAATTTAGATGGAAGAAAAATGAGGAGATAAAGACATTATCATACCCAATATAGACATTGAAAATCCAAGGAGAGGAGCTGCTCGGACATCACCCCTGAATTGTATCGGAAGAGGAATGGGAGGGACGAAAGGAGAGGAGAGAGGGAAGAGAGTAGAGGACGGGGAAGGAAGTAGAAAGGTTGGAGGGAAAGAGGAGAAGTGGGGAGAAACGGGAGGGGAGTGGTGAGTGGTGAGGGAAAGAGGAAAGGAGAGGAAGAAGAGGGAAGTAGGAAAGAAAGGAGAAAGGGAGAAAGAAAGTAGAGAAGAGGGGAAAAAAGAGAGAAGGAGGGTGGATACAGTGAAAGGGGAAATGGATGAGCAGCACCCAAACTTATGTGTATGTATTTATGTATGGCGATATATAATACCTACAGCATTACTGATATAACAAATGTTAAATACTTGAAAAAATGTTTATATTTCATTGTTTGGTTTGTGGTATATTAAAGGAACTGTGAAAAAAGAAAGAAAAAAGAAATGGTCATAAATATCAACCAATTGCCAAGCATCTGAATTTTGATCACATGATCATGGGCATGCTGCAAAGGTCGTAACTGTGAAAAACGGTCATAAGTCACATTTCTTGTAACTTTGAATGGTCACTAAACAAACTGTTGTTAAGTAGAGGACTATCAGTGCCGGGAGGAAGAAATGAGGGCTGCCATCCTCTGTGTCTTTGCGCCGTCTAACTGGAAGATGATTCATTGGGACCCTCAAAGTGTTGCAGAGGGTTAGAGGAACAAGGAGAGGGGCTGGGTGAAAATGTCCTTAGTTCTTGGGTTCCTTAAATGTTGGCTTATATAATGCTAGGAAACTGATCCTTGTTTAGGTTGCTTGTTGAAACTGTCAGGTAAAGAATGAAACCTTAATGCATTCCTCTTCTGTGGGACATTAATTATTACCTAGCCAGCCCACAGTGTTTTATCCCTTTCAATAACTTTAAAATTTGCTTCTTCCCTTGCACTTTTCTATCCTCTTTTTAAAAAGCATTTACTTGTCGTGAAACCTCTTAGATGGATGATTTGTTAAAGGAAGCTATATTTTTCCACTTGAGAGCTTTGAAATGTCCTCTGTCAAAGGCACTTTCTGAGTCTTTGGCATTGACTCCATGTACCTGCCAAGATGCCATTGTGTTTTTCATTTTCTTTTTTGTGATGTTTAACGTCACAGAGTAAACGGTATGAAAAGACCCCAAGCAGACTCACGGTTTTTACGTTATCTATTTAGATCCTTGGTAATCTGTGGTGTGCTTGCTTTGGATTGAAGACAGCCAAATATTAAAAATCTGTCATTAACAAGCAATGCTCTTATTGCATGGGGCATAACCCAAACCCTGTTCTTTCCTGCACTGACTGTTTTTTATGACCTGCATGAGGACTAAAGCATTACACCAGTATAGGAAATGATACAGAAATATATATCATATGCAGTCCATACATTCATATTTGATCAGCTCTGTAAGTTGGCATTCATCTTCATTTAGCATAGTACGAACGAAATGATTCTAGTCACTTAAGAACTTGACTAATTTGGCTTAAATGAGAAGCAAAACAGGCTCAAGAGAACTGAGAGAATAGCCGAGGTTCTACTGTTGTTTTCCAAATAACATCCTAAATGGACCACATCAGGATAGCTTGAACCTAACCATGTAACTAGCAATATAGTACACAGCATGAAATGTTCCAAGAAGAAGCCCAGCAAATCTGGGTTCACCATCTAACAGCATAACACTTACAATGCAGACTGTTAATTCTCTCTTTTTGAATGGTGATATCGGTTACTGTAGGGACGCAGTGGCTCAGTGGGTTAGGATGCTGAGCTTGTTGATCAGAAGATCGGCAGTTTGGCGGGTCGAATCCCAAGTGCCGCATAGCAGAGTGAGCGCCTGTTACTCGTCCCAGCTTCTGCCAACCTAGCAGTTCAAAAGCACCTAAAAATGCAAGTAGAAAAATAGGGACCACTACGGTGGGAAGGTAACAGCGTTCCATGCGCCTTTGGCGTCTAGTCATGCCAGCCACATGACCACGGAGACGTCCTCGGACAAGCTCTGGCTCTTCGGCTTTGAAACGGAGATGAGCACCGGCCCCTAGAGTTGGAAACGACTAGCACGCATGTGCAGGGGAACCTTTACTTTACCTTTATCGGTTACTGTATTTTTGTTTGATTCTCAAAGGATTTATTAGTCCTTAGTTTGGCTCTCCTTGTTGCAATCTCCTGGTATCATTATACCAATATTTCCTATCACTTAAAACCTCTTTTCCTCACGAACACATTGGATTCTTGTTCTTTTAGATTTATATAAGGGGTCCTTGGTGCTCTCTGAGCTTCCTTGTTTTCTTGCAGACCTTTCGTTACCCAAACTAGGTAACATCACCAGTGCTAATGAGGAGTGAGGGTGAGGTTTATTCTCTGAGCTTGTGGGTTGGTTTCCAAATGTTTTGTTACCAGGCCAGGTAACATCTTCAGTGGCATTTAGGGGATGTCTGTGTCAGTGCTTTTCTATTTACAAGGGCTTCAGGTGTGGACGGGTCAAGTGAGGGTGTTGTGATGGGTCAGGTGTGACTCATCAGAGAGAGGCTTGTGATGGGTCTTGTGATGGGGAGGTTACTTCAGGTCAGGGTCATTGGGAGGTGAACTGCTGGTAGGAGGGGGAGGGGGGCTTGTGTGGGTTGATTGAGGGTCTGTGCTGCCTCTGGTTGGCTTTGGGGTTGATTTGGATTCTGAGGGGTTCATAGGCAGGTTGTAGGTCAATGTGACTATAGATGGAATTGCTTGTAGAGTGCCAGCCTTCGATGAACTCACGAGCATGGTGGGTAGTAGCATGGCCGATTATTTTAGTGTTGCTCCAATCAAACTGGTGCTGTTTGGTGTCGATATGGGATTAAGGATTTGGGATCATGGCATTTGACTGCCAGCCAGTGTTTGTGGATCTTGGTTTTTAATTGTCATGATGTTTGTCCCACATAGAACTGGTTGCAATCGTTACAGTTGATTTTGAAGATTACGTTGTTTCTTTCATCCTTCTGTATCTGGTCTTTGGTTCTGGATAATTCCTGGCGGAGTGTGGCTGTGGGTTTGTGGGCTATTGCTATTCCTAGAGGTTGGAGAATTCTGGCTGTCATTCACCACTACCGCAAACCTAGTTAGGAGTGCTGTTTGCTGTCAGTTTGTATTCTGCTGGCTTGCCTGTCAGTGTTGGTGGGGGTGGTCTTAGAGATTCTTTGGTTGGATTGTTTACTTTTGGCTCTTTGGCAGTTTCTTGACTGGGGTATTGTTTACTTGATTGTTGGTTTGAAGTTAACCTTGGAGTTAATCTATGCTGATCTGGGTGCTGATTGATGGTGGAGAAGTGCTTAGGTCTTTTTGTTCCCTTTTGGGCTGGTTGATTGTCTCTTTTCCTTGTTTATAGATGTTATTAATGTCCATGTGTCTATTGATGGCTTATTTGTCAGACTGCCAGGCTTCTAGAAATTCCCTGGCATTTTTGGACTTGGCCTGGTAGATTTATATAAAATCTAACTCTCTTCCGTATTCTCTCCCAATATGGAGCAAAAAGCCTACAACTTCTTCAACACTGAAGGATAAGCTCGAAGGCTAAAGCTTTGGTGTTGGTTGATGGATGGATAGATTCACACTGATAGATTGAACAAATAACATTGTAGTCTGTATCAACCCTATTTTTTTTTCTGTGTGACCTCCACAGCCACTGAAGAGAAAGTGACAAATCTTCAAAACTCAATAGCACAATTTTCCACCATCTTCTGATTTACAATAAAACTAAAATATCTTTCGACCAATGCAGTATCTGAAACAACCAAAACTAAAAACAAAAAGAGCAGAAACCTTCCCCAACTACCCTTATTGTTCCTGATTGCCAAAAGCAACTTTCTTAGAAAATGCACCATTGTTGACTCCAAAGAAGCAACCTTACTAAGAAGGCTTTAACCATTTGACCTCTCCATAGGAAAATATTCCTGCCACAATCTTGGCTACATAAATTATGTATCGAGTGGCAAATATTTTACAGATGCTTTGTACTCATGGGAGAATGAGATGAAGTGCTTGAACCCTTTTGTTTTGCTAGATCTATCACCATGAGTAGAATAAAGATATGCCATGAGTTTTCTATAACCATGTTCCTCCCTCCCCTACCATTTGATTGAAACCTATTCCAGATCAAACAGGACATGAAGAGACACACACCACTGTTTCTAAGTGAAACATCTCTGTTTTTGGTACATTGGCTATTCAGTACAAGTTCTCACTAGAACCAATCGTATGTCCTTTTAATAAAGAAATAGCTCCTATTGTTTCATTATTCAGGGAGTACACTGTTGTACGTCTTCGCTCCCCTGCTGCCACTTAGATTGACTTTCATCTGAGGATTGAACTTGACAGCAATTTCGAAGACCACTATGGTAGAAACAGAAGGAAGTCACCCACTGACATCTCACAAAGGCCAATTGTCACCCTCTAGTAGGTGGGGTTTTTTTGAGGAGGGGATACCTGCAAGAAAGATTTAGGTCATGTTCAGAAAGAGGAAATCACCAGCACGCTTACATTTTCCATTTCTATGTTCTTCCAGAAAATATTAAAGCTTAATGCAAAGAAAGAAAGAAAGAAAGAAAGAAAGAAAGGAAGGAAGGAAGGAAGGAAGGAAGGAAGGAAGGAAGGAAGGAAGGAAGGAAGGAAGGAAGGAAGGAAGGAAGGAATCTCTGTTATGTAGTTGGGCCAGGATGCCTACTACCCACATGGTGGATAAAGGTGAAACTGCTGATGAACATACAGTATTTTACATTTTTATTATCTTATCTGTCTCACTTAATTTGGGTGTCATGTGGGGGGAATTCACTGGAAAAAGCAATTATTCTTGGAAGAGTTAGTGGTAAAAAGAAACCAGGCCATCAAAGAACATGGTAGCTGGATTCCACCAAAGCTGACACCAGTCAAAGCATAGAAAAACTCAAAGAACTAGTATACGATTGAAAGATGTGGAGAGACCTGGCCTATAGAATCACCAAGACTGAATGGATAACACCATCGTCATTATCTTATCTTATCTTATCTTATCTTATCTTATCTTATCTTATCTTATCTTATCTTATCTTATCTTATCTATCTATCTATCTATCTATCTATCTATCTATCTATCTATCTATCTATCTATCTATCTATCTATCTATCTATCTATCTATCTATCTATCTATCTATCTATCTATTGTATTTATAGTTCATCTTTTTCCTGAGGTAAAATGCCTTAGGCCAGGGATATGCAACCTTGGCTCTTTTATGACTCATGGACTTCAACTCCTAGAATTCCTGAGCCAGCATGGCTAAGCATGGAAACTCTCCATTTTTCCTCAGCATGACTGGCTCAAGAATTCTGGGAGTTGACGTCCACGAGTCATAAAAGAGCCAAAGTTGCCTACCCCTGCCTTAGGCCTTCTCTAATTTTATCAGCAGTTGCAACACAATAATCCCATAGTTTGGGATGATAGTAACTGACCCCAAAATCTCAGAACAAGCTTTCATGGCCAAAGCTGGATTTGAAACTTCATGACTCTGATTCTTCTGTTCAGGCTTCCCAGGTACCTGTATAATTGTGATGGTCTAAAAGTGATCAAAAAGATGAGAGGATATTTTGTGTTGTGTTTACCATTTTGAGCCAGTTGGCTATGTTTGCACAATAAACTGACTGCAGTGGCTTGTTTTCTGACACCAGAAATGACCCTCTAAGGCAGGGCTTTTCAACCTTTTCACCCAATGTACCACTTTTAGGATATGGCAACATCCGAGTACCACCAAGCAAGGGGTCAAAAACTTGACGACCAAAAAAAAAGTAAAAAAAAGTGATGAAGTACATGTAGTCCTCGACTTACAACAGTTTGCTTAGTGACTGTTCGAAGTTACAGTCGAGCAAGACACCTGCCTGCCCGCCCAGCAGCACTCTTCCTCCTGTCTGAGGTTTTCATTGTTGTGAGCATTTCTGTTGAGGATTGACAGCGGGGGTGGGGTGGGAGGTGGGGGTGTTTGGTTTTTATTCCCCCCCTCGTCTGCTGGGTGGTTGCAGCAGGTTTTGGTCACTTCCCATGACCCTAGGACACTGTGACCATCATAAATATGAATCAGTTGCCAAGCATCTGAATGTAAATCACAAGACCCTGGGGATGCTGCAACATTCCAGCTGATCGGCACTTCTTCTGGGCTTAGCAGAAGCGCTGGAAGCAGCACCGAGCTCCAGCTGGAGCCTGGCACTGATTCTGGTCCTTCCACTGAGCGAGCCCTGACAGCCCTGCAGCTCCAGCCATCTCTTGCTCAGGCTTGTGCGGTGCTGCCACCGGTTCAGCTCATTCCCCTTCCCCGCTACCACTTTTCTAGGATGGTCGTGTACCACCTGCCAGGTGCCAATGTACCATAGGTGGTACCCGTACCACTGGTTGAAAAGCCCTGCTCTAAGGCCATAGTAGAATATGTTTCTATTGAAAAATTTAGAGGTGAGTTAAATCAAATGTTCATTAAATAGGTCTCTTCTAAAATGGTGGCTTTGGGTTTTATGGTACCATTGAGAATGTGTGAAAAGGCCCCAAGCACAAGAAAGGCATAGTACAAAACAAAGCAAAAAACAAAAGGATATTGTGTCAGAAGGTCCATCCAGACAGCTAAATTGGAGTATAATAATAATAATTTAATTTCTATACCGCCCTTCTCCCGAAGGACTCAGGGCGGTGTACAGGGCAATAAATACAATAAAATACAAGTACAAACGTTAAAAAAGAATTAAATAAGTAGCCCAATTACAATAAAAATTAATAAAATTAATATTAAAATACCCCAAACCCATCAGACCAGGCCGGTATGATGCACCAGGGTTAATTTCCCTCCAATTAAATGTCACCCATGCGGGGGGGGGGGAGAAAAAACACCGATCATAGTGAGGTAAGTTGCCTAACTGACAAGTGACAGACCCTTAAGGTACGTGGGAGGAGAGGTTATTGGGAAGCAGCTTGGCTTCTTTATAAAATGGCCAAAGAGACACAACTATACTTAAAACAAGGATGGGGGAGAAAGCAGTAAGATTTCCCCGCCCCCTTTCTCTGTGGGGTTGTGACACAGGAATTGTTATTACTCCAGGAACTGCTATAGCACAGGGCATAGGGCAATGATAGAATTATAATTTTGAACAAGTAAATGGAGCGTCGTTGGGCGATGGCCTTTATTGTAGTTCTCAAAGATCAATGGCCAATGCAAGCAGCTTCAAAAATGTTGATGCGCCTGAGAGTGGAAACAGTGTTGTGCTGAAGTATCTTAACTCTTTTATATGCTCCCTCTGGGCTTTTCTTCGCGGTCCCCTCTTTTTCCAGGCCTTTTTATAAATTAGTTTCATGTTTCACCACTAAAAGAAAGAAAAAAATCTTGTTTGCAGTTTGTTTGTTTGTTTTTTAATCTAGCATTGTTAGGCTCTTTTCCTGTTTATGAGAAGTCTACAGGGTCTTCCTTACGCATGCCTGCTCAGAAATAAAAGCTGGTGAGCTCTATAAAGATTTCTCCCAGGAAAGGATTGAAGCTTTAATTAGTATTAATGCAACCTTAGATCATATAATTGGATTCATCATTGATGCAGGAAACAAAGAAGCCATGACTTCTAGCTATTTTCCTTTCAGTAATTTTCTCCATTAATCTCTTAAAATTGCTATGAAAATGGGAGGATTCTATCAAGTTGCACAACAGATAGCAAAAAGGGTGAGGCTAATAGGAGAAAGAGAAGATAGTTATCTGGTCTCCATTTCACAGAAGATATACTGAGATATGGGACTGGGTTCACAGGACATGCTACTTTTAAGTTGTGGTTGGCTATTTGGACAACATAGTCTAAATGTACAAACGTAGCCAGGCGATCACTGGATGGTTCACTGAATTGTGCAATCCCAGTTTTATAGTGTGAACCCTACAGCATGGTGTGCAGTCTCCAGGCAAATAGGATAGTTTAGTAAACCATAATTATGTAGGCCATGTGCAGTGGAAACACAGCTGCAGTACTGTTTTTATTGTAATTTTTTCATTACCATGTGGATGTACTTCATGGGGGTTATTGCATTCTGTGTCAAAACGCTAATGTGAAGAAGTATTATTAAGGTATGCAGAAAATGTATTAATGCCAAATTATAATCAAACTGTCAATACTTTTGAAGGATTGCTATTTCAAAAGTACACAAGCGCACACACACACACACACTTATGGATTCTGATTCATTCAGAGAGTTATCATTCTAAAATACGTTCTTGCATTTTATAGACCGAAAATACAATTGTGCAATTTAAAGATACACAAATATGAGTAGAATGAATAGATTATGCAGGCCATTCAACAAATTGGCTGTGAATTATAGGAACTGTAGTCGATCATATTTGGGAATTGAGGAAGTGTGTGCTAGTTTGCCCTCTAAAATTATTGTACAGATGGTTTGTCCTCAGACCTTGAGTTCTCTTGCATTTCCTGGAAAAAATGTTTAGAAAGAGTCATTAACAGAACTGAACAAGAACATTGCTAAGTGAAAAATCTAAAGTACCTCTTCACATAAAAGATGATGTACTGAGATTTCTATCCACAATGGGTTTTTTTGTTTGTCATGAATAATCTGAACCAGGTATAGAACCCAACAAGCAAAATATGTTCTAAAATAATATTTTCACACCCGAAGCAAAGGTTGACAGAATGGTTGCCAAAGAGACCTCAGAGGAACTTTATGGGTCTCTGCATGCACTGGACTCCAGGGAACAGTCAGAAGAATATCATTTCCCCCCCCCCCCCCCAAAAGAAGTAGCGCATGGTAAATTCAAGTAAATTATAGTTTTCATTATATTTTGACCATTCTGGAGAATGATACAGGAAAAAAAATATATGGAATTACATGGAGTGGTGCTCCAGTTGTCCAGAAGACAAGTCCAGCATCTAATAACTCATTCATACATGCCATCATTTCTCAGTTAGGTTTAACTCAAACAAGAGGAACTCCAAAAGATTTGGGTTCATGATTAATTTTGGAATGCAGGGGAAATTACATGTTGATGAATATATGGATACAAATACAGATACAGAGCCATGGTGGAGCAGTTGTTAGAATGTAGTATTGCAACTGATTCTGCCCACAGCCTGGAGTTCGATCCTGATCGGCTCAAGGTTGACCCAAGCTTTCACCCATCTGAGGTTGGTAAAATGAGAGCCATAATTGTTGGGGACAATATGGTGACTCTGTAAACTGCTTAAAGAGTGGGCACACACACACACACAGAGAGAGAGAGAGAGAGAGAGAGAGGGAGAGAGAGAGAAAGAGAGAGAGAGAGGGAATTAAAGTATAGATTTCAGATTAAGAAGCTTTATAGGGTATAGGAGTGGGCCAGGTTCACACAATGCAATTTATCAAAACAATGTGGGTCCAGCTTTTTGAATGAACTAACACAATCTGTATTGGAATAGGAAAGAGGCAGTTTTACACCAAACAATACTAGAACAATTGTGACTCAACCAGCTTGCCTGATCAGTTGTGCTGTATGAATGTGAAAATGTCATGGAATAAGGAGATTCCTATATTGCCTAGACAATGGCAGCGTGTCTTAACTTCTATAGTAAGTGTATCTACAGACCTTAAACTTTGAGAATCTATTTAGAATTTATTGGGTTCCATTAAGCCTGCATAGAAGACAATTGTCTTGGTCTCTAGGACAACATTTTTTTGGAAAAGTAAGGATGACAACATTTCCTTAAAACACACGTTTTTACAATATCTAGCTGTACTTATTACATTTTGGGAAAACATAGCAGACTAAATGTGTCTATGCAACAAAAGCTAAATTTTCAGAGGATAATATTCTCTTGAATTACATACCTAGTGCTTGGAACTTGACAACTGGATAACGTAATGGATTCTCTGTTCCCTTACTATAGCTAAAAGACTGATACTGCAACACTGGAAAAATAAATGTACAGTATGACTCCATTTACTGAATGAATTCAAGACATGATTTCTCTTGCTACTTGAGCGGATTGTATGTAGATGTAAACTTTCTATAGAAGAATACAATGAAATATGGGACTTATTTATACAAAAAACAGTATTTATGCAAAAAAGCATGACAGTTATATGTGTATTAGAAATGAATATATATACCTGCAATTAGTGCAGGTTCGCATCCCACCAGGCTCAAGGTTGACTCAGCCTTCCATCCTTCCGAGGTAGGTAAAATGAGGACCCAGATTGTTAGGGGCAATAAGCTGACTTTGTAAAAATGTCGCTTGGGGGCCCCCGAAAGCCCTAATTAGCAGGTATATACATAGAATGAAGGCTATTGCTAAGCACATTGTGCTTTAGATTGTAAGCCGCCGAGTCTTCGGAGAAGGGCGGGATATAAATGGGATTAAAAATAAAAATAAAAAGTTTGCTTTAGATAATTATATATAGAATTGTAGCTGTTTACCATAACAACCTATTATATTTTATTTGTTTCTGTTGTATTTTTTCGCTTACTCTTTTAAGCACTTATTCTGTATTTTTAAATAGTTATGCATTTTGGGGATTTTCTATCTTTTGTTGTTGCTGTTTCTGTAATTATTTCAAAAAGCAATAAAATTTATTTAAAAAACATGAATGTAAAAATCTAGTCAGTTGTGTTATAGAATCCAAGTGTTATGAGTTTTGTATGGAAATGAAACAAGAGTTGAAATGCAAGTAGCTCCAGTTCAATTCTCAACATCAAGGCCTAGCTGACTCAGGAATTCTGGGAGTTGAAGTGCACAGGCCTAGCAGCTACAGAACATGCTGCCCATCCGCTAATTAGTTGCAGCATCCAAACTGTGCCTAGTGCTTCTTACTTGACCAGCAAACACTCCAGGCAGGATTGGGTGAAGTGGAGAAGAATCCTGATTCCCTCAAATTGGAATTTGCATGAATTGAATTGAATTGCATTGAACTGAACTGAATACTTCATTAGGCCAAGTGTGATTAGGCACACACAAGGAATTCCTTGTCGATCAGAAGGTCGGCAGTTTGGCGGGTCGAATCCCGAGTGCCGCGTAACAGAGTGAGCGCCTGTTACTCGTCCCAGCTTCTGCCAACCTAGCAGTTCGAAAGCACGTAAAAATGCAAGTAGAAAAATAGGGACCACTCCGGTGGGAAGGTAACAGCGTTCCGTGCACCTTTGGCGTCTAGTCATGCCGGCCACATGACCACGGAGACGCCCTCGGACAAGCGCTGGCTCTTCGGCTTTGAAACAGAGATGAGCACCGGCCCCTAGAGTTGGAAACTACTAGCACGCATGTGCGGGGGAACCTTTACCTTTACCTTTAGGTTAAATATGTTGTGTAAAACTGGCCCTCCAGTTTGGTGTAATCAGAAGGAAAGTGCTTATTAGGAAGAAAGAAAAAGGCAAGTCATGCTCTGTTTGATCAACTACCTTTGTAATTCAAATACTGTTGGGCTTCTTTTCAGTGAATATTTCTTAAGTGGGAGGATTGCTTGTTCTTTCAGTTGCTTGCTGAGTTTTGGTCAAAGAAATTCAAAGTGAATTGGTTGGTTAATAGCAATAGCAGTTAGACTTATATACCACTTCACAGTGCTTTACAGCCCTCTAAGTGGTTTACAGAGTCAGCATATGGCCCCCAATAATCTGGGTCCTCATTTTACTGACCTGGGAAGGATGGAAGGCTGAGTCAACCTTGAGGCAGTGGAAATGCAGGGCATTTTTTTCTCATCGAACGCTCAGAACGGAGTTCCGGCACCTTTTTTGGATGGAACCTTGTAGGGTAGGCAAGGCGGGTTGTATGACATGTGTGAGTTCCGGCACCTTTTTCTTTTACAAAAAAAGCACTGGTGGAAATCAAACTGTAATTTACATTGACCAGGTATGCAAGACATAAGCCTAAGTTTCAATCTTAGTATCTACTCAGCTCTTAGTTTACTAGCTGTGTTCACACAGAATACCCAGCCACAAATTAGTTCAAAGACAATCTCTGTCCCTGTCTTGTAATATTTGGTGTGTCTTGCTAAGGAAAAAACCTGAGTCAAATAAACTAAGGAGATCAGTTAACAAAGTGTTGTCTGAACACAACCAATTGTGCATATCATTTGCAAAAGTAGTTGGAGATACGTGCTTTTCTGACTTCCACAGATAATGGAAAGATAAATTGTACAAGAGACTAAGAAAGAATTCTTAAAAGAAAAAAAAAACACACAAATGCATCATTTCATCTATGGATTAATTGTATATTTCATGGCAACTGCTGAGAATGTCTAATTACAATGGGAAGGAATAGAGTTCAATCTTGTGGAATCTTTTTTTTTTTAAATTTGAAAAGGTTTGCTCTTGCTGATTGCAAAACAGCAAAAGACTAGAAATGTGATACCTCCATGATTCTGAGGTTTAAAAGTTGAGCAAAAGCTCTTGACCTTAATAAACTTATCAGCCACGAGAAGAAAGAAAATGAAAATGAGAAAATAGAACTGAACAGAGAATGAGCCTCTCCATGCTTGTGAAATCCAGTGCAGCCGCAGGCTAACATTAACAAAATAATAACACAGTTTTCAATGACAGGTTTGTAACAGGTGATACTGTATGTCTTCTGTCAAACCAAGAATGAACATTTATCTGGCACTTGGGAGGCGCACATCTTAATTCGTAATTAATGCAAAAACGCATCTTTGAAGTCTACCCAAGGCAGCCAGAAAGCTCTTGGTTCCCTTCATTCCTGCTGCTGGTTCTTGGTTCCCTTGGTTCCTGCTGCCAGCATCAACTTCCCTCCGCCCTGTGTGCTCCCACAGAGAGGGCCTCCTCAGGGTGCCACCGGTCAGAGAATGTCGTCCGGTGGCCCCCAGCGGGAGGTCCTTCTCTGTGGGCACGCCGGATTTGTGGAACCGTTTACCGGTTGAGCTCCGGATGGCGCCCGACCTTCGCTCCTTCCGACGCGATCTAAAGACCTACTTGTTTGAACAAGCCGGCCTGGCCTGATGGGTGATGGGTTTGGGTTTTATTGTTGTTTAATGTATTTTAACTTACTGTTGTAAGCTTTTGGGCACTCTGTTTAATCTCTTTTTAATTTTTGTATTCTTGTCTTTTAGTATGCATTGCCCTGTTCACCGCCCTGAGTCCTTCGGGAGAAGGGCGGTATACAAATAAAACTATTATTATTATTATTATTATTATTATTATTATTATTATTATTATTATTATTATTATTATTATTATTATTATTATTATTATTATTATTGTTGTTGTTGTTGTTGTTGTTGTTGTTGTTATTATTATTATTATTATTATTATTATTATTATTATTATTATTATTATTATTATTATTTTGGTCCTTTTCCCCCCCCTCTTAATTTGTATCGTCTTCCCATGAAAGGATGGCACTACATCAGCCTAACTGTGGGAGATCCCCAAAGTTCAAAGCAATCCTTCTGCTTCTTTCATCTCCCAGATTTTTCACATTTTTTTATTCCTGTCTCCCTTTATGCTTATATGGCACCTGCTTGGTCCTTTCATCCTGCAGGTAGGAAAGTTAATATTTTAGAAATTGCTTCGTATGCGGTGGATAGCTTAGGGCTAATTATCTGGTTTGTCCTCTTCTGGTTTGTTAACATCTCCCTCTTCCCCACTCAGTCTTTGCAGGGCATGTGTAAATGTAACAATATGGCTCTAGGACAACTCACCACGACCAGGGTGGCATGCTGGCTGGGTGGACCTGTCTGGGTTGGTATAGATGAGTGAGTGTGGCTGGTTGGCATGGATGACTTAGTGCGGATGTCTCGGCACAGCCAGATTGGGGTAGATGGGTAGGCATGGATGGGTGGGCATGGAGAGGTTGGCATGGATGGGTGGGGGGTGGATGGGTGAGTACAGCCAGGTTGGCATGTATCACTCGGCATGGACAGGTTGTGGCAGACAGGTGGACGGTCAGCACGCAAGAAGTTGCCCTTGCCAACTGGACATGGGGACAGCTTGGTGCCCCACCAGAAGGAACATCATCCCCTAATGTGTGCTAAAGCCGGCAGTAGTTGATCCACCCAAGAACAACTTCCCCTTTCTTCATTTGATTTCCTTCTCCTTTATTTTCTTTCTTTTCCCCTTTTTTTCCCCAGGAGACTGGCAGAGAGATCTGCAGCAGGATGGTGGGCAAGAGTGGCACCGTCCCCCAGACCTGCACACTGGAGAAGTACCCCAGGTGAGCAGTGGGTGGTCTGGTGGATTGAGCTAATGGGGCCCTCTAGACGGCTGTGGGGGCAGCCTTACTTGATGCATCCTCAGAAAGCAGGGAAGGAAAAGCGAAAGGGAAGGACCTCAGTCCTTTCTTACTGGATTTCAAATGTTAGTAGAGCAAGGTGATTGATTGTACTTTTGCAAGTTGTAGATTGGACCGGCCACTGCCGTGCTCCGGGAAGCCTTATGGATTTCTCACCTTTTGAAGCTGGGGCGATGGGGGGAGGACAGCGGGAGTGAGGTTCCCCCTTCCAAGAGCCGTTGTTTTTGCTGCTCCTTGCTACCCCACCCAAAACTGCCAGCAGCCAAGAGTGGAGCCAGGAGCCATTTGTCCCCCAGTCTTGAAAGGTGAGAAACCCACAAGGCTTCCTGGATCTCAGTGGTATCTGATCTCATCCATAACTTACATCTGGTCTTAGACTATTAGGAGCCTGGGAAGGAAACATCAGGGTGGGAACATCATTGTAATACATATACAAATCTCACTCTTTGGTTCTTTTTTCCAACCATTTATAAAGTAAATTCCAGCTTTCATAATATTCTGTTTCTTCTTTGTCTTTTAGTCTCATAGTTAGTCTGTCCATCTCTACTCATTCCAATATCTTCTTTATTAGCTCTTCTTCTGATGGTATTTGTTCATTTTTCCAGCATTGTGCATAGCTTATTCTTGCTGCGGTTGTGATATGTAGAACCAAGTACCGTATATACTTGAGTATAAGCCGAATTTTTCAGCCCACTTTTTGGGCTGAAAAATTCCACTTCGGCTTATACTCCAGTCAACAAAAAAAACTTACCGAGGACTTGTGCGCGGCCGAGGCTTTGGTGCTTCCGGGATCGCCCGCACCTCTCCCAAGCCACCGCCGTCCGAGACCTGCCGAAGTTTGGGGAGGTTTGGGGAGGTGCGCGCGCACCTCCCCAAACTCCGCGCCTTGCCTGCCTGCTTCTTTCCGCAGCGGAAAGAAGCAGGCAGGCAGGGCGCGGAGGAACGGAGACTTGCCGACGTTTGGGGAGGTTTGGGCGCCTCCCCAAACCTCGGCAGGTCTCCGTTCCTCCGCGCAGACCTGCCGACGTTTGGGGAGGTTTGGGCGCCTCCCCAAACCTCCCCAAACGTCGGCAGGTCTCCGTTCCTCCTGCCGACCTTTGGGGAGGTTTGGGCGCCTCCCCAAACCTCCCCAAACCTCGGCAGGTCTCCGTTCCTCCTGCCGACCTTTGGGGAGGTTTGGGCGCCTCCCCAAACCTCGGCAGGTCTCCGTTCCTCCTGCCGACCTTTGGGGAGGTTTGGGCGCCTCCCCAAACCTCGGCAGGTCTCCGTTCCTCCTGCCGACCTTTGGGGAGGTTTGGGCGCCTCCCCAAACCTCGGCAGGTCTCCGTTCCTCCTGCCGACCTTTGGGGAGGTTTGGGCGCCTCCCCAAACCTCCCCAGGTCTCCGTTCCTCCTGCCGACCTTTGGGGAGGTTTGGGCGCCTCCCCAAACCTCGGCAGGTCTCCGTTCCTCCTGCCGACCTTTGGGGAGGTTTGGGCGCCTCCCCAAACCTCGGCAGGTCTCCGTTCCTGTTTGGGGAGGTTTGGGCGCCTCCCCAAACCTCCCCAAACCTCGGCAGGTCTCCGTTCCTCCGCGCAGACCTGCCGACCTTTGGGGAGGTTTGGGCGCCTCCC
The DNA here is from genome assembly GCF_964194415.1 of Vipera berus. Taxonomy (NCBI): domain Eukaryota; kingdom Metazoa; phylum Chordata; class Lepidosauria; order Squamata; family Viperidae; genus Vipera; species Vipera berus. The sequence continues at coordinate 86,602,306 of NC_138203.1, forward strand.
CAAACGTCCCCAAACCTCGGCAGGTCTCCGTTCCTGTTTGGGGAGGTTTGGGCGCCTCCCCAAACCTCCCCAAACCTCGGCAGGTCTCCGTTCCTCCGCGCAGACCTGCCGACCTTTGGGGAGGTTTGGGCGCCTCCCCAAACGTCCCCAAACCTCGGCAGGTCTCCGTTCCTGTTTGGGGAGGTTTGGGCGCCTCCCCAAACCTCCCCAAACCTCGGCAGGTCTCCGTTCCTCCGCGCAGACCTGCCGACCTTTGGGGAGGTTTGGGCGCCTCCCCAAACCTCGGCAGGTCTCCGTTCCTGTTTGGGGAGGTTTGGGCGCCTCCCCAAACCTCGGCAGGTCTCCGTTCCTCCGCGCAGACCTGCCGACCTTTGGGGAGGTTTGGGCGCCTCCCCAAACGTCCCCAAACCTCGGCAGGTCTCCGTTCCTGTTTGGGGAGGTTTGGGCGCCTCCCCAAACCTCCCCAAACCTCGGCAGGTCTCCGTTCCTCCGCGCAGACCTGCCGACCTTTGGGGAGGTTTGGGCGCCTCCCCAAACCTCGGCAGGTCTCCGTTCCTGTTTGGGGAGGTTTGGGCGCCTCCCCAAACCTCGGCAGGTCTCCGTTCCTCCGCGCAGACCTGCCGACCTTTGGGGAGGTTTGGGCGCCTCCCCAAACGTCCCCAAACCTCGGCAGGTCTCCGTTCCTGTTTGGGGAGGTTTGGGCGCCTCCCCAAACCTCCCCAAACCTCGGCAGGTCTCCGTTCCTCCGCGCAGACCTGCCGACCTTTGGGGAGGTTTGGGCGCCTCCCCAAACGTCCCCAAACCTCGGCAGGTCTCCGTTCCTGTTTGGGGAGGTTTGGGCGCCTCCCCAAACCTCCCCAAACCTCGGCAGGTCTCCGTTCCTCCGCGCAGACCTGCCGACCTTTGGGGAGGTTTGGGCGCCTCCCCAAACCTCCCCAAACGTCGGCAGGTCTGCGCGGAGGAACGGAGACCTGCCGAGGTTTGGGGAGGTTTGGGGAGGCGCCCAAACCTCCCCAAACAGGAACGGAGACCTGCCGAGGTTTGGGGAGGTTTGGGGAGGCGCCCAAACCTCCCCAAAGGTCGGCAGGTCTGCGCGGAGGAACGGAGACCTGCCGAGGTTTGGGGAGGTTTGGGGAGGCGCCCAAACCTCCCCAAACAGGAACGGAGACCTGCCGAGGTTTGGGGACGTTTGGGGAGGCGCCCAAACCTCCCCAAAGGTCGGCAGGTCTGCGCGGAGGAACGGAGACCTGCCGAGGTTTGGGGAGGTTTGGGGAGGCGCCCAAACCTCCCCAAACAGGAACGGAGACCTGCCGAGGTTTGGGGACGTTTGGGGAGGCGCCCAAACCTCCCCAAAGGTCGGCAGGTCTGCGCGGAGGAACGGAGACCTGCCGAGGTTTGGGGAGGCGCCCAAACCTCCCCAAACAGGAACGGAGACCTGCCGAGGTTTGGGGACGTTTGGGGAGGCGCCCAAACCTCCCCAAAGGTCGGCAGGTCTGCGCAGAGGAACGGAGACCTGCCGAGGTTTGGGGAGGTTTGGGGAGGCGCCCAAACCTCCCCAAACAGGAACGGAGACCTGCCGAGGTTTGGGGACGTTTGGGGAGGCGCCCAAACCTCCCCAAAGGTCGGCAGGTCTGCGCGGAGGAACGGAGACCTGCCGAGGTTTGGGGAGGTTTGGGGAGGCGCCCAAACCTCCCCAAACAGGAACGGAGACCTGCCGAGGTTTGGGGAGGTTTGGGGAGGCGCCCAAACCTCCCCAAACGTCGGCAGGTCTGCGCGGAGGAACGGAGACCTGCCGAGGTTTGGGGAGGTTTGGGGAGGCGCCCAAACCTCCCCAAACAGGAACGGAGACCTGCCGAGGTTTGGGGACGTTTGGGGAGGCGCCCAAACCTCCCCAAAGGTCGGCAGGTCTGCGCGGAGGAACGGAGACCTGCCGAGGTTTGGGGAGGCGCCCAAACCTCCCCAAAGGTCGGCAGGAGGAACGGAGACTTGCCGAGGTTTGGGGAGGTTTGGGGAGGCGCCCAAACCTCCCCAAAGGTCGGCAGGAGGAACGGAGACCTGCCGAGGTTTGGGGAGGTTTGGGGAGGCGCCCAAACCTCCCCAAAGGTCGGCAGGAGGAACGGAGACCTGCCGACGAGCCGCGGCCACACAGGGTATTCCTGTGTATTCAGGCTTGCAGAACGGCGGATCGGCTTATACTCGAGTCAATAACTTTTTCCAGTTTTGGGGGGTGAAATTGGGGGTCTCGGCTTATACTCGAGTCGGCTTATACTCAAGTATATACGGTATGTATTTTGTTTATCAGTCTTTTCTGGTAATATACCTAATAAAAATAATTCGGGATTAAATGCTACATGTTCTCCTAATATATTTTCTAGCCAAACATGTATTTTTCTCCAATAGGCTTTTACTTTATCACATGTCCACCAAATATGGTAATATGTACCTATATTATGTTTACATTTCCAACATTTGCCTGATACATTTTTAAACATTTTTGCTAATCTAGCTGGAGGTAAATGCCCTCTATAAAACATTTTATACAGATTTTCTTTATATGCAGTTGACATTGTCCCTTTAATTTGTTCACTTTCCATCTCTAAAGTTAACAAAAAGTTATACAATTTTTTAATTAATTTCTCATCAGACGTTAATAATATCTTATCAAACACATTTTGTTCTTTATAAAATCCATGCATTTTCATATCTTTTTCATATCTATTTTGTATTTGTAAACGTACCCACCATGTCATCATCATCATCATCATATTCATTATACAGAGAACTACTGTATTATGGAATGTTTCGAAATGTGATAACATTTCAAGAACTTGAACTACAATCATGGCCTTTTGATCTGAGTGTGAATAGTCTACCGGCGACAATTTGTTTCAAAGTTGTATCTTCTTTACAAGTACCATATCTCTAACTCTGCAAGATGCAAGTGCAATTCAACTCTTTTTTTTTTCCTGCAGGCTCTTTCATTACCGACTTTGCCCGATTGTTATACAGTGAATTTTTTGATTGGGGCCATTCAACTGAAGCAGTTGAGTTCTGATTTGCCTGCCTGCAAACTGAGAAAATTCCTGATTTTGAAAAGATGGTCCCTTGCCACTTTTTTTGGGGTGGGGTGGGGGGGAGGGGGAAAGCAGGTGAAAGCAGAGACAATTTTATCTAGCTTTGGAGTTCTTCCTTATCAGACATGGGATATGCACTTCCTCCACAGGATACTGATCATAATTGTCGATAATGATTTACAATGGTTGCCATAAGAAATCTATATTGACCTTAGTCCATGGCGATTGTGGGAAAAATGAAATATGAAAGGCAGCTAGTGGATAAATCTACCACTTACCAAGCAAACATTTTGATTCACTATTCACAAGTGTATCTGTACTAAGAATCGAAACCATTACTCTTGGAGTGTTAGATCTTTATTACACTTTGATGGCCTTCACAGGCCAATTCAGCAGCACAATGACAGACAGCTTGAGGAATGACCAAATTAGTGTCACAAAAGAGATGTGCCTTAGTAGACCATGACCACTCTTATGACTGTTTATAAGCACAAAACCTGCTATATCACAGTCTTTTATTTGTGAAAGAGATACATCTTTTGAAAATTATTTGAAGCTAAAATAACTTTACATGCTCTCAGGTGAAGCTTAAAGAATAATGATTGTATCTGGAAAGATAATCAGGTGGATCTGGGTTTGAGAGGCAAATTGATTAATTTATTAATTTAATTTCTATACCGCCCTTCTCCCGAAGGACTCAGGGCGGTGTACAGGGCAATATAACTACAATAAAAATACAATATACAAAAGTTAAAAATAAGATTAAATAGAACTAGCCCATTACAATAAATAATTACAAATTACAAATTAAAATACCCCAAACCCATTAGACCAGGCCGGCTTGTTCAAATAGGTAAGTTTTCAGATCACGGCGGAAAGAGCGAAGGTCAGGAGCCATCCGGAGCTCAACCGGTAATTGATTCCAAAGAGCTGGCGTGCCCACAGAGAATGCTCTCCCCCTGGGGGCCACCAGCCGGCACTCTCTGACCGACGGCACCCTGAGGAGGCCCTCTCTTTGGAAGCGCACAGGACGAAGGGAAGCAGGTGCTCCCATAAGTAATCCGGACCCATGCCATTTAGGGCTTTATAGGTAATCACCAGCACCTTGAATCTCACCCGGAGGGCAACTGGAAGCCAATGCAGCTTGCGGAGTAGAGGTGTTACATGGGAGTATCAGGAGACCCCCATCACAACTCGCGCGGCTGCATTCTGCACCAGTTGAAGCCTCCGAGTGGTCCTCAAGGGCAGCCCCATGTACAGAGCATTGCAGTAGTCTATACGAGAGGTCATGAGCGCATGAGTGACTGTACGCAGGGCATCCCGGTCCAGATAGGGTCGCAACTGGTGCACCAGGCGAACCTGGGCAAAAGCCCCCCTGGTCACAGCTCCTATATGATCTTCCAGACTGAGCTGTGAATCCAGGAGGACACTTTGTAGTCATATCCTTCCAGTTTGACCATCCAACTTTTAGTGCACAAAGGATATTGATAAGAAGGTTAGTTAAAAATTGATTCAAAAGGCTTGTGATCAGTCCAATTGGGACTCTAAAGGAAGAGCCATACAGGTACGAGGGGATGCAAGAACATCCTCAAATTTGAGAGTACTTTTCTTCCAGAGGTGCAACAACTTTGGTGGCATACACCATAGTATAGACAGGGGTAGGCAACCTTGGCTCTTTTATGACTCATGGACTTCAACTCCCAGAATTCCTGAGCCAGGAAGTCCACGAGTCATCAAAGAGCCAAGGTTGCCTACCCCTGACATAGACCAAGAGTTATTCAGTTTGTTTTCCCTGTTCAAGATACAACACAGTAACATTGGTGTCAAGAGTATACTGTAGTTCTTTGTATAACTAGTAGATTTTGCCCAATTGTCATATATGACTAGGGGAATTCAACTGAAGCAGCTCAGTTCTGATTTGCCTGCCTGCAAACTGGAAAAAATCCTGATTCTGAAAAGATGGTCCATCGAGGTTGACCTTGATGGATATATGACTAAACCATTACATAGGCAAAAGGAGGAGGAATGTTGTTGTTTTTTAAAGCCTAGAATGAGACAACATTTCAGAAGTGGCTTAGACAAATGCCTCCCTCATTCTCTGTAATATAAGAAGGAGGAAATAGGGCACGATCAAACGTTCAATGTCTATGGAAATTCTCAGTCATCCAGGTCATGGTTATCTCAAGGATGTTTTCCAAAGGCAACTTCCCCCCCCCCCTCTTGAGTAAGAAGATGTTTCACTTCTCATCCAAGAAGCTTCATCAGTTCTGGATGGATGGATGGATGGAGTGGTGGTGGTGGTGGTGTGTGTGTGTGTGTGTGTGTAAAAAGAGGTGTAAAAGAGCCTATCTATATTAGAATTGAACAGTCCTCTCTCAACAGAGGGGGAGAAATATGACACCACCTATCTCTGATTCAAGGGACCAGAAGGCACAGATAAACCTGAGGTGGCCTCAAGGGCTCTTAGAGAGAGTGATAATGACCAGATGACTGCAAAGAAATATACTTCTTGCACCACCATCACCCCCAACATCCTGCCAGAACTAATTCTTCCATCCCCCCCACCCCCATCCAGGCAGAACTGATGAAGCTTCTTGGATGTGAAGCAAAATGTCTTCTTCCTCAGGGGGAAAAAAAAAACATACTCCTGTTGTCTATGGAAAAGCACTTTTGAGACAATCAAAATTTCAATATTCTACTATTTTATTTATTTTATTTTAATTTTTATTCCATTTATATCCCGCCCTTCTCCGAAGACTCAGGGCGGCTTACAAGCTTAGCAGTAGCCTTCATTCTATGTATATGCCTGCTTATTAGGGCTTTCACACACACCCCAAGCGGCATTATTACAAAGTCAGCTTAATTGCCCCCAACAATCTGGGTCCTCATTTTACCTACCTCGGAAGGATGGAAGGCTGAGTCAACCTTGAGCCTGGTGGGATGCGAACCTGCACTAATTGCAGGCAGCTGGTGTTACTTAAGGAGGCATTAGCCCACTGCTCCACCAAGGCTCTATGATAGTCATTCTATGATAGTCATTCTCCATTCAAGTAGTTTTAGTCTTCATGGAGTTGATGCCTTGGTTTTCTCTATCCAGTGGGGCTGATGTTCTTCAAAAGAAGCATAGTTGGACATCCAGCCACTTGTATAAATTATTTTAAAAAATATTTCTTTGAGAAGCTGAAATAAGGTTGTAAGTTGAGGAATGAATCAGCCACAGTTATTTCCCAATAACTGCAGAGGGTGAATTTCGGTGGAAATAGTTAACACACCGCTTTTTTAATGGCTAGTGTCTTAGAGGATGAGAAGAGCCCTCTGACCAGAATTCCTAAGCAATGATCTTTTAATGCAAGTCAAATTCCCACTTGTCCCAATTAAGCACTGTCAGGCAAGTGTTACAGATACGTAGCAAGGGAGAGTAACGATCACATAAAGTGGCACAAAATTTGAAGATGCCATCACAAACATGAAGAATTCCTTGTAATCCAGTGAATACTTCCCAAATTATGTTCTAGAATATTTGAGCAGCTGGTGAGATGCCAGAACTGAGATAATCCCAGCAGTAAAGACCCATATGCAATTATATATCAGGAATACATATCAAGGTAACTAGTGCTAAAATCAAATCTGCTAAAGAATATGGAATTGTTTATATTTAAAAAATGTGTCTTCCATTGTAGGAGTCATGTGTTTTTCATACTTGATAACTTTGCCAGGAATTGTCATACTCTCACAAATCCATTTTTTTATTTAATTATTTAGATTTCAGTGATACTCATGGAGTTTGGCCAGCCACTTGCTTAATTAGATCAAATTCCTTCAACTATCATCATCCTTCTTATTCTTCTGATTGTTGGAAATGAAATGGAATGAATATGTATTTTTTTTTTTAAAAAAACAGAACTGTTTTTAAGTCAGAAAATTGATGTCATCATATTTTTCTTTTCTTCAAATTACTAGTTTAATTCTAACTTGTAGGAAGTTTTCATTTTAGTTTAAGTACTTGTGGTTATTTTTTTCCTAATGGAAATCACCGGAAAACTGATCTGTCACAGTCAATGTAACATTTATTTTTGAAAAAAGAAAACAAAACCAAACATGGTAAGTAGACCAAAGATAAGTTGCCATAGCATTTCCAGAATCAAATATCTAGCTGAGAGAATACTGAAAGTGAATCAAAGTATAGCTTGGCAATAAGAATATTAAATTAACCTATAGTTACTACAAATTAGGGCAATTTCTCCAGAGCCAATTACCATAGCAACTAAGCAGTTCCCCAGCCAATTAGAATCTCACAGTGAGGGAATACCTTTGGGCCTGTTACAAACACCACCATGCTATAAAAATCTTAATCATTCCCCCCCACCCCATTTTCTCTGAATTATATTTATATTAGATAGGGGACTTCTATCTCGTGACACATTAATTTATGCTGTTTCTCTCCAGGCCATAAAGCCTGATTATTACTGAATCATCCAGCTGAATTACACTCATCATTTATAGGTTTATATTGTTTCAAACAGAAGATACTTGAGTCATATGAATGGAAATTCATTTTCTTTTTAATGTTAAGATTGGGCAAAATATGAGCATTCGACTGCTCTACCCCGGCTTTCCTCACTCAAACATCTGAACATTGTGGCAATGTGTTCTAAATAGAGATGGGTTAAGCAAACTGAAATCACATACAGTATATCTAATCATAGCAAGAGAATTATAGAATTGAGGCAATTGAAAATTCTCCCCCCAGGGGAGAATTCTGATAGCCCCCCTCCTCCTTCCACCCTTCAAAAACAAAAGTTAAGTTTCAGAATTTTCTCAAATTATTTCACACCAATTTTTAACAATGGATGCCTTCCCCCCCCCCCTCATTCGGGCATTTGTCAGGTTTTTTTAAAAAATGTTCTCTTATTTTAAAGCAGGGGGTCTTCAAACTTAGCCCTTTTATGACTTGTGGACTTCAACTCCCAGAATTCCTCAGCCAGCGTGCCTGGCTGAGGAATTCTGGGAGTTGAAGTCCACAAGTCATAAAAGGGCCAAGTTTGAAGACCCCTGTTTTAAAGTGACACTAATGGTTGAGGTGGGATGCTTAAATACCTCCTGAAATCACCACTTGGTTTTCTTGTTATGACATGAAGGTGTATCTATCCAAATGGAGTCTCAAAGGAATTGCAAAGCAGCTAAACATCTATTACTTGTACATTTTTTAAAAAAGTCAAAATTTGATACATACAAGAAAAAAAGAAGAGTATCTTCTCCAACTACTGACTCCATTAATATTCTGACCTGCTAACATGCTTTGCGCTTAACCATAGTTTATGATGGTTTACAATGTAGTGACAGATTTTATTTTCCTGGGCTCCAAGATCACTGCAGACGGGGACTGTAGCCAAGAAATTAAAAGACGCTTGCTCCTCAGGAGGAAAGCAATGGCAAACCTAGACAGCACACTAAAAAGCAGAGACATCACCCTTTCATCAAAAGTGTGTATAGTCAAGGCTATGGTCTTCCCAGTTGCAATGTATGGCAGTGAAAGTTGGACCATAAGAAAGGCTGAGCGCCACAGAATTGAGGCCTTTGAACTATGGTGCTGGAGAAGACTCCTGTGAGTCCCTTGGACTGCAAGGCGATCAAACCGATCAGTCCTAGAGGAGATCAACCCTGACTGCTCTTTAGAAGGCCAGATCCTGAAGTTGAAACTCAAATACTTTGGCCACCTAATGAGAAGGAAGGACTCACTGGAGAAGAGCCTAATGTTGGGAAAGTTTGAGGGCAAGAGAAGAATGGGATGACACAGAAGGAGGTGGCTGGATGGAGTCACTGAAGCAGTAGGCGTGAGCTTAAATGGACTCCAGAAGATGGTAGAGGAGAGAAAAGCCTGGAGGAACATTGTCCATGGGGTTGCGATGGGTAAGACATGACCGCAGCTAACAACAACATGGTTTATGAAATAAACTACAATGCATTATAAGAAAGTTATTTACAGTTGACTATAACTATGCTGACAGTAATTCATCATATTAACCTTCTAAGTCTTCCGAGTCTGAAACATGACAAGTCACAATGCTAGTTACACAAATCTCTCAAACTTGGTAATGCCGTCACACACACACACACACACACACACACACACACACACCAGATTAACTTTTATCATCATCTTGCTATCATAATTTTCAGCACTAACTCTAACTTACATTGTTACTTACTCTAAGTTACACTGATATGCAATGGTTTGGGAATGTAACTATCATCAGAAAAATGCAGTATTGCAGGCTGACTCACCACTCACTGTCAGGAGTTTGATTCTCACCAGCTCAAGGTTGATTCAGCTTTGCATCCTTCCAAGGTCAGTAAAATGAGGACCCAGATTGTTGGGGTCAATATGCTGATTCTGTAAACCACTTTGGTAAAGGTAAATGTTCCCCTGCACATGCGTGCTAGTCGTTTCCGACTCTAGGGGCCAGTGCTCATCTCCGTTTCAAAGCTGAAGAGCCAGCGTTTGTCTGAAGACGTCTCCGTGGTCATGTGGCCGGCATGATTAGACGCCAAAGGCACACGGAACGCTGTTACCGCTTAGAGAGGGCTGTAAAGCACTCTGAAGCGTTATATAAGTCTAAGTGCTATTGTTATAGCTGTTAAGAATTCCATTTAGACCGGGTGGCTTTTTTCCATAATAAAAGGTTAAAAAATGTGGATCTGAGAAGCTGAAGATAATAAAAGACAGCAGGATAGTATGTTTGAGTATGAATGATTAAAAAAAATGTCTTTTTCTTATTTAACTCTAATATTGCTGATCTGGCACACATATAATTGAAACAAATTTAAAGGCTTTCCTATTTAGGAGGCATCATTTCTCTGGCCATACTTCTGCTTAGAACTGACTTGACGTAACACCATTTTATGCACAGATACTTACCAAATTAAATAGTTATGCATAACAATTTGGGGAAAAAAATTCATCCATAAAGAGCAACTATGCAAATCAAATTCTATTAAAAAGGAATAAATATAAGTTAAATTCTTTGTTAGGTGCTTAAGCTCCAGCATATTGAACATATAATCAGAGCTAAACATAAACTCATATTTCTCTCACCCTGTCTGGATCGGCTGTCTGTTCAGAAATCTGGACAATGATCCTGTCAGGGCTGTGGCTTTCTCAGTGCATGCAAAACCAGATGCTTATTAAGCATTCTCTGAGTTTTCCTTCCCATTTTCCCTGGATCTGAACAGGCCAAGTGTGGGTTCACTGACTGGCTTGGCAAAAGCATTCTAGATTCATTTATTTCTTAAATTTTTATCAGCATTCTAGATTCATTTATTTCTTAATTTTTTATCAGCATTCTAGATTCAATTATTTCTTAAATTTTTATCCTGCTTTTATTGGCTTTCATAAGTAATTCAAGGCAGAAAATACAATATTCTTTCTTTCTCCTACTTTCCCTACAACAACCTTGTGAGGTGGGTTGGGCTGACTGAGAGTGACTGGCCCCAAATCATCCAGTTGGCTTTCATGCCTAAGGAAGGACTATAGAAGACCAAATCTAATATTCCTTCCTATTGTAATTCCTGGCTCCTCTTTTGTTTTCTTACATTCAATTTGATAGAGAGTACAAGCAATTAGGATTAGATGATTAGGGATTAGGATTAGGGAAGATTAGGATTAGAGGATAAAAAGGGAAGCCAATCTTGCATCTGTTGCCCAACAACAGCAACTAGGACACCTTCATTTCCTTCTCTGTGGAATTTTTCAACAGACTAGATTCCAGACTGATATACATGTCTTTTTCACATACTCTTAAGAAATGAGTAGCTACAGAGTGATGGTGGTCAAAATTAGCAAAATGAAGAGGGGACATTGAGGAGGAACAGCATGTTCTGATGGACACAGCTCCACTTCTTTTCAACATGAACACAGAAGAGGGCTATGGCTTTCACCGCAGTGCTTATTTTATTTTATTTATTATTTTTTTATGTCACCCATCTCCCCTTCAATGCTCTATCCATCATCTTGCCAATTCTGCCCCTAAGGATGCTGCAGATAATGTCTGCCAATACAATGGTCATTGACTATATAAACATATGGGTTTTGGCGTGGGTCAGTACATAGGTTTCTGTTTGCATCCATTAAAAAGGTAAAGGTAAAGGTTCCCCTGCACATGCGTGCTAGTCGTTTCCAACTCTAGGGGCCGGTGCTCATCTCCGTTTCAAAGCCGAAGAGCCAGCGCTTGTCCGAGGACGTCTTCATGGTCATGTGGCTGGCATGACTAGATGCCAAAGGTGCACAGAACGCTGTTACCTTCCCACCGTGGTGGTCCCTATTTTTCTACTTGCATTTTTATGTGCTTTCGAACTGCTAGGTTGGCAGAAGCTGGGACGAGTAACAGGCGCTCACTCTGTTACGCGGCACTCAGGATTCGACCCGATAAACTGCCGACCTTCTGATTGACAAGCTCAGCATCCTAACCCACTGAACCACCGCGTCCCTATTTTGCATCCATTACCAGCACCCAAGATGGCCTTCTGAAAGAGCCATTCAAGAATGGGACATGGCGCTTGATACTATCTGATTCTTCTTATGACTGGATTGGTTGAATGTCACATCTAAATTTAGAGGTTTTCAGGCATTTCCTACAGTCTTTTGGAAGTCTCCCAGAATCACTCTGGATATTGAGCATGTTGAGGAAGTTAATTTAGCTAGAATGGGTTGGCTTCCTCTGTTTTTGGCTGGTATGGAGGTATCATTCTTCCCATCAGGTTGGACTTCATATATGGATAGGGGCTGCTTTGCCAAGGATGCTGTTTTTGTTGTGGACACCAACATAGTACTTTACAAATATTTATTTCTGCTCTATTTCTTCTGTCTTAGGCTTAGCATGCATTAGGTAATGAGACAGGCATTCCAGTAGCATGGATTTCAGCACAGCTGCCATATAGAATTGCTTTGCCATTTTAAAAGCATAATTAAAATGTATAAAGCTACACATTTCCTACTAAATAAAAGACAGTCAGTTTTGACATCCCCCCCCCAGAGCATAGCATATATTTATTTAGCTATCCATAATGGTTTATACATTTATTCCATAAATATCCTGCAAGACAAGGGTAAATATAGATAGCCTCCTCTGAGGACACAGCATGACGTGAATATCAAGGCTTCTATATTCTTTCTTTCTGTAATAAGCCAGGAGTTGGTATGGTAACAATGATTGTTTTATTGATTTAAGATTTAACTCACTTAATGCATACAAGCAAATCATCTGTGCTTTTTTAAACAGCAAAATAAAGAACATTTATTTGGATAGAAATATACCGAGTGTACAAAAATGCACTTGTTCATGCGCACATATACTTACTTAAAATAAGTGCGTATCTGCAAGAGAAAGAGGCTCCATGTAAAAACTATTGTCAAACAAAGTGAAATTGTTTCTGAAAAGTGATTTTGTTTCTGGCAATTTCTGGTATGAAAGACAGATGGATTGAGAAGCAAAATGTACACAGTAGTAAATAATGTTTCTTGTCTGTCAACATGGATGTCCTGATTTGAGGTGTGAAACTTCAAAGGATTTGAAGGATTGGTTCGAAGGAGTTCCAACTGAATTGAACATCTGAATCAAAATCCTCAGATTTGATTCCAGGTGTTGAATCGAATTGAACTGAATCTTTCTGCCGATAATCTAAGATAATTCAGAAATCCAATGGATTTACTGACTTTCACATCCTCAAACTCTGGCAGTTTTCTTCTCTACAGCATATGGGTGGAGTGGGAATGGGTGCTGAGTGATGTAATTAGTTATCTGATATTAACATGAACATCTAGTTATTTAGTTTTATCAGCCCTGGAACCCCTGCCTGTTAAAGCAGTAGGGAAATGCCCCTCTTCTGCTTTTGTCTCTCACTCTCGACTCTCCTGCTACAATATTTTTAGGCAGGTCTGCTTGGAGACAGACACACAGAGAAAAAATATACAGTATTAATTTCATGACAGGTCTGATTGGGTTTCTATTCAGATACTGCTTCATATTCATAATAATGATTGTGTACCTTTCAGTATTTTTTTTAACTGAGCAGCATATATAAGCTACACATTTTTATTTTTATTTATTTATCCTGCCTTTATTATTTCTACAAATAACCTAAAGTGGTGAATGTATCCAACACCCCTTCCTCTTCCTATTTTCCTCACAACAATAGCCCGGTGAGGTGAGCTGAGCTGAGAGAGAATGCTCTAGCCCAATGTCACCCAGCCGGTTTTCATGGCCGAGATCGAACTAGAACTCACAGTCTCCTGGTTTCTAGTCTTGTGCCTTAACTGCTGGACTAAACTGGATCTCACATAATGAATCATTCTTAGAAGCGGCCGAAGATGCATAGCAAACATGATGCATGATTTGAAAAGGAAATAATGAAAACATGGTAGATCCTCTGATTTCTAGTATTTTAAAGCAGTTTTTAACTTTAGCCTGGAATAAGGTATTTCTTCATATTTTAGTCCAATTTCTCAATGGATTCTTTACTGGAAAAAATAACACTGCTATCCTTCTCTCACCTTTGTTATCTATGCCTTAGAACAGGGGTCCCCAACCCCTGGTTGGTGGACCAGTACCGAGCCACAGCATGCCAGCAACCGGTCTGCACAAACAAGGAAAGCCCCATCCACAGTGTGTGCAGGCAGCACACAAAACCACACACCCTCCAGTCTGCGGAAAAACCTCTCTCCACGGAACTGGTCCCTGGAGCCCAAAAGGTTGGGGACCTCTGCCTTACAAGATGTGCATCATCTTCTTTAGGGTGACTACGGCAGGGGGAGGAACTACAGGTGGTTCTTGAATTATGACCACAATTTGAGCCCCAAGTTTCTGTTGCTAAGCGAGACAGTTTTAAGAGAGTTTTGCCCCTTTTTACAACCTCTCATGCCGCAGCTGGTAACTGAGTCACTGCAGTTGTTAAGCTAGCAACATGGTTGGGCTGTAAATCTGGCTTCCCCATTGACTTTGGCTGTCAGAAGGTTGCAAAAGGTGATCCTATGTCCCCGGGACACTGCAACCGTCATAAATATGAATCAGTTGCCAGGGGTCTGAATTTCGAACATCAGGCCATGGGGATGCTACAGCGGTTGTACGTGTGAAAAACAGTCCTAAGTCGCTTTTTTTCAGTGCCGTTGTAACTTTGAACAGTCACTAAGCAAACACTACCTACAGTATAATCAGGGCTTTTTTTCTCATAGAACGCCCATAACGGAGTTCCGGCACCTTTTTTGGATGGAACCTTGTAGGGTAAGCAAGGTGGGTTGTATGACATGTGTGAGTTCCGGCACCTTTTTCTTTTACAGAAAAAGGACTGAGTATAATTTAAAAAATTATTATGAGGACATCCTTCAAAAGATCGAGCTGAAATGTGGCAGGGTAAATAGGAGGATTCCTTGCTATACTCCTCCCCAGTGCTTTTTTTGTAAAAAAAAAAAAAAGGTGCCGGAACTCACACATGTCATACAACCTGCCTTGCCTACCCTACAAGGTTCCATCCAAAAAAGGTGCCGGAACTCCGTTCTGAGCGTTCTATGAGAAAAAAAGCCCTGCTCCTCTTATTCTACAAAAGGCATTTGGTGGGGCCCCACCCTAAGGGGCTTTTTGGTGGGCTGTGAAGAAGGGGCTCTTCATCCAGGCTTTGGGCTAGGATAGAAGTGAACCCAACAACTGTTAAGAGCATGAAGAATCTATGTGACGGTGTGGCACTATGCTTGAGGTATGTGGCGGGTTTGGTTTGACTGACAGATTCTATTTTTATTTTGCATTACTGCGAGTTACCTAGGATTTATCTTGTATTAGCTAGGCAGCTACATCAGTTTCTAAATAAACAATGTCAATTTGATTTGAAAACTGTTGCTTTCAAGCCTTGAATAAAACATTTTTACAGAATTCCACTGACTGATAATTCCCAATTTTATAGGTGATCGTATTAATCCCCTTTTCTTAGGATCAAACTACACCGTAGCAATGTGCATGCTTCAAAAATGATTCAGAAGTTCTTTAGACTTCTTCCTACAAGCAAAAAGCCTCTTTGCTATTACAAGTAAGTAAGCAGGCAGGTAAATAGGTAAGTAAGTAAGTAAGTAAGAAAAGCTATCATCACTTTTCAGCTTCCTAGAAAACCATTACCGGGACTCTTAAAGCCACATTTTATTTTCAGACATGCATTAAACCTCATCAGGTGTTTTAACTTCCTGAGGGCCACATTATTTCTTTGAAATCATTGTCAACGTGCACAACCTTCCTAGATTATACTGTAATGGACTTCTCGGTATGTGGGAAAGAGGTAGTTAGCAAAATATTACAAGTCTGGAACATCTGCACATTCCTTTTTCATGAGAAGACTCTTGATTGTTATGTCCATCCTACAATAAGCAGTTAGCAAGTGAATTAAAGAACTAAATTAAATAGGGGGCCAAAATAAATGTATCAGGTTACCAAGATTTCAATCCTCATTTTTCCTTTTCAATACATTTGCTTAGCAAGATTGAGATCTGCTTTTCTTAGTTGGGAGCAATTGCTAGGCCTTGACAATTTTGTTGCCACGTAACATGCAATCAGTGGCTTTTTATTTATATCAGGGCCTAGTTCACAAACTGCAGGGTTGAAGACAGACTCCCGTCAGTTGCCTCCAAATTAAAGAAATATAAATGAGATTAAATAGAATATCTTGTCTAATTCCAAAAGGCTCCCCTTTGTAGATTTCTTTCAGGCTTAATGTAGAGCTTGGTTATGTTTCCAGCTGAATAAGTGTGTAGGGTTCACTAATATGGATGAAGGTGTTTTTTTTCTTACAAACTTCAAGATGGGGTGTGCTACTGGGGTAAGGTAAGGGTAGAAGTATCTACAGGGACATTAAAATAATACAAATTGAGCCTGTCTGGTAGATCCCCTTGGATGTAGGAGTCCAATGCAGGCAATTTGGGAAGGGCTTCTTGGTCTGTGCCTTCAAATTAATCTTGACTCATTGCAACATTTCTTTCAGTGACCATTCAAAGTTACAACACCTCTGGAAAAAGTGACTTATGACCATTTTTCACACTTGGAACCGTTGCAGCATCCCCATGGCCATGCGATCAAAATTCAGACGCTTGGCGATTGACTCATATTTACGATGGTTGGAGTGACTTTCTGACAAGCAAAGTCAATGGGGACTCCCGATTCACTTAACAACTGTGTTACTAGCTTAACAACTGCAGTGATTCACTTAAAAACTGTGGCAAGAATGGTCATAAAATGGGGCAATTTCACTTAACAAATGTCTCCCTTGGCAACAGAAATGTTGGGCTCAAGTGAGGTCCTAAGTCAAGGACTATGCTTGTTAACTATTTAGATTACCTTGCTAGGCCCCAAACATGGGACAAATCTTTGTTTCCTGTTTCAGCCTAACCGAAGGCCATCGACAGGCAGTAGTCAAAACAGTGACAGATCATATTTGTGTAAATTTTTTAGATTGCTAACAAAGAATTAAAGGGAGACTGATATGCATTTCAAACTTATTTGTTTTCATCAGTCAGCCATACCCTTCTGAGATTCGAACCTGGGCTGATTGCACATTAGGCAGTTGTTTTTACCTCTAGGCCACAAGTGAGGTAGAGCTAATGTGCACCTGTATCTATGAGGCTTAAAATAAAATTATTCAAGCTGAATTTCCTCCTCTCCTGAATAGTTGTGGTTGATTTTCCCCTATTTCAGAGGCTTTCAAACTGTAAGCAAGTTGAATTCCCAGAAGCTCCAAAATTTAGTAGAGGATCCCATACATCTTGCAGATCCTATGGCAATAAAAAGTTAATAAAATTGTGGTCTACGTAATCTATCTAATATTCTAGTGTCTTGCCTCATTATTCTGGACTGTACAAGAGAAGTAACTGATTTTCTTGAAATCCTCAAAGCCAAGAT
The DNA here is from genome assembly GCF_964194415.1 of Vipera berus. Classification (NCBI taxonomy): domain Eukaryota; kingdom Metazoa; phylum Chordata; class Lepidosauria; order Squamata; family Viperidae; genus Vipera; species Vipera berus. Next base: position 86,619,308 of record NC_138203.1, read on the forward strand.
TGTTTGTACACAAGCTGGCATCCAGGCCACCTCTTCTTACTTTTTGCAGAGATGAGCAATAGCTCAGAGATAAAGAGGAATCTTCACATGCCTCGTAACATCAACCATTCTTTTGACAAGCTGAAATTCAGCAGATTAGCTGCAGGTTAGTGGGAAGAATCCTGGCTTAGACAGAGAGGGGCTAGGTAGGAGAAACAGCCTATTTACAGTAGCTCTTTTGAAAAGTCAGCTCAACTTATCTAATGCTATTATTACCTTGAAGGCTCAACGTTCAATGGATGTGTTGATGCACAGCACTATGTAGAACACTTAATATCACTTGTATACCCTAGCTATAAAACGAATATGTTTGTTCTTCTAAACTGCCTTCCAAATAGTACCATGTAAAGGATAAAACACCAGCAACAGTGCTCCTGCTGCTATATATATTTTATGTGTTGATGTACAGCCTGTAGGGGAAATCAAGTGCTGGAGTTATTGGCATTGTAGGAAATGCTGCTGAAGCTTTTTCCATGTCATCCCCAGCATGGGGGCCACGTATTTAGTCAGTCTAACCAGCAGCAGAAGAAACACAATGTCAGAGACATTGGCCTGAGACTATGATTTGTGTTTAATGTTAGGAACCTATTCGCCCTAACTGAACAGATAGATTAGGATTTCCTTGGAATGGAGTATTGCAGGCTAACTCTGCCCACAGCCAAGAGTTCGATCCTGACCAGCTCAAGGTTGACTCAGTCTTCTATCCTTCGGAGGTCAGTAAAAGGCGGACCCAGATTGTTGGGGGCAATATGCTGACTCTGTAAACCACCCAGAAAGTGCTGTAAAGGGCCATAAATAAGTCTAAGTGTTGTTGCTATTATGGCTGTTGCATTAAGCAACATCATTTTGTAGGAAAAGTTAAACAAGACTATGATTAGGGCAGAGTGAGTGAGCATCTTCTATTGTTGGAGGTTTTCTTTGTTATTATCATCTTTACCTGAAAGGAAATTGAGAAACTTTCTCTAATCAATTAGGTAGATATTGGAGCTTGATTTGAAAAAGGCCAACAGGAACTATATCCCCTTTGCCTCAAATAATGAAAAGAAATGGCTCGGGTAGAAACAGAAGATGGGAAGGAGCAGATCTCTTGGCACACAGGGATGTTTGTGGACCCCTGTAAAAACAGACAAAAATCCCAATTGCATAGCAAGTCTTCAAAAACAGATTGGCTCTGCCCTGCATTTGGGGAAAGGAAGGGACAACAAGAGTGGGATTGGCACGACCCTGGCCACTCTTCTTTGCAAGAGAGGACCTATTGCAGGTTTTATAATAGCTTTACAGCTATGAAATTTGGCTGAGCAATATCCAAGAGGACCCAGATTGTTGGTGGCAATTAAGCTGACTTTGTAATAATGCCGTTTGGGGTGTGTGTGAAAGCCCTAATAAGCAGGCATATACATAGAATGAAGGCTACTGCTAAGCTTGTAAGCCGCCCTGAGTCTTCGGAGAAGGGCGGGATATAAATGGAATTAAAATAAAAAATAAAAATCTGTACTCATGGCTGAAAAAGATTTTCTTACACCAGTGGGAGATAATTTAATTTTCCAAAGGTGAAGTTTTATTTTATAGATAATGGATTTTGATTAAATATTTGTTTGATGAAACCTCGTCTCACAATCAGGAGACTGTGAGTTTGACCCTAAGCATCAGCAGATATTTTTCTCTTTGGGAGCAAAGGGAAAATATTTGCTGTGAGCTTTGCGTAGGTGTCAGGAAGGGCATCCAGCCAGTAAACGCTCAGCTCCATTCAGGTGTCCTGACTCCACCCTGATGCAAGGCATTAAAGGGTCATTAAAAGAAAAAAAATGTTTGATGAAACTTCTGGCCAATGTTTCATGCACAGGCACGCACGCACAGACAGACAGACAGACAGACAGACAGACAGACAGACAGACAGATAGAGATAGAGATAGAGATAGAGATAGAGATAGAGATAGAGATAGAGATAGAGATAGAGATAGAGATAGAGATAGAGATAGAGATAGAGATAGAGATAGAGATAGAGATAGAGATAGAGATAGAGATAGAGATAGAGACATACATAGCTACATAGATAGAGATAGAGAGATAGATGGATAGATATAGATATACCGGTAGATAGATACATAGATATATAGATACACAGATAGATAGATATAGATATATAGATATAGGTATAGGTATAGGTATAGATATATAGATATAGATATAGATATACACATGGATCCATATATATGTAAAAGTGTGCCATGTGTAGGCATTTCTTTCTTTAATTAGAGTTTACAATTCATGGGGCAAGGTTGGTTGTGCATTAAATCTTTCTTTTCTTTTCTTTTCTTTTCTTTTTTCTTCTAAACTTCCTTTTTGGAGGGAGGAAGGATCATCCTACAATCAGGGTCACCATTCTGTCAGCTAAATACAATATTTTTTTATGTAGTCCCAGGAGTAGAAAAAGGCAGAAGTAGATTTTGTGCCTCAGGTGCCAAAATAATTTGGATTTAGGAACAAACAAACAGCTCGGTCATATGTTTGCATTTATTGCTCTGTCTTAGGCTGCAAAGTGTTGAATGGTTCTGACTTGACATGAACTACTGCAAAGCTTATTGGTTTATTTTTTTTATTTACAAAGCTCTTTTGTGAGCTTGAGAGTGGCTTTGTTATATCATGTAACTAAGGAAAGGAAGATAGCCCAGGAAGCCTACATGGCTAAAGAAATTGCACAGCTGCCTTTTGGCAAGTAACCCAGGTCATCCTTGCCAGAAAAAAAGGGGGGGGGGAGATTGAGACTAAGCGTAATAAAATCTATTGCTCCCCCCCCCCCATCTTCTTTCAGTGTGGTATGTAATCTTGGAATATCTAAAGTGGGCAGAAAGTGTTTCTTTCCCTTAGCACATTACAATAATGAGCACAAATAGCAACTTGCAATCGGTGCGGTCCCTTGACACACCTGCAAGCAAATCTTTATGGAGAATTTCTCCAGAGTTTTCTTTTCTAAAAAAAACAAAACAAACCACAGCCATGATTGCTATGGTGGCCTTGCGATCAGTAAAGGTTATGTAGGAGTGAATCTCTGTGCTGCAGAAAATTGACAGAAATATTTCCCTATGACAAGGGTCTTCAAACTTGGCCCTTTTATGGCTTGTGGACTTCAACTCCCAGAATTCCTCAGCCAGGCATGCTGGCTGAGGAATTCTGGGAGTTGAAGTCCTCAAGTCATAAAAGGGCCATGTTTGAAGACCCCTGCCCTATGGGATGATTTCTTAAGTGATCTTGAGCAGGCCTTTATCCTATTCCTCACAAGAAATGAATGCCCTCATCCTTTTCATGTGATCTTTCCTGCTTTGCATCTCATTCGTATTCTTGGTGAAATCTTCTTGCTAGAGAACAAACAGATATGTCCCTTGTTTTACTGCCTCTCATTTTATCATATCAACCAGGAAATAAGTGGGGAGGAGGGATCTTGCTAATATGTATGTATGTGTCTCTATGTGTGTGTGTGTGTATACATACATACATACACACATACAAATTAGCAAGATCCCTCCTCCCCACTTATTTCCTGGGTGATATGATATGTCTCTCTGTGTGTGTGTGTGTATTCTTATTTAATATTCTATAGCACTGGTAGGCAGAGCAATAAAATAGGCATTAATATCAATGATTCATAATTTTTACAATGAATTTAATAGAGCATGTCCTCTCTCTTTCAGCTGATGGACAAAGGCTAATTGTCAAGAGATAAACCTCTTCAGATGAGATAAGCACTAAGACATTGGAGCAGAACTAACCTGAATTTAATAATGTATTATTAAATCTGCAAAACTTTTGTGCTTTTTATACATTGCTAAGCCAATTTTTCATATGTAAAAAAATTAAAAAATGGAAATGGAACAGTTTTCTTCATTATTTAGTTTTCTTTAAAGAGTATGAATTAAAAAAAAAACATTATTGAAAGACTGGGAGAAATTAGAATAAAGATAATATAATGTCTTTGGAGGAGGATTCACTTAAGGCAACTGTTCTAAAGTGAACACATTAACGCAGACAGATGTGAAAGTTACAGGAGTGGGTCAAATTTCATCACCACGGGAGAAGGCCAGAAATTGGAAGAGGTGTGCTGTTTCTGGAAGAATGAAGCAAACCTGAGGATTTAGTTGCATAATTGCAAGAGATAATAATGTAATAAGGATGCTAGAAGGATTAAGTATGTGGGGATTCATTTTTCACCCTTATAAAATAATTATATAATATTTTGTGTTGCTTTAGTTTGAAGATGATTATGAAAATTTAACTGGGAAGATTTATAGTAGTGTTTATTGATATTCTGTAGGTTATGCTTTGTTATTTGGATGGAAAGTTTTAAGCCTGGAAGGTAGTGTATGGTATTTTAAGTTGTATAATATATTAGGAGAAGGAAAGGTTGTATTAATTTGGTTTTAGTATGTTAAAGTCTAGTTGGATAGAAGAATAGTTTTATAAAGCTGATATAAATTGTTTTATGTGTGATTGAAATTAATTTGTAATACTTTTATGGGCAATATTGGAGTAGGTAATAGAATATAAGAATATAAGAATGATGTGATTATATATATATAAAAAATTAAGTTTGGAAGTAATCTATGGTATTTTAATTTGTATAATATATTAGGATAATATGAATTTAAGGTATTATTTTGTATTTGAATAATCATTGATATGATATATATATGTATGTTTGGAATTTACCTATATGAGTTAAAGTTTGATAGTTTGAATAGCTTAGGATTGTTTGCGTAAGTTAGATCATGATTGTTTGTTTGTATTTTTATACCCTGTGTTTTGGTATTAGATTAGAAAGTATTATTTTGTATTTGTATAATTATTGATATGATATATATATATATATATATATATATATATATATATATATATATATATATATATATATATATATATATATATATATATATATATATATATATATATATATATATATATATATATATGTTTGGAGTTTTCTTATATGAGTTAAAGTTCGGTAGTTTAAATAGTTTAGGATTGTTTGCGTACGTTAGATTATGATTGTATTTTTATACCCTGTATTTTGCTCTGGGAAGGGGGGGGTGGGGGAGGGGAAAGGGAGGGAGGGGTTGGGGAGGGTGGGGGAGGGGGAAGAGGGGGGGAGGGGGTTGGGAGGGTTTTTTTCCTTTTTTTGGTTTGTTAAAGATAAAATGTATTGTAAAACTTTTTAATAAAGTGAACACATTAATAGTTGAAAATTCAAGAATTTTACATGTAGTTATTTAACCAGTTGTAAAATATTTTTTGTGGAAAGTAACAGATACAATGGTTCTATTCCAACACTTTTCTTTTCAGGTAATCTGAAAAAGTACCTTGACAAATCAGCTCACCAATTATAGGGTTTTTCAGCTCCTGCTAATGATGAATTTGAGAATTAGATGGTAAAAAATGATTAAGATATAATATGAAACTATGATGTGATATGAAAAACGTTTCTGGAAAAAAATCGATGAATCTCAAAATGTCCTTTTTTCATTAATCTGGAGAGAAAATTCAACAGACATACATACTGAGGTTCACAGTTAGGCACAACTTCACACATTTGGTTTATGCCTTGTTAAAATGCTGATTTACAAGGCATTCAGCCCCCCCTTTCACTTTTGTCAATTTTATTATGCTGCAGCCTAATTCTACAGTTGTTGAAATTCATTTTTTTCTTCTTCTCATTAATCTACACTCAGTACCCCATAATGACAAAATGAAAACAGAATTTTATAAATGTATGTAAATTTATTAAAAAGAACAAAAACTGAAACAAAACACTATAAAAATACAAATTATCGACTATAACCAAAAGATGGGGAGAGAGTAGGATGAGCAGGGTGGGGGAAGGAGGTTATATCTGTTATTCATCTATCAACCACCTCCAGTGTAACACTACCCCACTGAAGCCCCAAGCCAACTGGCAGAGCCAAGTCTTCAAGCTCTCATAGAAGGACAGGAGAGTGGAAGCCGACCTCAAACTTGGGGGAATAATAATAATAATAATAATAATAATAATAATAATAATAATAATAATAATAATAAAGTGGGAAGAGACCTTGGAGGTCATCTAGTCCAACCCCCTGCTCAGGCAGGAAACCTTATACCATTTCAGACAAATGGCTGTCCAGTCTCTTCTTAAAAACTTCCAGTGTTGGAGCATTCACAGCTTCTGGAGACAGGTTGTTCAACTGGTTAATTGTTCTGACTGTCAGAAAAATTCTCCTTAGTTCCAGGTTGCTTCTCTCCTTGACTAGTTTCCATCCATTGCTTCTTGTCCTGCTTTCAGGTGCTTTGGAGAATAGCTTGACTCGCTCTTCTTTGTGGCAGCCTCTGAGATATTGGAACACTGCTATCATGTCCCCCCTCGTCCTTCTCTTTATTAAACTAGACCTACCCAATTCCAGCAATTGTTCCTTATATGTTTTAGCCTCCAGTCCCCTAATCATCCTTATTGCTCTTCTCTGTACTCTTTCTATAGAGTCTCAACATATTTTTTACATCGTGGTGACCAAAACTGGATGCAGTATTCCAGGTGTGGCCTTACCAAGGCACTGTAAAATGGTATTAGCACTTCATGTGATCTTGATTCTATTCTTCTGTTAATGCAGCCTAGCACTGTGTTGGCTTTTTTGGCAGCTGCAGCACACTGCTGGCTCGTATGTAAGTTATTGTCCACTAGGATTCTAAGATCCCTCTATGTTCCGGAGGTCAGGAATGACAACAGAGAAGGCCTTTTTCCTGGACCCTACCAGCCAGAATTCCATGGCTGAATGACCCCGCAACATGTCTCCTGTGCTGGCAAGAGTGGGGTGGGCCAATCCCATTGGGAGGAGGTGGTTCGTCATGTGTTTCAGCTGGTCATACCATCATTCCCTCTGAATTTTCTATGAATGCTATGGTGGTGATCAAACATTGATGTGCACAGCTGCTGTAGAAATGGCCCTTTAACCATTAACTCTTTTTGGTCAACTACATTGCCAGAATAAAGTAGAAGTAAAGATATTTTTTTAATTCCATTTATATCCCGCCCTTCTCCGAAGACTCAGGGCGGCTTACAAGCTTAGCAGTAGCCTTCATTCTATGTATATGCCTGCTTATTAGGGCTTTCACACACACCCCCAAGCGGCATTATTACAAAGTCAGCTTAATTGCCCCCAACAATCTGGGTCCTCATTTTACCTACCTCGGAAGGATGGAAGGCTGAGTCAACCTTGAGCCTGGTGGGATGCGAACCTGCACTAATTGCAGGCAGCTGGTGTTACTTAAGGAGGCATTAGCCCACTGCTCCACCAAGGCTCACTAAAGCATGAACCTTCTGGATTCCCCAAAAAATGTCACAGATACCAAACAACCCCCAGCTTGTAAAAGAGCAGAGAATGACACCACCTTTAACCTTTCAAGTACAACCTTATTAAACATAACATTTACCCAGAGCTTCCCTGTCAACAAATATTAGGTGTTCTTTTGGCTTCTGCGCTGATTTATAGCTTTTAAACTAACTTGATTTCAATTAAATTATAACAGTAATGTCAGGGATGAGTGAGAACACCACGAGTAGCGTACAAGATTGAATGTTTTTTCTACTACCAAACCCCCAATGCAGATCTGTCTCTGTTTTTCTGAGCCTTTTTCCCCCACTTCACTTTTATCCTACCGATCAATTGAAATCTAGGAAACAGAGCCTTGGGGAATTGGGGCTGTTGGGTTAGCCTCTGATGGGTTTTAGAAATAATAGCGTATTTGCAGGGAAGAGGGAAGGAGGTAAACAAATAGTTCACTTAAAAATAATGCATAAAATGGCAAACAGGGGAGAGAAAATTATAGTAAGCACCAAGCAGAAACTCAGCTAAGCAACTTTTCGAGGACCGAAGGAACATGACAATGTTGTTTCATTATAATGATCAGCTTTCCAGATGAAGAAACAGTACAGGTGGCCATCAACTTATGACTGTAATTGAGCCTGGAATTATGACTGTGGTGGTCATTAAATGGTTTACCACATGACTACGTCTGAGTTTACAACCTTTTTTTTGTGGTAATTCTTAAGCAAATTCCATGGTTGTTAACTGAGCATAATAGGCATTAAACTAGCCCATTTTCTTCAATGGGCATTTTTTTTTGCTGAAAACCAGAAGTAAAAGCCAGAAACCGGCAAAAACTGCTGGTCATGGGACAGCAGAATAGTGCAAACACTCATAAATGTGAGTCAGCTGCCAAGTGCCCAAAATGTGATCATGTGACCATGAGGATATGAGCAGCTACTGAAATTCTGGAACCAGTTCATAAATGGCTCTGGGGAGGTCTGTCATAAATTTGAACTGTTACTAAGCAACCAATTGTTAAGAGAGGACAACTGTATTTGAAACTCTGTTGGACATTTCCATGTAACAGTCCTCTGAATGACACAGTGTTCTGCTTATGTAACATATTTAACTTTTTCTCTGGTCCAAAATTAAAACTAAAAATTATACTAATTGAAATATTCCACAGAAGGGGAAATCAACTCTCAGTCTGCTCTATTGAAAATTATATTTAGTTAAACTGAATTGCTGCAAAGATATAGTTGGAACAGAAGGGGCAATGTCAGTTAGGAAAAATAGGCTACAGTATCTGGTCTGCTTCTCCCCCACTCATCAAAGCAAACACTATAATCTGATATATGAAGCTTACAAAAAATTCCAGAAGTGGTATTTTGTTAATATGTATTTTTGTACACGTGGGAGGCTAGTTTCTGCAAAAAAACACCTGTACTTTAATTTTCTGGCAAGAACTTAATTTTCAAAATCCTCATATACTCATATGTTCTTCTCTCCCCCCCCCACTGTAATACATATCCTATTATTTTGATGTTTTGTAAAGAAGCCAATAAAAAACCTTTTACATTCAGGCGAAGCAAAAAGATGTTTGTGAGGTAAAAGTTGCAGAAACAAATGTATTTTGGTGACAGTAACAATTACTTTCCTCTTGAGAAACAGTTAGAAAACAAAGTGTATTCTTATACTGTCTTTTTTTTTTAAAAAAAATCTTTCTTTGAAATTCAACCCAGAATTAAAATTCAAGTTTTCCAATTTGTAGCCCGGTATCTTTAATCACTACATCAGACTGGCAGTTAAGATATAATTAATATCTCTTTAATCAATGTAGAAAATCAATATTGTACTTTGTATTGGAAGCATCTCAGTAGTATAGAAAAACAATTTCTCAATTTCACATATTCAAATGTGGAGTGTGACCTTTGCAGGATAATAGGAATGAAAGTGGATTTAAAAACTGAGTTGCCATTTAGCCATGTAAGGAAGGCCATTGAAAATAAATATTTGGATATTTCTTCTGTGACTTGAGAACATGAAAATATATTTGAACATTTCTTCTTCAATGACTTGAGAAGCTTTTCAGTTTCACAAATTTATAAGCATTGGAGGTGGCAGAAACATCCACTGAATCCAGAAATTTTGTCAGAATCATGAAACATACAATGTGAGGACATAATGCAAGCTCTATCATTTATATATGTGGGGATACAGTGTACAGTGTAAAGATTTCCTACACTGGTGTATCTAGTTCTTGGAAAGCAAAAAAACTTCTACATGCTCTTCTGAAAAATCGTTGGTTGAATTGGAGAAAGATTGCTTACCTTGGTTCAATAAGCTTGCCATACTTGCTTTCTTGCCTGTTCACCAGTGTTTACAACTATCTTGCTTTCCAGAGTAAAGGAAAGATGGCTTAGGTGTAGTTTAACAAGAGATAGGTTGCCCTTCCCACACACAACAGATCAAGAGAGATGCTAGACAGAAGTATGGCCTGTTCTGTTCTGACTCTCAAGAGTACGTGGAAGGTGACCATAATATCTGGACATCTCAAAGTAATTTTGAAATTGGTCTTCTTCTTGTCACTGCTGAAAGATGGATATAGTGGCTTGCCTTCAGTCAGAACAGCCATAGAGTAAAATGTTTAACAGTACCCAGTTAAGAGAAATAGGAAGAGAGCCTGGGTTGCTCTAGGACTAGACCAGTGTTTCTCAACCTTGGGAACTTTAAAATGGGTGGATTTCAACTCCCAGAATTCTCCAGCCAGTATGGAATTCTGGGAGTTGGAATCCATGCATCTTAAATTTGCTAAGGCTGAGGAACACGGCTCTAGGCTGTTATCAAGAGAGGAAAATGAAACTAAATTTGAAATGATGATATTAAAAACCCTGGGAGGCTTCCTGGAATCAATCAGAAGTTGTGTTTTAACACACTGAACAGACAGTATTCAGCCGCCACAACTGCTGATGCAGACATTCCTAGAAGAAAAAATCTAGCTGAAGACCTTTTGTGGTTGGGGCTGGAAATCTGCTATTATTGTCTTTACAGGAAATCTCAGAGACCTTTTTCTAGGTCATCCACAAATTGTTTTTTTCCTGAGCTCAGCTTCACCTTTTTCCTTCTTCCCTGTCTCACTTTCACACAAACACATATTAAAAATACAATTAAAGGAGGATTATATGGTTCCCCCTCTTCCCCCCCCCAAACATATTTGGATTGCACTTATTAGACATTAAACTGTACTGCTTAAATTTAAGTAGAAAGTCTGTGGTCATAAAGCAGCAATTACAACTCAAAAACATTCTCCAATAGTCAGTGTTTGTCTTCTTATCTCTATTTTTTAAAAAAATGTCCCCCAAGGCAGTTTTCCTTTTTTATGCTTCTTTACTGACCCTGTCAGGGCACAGCGATAGAAACAGCTGCTTCTCCTACAGCAGAGGTCTTCAAACTCGGCCCTTTTATGACTCATGGACTTCAACTCCCAGAATTCCTCAGCCAGTGTGCCTGGCTGAGGAATTCTGGGAGTTGAAGTCCATGAGTCATAAAAGGGCCGAGTTTGAAGACCCCTGTCCTACAGTAATTGCAATTAAAAGTGGTAGTTGTAATACTTCAGGAGTTAAATCACAGTTAACTACCATGGATAGGTACCTGGCTGATGTTTGGTTGACCTGGGCTAGAGGTGTTTGCAGTTATTTTCAGCTGCTGATTGATTAGCATCTTTGATAAGAATCCATTGGCTAGGCCTATTAATTTTTCTTCCTTCTATTGCTTTTTTCATGAACTGTTTGGTTCTGTTCTTCATTTATATTGTGTTTTTTTATTTTAAAAAAGGCTCGCTGTGCATGTTTATGTGTAGGGGTGAATATATGCCTGTTAGTCTATGAAGGGAGAACTTATTTGCTGAATTTCACAAAAATCACGCTAAAGCAAGCCAACAGCCTTGATTATAAATAGAGAGACACTGTTAGAGATTCAGTGCATTCAGAAAGTAATCAGACCCCCTTTGCTTTTGTCAATTTTGTTATGCTGAAGCCTGTTGTTGTTGTTGTTGTTGCTGAAATGCATTTTTTTCTTATTAATCTACATTCAATAACCCATAATGGCAAAGCGAATCATCAGGTTCTTGGTCACCTCTCTTACTAAGGCTCTTCTGCACCAATTGCTCAGTTTGACCGGGCAACCAGTTCTTGGAAGAATCCTGGTTGTGCCAAACTTCTTCCATTTGAGAATTATGGAGGCCACTGTGCTCTTACGAACCCTCAGTGCAGCAGAAATTTTATTGTAGCCTTCTCCAGATCTCTGTGTTGCAATAATCCTGTCTGCAGGATTAAGCTCTACAGCAGTTCCTTTGACCTCTCATGGCTTTTGCTGTGAGGCCTTCTATACAGAGGTGCATGCCTTTCCAAATCATGTCCAATCAATTTAATTTACCACAGGTGGATTCCAATCAAAGTGTAGAAACATGTTGGCAACAATCAAGAGAAATGGGAGGCACCTGAGCTAAATTTCAAGAGTTGAAATACTTATGCCAATGTGATATTTTAGTTTTTTTTCTTTTTAATAAATTTACAGATATTTCTAAAATTTTGTTTTCACATTGTCATTATGAGGTACTGAGTGTAGATTAATGAGGAAAAATGATTTTCAACAGCTGTAGATTCAGGCTGCAGCAAAAGAAAATTGACAAAAGTGAAGAAAGTCTGAATATTTCTGAATGCACTGTATATAATCTTGGTAGGGCAATGCTCTCTCTACCCTAACTGTCACAATCTCATGTTGAATAGAATAGAATAGAATAGAATAGAATAGAATAGAATAGAATAGAATAGAATAGAATAGAATAGAATAGAATAGAATAGAATAGAATAGAATAGAATAGAATAGAATAGAATAGAATCTGAAAGTGACCTTGGAGGTCTTCTAGTCCAGCCCCCTGCTCAAGCAGGAGAACCTATACCATCTCAGACAAGTGACTGTCCAGTCTTTTCTTAAAAACCTCCAGGGATGGAGTACCCATGATTTCTGTAGACAAACTGTTTCACTGGTTAATTTTCTTCATTGTTAGGAGGTTTCTCCTTAATTCCAGGTTGCTTCTCTCTTTGATCAGTTTCCAACCATTGTTTCTTGTCCTGCCTTCTGGTGCTTTGGAGAATAATTTGACCCCCTCTTCTTTTTGGCAGCCCCTCGAATACTGGAACACTGCTATCATGTCACTGTAATGTATTGGGCCTTTTACTTGAATTGTGTTCATGTGTCTTTGAATGCTGCTTGAGATTGCTTAATTATTTTATTTATTTATTTTATTGCATTTATATACCACCCTTTCCCTGAGGACTCAGGGCAGTTTACAGGGAGTTAAAAATCAACCGTACAAAAGTTAAAAACCAATTTAAAAAATATTAAATCAACCCTGTACTATTAAAAACCCCAATTAAAATAAATTTCTCCTCAGCCTGGGCTCGAGAGCTCAAAGAGCCAGGTCTTCAGGCCCCGGCGTCTGTGTAACAGTCGCTGGCTGCCCAGACATGCAGTCTCCAAGACGATCATTGGTTGGCTCTGGGGTGGGAATAGGTTCCTTTAAACCTATTGGCTGGGACTTCCGGTGGCTGCGCGGCGCCGGAGACAGCCTTCCCGGGCTGCCCGCGGCTCAGCTGAGTAATTTTCGCCCGAAACAGCGCCGATCAGCTGTTCGGGCGAATTTGAAGCCCCCTCCTCGGGAGAAGAGGAGGGGGTGAGGCCCCAGGTAGGGGTCGAGTTCTCCGGGGCCGCCTGAGCTTGGAGCTTGGGCGGCTGAAGGATTGAACTCCCCCGTAGCCTGGGTCGCTCCCAGCTGGTCAGCGTCTCTGCTCCGGATTTCTTGGAGCAGAGCCAGGCGTCTGCGACCACCCCTGCCTGAAGGAAGGACTATGGAATAAAAAGAGCAGGCAGAGCGGTACAAGAGGAAAAGGTGAAGAGGATTATTTTATTTTACTCTCGAGCTTGATGGACTTTTTAAACTTAAAGTGAAAGTGCGTCACAATTGAAAGTAAAAGATGGCGGCTAAACCTCCCCCTAAAACTCTTCGGAGTGGTGGAACTTCTCCGGTGCAACAATCATCATTGCAGGCGTTGCATCCTCCTGATGTATTGACACCGAAGGATTTACAAGATGCTCTTGAAAAACATACCCAGGTAATTTTGGAATCAATGGGTGATAAATTTGCACAGATGGAGGAGAAATTGGAGAAATTGGAGGAGAGAATGGAAGAGAGGATGGAACAGAAGTTCAGTGTGATGAAGGTAGACATTTTGTCTTCAGTGCATAAAGTGGCTGAATGTGTGGAAGATTTGGATGAAAAAGTGGAAGATTTGACTCAAAAGAATGCCACATTAGAAGCAAAAGTATTGGAGAATGAAGATTTAAGAGACAAAATGGATAGAGAATTGAGTCTTGCTCAATATTATCAGATGCAGTTTGCTGTTAGAATTAGAGGCTTAAAAGAGAATATTAAGGAAGATCTAAAGCAGCTGGTTTCTGAGGCTCTCGAAGTGGTATTGAATCAGCCAGCATCTGAAATAAAAGGAGGCATGGATAAAGTGTTCCGTGTGAATTCATGGATTGCTAGACAGAGAAAGCTGCCTAGAGATGTGGTGGTTTATTTTGCAAAAAGGGAAATTAGAGATGAAGTTATACAAGCTGCCTATGATGCTAAAGTTGTGATTGCTGATCAAGAAGTCTTGGTTCTAAAAGAAATTCCTCCAAAGATTTTAAGGAGAAGGAAGGATTTTGCATTTCTTGTGCAAGAGCTCAAGCAACGAGATATAAGGTTCAGATGGGAGATTCCAGTTGGGTTGATGGTGATGCATGAAGGTAAAAGGTACCATCTGGTTACTGTGATGAAAGCGCGTGATTTTTACAATAAAGTTTTAAAAGCAACCCCATTAACACTTCTGGAAGCTGCAAAGGGATCGGGAGAAGGAGAACATCAAGAGGCTGAAGATGGACAGACAGAGGAGAACGGTGCTGGAGGAGATCAAGCTACAACTTCTTTGGATGATCCTAGAGAGCAGAGGGTGACGCGTGCTGCTTTAAAACGATCAAAAAAAATAAAAGAACAAGATCAGCAGAAGTCTATGGTACTTCCACAACGCACTTACAGCCAAGCAGTGGGAGGAGCACGGCCTAAAAAAGATAGCCCTATCAAAGCAGTGCTCCAAGAGCTTTGGGATGATCTGCATGGCAACTAAATTTTTAACTTGGAACGTTAATGGACTAAACTCACCACAGAAGAGGAAGAAAGTTTTTCAATATTTAAAACAATTTAAGATAGATGTTATATGTTTGCAAGAAACGCATATTAGGGTTGCGGATCAAAAGTATTTATCGAACTCAAGGTTGGGCACGCAATTTGTTGCTTCTGCAATGAATAAGAAAAATGGAGTGGTTGTTTATGTTAAAAGTGCTTTAACAGCAGACTTAACTGAAGCAGATAAGCATGGAAGATATGTTATGATAGAGCTGCTGCTAGAAGGTAAAAAGACGCTTTTAGTTGGATTATATGCTCCTAATCAGCAACAAGCTGACTTTTTTAGTTTACTTCATACAAAGCTTACCCAGTTGGATTATAAATCTTTTATTTTTATGGGGGATTGGAATGGTGTTTTGGATGTACAGATGGACAAGGCTGGAGCTTTTAAACGCGTCCCAAGTCATGCTAGACTGCCTAAATCTTTTTTTGAAATGAAGGATGACTTGGAACTGCGAGATATCTGGCGCGAGAGACATTTGCAGGAAAAGGATTATACTTTTTATTCTGACAGACATCAATCTTTTTCCAGGATTGATTTTATTTTGTTGACTAATGATTTTTTTTAAGGACCAAAAAGGTGAAGATTTGTGTAAGAACTATCTCTGATCATAGTCCAGTTTGGCTAGAGATTGATAAGGACAATAGAGACAGGCGCTCATGGCACGTAAACGAGAATTTGTTTAGAAATCAGAGAAATGTGGAAGAATGCAAACAGCGGATGAAGGATTTTTTTTAAATTTAATATGAATAAGGGCACCTCTATGGACATGGTTTGGGATGCTAGCAAGGCCTATATGAGAGGGGTATTGATATATATGAATAATAAACATAGACGTGCTGTGGAAGCTAGGAGGAAAGAACTGGAGAATGAAATAAAGGAAAAAGAAAAGGCTTTGATTTTGAACTCAGAGGATGTGAAGACTAAGGAGGCTATTAAACTGTTAAGAGGACAATTTGATAAATTAATGGCTGACCAAGTGGCAACCAATTTGCGGTTTGCCAGGCATAATACTTTTTGCAACGCTAATAAACCAGGTAGATGGTTAGCTTATAGACTGAGGAAAAAACAAAGGGCTTCTAATATAGACAAAATTGAGTATAAAGGAAGGGTTGTGTTTCAACAGGATCTTATCAAGGATGCTTTTGTGGATTTTTATTCTAAATTATATGCTAAGGAGAAGATTAATGGAAAAGACATTGATATATATTTGGAGAATGCTAGCATCCCGGTTCTTACGCAAATACAAAAAGAGGAGATTAACCAATTAATTACAGAAGAAGAAATTTTTACAGCAATTAAGGAATTGAAGGTGGATAAAGCACCAGGTACGGATGGTTTGTCTGCGGCTTACTACAAAAATTTACAATTAGAGATGATCAAACCGTTAAAGGAACTGTTCCAGACAATCCAGAGGGGGGGGAAAGGTGCCACCGTCTTGGAGAACAGCTTTTATTTCTTTGATTCCGAAGGAAGACCAAGATGCTACTCAAGTTAAAAATTATAGACCGATATCGCTATTAAATACAGATTACAAGATATTTGCTAAGGTTTTGGCTAATAGACTGATGAGGGTTCTGCAACAGGTGATTCATGGGGACCAAAAGGGGTTTATTAGTGGTAGACAAATGAAAAATAATGTGAGGCATATAGTTGATGTGTTAGAGTTTTTGGAAAGGAACAACCAGATCCCTGCGGTGCTAATTTTTTTAGATGCTGAAAAAGCTTTTGATCAATTGAATTGGCAATTTTTGATAAAAGTTTTAGAGAAAATGGATTTTGGGGAAATTTTTTTACAACCGATTAGGGCATTATATCAAAAACAAACTGCCCGAATTATAGTTAATAATAGTCTGACAGAAGCATGTAATATTGAGAAGGGCACAATGCAAGGGTGTCCGTTATCGCCCTTGTTATTTGTGTTAACATTAGAGATATTATTGGTTAAAATACGGAATTCGGAAAAAATTAAGGGGATACAAATTAGAGATCAGGATTATAGATTGAGAGCATTTGCAGATGATCTGGTTGTTACAGTGACCCAGCCAGAGAACTCTGTTGTGGACCTGATGGAGATAATAACACAATATGGGAAGGTTTCTGGATTTAAAGTTAATATACAGAAAACCAAAATTTTGGCCAAAAATATGACAGTTTCGCAAAAGGCTCTCTTAGAAGGATTAACTGGATTTGAGATTGTTAAAAGGGTTAAATATTTGGGGGTGCTTTTGTCACCCTCTAATACAAAGTTATATAAAAATAATTATGAAAAATTATGGGGGAAAATTCAAAAAGAATTGGAGAGTTGGGAAAAATTGCAATTGTCTTTGTTGGGACGGATTGCAGCAGTGAAAATGAATGTCCTGCCTAAATTTTTATTTTTATTTCAAATGATACCGATTCTTAAGAAAGATTCTAATTTGGAGGAATGGCAGCGAGGTATCAATAAATTTGTCTGGGCAGGGAAAAGGCCACGAGTTAAACTTAAGATTATGCAGGATACTCGTGAGAGAGGTGGTCTTAAAATGCCTAATTTTAAACTATATTATGAAGCTGCTGCATTAGTAGGAATAAGTGATTGGATTAACTTGACACAAGAGAGATTATTAAATCTTGAGGGCCACGATTTGTTGTTTGGCTGGCATGCATATCTGTTGTATGACAAGAAGGTAGACAATGTGTTTAGAGTGCATATTTTAAGACAGGCATTGTTGAGAGTTTGGAAGAAGTATAGACATAAGTTAGATTGCAAGATACCACTGTGGGCAATTCCAAAACACGCAATAGAAAATATACATGCTGGTTTCAAACATGATGTGACTACGTACAAGGAGATCCTAAGCTTGGAAAGAAATGTTTGGTGTTTGAAATCATATAGCCTCTTGCGAGAAGAGAAGGTTGTTCAAAATTGGTTTCAATATACTCAGTTACGGGCCAGGTGGAAAGAAGACCAGAAAAATGGTTTTACAATGACTGATGAAAATTTGATAAAGCAAATCAGAAATCAGGGACCAGCACATATTAAACGGATATATCTTGCGTTGATAGAGATTGATTCAGAAACAGAACTTGTTAAGGATTGTATGATAAAATGGGCCCAAAATATCCAGGAAGTTATCACAATGGACACCTGGGAAAAGATCTGGGTGAGGAATGTAAAATTTACACAAGCTCAAAATCTAAGAGAGAATTTTTACAAAATGTTTTATAGATGGCATTTAGATCCTAAAAAGCTTGCAAGTATGTATCCGAATTATCAGCCTAAATGTTGGAGGTACGGTGATGAAGACGCAACATATTTTCATATATGGTGGACTTGTAAAAAGGTTAAGGCCTTTTGGATAAAAGTCTGGTGGAACATGCAGAAGATTTTTAAACAGAGGATAAAGTTTTGTCCGCAATTTTTTTTGTTGGGAATAATTAGAAGGTCGGCAGTTTGGCGGGTCGAATCCCGAGTGCCGCGTAACAGAGTGAGCGCCTGTTACTCGTCCCAGCTTCTGCCAACCTAGCAGTTCGAAAGCACGTAAAAATGCAAGTAGAAAAATAGGGACCACTACGGTGGGAAGGTAACAGCGTTCCGTGCGCCTTTGGCGTCCAGTCATGCCGGCCACATGACCACGGAGACGTCCTCGGACAAGCGCTGGCTCTTCGGCTTTGAAACGGAGATGAGCACCGGCCCCTAGAGTTGGAAACGACTAGCACGCGTGTGCGGGGGAACCTTTACCTTTTACCTTTTACAGTTGTGGACACTAAGTTGATGTTGAATTTAATTACGGCAGCTAGACTCTTGATAGGTCAGTACTGGAAGAAAGAGGAACTGCCGACTATAGAAGAGTGGACTTTAAAGGTTTCCGACCTGGCTGAGATGGCGAAGATTTCGGCCTATTTGAAAGATCACTCGCAAGAACGCTATATTATGGAATGGAGAAAATGGATTGAGTTTATCCAGAACAAGTATAGGGTTAAGAAGTTTCATGTAGCATTTGAATAAGTCTTCTTTCTTTTCTTCTTTTTCTATTTTTGTTTTCTTTATATATTTAATATTACTAAGGTTTGTTTTATCCTATATAAGCTAGAGAGTGATGGATTTTAGAGTTTATGGTTGTTAGTATATGGTTGTTTATGATTGTTTTTTTTATATATATACCTTGTATTTAGCTCTGGGAAGTCGGGGGGGAGGGGGGGAGGGGGGAGAGGTAGGGGGGGAGGGAGAAGGGAGGGGGAGGGGGGATTTTTTAAAGAAAAAATTGTATGTTAAAACTTTTCAATAAAAAAATAAAATAAACCTATTGGCTGCTGCCTAGTGGCCAACCGTATAAGTAGCTGCATAGAAGCCTCTGTTCTCAGTTCTGTTCTTGTTACTACAATAAAGCAATGTTCCTGTTTGAACCCTCTCATCTCACCTCCTGCTTCCCAAGGATCCACTACACAACGTCACCCCTATTTCTTCTTTTCTTTAAACTAGTGAAGTCCTGCAGCCGTTCTTCATAAGTTTTAGTCTCCAGGACTTGGATCATCTCAGTTGTCCTTCTCTGTACTTTTCCAAGGTCTCAACATCTCAAGATAGTATGGTGACCAAAATTGGTTGCAGTATTTCAGGTGTGGTCTTACTAGGGTTTTATAAAGTGGTTCTAATACTTCACATGATCTTGATTCTGTTCCTCTGTTTATACAACCCAGGATAGTATTAGCTTTTTTAGCTGCTACTGCACACTATTGGTTCCTAATCAAGTGATCGTCCACTAGAACTCAAAGGTCCTTCTCACAGTTATTGTTTTTGAGCCAGGTCTCACCTAATCTGTACTTAAACCTTTGATTTTTCCTGCCTAAATGTAAAGCATTGCTTTTCTCCCCATTAAAACTCATTTTGACAGATAGGGCCCATTGTTCAAGTTTGTCAAGATCTTTTTGGATCCTGAGCTTGTCTTCTGGGGTGTTGGCTATTCCTGCCAGTTTAGTGTCATCTGCAAATTTGACGAGTTCCCTTTCTATTCCCTCATCTAAGTCATTAATGAAGATTGAAGAGTATTGGGCCTAAGATGGAGCTGTGTGATACCTTTTATTTAATGGTTAGCTTTTGACCTTAGGGGAAAGGTCAGAAAAAGGCCAGGATGGGATTTGTAACAGCATGAGTGAAACCCATCTTCTCTTATGCATGTAGCATTTATAAAGATAAGATGAACATTTCAGCACCAGCCTTAACTGAGAAAAAAGACATGTAGCCCTTCAGTTTCACACTGTGCGAAAAAACATTCAGATAACTCCCAGAGACCCCCCCACCTCCATGAAGGCTTTGATAAAGGAGGGCATGAATTTTTGCTCACTCAGTTTGCAAGATTCTGTGCCCCAATTCTTTATTATTTATTTATTTATTTATTATTTAAATTTATATACCGCCCTATTCCCGTAGGACTCAGGGCAGTTTACAGGGAAAATTAAAATACATAGTATACAAATTAAAATCAATTAAAACTATTAATTAAATTACAGTCCCTGAAGTTAAACTAAAACCCAATTAAATTAAATTAAATTAAAACCCCTCAGTCTGGGCCAAACAGCTCAAAGAACCAGGTTTTCAAGTCCCGGCAAAATGAGCGAAGGTCGGGGGCAGTCCTGAGTTCTGTGGGAAGTTGGTTCCATAGGGCCGGCGCGCCCACAGAGAACGCCCTTCCCCTGGGAATAACCCGCCGGCATTCCTTAACCGGTGGTACCCTGAGAAGGCCCTCCCTGTGGGAGCGCACAGGACGATGGGAAGTTGATGCCGGCAGCAGGTGTTCCCTTAGATAATTTATTTCTCATCATTAAACCTAATTAACAAAACTCTATGTGAATCGGCCTGAGAGAATATGAGAAAGGAAAAAATCAGGAAATGAGGAGAAATAAAGGCAGAATATTTTGGCCGTGGACCACTGAACAGGAGAATCCCTTACAGCAGAGGTGGGGAACCTGGGCTTTTTTTCTCATAGAACACTCAGAACGGTGTTCTGGCACCTTTTTTGGAGAAAAAAAAACCCTCCTTCTATTGGCTTTAGGAGTAGGCAATCTTGGCCCTTTTTTATGACTCGTGGACTTCAACTCCCAGAAATCCTGAGCCAGCCACGCTGAGGGGAAAGAGAGAGGTTTACAAGCTAAGCCATGCTGGCTCAGGAATTCTGGGAGTTGAAGTCCTTGAGTCATAAAAGAGCCAAGATTGCCTACCCTGAATTAGAGGAGGACATTAAAATTATTTACAAGGTTACTTCTTTAGGAACTAAACTTTTAGAATCTAAAACAGCTAATTCAAAAAAGCCAACAGGAAAGAACCTCACATTTTTCATCTGCTTCTGTGTTTTGGAAGGTAAAATTAGATAACAAAATCTATTTCCTATGTTAACATCTCTGCAATGAAATCAAAACAGGAAAGAAATGAGAAACATTTTTCTCAATGTAATATGTCTAATTTAGCTGATGCTAGAAAAAATAGTATCTTTTGTACACTCTTGAAAACTATTTTGAATCCATAACTATCTATTACAACTAAACCACTTTAAATTAAACAATTCTTAAGAATGAAATATTCTTAATTTGGACTTTACTTTTACTGTTTGGATTGTTGTGTTTTGAAAAATAGATTATTTAGAATCTAGTTATGTTGCACTTCAGTCTTTAAATAATTAACCTAGTATATACATAACAATATATGATGTTTTCCATGGTGAGCTTAACATCAATAACAACATTTATTAAAAAGGCAAAAATAATTTCTGGTGGTATTATCTGTACATTTAAATTTTGTTTAGTCACAATCTTTCACTTTTCACATTCTGGACAAGCAGTGGTCATGTATCCAAGCAAAAGTTGTTACATATGTGCATAAGCATAGTCAGTAGCATATGCCTTTTTAAAAATATCAAACATGCAAAGAAACAAAAATAAGTCCAAAATATCTGTATTACATCCAGAAATGCAAACTTTGCAACCAATATTTCTCATCCATAACTATGGCACCTAAGGATACCTGCATACATGCAAATGCTTCTCTGGGATCAGTAACGTAGCAGGAATTGCTTTTTCCTTCCAGTAACAGATTGCTGGGAAATACCAAACATGGCCTTGAGAATTCCAATGTTTGTTCCAAATTTATCTGGATGTGGTTGGAAAGAGGCTGTTTGGCGCTGGAGACCATTGCCACGAGGAACACAGCTCCGGGTGGGGGTTCGGAGCAGCTCTGGGTGGGGGCTCAGTGACAGCACCTCTGAGTTCTGGCACCTTTTTTTATATAGAAAAAAAGCACTGTGGGGAACAATGGCCCCTTTATGACTTGTGGACTTCAACTCCCAGAATTCATGAGCCAGCCATGCTGAAGTTGAAATCCACAAATCATAAAAGGGCTATCGTTTCCCACCCCTGCCTTACAGCAACATTTTATTTCAGGTCTCTGTTGTAATTGGGGAAATCATCTGATAAAGAGCTGTGAAAATTAGCCTGTTTGCAAGACTATAATGGTAGGTGAAAGGAGAAAAAAAAATCATGTTTATATTTGATTCCTTCCAAAATGGAAGCCTGTACAATTCACTACTCACATAATTTGACCTTTAAAAACAATACCAACAGAAAACTCCTTTTCATGTCAAATGTCAGCTTAACTGACCATTTTTAAAATAAAAACTCAACTTGCAAGTATATGTCAGACACAAAAAAGAGAAAAATAAAGAGAATTACTACAGGCACTCTCTTTATACTCTGAGATTGTCAAAAAGCGGCATTAATTTATTGTCAAGACATGCAACCTCATGCTGATAGCATCTGTAAACATGTTCACCTTTTTCTAACATACCTATTGGGAAAATAATGAATCTTTCTTATCAAACCCTTCTAGCTGGAAGGTAGTGAACAGAGAGCATTGAAGCAGCTGCAGCAAATAGCTACAAATCTCCCAGTCCCTAAAATTCTTCTGATTTGGAAACTTAAATTAACTTTTGTACCAGATTCGACAGTTTGGAGCAAGACCTTACTAACAATTTGTAGCACCATATGCAGTGGTGGGATTCAAATATGTGGATAACCGGTTCTCTGTGTGGATGCTGCTTCCAGAAGTTCTTACTGGGCCTGGGCAACAAAAAATAGCTACTGGTTCTGCTGAACTGTTGCGAACTGGCTGAATCCCACCACTGACCATACGTGGTTACACAGATATTGTGGTGATGATATAAAGTAGTGATGGCAAACCTTTAAGAGACTGAGTACTCAAACTGCAACCCAAAACCTACTTATGTACTGCTGGGTGCTGGGTGAGCATGGCCAATTGGGTGGGTGTGGCCCATTGGGTGGGTGTGGCTACAGTGGTCATGGCAGACTGGGTGGAAGTGGCCAGGGTGGCCGTGGCCACCTCGATGTTGCTCATGGGGAGGGACACCTGTGGGGGACAGGCAGGGTTGGGGAAGATCCAGGGGATTTCTGGCGGGTGGAATGGTGGGAAAGAGGTTCGTCCTGCGGGGTGAGGTGAGGTGAGACAGGGGGCAAGGCAGAAGTGCCATTGCCACAGAGCAAGGTAAGGCAAGGCAGGGGCCGGGGCAGCTCTACCTGACATCATCGGCCCCCGCACACCACGAGCACATGGGGGCCAACTGTGTCCATCAGCAGCCACAGCCTGCTGGCCCCTCAGTTTTGGTGCGATGTAGCTGTTTGCTTCCAGCCGTAGCCATTTCCTGCCTTGCGCATGCACCCAATGCGGCTGCCATGAGGCTGCAGAACAAGCCAGGCAGAGGTGAGGAACTGATATACCGGTTTCTTACTGCTGCCTGGCTTGTTCTGCGGCCTCATGGCAGTGGCACTGGGCAGGAGGCAGCAAACGGCCAGTTTCAGCGCAACATGGCTGTTTGCATCTGGCTGGGGCCATTTGCTGCCTCGCGTGTCACACCCACCTCCATCGCAAATCTTTCCAAAAACTCACCGCAAAGGACTCCCGGATAAAGGACACAGAACAACTCCCAGGAGCCAGAGGGACGCTTCATGGCAGCAGCACTGGGCAGGAGGCGGCAAACAGTTGGTTTTGGCATGACATGGCTGTTTGCCTCTGGCCATGTCCATTTGCCACCTTGCGCGTTGCACCCAATGCCACTGCCATGAGGCCGTGGAAGAAGCCGGGCGGAAGTAAGGAACCAGTATACTAGTTTCTTACTGCAACCCAGCTTGTTCCGCAGCCTCATAGCAGCGGAATTGGGCAGGAGGTGGCAAACAGCTGTTTTCGGGGTGATGCAGCTGTTTGCCACCTCGTGTATTGCGCCCAATGCGGCTCGGCCGAAAGCGGCCATGGAACAAGTGGGGCAGGTTTCCACCTCACCTGCCCATTCAGCTACAGCTTTGGTGGCTCTGTAGGCAGCTCTGCATACAGAGCCACCAAAGCAGCAGGTGGAGCACCAGAAGCTTGGGGAGGGAGGGTGCTGAAGTGGGTGCTCGGGCCATTGGCAAGAGCAATGCATCTGAGCAGAAATTGGCCTCAGAACAAGTGGGGAAGGTAAGGAAAGAAATCCTCACTCCCCCCAGAAATTGCCTTTCTTTCCTTGCCTGACTTCCAGCCCTGTGCTGTTTCTCCTTCGCAATCCGCTGCTGCCGACCCCATGCAAGAAAACAAAGGAAGTTTTTGTAGGGGGAAAAATGGTCAATCAATCAAATCCAACTTCGCGATCTTTCATTATTTTTCAATAAAGCTAATGACAGCCCTTAGGACTTTCCTAAATGAGATACTGCTCTTCTTTTTATGCAACTCCCAGGAAACTTACAGTAGATACAAACAGACATCTCTTTAGATTAATAAATCTCTTGGAGGAATTATGGTGAAGAGACACCAAGAAGCTGATAAAATTTGGGCTTTGGTCTGTCAGCTTATTTTTAGCTGTTCAGTCAAGAAGTTAGGAAGAGATTGGAAGCAGCAAGGAAGGAACAGGGTGAGAATTGTAGGAGGGGAAAAAACGAGAGGAAAGAAG
Source organism: Vipera berus (assembly GCF_964194415.1). Lineage (NCBI taxonomy): Eukaryota > Metazoa > Chordata > Lepidosauria > Squamata > Viperidae > Vipera > Vipera berus. Next base: position 86,643,929 of record NC_138203.1, read on the forward strand.
AGCAGTTCCAAAATGCTACCAGATGTTCTGAAGGAAGATCAGAACATTCTGGTCTTCTACTGATGGCTCCCTTTCATTAATGGTGTAGGCCAGGGGTCTTCAAACCTGGCCCTTTCATGACTTGTGGACTTCAACTTCCAAAATTCCTCAGCCAGGCACACTGTCTGAGGAATTCTGGGAGTTGAAGTCCCCAAGTCATAAAAAGGCCAAGTTTGAAGACCCCTGGTGTAGGCTCAGTAGGAAAAGTGTAACCCAGTTTGCTCTTACTTGCCTAAAAATAAACAACCCTTGAAAGTCCCCTTTGCAGAACCAACCCTTTACAACTGAAATTCTATTAGATCCAGTCACCCGGACAGTTAAAAAAAAAGTAGGAAGTAGTTTTTGCCTTTGCATCCATTTTTTTTTTGCTCACAATCTATTTCTGAAAAAAAAGCATGTGGGAATACAAAAGAAAAGTGGCACAGAATAACAGAATTACAGAATAACAGAGTTGGAAAGGGACTTTGGAGATCTTCTAGTCCAGTGGTGGCGAACCTATGGCACGCATGCCAGAAGCGGCACTCAGAGCTGTCTATGTTGGCACATGCACCTCTGACACCAGCAGCAGGTCCATCAGGCCACCACCGCTGCCCGGAGCAGGAGCACTGCCCAGCACAAAGGACCAAAGCAGCCAACTAGCCAGCTCGAATAGAGGTGGCAGAGCAGAGGTCACCAACGATTGTCGATTGGTGGACTGGAAGAAAATGGAGAGAGAAGCATTTTACATGCATGCATGTATGCATAGGGCCGTGAGCAGGCACACGCTGCAAATGGGGCAGGACTAGTGCCTGCGTGTTACCAGCCCTTCCCCGTTCTTGCATGGTACAGCACCTTGTATATGCACCCCACAGTGCGGCGGTTGCTGTTTTTGCACCTTGCAGCATGGTGGCCCATTTTTGCACCCCCCGGTTTTTGCGTGCCAGAGGCAGCACTCAGAGGCACCTCCCTGCCCCCCCCAAAAAGGCACCACAATGCTGATGCGGCCCTGGCACTTTGCGATAAATAAGTGGGTTTTGGGTTGCGATTTGGGCACTCAGTCTCTAAAAGGTTCGCCATCACTGTTTTAGTCCAACCCTCTACTCCAGCAAGAGACCCGATATCATTCCAGACAGTCTCTTCTTAAAAGTCTCCAGTGGTGGAGCACCCACAACATCTGAAGGCAAGCTGTTCCACTAGTTAATTGTTCTCACTTTTAAGGAAATTTCTCCTTAGTTCTAGGTTGCTTCTCTCCTTGATTGCTTCTTGTCTTGCCTTCTGCTGCTTTGGAAAATAACTTGATCCCCTCTTTTTTGGGACACAGACTGAGTCACAAACTGAGATCTTCTGTCATGAGCTACCTACAGGGAGATGAGCCAAGTGTTGCCACTCTGAGAAGCCAAGCCTGAACGGAAGATCATTTCAGAATATCAGCCTCTTTTCGATTCATTCAGATGCAAAACTCTGCAGAAAAGAAGCTGGCTGGGAGAGATTTCTATAGTCCCAAAATAAAAACTATTGTAGACTGTACATTTCTGGAGAGAATGCAGAATGATGTGGCTAAAACAAAAGCCAATTATTTTGACCGGGTCTTAAAACAAGTGCATAAAGGAAACCCTTAATAAACTTTTCAAGCGACCTTTGTTGCAATGACAGCGACAGGTTTTGAAATCGAAGATGACTATTACTATTTCGCAAGGCAATGTTACCGGTGATCCTGACCACGGAGGAGTCATGGCATGCCGATATCAGGTAATTCCATCAAGCGGCAGCTGCAAGCAAAGCTGAGCAAACAGCTCCCTCATTGTCATGCCAAGTTTAATTAAAAGATTAGGCCTGGCACAAGGCATCCAGGGTGCAGGCTGGAAAAGGGCAGCTCTGTGTGAAATTGCCTTTCCTGGCATGGAGCAGTTGCAAAACATAAAACCTGTGGCCACCTGAATGCCAACAACCAGCTGGGGTGGGACTGTTTCCTCTGCAGAACAAAAGCTGGATTCTTCCCCTGCTCCTAATAATATTGCAATGCCATTAAGGAAAAAAAAAACCCTCTTTATTGAAGGGCTGCCTGGCTAGAATTAGCAAAAGACAGATTGATGGGAGCAGGTTGGCATTATAGGCTTGTGATGGCAAAGGGAGAAGAGGAGGAAGACATGATAATAACCTTGAATAATGTATCTCAAGTGGAGCTGTAGGAAGCCTCCACATGCTTCTTTTATATTGCTCTTGAAATCCCGGGAAGTAAGTATGTAAAAACTAAGGTGGTTGTTATTTACTAAGTGGTATAATAATCACCCTCATGTTTGGGAAATTAACAGCATCCAAACTGAGCAGGTGAAGGCCTTTAAATAACAAGGCATCCTTTTTCAATTGTCTACCTCCTATCTTGAAATCTCATGCTCCACATGCAAGAAACTTTCAATGCTGCAAGCACAGACCCGGAGGAAATACGTTTCTGTCTGCAACACTCAATCATGTCAAAGCTTTTGGCAATATGGCACATAGAGTTGTCTTTTTGTGGGCTAGGAACCATCCAGTCCAATTTCTTAAGATCTTTGTGAGTATTTCACTCTCTGTGAAGTCCATTTCTTCATCTAGATCAGGGATAGGCAACCTTGGCTCTTTTATGATTCATGGACTTTAACTCCCAGAATTCCTGAGCCAGCTGTGCTGGCTCAGGAATTCTGGGAGTTGAAGTCCATGAGTTATAAAAGAGCCAAGGTTGCCTACCCCTGATCTGGAGCTTAGTTACATCTCTGGTGAGACCTGAGATTCCAATATTGGCCTAAACAAATGTACAGGGAAAAATCTAGTCCAGCTTATGCTGGTAATTTCCATAGATAGAATTAGGTAGAGTGTGTAAAATTGCCTATGGAAGAAGAAATAATATCTAACCTACTTTATTGTGGGTTAACCCACAATCTCTATGTAGGATAGGCTTTGATAAAGCCTGGAACAAGGTTAAGAAAAGGGTACTAGATCGGAATATACAAATATATAGGCTTAACACCTCACATCTCTGCTATACATGCTTATGCACCATTCCCTTTTTCTTTTTTTTACTACATACTTTTGATCTCACATAGAAGAGGGCTCACGTGGCATGTATAGATGGTCTGCTTTCAATTCAGATTCTATAATATCCCCTATCAAGAGTTTCCATATACCTGTATCATCCAAATACCAAAACTGAGGTGATTGTACATATCATATTGATAGTTCTAATCATAAACTATCTAGATCTGTCTGAACAGACTATTGTGCACTTTCAGTTAAATGATCAAAACCAGAAAGTTTCCAGAAAAATGTCCAGATTTTGTGCTATAGTAATGACAGTCAGAATTTGCTGGATTGAACATAATCTAGGCATGTTTAATATAAGATATGTGCTTCCAATCATTTTTTTTGCCTTTCCTTCATGCATACCCCCTTTGGTCTACGACTGCACAGTCTTTAATAGATTAGAAAAAAACATGTATTTTTTTGTTGGTCAGGAGGCCTGTTAAAAGAGTGGAGAAATTTATTTACAGTGTACTTTTCTTCACTCAAGAATAAGCTTTGTTACTAGGTCAGTTACTAATACAAATTGGAAGTGAGTATATTTATATTAAGGGACACAGTGGCTCAGTAGGTTAGGACGCTGAGCTTGTTGATCAGAAGGTTGGCAGTTTGGCGGGTCGAATCCAAAGTGCCACGTGACAGAGTGAGCACCTGTTACTTGTCCCAGCTTCTGTCAACCTAGCAGTTCAAAAGCACATAAAAATGCAAGTAGAAAAATAGGGACCACTATGGTGGGAAGGTAACAGTGTTCCATGCGCCTTTGGCGTCTAGTCATGTCGGCCACATGAGCATGGAAATGTCCTTGGAAAAGCACTGGCTCTTCGGCTTTGAAACGGAGATGAGCACCGGCCCCTAGAGTTGGAAACGACTAGCATGCATGTGCGGGGGAACCTTTACCTTAACTTTATATTTATATTGGTTTTGTGAATTTATCCTTTGTTTATTTTCAGATTTATAAGAGAAGATAAATTATCAAGGATTCAAAATCTGAAGCCACAAGATGAACCCTCAATTATTATTGTGCATGAGTGTGGATTTTCAACACGCTCCTGATCAAGTAAACCTCACTGATTTGCACACATCAGTTCCAACTCTTCCCTTTAGTCCTCAGATGTACTCCTCACTTATCCATTCCACTTCCCTCTCCAATGTCCAATCATTTCCATGGGTTCCCCTTTTTCTTGGAATACCACTCAACACACAGTAGGAATGGCAGCTTCAGACCTGTGCCAGAAGCCACTATTTCTTCTCTAATAACTGTTGACTTAAGATACTGTCAATGTAGAATTCTCTTGCCGGCTCCTAGGAAATCCATGAACCTTTCCTCTTTGCAAAAGTCATGGGGCAGTGATTCTGCAAAATTTTATTAAAGATCGGCAGCTTCTTATTCCTAAGCAGGTTTCAGAAGATATAAGTACTTCCACACTCTCTCAAATGAAAGAAGTTGATCATAATGGGATTTCTTTCCCCAGAGCCTTTTTCCATGACTTTTATTCTTATGAAGTTTTAGCTTTATGAAACATAAAGGATTGTGATTTTAACTAGCAAGCAAGGCCTTTGATGTTCTCATCTATATAAATGTGCCTATTTCTTTCTCCTAATTTAATCCCACTAAGCCTTCTGCCACACTGATGTCATGTGACTGTGAATTAGTTCCACATATTAATTGTTATACAAAACACAACAGATAATAGGGAATTAAACATATATGCTATTGTGTAGTGAGTTCCATTTTTTAACTAGTCATCCAAACCTGATTCCTTGCAGCAAACATTTTGTTCAAATATAGAAAAAGAGGTTCTTCTGATCACTGTATAATTGAAAGAGAATTATCTTTGCAAACTAGTAGTATAAATGTTTATGTAACCATAAAAGCATGCCATATCCGTTTCCATTGTGCTTTTGTTGATTTCCAAACCATTGGTATGTAATTTGAAAGAATTTAGTTTTCCAGAAAAAAAGCTGTATTACGTATTTTCTGTTCAGTATAGAGACAGAACATCATGAGTGACATTGAACAAAATAGTATTGTATTTTAACAATTTTACCTTCAACAAGTGAGTCCATTAATTACTTCCTAATGGCCCATAGTTGTCTAATAGACACAAGATAATATTTTGTTAACTTAATCGTGATTTTGAATTTATAGAGAAAATAAAATTACATTCTATGGATGTTTATTATTATACTTGGATTCAATATTCCATCTCTCTCTCTCTCTCTCTCTCTCTCTCTCTCTCTCTCTCTCTCTCTCTCTCTCTCTCTCTCTCTCTCTCTCTCTCTCTCTCTCTCTCTCTCTCTCTCATGTATTATATACCATGCATAAAACTGTAGCTTTATTATTTTTGTAAGTAACATATTTATAGTTTCATGGCTTGGTCACATCATTTCAGATGAAATTAACCACCATCTCCATGGGATGAATGGACTCATTAAGATGGTCCATCCAAGATCCTACATTTATCTGGATAGATCTCAGAGGGTGCTTGGGAATGTTTCCAGTGATGTGGTCGGCAGTTGGCACCCCTTTCTCTTCAGATGATTACTCCCAAATAACATCTTTCTGTTCCCTGATTCCAGTCAAATCTTTGGCTTACTGAAGAGTTCTGGGAGATTATGCACAAAAAATGTTGGTAAGAGTGCTAGCAGTGGAAGATAAAAAGTGGTCCTAAGCAGTGCTTTTTTTGTAAAAGAAAAAGGTGCCGGAACTCACACATGTCATACAACCCACCTTGCCTACCCTACAAGGTTCCATCCAAAAAAGGTGCTGGAACTCCGTTCTGAGCGTTCTATGACAAAAAAAAGCCCCGGTCCTAAGCATTGGCATGAGTGCTAGGTCAGGTCTGTAGGGATTCATAATTCCCAGTTATTGCATGGGCAGGTTGTTGGCCAGTGGCCTTTTTAGGGTCGTGAATTCCTATCTGGAGAGGAATGTATATGTAGATCTCCTGCCTGGTTGCAATAGTTAGTTGTTCTTGTTTTTGACCATGAGGCTAACATTTCCTTGACTCTTTATGGACAGAGTCCAACGGCAACATCTTCTAATGTTAGCTGAAATTTCTTTTGGCCTGAGGACTCAAGAGTTAAGGTTGTTCTCTTGACTGTGAAACAGATGCCTGTTTCATCCCATCCTGATTTTATCAGCCTTCAGTTGCTGGGGCAACTCATTCATCTTATCAGTCTTCCTGTATTCATATCTCTTGCTAGATGGACAAGTGGAAGACATGGCCAGGAGGCTTTTTGACTATGTTTCACTGGTGCACCTTAAACATGAACACCTTGCACACTTTATCACTATGTATCTGAATTGCCATACTGTGCTCTATGTGGCTCTGTCTTGGAAGACCACTCAGAAGCTATTGTTGGTTCAGAAGTGGTCTGCTTACTGGCAGGTTTGAACCACTCAGAAAATGTAACTCCTACACTGTGTACCTTGCATGATTGTGAAAGGCTTCCAAGTGGAATTTCAAAATGCTGGTTTTATTGGGAAAAGCTCTATATGGCTTGGCACCAAGATATCTTCAGGACCATTTTCTCCAATCAAATTTTACAAATTCAGTATATCCATCTCAGGAGAACCTATTGGTTATACTGCATTTTCATGGAACAAGAAGATATGAAGACATGAAACAATATTTGGAAATCAGATTGGTTCCTACAGTAATAGCCTTCCAGAAACTAGTTATTCCAGAGTGTTGTCTTACTTATAAAGATTGATACATTGATTATAATTATTGCTTATATTGCATGGTGGATTCCTCATGGACACTTTAACATTCTTGTATGGATTTGTTGTTGGAAGCTGCTGTGAGTCTGAGTGAATTCAGTGGCCTAAAAATTAGTTAACATTGATGATGTTGCTATATATTTTAGCATAACAACATAATTCTATGTTACTGAAAAGACATATCAAACTCTTGCTCCAACAAAAGTTGTACTAACCTTTACAAGTATTGGCAACTTTTCTAGATGCAGAGTATGAATTGCTACAGAAGATCAAAATAATGGTTGCTTTTAATAAACTACAACTACTAAGAGAATAATTACTCTAAAGAGCCTTATTGGATTGTTGTGTGACACAAAGACAAGGCTGGTTGCAATTTCTTGTCTTGAATCCTTGGAGGTGAGTCACTAATAAGAAGATTAGAAGCCTACATAGGCATGTGCAAGTAGGGGGTAAAATATGTCATGAACAATTTTACCCCATATGTATTTGTATGTGAAATTATGAAAAGGTGGACCTTACATTATGTTGAGTTCTATCATTTTTACATCATCGTAGTTAGAAATGGATGCGTCTGCAAGCCAAGATATGATTCTTCTTAACCACTGTAGGTAAGATACTTAAAATTTAAAAAGAACCAATGCATATAGAAAAACATCATAGCCAACCAGAATTAAATTAATTAAATTAATTCAATAGAAACCAAATACACAAACTACAACTTATTAGGTTTCCACAATCTCTTCTATCTTTATTTGTAAAGAAATTTTGGGTGACACCTCCAATGTACATATTTTACAAATCCTTAAAATATTGCAATGCCAATTTATAAACAAGAATTTTCACTTAAATTTGTTTGGGAATTAATTTCTGACATATTGTTGAAAACCTCTCAGTGATCCAGCAAAGAGCTGTTTTGTCTGTTCAAGCAGCATTGTTTAATGGCACGGGAAATGATTGTACATCCAGTCTGGCAATTCTTCTCAACCTATCCTGAAAACAGCAGAAAGCAGAACAGGAAAAACAAGCATTTTTTTTTTCTTGAAATACAGTCCTCATTCACCTGGGATCCCAATTTTTCAACCCAATCATGATGGTAAAAGTAATTTCATAAGAAAAGTGAGAGAAGACTGAGATAGTCAGCAGATAAATCTGATAAATTATAGTTGATTTCTCAATAGTGGGAAATTTTAATTGTTAAAAGCAAATATCAACTGCAGAGGTTGAAAATTAAGGATAAATTGGTCAACAGGTTGTTTGGCTTGTGGCTATGTTGTTCGTCATAAATTTCTATAATAAAAAAATATATATAGTCAGCAGCTAAATCTGATAAACTTACAGTTGATTTCTCAGTAGTGGGAAATTTTAATTGTTAAAAAGCAAATATTAACTGGAGAGGTTGAAAATTAAGGATAAATTGGTCAACAGGTTGTTTGGCTTGTGACTATGTTGTTCCTCATAAATTTCTATAATAAAAAAAATAAAATAAACAATTAACAGTTGCCTCACAATGAAATAAAATTATTTATTCATCTTGGAAAATGTCTTATTCTCTCAATACTTTAAGAACACATCTGTGCTGCAATTTTGATAACGCATAAAGTAAGTTTAAATTTAACAGAGTGCTGTGCTCAGAGTAAATATATTTAATTTGTGTACAAACTAGGCTTGTATCTTTCTCCAATCAATTCATCTTGCTCTTTTGTTATTCTATTTGTGTCATATTTTGACATCGGGGGTTTAACTCATATGATACTCTTGTTGTTATCACATGTCTACAATAGAAAATTGGCCTGGGTCTGCAGTGTTCTGCTTTCTTTTAAAAAGGTAAATGTTTAGGATTGCTTTAATTTCCTGGAAGTCAATGGAAGCTGTTCGGGATTCAGCACTTTTGAAAGTTATCTCAGTGGTTGTGGGAATTAGACCTTCCCTTATGGCTGCTGATTCCAGCAGCCCCATTGGTTTTCGGGGCACTGTATTGCCCTATTAGATCTCCAACTGAGTTCAGAGGTTTGTTCTGTCTGACAGAACACACAACACTACACATACACATATGCACACAGAGGAAGATGAGAACAGCTCCCCCCCAAAACAACAACAACAACAAACAACTATTTGCAAGGAGACTGTTCAGTTAAATGATAGATTGATTAAATTTATTTATTTATTTATTTATTTATTTATTTATTTATTTATTTTTGGGACTTATATGCCGCCCTATCTCCCAAAGGACTCAGGGTGGCTAACAACAATAAAAAACAATAATACAAATGTTAAAAAAAATTAAACTAAAGCCCCAATGATAAAATATTAAAAAAAATTAAAAATCCCTATTGTCAGTCCAGGTCAGCCTGATGGAAAAGAAATGTTTTAAGGCCACGACGAAAGGACCGGAGGTCCGGGGCCATCTGGAGCTCAAGGGGAAGTTGATTCCACAGGGCTGGCGCTCCCACAGCGAAGGCCCTCCCCCTGGGGGTTGCCAGCTGACATTGTCTAGCCAACGGCACCCAGAGGAGGCCCTCCCTGTGTGAGCGCACCGGGTGATGGGAAGTCGTTCCTGGCAGCAGATGGTCCTGCAAATATCTTGGGCCTAAGCCATGTAGGGCTTTATAAGTAAGAACCAGCACCTTAAATCTCATCTGGAGGGCAACTGGTAACCAATGCAGCTCACGCAGGAGGGGTGTAATATGGGAGTATCAGGATGCTCCCATCACAACCCGCACGGCCGCATTCTGCACCAGCTGGAGCCTCCGGGTGGTCTTCAAGGGCAGCCCCATGTAGAGAGCATTGCAGTAATCTATACGGGAGGTAACGAGTGCATGAGTGACCGTATGTAGAGCATCTCGGTCCAGATAGGGGCGCAACTGGTGCACCAGGCGAACCTGGGCAAATGCCCCCCTGGCCACAACTCCTATATGCTCTTCAAAACTGAGTCGTGTATCCAGGAGGATGCCTAAGTTGCGCACCCTATCAACAGGAGGTAACACCTCTCCTCCCATAACCAAAGATGGAAACTCTTGGACTAAACGAGATGCCGGTACGTAAAGCCACTCAGTTTTGGCCGGGTTGAGCTGGAGCCTGTTCTTCCCCATCCAGATTCATACCGCTTCCAGGCAGCGGGACATCACGTCGAGGGCATCACTGGGTTGGTTCGGGGTGGAGATGAAAAGCTGGGTATCATCAGCATATTGATGATACCTCACCCCAAAACCACGGATGATCTCGCCCAGTGGCTTCATATAGATGTTGAACAGGAGTGGATAGAGGACCGACCCCTGGGGCACCCCACAACTAAATTTAACATGAGAAATGCAAAATTATGCAATTGGGGAGAAAAGTATTCATTTTGCTGCCCATTTTGAAATCTTGGAGGATCAGGTGTAATTATTATGAACAAAGGTCATGTCAGGTTTGATTCAAAACATTTGATTCAGGTTTGATTCAAAAGAGTCCAAGTTAAATGTCTTGAGATCTCCTCCACTGCTATTTGCTTCTTCTGTGTTGCAACTTCTGCCACAGTCTCCTTTACTCCTTCTTTTATTATCACCACCTCCTTAACCGTAACAATATCCCTTTCCTTCCACTGCTGTAGTGTGTCATATGTGTTCCTTTTTGGCCAGTTTAGCTGCTATCTGACAACTTTTCCTCCTTCATTCTCACTCAATTTATTAATATGCACAGTCACTTCAGACACTCCTAGCCTTGATCATGAATAATGCTGGTATGTATTATTGCTTTTAAGTTTCAATATGTCTTTCTGTCCTTATGGTACTAGTATGTTGTTCCTTTGATTAGTAAGGACAACATTCATTATTCGCCGTTAGCTCTTTCTTAGGATGTATGATTAATGGAAGAACGGGCTGATATAATTATTCCATTCAAGGTATGAAAGAAGGAATTGGATCCATACTGGTAAATGCCTTAATAATAAGGAAATGGAAAATGTATTTTGTTTTAAATGTGGATCTAAGCTGATTGCTACCAGAACTCAGTTTGCAGAAAAATTAATCAATGGAATTATTGGTGGAGCAGTGGGCTAATGCCTCCTTAAGTAACACCAGCTGCCTGCAATTAGTGCAGGTTCGCATCCCACAAGGCTCAAGGTTGACTCAGCCTTCCATCCTTCCGAGGTAGGTAAAATGAGGACCCAGATTGTTGGGGGCAATTAAGCTGACTTTGTAATAATGCCGCTTGGGTGTGTGTGTGAAAGCCCTAACAAGCAGGCATATACATAGAATGAAGGCTACTGCTAAGCTTGTAAGCCGCCCTGAGTCTTCGGAGAAGGGCGGGATATAAATGGAATTAAAATAAAAAAATAAAAAATAAAATTATTTTTGAATTGTACACCCTTCAGAATTGAAGGGACAACTAAATAATTAATCAAACAAACAACTTCATTCCAAATCTACCCTGTTTTCCTCATCATAGAATAAAGAAAGGTGATAGTTGTTTTTTTTTCCCTTTCAGTTAGGGCATACTTAGCAGTTACAAAACTTAGGGATAGTATGCGTAAACTAAACATATTGCATGAACCGTTATTCATTCCTGCCTGAGCAGGGGGTTGGACTAGATGACCTCCAAGGTCCCTTCCAACTTTATTATTATTATTATTATTATTATTATTATTATTATTATTATTATTATTATTATTATTATTATTATTATTATTATTATATTTCAAAAAAGGGAGAAAGAGAAGAGAGATAAAAGCAGTTTGTAACATAATTGTAGCAATAGCTCTTCCATTTATAACAACATAAAAGCAACAACAACATACTGCTTGTTCAAGCTCTACAGCTGCGAAGTACAAACCTTCTTACAGGACAAAAGAGTTAATAGAGACAGAAGACCTGAGATACAAAAAAAAAATATTAAATAACAGAAATTTAGCGCAGCACAAGACAAAAAGAACAGAACTTCCTAAATGACAAACTTTTAAAAATGCATAGCCTTCAGTTTTGACATTTTAAAATGCCCTCAGAAGCTCAATTTGACAAGAGAACGCGCACAAAACAAATACTGAAGCAGCAGTGTTTGTTCATTACAACCTCAACTAGGAAAGAAAAGGATTGCCTATGCACAAATACTGTACAGAGTCAATGAGATGACCTTGAAGGAAATAGACAAGAACTGGTATATAAGCAAAGAGGGGTGAAAAATTTCTTAAGTCTTGGGAAACAAGTTAATATTCAGAAGAGACCATATCCTTTCTGATATGCTGGCATTTAAGAGAGTGGGAAGCAGAATACAGTATATCTCGATAAAATATAGCTCTAATCTTCCTGTGGAGTTGGTTTCCTTTTAAAAAAAATAATTTTATTAAAGATTACAATTACAACAGTAAAAACTAATACAAACAAATAAAATTAAAAGAATAAATTTTAAACAGAGAAGGCACAGAGAAGAGAGAGAATATAAAAAAAATTGAAAGGGGAAAAAAAGAATATAGTAAAGAAAAAGAAAACAAATATATAAAGAAGTGACTTTCCCCCTTCAACTCAAGTATAAACAATTCCAGTAATTTATCACCTTCTCTTTAAATACAACACATTATCTCTTTTTCCCATATCCTATCTCTTATCTATAAACAAATCCTTAAAAACCTCATCATTTCCTGATGATTTGGTCAATGCTGACTGTGTTCCAGATGTTTTGGGATTGCACCGAGCTCCTATTCCTATTGCTACTTCTTTTGCAACAGTTGTTCTATTTCTATTTGCAGGTGTTTGTATTTTGTGTTTTTTCCTCCCAGTTCTTTCTCTTCTGTTATATTTCCCAGGTATTTGTAGTTATTATCTTCATCCAGATTCTTGATGTCATTTCCTAGGTAGAAGGCATTTTGTTTTCCCCAATTTGCACTATTTTCCCCTAGGAATAGGGAGAGCGGAACATTTGTCGAGTCCAAACTCCATTGCAATATTTGGCTATATTAATGGACAATATTGAGCAGCAATTCTATTTCAGATAGTGCTTTTCTGTACAATCTCAGTTCATTCATGTAGAGAGGTGAGATAGCTTGGCAGATGTTTCTGACATGTTCAGAATTGTTGACAGAAGAATCAGTACAATGACAAACAATAGTGGTGGTAGTGAATCTACCTGAATAATTCCTCTCTTGATATTAACCTCTCCCAGTCTATCATGACTGACCAGCAACTGTTTGTTTCATTACGCTATTGACGTTTGCACAAAGCTTCTGATGTTTCTCCTGTTATTTCTAGGCCTTCGATTATCCAGTCATGTGGCAGGGAGTCCAATGCCTTCTTATAATCAATCCAAAATTCATTCAAATTGGTCAAGTTCCCATAATAATAGAAGTCAGATTGTCCCTGGATTTAAGTGAATTTTATTGTTCAATTTGTGGTGATTACATCCCAGCAGGCAAATTTCTTACAGCTAAGGCACTGACTGTTTGGGTGTATGGAGCGTAGCTTTATACTCATAAAAATATTTTAAAATTTAGCAGCCATTCTATCATTCCATCAGCTCCTAAGATTCTTGTTTTGTGTTCCTTCTTAAGTGCCAACTACACTCACAGAAGCAGGGAACTGGAAATTCATTTCAAGGGACACTTGCATGAAACTGCCACCTAAAATGGTGCCTCAAACCCATCTTTTGAGGAAAGCTTCTGGACTTTGCCTTCTATTGAGAAAAAGGTGTAGTTTCAGATTCAATATAATATGGCTTTTTAGTCTGTTCATTGACGTGGTTTGGACTAAAAATGAATCCTTGCAGAGAAATGCTTTTAAACATTGCAATGGAGAGCAACAGAGTAGATTGTCATCAATAGTAAAGGACCTAGCAGTCACTTGAAGTATATTTTTTTACTGCTGGTTCCTTTACTGTTGAGAGTCAAGTACAGTTGTTTTTTTATTGCAGTCTTTAAAGCCACCTGTTGTATTTGTTGGCTTTTACTTGACCTTGTTTATATTTAATCTCAAATCCCATTTTTCATTGTGCTCCTTCTCTTCCATTACTAGAGCTTGCAGATCATTTTCAATTATTAGAGTGCTGCCATCAGCACAATGCGTGCTATTGATGTTTCTTCCTCCTGTTTTAAAGAGATGCTCACCTCCTTCCAATCCAACTCCCCCAATTTATATTCCGCACGTGGGTTGAAGCGTTTTGTACACAACTTGGCCTCCCTTCTTTGCCAACTCGGATCCAGACTTTGTTTTCTCCATGTTACATCTGGACTATGGCTTTTTTGTGCTTTTGAAAAGTTTTCCATGTGGTCAATGAGATATTCCAAAATATTCTAAAGATTCCTCTTTTCCCCCCAAAGATGTTCTGCAGCTTGATGCAATGTAAGGCCTTTCCGTAATCCATGAAGCACATGCTGACTTCTTTAGGATATTCTTTGGCTTTCTCAACTATGCAGTATGCACACGGAGGAATTGCTCTTGTTCCTTCAGTTTTTGGGAAACCAGTATGATTAACTGGCATTCCTGTTTCCATGTAGAGCTGTAAATTGCATTGAGCAATCCTAAGTTGACCGGTGGGAAGAATTCAAGGCCCAGAGGCCGGACAACAGATTTGGAGCCCTCTGGTAAAGCAGGCCAGGACCAGCCATGGCAGAACACCCGATGGAGTTGGCAGTCATGGTTGGAAGCCAGGCTGGGGTGGCAAACTCTGAAATTCCAACCAATACAGAGCCCAGGAGCCAGCAGTAACTAAAGGATGAGAACAGATTCCCTGAAAAGAATATTGGCAGCAACAGGCCCCTTTGAAGCTGCAGTGTAACCACTTCTTTTATCACCTTCCCTAAAATGGGGAGCTGGTAGAAATTGTCCAGGCAGGTGGGATTCAGTGAAGGGGTTTTGTTTTTTTTAGGGAAGGGATAGACCAAGACTTCCTTAAATGGTCCCAGGAACACTTCCTCCTATAGGGGTGTATTAATTACTGCCTGGATAGGGCAAGAATCTAATAAACAAGTAGTTGCATTAATAATCCTGAGGACCCTGTTCACTTCAAATAAACTGTGCATTATTTTGCTGACATTGAAATTAGGACTACAGGTAGTGCTCGACGTACCACCACAATTGAGGCCAAAATTTCCATTGCTAAGAAAGACGAATTGAAGGCGAATATACATGTCCCAGGATGATGCTGCAGGACCCAGTCTGGGTCAGTCACCAGGACCAGAGGTTTTGGTCCCAGTGACTGACCCAGATAGAAAGCTGCTAAGAAAGACAGCTGTTAAGTGAGCTTTGCCCTATTTGTGCCACAGTGGTTAAGTGAATCACTGTGGTTTGTTAAGTGAATCTGGCTGCCCCATTGACTGCTTGTCAGGAGGTTGCAAAAGGTGTGATCACATGACCTCAGGACTCTGCAGCCGTCATAAATATGAGCCAGTTGACAAGCATCTGAATTTTGATCATGTGGCCATAGGGACGCTGCAGCAATCATATGTGTGGAAAGTCACACTGAAAAGTCATAAGTCATTTTTTTTTAGTGCCATTGTAACTTCAAATGAATGGTTGAAAGTCAAGGACTATCTGTACACTGTGCAACAGTTTACATAATCAGTTATGTTTCTTTTCTTTGATATTACTATGTAGAGAGAAATATTCCAGTCTGTTCCATAGTCAGGCCCTGGCATTACTTTCCTTGTTAAAATTTTTCCAACTTTATTTACCTATAATATACAGTAGCCATTTTGATTTCTGTATGCTTCATCTGATGATGTCCACATATATAGACTCCATTTCAGTTATCTGAAGAAAAGTAAAGAAGTAAAAAAAAAAAACATTGGATTGTGGAAACTGATAGGTCATTCTCTTATTTAGTTTCTATTCCAAACTAAGCAGCTTGTCTTAGTTGCATATTCAGTGAATTTTAAATTGGACCTGACAATAATTATTGTTGTTTTTATTGTTGTTAGCCGCCCTGAGTCCTTCGGGAGATAGGGCGGCATATAAGTTCCAAAAATAAATAAATAAATAAATAAAACTTCTTAATTCTCTCTTCTTCATGGAGGCGGTTCAGGTCTGGATGGGGAGAAAGAGGCTCCAACTCAATCCTGCCAAGACTGAGTGGCTGTGCATACCGGCATCTCGGGAAAACCAGTTTTGTCCATCGTTAACTATGGGGGGGTGAAGTGTTACCCCCCCCCGTTGATAGGGCTCGCAACTTGGGCGTCCTCCTGGATTCATGGCTCAGTTTAGAAGATCATATAGGAGCCGTGACCAGGGGGGCTTTTGCCCAGGTTCGCCTGGTGCACCAGTTGCGACCCTATCTGGACCAATATGCCCTACACACAGTCACTCATGTGCTCGTGACCTCCCGTTTAGACTACTGCAACGCTCTCTACATGGGGCTGCCCTTGAGGACCACTCGGAGGCTTCAACTGGTGCAGAATGCGGCCGCGCGAGTTGTGATGGGGGCTTCCCGATACTCCCATGTAACACCTCTACTCCGCGAGCTGCATTGGCTTCCGGTTGCCCTTCGGGTGCTGGTGATGACCTATAAAGCCCTTAATGGCTTGGGTCCAGGTTATCTGAGGGAACACCTTCTGCCAGCATCAAGCTCCCTTTGTCCCGTGCGCTCCCACAGGGAGGGCCTTCTCAGGATACTGCCAGTTAGGGAATGCCGGCGGGTTATTCCTAGGGGAAGAGCGTTCTCTGTGGGCACGCCTGCCCTCTGGAATGATTTACCTGTGGAACTTAGGACCGCCCCCGATCTGCGTTCGTTTCGCCGGGACCTGGAAACCTGGTTTTTCGATCTATCAGGCCTGGACTGAAGGGGTTTTAGCTTTTTAAATGTTTTAATTGGGCTTAATTAATTTAATGTATTTTAATTCTATATTATTTTTATATTGTATTTTATGCTGCCCAGTAAAGTGCCCTGAGTCCTTCGGGAATAGGGCGGTATAGAAATTTAAATAAATAAATAAATAAATGATTGAAGCATAAACTTGGATAACCTCTATATTAAAAGTTGGCCTGCAAAATCAAGTTGATATTATTTGGTCATTGACTATCTTGTCCCCAAGTATTGTCTTTGCTACATCCTTCTGGACAATGTAAGAGTGATATTCCTTCTATTTTATTTTTTTATCTTGCATAAAAACAGTATAACCTCCAACTCCAGTCCACTCAATTAACTGATGCCTAAGATGCCAACATGTAGTTGATTTATTTCATTTTTACTGTGTTGAGTTTTTCCATGTTCATGTTTCATATGTTCCATGTTCCCACTGTACTTCTGTCTTTGCTTCACATTTTCTTTTCCCTGCATGGCAACATCAGCAAATAGACATTCTGAAGATTTTATTTTAGCCATGTCACAAACACCATTGATATTCAGACAGATTCTCAGCAATTCCATAGTAGCACATTAAGTGCCATCCAACCGGAGGGGCTCATCATTCATAGAGACTGTGTTTTTTCTTGGTAAAATATAGAAATGATTTACCATTGCATTCTCTGTACAGTATCAGATCTTGTCTCTGATATTGCCAAATAGTGATCATCTGCCTTCAGCATATTTTTATGTTGCTGCCGTCTGATATAAGTGTCTGTTTGCTTTATCTGGGTAGTTGGGATGACCTTCACACCATGAATGACCCTGCTGAGAATATATAATCTTGGCTGTACACACTCTGGGCAATCTTCATTCAGCCTTCTCAAGAACACCCACTCTTCCTCTGACACAATGAATAGCATAGCAGAACTTGAGAAGAATTGTAAGACATGTATATACATATCTCTTTGAACTATGGGGCTGGAGAAGACTCCTGCGAGTCCCTTGGACTGCAAGGTGACCAAACCGGTCAATCCTAGAGGAGATCAACCCTGACTGCTCTTTAGAAGGCCAGATCCTGAAGTTGAAACTCAAATACTTTGGCCCCCTAATGAGAAGGAAGGACTAACTGGAGAAGAGCCTAATGCTGGGAAAGATGGAGGGCAAGAGAAGAAGGGGACGACAGAGAATGAGGTGGCTGGATGGAGTCGTTGAAGCAGTAGGTGTGAGCCTAAATGGACTCCAGAAGATGGTAGAAGACAGGAAGGCCTGGAGGAACGTTGTCCATGGGGTCGCGATGGGTCGGAAACGACTTCACAGCTAACAACAACAATATACATGTCTACATCTAATTGTAATTGTAACATACAAATAGAAGCAACCCATGTTCCATTGAGTCATCATTTCAGAGACATTTCCTTACCTAAAAACAGAAACAGAATAACCAAGAGCAAGCACAAAAGAAGTGGTAGCAGGAATGACCTCTGACTTCCTGCTGGCTTCCCCATTGAATTTCGTTGTGAGAGTCTGACAGGGAGCATTAGAAATGCCCCCTCCCCTTCCCTTTCACTGTCCCTTTACTTTCCCCTTCCCTTCCCTTCTCAGCCAGTACCACTGAAGCAGCCCCTTCCCCAAATTTCATTCACTGAGGTGTCATGGGGTCTTAATTTTGGACATGTTCGATAGGTTAGACCATTTTAGGTAACTTGGTTCAAAAGTTATTACCCTATGATGCTTCACTCCAGCCAATTAAAGGTCATGGCAATGAGAGTTTCACTAGTCTATAAATAATATAATGTTTTTAAAAAGCATCCATCTTACTAGTAGAGATGTAAAATAATCTTACCACCGATCTACCTGGAAATCAAATTGGTTTTTTCATTCTATGTGGACTGAATGCTAGCAGAATTTGGCTAATGCTCAAATTTCTGATTTTATTTTAAATCCAGTTTGCTGTAAAAATGTATGAGATACAGTCTGACTGTTCTCCAAGAGTTGATGGGTAACATCCAAGTCTCTGTTCTTCTGTTTATGACTCCCAATTATTAAATTGGATTTGAACAGCCTATCTTATAGAAGTTAGACTATACCGTCTGTCAGTAGGACATATGACTACACTATTTTGATCGGATTTCATAAAATTAAAGGTTAACTTATTAAAATGAAATTCCATGTTACTTCCAAAGGACTCAGTTTTCATCTCCCTTTTAAGTTCATAACAACTACACTGTTAAAGATGAGTAATTGTCCCAAATTTACCCCACAAACTTCCTATTTAATTATTTGAACGTGAATCTTTGCATTCTAAGTACAAAGCTGTACCTAAAATAGAATCCAAAGGGCCAAAGTTTTCTTTGTGATTCATGATTCATTTCTAAGATTTCCAATGTCATAAAAAAACTCACCAGGAACTTAAGTAGCTCAAGTAAAGTTTTAAAATGGTTATAGGAAACTCCTCATTTTTCAACACTATCCTCCCTTCCTTTAAAAACAGAAGAGGTATTCAACTTAGTCCATGATTTGCCCACCTTTAAAAGCAGGTTTGCAACGTGATTGCAAAGGCAATCTCTCCATTGCAAATGTTTGTGAAAAAACATTGGCATGAATAGAGAGATATACAGCATAAAATTGTTTTAACCTTCAGAAATGTTTGAAGATGTAAGATTTCCCTTTGGGTATGGAGGAAGAATAAAGTTTGGGGGGAAAAAAAACCCAAACCACAGTTGAAATTCATTTCACACTGTGGCATACAATGCATTTGTAAAGTCAGCTTTATAAATTTTGCACCATAATGACAGGCTACATGAAAAATGCAGTAGAAAAGTTATTCTAACACTTTGTGCAGAGAGTACAGATTGATTATCAGTAGAATAATATCTTCTGGTGAGCCAGAGTTTGAATAGGATTGCCAACTCTCATATTAATTCCTGTTCCTGTGCTTCAATGAGCAGCTTGGTCACCAATCATGAAACAATAACTGTCCATGTCCCCCAAATGTTCAGATAAAATAAAATAAAATAAAATAAAATGAAATGAAAACATATTGGATATTGAAG
This sequence comes from Vipera berus, assembly GCF_964194415.1. Lineage (NCBI taxonomy): Eukaryota > Metazoa > Chordata > Lepidosauria > Squamata > Viperidae > Vipera > Vipera berus. The sequence continues at coordinate 86,663,525 of NC_138203.1, forward strand.
CTTTCATGTTTTCAAGGAACCAAGCTACAAACTCTTAGATTAAGAATGTATCAAAAAATGTAGTTGGGAGTAGTTTAATTTTTTATACTTACTGTTATAAAATATTTATGTTTTATTTATTTATATTATAAAAACTGCATTCCACCTAATTTTGCAGAACCAATTTGTTTACAAAGAATATAAGCTGTTCCAATCAAAGTCAGCTGAATGGCAAATAATTATAGGCCACTTACACATTAACCTTTCTGATAAAGTTCTCTAGAATATTTCACTTTTCACTTGTATTTTTTTTTAAAAAAAGTTAAGTTACCTTTTACAGTAGTGACCAAAATTATGGAAACCTTTTGGGTAAAGTGTACAGTAGAAATGCCACCTTTGGTTACGTTTCCACCAATTTTTCTTCTAATTTCTTTATGACTGTAGCCTTGTTCACTTCGTAATACTTTTTTACATCGCTTTCTGGACAACCAGTCAACTCTTTGCACCATTACTTTAATTTTATTACATTTTACAAGCTCACTAAATGAAAAGGGAATAAAACCCCAACCAACTTGATAGCGATCACATAACACACTGACAAATGTCCTCTCAGCTTCAATACATGGCATCAATAACTGAATCCTACTGTGATCTGATTGGCTCATTGCCAAAACAAGATGACACCTGATTGGCTCTTTAAACACTCATGCTCATTGGCTACAATCAGATGAAGGAAAGCTACCTGATATCAACCTAAGCAAGTTGTGCTTCCTTTTTCTGGTTATTTGGCTATAGCTTTTCATAGAATACAGAACAGATACCGGTAATTGAACAAACTATGTTGCATTACATTCTTGATTAAATTTTCTTTCCATTGATATATATTTTATGGTACTAGTCCCAAAAATGTGGTGTTATTACCCATCAAACCTCAAAAATACATTTTTCCCAAAAGGTTTCCACAATTTTGGCCACTACTGTAATTCAAAGCTTTTGCATATGACTAACCTAGTTACAACCTAACGCAGAAACAACCGGTTTCATGGAGCAATAGGAGCTAAATCAGGATAGATTATACTGTCATTGTTTAATAGATTAATTTTATTTTACAATGAACTCAAATTATATTACCTCTCTTAATCTTCATCCAAACTCTTCATCCAAATCCTGGCTTCTCTAACACAAACCAATATAATCTTTTATTGAAAATGTGCCACAGAATCTTTAGACTTAATATACCAGATGCAATATAACTGTAGGACCTTTTGGATTATTTTCTCTTTTACACACAAAGTGGTTTTTTAAAAAAAAAAGAAAAAAGAAAACTTCCAATAGTGTTGGGCAAAGCTGATTTACAAGGAACACATCTGGGTTAATCAGTTAAAAGAAACATTTCAGTGTTAGCTTCCAGCTTCACGCCATTCACCTGTCCAATGAATTCATTACACAGCAGACGAGAGAGCTGTAAATTGTGAATGTCCATCCAGATTGCCATAATTTCCCCAAATTTGAAATGGGGGCATGTGTGAGAGACAGATTCTGTAGCTGAGTTCCATCCTGATGCTGGGTAGGGTGAAATCAAAGCAAGTTCTTTAAGTTTGATCTTCCTGGCAAAATAGACCTTTTTTATTGACTTACGTTCCACCCACCTGAACTTTGTAATTTAGGGCTAGCTGGTCATTGATGGTGATGTACCTCACTGGATTTCCTTATGCTTACAGTCCCTAATGTCACCTGTATGGGCTTTACATTTGACAGAAGTTCATCTCTTAAAAAAAAGAAATTCCTGCAGATTTTACTTCGCTAGTCATTGTCAACTATATGGAGTAGGGCTCATCTCCATTTCAAGGCCATTGGCCAAGCGTTGTCTGAAGACATTTCCACAGTCACGTAGCCAGCAGCATGATGTCATGGAATTAGCTTTCCACCAAAGTGGTGCCTATTTATCTATTCACATTTGTGTGCTTTCAAACTGGAGCCACTTTGAATTTAATTTATTTCATTTTTCCTTTGGCAGGTTCGAATCTCAGAAGGGTATGACTGACTGATGAAGACTAAACAGTCAGAAATGCATCTTAGTCTCCCTTAATTCTTTGTTAGTAATTTACACAAATATATGAACTGTCCGGTGTGACTACAGCCTGTTTGATGGCCTTTGAGATAAGGCTGAAAACAGGAAATAAAGATTTGCCCCATGTTTGGGGCCTAGCAAGGTAATCTAAATAGTTAACATTTGACTCATATCTCCCCTTGCAGAAAGCTAACAGAGAGCGAGAGAGAATCTGTGGCTCAAGAGGTAAAAATACTGCCTAATATGCAATCAGCCCAGGTTCGAATCTCAGAAGGGTATGACTGACTGATGAAGACTAAAGAGTCAGAAATGCATCTTAGTCTCCCTTAATTCTTTGTTAGTAATTTACACACACACACACACACACACACACACACACACACACACACACACACATATATATATATGTATGTGTGTGTGTGTATGTGTATATATATATATATGTGTATATATATATGTGTGTGTATATATATATATATGTGTATATATATATATATATATATATATATATATATATATATATATATATATATATATATATATATATATATATATATATGTGTGTGTGTGTGTGTGTGTGTGTGTGTGTGTGTGTGTGTGTGTATGTTTGGTCATTTGGGTTTTTCCCCGCGTAGAACTAAAGGTGTAGGAGCAACGTTTCGACGCAATCCCATCCGTCATCATCAGGCTAGTGGCTTCAGCTTCCTTCTTCTGGGAGAAGCATGTGGCTGTTTGTTCCTCTTTTTTAAACTGCCAGAGGGGGTGTGTTCTGTGGGTGGAGGTGTGCTCTGATTGGGTGGGGATTAAGTGTGTTCTGATTGGGTGGGAGTGTGTTTTGAATGGTGGGTGTGTTCTGATTGGGTGGGGGTGTGTTTTGAGTGGATGGGCTGGTCTCAGCTGCCAGCCTTAGACCTGAGCTGGTGAGTTGTGCTGCTTTTGTTCGGCTTTGTGTTTGTGGTGGTGCCATGTTTTTATAGTGGGTGTCAGTTTGCTTATTGTGTGGTTTGGAGGGGTTTAAAGTGGCTGATGTTGCAGCTGTAGTTAGGTTTCTGTTTTGTAGTTGTGCCTCGTTATCATTGTGGGTTCGGATTTGCTTTTTGAATAGTTGTGTGGTGGTGATGTCATGTGATGTTATCATGAGTTTGGGTCTGGTATCATTCTTGGTGGTTGGGACTCGTCTGTCAATCAAGGTGGGTTTCCAAATAGCTGGTAGGCGAGAGGTATCATCTCGTTTGTTCATGCTGTGGGGGCGTTTTTCTATCTCAATGGCTTCTCTGATTATTCTGTTGTTAAAATGTTCAATTTTGGCGATAGTTTTGGTTTTTTTAAAATCAATTTCATGTCCCGTGGCTTCGAAGTGTTGTACCAGGGATGAAGTTTGTTCTCCCTTTCTGAGTGAGTTTTTGTGCTCTTCAATGCGTGCACTTATTCTTCTGTTGGTCTGTCCGATGTATGTGGTGGGGCAGGTGGTGCATGGGATTTCGTATACTCCTTGGTTTTCTAACCCAATTATGTCCTTGGGGTTTCTTAGGATGGTGGATACTTTTCTGTCTGTGTAGAATGCTGTTTTGATGTTGTGTTTTTGGAGGACCTTGCTGATTCTATCTGTGGTCCCTTTTAAGTATGGGAGGAGGGCTTTGCCATTTTCTTGTTCTCTGTCTTGGGTTTTTGTGGGTGTCTCTCTTCGGATTAAGTTGGTAATCATGTTTCTTTGGAATCCATTGGCTGTTAGTACATTAGTGAGAGTGTGTAGTTCGGTTTTTAGGTGTTTTTCGTCAGCTAGGTGTTTTGTTCTGGAGATGAGTGTCTTGGCTACGGAGTTGATCTGTGCTGGGTGGTGGTGTGAGAGTGCGTTCAGATAGCGGTTTGTGTGTGTTTTTTTATGGTAGATAGTGTGTCCTAGGGAGCCGTTGGATTTCTTGTAGACTAAGACATCAAGGAAGGGAAGTTGGTTGTTAGCTTCTGTTTCCATGGTGAATTGTATTTTGGGGTGTAGGCTATTGAGGTGTGTGAGGAAGTCATCCAGTTTTTCTTTGCCGTGTGGCCAGATTACGAAGGTGTCATCTACGTATCTGAGCCAGAGTTTGGGTTTGTGGTTGGATTTTTCTAGAGCGAGGGTTTCAAAGTGTTCCATGTAGAGGTTTGCGATGACAGGTGAAAGGGGTGATCCCATGGGTGCTCCTTCCATTTGTTTGTATCTTTGTCCATTGTAGATGAAGTATGTGTTAGATAGGCAGTGGTTGGTCAGATCTAGGATGTGTTTTGGGGGGTTGTATTTATTTCGTATAGCTGTCAAGGCTTCTTTGATTGGCACTTGGGTGACGAGGGATACGGCATCGAAGCTCACAAGTAGTGCGAGTTACATATATATATATGTATAAAATTACAAGTAGTAATTTTATACATACATATATATATATGTATGTATGTATGTATGTATGTATGTATGTATAAAATTAAGAACCACCTAGCTAATCTTCTGGTAAAAGCAGCAGCATCCCCACCTGACATTGGGTATGACTGCTGAGCAGTCCAAAATATCAGAAGAACATTAGGTTGTCTCTCCTGGAAGTTTTACAAAGATATTTTGAAATTCGAATATTTCTAGTATTAGACTCAGCTGGCTCACCCTTAACTAATTTTTTGATTTTAGCAGTCCTTCAGCTGGAAATTAAAAAGAGCTTTATTGGCGCACTTTTAGACATTTGAAGAGGAAAAGACGAGACATTCCTTCGTAAATTTCCATCAATATAAACTAAGGTATTTCTAAGTGAATAGTCACACTGCAATTATGGTATAGGTGTTTTTTTTGTTGTTGTTCATTTTAGTATACCAGTTGAATTTCATCTTTAATAATGCTAAGAACAAGTAATTGGCTCTGAAACCAGGCAGAGTGCATTAAGAGAGTATTACACCCTGTATTCTGGCAGATAGAGTTTTAAGCTTTTTGATTTCCAACAGTTTCTCAGGTGGAACAAAAAAAAAGAAAAAGAAAACGAAGATACCTTTAACAATATATTGGAAGTTTTTCCTTGCCTTCTGATGGCTGTTCTCCTGGTCAATGCTCTTACCAGTCAATCATGCCTTTGTCCAATATTCTAGACCAGGGGTCCTCCAAACTGGCCAATTTAAGACTTGCAGAGTTCAACTCCCAGAATTCCTCAGTCAGCCATACTTGGAAAAAAGCAAAAGGAAATTATTTCAGATTAGCAAGCTTGTAGACAAAGAGCAGGCAGAGTCATAAACAGAGAGGGGAAACAGAGAGGGGGGTTAGGGTTTAATGACCTTGTAATCCCTTAATTCCGGGTAGAATCAGGGCAACTGAACAGAGCTGAGCATTTACTGGCCAGATGCCCTTCCTGTTGCCCATGCAGAGTTCCCGGCAGATATTCTTTCTTTACGCCCTAGGAGAGAAGCCCTATAATCTCTATCGACTTTGTATGGTTCCTTTGTGCTCAGTAGGTTATGAAATACTGAAAAGTCAGAGTCATTGGAATCCGACCTCCAACATATAGGTCCCATGTCTCTGTACTATCAACAGTGAATCAATAACAACTGTATAACTGTTTATTTTGGTAGACAAATCCTGAGATCACTTTTGGGCACAATATACTCAAATTTTGCCCAGGCGTCAATGCAAAAAAAAAAAAAAGCAGCATAATGGAAGAGTGGGAGAGGAGGGATTGCAGCTACCTCACATCACAGGTCAAAGTTCAACAATGGGGAAATATCAGTTGTGTAAAGAACAATTTCCTTTATCAGTGTTTCCGAGGCTCCATCATTCATTTTATTCTTGCACATAAAGTTTACCTTTTTATATTAAATGCAGAGAGAAGAGGACATCTGTGGGCATTGTCTCTGACTGGAATGTTGATCTCTTGATCTTCCATACCTTCCAGGATATTGAGAGATCTATAGTCTCACGGCATTCATATATGCATAAACAAATATTTAAAAAGCAAGGTTTAAATTGCACAAAAACTCCCTATTATGTGGAAAGACTTCAGGAGGGAATGCCCCAAATCTCCCAATCTGTCCTGCCACATGTTCAGGAGAACAATTGGTGGTTCTTCATGCCCAGAGGCAAGTGCCAGGCAGAAAGAGACAGGACAGCAGGGGATTCTTCAATAGTTGCCCTGAAACTCTTCTGCAATAAAAAATAAATAAAGCTTAGCCATGGGGGACGGGGGCAAAATTTATGTCAACATGCCTTCCTGTCAATGTAAAACAGCTCTCTCAATAAGCCCAAGAAGCAACTTCTCAAAATTCTAAAGATGGCATTTGTGAATGTGGAGGTTTAGCTTACCCCTGAGGTGTCATTGTCACTGCAGGATAATTGTTTGGTGTTTATCTGGTGGATAATGCTTGGTAGAAGTAAATGAAAGTTCTTCAAAATTTAAAATTGTAAGAGGAATTAGCTGTAAGAGGAAATACCTAGCTGAAAGATAAAACTGAATTGGATAACAGGAAAACCAACTGAATGGAAAAAACAGGAAAGAACCTATTGTTCTAACAAGCCATAAAATATACCAGAATTCTAAATCAAATAGAGCATGCTTAATATCCCAACTGAATATTAATTGACACAACTTGCATGTGTTATCTGCTAACGTAAATGCACATGCAATATATGATTGAGTATATTTGAGGAGGGTCATAGGAAATATGTAGAAGGAGACTTGGTCTTGCATCATAGCGATGCGGCTGAGGGATTGTGGGGCTCTGCACCCCATGGTTGGCTTTGCCCTGCCTGGGGACCCTAAATGGGTTGAAAGTCTCCCCAGAGAGGCGACGAAAAAGGAGGTACCCTCCGATTATCACGAATGATGGCAGTCGACCCATTTGATCTGGGGGAAGCCCTCCAACCTGATAGGAGAAAGGCTAGCTACACTTTGGTGACTAGCCCAAGCTACCAGCAGCTGAAGTCCAAAAGCACTAACCAGAATGCTTGGAACTGGTTGAGAATATTGATCTTCTCTCTCCTATTTTGTAACTGATTTCCTGGAAAAGATCCGCAAGAAGCAAAAAATCCTCTGAAAGTAAGAAGGGAGAGGATTGCACCCCCACCCTTCCATAGAGGGAAGCCACAAATTAATCTTTATGGGGGAAAGAAATATATTGAAATGAAGTTAATAATATTACAGTCTGGATAAATCTGAAAATTATGAAACCTGTTAAGCTTTCACATCTGAAAGAATATTGATGAAATTATAAGAAAATAATTCTTTGTTTTAAAAGTTGGCAAGTGAATAGCTACTGACATTAGTGGAGGATTAGAGCATAGAACTATAGCTGCATTGACTCAGAAATTGGCAAGACACCTAGAAATAGAGAACAACTTGATATTGCCTTCTGAAGGACTTAACCTGGAACATCAGAGATCTGCAGGAGCAGCACTCCAAGAAAAGGCAAATACATTCCAGGAAGAAATGTATGCAATGCTGCAACATATTCAAATGACAATTGTTTCAAACCATGATGAGATTAAAAACAACTTTGATAACATAAATGAGCACATCTTTAACCTAAACTTACAATAAAAAAACTCTCAGAAAATAACGATAAAGAATGAACAAGCAAATCAGATAACAGAACACAAACAGGAGGAAAGTGACCCAAGTAGGGAAGTTACAAACAAAGAGAATCACAACTTAATACAAACAAAAGGAAATTTGCAAGATTTTGTTAGAACAATGTAAATGGAAAAGATATTTTATCTTTCAGGACTTCAAAACAACTTGAGGATAAGAAAGAATATCTAACAAAATGGATTATAGAGCTGCCAGGAGAATCATTAGAGTTTGGGAGACAAAAAACCCACATCCCACTTAATTTGTCCTTCCTATTCCCAACAACACTCACAAAAATACAGGAAAAAAATCCCCTGGTAAGCTGAACATACTGACTTGGAAAGCTACTTGCCAAAAGAAGAAGGCTAGTGTTAGATTCAAGAAATTTGATTCGACTTACCAGATGCAGTACTATATGATTAAACATTTGTTTGAATATGGTTAAAAAATAGATAAATTTTGGATATAAAGGGCCCCTACAGTAAGAGGGATAAAATATGTATTATATATGTAAACAGTTAAAACATATATCAGTTAACAGGTTGTTCCGGCTAGTTAACAAGGGAAAACATTCTGACAGGAGAACACGCGGGAACTTTGACAGCTGTCAAAGTTCCCCGCACGGCGCAGGCGCAACCACTGACAGCTCGCGGCTGTCAAAATACCGGACCATGCGGAAGCCTGAGCTGTCAAGTGCAGACGACGCGGATTGGTCCGAATAGACGCGGCGCCAAAATGAACGTTCCTGATTGGCCCTCGCTGACAGCTGCCGGCTATAAAAGCCGGGCAAGTTATTCTCTGTTTGCCTTGCTCTTAATAAACCTTTTAGTTAAGTAGCCTGTCGTCCGAGTGGTCCTTCGGCTACTTCACTGGCGACGAAGGTGGGATCGCTCCTGAGCTGAAGTCACAGCCGAGGAAGAGAGTTCCCGAGCTGAAGTCACGGCCGAGGAAGAGAGTTCCCGGCAATGAGCTGTCACTGGAAGTTTTAACTTCCAAAGGAGCGACCCAGGACCGGACGACATGGCAAACTTCGGGCGTGTGAGGGAATTCGATATCCGCCATCCCGAGAGATGGCAATCACACTTGGGCCAAGTCGAGGGATTCCTCCTCGTCAGTAAAATCACTGACGACAGAGCAAAGGCCGCCGCTCTACTATACATCAGCGGACCCCCAGTGTACGACGCTGCCGTGGGCCTGTTTAGCCCGGTGCCCATCACAGAGGTCTCCTACGCGGACCTGGTAGACCAGCTGAATAAGTACTATATGCCGGCTCGCTCAGAACTGTACTGGCGGGTCCAATTCGCCCAGAAGAAACAGCGACCAGACGAGCCCGCCAACGAGTTCATCACTGGGGTCAGACACGCCGCGCGGAACTGCTGTTTCCCCGACCTGGAGGACCGCATCAGAGACCAGGTGGTGATCGGGTTGAGGGATGAGAGGCTGCAGAAGAAGCTGACATCCAAACCCGACATGAGCCTGGCAGAATTGACCCGAGAAATCATGGCGTATGAGTACAGCCACAAGAAGAAATCGACCACCACGACCCCTGAGAGCCCAGCAACGGTATACCAAGACAGCGCCACGCTCAGCGACAGCGACGAGTCGGTGGACTTCACTGACGGGGAAGCCCTCCAGCGGAAAATGGAACGCAGACAACAGAGGAGAAGCGACACATCGGATCATCGCAGAACCAAGAACCCCCTTCCGCCACCGCCGCGTTACGAGCAACGGGCCGCCTGCGCCAGCTGTGGGGGCAATCATGCCCGAGGAAGCTGCCGGTTTAGAAACGCTAAGTGCCACAATTGTGGAAAGACCGGCCACATCAAACCGGTGTGCCGCAGCCGGGGCCGCAACAACATCAATGATCTGGAGACCAATTCCCCAGGTAGGCCAGCTACCCGGGCCAACAGAGAAAAAACGCCAGGGACCCTAGTAGAAACAATTGACAGGGTACACAGCCTAAGCTCAAAGGTGAGGATCAGGGTAAAAATTCAGGGAGTGCCCTGCCTCATGGAAGTAGATTCAGGGTCAGCAGTCTCTTTAATTTCATTTGGAACGTATCAGGAGATCTGCCGACAAAGCAAGGGAAAAATTCCTCTGATGCAAACCCAGGTCCACCTAGCAGATTTCCAGAAAACCCCCATTCCTCTGGAGGGGAGGGCTAAGGTTGTCGTGCAGTACAAAGGGTTCAAGGGTCCCTTAGAAGTTCTAGTTACGCCAGGGAACCGCACCAACCTGATAGGGTTAAACTGGTTCGGCCCTCTAGGAATCGCCATAACGGGGGTAAATACAATCCAATCACCCAGCCTAGAAGCCATTTGCAACAAGTATGCAGACGTCTTCGATGGCACGTTAGGAAAATACACCGGTCCCCCCATCTCCTTACAATTAAACCCAGCAATCCAACCCATAAAGATAAGAGCTAGGAGAGTACCCTTTGCCCTTAAAGAAAAAATAGAAAACGAACTTGATCGCCTCGTAGGTCTCGGGGTGCTCGAACCTACGGAAGGGGGAAGCTGGGAGACCCCTATAGTCACCCCTATTAAACCTAACGGGGAAGTGAGATTATGCGCGGACTATAAGGCGACCCTTAACCTAGCCCTCAGCCCCCACGCTTACCCGGTGCCAGCGGTAAGGGACGTATTTGCTTCCATCCGCTCTGGCGCCATTTTCGCCAAACTTGATCTCACGCAGGCGTATTTGCAACTGCCTGTCACAAATGACACCGTGGAAGCCCAGACAATTGTCACCCACCGTGGTGCCTTTAAAGTGAAAAGGCTCCAATTCGGCATATCGGCAGCCCCGGGTATCTTTCAGGGTATCATGGAGAAAACCCTGAAAGGAATACCCGGGGTCTGCCCCTATTTCGACGATGTTCTCATCGCCGGAGAAAATGAAGCAAACTTAGCTGACAGGCTGTCAGCTGTGCTGAGCCGGCTCAGAGAATCCGGCCTCAAACTTAAACGGGAAAAGTGCTCTATTGGAGTCACATCCACAGAATTCCTAGGGTACAAAATAGACGGCCAAGGCATCCACCCCACCACAGAAAAACTAAGGGCTATTCAAACAGCGCCAAGCCCAAGGAATAAACAAGAGCTCCAAGCCTTTTTAGGATTATTAAACTTTTATCATGCCTTCCTTCCCCATAAAGCCACTATCGCAGAGCCTCTGCATAGGCTCCTGGACAAGGGAACTGCGTGGTCCTGGACCAAAATACATGAAAATAGTTTCCATTCATTAAAAAAGATTATTTGTCACAGCTCAACGATCACCCTTTTCAGAGAAGACACCCCAATATGCATCGCTTGCGATGCCTCTCCCTATGGAATCGGGGCAGTGTTAAGTCATTTATTCAAGGATGGTACACAAAGACCCATAGCCTTTTATTCACGCACTCTGTCAAAAGCAGAAAGGAATTATGCACAAATAGACAGAGAAGCCCTAGCAATAGTCGCAGGGGTTAAAAAATTTCATGACTACCTCTATGGGAGACCCTTTACCATATTTACAGATCACAAACCCCTACTGGGCATATTCACGTGGAATAAAACTACACCACAGATTCTCTCACTGAGAATACTACGGTGGTCCACATTCTTATCGGCCTATTCCTATCAGTTAATTCATAAACCGGGGAAGGAATTAGGACACGCAGACTGCCTCAGCAGACTGCCCATTCAAAGCAAGGACTCAGACCCAGCCCCAGCTGGACTGATTCTAGCAATCTCTCAACTTCAAGACTGTCCCCTGTCTGCAAACATTATAGCTAACAATTCAGCTAAGGACAAAATACTTAGCAGAATCCTCAAATGGGCCACAACAGGGTGGCCAGCACAAAACCCACACCCCCAATTCCAGCCATATTTTAGCAGGAAAAATGAAATATCTACTCATAGGGGATGCCTGCTTTGGGGAAATCGGGTCATAATACCAGAGAAGAACATAAACCAAACATTACACATTTTACATGAAGGACATCCAGGCATTGTCAAGATGAAAGCTATGGCCAGAAGTTATGTCTGGTGGCCTGGCATAGATAAAGAGATAGAAAGATATGTGGGAGGGTGCTACACCTGTCAAGCGACCCGAAACGAGCCACCCCAAGCACCAATTCACAAATGGGAAACTACGAGGAACCCATGGTCACGTATACATTTAGATTTCGCAGGACCTATCCAGGGGCAGAGTTTCCTAATTGTAGTTGACAGCTATTCCAAATGGTTAGAAGTCACTCCCCTTAGGAAAACAACGTCAGGAGCCACTATACAAGCCTTAAGGAAAATATTCGCCACACATGGTCTTCCAGACACCATAGTTTCAGACAATGGACCTCAATTCACCTCTCGTGAATTTCAGATGTTCGCTACGAAGAATTGTATTAGGCTGGTCACGTCTGCGCCGTTCCACCCATCGACGAACGGGATGGCTGAAATTATGGTGCGTTCCACAAAAGAAGCTTTGAAAAAATTCGCAAAGGGGAACTGGCAGCGGCGACTCAGCCAGTTCCTCATGTCACAACACGCAACTCCATGCACAACAACGGGCAAATCCCCGGCAGAACTGAGATGGGGGAGGAGGCTGATAACGCGGCTCGACAGACTGCATCCTGACACATACCCGGAAGAAAAAGAGCACCCCTACCCAAACCGCACACTCAAACCAGGGCAAATGATATGGGCACGGTCATATACTGATAAAAACAAGTGGGTCCAGGGGACAGTACTAAAACAAACGGGACCCATTTCCTACCTAATATCCACACAAACTCACGGCAATCTACGCCGCCATATCGACCAACTCAGACCCAGACACCCACCACACAACTCAGAACCCCAACCAGAGGAACTCGATCTGCAACCCCCCCCAGAAATACTACCTATACCAAACCAAGAGGAAGAAGAGCAAAGAAACGAACTACCTGAACCAGACAACCCCCCACTTCCTCGCCGTTCCAACAGGAACCGAAGAGCCCCCGCCTACCTAAAGGACTACCAGTGGGCAGGTTCCGGCAACCAAGGGGGAGGGAACGCTCCAGGGGAGGGGTAAGGGGTGTATTATATATGTAAACAGTTAAAACATATATCAGTTAACAGGTTGTTCCGGCTAGTTAACAAGGGAAAACATTCTGACAGGAGAACACGCGGGAACTTTGACAGCTGTCAAAGTTCCCCGCACGGCGCAGGCGCAACCACTGACAGCTCGCGGCTGTTAAAATACCGGACCATGCGGAAGCCTGAGCTGTCAAGTGCAGACGACGCGGATTGGTCCGAATAGACGCGGTGCCAAAATGAACGTTCCTGATTGGCCCTCGCTGACAGCTGACGGCTATAAAAGCCGGGCAAGTTATTCTCTGTTTGCCTTGCTCTTAATAAACCTTTTAGTTAAGTAGCCTGTCGTCCGAGTGGTCCTTCGGCTACTTCAAAATATATAAGTAGTATAGTATTTTTATAATATATGAAATATAAACATATAGGGATGGTGTATGTGAATGAAAAGTTTGGATATTTAAAGATGATCATGACTGATAAGTATGCTGAGGGGAAATTAAGTTTAAATAAGAATCTTGAAAACAGGACATATAGTGACTTAATAAGATGACCCTTACAAATATAATTGAAATATAAGCTGATTAGAAAACATGTTATATGTTGATGTTATTGCTATTGGTACAAAAACAAGAAAAATGTTTATATTTAACTTTGTATGTATTGAAAGTATTAAGAATTATATTTGTTTAATGTTGACAAAAGGAGAATACTACCGGAATAAGAGAAGATCAAGGAAATATATAATTAATATATTGATTATGGAATTATAGATATTAATTACTATTGGTTGTTTTTAAATATATGAACTCAGAGAACACACTGTTTACTAAGCACTAAAAACTGTTATTGTAAAAAATTATATATATATATATATATATATATATATATATATATATATATATATATATATATATATATATATATATATACATAGAGAGAGAGAGAGAGAGAGAGAGAGAGAGAGAGAGAGAGAGAGAGAGAGAGAGAGAGAGAGAGAGAGAGAGAGAGAGAGAGAGAGAGAGAATGAGGATTTGAGATGATGAATTTTGGAGAGAACCAAGCTTTGATAGCTTCTCTCCCCACTTATTGCAATTAATGAAACAAGGAGGTCTTAACTGTGTCATGGCTGGTTATTGGTTTAGAGGCCATAGAAATATATTTTCATAGGAAAGCAAATAAAAATGCTCTCTGTGGGATATAAATGACTTTTGAACACACTCGGCCATGTTTGCATTAAATGTACAGTAGTGTGCTTTCTACTCAAGTGTGAAATTTCTTTATTAGTGAAGTTGCCATCATTTTGTGTCTGTGGGTCTGAGGTCATCACCTCTTAGGTGATGCAGGAAATTGCTCATCTACCCATATGCACTTCCTTGGCATAATTATTTCCTTGCTATCTATGTAACCATTTCAGCCTTCTAAAAAAGCAAAATGCACAAAAGAGAATTAAAAGTCCTGTCATTGATTCATGTGGTTCTTTGGAAACAAATTAGGAGCATCACTTTTTCTGCCATTTTTGTCAATGAATAAAATTCTTTTCTCTTTTGTTTGCAAAATGATCCCATATATTTGTCAGACAGTCTAACCTTCAAGTTTCCAATTTCAAAAGAAATGACTCAAAAGGAAACACAGATTAGGGAAAAGGGGAAACTTTTGGATGGGTTCTGATTCTCTTATAGCTCTTAACATGTGGTAGAAACAGACTGCTCCGACAAAATATTTTTTTCCTCACAGACTGGGTGTTTCTCGTAATCTTTCCATGGAAAAAGGATTAGGAATCTTAGCAGTAAACAAGAACAACAATTATTGGCTGATGTTTCTGTTTATAACTCTTATTTTCTGATCCAAGGATTACTTCCTTTTCTATATGTTGGTATTTAATTCAGTCATATTTGTATAGCATCTATATTTGATCCTATGCTAACATATTGTTTGGAATTCCATATGGTAAAAAAACTTAGGAGTGGCATAGAATTTAATCTAGAACTAGGGAAGTCAGAGTAGGAATTTGGATTGAAGTGTAAAGCTGGCAAATGAAACAAGTCATTCTGACAAATAATTATTTAAAATGTTCTACGTTGCTGACAAACATTTGAGGAAGGGTGTGTAATTAACAGGGAGAGGAAAGAAAAGGAGAGGAGAGGAGAGGAGAGGAGAGGAGAGGAGAGGAGAGGAAAGGAAAGGAAAGGAAAGGAAAGGAAAGGAAAGGAAAGGAAAGGAAAGGAAAGGAAAGGAAAGGAAAGGAAAGGAAAGGAAAGGAAAGGAAAGGAAAGGAAAGGAAAGGAAAAGGAAAGATCTAACAATCTAGGTGGAGCCACTCATTTCACATTGAGTCTGAACTAGAAATCTAGCTATGCTCTAACACAGAAGTCCAACCTTTTGGGCACTAGGGACGGGTTACGTGGAGAGAGGTTTTTCTGTGGACTGTAGGGAGTGTGGTTTTGTGTGCTGCCTGCCTCCGGATGGGGCTTTCCTTGTTTGTGTGGCCCAGTTGCTGGCATGCCGCAGCCCAGTACTAGTCCATGGACTGGGGGTGACGGACTCCTGCTCTAACAGCTGCAATATGACCAGCCAGAGTAAATTCATAATGAAGAAACAGTGGGCCAGATGGGGTAAAAGCCTCGTTCTCTGCCTTCAATTTTTTCTGTCAACCTTTCCCTCCAGCTCCTTTGCTTCAGCCTAGACTGCAGATGCTTTTATAAAACTGTAGATGGAATGGGAAACAGAAGAGGAAAATGGTGAGGAAGAGTTAATCACTTTGCTACTTCAAATTACACACAAATA
The DNA here is from genome assembly GCF_964194415.1 of Vipera berus. NCBI lineage: Eukaryota > Metazoa > Chordata > Lepidosauria > Squamata > Viperidae > Vipera > Vipera berus. Next base: position 86,678,977 of record NC_138203.1, read on the forward strand.
CACAGCACTTTCTATAGTACAGCAGTTTGCCAATGACCCAGGGGATTGCATCATTCGCTTACTTGCATGTGAAATGGCTTGAAGGGTTTCAGCGTGCATATTTACTGTTGTTTAAACATTCATATTCCCATAAGGTGTTGTTGTTTTTATTCATTTGGGTGAAAACCTTACAGCAGTGATGTGCAGTAATTGTTACAGTTTACAAAGTCAGGTGGAGTTTGGAAGCAAATTGGATTGCATGTCCTCCTCCTTGCCCGTTGGTTAAAACAGCTCCATGGGTTGAGAGATTATGGGGAAGCTTGGAAAGAGGGAATATAGGCATAAGCTACTAAGAGACAGCAAGTATCCCATAAGCACTCACTTAGCCTAGGTGGGGAAAAAAAAATCTGGGAAGAAACCTTTCAAAGCCTTAATTAAGACAAAGCTGTAATCTATTCATTGTAAATGAGGCTGGAAAAAGTCCTGTTAGAGTCTCTGCGGTTCTATATTTGCCACAGGCTAGTATTAAAAATATTTTATTAAATTCTGTTTAATTCTGGCTTTTTTGCTCCTGTGTGGAGTTGATTTCCAATACCATCCCCCCCCCCGCAAAAAAAATCAGGAAGTAAGTTGGGAATCTGCATTGATAGAGGGATGGACTTTTGCTGAACGACCTCTCAGAGAGACCAAGAATGTCTGATAATGTTAGGATATTAAATTTAGCAGCTGGAACAGGAAAGTGTACAATGGGCCAGAACGCACTGTTGTAGATGATTGGATGATTTACCGTATTTTCTGGCGTATAAGACGACTGGGCGTATAAGACGACCCCCTACATTTCCTGTTAAATTATAGGGTTTGGGCTATACTCGCCATATAAGACTACCCCTCTTCCAACACACACCAAATAAAAATTTAAAAACATCAGATTTGATTTTAATATGGTAATTTTAATTCAAATGCTTATGACATGCAGGTGCTTAGTAGGAAAACTGTCACTTATAAACATAAGGCTGTTTGTCATCAAACATGTAAACATAAAACAGTGCAAGTGGATTAAACTATAATAATAATAATAATAATAATAATAATAATAATAATAATAATAATAATAATAATAATAATAATAAGAAGAAGAAGAAGAAGAAGAAGAAGAAGAAGAAGAAGAAGAAGAAGAAGAAGAAGAAGAAGAAGAAGAAGAAGAAGAAGAAGAAGAAGAAGAAGAAGAAGAAGAAGAAGAAGAAGAAGAAGTAGTTGGAGGGGACCTTGGAGGTCATCTAGTCCAACCCCCTGCTAAGGCAGGAAACCCTATACCATTTCAGACAAATGGCTGTCCAGTCCCTTCTTAAAAACTTCCAGTGTTGGAGCATTCACCACTTCTGGAGGCAGGTTGTTCCACTGCTTAATTGTTCTAACTGTCAGGAAGTTTCTCCTTAGTTCTAGGTTGCTTCTCTCCTTGACTAGTTTCCATCCATTGCTTCTTGTCCTGCTTTCAGGTGCTTTGGAGAATAGCTTGGCTCCCTCTGCTTTGTGGCAGCCCCTGAGATATTGGATCACTGCTATCATGTCACCCCTCACCCTTCTCTTCGTTAAGCTACACATACCCAATTCCACCAACCGTTCCCTATTTTCCTAATTCACTTTTTCACTTTTCCTAATTCACTCTAAAGCTTTCCCTGCGCAGAGCCTTAAATAACACCAGCTGTCTGCAATTAGTGCAGGTTCGTGTCCCACCAGGCTCAAGGTTGACTCAGCTTTCCATCCTTCCAAGGTAGGTAAAATGAGGACCCAGATTGTTGGGGGCAATAAGCTGACTTTGTAATAATGCTGCTTGGGGGGGGGGTGAAAGCCCTAATAAACAGGCATATACACAGAATGAAGGCTATTGCTAAGCACATTGATTTGTGCTTTAAATTGTAAGCCACCCTGAGTCTTCGGAGAAGGGCAGGATATAAATGGGATTTTTTTTAAAAAAAGACCAAATGGGAGATCCGCTCCAGGTTTTCCAGCCAGCCCGCCCAGTTCCTGAGTCAAATGTGTCCTTAGAGCTAAGCCGCTGCTCTGGCTGCTGCCTTCCCCACCTGCCTTTCAAGTTGGGATATACTACAGCTGCTCTTCAACTTTAGAAGGAAAGACGCCCAGACCCCAGCCTGTAAAAAATCACAGACTGCAGCTTCTTCTCCAATTGGTCCCGCTTTCCCTGCGCAGACTAAATGGGAGATCCGCTCCAGGTTTTCCAGCCAGCCCTGTCCCTAAATTTTCAGCACCCGGCGTATAAGACGACCCCTGACTTTTGAGAAGATTTCCATGGGTTAAAAAGTAGTCTTATACGCCAGAAACTACGGTAGGTTCCTGTATGAGGCAATCCACACTACGATTGGTTGCTGTGGGTGTAAAGGAGGAGCTTCCCTTTTTCCTTGCCTTTTTCTTCTGTATACTTGGTATGCTGTTTGTGATTTACCCCATGATGTTCCTGTGTTCCTGACTATCTCGTCTACTGTAAATAAAACATAAAATATATTTATATAAAACTACAAGTTCACGTCAGTGTCTCTGACTTCATTTGGACACCCGTTGCACAATTTCCTGACAGATAGTATTCCAACACAAAATATATGAAGGATAGCCTCAGAGCCATCCTCTCGGATAATGAAGGAGAACACGTTCAGCAGCAGCAGCGGTCCTGCAATGGCAAGCACAGCCATAGTGATGGGGGTATTGGGTAACACTGAGCATGAATCAATGTGCAACACCAGAGAAGATGTCCTTTTCAGGGGAAAGGCCGATGGGGTTTGATTCAGTTTCTCTACAAATGCACCTTGGCTGGTGTCTGCTTTCCCTTTCTCGCAGGGTGTGGGAATCAAAAGGTTAGGCCTGGCACGAGTACAAACACATCCAGGTGAGAAATGGGGAGAGTGAAATGAAAAGAACCAAAGGGCAGCTCGGTGTGAGAGGAGAGACAAATTGGTTTAGCTGGAAGGAAGCAGAAAAGATGTTGGGGAAGTCCACCGTGAGATATAAAGCACAATGTTAACATCCAGTTAATTTTATCATAAAGTTAAAGACGCCGCGGTGCCAAAGCTGGCTATAGCTTTCCTTGGGGCAAACCAACCTTCTCTATTGTTAATTGCGGATCTGAAGAACAATTAATCGATAATCAAACTTGTAAGTCAGCATCAAGGTAAAAAAAAATAAAATCAGAATGGTCCGGTTAGGGATCCTTAGAAAGACTGCTCCTATAATTCAAGATTGCCTACGTCAGTATGCTCTTGACTATTCCACGACAATAATTTATACCATTGTCATCACTCAGCTGGACTGCTACAGCATGCTTCGTACGGGGCTGCCTTTAGAGACCACATTAGTTCAAAATACAGCAGTTTATGTGTGAGTAAGAATTCACTGCAGGTAGTCCTCAACATATGACCACAATTGAGCCCAAAATTTATGTTTCTAAGTGAAAAACATGTTAAGTGGCTTTTGTCCCCCTTTTACAACTTTTCTTTTCATTTGTCAAGTGAATTACTGTAGCTGCTAAATTAGTAACACAGTTGTTAAGTGAATCTGGCTTCCCCATTGATTTTGCTTGTCAGAAAGTTGCAAAAGGTGATCACATGGTCCCGGGACACTGCGATTGTCATAAATATGAATTAGTTGTCAAGCATCCAAATGTAAATCACATGACCATGGGGATGCTGCAACAATCTTAAGTGTGAAAAATGGTCATAAGTCACTTTTTTCAGTGCCGCTGTAACTTCGAGCGGTCCCTAAGCAAACTATTGTAAGTTGAGGATTAGCTGTACTGGGAGAACATTTTGCAGTGGTCCCTGTACTAGTTAACAGTAAGCTACAGGGTGCAATTTGGAATGCTAATTTTGACATTCAAAGACTTGACATTAGGTCATCTTTCATCACTAGAATTGGCCCAACCAACTTGATGTTGCTGGGAAAAGCTGGCAGTGTTTTTCCACCTTGGGAAGTGGAGAGGCAAGACTTAGAGATGGCAGATGCTGCTTCTTGGTAGTAATACTGACCTTCTGGAATGGTGGAAATTAGGCTCGCTCTCAATTTAACTCCCTTCCAGAAACACCTGAAAATTGAGCATTTCTGGGGGGTGTTTGGGATGAAATATCATCTTTGCTGAGGTTTGCACAGTGCTGGCTGCTAGAGTTGATTATGTTTTATATGTTCCTATTTTTTTAAATACAAGTTTTATTGATTTTTTTAATATTTACATATACATGTATTTGTGAAGCAATACGGTGGTTGGGTAGTCAAAATAACAAATAACAAGTTGTAAATAGTTCAGGTTGCATCAACAAGGATTCCCTCTCGGATTCCCTTAGTTATCACATAGTCAAAATAGTCAAGTTAATACACTTCTAGTTGTAACCTAATCAATTAACAAAATTTTCAATATATTTTCACTAATACATATCAATATCCTGTTTTTAAATTTTATCTAATTGCAATAGAATATTCTAGAATAGCCCTATAATATACAAAAGAAAGCTTAATTTTTGGGTAACCCACAATTCCCTATTTCAGTAAAGAATAATTCTCTTGTCTACAAAACTTACATTGTTCATTACAAAATATTCTTATGTTTTACCATTAAAGTCTAGTTTTCATCTTAACAAATCACCAATTATTAGAAAGATATTTTTTTCTTAACCATTCAACAATTATTAAAATACTATCTTTTGTATATAAAATTCTAGATTCTATAATATAGTTCAAAAGTAACAACTAATATATTCTATAAGTCATCTTAACCGTACATCAATTGTAAAACTACAATCTTTTGATATATCATTCCAAATTCTATAATATAGTTCAGAATTATTTTCTAAAAGCTTATTTTTGTTTTCCCTTAAAGATCTAAAACCTAAATGTAAAATCAGTTATATTTTTTAGAGATTCCCCTTAATCCATTGAAAGGTATTTTTATACTCTATCTTTAGGAATCCCAAAAAAGAAACAAGTTCAGTTTTTTAAATCTAACGCTTGCCTTCCTTTTGTGCCAATCAGGCTTTCCTTTTGGCGTCTTTACATTCTCAAATGTATCTCCCTTTCTTCCTATACCCCTAATTTGAATCCAGGGAGAGTATCCAAATGTCAGTTTTGCAAAGAAAGTGTCCCCTTTGTAACCATTTAAGTTTTGCTTTAATAATTCAGTTTTTGATGATTGATGTAATATAGTTGTCATTAGATCAGTCACATTTTTTTCTTCTTCCAATTCGATCCAGATTAGGTAGAAAGTAGTAGCTGGTGTTATGGTTGTCATTTGATTAGTTGAATTCTCAATATAGTATATTTGAAGGCCTTTAGTGTCTTCACTCTTAATATTGCTTTCTTCAGGTGCTATTGCTTTTTGAGTTGTAAGTTTTGTAATTGACATTGAAATTTGGACTTTAAGATTCTCTGTAGGTTGCATTTGTTGTTCTTTGAAATCTCCTATTTTAGTGTTCATTTCCACTTCTTCTATTTGCTCTTGGATTATCATTTCCTCATTTAAAGTCAGAATTTGATTTGGTGGCTTTAGGTTGTCAGATTTTTCTTGTAGTTTGGCTTTAATTTGCTCTGTCATTGCCAAAATTGTGTCCAGTATCAGTTTATAATCAAGTGGTGGGATATATTCATCCATTTCGTTGTTTGCAGCTAAATCTTCCATGGAGGCTATTTTAATAATAGTCAAAGATTATCCACCTCCAAAAGAGTTGTTTTCAGTGCCAGATGTTCCCACACTTATCTTTAAAAGTAATGTCAAGGACAGCTCTTTTATTCAGTCAGCTCTCACAACAGGAGAAAAATTTACTTGCTGTACCAGGTTTTGCCACAAGATGTCATGAAAAACATATAGAATGCAATGTAAAAATTTTCTTTTTTTTCCTAATTAATATAAAACTTTTGTAGCATTAGTCCAATTTCCCCCCCCCTTAATTCACAGCTAAGAGAGGAAATAAGGTAGTAGATCCCCACCAAAAAATAGGAGCTTTTTAGTAGATACAGATAAAATTACTTAATTTCTTTGCTGAATTACTGATTTTCTTTAAGGCTTTAAGGCTTTAAGATTTGTTCCCAGAGTAAATATTCGCCGTTTTTTCAAAAAGTGGGGAAAGAAATTTTTAGGAAAGTCCCAAAGGAAAATAGTTAAGGGAGTAAGAAAGGTAAAGTCTCACCCAGGTCCTCCAGATTGCTTCTTATTGCTAGGTAATGCTTTTGGCTTTCGGCAGGGAGCGGCTTAATGATCAGCTATCTTTGTGGCCGGTCTCTTCTTCTTCAGTCCAAAGGAGCTGTCCCGAACTGAAGCGGAAGACTGCCGCCCTTCTGCGATCACAGGGAAGGCCTCCTCACAGTAGTCGCCCCTCCAGGGTGATTTTCAACCCTTTTCAAGGTCCTTCAAAAAAGAAAGAACAGACGGCAGGAAGCGGACTGTTCCTGTGCATCCAGAAGCGCCGTGCGCGCAAACTGGAAGCCCAGAAAGATTATTTGAATGAGGAAGAAGAGCAGACAGAATAATGTATCGACTTAAGGTTATTTAAACAGTACTCAAATGATAAAGCAGAAATTGTTTTAAATGGCATTATTTTGATATTTACTTATTTATTTAAAATGCATAACCCTGGGCAGCACACACCACACATACACAACCATAAAGCACAACTGTAACACATCAAGAGCTAGTCTTCTGGAGGACAAGGTTATGATCTCCTGGATTTCAGGTGGGAGGCCCTTCTATCACTTCCAGCCACTGTTATTTTTGCATGAAGCTGATGAAAGCGCTCCATTACTTTCACCTCTCCCTTTCAAAGTCCCAAGAGCTGGGTTTTTTTTAATAGAAGTTCAAGCTTGTGCCTCTAGAGCAGAGACTCCAAACTTGTCAGTTTTGACTTCTGGACTTCAACCCCCAGATTTCCTCAGCCAGCATGGAGTTGAATGCTGGGACTTGAAGTCCACAAGTTTTGAAGTTGCCAGGTTTGGAGACCTCTGATCCATAGGTGCCATTTTCTATGTAAGCCAATACTAGGGTTCACTCTATGCACCCCAGTGGAAAGCCAGGCAAAATCCCTTTCTCTGGTGGTGAATCCCACTCTTATCTCTTGACAATACCTATGAGTTAAAGAAATGTGTTCTATATCAGCATTGGACAACTTTTTGATGATGAGGGCCATACTTGACTTTTTTGTGGGAAGGGCAAGGCCTGCGGGATAGCACTGGCAGAGGAGTGTCACAAACTCTCATAAAAATTGGTTTCTTGTTTCTTGGCCAGGTGCACATAGCTTCAAACATTAGGTTGCAGTTGGTCAAAATTTTTCTTTTCTAATAATAGAAATGAGTGTCCCACGTGATATCTAAAGTCATTCTTATAATTAAAGAGGGTCAAAGGCTCGTGGTTATATGTTAAACAGGTAGTCCTCAACTTATAACCATTCATTTTGGTGAACATTCAAAGTTACGATGGGATTGGAAAAAGTAACTTACAGCTGGTATTGTCACAGCATCCCCATGGTCATGTGATCAAAATTAGGGTGTTTGGCAACTGACTCATATTTATGACAGTTGCAGTGTGCGAGGGTCATGTGATCATGTTTTGTGACCTTCTGACAAACAAAGTCAATGGGGGAAGCCAATTCACTTAACAACTATATTATTAACTTAACAACTGCAGCGATTCACTTACCAACTGTGCAAGAGAGGTTGTAAAATGGGGCAAAACACACTTAACAACTGTCTCAGCAAGAGAAATTTTGGGCTCAGTTCATAAGTCAAGGACTACCTGTATATTGGTTTACCGTTAAGTTTAGGTAAAATTATTTTAAAAAAATTAAATCATACACAGCAGGGCCAGCTAGGGAAATATCCTCAGATACTGTGGTATCTACAGATGTCATATATATATTCCCCTTTTACTAGAACACATTCTGGTTGAATAGCATCGTTCTTTCATCCTCACTCAAAGCCACTCTAGATTCTGATGTGATCGTTTTAATATTGGAAAACATCTAATAAATATAGTGGGGGGAAATAAGAAAAAACAAAGAAACACTGTAGCTGAAAATAAATGCTGCAAATATTTCATATAATACAAATGGTGTTTTTAGGGAATGGAGATTTCAGGCTGCACATCAAGTTTTCTTCAATTAAACCCAGCAGCAGTAAAAGAAGTTCTTTAAACGACAACTTGTCAACTACTATAGATCTTTTCCTATAATATATAATCATAGGAATCGGCTGGGTGTGTACAAGAAGAAACATTCATTTCAGATGAATCCATACTAGGGAGCAGCACTCTGATTAATTTAGTTAGAATCAGAGTGTAGAAAATCTATCTACTTCAGGTTTGGCATAATTAAAACTCTGATAGTATCACGCAGGAAATTGTTTTAAAAAGGGCAAGATCACATAGACTAAAATGAGCTTTTATTAATTTAATGTAATCGGACTAGGACCAAGTTCTTATAGCAGAAAAATGCAGCAAAGCTTTGTTGTTGTTGTTGTTGTTGTTGTTGTTGTTGTTGTTGTTGTTGTTTAGTAAATTCCTTTGGATTGCAGAACCCAAATCAAGGCTAAATCAAGGCACATTAATTTCTCCACACTAAAAAATGGGATGCATACCTGTAATCCACTTTGTTACTGACTAAAGTATTCCATAAAGCTTTCCCTCAGATATATAGTTGGGGAGTTTGAGGATATTGCAGAGTTTGGCACTTTAACAAATGGGGCTCAGAGACAGCAGCATTTCCTTCTATTTCTTCAGAATCTGCATCATTGCTACGTGTCTCTAGAACTATACTACAAACTCAAGTAGTGCCATCTCAAAGGCCATATTGACAAATGGGGGCCACCTCCTGCCAACAGGAAGATTTGCATTTTTAAAATGATTTAAAAGGAAGAGGCATTAACAATGCTCCTAAGCCTGGTCCTAGGCAAGTGTCTATTCGGCCTTAGCCTAAATTTAGTGACAAGGTTACTAAGCATTGGAATAGTGACTAAAATGATGTGGAAGTGCAAGACCACAGGGTTAAATTCTGAGTTGATTTTACTTCCAGTTGAATTGGGATTTATCTGTTCTTGTTGTGACTCAGGGCCAGCCTGTGGGTCCGACAGCCGGCTCCGATGTATCGGATGACTCAGATGAGGGGGAGGAGGGAAACGAACCGGCTGATGATGGTTTGGAGGCTTTGCAGAGCCCTCAGCCGGGGACCTCTTCTCAGCTGCGTGAGCCCGAGAGTGCGGAGGAAGATGACCCACAGCTGGCCCTGTTCAAGGACGCCCGACGCAAGAGGCAGTCGAGCAGGAACAAACAAAGAAAGACTGCGGGACTCCTCGGGAGGAGGCACAGGGAGACCACGCCCTGAGCTCTCTATAAAAGGAGTGTTTGGGGAGGGGCTGGTTGCTGAAAGCAACTTTTCCGCTTGAGAAGACAAGCTCTAGTGTTTTTGTTAACTGCGTAATAAATCTTGGCAGATGCCTTTTAGCCTTGGACGCTCTCCAGTCTCTTCTTTCTGAATAGGGGTTTGCCTTATTACAAGGCCAGAAGAGGGCTGGTTCAGAACAGTTCTCATGAACGGGATATAATTTTATAAACTTTATGCATGATTGACTTGAGAGGCCGGTGTGTTGTGCAATTAGCTCACATGGCGTAAATAAGATGGAGTGTTTGTGTCACTGTAAGTTGGGGGTGGGGAGGCTCAGCCAATCTCAATGTATACTGTACATGGTTGTACTTTGACAATAAAGGTTCATTCATTCATTCATAAAAGCCAGTTTGGTGTAGTGGTTAAGGCATCAGGCTAGAAATCAAAAGATTGTTCTAGTCTCTTCTTAAGCAGAAAGCCAGCTGGATGACCTTGGGCCAGTAATTCTCTCTTAGCCCTACAAAAAAGACAATTGAAAATTCAACCCTAATTTTACCTAGAAAACTGCAGTCACTTGGAATCAACACTGGCTTGAAGCCATCTCTCTGTATATCTGTCTTTTTCCCCATCCATCCATCCATCCATCCATCCATCCATCCATCCATCCATCCATCCACCATGGACTGGCCTGCAGCTATTCTGGTTTCTTTTCCTAAACCAATTTCAGTAAAGTCTTTTATCTCGCTGAGATTGAATTAGAGACCATGTTCTTGTTTTTACTTATTTATTGGTTGGTTTCACTTTATATCACCACATTTGTCCATCCCATACCTTCAATTTCATTGGAGAGAAATAAAGCCCTAGTAAGACCCCCACCTCGAATACTACAGCCAGTTCTGGTCACCATATCACAAAAAAGATGTTGACAGTTTGGGGAAAATTCAGAGAAGAGCAACTAAGATGGTCAAAGGCCTGGAGATAAAACACATGAAGAACGGCTGCAGAACTTGGGTTTGGGTAGTCTAAAGAAAAGCAGAAATAGGGGAGACATTATAGCAGTACTCCAGTATCCGAGGGGCTGCCACAAGGCAGAAGGGGTCATTATTCACCAGAGTACCAGAGGGCAGGATGAGAAACAATGGTTGGAAACTGATCAAAGAGAGAAGCAACCTGGAATTAAGGAGAAACTTCCTAACAGTGAGGACAATCAACCAGTGGAACAGCTTACCCCCAGAAATAGTGGGTGCTCCATCACTGAAGATTTTCAAGAAGAGACTGGACAATCAACTGTCTGACATAGTATAGGTTCTTCTGCTTGAGCAGGGGGCTGGACTAGAACACCTCCAAGATCCCTTCCAGCTCCTGTTGTTGTTAGTTGCGAAGTTGTGTCCAACCCATTGCGACCCCATGCACAACGTTCCTCCAGACCTTCCTGTCTTCTACCATCTTCTGGAGCCCATTTAGGCTCATGCCTACTGCTTCAGTGACTCCATCCAGCCACCTCATTCTCTGTCGTCCCCTTCTTCTCTTGCCCTCAACCTTTCCCAGCATTAGGCTCTTCTCCAGTGAGTCCTTCCTTCTCATTAGGTGGCCAAAGTATTTGAGTTTCAAATTCAGGATCTGGCCTTCTAAAGAGCAGTCAGGGTTGATCTTCTTTAGGACTGATGGGTTTGATCACCTTGCAGTCCAAGGGCCTCACAGGAGTCTTCTCCAGCACCATAGTTCAAAGGCCTCAATTCTTTGGCTTCAATTCTTCTTCCAGCTCTATTCTATCCTAAAAAATAAGGGCCTCAGAGGATGCCCTATGGATTAACATGAGTGCAAAGGTGTCCATGGTGCCAGCCTGGGAAGTATGGCTCTATCATCTTGATACTACTGGTTTTGCTGAGGCTAGGTGTAAAAAAAAAGGCTTAGGCAGAGTCTAGTGCTGACTCTGTAGAGAAATTATAAATGGACAGGAAGCTTAAGCTTAAGGATGGGAAGCTTAAGGTTGGTCTTGCCAGTGGATGAAACCTGATCATTGTTTTTCCAGTTAAAGATGGGGGCGGGGGGCGGCTGAGAGAGAAACACATCTGAAGGTTCTTGTTGTTGTTGCTTTAAAAAAGTAATGATAATTACTTGCTCTGATTTATGTTCATAAACTGGGAGAATCAGAAGAGATCATGGTCCCCAAACTGACATGACACAGATCAGGGAAGACAACATGAACTGAATGCCAAATACATCAGGTAGTTTTTTCCACTCCTACTTTGCATGACAGTTGGAATTTATTTCACCCAGAAAACCTGGGGGGGGGGAGTATCAGCAGACTCAGAACTAAATGAATAGGAACATCCACTAAAATAAGTAAACCACAAAAAGACATTTTTTAAAAAAAAAATCCTGACCATGTAGGAAAGTATATTGGGCTGCTATCTCACTTTGTTACTTAGTTATGGTTTGCACTAACGTGATTTTTTTTTTGCTGTAATGAAAAACTGTTGCTGTCACAATGTGAGTGGAAAATTTCCTTAAGATATAAAAGAGAAGGAAAAGGGAATGCATGACCTTACGTTTTGACTATTAAACTTAAATTTCATCCTGAAAGCAAACATCAGTCTGTCTGAATGCAGTTCATGCATAATTTCTCAATTAAATATCTGGGCTACCAATAATATAAAGCAATATTATAAAATGTGCATGTTATCATATACTATATCATATCATATATGATAGTATATCATATTAATACTATCATTCCTTATCTATCCTCTCTGGCTCTATTCAAATCATAGGGAATCTACAGTATAATTGGTGGGGAAAAAACTTTTTTAAAAGAAATCAAATGTCTGTCTTCTTATAAAAAAGAACATTCAAGGCTAAACAAAGGCTTTCAGAAAAAAAAAAAAAAAACTAATGCTAATTTTAATCCACAGGTTTATAATACAAGAATCTGATGTTAGGAGCATCTCATTTTTAGAACTGCTTTTGACTCAATTACATCCAGAAAAACAGAACTGCTGCCAGCCAGGTATAGAGAAAAATATTTTTTTCTCTCTCTTTTTTGTAAATTCTGTCCCCAAGTCGGAGAAGTAATAAAATTAATTCTGTCCCCAAGTCGGAGAAGTAATAAAATTAAGGACATCTCGGGAGAATGCTGGAGCCAGAGCTTCCAGAGACAAGTAATCTGATTTCAACCTTCTTTGAGATAAAGTTGAGCAAACAATTAGAGAGGGAAGATTTCAACCTGCCTCCAGCATTGTCAGACAGTATTAGCTGAACGGAGAAGAAACATTATTGTCTGTGAAGGAAGCGCAATGAGGTTAGTCTCTCAGGTCGCTGTAGAATTGTGCTTTATTTTATGTATTGTTCCTGACTGTATCCTCTAACCACAATCCTCTGGAACAACAGAAGACAGATTTGGTCCTTTGAGAAAGGCCGGTTAATGTCACCTTTCAGATGGTAACATCTGAAACCCAGGAACAAAACGATTTGAACCAAAAGAGCTGGCATGGTGGGCCTAGGATCCCAACCTGAATAATGGCTAGAATGGCTAGAAATTATATATATATATATATATATATATATATATATATATATATATATATATATATATATATATATATATATATATATATATATATATATATATATATATATATATATATATATATATATATATGGGACGCGGTGCTTCAGTGGGTTAGGACGCTGAGCCTGTCGATCAGAAGGTCGGCAGTTTGGCGGGTTGAATCCCGAATGCCATGTAACAGAGTGAGCGCCTGTTACTCGTCCCAGCTTCTGCCAACCTAGCAGTTTGAAAGCACGTAAAATGCAAGTAGAAAAATAGGGACCACTACAGTGGGAAGGTAACAGCGTTCCGTGCGCCTTTGGCGTCTAGTCATGCCGGCCACATGACCATGGAGACGTCCTCAGACAAGCGCTGGCTCTTCGGCTTTGAAACAGAGATAAGCACCGGCCCCTAGAGTCGGAAATGACTAGCACACATGTGCAGGGGAACCTTTACCTTTACCTTTACACACACACACACACACACACACACACACACACACACACACACACACACATATATATATATATATATATATATATATATATATATACACACACACACACACACTTTTACACTTTTTTTTCTTTCTTTCACATACACACATATATACAGGTGGTCTTCAACTTACAACATTCCATTTAGTGACTGTTCAAACTTACAGTGTCATTGAAAAAAACCTACTTATGACCATTTTTCCACACTTACGACCATTTCAGCATCCTTATGGTCACATGATCAAAATCTGTATGGTTGGCAACTGGAATGTATTTATGGAGGCTGCAATGTCAACTTTTTTGACCTTCTTACAAGCAAAGTCAATGGGCAAGCCAGAATCACTTCATAGCTGTTCACTAACTTAACAACTCCAATGATTCACCTAACAACTGTGGCAAAAAAGGCTGTAAAATGGGGTAAAACATACTTAACAATTGTTTCATTTAGCAACAGAAAATTTGGGCTCAATTGTGGTTGTAAGTCAAGGACTACCTGTACTTATCTCTCACATGCAAACATGCACACAGGCAGATATACATACTTCTCTCTCACAAAGACACATGCACTCACACTTATACTCTCACACACATGTGCACACACACGTAGATGCACATATATACTCTCTCTCTCACACACACACACGTACATATATTTAAATTATCCAGAATCAAAGACAAGATAGAGAAGGATGAAAGAAACAATGTAATCTACAAAATCAACTGCAACCAATTCTACGTGGGACGAACATCACGTCAATTAAAAACCAGAATCCATGAACACTGGCTGGCAGTGAAATGCCGCGATCCCAAATCCTTAATCTCTACCCACACCGACACCAAGCAACACAAAAATCATTGGCCACACCACCACCTGCCACGCTTGCGAGTTCATCGAAGCCTGGCACATCACAAGTAATTCCAGCAACAGATATATTGACCTACAACCTGCCGATAAACCCCTCAGAATCCAAATCAACCACAAAGCCAACCAGAGACAACACTGACACTCAACCATCCCACGCAAGCCCCTGCCCCCACCAGCAGTTCACCTCCCAATGACCCTGACCTGAGATAATCTCCCCTTCACAGGACCCATCACATGACTCCCACTGATGACTCACACCTGACAAATCACAAGACCCATTACAAGACCCTCAATTGATACACACACTCACACACACACACACACACACACACCTGACTTATCACAAGACCTAATGACCACATGAAGCCCTTATAAACAGAACACTGACATCCCCTAACTCCGCTGAAGATGTTACCTAGCCTGGCAAGGAAATGTTCGGAAACCGACCCACAAGAACAAACCTTTACACACAAACACACACACACACACACACACACACACACACGTATCTCTCTCTCTCACACACACCCATATATTTCTCTCACACAAGGGCGCACAACTTTCTTTCACATATGTGCATATGCCAATCGGGTGTATACACATACTATAAATACAAAGATATCTGAAAGGAGGGGGTCAAAAAAATTAAGATGGCAACTGCAGCTGTGCAGCTGAAGCCACCTTTATGCATGTGATGGATATCGAAAAGGGATGGAGTAAATTGCGTCCTGTATTTGCCTTCTTAGGTTTTTTTTTTACACACTCCCCGACTCCCTGCAGACATGTGTGTGACATCCAATGGATGCCATAAAAGTTGTGTTAAAATAAAAATGAATTTTAGGCTTTCTTTTCAGGGTTATATAACCATTCCAAGCATAGTTTTGGTTAATGTTAGAAAAGCTCTATTTTGAAAGCAGTGAACCCCTCACGCACAAAAATGAAAGTACAGACAGTCCTCAACTTAAAACTGTCGTTTTAATGCCCGTTCAAAGTTACCATGGTACTGAACAAAGTGACTTATGGTCGGTTCTCACACTTATGACCTTTGCAGCATCCCCACAGTCATGTGATCAAACTTTGGGTGTTTGGCAACCGGCACGTATTCACAATGGTTGCGGCATCCCGGGGCCCTGGGATTGTCGCTTGCACTCTTCCTAGGGAGCCTCTGACCAGCAAAGTCAATGGGGGAAGCCATATTTGCATGAATACTGCATGATTCACTGAACAGCTTCAGCAATTCACTTAACAACCATGGCGTAAAAGGTTGCAAGCGGGTCACAACTCAGGTAAGAACTGCTTTGCTTAGTAAGAGAAATGTTGGGCTCAATTGCGGTCCTACGTCAAGGACTACTGGTGCTAGTAAATAAGGGGGTCTAGTTTTGGAGGGGAAAAGCCTGAGTAGCAAAATAAAGAGAAAACACGAGCTTTGAACTGGTGTACCATGCAGGTAGTCCTCAACCTACGACCACAATGGACCCCAAAATTTATCTTGCTTAAGTCAGACAGATGTTAAGTGAATTTTACAACCTTTCTTGCCGACAGCTGTTAGTGAATCACTGCAGTTGATAAGTTAGCAACACGGGGATTCCGTGCATCTAGCTTCCCTGTTGACTTTGCTTGTCAGAAGGGGATCAGGTCACCCAAGGGGCTCTGTGACCGTCGTAAATATGAGTCAGTTGCCAAGATTCTGAATTTTGCCCAGGTGACCCCGGGCATGGTGCAAGAGTTGTAAGTGTGTAAAAGTGTCATAAGTCACTTTTCCCAATGCCATTGTAACTTCGAACTGCCGCTAAATGAACTGTTTTAAGTCAAGGACTACCTGCATTTTCGAGTTTAAAATTGCATTAGAGACCAGGGCAAAAGGACAGGAAAATATTTCTTGGCTAAGCAGCCTGACTCTCTCTATTGCACTTTACCCTAATATTTGGCCATTCAAGCAATTGTAAAAGAATCTAAGGAAGCTCTGGGCTGAGGAAAATTACTGCACGATACCTAGAGGGGAATTGCATGCAGATGGTCTCATTTTATTTGTATGAGGATAGCTTGTAGCTGAAAGAAGAGGCTTCATTCTACTTTGTTCAAAGTCCAAGAGGAAGCTTTTATAATGCATGAGCTTCGACAAAAATACCCCTCCATCTCTTTCTATGATTTGCATTTACAAAAGTGCAAGTATCGCTTAAGAAGAAGAAATGTCTATGGTGATCTGAACTTTCTTATTTATGCAAAAGATTTAATATGCTTATACAGAAACAAACTCTTCTCCTTTTTTGGCACTGAAGGTGGAAACACCCACACCCACATACAAGCATGCACATAGAATCTAACACCGGTTACTATAGAAGTCCAAGGCTCTGTCTATCGTGACCTAGTATATTAAACTGGATCTTTTCGATTAGGATAATGATTGATATCCTCCTGCCTTATCAATCATTGCGCTAAAAAAAATCTCTTGTCTTTTCCTCTCCTCCAGCCCAGGAAATGAAAGGAAACATTATTCCTTCTTATAGTGTCATATTTTATTGATGATTTCCTAAATCCTGAAGCAAGTGTTTGCTTCTGATTGCTTTTAATTTACTCTGTTCCCCACGGAAAGTATAAAAATGGCCCTCAAACTTCCAGCAAGCCAGAGAAACACAGCATCCAACAACAGCCATTTTCTCTCTCTTTTTTTTTCTTGTTTTGGTTCTCAGAAAAGAACTTGTCCTTTCTGGACTAAAAGAGAAGTTACCGGTAAGTACATTTTTTATATATGTCCTTTTTTTTGTTGCACCCTGAGAGAATCAGGCTCAGAAATGGACTTTTCCCTACTTTTCTCTTAAATTTGCTTTATCCACTTATCTTTCCATTTTACCTACAGCCAGTCTAGGAAGCACTGACCTCTGAGTTAACCTGTAGTCTGTTAACAACTTTAAATCTCTTGTTCTACTTGCTGGGTAACAATCTTCACAATCTTTGCACTAACTCACACCGAATGGGATGTATTAAATCCACTATAGAGAATTGCTTAAAATTTTTATGTTAACCTATCGCCTGATCTCTTCAACTCCTGAATATTAAGTGATGGGTTCATGACCTTGCATCCTATTAACTTCAATTATTCTTTAATAAACTGTATCAATGGTTATTAACAATGGATTCTTTTTTTTTCTTTTTTTCTTTTTACTTCCTGGGTGCATTAGCCTGTTTAATAACCAATTCTGCCAAGTCCCTACTGAACGGGCTCTGTGTGGAAGCCCAGTTCATTGCAAAATGAAGAATGTGCAATATTCCGAAGAAGAGAATTCTAGCCAATGCAAAGGCCTTTGCTGGATTGAAGGTGTTCAGGAAAACGACAAAGCAATATCATGCCATTGTTGTTATGTACATAGGGGATGTTACACAGATATAAGCCACTGACACCACCAGGTGGCAGGGTGCCCTGTCCGGATTGGCAGGGTAGTCTTTGGTGGGAAATCCAGATAATGGGATTGGTTCCAAGTATACCTGGCTAGGTATATAAGTGAGGCAGTTGCCCCTTTGTTCGCCCAGTCTGTGCTACATCAATAAAGAGTTGGAATGCTGAACCCTGGTGTCCTGAGTCGTCCATCTTGACCATGTGGTCCGGAGCCCACTATTTAAAAATTGTGATGCAAGTCTGTTCTTTTCATGCATGTAGGCAAAAATCAGAAAAGGAAAAGAGCTCATTCATGTGTTGTGATTCAGGGTCAGCCTGTGGGTTCGGCAGTTGGGTCGGACGACTCAGAGGAGGAGGGGGCTGTTGAAGAGCTTGCTGAGGGGGTTGAAGATCTTGCTGATGAGAGCCCTCAGCCAGGCCCCTCCCACCTGGTCATGACGGAGATCCAGCTGTGTGAGCCTGACAGCGTGGATGAAGATGACCCACAGCTGGCCCTGTTCAAGGACGCCCGACGCAGGAGGCAGTCAATCAGGAGTAAACAGAGGAAGGCAATAGGGCACCTCGGAAGGAGGCAGAGAGAAGCCACGCCCTGAACTGTATAAAAGGGGAATGTGTGGGAGGGCTGGTTTGCTGAAGGCAACCGCTTTATTAGTTCCTGTTTCATAGCTCCTGTTTCATGGTTGGTGTCTTGTTTTGCTGTTTTATGTTAATAAATTTGGCAGGCTTAATTCCAGCCTCTTGCCGTTTGTAAAGGGGTTGTCCCTGCCTTTTCTGGAGGGCCAGTAGCAGGCTGGTACAGAACATCATGCCGGCACAGCATAGCTTTTGTCCTCGTCCCCTGCCCCACTCCCAATCTTTCACTGGTGCTTCCGACTAATAAAAATAAAATCTTCTCCCACTCAAACTGAGTTCCTGGTGGCTTTGAAGACATCCATGCAGTTTCCCTAGCAATAGCAATTAATAGTTTATCAGGACTCTCTGGGCGGTTTACAATGTTTACAATTCAGTAACAAAACTGAAATGATTTTCAACATATTTTGTCAACTTCCTAGTCTAACCTGATTTGTGGGATTACCTGAGAGTATCCCAGCCACATATCACAATGTCTGACCTTGCTTAGCTTCTGAGTCCAATCAAAATTGGCCGAGTGCTGCTATATACTATGACAACTAAAAAGAACTTTAAAATAAATTATGTGATGCTGCAGTAGAAATGTTTCAGTAGTCATGATGAGTTTTATAATGCCCACCTCCAAAGGGCAGGCCATCTTCATTACTGTAGACCAGGGATAGGCAACCTTGGCTCTTTTATGACTCATGCACTTCAACTTCCAGAATTTTGGGATTTGAAGTCCATGAGTCATAAAAGAGCCATGGTTGCCTACCCCTGCTTTAGACTGTTGAAATAGTGCTAATTTTGCCAAGATTGTGAGAAATCTGTAAATTTTGGTTTACCTTAAGTCATCATTTCTCTTTCTTTTTATTATTATTTTATTTGTATTATTATTATTCCGATAAATGAGACATTTAGATTATGACTGCTATTGATTTTATTTTGCTTTTAAAATTGAAAATTAATATTCAATCTTTAGATCAATATCTACTGCAGACTTGTGAAGTTAAACTAATTTCTGTACAGATTCAGCTGATACCAACTTTTGGATTTAATTATCATTGTGTGATTCAGCTCACCAGTCAAAATTAAACAAAAACTGGGTACAAAAATATATACACTTAGGGAAACTGCAGAGAACTGAGAAGAAATACGAATACAGACTTAATATGTAAGATGGCACTGAACCATAGCCAAAAACAGGGAGAACATAATAAAAAATGAAATAGAAAAACTTGTTCATCACTATTGAAAACTGATTGCTTGTTTTGTAAAATGCCACATAATTTCTTAAGAACCAGAAAATTGCACAAGAACTCACTGTGAGGAAGGGTTAGGCATATCCTGCAGGAATTCAAGGCAATTGACCAACAACAGCGGACCAGTACTCAGGAAAAGGATGCAAAACTAGTAATTATCTCTGGAACAACTTACCCACTCTCCACCCAATGTGAGGCTGGTCCCAACCTTTCTACCTTTTTGTAAGGGCCTAAAGTCCTGGTTCTGGCAGTTGACTTGGGGTCCCAGTGGGAGAACAGCACAGTGGAAATGGTTGATTAAGAAAAAACAGATCCCACCTTCCCCTACTCTGCCCCTGTCCTCCCCACATGTCCTTAATCTTTAGTTTTAATTTATTCATGTTTTAAAGTAGATATATTTTTATGTCTGTAACCAGCCCAGAGTTACCTTATGTAAGTTGGGTGGACAATCAATCAATCAATCAATCAATCAATACAGTATAGAAGACTTCTGAATATCTTCCTTTTCCTCTCCTTTATTATTTATTTATAATTTTATAATTTTCCTTTTCTTTGTGTATAAATGCTTCCTTGTTTGTTTTAAACAATGTGGTTATCACATAAGTGAGTAACAGAGTGAGCGCCTGTTACTCGTCCCAGCTTCTGCCAACCTAGCAGTTCGAAAGCACGTAAAAATGCAAGTAGAAAAATAGGGACCACTACGGTGGGAAGGTAACAGCGTTCCGTGCACCTTTGGCGTCTAGTCATGCCGGCCACATGACCACAGAGATGTCCTCGGACAAGCGCTGGCTCTTCGGCTTTGAAACGGAGATGAGCACCGGCCCCTAGAGTCGGAAACGAGTAGCACACATGTGCGGTGGAACCTTTACCTTTACCTTTATATCACATAAGAGTAAAGATAGTCCTCATTTAGTAATGGTAATTGTAATGTATTGGCCTTATAAGTTAATGCACTTGCTTTATGTCTGACTGTTTGCTTTCTGGCTGACCTACTTTTCTATGGGTGTTATGTAGTGGTTGCTGGACTGAACTTGTCTCCGGTCTGTTAGTAGGTTTGGGTGGGGAACTGCTACTTTAAACCTATTGGTCGCCGCCTAGAGGCCAACCATATAAATAGCTGTGCAGCAGCTATTAGCTTGCTTCTGTTATGTTCTGACTTAGAATAAACTTGTTGTTGTTTGAACACTTCATCTCACTTAATGCCTTTAAGAACTGAATACTTAACACTGGCAATGAAGGTGGGATGTGCTGCTTCATCGTAAGAGCCTGAAATCACTAGGGGGAGAGGACAGCACACAGCCTGGCAAGAACTATGTTCCCCCCCTCGGTCTGCCTAGCAAGCCACGCTGGAGACCACCACGCCCTAAGGATCTGTCCTAGGGCCGACGCAGAAGCCAGTAGCACAAGGAAATGCAAGAAACGCGCCACAAAGACTACTCACCATGGCGAAAGTCGGAAAGCTTGAAGAGTTCAACATGGCACACCCGGAGAGATGGGCATCCTACATTTCCCACATAGAGAACTACCTCCGTGCCATCCAAGTTGACGAAGATGAGCTGAAGGCCATGGCCCTCCTCTGTGTGTGCGGCCCAGCTACCTTCGATATCGCCAAGAACTTGGTCACTCCTGCACCGCTAGAGTCCATCAGCTTCACAGACTTGAAGAAAAAGCTCCGAGACCAGTTTGAGCCGAAGTTATACACGATAGTGTGGAGGCATGCCTTCGAGCAATGCAAACAACAACCCAGCGAGTTGGCAATGGAGTTCATCGCAGCTCTTCAGTAGGCGTCTCAACTATGCAATTTTGCCAATTTAGAAGAGAGACTAAGAGACTGCTTAGTCTGTGGACTCAGGAACAGAGAGCTCCAACAAAAACTTTTTGCTAAGGAGACTCTCTTGCTACAGGAGGCGTTGAAAGAGATTATGGCAGATGAAGCTGCCAGAGGAGCCGTTAAGCTGCTGTGGCCCTCCAATAGCGTGCCAAACAGCGAAGCCATCCACCACGAGGGCGCCGAGTGGATGGAAGACACTGACTCTGACTACGAAGTCGACAAGCTACAGAGGCACCAGGAGAAGGGACCAAGTCCATCTGACAAGGCAGTTCCACTCCCTAGGTGCATGGGCTGCGGAGGCCGCCATCAACACATGGAATGCCATTCCTGAACAGCAACATGCCGGGCTTGTGGAAAACCAGGCCACATCACCGCCATATGCTGAGGTCGTCAGTGGGACCATCAGCAGAGTCATTCAGGAGAGGTACTGGGGCCCTGGGCAACACCGAGTAGGGTTCTGCTCCAGCTGTAGGAGTGTGTTCCAACCTCTTAAGCAGAAGCTTTGACTGCAAGTGGAGCTTCAGGGAGTTCCATGCAAAATGGAACTGGACACAGGCTCAGCTGTGTCCATCATCTCCATTGGAACCTTCAGGCACAACTGCAACCACAGCCACAGATGGGTCAAACTTTAACCGTCTAACATTTTGCTAACCGATTTCCAGAACTTTGGAGTGGCAGTCAAGGGTGAAGCCACACTTGCGGTGAAGTTCAAGGGGTTTTCAGGCCCACTAAATGTTATCGTGGTGGAAGGCCAGTGCACAAGCCTCCTAGGGCTCGATTGGTTTGATGCATTGAGCATCCAAGTAACCGGCATTCACCGGACACAGATGGCAGACTTGTCTTCAGTCTGCAAAGAGTTCGTGGATGTTTTCAGTCCAGTTTTGGGAGAGTACAAGGTCCCTCCGATAGCTTTTAAGCTCAACCCTTTAGTAACGCCAATCCGTGTTAAGCCCCGTCAAGTGCCTTTTGTGTTAAAGCACAAAATCAATGCAGAGCTGGACAAGTTGGTCAGTCATGGGGTATTGCAGCCCGTAGACAGTGGGGTGTGGGAAATCCCCATCGTAATGCCACTAAAGGCCAACAGAGAAGTACGAATATGTGCTGACTATAAGTGCACCATTAACCGGGCACTCCAACAGCATGCGTACCCAGTGCCAGTTGTCAGCCATATTTTGGCATCATTGCAAGGAGGCAGCGTGTTTGCTAAATTAGATTTAGCACAGGTCTATCAACAGCTGCCAGTGGACGAGGCCACGGCAGCCACCCAAAGCATTGTTACACATAGGGGGGACTTCAAGATCAAGTGCCTACAATTCAGGGTGACTGTAGCCCCAGGGATTTTCCAGGGAGTGATGGAGTGCATGCTCAAGGGTATTCTGGGGGTCTTCCCCTACTTTGATGATATATTCATTGCCGGGGAGTCTACAGAGGTCCTAGCTGAGTGGTTTAGAGCTGTCCTTCAGCAGTTCCGCGCCTTTGAACTCAAATTGAAAAAAGAAAAATGTAAGATTGGGGTACAGTTAAGAACTGAATACTTAACAGTAATTGTGACTGGCAACTTGATTGTTAAGTGAAATGGTTGCTAAGTGAAGTTGCGACTGTGTTTACAATTTTACTTCAGCTTTCTTTACTATACAGATCGTAAATGGGAGGTTGGATCGTAAAGTTACTTTTTCATTACTGTTGTAATGAAACCAGGCATTGTTAAACAAGGACTACTTATGAGCAAGATATGAGGATTGTGAAGATTTCAAACTTAGGGATAGAGCCATGGGGGAGCAGTGGTTAGAATGCAGTATTGCGGGCTAACTCACTGCCCACTGCCAGCAGTTCGATCCTGCAGTTCGAAGGTTGACTCAGCCTTCCATCCTTGCGAGATTGGTAAAATGAAGACCCAGATTGTTGGGGGCAATAGGCTGACTCTGTAAACCGCTTTGAGTGGGCTGTGAAGCACTTATGTGAAGCCTAAGTGCTATTGCTATTGCTACTTTGGGAAAATTTGAATAACCTTATCACAAGAGTTCCAGGTCTTCTGAGTGCAGAGCGATTTTGTAAGTAATGCTCAGGATATTCTTTCATTTTCAGAATGATTCCAGTCTCTCTGGTAAGGTCTTAGGATGCAGTTTCATCCCTGCTGTTATTGACTGAGATTCAGTGAGATGATGGGGGGGATAGGACATGGCAACTATCTAGCAATATGCTTAAAGTAGAACTTCCTTGACTCCAGTTACTGAGTTTCCTAAATCATAGAAAAGGGACGTGGTGGCTCAGTGGGTTAGGATGCTGAGCTTGTCAATCAGAAGATCGGCAGTTTGGCAGGTCAAATCCCGAGTGCCGCGTAGCAGAGTGAGCTTCTGCCAACCTAGCAGTTCAAAAGCACGTAAAAATGCAAGTAGACAAATAGGGACCACTACGGTGGGAAGGTAACAGCGTTCCGTGCGCCTTTGCCGTCTAGTCATGCTGGCCACATGACCACGGAGACGTCCTCGGACAAGCGCTGGCTCTTCGGCTTTGAAACGGAGATGAGTTGGAAAAGACTAGCACACATGTGCAGGGGAACCTTTACCTTTACCTTTAAATCATAGAAGTGGCTGCATATTTATATATGATTCTTAATGGCTAGTCCCCAACAATGTCACCAGTTATGATTACTGTCAGTTGTCTGGCAGCTGGCAAGTAAATTTACTTTATAACCATTTTTTTTAAAAAAACATTCCTATTTAATGTGTATTGTGCAAGTTACCAGTGGGCTTTTGTTTGCAGGTAGATACTGGACAAAGGTAAATGCAAGTGTATGCATTCATTGCATGCATCTCCCATGGGATTACTTAAATGCTGCTAAAGCTGCTGAGGCTGTGAATTTGTAAATTTAGGAATTAATTGAATGTAATTTGTGAAATATTATTGCTAATTATTATTATTACAGGAACTTTAGTACAAACAGGCACAAATGATTAACACACTTGCTTTTTTGTTATGTCAGTTAGGCAAGCATTAGAAACAATGGACAGCTTCATTCTATCACAGGGATGTCAAATTCACAATGTCATATGATGTGTTGTGACGTATCACCGGCAACGGGGTGGGCGCGGTTTCGGCATGGCACATCTGGCCTGCGGGTCGGCAGTTTGACACCCCTGCTCTATAGTCATGTTATTTTTGCACTGAATAATGAATGTTATTTTTTTTTTTGCTAATGAATAAAAGAATGTAAAGAAAAATTTCAAATGCTTTATAGAGATCATTTTTGTTCTCTCAAAATTCAGAAAAAGCCAAGGAATATTTAGACCAAGAGGGTTGTTCTTGTTGTAAGCTTGAAATAAGGCATTTTCCATTTTGAAGATGCTCCTTGTATTACATGTTTCTTACATTTGATAGTTATTGCATCTTTGACAATGTCAATAGTTTGAGTATAATCCTATGTATTTCGGCTTAAATGTAGACAGAGTTTAAAGGGTTGCAGCCTTAATATTTCAGTGCAAAGATAACATGACTATAGAGGCATCTCATAAGTCCATCTCATAAAAGCAAGTAGGAGCCAAACACATCTTATAATTTTCCCAGGTTTTGATTACCATGGAATCTTCTTCCAAACATCTGGTCACCTTGAGTCAGCAATAGATGCAAGCAATTACTTTATTTTCATTGCAAGGAAGTAATTAGCTCCATTGGTCTAATGGCATTTCTTAACACTCAAGCCTAGGCATATGCTTGAGATGCTTTGCTGAATCAATTACTGTGTTGCTTTCATGCACATGAACAGAAATGTGTATGAGACCCAGCACTTCTGTGGCCTCTGACAGCTTCATAAGCCCTGTAGCACCATCAGGCCTCTTATTTGGCATGGCTAAGAAAATCAAGCTATATTGTTTGGCATTCTTTTATGTTCCCTTCTGAGGTGAAAGTCAAATTCAAAGAGCTCTGTCACTAAGCTCATATTTCCAATGGGACAAGTTGTTTTCCACTCAGATAATAAACATTATCTGCAAGTTTGATGAGGGGAAAGGGGAGGAGGCATACCTTCCCCTTTTTCCATCTAGAGTAGCTTTGAAATATGAGATTTTGAAAGTCTCAAGATGAAATAGTGTGGCATCGTCTCCGTCCATATCAAGTAACCCTTAGTTTCTAACTGGCTGTGTTGGTTTTTGTAACAAACCATAGTTAGAAGCAGTGCTTTTTTTGTAAAAGAAAAAGGTGCCAGAACTCACACATGTCATACAACCCGCCTTGCCTACCCTACAAGGTTCCATCCAAAAAAGGTGCCGGAACTCCGTTCTGACCGTTCTATGACAAAAAAAGCCCTGGTTAGAAGTGTTTGGCTGTGTCTCTTCTACTATTATTTGAATCCCAGGACAGATTAGTTTTCAGTTGATTAATTTAGTGATACACTAAATGCTTTTCTTATTGCTAGGGATATACTGTATATATGTCTTAGTCTGTTATATCTATGGAGATTCTCAGCCATCCAGCTCATAGTTATCCCAAAGATAATTCTTCTTTTTTCATGAAGCAACAGGACTATCTTGGGTTTTGTTTTTTGTTTTTTGAAGACGATTCACTTCTCATCCAAGAAGCTTCTTAAGCTCTGACTGGATGGTGGGGAATGGAAAGATTTATGCTCCTTGCAGACAGCTGTTCATTTCATTCTTTTAGCGAGTCATTAATGCTAGCTGGAGGCTTATCTGTGTCCTCAGGGTTACCTGAGTGGTGCAAATGTGTGTGGAGCCTTCCTGGAACTGTTGAAAGGACTGTATTGTAGACTGGAAATAGATAATATTGTAGCCCTCTCTCAACAGAAGTAACAAACACAAATATTTATTTATTTGGCAACATTTAAGAATGGGTTGATTGTGGTGCTTTGTATGAAAAAGCTTAATAGAGCCATCAGCCGCTATGCACACAATTTCATCCTGACATTCCAACAAGAATTAGGATATATAATTTGGCCTAGAATACAGGATGAATGAAAATTTCCCTTCTTATTCTTTTTTCATCTTGTCAGATGCAACAAGTTAATGCCCAAGTATATATGAGAAAATCAAGATTTAGAGGCCACACTTTGCCAAATCCAAGAGGTCTTGCATTTCCAAACTAAAATTATATTACATTTTCTTCAAAAAAAAAAGGACTAGATGTATGTTGAAAATATATGGAAGAGATGTTTGATTTACTTTATTTATTCTGTCTATTCATTGCTAAAGCAATTTTGAAACAATAGGATATTAAGACAATAGTTTCCCAGATTATATGGTATAGGCCACACTGTGACAGATTTATATGCATCTTTCAGCATTTGGTTAATGGACAGACTGTTCTTACACGGAAATGCTAGCAGCTAAAAAAGAATCCTGGCTCCTGATCTCTTTCCATTAATATATTAGTGCTACAGAGTCATTTTGCAGCACACAGTAATTCTCAAAGCTTCCATACTTGAATAGTAGCAAAAATTTATAGACTGCTAGATTTCTTGGAGAAAGGGGATCTCTTCCATGCAAATACAGTATCTTGAAACAAATATTGTCTTATTTTTGGTATTTGCAGATATTTTATATTGTAGCCAGCTTCATTTCAAGGTTGATAAGACAGGATGATTTCAATTT
This sequence comes from Vipera berus, assembly GCF_964194415.1. NCBI lineage: Eukaryota > Metazoa > Chordata > Lepidosauria > Squamata > Viperidae > Vipera > Vipera berus. The sequence goes on from NC_138203.1 coordinate 86,705,926, forward strand.
CTTTGTCAGTTTTAATTTTTCTTAGTGACTTACAGTTCTGAATCAGTCCATTCAATAGGCATCATCTTACCTGCTGGCACAGATCTATTTGGCTGTTTGCAAGATATGTTTAATCAATGCTTCTCTTTTTATCTTTGCTGTACATGTAAATAATTTAAGATAAAATAATAAAATAACATTTAAAATATACATGAATTTTCAACATTTGTTTGATTGGTTACACTTTTCAAAAGCTGATATTAAACACCCAAACACAGAGACAATTTTAATATATATTAAATGATTTTGTATTGTGTTTTATCCATATTTCAGTATAATCACAAATTGATTTGATAATGGGAGGAGAGTTAGGAAAAACACTGTACATCGGAATAGAAGTTGGTAATCAAGAGAAAATTTATCTGTCTTTGAAATCCACTAATTGTTTTCTTCATTTCTTTGCCATAATGTATATTGTGGCCATTATACATTATACACACAGAGACACACAAACACACACAAACTAAATAAAAACTATAAACATAAATATGTTTATATCACAATTAATTTTTACATGACTGATTTATTTTATTTATTTATTTGCATTCGAACGTAGTGGATATTTCAGGTGAAAGCAGTGAAGGTTAGGCAGCATCTTTGGCTGTTACAAAAATAAGAGATCCTGCAAATGTAGCAATACAGAAAGGCCAAGAAATCCCAATGATGATGACATGCAGACTAAATAATAATAATAATAATAATAATAATAATAATAATAATAACAACAACAACAACAACAACAACAACAACAATAATAATAATAATAATAATAATAATAATAATAATAATAATAATAATAATAATAATATACCTGGTTGATACCTAGGATGCTGGCAGCAACCTGTGTCAATCATTAGTGCCAGTCAATTTGAGTGTTCAGTTGACTGAGTTTCATGTTTTATGAATAAAAGTTTAATAATAATAATAATAATAAAGTTCGAAGGGACCTTGGAGGTCATCTAATCCAACCCCCTGCTCAGGCAGGAAACCTTATACCATTTCAGACAAATGGCTGTCCAGTCTCTTCTTAAAAACTTCCCGTGTTGGAGCATTCACTGCTTTTGGAGGCAGGTTGTTCCATTGGTTAATTGTTCTAGCTGTCAGAAAATTTCTCCTTAGTTCTAGGTTGCTTCTCTCCTTGACTAGTTTCCATCCATTGCTTCTTGTCCTGCCTTTGGGCGCTTTGGAGAATAGCTTGACTCGCTCTTCTTTGTGGTAGTCCCTGAGATATTGGAAGGCTGCTGTCATGTCCCTTCTCTTCATTAAACTAGACTGAGATGTAACTGGGAGGATAACCCCTAGTATTATTATAGAACTTTGTAAGAATTTGATAACTTTACAATTCACCTCCTGTTCTTCTGAATGTAAATGAAATTATCAATGCATTTAACATAAACACTTTAGTCCAAACCATAGCCAAGTTGTCTGGAGATACATAGAATCATGAAAGAATCATGATATGAGATGAACTTGGTAAACATAAGATGTATCTCCACTTTGGAAATTTTTGGATTAAACACTGCTTGCCTGGAATATTTTGTAGACTTCCCTCTTCCAAAATACCATTTTAGATTTCAGACAGAACATAAAGGTAAATGTAAAGGTTCCCCCGCACATGCATGCTAGTCATTTCCGACTCTAGGGGCCGGTGCTCATCTCCGTTTCAAAGCCAAAGAGCCAGCGCTTGTCCGAGGACGTCTCCATGGTCATGTGGCCAGCATGACTAGATGCCAAAGGCGCATAGAATGCTGTTACCTTCCCACCGTAGTGGTCCCTATTTTTCTACTTGCATTTTTACGTTCTTTTGAACTGCTAGGTTGGCAGAAGCTGGGACGAGTAACAGGCGCTCACTCTGTTATGCGGCACTCGGGATTCGACCCGCCAAACTGCCAACCTTCTGATTGACCAGCTCAGCGTCCTAACCCACTGAGCCACCGCGTCCCTTCTTAGACAGAACATACATTATCATAATAATTATTCCATAAGCATTTGTATTCTTTTTTGTTTTTGTTTTTTTTAAAAAATCATGTATGGACTAAATCAGGATGTTGTCCTACAGTAGCAGTGTTGCTTTTCATATTATTTTTCCCTTCACATATTCACCTTGGACATTTGTGTGTGCAGAAGAGGAGCAGGAAGGGGCAAATGACCAAACATCAATCAGAATAGAGTTGGAAGGGACCTTGGAGGTCTTCTTCTCCAACCCGCTGCTCAAAAAGAAGACCCTGTATAATTTGAGACAATAGGCTGTCGAGTCTCTTCTTAAAAATCTCCAGAGATGGAGCATCCAGAGTTTGTGAAGGCAAGCCGTTCCACTAATTAATTGCTCTGTCAGGAGGTTTTTTCTTCATTCCAGGTTACACATATATCACCACACAACTTTATATTAATCAACATCGTGTCAGAAACACTAAGTGGTGTTCTTTGTATGATGACATCATGAAGCACATCATTCTGACCTTATAACTTGTTCTGGACACTACTGTGCCTGCAAACAGCAAATGATAGCATGGTGGCAAATCAGAAGTTAGATTCAGTAATGTGCTTCTTAATCTCCTTTCCCACTTCAGTGTGGAAAGTACCATATCTCTCTATGCCCAGGAACCTGAGTCCCATTCATGTTTTCTATATCACTATTATCTTTGCCCATTTCAATGCAACCTCTGGCTTCAGATAAGGTACAGATGGATGAGAGGGAGAGTCTGTGAAATTATGGAAGCACGTGATCTATGGAATAGCAGCATAAACTAAAGGGGGAGGTCAACCAAGTAAGGAGATATTTCACCTCAGTAATTTATTATGTAAGGTCACTGGCCCTTGGCAAAACTCGAGATGTCATAAAAAAATCCAATCATGAAAACTCAAGCAGAGGCTTCTTAAAGCTACAGTACTTTATTTTTGATCGAAATAAGTCCTGGGTGGGAACACAGCCTGAACACTGGCAGCAGTTGCGTTCAGAAGTGCCATGCCTTAGAAAGCTAGTAGCGTTGCTTTATAAACTTCGTTAGCCAATGAAAATCAGACAACGGAGTTATTACAATATAAGGAAGACATCAATCATTCTTGTATACTCCCTTATTCCCTCCTTCAGTACATCACAGCCGTGTAGCGTGTTTCCCACACTTGCATGAAATTTGTCCCTGACGCAAATGCTGATTACAAAAGCGAGACAGTAATAGTCAGGCAAGGCTGCACAATTTGTTTCTTTTTCTGGTTCCAGGTACAGAACCCTACAATTATATATACTTATATATTTAAATTTACATTAAATTACTTTTACTTTTTTTCCCCCTTAAAGGCTTAGTAATTCACTCCTCTTTAGAAAAATGACCTTCCTCCTCCCAGTAACAAATAGCAAAGCTTGCTCCAGAAGTGTATTTGGATATGAGTAAGTGATCTGAATGAAACATGCACATGGTTCATTCTCTTTTAGTTGTATTTATAGGTTGCTCCAAACATCCATAACTTAAGATGAAATGTGTGGCTTCCAGAGCTTGCTTAACATAGTGAATGTTCACTTAAATATGAGCCACACTTGGAGTCCTGCATCATTTGGGTCACCACGATGTAAAAAAGATGTTGAGACCCTAGAAAGAATACAGAGAAGAGCAACAAAGATGATTGGGGGACTGGAGGCTAAAACATATAAGGAACGGTTGCTGGAATTGGGTATGTCTAGTTTAATGAAGAGAAGGAGGAGGGGTGACATGATAGCAGTGTTCCAATATCTCGGGGGCTGCCACAAAGAAGAGGGAGGCAAGCTATTCTCCAAAGCACCTGAAGGCAGGACAAGAAGCAACAGATGGAAACTAACCAAGGAGAAAAGCAACCTAGAACTAAGAAGAAATTTCCTGACAGTTAGAACAATTAATAGGTGGAACAACCTGCCTCCAGAAGTTGTGAATGCTCCAACAATGGAAGTTTTTAAGAAGAGACTGGATAACCATTTGTCTGAAATGGTATAGAGTTTCCTGCCTGAGCAGGGGGTTGGACTAGATGACCTCCAAGATCCCTTCCAACTCTAATTAGAAGAGGTTCAGTAAGTGATCAGTCACTTTCTAGAATGCCATGCACATTGCCAGATATCTAAATCAGTGCAAACTTCTTCTGATATTCTCTCTTCATGCAAGTTTATTACTATGTAGAAGGACAAACCTTGACCCATGACTGGGCCTTCTACACATTAATCATCCTATCTCTATGGAAATTCATTGTCTTGAAGCATTCTTGTGTCTCTTTGACCTTTATTCCAGATGGCATAGAGACTTGACATTTGAAGAGCTGTTCAAGGATATTTTGAAAGTTGTATCTTTGAGTGGAGTCCCCAAATTACCGTTAAAGCTGCCATATTGCTTTACTCTCCTTCACTCCAATAATTCTACCGATAACTATTCCTTAAGTGCCTCCCCCTGCTGCCTTCTGTTATCTTATGTTATTTTTTTATACTATCTTGGAATAAAACCAGGAAAAGAAGGAAAAAAATGAGGTCACATAATATTAAAAAATGCAATAAGAGCAAAATAAGCTTAGACCTGTTCCTGCCAGTCAGGAAACCTCATGATAACAACAGGAGGATCCCTTAAAAGCCAGTAAATATGCAGCCCCTATCCCCCTCAAATTTCTATACCATGGGGGCAGGGGGTGTTGATTAATTTATATAGGCTCTGAAATATTATATTATATTATATTATATTATATTATATTATATTATATTATATTATATTATATTATATTATATTATATTATATTATATTATATTATATTATATTATATTATATTATATTATATTATATTATATTATATTATATTATATTATATTATATTATATTATATTATATTATATTATATTATATTATATTATATTATATTATATTATATTATATTATTATATTATATTATTTGTTATATTATATTATATTATTATATTATATTATTATTATATTATATTATATTATATTATATTATATTATATTATATTATATTATATTATATTATATTATATTATATTATATTATATTATTATATTATATTATATTATATTATATTATATTATATTATATTATATTATATTATTATATTATTATATTATTATTTTTGAGCCTCATCTCATTAAGAGTTTGCCAAGAACAAATTCATGCTTCATCTAACCGCTGCCTAAAATGTGGTTAAGGACTAGTTTTTTATGTCAGACTATCTGAGAGTTAAGGAATATCTCTTTCCCAAGGGTTTTGAATTGTTGATGAAAATTCCACCCCCCTGAAGCTTTGCACCGGCACGCCACAGGGCTGTGTGCTTAGCCCCTACCTGTACTCTTTATACACTTATGATTGTGTATCATCTGACCCATCCACTGCGATAATCAAGTTCGCAGATGATACAACTGTGGTGGGTCTTATTACAGGTGGGGATGAGACAGCATATAGGGCGGAGGTACAAAAACTATCCATATGGTGTAGTAACAACAACTTGCACCTAAACATCAGCAAGACGAAAGAGATGGTGTTAGACTTCCGGAGAAAAAAAGAGGAACCTGCCCCACTTTACATCGGGGAGGACTGTGTAGAGAGAGTTCCCTCCTTTAAATTTCTGGGAGTCTACCTCTGTGAAGATCTGACCTGGAAAGTTAACACAACCCAGGTGGCTAGAAAGGCCCAACAGAGGCTTCACTTTCTTAGGATCTTGCGGAAGAACAGGGTAGAACAACAGCTAATGACCCTCTTTTACCGGTCTACCATAGAGAGCGTCCTCTCATATGGTATTGTGGTTTGGTATGCCGGTCTGACAGCCGCGGATAGGAAAGTATTACAGAGGGTAGTGAGCACAGCACAAGACATTGTGGGCTGTTCCCTGACACCACTGGATGACATCGCCAGGGCTCGTTGCCTTGGAAGAGTGAGGAAGATTCTCAGGGATGACTCACACCCTGGACGGTATCTCTTTACTCTCCTACCATCCGGTAGGAGATATAGGAATATAGCCAGCCGTACCAACAGGCTGAAGAACAGCTTTTATCCGTGGGCTGTTAGGCTTTTGAATGGGATATAATCTTATGCAGAGTTGACTTGGGAGGCCGGTGTGTGGTGTAGTTGGTTCACATAGTGTGGTGGGATGGAGGGTTTGTTGTCACTGTGTGTTGGGGGGAGAGAGCACAGGGGGAGGCTCAGCTAATCTCAATGTACACATGTTGTACTTTGACAATAATAAATAATAAATAATAATAATTTATTATTTATTATTTAATAATTATTTATTATTTATTATTAAAAAGATCCAATTCCTCTTCGTCAATTTTCCAGTAAAACCAGAAACACTCTAGGCAGGTGATGGATTAGCCATGGGGACAGGAAATCTCATTTTCACCTGCTGAGTCAAGCATAGATGGACCACACTTTTTCAGGGGAGAAAGACTCACAGTTTGGAAAAAAAGTATTATTCATGGCTTTCCAACACAATATGCAACTCTGGTATATGATTTGGGAGCCACTTTTTATGGTCAGAAAGGTTCAGCTGGCATCATCTTCTAACATTCAATGTAAGGTTATAAATAAGGATGCTAAGTTTACTATAGAATGCAAATATATTGGGGATGTTTGGACTCCAGATAGCAACTCTGAAATAAATCCATTCAGTCCATTTTTTCCCCTTTTCCTGATCAAATAACCACACAAATCCAAAACAAATGTTATTTGTGAAAGATAAGTTTGAAAAAAAATCTGCTTGTAAAAGTTGCATACAAAAATGGTGTAAAAGAATGAGATTACACTGGAAAAAAATCTATATTTTAAAAGTCTGCCTTGGGAAAATTTACATCAGCTGAGTGGGAGGAAAAGCTTTAGAGGCAATTGTGTTAGAAGATTTTCTTAGGGAATTTACTACCCACCATGTAATCTTGAAAGAAAGTCCTTCTTTCAGAGAAAGTTGCAATCCAAAATAGATTCTGTATGGACAGTTTGACTACATTAGGGAGAATATGGATTGGAAATATTCCTATTTTAGGGTAAATTGAGAACAGAAAGAAATGAAGACTTTTATACAACCAGCTAGATTTGCATCAATGTATATATTCTTATTAGGGTATCTTAAGGGCAATGAGTTTTAACATTTGGTACTCGTCCCAGCTTCTGCCAACCTAGCAGTTTGAAAGCACGTAAAAATGCAAGTAGAAAAATAGGGACCACTGCGGTGGGAAGGTAACAGCGTTCAGTGCGCCTTTGGCGTCTAGTCATGCGCTGGCTCTTCGGCTTTGAAACAGAGATGAGCACCGGCCCCTAGAGTCGGAAACGACTAGCACGCACGTGCGGGGGAACCTTTACCTTTACCTTTTTTATATCTTTACAAGGAACTTTATTTCCAAAAGCAAACAAGAAATCAATAGAAAATATGTGCAAATTAGCAGATGATTGACAGCCACACTCATGAATTCCTTGAGCATACTTCGTAATGAGCAATGCTGGAACAGTCACAGCTGATCAGATTTTAAGCGGAATGAGCTAGAATTAAAACTAGTCCAAGCAGGTGTGTTATTCACTGGAATTCACCTTAAATATTGTATGTATTATTTTGCTTAAATATCTGCTCCAGGGGCCAAAACCTTCTCAGATCTTAAGACTGATCCTTTCAACTCTATTTCTGTCTTTTTCTTTTTTACTTCCACACTGGAAAATGTTATCTCAGAGAAACAGGGGAAAAAAAACACATCTGAAAATGCATCCGACAGTATCAAAACAACTGAGAAAGCAATTCAGTATCTCATAAAAATAGAACACACACATATTTGTGAAAAAATACACAGCATACTGTTTTTGTTTTTTTTGGCAGATTTGATAAAAGTGCGATTGAAAAATCATTTAACTTACAACGTGTATCCATTTAATTTTCATTTTTCCCCCCTCCTCTCAAAATAAATTGTTAATGAAAAGCATGAACTCCCTGTATTTGACTTCTATTGAAGGGAATAAGTATTGCATTGTTGTAATTACAATTTACCCTGAAGGGGCATTCATGTTCCTTTATTATTCCTTCTCCTCCTATTCAGCAGCTTAATCCAAGTGTAATGAAAACCTTGTCAATAGCTATGAAATGCTAGAAAAGTCTTAAGCTTTTGAATTCTTCTCTAGACAGCAGGAAGCTGGATTTTTAAAAGTTGTTTAATTCATCATGAAAGAAAAATATGAAGTCCTCTGTTGACAATTGCTCAGAGCCCTATCTAAAGCATGGACATCCTTTACCATCCAATGTCCAGGAATGTAGCATCTGAAATGGGAGAAGGAAATTTGATGAGGGCTAAGCAGGACATCAGGGCCTGTCTTGATGTAGGAAACAAATATTTTGATGATCTTCTATGTTCTTTCCTGCAGTCTCTTCTTCTTCATTGTTATTGCCATTTATTTATGACTGCTCAGCATGCTAGATACTTGAAGGAGATCATCATATGTAGGGCAGTTGCCATAGCTATCTGTCTTGGCAACAAAGTCACTTTATATTGTTAAAATTATATCTTAGAATTATAATCGCAAGTTCTTAGACATATTGTTGTGATTCAGGGTCAGCCTGTGGGTTCGGCAGTTGGGTCGGACGATTCAGAGGAGGAGGAGGGGGGTGTTGAAGAGCTTGCTGAGAATAATATTGAGGCTCCACAGAGCCCTCAGCCAGGCCCCTCCCATCTGGTCATGACACAGACCTAGCTGTGTGAGCCTGACAGCGTGGATGAAGATGACCCACAGCTGGCCCTGTTCAAGGACGCCCAACGCAGGAGGCAGTCAATCAGGAGTAAACAGAGGAAGGCAATGGGGCACCTCGGAAGGAGGCAGAGAGAAGCCACGCCCTGAACTGTTTAAAAGGGGAATGTGTGGGAGGGCTGGTTTGCTGAAGGCAACCGTTTGAATAGCTCCTGTTTCATGGTTCATGTTTGCTCTCTTTGCTCTGTTTGCTCTGTTTATGTTTTTATGTTAATAAATTTGGCAGGCTTAGTTCCAGCCTTTTGCCTTCTTGCAAAAGGGTTTGTCCCTGCCTTTTCTGCAGGGCCGGTAGCAGGCTGGTACAGAACACATATATACGTACTTCCAGGAATATCTCATTGGTCATACTTGTTTTGTCCCTTATGATTTGTGACTCTGTTTCCTTCTTTTATCCTTTGTATACTTTGGAGGTGTTTTATTTTATATTTTGCTGTTTGACCATCATGACTTTCCAGTCTTTTTAATATTTTTGTATTTAGTATTTGTATCTTTCTCTCTCTCTTCCTGCCTATCCAAATATTTTAATTACAGTAATAAAAAATAACAGAAACTAAACTCAAAGAAAGAAAAGTAATAAGAGAATAAGAAGTGCAAAAAAAGAACCAAGAAAAGGAAAAAAGAGTGAAATAATAAAAAAAGGAAATACATGAAGTAATGTTTTTCAGTCTTTGTCACAACAAGTATAAACATGTTGGGTAGCTCTTCATCCCTTAAAAAATTATAGATATCTCTTTTTCCCCAAACCCATCGCTTATCCTTAAGCAAATCTCTAAAACATCAATTTGTCAATCCTGGTGTCAGCCAAAAATGGTAAGGGTTGTCAGAATTTCATAAAACATATTGTAATCTTGATCAAATAAACCACTTTATATTCCTTTCATTTATCTCTAAAATTCTTAATTTTTAGTTTATTCAAATATTGTGATAAAATTTAAACTCTCTTTAATTCTTCTTTATCCCATCACATAGGCTACTTCGAGGCGTTTCACAAGCCTTTGCTATTTGCATTTTCCCTTTAATTTTTAAAACTCAGCCCGCTCCGTTGTTATTTCCAATAGAGTCCTAACCCAGCTTGTTCTCTTGGCCTGCCACTTGTATTTTCATTTTAAATAGTTTTGCTATCTTGTGATCCACACGTTTAATCCAATATTTTTGATCCCACCATTTCTGCAAGATTTGTTTCACATTTGTCATTCCTTCATTAACATCATTTAAAAAAAACATTTTACTGACATTGATAATTGTGACTACTAATTTCTGGCATCATTCATCAAAGGTCTCTTTTAATATTTCAAATATTATAGTATTTTGCAATCCAAATCCAAATCCTTTTGTTGTTTTTTTTCCTTTTACCTGGAATCTGTAATCCCCTCTAGTGCCCAATTTAAACCCCAAGTCCCTAATCTTGAGTCCCCATGAAAAGTTGCTTATTTTATATAGTTAATTTCAAAATCTTACCGTTAAAGTTTCAATTTTCCAATGTGCCTGGATTCTTAATTTGCTTTTAACTTTCTTGACTCAAAATCTTATTTAGCCTTTTGATGCTTATTTTAAATTCTTTAATTTTTTTCAGTATAGGGTTAATTTTTCTTTCATTTGGAAATAAAGATGAACTGACCAGATGAACTGAAAAAGGAACATGACATAAAAAGGGAGGAATTTTAAAGGCAGTGTGTTTTAATAGTACCTCGTATAACGCTTTAGTTAGGGCAGGGAATATTAGTTTTATGAATTGATTTGCTTGTACCGACCATAACATTTTAGCTAGCTAAGTTTTGCTATCTTGTGATCCACACGTTTAATCCAATATTTTTGATCCCACCATTTCTGCAAGATTTGTTTCACATTTGTCATTCCTTCATTAACATCATTTAAAAAAAACATTTTACTGACATTGATAATTGTGACTACTAATTTCTGGCATCATTCATCAAAGGTCTCTTTTAATATTTCAAATATTATAGTATTTTGCAATCCAAATCCAAATCCTTTTGTTTGTTTTTTCCTTTTACCTGGAATCTGTAATCCCCTCTAGTGCCCAATTTAAACCCCAAGTCCCTAATCTTGAGTCCCCATGAAAAGTTGCTTATTTTATATAGTTAATTTCAAAATCTTACCGTTAAAGTTTCAATTTTCCAATGTGCCTGGATTCTTAATTTGCTTTTAACTTTCTTGACTCAAAATCTTATTTAGCCTTTTGATGCTTATTTTAAATTCTTTAATTTCTTCAGTATAGGGTTAATTTTTCTTTCATTTGGAAATGAAGATGAACTGACCAGATGAACTGAAAAAGGAACATGACATAAAAAGGGAGGAATTTTAAAGGCAGTGTGTTTTAATAGTACCTCGTATAACGCTTTAGTTAGGGCAGGGAATATTAGTTTTATGAATTGATTTGCTTGTACCGACCATAACATTTTAGCTAGCTAAGTTCCTTAGAGGACGCAGGAGCACAGCAAAAATTTCATTTCTCTGCAGTCGTCCATATAATGGGTTCCCACTTGTAAACAACTAGCTGAGGTTATTTATTCATCATCTTTATTCTCACTCTCATTAAATCTTCTGTCAGTCAATTTGTTTATTTAACTTCCCTATCCTCTCTTTCCCCACCCCTCCCCTTCGTTTCAATCTTTCATTTTGTTTAAAGACAATCGCTTTTCAATTGTGCTAGTTGTTTTAATTTAGTCCTCCTCCTTTGCTCATTTATCCCTCCAGCAAATTTTCCATTACTTATTATTAGCTTCTAGTTTTTAAACGTGGTACATAATTGTGAATAATATATCATTGTGTGTACGTCCTCTGCCTTTATCACGCCTTCAGAATTAGTAAAAGGATTCCTGCCTAAGGCAAGATGGCGAGGCAATTTGGGGACATTGATATAAAAGATATTTTAGGACTTCTAGACAAGGGAGGGTGTTGTCCCAAAGCTTAGATAGGCAAAAACAAAACTCTTAAGTTGGGACAAATGTAAAAGTGAGCTCACTAAAGAGGCACCTTGTGGAAGAATGTCCACCTGGAGGAATGATTAAGAAAAAAAACAACGAAAAGGAAAATATTAGCCTAAGAAGATATGTGACAATGTTTAAAAGAAAGCAAGAACAACTGGTCATAAAAAACCTTCCCTGCAGATAACAAGAAAGAAAAGTAATTTGGAGCTACAAAGAAATCAGCAGGATCAGTTGTAGATGTTCAGCCAATGGGAAGAGAAAGGATAGCTGGTTTTCACCAATGAGGAAACTGGCATAATGAATCAGTGATAGAAAGATGGAGGCTTCAAAATAATATAAAAAAAGGATTAAAATGAACCAGGAGAGAAGAGGAGAGATCCAATAAGATGAACATTCCCTCCCTCTTAAAAGCCAGTAAATCAGGGAGAACCCTGGCTGGATCTTTTGAAATTTATTTGTTTTCTTCCCATCCTGCCCTTTAAGGATGAATGTCTAGACACCATTCAGGTTACCTTGCCATTGCCTGCAGCCCTAGGCAGCGCAGATAGAAAGAACAAGTTTCTTGTGCCATGTCAAAGCAGCTATCAGGGGCAAACTGCAAAATGATCCAAAGGCATCAGATGGAAATCAGATGATGCCTTTGGATGGGCACCGCTTGGAAATATGCTGGTGACATCTCCATCTGGTTGCCCCAACTACCAAATCGTCTCATGCACAACCTTCCATTGGTAGGTGGTGGCCCTCTCTGTATTGCCAATGGAGGGAGAAACTGTTGGAATTCCTATAAGCAACAAGACCCCACGTTGACATTCATTTCATCTCCAACATTTGATTCAGTTAAGGTGGACTGCATGTCTTGCCACAGCCTCATCGTCATAACGAGGGGATACCGAAGACTCAGCAGCCAAGATACTGGATGAGGCTAAAACTGCAGATAAGCTAAGTTTGGTCCTGAACCACATAGTTGAGAGCTGGCGCTCCTAGAGATTTCCTTACTTCTGAATTCCTTATTCGAGAGATAGACAATAGTGTGTCTTTCTATGAAAAGTCTCTTGATCTGAGAACCACAAGTTACAGATTCCCTCGTTTCATGCTGGCATTTTTCTGTGTGCCGAAGAATTCATCAAAGTGAACTTCAGATGCAGAGAAGGGAACAACCTCAAGCAAGTAGATATATTGATTCAGGATGAAAACAAATTCTGTCCCTGCTGTTAAATTACATGTCTCCAAACTTCTCTAAATAAATGATTGATTGTTTGATTAGGTGCCCTCAGGCCTGTGTCAACTCTTAATAACCATACAGATAGATTTTCTCCATATTATTTTGTTTCCAACCTGGTCCTTCAGGACTTCCAATGGTGCATCCATCGCCACTGCAATTCAGCCCATCCCCCTTGGCGCTAGAACTTTTGACCTTTTCTCTTTTCTTCCATTGGGAGGTTTGGCCTTTTCTGGGGAAGATACTAAAGTACATCAGCTGACCCACTTTTTCCTACCTTTCCAATCATTGATTACAGGTAGTCCTCAAGTTACAACCACAATAGAGCCCAACATTTATGTTGCTAAGTGAAACATTTAAGTGAGTTTTGCTCCATTTTATGATCTTTCTTGCTACAGTTGTTAAGTGAATCACAGCAGTTGTTAAGTTAGTAACACTGTCGTTAAGGGAATCTGGCTTCTCCATTGATTTTGGTTATCTGAAGGTCGCAACAAGTGATCACAAGCCCCAGGACACTGTCACCGTCATAAATACGAACCAGTTGCCAAGCATCTGAATTTTGACCACGTGAAAATGGGGGTGCTGCCACGATCACGTAAGTGTGAAAATCAGCCGTGACTCTTTTCAGTTCAAAGTCGTAACTTTGACCGGTCACTAAATGAACTGTTGTAAGTCGAGGACTACCTGCATTAGTTTTTGGTGGTAGCCAGGCAAATTAGTACAGCTGACTTGTGACAAGCTTAGCTTTCCCTGGGAAGGACCTAGTTGATCCCTGGGATCTAGATACCCAATAATAAATGGCATCAGAGTTGCTGATAGGCTAGCAGGCCGATAGTTACTGCAGAAGATTTTCAGAGTGAAGAACCGTGCAAAGTGGGAAAAAAGGGCAGCTCACAAGGGGGGCTGAGGGAAAGAAAGGCAGGCTGGAGGTGAAAGGCAGAGATGCTAACAGACATAGTAAGAGAAAGAGCTGTCAGGGTTTAGAGAATGCCTTGGGCAGGAGAACTGAGAGGCAAGGAAACACACTGAGATGCAAGCAGGCAGGCAGGCAGATGGCCAAGCTGGCAGAGGCAGACATTCCTAGAATAGTGAGAGACTCTGATGAAGAGTAGAGAGATTGTGCCATGGGAAGCAGGTAGGCAGGCAGATGGCCAAGCCGGCAGTGGGAGGCAGACTGGCACAGTGAGAAGAGATCCATTGAGAGTTGAGAAACTGCACCAGATGTTGGAGTACAGGAGAGGAGGCAGGCAGACCAATGGGTCAAGAAAGAGCTAGAAGTGACACACCTATTCCCCTTGATCAATTGTGAGTCACAATAGGCACAGAAAGAGGAGAGAATAGAGGCCAGTCAACATGGAGAGAATGGGATGACTTCTTTCTTAAAAGCAAAAGGCATTTGTACAGATCACACACACACAGAGAGAGAGAGAGAGAGAGAGAGAGAGAGAGAGAGACAGAGAGAGACAGAGACAGAGACAGAGACAGAGACATACACACAGAGTTGTTCCCCAGTACAGGTAGTCCTCAATTTACAACAGTTGGTTTAGTGAATGTTCAAAGTTACAACAGCACTGAAAAAGGGGATTTATTACCGTTTTTCTCACGACCATTGTAGCAACTCCATGGTCACGTGATTAAAATTTGGACTCTTGGCAACTAACTCACATTTATTTATTTATTTTATTTATTTATTTTAATTCCATTTATATCCCGCCCTTCTCCGAAGACTCAGGGCGGCTTACAAGCTTAGCAGTATGATGGCTGCAGTGTTCCCAGGGTCATGTGATCACCGTTTGCAACCTTCTGACAAGCAAAGTCAATGGGGGAAGCCAGATTCACTTCACGTTACTAACTTAAGAACTGCAGTGATTCACTTAACAACTGGGGCAAGAAAGCTTGTATAATGGAGCTAAGTTCACTCAACCGTCTTGCTTAGCTACAGAAATTTTGGGCTCAATTGTAGTCATAACTCAAGCGCTACCTGTATTCTCACAAAACAAACCTCAGGTACAGATGAAGCCTAGTCCTAGGTTCCATTTTGCAATATTTAAAACTTTTGGGAGAGATTATAACCCCTCTTCTCCCCAAAACCAGATTTTGTTTTTTGTTTGTTTATTATGACAATAACTTTTAGGACCATTTAACTGAACACATGCCTTGTATGCAAATAATGCCATACTAACATCCTGGCATTTCCAACTCTTTTTAGAAGTTTAGTAAAAATGGAAGTAATATATTTAAGAGTTATTTGACCTTGTAGTACTATTAGCAGAATATAGGCAAGAGAGGCTAAACCTGGCTTAGTATTGTTTAAAAACTAAGGTAAGTTTTAATTCTTTTATCTGATGATTTGGTTCCTGCCAAGAATCCGAAATGAAGAAGAAATGCAGGATTAATTACAAATCATCTGAAACAGTAATTCAGTTATTTCTTACAAAATTGCAACTGTCACAGCAAAATGAAGTCTGGGGAATTCAGCTGAAGTAGCCATCCTCTGTCTAAGATTTGTCTTGACATCACGCTACTAACTGTAGAATAGCTAATTACTGATATCAGGCTGTTATCTTCAGATCCGTCAATCATGTTATATACAAAAGTGAGGAAATAAATGTCTCCTCTATCTATTGCTGTTTGTGTTGGCTTACTTTGGGGACTAAGTCTTCACGGCTCAGCTGTTCATAAGAGATGCTGAAAAATGCAGTAATATTAGGATTTCTCAATGTACTCTACATTGTTTTAAAAAAACAGATAGAATAAAATTTCAAATGTTCCCGCTTCTTTATTTGTCTTCCAAATCTCTCCTCTTCAATTACTTTTCACGTACAGAGTGCACATCACCTTATCACGCCCTCCACATTTCCTGGTCCTCTTAACCCTAATCTAAAGCAATATCTGACATAGGCAGTTTTCTCAAAGACCTACTAACCTTTTCTGCTGTGGTTCCCATGCTGTGGAATCTTCTCTCCCTCCCACACCCAGGTCAGGATGTCCTTATCACTTTCAAGCTTCTGAAGGTCCCTTAAGAGCTGTTATTCCAATGTGCCTGGAGACCACAGGGGACAGGTGAATTGGTCAGGTGCAGTGGTGGGATTCAGCCGGTTCGCACCACTTCGGCAGAACCGGTAGCTCATTTTTTGTCGCCCAGGCTCAGAATGGACTTCCGGAAGCGGCATCCAAACAGAGAACCGGTTGTTCACCTATTTGAATCCCACCACTGGTCAGATGGCTGAGTTATTATTCACATCCTTCACCTATTGATGTTGTTTTAGCTGTTCTTATAGTTTTTAATGTTTTAATTTTTGTTACTGGTAATGATTTTAAATACTTATTGATTTACTGTCTTTCTAAACCAGTAAAAGACCCATGGTGGTGCAGTGGTTAGAATGCAGTATTACAGGCTAATTCAGCCCACTGCCAGCAGTTTGATCCCGACTAACTGAAAGTTGACTCACCCTTCCATCCTTCTGAGGTAGTTAAAATGGGGAGCCAGATTGATGGGGGCCAATATGCTGACTCTGTAAACCACTTAGAGAGGGCTGTAAATCACTATGAAGCTGTATATAAGTCTACATTCTATTGCTATTAATGCCATTGTATGTCTCTCAGAGTCACTTGCTTGTGAGATGAGCAGCTACGTAAATTAGATAATAAATACTAGTATAACTTGATTACAATATGCCAGGTCCTCACGAAGGGACAAAAGATGTCTTCCCTTTGTCTCCAGTCTAATACAATTTCTAACTTCTACTAAAACTAAAATATTACAACTTTAGCTGACCCTAAAAATGATATCAAAAAGCTAAGCCTATTTTAGCATCAGTGCAACTGTATCCAAACCTTAGTTGAAAGTACCAGAAACAGAAAGTGCAAAGAAGAGGAACTAAGATGATTAAAGGCCTGGAGACTAAAGCATATGAAGAACGGTTGCAGGAACTGGGTATGGCCAGTCTAGAGAAAAGAAGGACCAGGGGTGACATGATAGCAAATTCCAGTAGTTGAGGGACTACCATAAAGAAGAGGAGGGGTCAACTTATTTTCCAAAGCACCAGAAGGCAAGAGAAGAAACAAGGGATGAGAACTAATCAAGAAGAGAAGCAACCTGGAATTAAGGTAGAAATTTCCTACCAGTGAGGACAATTAAAACCAGCGGAACAGAGGTTGTGGGTGCTTCATCACTTTAAGAAGAGACTGGAGACTGTCTGTATGAAATTGTATAGGGTCTCCTGCTTAAGTGGGGGGGGGAGGTCGGACTAGAAGACCTCCAAGGTCCCTCCCAGCTTTATTTTGACTTAACTCTTTATTCTGACTTATACTGCTTTCCTCCAAAGAAACCCGAGGAAATTCAGGCAGAGAAAGCGCGGGAGGAAAACGTGGAGAGAAACCGAGATAGCCCGAGCAGGAGGGAAAAGAAAGCAAACGTTGCTTTGAAAGAAAAGCTGCCCTTTCGGATTTGGGAGACGCTTTGGGTGGGCCGGAAAAGTCCTGCTTTCCGCTGCAGGCTAGCCATTTGAGCACACAAAAGAAGACCGCGTGAGTCCTCTGCGCCTCCATCTCCACCGTTACCCTGAGCATCCCAGTAATTTGATAGTGTTATGTACTGGGCTTTTGTGAAATACCACGTGGGTTGCTGGAGCACCTAATGGAGAGCCATTAGGTGCTGCAGCAACCCAGACTACAAGTCTCCTGTGCTGCAATTGGCTATCCCCAGGTGGCAATGGTTGATTCAAACCTATTGGCTGCCACCTAGGGGCTAAAGTATATATTGCGGCTAGTTGCAGCCTTTTCCCCAGTACAGTTCCAGCAAGAAATAAACAATGAGTTTAGTTCAGTGTCTTCATTCCTGCACCAAAGAACCCGCTATTTAACAGATGACTTCCAAAAAAAAAAAAGGCGAGGCATGCCTGCAGTATACACAGTGTTGATGGAGCTTAGTTTGGAGCATTGCCATCCTGTGGGACAGCAAACGGAGGGGAGAAAAGCATTGGAAACGACTGCTTGCCTCTCCTGGCTTCTGAGGCGAGGCGCGCGCCTTCGCCCTCACGCCTCTTCCTCGGGAGGTTTGGAGATGCCTCCATTATTCTTTCCGCTTTCCCCAAAAGTCTCTGGAAGCGCGGTGCTTTCTTTTTGTCATTAGCGACAGCCCACGAAGTGGAGAATACAGACGAACAAACAGACAAACAAACAAAACTCTGGCGTGTTGAAAACGCAACAACCGCGCCTTTTCTTTCTTTTTTTCTACACTTGGCACCTTCGATTCTCTCGGCATTCTTCCCCAAGCGGAAAGTGGGGAGGGGAGTTTAATGTGTTTTTTTTCTTCCCCCCCACCCCGCTTCCTTGGCCCTAAGAGTGGGAACTACCCGGCCGTGTATGTATTTTTGTTTATTAACACCTCAACTATAGATAGCCTTTTCTCTGCGTGGGGGTATTTTCCTGGATGTTTGTGTGTGTGTGTGTCTGTATTTTCTCGACAAGAATTTTGACAGTGGTTGGTTTATCGTTGACTTCTTTCCTAGGTCAGAGAGAAAATTTCTGGCACGCATGAGGTCATCTAGCTCACTCTGTGCCTAAGATGGGACTAAAACTCGGCCTCTCCCTGTTTTTAGACTGATGACCTAAGTACAGGGAGTCCTCAGCGACCACAACTGAGCCCAAAATTTCTGTTTGTTAAGTGAGACATTTGTTAAGTGAAATTTGCCCCATTTTGCGACCTTTCTTGCCACAGTTGTTAAGTGAGTCACTGCAGTTGGTAAGTTAGTAACTCGGTTGTTAAGTGAATCTGGCTCCCCCATTGACTTGGCTTGTCAGAAGGTCGCAAAAGGTGATCACGTGACACTGTAACTGTCATAAATATGAACCAGTTGTCAAGCAACTGAATTTTGATCCTATGACCACGGGGGATGCTGCAAAGGTGGTACCTGAAAAACAGGCATAAGTCAGATTTTTCAGTGCTGTTGTGTACTCTTTTCTGGATAGGTGAGGCCCTTTCTTTGCATAATTCTCAATATTGCTCCTGTGGAATGGCTTTTGTTGAGGGAACAGAACTGGCCCAAAGTTACTAAGTAAATTCTGGAATTGAGTGAAGGTTTTAATTTGGTGCTTTTACCACACGTTGCCTGTCAATGAGGCTTCAATTAAAAGAAAGAAAGAAAAACTGATTATTTGTAATACAACCCATTTCTTTATTACTTATTTGCAACGTCTTCTGGCACCACACAGCATACAGCTTATCTTTATTACTTTGGTATTAGCACAGCAATGATTGGATGACGCTATTAAAAGGCTATAATGAGTAGCTAATTTCTATTCCAGGATCAAAGCAGGGGACAAAGTAGATGATAGCAGTTCCCAGAATGCAGAGCTATCCAATTGTAAAGAGACAAGGGGAAGGGATTTGGATGACAATTGATTCCCAAAGCAAAATCTCTGGGAAACTGAGGTGAAGGGAGATTTCATTGCACTCCTCATCTGGGCAACATGCTTGCTCTGAAAATTGGACTCCTGATTTTTCAATCTCTTTCTACATATGGAAGACAGTGAAGAGCAGAGAGCGTAAAAAGACCCAGATGATGCCAGTTCTAATTGTCTGAAGGAGTTTGCTCCTTTCTCATTGCCTTTTTTTTTGGCTTAGAAAGTACAGTGCAGGTACTCCAAGAGTTATGGCTGTAATGAAGCCTGCTCATTACAGTCACAAATGATACTGGTTATGAAATGGGTCAGTCACATTGTTGCAGTAGTCATTAAGTGAACACAGTGGTCGTAAGTGCAAATGCCAGTGTTAAGCGAACACCAACAAATTCATGGTTTGCTCCCGCACGGTTTTTCCAGAAACTGGAAGTGCTAGATTTTGGCTAGATTTTGGCAAAATGTCATAAAACATGGTCATGTGACTGGGATGCTGCAAACAGCCATAAATGCGGCCATATTACCAAGTGTCCAAAGTGTGATCATGTGACCAAGGGGGTGGGGGTGTCAACCATTGGAACTTTGAATGTGGGTTGTAAGTCCCATTTTTTTCAGGTGGGTCATAACTTTGAATGGTTGCTGAGGGATTGGTCATAAGTTGAGGAATACCCGTATTTGGGAAATCATCTTCTGTGTCAAGCTACAATTGCTTTCTTCTTCATATCTCAGTATTTTTCCTATCAGGCAGCTTCCAAGAACAGGGCTTTAAGGTGCTCTAAGTGCTAGCAGCTCCAGGGAGCAGAGAAACATGGAGATAGCCTTGAAGGGGAAATTGAGAAGCTGATATATAAATAAAAGGGTAGAAGCATTCTCTAAGCCCTGGGAAAGGAACTAGTATTAGGAAGAGGTTCTGGTTTGCTTCTTCTTTTACTCAGTTAGGAGTATATAAAAGAGAGGGAAGGTAAAACACCAGTAGACTTGCAAGATTCTATTACTATAGCCCACCATTTCTTAAACTTTTTGCTCTTAGGGCCCCTTCCCACTTTTTTAAAATGATGGAGGATCCCGAAAGAGTTTTTATTTCTTTGGATTAAATTTACCTACATTTTTTTTGTTGTTGTTAGTTGCAAAGTTGTGTCCAAGCCACTGTGACCCCATGGAGAATGTTCCTCCAGGCCTTCCTGTCCTCTACCATCTTCTGGAGTACATTTAGGCTCATGCCTACCACTTCAGCCTTGGTGGAGCAGTGGGCTAATGCCTCCTTAAGTAACACCAGCTGCCTGCAATTAGTGCAGGTTCGAGTCCCACCAGGCTCAAGGTTGACTCAGCCTTCCATCCTTCCGAGCTGTCTCTCCGCTCTTTGCGGCAATGCTAGCCAGCTTTTCCGGAGTCCTTTCTTAATGCGCTTCAAGGAATCCCACCTTCGTTGCCACTGTTAAGTTGTGCGTGGTCGCGTGGACACAATAACGAGCCAGCATCGTACGTGATGTTGTTTATTGATTACAAGATGGAAAAAGACATAGCCCAACCCCCAGTGCCCCCTTTTATGCTACTGATGCCCCTGAAATCAGCCAACCCGGTTGCTCTATTTTCTTGCTGGCCAGGTAACACCCAACCCGGTGTTGTATCTTTCCCGCCGGACAGGTTGACCAATCAGGCCAGCTGACCGATGCCACCTGGTGTATGGTGTCTACACCAGCCTGGCATCACTACATATATAACACCCCTTCCCCCCCAATGAGAACAACTACTATTTTGAATTCCTATATCTACCTAGCACCCATACCCCTTTAAGGCCTCACAAAGTCCTTGAGGTATGCCGGGCTTTTGTGAGTCCTGGCCGGGTACCTTCCCGGTTGTTTCCCGGCCGCTGACTCACTTTCAGGAGTTACTCCCCCTGCCAATGGCTGATCTGTTGAAATTTCCTGCTGTGGCCGTTCCACTGGTACTGTTCTACTGGCTGCTTCTGTTGACATTGCTGGCCTTGATTGAGATGGAGTTGGGTTTGCTACTTGATGAGCTGCTGCAGGAAGTGGTGGTTGTACTCCATCCGTTAGACCCTCTTGTGGTTCTGTAGATGGCCCTTTTGGCTGCTGAGTGTAGCCCTCTTGTTGTTGCAGGTTCTCCGGAGCCCTCTTCCTGAGTTGGTCAATATGCCTTCTGACCTGCCAGCCCCCTTCCCCCTCCACAACGTATGACAAGGGCCCAATTTTGTCAACCACCACCCCTTGCAACCACTTCTCTCCCACCTCATAGCTTCTGACCCACACTAATTCCCCCACAGAGAAGTTTCTGGCTGTGTTGTGTTGTTCCACCTCTGTGGCCACTCTATCTGGGTGCAGTCTGTCCAATCTGGTTAATAGTCTTCTTCCTCAGCACAGCTCGGCTGGGCTCTTACCCGTAGCTGTACAGGGTGTTGTGTGTTGAGCCAATAAGAATTGAGCCAGTCTCTGATGCCAATCACCATCAATAATTCGTCACAGTGCGTCTTTCGTTGATCTTACCATTCTCTCTGCCAAGCCATTACTGGATGGGTGGAAGGGTGCAGCCGTTGTGTGTCTAATCGAGTTGGCCTTGATGAAATCCTGAAATTCGGTAGATGTGAATTGAGGCCCATTATCAGATACAATCACATCAGGTAACCCATGTGTGGCAAAGAGCCCCCTCAACACCTGTATGGTCTTAGCAGATGTCATACTTTTCACAGGCACCACCTCTAACCACCTAGAATAGCTATCCATGACCACTAAGAAAAGTTGCCCTTGGAAGGGTCCAGCGTAATCTATATGTACCCTAGACCACAGGTTGTGCGTGGTTTCCCACCTGTGCACAGGAGCATGTGATTGCTCAGGTCTGGATCTCTGACATTGGTAGCATCCCGCTACTTGTTCCTCAATGGCTTTGTCTAGGCCTGGCCACCACAAGTAGCTCCTTGCCAGGGCTTTCATGCGCACAATTCCGGGGTGATTCTCATGCAGGTCTTTTAAGACTCTGCTTCTGAGCTTGTCTGGCAGTATCACTCTGTTGCCCCATAACACAACCTTTGTGGGAGGACACCTCGTTCCTCCTCACAAAATAAGCCTGAAACTGGGGGCCAGGGCTTTTTTCTTGCCAGCCAGATTGAACCCACAATGCCACTCTACTGAGCACTGTGTCGTTTGTTGTGCTGGTTGCAATGTCTCTAGCCATGAAAGGGCATGCAGGGAGTTCTTGTATGGCTAAGACTTGACCTGCTGGCGCAGGATCAGGGTCAGTTTCTGGTAAGGGCAATCTGCTTAAATTGTCTGCATGCCCCATCTCCTTTCCAGGTCTGTAAACTATTTTGTACGTATATGAAGAGAGGAATATTGACCATCTTAGTATCCTTGGGGACATGATTTGAGGTGTTTGTTTGTCTGCCGTAAATAGTCCCAGCAAAGGTTTGTGGTCTGTGAAAATAGTAAACTGTCTTCCATATAAATAATCATGGAATTTTTTAACACCTGCGACTATTGCCAATGCTTCTTTATCAATTTGGGCGTAATTCCTCTCTGGCCTGGATAAGGTTCTGGAGTAGTATGCGATAGGTTTCTGTTCCCCATTAGCCTCCAGATGGCTTATTACAGTGCCCACCCCATATGGTGATGCATCACAAGCTATGCAAATGGGCTTGTTTTCAATGAAATGCGTTACTGTGGAGCTACTTGACAGTAACTGTTTGAGGTTCTCAAAACTATTGTTATGAACCTTATTCCAAACCCAAGGTGTTTTTTTTGTCTAATAACCTGTGCTAAGGTTCAGCTATAGCAGCTTATGTGGCAGGAAAGTGTGATAAAAATTAATTAACCCCAAAAAGGCTTGTAACTCTTCCTTATTTTTTGGAGCTGGAGCCAATTTAATTGCTTTAATTTTGGATTCAGTAGGATGAATGCCCTGAGCATCAATCCTATAGCCCAAGAACTCCATGGATGTCACTCCTATGGAGCATTTCTCCCTCTTAAGCTTAAGGCCAGCTGCTCTAAATCTGTCAAGTACAGCTTCTAGCCTGTTAGCCAATATTCCCTCATCCTCTCCAGCAATTAGCACATCATCAAAATAAGGACAAACCCAAGAAATACCTTTTAAAGTTTTCTCCATCACTTCTTGGAAGATCCCAGGTGCTGCAGAGATGCCAAACTGCAGTCTGTTCACCCTGAATGCCCCCTTGTGGGTTACAATGGTTTGTGCATCCGCAGTTTCCTTGGTTACAGTTAACTGCTTATACGCATGCGCCAAATCTAATTTAGCAAAGATGACGCCTGACTGGATAGCGGAGAGGACATGCTTCACCGTTGGAACCGGGTAAACATGCGGATTTAAAGCCCTGTTTAGGGTGGCTTTATAATCCGTGCAAATTCTAATTTCCCCATTGGGTTTGGGGGGGTGATGATGGGGGTTTCCCAGGGCCCTCCTTCCACTGGTTCTAACACCTCCTGGCCTACTAACTTTTCCAGTTCACTCTCAATCTTGTGTTTGAGAGTGAATGGAACTCTCCTGGCCTTAATTCTTATGGGGAGAACCTCAGAGTTTAAGTTAAATTTAATGGGGGGGCCCTTGTACTTGCCCATTGTCCCATCGAACACGTCTGCAAATTTTTTGCAGATGGATTCGAGACTCCTGGGTTGAATTGAGTTGATTCCCCCTAGCCAGATCCCTAACGCCCTGAACCAGTTAAGGCCTACCAAACTAGCTCTCCTGCCCTCAGTTACCAGTAGTTCCAACAGACCCTTAAATCCCTTAAAACGTACCTCTATAGTGGCCTTGCCTTTCAATTTAATCGGGGCCTGTTGGAAATCTGTTAACTGGATGGGGGTGGGAGTGAGGTGAATCCAGCGGCCACTCTTTTCTGAAATTGAGAGCAATGTCTCCCATGAAATTATTGAGACAGAAACCCCTGAATCAATCTCCATCTTGCAGGGAATTCCCTGCAAGAGGACTTCAGTTCTAATTTTTGGGCCTAGCATTTGATTGATTGTAGAGCGGGCCATGGATACCACCCCATTTCCCCAATTAGTGCTTAGTGCCTGGGGCCAAAGGAGCTCGGTGCTGCAATGCGGAAAATTTTTGGTACCTGGTGCCCACGCTTCTAAGTCGTGGAGGTTGTCCCGGACCTGGCTTCTGCAGATGGTCTGGATGTGGCCCAACTTGCCGCAGGTTTGCATTTTGGAATCTGCACAATGCTCTCAAGTGGTTTCCCCTGCAACTGCCACATTTTTGCTCCACGTCTCGGCGACTGTTGTTAGTGTCCTTCGGTGCTCTGGTTGTTGTTAGTTTCCTTTGTCTTCCTCCGGTGTCGTGGCAGTCGTTTCAGAGTGGAGTCCTCTCAAACCTTTGGGTTATTTCATCGATCTCTGTTTCGAACTTGAGGTCTCCCACTCTGCCGTCCACAAGGCTTTCTTGGTGAATGGAACCGCTCATGCCATTGCTATGACGGGGGGGAGTCACGTAGATCAGTGGTCTCTTGGGTCATTAAGTCATCCAGAACTTCTTGAAGGTCCCCTGTGGGCTTTGCAATCACTTTATTTTGTAACTGTTCATCCCTTATCCCTAAGACCACTCTGTCCCGGATCCTCTCATTTAGGTCCACAAACCTGCATCGGCATGCAGCTTCTCGTACTGCTGCTACAAAGTCTGTTAGGGACTCGCCCGGTAGCTGGCTCTGACACTCAAATTTTCTTCTCCAATAGAGTTCGGATCGTCTAGGCATAAAATGTTGTCTCAGTCTTTTATTTAGTTCGGTGTAAGAAACTGAGGCGACCACTGCCGGGTGGCACAGTCCCACAGCTATGGTATAAACCGCTGGTCCGCTGAGGGCTAATAATGCTGCTGCTTTCCTGCGGTCCTCATTTATGCCATTTACTAACAAGTAGCCCTCGACTTGGCCCACATGGTCTTCCCATTCTTCCGGGTGTCGGACGTCGAACTCCCTCACGATGCCGAGCTTCGACATTCTTCCCCCTTGTTGATGGATTTTTAAATTTTCCCACGGTGCGCAGCTGTCTCTCGGCTCTTTGTGGCAATGCTAGCCAGCTTTTCCGGAGTCCTTTCTTAATGGGCTTCATAGAATCCCACCTTCGTTGCCACTGTTAAGTCGTGCACGGTCACGTGGACACAATAACGAGCCAGCATCGTATGTGATGTTGTTTATTGATTACAAGATGGAAAAAGACATAGCCCAACCCCCGGTGCCCCCTTTTATGCTACTGATGCCCCTGAAATCAGCCAACCCGGTTGCTCTATTTTCCCGCCGGCCAGGTAACACCCAACTCGGTGTTGTATCTTTCCCGCCTGTCAGGTTGACCAATCAGGCCAGCTGACCGATGCCACCTGGTGTATGGTGTCTACACCAGCCTGGCATCACAACATACATAACAATAATTACTATAATTGCTCCCAAGCCAATTTCTTTTAGCTACCCTAAAGTGGACAGACACACTTGCAGCCAATTAAAGCCAAACCCACACAGGATTCTCTCTCTCACATACACAAGCACACGCACCACATAGACAAATCAGAATGTGCCTTTCTCCCACATTTCCTTTGTGTAACCCTTTCTTTAGCAAATGCAGTGGCAATTATTCTTCATAAACATGAAGAACAAATACAATCATTTCCCCAACATTTTCCCATACCGATAGATAGATAGATAGATAGATAGATAGATAGATAGATAGATAGATAGATAGATAGATAGATAGATAGATAGATAGATAGATAGATAGATGTATTCAGGACAAGCTTTTTAAAGATAAAATAAAACTTACCTTAATGCCCCAGTTCCTTTAGCACACATAACACCCTTTCGTTATAATTGAGAAAACTTTAGTATTAGGTTTAATGATATTCAGGATGGTTATCAGTTTGCATTAATTTACTGGTAACATGGAGAGAAACAGGTCAGTAGGACCATATACTATTTAAATATCAGGAATTTTCTGGATAGCTAAATAAATTAGAATTCTTTATTGGCCAGGTATGATTGGACACACAAGAAATTTGTCTCCGGTGCATAAGCTCTCAGTGTACATACAAGCAGAGGTCCCTGATTGTTAATTCTGCTAATTTGAGGAGTCTAATCAATTTTTAGCTGAGTCGATTAGAAACTAGCTACTGCGCTATTACCCAGAAAAGACCACAGGAGAAAACTTAGCTGAACCAGAAATAAAGAAAAGAGAAAAAAAGTAGGACAAAAGTGAACGATAGAACAGGTTGTGACATGATTCAAAACCTTACACCTTACGTACTTGCTTCAGGCATCTGAATGCCAGTGCACCAGGCAAGATTTGCATCATGATTCTTTGTCAACACTGTGTTCTGTACCAGCCTGCTACTGGCCCTGCAGAAAAGGCAGGGACAACCCCTTTTACAAGAAGGCAAGAGGCTGGAACTAAGCCTGCCAAATTTATTAACATAAAAACATAAACAGAGCAAACAGAGCAAAGAGAGCAAACACGAACCATGAAACAGGAGCTATTCAAACGGTTGCCTTCAGCAAACCAGCCCTCCCACACATTCCCCTTTTAAACAGTTCAGGGCGTGGCTTCTCTCTGCCTCCTTCCGAGGTGCCCCATTGCCTTCCTCTGTTTACTCCTGATTGACTGCCTCCTGCGTTGGGCGTCCTTGAACAGGGCCAGCTGTGGGTCATCTTCATCCATGGTGTCAGGCTCATACAGCTGCATCTGCGTCGTGACCAGATGGGAGGGGCCTGGCTGAGGGCTCTGTGGAGCCTCAATATTATTCTCAGCAAGCTCTCCAACAGCCCCTCCTCCTCCTCTGAATCGTCCGACCCAACTGCCGAACCCACAGGCTGACCCTGAATCACAACACACTGTAACACCCGTTGTGATGCCTGTGCTGCAATCTGATTTTTCACCACCACTACTCAGTCTAGCACCTCTTTCCGCTATACTGAAAGTGCAACTGTCAAATTCCCAGTTAGCAAATCTGATGGAAAAATCTCCAGTTCTGTTGTCACCGTCTCAAAACATCTAGAGCGGTCAGGCTGGAAAAGGTTGCTGTCTGCTTAAGAAAATGCCATGGAACTCAGAATATATTTGTGAGCCCCAAAACCTAAGATTGCATTGTAAGATGTAAAGTGTTCCCTAAAGCAATAATTTCCGTAGTTATTTCCTTGGTAGCTGAGAACAATTACTGTAAAAAAAAAAGTAAGCTGACCAATTGTGAAATAACTTGTCAGGAAGTTTTTCATAAAATAGCAAAATGAAATACTGAAATGCTATTTCTGGTTTTTTTTGTTTGTTTTTTGTTTTGTTTTTTAAATGATAATTGGAGTGTTATTAAAACAAAGGTTAATAATGGTTTAACACAAGAACCTACTTGAGTAATTCCATTTATGCCTGATAGGAAATGAACCCATCCTGATGGAAACGGGGGAAATGAGTTTCCTATTGTACAACTAGAGATGTTTCCATATGAATGAGGATTTTGACTTTTATATTTGTTTGTTTGTTTTAGCAAAGGCTGTTTATTTTGTCTTTATTTTCTCAAAAGCACATCATAACTACCATCTTAATGTGACTTTCCAGGCCTATGAAGTGAATGCTATAAAATTCACAGTAGATATATCTCTGGTGGGCTAAGTAGATTTCATTGTAAATAAGCCCATTTATCTTTATTTTCCAACAAGGAAATTAAAGGATGTAAATGGTTGTATTAGATTCTTACCCTTTGTGATATTGGTTCATGAATAATAATTAATTGATTTTTCTTTCTTTACAGTTACTTCTTGAACTAATATATTGTTCTTTTCCTCTTTTAATTCATTTAATGGGTTGCATTTTAATATTCTCTATTGGCCTAGAAGACAACTTATGCACTTGATGAGGGTTATATTTACAGAGTAAATGGTGGTGGGTGGAATAAATCTGACCCCTTATTCAAATCCTTGCAAACCATTTGCATCATTCCATCTGCATTGCAATAATGTTCAGTTGTGGTGGCCTTTAATGGCTGGCAATAATATACTGCATTTAATCATAAGTTAAAAGATAGCAATGCATATAATTTTCATTAAATTGCTCCAATCCAATGAGATGGAAACAAGCAACTCATGGTGCCTCTTCTATTTAGTTAGTTTATACTCACAGTGCTTTAAGATATATCTGTTTTTACTGACTCCTTGGAGATGCTAAAAGAGAAACATTCAGGGAGATTGCCAAACTTGTAGAAGGCTTAATGTGCTGGACCACTTTTTTTGTGTTGTTTTTTTATTAGTTTTCCAATATTACAATAGTATCTTTAAAAAGCAACGTGGTGTGTTGGCTACAATAGTTCCGTTTCAGACAAATACATATTATTACAAATCTCCAAATTGTTGTAACCAATACTTCCTCTCTCTTGTTTCCTTTAATACAAATTATCTCTTATCTAAATTGACATACTTCTCATTGCTATCCATCAGTCATTTAATAGTTTTCTTATATTTATCAATACTTTAGTATATTTTATATTTTAACATTCCATCTTTAAAACATGAAATACCTTATATATTTTTCCAGCTTTAATTTTACATTGATATTAAAATTAAACCTTTAAAATTTCTCATCTTCATATTGCTAAATAACCTCCTTTCCCTTTACACAATTTTCTCCTATACCTAGTAATGTAAATACACTTCTTATTTATCTCATTTCCATATCAATGTTAGTAGTACAGTATTAGAATGGTAGTCATTAGGATACCATTTGCAAGGAGGAGAAAGAGGAGGAGGACAATATAATATTCTTATTTCTCGTTTATAGTTTCCACATATTAAAAAATAACCAAAATTTCTTCCGTTTCAACATTTAATACATCCTTTCATGTCACTATATCCAAGTATATTAGTTACATTCTATCATTCTTAACATATATACATCTTAATCCATGTCATTTAAAGAGCTCAATATTTCAATGTTAGTATTCATCTGTGTTTTATTTTATTTTTAGTTAATCAGCATTTTTATCTACTCATCAAAACAATCTCTCGTAATCCAAGTACAATCTTGTCTATGTTGGTATTATCTATTTCAGGCCTCTTAAGAATGTCCATATTTCTTCAATCTTATTCTTGCTTTCTTCCTTTGCCATGTCATTTTCCATCTCCAAAGAGATGGAAACAAGCAACTCATGGTGCCTGTTCTATTTAGTTAGTTTATACTCATAGTGCTTTGAGATATATCTGTTTTTACTGACTCCTTGGAGATGCTAAAAGAGAAATATTCAGGGAGATTGCCAAACTTGTAGAAGGCTTAATGTGCTGGACCACTTTTACCTTGATAGGTCACAGGTATTAAATTATTTCTCATGGAGGATACACTATGAACAAGAGTAGAGAGGAACACTAAAAGAACAAGTTAACAGATCAAAAGACAATAATATTGTGTTCTCTCTCTCTCTCTCTCTCTTCCTATCAGCTAGAGCCGTGGTGGTGAACCTATGGCATGGGTGCCACAGGTGACACGCCGAGCCCTCTTTGTGGGCACGCGTGCTGTCGCCCCAGTTCTAGGCCTTCAGCTGGGCTTTATAAAACCTTTTCACTTTAGGCCTCCGCCACCATGTGCAAAAAAAAATAGGTTCAATCAATCAATTTCAACTTCTCGTGGGGAAAAAAAAGTTCTCGCAAAGTTGGAATTGATTGATTGAACTTTTTAGTCCCACCCAGTCTGCCGTTACCACTGCAGCCACGCCCACCCACTGGGGCCACACCCACCCGGCACCCACTGCAGCCACGCCCACCCAGCACCCACTGCAGCCACGCCCACCCAGCACCCACTGCAGCCACGCCCACCCACTGGGGCCACGCCCACCCGGCACCCGATGATACATAAGTGGGTTTTGGGTTGCAGTTTGGGCACTCGGTCTCTAAAAGGTTGGCCACCACTGAGCGAGAGTCTACTTGCTCCTTATTTTTCTGGTTGCATCTGCAGTGATAAATATCTGCTTTTTGCCGTATGCTTCAGGAAAACCTCTTAAACTAAATCTATATATCTATATGTCAAATGCCATCTCATAAAAGCATTTCATATATAATACAAAAACCTCAATGTGGTGATGATGGTAGTGGGGACAATAAATGAACAAAATGGGACCAGGGGTTAGTGTGTGTGCCTGGTGAATTTTCCTCCTAAGATATGTCTGCCAGGTACTCAGAAAAGTCCAGATTGGTCTGTATTTTGACATTTCCTGAGTGGTCTCTTGGGGGGATTTCAATATATATACACCAGCTTTTTTTGGCCTTGGGCAATCTAGAAAGAGCTGTTACATCCTTTTGCTTCTATGGCTACTTATTACATCACCTTCCTGCTCTACTATGGATATAGAATAGCAGAGTCAGGCTCTCTTTCTGAATTCCAGGTTGATAAGCTGTACCAGGCTGCCCCAAATTTATGTGGGAGAAGGCTGCTTAGGAAGAGCAAGTTATCTACTTGTCTGTGTACTTGTGTGTTTATTCTTTTGCAGAGTGCACGGAAAAAAGTCCCTGCTTCAATGAGATCGTGATTTAAAATAGGATACAATGATGTTTTCATACATTGATAGACCATGTTCTATTGAATGAAGCATAATTGGCTGTGTTCATAGAACATGCTAAGTCAGGGCCAAGAAAATCACATTGGATAGGGAGCTACAGAGCATGATCAACCTTTAACAAGGGCTTATAAATCAAACTACATTGACATATTATCATTATGAATGGGTGAGTGTAGAAATAAAAATAAATAAATAAATAAATGTTATGCCCAGATAAACAAATCTGGTTTGCACAATGTGGTAATGCTCCACCAAGAGCCTTGGTGGAGCAGTGGGCTAATGCCTCCTTAAGTAACACCAGCTGCCTGCAATTAGTGCAGGTTCGCATCCCACCAGGCTCAAGGTTGACTCAGCCTTCCATCCTTCCGAGGTAGGTAAAATGAGGACCCGGATTGTTGGGGGCAATTAAGCTGACTTTGTAATAATGCCGCTTGGGGGTGTGTGTGAAAGCCCTAATAAGCAGACATATACATAGAATGAAGGCTACTGCTAAGCCTGAGTCTTCGGAGAAGGGCGGGATATAAATGGAGTTAAAATAAATAAAAAAATAAAAAAAAATAAATGTGGCTGGTTTTCCACCACACACTAAATCACAACTACCCTAGCCTAGCACATTGTTTAAATCCAGTCTCTGTGACTTAGCATAATGTGTGAATCCAGCCATGAAAAACAATAGCAGAAATGGAGGCATAGAAAGTGGCAGGCGGGGTAGTGCTCAATATATATTTATATATAATTACCTTTCAGATATATTTTTATTTATTTTATTTATAAGCAGTCTCCCAAATCAAAACACTATATGACTGGGATGGGGAGGTGAGGGAGAGAAAAGAGATGTGGGCAGTTCATGAATGAAAAAGGATGGATAGTAATACAATGACTTCTATGCATATTCGCTGAAAAAAAGGACAAACTAAAAATACTAAACATGAAGGAGTTAACACTATTGGTTTTAATAGAAGAAACCAAAAAGCATGTGAAACTTTTTTTTGTTTAATTTTGTAAAATGCTTTTGGTCATTATCTCTATCATAAAAGATGGTAACAGTGTTATTGTTGGCTCTGTTTTTATTTAAGACCATTCATCCATGGTTCCTTGGTCCGAATTAATTTTCAGGTGGTCAGTTACAGATTGAGTTTGTGTTTTTGGTTGTAGCAATAGAATAAAAGGTTTTTATTTTTTTAAAAAGGAGAAATGCACACAAAAGCCCAAGTAAAGATGGACGTTGAGGCTGACCGAAGGCCAAATGATTGAACACGTTACTCAAATTAATATGCAAATCATGCAACTGTTACACAAATTATAACATGCGTATCCTTTTGTAGGAACTGGAGATACAATAGTCCATGGGTGTCAAACTCAATTTCATTGAGGGCTGCATCAGCATTGTGGTTGCCCTCAGGGGGCCGGATGGGCGTGGCCAGGGTGGGCGTGGCCTAATGGGTGGGCGTGGCTAGAATGCGTATGGCCTACTGGGTGGGCATGGCCAGCTCTACATCGTTGGCATCAAGGGTGCCTATGGGGGCCTGGGCAGGAGTTGGACAGATCTGAGGGTCTCTGGCAGAAGGAGGGTCTCTGGGCCAGGGCCAAGGCAGTGGGGGCCGTTCCCTCACTGTTTCCAGGATGGGTTCGCGGGCCACATGAAACCACTTCGCGGGCCGGATCCGGCCCCCGGGCCTTGTGTTTGACATGTCTGCAATAGTCCTACCTAAAGCTCTTGATTAAATCCTGAACCAAACAATTAGGAAAGCCCCTCCTTAAAGCAAACCTGCTTCAGAACAGTTTGTATTGAAATGGGGATATATCTGAAGCTTTGTCAATGATATGGGAATATAGAGAGATCAAATAACACAGATAGCATATCTGCAAGCAATACATTTCTGCCCCAATTTTCCACATTAGACAGTAATCAGATAGGATAAAGGGGGAGAGGAAAAGGTGCAATTTTGCAGCTCAAATATCTAACATACCATAGTTTTTTAGGATTTTTCGGTCTTTAGGAGTTGCAGGGTGATTCTGTTTTTCAGTGCCTTGGCTATTTTTTCCCTTGGAAAATCAAGAGACGTAAATGTTGTGATACAGACTATAAGAGTTCAGTGGCTGCTTGCTTAGAAACAGTGAATGTCCATTGGCTTCCAGTTGCCCTCCGGGTGAGATTCAAGGTGCTGGTGATGACCTATAAAGCCCTAAATGGCATGGGTCCGGATTATCTCAGGGAGCACCTGCTGCCAGCATCAACTTCCCATCGTCCTGTGCACGCCCACAGGGAGGGCCTCCTCAGGGTCCCGCCAGTCAGGGAGTGCCGGCGGGCGATCCCCAGGGGGAGGGCGTTCTTGGTGGGCACACCTGCTGTATGGAATCAACTGCCTGTGGAACTCCGGATCGCCCCCAACCTTCGCTCGTTTCACCAGGACCTAAAAACCTGGCTATTTGAGTTAGCCGGCCTGGACTGAGGTGTTTTATGGTTTTAAATTTTAAATTTTAAACTCTTTGGGGGCTATTAATTTTATTTTATTTTAATTTGTACATTCCACTGTTTTAATTTGCCCTGTAAACCGCCCTGAGTCCCTCAGGAAAAGGGCAGTATATAAACAGAAATAAATAAATAAATATCCTTTTGGCTTTTCTCTGTTAGTTCCACATCCACTATTCATCCTATCCTTTTGTATTTTCCTGTGACAGCTATCTATCTATCTGTCTATGCCTCTGAGTCAACAGTGATCTCTGCAACTGCATGAACAAATTGTTTCAGTTTCCTTGCCAAGATTTCAGAAGTGGTTTGCTACTGTCTCCTTTGGACTGAGAGATACTCATTGGCCCAATGCCTCCTCCGCTCCCCCGCAGGCTTTGAGCCCAAGGCAGGACTAGAACTCACAGGTGTCCAGCCTGCTGCCTTAACTATTACACCAAACTGACTCTTCATTCCTATGACATAGGTGCCAAATAAGTGGTAGACCTAAAGAGCTTCTGTAATCCAAAACAACAGGAAGCTACTACCAAGAAAGGTTGGGTTAAAATTAGGTGTATTTAAACCAGATTAAATCAGTGGATTTAGGCCTGTTTAATATTGTTCTGTGACTAATTTGTGGCCTGCAATATATGTCCTGCATACAGATTTCCATGCCCATTCTCTGAACATCAATTATTAATGACACATTATCCAGACATTATACTAAGTATGTATGCTTAGGAATGCATTGATGTCCAGACAGCAGATGTGCCTTTCCATAAATTAAAAAAAATAAGTTCTCTTGGAAGTATAGTATAACTGAAATCACATTTTATAGTGAATATTAATGTTGCATAAAATATTACATTTTCTGTGCACTGTAGGCACATTGCTAAAATTAGATATTATGTGAATCTAATTGCCATTTTTTCTTGCATTTTCCAGAAAGCCTATCCAGCCAGGCATTGCAAAAAGTTAGAGCATTAATTTGTTTCAGATAAAATCTTAATGATATAAAACTAGAGGTTTTGCGTCTTTTATTCGCCATCTGATTTCATCAAACCAGCAAACCAATCTCTATATTCAATGTGGGATATGCAAGACAAACATTTGCATAAGAATAATCTCCGTGCTTTATACCTGATTCCCACTTCTTTCACTTCCTCCCTCCCTATAATACCAGCAACTAGCACTCTCTTTATCTCAAAAAATATCTACCTCATATGGTGCCGATAGAAAATGTAGAGTAAAGAACTCGACAGAGATATGCTATAGGTTGGTAGATATCATCCTGGGAGTTAGACGATAGTTTGTCTTTTGTAAAATCGATAACAGCCATTCTGGGAACGTAGAAGCTCTTATGGCATCCATCTGGTAAAAGCACTACACAATCTATGACCTGCTGGCATTTGTTTAAGTTGTATTGTTTCAAAGATAATTAACTCAACAGATTGACAGAATTACCACTGGCAGGCAAAAAAACAAAACAAAACAATGGAGGCAGACTTCCTGCCAGCTTCCCCATTGACTTTACTTATCATAGAGAAAATCAGTGGAAAAGCCTGCAGGGAAGGCTACAAATTTCTTGGGTCATGTACCCTCACCTAGTCCCTCTGAGCCACCTGCACACCCCTGCACCTTCCCAACCAACATCCTTGTATCCGCTGCCCAACCTGTGCCTCACCCCTGTGCAACTTCCTTGATCCATATCCTTCTGCGCTCTCCCTGTCCCCCCGCCTATACCTCTTCGGGCATCCTATCATACCCCTCCTTATCGTGCACCATACCTCCAGCACAATCTTTCTCAGGCTTTCTGACCATCACCACACTTCTTGTGCAGCCTCTTGCTTCCTTCCCCACCTGGCTGCAGCCACTTATCTGCCTGCTGGCCTTGAACCTGCTGTCAGAATGCCGGTCTCTGGAAAAGCACAATTTAATTGCCGAAAGGCAAAAAAAAAAAAGGTCAATTTCCAACTATAGTATGTATTCTGGCGAAGACTGACTAATAGGATGGAGCTTAGGTTGGGAAATAACTATAAGTAAACATAATTTTTAAATGTCTTAAAAGCCATTTTTCTAAAGACACATAGCTCCTTATGCTTTATATCTAGGTGGTTATTTTATAGTAATGTGTGGTTTCTTTCTTGGCCCTTCCTTGTGCTCATTCTATTCAAGGGCATCATCATCCTTTTCTGCCTGTTCTTGCTCTTTGACACCTTCACTTCCAGAAGAGGTATATGTGCTTAGCTTATGTTGGTTGGTTATGCCTGCGATCACATAATTGCAGTCAATCAAGATATGTGCTGTATAATTTCATTAATATTTTACATTGTAAACTGCCAGGAGTGTGGCATATAATAATTAAGTAAATCAAGAAAAAAAAAGACTTTGAAGTAACTCTAAAGGTGCTCTAGGCCTCTATGATTTCACAGAATCAGCTACTGTATGTTCAATAATTTAACAGATTCATTCATTCTTCATTTATTCATAGTTCTGTAGACCTTGTTTTCCCCATTTGCAGGACTACACTGTCTCTCACCCCTTTCTAGGTTTATCAAGGGGAAACATACCTTTGATATCTTTTTGGCTCCTAATCATAGGAACCCTTTTGCAAACAATGAAAAGAGGTAAACAATGCAAAATAAAGGGATGGATACTTTTGGTTTAAATATTTATTTCTGTACATGAAGGAATATGAAATATTCTGACGATAAAAGAATTTAACCAGCATCCTGATCCACAGTACTTTGGTTGTGATCTAAAGAAATAGTTTGCAAGAAAATGCAGGGTTTTTTTTTAATCCTTGAAATTATTTCTGCAGATACCTGACAGCCAAAGAGATTGTTTTTAAAGAGAACAATGGCTTGCTTTTTTGTCAGTTCATGTAGCTTTGATGAAAGCTTGCTTTCTCCATATTTTTTCCCCAGAATTTCTCTGCTGACAAATTATTGGGATTTATATTTTGAGGAAAATATAAAAGATCTTCCTTCCTTCCTTCCTTCCTTCCTTCCTTCCTTCCTTCCTTCCTTCCTTCCTTCCTTCCTTCCTTCCTTCCTTCCTCTTTTCTTTCTTTCTTTCTTTCTTTCTTTCTTTCTTTCTTTCTTTCTTTCTTTCTTTCTTTCTTTCTTTCTTTCTTTCTTTCTTTCTCTCTCTCTCTCTCTCTCTCTCTCTCTCTCTCTCTCTCTCTCTCTCTCTCTCTCTCTCTCTCTTTCTTTCTTTCTTTCTTTCTTTCTTTCTTCTATCTACCTCCTTATCCTATATCCATGTATTTTTCTTGTTTCTTTTTTATGGCTTCAAACTTCAATTGCAAACACAGTGTAGGGGACAGTTTTTATCCTGACACAGCCCCATCAAATATCGATTCATCTACTTCCATCAGAATTTCAAACAGCAAGTTGCAAAATGTAATGAAACAAAATGCCACAATGCACAGCAATCAATTCTGGGTTTTCAAAGTTGCTGAAGAGGTTTTCCCCTCCCTCCTATAAAATACTTTGTCTTTTCTATATGAAAATACCCATCAATCTTTTTGCCTTTTATTGTTGCCACCTTTTCGAACAGTAGCACATATATCTAGGCAAATAGCTGATGTTTTTCTAATTTGCACATAAAGAGGATCATATCATTTTAAACAAAAGCTTTCAAATAGAGGCATTGAAAAAGACCTGCAACGCTGATGGATTAGATTGCTCTTATATTTAAAGAGAATGTCGTATTATTTCTTAGGCTCAGAAATTTCTTAGAAATGATGCATGTTTACTGTGAACAGGAATCACGATGCCGCCAAAAAAGAATGAATTCAACCTCAAGCTTGCTGATTTTTATTTATTTATTTACTAGCCTTCTTTACTTTCATTGTTTAATGGGTGTTAACACTCCACCCACTGAAATATGAATCCTCCTGAGTTTAGTGAAAGGTTTGGAGCTTCAGATGTTACAAGTGACACACAGGGATGAGTGTTGAAATGTTGTCAGATTAAACTGAAGTGAGCTTTGGAGATAAATGTGGAAGTCCTTTGACAAATGGACTACTGTATGAAGCAGATCAATCCTAAGAGTTAAGTGGCAAGAAATTCCTCAAGCCGGTATTAAAACATTCAAGTAAAGTTACCCTAAATGAAGTTTAAAAAGCCATTAAACTGATTGGTGGTTATTTGTGTGAATGTCAGTCTATCACATCCTTCATCACTATCATCACTGTCATTACCACATTATTCAGATATATGCAATATACTGTATTGTGCATAACAAATCCAGAAACAGTTTTTTTTAAAAAAAGTATCCACCACTGATTCCATGAAGCAGTTTGGAAGTCTATGAAGTACTGGGAAATCATGTGAATTAATTACTACCCTGAAGCAGGCCTAAGTTTCAATTTATAAATCTGCTTTGTCGGGATAATTTGATTTCATTTTCATTAAATCAACACATTCCTTCAATGTCTGGCACAGTCTACTATGATGTTTTCATTTCTGTTCCCTTGAAAAAAATGGAAGTTGGGAATTAACACAGTATCTTCTCCAGATGAGAATAATTTTGGAGTCAATCTGGTGACTCTTAAAGGGAATGATGATATTTGAGATATAACAACTCTAACTAATCTGGATTGTGTCTTTTGGATATAATATTTTGGGATCTTCTATCAGGAAAAGTAATATTGGAGACAATGTTATAGACAAAGCTGGATATTGAATAGTAGCTTTGCTTCCAACCACCACATTAGATTTCCTCTGTGCTGTTGGAGGTCTCTCAAGTACCATTAATTTGCACCACCAAAACTCTGCAAATAAAGTGTAAACAATAACATTTCTCAAAAACTTGAATAGCTGTTCAGTTAATTCCATAACAGACATTTGGGCTTTGGTTGAACAGAGGAGATTAAAGGATCCAAGGGTTTTTAAATTCCAATAGATTTTTCTTGATAGCTGAAAATGCAAACATTTTGGAAGTTGTATTAATCAAAGTTAAGAAGTACAGTAAAAATGGGACTGAGGTGAAATATAAAGATCAAACTAGGCAGGTAAAGCAGCCTTAGAACTGCCATTGGTGATCGATTATCAACAGCAAAGGACAAGGAGTCAATAAACATGTCTCAGACTAGCACTTGGTTGAGTAGCAATTAAGGCATTGAAAAAGAAATTTACATGCCATGACATATCAATACCTATGAAGATCAATTGTGTGATTTTTCCTGCCCAACACTGTATGAAAGTGAAAGTTGGATTTTGAAGAAGCAGAATAGAAAGTATTGATGTTTTTTTGACTTTGGTGTTGGAGACGTTTCCTGTGAATATCAAGGAAAGGCCAGAAAATAATTAGATCAGTGTAGTGTCTTCACTTGAGGCATAAATTGACCAAACTGACATTATCACACAAGTAGTCTTTGACTTACAACCATTTGTTTAATGACTGAAGTCATAATGGCACTGGAAAAAGTAACTTATGATCATTTTCATACATTCATCACACTCACAATGTGATATGGCTACAGTACCTATCTTATACAAAGTAATCCTAGCTGGTTCACAATAATATTAAATAAAAACAGAATCAGTCAGTCAAACCAATCCCACCACATATCCCATAGTGCTACAACATAATATAAACATCATATAAACATCAGATCTTCACAGCCCACCAAAAGGCCCTTCAAGTGGGGTTCTGCTAAATGCCTTTGGCAGAATGGGAGGAGGAGTATAGCATGGAATCCTCCTATTTAACCTGCCAAGTTTCAGCTAGATCGTTTGAAGGATGTTCTCATAATAATTTTTTGAAATATAGGTAATATTTGAGTTACAACAGCTTGATTAGTGGCTGTTCAAAATAATGGCACTGAAAAAGTGACGTATGACCATTTTTCCTACTTACGACTATTGCAGCAAAGATCTTAAAATGAGACAAAACTCATTTAATAATTGTCTTGCTTACCAATGAAAATTTTGGGCTCAGTTGTGGTTGTAAGTTGAGGACTACCTTTACTTTGGACTGATTATGTGAAGACACAGTTCCTTTGAGAAGTTCACAACTGGGCAACCACAAGGTAGATGGACGATTATAGTAGTAAGGAATGCAATGGAAGGTCCATTAGGGGGAAGAACGTCCTGAATAAGGCCTGTCTATATGATTACTGAAGGGACACAGTGGCTCAGTGGGTTAGGACGCTGAGCTTTTGATCAGAAGGTCAGCAGTTTGGCGGGTTGAATCCCGAGTGCCGCATAACAGAGTGTGAGTGCCTGTTACTCGTCCCAGCTTCTGCCAACCTAGCAGTTTGAAAGCACATAAAAATGCAAGTAGAAAAATAGGGACCACTACGGTGGGAAGGTAACAGCATTCCATGCGCCTTTGGCGTCTAGTCATGCCGGCCACATGACCATGGAGATGACCTTGGACAAGCGCTGGCTCTTCGGCTTTGAAACAGAGATGAGCATCGGCCCCTAGAGTTGGAAACGACTAGCACACATGTGCAGGGGAACCTTTACCTTTACTTTACCTTATATGATTACTAAGAGACAATATCTCCTATATCTCCAAGTGATACAGGGACTTTTAATCCTGACAGAAATGAAGCTTCTTTGTAGCCCTTATTCTCTTTCCTTGTGGAAATAAATAAATTTGTGACTTTCTCTTCAAAAGAATCAATTTCCCAGTCAGGACAGCTGGGCTCTGAATAAAACACATTTATCAAATCATTGATATGTTTCACTTCAACCCAAAGTTCCTGGATTTTCTGGATCGCTTTTTAAAATATTTTATGTATTTCAATCAGATAACCTTTGATATTAGCTGAATTACAAAGCAGAGAGTATTTTGTGCATGTAAATGCTTCCCAGTAATCATGTTTTACTCTTACTTTCTTTAGAAGAAACCCATCTAATTTACTTTAAGATTGCATAAATCTTTTCCCTTTTTCCCTGTGGCCATATTTTATAATATTAGTAGAAGTGGTGCACATATGCATAATCTCCCTCTCCTCCTTTGAATTTGAATTGAATATATATGTGGATTGAATTTGGGTTTCCATTTAAATACAGACCTCTGTCTGTGTGCAACTTTAAAGAAGGTGAATGTGTTAGGGCAGGGGTAGGCAACCTCAGCTCTTTTATGACTCATGGACTTCAATTCCCAGAATTCCTGAGTCAGCATAGCTGACTCAGGAATTCTGGGAGTTGAAGTCCATGAGTCATAAAAGAGCCGAGGTTGCCTACCCCTGTGTTAGGGTAAAGGATAGCTGCATGGATCCTGAACAACTTTGAAACTCTGTTCCTTCCCATTATATGGCTAATTGGGAAATATCTGGTTTCTGATGTTGAACTAAATGTTCCGAGTAAATGGCCTCTAAAATCATGAAAGTAAATATTCTGAGCTTTCTTTTTAAATAGGACTTCTTTTTGTCTAATCTTATTTATTTATTTCCCAACTTTATTATTTTTTATAAATAACTCAAGGTGATGCACACATACAATACTCTTTCCTCCTATTTTCCTCACAACAAAAACCCTCTGAGGTGAATTGGGCTGAGAGGTAGTGACTGGCCCAAAGTCACCCAGTCACCTTTCATGGCTAAGGTAGGATTAGAACTCTGCTCAACTTAAGCCGGGGGTCTCCAACCCCTGGTCTGTGGACTAGCATCGGGTAGCGGCATGCCAGAAACTGGGCTGCGCAAACAAGCTAAGCCTCATCTGCGGGATGCAGGCAGCGTGCAGAACCCACGCCCCCTCCTGTCTGTGGAAAAATCTCTCTCCAATGAACTGGTTCCTGGTGCCAGGAAGGTTGGGGGCCGTTGCCTTAACCATTGGACCTAACTTATATGGCTTATATCATGCGGAAGACTGTGCCTTAACTCAGGAGTCCCCAACCCCCAGTCCATGGACCAGTACTGGGCTGCGGCATGCCAGCAACCGGTCCGCACAAACAACCAAAGCCCCATCCATGGGATGCAGGCAGGACACAAAACTACGCCCCATCCGGTCCACGGAAAATCCTCTCTCCATGGAACCGGTCCATGATGCCCAAAAGGTTGGGGACCTCTGTGTTAACTTAACTTTTGTTTTCCTCAAAATCTTAGAAGTTGCAATTCTAAACAGTCTGATGAGAAAATCATTCTTCACGGTCTAAATTAGAGTTTAGATAAACAATTTTGTTTTTAGGCAGTATCAGTCTGTTAAAGGCATAAGGGAGAAACATTGCTGATGCACTGCCTTGGTTCTTTTAAAATGCAGAAATATTTTAAATTAATTTTGGAATTTCTGCCACCAAATCTTTACCACAACTGTTCTTTGAGTGCTGAACAAATAGGCAGGCCCTGTTATAGCTTGAGAGGTTTTATACACTTCTACTACACTGTTAACATTTTTTGAGGAAGACGTAGCAGGTGGTAGCCACATCTGTCATGCTTACCTCACCAGGCAATTTACATAAAAGTTTTAAGAACAGCAGTTTAAGACAATCAAATTTAGCATAGTAAATGTAATATAAAATGACTGAAAAGATAACTTACTAAAATGGGACATCGCTATAGTAGCATTTTTCAATGGAGTCGAAGGGCAGATGGTAAATATAAGAACCATAAGAAAAGTTGTGGATTTCCCATTCTTTGCTGACAAATAGAAGAGGATTCCATTTCACTAGGACAAATTGGAAGTAGTGATTTTAAAATTTTAAACACAGAGATACTGACTTAATTCAGTCAAAAAGGCAAGTGTCTTTTTTATGAAAGGTTCAAAGAGGAGTTGGAACGGATACAGTTGGATCAAATGGGAATTATACAACAAAGGCAGCAAGAATATCAGTTAGAGACAACTACATTAGAGGCGTTACAGGTCTAGACTTTGCTAAATTTGTAACATAAACATGGATTTTAAATGCCTGATGTGGAATACAAATGGGACAAACAGTTGTCTTTTTCTTTGTTTTCTTTAACTGCTTTATTGCTTTATTCACTTTTTAAAATATTTTCCTCTAACTTTTCTTTTTGTTTTTCATGTTCAACTTCTATCTATCTATCTATCTATCTATCTATCTATCTATCTATCTATCTATCTATCTATCTATCTATCTATCCATCTATCTATCATCTGTATCTATCTTTGTCTGTCCCTAAGACCTCCCCCATCCACACCGACAGGCAAGACACCAGAATATAAACTGACAGCAAACAGCACTCCTTACTAGCACTGATGATGCTACCTAGTTAGGGTAATGAAACGTCTGCAAGAAAACATGCAAGCTCAGAGAGCACCAAGGACCCCTCATTTCAACCCTGAGCTACAAATATTCTCCTTCATTCATGTCTGTCTGTCTGTCTATATGGAATAGAGCTGGAAGGATCTTGGAGGTCTTCTAATCCAGCCCCCCACTCAAGCAGGAGAATCTATGCCATCTCAGACAAGTGACTGTCCAGTCTCTTCTTAAAAACCTCCAGTGACAGAGCACAGTTTGAGGGGTAAGCTGTTCTGCTGGTTAATTGTTCTTACTGTTAGGAACTTTCTCCTTAATTCCAGGTTGCTTCTTTGTTTCATTAGTTTCCAACCATTGTTTCTTGTCTTGCCCTCTGGTGCTTTGGAGAATAATTTGACCCCCTCTCAAATACTGGAATACTGCTGGACTACTGCTATCATGTCACCCCTATTTCTTCTTTTCTTTAGATTAGCCAAATCAATCTATCTATCTATCTATCTATCTATCTATCTATCTATCTATCTATCTATCTATCTATCTATCTATCTATCTATCTATCTATCTATCTATCTGACAAACCATTATGTAAACAAAGAGGATAGAAACATTCCTTAAATCCTGGGAAGGGACTCACACTGACTTCTCCCTTGTTCACTGGAATATAGGAGGAAAGGAAGGAAAAGTACAAAGATGCTATTTCTGTTATTACAGCTATCTCTGTAAATTATCTTTTTTAGTTTTCTTGTGGAGTTGGTTTCCTGATCTGGTTTCCTGTACCTCGTAAGCCACACACTAAGTCAGGATGTTAAAGTTATGGAGAAGGGTGGATTAAGAGCTGCAGTTGGCTTTATTGGGGGAAAGGTCTCCTACTTCAAAAGGAGAAGTGGATGAACTAAGAAATGGAAGAATGAAGACAAATTCATGCTGTGTAGTTAAGAGAGTATAAGAGACGCAGTGGCTCAATGGGTTAGGACAGTGAGCTTGTCGATCAGAAAGTTGGCAGTTTGGCGGGTCGAATCCCGAGTGCCGCATAACAGAGTGAGCGCCTGTTACTCGTCCCAGCTTCTGCCAACCTAGCAGTTCGAAAGCATGTAAAAATGCAAGTAGAAGAATAGGGACCGCTACGGT
Organism: Vipera berus; assembly: GCF_964194415.1. Lineage (NCBI taxonomy): Eukaryota > Metazoa > Chordata > Lepidosauria > Squamata > Viperidae > Vipera > Vipera berus. The sequence goes on from NC_138203.1 coordinate 86,749,573, forward strand.
GGGAAGGTAACAGCGTTCCGTGTGCCTTTGGTGTCTAGTCATGCCGGCCACATGACCACGGAGACGTCCTCGGACAAGCGCTGTCTCTTTGCCTTTGAAACGGAGATGAGCACCAGCCCCTAGAGTCGGAAATGACTAGCACGCATGTGCGAGGGAACCTTTACCTTTACCTTTAGTTAAGAGAAGAAGGGGCTGTATATTCAAGCCATTCCTGAACTTTTGGTTTAGCTTCTCCAAAGAAATCCACATACAGTAAATTTTATATCTTGATATCAGAATGTTCCTTGCCTCTGTTCCCTTAACTGGTTGCTACTGGCAGGCTTGGAATCCCAGTTACATATTGATTATGTGCCATGAAATCAGAATCAGAATCTGTGTTAATAACCATACCGATAGACCTTCCTTAGGACGGTCAGCCCCTAACCTGGCCCTTTAGGACTCCATAGAACACCCCAATCAGTACAGTAATTGAGTCCATCCACTTTGCTGCTATTGTCCTCCTCTTTTCCTCTTCCCAACATTATAGACTTCTCAAGAGAGCTTTCTCATCACATAACATGTTCAAGACATAATTTCAGCCTGTTCCATTTGTGCCTCTGGATTTATTTGTTCTAAGATTGATTGCTTTTTTTTCCTTTTTTGGCTTGGCTGTCCAGGTATTTTCAGGAATCTTCTCCATCATCAAAGTTCAAAATCATCATTACTCCTACTTTCACTTCCAACTTTCACTTCCATACAGTGTCACAGGGAAAACCATTGCTTTGTAGGTATAGATAGATCACGGCACTTGAATATCTTTTTACAAGTCTTCATTTCTACCTATCAAGTGCTAGTTTGCAGCTTATGTCCTGATCACTTTTTCTCTTATTTTTGTGAGTTGATTTAAGACCTAGAAGCTACCGAGAAGCTACATTCTGTTTCATTTCACATTCATCCTTAATAGCTTCTCTGATTTAATTCCACTGTTCTGGTTGCTTATCAACGAGGTTTAGGATTTCAAAGCAGTTCCTGATAGTTCTGAAAATGTTGCCTATGTGTCTAAGATCATATAGTGAAATCTGATGGGCTTAGTCCTGCCATTTGACTAGGAACTAGGACCTAAGTAGTTAATGATCTGTTCTACAGTCAACCCAAGATTGATCTCTGCTGTTATAACCGAGCCTTCCCATCTCCTTGTTCTAATAACATAGCCAGTTTAATTTCTGTATATTCCATATGGTGATATCCACTTATATAGGCATTGTTCTGGCTCTTTGAAAACTGCATTAGCAATGAAGAAATCATTGGATTAGCAGAAATGGATAAGTTGTTTCCTTGCTTCATTTTGGTTTCCTGGGCTGTACAGCTCAACTACATCTTTCTCCTTACATTTCCAACTTTGCCATTCCGATATCTATCACAACACAGCTTGTGTTAAACTTAACTAGAAAAAGAGTTAAATTTCTCTTTCTTTTGCAGCAGTGATTCGAGCATAAACTTGGACAATCATCATATGAAAGGGTTGTTCATGAAGTCTAATTGATGATATTTCATCATTAACTGCATTGTACTGAAGTGCTGCCCTTGATACATCCTTCCTGTCCATGAAAGCAGTGTTGTTCCTCCTCCTTTTTAAAGTCCTGTGTAGTAAGCAGTTAAAAGTGTATATTGCCAGTCCATTTCAGTTCACTGATGTCAGTGAAGTCGATTCATTTCACATTTCACTGTGTTGAGCTTTCCTATATTCACGCTTCCTACATTCCATGTTCCCTCTATAATTCTGTCTCTGATATTTCAGACATTTTCTTCCTGCATGACACTATCAGAAACTAGGTGTGCCAAAGGCTTTAATATAGGTCTGTCATAAAGATCATTAGTACTTGAAAAAATAATTCACTCTTCTTCAGTTGCATCTTGAGTGTCATCTGGCTTCAGGGGCTCATTATCTCACACCGTATCAGTCACTTTATTTTAATTACCCATGTAGTTTACTTGGTTAAAAAAAAGTAATTTACCATTGCAGTCTCTCTCACACAGTATGAAATGATGCCTTTGCCATTGTCACTGGAGCATCTAACTAACTCCAGCATTTTCCTATATTTTCCTATCTTGCTGCTGGCCAATGTAGTCACAGCTTTGCTTTAAATGGGCAGCTGGGATGATCTTCATGCCCTATGAAGATGTGAAAGATCAGGTGCACAAGTGAAGGTTCAGTTAAACTGATTTATTGCTGTAGCCTATGCACAAGAATCTTCTCAAGCACCTGCTCACGTTAGAGAAGAGATAACAGCGCTCAAAGGGAATGGACTTAGTTCGCTTGTGGCTACGCAGAAACTCTAGGCCAGGGGTAGGCAACCTTGGCTCTTTTATGACTTGTGGACTTCAACTCCCAGAATTCCTGAGCCAGGCATGTTGAGGGGAAAGGGAGAGGTTTCCATGCTGAGCCATGCTGGCTCAGGAATTCTGGGAGTTGAAGTCCACGAGTCATAAAAGAGCCAAGGTTGCCTGCCCCTGCTCTAGGCTGATCTCGCTTTTCACTCCACCACTCCAGTTCTGCCACTTCTTCTCCCACATCCTGTTGGGATTAAACACTCTTGGCATACATTCCTGAAATTCTTCAGTCATCCATCTCAGGTGAATCATATTTGGTTGGATCTTAACTTGTACAAAACCTTAACCCAATATATGGAGAACCAAAGGTAAGCTATATAGTTACCATGTTTAGCTGCAGTTGTATATTACATGTAACATTTCAACTGGTCTTAGAGTGGTTTGTTTGTTTGTTTTTTTGTATGCTTGAAAACTAACAGTGGCAGCACACACATGCACATCCAACTTTTGTATTCTGCTCCAGACCATAAAATCATACATTTGTATGCTTGTGTATATTAAAAACTTAAATTGAATTTCCATGTGACAGGTTCCGGTAACTTCTTAACAGATCTTTGAATGTACTGCAACATTTCCAAAGTTCTGGTATCTAGTTTAAATGAATTGATAAATGTACCAGAAGCTTGTAAATTTTTCATGATATAAGAAAGTTTACAATCCTCTTAGTGTCTTTCATTTATTACTCTGCATTGACATAATTATTATGAAGAAATACCTGACCCGGAGGTTATTGCCATTATAAACTGTGAAGAGGCAAAGATGTGACTATTTCTTTAATTACCTTGAGTGCATTTAATTAAAATTGCCAGGAGTGTGATATTTCATTTAGGGTGGATTTCTCCTTATTAAAAGAAGAATTCTGTCAATTCAGTCAGCACTGAATTGAAAACAGCAAAAAAAAAAAAAAGAAAGGAAAATTTAAATAGCAAAAATATTTTTAAAATGTTCAGAACACATGCATGCCTAGGGGATATAAAACGCTGTAAGGTGATGAGTGAGATAAAATGAAGATAATGAAACTAATGGAAAGATGGAAAGTTTTGAGCACTTCAAAATATTTTTTGGTTGCCAAATTGGGTAGCTGGAGTGGTGGAAAGGGCATTGGCCCAAGTGAGCGATCGTTAGTCTGATCGAGATTAAACTGTACCCCCTTTTTGATCTGATTCCACGCACCATCAGTTGCAGCCTCCCACTCAAATTTTCTGGCGAGTCCTATTGATCTTACTGATCAATGGCTCTTCATAGGAAAAATACTGTAGTTCACTGCTCCTTCATTTTTATGACTGCTTTATATGTATTTCCTACCTGATCTGTAACCTTGTAATCTTCATTTCTCCATTTCTTTCTAGACTCGCTGCCTTAATGGTTTGCATGCTTCACTGCACCTTGATATCAGAACCCAAAAGAAAAAGTAGGATAGCCAATAGAAAACTAATTATAGTGGTGATAAGTAGTGAGGCATTATCACACCGCAGAGTTTGCTTTTCAGCCTCCAAATCAAGGTTTCGACGTTGTTGCTAGCAGCAGTTGATTATAAGAACAAGACCCTAAATGGGAAATGTTCCTCTTCTATTTAAAGAAATGTTCGTAAATTAAAACAAATGGCCACAATTGGCAAAGTGGCAAAATGCTTACTGAAATGTAAAACATGCACATAAGTATGTATATATCCATAAAATAAAGTTGAATGGGGATATTAAGAGAGAGCCAGTTTTATATAGCAGTTAAGTCACCAGGCTAGAAAGCTGGGCACAAATTCAGCTGGGTGACCTTGAGCCAGTCACTCCCTCTCAGCCCTAGGAAGAAGGCAATAACAAACCACTTCTGAAATTCTTGCCAAGAAAACTGCAGGGACTAGCTCAGTCAGTTGCTGTGGTGGCGCAATGGCTAGAATGCAGTATTGCAGGCTAATTCTGCCCACTGCCAGTAGTTTGATCCTGACCGGCTCAAGGTTGACTCAGCCTTCTATCCTTCCAAGGTTGGTAAAACGAGGACCCAGGTTGTTGGGCTCAATATGCTGGCTCTGTAAACCGCTTAAGAGAGGGCTGTAAAGCAGTATGAAGTGTTATATAAGTCTAAGTGCTATTACGATAGCTATTCCAACATTGACTTGAAGGCATGCATGCGCACACCCACAGCGAGACAGAGAGACAAGAGAAATAGTAAGAGCAAGGCCAATTCTCTGACCATTTGCTTTGTAGTTAAGTCTCTGGGTAGAACAATAGTTAAAGAAAGAGACTGGAGGTGGTTTTAGACAGCCTCAGCCAGGGAGGGTGAACCAATCCTCCTCCCTCAGCCCAATCTATCTCACATGGTAGTTGTGGAGAAAAAGAGAAAAGCACTCCACATGTTACCTCAAGCTCCTCTACGAAAGATGGAATATGATTTGAAATCAGAGAGAAGTCAGAAAACTATGCTTTCATATTGCCCTCCCTTCCAATGAGGCCCAAATCAAATTAACAGTATCACAAATCTATTCTGGTGGTTTATTTCCCCCACCCCCCCAACATACACAATTAAATTCTTCCTTGAAAGTATCTGAAGTACTCGACTTTCAACAGTTCATTTAGTGACTGTTTGAAGTTAAAATGGCACTTTAGAAAGTGACTTATGACCATTTTTTATACTTACAGCCGGTGTAGCATCTCCATGGTCGTATGATCAAAATTTAAATGTTCAGCAACTGACACATTATTATTATTATTATTATTATTATTATTATTATTATTATTATTATTATTATTATTATTGTTGTTGTTGTTGTTGTTGTTGTTGTTGTTGTTATTATTATTATTGTTGTTGTTGTTGTTGTTGTTGTTATTATTATTATTATTATTATTATTATTATTATTATTATTATTATTATTATTATTTCGGTTTATATACCGCCCTACTCCCAAAGGACTCAGGACGGTTTACAAGGCAAAATTTAAAAACAATACAATAAAAAATTAAAATAAAATTATATGATGGTTGCAGTGTCCTGGGGTCATGTGATCCCCTTTTTTGACCTTCTGACAAGGGGAAGGTTAAGATTTGCTTACTGCCCGTGCAACTAAATTATCAACTGCAGTGATTCACTTAACAAATATGGCAAGAAAGATTATAAAATAAGGCAAAATTCACTTAATACATGTCTTATTTAGCAGCATAAAGTAAGTTAGTAAGAGTCAGTCCTTACTGGAACTTAAATATATGGCTGAAATATGTAAAGGCTGCATTCCTGGAGTAGCTTGCCTTTTGTGTTTAAGCTATGCATGTATAAATATAATTCTTGTTTTCTATAAAACTGAAAATCACCCTATTTCCCCCCCCCTCATTTTTCCCAACATGTGTCTTTATTGGTATTTATTCATCTCTCTTTTACAGCAGAAGCCAGAGAATCTACTTTCAAGTCACACTTTACACTTAATACCTGAGCAATTTCAGCTACATGCTTTTTCTTCCTTCTGCCTTTTCTCCAAATATCCAAGAAGGAGAGTTTCTTCTTACATATTCATTAAAAAAACAAAAAAAAATCTGCAGAGATATTTATGCTGAATCTGTAACTAAATTTCCTGTCGCCATGTTTAAGTTTGGCTAATGTGATTGTGCCTAATCAGACAGATGCCAGTCTGCTGATGTAGTCAGCAATCAAGCTGGGATGTGACTGTATGAAAAAGACATATAAAACATTTGGGCCATTGTTGAAATATTAAAAACATACTGTATGGTCGGGAGAAAAAAAAATCCCAAACTGCACAGCTGTTGTTTTGAGAAAGATTTTCAAAGGATTCTGGGGTTGGGTGGGGGAAAAAAATCAGTGTTAAAGAAGAATTTAAAATAACTAAATCACTAAACCTTGGTAGTGGCAGGCACTTTGTCCCATCATGAATGCAAATCAGATCCGTAATCCGTAAACATTTTACAAGAAAAGTTAGAAAAGAATTGTGTTAAAAATACTGTATATAGAATGTTTTAAAAAGTACGGTAGGATGCAATAATTTGGACGTGGGCAGTTTCTCCCTCAGAGAAAAGACAGGAGATAGATGCCATCAATTGACCAATAAAGGTTTGTGGACTTCTATTATTGGGATTTTCCATTAGGAATGATTCAATCAGTGACATAGAGTAAGAATGGAATTCTTTATTGGCCAAGTGTGATTGGACACACAAGGAATTTGTCTCCAGTGCATATGTAATAATAATAATAATAATAATAATAATAATAATAATAATAATAAGAAGAAGAAGAAGAAGAAGAAGAAGAAGAAGAAGAAGAAGAAGAAGAAGAAGAAGAAGAAGAAGTTGCAAAAATACTAGCATGTGAAGGTTTGATTGTAGAGATAGCCCATTTCACTTTTCCAGCTTCTCACTGTAATATATAACACCATATGGAGAAAAAATTCTTTTTAACTGGCATCACAAATTAATGTTGATGGTGGCACCAGTTCTATCTTAGGATAGTGGCTATTCAAGAGCGAGGTCAACCTGGCAAGAGATGTTCAAGGATAGTACGTTTAAAAGGGGCTCTGCAGCTCCTCTAATCATTGGCCAGATGATAATAATAGAAAGTGCTCTTTCCTTTACCATGCCCTAATTTATTTAGATTGGCTCACAGGTTTTAATCAGACTTGTTTTTTGATGCATAATTAGGCTGCCACCTCTGTTCTCCTTACCATCTCAACAACACCATGACAGTCATTGTCATTTCTATGTGTGGCTCATAGCATTTAAATTAGGTCAGGGTCGGTGCTGAATTTTTACCTTGAACATTGATTGTCTTATTCTAATGCAATCTTCTTATTTGTTTTATTTATTTATTTGTTTGTCTTGTATGCAGCCTATATTATTTTTATAAATAACTCAAGGCAGTGAACATATGAAACACAACTTCTTCCTCCTATTTTTCCAAGAACAGCCACACTTTTATGAGATGTTGTTGGCTAAGAAGGAACTTAACTCAGGATCTCCTACTTTCTAGTCTGGTGCCATAGTAAAACTTGTCCTCAAGTAAAATTTTCTTCATAAATCAAACAAATGTATTTACCTAATTCACCCAGAACTCTGGGCAACAAAAACCAACTAGATGACAGGTGTTAACAAAAGTCTCAGTCACACCAAATATGTTATCATGGAAAATCGTGTGTATTGGAAAGATTCTTTGTACCTCCTTTTGAGCAGTTGTCTAGCAGAACTGTGAGGGATTTAGGGCATCTATCACAAGAAATTGTGTTGGCAGTGGTTTTGTTTCCAAGCTTCCTGTTCAGCTCCCAAATGTTTTGCCCCCAGGCTAGGCAACATCAGATGTGGGACTTGAAGCATCTTGTCTCAGCTGTCCTCTGTTTATATTGTGTGGTGATATGGTCGGCTGGTTGTGTGATCAACTAGTAACATTGTGTGAGGACCATCTGGTGAAGAGATGGTCAATACCATTGTTGGTCACCCAATTCATCCGGTTTCTTATGGGTTTGTACACTAGTTCCAAATTAATATGTTTTTGATTGACCCATTTGTTGAATATCAGGCTTTGATGAATTTGTGTGTGTTGCAGGTGGTAGCATGGCCAATGATTTTTCTTCTGTGCCAGTCAAACTGGGTGCTCGGTGTGAATGTGGGTCGAGAGCAGGGATTTGTCATCGTGCCAACTGACTGCTAGTCAGTGTTCCTAGATTCTTGTTTTCAGTTGTCGTCCTGTTTGCCCAACGTAGAATTGGTTGCAAGAAATACTTTTTTATATCCCTTGGGTGCCTGTTGTAATAAATTTAGTAGAGCTGTGCAAAGCTTCACAACATGAGTTCACTTCAGTGAAAGTTCATGCAAAGCATCCATTCAAGACTGTTCCACTTCTAAAGCCAAGAGGCCACATGCTTTCACTTCACATTGTTCCAAGTCCCCATCCACTATTTCTAGTAGCCAGAAGAGACTTTTATACACATGCAAACATCTAATTACTGAAGTGGAAAAGTATCAGGTGGAATCTACAGTGCAGCCACTTTACATAAATATAAATTTCACAGAGGTCTTTGAGAATAACGTCACATGATTTAATTGCTGCCCTAAGAAGAGTTTCAGATCAAGTGTCCTATTTAACATCCCTGTCCAGTGTCAAGTCCAGCTTTTGTGTCTTAGAAATGTGGACCAGATGCTTGCATCTAATTTATTTGTTCCCGTCATGACTAATTGAAACAGCTTAGGGGGTGGGGTGGGGGGTGTCTGTCTCTGAAGATCCAGAAAGTAAATGAGTGAGTGATCTCAGTTGTCCTTAAAGTGATTGACAAAACCCTCTCAAACACATAAAAATGGATTGTGTTCCTTTATTGGGAAAATGATAAAAATATAATAGCAGTGCAGCGACATGAATTCTTGAAGGATGCTGATTATTTAAATCTATTATATCCTGGAATTTGCCCCAGATATGGGACTGTGTGGGTTATAAAATGAGTTATAACTGGAAGAATGAAGACAGAGCATCAGTTCTATTCTTATTGGACTTGAGCGAGCATCAATCTGGGCCAACACCGTAGGTAAAGATTTAAAAGCACATCTAATTATTTTATAGGAAGCAGTTCCAAGAGAATAGCATTGAGACAGAGTGCAAGATGGCTATCTGGAGATCTTACTGTATGGCACCTTTAGATACTCTCTTTGTCCCCCAATTCTATTTAATGTCTCTATGAAACTACCAATACGGTCATTAGATGATTAAGGGCAAGGCATCACGCAGTGGCTCAGTGAGTTAGGACGCTGAGCTTGTCGATCAGAAGATTGGCAGTTTGGCGGGTCGAATCCCAAGTGCCGCATAACAGAGTGAGTGCCTGTTATTCGTCCCAGCTTCTGCCAACCTAGCAATTCGAAAGCACCTAAAAATGCAAGTAGAAAAATAGGGACCACTACGGTGGGAAGGTAACAGCGTTCCGTGCGCCTTTGGCATCTAGTCATGACCACGGAGACGTCCTTGGACAAGCGCTGGCTCTTTGGCTTTGAAACGGAGATGAGCACCGGGCCCTAGAGTTGGAAACGACTAGCACACATGTGCGGGGGAACCTTTACCTTTTTTTATCACCTTTATGCTGATGATAGCCAGTTATATTTCTGAACCTTAATCAGAAGAGCTTGTCAAAATAACCTAAAGTGGTTAAGCAGTAGAATGTACCAGGGTCAATAAACTGAACCTGAATTCTGGTAAGACAAAAACACTGTGGGAAAATGGCTCTTGAAATTAGGAATTAGAGGAAGTGACTGCTCAAAAATGGTTTCTACTTCTGAAAAAAAATAGGTTCACCATCTTGGAACTCTTGGATCCATTTCAGCAAGTAGACCAGATCAGGAAACAGTGCAAGGATTACAGGAATTCTACTCTATTGTTGTATGGTATAATAACAAAACCATGAAAGCCTATCCGAGTTTCTGTCTGTCCCCCATCTAAGTTTCTTTCTCATCTTTTCTCCTTTCCCACGGATTTGTCTCTTATTTTCCCTGTTTCTGTATTTGGTTTTCATCAAGGCTATCCCTGTATTCTTCTCTGACCCATCACTGTCAATGGAACCCAGGTGACTTTTCTGACAAGGAAGCCAACTGTTTTTTAGTAATCTCAAGACTTTTATTATTATTTTTAATAATAAAATACAAAAAACTACAAACCAGCAAGGGGAAAAAAAAGATAAATACTGATCGTACAATGAAATTTTCTTTCAAGTCTGTGTATGTGAGAGAGCATGCAAGAGAGAAAGAACAGACTACATAATTTGAAAAAAAAGAAAAAGATCCGTGTAATATCCATGTACCTTGATAAAAAAATTAATTCAGTGGTTAAGCTTATCATGAAATCTACACCATGTAGAAACAGACTATTATTCCCCCCCATTTTTATCAGACACTTTTCAAAAAGAAGTAACAAACACAGATGTGAACCTATTCCTCAAAATCAGGAACATTTCGTAATTTCAGCATTTAAGTGAAATCATCTTCTCAACTGTGTCATTTGCTCTACATTGGGCTGTTCTTAGAATTGGTTTGGAAGCTGCATCTAATGAAGTATGCTTGGGTATCAGCTGAACTACTGTACTACATGCACTGCTAAAGGAACATATGTATTTGACTATCAGTCTGTTCACAAGTCAGAATTATAGTGGTGGTTTAATATTCAAATCATCATTGAGCAGCACCAGGTGATTCAAAACTACACCTTCAATTACATCAGATCCCTCTTGCTCAGTGATACATCAGTCTTGAAAATGGACTTAGTTAAAAGAAAACTTATATTCTTACACTGACCTCTTCCAACCATTAATTCCACCCTATTATTCTACCTTAGTGGCTGATTTTCTCCCTGTGTTGATTTTATTCTGTTTTTATCTTGTTTCACTCTGTTTTCATACATTTTAATTCTGTCATTAAGTCATTTATTTTAAAATTATGTTTACTGTTTTTATGAACTGCTTTGGAATTATTATTTTTTTTAAATCAAGAAACAGCACAGAAATCTTTCCTACAAACCAGTTAAAAACTATTGAACTCAACAACAGTGAAGACAGCTTTAATAACCATTCCTGCTTTATTAACCATGAAATTTTGTACTTATCAATGTATTGCAATGTAGGAAGAATCTGGAAGTTTATATTATAAGTGCACCATTCTTCAGCCATTTAATAATACTTTAACTTTCTGTAACAGCCATTTGGTCTCCACAGTCTTCAGCTGCCAAATATCTTTTATAACTGTATCATCCTCCTGGAGTTTCAAAATCATCTTTTCTTTTTCCGAGATGTCATATTAGCACGAGCTAAAATCTAGGCTTGTACCATGGAACAAGTGGCTGTAAAATAGAAAGGTCTCTTTGGTTGTTGAAAGGCCAACTACCTTTTTAAGTGGGAGAAGCAACCTAGAACTAAGGAGAAACTTCCTGACAGTTAGAACAATTAACCAGTGGAACAACCTGCCTCCAGAGGTGGTGAATGCTCCAACACTGGAGGTTTTTAAGAAGAGACTGGACAGCCATTTGCCTGAAATGGTATAAGGTTTCCTGCCTGAGCAGGGGGTTGGACTAGATGACCTCCAGGGTCCCTTCCAACTTTATTATTATTATTATTATTATTATTATTATTATTATTATTATTATTATTATTATTATTATTATTATTATTATTATTATTATTATTATTAGAACATTTGATAGGCAACCACTGAGAAGTTCCTTTCCTTTGCCCAGAAGGTCTTCTGGGGAGTTATTATAAATGTGTCAAAGATTGGTCACTTGCCTGACCAATTGGGCTCATCCTTCTATTCACATTGAATGGAATGGCATTTAGTGAATTTGTAGGCTGTTGCATTACAGAGGGCACTGGGCTACTTGAGAAGGTTTATCTCAGTAAATAATAATAATAATAATAATGTATTGATGGGCTGGAAAGAAATGACAAAAACTTGGTTTGCCGCAGAATCTGAGAAAAGGAATTCTGAAGAAAACCGTAAAGGAAAGTCCACCAAGGTTGCTCTGTTCACCAGGGTTTATCCTCCTTGTTACTTTGAGCAAATGGCCACACGACAGAGACGAAAACAAAACCGGAGGTTTACTAATCATTTAAAAATGTTAAAAGCAAGGAATACATAAATGACAAGAGATTCAAAGGCAGAAAGCGCCTCCACAGTTCCTTTACGCAATCAGAAAACCATACTAAAAAAAAAAGCTAGGCAGGGGAAAATAGGAGATCAATAGCGCTTTGCTTTGTGTGATTTCATGACAGTTTTAGGAGAATAAAGCCAAGTGTTTAAGAAAACATGGCAGTATGTTAAAATGAAGGAAAGCCATCCATAAAATTGCTCAGAACAGTTCTACAAACAATGGGGAAAAACAATGCAAAACATCACCAAATCCTTAGGTGTAAGCATGTGTTTTTTTTTAAAAAAAAGGTCTGTCAGATTTTTAATGAAGCACAAAAAAGAAGGGACATGCTCTATTGCTTCTGCATGTCCGTTTAAACAAAGGGAAATTTATTCTGGTTTCAGGATTTAAGGTGACCCTCATTTATGTCTTCAGGTGAGCTGTCAAATCTGGCTAATGAGAAAATTTCTCTATACTCATAAACTGTACATTCACTTAGATAGTTTTTATATTATCAGTTACTTGGCCAGTTCCTCATTCCTTTAGTTCTTAATAAGATAAATAAAAATACTTACCTTCTATAGTCCATTTCGTATATCAATTTCTGTAATTAGGAAATGTTAACCAAAGTCAGATTAAATATGTGTCAATATCCCTTCAGTTGTTATAAAATGGCTTTAACTTGATCCATATCCATGTTGTATATAAACATTTATAGACTTTCTCCTGGCATTTGCTAAAAAAAAAGATCATTAATTAAGGAGATAAGATAGTTATCAATTAAAAAATAAAACTATTCAAAAAGTCAAAATATTAAAATAAAAGTTCATGGCCAGACAATTTTATTCCCTGCTCTGGGAGAGATAAGAAATGGGCTATACTTTATTTTTTTAAAAAAATAGATTTCTAGTAATATAGGTGTTGGTTTGTGCTCTCTATCTTTCTTGAAAATTAGATTCAGTTTACAGCTTTGTGATCCAATTTAATAATGTCCATCTTTTTAGCCCCAATTCTATACAGAGACTGACCATTTGGTCAACATTTTCCTGGGTTGATTTTTTTTTTAAAAAAAAAGCCTCTTCATAGCTTCTGTGTCAAAATATAGCATGTCAAGGTAAATGATTCTCAACATTTATTCTGCTCTAGCCTGAAGCCAAGAAATATATTGACCAATTTAATGTGCCACATCTGAAAACTCCTTGTAGAGTCAGCCTTTAGACAGCTGTACAATACTGGATTAGCCTAGGCCATTTTAAATGAAGCTTAATGGAGGCAAAGCTCTAATTTAATTATTCTAAAATGGCAAGATTATCAATATAGCTTCCTACTTTGTAGAAACTTTAGACATCAATGTAAAACAAATCTTAACCAAAAGGTTAATTCTGCTCCTGCCAGATTCTCACATTACTGGGCAGGACAGTAATTTGTATTAGGAAATGAAAGAAATCTGAATTCTCAGAATCTTTAAATGTTCATCGCAGTGCCTCTGTGAGAAGATATGGACGAACCTTAGTAGGAATGATGCCCATTTAATATTGTGCTTCCCTAAAACACGAGTAGAGGGGTGGGGTGGGGTAGGGTGCCCCTGCTGTCTAAATTTTACAGTATAAGATGACAAGAAAATCATCTTTTTTCCTCATGACTCAAAAACAAATGCCTGGTATTTTACAGTCATGGTAAGCTCCCAAAAAAAAGGCATTTCCATGATACAGGGCCAGTGGAGACTACGGAAATTGGCTATTGCATGGTTATCTAGGAACGGTTTGATTCTACACCTATGATGGTGCAGTAGTTAGAATGCAGTACTGCAAACTACTTCTGCTGACTGCCGGCTGCCTACAGTTTGGCAGTTCAATTCTCACCGGTTCAAGGTTGACTCAGCCTTCCATCCTTCCAAGGTCGGTAAAATGAGGACCCAGATTGTTGAGGGCAATAGGCTGACTCCGTAAACTGCTTAGAGAGGGCTGTAAAAGCACTCTGAAGTGGTATATATGTCTAAGTGCTATTGCTGCTATTGCTATTGCTATCCTGTTGAGTCTGAGGAAGTGAAAAGAGCTCTTGTTAGCTTGTTTGGCCATTTCTGTGTTAGACCCAGACTTCTCCTGCCTGGTTGAGGTTGCCACAGATGGGTCAGGCGATTGAGTTCAGGCAGTGGTTGATTCCTCCTTGGGGGAATGGGGTGGTCCTACTGGCTCTTAAAGAGGTGGGGATGGTCCCCTTTCTCAAAGGGCGATTGCTCAACCCAACTACTCTGGACAGTTTTTGTTCAGTCTCCCTTTTTAGGGAAGATTGCAAAGAAGGTGGTCTCACTGCAGCTTCACACAATTCAGGTGAAACAGATTATCTGGACTCTTTCATTCAGGATTCAGGTCATGGTATAGGTTTGAGATAGCATTGATCTTGGTCTTGGATGACATTTAGTGGAAGTGGGATGTAGGTAGTGTGCCCATCCTTGCTCTTCTTGTCCTCAGCAGCTTTATGTACCTCCAATCACGGTATCCTTCTGGACCAGCTTGGGGAGTTAACGTTGAGTGACACAGTGTGGTGCTACTTCTCTTCATTTCTTTGAAGCCAGTTTCAGTTGATATTTATAAAATCTATCCTGAAGCTCCTATGCTCTGATAAACTGAGCCACAGGACTCAGTTTATCTCTCCTGTTTAATATTTACATGAGGCTCCTGGGTGAGGTCATCCAACAGTTTTGGGTGAGATACTGTCAGGGGAAAAAACGTGTTAAAGAGAAACAAGAAAGAACACACAACAGAATTCTCACTTTCGGATCCAGAGGTTTATTTAAATTTGACGCACAAATTCAGTACTTACATTTCAACAACTTATTGCAATAAGGGCTAGATGGACAAGCAGTCATTAAGTGCAATGGCTGCGCCAAATGGCAACACCCAAATCTTTGAGGCAGGCTTTATACCTTAGCAGTATGCCCACTCCTGCTACTTCCCTTTCTTGGGACTGACCTCTGGGTCAGCTCCCTATTCTTGGAACTGACCACTGGTTTGTTCCTTATTCTTGCTGTGTTGCCCTGGCCACCAAGCCAGTTTCCTGTTCTTCCTTGTCCTTGCTCTAACCACTACTTTCCTCACTACCTTTCTACATGTGTCATTGTACCCGTGAACAAGGCTCAGTTCCTCAATCCTCTTGTTCTTTGTTCCGCTTACATAAGGAAATGTGTGCCGACCACAGTATTTCACCATCTACTGAAAGGTGACAGTTCTTTCTTTTTACTAAGTATTTCTCAGCAGGCACCAGCCTTTATTTTAATTGACTACCAAAGAAATATGTTTGATTTATGCAGAAAGAATTATTAAGATTTTTTTTTCTTTCACAATACCACTAGTAATTTGACAATATCCATTTATATTTCTCTATCCCAGGTCACCTGTGTGATGCCACGGGTGGCCTGTCCCACTATCTGGAGGCTGTGGGGACCTGATTGTGTCAGGCTTCAGCTCAACTCAAGTAAGACTGAGTATTTGGAGCCTCAGGTGCCTTCTTTGTTCTGGATAGGGTGGCATTGCCCACTCTGCTTGATTTACCGGGTAGCAGAAAACATTTAGGTATCATTTCTATAATAAAATGATTTTTTATCACTCATTGTCAGATGGACAGGATTGTGCTTATGTCTTATAGAAGGAACAATGAAGTTTGGCACAGTTTCATGAACAACCATCTTTTTTTCTAAATTAAATTCATTTCTTTATGTATAGACTTAGATTTTTTTTTCATACATTGTTTCTTGCAGAGGTACAGTTATCTATCTGCTATCATGGTGGGAGAAGAATGAAGGGTTATTTCTCTCTAGACTAAAGATCTCAAATGGTATAAATTAGCATCATTGACCCAAACTATCTCTCAAATCATAGCTTCTTTCAGTAGACATTTTGCATTTCATCTTCATTTCAGAAGCTTAATTTTTAAGCTATTTTCCTTTCTTGAAGCATTTACCATTGCTCTGTAGTGTGACAGGCAGTTTGCCTAGAAAAAGAGATTTTGTTTATATGAAGTTGCATAAATTGCTGAAGGATTGCGGCTGCTGTATGAAAGAAGACATTAAAAAATTCTTTTATTCTTTTAAGCCTTGCACATATAATCCAGTTGCAAAAGAGGCAATTTGGAGAATGTAAACTTCTGACCCAGTAAGTTGAATAAGGCTCATCAAACAAGTGGTTTAGTAATTTTTTGGATTTTGGTGTTTCCCTATCAGCAAAAATGAAGAAGCACCTGGTAAGTTTCAAGATAAAGGACTAGGGAACTGTTTTTAAATCCCTTGATCATAGGTTTTATAGGTCTGATATAGGTGATTTGATTTTGTTGGAAAAAAATGTATAGCATTTGAGCATTCTGTAGCTCTGAATGTCCAAGCTTACATTTTAAATGTAAAGAAGTAAAAGAAAAAAAACGAAAAAAAAAACAACCACTCTGAGAATTCACACTGAAAACTATGAGGCTTTCCAAATATTGGTAAATGATGGCTTCTCTCCTCTTCATCATAGGTTACACTGACTAGGGCTGCCCGAAGTTGATTTAGTACTTTCTGGAAGTTTTCTATGCTCATTGCAGTCTGCTGTACCTTTGATGGTGAAAATGAAACATCTTGATTAGAAATCAAGGAAACTGAGATAGCTAGAAATCAGATAGGCCTGGAACAATAGAGGTAATCATAAATTGATAGATCATAGCATTTATAAATTCAAATTCAAGAAAGTAAGGAGATAGTCAAATGAAACAGTACAAGCCTATGAAATTCTAGGGAAAACTGAACACCAGCTTCTAATCCTTTGATTTTATAGCAGTTTTGAAGCTTAATAAAATCTATCCTCTGAGTTTACCCAATGTTTGGCAAGTCATGAAACACTGGTTAAAGATGGGATGAGTGTATTGTTGTTACTTCAATATAATAAATGATCAAGAGCAGAAGGAGCAGCTCAGTGTACACTTGAAGAAGTTCATTGAAGAAGAGATTTATTCCTCTCCCACACTATATTTATTAAAAGCCAACATGGGATGTTTTAAAAAGTGGGTCATGCCAGACAACCATTGTTTTGACAAAATGACTCAGTCACAAAACATGGGAATACTGTAGATGGTGTATACATAGATTTTGCTAAGCTATTTGATACAATTGATCATAGTCTATTTCTTGACAAAATGAAACAAGGCAGGATCAATGATCCCATTACCCAATGCACTCATCTTGTGAATGTACCCAGTGTATGGTGGTTAATGACTCTTTGTCTACTTGTAGGGACGTATGCAGTGGGATATCTCATATCTGTGCCCAATGCTCTTCAGCATTTTTTGTGAAAGACTTAGATGGCAGGATAGAAGGAATATTCATCCAACAGTCATACATCGCAAAGCTGGGAGAGGGGAAGACTGCTAAATCCTCAGAAGTTCAACTCAAGGTTCAAAGTGATTTTGATAGATTGAAACACTGGGCCAAGAACATGTTCAACAATGAAAAGTATAAAGTCCTGCACTTAGGTGGAAAAACCGGATGCCCAGGTAGTGTTTAACCCAGCAATGCCATCTGTGGGAAAAATCTGGATGTTCTTGTAGACCACAGATTAAGTATAATGCAACAGTGTACTGCAGTTGACAAAAGATCCGATACAGTCTGGGCCTGCATTAATAGCAATAGCACTTAGGCTTATATACTGACCCATCATGCTTTACATCACTATCTGGGCAGTTTACAATGTATTTGCATACTGCTCCCAACAACCTCTGGATCCTTATATTATTGACCTTGGAAGGATGGAAGGCTGAGTCTCATCAGGATCAAACTACAGGCTGTGGGCAGAGTTTGCTTGCAATACTGCACTTTAACCACTGCACCACAAGGGTTAAAGACATAGTGTTGAGATGATGAAAAGTTGCAATTCCATTCTATGCTGTACTGGTTTGACTATACCTGGGGGTGCAGTGTTCACTTTTGATCCCACAATACAAGAAGGATGCAGAAGAACTGGAAAGAATACAGAGAACTGCAACAAAAATTTAGCTCGGAGGCTAAATCCTATGAAGAACAGTTAAAAGAACTGGTGTGTTTATCCTAAAGAAGAGGAGGCTAAGGGGAGTTATAATAGCAGTCTTCCAGTTATTGAAAGGCTGTTAAAAGAAGGCAATGTTGATTTATTCTATATAGTGCCGAAAGGTAGGACAGGAATCAGTGGATGGAAAATTTATAGCGAGATTTTGATCTAAAACAGGGGCGTCAAACGGCTAGCCCGTGGGCTGGATGCATCATAGCAAAACTGCGCCCACCCCATTGCCGGCAAAGGCAAAAAAGTCATGACGCGTCGCGACACATCACGTAACATTGCGAGTTTGACACCCCTGATCTAAAGTCAAAATATGGAACAATTTCCTAATCAGGAGGAGAGCAGTTAAACAGTAGAAAAAGTTGCCACCTGGAATCATGGGGCCTCCATCACTGAAGGTTTTCAAGTAAAGATAGTCATTTGTTTGGGATGGTCTTCCTACTTTGCCAGGCACTCTGTCCACCTGCTCTCTTGACTACTGTGCCTGGCTCTCCCTCTGGCTGCCCACAATGAGTTGTTCATGTGGAGTTGCCCCACAGTGACTTAGCAGAGACAACTTGGCAGTGGTGAGCTGGCAGTTGTGAGCTGGCTACGCCAAGGTGGCTGTGCCGAGTTGTCCTAGACCAGGGGTAGGCAACCTCGGCTCTTTTATGACTCATGGACTTCAACTCCCAGAATTCCTGAGTCAGCTGACTCAGGAATTCTGGGAGTTGAAGTCCATGAGTCATAAAAGAGCTGAGGTTGCCTACCCCTGTCCTAGACCTTCTGTCAGGAGCTTGCATGAGAAGATATCCAAGAACTTTCTCAATCCCTGTGATTCCATGAAAAGAAATGAATCCACAAACCCATTAAATAATAAATTTATTAAAAATTATAAGTAAACCTCAGTCCAACAAATCCAAACACCCTCTTAAAGAGGACTGCCTTTGTCCTCTTCCAAAATGTCAGCATTTAATCATATACTTACTTTTAGAAAAAAAAGCATGAAGGAAAGAGTTCACAACGAGGCCAACTGTTAGATTCTCAATGTCACATTAAATAAAGATTTATTTTTTAAAAAGAAATGATATTACACTGCTTTCTTATTGTTGATTCTGAATTATTGAAATTCTTCTTTTTTTTTGGTAACTCGCTATATCACTAGAAAAGGAAGGAACAAATAAGTTCCAGATCATCTGATTGCAAGAAATGTTTGAAGTCATAGAGGGCAATGCTGAGTTTCTGTTTAACAAGGCATTTCTAATCCAGGAGTGTAACCCATTGACTTGGCACAGTTTATGTCCAGAAAAACCCATGTAGTATTGCAGCCAAAGATGAGTTATTTCATTTGGGTTCAGGGTCAATGTCTTCTAATATGGTTTCCAGAGTTCTAAAATGTATGAAATAATTTTTAACAGAATGTTGAAATCTTTTATTGTCAAATGCTCATAGCAGACAAGCTAAATTAAATATAGGACTATCTGGATTTTTATAGCATTTCATTTATATCATCCATATGTGTTGTGTAGTTTTATATTTTTAATATTGTAAACTGCCCAGTGTTACCCTATGCCAAGATGGGAAGACAATAAATTTAAAACAAACAGACAAACAAAACAAATAAAATACTGGTTTATAGGTATTCATGCAAAATGGGAATGTGTTGTCTTGGATGCATTAAAATATAATTTATCGAGATGCAATTTGCTAATAAAAACTTTAACATTCTTTGACTATACTATGAAAACTGAATTTGCTGCAAAACTGGAACTGTGATCAGGATTATATGGGAAGCTGCCAATGGCATGAGTTTTTCTCTCTCTTTTTAATTGAATTAAAAATACAGAAAGCAATACAAAATGGGGAAGCCCACGAGTGGGATAGCATCAACTAACCTATCCTTCTGGATCAAAAGGTTAGGAGTAGGGGGTGCTGTATTGCAGTGGCTTTTCTCCTTCTTCCAATGCCAGTTTAGATTTATGTTAGTAGCACAGGAGAGGCCTATCCCTAGGCTTCTTTTATATGACATGCCTCAGGGTTTGGCTGTTAATGTCTACTCCTGTTTAACATTTATATAAAACCATTGGGTGACAGGTAAGATCAAATCTACAGATGATATTGATCTGGGGGTGGGGGGAATTGCTAATGTTTTTGAAGACAGACTCAAGAGTCAGAAGGATCTTGAGAACATGAGTGTTGGGCTCCATCCAACATGGTGCAGTTCAGTGGTGAGAAAAGTAAGGCAAAAGTTAGTAAGCAAGTAAAACCTAGGCAGGAAAAACTCTATTGTGCTCATTCCTATTTGAAAGCAAAATAATTCAGGCAAGTTTTGTTTCAGAAATTCTGTTTTGATTAGCATGCCTTGTCTACTGCTATCTTCTTGACCTTGATTAAACTGCCAATCTCCATAGCAACTATGCAGGTGAGTGTATAATTGAAACCTGAAGCAGGACAGTGGTTTTGTGAACCGTATTGGCTCCCAATGTCCTAAGAGTATGTTTCATTCAAGGAAACTGATGACCAAGTCCTGGATGGCACAGGGACAGTATACTTTTGGGACCACCTTTCCCCAATAGCTTCTGCCCATCCCATATGATCTAACAGCATAGATAAGCTCCAGATCCTCTTAATCAAACAGCAACATTTGATGGAACAGGGAGACATGCCTTCTCTGCTGTGATCCTCCGCTGTGAAACCTTAACCCTAACCCTATGAGAGACCCAGCTCTTGGGCACTTGGAAGAGTTAGGTTTAGGGTTAAAACTGGAAACTAGAAGGCATGACAATGAGAGGCAATCTCACTCATATGCTTTCTTATGAGTGAGAACATCGTGACATGTGGAAAATCATTCCATAATATACATTTTATGAGTGTGCTTACATTATGTTCTTCCAAAAAAAATTGCTACCTTATTTTAGAAGAATTATTGGTTCAAAGCACTACAGCCTTAAAATTGAATTCTGGGAGTTGAAGTCCATGAGTCATAATAGAGCCAAGGTTGCCTACCCCTGGCATATGTCAACACCTTAAGGAGTAGAGATTTATTAAAACAGCCATTTGCATCCGATACAGGTCAGGGACCTCTATGTTCATATCAACAATATTAGCACTCTCTGCATATTTAAATTCATCACCGGTTCTTAGGTAGTTACGAGGCTAGTTTATGTCAAGCTACGAACCCTACGGTCTGCTACATGCTTCTAACTTGCCAACAGTGCGAGAAGGAGAGAGGGGAGAATTTTGAATCCACAGGTGTCCTTATCAGTGTGAGAGCCGGAGCTGTTGAAGAGTTGTTTTGGTGAACTAAAGTTTCTTCTCATAATAATTACTGAATGATGTATTGGACAATGTGACCCGAAACTGTCAGAGAGCAGAGGGGAAGTTCTATCCTTTTAATGAACTGCTTCCCGCCATTTCCTCAGAGCTAGTTTTCCTTTAACCCTGATGGTTTGTATATGCTCAAGAAAGTATACATTAGAGAACGCAATGGCTCTGATGTTCTGCTTTGCGTGGGCTTTTCAGCCAGAGGTTGACAGTTTATCCATGCTCTGCTGACAAACTATTTGTTTCTGGATCGGGTTTCAAGTATTTTCGTCCCATTAATTCCTCCCAAATAGCAGTGTCAGTTTGGGACAGGTTTGAGAGGTTAATACTTCTGAATCGGGGATCTAGCATCTTAAAGCAAAGGAATTATGGACCTTTAGTCAGTGAAGGCAAAATTCATCCTAATTAATCAATACTTAATAAGAAATGTTCCAGCCTCTGGCTATTGCTTTCTGCTGCTTTGTTTCTGCTTTAAGTACTTCATTGGAATAAAAATTATATTCATAACCAAATTCCTTCAAAGCTCAAAGCTTGTTTTTAAAATGGAAGCCAATCCCCCTACTCAACCCTTCCAAAAATCTGGACTGAAGACTTTGACCTAAGACAGGCTGCAATGCACTTGAAAAGCTTCTTAATTTTGGTGCTGCTAGAAATCACGAGCAGAAGCAGTAACAGAAAGAATCTCAGAGTTGTCTCTAAAAAAAGTAATAATAATAATAAGTTGGAAGGGACCTTGGAGGTCATCTAGTCCAACCCCCTGCTCAGGCAGGAAACCCTATACCATTTCAGGCAAATGGCTGTCCAGTCTCTTCTTAAAAACCTCCAGTGTTGGAGCATTCACCACCTCTGGAGGCAGGTTGTTCCACTGGTTAATTGCTCTAACTGTCAGGAAGAAGTGAAAGGGAAAATGAATTTTACAATGATGTCTTCTTTAAGGGATTATATGCTTTGGTAATTTGTTCCTTCCATATCTGATCAAAGATATGAGGGCTTCCGTGAAACTAGAATGGCTAGTTAATCTGGGAGAATCAAGTGCAGAGACACCCTGTCAACGTTCGGCTGTGATTTAAGATAGATTTCCACTTTGACCTCATCATTTAAAAGTGAAAGATTAAATTACACACAGGAAACTACAAGCCTGTTTTGTGATTACAGGATTAGAGATTTATTTAAAATGGGAACTATCTCTAGGCACAGTAATACTACAAGAAAAGTGTGAGATAATATACTTTTGCATTTACCAATCCCATCTCCTCAAACGTGAACAAGATTGCATTAATAGTAGGTCATATTTATTGTCAAATCACCATTGGGAACATATTCCATTACTTTGGGACTATCAAAAACTTGACTTTGTTTCATTCTCCAGTAGCTTGTTCTATCTTCCTCTTCCTCTCTCCATTCTGTGCTCTCATTTTGATGAAGGTTGAATTCCAGTGTCTAAATATACTTTTGCAGCCAATATGCTGTATTACTTAAATTATATTTCTTAGACCATTACTGTAATGTGCTCTACATAAGGAGGATGTAAAAGCTTCACCAGCTGTCGAATGCAGTAGCATAGGCAGTTATGTGTATTTCTAGAAGAACACATGTTATACCTCTGCTCTCCACCTGCATTGGTTATCATTCTCTTTTCATGTCTAAATCAAAGGGCAGGTTTTACTTTTTAAATGCATGGCATTGGACCAGGTTATATGAAGGACTGCCTCTCCTTAATTACATCTGCCCATTCCATCAGATCCAGCAGAAAAAGCTTACTGTGGGTCCTGTGGATTAAGAAGTTTCACCTGGTAAGTAGTAGTGGGCGTTTTCTGCTGTGCCCCATAGCTTTCTGCCCCCCAAGGGAAGTTGTAAGTTGTTCCCTTGTAAGTTTCCAAATGTCCCTCAAGGGAATTTTGTTGCCAGGCATGGTGACTTGTGAAATATTGAGATGGCTCCAGTGTAATTAACACCTACTCTTTGACTAATATTTTTTTTAGTTTTCAGTTTTTTGTCTTTTATAATTTTAAAATTGTAAATAATAATGGAAAATCACAAAATACAAAGAATAGAAATAGAATTACTTTGGAAAAAAACCCAGGTGGGTTAAATGTATGATTCAAAGTATCTCTACAGACAAGAGTCTGGTGTATACCAATAGTGATAGGTGCAATCCCAAAACATCTGGAGCACCACTTGACATGATTAGCATTGACAAAATCACCATCAGTCAATTGCAAAAGGCAAGTTGACTTGGAACAGCTTACATCCTGCAGTGATACCTTTAACACCAGCAAAAACAGCATCTGCCTATCTCAGGTCCTTGGTGAGGACTCAATGGGTAGATATGAATCCCAAATCTAATCTTAATATCTGGCTCATTGTGCAACAAACCATAACAATAGTAATGCTTGTTTGTATATATGTTTGTGTATGCTTTTAGCTTTGTTGTATGGCATCTATAGTCCCTTGTTTGTGAGATGGATGGCCATATAAATAGGATGGATGGATGGATGGATTTCAGATAGAGTTTCCTGGGCCTTTCCTGATGAAAGGTTGCAGGTGAAGCCATCTTCCTCTGGCAGGGCTCTGAGTACTGATGGGCTTGTGTATTAATTAAAGTTCAAACAGTGTAGCCATTTCAAAGTCTTGGCCATAGCAGGTAATAGGACTTAGCACTTAGACTTACATATCACTTTATGGCATTTTACAGCACTTTCCAAGCAGTTTACAGAGCCAGCAAATTGCCCCCAACAATCTGAGTCCTCATTTTACTAACCCTAGAAGGATGGAAGGCTGAGTCAACCTTGAACAGGTGAGAATCAAACTGCTGGGAGTTGGCAGAATTAGCCTGCAATACTGCATTCTAGCCACTGTGCCACCATGGCTCTAATACAGGAGTCTTCAAACTTGGCCCTTTTATGACTTGTGGACTTCAGCTCCCAGAATTCCTCAGCCAGGCACGCTGGCTGAGGAATTCTGGGAGCTGAAGTTCACAAGTCATAAAAGGGCCAAGTTTGAAGACCCCTGGTCTAATAGAACCAGCAGTGCAAATTTTAAAGACATACTGCAAAAATCTCTTTATCTACGTCTATGATGTTGGTGGTTGGCTGTTTTCTGGTTTTAGACCTGCTTTGCACAGAAAGAAAATATTTGAGACAATAACTGAAGATTATGTTTTTTGGTATTACAATAGTCATGTTTATTTGTATAATACTTCTAGGAACATGAGTCAAAATAGAATAGGATTGAAATGATAATTGGCATGGGTCTGAGATGAGAATACAATGAAAGCAAGAAATATAAATGGTACAGCACTACTTTTATACCCAAGGGCATTTGGTGGGAAGGGAAACAGATTATTTTGTAGCCTCAGTATGCTACTGGAAATGTTAGTATAGGTAATTGGAAAAGTTTATGCTCTGGCAGCCCCTACAGCCCAGGATATCTGCTGCCATCAACAGAAGCCTAGAAAAGTCAGCATATTGCAGCCATCCCTTTAATGAAATGTGGAATAATGATGTGTGATGGGGTCCCTCAAGGGCTTGTGAGACAGAGAACCAGAAATAATGAGATCCCAAAATCTGTAATAACCCCATGACATTGCCTCCATCTTGTCTCCAGCTAGATGGAAGCAGCATAGGGACTGGTGATGGGAATAGTTAATGTCGTGCTGGTATGGTTTTCTGCCAAATCAAGGATGAGTGGAAATCAGTTTAAAGGGGAACAAAATCAATGTACTGTAGGCATCTTTAGATCGTGGCATTAATCCTTCGGAGAGCCAGACTGTACTTCCCCAAACTCTTTCTTTCTGCTCAACATCCTCGTTTTGAATAGATCTTACAGATTTGATAACACTTTGCTTCCCTCGTTGTCTTCTTCCTTATTGTATTTCTTTAAAACCGGGTTTTTTTTCTTTACTCAAAAAGTTTGACATCCCTTTCTTAACAATTTTTCAGATCAAAGGAAGAATGGAAGGTCACCCCTACTCATTTCTATCTCTTTAAAAGTAAAGCTACTATAAAGCTCTTGTATGTACCTCCCATTCTTTTAAATGGAGCTTACTCTTCAGTAAATGTGGTTACAACAGTGTCTTGGTTAGACTTACCTGGATATAAATCCACTAAAGGAGATTGGAGTTCTGAGTATAAATTGTTGGATTTTCTTTCATTTTATAATAGTTCTTATCCAAGATCCTAAAAGCAGGGACACTATGTCGTATCTCCTTTTTCTTTTCTTCCAGCTCAGCTGGCCTCTTTGGTGTAAGAAAATTTTTAGTTACTTCCTTTTGAAGGCCATCACTGAAAGCTTATCGTTTCCCATAAGATGCACATATACCGTTAGAAAATATAGTTTTTGTTTATTGTTTTTATTCTGTTTTTAATTATTAGCTGCCCAGGGTCATTTATTTGAGTTAAAAAAGGTAAAAGGTAAAGGTTCCCCCGCACATGCGTGCTAGTCGTTTCCGACTCTAGGGGACGGTGCTCATCTCCGTTTCAAAGCTGAAGAGCCAGCGCTTGTCCGAGGATGTCTCCGTGGTCATGTGGCCGGCATGACTAGACGCCAAAGGCGCACGGAACGCTGTTACCTTCCCACCATAGTGGTCCCTATTTTTCTACTTACATTTTTACGTGCATTCGAACTTCTAGGTTGGCAGAAGCTGGGACGAGTAACAGGTGCTCACTCTGTTACGCGGCACTCGGGATTCGACCAGCCATAAATAAATTAATGTGGGCAAGTTGACCGTATACAGTAGATACTGTGGGTACTCATACGAAACCACTATGATCATCATATTCCATAAAACTATTTTAGTTTCCAGTTTAGTGTTTTTCTCTGTTCTTCCTTCCAATCATTCTTGGGTGATTGTTTCCCCCCTTGGGGGTGGATTGTCATTGTGCCTTACAGCTTATCTTGATATATGTGTGCTTATGTGTCTTTCTGTGTGTTTGTTATTTCTTTCTCATGCACTAAATCAATTAAGTGGCTTTCTCATTGATATAAGGACATAAATTGTATCAAGCTAATTATATATCTTTTTATCTAATATTTCTTTTGGTAACATAACCCTTGATTGTCTTTAAAAATGTATCATGGAACTTAGTCACTTTGTATCCACAGATTGTTTTTTGCCCTCTGCAATAGTCCTTGATTATCCAGAATGGAAGCTATAATTTTCTCTAGATATTTCAGATATATTAAGGAGGACTTGCCACTGAAAATTTTTGACATTGCAGCTGTTTGACTGCTCAGAAGAAAAAAAAAGAAATCTACATTTAACGCAGAAACTTGTTAAAGCTTCTTAGAACTGCATTTGGATAAATCATATGCAATCAATAATGTTATACCTTTAACCCCTTTTATTGTACTTTTTTGATTCATTACTCAAAGGTATGGCCTAAAGAACTTTTCATGAATGCTTTTCAATTTATACAGTTTTTGCAAAAGATTAGTAAGCCGAACTTACTACAGCTTATTTATTTATACTGGATAATGAGGCTTTGGTTGATCAACACTAGTATTTGATGCATGTATGCTGTGAATATAAAAATATTCCCAATTTGTAAATATATTTATCTCAGGAACTTCAAGAAGAACCCATAATGAAGTAGACAAGAAATCTAACTTGTACTGATTATTGGTTGATACAGGCAGTCTTGTTATGGCATTTTTATATCTTTTTTTCCATGTGGAATTTTTGTGGCATTTAATGAATGTTTAGCTGCCATTAAATGCTAACAGGCATGAGGATGGGGTCTTTCATATTTACAACAGTTATCCATATGTATGCCTAGTCATAAAATACCATTCATCAAAAGGTAAGATTTCTTCCTGTTACAATTCTTTTAGTCTTGCAGGATCCTATTTACAACTGTAGCTCATCATGTTGGTTTTAAAGAAAGGTCGTCACATATAGCAACTCCCATGTATGGTATATGGGTCTCAAAGGCATTCTTATAAAATGTTGATGGTGGCTGTCCCATCTAAAGTCAGATTGGATATGGGTCTTAAAAGTGGTCAAGAGAAATGTCCACGGGGAAAATATCATCTTGATAATCTAAAATGAAAGCGGCATGAATTTAAAAGGCCTAGAGATGGCAATATTTATTTATTTATTTTATTTTAATTCCATTTATATCCTGCCCTTCTCCGAAGACTCAGGGCGGCTTACAAGCTTAGCAGTAGCCTTCATTCTATGTATATGCCTGCTTATTAGGGCTTTCACACACACCCCAAGCGGCATTATTACAAAGTCAGCTTAATTGCCCCCAACAATCTGGGTCCTCATTTTACCTACCTCGGAAGGATGGAAGGCTGAGTCAACCTTGAGCCTGGTGGGACTCGAACCTGCACTAATTGCAGGCAGCTGGTGTTACTTAAGGAGGCATTAGCCCACTGCTCCACCAAGGCTCATATGAATCAGAGACGAAGTGGACTTCCTTAACAAAACTGATGGAGATTGTGGAGTAGACTTATTATATTCAATCAAAAGTCAGCTGTTAAAAGATGTTGCTGTTCAACTATCACAAAAATCTGAACAAATGCTGCAGAGATATTGACCACAGAAAATTATGACTTTGGGTAATGAGATACAATTGTTGGGAAGGATTCAAGTTATAATTTTAAGGAAAAGTTTTATTATTAAGAATCAACTGATGATACTTGATCCTGGACAGATTACAGATAATGATTGCAGTGGTCTACAGTAGATTAGAAGCTGTAGTGGACTTTCTGCATGTGAAATACAATAATAGATTGTTAACAGAGGGCTTTGAAGTTTAGTGTTGTTCTTTACTTTATTTATTAATTGATTTTTCCCCCAGAAAACAATAGGTCAAATTAGTTGGGCAAATAGAGTTGTAGAGGTTTATAAGTTGTAGACCTGTTTTGCAAGGGTGGGGAAACTATTATTGTTGAAATATATTTATCTGTATTCAGCTGGGGGGACAATATATGTGTATGGATTTTTTATGCACATTTTTTGGTCTTCAGTTATTGCTTTGTTGTTTTCATTTTTTTTCAGTTGACGTTTGTATTGTAACTTTGGAAATAAAATTTAAAAAAAAATCAAGATGATCTAAAATATCTAGCAGAATCTCTATAGGGTTTCATATAGCACTTCTACCAGCACTGCATAAACTTTCCAGTTGGTAGAATACGTGCAATGATATTTTGTATTGTTAATACAATATTTTATTGTATGCGTTTTATATTCACCATATTTGTTAATATTATTTTGTACTTGCATTTTGAGACAGAGGAGGGATGAGCCGAAAAACACCATGACTATTCCAGTAGTACAGACTTCAAGCAGATTTGCACAAGATGTGAAGGTATATCTCAGCTACTCAGCTAAAGTAAGCAGGAACCTATGTAGGGAAGATGCTGGAGGCAGATGATCACTTTAATGACAATGGCAAAGGCATCATTTTGTACGGTGTGGGAGAAAGTAATGATATTCTACCAAGAAAAAATACATAAATAGAAAATTCATTGACTGATGATATAGTATTGGATAATGGGCCCAGCAGGTCAGATGGCACTCAATGGGCAACGGAGGAAAAGCTGAATTATGATAGGTACAGAGAATGAAAGAAGCATGAATATGAGAAAGCTCAGCACTGTGAAAGATGAAATGAATTTACTACACATTAATAATAATAATAATAATAATAATAATAATAATAATAATAATAATAAATAAACCTTTATTGTCAAAGTACAACATGTGTACATTGAGATTAGCTGAGCCTCCCCCCGTGCTCTCTCCCCCCAACACACAGTGACAACAAACCCTCTATCCTACCACACCATGTGAACCAACTACACCACACACCGGCCTCCCAAGTCAATTCTGCATAAATTCACAGAGATTATGTCCCATTTAAAAGCCTAACAGCCCACAGATAAAAGCTATTTTTCAGCCTGTTGGTACGGCTGGCTATATTCCTATATCTCCTACCGGATGGTAGGAGAATAAAGAGATACCGTCCAGGGTGTGAGTCATCCCTGAGAATCTTCCTCACTCTTCCAAGGCAACGAGCCCTGGCGATGTCATCCAGTTTTGTCAGGGAACAGCCCACAATGTCTTGTGCTGTGCTCACTACCCTCTGTAATACTTTCCTGTCCACGGCTGTCAGACCAGCATACCAAACCACAATACCATACGAGAGGACACTCTCTATAGTACACCGGTAAAAGAGGGTCATTAGCCGTTGTTTTACCCTGTTCTTCCACAAGACCCTAAGAAAGTGAAGCCTCTGTTGGGCCTTTCTAGCCACCTGGGTTGTGTTAACTTTCCAGGTCAGATCTTCACAGAGGTAGACTCCCAGAAATTTAAATGAGGAAACTCTCTCTACACAGTCCTCCCCGATGTAAAGTGGGGCAGGTTCCTCCTTTTTTCTCCGGAAGTCTAACACCATCTCTTTCGTCTTGCCAATGTTTAGGTGCAAGTTGTTGTTACTACACCATATGGATAGTTTTTGTACCTCTGGCCTATATGCTTGTCCTCTTAGGTATCAGTGAACTGAAGGGAAGGCTTCAACCACCAGTGCCTTTAGGGTTGCAGAGCTCAGTACCAACCTCAGATCTTATACAAATGGACATCCATAACAATTGAAATTACAGATTAAATAAATAAATATTTATGGTCCCATCCAGTGATCCTTTAATATGACAATAAACTAAATTTAAGCTCCAATGACTGACGGAGACGAGAGAGTTGACAAGTTCTATTGTCATGATTAATCTGAAATCAACAATATCTGCTGCTTTTCACTAAAGACTGGCATGCCAAAATTGGAAATACTAAAGAGGATAATATTGTGGCCCATGTGGCCTATGAATCCAAAATGAATGCAGAATGACTTATCAAATTCTGCCAATCCAATTATTTCTTTATTGCCAACACAATCAAAGAACTAAAGCAATGCCTATGTACACAGACATCAGCTGATGTCTACATTTTTTGTACAGTTAGTGGCTAACAATAGAACAGATCTCATTCTTATTATGTACAAGTTCCAAGTTAGGCTACAGTGGAAGAAGAATGCCATTCAGTTTACACTATATGATCTTGGGCATATATATATTTATACTATATAGCCAACCATTTTCAAGGAGAACATCAGGAATCACTGTGAGGTCCTGAACCTCATTGATAGGGAACTAGAAGAACTGTAGATTGAACTTAAAGTTAATTGTGAATGAAAAAAAGACTTCCAAAGATCAAGTAACAGAAGATAACAAACTATATATCAAAACAACAGTGGAAATTGCAAAAACAAAAAAACAAAACTCAAATACCCCAAAACCCAGAAAGAAAAACAAAAGTCAAGACAGACATTAACAAGAAAGAATTTAACAAAGAATTACAAATAACTGTTAGAAGAGACAAGATTTAGTATTACAGCAATATTTGTAAAGACATAAAAGAGGGAAACAGGGAAAAAAACAAAAGAGTTTTCTAAAGTTCTCTGAACTCAGGAAAAGGTTCTCACCTCAAATTGGTGTGGTAAAGGATGCCACTGGACAGCTGATCAAAGAAGACCAAACAAAAATGGAAGGAGCATGTTGAAACTCTGTACAATAGAGTTGTCAAGAACCCAGATATCGTAGAAAATATTTCCTATTTACAGGACCTATAGTACTAGATGTTGAAGTGAGATGAACACTTCAGTCATTACAAATAGGAATTCATTAAATATCTAAATCCCCTTCATGGATTACGGCCTTGTCGTGGCGAAGGGGCTTGCGTAATTCAATGAAGCTATGAGCTATGCCGTGCAGGGCCACCCAAGACGGACAGGTCATAGCAGAGAGTTCTGACAAAACGTGATCCACTGGAGAAGGAAATGGCAACCCACTCCAGTTTCTTTGCCATGTAAACCCTATGGACAGTACCAAAAGGCAAAACGATATGACGCTGGAAGATGAGCCCCTCAGGTCGGAAGGCGTCCAATATGCTACTGGGGAAGAGCAGAGGGCTAGTACTAGTAGCGCCAGAAAGAATGAAGCGACTGGGCCAAAGCCGAAAGGACGCTCAGCTGTGGATATGTCTGGTGGTGAAAGGAAAGTCCGATGCTGTAAAGATTTTTTCTCCATAGGAACCTGGAATGTAAGATCCATGAATCAAGGAAAGCTGGACGTGGTCAAACAAGAGATGACAAGACTAAACATTGACATCTTAGGTATCAGCGAACTAAAATGGACAGGAATGGGTGAATTTAATTCAGATGACCATCAGGTATACTACTGTGGGCAAGAATCCCTCAGAAGAAATGGAGTAGCCTTCATAGTCAATAAAAAAATAGGAAAAGCAATATTGGGATACAATCCTCAAAATGACAGAATGATCTCAGTTCGAATCCAAGGCAAACCATTCAATATCACAGTAGTCCAAGTCTATGCCCCAACCACCAGTGCTGAAGAGGATGAAATTGACCGGTTCTATGAAGCCCTACAGCACCTTATAGAACTAACACCCAGAAATGATGTCCTTATCATCATGGGGGATTGGAATGCTAAAGTAGGAAGCCAAAAGATAACTGGAATAACAGGCAAGTTTGGCCTTGGAGTACAAAATGAAGCAGGGCACAGGCTGATAGAATTTTGTCAAGAGAATACGATGGTCATAGCAAACACTCTTTTCCAACAACCCAAGAGACGGCTTTACACATGGACATCACCAGACGGTCAACACAGAAATCAGATTGACTATATCCTCTGCAGCCAAAGATGGAGAAGCTCTATACAGTCAGTAAAAACAAGACCAGGAGCTGACTGTGGCTCAGACCATGAGCTTCTTGTTGCAAAGTTTAGGCTTAAATTAAAGAAAGTAGGGAAAAGCACTAGGCCACTCAGGTATGAATTAAATCATATCCCTGTTGAATATACAGTAGAGGTGACAAATAGATTTAAGGAATTAGATTTGATAGACAGAGTGCCTGAAGAACTATGGACAGAGGTTCGCAACATTGTACAACAGGTAGCAACCAAAACCATCCCAAAGAAAAAGAAATGCAAGAAAGCAAAATGGCTGTCTGAGGAAGCTTTGCAAATAGCTGAGGAAAGGAGGGAAGTGAAAGGCAAGGGAGAAAAAGAAAGATATGCCCAATTAAATGCAGAATTCCAAAGAATAGCTAGAAGAGATAAGAATGCCTTCTTAAATGAACAATGCAAAGAAATAGAAGAAAACAATAGAATAGGGAGGACCAGAGATCTTTTCAAGAAAATTGGAGAGATGAAAGGAACGTTTCATGCAAAAATGGGCATGATAAAGGACCAAAATGGCAGGGACCTAACAGAGGCTGAAGAGATTAAGAAGAGGTGGCAAAATTACACAGAAGAACTATACAAGAATGAGCTTAACGTCCCTGATAATCACAATGAGGTGGTCACTGACCTCCAGCCAGACATCCTAGAATGTGAAGTGAAGTGGGCCTTAGAAAAGCTGAGCAACAACAAAGCTAGTGGAGGTGACAGTATTCCAGCTGAGCTATTCAAAATCTTAAAAGACGATGCAGTAAAAGTGCTACACTCAATTTGCCAGCAAATTTGGAAAACTCAACAGTGGCCACAGGATTGGAAAAGATCAGTTTACATTCCAATTCCAAAGAAAGGCAGTGCCAAAGAATGTTCAAACTATCGCACCATTGCACTCATTTCTCATGCTAGTAAAGTTATGCTTAAAATTCTACAAGCTAGACTCCAGCAGTATGTGGATCGAGAACTACCAGAAGTACAGGGAGGATTTCGAAGAGGCAGAGGAACTAGAGATCAAATTGCTAACATACGCTGGATCATGGAGAAAGCTAGAGAGTTCCAGAAAAACATCTACTTCTGCTTCATTGACTATGCTAAAGCCTTTGATTGTGTGGATCATAACGAACTGTGGCAAGTCCTTAAAGAGATGGGCATACCAGACCATCTTATTTGTCTCTTGAAAAATCTATATGCGGGCCAAGAAGCAACAGTGAGAACTGGACACAGAACCACTGATTGGTTCAAAATTGGGAAAGGAGTCCGGCAAGGCTGTATACTGTTGCCTTGCCTATTTAACTTATATGCAGAGCACATCATGAGAAAGGCAGGGCTAGATGAATCAAAAGTTGGAATTAAGATTGCCGGAAGAAACATCAACAACCTAAGATATGCAGATGATACCACTCTAATGGCAGAAAGTGAAGAAGAACTAAAGAGCCTCTTGTTGCGGGTGAAGAAGGAGAGTGCAAAACTTGGGTTGAAACTTAACATTAAGAAAACCAAGATCATGGCATCTGGCCCTCTCAATTCCTGGCAAATAGATGGGGAAGAAATGGAGGTAGTGACAGATT
Organism: Vipera berus; assembly: GCF_964194415.1. Taxonomy (NCBI): domain Eukaryota; kingdom Metazoa; phylum Chordata; class Lepidosauria; order Squamata; family Viperidae; genus Vipera; species Vipera berus. The sequence continues at coordinate 86,783,205 of NC_138203.1, forward strand.
TTATTTTCCTGGGCTCCAAGATCACTGCAGATGGGGACTGTAGCCAAGAAATTAAAAGACGCTTGCTCCTCGGGAGGAAAGCCATGACAAATCTAGACAGCACACTAAAAAGCAGAGACATCACCCTGTCAACAAAAGTGCGTATAGTCAAGGCTATGGTCTTCCCAGTTGCAATGTATGGCAGTGAAAGCTGGACCATAAGAAAGGCTGAGCGCCAAAGAATTGAAGCCTTTGAACTATGGTGCTGGAGAAGACTCCTGCGAGTTCCTTGGACTGCAAGGCGATCAAACCGGTCAGTCCTAGAGGAGATCAACCCTGACTGCTCTTTAGAAGGCCAGATCCTGAAGCGAAAACTCAAATACTTTGGCCACCTAATGAGAAGGAAGGACTCACTGGAGAAGAGCCTAATGCTGGGAAAGATTGAGGGCAATAGAAGAAGGGGACGACAGAGAATGAGGTGGCTGGATGGAGTCATTGAAGCAGTAGGCGTGAGCTTAGATGGACTCCAGAAGATGGTAGAGGACAGGAAGGCCTGGAGGAACATTGTCCATAGGGTCGCGATGGGTCGGACACGACTTCGCAACTAACAACAACAACAACAACAACAAATATCTAAATAAACATGGCAAGCCATAGAAGAAGAATCAGTAAAAAATACTATAGTAATTCATTAAATATCTAATGGCAAGCAATGGAAGAATCAGTAAAAATTCTAACCAAACTTTGCCAGCAAATATGAAGAACATCACAATAGCCAAGAGAACAGAGGAAAGCAATCTACATAACAATATCAAAGAAATGGAACTTACAACGTTTGAACAGTGTTGAACAACAGCTTTGACTTTACACACTAATTATGCTTGGGATAATCCAATGCAGATTAAAACCCCTACATAAAAAGGAAGATGCCAGGTGTTCAAGCTGACTTTAGAAAAAGCTAATAATCATGAAACATCATTGCTGATGCATGCTGTATATCGAGAAAGCCAAAAAATAGCAAAAAGAGGCCAGCGCTTTACTTGATTATAGAAAGGCCTTCAATTGTGCTGATCGTGTTCAATAAATAGAACATGGTTTTAAAAAATAGGAATCCTTAAACATCTCACTTGGCAAAGAAATGAGACAAGACTACATATTTCCCTCTTATTTATCCTGAATATATATTGAAGGATTTGAAGAAATTTAGCATGGTTTTAAAATTAGAAAGAGAAGCATCAATAATTTGCCCTATGCTGATGATATTTCTCGGATAGCTGAAAATGCAAATGATCTGCAAGCTCTAATAAAGAAAGTCAAGGAGCACAGTGAAAAAAGGGCACTAAAATTAAAGATAAAGAACAAACTAAGGACAACAGGTATTACAAACAGCTTTAGAACTGGCTATGAAGATACCAAAATGGTGGTTAGCTTCTACATTTTAGGATCATCCATCAGCAGTAAAGGAACAAGCATTCAAGTTATATGTTCTAGACCAGGGGTGTCAAACTAAATTTCATTGAGGGCCGCATCAGCATTGCGGTTGCCCTCAAGGGGCCGGGTGGGTATGGTCTGGGTGGGCATGGCCTACTGGGTGGGCATGGCTAGAGTGCGTATGGCCTACTGGGTGGGCGTGGCCAGCTCTACATCATTCGCATCAAGGGTGCCTATGGGGGCCTGGGCAGGAGTGGGACAGTTCTGAGGGTCTCTGGCAGAAGGAGGGTCTCTGGGCCAGGGCCAAGGCAGTGGGGGCCGTTCCCTCACTCTTTCCAGGATGGCTTCGTGGGCCACATGAAACCACTTCGCGGGCCGGATCCGGCCCCCGGGCCTTGTGTTTGACATGTCTGTTCTAGACTAGCACTTGGAAGAACAGCAATGAAAGTCTTGGAAAACATATTGAGATATGCTGATGTGTTTAACTTACAAAAACCAGAACTTTGCAGACAATATGGAAGTAAAAGGTGGACTTTGAAGAAACAGGATAGAAACAGCATTGGTGCTTCTGAACTTTAGTGTTGGAGAAGACACCTGAAAGCACTAAGGCTGACCAAGAAAACAAACAAATGGACCATTGAAGAAATCCACACAATGTTCTCACTCAAAGCACAAATCAACAGACTCGAATGATCCGATTTAGGACACATTATGCAAACACATAACTCTAGGGAATTATGCTGGGAAAGGCAGAAGAAACATTAAGAGGGTGACCAGCAATAAGATCCTGACTGGTATAGGGTCTCCTGCTTGAGCAGGGGATTGGACTAGAAGATCTCCAGGCTCCCTTCCCACTCTGTAATCCTGTTATTCTGTTAAGATGAATAGACTCAGATACAATAGTGATGGAGATACCATTGGAAGACCTGAAGGATCAGGTCGGAAACAGATCTTTCTGGGGAAAATCTATTTGGGTGGTTGCTAAGAGTTGACACTAGCTTAATGGCACATTATTGTCATCTTAAGTCTAATGAGGTGCTGCGGGTTGAAAAACTCCCATTCAGAAGGATAATGCTAATTGGAAATTCCTGGAATCTGTATCCAACATATCTTCAGGATACTAGCGTGGGAATGTGGTCTAAATATTTAGCCTTTAAAAGTTATACTGATGCGAGTACATATATTTTTATCATTGAGAATTTTTTTAGGCTCATAGTTATATGGATCTCCGTAATCCAGCACTTCACATACTATTACTAGTATGTATGGAAGCTGAAACTGTATGTATGGAAGCTGAAACTGGAACATTGCACCAGAATCTACAAAATTGTCCAGCATGTGCACATTCGGTTATTAAACACAGAAGTGTGACATTAGGTTCATTACTGTTCTTTGTAATTTAGCTTCAGCCCATCACTTACAGATGTCCATTATTACCTATTGTTGTTCTCGGTGCCAAGAACTGTCACTGCTTTCTTTGTATGTATTCTGAAAGTCACCTAACCAGGCAAGCACAGCATGTCATGTGTGCCCTTGTTTCTTGTTAACTATTGGTTTTCCTTTTTCTCCAGGCATTAATTAAAAAGTAGAACTACATTCCATTCCCCACATTATTACATATATGTAATTCATACATTTGTGAAAGTTGGACCATAAGAAAGGCTGAGCGCCAAAGAATTGAAGCCTTTGAACTATGGTGCTGGAGAAGACTCCTGCGAGTCCCTTGGACTACAAGGCAATCAAACTGGTCAGTCCTAGAGATCAACCCTGACTGCCTTTTAGAAGGCCAGATCCTGAAGCTGAAACTCAAATACTTTGGCCCCCTAATGAGAAGGAAGGACTCACTGGAGAAGAACCTAATGCTGGGAAAGGTTGAGGGCAAGAGAAGAAGGGGACAACAGAGAATGAGGTGGCTCCAGAAGATGGTAGAGGACAGGAAGGCCAGGAGGAACGTTGTCCATGTGGTCGTGATGGGTCAGACATGACTTCGCAATTAACAACAACAACAACAATTCATACATGGCATGCTGAATGCCAAAATGACAAACTATTTCCAAATGTCCCAGAGGTGCTTTTTCAGGAGGCAACTGGACTTTCTTGTTTTTTCTTTGAAGATGTTTTGTTTCTCATCCAAGAAGCTTCTTCAACTCTGACTGGATGGTGGGAAATGGAAGGATCTATATTCCTTGCAGACAGCTGGTCATTTGCACTCTTTTAGAGACCTGGATGACTGAGAATCTCCATAGACATTTCCAAATAAGAATCTGACTGGATATTTTGTATCAAGTTTTCTTTTGATTCTCAAGAAGAATTAACAATTTGATAAACAAGGAAGTGGGAGATGTGGGGGGGAAAGCCACATCTGACATCATAATTCTCCAATCTTCAGGTCTAACTACCCACCCAACACTCTTTACAAACCCTCTAATAATTTTTAATTTTGTAAAATGATTGACCTACGGACAGCCTATCTTGAAAAATAATTGGATCCCTTTGAAAAACTGCCTCGAAAATGAAAAAAAACTCAACTCTCCATTTTCTCATGCTGACCAGTTCTTCCAAATACTATCATAATACATATATAAATATTAACCACTCTACTGTGCTATAATATTGTAATTTATACTTTCACATTTGGCATGTTTCAGTGTTCTGCAGTAAGAGAAGTATTACAAAGAATACTTACTAATGTCTAGAAAAGCTCAAGTTCTATTGATTGGCCTGATTCAACAATGGTGAACAAATGTTTCTTTGGAAGTCCTAATCTAATGATCTTATTGGACAAATAACCCATAAATTTAGATACAGCTAGAGTAACAAAAATATTTCTGGTTCTTTTCTGTTAAAAAAAAGACAGAAATCATTTTGTTACAGCAACAGAAAATAGAAATGTAGATAGTGAAATAGGATTTATATTTTGCTGAGTTTCCCTACCAGATCATATTCTAACAAAGAGACTTAAGTTCGAATTTTCTTTAAGCTCATGCTGAACCCTCACCATTTTGCTTCCTATTGGAAAAATGGTTTTAACAATGTTATAGGAGAGAGAGAGAGAGAGAGAGAGAGAGAGAGAGAGAGAGAGAGAGAGAGAGAGAGAGAGAGAGAGAGAGAGAGAGAGAGAGAGAGAGAGAGAGAGAGAGAGAGAGAGAGAGTATTTAAAAAGTGTGGTAATGAAAACATTCAGAGATGATGAAAGCTATAATCAAAAGTTTCTAATGATCCAATCATTTCTGATTCCTGCGGTGTAATTTATGGGCTGTATTGCTGTAATGTATATCCCTGTTCTCCTCAAGCACAGAGAAACAGAGAAGAAATAAACTGTCCATTGAGGTTCTTTCCTAAGGTAAATATGTCCTAAGGGCTGTTGAAATGATTTTGAATTTATATAGAGATAAACATGTATGTGTAGTATGAGTGGTATACTGCTTTGTATGTTGCCACTCAGATCCCTAAATTGCTCTTATTTCTTATTTTATTTGATATGATTTCTATACCTACTCATCAAATAAGTGACTCTGGGCAATGTACATCATAAAACATAAAAACTATTAAAACAGTACAATATGTATGTACAGTATGTATGTATGTATGTATGTATGTATGTATGTATGTATGTATGGTTGTTAGATGGCACGAGCAACACTCACAAGTGTGGATGCATATAGCCTGCAACAATCACTCATTCAACTTTGCACTTCTAAGGGTTCCAGGTTGCTTAAAGAGGCCTGGCTATCGAATGAGTATTCAATCAACCACCACACAGATTTGTTGCTGGCTTACCAGACATTAAGGAAACATGAACAACGTAGGAATCCACAATGAGTACAAAGAGTACAAAGAGCACCGCTCACACACAAGAGGGAGGGGAATAAGAAAGACCAAGTTTGCTTACTTATGGAACAACATGAAACCATAACGAGCAAAAAGAAGGAAACATCAACACAACCCACTCGAAAATTAGGAGAGCAGTGATAGACCAACGAGGACAGAGCAGAGCGTGTGATAGGAGTAGTGCTACCAGATGTGACCACACAATGACTTATGGGAGCTGCAGGATGAGACAAACTGGGGGATGATTTGGCTACAACTCTTAAACAGCCAGATACAAATGTAACAGGCAGAGGGAGCAAAAATGAGAGGGGGAAGACAGCAAAACTCACACACAAGCGGATGCAATGCGATTAGGCAGAATACGATTGACTGGGGCGGGTAGACCGGTTACATGCTCAATGAGCAGAGCGCTGAAACAGCCAGCTTTATAAGCAGACCTTCCAACCTCTGACTTTCACTCTGATGACATCAGCAGGGGACCGACGAAAGCTTAATAATAAACAGTTGTTTTTATACCTATCCCGGAGTTTGCTGACTTTTATACTTTTGATATGAATACACCCAGGATTCGCATTTTTAAAGTAATTAGAGACATGTATGTATGTATGTATGTATGTATGTATGTATGTATGTATGTAAAATTGTTACTATGGATGTAGTAAAGTGCCAGGAAACAGGCACTTTAACTTACCTAGGTTCCCAAGTCCATGCACACAACCAAGTCTTCATGGCCTTAGGAAAAGCCAACAGGGTCGGGGTTATCTGTTAAGGGAGAATATTCCAGAGGACAGGAACTACAGCAGAGAAGGCACATCTATTCTTTGGCATCAAAAATGTGACTTCCTCTTCTTTAAATGGTTCACCAAATATGCTAAAATATGAATATTAATCAATTCCATAGTTATAGGTTAATGCCCTGGATTTACAGAGTATTTGGACAACAAAATAACACGATAGCTGATATGTTGCAATGCACGGAGGTGCAAATGAATTGAGAAATGCATTTTAACCTGATTTAATTCACATGTCAGTGGGCTTGATTTTATTTATCCTGGCTGGTGTCCCAACTCTCCTTCTGTCCCACAGGTTATTATTTGATTACTCTCCTGAAAAAAGGGATGGGAAAACTACCTGCTTGATCTGATGGTACACCAGCAAAAATCAGTAACATAATCCTTCAGGGTGCCATAAAAACAGAGCTTGGAAGCTAATGCAAGCTGCCCATTCTGAATTTTCTACCTCTGTGCTAAGAATATGTAAGCCATTACTCAATACATTTTCATCTGAAGTTTACTATTGTTTTGAAATTGAACTTCTAATGTATTGCAATTGATTGGCAAATCAGAGTAAAAAATTGAAGCCATCTTTTTTAAAAAATAAACTTTCCCCAAATTTAATACTTAGTCACAAGTACAGATTCTTATAGATGCTGTTTACAGAAATTTTCAATGTTTTCAAAATATGTAGGTCATGATGAAATGAATCTAATTGCTTTGGGCTAAAGTATAAGCCTGCAAAGCAAAACTAGAAATTGTGAATCCTGTACAAATGCTTCTCTTAAGAACAGCAGAAAAATGTTTCAATAAGTGAACACACCAGCATTTTGATTTTTATGAGCTCTCTTTCTCACAGAGATTCCTAGATAAATATTTTAATTTAGACAAACATAATATCAGTTCTGATGGAAAGAATTCTTAACATATATTTTCAGATATTGAGGGAGGGAGTTGTCTCAACACACGAAGTGAGAGGAGGAAGAAGAGGAGGAGTTAAATGTAGGTGTTTATAAGGAGGATAGATGACATTTTTCACATTAGCTATCAAGTAACGTTCCGGTAAACATATTAGAAAATAAAAGAAATTGGGAAGTTTGGTAGCAACACAATGAATGAATAAGTCTTTAACAACCATTTGAAGTGACAATGGGGCTAAAAAAAGTGACTTACAAGTAGTCTTCACACTTATGAGTATTGCAGCATCCCCTTAGTTACATGATCAGAATTTGGCTGCTTGGCAAATGGCATGTATTTACAGCAGTTGCAATATCCTGGTGTTACATGATCACCACTTGCAACCTTTCCAGCTAGCCTCTGACAAGCAAAGTCAATGGGGGAAGCCAGATTCACTTAACAACCATGATGATTTGCTTAATGACTATGGGAAAAAGGTCATAAAGTCAAGCATGGACTCCCTTCTGTCGCTCCCTTAGTGACAGAAATTCTGGTCCGATTGTGATCATAAGTTAATGTAATACATGCTATTAAATCGGACAGAGCCCATTCTTTCAATTTAGAAAATGACATTTATTCATTCAGAAATACAGTAGATATACAAATGAATGAATGAATGGATGGATGTGTGTTTGTGTATCCATATGTCCATGTCTATATCTGGGTCTCCTCCATATGTAACAAAGGCAAAAAACTACTAAGATTTGGCTAAAGCAACTTAACAAAACTAATTCAAGAAAATTCTGTTTTTAAAATAAACTACTCAACATGTCTCTGAAGAAATCTAGAATATGCGCACATTTGCTTGAAAAAAAATCAAAGATTAAGAGGAATATCCAATGTTCTTACCTAATGACAGAAATCTGATCAGTATTCAGTTTCCTGGAGAAATGGAAATAAAATGTGGGATGTCAATATGGATATCTTGGGTGTTTTTAACTCAGAATTTCCATTTTTGGAAAAGTGCCATATATCTGCAACTATAACAGATTAGCATTTGACACTAGGCATTCTGCATCAGGATCCAAAAGTGGTAAGCAGCCATCAATATTAATAACTATCAATAGCCTGATCCTCCACCAGCCCGTCCAGGCCACTTTTAAAAGGATGCAAATTGGCTGCCATTACCTCAGGTGCTGACAGCAAATTCTGCATTAACTTGGTTCTGCGTAAGAGTGTTTCTTTCTGCATTATTTTTGGGGATGAGCTAAAATTTCATACTGTGTGAAAGAAAAAAAAGCAGTTATCTGCACCCTCCATGATTTCCCATGTACGTCCCTTCACCTTCTTTCATTTTGAGCTAGGAAAACTCCAGTGATGTAGTTGCACCTTCCATCCACCTAATTATTTCGGTTGCCTTTTTCCCCCCTGGACATTTTCCAGCTGAAGTGACTAGAAGTAAAGCATGATACTCCAGGAGTGACCTCCTGATAGATTGGTACAAGAGCCTTACTACACTGGCATTTGTATTTTCAATCCCAGCCCCACCCCCTCCTAATAATTGTAAGGAAAAGATTTTCCATTTTTGAAATAGGTGCACATTGGGTTGACATTTTCATTGAGATGGAGTTCAGCCTGACTCAGGTCCCGTTAATGTATAAGTGAAAGTTTTGTAATTTTTACATCAATAGTTTTTGCTTTATACTTGTTAACACTGAATTGCCTTTGCCATTTTGAAACCCCCTTCACCCCAGTGAAGAGATCCTTTAGAGCTTTTCACAATGCCTTTTTAAAGATTTTACCCTATTGAACTATGTATGATCTGCACAGTGACTGTATGTTCTTGGAAAAAATAAAGGACGATCCTGACAAAGGGGCAAATCTGAAAAAGGTTCATAAGGATTTTTTTAATTAATTAATTGTTTATAACTTTGCTTTACAAAGGAAAATTCAAGAGCAAAATCAAGAAAACAAATAATTAAATAAATCTAAAAAAAACAACCTCTCAATTTCAAAGGGCTGTCCTTGATAATATCATCTGCAGACAGGAACTCGCTGTTGGAACCCAACTTCAGAATTATTTATCTTCAAGTTAAAAAGCACCAATTCTGATATCAGTTATAGAAAACCCCACTGTGTACATCTTTCCAGTGTGAAATTGCCAATTTATTCTTACTATTTCCTGTTTTATAACCAGCTGAGAGAGATCATGGCTAAGGTTTTTTTTTTAAAGTTTGAGAATAAAATATCCGTTGTTTTCATTTATTGACGCCTAGAATATTAGTGAGATCAGACTTACCTTGGTGGAAGTCATGTTTTAAATTTTCAGCTGGGCTCCTTCTTCAGTGCGTTTGCTTATTTTCTTTTTAATAGTACTTTCAACAATTTCTCCCAGAAGAGATGTTAAGATAACTGGCCTTATTCCATCTAGCTCCTACTACTCTTTGGAAATAACTCCCACTCAAAGTACATTAGGAAACTGATCTCTCAAGGTTTAAAAAAGGGTCTTTAATGCTACTTTTTCAGGACTTTTGTGTAATGTTGGAAGAATATTGTTACCCTGTTCCACTTTAAGTAATGGTAGAGTTGGGCTTAGCTCATGGTTATAAAATCAATAGAGTTGTATGATTTCTGTTATGGCCTGTTTTTATTACTTTTCGGCATAAATATATACCGAATAAAAATGCCACAATTACTACTGTGTTTATTACCCACCTGGAGAACAGATGCCAATGTTGAAAAGAAGTTGCATATTTTTTTTTTTTAAAAAAAGGAAAGCAAATTGAAAGCTGTTAAAGCAAGGGTATTCAAACGTGGCCCTTTCATGACTTGTGGGCTTCAACTCCAGGCTGGCTGAGGAATTCTGGGAGTTGAAGTCCACAAGTCATAAAAGGGCCACGTTTGAAGACCCCTGTGTTAAAGTTTGTTTGCGTGAATACTATCTGGATTCAGGGATTTATTATTTTTTTAGTTTGTCAGCCTGGTTTACAATTTTATTACTCATTATTTATATATCTTTCTATTCCTCCAAGATTAGAAGCACACATACAGACATTCATACTGTTCTCTGACATTTCCTTTGTCTGGTACTCCAACAGCCTCTCTGGTAGTTTCAACTTCCAAATGTATTTAAAAAAGTTTGTGGTTTCTCTAATTTTTTTGAACTCAAAATATTGCTTTTGCTTCATTTAATAACTTGATTGCACGTCTTTCTGCAGAGTAGATGCTCCTTTTTGTTCTCCTCATTTCTACGTATCAGATTTCCATATGGTCTGTGTGCCTGACTGCTCATAGCAGGTTCAGGACACATTTTTTCCAAGCCAAAATTCCTTCTGCCTGTTTCACAGTTTTGTGCTCGGAATGTGACAACTCACCACGGCCAACTTGCCTTAGCCAAATCTCCACTGACAATTTTCCATAGCCAATTCACCATGGCCAGCTCACAATGGCCAACTCGTCATGGAACAATTTGCTGCAGCCAATTTGCCACGGGAAAATGTGGCGCAGGACAATTCAAAAAACAAATTAATTTTTAACTATTTTTAATTTATGTCATTCACATTTCATTTTGTCCCTCCTTTTGCATCCTTTTTTAATGATTCTATTTCACAATTTTTTCAATATTATCAACTTTTGCCTTGTGGCATGTTGTCCTGCAGCAAGTTTGGCCGTGGCGAATTGTCCCATGGTGAGTTGGCTGTGGCGAGCTCCAAGCCTTCTCAAATCCTCCATCCTCCAATACTCCAAATGGAAGGAATAAAATAGGAAAGGCACCTGAGATGATGAACAGCAGGAGAGAAGCCAACATGCTGGCAAAGGTATGTGTGATTAGCCATCTTCTGAGGATGCTGAATATGAAACCTTCATCCTATTTAATGCCTAGTCACAGCGGCAAGATCTGTTCTACCTAAGGCTCAATCTGCGATCAGCATGCCAACTCACACTTGTTGGAAGTGGCCAGCTGGGTGAGTTTAACTCAGCTTTGTATATGAACTTTCATATTAAAGTAGCAAGTAGGCAGATGAGCAGGGGAGAGCATTGGAGTGCTGCATGGTGACTGCTCTTTTTCTATCTGAACTCATTATGCATCCTCCATAGCTGCTCCGCAAATTCTGGGGACAAGTTTAAGACAGATTTGTGGATACACATTAGGAGTAGCTATAGGAATATGTATTTTATGAGTGGAAGTTCCCCCTTCGATTTGAGGTGAATCTTAATATTATGAGATAGACAGACAAATAGATATAGATAGAGAGATGCGATTTGTTGATTATTAAAGAAAATGCTGCCTTTTGATCAAATTATCTCTGAATCACAACATCCATTTCCCCCCATACCTTAGCAGGGAAGTAAGGAAAATATTGAAAAGACTTAGACATTTTTCTATGGCTCTCCTATTTTTATAGTAAACTCTTTATGGGAATGGCAGTCTGCCTGTAGGATATTCTTCCACATACACAAATGTAAGATTTACACATTTCAAAAGACATATTGTCTGTTTTCATTTTGATTTTGAGTGTTTGACTTGAAGTTATTGTGGTTTATAAATATGGCTTAGAGTTTGGATTGCCATAATATGTAAATCCATTCAGTTGTGACTTGACTTTGCATGATGTCCTGTAATATTCTATGATTAGAGTTTCATCTTTGGCCTTTTTACTCCAAAATGTACACCTGTCTCAAAGTAGGCATCGCAAAAGCCAGGCATCTTCTTCAGATCAGGGCATCTAAAATTATCTCCAGCTTCATTAATATACAGTTGGCTTCATTTTTATATTGTCAGTGCTTTTTTCTGTAAAAGAAAAAGGTGCCGGAACTTACACATGTCATACAACCCACCTTGCGTATCCTACAAGGTTCCATCCAAAAAAGGTGCCGGAACTCCATTCTGGGCGTTCTATGAGAAAAAAAAGCCCTGTGTATTGCTGTCTGTCTGTCTGTCTGTCTGTCTGTCTGTCTGTCTGTCTGTCTGTCTGTCTGTCTATCTATCTATCTATCTATCTATCTATCTATCTATCTATATCTATCTATCTATCTATCTATCTATCTATCTATCTATCTATCTATCTATCTATCTATCTATCTATCTGTCTATCTATCTTCTATTTCTGTCAGTCCATCTGCTGTAACAATGTTATGACCTAGTGAGTTTTGGAACTGCAGTCATAGACTCATATGTAAAGTCTTGCTGCAACATATGGCAAACGTATTCTGCATGTAAGTAAACATATAGGTTAGCTTTTGTTAAGTATTGGGTTCCAACACATAGAGAAGACGTCAGGCAGATGAGTACAAACAAACTAATGTTTTATTAGCCATCATTATCTGTACTGAGGGGTTAGGGCATACAAGCAAGCTTATATACTTTCGTACAGCCAATCAGATTGAACCTAACAATCCCGCCACTAAAACTCCTGCCAGAACTCAAACATGTGAATAGCTGTTTCCCAAAACCTAATACACAACAGCTTTTATGCAGAATTCTGGAATTCACATATGTGCTTTATTATTATATTATGAGAAACAGGACTTGTTCATCTTGTCATATCTTCATATAACCTCATCCTTAGAGATAATGTAATAATTTATTTGAAAATCACTGGAGCCAAGTGAAATGTGCTATGAGTCACAATTCAGAATCATACTCTGACCTTGAATCTGGCAATATTGCTTCAGCTGAGTCTATGCTTCAGGATTGTCAGCCTCAGGAATTAGTGAGACAGGATTCAGTTAAGGCTGATGGGTGACAGGCATCTCCTGTTCAGCTGGAACACTCAGATGATTGAGGCACACTTCTGAAAACCCAGGTCTAGGTGCAAACAGAGCAATGGTCCTCAATGAGGCAATAACCAAGAGCCAAGCATGAGTAATTGCAACTAATTACAGACAGATTTAGGCTCTGGTTGCAGTTAGTTTATTTATTTAGCAAATAATAATAATAATAATAATAATAATAATAATAATAATAATAATAATAATAATAATAATAATAATAAGAAGAAGAAGAAGAAGAAGAAGAAGAAGAAGAAGAAGAAGAAGAAGAAGAAGAAGAAGAAGTAGTAGTAGTAGTAGTTGGAAGGGACCTTGGAGGTCATCTAGTCCAACCCCCTGCTAAGGCAGGAAATCCTATACCATTTCAGACAAATGGCTGTCCAGTCTCTTCTTAAAAACTTCCAGTGTTGGAGCATTCACAGCTTCTGAAGGCAGGTTGTTTCACTGGTTAATTGTTCTAACTGTCAGGAAGTTTCTCCTTAGTTCCAGGTTGCTTCTCTCCTTGACTAGTTTCCATCCGTTGCTTCTTGTCCTGCTCTCAGGTGCTCTGGAGAACAGCCTGGCTCCCTCTTCTTTGTGGCAGCCCCTGAGATATTGGAACACTGCTATATGGCAGTGGTACATTAGCCAAGAGACTACAGTGTTAATACAGAATTAATTGTTTGGCTGCCTGAGATCACCAGTCCATTTGGTTCACACTTGTGTGCTATCTAGAAGTGCACCTCAGGGCGAACTGCTCTGCACTCAGAATGACTAATGGCATTCTGCAGCATCATCCAGGGCTTTTTTCCTTCCATTGATGTTGCCTCACATTTGGGCATTGTTTCAAGCAGGTCTGGCACCTGTTAGATTCATATTTCTGCACGAAGCACATTATTGTGCTCCCCAGAGTGGTACCTACGTATTTATCTATTTGCATCTAGCATGCTTTCAAACTACTAGGTTTTCAGAAGCCAAGGCAAATGATAGGAGCTCATCCCATCACGTAGTGCTAGGATTCAAACCATCAGAGCACAGACCTTCTCAGCATCTTTAAGCCACTGGATCACTACGTCTCTTTTGATTGCAGTATTCAATGGAAACAACTGTTATTGGAATTCTAGTTTGTAACTCTTGTTCCTGCTGACTGCCTGTTTTGACTTGCTGTAATTCTTGGAACACATTTGGACTGGGCTATTGCTTTTTGGACTGTAGGCAAGCAGGCTGCTAGGCATTTGAATTACATTCCTGTCTGCTGTTATCTGCTTCAGTTTCTGAGTACTGTGTCTGCATGTGTGCGCCTGCAACCTTGAAACAGAACAAAATGCATACAGCCAGCGATGCGCTTAGTTGTGTGAGTTTTGCTCTTTAGTTCAAGAAAATAGTTCACTGTTGCACATATCATTTCCTGAGGCTGACTTAAACAAAAACAGCTTAAAGTTCTCAATACATCAAGGAAGAGTAATTCCATTTGATGCAGAATTTCAGCTTTGATACATCTTGGCTGGTGAGAGTGAGTGAAGCAGAAGGAAAGGGACAAAATTTGACTCCAATTTTTTTTGCTCTTTCCTCCCCTCAGGCAGAATGCTGAGAGCTGTCTGAAGTAGCACATATTTGTGGCCTTCCAAAAAGAAATCTGAGCCCCTACAAGACTTGTGATCCACCATGATAGTCACACCACAACCTATGTTTACTCTTCAGTTTGCGAAGTTCCCACAGTGGGACTTACTGATTAGATTGTACAGTTGAAGGGAAAAAAGGAAGGCCCAGAAGAGAAGCATTGGCCTGTGGGTAGCATTTTCATACTAAACAGCATAGCAGCTCAAATAATAATCTGTCTAGAAGATTAAGTGCCCACAGATTTTTCAAACTTTGGCCTTTAGAAATGTTTATCATCATTATATTCCTAAACACAATAAAATGGAAAATAAGCTTATCAAGAAAAGAGTTCATGCTCATATTTTAGCTTTTATCAATGTGGGTAATACAATATAGAACTGTGGTAAGAGCAGCAATTTCATAGTCTAGCGCACTCTGAAGTATCTCTCTCTCTCTCTCCAGGATATTATGGGTAAATTATTTTCTTCTCATATCAAGTTGTCTTCAATTGCATTTTTTTAATGTTAACAAGCTTTCTAAAGAAAACTAAAATCACAGTCACCTTAGCACTGTGATAAATACGTCCTCCAATTCCCTAAAAAAATTATTTGCACGTGAAAGAAAGTTCTGTTTTTCAAACTCTTTCTTAGAATCTTTTTTCTGTGTTTGACAGCCTTGTGGGAATTGACAGTATATGCAATAAACCGGCATACATTCAGGATGGGTTATCCTAAGGATAATAATATCTAAAGACTCAAAAAATTAGGAACACTCTTATTTCAGAAAGAAAATCATTTGTTTGGTTTGTTTGCAGTGGTCCACCCTTACATTTTACAAGAAGAATCTATTCTTAGTCCATCAAAAGAGATGGACATGCAGTAGGAACTTGCACAGAGATGAAGACAATTATTAGGATAAATATTTGAATTGGGTTTTCAGCTGATGCATACCGTAGGACACGTATTTAGTTTGGTCAAAATTGCAATATAGAGTGATAAAGTATTTCCATAAAGCTATATTGAAGGCTTGGAGAGGGAGTGGGGAACACCAATTTGCCTTTTGGTAAATGAGTAATTTCAACCTGACCATATTCTTCTTTACAACTGTTTGATGAAAGCTGTTACAATATATGCTCAACATTCCAACTGCCCGTAATAGTCCAAAATTGTTGCCTCCTAATTTAAAATATTTCTGTTGTGGGTCTTCATTTGAGATGTGGGAGACTTACATGCTATTTCCCCACCAGATATGGTAGCACTTTATCTGGCAATATGTCTAAACCATATGCTTGCAGAACATATGGTTGATGATCTTAGTAACAGAAAAGTAAGGATGTATTGGGACCTTGGAAGTCTTCTAGTCTAACCCCTTGCTTGAGCTGGAGACCCTATACCAGGGGTCTTCAAACCTGGCCCTTTTATGACTTGTGAACTTCAACTCCCAGAATTCCTCAGCCAGCATGTCTGGCTGAGGAATTCTGGGAGTTGAAGTCCACAAGTCATAAAAGGGCCAGGTTTGAAGACCCCTGCCCTATACCATTTCAGATAAATGGTTGTCTGGTCTCTTTTTGAAAGCCTTCAATGATGAAGCACCCACAACTTCTGGAAACAAACTATTCCATTGGATGATTGCTCTCACCATTAGGAAATTTCTTTTCAGTTCTAGGTTGATTCTTTCCTTAGTTAGTTTCCATCTGTTGCTTCTTGTCCTTCCTTTAGGTGCTTTGGAGAATAGCTTGACTTCCTCTTCTTTGTGGCAACCCCTGAGATATTGGAACACTGCTATCATGTTGTTCCTAGTCCTTCTTTTCATTAACTAGACATACACAATTCCTGTAATCATTATTCATATGTTTTAGCCTCCAGACCTGTAATCATTTTAGGGGAATGACACAGAATAATAGAAAAATACAGAAAAAAAAATCTGTAAAATACTTTGGATATGTCTACTGTCCAAACTGATTTAGTTTCACCAGAAATCCTACTTAATTTGCATTTCTCGGTTCACTTTTTGCTTGATGTCTTAAAAGATCAGCACTAAAGGAGTTCAGATAAATTTTGATTTATTTCACACATATTTCTATCTTTACAAAAGTTGAAAGAAATCATTAGAATAAAGAGTTGAGGACTTTTCTCCTCCCAAATGAAATGAGATTTTGTTTGTTGAAGCTACATCCAAACATGCAACACACTCTCCTTTTGTGAAGCGAATCCCATTAATATTCTTTATCTCATTGCTCAGAGCCTCCTAAGGACAAACATGCCATAAAACGTTCTCATAAATCAAATTTAAGTGTACTGCAGAGGTAATGGGGTAGTAAAAATGTCATGCTTTGGCAGTGGTTTAGTGGAGAATGACCCATTTTCATTTTAAAATGATAAGATCAGTATGATAAAATTCATAAAAATTGTGGCTTTTTTTTTAAAGCTGAGAAGCCAATGAAATTTAGATCAGTCTTATAAAACCCTGGATTTAATATTGGTATTTTGGCAGTGCTAAGGCAACTGAAAAAAGTGAGGGCCCTTTCATGGCCTGGCCTGCTCTTGTGAGCTTCTTCAAAATAATAATAATAATAATAGTAATAATAATAATAATAATAATAATAATAATAATAATAATAATAATAATAATAATAATAATAATAATAATAATAATAATAATAATAATAATTTTATTTGTATACCGCCCTTCTCCCGAAGGACTCAGGGCAGTGAACAGGGCAAACATATAAAAATACAAGAATACAAACATTAAAAGAGATTAAACAGGTGCCCAGAAGCTAAGAACAATGAATTAAAATACATTAAAACAATATTAAAATCTAAACCCATCACCCATCAGGCCAGGCCGCCTTGTTCGAACAAGTAGGTCTTCAGATCGCGTCGGAAGGAGCGCAGGTCGGGCGCCATCCGGAGCTCAACCGGCAAACGGTTCCACAATTCCGGCGCGCCCACAGACAAGGACCTCCCCCTGGGGGCCACCAGGTGACATTCTCTGACTGGTGGCACCCTGAGGAGGCCCTCTCTGTGGGAGCGCACAGGGCGGAGGGAAGTTGATGCCGGCAGCATCAACTACGTGTAGAAAATCAATCCAAACATTTATGGCACCCAAAACAACAACAACAACAAAAGCAAATATATATATATATATATATATATATATATATATATATATATATATATATATATATATATATATATATTGTCCTTTCAAATGGAGAAAGAATTGGAAATATGTGCAAGCTTTGGTCTAAACAATATTTGTTAAAAAAAATCAACCAAATCATTTACGTATATAGATATTCTCTAGATATTTTCTTTATTGCAACTGCATGGATGTGCTTTGTATTTGCTACATCATTTTAATATCCTTACCTTATCTTTGCTTGCAAAAAGGAAAAAAAGCCAAAAAGCCAAAAAAAAAAAAATTACAGAAGAGAATTCTGAAACTAGCCACTATGTAGAAATGGGGGAAAAATGGTCCTACCCAACATTCTTATTATTATCTTAACTCATCTATATAAAGCAGCATGAGGGTCACACGTGCAGTAAAACACACTCCACTTCAAACATTCCACTTTTTCACCAATCTACTTTATAGTCTAATTATGCATCTTTTTTCCCCCTGTCTCTCAAAATGTTGATCTTGTAAGGTTTCAGTGAGAAATTGCTATGAAATCAAATGGAGTTGCAGAAAAGCACAGTTTGCCAGGAGCAAAGTTTTGGCACATTTAATCATTACAAAAAGAAAAAAAAATAAGTTTCCTATATATCTATCTATCTAAGTAAATATACTTTGCAAATTATTAGAAATGGATAGAATAGATATCCTAGTGCATGAAAGCAATGTTATGGTCATTCACAAATATTTAAAACACGTGGCTTTGTTCAAACTGTTCTCTTCCGGAATTAAGCACTGTGACTAAAATTGAAAGATTCATTTCTTTTTGTCAGCTAGTGAGGCATTTCATTTTGTGTATGTTAAAGTGCCAGTTTCTTTTTCTTCGGTGATGTTTTGATGTAGGTGACAGGCACATGTCAGCCACCCAAGGGTTTTGTCATGACAGGATGTGTCTTACGGTCAAAAATGTCCAAAATGTTCTTCCAAACTGTTCCTTCTCTTCATATTTACTGGACTCTGGAATCCACTCTAAATTCACTTTGGGGGGAAAAAAGAAAAACCGTTCAGAAGAAATCCAACAGCAATTCTAGCTAGGTTATATCAACACCATATCACCAGATATGATGTTTAATGTGCTAGAGAAGTCTACACTGGATGAATGTGAGACAAAATCTTCCCGGAAAACATTGGATAGCAAACAATTGCAAAAGTGAGTCTTAGTTTCCTTTCTTGGATGATTTTTTTTGCTCTACCACTGATCATAAGAGAATAATCATAAATGGAAATTATAACTGAGAGCTGAATGTTCTGTTGTGATTCAGGGTCAGCCTGTGGGTTCGGCAGTTGGGTCGGACGACTCAGAGGAGGAGGGGGGTGTTGAAGACCTTGCTGATGATAGCCCTCAGGCAGGCCCCTCCCACTTGGTCACCATGGAGACCCAGCTGTGTGAGCCTGACAGTGTGGATGAAGATGACCCACAGCTGGCCCTGTTCAAGGACGCCCGACACAGGAGGCAGTCAAGTAGGAGTAAACAGAGGAAGGCAATGGGGCTTCACGGAAGGAGGGAGAGAGAAGCCACACCCTGAACTCTTTATAAAGGACTTGTGTGGGGAGGGCTGGTTTGCTGAAAGCAACCGCTCAGATAGTGTTTCAAAGCTCCGGTATCTTGGTTCGTGTCTTGTTTGTTTTTGTAATAAATTTGGCAGACATATTCCAGCCTCTTGCCGTCTGTAAAGGGGTTGCCTTTTCTGCAAGGCCGGTAGCAGGCTGGTACAGAACATGTTCAACCTAGGAAAAACAACAGTGCATTGATATGACTGGTGAGTTTGTGATTCATGATGATAACCTTCAACTACATGGGGCTGCCCTTGAGGACCACTCGGAGGCTTCAGCTGGTGCAGAATGCGGCTGCGCGAGTTGTGATGGGAGTTTCCCGATACTCCCATGTAACACCTCTACTCCGCGAGCTGCATTGGCTCCCGGTTGCCCTCCGGGTGAGATTCAAGGTGCTGGTGATGACCTATAAAGCCCTAAATGGCTTGGGTCCGGGATATCTGAGGGAACACCTGCTGCCGGCATCAAGTTCCCTTCGTCCAGTGCACTCCCACAGGGAGGGTCTTCTCAGGGTGCCACCGGTAAGAGATTGCCGGTGGACGACACCCAGGGATAGGGCCTTCTCAGTGGGTGCGCCTGCCCTTTGGAACCAGCTGCCAGTGGAGCTTAGGACCGCCCCCGACCTCCGTTCATTCCGCCGGGACCTGAAGACCTGGCTCTTCGAGCTCTCTGGCCCAGGCTGAGAATTCTAATTTTAGCTTTAATCTTAATTTTAACTGGGGTTTTATTTATGCAGGGACGAATATAATTTTTTTAATCTGTTTTTAACTTTTGTATCTTTGTTTTTTAATCACCCTGTAAACCGCCCTGAGTCCTTTGGGAAAGGGCGGTATATAAATGTAATAAAATAAATAAATAAATAAAATAAAATAAAAGCAGCCAGTTAAATGAGCATAAACTGTATTACTTAGGACACAATTAGAGTTTTGCCATTAATATGTAGGCCAGGAGGAAAAAGTAAAGCACTGCCTGAACCAGCTGAATACTACTCTGTCATTGGGCTTCTCAATATTTTTAACAGTTCAAGATGGCTGACAGGGGACAAGATCACGTGGCCTATATAGAGCTTCCAGATTACTTTGAATAGTGTTTGCCTTCGTAAACAGCTCTAGAATAAAAGGGAAACCATGGAGAGCAAAAACAGAAGGACACCAAACAAATTTTGGAAATTTTTTAATAATCTTAATTACATCTGAAGAAAGCTTTGAAGAATCGATAAGAGCAAAGAAAAAGTGATGCGTATTGTTTTTCAATAGGAAAAAACCTTTACTGCTGATGTGCTGACATGAAAAATGATTTATTGGAGTGTAATAACTTGTAAAGGATATTAATCAAAATGGCAATGCAAACAATACATTTGATTTACCAACATCAGACTTTCAATACCATGCAATTTAATCTCCTCAGCATAAACGAGCAGGCAAGCGATGTTAACAAATATACAAATCAAACAATAGCGTTTGAGATCACAGCAAGATTTAACCTGGAGGCCAACTTCAATATCTTTATTCTCCAAGTGCGTTTTGCCCCTCCTCCACCGATATCCTTGTAAGCCTTTCTAAATAAGCTAGTAGCAAAAAAGGAAGTTGCTGTTCAAAAATACTACAGAACAAAAGGGACAAACCCTTTGAAAAAAGGAATCATATTCATGAATTTCTCATAGGTGAATTTGTAAGGTGGGGGAGAGACTTTAAAAACATTAACATCTAAAGCGTCCACTTTCTTTCACTTTTTTTCCTTAACCTTAGGCAGTGAAAATGTCAAGGGAACTTAGTAAGTTCAAAAACATTCAAATTGAGCTTTTTTTAAAAAAGTGAAAAGAGGCAGAACCTTCCAGAATGTCTCTTGACAGGAACATTCCTTCCAGGAGAACAATGGGCACCCCCTGGTTATGACACCATCGTGGTAAAAAAAAGTATCTGTTTCTGAACCTGATGTAGAAATGTTGTCTTTTAAGCACAAAGTCTAATTATCTACATTGGGTAATTCCAACATTAGCAAGTCCAAATCTGTCCACACAAAATCCCATCATTGTGGACCAATTGACATTTTTAGTCTTGAGTGATGGGAAAACATAGGTCTGGCTGTGCTGAAAACATTCAGCAATCCCTATTCAATCTAAATTGCATACTGTAGTAGTTTTCATCTATACCAGTTAGTGGGAATCTGTAATCAAAAAGGAGGCACACTGTCACATTTATAATTCTCTTTCTGTATGATCTGTCTGTCTGTCTGTCTGTCTATCATCTATCTATTAAATTTATATGTTGCCCATCTCACTATCCAAAGTATTTTTACTTCTTAATACGATAAAAAAACCCACAAATAAATAAAGGATGGGAGGAACTCATATTTGCTGACCTTCATTAGCAA
Source organism: Vipera berus (assembly GCF_964194415.1). Lineage (NCBI taxonomy): Eukaryota > Metazoa > Chordata > Lepidosauria > Squamata > Viperidae > Vipera > Vipera berus. The sequence continues at coordinate 86,804,573 of NC_138203.1, forward strand.
AATAATGTAAATGATTAGGGGAGGTTATGAGTCAAAACAGAATTCATTTTTCTTCTGGTGGTTTATATCTGTAATTACTGTATAATAAGCTTGTGTTGTATACTACACCAGACATCTGGATTTGATTAATATATCTCTATTTACCATGTTTCTTATTCCATGACACTTTAATCAGAATTATATCATATTACAAGATGCTAGGCTTGGAATTGAATTGAACTGAATTGAATTGAAAGGAAAACGAGACTCCCCGTGATAACTTTTTATGGCTTTTTAAATTGCATAGAGATGAGGGAAACATTTTGCAGCTAATGATAAATCACGATCCACTTGTAAACTTTAATGTGGGGGAATATTGCATAGTGACTTTTGCCAGCAGAATTGCTAGGTTATTTTCCATCCTATTTCTCTGCTCCTGTCAAGTAATAATGTGTCTACCCTTCTGGAAGCAACATCTGAAATTACCAGATCCAAGTAGGATTCAGAAGTAAACCACTCCATTTAGAGATCCGTGATTAGATCTCCCAGTGTTCTTAGGAGAAAATTCAGTCAGAATGTAAACTTTTCCATTCCCACAGGGAACTTTTCACACTAAAGCTGACTGCTATTTGAACCAGGGGAACTGCTTTGCAGGTTCTGAGGTTTTGCTTGATAAAAAAATGCAGGAAACCAGAAGTTGCCTTCAAGTTTTATGTTTTTATTCAGCTGGCAAAGACGGGCTCCTCGAAAAGAGAGAAGCCCCGAATGACAAGAAATCCTTGTATTTATTCTTTCTCGTTACATAAGCAATCCATCCAGCAAAGCTGACACACCAAAAAGTCTAGCACACTATAGATAAGAAGGGAGAAAGCAGAAGTAGCTAAAAATGTTCCCTTTTGGGTGTTTCCCTAAAGTCATCGTACGTTCCTGGGTGAGTTAGGACATTGGGTGTTTTCCTTGCTGTCCTTTCGTGACCCTGCATCCATGACTCTGCAAGTGCCCAAAGACAGCAGGGCCATCTGCCCATGTTCACAATTGATACTTCCTATGCTGTCTCCTAATTCCAGAACAACAGAACCATTTTGGGGTGTGTGGGGGGAATACTGAGAAGCAGTGTTATTCTAGTAACCTGGTGATCATTCTCTGGTTGGAACCTGTGTGATAAATAAATATTTTTAAAATAACTCTTATTCAATCATTTTATCTTTTTTTTTCTTATTCAGAAAATTTTAAAAAATCTTCCTCCATCTTTTCTTTATGAGGTAGCTAAGGGGAAATGTTTGAAACTTCTGCCTCACAACACTTTTGTTTCTTTTGATTGTTATCCTGCTTTACTCTCTAGCAGTTATGGGAATGGAGAAAACACTCCTTTCTCCAGTTTATTTTTTCCCCTTAAGGAGCCATTTTGTGAGGTTGGGCTGAAAAATATCAAGGACACCCTGAAATTTTTATGTCTGTTCAGAAGACACTGGACAGCCACTTGTCTGGAATGGTATAGGGCAGACATGCCAAACTCATGATGTCATGTGACGTCGCACAACGTATAGGAGCTTTTTCTCCATTGCCGGCAATGGGCTGGACGTGGTTTTGGGATGACACCCCTGGGCCATGGGCCAGCAGTTTGACACCCCTGGTATAGGGTCTCCTGCTCGAGCAGAGGGTTGGACTAGATGACCTCCAAGGTCCCTTCCAACTCTGTATTCTATTTTCTATGATTCTTATAAGTGCTGCATCCCACTGGGTAGTCCTCTTTTTGCAGCCAGCAACTCAATTGATTTCCAATACTCCCTTTAAAATTGGAAGAGAAACATCTTGAGGAAGCTTTTCCCATAGATTCTTTTCCCTTCATACTTCCAGGATGAAGAAATTAGCAGGCATTAGAGAAATGGAGAGATGTGTAAGGAAAATAGCAGTTGAGTCGTAACCCTCCTCCATCACCTTGTAACAACAAAATAAGCTTTAAACAAAGGCAGCAAAAATGAAAGTACTCAGACTGAGCTTAAAAAAATAAAAGCACCAAAAACATAGTCCTCTTTCATCAGGAAAAAAATGCTTTCAAAAAACAAAAGGATACATTGGCCCAGTATTAGCCTAGTAGAAAAAATAATCTAAAAAATTAAGTTCCAGGCAGTTCATTCATTCCCTCCTTCTAATATCTCTAATCCTTAGTCCTAGGAAGGAGCGGCATGATGGGCTAGTGGTGAAGAGGTTGAAAGTTCAATTTTAGGTAACGGCAGATGTTTCTTTCTTAGGGTGCAAAGAAAAAATATCTACTGTGACCTCTGCATAGGCATCAGGAAGGGCATCCAGCCAGTAAACGCTCAGCTCCATCCAGTTGCCCCTGACTCTATCCTGACTAAGGACTACAGGGTCATAAAAAGGGAGTTTTGTAGTCGCAGGAAGGGGGGGCATATATATATATATATATCACATGGAAAGGCTTGTGACTCCTCTCTGTTCAAGTCCTTATTTATTTACTTATTGTTTTGTCAGATCATCCTTTTTTGCTCTCCTTGTTAACCATTCTTGCAGGCTTGTCCCCTTGTAGAACATTACACTTCTGCCCACATCTTGCCCTTGGGATAGTAAAATTATCATTAATCTTATGCAAACAAATAAAACATCTGTCATCAGGTTGTTAATGTGTTTGCCAGGATGCTTGTCCTCATTTGGGCTCCAGTGCCTGAGAAAAATGATAAATGCTTGCATATATCAGCAGGTTAAACTTTTATAAGTTTCAAATGATACCTATACTTAAAAAGGATTCAAATTTGGAGGAATGGCAAAAAGGGATTCATAAATTTGTCTGGGCAGGGGAAAAGCCACGAGTTAAATTTAAGATAATGCAAGATACGCGTGAAAGAGGTGGTCTTAAAATGCCTAATTTTAAATTATATTATGAGGCTGCTGCTTTGTCATCGATAAGTGACTGGTTTAATTTAACACAAGGGAGATTATTAAATCTTGAGGGTTATGATTTGTTATTTGGTTGGCATGCATATTTATTGTATGATAAGAAGGTGGATAATGTGTTTAAGATACATATTTTAAGGTATGCTCTGTTGCGAGTTTGGAAAAAGCATAGACATAAGTTAAATTATAAGATACCAATGTGGGCAATACCTAAACATGCAATAGAAAATATAAATGTGAGATTTAAACATGATGAGACTACATATAAGGAAATCTTAAGTTTAGAAAGGAATGTATGGCAATTAAAACCATATAATATTTTAAAAGAAGAAAAGATTGTACAAACTTGGTTCCAGTATGGGCAATTACAGGCAAGATGGAAAGAGGACCAGAAAGTTGGCTTTTCGATGACTGATGAAAATTTGGTAAAACAAATTAGAGATCAAGGTCAAGCACATATAAAAAGGATATATAATGCATTGATAGAAATTGACTCAGAAATGGAACTTGTTAAAGATTGTATGATAAAGTGGGCCCAGAATTTTCAAGAAGTTATAACAATGGATATTTGGGAAAAGATTTGGGTTAGAAATGTAAAATTTACACAGGCCCAAAATTTAAGAGATAATTTTTATAAAATGTTTTATAGGTGGCACTTAGACCCAAAAAATTGGCAAGTATGTATCCGAACTGCCAGCCCAAATGTTGGAGGTGTGGCTGTGAGGATGCAATGTATTTTCATATATGGTGGACTTGTAAAAAGGTTAAAGCTTTTTGGATTAAAATTTGGTGGAATATGCAAAAGATATTTAAGAAAAGGATAAAGTTTTCTCCGCAATTGTTTTTATTGGGTATTATTACAGATACTACTGTTATAGATTCAAAGTTGATGTTGAATTTAATTACGGCAGCGAGACTTTTAGTAGCACAATATTGGAAGAAGGAAGAACTGCCGACTATAGAAGAGTGGACTTTGAAAGTTTCTAATTTGGTGGAAATGGAAAAGATTTCAGCATATTTCAAAGACCAATCGCAACAGAGATACATTGTGGAATGGAGAAGATGGATTGAATATATTCAGAATAAATATGGGACTAAAAAGTTTCATTTAGCATTTGAATAAGTAGTATTTTTATGACGCATAACTAGTTAGTAGTTATTTCATTAATATTTTGACTATTTAGAGTTAAAGTGTGATAGAATTTAATGTTTTATTTTTGTTGTTAGCATATTTTAGATTATGCTTGTTTGTATTATTATACCCTGTATTCAGCTCTGGGAAGTCGGGGAGGGGGGGTTGGGGAGAGGGGAGGGGGAGGAGGGGTTTTTTTTGTATTCAAAAATGTATTGTAAAACTTTTCAATAAAAAAAAACAACTTTTATAAATGATAAATTAACCTGTGATAGGCATAAAGAGGATAAAAAGTGGAAGCCAGATTTAATTCTTCTCATCTTCCTTCAAGGTTTTAAGGCATTATAAGTGGACCACCCTTCTCCTTGTTTTCAAGTTTCTACTCTTCTTGGCTATGGAATAATGGAATGCTCAGTGGGTTAGGACGCTAAGCTTGTCGATCAGAAGGTCAGCAGTTTGGCGGGTTGAATCCCGAGTGCCGCGTAACAGAGTGAGCGCCTGTTACTCGTTCCAGCTTCTGCCAACCTTGCAGTTCGAAAGCACGTAAAAATGCAAGTAGAAAAATAGGGACCACTCCGGTGGGAAGGTAACAGCGTTCCGTGCGCCTTTGGCGTCTAGTCATGCCGGCCACATGACCACAGAGACGTCCTCGGACAAGCGCTGTCTCTTTGCCTCTGAAACAGAGATGACCACCGGCCCCTAGAGTTGGAAACAACTAGCACACATGTGCGGGGGAACCTTTACTTTTACCTTTAAAGAGCTAAAATGATACAAGTAGTTTTTGCTTACTTTGTCCAGTAACCATTCAAAGTTGTGACTGCAGGAAAAAAAACCCTCTTTGTGAGCAATCTTCCCATTTATCTCCATCAATAGAGTCCCATGGTCACATGATCTCCATTCCAGCACTTGCAATAAATAGAATTCATGGAAAAGGTGGAAATAAAATCATACGCCGTGATCAAATGATTTTTCACTTAGCAATTGCACTGCTTTGCTTAACGATCAAAGGGGAAATAAGGTCATTAATCTGTTGTGGTGAGGTGATTTTCCATTCAGTGACCTTGGCACTTAGTCAAGTTGCTGGTCCCAATTGTGGTCACTCCATTTTTCTTCCTCCCCATTCAAAAAAAAAAAAGCTTTGAAGAAAGTTTTGTCAATTGTCAATAGCTTTATGGTCAATGTTTAGCTTTACTTGGAGGGCCACAATTTCTCCAGCCTTAGTTAACTGTGAAATGGCCATCCATGTATGACCTCGGCTGGCTATTATCCAGTTAAGAAGAGTGACTTTTGCAAATTAATTTCCTTTATTGAAAACTTAAATGTTTAATTTCTGGCTTGTTGTTTTTTTTAATGCACCAAAATCATGAGTAGAGAAGGAATGTTTTCTTCAGATCAGATTTCCTTAAACTGGCAGTGGGAAACAGAAAAAGGATCAGGATCATATGTCCTTGTGCATTTATTCCTAAGCAGGTTTTCACACATGCATAAACATTTTTGCATCGTATTAGTAAACACATTTAGTCTCTTCCTCCTCCTTCCTCCCATTGACCCAATTCAGGCAATTGATTTCCTGCTGTCAGTAACAAAAAACAAACATACAAACCCCTAGCACTTTAGCTCTCAGTCTAAGTACTGTAGCAGACTGGCTGGATGGCTGAGAGAGGAACCAAATGATATACTTTGAAATACTTTCATCACAATGATGCACTGTCGTATCATTGTGAGGCAAGTTTGTTCTTTTCATTGATGCATCCAGTTGATGCACCTACTGAAAGAAAGAGCTTGTATTATGGCAAAACTGCTTAACATTTATTCCCTGAACTTCTCAAAAAAAGCCTCTGCAGAATTCGATGGACAGATATATTAAGTTCATATGGGAAGATGTTTATAGCAATAGCAATAGCAGTAACACTTAAAATTATATACCACCCCATAGTGCTTTATATCACTCTCTCAGCAGTTTACAGAGTCAGCATATTGCCCCCAACAATCTGGGTCCTCATTTTACTGACCTCAGAAGGATGGAAGGCTGAGCTAACCATGAACCGGTCAGAATCGAACTGGCTGTGGGCAAAGTTAGCCTGCAATACTGCATTCTAACCAGTGTGCCTTTTTGAACACAAGCACACCCTTGCTAGGTATGCAATTTAGTCAAGGCTGTGGGCAGGCAAAGAAAGGAACATAAATCAGAGTCCCTGAAGAAAAGGCTTGAGTAGATTTGCTTTCTGAATGAAAAAAGTCTGGAGTTTAGAGACCCCAGAAGATTCACCAGCGAGTCAAAGGTCAAAATTTCAGATTTCTTAAACAAGAAGAAAACACAATAACAATACACCAGAAACAATCCTTTTGGCCTATTTTGGCCTTCTGAAAGGGCCTGAAGATCTGGTTCCACAACTGGCCTAAGGCCTCAATGTGGGCATGTCATTCTGAAGGTGGTTAATGGACTAAGATAAGATTCCACTTCCTTCCTCTGTGTGTGTGTGTCTTACTCCCTTCCTTCCCATCTTTGATAATTTTTAAATCTAAATTTTAAATTTAAATCTAAATGTTACCATTCATTGCTTTAATGTTTCACAGTGTTCTTATTGATTGTAAGGTGAAATGGGCAGCATGATCAATTTAACAAATAAACAAAATTTCCAACACCATAATGCAAGGGAGAAAAACAAGGTTGCCATGCAGAACAGGCATAGTAGGTAGTCCCCGGCTCAAAGCCATTCAATTAGTGATCATTCAAAGTTACAACCGCATTGAAAGTGACTTACTCTTGAGCTCAGATGAAAAACTGGTTAAGAAGCTGTATAATTTTCTATTCAAATTAAAAATGGAAGATTAACAAGTGAAAGAAACAATGATAACATGGGCAAAAAAATTTGGGGTACAATATAGAATTAGAAAAAAGGCAAAATTTTGGCGGAAAAAATATAAATTGACAATGGCAACTGCTTATAAAGAACATTTATATAAACTGTTTTATAGATGGCACTTACCACCTGCGAGATTAGCAAAAATGTTCAAAAACATGTCTAGTAACTGTTGGAAGTGCAACCAAAAACCAGGCATGTACTACCATCTTTGGTGGACATGGCCTAAAGCAAAAAAAAAATTGGACAAAAATACATATTTGGCTAGAAAAGATGTTAAGAAAACATGTAGATTTTTAAACCGGAACCATTTTTGTTAGGTATATTATCAGGAAAATACGATAAAGCTAATGTTGCATGTATTAGCAGCAGCAAGAATTGCATTTGCTCAGTACTGGAAAAATGAAGAAACACCATCTGAAGAAGAGATAATCAAGAAAATACTGGACTGTGCAGAAATGGATAGACTTACACATTATAAAGGAAAAGAAAAAAGTGACTTACAGCCATTGCAGTATCTCCCTGCTCACATGATCCAGTTTCAGGTCATTGGCAACTGTATTTACAACATTTGCAGCAACATTTGCAGTAATTGACATTTGTGACTTTCCCAAATGGCTTCTGACCAGCAAAGTCAAGAGGGGAAGCTGGATTCCCTAATGACCACATGATTCATTTAACAACTGCAGTGATCCTCTTAACAACCATGGAAAATGAAGTCATGAAGTTTGTTGCAGCTCCCCTTAACAAACTGCCTTAATTAGCAATGGAAATTCTGGTCCATAATGTGATTGTAAGTCAAGAATTACCTGTGTGTTAAGAGATTACTTCGCTCTTGCTGGGCTGTGATCATGCTAAATCAGCTGAAAAATCAAAATAAAGTGAGCAAGGTTTTTCTTGGCTCTTGCCCATAATGAACGGAAATGTTGCACAATTTATTCCTGTTTAAACTTTTTACCATAGGTGCAAAATTTGAGCAATTGTAACTCTAAGCAGCTCATTAAGCTAAGGATTGAAATTCCTGCAAGTTCTATGCAGGGCCAACAAATGCTAGCCATGAGAATGGAGAAAAGGGGCTTCTGGTTTGCCACGCAGCCGCTATGGATGGCTGGGAGACTTGCGCTCTCTCCCCCATCCAGTTTCGCATCGCTGGGGGGCCCTGAAAAGGGCTGAAAGTCACCCTAAAGAAGCGACCAGCAAGGAGTGGTACTTGCTGGATCGCAGGTGAGCTGCAACTCTCCTGTTAGACCTGGTGATCCCTCCAAACCAGCGAGTGAAAGGACCAGCCATTATGGCTCGTCCCTAGGCTGTAAACAGCCGAACTCACATTTTCCACCAAGCAACTCTTAAAGCAGCGCGAAAGGGAGTGGGTGAGATCTACCTCTTTTACACCCTAATTATTTTCTGTACCTCCTTAAGCTGCTAAGCATTCTCCCCCCTGCAGTAAGGGAAGGGTGATTTTAGCCATCCCACCAGAAAGAGCGGTGACTAAATACCCAGGGACGTTTTAAATGTTGAAAAAGTAACTGAATCCCAACTGAAACTTTACTTCTCAAAGCATGTGGACTGAAAGATCTTTTATTTTTTATTTTTCAGTATCTACTTCTGTTGGAAATCTGAGTTTTTTCTTATATAAAAAAAGAAAAACTGAAAAGATTAAAATATCTTTGGGACTCAAAGGAAAACTTTTAAAGGGGCCTGGCTGACTGCCCAGGGAAATAGATAAGATACATAACCTTGAGGATTTTGAAACAACAGATGTGAAAAGCTCTGTGTTCCCTACCTAGAAAAAAAAACTTTTTCTCTTTTTTGGGATTTTCTAAATGTAAAGCCTTTAGTCTAAAATACCAATATGGAAGAAGACCAGGAACAAAATTTCCTCATGGATGAAGATCGACAAATACTCTTTATGTTGAAAACACTAATTCAAACTCTTACCACAACCAATGAAATATTAAAGGAACAAGAAGACAGCCCAAAATGAAAGCCCAAACTTTGACTACAACTAAAGAACCATCTATACAAAATACAATAGAAAAAAATGGAACATTCAAATACTATGACAGAAGAATCTACTATTTAACAAATATTGACATCTGAAAATCCAGAAAAGACATCGACAACTTGGAAAAAGTAAAAGGTTTCTTATACAACTCAGAAGGAACTAGAGGATTTAGAAAAAGAACAGTTGGGTGAGAAGATAAAATATTCAGAACAACCACGTCGATATGGAAGAATAAAGAGACGACCCACTAAATCTACAAATCCTCTCAAAAAATAGTGACTGGATGGTTTTGCCAATATCAATTAATATGCATGATATTACAAGGAGATTGGTTCGGTGACCCAAAACAAGGACATGGAAGATGATTTGGCAAAGGAAAAAAGCCAGAATAAGACTCAAGAAGAATGGAGTTTCGACCATCTTATTGAAATCTAAAACAGAATGTACTTAGATAGATAAGATGTGCATGTTGAACACAAGACATTGTTATGAACTGAGATAAAGAAAAAAAATTGGTCATTAAAATTTAACAGTATAAATACTAGTAGCTAATTTGAATATTGATTTGTGCATAAAGGTCATGTAAAGGTGAATAATGTAGATAAGCTAAAAACTTATTGTTGAAAGTAATAAATAGGTCTATATGGAACCTTAAAAACAAAAAAAAAAATATTGGTTTAAGCAAGAGATACCAGATACAAAGAGGAAGTATTAAATACTAAAATAAAAAGTAATTTTGATTATTACTTAAAAAAAACAAAAACTGAAAACTAGCAAAATCCTTAATTTGTTGACATAGAGCAGGGCTTTTCAATTTTTTCACCCATTGTACCACTTTTAGGATATGGCAACATCTGAGTACCACCAGTCGCCTAGCAAGGTGTCAAAAATTTGATAACCAAAAAAAAAGGAAAAAAAAGTGATGAAGTACAGGTAGTCCTCGACTTACAACAGTTTGCTTAGTGACTGTTTGAAGTTACAATGGCACTGAAAAAAGTGTCCCCCAAGCCACAGCTGAGCAAGATACTGCCTGCCCACCTGGTGGCACTCTTCCTCCTGTCTGAGGTTTTCACTGTTGTGAGCATTTCTGTTGAGGATTGGCAGCAGGGGTGGGGAGGGGGGATGTTTGGTTTTTATTCCCCCCTCTGTTGGATGATTGCAGCAGGTTTTGGTCACTTCACATGACCTTGGGACATTGTGACCGTCATAAATATGAATCAGTTGCCAAGCATCTGAATGTAAATCACAAGACCCTGAAGATGCTGCAACATTCCAGCTGATTGCCACTTTTTCTGGGCTCAGCAGAAGCGCCAGGATCAGTGCCGAGCTCCACCTGGAGCCTGACACTGATCCTGGTGCTTCCGCTGAGCTCTGACAGCCCTGCAGCTTCAGCCATCTCTCACTCAGGCTTGTGCAGTGCTGCCACCGGTTCAGCTCATTCCCCTCCCCTGCTACCATTTTTCTAGGATGGTCGCATACCACCTGCCAGGTGCAAGTGTACCACAGGTGGTACCTGTACCACTGGTTGAAAAGCCCTTACATAGAGGGTGAGAAGTTAAGTAGATGGGAGGTGTATTTTGAATATTAGATTTTGTGAGGAATGGTGATAGATGAATTGGGAGTATATTAAAAATCTTGGGAATGATAAATATCAAACATTAAATCTAAATGTTACTGGAAATTAAAACTGAAAAATCTATTAGGCCATTGATTGTCTAAAAGATTGTATGTTAAAACAACTAGAATATGTGTAAACTAAAAACTGTGGATATATGTAAGAAAGTTTTTTTCTATGTGACTGATAAGATAAAACTTGTCTTTTAATTTACAGATAGACAGTATATATGAAGGGAAAAAGAGAGGAAATGTTAATGGTAGCAATCTGAAATCTGTACTAATGATATTTTTATGTAATTGAATTACTACTACTCAGCCACCATGTTGCTTTTCAAATATGTGAATGTAATTGTAATGTATTGGGCTTGAATGTAACACCAAGTGGTAAGCTGGAGCTAGCTAATGGCTCCCAGGGCCTCAGACACCCCGTCTCCAGTGCTGCTATTGGCTGCCCCTAGGTGGCAATAGGTTGCTTTAAACCTATTGGCTGCCGCCTAAGGGCCAGGCTATAAATTGCTGCAGCTGCAGCCCAGTTCTCCAGTTCAGATCCTGCAAGAAATAAACCATGCTCTTTGCTGAATTCACTCGCCTCGTCTTCATTCCTGCGCAACGAACCCAGTACACAACATTGGCGATGAGGATAGGATCCTGCTTCTCCATCAGAGCTGAAAGTCACTAGGGGAGAGGCAGCACACGCCTGGTGGGAAAAGCAATTCCCCCCCCTACGGTCGACTAGCAAGCTATGCTAGTGACCACGCGCTCAGAGGATCAGTCCCTGAGCAATGGAGAAGCAGGATTCGAAGACACAGGAGCCAGCCGCGAAGTCCAGCAGAATGCCCAAGGTTGGAAGGCTGCAAGAATTCGATATCAAGAAGCCAGAAGCATGACCCTTGTACCTGTCCCAGGTCGAAAACTACCTCCGGGCGAATCAGGTTACAGAGGATGGACTGAAGGCCGCCATCCTGCTCTATGTGTGCGGCCCAGCAACATTCGATCTGGCCGAAAACCTGTTCACGCCCACGCTGCTGGAATCTGTTTCCTACGCCAAATTGAAGAAGAAGCTTGGAGAATACTTCCAGCCGAAGATGTTGGTGATTGCTTGGTGCTACGCCTTCAAACAATGAATACAGCAGCCGGGAGAGACCGCATCCAAATACATCGTGGCCTTGAGGCAGGCCGCATGCCTCTGTCAATTTTCAGATGTCAAAGAGCAACTTCGAGACCAGCTCGTCTGCGGCCTCCACAACAGAGAGCTGCAGCAAAAACTTTTTGCCAGAGAGGTCCTGATGTTCGCAGATGCCCAGAACAAGGTAATGGCAGATGAAGCTGCTGGTGGAGCTGTCCAAACAATCCAGCCCACCAAAACAATGCTAAGCAAAGAAGCTGTCCACCACAAGGATGCCGAACTCACCAAGGAATCAGAGGAAGACTCTGAAGTTGACAAGCTGCACAGATGGCCCGACACGCAGCACTGCAGCAGCAAGTAACAAGAGATTCCTTACAAGGCAGATCTCTTACCTAGATGTCCAGGTTGTGGTGGCCGCCACCAACGTGCAGATTGCAGGTTCTGGTCAGCCACGTGCTGGGCCTGTGGCAAAACCGGCCACATTGCAGTAGTATGCAGAGGTCACCAGAGGGACCAGCCATCAAAGCGCCAGTCAGAAGATCTGACCAGCAGAGGTACCGGGTCCCCGGGGCCATTCAGCATGGGGTTTTGTGCAAACCGCAGAAGTGTCTGCCATACTGGGGCCCAACGCCCCCTCAGACCCAAATTTAGACTTCAGGTGGAGCTGCAAGGCGTCCCTTGTAAAATGGAGCTGGACACAGGTTCAGCCATTTCCATTATTTATCTGGACACATTTAATTTCATGTGCACTTGCAGTAGAAAATGGGCCAAGCTAAGGCCCTCTGACATAATTTTAACAGATTTTCAAAATGCTAAAGTCACAGTCAAGGGTGAAGCTACCTTGGCCGTTAAATTTAAAGGATTTTTTGTGCACCTGGATGTCGTAGTAGTAGGGGGGGCAGAGAATGAGTCTAATTGGACTCGATTGGTTTGATGCATTAGGTATCCAAGTAACCGGTATCAACCGGACACAAGTCGTGAGTCTAGCATCAGTTTGCGAGGACTTCACAGACATATTTGATTCAGCCCTAGGAACTTACACAGGCCTGCCTATAATGTTCAAGCTAGACCCCAATGTGGTCCCCATTAGAATTAAGCCTCAAATTGAGCCCCTTTGCCCTCAAACACAAAATTGACACGGAAATAGACAAACTTGTAGAACAGGGCGTTTTGCAACCAGTAGATGGTGGGGAGTGGGAAACTCCTATTGTAACACCACTTAAGGCCAAAGGGGAAATTAGAATATGTGCAGACTACAAATGCACAATTAACATGCATACCCTGTCCCAGTGGTGAGTCACATCTTGGTTTCTTTGCAAGGGGGCACCATTTTTGTGAAGTTAGATTTGGCACAGGCCTATCGGCAACTGCCAGTTGATGAGGCCATGGTCACAGTTCAGATGATCATGACTCACAGGGGGGCTTTCAAAGTGAAGCGATTGCAATTTGGGGTTAGTGTAGCCCCAGGCATTTTTCAGGGAATCATGGAACGCACGCTTAAAGGCATTCAGGGTGTTTGCCCTTATTTTGATGATGTGCTTATTGCCAGAGAATCCACAGAGGTGTTAGCTAGGAGGCTCAGAGACGTCCTATAGAGGCTGCGTGAAGCAGGCCTCAAACTGAAAAAGAGTAAATGTAGTATTGGGGTTCCTTCAACTAAATTTTTGGGGTTTCACATTGATGCTAACGGCATCCACCCAGCTGAGTCCAAAGTGAAGGCCATTCAAATGGCACCTAGCCCTAAATCAAAAGGAGAGCTACAAGCATTCTTGGGCCTCCTCAACTTCTACCACGCATTCCTCCCTAACAAGGCCATAGTGGCAGAACCCTTTCACAGGCTTTTAGATAAAAAAAAGCTTCATGGAAGTGGACCAGCATTCATGAGAAAAGTTTTCAAGACCTGAAGGCACTTTTGTCAGCCAGCTCTACTGTCACTCATTTCAGGGAGTCTAAACCAGTCTGTTTAGCATGTGATGCATCCCCTTATGGGGTGGGGGCAGTCTTGAGTCATTTAGAAAAAAATGAAACACAAGTTCCTATTGCATTTTATTCAAGGACACTGTCCTCTGCTGAGTGTAATTGCGCTCAAATAGACAAAGAGGCCTTAGCCATTGTAGCGGGAGTTAAAAAAAATCCATGACTACTTATATGGCAGGGACTTCATGGTCTTCACAGACCACAAACCACTACTGGAACTCTTTACCACAGACAAACAAACATCCCACATACTTTCCCCAAGAATGTTGAGGTGGTCTATTTTCCTATCAGCCTACACATTTAAGCTGGTTCACAAACTTGAGAAAGAATTGGGCCATGCTGATGGCCTGAGCAGATTTCCACTGCCAGTGATTGAACCAGATCTGGCCCCTGCGGCCAGAATCCTGTCCATTGAGGACTTGCCAGAGTTTCCTCTCCATGCAGGGGACATAGCTGCAGAAACAGCAGCCGATAAGACACTAAGTAGAGTGCTTTCATGGGTACACACTGGGTGGTTAGATAAAAGCCCAGGCTCTGAATTCCAGAGTTACTTTGCAAGAAGACATGAGCTATCAGCTCACAAGGGTTGTATCCTATGGGGGAACAGGGTGATAATTCCCACTTCACTGAGAGATACAGTTTTACAGTCACTGCATGAAGGCCATCAGGGTATTGTCCGTATGAAAGCTTTAGCTAGAAGCTATTTATGGTGGCCTGGATTAGACAAGGCCAACGAGGCACAGGTGCATGGATGTTATACATGCCAGCAATCAAGGCCTGAAATGCCACACGGTCCAGTTCACAGGTGGGAGGAAACGCACACTCCCTGGTCTAGAATTCACATAGACTTCGCTGGGCTGTTTCAGGGACAGCTCTTCCTCATAGTGGTAGACAGCCATTCTAAATGGCTTAAAGTAATCCCGGTTGCAAACATGACTACTGCTAGGACCATCCAGGTGCTTAGAAAACTCTTTGCCATGCATGGGTTGCCTGATGTCATAGTATCTGACAATAGGGCCCAATTTACTGCAGCTGAATTTCAGGCTTTCCTAAGAGCAAATCTCATCAGGCACATAACGTAGACCCCGTTTTATCCATCCAGTAATGGTCAAGCTGAATGCATGGTAAGGACCACAAAGGAGTCACTGAAGCACATAGTAACTGGGGACTGGCATCACAGATTGGCAGATTTTTTACTTTGGCAGCATTCCACGACCTGCACTGCTACTGGGAAAAGCCCAGCAGAACTACGTTGGGGGAGACGGCTGATCATGAATCTGGACAGGTTGCATCCAGATAGAGTGGCAACAGAAGCCTCTCAACCAAAACCCCTGAGGGGGCTGCAAGTGGGTGATGGGATGTGGGCCAGAAACTATGGGCATGGGAACATGTGGGTTCTGGGAAAAGTTACTAAATCGTCTGGCCCTCTCTCTTACAAAGTGGGGCTGGAGGGAGGGCGAGTTATCAGACGCCACATTGATCAGTTCAGAAAGCGGTTTCCAGAACAGCCACTAAGTGAGGACTGCATCATAAGCCCCTCCCAAGGTCCCCAAACTGACAGCCAAGCTGGCCCATGCATAGACTCTGAAGACCCTCACAGCACAAGCAATGTGGAGTTGGCCATAGAGGAGGGGAGTCTGGAAGTGCAACATGGATCCCCTGACAGAGCAAGCCAACCTGACTTTCAGAGCTGCTGTGCTAACTCTGCTGAACAAACTGACTCTGGGGTGGGCCAACCTGGAGAGGCCAGTCAGAGAGCACCAAATCTTTCTGACTCAATTGCATTAAAGGACACTGGTCTGCCCGGCCCGGCGGGTAAGCTGGTAGACCAGAAAGTGAACGGATCCCTCAGGCATTCCACAAGGACGTGCAATCCTACTGCGTATTTAGCAGGTTATGTGACAAAATAAGAGCTATAATGTTGTATGTACCTTGTATTAATTATTGACCTATGAGACTGTACCAAAGATAATGGAGCTATGATGTTGTAAGTGTGTTATTGTACTGTTAAGTGGATCCTATTCACACTATTGTTAAATCTTGTAAACTGTATTGTTGTAATCACTTTTGTTATTGCTATGATGTTGTTCATTCAAAGAGGGGAAGGGTGTAATGTATTGGGCTTGAGTGTAACACGATGTGGTAAGCTGGAGCTAGCTAACGGCTCCCAGGGCCTCAGACAGTTGCTTTAAACCTATTGGCTGCCGCCTAGGGGCCAGGCTATAAATTGCTGCAACTGCAGCCCAGTTCTCCAGTTCATATCCTGCAAGAAATAAACCATGCTCTTTGCTGAACTCACTCGCCTCGTCTTCATTGCTGCGCAACGAACCCAGTACACAACAGTAATATTAGAAAATCAATAAAACTTGTTAAAAAAAAGAGGGAGAATGGAGTAAAGGCACTCTTTGAGGGATTTTTTTCATTCACCAGTCACATAATTATGCTATCCAGTAATCACACAGGAAAAGGCAATGCAATCAGTTGAGGGAACTTGTGTTGTCTTAAAAGAGCTTCAGACTCATAATCCAGTGTATCTTGAAAACAAGCAAATAAATTGACATTTCCAAACTGAATTGTGGGTCAGAAAGTATAATGCAGGGGTCTTCAAACTTGACCCTTTTATGACTTGTGGACTTCAACTCCCAGCATGCTGGCTGAGGAATTCTGGGAGTTGAAGTCCACAAGTCATAAAAGGGCCAAGTTTGAAGACCCCTGGTATAATGCATCATATACATGCATTTTATAAAAAAAAACTCAAGTATTTATCCTTGTGAGTTAGAACTGTAGAAATAATTTATATTATTTCATAATTTTGAGGTCCTCTGAGTAGTATAAACATCATTACATGGCACTAGAAGGAGTAAAGAACTACACCTGAGCTG
This sequence comes from Vipera berus, assembly GCF_964194415.1. NCBI lineage: Eukaryota > Metazoa > Chordata > Lepidosauria > Squamata > Viperidae > Vipera > Vipera berus. The sequence goes on from NC_138203.1 coordinate 86,821,068, forward strand.
TTAATTTATGTTTGTGAAGTGTCAGTTGTTTAAAGAACCTGATTTTGCTTTTGCCAAAGCTTTAGCTGCTGTTTTAGAAAAGACTAACACCTGAAAGGGGAAAAAAAAGATAAATATGTATATAGAAATTGTAATTAATCTACAACTCACAGAAGTGTTATGATTTTCATGCATGTCTTATAATATTTTAGTTAACACTATTTTTTTATTAGTCAAGTTTTTATTTATTAGAAAATCAGGACAAATTTGTATTTTTCTGTTCGTGTATTTTGTAGATTCTGTATTTGCTTTCATTTCTTTTGTTTGTCATTCTTAATTTAAAAAATGAAAAAGAAAATTTATTTTCCTTCCCAGTCATCACAAATTACAGGATATATATTATTGTTAAGGGGTTAGTTCATATGTGTCTCTCCTATAAATGTCCTGATCACTCACTCATTTTATGATCAGTTAATCTCTCAATAATGCTTTAGATCTCACAGACAAATCTGTGAAGTGAACCCAGTCTATAGGGCTAATGTATCTCAGGGGCAAAACATCTGAAGAACTAATGGATGGATTTAGTGATTTCTGTCTCTTTATTCCCAACTAGAAGGGATCTGGATTCTTGTATTAATATATGTTTTCTGCACTTCACTGGAAACTACACTACTAGGAATACTCGTCTTCCTAATCTGATATCTACTCAATTTAGGCTGATTCATTTGTTTTAACCTTATAAGCCACCTAGTCGCTGGTTTGAGATGGGTGACTATATACAACATTTTTTTTAGCTTACAGTTTTGAGAAACACACAGGTAGCATGACCTAGAGACTGAAGAAGTCCGTACTATCTGGAGATGCTAGGTGAGCGAAATTTTTGACAGATGACCATTTCAGTTCTATATGTGTTGTTTGTACTGTAATAGCTCATCCACAGAAACCTCATTCTGTACTAACACTAAACATGGTTGTGTAGCGCCTCTGTCTGAGCTTCCAAGTTTCCTTCTGGGTACAATTCAAGGTGCTAGTTATCATCTTTAAAACCCAAACAGTACAGGGGGTTATCTGTGGGACTGCCTATCCCTAAAGACATCTACCTGTCGTACCAGGTTAGATAGGGTGAGCACGCTCCCTTAAACCTTGCGATTTTATAAGAGCTAGGAAGATGGCTTTTTTTTGTAGCAGCCTCTGCCCAATGGAGCTTCCCTCTGAGGTTCAGTAGGCAACTACGCACCTAGCCTTCTGGAAAACACCAAGGATCAGGGTTTTGTCTCAAGCTTTGGGATAGGGTGAGCTTGGATGTTGGAAGCTTGAGTTGGTGGCAAGTTTTTTTTGTTTTTAATGTTTATGTTTTTAATAGTGTAAATGTGATATTTATGTTGTTTTAGTTCTTGATGGCAGTTCCCCAGAGTTTGGTAGAAGATGGGAGGAAAGAAAGAAAGAGAGAGAGAGAGAAAGAGAGAAAGAGAGAAAGAGAGAAAGAGAGAAAGAGAGAAAGAAAGAAAGAAAGAAAGAAAGAAAGAAAGAAAGAAAGAAAGAAAGAGAATAGCACTTAGTAATAACACTTAGACTTATATACTGCTTCACAGCCCTCTCTAAGCGGTTTACAGAGTCAGCATGTTGCCCCCAACAATCTGAGTCCTCATTTTATCGACCTCGGAAGGATGGAAGGCTGAGGCAGCCTTGAACCGGTGAGAATTGAACTGCCAAACTGCAGGCAGCCAGTACTGTAGTCAGCAGTAGTTGCCTGCAGTACTGCATTTTAACCACTGTGCCACCATGGCTCAAATAAATAAATAAATAAATAAATAAATAAATAAATAAATAAATAAATAAATAAATAAATAAATAAATAAGTTTATTTGAAGCAGAACAGGTGGCGATTTATTGTATCAGTGACATTTTTAGTCACATGAAGTTTAATGAACTTCCTTCTCTCTTGGGCATGATAGAATCTGTTAGTTGGAGATAAATGAAATGAACTAATGGTCAATTATCTGCAGCAGACAGCCTTAAAAAATTGTTGATTACTCCAGCCTGCAAAGGACTAAATATAGCATATAACATGCACAAGAAAAGATATCTGCAAATACAATTTGAAAACCAATCTCTCTCCACTCTTCATTATTGTGGTTTGACCTGCTAGCCTGTGACAAACAGGACTAAGTTTGGGCAATATGAATCATCTTTCTGCCCACGATTAAAAGCCATCTGGTCCCAGCTGTTCTACAAGGAAATTCCTGATTCTTACACAAAACAAGTGTCTATTAAATCCTGTCTCTTTATCCACGATTGATTGTAAAACATACCTTGTTCCAGATGTCACTACATTCTCATCCCACATAGCTTGCTTGTAAAATTTGCTCTGTTGTTTGCAATGTATGGGAGAGGAAAACCTGAAAATATGTTTTGTGTTTTCTGAATGTCTTTTCTTCTAACATGAAATTTCATTCCAAATACTCTGTACGTAGGAAAACCTATTAAGTCTCAACATGGCATCAGTAGTGGTTTAATGAAGACATGTTGTTTTGCTAGCCCTTAATCACCTACCTAATCCACCTCTTTGCTAAGAGGAAACAATTCACAGTGTCTGTTTGCTAGCAGCCAACATAGAAGTCTGTATATTTTGCTGTTTAGGAAAATAAAGAAAACTTTCTCCTTTCAGATTATCTGGCTGCAGTGAAAACTGTTTTATCTAGACGGGGCTCTTAACCTGGAAGCCATGGCAGGTAAGATTCCAAAACAACAACTCCAGGGTTTGATTGCTAGCTTGTAATATAATGTCTCATGGGTGCAAAACAAATTGCAGAAACCCCCAATATCAACTTGAATTGAAGGGAAGTAGCCACTTAACTAAGATAAGAAGTGGATTGTCACTTCACTTTTGAAGCTGCACTTTGACCAAAGTTCTAACAGTGAAATGTTCCTTTGAAGAGTTGTAGAGCTCTACTGCTCAATGTTGTTGTTGTTGTTGTTAGTTGTGAAGTCGTGTCTGACCCATCGCGACCCTATGGACAATGTTCCTCCAGGCCTTCCTGTCCTCTACCATCTTCTGGAGTCCATCTAAGCTCACGCCTACTGCTCAATGCCATGGTTAAATAAGCTATAGTTTGATTCCTTTATGTGAACTTGGCCATTCCCAACTTCCAACATCTCTTGCCATTGCTTTTAGGAACTGTGATTTGGACACAAGAGTGAGACAGTGCAAACTGAGGTACCAACTCAGGTGTAACATTTTTACCCAAAGATGGGACAGAAGGCCTGAAAGTATGAAACTTTGGTTCAGGCTACAGCAGAGCTCTTAAGGCCTAAGCCTCTGACCCATGTCCTACTTCCCTCTCCTTGTCACCCAACAGCTGTGCTCAGCTGTTAGTATTTTTATCCTGACCCAGACATATGCATCCTGTTGTTTTCCTCTGGGGTAGCCATATATCACATGTAACCTCCTTTTTCTGTTGTTTATCCGCACTAAGCATATTTCACTTCTCCATATGATGTTATCTACATTACCATATATTATTCCTCCCTATGTAACGCTTATACTATGACGTATGAATACCAGATGAATGTAACTGTATAAATGTATGCTGCTTTGGACCTTTCGGGGTTCAGACATTTTTTAAAATGCTTTATTGGCAGTTTGAACCTGCACAAATAAACTCTTTCCTACATTGAAGAGCTTGGCCTGGTCTCTGTCAATTTTTCCTACTTCAAATGGCACCCCAGATGGGACTTTAGGTCAAGGCAATATTTTGCTGAGGGCCGTTCGACCCCTCGGGCCCATCGGGCAGTCACTCCTGAACATTCTCCAGGCGCCACGGGGGATTCAGCCTCCGGGAGACAGTAGTGGCAACTCTGTGGTACCGACGGTGCTCTGATTGAGTCCAAGAACTCTGCAGTGTAGGAACGGTGGTCTGAACAATTCCTGGCCAGGACGGGGAAGTGAACAACGCGTTTCAGGTGAGTATTTGTTAAACTCTGGTGTACCTGTCTCATTTGAAGACAGAAGAGGGGGACTGATCACCCTCCTGGACTCAGGACGTCGTTCCTAAAGCAGTCCGTGTTAGGTTGTGTGGGAGGTTAAGCCAAATTGAGCACAACCAAAGGTAGTGCTGCTAAGAGCAATCTTAATGTCCTTGAAAGCTCTTCTTTGTTCTCCTCCCCACTGAAAATGTTCAAAATCACCTCCCTATGTAACGCTTATACTATGACGTATGAATACCAGATGAATGTAACTGTATAAATGTATGCTGCTTTGGACCTTTCGGGGTTCAGACATTTTTTTAAATGCTTTATTGGCAGTTTGAACCTGCACAAATGAACTCTTTCCTACATTGAAGAGCTTGGCCTGGTCTCTGTCAATTTTTCCTACTTCAAGAGAGCCCACATGTTTTACAGGTACAGAAAATTGATATTATTAGAGATGTGGAGAAATTAAGATTATATCCCAAAAGGCATTTTAGCTTTGAATCATTTTTTTTCGTTTGGATGGTCTTGGTTTTTTAAATAGTTTATAATCTTTAAAAATCCTTAAAATATTTAATTAGCGAAGATGAAGATATGATAAATTTCCAAATCACAGGTTTGATTCATAGTTGTTGTTTTTTGCTCCATGCAGTTTAAAAAGCAGGATCTTTGAACTAGTAGTGACTTTGGCTACTGGGCAGCTTAAAATTAATAATAAATAAAATAAATAAAAATAGTGATAACAAGTAACTTCTAAATGATTATTCAACTAAAAGGTGTCAGTGATTTAGTAAAAATAGTCTTTTTTACTGATATCAAAACATTTAGTCCAGTCATTTTCTAAGCAGAGATAAACTGGAATAATGTGGATATATTCTGCTCCATTAAAAAATACTCTCATGTTTTATAAATATAATTGTTATAACAAGATTATGCAATTGATAAGGCAACATTATTATTAAAAACATACTGTCAAGAAAGCCCCTGTGTCTTTTCTCCATGCCTTTCTGTCTCCTAACATAAAACTAATTATAGCTTCATTTCTTTTCTTTAGTACAAAACCTCCTTAGGGTTTGGATCTCATCTCATATGCATAAGCAACACAGAATTAATATGAACTTAAACATAATACAGAAGGTTGCAGCAAAGTTGAGAAATAAGTAAAGGGATTAAAATCTGGTGGGAACTGGCAAGAGTGTGCCAGAAGGATAGGTAGTTTATTAATTGATTAGTATTATAACCAAAAATAAAATAAAGCACAAGGTTTAATTCCAGGGAAAGTAGATAAAAAAATTACAGAACTAACATCATGGTGATGATGATGATGTAATGTATTCAGTTGAGTCCCTGGTGATTCTCTGAGCCAGGTCTCTCTGCATTTTCCAATCTTGCACTGCTTCTTTGAGTTGTTCTATACTGCGGCTGACAGGGATGTGGTGGCTCAGTGGGTTAGGACGCTGAGCTTGTCGATCTGAAGGTCGGCAGTTTGGCGGGTCGAATCCCGAGTGCTGCGTAACAGAGTGAGTGCCTGTTACTCATCCCAGCTTCTGCCAACCTAGCAGTTCAAAAGCATGTAAAAATGCAAGTAGAAAAATAGGGACCACTCCGGTGGGAAGGTAACAGCGTTCCGTGCGCCTTTGGCGTCTAGTCATGCCGGCCACATGACCATGGAGACGTCCTCAGACAAACGCTGGCTCTTCAGCTTTGAAACGGAGATGAGGCCCCTAGAGTTGGAAACAACTAGCACACATGTGCAGGGGAACCTTTACCTTTACCTTTGTACTGCGGCTGGTGTCAGCTTTGATGGCGTTCCCCCATCGTGTTCTTTGATGACCTGGTTTCCTTTCACCACTAACTCTTCCAAGCATAATTGCTTTCTCCGGTGAATTTTCCTGCATGATGTAGCCAAAATAAGTGAGGCGTGGTTTTGTGCTTTTATATGTGGCAAATGAAAAGAATACCAGTTGGTTTGATATGACGGGGTCTTGGCTCAACTGCCTTGATTATAAACTTAGCTGTTCTGCTTACAATGTATACCTTAGAGCAGCGGCCCCCAACCTTTTGGATACCAGGGACTGGTTCTGTGGAGAGGTGGTTTTCTGTGGACTGGAGAGAGCATGGTTTTGTGTGCTGCCTGCATCCCATGGATGGGGCTTTGCCTGGTTTCTGGCATGCTGTGGACCGGTGCTGATCCATGGACCAGGGATTGGAGGACCCCTGCCTTAGAGCCCAGGAGGATATAGGACAATCTGCAATTCACAATCTGCTGGTCTTTTAGTTGGGGATGTTAAGTATCTAAGAGCAGGGTATTTCAACCTTATCACAGATTGTGATAAGGACATGACAATATTTGAGTACCACCAGTGCTTAGCAAGGTGTCAAAAACTTGATGACAAAAAAAGGGGGGGGGGATTTTGGGTTTTACTGATTAGATTCATTTGTTGTTATAGAAATGGCTAGTTTATAATATTATGGAAAAGTAAAAAGTTGAGGTTCAATGTTAACCCTTCCTTCTACTGCAACAGAGGAAGTCTATTCTTTTTCTCTTCTCCCCATTTCCCCCCTCCCCTTTTTCCTTTCCACTGTGTCCTACTATTTGCTTTTCTATTTTTGTATTTTATTCTATAATCTAATAAAACAATTACAAACTGTAGAAAAAAAGAAAAAAAGTACCAGTTTTAATTTCTTTGGTGGCTGTTCCTTTGCTGAATCACTTTCCCTTTGCACTGACAAATGTATGATGAATTTATCCATGTTTATTAATATGCACCACTACCAGCTAGCTCAGGGGTCTTCAAACTTGGCACTTTTAAGACTTGTGGACTTCAATTCCCAGAATTCCTTAGCCCTCATGGCTGGATAAGGATTTCTGGGAATTGAAGTCCACAGGTCTTAAAGTTGCTAAGTTTGTAGACCCCTGAGCTAACTGGTCGGCCCTTCTTAGCTCTCCTTCCACAGTCTAGTAAGAATGCACCTCCCCAATCCCTTCCCTGTACCCTTATAGAAACAGGAATCAAATGCAAAGCAAGAAAGGCTCACTAAATAAACACATAAACTCAATTTTTCCCCCTTTAAACTGCCTCAGCCATGTCACGTGTCACAATGTTGCAATATAAGACTGAAAGGCTCCAGCAATTGTGAAAAGCTTTAGCTTTAAAATTAAACCTGTTTACCTTCAAAGAAAACTTTCTAAAAGCCATAGACAGACTCAAGTTAAGGGGGTAAAACTAATTACATTTGTTTAAAAGGATTAAGCCTATGGAAGTCAACACTTTGGATTCATTGCTAGCCTAAAATATAGACTAAAATATTCCAGTAACCAAAGCACACAAAGAAGCCTCTGAATTATAAAATGCTGTAGAAACTGTACAAAAATCCTTATGGTAACCCAATCAAGCTGTCAGCTGATCCAGAACTAAAGAAACCCATCTCCTTTCCGACATGCCGGCTTTTCATTTCATCAGCACCGATTGCATTCTCCTGGCTGGAGAAAATGGACTAGGGGACCTTTTCTTCCAGCGACAGCTGCTGCTTCTTCTATGTCCCTGTTTCTTCTCTGCTAGCTGACCTCTCCTTCTCTTTCCTGTGTTGTCTTTTTTCCCCTCTTTCCTGCCCAAACCACCTCCTTTTATAGCCTCTCCTCTCCTCCCCCACCCCCATTTTTCTTCAATTTACCTCCAGCTCTGTGCTACTTCCGGAAGTGCCAATCAGCTGGAGCCAATCAGCTGGAGCCCTGGGACTTCTGCTGAGCCCAAACAGTCCTGCAGCTACAGCTGCCTCTCCCTCAGGCTTGGCTCACTTCAGCTCATTCCCCTCCCCTGCTACACTCGGCTAGCAGTCACGTATCACCTGCCAAGTGGCAAAGTACCACAGGTGGTACACATACCACCAGCTGAAAAGCCCTGCCTAAGAGGGCTTATACTTGACGGTCAAGTAAAACATGAGCAATATCTTCAATGGCTGGAACACCATATATAGACGTCCTCTCATGATACTGCAGGTGGTAGGATCTAACAACTCAAACCTTGCTCTAGAGCAGGCCTTTTTTGAGAATCTGTCAAACTTGACATGTACTTTATCAGGACAAAATACTTTTCTGCTAAATATTTTATGATATGTTGGAACAGGTTTGCATCAATAAAAACTGGGGGGGGGGAAAGAAATACGGTTGCTGTTATAATATGGCCTGTTAAGATTTTCACCTACAGTATTTCTTCAATGTATGTATGCATCTGTAGCTTAGGAACAGAGGACAGATGCAAATAAGCTGAAAACTCAAGAGTATGGTAATGACTTGAGTTTGAAATAAATGTTAGAAGCAAACTGTAAGTGTTAAACTGAAATTCTTTTTTTTTTAAATTACAGTTTTACAAGAAAAGAAAAAATGAAAAGGATAAGAGGAGGGTAGGAAAAAAGAAAAGCAAACATAGAATTTTGACGTCTACTCTCCTTTCTATTGAATAATTGCTGTCTTACTCTTTCCCCTCCCTCTTTAAGTTTTTCTAATTCATCGTTTCAGTCTTCTTTCAGCAAAAAATCCATATAAATTTCTAGTATTTTTAAAAAGTCTTTATTGTTGGTCAGCTTTGTCATTTCCACAAGCTTCATCAATTTTACAATCAAATCCTCTACTATAGATAAAGTGTAATTCACATAGATAAAATCCACTATTCAGATCAATTCTGAATAAAAACTAGAAACAAAAAAAGAAAAATATTGATGCATGGATGATGCAAAAAAATGGAGGCATCAACATGGGAGAAAATAGGAAGTTAAAACAATGATAACCTTAGCATTTGAATTAAAACAGCTTTGTAGAAGAAATAATAGATGTCTAGGTCATTTGGGAAGAAAATTAAAACATTCTGGAGAACTGATTGCAATATTAAGGTGTTTTTGTTTGCTAGAGGAATCAATAGCTATTTACACTGAAAGTGATAATACTGCATGCTGACCTGCCAACTTAACCACCTTGACTAGCAGGCTAATTTTTACATAATTTCATTTTTAATGGGCACGCTCTTGGAAAGAGGGCCTAGGCCAGGGGTAGGCAACCTCGGCTCTTTTATGACTCATGGACTTCAACTCCCAGAATTCCTGAGCCAGCCAGAGTTGAAGTCCATGAGTCATAAAAGAGCCGAGGTTGCCTACCGCTGGCCTAGGCCTACCCTTATATTAAAGGATCTGTATTTCCATTATTACCTGATTTTACGCTGTCTTCCCCGATTCCTCATGGTTAGCAATGAGTATGGATCCTTCCTTACAATGTCCTTTGTTAATAAAAGGAGCCTTGAAAACTTTTCTCAGAGCATCAGTCTTTTGGCAACTCTCCTTTTTAGGCCAGAAGGAAAGCCGTCAACTGAACTCAGTCACCTGGCCAACTTCTTCCCTGCCTCCACTTTTTTTTATCTCTTCCTGATTCCCTTTTTTTTAGTTATGACTTTTTCCTTTCTCCTCCATCTTGTTACATGTGCCTCAAGGCAGAACTCTCTTATAGAAGGAACAAGAAGCAAGAAAAGCTTAATGGAGAAAAGGACTAGGGGGGACGTGATAGCAGTGTTCCAATATTTCAGGGGCTGCCACAAAGAAGAGGGAGACCAGCTATTCTCCAAAGTGCCACCTGAAAGCAGGACAAGAAGCAACGGATGAAAACTAGTCAAGGAGAGAAGCAACCTAGAACTATAAGGAGAAACTTCCTGAAAATTAAAACAATTAATCAGTGGAATGACTTTCCTCCAGAATTTACCAGAGGCTCTTAAGAAGAGATTGGACAGCCACTTGTCTGAAATGGCATAGTTTCCTGCTTGAACAGGTGGTTGGACTAGAAGACCTCCAAGGTCCCTCCCAACTCTGTTATTCTGTTTTGTTATTCTGTTAAAAGCTCATCGGGGGGTGGGGGGGCTTTTGTTTCATTCTATCAAAAGTTACTCAAGGGAAATCTGAGCTGCTGCCCCTTGCAGGAGACCAGAAAGAAACCTCTCTTACCTACAGAAGCAGAAATAAACTACCACAACACTTCTTGACAATGAAAGCAATATTGCCTCCTGAAGAAGCCCTGATAAGTGGGATTTCACAGCTTGGAAGAACCAGCCCTTTGAGCTAGATTATCTGCAATCAGGATAAGACAATATATATATATATATATATATATATATATATATATATATATATATATATATATATATATATATATATATATATATATATATATATATATATATATATATATATATATATATATATATATATATATATATATATATATATTATAGCAATATCTACTTCTTGAACTTTTCCCAGCATCAATCATCTTTTTTTTTCAAGTGGAGGGGACCCACCTAAACCAGTGTTTCCCAACAGGGGCAATCTTGAGATGTGTGCATTTCAATTCCAAGAATCAGTGCAAGCTTACCTTTTAGAGTGATATTTAGAATTTGTGAGTTTTTATTATGCTTTTCCCCCCTTCATGGATTAATGCCTTGTCGTGACAAAGGGGCTTGCATAATTCAATGAAGCTATGAGCTATGCCATGCAGGGCCACCCAAGATGGAAAGGCCATAGCAGAGAGTTCTGACAAAACGTGATCCACTGGAGAAGGAAATGGAAACCCACTCCAGTATCTTTGCCATGAAAACCCCATGGACAGTACCAAAAGGAAAAAAAGATATGACATTGGAAGATGAGCCCCTCAGGTTGGAAGGCGTCCAGTATGCTACTGGAGAAGAGCAGAGGGCTAGTACTAGTAATGCAGAAAGAATGAAGCAACTGGGTCAAAGCCGAAAGGACGCTCAGCTGTGGATGTATCTGGTGGTGAAAGGAAAGTCCGATGCTGTAAAGATTTTTTTCTCCATAGGAACTTGGAATGTAAGATCCATGAATCAAGGAAAGCTGGACGTGGTCAAACAAGAGATGACAAGACTGAACATCGACATCTTAGGTATCAGTGAACTAAAATGGACAGGAATGGGTGAATTTAATTCAGATGACCATCAGGTATACTACTGCGGGCAAGAATCCCTCAGAAGAAATGGAGTAGCCTTCATAGTCAATAAAAGAGTAGGAAAAGCAATACTGGGATACTATTCCCAAAATGACAAAATGATCTCAGTTCGAATCCAAGGCAAACCATTCAATATCACAGTAGTCCAAGTCTATGCCCCAACCACCGGTGCTGAAGAGGATGAAATTGACCAGTTCTATGAAGCCCTATAGCACCTTATAGAACAAACACCAAAAAATGATGTCCTTATTATCATGGGGGATTGGAATGCTAAAGTAGGAAGCCAAAAGTTAACCAGAATAATAGGCAAATTTGGCCTTCGAATACAAAATGAAGCAGGGCACAGGCTGATAGAATTTTGTCAAGAGAATACGATGGTCATAGCAAACACTCTTTTCCAACAACCCAAGAGACGGCTCTACACATGGACATCACCAGACGGTCAACACAGAAATCAGATTGACTATGTGCTTTGCAGCCAAAGATGGAGAAGCTCTATACAGTCAGTAAAAACAAGACCAGGAGCTGACTGTGGCTCAGACCATGAGCTTCTCCTTGCAAAGTTTAGGCTTAAACTGAAGAGAGTAGGGAAAAGCACTAGGCCAGTCAGATATGAATTAAATCATATCCCTGTTGAATATACAGTAGAGGTGACAAATAGATTTAAGGAAGCTTTGCAAATAGCTGAGGAAAGGAGGGAAGCGAAAGGCAAGGGAGAAAAAGAAAGATACGCCCAACTGAATGCAGAATTCCAGAGAATAGCTAGAAAAGATAAGAATGCCTTCTTAAATGAACAGTGCAAAGAAATAGAAGAAAACAATAGAGTGGGGAGGACCAGAGATTGGAGGACCAGAAAATTGGAGAGATGAAGGGAACGTTTCATGCAAAAATGAGCATGATAAAGGACCAAAATGGCAGGGACCTAACAGAGTCAGAAGAGATTAAGAAGAGGTAGCAAAATTACACAGTAGAACTATACAAGAATGAACTTAACATCCCTGATAACCAGGATGAGGTGGTCACTGACCTTGAGCCAGACATCCTAGAATGTGAAGTGAAGTGGGCCTTAGAAAAACTGAGCAACAACAAAGCTAGTGGAGGTGACAGTATTCCAGCTGAGCTATTCAAAATGTTAAAAGACGATGCAGTAAAAGTGCTACACTCAATTTGCCAGCAAATTTGGAAAACTCAATAGTGGCCACAGGATTGGAAAAGATCAGTTTACATTCCAATTCCAAAGAAAGGCAATGCCAAAGAATGTTCAAACTATTGCACCATTGCACTCATTTCACATGCTAGTAAAGTTATGCTTAAAATCCTACAAGCTAGACTCCAGCAGTATGTGGACCGAGAACTACCAGAAGTACAGGCAGGATTTCAAAGAGGCAGAGGAACTAGAGTTCAAATTGCCAACATACGCTGGATCATGGAGAAAGCTAGAGAGTTCCAGAAAAACATCTACTTCTGCTTCATTGACTATTCTAAAGCCTTTGATTGCGTGGATCATAACAAACTGTGGCAAGTTCTTAAAGAGATGGGCGTACCAGACCATCTTATTTGTCTCTTGAGAAACCTATATGCAGGTCAAGAAGCAACAGTGAAAACTGCACACGGAACCACTGATTGGTTCAAAATTGGGAAAGGAGTCTGGCACGGCTGTATACTGTCACCCTGCCTATTTAACCTATATTCAGAGCACATCATGAGAAAGGCAGGGCTAGATGAATCAAAAGTTGGAATTAAGATTGCTGGGAGAAATATCAACAACCTAAGATATGCAGATGATCCCACTCTAATGGCAGAAAGTGAAGAAGAACTAAAGAGCCTCTTGTTGTGGGTGAAGAAGGAGAATGCAAAACTTGGGTTGAAACTTAACATTAAGAAAACCAAGATCATGACATCCGGTCCTCTCAATTCCTGGCAAATACATGGGGAAGAAATGGAGGTAGTGACAGATTTTATGTTCCGGGGCTCCAAGATCACTGCAAATGGGAACTGCACCCAAGAAATTAAAAGACGCTTGCTCCTGGGGAGGAAAGTAATGGCAAATTTCCCCTGGTGGACCGGTTTAGACTCTGACTGAGCAGAGTCTGACATGGAGGAATCGAGTGGTCTTGAGCATGTTATCTGGACTGAGTTCGATCCTGTGTCCCCTGATGACGTGGACAGGATCATGAGGAGACTGAGCTCCACCACTTGTTTATTGGATCCGTGCCCCTCCTGGCTGGTTTATGCGGCCCGGGAGGAGACACAAGGCTGGTTCCAGGCAGCAATAACTGCTTCCTTGAAGGAGGGTATCTTCCCTGCCTCCTTGAAGGAGGCGGTGGTGAGACCCCTCCTCAAGAAGCCTGCCCTGGACCCGGCTGTTTTAAATAACTATCGTCCAGTCTCCAACCTTTGCTTTTTGGCGATGGTTGTTGAGAGTGTGGTGGCGTATCAGCTTCCTCTGTTCCTGGAGGAAACTGATTATCTTGACCTGTACCAATCGGGCTTCAGGCCCGGGTACAGCACAGAGACGGCATTGGTCGCACTGGTGAATGATCTCTGGTGGGCTCAGGACAGGGGATGTTCCTCTGTCCTAGTCCTATTAGACCTCTCAGCGGCTTTTCATACCATCAACAATGGTATCCTACTGCGGCGTCTCAGGGGGTTGGGAGTGGGAGGCACTGTTTTACAGTGGTTCTCCTCCTATCTCCTGGGCCGCTCGCAGTTGGTGTTGACGGGAGGGCAGAGGTCCACCCTGAGGTCTCTCGTTTGTGGAGTTCCTCAGGGGTCGGTCCTCTCTCCCCTCCTGTTCAACATCTATATGAAGCCGCTGGGCAAGCTCATTCATGGTTTTGGGGTGGGGTATCATCAGTATGCTGATGATACCCAACTTTTTCTTTCCACCCTGAACCAACCCAGTGATGCCCTCGACGTGATGTCCCATTGCCTGGAGGCGTCCGGGTTTGGATGGGGAGAAACAGGCTTCGTCTCAACCCTGCCAAGACTGAGTGGCTGTGCATACCGGCATCTCGGGTTAACCAGTTTGTTCCATCATTAACAATGGGGGGTGAGGTATTACCCCCCATTGATAGGGCTCACAACTTGGGCATCCTCCTGGATTCACGGCTCAGCTTTGAAGATCATATAGGAGCTGTGACCAGGGGGGCTTTTGCCCAGGTTCTCCTGGTGTGCCAGCTGCGGCCCTATCTGGACAGAGATGCCCTATGCACATAAAAATGCAAGTAGAAAAATAGGGACCACTACGGTGGGAAGGTAACAGCGTTCTGTGCGCCTTTGGCATCTAGTCATGCCGGCCACATGACCACGGAGACGTCTTCGGACAAGCGCTGGCTCTTCGGCTTTGAAACGGAGATGAGCACCGACCCCTAGAGTCGGAAATGACTAGCACATATGTGTGGGGGAACCTTTACCTTTCTATAAACAGAACAAAATAATCACAACTTTCTTAAGATATTGATATAGGGGGATTGGGTTGTTTGTTTTTTACTCTGTTGAAGTTTAACCTTGAATATATCTAGAAGTTGGACTTTTAATCTTTTTAGCAAAAATCATTAACATCAGCCTGGCATGTAATGAAGAGAGCTGTAGCGTTAGGGGGGGAGAAAGAGATTTTTCTTATTGGTTACCTTGAAAGTACAACATGTTTGGAGAGATAATTGTAACCAGGTACAATTATTCAAGTTAAGACAAACACATTGACAGAAATATTAATATTAGAAAGACAGTGCCCTGATGCTGACAACCACATGACAGGAACGAATAGTATGGAAATATAATTCACGGTGCAACATAGATATGAAATAATTCCAAGTCCAATCAGTGGATCTTCATATTTCCTCTAAATATTCTGTTTGAAGTACATGACCCATGTCAAGGGTGCTCAGCTAGTTTCTTTTTTCTTTGTGCAATCAGAAAAAATAAAACCCAAACCCAACCAAGAAACAAGTGTAACATTTTCATGTTTCTCAGGTGAACTTTGAGGCAAGCTAAGTAATTATTAAGGGATAAAGCTTGCCTGATTTCTTAAGGCTACATTTCTTTAACATCGTAAACAAACAAAAGTGCCTGCAATTTTAAAGCCTTTTTTTAAAATAAAATCAACCAGTTGCTAACCAAGGTTATTAACTAATGCAGTTAAAAACATATTAACTTGTTCCTCAATCAAATATAATTGTTTGGAACATTAACAATGAGATAAATCTATTCTAAAGATCTCTCTCCACCTCTGTAATCTCTCTTACAACTAAGATGCACTGATTGCAGTAATCAATAATGACCTCATCTCAAGGATCACTGTGATTCAAATAAAGATCAATCAGTAAATCCCTGAAATCTATTTCTATACCTTTTCCTCTTTATCATTGTGTGTCTCAGCATTGTGTAGAAATAGATCCATGTCCAGATGTAGAATTAGAAGAAAAATGGTTTCAAGCTACTATTTGTGTTCTGGAGAATGTATAATACACTCAGCAACTTGGACCCGTTTGGTTATTCTTTCACAGTTAATAGTCAGTTGGTCTAGTAGTTAAGGCATCAGGCATCATCAAGCCAAGCTTTAGCCATGAAAGCTATCTGGGTGACCTTGGGCCAGTCACACACTCTCAGCCCAATCTACCTCATAGGGTTCCTGTAGTGTGGGAAAAAGAAAGCGGAAGGTATGTTGGATATGTTCTCTGCCTTAAATTATTTATAAAAAATGAGAAAGGCAAGATATAAATAAATAAAATATCCTTATCTAAAGAAACAGAATAACCAGGGGCAGACAAAACAGCCGGGGAAATGGGAGTGATTTTGATTTCTTACAGTTTCCTCTTTGACCTGCTTTGTAAGACAGCATAGGTGAGCATTGGAAATAATGAATTTGTGACTGCCATGTGGCAATGCTGCAGCACTGAAGCGGCCACAACTTTGCCAAAGTTCAATCCCAACTGAGTAATGGGTCTCAGATTTTTTAATTTATTTTAAGCTAACTCATTTGATGTCTGTTGATTCAAGAATTGTTGCCCTATGACACACCATTCCTCTCAACTGTACTTTACAAATAGACAGATAGGAGTGTTTGAGTTTGAGTCTAGATTTTGAATCATCTCATAATAACTTGGGATTTAGGATGCTACAAAATCAAATTCCTGTTCATCACAGCAGTGTTCCAATATCTAAGGGTCTGCCACAAAGAACGCAGAGTCAACCTATTCTCCAAAGCACCAGTAGGCAGAACAAGAAGCAATGGATGGAAATTAATCAAGGAGAAATTTCCTTAGTTAGAACAATTAGTTAGACACTGAGAACAATTAACCAGTGGAACAGCTTGCATCCAGAAGTTGTGGGTGCTCCAACACTGGAGATTTTAAAGAAGAGATTGGACAGAGATATGTCTGAAATGTTATGGGATCTCCTGCTTGAGCAGGGATTTGGACTAGAAGACCTCCAAGGTCCCTTCCAACTCTGCTATTCTGATATTACAAAACTTTTGCATTTATCCCTCTGTGTGAATTAAGTATACAATAATTTTTAGTAGATTTCAAATCATGAAAAGGGAAGGTAGGATAATGTTGGTATAATAAATAAAAATACTATACTTTCAGAAAGCAGCCATGTGGCAACATTCAATCACAACTGTGTAGCTGCAGTTTAAAGAACAGTCCTGCTTTCAGATCACTGAAATCCAACTCTTGCAGTCTCCTTTTCTCTAGCCAAAGTGTGTGTGTTGGTGACTTATCTTCCTAACAGCAAGTAATGGGAAGAAAAGAACAAACAGATTTAAAAGCTCTCCTACCTATTTGGAAAGAGAAGCCTTAAAAATGATATATTTAAATTGGATCTGTATAAAGGAAGGCCAGCCATCAAGAAAGAAATGGTTTGTGTTTACTTCTAAATAGGCTTACTTCTAAAGACATCTATTGGACAGATAAGTGATGATCATTATCTGTGGTATTGAGTAGATTTTCATCCTGTTACCTGAAGCCAAAGAAGAAAATGGGAAAAGGATGTTTTGCTCACAGCATCATGCAGATGTCCCATAAAAGTTACTTGGATAAAATATTTGAAAGTGCTTACAGTGTAAACTGCCCAAATCCTTTTAATGAATAAACATTTCAAAGAAGACCACTATGAGGGTGGGAAGCCAAAATAAAAGAAACACGGGATAGTAGACTTACATAGTTTTGGAACAATGCAGGAAACCAGTTGTGTCTCTCTCAACAATGTATCACTGTCGTGAGAGATAAAGAAGCCGAAAAGAAAGCTAAAGAATGACTATAACTGACCATTTGGGGTCCACATTATTTTCTATTATTTCTGATCATTCCATTCTGCTTCAATATTAATGTGGGACTAAAAATATTCTGCTAAAATAATTTGTTAGCGTGAATGTCATGTTACCCTGTCCTTTAACATTCTCTACCAGTCTTTCATTTTCCTGTCAACTGCTGCTCTATTTGATTTTCTCAGATGATTTCATATTGAAGGATTCGTGCTTTAGAGAGAGATTAATATTTCACCATGATTCTTGCTTTTGTCATTCTCTACTGATTATCAGTGTGTATACATACAAACACAGACGTGTATGTATGTACGTATGTATGTGTGTGTGTTTGTCTGAATATATACCATTCCTGTATCAAAACCAAATAAATTGGAAATTTTCAAGAAGAGACTGGACAATATATACCATTCCTGTATCAAAACCAAATAAATTGGAAATTTTCAAGAAGAGACTGGACAATCACCTGTCTGAGATGGTATAGGTCAGGGGTAGGCAACCTCGGGTCTTTTATGACTTATGGACTTCAAGTCCGTGAGTCATAAAAGAGCAGAGGTTGCCTACCCCTGCCTTAGATGATAGCATTTGTGTTGAGACCAGCCCATTTCTAATAAAAGTTAAAGTGTTGGCTATCTTGAAGCAGAGCACCAACTCTTCGGGCTACTCTGAGCTCCAGGCTGCCCCTCCAAAAGTGAGCAAGACTCAGATGAAAGCTAAATTTAATTTTACCATCATCAGATAAGATTGAATGGGAAGCATCCCTTCATTATGTCCTTTTTGAGAAAGCCTGATATTACATGTCTTGTTTTACCCATCATCGATGAATTACACTGTTTGTGTGCAACTTCGAGATGATTTTGAATCAGCAAAGCACAATTCAGGCTTTGTTTGATTCACCTATTAATATAGTTGTGATGTAGACTGGGAGTACAATGCATCATATCCACAGCAAAATTATTTTGCATCCAGATTCCTTGCTAATGGTGAGATTCATGCTATATTAAACAAAGTCTACGCTTTGAAGAACTCATAGAAGGTGAGCGGGGAAAAACTGCCTTTGTTATTCAGGAAGGGAATGTAGTGACAGTTAGCAATTTATCTTCAAATCAGCCTTCAGTCCCTTAAATATGAAATCCCAACACTTAATTATATACGAGATGTATATTAGCTAAAGAGGAATAGGACAAGAAACTACTGCTGCTGATGTTATCTAGTCTGGTAACAAAATATTCAGAAAAAATGTTGAATAGAAACACGTTTGGACAGCAAACCACTGCCAAAATTATTACGATATTTCTAATTATCCTGGATTTTTGTATTTTTTAAACAAGTTTCTATGCTGACTCAGGAATTCTGGGAGTTGAAGTCCATGAGTCATAAAAGAGCCAAGGTTGCCTACCCCTGATCTAAGGGTATGAACTTTTCCGTCCTGATCAGACCCTTCTTAGGAGAGGATGGGAGGCAACTCGCTTAAATTTTCTCCCCCCTCTGAATTTTCCCTTCTTTAAAAGATCAGATAAATTTGTCTCTTTTCCTGCTCCCTTCTGCTTTTTTGTCATTCTCATTTTTTAGGCTGGTTACAGGCTGTGCATATTTCTGGTTCAAATGTCTTTTGGGGGAATTGTTCATGACCACTTGGTTCAATTTGCTTACTAGTTGTCTAATGAAATATTATGCCAATATGATACCTATACTATTCCCAGACTGCACATTGATCCCGATTGATTTCTACCAGGCCAAATCCCTAGAAATCTATTTTTTTCAGTCTCTGGAGAGACAGCCCTTTTTCTCACTGAGAATATGCTTTCAGTTAAAAAGAACCATTCTTGATACTTTCTTCCAATTAAGGAGCTGTAACATTCTTTTAATTTAAGGGAAGCTTATATCTCAGAGGATTAAAATGCCTGTTAGCTATTTGACTCTTTTAGAACGCTTGTTTGTTCCGACAGCTTGGTGAAATTTCCCTGACAAAAATTATGAGTTCTATTAACATTGTTTTGCCTCCCCTCAAAAATTCCTTGCATTATGCCCAAGGAAGAACTTTCCCATCTTGTCAAAGTCCGTGACAATAGGGGGAGGGGGAGGAGGAGAGATGGAGAATCCCTTGAGAAATTCAGCTATAGTCATGGGCATAAAATAGAGAAATGTGCTGAAGTTTGTGTTTCCTCAGTTCAAAATTCAAGCCTAAGCAAACTGCAATGTTTCCCTTATATTACACGATGAATCTGAATGGAAGGTTTTGAAAGAGGTAGACTAATTGGGCTATTGGTCTGATCTCCGAGCTTGGCGATTTGGCTGCAAACATTTTGTCTCCATTCGGGGGGACATCTTCAGTGCGCTTTGAGTTGTGCTCATCTGTCAGAACACTGGCCTTTAAATTGGTGTGGGTGTTGTTTGTCCAGATGTTTCTGAGTCATGGCCTGCTTTTTGATTGGCTGGATGTTGTTGCTGGGCCATGGTCCTTGGTGTTTAAGTATCGTCTGTGTGATGCAAATGGTGTTTGTTCCTTTGATTGCCTCTGAGTCATGGTCTGGTTTCAGGTTGTTTGTTTGGCTGGCTGTTGTTGTCAGGACACGGTCTGGTTTCTTGTGGGAGGGTTGTGATTTTTGCTGTGTGGTGGGGTGCCTGTTTGTTCATTTTAAATGCTTCCCTCAGGATTGCGGTTGTTCCTTCGTTCTCCGCGGTGGGTAGATTGGATCAATGTCAATGTGTCTATTGACTTATTGGTGGAAAACCAGGCTTCGAGGAATTCTCTTTCTCCCCTTGATTTCACTTGGGTTACAACTGTGGTTCCAGTTAGATCAAACTTGTGTCCTTCTGAGTCTTTGTGGATGGACATGAGGGATAGTGGGTCGTGTCTTTTGATAGCCAGGAAGTGTTCGTGCAGTCTGGGAGAGAGTTTTCTTCCTGAGATCAAACCAACAGCTCAACTACCAACCCAAGCTACTAATATTCAGACATATCACAACGTAGACTAATATATAGCAGACTAAACTCCCTAGGCTGAATAATGTGTTACCCTGTTTTTAAACTATTTTTCAGCCTTTTCTAGAATATAGGGTGACACTGGAGAAATGTTGTTCCTCTTATTAGAGCCTTAATCTTGTTCCTGTACTTATTTTCTGCATCTGATGTATACATTAGTTTCACCACCACCTGTAATTTCCAACAGTGTTTAATTTTGCCATTCTATAAAAAACATACCGTCCAGAGCTGAAAATGCCAACAAAATCCACTTAAATTAACCTGATATCTTATTCAAAGACATTTACTTTGTAACAGAATGAAGTGACTTCTTGAAGTTTTTGAGCTGACAAAGTTAGCACAGAAATCTAATCACATGAAACCAGTATTTGTTTGGTGACAATCAAACTGCTGGCAATTGAGAATAGAGGGATTCTCTGCCCGAAACCTGGTGTTTTACATATTAATTTTAGAGCCTTACCTCCTAAAAAAGCAGGTTTCCTCTAGCTTATTTATGAACTTGTCAGCTGTATGCCCTGAAGTATGTTAAATGTTAAAAATGTTAAAAAGTCAAGATGGTAGCTGTTTGGAATTGAAGTCCTGCCCTTATAGCATGGACCATGTGGATTAATTTATTTTTCTTTCATTAACATATATTTATGTGCATGTATATGTAATCATACACAGCTATATATATACCTACACAAATATATACAGTATACATTAGGTAACAAAACAATGGAGACTTTAATATTAAATATCAGCCTAATAGAATTTTAAAGAATAAAAAGTTAATTAAGACTTTAATCTGTGAAAGCTATAAACAGATTAAGGATCAAGGTAATTTTGGAATATAGGGGGAATATATATGGGACTGGAGCAGGTTGGCTACAGCTTCCTTAGCATGGCAAGCAGCCCCAGAGATACACAGTTCTGGGTCTGCTTACCGCCCCACAAAGCAGGGAGTTAGAGGTAATCCCTTACCTTAATGAGGCTTGAGGCTGTGAGGGGACCAAGCCTGGGATGGCCTGGATCAGGAGGGTTCTCACTAAAAAACCTGGGATTCTCGGTTAATGACAATGAGAACTGTTGGGATTGCAGTCACAAAGTGATGTGTTCACACGATGTCATGCTTTACGACTAGTGAAGACAATTCTGGTCCCAATTGTGGTTGTAACTTGAGAACTACCTGTAACTGACTTTTATTATAAGATTTTGGAATAAATTATAATAAGCTAAATAACGTCTCGTGGGAAATACAGTAAGTCTTTTCTTGACTAGTCTAACCAAGTTGTTCTTTTATTAATGTTATACTCAACTTTGGATGAAAAAGCCAAATAATTTTATACTTTTAAGACTGACATCCTAAACTGCAATTAATATTGATCGAACACTTTTTTACCTTTTCTATTTTCAATACTCTAAGCTACCTAAGTAATAGAATATCAATAATCTTTGAATATATTGTATAAACACCACTGCATTGGAACAATACCACGAATCAAGGTTTATGACAACATAATAATAAAAAGGTGGGTGGGAGGTATACTATCCACTATGCATGTGGTACATGGAAAAAAAGGGACAAAGTTTCTGTTCCATCATTGCAGTCACTATCCTGACTTCACTGATACCTTTATATATTCCTGTTCAGATTTCTGGCACATTCATACAGATACCTGACTTGCATGATGGCTAACACATGTATAAACCAGACTTTTCTTCTATTAAGCTATCATGCTGAATGTGTGACACTTTGCAGCAACCTTACATTATCTGAATGACATCGATAGGGGTAGAAATTTAATGGAGTGCCCCAAAGGGCACTTCTAACTCTGACTCAGTCTCATGCTGCTTCTCTCACAGCAAATGATTATTCCTCCAACATTCCTTCTGGGTTTTCTTCCTTCACATCAGTACAGAGAAGAAAGAAGATGACCTTGATTGAAATATGCAGCAGCCCTTAGCTAGGCAACAGGAGCTGAAATTTTTTCAAAGTTTTGAATCAGAAGCTGCCCTGATTCAGTGGAGAATAAAGAAAAGAAGGTAAAACACACTCAAACTTAGAAGATTCTGTTGCTCTATTCAATTTAAATAAAGGTAGCACTACCCTTCTTGTGGAGTTAATTTCAGCTTAAGTCTACCTGTCATGGTTCCGACAGATGAAACTCTTCAAAGAGTTGACATCAGTCTTACAAATGCTCTACCATCTCCCCCTTGCACTCCGGTGTAATCGGGGGTATCTGCCTGAATTGCTTCCAAATATCTCATTTCTCAGAATTTGTCTTCTTTTGTCCAGATAACACTTCTTGCATATAATGTAATCTTTCTTATTCTCTACATCCACAGTATAATAGACTAAAGATGGTCATATGTTTTGAACGAAAACTCTTCCAAAATGGCTGCTGGGGGAGTTGCTCATTCACAAAATGGTTTTCATAGGATATGTAGCCAATTACCAGAGGGCACGTTGACATGCTCTCTACTACTCCCTTCCCACAATATATTGACTTTTTTTTGAACAGAGAGGAAGACTGAGCTTTACCTACTTCCTCTCCACTATTATCTCCTGAGAAACTTGTAAGTGGAATAAACAAAGGCTGTAAATTAATATATCCTGCTGCTGCTGAGTCAAATTGATCACAGCAATATACAAATGCAGTGAGTCAATCAGTTAAAGTTAAACAGTTAAATAATAAATAATACTGGCACAGTAAACGTACTTGCCATTTTAATAATTATTTTTTTTTAAATGATCCCATTCAGATGGAGCAGACAATGTAGTGGATTCCACATGTGATGTCCTCAGTTAGCACCCAAGGATACCATCTTGAGAATCCCAGTTACAATGCAAAATAATGCAACAATCAACAAAACAATGCAACACCTCAACCAGCCATAAAGATGAAAACAAATATGTTCTTTTTAATATGGGAGGAGCACAGAAAAATTACTTTTAGTAAAATAGCTGTCGTAAGCCCTTTGGAGACTGAATGTGTTTATTTCACTACCTTCTTTTTCAATAAGGGAAAATTGTGGTGCTATAAATTCCTGGTATTTTTGTGCTGGTCTTAGGAGGTTCAGGGGTTACCAAAAATGGGTGGGGGGATGTTTCCAGTACAATATGGGTACCATTGAGCCAAATATAGAAATGACTAAGTGGAAAAGAAAGGAAAGAGAGAAAAGAAACAGCTTTGGTTTTGCTTTCTGTCGGGGGGGGGGCAGCAAAAGCAGGAAGATGGACTAGCAAGCATCTAGTAGACAACAATATAGATGTGGAGGAAAATGGATTCCATTCTGGTGGGTGGGTAGCAATTTGCACTGTGCTGCAAGCCAGCCTTGGTTGGGGAGAAAGTGGGAAGGCCCAACTCCAATGAACCAGCAAGTGCTGGGTTCTAGGTTTATTCTCAGTTTAATTAAGGAGGCAAGACATTGCTTGATTTGCAATTAGGTATGATAACCAGGCTCTGCATGTAGACTTGAAAAGAGTCTATTTTAATATGCAAGAGGGCAGGCCCAAGAGGATGAGAACTCTGGGATCTGTGCAAAGCATTCCATTTCAGAAAATAGCTAATTAATTGCTAAAATCAGAACTCCATGAACCAATAAACAGTTTTCGTCAAGTGTATTAAAGAGGAAATGTATTTAATAGTCTGATAATGTATTATTAAAAATAGACAAAACCAAAGTCAGCTGAGAGCACTGATATCCACCAATAAACCTTTGCTAAAAGCTTAGAACATGTTTGTTTTTCAGACTCCTTTTGTACTCCTCGAAATTACTGATTTTTAGTTTTAATGGAATCTTGGATGAAGCTTTACTGGCTCATTTCTAGGCTGTGTCTATAGTCCTTTCTCCTCTGAAGATTTGGCAAAAGAGGAAAAGAAGCACAGATTAACTCATTTTTATCACATACCCAAGCAGATTCTGTCTGTCTGTCTGTCTGTCTGTCTGTCTGTCTGTCTCTCTCTCTCTCTCTCTCTCTCTCTCTCTCTCTCTCACTCACTCACACACACACACACACACACACACACACACACACACAGAGAGAGAGAGAGAGAGAGAGAGAGAGAGAGAGAGAGAAGAGGGGAAGAGTGAAATCTTTTCCTTTCTTTTTTGTCATCCAAATCCTAATATTGACGAGAGGGTCTTCATCTGGAAGAGAACCCATAAACTGAAAACTAACATTTTATTTGATAAAGAAGGGACAGAAGACTTTCGAGACTCTGCAGGTGGCATAATGGTTATTGTTGTGTACATAGTTATGGGAGTGGTTTCCTTTCGGCGGGAAAACCTAGTGCAATCATTGGCTGTTACTTCCCGGCGGGAGATTCTGAGCCGGGGATTGGTTATGTTTGATTGGAACCTAGTATTTAAGGTAGGGTTCAACGGCTGCTAGCCAGTTGACCCATGTGAGTTCTAATAAACGTTCCTTGTTTGACATCGCTGTCTCCGCTCGTCATTCCGGACTTAACAGTGGCGACGAAGGTGGGATTTGACGGCAGAACAGCGAAAGAACCGCGGAAAGCCGACAGAGCGAAAAGCGGGAAATTTGAATCACAGTCAACCGAGCAGTAAACGAACTGAGTCTACAGAATGGCGCAAGTCGGGTCCCTGAAGGAGTTTGACCCTAACTACCCTGAAGACTGGGAAGAATATGTCGGTCAAGTCGAGGGGTACATGCTGGTCAACGGGATCACGGAGGACAGGAAGAAGGCGGCGGCGCTTCTAACCATCAGCGGCACTCCGGTTTACCAGGTGGCCGTCGGCCTGTGCCAACCCCTTCCGGTCTCCAGCGTATCGTACGCCGACCTGTTGGCTAAGCTG
The DNA here is from genome assembly GCF_964194415.1 of Vipera berus. Classification (NCBI taxonomy): domain Eukaryota; kingdom Metazoa; phylum Chordata; class Lepidosauria; order Squamata; family Viperidae; genus Vipera; species Vipera berus. Next base: position 86,846,075 of record NC_138203.1, read on the forward strand.
AGGGTCCATTTCACCCCTAAAAGGTCGGAACTGTTCTGGCGGAGGATATTTGAGAAGCGGAATCAACGGCCGGGCGAATCAATACAACAATTTCTGGCGGCAGTCCGAGAAGCAGCCCTGCACTGTAAATATGACAACCTCGAGATTCGCATCAGGGACCGAGTGGTTTTGGGGCTGCGAGACGAACACTTGCAAAACCGAATCATCTCTAAGCCCACAGGCAACCTCCAAGAAGTCTTAGACGAGCTACTCACGTACGAGTCTACAGGCAGACGCAACCCCCCCTACAACAGCATGGCTGCCTCAGCCGAAATAAACCTGGAGAGCCATGTGGACAGTGGGGAGGTGGACTACCAGTGGGAAGCCGAGATTGCCGAAGTAGCCAGAAGGTTCGGGATGATGGCGCCGAGACCACCACGAGCCGAAGGCCCCGACCAGAACAGAAGACAGCAACCTCCAGCGCTACAACGACCCCAGAGGGACAACCCAACCAGACCTCGCGACCCAGAGACCCGGTGTGGAAGCTGCGGCGGAAATCACCAACGATCGACGTGCCGATTCAGAAACGCCAAATGCCGAGGGTGTGGAAAAACGGGCCACATCCAGGCCATCTGCCGAAGCCGACTGCGCAACAACCGCCTCCACGAGCTCGACGCTTGGGCCTCAGGTGAGGTAACCCCCGAACGGAGTGGCGGAGAGACCCCTAGGCCTAAGGCATGCACTTCCAACCCGGGGGCTGGGGTGGGGGTCAACCACGTGGGAATCCCTAGACAAAAACACACCCCTAGAATTAACCACATTTTGAGGCCTAAATTAAGAATTGAAGTCCAACTGCAAGGCATTCCTTGCAAGATGGAAGTGGACACCGGGGCCTCAGTATCTATAATTTCTAGGGACACCCTTAGATACATAGAAAACAGAAGCGGCCAGAGAATTCCCCTTAAACCCACCAAATTACAATTAGCCGACTTCCAGAAATCACCCATAGAACTAGTGGGAGAGGCTACCGTTAAGGTTAAATACAAAGGGTTTAACGGATTATTAACTGTTTTAGTCACTGAGGGCCAGAGAACTAGCCTTGTAGGCCTTAATTGGTTCTCGGCCCTGGGCATCTGGGTGGGGGGAATTAACACCATTCAGAATAAAACCCTAAAATCTGTCTGTGATAACTTCGCAGACGTATTCGACGGGTCGTTAGGGAGGTACAAGGGACCCCCCATTAACTTTAATTTAGACCCCGCGGTCAGGCCCATTAGGCTTAAGGCCCGGAGGGTGCCTTTCACCCTTCAACAAAAAATCGAGGCCGAACTAGATAAGCTAGTAGGCCAGGGCGTTTTAGAACCCGTAGAAGGGGGCCTGTGGGAGACACCGATCGTCACACCCCTGAAACCAAACGGGGATGTGAGGATCTGTGCCGACTATAAGGCCACCCTGAACCTCGCCATGAAAAAACATGCTTACCCGGTCCCAACGGTGAAGCAGGTCCTCGCGATGATCCAGGACGGCGCCATTTTCGCCAAGCTCGACTTGGCGCAGGCATATTTGCAACTTACTGTGTCTAAGGAAGCCGCAGAGGCTCAAATGATAGTTACCCACAAGGGGGCGTTCCGCGTTCACAGACTTCAGTTCGGGATAGCTGCAGCTCCAGGCATCTTCCAGGAGGTGATGGAGAGGACCTTGAAGGGCATTCCAGGTGTATGCCCTTACTTCGACGATGTCCTCATCGCTGGAAAAACTGAGGACATCCTAGCTGAGAGGCTAGAACAGGTACTGGGGAAGTTCAGGGAGGCAGGATTAAAATTAAAAAAGTGCTGCATAGGGGTAAAATCAACAGAATTCTTAGGGTTTAGAATTGATGCACTAGGCATCCACCCTACAGAAGGAAAAGTTAGGGCGATAAAATTAGCTCCAGAACCCAAGAATAAGGCGGAATTACAAGCTTTCCTTGGCTTAATTAATTTTTATCACACATTCCTGCCTCACAAAGCAGCTATTGCTGAACCCCTCCATAGACTTTTAGATAGGAAGACCCCCTGGCAGTGGCAACAAAAACACAGGACTAGTTTCCAAACTCTAAAGGACATACTGTCCAGCAATTCTACAGTCACTCACTTTATAGAAAACAAACCCATATTCTTAGCATGTGATGCTTCCCCTTATGGAGTGGGAGCAGTTATAAGCCACATGGATGAGCAGGGTCAACAGAGGCCTATAGCATATTATTCTAGGACTTTAACAAAGGCGGAACGGAATTATGCACAGATTGACAGGGAAGCATTGGCCATCGTGGCAGGCGTAAAAAAGTTCCACGATTACCTGTACGGTAGGGACTTTACCATTTACACTGACCACAAACCCCTGCTAGGGTTATTTACTACCGATAGTCAGACACCACAAATAATGTCACCCAGGATGCTCAGATGGTCAATTTTCCTTTCTGCATACACATTCTCAATTAAACACAGGCCGGGCAAGGAAATGGGGCACGCTGACGCCCTCAGCAGGTTACCTCTAGAGGATACTGGTACAGACCCCGCACCTGTGGGACAAATCATGTCCCTACAAGAACTCTCTGAGTGCCCCCTAACTGCCAGGGACATTGCAGCAGCTACCAGAAAAGACCCCATACTCAGCAGAATAGCAGCGTGGGTACAAGGTGGGTGGCCTAGCAAAAACCCTGACCCTAAGTTCACACCGTATGTTAGAACGAAGGACGAATTGTCATCACATGTAGGATGCCTTTTGAGGGGCAACAGGGTTGTTATACCAGAGAGGCATAGAAACACTGTGATTGGGGAATTACACGATGGGCACCCTGGAATTGTGTGGATGAAGGCCCTAGCTAGAAGCCACGTATGGTGGCCAGGGTTAGACACAGCCATAGAGGACAAAGTAGCTGGGTGCTACCAGTGTCAGCGATCTAGACCAGAACAAGCACACACAACGGTACACAAATGGGAAGAGGCCAGGAACCCGTGGTCTAGGATCCATATTGACTTTGCCGGCCCATTCCAGGGCCTCACATTCCTTGTAGTAGTGGATAGCTACTCCCGGTGGTTGGAGGTCGTGCCTGTTAAGTCCATGACGTCAGCCAAAACCATACAGGTCTTACGGGGACTCTTTGCCACTCACGGGTTACCTGACGTAATTGTTTCTGACAACGGGCCACAATTCACATCTAATGAATTTCAGGACTTCCTCAAGGCCAACTGGATTAGGCACGCGACGTCAGCACCTTTCCACCCCTCCTCCAACGGCTTGGCAGAACGGAACGTCAGAACAACCAAGGACGCCCTTTGACGAATCATCCACGGCAACTGGCATCAGAGACTGGCTCAGTTCCTGCTGGCCCAACACACCACACCGTGTGCGGCCACAGGGAAGAGTCCTGCTGAAATGAGGTGGGGCAGGCGATTGATAACGAAATTGGACAGATTACACCCTGACAGACTACCTGCAGAACACCACCCGGTTACCCCAACCAGATCTCTGAACATTGGGGACATGGTGTGGGCTAGAAATTATGGACAAGGGGACAAATGGGCACAAGGGGTCGTGATCGATAAAACCGGTCCCTTATCTTATTTAATTGAGGGGGAAGGGAATCAGCTGATTAGGAGACACATCGATCAGTTAAGGAAAAGGGCCCCTGAAGGTGTACAAGCCAACAAAGTGAGGGAAAACACTACAACGGACTCTGCACCTTCCCCAGCCAAGGTTAACAAAGCACCAGGGGGGAAAGGGAGGAGAATACAATTCAGGGCAATTGAAGCAACCCCCCAGAATTGTAACGCAAGGATAGAGATAGCGCCCCCTGACAGCCCACCAGGGTCATCCAGTCAATCCAATGTACCCCAACAACAGCAATCACAACAACAGCCCAATACGGAAACACCACCAGGGCCGTCCACACACACAACAGGGTCAGAGGAGGTAGTCAATGGCGGAACTGAAGGAACCCCAGCAGTTAGTATGGCCAGCCGATATCCAGTCAGGCAACATAAACCCCCTAGCTACCTGAAGGATTATGTCAAATAGTAAATTTCATCCAGGGGGGAAGGGGTGTTGTGTACATAGTTATGGGAGTGGTTTCCTTTCGGCGGGAAAACTTAGTGCAATCATTGGCTGTTACTTCCCAGCGGGAGATTCTGAGCCGGGGATTGGTTATGTTTGATTGGAACCTAGTATTTAAGGTAGGGTTCAATGGCTGCTAGCCAGTTGACCCATGTGAGTTCTAATAAACGTTCCTTGTTTGACATCGCTGTCTCCGCTCGTCATTCCGGACTTAACAGTTATCTTATGAAAGGATCCAAATGGTGGATTGACTTTTCTGGATCCAATTTTTCTCAGGTTTGGGTCTTTGTAGAAATATTACAGAGTGAACCTGATGCAACTATTTTGCTGATCCAAATCCCTGAAATTTGAGGGTGTGTGTGTGTCTCAAGGTATTATAGTCATCCTTTTCTCTAGGAGCTCAAGGTGAATCTTCTTTTCCACAGCAATAGTAATTTTCATCCATTGAGTTCTCATGTATCTCCCCAGTCCTAGTCCAACAGTTTAAAACCTATTGCTTGCAGTGATGAAAAATATAACACGACAATAGTGAATGAGAAGGCATTCTTGTAACGTAACTAAATATTGCAGAATGTCTCCTAAAGCTGTTTAATCTCTCCTATCCCCTACATTTAAACCAAAACAAAACAAAAATATACACCAGCAGTTGTGCCAGTATTTACCAATAAAATAATTTAACCATAAGTTGTGGATAAATATCTAAGCCCCACTAGTGAATGAAAGAACTTAGTGTTGTGTAGTGAGTTCTACGCGCAGGAAAGGAGATGAGGCAAGTGAGTTCAACAAAGCTCATGGTTTATTGTTTGCAGGATCTGAACTGAGAATTGGGCTGCAGCTTGCAGCAATTTATAGCCTGGCCCCTAGGCGGCAGCCAATAGGTTTGAAGCAACCTATTGCCGCCTAGGGGCAGCCAATAGCAGCACTGGAGACCTGGAGTCTGGGTTGCTGGAGAGCCGTTAGCTGCTCCAGCTTACCACGTGGTGTTACAAATGAGCCCAATACATAACACCCCTCTCCCCTTAGATCAGACAAACATCATAGCAATAATTGACAATTAGTACAGGTTACAATATTCAACATCATAACAACTTTTGTAAAACAGTACAAGTTACATTAGAGCATCAGTTAGCCAGAATGAATAGACTTCCATTATAGCACACAAAACAGTTAACAGCATAGCTCCAATACTGATTCAGTACAGTGACAAGTTACAGTACATACAAGTTATAGCTCTTTTAAAAATTTTTAAAATTTTTTAACTTGGAACGTTAATGGACTAAATTCACCACAGAAGAGGAAGAAAGTTTTTCAATATTTAAAACAATTTAAGATAGATGTTATATGTTTGCAAGAAACGTATATTAGGGTTGTGGATCAAAAGTATTTACTGAATTCAAGGTTGGGTACGCGATTTGTTGCTTCTGCAATGAATAAGAAAAATGGAGTGGTTGTTTATGTTAAAAGTGCTTTAACAGCAGACTTAATTGAAGCTGATAAGCAGGGAAGATACGTTATGATAGAGCTGCTGCTAGAAGGCAAAAAGACGCTTTTAGTTGGATTATATGCTCCTAATCAACAACAAGCTGTCTTTTTTAGTTTACTTTATATAAAGCTTACCTAGTTGGATTATAAATCTGTTATTTTTATGGGGGATTGGAATGGTGTTTTGGATGTACAGATGGACAAGGTTGGAGCTTTGAAGCGCGTCCCACGTCATGCTAGATTGCCTAAATCCTTTTTTTTGAAATGAAGATTTTATATTAATAGTGTTTGTAGTTATTCTATATGAGCTAGAGAGTGATAGATTTTAGAGTTTACGGTTGTTAGCATGTGGTTGTTTATGACTCTCTTTTTTTGTTTCTTATACCTTGTACTTAGCTCTGGGAAGTCGGGGGGGGAGGGGGGGAGGGGTAAGGAGGGAGGGATAGGGGAGGGGTAGGGGGGTTTGTTAAAGATAAAATGTATGATAAAACTTTTTAATAAAAAAAAGTTATAGCTCTTTTATTTTACAACATAATCAGCTAGATAAGAAGGAGGCTTGCGTGCCCTTGTAGAACGCCTTGAGGTTCCAGTCACTTTCTGATCTACCAGCTTACCCACCGGGCCAGGTAGACCAATGTCTCTTGATGTACTTGAGTCAAAGGAATTAGCTGCTCTCTGGCTGGCCTCTCCAGATTGGCCCACCCCAGAGTCATACTTATCAGCAGAGTTGGCACAGCAGTTGTTAAAGTCTGGTTGGCTTGCTCCTTCAGGGGATCCATGTTGCACTGCTGGACTCCCCTCCTCTATGCCCAATTCCTCATTACTTAAGAAGGAAGAATCTTGAGAGCCCAAGAGCCCAAGTGAAGAGGGGATTATGACTCTGTTTCCCCATAGGATGCACCCCTTGTGAGCTGATAGCTCATGTCTTCTGACAAAATAACTCTGAAACTCAGAGCCTGGGCTTTTATCTAACCACCCCGTGTGTACCCATGAAAGCACTCTATTAAGTGTTCTATCTGTAGCTGTTTCTGCAGCAATGTCCCCAGCATGGAGGGAAATTCTGGCAGGTCCTGAATGGACAGAATTCTGGCCACAGGGGCTGGGGCTGGTTCCATTAGTGGCAGTGGAAGTCTGCTTAGGCCATCAGCATGGCCATTTCTTTACCAGGCTTGTGAATCAATTTAAATGTGTATGCAGATACGAAAATAGACCATCTCAACATTCTTGGGGAGAGTATGTGGGGGGTTTGTTTGTCTGTTGCGAAAAGTCCCAACAGTGGTCTGTGGTCTGTAAAGACCATGAAGTCTCTGCCATATAAATAATCGTGGGATTTTTTTTATTCCAGCTACAATGGCTAAGGCCTCTTTGTCAATTTGAGCATAGTTACGCTCAGCAGAGGACAATGTCCTTGAATAAAATGCAATGGGGACTTGTGTTCCATTCTTTTCTAAATGACTCAAGACTGCCCCCACCCCATAAGGTGATGCATCACATGCTAAACAGTCTGGTTTAGACTCCTTAAAATGAGTTACAGTGGATTTGACTGACAACAGTGCCTTTAAGTCCTGGAAGCTTTTCTCATGAGTGCTAGTCCATTTCCATGGAGCTTTTTTATCTAAGAGCCTGTGAAGAGGCTCTGCCAATGCAGCTTTGTTAGGCAGGAAAGCATGGTAGAAATTGAGGAGGCCCAAGAATGCCTGTTTTTAGGGCTAGAAGCCAATTTAATGGCCTTCACTTTGGATTCAGCAGGGTGAATACCGTTAGCATCAATTTGAAATCCAAGGAATTCTGTTGAAGGAACCCCAATACTACATTTACTCTTCTTTAATTTGAAGCCTGCTTCTCGAAGTCTCTGTAAGACAGCCCTGAGCTGCTGGCTAACACTTCTGTGGATTCCCCAGCAATAAGTACATCATCAAAATAATGGCAAACACCCTGAATGCCTTTGAGTGTGTGTTCCATGATTCCCTGAAAAATGCCTGGGGCAATGCTAACTCCAAATTGTAAATGCTTTACTTTGAAAGCCCCCCTGTGAATCATGATCGTCTGAGCCGCAGCTGTGGCCTCATCAACTGGCAGTTGCTGATAGGCCTGTGCTAAATCTAATTTAGCGAAAATGGTTCCACCTTGCAAAGAGGCTAAAATGTGGTTCACCACTGGAACAGGGTAAGCGTGTTGCTTCAGGGCTTTGTTCTGTGTACATTTATAGTCTGCACATATCCTAATTTCTCCGTTGGCTTTAAGTGGTGTGACTATAGGAGTTTCCCACTCCCCACCATCAACTGGTTGTAAAATGCCCTGTTCTACAAGCTTGTCTAATTCTGAGTCAATTTTATGCTTTAGGGCAAAGGGAACTCTTCTAGGCTTAATCCTAATGGGAACTACGTTGGGATCTAGCTTGAATGAGATAGGCACGCCTGTGTATGTTCCAAGGGCTGAATCAAAAACGTCTGCAAGTTCCTTCTAAACTGACGAGAGGTTCGCAGCTTGTGTCTGGTTAATACCAGTTATTTGAATGCCTAAAGCATCAAACCAATCGAGTCCTATGAGACTCATTCTCTGGCCCCTACTACAATGACATCCAGGTGCCCAAAAAACCCCTTAAATTTTATGGCCAAGGTGGCTTCTCCCTTAACTTTCACTTGAGCATTTTGAAAGTCAGTTAAAATTATGTTGGAAGGCCTTAGCTTGGCCCATTGCCTACTGCGACTGCACATGAAATTGAAGGTGTCCTGGGAGGTAATGGAGACAGCAGAGCCAGAGTCCAACTCCATTTTACAAGGGACTCCTTGTAGCTCCACCTGCAGTTTGAGCTTAGGTTTGAGGGGGCATTGGGCCCCGGTGCGGCATACACTTTTACGGCTTCTACAAAACCCCACACCAAATGGACCCTGGGCCCCAGTACCTCTCCTGGTTGGATCTTCCGACTGGTGTTTGGGTGGCCGGTCCCTCTGGTGAGCTCTGCAAACCATTGCGATGTGGCCTGTTTTGCCGCAGGCCCTGCACATGGCTGACCGGAATCTGCAATCAACGTGTTGATGGTTGCCGCCACAGCCCTTACATCTAGGTAAGAGAACTGCCTTGTAAGTGTTCTCTTGCTGTTTGCTGCTGTGGTGCTGTACGTCGGGTTGCTTGTGAAGCTTGTTGACTTCAGGATCTTCTTCATCTGAAGATTCCTCTAAGCGTTTGGCATCCTCATGGTGGACTGTTTCTTTGTGTTTTGTTGTTTTGGCAGGCTGGATTGTTTGGACTGCACCCACAGTGGCTTCATCTGCCATTACTTCATCTTGAGCTTCAATGAAAGTTAAATTCGGTCTGGCAAAAAGTCTTTGCTGGAGCGTTCGATTCCATAGGCTGCAGATGAGCCGATCTCGCAGTCGCTTCTCCACGTCGGAAAATTTACAGAGGCGTGTGGCCTGCCTCAAGGCCACGATGTATTCTGACGCTGTTTTGCCAGGCTGCTGCAATCGCTATTCAAACTTGAAACACCAAGCAATTACTGACATCTTTGGCTGGAAATGCTCTGCCAGCTTCTTCTTGAGGTCAGAGTAGGAAACTGACTCTATTGGTGTTGGTGCGAAGAGTTTTTTGGCCAGGTCAAATGTGGCCAGGCTGCACATGCAGAGCAGTGTGGTGGCCTTTAGCCCATCTTCTGTGACTTGGTTTGCCCGGAGGTAGCTCTCTACCTGGGACAAGTAGGAAGGCCATCCCTCTAGATGCTTGACATCAAATTCTCGAAGTCTTCTGACCTTCGGCATGCTGTCTTCAGCTGGTTCCTGCAGTTTCTGATCCTGCTTCTCTGAGGCCCAGGGACTGAATCCGCTGAGCATGAGGTTGCTAGCATGGCTTGCTAGCCGACCAAAGGGGGGGGGGGAATGCCTTTTCCCTCCAGGCGTGAGCAGCCTCTCCCCTAGTGAACTTCAGCTCTTCTGGAGAAGCAGGACCCCACCTTTGTCACCAGTGTTGTGTAGTGAGTTCTTCACGCAGGAAAGAAGACGAGGTAAGTGAGTTCAACAAAGCTCATGGTTTATATAAATTTAATAAAATAAATAAATAAATAAATTGCTTGCAGGATCTGAACTGAGAATTGGGCTGCAGCTTGCAGCAATTTATAGCCTGGCCCCTAGGCGGCAGCCAATAGGTTTAAAGTAACTCATTGCCACCTAGGGGCAGCCAATAGCAGCACTGGAGACCTGGAGTCTGGGTTGCTGGAGAGCTGTTAGCTGCTCCAGCTTACCACTTGGTGTTACAAATGAGCCCAATACGTAACACCTAACCTAGCTTAACAGCATCATTTTAGAATTGATGAAACGTCACTGACAGTCTGCCAGCTGATGGTAACTCAGGGAACAAGGTTTACAATTGTATCCCTCTCTCATTGTAGCACTCTCTGAAATTTATTCTTGTTCACTCAGCCTAGGGACCAGACAGGCTGGCTCCAATCCTTCCTGCTAGACACACTGGAAGTATGAACCACTATTATTTGACTGCCTGTGTCAACCTGAATTCTCTGGACCTCTAAGAAATATAGCTAACGAGTCCTGAAAGGTATTGTTTTGGATGAGCACCTCCAAAAATTAAGAAGACTTAAAGGATGGGTAGCTAGTGTCATAATAGGGCAATTCTCCACAAATTTTCTCAATAGTTGAGCTAGTTCCAGATAACAGGATATAGTGGTTGCAAGTTTCACAGATATCAAATGTTCTCTATCTGATCTGATGCCTTGAACAAGGATATAATTGCATTTGGTATCATTGTGTGTGTGTGTATTCACTCTGGGGTTGAAATGTTTCCACAAACTTTATTAGTTTATCAAGGCAGCAGTTGGCTTTAGCTGAATCAGCAAGCTTTGTGAAAATCCTTCACATGTTCTCTGCAATATATGTTAGGAAAAATGGTTATTGCCCTGATAAAAAGAGGAAAAACAAGCTGGATCGGACATTATGATGGAATGATTCAAAATTGGTCCTTGATTGGGCCAACTCCAGATTTTGCTTCACAAGTAGATTGTATTAATATGGTAGAGAAATACAGTTGATTGTTTTTTTTAAAAAGATCTTCCTTCCACTTCTGCCTCCTTACACAATCATATTCACTATAGCCCCCCTGTGGAAAATAACTGGAAGTAGCGAGGAAATTTAAAAATAAATATATATATATGCTTTTAGCATTATCATGTACCGGTAATCATATTTTATATTTTATAATTATCATTTTATAATCAATTGCCTGAGTAGATGCTTTGAGTATATGGGGGAAAATACAAGCCTCAAGTGGAGGGAGGGGGAAAGCAGGAGTTACAATAGGGGCCCAGTGTGAGTCACCATCTAGGAATTGTTTTTAAGTACTTTCTGGTGCCTGGTACCCCTACTTGATCTGAGAGCTGTAGAAGATGGGAGACATCTCTCCTCTAGAATTGATAAGCATGTACATATATGGACTGAGTAAACAGGATAGTAGGGGAGGGAGACATCTTATTACCGTAGTATAATGTAAGCAAACGGGTGGAGATAATGTATTCCGTTTAGGCACTTCTGATATATTGTAACCTCCAAAGCCTAAGCCAATGGGGCCATGGGGGAGGGAATGGGGCATCGTGATAGGATATATAATAATATGTGATTTTGGAATTTGGGGTGAGGTTCAGTGCTTGGCTACATTGCATTGTTTGCCTTCCTGAATCCACCAAGCTTTGCAAACTGTTACTTTTTAGACTTTGTTGTGAAGTCTAATAAACTTCTTTTCTATTTGCAACTCAAACAGAGTGGATTTCAATTTGTGACTATTTTTGTGTCTAACACCCCCCCACCCCAAAGAAGTACAGAACGTTTATGAGGGTACACTTTTACTTCCTAAATAAAATTTATACTTTTCTAAATAAAACTTGTTAGGATGTTGAATTTGGTAGCTGGAACAATAAAATGTACAATAGGCCAGAACACACAGTTGTAGCTGATTAGTTAGAGACTGCTGACTCATGCAGGAGGCAATCTATGCTATGATTGGTTGCCGTAAGTATAAAGGGGGAGGTTCCCTTTTTGCCTGCCTTTTTCATCTGTGTATTCTGTATACTGTTTAATTTACCTCATGATGTTCCTGTGTTCCCAATTACCTTGTGTTGTTTCTTTCTGGATTATGACAAAGACTGCTGTAAATTTGAATATTAAATATAATTATATTTATATTTATATATATACACTGTATATATACAGTGCTTTGTTTGTAAAAGTAAAAGGTGCCGGAACTCACACATACTGCAGGGGTGTAAAACTGCTGACCTGCAGGCTGGATGCATCATAGCGAAACCGCGCCCACCCCATTGTCGGCAATGTAAAAAAAGTGACGATATGTCGCAACATGTCACGTGACGTTGCAAGTTTGACACCCCTGTGTTACTGCCTCCAACTTCATCAGGACAGCTGTTGCACAATTAATTCCCTGACAAAACTCATCCAAATCCAAGGTCTCTGATCTCCATGATAAACAACTTGCCCCTCAATAATGGTTTCCAGCAAATGCCACTTGAAGAAGGACCATTTTCTTTTGAGCTGCTTGTGAGCATCCAAGAAGCCTCTTCACCATTATTAGACATAGGATGAGGGCACTGGAGAACTGCATCTAGCAAAAATTCTTCCTAGGTTCAGGTGAAAGGACTCTATTGGAGATCTTGTTGATTTTTAAAGTCATTACAAGGTCTAATTCATTACAGCTGGTGTGGGCTGGAGGTTAAAATGGTGACTGAGGTGTGGAAAGATGTTGTTTCTACTTTACTTTCTGCTATGGAAGCTCATTGGGTAACTGCCCAATAACAATTAGCCACAGATACACTACACAGAGTTCTGGTAGCTCCACTCTGAGTGTCAACTTGAATTCCTAAATAAATGAGATGAGATACAAACCAAATCAATTAATTACAATCTCGCATAATGGATATTTTGCTCATAATATGCAACTTTAAAGGCAAATATCAAAAGTAGATGTAACTGGACGCAGCCCAGTTGAAAAAAACTTTCCATTCCTAATAAAGATTTAAATATTTTCAAAGAACACTGAAATGGAAGAGCCACTCGGTTCCTTTCTCACTCACTGGTTTCCACTGAAAAATGGAATATGGAAGATAGGCCAAGAAAGCAAGATTATTGGCTAAGATTATTCAAATGAAATGATATAGCACAAAAAATGCAGGTGCAGTTGTAGAATTTCTAGTAATAAAGCACAATGGGGGATTTGGTTTCTGCTGTTAGGGAATGGCCATAGGTGAAAAAAAAGTCAAACTCATGTAATATGTTTTGGTGTACCACATCTCAAAATTGAAACATCCTAATCATTGTTAATAAGCATTCAGAAACCAGAGATCAGCTGAATATCTTTTGCTGGAATTGAGGGGTGAATAGAGAAGCTGATGACTTCAAAACCTTTGAACTACCTCTGCCATATTCCCTTGCCACTGAGGCTGATGGGATTTAAGGTCATGTCACCTCTGGAGATGAGCTGCATTTGGCAATTCCTCTGTAAATTATCTGATCAATTATTGTGTGTAAGCAAAAGAAGAAAGCAGAGAGGTGGGGGCTTGAAAGTTTTCTCTACTACCCAAAATTATTGTGATCTGACACTGACTTAAGAAAAAGATACTATTCTGAACAAAAAAATGCTCCTGATTCATACAGATACTGTGTAGATAAAAAAAAAACTCTAGGAAAGAATTCTGCATGCTTTTGACTCAGTTTGACATTCTTCTTCTGTCAGTGTTTAAGTGCAACACATGTTTACTGTTTTTTAATCCCAAAACAATTTAGGGTGGCAGAGAAAAACCTTGAAGCCCCCACCACTCTGATTTTTCATTTTGCCTTTCACAATAGTTGATCAGATTATTTAGAGAGGAATTGCCAAATACACCTCACATTTCACTGCAGAAGAAATCAATTTAACAACCCTCGTTTGTAGGCTTCTTTCTCTAAGGAACATCATTGCTTGGTGGAAATAGCGGCAGATGTTCCTCAATATGAGTGTGACAAACAAATTAAACCCTGCTTCCTCCAGATGCTCAGAGAAAAGATTGTACCTCATACAGCGTGCCAGGTAGGGCCTTGAAGAAATCCTATATTTACATTTTTAACTACATGTCCCTGTGATACACTTCAGTGATTACAATTTTTCAGGAACAATTATCTTTAAAAAAATTGCCTTAATTCTTAAGCTTTTATACCATTCTTTCCAGAAAAAGTGGTTTCACATCTAAATATTAATTCTATATCCTCTTCTTTCAATCACAACATTTCTTTCTATTTCTCCATTGTTCCAGGAATAATAATTCATTATTCAATTTATGAAAAGGGACAGGGAGAGAAAAAGGAGAGAGGGAGAGGAAAAAACCCATTCATCCTTGAACTATTTCTGTTTAACAGTACAAAAGTTGTAGCACATGTGATGATGGAAAAAGAACTGCCACCAAATTGTCCAATATTGTTTTTATATAAGTATGTCGTTCCAGCATTGCATGTTGCAGGCTTCCCCAAATTATTGTTATATTTACAGAATTTGCTCCAAAACAGTCTAAGCGCAATAGGTGGCTAATACTATTTGCTTGTAGGTAATGTCCTACATGAAACAAATATTTTGGCCACCTAATGAGAAGGAAGGACTCACTGGAGAAGATCCTAATGCTGGGAAAGGTTGAGGGCAAGAGAAGAAGGGGATTGCAGAGAATGAGGTGGCTGAAGCAGTAGGTGTGAGCCTAAATGGACTCCAGAAGATGGTAGAGGACAGGAAGGCCTGGAGGAATGTTGTCCATGGGGTCGCGATGGGTCGGACACGACTTCGCAGCTAACAACAACAGCAAATGTCCTACAAGCTCACCCCAAGCTTTGGATAATTGGGCTTCAAATCTGCTAGCTAGACAATTCAGTGAGACTTAATTCCTAATCTTAATCTCCTCCTCTTATTTTATGATTATGTTATGACTTGAAAGGAAGATGAATTAATTTTCTCTCCTATACAACTTCCTGTCAGGTCAGCAAAGTAAGTCTGTTACAAAAACCTAGTTGGTCAGAAGAAAGTCACTGTAATCTTTCAATATGTGGCTCCTATTAATCTGCTTCTCTTTCTAAATTGGAAGAGCAACATCTTAATCAATCATTATCCAGCTAGTTCAACACAGTGTGACGTGTAACAGCCATAGTCAGTAGTAATTCATAGGACTATAATGGTACCCTTTAGTGAATCATGAAGAGATTGATGAAATCTGAAAAGGTTTGATATCTTGCCTATACTGAGGCTTTCTTTCATGAGATGTCCTTTACATTTCTCTTGGCTTGGGACACATGGATAAAAAATGCTCTATTGTGGCCAACACCTTTATGTGATAAGATCTGGACTTTGTAAAGTATGGTTTCCGATAATCTGAAGTGGCATCAAAACTTGGTCACCGCATTAAATAAAATACTGTAAAGAACAGAAACAGGAACAGATGGTAGTTGATTATTTATGGAAAACCTGTGATTTCAAATCCCTAGAATATGGCCAGATATCCTAATAGGCTGGCTCAGAATAAGGCAGATTCCTATGTTCTTTCTACAGTTTGAGGAAAATACAGGAAATCCTCAACTTACATCCAATGCTGCATCCCCAAATTCACATAATCAAAATTCAGATGCTTGGCAAACGGCATATATTTATAAAAGTTTGGGGTCATGTGATCTTCATTTGTAACCTTCCCACTGATTTCCAATCAGGGTGATTCACTTAACAACCTCAGGAAAAACATTGTGAAATCTGCTGCAACTCATTTAACAGCCACCTCGCTTAGCAACAGAAGTTCCCATCCCAATTGTGGTTGTGAGTTGACGACTACCTCTGTATCTATGCAAAAACTGTATTTGAAAGGATTTGGAGGCGGCGGCAGTGTGAAAAGAAGGAAGGCCTCTTTAAGGAAAAGGTGGAAGAGTCAGGATCAGAAAAAGGAAAGGAGGCGAGGTTGTCGTCCAGGAATACCAGCTAATTTGAGGGCTAATCCACATGGAGCCATCTGTCCTGTTTGCCATCGTTCACTCCCTAGAGACTAAAATGGACGGTTTGAAACTTGAGCTGCCCACGAACAAGGAGTGCTTATCGGAGGTGGTGATTCTTTGAGAGCTGTATGCAACGAAATTTCATTTTGATGTATGCCGATTGGTGTACATTCAAAGTGACAATAAAGTTATTATTATTATTATTATTATTATTATTATTATTATTATTATTATTATTATTATTATTATTATTATTATTATTATTATTATTATTATTATTATTATTATATGAAAACCAACATTTTTGTAACACAACACTTTATTTTGCATAATATTATCCAATACCTATATATGGATAATAGGGAGCTGCATTTTTAACAAAGTCATTGTATTTATCTATGTCCTTTGTAATATCTGGCCTTGATCCCACAAATCTCACAAAGGACTGACTATTTTTCCTGCATGAGCTCCAATCTTGTGTTAGGCGACAATCCAGCTGGTGACTTTGAGCCAATCACTTCCTCCCAGCTCTAGAAAGAAGGCAAGGGCAAACCACTTCTGAAAATGCTGCCAAAGAAAACTGCAGGGATTGTGTAGACAATCACCAAGAGTAAAGACTTACTCAAAACCAGCACCCCCTCTCCTCAAAAAATCATCATTATTATTTTTTTTTTACTATTTCATATCATACTTCTATACTTAAGCTCAGTACAGAGACACTTTCAGCCTTGAAGTTGATATCTGTTGGTCCTGACAAGAAGCAGGAGCAATAAAGAATAAGGACTTCTACTGTATATGAAGGCAAGTCAGATTCTGGAAAGAATCAGAGCAGAGACAGAGATTTCCCTAAAATGGGTTAATTCCTAGAACCAGCAAAAAGTTTAGTCGAAAGAGAAAAAAAAATGAGGGCATTGAATGTTCTCTGCCTGGAAGAAAAATTCATCCTTCAGGAAAGTGTTAGTAGGAAACAAGACAAAAGAATACAAAAATCTCCAGCATATGGCAAAATGGGGAGAAGAATTCACTAGCAACAGGAACTGAAATTAATCACTTTTAGGCATGCTTAAATATACTGCATTCCATCCCCAGTAATTGGAATATGACTGGGAAAGAATACTGCCAGAGAATATATGCAATATATTAAGCGGTAATGTAATCAGTGCTCAGCCATATAAACCTCATAATATATATGGCAACATTTTTACACTTTAGCATTGTTTAGTATACTGTTTAGTTGGCAGGGGCTCTTCAGAATCTCAGACACTATTTTCTAATGGTGCCTTTCTATCTGCCACAAATGAACGCTGGAAACTTTTCCATATAATGTATAGGATCTCCCTCATAAATGATGGCAGACAGTGTAATGTATTGGCCTTATCTGTTTAAATCACTTGCTTTATGTCTAACTGCTTGCTTAATGGCTGACCTATTTTAGTATGTTATATAACGGTTGCTGGGCTGAACTAGACTTGCTGTCTCCAGCCTGTTAAGTAGGTTTGAGGAGGGAAACTGCTACTTTAAATCTATTGGTCGCCGCCTAGAGGCCAACCATGTAAATAGCTGTGCAGCAGCTATTGGCTTGCTTCCGTTATGTTCTGACTGAGAATAAACTCGTTGCTGTTTGAACACTACATCTCGCTTAATGCCTTCAAGAACCGAATACTTAACAGAAACACTGTGGTTCCCTTATGGGTCTCTGCCAGGTATATCATACGGTACTTGAATAGTACCACCATCCTTGTTAAGGGATTGCCACATTTAATCAGACATTTAAAAGTGCTGGAATAATGGAAACAGTGGTTATCCTTTGATCTATGCAGTCATGTATCAGGACATTCATCACATATAATTTAGATATACAAAGAGTCCTCAATTTATGACTACAATTAGGACTGGAATTTCTGTCACTAAGGGATACTGTCTTTAAAAGAGTTATCGTGATTTTAGAAATATTTTGTCACGATTATTAAGTGAATCATGAAATCTTAAGTGAATTCAGCTTCCCTTATGGCTTTGCTCATCAGAAACAAGCTGGGAAAGTCACCAATGGTGATCACATGATCCCCAGGACACTACAACCAGTGGTGGGATTCAAATATGTGAACAACCAATTCTCTGTGAGGATGCCGCTTCCGGAAGTCCATTCTGGGCCTGGGCAACAAAAAATTAGCTATTGGTTCTGCTGAAGTGATGCAAACCGGTTGAATCCCACCACTGACTACAACCATCATCGATGCAAGTCAGTTGAAAAATAGTGAATCACTTTTGGAAAAAAAAAACTTTTTTCAGCACCACTGTAACTTTTAACTGTTACTAAATAAATGGTTGTAAGTTGCAGGCTGCCTGTACTAAATTATGTCTCATTGATGAACATCAAGTTTTTAATTCTTCAAGTCTGTTTCAAATCTTGATTCTGTGAGATATTTATTTCCATTTGCCATTTCTAAATCTTTTAAAAATCACACTTGCCATGCTCCCTGCCCCAGGCAGAATTTTCCTTCCTATGTAGTCATTTCAACAAATAGCCCATTATGACTTTTTAGGTAACTAAAGCAGTTTATAAAGACCATTACAGATGGACAACAGATCGCATGTAATAATAAGCCATCTTAAAAGAAAGGGAAGCATTTCATGACAAGCGTTTCTGCTATGCTGTTTGAAGCAAGGTAATTTGTATAAATAAATACATAAACTGACTTGAGTTACATTTCTGGTTTTGGCCAAAAGGTTAGTGCAGAAGGGATGATTGCAGAAAAGTATTTATTGTTTGGGGAAATAGATAATCAAAGGGAATATTTCTTGCGTCTTGATTGGTTTATAACCTAATGGGATTCTAGAAATTATATTGATTAAAGCAAAAAAAAAGAGTCTGATCTCTACTAAGACTTAAATATTCCTATTGAATTGGGATATTAATATCCATTAATTAATTAATTAAGCTTCATTGGATGGATTTGAAATATCTTTCTGATTAGTAGGGTGACATTGTTTAAATGTTTCCTATTTCTAGGTAGATTATTGGCCAAAGTTCTGAGGGGCAGCTAAATATATTTTGGAAAATGAATCCTCTCTCTCAAATCAACTTTTTGCCTGCCAGGGCTTCCATGATACTTGCCGATCCCTTAAAAACAGACCAAATTAGGTTTGCCTTTTAAAAACAAAGGTTCCCAACCCCTGGTCCGTGGACTGGCACCATGCTGCGGCATGCCAGAAACTGGGCCGTGCAAACAAGTGAAGGCCCATCCATGGGATGCAGGCAGCACACGAAACCACGCCTCCTCCAGTCCATGGAAAAACTGCTCCCCACAGAACCGGTCCCTGGTGCCTAAAAGGTTGGGGGGCTCTACTTTAAAGCAATGTTTTGTTGGCTGAGGAATTCTGGGAGTTGAAGTCCACACATTTTTAATCTGCCAAGGTTGAAAAATGGTGCTCTGAAAGTAAAAGAGCCATGGTGGAGCAGTGGTTAGAATGCTGCATTGCAGGCTGACTCTGCTCACTGACAGAAGTTCGATCCTGACTGGCTCAAGGTTGACTCAGCCTTCCATTATTCCGAGGTCAGTAAAATGAGGACCAGATTGTTGGGGGCCATATGCTGACTCTGTAAACCGCTTAGAGAGGACTGTAAAGCACTGTGAAGTGGTATATAAGTCTAAGTGCTATTGCTAAGTGTTATTGTTTATTTAGATGCAGATTTCTTAATTGCTCAAATTGCAAATGGTAAACTGTGGCTGTAGTACATTCTACAGCTATCTTCAACTCACTCGTGACCTCCCGTTTAGATTACTGCAACGCTCTCTACATGGGGCTGCCCTTGAGGACCACCTGGAGGCTTCAGCTGGTGCAGAATGCAGCCGCGCGAGTCATGATGGGGGTCTCCTGATACTCCCATGTAACACCTCTACTCCGCGAGCTGCATTGGCTTCCGGTTGCCCTTCGGGTGAGATTCAAGGTGCTGGTGATGACCTATAAAGCCCTAAATGGCAAGGGTCCGGGATATTTGAGGGAACACCTGCTGCCAGCATCAAGCTCCCTTCGTCCAGTGCGCTCCCACAGGGAGGGTCTTCTCAGGGTGCCGCCGGTTAAAGATTGCCGGCGGGTAACACCCAGGGGTAGGGCCTTCTCAGTGGGTGCGCCTGCCCTGTGGAACCAGCTGCCTGCGGAGCTTAGGACTGCCCCCGACCTCCGTTCATTCCGCCGGGACCTGAAGACCTGGCTCTTCGAGCTCTCTGGCCCAGGCTGAGAATTTTTTAATTTTTAATTTTAACTGGGTTTCTTATTTTTCTCAGGGTTTTATTTAATCTTTTTTAATTTGTTTTAATGTTTGTATTGATTTTCTTTTAAATGTCCTGTAAACCGCCCTGAGTCCTTCGGGAAAGGGCGGTATATAAATCTAAATAAATAAATAAATAAACTATCTATAACAGTCAGTCTCACTGAACATAGCCAGGCTTATTGCAGAATATAGAATTACACTGCTAATGTACTACTTTGTGTTATAATTTTAATAAATATTAAGATTAATTAAGATTAATTAGGGAAGCAATTTCTCTCAAAAATTAATTTTAGCCAGCATATACCTGCAGGCTGGTTTCTCTTCACAAGCAACTGAGCTATAGTCTCAAGCTTGCGTTTGAAGTACAGCGAGGGACATGAAGTATTTCTGTTAAGAGCATAGATTTAAGTACCTGTATCTGTTTACATATTTACTTCTGGGGACAAATTTGTGCAACAATCATTTTGTATCTTAATTGGTTAATCTTGAGTACCTGATGATTGTTGCAGAAGACTCTGAATTCGAAGAGTGAAATCTATTGAAATTACTGGAATTCATTTTTGAGTAAGGATTGGTAATAGTCCAGTTAAGCTTAAAAGTGGAACAAAGTTTTTATAGCTGGGATGAATGAAAATGAAGCATTCATTTTATTCAGTTGAATATAGGCAAACCATTTAAACAGACTGATTTGTTCTAGCATGGGATGTTAGCAAGCTTAAATTTCTCCACATAGCACCTACATTAGTAACAATGCATTAAGATTTGAGACTTGTTTGCATATGCATGTTTATCATCTGCTGACTGATAGGTGTGAAATGAACTAACAGTGATATAGCTGTGCATCATAGATAGCATCTTCATATCAAGCAAACTGTTTTTCTACAGCTGATTGTGACTCAATGGAAGCACGTAGAATTTGCATGCAACAAGTTCCAGATTCAATTCTTGACATCTCTCAGCAGTAAAGATTCTGCAGTGCTGTTTTCAGTCCAGAGATGATATTAGTGAACCAGATGGAACGATGGTCTGAATCATTATGGCGTTCCTTCTAGCCCTAAGTTCAATGGTTCATTACTGTAGAAAGGCTGCAGTTCTCAAATAACATATGTATGAATAAGCCTACAAAATCAAGAGTAATTTTGTATTCAGTATTTAGCTGTATTACCAACTATTAGGTAAACAATAATTCAGAAGGTAGGATCCAATATTGCAAAAAACCAAAACATTGTTCCATGCAGGACCAAGAGATCTGGACTGAGCTACAAATCAAGTGGAAATATCTTAAACTCCTATCCTCTGGAGAGGAATTGTTTGGGTGGGGGACACACCAGAAGAGGAAGTAGAGAAAAGGACACATGAAAGCCTTTTTCCTCAGGTGTTTTAAATTCAACATAAGCTATGTCTGGTAGATACATAATTAACATCTTGGGGATCAGAAGCCTCAGGAATATTTCAGAACAACAAGTGGAATTTGACTAACTCCTACTTTTCAGATCTTGAAATGGATCAAAAAATGCAAATTGCCTCCATCCCATAGAATGTTCTCCTGAAGGAAAAAAAGTGCTTAGGGTAACGCTGACTGCTGAGACTTGTTCATATGTGAGGTGGTGGGGAGCAGCTGGCCCTTTAAAGTCCATGCCAAAGGGAGTCACCTGCTTCCTTTTGAGAACGTAGACTGGATGATGAGGTGGCTTCAGCCAAATTGGGTTGGAATGTCTGTGTATTTCATTTCTTTTTTAAGTGGCTTTTAGTTGAGCTGATTTTTGTTGAAACCTGGATTTGACCCTCAGCTTGGCTGGACAACTGAATCCAAAGGTTTGGTTTGGGTCCCCTTCTGTACTTAACCAGTACAGGGTAAGGATTTCCCCTTCACTCCTCTCATATTCCCAAAGGCCTGCTGTGGAAGGGAGAAACTGGTTCATAATAGCAGCAAAGGAACCTACTTTTCCAGGGACTGCTCACCCACAGTCCCAGGTGACCTGAAAACCTAAATACTGCCTCAGTACTTAAATACCACCTCAAAGTCATCCTTAGGCATCCCAGTTGTCCCTCTGAAGCAGGAAGCAAGCTACACCACCCCGAGTCCTTCGGGAGAGGGGCGGTATACAAATCCAAATAATAAATAAATAAATAAATAAATAAATGTTTTGCCAGAGGCACAATCTGATATAGTTCACTGACCCTTGGTTGACACTGCAGCCAGAGCATCACTCAGGGGATGCTGGTTACAACCTGTAAAGTCCTACATAGCATAGGGCATGGTTACGTGAGGGACACCTATCTCCTGCACTACCAGCTTGGTGGGTTTCATCCAACAGTGTGGGTATGCTCCAGATCCCTTCACTTAGAAAATGTCATCATCTACTGCCACAGAAACTATGCCTCTCTCTGTTGTAGCACCCACCCTGAGGAATGAGTTTCCCCTGATATCCATTTGTCTTCTATCCTGGTGGCGTGTTTTTTTTAAAGCCTTGAAGACCTTGCTGGTCATGGGTTAGAATGGGGCTCCTGTTGAATTTATTTGAGGGTACAGTATATCCAGACAGTTCTGGTTCTTGATTCCTTTCTTATTTCTTTTTTATAATTATTGTACGTTTTAATTTTTTTTTATTGCACACTACCTAGATCAGGGGTGTCAAACTGCCAGCCGGCGGGCCAGGTAGGTCACCAGGAAACTGCGCTCACTCCATTGCCAGCAATGGGGAAAAGCTCTGATATGTTGCGCGACGTCACGTGACGTCACAAGTTTGACATGTCTGATCTAGAGTCAGTTCACAATTGGATGGTGCCCTAATCAAATACAGGGAATTGAACGTGCTACATTTTAACATCATGAAGACTTTCACACAGGGTTTCCCCACTGCATCCGAATAAGCAATCAGGTCTGTTTTGAAATCTCACAATTTATCCACCTTGCCACTGAAGCTTTTGATAGCTTTTCAGATGGTCTGGATGCTGCTCTCGATAGTCCTCATTTGTGGTGAGTGACAGAATGAAACTGAAGAAGCTGATTTAACTTATGATGGAAAAATCAGCCTAGCAGCTGTAGCTCTGGCAGAAAGTTGGTCTGAATTGATGTGTCATTCGTTCATTAAAAAAGTCTGGGATCAGAGTCATTCATCAAATTTGCAATTGATAGACGTATTCAGAACCAGACCCCGATATGTTAGTATAATTGGGCAAATGCTCAATAAATCAGAAGCTTGTGAAAACGTCTGTATTAGGACACTGGATTTTTACAGACAAATAAATTAGTAGCTTTCAATCAATCTGTAAAACTCATATAAAGCTGTAATAATGGGATAGCTTTGAGATACAACCTGCCAGATCCTTCAAATTCCTGTGCCAGCCTTTTTTAAGAGTTCTTAAAGTAGGTCAACTTCAACAAAATGTTGCCCATCCATTTTATGGCAGGTACATTGTGCACATTTTGGCAGTGTGGAGAAACATGCATGCAGTTGCGAAACATTTCTGTTTCTGGGATGCTGCAGAATTAGATTTGGAGGGAAATTCAAATATCAATAGACCTGATCTTCACTTCCTGAACAAGTCTACAACCTCTTAGTTAATTTGTATATTTTATTTATTTATTTAGTTCAATCCCACCTTTATTATTTTTACAAATAACTCAAGGTGGCAAACATATCCAACACACCTTCCTCCACCTACTTTCCCCCACAAAAACAACCCTCTGAGGTGGGTTAGGTTGAGAGAGAGAGTGACTGGCCCAAAGTTACTCAGGTGGCTTTCATGGCTAAAACAGGACTTGACTTCACAATTTGCCACTTAGTTTGGTGCCTCAACCATTAGACCAAACTGGGTCTCTATTACCAATTTCCAACACTTTCAAGATATTCCATGCATTCAAGATATGTTTTTCAGCTCTAAAAGGAATAAAAATGTACATTTGCACCCTCAGATTTTCTTCCTGTGAGTTTCTCATATGCTTAGAGGTTTACAAAAGCACTTAAGCAAATGCTTGTGGCAAAGAGGCAGTTGAATACAATGGCCTTCAGCATTTGTGCTTCCCTAAAGAAATGAAGCATGTAGTAACGGCGCCACAAAACATGGCCTGTCGTGCTGTATTGCCTTAATTAACTCAAATTGTGAGTCTTAAAATGAGAATCCTTGAGGGAAATAGAATATGGAGAATCAAACCCTACAATGTGCAGTTCAAGTCTTGTACATCCCTCCATGAAAATCCAAGTACATGTTCTCTTTCTGACCTCTTTCTTATGCAAACCCATCTTGGGCTCATTGAAATTCATTCAGATGGAAAAACTATATTTTTATTCATTGGGTGGCCTTCAGAGAGTACAGTTTTCCTCTGTAGCTCCTAAATGTAAGAATTAAATGTTAACGGATAAAGTTCAGGCGTCAACGGATTGCATTATACACTTTTGAAATATTTCCATCTATGGTTTCCCAAACCAAGATCATTAGCAGAAAATGATTTTTTTTTTAAAAAAAGATCATCATCCTGCCACGTGGCTGTTTACTTCCCTTCATCCTGAAATTGTTGATATCTTCTGTTCATGGATGGCAAAGGCAATCCACAAATGATTTCATGTGTGTAATATCATCATAGGGATGCGGTGGCTCAGTGGGTTAGGACACTGAGCTTGTTGATCAGAAGGTCGGCAGTTTGGCGGGTTGAATCCCGAGTGCCACATAACAGAGTGAGCACCTGTTACTTGTCCTAGCTTTTGCCAACCTAGCAGTTCAAAAGCACGTAAAAATGCAAGTAGAAAAATAGGGACCACTACGGTGGAAAGGTAACAGCGTTCTGTGCACCTTTGGTGTCTAGTCATGCCGGCCACATGACCACAGAGACGTCCTCGGACAAACGCTGGCTCTTCGGCTTTGAAACGCCGATGAGCACCAGCCCCTAGAGTCAGAAACGACTAGCACGCGTGTGCGGGGGAACCTTTACCTTTACCTTTACCTTAATATCATCATAAAAAGAATGCAAATTTCATCACACATAACATTATAAGTGCTATTGGTGCATCACACATATCACCGTTTTGATGTCATTATGTGTTAAGATAAGATAATCTTTATTGTCATTTTTTACTGTGGGCATAATGGCACACATCAAAAATGAAATGTTGTTGCCCACTCTCAAACT
Organism: Vipera berus; assembly: GCF_964194415.1. Taxonomy (NCBI): domain Eukaryota; kingdom Metazoa; phylum Chordata; class Lepidosauria; order Squamata; family Viperidae; genus Vipera; species Vipera berus. The sequence goes on from NC_138203.1 coordinate 86,871,042, forward strand.
GAGACACATACTGTATATGACACACACCTAAAACATACTACATACAACATATGTATAGACCCACACCCCTACATATACATAACAATAAAATGTTAAATACTGTCCATCTTGAATATATAACGGAAGGAGGAAGCCTGAGAGTTCACAAGGTTAATGCTATATGGAATGAAACTATGGTTGAATCTGGATGTTCTGCTACAGATACCACAAAGTCTCCTCCCAGAAGGTAACAAGGAAAACAGTTTGTGAAGAGGATGAGTAGTGTCCCAGACAATCTTACGGACCCTGTTCAAACAACGTTTCTGTGCTATGTCCTGGATGCCAATGATCTTTTCGGCCATCCTCACCACTCTCTGCACTGCCTTCCTGTCTGAAGTAGTGATACTTCCAAACCAGACTGTGATGCTGTATGACAGGATGCTCTTGATCGTCCCTCTGTAGAAAGTGGTCAGGACACCATTACTAATATAGGTAGTCTTCAATGTATGATCAAAATTGAGCCCAGAATCTCTGTTGCTAAGTGAAAAAGTTGTTAAACAAGTTTTGCCCCATTTTACAACCTTTCTTGTCACAGTTGTTAAGTGAGTCAATGCAGTTGTTAAGTTAGTAACACAGTTGTTAAGTGAATCTGGCTTCCCCACTGACCTTGCTTGCCAGAAGGTCACAAAAGGGAATTCCATGACCCCAGGACACCGCAACTGTCATAAATATGAGTCAATTGCCAGGTGTCTGAATTTTGATCATGTGACCATGGGGATGCTGCAACGGTCATAAGTGTGAAAAACAATCCTAAGTCACTTTTCTCAGTGGTGTTGTAAGTTCAGTCAGTAAATGAATGGTTGTAAGTCGAGGACTACCATGTATTAGAGGAGAGAAGGAATTTTTGATTGGCAACTTTGAAAGAAAAAAAAGACTTTCCCCTATTTTTCCTGGTTCAAAACCTATCTGCCTCTCATTCATTCTATCGGAAACAGAGGAAAACTTTCACATTTCTAACCCCACTTATAGTTTTTCCTAGCGTGGCTTTAAAATCCATCAGAATTTAGAGGGAGTTAATTTGTTCATTGATTAGGGTAGGCAGCATACATTTCCAGAATACTTAGAGTCACAACTAAATTGTGTGCTTTAAAGCTTTTTTAGCAGTAGCAACAGCCCTTAGATTTATATACTGCTCCATAGTGCTTTATAGCCCCGTCTGAGTGGTTTACAACATCAGCATATTGCCCCCAGCAATCTGGATCTGACCTCGGAAGGATGGAAGCCTGAGTCAACCTTGGGCTGGTCAAGATCAAACTGGTGACAATAGGCAGATTAGCCTGCAATACTGCATTCTAACCTCTGCACCACCATGGCTCCTTTTTTTTACACTTAAAACTAGGAGACACACTTTTTTGAAAACTAGTTTTGTGGCACTAACGATCCAGGAATATCACTGGATGGGCCAAAGCCAAAATTATTACTAAGCCACGTATGAATCTATTTTACAGAAATTTCCCAGTGGTGCTCTTAAAAGCTTTGTTGGCACAATCATGAGATTTGTGTGTCATGTGCTTTTCCTACATTGTTATCTCCCCAGCACTCATGGGAACACACCCACACACATTCACAAATTTGCAGAAGTCCTAGCTGAAAGATATAAGATAGTTGCGGGGGGGGGGGGGGGGGGGCGGAACTGCTTTATAGCAGGCAAAGCAGCTTATTAAAAACTTTACTGTCCATGAACCTCTACATATTTCAGCTTTGCAGAACTAAAAATAACACAGGAAAAATTACCATCAAAAACTGCAGAATATTTGGGGTTGTATAACTGAAACCAGAGAAAGATTATTGCAGTATATGCAGCTAAACTTTAAAATGTATATTACCGTAATATTGCTGATTTGATGAAGAGCTAAATAATGCATTGAGAGACCATTTAGTCCATGGAATTTGGAAAGCATTAGAAAAAAAGACTCTTGAAAGAGGTACATTTAACATTTAAGAGAAAAATTAAATTGTTAATTAAAACTTAAATTATTATATTCATGGAAATTGCTATTGTATAGTTGCAGTCAGGAGTAAAAGAAAATGTGAATAAGTTAACAATAACATATAAATAGAAAAATAACAGTTCAAAATGAACTGTGCTATCATTTAAGTAGAGATTCCCATAAATCAACTCAATGCAGATTTAAAGGAGAAATCTGCAAAAAAAAGTACAATAATGTGAAATTTGATCATGAAAAAACAGTTTTCTAAAATTAAAGTCATAACTTTGAAAGGAATGCATGGAATAGATCAGATGTGTCCAACCCATGGTTTGCAGGCTTCATGTAGCCCTGGAGAGCTAGTAATGAAGCCCCACAAGACAGCAAACTTTTAACATGATTATGTGATTTATACACATTAACTATATTGTATGTTTTATATGCAGCCCAAAACAATTCCTCTTCACTCAAGGCAAGCCAAAAGTTTGGACACCCATGATATATATGAAGAAATTAATACTAAATTATAGCAAGGATAGCTGATATGGACATCTCCAAAATAAAAGATGTAATGAACTGAGAAATATTGCTCAACCCAGAAGTGAAGGACAAAATTATCATGAAGACTATTGGGTAGTAATTCTGAATCAGTTATTTCACAGTGCGAATCCGAGCAGTATTTCAGAAATTGCTTTGGTAATGTTTAGAAATGACACATTGACCAACTGAAAAGAATGATGGTATAGAAAGAAATTATATCTGATATGATTGTAGACCACTGTCATTTTTCAGTTGGTATAGCACCTACTCTGTACAACCAGTAACTGCTCCATACTCACTAGTACTGTTGGATAAACTAATTGTATCTATATGTGATGAATCAGATTATAATATAGTTAATTATCCTTAAAAGTCACCATAGTGTCTTTGTAAATAAAATAGGGTCTGTATCTTGGAGAGGAGGGTGTAAAATATTGGATTATTATTATCACTGATTGATTAAGCATACCTGTGTTGAAAGAAAAATCTTCATGAGGGTCCAGTCCAAGCCGGGAATAAAAAAAATGGAGACTGCTTTAGAAAGAAGGTTGTAGTTTATTGAAGAGCAGAACCATAAGACATGAGGCTCTGGAGCATCTGACCATACGTTGCTGAGAGTGTTGGGTTTTTATACCTTCTTGGGCTTTTGTGTTTGAGGTTGTTTCCTGTTCCTGTGACATGAACTTTGAACTGAGCTTTTGAGCTTGTCCTTTTGGTATTGTGATGGTGGTGGGTTAATCATATTATGTCCTAAAGTCACGTTTTGCTTCTCTGGTGCTTTGGCTGATGGCAGGGTAGACAATAATTGATTATTTTTTTAAAAAAATGGATTTTTTATTTAAATCAGATTGTTTTGATTATTATCAAATTTGTTTTAATAAAATGCTTTTGTAGTAAAAATCTATCTAAATATAGTTTTCGATTTAAGATACATTAATAATTTAGTTTATTCAGCATGAAATGGAGCTTAGTTATGTGAGCTTAGTTATGTAGCATGAGGCTATATATTCTGTATGAATGCATACACAGATGCCGTACTCTCTTATATTAGAACATGCACTGATAGGGTAACAACAGAAAAGTGCATTAGAGTTTATGGGAACTGTGAACCCTGGATGACTGCAGAGATACGAACACTCCTGAGAGCCCGGGATTCTGCCTTTAAGGCAGGGGACAGGGACACATACAGAGAGGCCAGGGCAAATCTTAGAAGAGGCATTAGGATGGTGAAACAGCAATATAAACACAAGGTGGAGAACCACCTAGCAGACAACAATCCAAGGCAAGTGTGGCAGGGACTGCAACACTTAACCAACTATAAGGGCAGTACGAGGAACATGGTTAACACCGATGCCTCGTTGGCTGAGGAGCTGAATATCTTCTTCGCTTGCTACAAGGTAAAAAGACCAGACCCTGTTGCCTCTGCTGGCCGTCCTTCTGATTTTCAGCAACTCACCCTACCTGAAGACCAAGTGAGAACTGTATTGAAGGCTGTGAATCCCAGCAAAGCTGCAGGCCCAGATGGGGTGCTGGGGATAGTGGTTAAGAATTGTGCCGACCAATTAGCAGGGGTCCTGACAAGGATTTTTAACATCTCCTTGCAAACGGCATGTGTACCATCGTGCTTGAAAGCAGCTACCATTGTCCCAGTCCCCAAGAAAACTGCAGTTGATGCCTGAATGACTACAGACCTGTTGCATTAATGTCTGTAGTCATGAAATGCTTCGAAAGACTGGTTCTCCAACATCTCAGGACATGCCTCCCACTGGATTTCGATAAACATCAATTTGCCTACAGGAGGAACAGGTTGACAGACAATGCCATAGCTACTGCTTTACACTCTGTAGCAAGTCATCTTGAGAGGGTGGTGAGCACAGCACAAGACATTGTGGGCTGTCCCCTGACACCACTGGATGACATCGCCAGGGCTCGTTGCCTTGGAAGAGTGAGGAAAATTCTGAGGGATGACTCACACCCTGGACGGTATCTCTTTACTCTCCTACCATCAGGTAGGAGATATAGGAGTATAGCCAGCTGTACCAACAGGCTGAAGAGCAGCTTTTATCCATGGGCTATTAGGCTTTTGAATGGGAAATAATTTTATAAACTTTATGCATGATCTTGGGCTCAGGAACAGAATTGGCTAAGACTTTGATTTCCTGAGGCCTAACAGCAAATAGTGACTCGATTTTTATACCTAAGGTAGGGGGGGAAAAACCACTTAAGCACATACAACAAATAATAGTGATAATTTAAAATTAATTAATAAGTGCTTTCATAAGAGAAAAACTAGTTGGTAGATCAAATCATGTTCTATGTCTCCAATGTTAAAGGGATTATATCTCCCAATATTATTACTGACAAGACAAGAGGGGCCCTATCATGCAAATATCCTGCTGGTGGCTTTCCTGAGATGATGCATTATGTTGGATTAGATAAACCTTTGATTTTACACAGCAATAATGTCTTTTTTATTCTCAGCACATGCAATGGTACGTGGGAAAGACCTTGAATCAGAATAAAGCTAGCAGGGACCTTGGAGGTCTTCTAGTCCAACTCCCTAACCATGCAGGAGACCCTATATCACTTCAAATATGTGGCTGTCCAGTCTTTCCTTAAAAACCTCCAGTGATGAAGCACCTACAACTTCTGAAGGCAAGCTGTTCCACTGGCTAATTCTCCTTATTGTTAGGAAGTTTCTCCTTAATTCCGGATTGCTTCCCTCCTTGATTAGTTTCCATCCGTTGTTTCTTGTCTTGCCTTCTAATTCTTCGGAAAATAAGTTGACCCCCCCTCTTCTTTGTGTTGCTGTTGTTGTTAGTTGTGAAGTCATGTCTGACCCATCGCGACCCCATGGACAACGTTCCTCCAGGCCTTCCTATCCTCTACCATCTTCTAGAGTCCATTTAAGCTCACGCCTACTGCTTCAGTGACTCCATCCAGCCACCTCATTCTCTGTTGTCCCCTTCTTCTCTTGCCCTCAACCTTTTCCAGCATGTGGCAGCCCCTCAAATACTGGAATACTGGTATCCTGTCATCCCTAGTTCTTCTTTATTAGGCAGAGTTGTAAAATAGGCACCTTCTGGAAGATTATCAGTAATGCAAAAAGAATACCATAGGAGGTGTTATATCACCTGCTTATTCAATAGCCATATTGAGTATGCTTTTAATATGAAATAGTTCTGCATAGTATGTGTGCATGTGTTTCAAAGTTGCAAAATAACTAATCCTAAATTTAGTTCGATATTGAGATTGGGTTGCACATCCAAATTTTCATTTCCTGATCTTATCTGTGCCTAGAAATGCAGTTATAAGCCAATATCTATCCCTTCCTCAAAATCCATAATGTTGTTTTCAGCTAAAATTAAAAGTTGCAGGATCCAATCTGAGTTGATCATTGGAACTGGAGGTTTAGTCTTCTAAGCTTTCAGACTCATACTGAAGCCCATCCTCAGAGAACCTATCTCTCACCAGAAAGTGTGTTTTGCCTTATCCTATGTGTAGTATATAGGGACGCAGTGGCTCAGTGGGTTAGGACGCTGAGCTTGTCGATCAGCAGTTTGGCGGGTCGAATCCCGAGTGCCGCGTAACAGAGTGAGCGCCTGTTACTTGTCCCAGCTTCTGCCAACCTAGCAGTTCGAAAGCACGTAAAAATGCAAGTAGAAAAATAGGGACCACTACGGTGGGAAGGTAACAGCATTCCATGTGCCTTTGGCATCTAGTCATGCTGGCCACATGACCATGGAGATGTCCTTGGACAAGTGCTGGCTCTTCGGCTTTGAAACGGAGATGAGCACTGCCCCCTAGAGTTGGAAACGACTAGCATGCATGTGCGGGGGAAACTTTACCTTTACCTTATGTGTAGTATTTATGTGGTGACTGATGTTTTTTGGTTGCTAATTGCGGTGTTGAAGGCCAGCTATTAAGTTGTTGGCTGCTGTTTCCTTGTGCTGCCAAGTCCTCAGCTCCTGAATACCTGATAAGCTAATGGTAAATAGCACTCCTGACAAGGGGGGGCGTTTCCCAGGCTTCAATCATTTCACTGGGTATTTTTGTACCTGCTTGGCCAACAATCTTAATAGCTGCAAAACTGAATGTATATCCTTTTTCATTGCAATGTGAAGCCACCAATGAGTTTGGGTCTCCTTATCTAACTGCTTTACATTAAAAATGTGTATTCTTAAAAGGTATACATCAAATGCATATGCAGTATAAACGATGTTTATATTCAAAGAAAAGTGCATGCAGGATAAGTTTGTTAAGAAAAATTGTAATGTACTAATCATATGGAGTGAACTTAAAAAATGAGAAAAATGAGAAACTGAGCAAGCCAGTTTTGTCAGATTCATCCTTCTGTAGCATTTTTCAGGAGGACACAGGTAAAATTATAAAACACATGTCAAGACATTGCCATGAAAAATTCTATCCCTTAATTACTTGGCTCTGGTGTCAAATCACAAAACAAAAAAAAAATCTATCAAATAATATTTTTAAAAAGTTGGCTGTTTTCCTGTTTCCTGGAATAACATGAATATAAATTTGAACTTACATTAATGCCCATTTTTGGACATACCCTCTTGTAACATTTTTGATATTATTATTAGTGACTCACTAATTAATAACTCATGTTTCTTGAAAGGAAGTTAAGGGAGAACTATATCAATGTTTTGTTATAGTATATCTCAAAATTCTGGAATCTCTGTATAAACTATTTTGGATATCTCAGACTCTTTTGCAAAAGGTTATTATGTATTTTTATGAAAACATTTGTGTAGAAGTTTCCTTTGAATTGGCTTTGGATGAAAGGCACTGCAAGGTTGAATAGTATGAATCTGTATGGCGAAGGATTGATTCCTTGTTTAGGATTTGGTAAAAATGAGTTTTAGAAACACAGTATAATTCTGAAATTTGATTCGACTAGTCTTTTTATTAAAGATGCTTTTCTCCATTTTGTTTTTGCTTTGTTTTGCTTTGCTTTGCTTTGCTTTGCTTTGCAAAGATGGCAACATAACTGTGATAAAGAACTGGAGATCTAACAAAGCTGACAAAAAAAATGTTTTCAAGTGAAGGTTGTCTCCAAGTAAGTATGTGAATATACCTGTGCAGTTCTCTTGAAAAGCTATGGAAGTGACTTTTCATGGTCTTCTTCTGGGATGTTTTATCAGTTTCCCAGAATATTCTTCATCTTTATCTTCATGAATGTCAGTTATTTTTGTAAGTTATTACCCAAATAAATCTATCAGGTTGAGCTTCCAAGTTATAAATTCAGTTCAAGAGCATCAAAGTATGCTCAATGAAAAATCACATTTGAAGAAGTAAATGAATAGGGATGTCCGGGAATGAGATGAATGAAGATACTGGGAATTTCTTGAGGGCTTCTGATCTGGATCAAACAGGTCAGGAAAAGTGAGATCTGTTGCTAACTTGACATGGTTACAGGTAGTAACAATTCTTTTATTGACCATTGAAAGTTACAATGGCACTGAAAAAAGTGACTCTAGGACTGTTTTTTCACACTTATGACTGTTGCAGCATCCCTACGGTCACATAATCAAAATTCAGACGCTCAGAAACTGACTCGTATTTATGACGGTTGCAATGTCCTGGGATCATGTGATCACCTTTTGCAAACCTCTGACAAGCAAAGTCAATGGGGAAGCCAGTTCTGCTTAACCACCATGTTATTAATTTAGCAACTGCACTTAACAACTGTGGCAAGAAATGTTTTAAAATGGGGCAAAATTCACTTAGCAACTGTCTAAGTTAGCAACAGAAATTTTAGTCTCAACAACTACCTATTCTGTGCCCAGAAAAATATATTCCTCTGGCTATCTTTTTTTAAAAAAAGATTTTATTTTATTTTTAAAAAAAAAACATTAAGACACAAAACACTAAAAAAAGAATGACAAAACATATCCAGTATATGTTAGAATAAATGTATATATAATGGAGCTCAAGTCTTAAATGTTGAATTAAAACTTGACCACAGAGAACCAGACTTTTCATGACGTCAATAGAAAGTTCAGCCATAGGTATACAGTAATAGTCTCTGCATGTCTTCAGTCCCGATTATTAGACAGATACAGATAGTCCTCAATGTACAACCCAATTGGGTCTGGAATTCTGGTCAAAGGTCGCTATGGTCTTAAGCAAATGATCACAAGACGAGATTATTTTGTATGACTTTTTTTTCACCCCAGCCATGAAATATATATATATATCTCAATATTGGGGTTTGCAGTTTTCTTTGGTCATTGCATTAACCACACCATTGTTAAGGGAATCAAGAAGTACTTTACAGTATTGGGGCGGGGAATGTGATATATTTTCTAGCAAAACCTGACTACGGAAGTGTTCCTGTGTCTATAGTAGTATTATCTTCCGTTACTGTAATATGAATAATTGATTGTTAAAAAGTCTTCATTGGAATCTTTGATTTAGAGCAGGGGTCCCCAACCCCTGCTCCGTGGACTAGTACTGGGCCGCGGCATGCCAGCAACTGGTCCGCAAAAACAAGGAAAGCCCCATCCACAAGATGCAGGAAGCACACAAAACTACGCACTCTCTGGTCCATGGAAAAACCTTTCTCCTTGGACCTCTGATTTAGAGTATTATACAGGTTTAAAGATCCAATATTGCACAGCGACAGTATTAACTTCTTTCACCTGCTGTACAGTAGTAAATTCTAAGCTTGTGTTGCTGTACTATATATAATTTTTAAAAAAAAAATACAATGTAGCTTGGTTTTTTTAAAGGAGAATATTAAAATTGTACTATACCACAGGTCTGCAAACCGTGGCTCCAGAGCCTCATGCGGCTCTTTCAGCCATCTCCTGCGGCTCCCAGTCCTCTGCCATGTGTAGTCCCCCCCCAAAAGAAGTGGGACTAAAAAAGTTCAACCAATCAATTCAAATATGCAGGGTAGGTGCATATCTCGCCTTGTCTCCACTCTTCAGTCAAACCCTGTTCTGCACATGTGCGCATGTACGCACATGCACACACATTTTTTGCGGCTCCCAGTTTTTCCTTTTGTGAGGGAACCAGTTCCGAGTGGCTCTTTCACTGTTTCAGGTTGCTGACCACTGTACTATACTGTACAGTATAATATAGGTAGTCCTCAACCTACGACCACAACTGAGCCCAAAATTTATGTTGCTAAGTGAAACCTTTGTTAAGTGAGTTTGCCCCATTTTACCACCTTTCTTGCCACAGTTGTTAAGGGAATCACTGCAGGTGTTAACTTAGTTAAACTGTTGTTAAATGAATCTGGCTTTGCCATTGACTTTGCTTGCCAGAAGTCATAAAAGAGGATCACGTGACCCCGGGATACTGCAGTTGTCACAAATATGAATCAATTGCTAAGCGTCTGAATCTTGATCACATGAGCATTGGGATGTTACAAAGGTGTAAGTGTGAAAAGTGGTCATAAGTCACTTTTTCAGTGCTGTCATAACATAGAGCAGTCACTAAACAAATTGTTGTAAGTCGAGAACAACCTGTATTGTAATGAGATATGGAGGAAAACTCAGAAAGACATGAGAGATTATAGTACGGTATAGTTGAAAACGTAAGATAACAAATCATTTTGAAATTATCTGCTGTACAATACGCATTTTGTAAGAAGATGAAACAGGGTTTCATTAAATTGCTGGCCTATACATTATTTTATTTCACTGTGTTTACAATATACAGAACAGTGCTGTATTTACAGTAATTATTTTTACTGCACAGTATGTGCACTACCATATTTTAGTTTAGATTGGTAGTGCCAGAGGAATTTGCAAAAGTCTGTAAGTCCAAAACCAACAAATAGATTTGGTGAATTCAAAAGCTAAATTTGATTCAACACAGCATGTTATGAATGTTAAATTTAATTGCTTTCTGTACATTTAATTTTACGATTTTGACACAAGCACATCAGCAGCCAATTGTGGAGGGGAGACTGCATGTTGTTTAAGGGCCTCAGGCTGTGAACTTTTGCTATACGGTACAGCCACACAGGCCCAGGAAAATTATTTGCACTTACAGCACAGGTTCAGATTTCAGTGGCCATGCTGTTGATGATTCAGCATGAAAGCATTTAATTTAAAATAGTGTATTGGCTTGCTTTTCGTTTCATGTACAGTACTGTACTACACCCCTACCATATACAGTATATATAGCTTACAGTACAATACTGTATTTTTACAGCATATATAATAGTTCCATTTTTCCTAGACTATTGCTGTATATTTTCACAAAAGATTAATAAAACATTCTGTTATATCCAGAATCCTTCTGAGGAGCATGTTCCCTCCCTTTGGTATGAGAAAACAGTCAGGAATACTTTGTCCCATAAGCAATCTTTAGTTCCCCCTTAAACTTTTTCCTTCCCCTTAAAACCATTTTTATTTCAAGCAATTTTGATTATCTCTCAATGAACTAAACATTTTTTAACATTATAAAACATATTCATAACAGGAAGAACAATAACTCAGTGACATAATGTACATACGTAATAACAATTTTAATGTAAGTATTTATTATTGTACCATAGACAATAATACTGCATGTAAAGTAGAAAATAAGAATTTATGGTAAAAATGGGTCTAGTAATACTGTATAAACAAATAACACTGTAAGGTTAGTCTTTTCCTACCAAATCTTTTTTTTTGGGGGGGGGGGGGAATCGGCTACTGCATTTGGGGGAAAAATAAATGCAAACAAATAAATGCAATATATGAAAAATATAGACTTGGTCCCATGCTGCTGTGGAAAATATAGAAAAAGCAGATAAGACTCTAGCACACGGGTGTCAAACTCATGACGTATTGTGACATTTCCCCCATTGCTGGCAATGGGGTGGGTGTGGTTTTGGCGTGACGTATCTGGCCCGCAGGCTGGCTGTTGGACACCCCTGCTCTCGCAGTTCAAGACATAAAGCAAAGAAGGCAGCTGAAGACTCTTAACATTATTCTGCATGTAGTGTACAAGAACTATTACAGTATTTCCAAACTATTGGAAAAGAAATAAAAATAAAATAAAATAAAAAGTACAGTAAAAATAACAGAAATCTGTTAGATTAACAACAGCACTAAGATTAAGACCCTACAGTAAACAAAATGCTTACCTTATACAGTAGCAGAACTGTAATAAGTGTACAGCAGTTTGTAGTAAGGCTGGATACTTTCTTCTTCTAAATGCTATATATTACAGAAACGGAAGGAAAATCATAGAATAAAAAAGATTTTTTTAAAAAAACACACAAAAAAAACAAAAACATTATTCAATATTGTTAAATATAATTAAACATTAGACAGGCAGAAGGATGAACCATGCTTGCAACCATGTGAATCTCTAGAGGAAAACAAATCTAGATTGTTCTTTCACAATATAGTTACTGTAAAGTAATGCTTATAGGTCATAGCATGGATTCTAGCCTTGAAGCAATTGATCTTCTGCCAAAGAGCCATGGCAACAGCTTTATCTCAGATGTTCAAGTTTTGGTCAATGAATTTCATTGGCTGCTTACTGTATATAAAGTTTCCTGCATCCAGTTTAACCACATTCACTTCATTCAGTTTTGTTATTCTGAGATTGAACATTGATTTTGTTTTAGATATCAGAAGAGATGGGAATGATAATCCATGTATAATTCTCCTTTGCTGATGAGTGATCTGAGTGGGACTTCTTAAGCAAAATGTGTTTTTATTAGCTTAGACCTTGCTCTAAAAGAATAATGTCCTGTACAAGTCGAATCTACAATAAAATGTAGCATGTATAAAAGGGAAAGGGAAAGGTTCCCCCGCACATGCGTGCTAGTCATTTCCAACTCTAGGGGCCAGTGCTCATCTCCGTTTCAAAGCCAAAGAGCCAGCGCTTGTCCCGAGGACATCCCCGTGGTCATGTGGCCAGCATGACTAGATGCCAAAGGCGCACGGAACGCTGTTACCTTCCCACTGTAGTGGTCCATATTTTTCTACTTGCATTTTTATGTGCTTTCGAACTGCCAGGTTGGCAGAAGCTGGGACGAGTAACAGGCGCTCACTCTGCTATGCTGCACTTGGGATTCGACCTGCCAAACTGCTGACCTTCTGATTGACAAGCTCAGCGTCCTAACCCACTGAGCCACCGCGTCCCTTGTAGCATGTACTGTATACTTCCTCCTTATTCAAAGCTTCTATGGAAGGTTCTAGTTCTAATTACTGAAGACCATTTCACCAAACCCTTCGTATTTTCTTCACTTTTCAAGAGAAATGTCCAGCCCTTGGAACCAACTTGCCACGCATTCTGTAGTAGAAGAAAAGATGTACGTACTTTTTCCCACTGTTACTCTTGTTTGTGTTCTCTTTGATCATCACCATCTTGAAGCAAAACTTTATTTACATACTTATTTGTTCCTGTAGAAAGGGCTATGACTACAGATGACAGACTAATAGTCTAGAATAGAATTTTCTATTATGTTTCACTTCTTCAGGTGGAGGACAAGTTCTCTGAAAGGGTTACAATTTGTGGATTACAGTCTCTGTAAATTGATTTTTAAAAATCACATTTCGTCTCTATTCTCCTAAAAATATTAAAAGATGCAACCTTACTGTACCCAGGATGACAGATTCTTTATAAGACCAGAAAGCCTGTTCCTGTGGATTTATTCAGAAATAAATTATTTATTTATTTATTTATTTATTTATTTATTTATTTATTTATTTATTTGTTTGTTTGTTTGTTTGTTTGTTTGTTTGTTTGTTTTTATATACCGCCCTTCTCCCGAGGGACTCGGGGCGGTGTACAGAGCAAGGTAAGTATACAGTTAACAATAGTAAAAACAAATGAAACCCCAAGATCTATCAGGCCAGGCCGGCCTGTTGGAACAGGTAGGTTTTTAAGTCATGCCGGAAGGTGCGAAGGTCGGGGGCCATCCGGATTTCGGTAGGCAAGCAGTTCCAGAGGGTTGGCGCACCCACTGAGAATGCTCTCCCCCTGGGGGCCACCAGCCGGCATTCTCTGACCGGTGGCACCCTGAGGAGGCCTTCTCTGTGGGAGCGCACAGGACGGAGGGGTGTTGACGCTGGCAGTAGGTGCTCCCATAGGTAATCCGGACCCATGCCATGTAGGGCTTTGTATGTCATCACTAGCACCTTGAATTTCACTCGGAAGGTAACTGGAAGCCAATGCAGCTCACGGAGGAGAGGTGTGATATGGGAGTATCGGGAAGCCCCCAAAAGTGTTCGTGCAGCTGCACTCTGCACCAGCTGAAGCTTCCGAGTGGCTCTCAAGGGCAGCCCCATGTAGAGAGCGTTGCAGTAGTCAAGGCGAGAGGTCACAAGTGCATGGGTGACTGTACGTAAGGCATCCAGGTCCAGATAGGGTCATAGTTGGCGCACCAGGCGAACCCGAGTGAAGGCCCCCCTGGTCACAGCTCCTATGTGATCTTCCAAGGATAGCTGTGAATGTAGGAGGACACCGATGTCCTTAGTTATTTAGATCCCACAAAAGATCCTTTCTCATTTATTTTCATCAAAGGTCAATTTGCTTCTCCTAATCAATCAACAATTGGATTGTTGGATTAATCTCCTATTTTAGAATTAAATCCTCAAGGATTGTTAGGGGTGATGCTCCAATTAATATTGCTGTGTGGTTTTAATGTACTGAGGTTGACTTACTTTGACTTTACAAGGATGTGAACAGAATTGATTTAATTCCCTTCATCATGGAGCATGCCTAACTTCAACTTGAAACAACAACGTTCTTAACCATTACTCTAAAGAGGGATCCAAAGTAGAGGTCATTGTTGGCAATGGCTAAGACTACATTTTTTAAGGGATCACAAAGTTCTCATATTCTTTGCAAGTATCAAATAATTTAGTTCAAATGGCATTGAATCTTTTAATATGCCATTGCTTAATGTCCTTCTTGGTTTGGGACAGGGAATGTTCTCGACTACAATTTCCATACTGGCAACTTGTTCATGATATTTATAATCTAAAATGTTTGGAAGGCACCAAGTAGCTTGCCAGTTCTAGACACAGATTTATCAAGGAATTCAGGAAGACATAAAAAGTGGGCAAATCTGTATTTAAAAACAAAACAACTCAGAGCTATCGTTTCTTATTTTATACACAGAGAAACAAATTACTCATGCTTGAAGCAAGTGAAGGGTTTTTTTCCCCCTCATATTAATTATGTCAGGGTCTGTGTAAAGCTATTGCCGTAAAAGTTCCCAGAGCATACACCAAATATTTCTAAGCCTGAGAAGCACAATGATCAAGTTCAGTGAAGCATCTACAATTGCTAACCTGCCCTCCTTCTCCTTTAATAGTTGTATTTTATCTCACAATCCACCTCCACCTGTCAGGTATCCAAAATGGGTAGATGGCATGTTTCCAACAGTGTCCATCTCATTGATTTGCCAGCAGAGAATTGACAACAGGGTCTTGATTCCTAAAAGAACAAAACCTTTGCTAAAATCTGGACATGCCTTACTCACAGATTCAGTGAAAATTGTCATTATCTGCAGTATCTGACTTTCTTCCAGTGTTATTTTTGGGTATGATATGAAATTAAAGATGTGTTCAGACTAACTGCTTTGGTATTTCAAATTGATATGAATAAATGAACCTTCAACAAGGAGAGATTTACTATACTTAGAGTTGGAATGCAAATGCTAATAAGTGATCAGCTATAGCAGAATACTAACATGCTGGTTTGGTGTTTTTTTCTTTTGCCCTGCACATTGCTGGATAATTGGATGATTAACAGCCAATTGAAGAGTTTCAGGAAATTTGGCTTTGACTGGCCACTATATCAATAAAGGCTTTTCCTCCCAACTGTGGGGATGGAGAGATAGCTTTTGTGTTCATTAGTAACACAAAGAGTATAAACAACTTATAATAAATCATCTCAAGAAACTGAAACACGGAGAAGAAAATTATGCTCTCTTCAAATTGGAACAATGCCTAAGGAATAATACATTTAAACTAAACAAAATATTCAAACTTTTATGTGTTACATTTGGTTGATTGAGCAAACAGAATAGGTTATTTGAATAACCAGTCAACCATCCATCTGAACTTTATCAAGGAAAACAAAAGCAAAAACCTCAAAGTGGCTAAATTACTATAAAATCTACATTCACAGCTGTTACGGTGGAGCATTTCATTAGATCCATTTATATAAGGAAATCAGCAAATTCATAGAACCTAACATGAGGATCAGAATGCATTTATTGTTCAGAAGATGAACTTTTCAAACCTACAGTGCATTCATCAACCAAGAAACCACAAATAAAATTATGTACATAAACTGATCAAAGTGTACAGATGAATGTATTTTAGAAGCATTCCACTGGCCAAAGTCACTAAAAATGATAACCTAAGATTTATACATTTCTCTATTGCTATTGAGTAATGAAAAATAGCCAGAAGGCGATTAAACTCATACAGATTAGAACAAGATCTAGTTACTAAAATTCTAATCATCATCATCATCATCATCATCATCATTATCATCAAACTTTTGTGTGAAAAGCAGCACATACTTCTTCTTTAGGATAAGAAAGGACAAATGTGCCTTGAGTCAGGCTCACTTCCTGGAGATCTTATGTACCCGACTATTAAGTTTTCCTGGTATACTTCAGGTGTGAATGTCTGCCACCAAGTCTGCCTATCTGCTTACCTACCTGCTTTGTTTATACAGTACTATATGACATGCTTTAGATTGATTTTCTCAAAGTTATATCCACCTAATACTTAAACCAGGGGTCTTCAAACTCAGCCCTTTTGTGACTTGTGACTTCAACTCTCAGAATTCTTCAGCCAGACATGCTGGCCGAGGAATTCTGGGAGTTGAAGTCCACAAGTCACAAAAGGGCCAAGTTTGAAGACCCTTGACTTATGCAGTCATTGCCTCAGTTCTTTCCAAGTTCCCTGCTGTTCCTTCCTTTGATCATTTTTTTAATATATTTTAAACTTTTCAAATGTTTTAAAAAACCTCTGCACTTGGTGCTTTGTAAAAGGAAATATGGGCAACCAGAACCGTCTTTATTTCAAAGAATGTTTTAGCCCTTTAAGCAAAGAGGCACTACGTTTTTTGGGCACCTTGGTTGACTGAGCCTCGTTTTGCATTTTGTTAAATAGATCTTGCCAGGAGATAATGGATTTGCGTTTTGACATTCTACCCGTCTTACACAGAATGTATTGGTCAAGCTCCATTTGCAGTTATATCCGATCTTGGAATAGGTGGGGAGACATATCTGAAGAGGGCAATAGCTGTGACCTCTGGCACTCCACTTGGAACTACAGATAGTCCTCGATTTATGGCCACAATTTGAGCCCAACATTTCTTTCGTTAAGTGAGACATTTGTTAAGTGTGTTTTGCCTCATTTTACGAACTTTCTTGCCACAATTGCTAATTGAATCACTGCAGTTGTTAAGTTAGTAACCTGGTTGTTAAGTGAATCTGGCTTCCCCACTGACATTGCTTGTCAGAAGGTCGCAACAGCGGATCAAATGACCTTGGGACATAGCAACGGTCATAAGTATGAATGGGTTGCCAAGCATCTGAAATTTTACGACATGATCATGAGGACGCTGCAAAGGTTGTAACACTGAAAAATGGTCATAAGTCATTTTTTTCCATTGCCATTGTAACTTTGAATGGTCACTAAACGAACTATTGTACATTGAGGACTCACTATAGGCAGAAAGAAGAACAGGATACAGCACCCATCATACAACCTCTCAAAGATCCAGAGGAGCCCATGCTACTGCTAGCTTTATAATTATAATAAATTATTATAAATAAAATACAACAGTACATGAAAATAAAACAAGCCTTTTTTATTATCATTTGTATATTTGTATTCTTTTTTTAGATAAGATAACCTTTATTGTCATTTTTTTACTGTGGGCACAACGGCGCACATCAAAAATGAAATTTAGTTGCCCGCTCTCAAAGTGAGACACATACATGACACCCACCTAAAACATACTACATACAACATATGTATAAACCCACACCCCTACATATACATAACAATAAAATGTTAAATACTGTCCATCTTGAATATATAATGGAAGGAGGAAGCCTGAGAGTTCACAAGGTTAATGCTGTATGGAATGAAACTATGGCTGAATCTGGATGTTCTGCTATGGCTACCATGGAGCCTCCTTCCAGAAGGTAACAAGGAAAACGGGTTGTGAAGAGGCTGTGTAGTGTCCCAGACAATCTTACGGACCCTACAGTAGCAACACTTCTGTGCTATGTCCTGGATGGGAGGGAGGGAAGTACCAATGATCTTTTCGGCCAACCTCACCACTCTCTGCACCGCCTTCCTATCTGAAGCAGTGATGCTTCCAAACCAGACTGTGATGCTGTATGACGGGATGCTCTCGATCGTCCCTCTGTAGAAAGTGGACAGGACACCCTTGCTAATACAGGTAATCTTCAATGTATGATCAAAATTGAGCCCAGAATCTCTGTTGCTAAGTGAAACAGTTGTTAAACAAGTTTTGCCCCATTTTATGGCCTTTCTTGCCACAGTTGTTAAGTGAGTCAATGCAGTTGTTAAGTTAGTAACACAGTTGTTAAGTGAATCTGGCTTCCCCACTGACCTTGCTTGCCAGAAGTTTACAAAAGGGGATCCCATGACCCCAGGACACTGAAACCGTCATAAATATGAGTCAATTGCCAGGTGTCCAAATTTTGATCATGTGACCATGGGGATGGTGCAACGGTCATAAGTGTGAAAAACAATCCTAAGTTACTTTTCTCAGTGGTGTTGTAAGTTCAGTCAGTAAATGAATGGTTGTAAGTCGAGGACTACCATGTATTGGATGAGAGAAGGAATTTTTGATTGGCAACTTTGAAAGAAAAAAAAAAAGACTTTCCCCTATTTTTCCTGGTTCAAAACCTATCTGCCTCTCATTCACCCTATCGGAAACAGAGGAAAACTTTCACATTTCTAACTCCACTTATAGTTCTTCCTAGCGTGGCTGAAAAATCCATCAGAATTTAGACTGTGATGCTGTATGACAGGATGCTCTCGATTGTCCACCTGTAGAAAGTGGTCAGGACAGGGGAAGGAAGATGAGCTTTTCTCATGCGACGCAGAAAGTGCAGGCACTGCTGTGCCTGCTTCACCAGTTTCTCACTGTTAAGCAACCAAGCCAGCCTACGTGTTAGCTGCACACCCAGCAATTTGACGCTGGTAACCATCTCCACAGGTGAATCATTAATGCACAGAGAAGTGTGGCTGTGCATGCCTTTTCTGAAATCAACAATGATTTCTTTGGTTTTACTGGTATTTAAAACTAGACGGTTTTCTTTACACCAGTTCAGCAAACCCTCAACCTCCTTGTGTTAAGCTTCCACATTGTCATCATGAATAAGGCCCACTACTGTTGTATCATCTGCGAACTTTACAATATGGTTGGTGGCAAACCTAGCACAACAGTCATGGGTCAACAGGGTGAACAGCAGCGGACTTAGGACGCAGCTCTGAGGAGAACCTGTGCTCAAGGAAATGGTATTAGAGGTATTTGTTCCAGCTCGCACATATTGGGGCCTGTTGGTAAGAAAATCCAGAATCCAGTTGCACAAAGGGGTGTTTAAGCCTAAAAGGACCAGTTTGTCTACTAGATGCTGGGGAATGATTGTGTTAAATGCCGAACTGAAGTTGACAAACAACAAACGCACATGAGCATTTCTTTCCTCTAAATGCTTCAAGCTCAGATGGAGAACAGAAGAGATAGCATCCTCTGTAGAGCGATTTGGTCGGTAGGCAAACTGAAGCGGGTCAAATGCTGGCGGAAGGCTAGATACAAGAAAGTCCTTTATCGGCTTCTCAAAGCATTTCATAATGGTGGGTGTCAGTGCAACCGGACGGTAATCGTTGAGGCCTGTAATTGTGGACTTTTTTGGCACTGGCAATATGATGGCCGTCTTAAAACACGATGGGACCACTGCCTGCTGCAATGAGAGATTGAAAATGTCTGTGAGAACACAAGCCAGCTCATCTGCACAATCTCTAAGGACACGTCCAGGGAAGTTATCTGGGCCTGTTGCTTTCCGAATGTTAACTTTCCTCAGTGTTTTCCGGACAGAGGTGACATCAAAGCTTAGCACTTGCTCATCAAGATGGGGCACAGCTTTCCTAGCAGGAGTGCTATTTGATGTCTCAAATCTACCAAAAAATACATTCAGTTTGTTTAGGAAGTCCGTGTCGTCCTTGCATCTCGGTGGATTCACCTTGTTTGGATCATGGTCTGGATTCCTTTCCATATTCACCTGGTGTTTTGTAGGGTCTTGAAAAAGGTTCTGAATTTTCCGGCAATGGGCTTGCTTTGCATCTTTTATGGCACTTTTCAGATTTGCTCTGGCTGTTCTAAGTGCCAGCATGTCACCAGATTTAAAAGCTACGTTCCGTGCTTTCAGCATCTTGCAGATCTCATAAGTCATCCACGGTTTATCATTCGCCCTCACAACAATGGTTTTCAGGACACAGACATCATCTATGCACTTTTGGATATATGCAGACACCGTGGTGGTATACTCCTCAACATTTGTATGTTGGTTCATCAGTAGCTGCTTCCTTAAACATGCCCCAATCTGTGCACTCAAAGCAGTCTTGCAATGCTTCTATAGCTCCCTCTGTCCAAACACTCACCTGCTTTACTGTACGTTTCACTCTGACTAATAAAGGTTTATATGCTGGAATAAGCAGCACTAAGAGATGGTCAGAGGAGCCCAAGTGAGGGCGGGGGATAGCTTTGAAAGCATTCTTGATGTTGGAATAAGCAAGATCCAGTGTATTTTCCCCTCTGGTTGCAAAGTCCACATATTGATGGAAATGTGGCAGGGTAGCTTTCAAATCCACTTGGTTAAAGTCTCCCACTGCAATAAATGCACCCTCTGGGTGAGTAGTTTGTAAGTCACTGATGGTATGACAGAGAGCCTTCAGGGCCTCTTCTCTGTTTGCATCAGGGGGCATATACACAGCTGTGATAATGGTAACAGAGAATTCTCTAGGCAGATAGAAGGGTCTGCATTTGATGGTCAGAGGTTCCACATCTGGGGAGCTCAGACTTGAAACCACCTTGGCATTATTACACCTGTTAAATAGCAGGTTCTTTGACGCAGGAATGAAGACACAGAGTACAGGTAACTCATACTTTATTTTGTGCTGTGACTGTACTGAGGGAAATGGCTGCAACCAGCCGCAATATATAGTCTAGCCCCTAGCTGGCAGCCAATAGGTTTGAATCAACCATTGCCGCCTGGGGATAGCCAATTGCAGCACAGGAGACTGGTAGTCTGGGTTGCTGGAGAGCCGTTAGCTGCTCCAGCAACCCACATGGTATTCCCTCAAAAAGCCCAGTACATAACAACACCATCTGTCATTTATATAAAGGCAGACAACCCCTCCCCGGGATTTGCCACTTTCGCTGCTCAAAACACTGACCACGCTGCTTTTTCCACATCCAGCACTTCCTTTCTTCCTCTCCACTCCTCCCGACATAGCAGCTGATCTCTCACCCTCTGTGTCAGCAGCCGGCATCTCCGTCGTTGATTTACACTTCCGAAGCAATCCAAGGCCCTGCAGGCTCTTCTGAACAGTTTTCACCAGCGTTCCTTTCACACTGAATTTCTTCCAACTCCAGTATGGATTGACGTTCGTATGAAAGTTTAGCTGCCCAACTCTGCTTAGTTGTCCCTATTTCTGAAAAGTGGCTCAGTCCAGATTGTTCTTTTCCCTCCCTAGCCCCCCCCCCACTTTTGAGAGCTGAAGCAGCTGCAGCCAAGCAAGGTGCCGCCATCTTAAAATGTTTTTTTAATATATATTTTTTAAAAAATATTTGTATTCTCATTTGTATATTTGAGTTAAAAATAAGCAAATGTTCAAAGGGAAGGGGCCCAATTAGTACTAGGCCATATCACCTTTTGAACTTCTGGTGTGGGTTTGTTCTGATGTCCTCAAAGATCAGAACCATCATGGTTGCCCTTCACAGAGGAAAGCAACAGCCAGTTAGGTCTCCATTGTGAAGAGAGTAAGTTGTGACGTATTTAGGAAATGCATAGGCAACCTACAGTATCTCATATATCTCACACAGGGAGTGCCTCCTCAGGGTGCCATCGACCAGACAATGTTGACTGGTGACCCCCAGGGGGAGGGCCTTCTCTGTGGGGGCACCTGCCCTTTGGAATCAACTCCCCTTGGAGCTCCGGATGGCCCCAGATCTCCGTTCCTTTCGTTGCGATCTTAAAACATGGCTTTTTTAACAGGCCGACCTGGACTGATGGAAGGGAGGTTTTCTTAATTTTGTTTTATTGTGTTTTTAATTGGACTATTTATGGGATAATTTGATTTAATACCTTTTAATGTTTGTATTTTGTGTTTTTATCATTGTTAGCCACCCTGAGTCCTTTGGGAGATAGGGCGGCATACAAATCCCATAAATAAATAAATAAATAAATAAATAAATAAATAAATAAATAAATAAATAAATAAATAAATAAATAAATAAATAAATAAATAAATAAATAAATAAATTCATACATACATACATACATACATACATACATAAATACATACAAGTTTAGGTGGCTTACAGTTAAAGCAGAATAAAAACAAGGAAAAGCAGCCAGAATTAAAACATAAAAATCAGAAAACTCACAAACACTCAAACAAGCCATGATATGAGCTCAGCAAGCCGATACTATCAGCTCTAGGATTGGTGGAAAAGCCAGGTTTTCAATGCCTCCCAAAAGGGCAGCAGGGCAAGCTTAATTTCTGGGGGAAGGATGCCCCCAGGCTGGGCACCATGGCAGAAAATGCCCCAACATTGTCTCTCATACGAGACCCAGAGCATGCTTCTCTTCCCAGATCTCATAGTATGGGTAGACACCATTGAGAAAGGACACTTCTGTTAAGTAAAGAACTCCAAACCAGTATGAGAGACATTTTTGAAATACTGTTTATTTGGTCAACGATCAGGAAAATTTTGAAAAAAAATATACAATACCAAAGTAAAATCAAAAGCTATTTGATTTTACTTCAGTGTTGGATATATTTTTTTTCAATTTTTTTTCTGGTCATTGACTGAACATTATTTCAATTTTGATAGACATTTTAGGAAAGCCCTGCCCCAAGACCCAAACTCTAACTTTTCTAAACATGCACAACAATTCTTACGTAAGGGGGGAAATGCCAATATTCCCATGAACATTCAGGTTTCAAGTTTCAGGATGCTGGTACATGGAGAAATTACATCCTGAATACTTCATAGATAAAGGTAAAGGTTCCCCTGTATATGTGTGCTAGTCGTTTCCGACTCTAGGGGCCGGTGCTCATCTCCGTTTCAAAGCCGAAGAGCCAGCGCTTGTCTGAGGACGTCTCCGTGGTCATGTGGCCAGCATGACTAGATGCCAAAGGCGCACGGAATGCTGTTCCCTTCCCAGTGTAATGATCCCTATTTTTCTACTTGCATTTTTACATGCTTTCGAACTGCTAGGTTGGCAGAAGCTGGGACGAGTAACAGGCGCTCACTCTGTTACGCGGCACTCAGAATTCGACCCGCCAAACTGCTGACCTTCTGAACGACAAGCTCAGTGTCCTAACCCACTGAGCCACCGCGTCCCTGAATACTTCATGGTGATAAGCATTATTTATCATGATATTAAATGGAGGGGGTTAAGAAGATATGGACATTCTCTAATTTAGAGGGTTGATGAATACTATAGCCTCCTTACTGTTAATCTTTATGTATGGCTGTGCTTAGTGCTGCTATTTTTATAGTGTTGCCGCCACCACCACCAGCTTGGACACAGATGCAAGGGGATTCACCCCACGATGCCTCCCCACTCAGTTGAAGGCTTTGTTCCTGCCCTCAAACCAAAGATGACACATGTGAGCAAGCACTGAACCCGGACCACGGACAGCATTGGTTCCTGCGCCTGGCTGACTCCAATTCCACGCTTCGCCCCATAGGCATGCAAACAAAGCAAACCCTTCC
This sequence comes from Vipera berus, assembly GCF_964194415.1. NCBI lineage: Eukaryota > Metazoa > Chordata > Lepidosauria > Squamata > Viperidae > Vipera > Vipera berus. The sequence goes on from NC_138203.1 coordinate 86,894,540, forward strand.
ACCCTCTCAGAATGGAAGCTTCCAGGGGCCATGATCTCTTTTGCAGAGAATTTGTGTTTGAACTTGTGCGATATTACAGCACCCAGGAGCTTCCATTGTCAATGCAAAAAACATTTCCAAGCTGACTTTCCTCTCCCTCAAAGGGAAAGAAACTGTGGCAGACAGATTTTGCAAGGCTAGTCCAACGTGGCAGGAAGGGAGGGTGAAGCATAAGGTACCTTAGTGCAGGGCTTTTCAACCGGTGGTACGTGCACCACTTGTGATACTTTGCCACGTGGCATGTGGTACGTGCTTGCTTGCCAGGTGTAGCAAGGGAGGGGAATGAGCCGAAGCTAGTCAAGCCTGAGGGAGAGGGAGACGGAGAGGGAGAGGCAGCTGCAGGAGTGTCTGGGCTCGGCAGAAGCCCTGATTGGCTCCAGATGATTGGTGCCTCCAGAAGCAGCTATGAGCTGTAGGTGAACTGAAGACAAAAGGGGGAGGGGGGAGAGAGGAGAGGCTATAAAAGAACGTGGTTTGGGTGGGGAAGGGGAAAAAAAGACAACAGGAAAGGTTTAATCCCTTTAAACAAATGTAATTAGTTTTACCCCTTCTAATTGAGTCTGTCTGTGGCTTTTAGAAAGTTTTCTTTGAAGGTAAACTGGCTTAATTTAAACCTAAAGCTTTTTGCAATTGCCGGAGCCTTTCTGTCTTGAATGGCAACATTGTGACATGTGACACCCCTGAGGCAGCTTAAAGAGAGAAAAAAAACCAGAGTTTGTGTTTCTTTATTTTCGTGCTTTGCACTTGATTGCTGTGTCTTTAAGGGTACAGGGAAGGGATTGTGGGGGGTGCATTCTTACTACATTGTGGAAGAGCTCAGAAGGGCCAACCAGCTAGCTCAGGAGTCTACAAACTTAGAAACTTTAAGACCTGTGGACTTCAACTCCCAGAATTCCTCAGCCAGCCATGAGGGCTGAGGAATTCTGGGAGTTGAAGTCCACAACTCTTAAAAGTGCCAAGTTTGAAGACCCCTGAACTAGCTGGTACTGGTGCATATTAAGAAACATGGATAAATTCATCATACATTTATCAGTGCAAAGGGAAAGTGATTCAGCAAAGGAACAGCCACCAAAGAAATTAAAACTGGTACTTTTTAAACTTTTTTTCTACAGTTTGTAATAGTTTATTGGATTATAGAATACAAAAATACAAAAGCAAATAGTAGGACACTGGGGAAGAAAAAAAGGGGGGGAAGTGAGGAGGAAAAGGGAAAAAGAACAGACTTCCTCTGTTGCAGTAGAAGGAAGCATTAACATTGAACCTCAACTTTTTACTTTTCCATAATATTATAAACTAGCCATTTCTATAACAACAAATGAATCTAATCAGTAAAACCCAAAATCTCCTCTCCCCCCCTCTTTTTAGTCATCAAGGTTTTGACACCTTGCTAAGCACTGGTGGTACTCAAATATTGTCATGTCCTAAAAGTGATACAATCTGTGAAAAGGTTGAAAAGCCCTGCCTTAGTGGGTCGGGGAGGCCTTGGGGGCCTGTTCCATCACTATCCCCCCTCGCAGCTTTCCCTCATGTGCACTTAATGTGCCGCATGCATTTTAACGAACAGGGAGTGATCTCGTTTGCGGTACCAGATTCACTCCCACGAGTTTTTGAGTTACAAGTGGAATGTGCAGACTCCATTACACTCGTAACTTGAGGACTACCTGTATTGTGTGACTTTTGCCCCTGACCAATTTTTCGAAACACTTTAGTTGCAGCATCCCAATTATGGGGAGGCTGAGCTCCACCACCTGTTTATTGGACCCGTGCCCCTCCTGGCTGGTTTATTCAGCTCGGGAGGGGACACGAGGCTGGCTCCAGGCAGTGATAACTGCTTCTTTGAATGAGGGTAGTTTTCCCGCCACCTTGAAGGAGGTGGTGGTGAGACCCCTCCTCAAGAAGCCTGCCCTGGACCCAGCTGTTTTAAACAACTTTCGACCAGTCTCCAACCTTCGCTTTCTTGCGAAGGTTGTTGAGAGTGTGGTGGCGCAGCAGCTCCCTCTGTTCCTGGAGGAAGCTGATTATCTAGACCCGTATCAATCGGGCTTCAGGCCCGGGTACAGCACGGAGACGGCATTGGTCGCGCTGGTGAATGATCTCTGGCGGGCTCGGGACAGGGGTTGCTCCTCTGTCCTAGTCCTATTAGACCTCTCAGCGGCTTTTGATACCATCAACAATGGTATCCTACTGCGGCGTCTTCGGGGGTTGGGAGTGGGAGGCACCGTTTTATGGTGGTTCTCCTCCTACCTCCTGGGACGTTCGCAGTCGGTGTTGGCAGGAGGGCAGAGGTCGGCCTCGAGGCCTCTTGTTTGTGGAGTGCCTCAGGGGTCGGTCCTCTCGCCTCTCCTGTTCAACATCTATATGAAGCCGCTGGGTGAGATCATTCGTGGTTTTGGGGTTGGGTATCATCAATATGCTGATGATACCCAGCTTTTTATCTCCACCCCAAACCACCCCAGTGATGCCCTCTCCGTGATGTCCCGTTGCCTGGAGGCGGTCCGGGTCTGGATGGGGAGGAACAGGCTTCGGCTCAACCCTGACAAGACTGAGTGGCTGTGTGTGCCGGCGTCTCGGGAAATTCAGAATATTCCACTGTTAATTATGGGGGGTGAGATATTACCCCCCGTAGATAGGGCTCGTAACTTGGGTGTCCTCCTAGATTCATAGCTCTCCTTGGATGATCATATAGGAGCTGTGACTAGGGGGGCCTTCGCTCAGGTTCGCCTGTTGCATCAGTTGCGGCCCTATCTAGACCGGGATGCCTTGCGCACAGTCACTCATGCACTCGTGACCTCCTGTTTGGACTACTGCAATGCTCTCTACATGGGGCTGCCCTTGAGGACTACTCGGAGGCTCCAGCTGGTGCAGAATGCAGCCGTGCGAGTGGTGGTGGGAGTTTCCCGATACTCCCATGTAACACCTCTACTCCGTGAGCTGCATTGGCTTCCAGTTGTCCTCCGGGTAAGATTCAAGGTGCTGGTTATGACCTATAAAGCCCTAAATGGCATGGGTCCGGGTTACTTACGGGAACATCTGCTGCCGGCATTAACTTCCCTTCGTCCAGTGCGCTCCCACAGAGAGGGCCTCCTTAGGGTGCCGTCGGTGAAAGAGTGTCGACTGGCGGCCCCCAGGGGGAGGGCATTCTTTGTGGGCGCGCCAGACCTGTGGAACCGTTTACCGGTGGAGCTCCGGACGGCTCCCAACCTTCGCTCCTTCTGACGTGACCTAAAAACATATTTATTTGAACAAGCCGGCCCGGTCTGATGGGTTTAGGGGTATTTTAACATTTTGTAATTTATTAAATTGGGCTATTGTATTTAATATTTTTTTTAATTTTTATATATTGTATTTTATTGTATTGCCCTGTACACCGCCCTGAGTCCTTCGGGAGAAGGGCGGTATAAAAATTAAATTAATTAAATAAATAAATAAAATAAAAGCCTTACTCAAACATTCTCACCCATGTGAGTCCTGCCCTCTTGCCCTTCTTGAGACATGTATGATGTTATATTTATAACAGATTTTTCCTAAAAAAACCCACTCCAGAAGAATTGTAGAGGCTGTTGTCATTTGGATGACTTCAGTGGCTATGGTGAAGGAGTCTTACTTTTTGAACGTACTATACCTGAAATGTGGAGCCCGTTTGCCCTCAGGTAGGAATGTTAACAGAAGTTATGAATATTTTGAAACTGAGATACTTGGCCAAATGTATTTTATATTGGCAGTCACCAAATGAGATTGTCACAATTCAGTGGAGTATTATTATATCTGAAAAGAAAAGAATAAAAGAAAAGAAATAAATGTGTGAAACATCTCTGCCTCTTGAATTGCCAGTTAAATTCTACAAGTTGGATCTCTGCTCTTTCAGTGCTTTCATTGAACTGAATTGCTTGCTTTAAAACCTCCTCCAGCTGCTGCTCAACCCATTTGCTGAAAGTGGGCCTCACTTTTTTCCCCCCCATAATCTCACAGAACCTATTCTACCATTTTAGAGAGCCATTCACATTAATTCTGGCTTATCAAGTCTCGGCTGTTTTAATTTGAATATTTCTAACTGGATTTCCTCTAAATTCTGTCCAAACGTGGCCTTGGAGCTGGCGTCAGTATTTCCAATTGGCTTTGAAATGCCAAGCGTATGTGTCTATTCAGAAGACTATATAATAAATTAAGGTGAGAAAGAAAGAGAGAGAGAGAGATGAGAAAGGTCTATGATTTGTGAAAGCTATATTTAAAGAGAAAAAGGCCAGCCAATAGAAGAGTTCCACTGATGGCTTTAGAAAAGCAATTTCACAGTGTAACACTTTGGTATTCCCAGGACTGATTTAGATTTTATCATTCATTTCCCAGGACCTTCAAATCTCAGTCAAGCCAGTGTTCCCTATTGCGATAGCCAGGTTTTTGCCTGCCAAGTTTAGCAATTCATCATAAATATGAGCCTTGTTGCTACAGATCTGACCTTACTTTGATCCATAGAGCCACTGCTCCCAACGGTACTGTTTGTTTTCCTTTCTCTTCTATCTGTTCATTATTGAACTGACTGCGGTTATCTATTTGATTCTACAGGTAGTCCTTGACTTCAGCAATTCGTTTAGTGACCATTCGAAGTTACAATGCCACTGAAAAAAGTCACTTAGGAACATTGTTCACACTTACCATTGCGGCATCCCGATGGTCACGTTTGGCAACTGCTCCTTATTTATGATGGCTGCAGGGTCCTATGATCGCCTTTTGTGACCTTTTGACAGGCAAAGAGTTAATGGGAAAGCCAGGTTAACTTAGCAACTGTGATACTAACTTAACAAGTGCAGTGATTCATTTAACAACTGTGGCAAGGAAGGTCATAAAATGGGGCAAAACTCATGTAAAAACTGTCTCAACTTAAAAAACAGAATTTGGGGGCTCAATTGTGGTCGTACGTTGAGAACGACCTGTACAGTCATCTGGCAAATGAATACTCTCACTACGATGGTGCTATTCATGCTGAAGATGGGATTCTATCCAATCAACAGATCAGAAGCAACTAATCTAGTACCTACAATATCCCTAGAATCATCTCTAAATTTCTTTCCCCTTTCTAGATTCCCTAATTATAAATACAACAGCAGCAGTAGTGGTAGAGTGGTAGTAGAGTAATGGGAAGCGGTCATGCTGCAACAGCAAGTGTATGTAGGCCTTACAGCTATTCTTAGAAAATAAAACCAGTGAACAGCTGCACTTGAGTGGCTGGTCCCCATGTGCATTCCCTTTTCCAGAAAAACCAAGAAAAACTCAGAGAATAGGGCAAGATTTCTTTTCCAGTTTGATTTTTGAGAAAATATATTTGTGACTGGCCAGACTTTATTAATAGGGAGCCATTTTCTGAAAGCTCCCACAAATATGCTCTGAATGTATCCCTTTATCTAATCAAAACAGCTTATTAACAAACATGATACATTCTAAAATATGTAAATAAGAGTTGGGCAGTCTCATAAATTTCTAAAAATGGATCAATAAACGAACGAGGCTCTGCAAGCCTTCCTGGACTGAGAGATCATTCATGTTTTAAAAGGATTCAATTATAATAGCCTAAATAAGAATCCAGAGAGTCAAAGACTCGTGTCTGAGATGAAGCATTTGCAAACAAAGGTTATCTTTTCTGTCTTGGTTCAGCTCATTTAGCTACACATTAGTGATATCCATAGCGAGTTATTCCTTGCTTTTACTAGTACCACAAAGAATTCTAGAATCTAAATCTTAAATTTGGGGTAGTTGTAAAGTATCGCCCAATATATATCTTGGTTTGATAAAATTCATAGAGATAGTGAATGTTTAGCTAGAATACCTGTCTTGATACTGAAGACTTTTAGTTTTCATTTACAGGGTTACAGGGTTGACAGAACATGGGATACTAAAATTTGGATGACACTATAAAGAGATTTTTCTGAATTTCCTTGCTGCTGCGTAACTGAAGGCTAGATTTGTGCAGGCCAGATGGTGCTATCTTTTCATCAATATCTTCCTTAGAAACAGGAGGAGACTAGAATGTTTTTAGACGCTTTCAAGAACTTTATTTGACTGAGGCAGAGAAGTTCCTCTCACTTCTTCTGCCTCTTTTGACTAAGCTAAACCTTGTGGCTTATTAATTGCTCTTCATACAGAAATTAGTTCCAGCCTCAGAGAAGGGTGTAAAAAGTCTAATTTTCTCCTCTGCCTTGATCTCAACAAAAAGAGCATAATTGCCTGAAATTACTAATTGTTTGGAAGGGATGTTACTACTGAGATTATAACAAACATTTATAGAGTTTTTCTCTATCTTTAAAGTATTAGAAGACATCTTAATAGGAAACTTCCAGCCCACTTCTCCTATGTCTCAGATCTTTTAAAGTCTGCACTTCTAAAAGGAAAAAAAAAGTACAAATGGACCAGAAAGTTGTGGATTTAATATAAAATTGAATTTGGTTGTAAACCTGTGTAAAATCCCTCCACGGATTTTCTTTTGCTTTTGCAGCTTTTCCTTATTCAATGTCTTTATTGTCTCATAAATGTTCCTGAAGTTTGGCTTAACTGGGATGATTGCTAACTTTAATTCCAGAATTAGCACTTTATGGGGTTGGGTTGAATTTAGTTATTTAATTGTATGATTAAATATGATTACCCTACCTGCGTCTGTTGTTACTATCATGGTGATCATCTACTAACGTTTTACTTGGAAAGCTATTTTATTGAGCTTTTCTTTCACTGTAATAAGATTTCTTTTTAATATTGACTGCTGGAGAGGCGGCTTGTCCTTTCATATCAATGTTTTTTACTAATTTGGGTTCTAGTGATGCTAGTTTTTTATGACATTTAATGCTGTTTTAGCTCTATAACAGGGGTGTCAAACTCAATTTCATTGAGGGCCACATCAGCATTGCGGTTGCCCTCAGGGGGCCAGGTGGGTGTGGCCTGGGTGGGCGTGGCCTACTGGGTGGGCGTGGCCAAAGTCTGTATGGCCACCTGGGTGGGCGTGGCCAGCTCTACATCGTTCGCATCAAGGGTGCCTATGGGGGCCTGGGCAGGAGTGGGACAGATCTGAGGGTCTCTGGCAGGAGGAGGGTCTCTGGGCCAGGGCCAAGGCAGTGGGGGCCGTTCCCTCACTGTTTCCAGGATGGCTTCACGGGCCACATGAAACCTCTTTGCGGGCCGGATCTGGCCCCCGGGCCTTGTGTTTGACATGTCTGCTCTATAACATGATGCTTAGGCTTAAGCTTGCTACAGCATTGGGACAGCTGTTGCATATTATTTGGAATTTTGCATTCCGTGCCTTGCACCTTTTTATAGCACTTTATAGTTTGCTTTGTTTCTGGTACATTTTTATTTTGCACCAGTAGGTTTTTTTGTTTTTCATAACATTGTTTCCCTTGTAAGGATGCTGCTCCGATAATACATCATCTGTTTCCAAGGACACGGTTCTAATCATTTGAATAGGAACAGGAGTCTTAACGAACCATATCGTTCTCCCCATCTCTTTCATAGCGATTGTATTTTATTCTGTTCAACAGTTGCCTGGGCCAAAAGCTTTGGAGCAAGATAATGAAAAACACAAAGGAAGTTGAATGGAAATATCTGTTTTTTTACAGAGTATTCAGCAATGCCCTTTAACAAAGTTTAGACTACAGTAAGCAACCTCTTCAACAGCAACTTGAAAAATTTGACACTCAGAAGCCAAGATATTTTCTTGATTGGAATCCCAAAAAACAATTGAAAGTAGGGATGGCAGAGAATTCTTGACTTGCTTTAAGCCTAAGGCTCTACAAATAAGCAATCCATGTTTGATTGGTCCCCCCCAAAATCATCTTTTCTGATTCATTTCCAGTTTTTTCATTTCCAGGATTTTCCCAATGGTGTTTCCCATTTACCCATTGTTTTCCTGTGTTCCTTAATTGAGAAAGAAGTAGAGACAAAGATAGTTCCTCTAATCTCTCTGGAGCAATGTTTCTCAACCTTATCAACTTTCAGATGTATGGACTTCAGCTCCCAGAATTCCTCAGCCAGCACGCTCTGGAAGAACTTTGGAAGAGCAAGGCTTGATCTTAAGATGGCTACCATAGCCTGAATGAGGTCATGGGTGCCACAGGAAGCTTGGCTAATTAGGAGCATGAAGGCAGAGTCCTCTTGCATTCCTTCTTTACCCCTGGTCAGCTGGGCAACTTAACAGGTAGCAAAACATATCTTCCTAAACATCCATCTGAACGCCTTCCACATCTTAAGAAGATCCTACTGGCTGGTGACATTTAGTAGAAGGGGAAATAAAACCATGAGCATCCACCGATCCTTTTCTTAACTCGGGTTTCAGTAAGTAAGTAAGGGTAGCACCATTTACCAGCCTCAGTACTGTGGCAGGATAGAGATGGCAATAAGACCAGTACAATTTATGGCATTATAGCAGCGTGCCTGGCTGAGGAATTCTGGCAGTTGAAGTCCACAAGTCATAAAAGGGCCAAGTTTGAAGACTCCTGCATTATAGCTTTCCTCTGAACAAAAGATGGGCTGGCTAGCTCTGACTGAGCTGCCTGGAAGAGCACAATGAATAGCTTTACTGGGTTTGGTTTTGCACATTTCAGCTATAAATGTTTTCCCACCAACACAATAGCCCAGTAAAAGGCAAGCTCAGTATTTTGCATGCAAGATCTTGATTCAGGTCACCTGTCCTTAACCGGGCAATTTGTAAAAAAAAAAACAAAACAAGTGGAGAAGCATAATAGTTATACCCAAGGACAGACATTCTGAATTTAAATCACCTATAATCTGGCCCTTTTGCTTCTTTTTAGTTCCATTTCTTTTGCCAATGGCCATATTTGTCAGCCCCACCCCATTGCCAAGAAAGCAATTGGAGCAGCAATTTTGTTGGGACCATTTAGGAAATAGTCCCAGTGTTTAGCAAGGTGAGATAAGTCCTTGTTCCAAAGTTTATATCTGTGTGATAGAAGCGTGGTCGCCGGGACCAGAGGTTTAGTCTTCCGAGCTTTTGGACTTGTGCTGGAGCCCATCTTCAAGGAACATCTCTCTAGCTAGATGGGCTCTGAAAGCTCGGAAGACAAAACTCTCTGGTCCTGGTGACCGACCCAGATTGGATTCTGCAACACTATCCTGGGACACATATATGTGCCTTCATTCAACAACTTTGTAAAAAACAAAAAAAAGTTAAGGAAATGATTGGTCCATTAGTGGGTGAAAGTGGCAAGAAGGTGACAAGCAACAGGGAGAAAGCAGAACTATTTAACTCATTTTTTTGCATCTGCCTTTACATAAAGGGAAAAAGCAGAGCAACCTATCAAAAATAGTGCCATAAAAAACAGAATAGAAACACAAGTTAAGACAGGCAAGAAAATGGTAACTGAGCACCTGTCCAGCCTAGACGAGTTCAAATCACCAGGATCAGATGGATTACACCCCAAGGTTCTCAAGGAACTGGCAGATGTGATCTCAGAACCACTGAACTACATTTTTCAAAGATCCTGGAGCACTGGGGAACTACCAGAGGACTGGAAAAGAGCTGATGTATTTCCCATCTTCAAAAAAGGAAAAAATGGATCCAGGAAATTACAGACCTATCAGTCTGACCTCAATACCTGGGAAGATTCTGGAAAAGATAATCAAACAATGAATCAGCGAGCACCTAGAGGCAAACAAAATCATTACTAAAAGCCAACATGGATTTGTCAAAAACAGATCATGCCAGACAAATCTTATTGCATTCTTTAACCAAGTGACATAATTAGTGGATCAGAGGAATGCTGTGGATGTAATTTACTTGGACTTCAATAAGGCCTTTGATAAAGTAGATCACAAACTACTACTTGATAAGATAGAAAAATGTGGGTTAGACAGCTCCACCACCAGATGGATTCATAGCTGAATGGCCGGCTGTACTCAGCATGTGGTCCTCAATGGAACCTCATCTACATGTAGGGAAGTGTGTAGTGGGGTGCCCCAGGGCTCTGTTCTGAGCCCAGTGCTCTTCAACATCTTCATCAATGATTTGGATAAAGGGATAGATGGGGAACTCATCAAATTTGCAGACGACACCAAGCTGGCAGGAATAGCCAACACTCCAGAAGACAGGCTTAAGATACAGGACGAAATGGACAGACTCGAACACTGGGCGCTATCTAACAAAATGAAATTCAATGGTGAAAAAAGTAAGGTTCTACATTTAGGCAAGAAAAACCAAATGTACAGGTATAGTATAGGGGGTACCTTGCTCAATAGTAGTAACTGTGAGAGGGATCTCGGAGTCCTAGTGGACAATCACTTCAATATGAGCCAGCAGTGTGCTGCAGCTGCCAAAAAAGCCAACACAGTGCTAGGCAGCATTAACAGAGGGATAGAATCAAGATCACGTGAAGTACTAATACCACTTTACAATGCCTTGGTAAGGCCACACCTGGAATACTGCATCCAGTTTTGGTCACCACGATGTAAAAAAGATGTTGAGACTCTAGAAAGAGTACAGAGAAGAGCAACAAAAATGATTAGGGGACTGGAGGCTAAAACATATAAGGAACGGCTGCTGGCATTGGGTATGTCTAGTTTAATGAAGAGAAGGACGAGGGGGGACATGATAGCAGTGTTCCAATATCTCAGGGACTGCCACAAAGAGGAGGGAGTCAAGCTATTCTCCAAAGCGCCCAAGGACAAGAAGCAGTGGATGGAAACTAATCAAGGAGAGAAGCAACCTAGAACTAAGGAGAAACTTTCTGACAGTTAGAACAATTAATCAGTGGAACAGCCTGCCTCCAGAAGCTCCAACACTGGAAGTTTTTAAGAAGAGACTGGACAGCCATTTGTCCGAAATGGTATAGGGTTTCCTGCCTGAGCAGGGGGTTGGACTAGATGACCTCCAAGGTCCCTTCCAACTTTATTATTATTATGTGTCGCGAAGTAACATGACTCTTTTTGCTTTGCCAGCAATGGGGTGAGCGCGGATTCGGCATGATGAAACCGGCCCAGAGGCCGGCAGTTTGACACCCCTGTTCTACACCCTATCTACTCTTAACATTTTCTTTGGTAAGCTGTCTGGGTGGGGTGAGGCTGCCTTGAAAATGCTAGGGTGTGGCTCACTGATTACTAGCAGCTGGAAAACTAGCTTGATTACTTGTGGGTAAAGTTGTGAGTGAATAAATCAGGGGTCATCAAACTTGGCCCTTTTAGGACTTGTGGACTTCAACTCCCAGAATTCCTTAGCCACTGTGGGGGAAATGGGGTGGGAAGTGTTTTGCCTGGTGCGAATAGCAATCACTTCTCTCACAACACTTTATGCACCACACAGTTTATGATAAGACTGCAACTTAATCAGTGGAACAACCTGCCTCCAGAAGCTGTGAATGCTCCAAAACAACAATTTTTAAGAAGAGACTGGACAGCCATTTGTCTGAAATGGTATAGGGTTTCCTGCCTGAGCAGGGGGTTGGACTAGATGACCTCCAAGGCCCCTTCCAACTTTACTATTATGATTATGACTTTAAAATATATGGACTTCAGCTTCCAGAACTCCTCAGCCAGCCATGCAGGTAGGGGGATTCTGGGTGTTGAAGTCCACATATCTTAAAATTGCTGAGGTTGAGAAACTGCTCTACCAGATAGGGCTGGTAACCCACCAGCAAACCCCACTCATTCGCTGAGAAATCTTAGGAAAACCTACACTTTGTCCACTTTAGCTGGCTTTATTTATCTGATGGACAGGTTATTTCCACAGTGTTTCTGGTAGCTGGCAGTACCAAATGAGGTAGGGATGCACTTATCAAATTAAACAATTTTCACCGTCGCCAGTTCCTGCTTTTTAAAGCACAGGGAAAAGAAAGAAGCATTTTCAAGGCATTTGTTGAAGAAATTCAGTGGGAAGAAGAAATTCACTGAAACATGCAAACAGCAGTTAAAGTTTTCATAAATCTTAATAAGAGTTGCAAGTCAGATTTTATACATTGTAGAGGGTGGCTGGTTCACACATTGTTGTTGTTAGTTGCGAAGTCGTGTCTGACCCATCGCGACCCTATGGACAATGTTCCTCCAGGCCTTCCTGTCCTCTACTCTCTTCTGGAGTTCATTTAGGCTCACGCCTACTGCTTCAATGACTCCATCCAGCCACCTCATTCTCTGTCGTCCCCTTCTTCTATTGCCCTCAATCTTTCCCAGCATTAGGCTCTTCTCCAGTGAGTCCTTCCTTCTCATTAGGTGGCCAAAGTATTTGAGTTTCAACTTCAGGATCTGGCCTTCTAAAGAGCAGTCAGGGTTGATCTCCTCTAGGACTGACCGCACATTAGACAGCAGCTATTCCAGATTACAAATAATACATATTCACTAGGAAGATATATTGCTACTGCTAAGCTTGTAAGCCGCCCTGAGTCTTCGGAGAAGGGCGGGATATAAATGGAATTAAAATAAAATAAATAAATAAATAAAAATATTATTTTAAAATATGCATAATACAGTGGCTTCCACATTTATAATTTATTTTTCAAAGTCCATAATTAATAACAAATAAAGATACCTAATAATTTAAATTAGTAGTATGTATGAACTATCTAGTTGTCCTCTGGAATATAACAGGATAGATACCTCGTGAATATAATTTTAGATTTTTTAAAAAAATAATCCAATTTTTGCATATTATTAGGCAAAATATTAGAGTAGCCCACGTTAATGCAGATCTAAGCAATTTAATATTTACATCATTAACTATGTCTGTTCAGATGTTTTCAGCAGGATTGTTATAAACTGGATCAAGGCAATAACAGCTTTTTCTTGTGTTTTTTTGTAAAAAAAACCTCACATAGTAAATTCTCTAAGAATGAACTAAGAATGGTTGTACTAATTTAATTAAACAATAGTTTGTTTTAATTATGACTTCTCAGACAAATTAGTTTTACACTGATATTTAGGAAGCTGGCTTTTGTTTTTAGTAAACTGCTTCAGATTAGCCACATTTTTAATTTGCAGGTAGTAACACTAAATTGCAGGCCACTGAAAATCAGAAGTGTAAACCAAACCACAGGAAACAGAAAAAAAATAATGACTTATATTTAATAATAATAATAATAATAATAATAATAATAATAATAATAATAATAATAATAATAATAATAATAAAGTTGGAAGGGACCTTGGAGGTCATCTAGTCCAACCCCCTGCTAAGGCAGGAAACCCTATACCATTTCAGGCAAATGGCTGTCCAGTCTCTTCTTGAAAACCTCCAGTGTTGGAGCATTCACCACTTCTGGAGGCAGGTTGTTCCACTGGTTAATTGTTCTAACTGTCAGGAAGTTTCTCCTTAGTTCTAGGTTGCTTCTCTCCTTGACTAGTTTCCATCCGTTGCTTCTTGTCCTGCTTTCAGGTGCTTTGGAGAATAGCTTGACTCCCTCTTCTTTGTGGTAGCCCCTGAGATATTGGAACACTGCTATCATGTCACCCCTCACCCTTCTCTTCATTAAACTACACATACCCAATTCCAGCAACCGTTCCCTATATGTTTTAGCCTCCAGCCCCCTAATCATCTTTGTTGCTCTTCTCTGTACCCTTTCTAGAGTCTCGACATCTTTTTTACATCGTGGTGACCAAAACTGGATGCAGTATTCCAGGTGTGGCCTTACCAAAGCATTGTAAAGTGGTATTAGTACTTCACTTGATCTTGATTCTATCCCTCTGTTAATGCAGCCTAGCACTGTGTTGGCTTTTTTGGCAGCTGCAGCACACTGCTGGCTCATATTGAAGAGATTGTCTACCAAGACTCCGAGATCCCTCTCACAGTTACTACTATTGAGCAAGGTACCACCTATACTATACCTATGCATTTGATTTTTCCTGCCTAAATGTAGAACCTTACTTTTTTCACCATTGAATTTCATTTTGTTAGATAGTGCCCAGTGTTCGAGTCTGTCCAGATCCTTCTGTATCTTAAGCCTATCTTCTGGAGTATTGGCTATTCCTGCCAGCTTGGTGTCGTCTGCAAATTTGATGAGTTCCTCATCTATCCCCTCATCCAAATCATTAATGAAGATATTGAAGAACACTGGGCCCAGAACAGAGCCCTGGGGCACCCCACTACACACTTCCTTCCATGTAGATGCGGTTCCATTGAGGACCACACGCTGAGTACGGCCAGTCAGCCAGCTACGAATCCATCTGGTGGTAATGCTATCTAACCCACATTTTTCTATCTTATCAAGTAGTAGGTTGTGATCTACTTTATCAAATGCTTTACTGAAGTCCAAGTAAATTATATCTACAGCATTCCTCTGATCCACTAATTTTGTCACTTGATCAAAGAATGTAATAAGATTTGTCTGGCATGATCTGTTTTTGACAAACCCATGTTGACTTTTAGTGATGACTTTGTTTGCATCAAGGTGTTCGCTGATTTGTTGTTTGATTATCTTTTCCAGAATCTTCCCAGGTATTGAGGTCAGGCTGATAGGTCTGTAGTTTCCTGGATCTATTTTTCCCCCTTTTTTGAAGATGGGAACTACATCAGCTCTCTTCCAGTCCTCTGGTAGTTCCCCAGTGCTCCAGGATCTTTGAAAAATATAGTTCAGTGGTTCTGAGATCACGTCTGCCAGTTCCTTGGGAACCTTGGGGTGTAATCCATCCGTCCATTTATTTCTATATCAAATTTATAAACCACCAATTGCACTCACAGAGTGCTCGTTACCTCTTTGATGAAATTATTGCTTGTTACTCTGAGGCAGGGGTAAGCAATCTTGGCTCTTTTATGACTCATGGACTTCAATTCCCAGAATTCCTGAGCCAGCCATGCTCGGATTTAAAAAACAAATACTGATCAAACTTTAAAAAGAGCACAAAAAACAGGATATTGATTAATGAATTGACATTATTGATTTATGAATTGATATTACTCTTATTTGTATGATATTAGAAAAATATGATGAAGATGCTTATACTTAACTCGGTATACATTGTAATGGTATAATGAGGGGAAAAATGGAAAAAAACACGCAGAAGAAAGGAGGATCAAGGAAAAAATACTGGATTGTGTAGTATTGAGCAGATTTATAGTGAAGAAGTTAATGTTAAATATTTGAACCCAGACAACATGTTGTTTACTAAGAACTAATGGCTGTAATTTTTAAAATTAATAAAGCTTTCATTTTTTTAAAAAAGAGATTCTCCTGAGTTGGTATATACTGTACTGTCCCTCTCTGTGTGTCATCATCACCACCATTATTGCAATCATTTTCAACTTAGCCCTAAAACTAAAGTCATTTTACCATTGTACATTATAATTTCTGATATAGAAATCCTTCTTTATCTCAATACATAACAGACTTCTGTTTCCCCACCTTGAGGGACTTTGCCATCCCCTGAATGCTTGTGGATGGTCTTTAGTTAAATAGAGAATGAAAGAGAGAGAGAGAGAGAGAGAGAGAGAGAGAGAGAGAGAGAGAGAGAGAGAGAGAGAGAGAGAGAGAGAGAGAGAGAGAGAGAGAGAGAGAGAGAGAGAGAGAGAGTAGCATCATTCAGATACTGTACATTGATTTTTTTTTTTTTGGTTATTTCTTCAAATGAGCAATGTCTATTACGCCTTGAGAGAGACTATGACCTTTTCGTTTATTAAGTTGAACCCCTGTCTCTATTATACACAATCCTTCTGGTGAGTTTCTGAGAAAAAGCCTTATCAGACATCAAAGAGTATGAATTGTTTAATCAGTCTTGCACTGGAGCTAGCTGCAATGCAGAAAGCCAGGCCTACTCTTAGGCTATCATGGCTCCACTCCATTATCTGTTTGTTCAGGCTGACAATGAATATGATTGACAGCAGAGGAAGCTCTTAGTTCTCTCAATATCACCCAAGGGTTAATCACCTGCAGACTCACAGATTAATATGAACTATATTTAATAAAGATTATTTTAAATCTACATCTAATTAAATCACTTTAGGATTGTCTTGCCTACAACCGTTTTTTAGATGTCCCATCTTCAGCAAAAATTAAATACATCCTCGCCTACAAAACACTGGCTAACATCTGCTTCCTTCCACTTAATAATATACCTGTACTTTTTTTCCTGTATTCTAAGCATTTATGTAAAACTCTTAGAAGCGAAGGGTGTTAGGTTCACTTTTAAATAAGCTATGAAACCATTCATCACATCGCTAATCTTACTGCAACTTAAAAATAATTGCTCAGAAGTTTGCCAATCAGCCCAGTTTGCTGTTCATTCGGTATATCCAGGGAACACATAATTTCTTTAAAAAGAAAGGTAATCTAATGTATTTTGGACTATAGATGCCACAGTGCCTTGCCACTAACCATATTGATGTGCATGATAAAAGCTGAACTCCAAATATAGAGAGATTTCTTGTTGCAAGATATCTTCAGAGCCTCATGAATGCACAGACTGCTAAGTAATCTCTCTGTAGAGTCTCCAAAAGTCAGACTCCCCACCAACACACCTTTTTAATTTAATCTTTATTTAAATAATATTCAAATCAATGTAAATTTAAGGGGTGACATCCTTGATTAATTGGCTACAAAGTAACTGCATCAGGAAAAAGAAATCCTCATACTGCAATTTAATAATGGAACTCAATTATCAAGGGAGATGGTGAGCTGGCCTTCACCGGATGCCTTCAAGCAGGACCTGGAGAGGCATTTTTATGGATGAGACCTGCCTTAAGCAGTGGTGTGTTTTTTTTAAATTCCATTTATATCCCGCCCTTCTCCGAAGACTCAGGGCGGCTTACAAGCTTAGCAGTAGCCTTCATTCTATGTATATGCCTGCTTATTAGGGCTTTCACACACACCCCAAGCGGCATTATTACAAAGTCAGCTTAATTGCCCCCAACAATCTGGGTCCTCATTTTACCTACCTCGGAAGGATGGAAGGCTGAGTCAACCTTGAGCCTGGTGGGATGCGAACCTGCACTAATTGCAGGCAGCTGGTGTTACTTAAGGAGGCATTAGCCCACTGCTCCACTAAGGCTTGGTTGGACTTGATAACCTAGATCAGTGTTTCTCAATCTCAGCAATTTTAAGATGTGAGGACTTCAATTCCCAGAATACCCCACAGTTGATGAGATTGAGAAACACTGGACTAGCTAGGCTTTTCCTACTCTATTATTCTCTGATACAAAATCAATTTTTTTCCCCGCCCTCTCTCGTTAGCTCTTAGGAATCAGCAGATGATGCTGAATCAAGGAGTTAGTTTTGCTATAGGTTGGGGTTACATGTGATTAAAAAGAAGAGCTTTTAAGCAACATTTTCTTCACTTACATTTCTATGAGGGGAGTCAAAGCTTTTATTTTTCTTTGCAAAAAAAAACACCCATGTAGCTTGTGATTGAATTCTGAAGGAACATGGACCACATGTTAACATGTTGGTGTATGAACCAACCATAAACATCTTGTAATCGAGTGCCAGCATTTTCTGTATTAGTATTAAAGCATATATTTTAAAGATTTTTTTTACCACTCTCATATTTCTACCATAGCAATAAAAATCCCTTTCTCGTCAGCCCATAAACAATTTTTGGGCATTGTCCAGTTAAAAATGCTGCCTTTGGATCTAATATGGTTACAAGATAAGGAACTGGCATTTTCTTGAGATTTTGTTTGCTCCTGGTCTTGGGTGTATATTGGATCAGAAAAATCACATAAATCATGGTTTTCAATTATTCATACTAAAACTGAGACAATGAGAATTTAATGTGCTGCAGGTGCTTTGCAATGATTGATCAGTGAATCAATGAAAGATCGTGCAAGGATATGATCCATAGCAAGTGACAGCTTCCAGCCAAATTGGACTGATCTTGAAGTACCTAAGCAGAATTGAGTATGTTAGTACTTTCACATGAGACTATCCAAACATCTCAGGGTTATGGACTAGATGAGATTTAAAAAAACAACAACAACCTGAATGATATAGTTCCAAAAAAAACCCTGAATGATATAGTTCCAAAAAACTGCAAGGATATGCCCTTCTTAAATTATTTGACTGCCACAATAGACAACATTCCTAATGCACCACATTCTCTTGTGGTATAGCTATTAATGGCAGTTAATAGTTAAATCAGAAGATGATTGGAGAAGCTTTTTCAGGATCATTGATTGGCAATCATCCAATCAATGATCCTGAAAAGGCTTCTCCAAAAGATGCTGGTCATCAACTGTATATGACTTATAGCTCCCTTTTCCTAGTGTTCACATCAAGAGGGTAGGAATAAATATGAACGGTGTTTTGTTAATGTTAGGGAGAATCAGGCCTTTTTTAAAAAAAAGTGTAAATATGGAAGAAAAATAAATCAATCCTTATATGTCTATAGGCAACTTCTGAATTTAACAATGCAGAAAAGGTGTGGAGCTAATGAACCATAAGGGAAATCTCAAACCATGATAGGAAAATTGGCCTATTCACTTTTTACTACAAGACTGATCAACAGGACAGAGTTTCATGAGAGACCTGGGGCTGGGTAAATCTTGGGAGGGCCCTTTGCTTCACTGAAAGTTCAACTAAAGCACCCCTTTAGAGAATCAGCCTACTTCTCTTCATCCAAGGGAAGTGACACATTGTTAATTCCCTGGGAAATGGTGCACCATGTTAAAATAGACTATAGACTTACAGGGCATCATTAAGGCTTAACAATGGCTTGTTGAGGAACGTATGGGCCTATTTCTCTCACCAAATGACTCTTTGTGGTAGCTTGGCTTGAGTGACAGTGTCCAGCCCAAAGTCATCTAGTGGCTTCTTAGGCCAAGCTTGGGTTTGAATCTGGGTCTTCCTGATTCCAGTTCAATCCTTAACTAATGGATTTTGCCAGTTTGTATCATTTTAATCAGTGAAGTATTATCAATGTATGCATTATTATTATTATTGTTGTTGTTGTTGTCGTTGTTGTTGTTGATGTTGTGTTGTTATTTTACAATTGTAGCACACATCAGTTTTCAAATGCATTATGTGGTCTTTGATCTTGTAATTGAGTGCTGTGGATGGCCCCTGACCTTCGATCCTTCTGCCGCGACCTGAAGACATGGTTGTTCCAACAAGCGGGCCTGGACTGATCATGGATTTTTAAATTTGTTTTTTATCGGCTTAAATTGTCCTTTATTTCTTTATTTATTGTTTAATTCTTTTTTAATCTTTGTATTCTATGTTTTTTAAATTTTTTATTGTTGTGAGCTGCCCTGAGTCCTTAGGGAGAAAGGCGGCATATAAATTTAATAAATAATAATAATAATAATCTTGAGAAGGTCTAAATAGAGCAATAAGGAGCAGGAACACTAAAATCTAAAGTAAACCCTTTGAATAAAAGTCAGTTAGCATCAATTAGCATCAATTAGCATCACACATACAATAATGTAGTAGTAATCTACTTTTCATGTATCGCTTTTCTTAAAGTTTTACATTGTCTTAATATATTATAAGTAAAAAGGTTATTAAAAAGTAGTAATATGTCAGTGTTAACTAAATTCATCAAAGTGACTAAACTAAATGCAGAGGTGGGGAATTGAATTAATGAAAAAAAACCAGGATCCATGTGGTATTAGTATAAAATTACTAATTAAATTAATACAAACAAAGAATGAATTCAGGTTATGTGCTCCCCGCCCCCATTTTTAAAGTATTTATATTCTATAAATGAGGCAATGGGGAAATATCTTTGTTTAAGGTGTAAATCAGTTTTTTTTCAAGCAGCATTGCTGAGGAATTCTGGGAGTTGAAATCCAAACATCTTAAAGTTGTCAAGTTTGAAAATCCTGGTCTAGATTGGAAAAGTAGAAATGGATCCGGGGTTTTTAAATTATTAAATGGATCCTTTTCTGCTGAGGTTCTTTTGTTTTTGTTTTGAGTTTAGTTCATTTTTAATGACAGGATTTTTTTAAAAAAATAGCTAAATCAAATAGTTTTGTTAAACAACAACACTCCCCTCACTTCTTCTTTCAGAGCTCTAGATCAGGGGTCTTCAACCTTAGCCCTTTTATGACTTTTGGACTTCAACTCCCAGAATTCCTCAGCCAGGCATTCCAACCCCTTTAAGTTTCCTGCTTCTGAGAGTGAATCTTTAATTGCTTTCACATTAAGGGAACACTTCCCCCCCCCACTATGGACACACAGCCTGCTTGGGGGTTTCAGCTCAGCTTTAAGACTGTCTTGATGTTCGTTCAAGTTCCGAGACCATACTGTGGGAGGCTTAAGTTACAATATGTGGCCTTTATTCTAAATATAGTGGATCCAATCACCTTTTTTCTTGAACTTCTCATTTGCCTAGAAAAATTATTTGCCTTGCATAACTAGAGAGAAAGCCAAGTGCCCCTAGGAAAATTGGCTTTTTCAGCTCTTCTTGATTCAAGCAAGTTTAGCCTGGCAGAAAAGTCACAACTTAGACCCGAGTGCCATGGGTCCTAGAACATTTGATAGATGGAGGAAGTTAAATCATGCTCTGTTGAGCAATTGGTATATTTTCCGAAATCATTTTCCTAATACCCTTGACTAGAGGCGTGCAATGGCTCAGCGGTTAAGATGCTGGGCTTGCTGATTGGAAAGTTGATACCTCAGGTTCAAGACTGGAGCACCAAGCAATGGGGTAAACTCTGGTTACCTGCCTTAGCTCCTGCCCAGGTGTTTGAAAGCGTGCAAATGCAAGTAGATTAATAGACACCACTTTGGTGGGAAAATAATGTGGGCCTCGGCTTTTAGTCATGCTGGCTAGGTGACCATGGAAAATGCCTTCAGACAATGCTGGCTCCCTCAGCTAAGAAACAGAGATGAGCACTGCCCCCTAGAGTCGAATATGACTGGACAGGGGAAACCTTGACTTTTACCTTTCGTCCTCGACTTATGATGACAACTGACCCCAAAATTTCCGTTTCTAAGTGAGACAGCTGTCAACTGAATTTTGTCTCATTGTATGGCCTTTCTTGACACAGTTGTTAAGTTAGTAGCACCTCTGTAAAGTGAATGTGGCTTTCTCTTTGACTTTGCTAGTCAGACGGTCACAAAAGGTGATCACATGACCCCAGGACTCTGCAACTGTCATAAATATGAGCCAGTTGCTAAACGTCCAAATATTGATCACACAAACACAGGGATGCAGTCTTAAGTGTGAAAAACAGTCATAAGTCATTTTTTCCAGTGCCATTGTAACTTCGAACAGTCAGTAAACAAAATGTTGTAAGTCGAGGGCTACCTGTATATTAACTTCTATAAGACTGGGAACACAGGGCTGCTATTTCAAGAAGAGTTGAAATTTAGAAGCTTGATATTGATTCAGGGTAGCCAGGAATAGACTTTTTCTAGGATGCATCAGTTTTTAAAAATCCCCATTGGGCCACTTTTTAAAAAAAAATGCTTCAAGAGATGTTAACAAGGCTGTTAACTGGTAAGATAAGAAAAGGCTGAACTGGGAAGAGAAAAAAAAATTCCAGAAGGTGGCAATGACAAATCTCTTTCATTTTCTTTCCAATAAAAACAATAGGAACTGACATACCAAGGTTGACTTGGCAGTTTTCCTTTCATTACCTATCTTAGTAGTTCAAACTTATTCAAGGATTTTGGTTATATGTGCTGGCACAAATGATTTATGAGATGTAAACCCTGTTCCCCAGTTACTTTCCCACCTGCAGAGTGAAATGCCTTCAGAAATTCTGTTCTACACCTTTGGGACAATTTCTCTGTAACCCTTGATTTTATTTCTACAAATGGACGAAAGGGAAATCTTTCTTGGCTTCTTCTGTTAAATTCGTTAATAGGAATTGTTTTTTAAGCAAACCAATGTGTTCTTCTGGGAAATAGGGTAGAGATGTTCTTCCAAAGTGAACGCTAATGGTTAAATTATCAAAAATCGTTAAGATGGACTATTGTAACCCGCTCTGCATGGGGCTACCCTTGTTGGGGCCCGAAGGATGGCCCATGTAACACCAAGGCTCCCCAAGCTACATTGCAGGTGCAATTCAAGATCTTGGTAATCTCCTTTAAAGCCCTTCAAGGCATGGGTCCAGGCTACTTGTGGAACTGTTTCATCCCACAGGCATTGCCCCATCCCACCTGTGCTGGCAGAGGCTAAATATTCCATGACCATGCTAAAAGGGAAAAAAAGACGTATTTTCCTGCATGTGTTCTAGGCTCAGCTTTTTTATTTGTGAGGTTCTTTTATGCTTAATGCAGATATTTTAGGTAAGTTGTATTTTTTGTGTGTGTGGAATATAGGTAGTCCTTGACTCGCAACAGTTCGTTTAGTGTCTGTTCGAAGTTACAACGGCACTGGAAAATGCGGCTTATGATCATTTTTCATAGTTACGGCCTTTGCAGCATCCTCACGACCATGTGATCAAAATTCAGAGGCTTGGCAACTGGTTCATATTTATGACCATTGCTGTGTGCCAGAGTCACGTAATCACCAGTGGAACAACTTGCCTCCAGAAGCAGTGAATGCTCCAACACAGCCAGATGTTCAGAGTGGATTTGGCATTTTTGTCTACCTAACGAGTCCTTACCACGGACCTGGGATAGGCAGATGTGGATGTTTGATGGTATTATAGATATCGTCGCAGGATGGAAGCAGTTCCTAGTAAGGCTGCCTTTTGCAATTGACTAATGATGAATTTGTCAATGCCAATAGTTGTTTCTTTTATTATTATTATTATTATTATTATTATTATTATTATTATTATTATTATTATTATTATTATTATTATTATTATTATTATTATTATTATTATTATTATTATCTCTACTCCTGGGCAGGAGTTCTCATTGTTGCATGTTTAACTCATTAGATTTCCAGTTGCATGAACTTTACAAACAGATCTCTAATTTCATCAATCAGTGATGCCATTTTTAATTCCAAATCAGTTGCCATGTTTCTAATTTCTCCCTCTGAGAATTGTTGGGTCCTCTGCTTTGGTGTTTACATTTTAGTGGTATCTGCTTCACAACAAAACAGAACAAAACTGAAGTCTTATCACAAGATAGATCTTATTAAAAAACAAAACCACATTTGTTTAAAAAGCTAGTCTATACAGGACAAGTTGTTATAAGGGCAAATGAACATAACACTGCTGAAGAATATTTAAGAAGAATCTTATCCAACAGTTTTATATACTAATTAATTTATTATATTAAACAATATTACCCTATAATTAAAAATAGCAGAATTATTCCACTGAAATGTGTATTTAACACTACTCCCTTTCTTCCTCCCTCCCTCCCTCCCCTGCCTTCCTTCATTCCTTAACGTCTTTGCATATAGTAGTAGTCCCTCTACTGTATTAATAGAACAATAGAATCATCGCAGTCACAAGATGCCCGAATGTTTATGACACCAAACCTCACATTTTATCACCTTTTTTTATTTACAGTAATCTGGTTTTTACACATAGGTTAGTACAATATACTCACTATATGCCTGAATGTCAGAAGCTTCCAATTCATTATTTCTCTCAATATATGCCTTGTTCAGGATCTTGCAATGATTCATCAGAAATGTATAGCTGCAATTTGAAGACCTGAGAAATTGCAGAAACTTTTCCTTTTTCCCTGAACTTTAAACTCTGTTAAAATCCTCCTGCGTGGCTTTAAAAAAAATCTTTATTAATTAAACAGAACAACAACGAACTAAACAGAATTAACAAGAAAAAAATGAGACAGCAAAACAGCAACAATGTTGTACATATACACCAGCTTCTCATATATATAAAGTTTTTTCACAACAGTTTTTACTAAAGGCTGATCATATTTCATTGCAACTGCTGTGTATTATCTACATTATAAATAATCCATTTGTAAGCAACAAATATTTATGAACTTGGGTAATTTGGATTTAAGTAACATTTATTAAGCTTATATCCTATTTTTTCTATCCTATCTTTCAAGAACATGACAAATGTATAGCATTCCATCTCTTTGTTTTTCTGCTCATAACAATAAGCGTATGACAGGTAGGTTGAGATTCAAAACCTTAATATTTACATTACGTTGATTGATGAATGTAGGCAACTTACAAACTCCTGATCACCCTTTAGTAAAACAGTTGTGTCTAAATTGCACCACCTCAGAGGAAAAAATGGTATTGCCAGATGCTTCCTGCAATATTTTAACCTGTCTTAGGAAGAAAAGCACAGCTGGGTTATAAGCCATAGTAAATGTCTGAGGAACAATTGTGAGGGAGATATCATTACAATTCTGAATTGCATTCAGGAAGGTTGAAAGAAAAACAAAATGGGCGTCCATTGTCCTTTCTAGTAAATATTGGACAAATGTGAGCCTTGTACTGAACTGATAATGAACGAGGAATAAAAAGAAAAGGTTATAATTGTTTCTACGCACATGTTGCAACACTAAAATCAGCAAAAGCTGTTCATTTGCAGGATGGTTTTGAAAAGCTGACCTTGCACATGAAAGGATTACTTAGCTCGGCAACATTAAAAAATAACCGTACGAAAACACTGAGCAACAATGATATTTCAGCTTCCTTTCCAAACTGCACCTCCCAGTCATGTTACTTATCTCTGTTAATCATGAACTGCTGTGATACTTGTGGCTATCAGACTGCCAGGTTGTTGCACCAGTAGAGCTTCCAATTAATCATTTAAATGGCCAAACATCTTTTCTTCTTCCATCTAACCCAGTTTTGCCATCTCTTAGGCCAGATTTCTACCCTGCTACCATCCAGAGTGGTCATATTGCCAACCAATATTCTTCTGAATATTACAAAATATTCTGCTTGCAAATGAAGGCAAATATACAGTACATGTTCCAGGATAATGTTGCTGGATCCAGTCAGTCACTGTGACCAAAGGTTTATTCTTCCAAGCTTTTATTTGTTAATTAGGGTGTTGAAGGCCAGCTGTTAAGTCATTAGTTGTTGTTTCCTTGTGCCTCCTCACTCTTGGCTCTTAGGTACCTGGTAAACTGGTGGCAAATCAACACTGCTATTGATGGACCAAGGGCCTGTTTCCCAGGCTTCAATCAAGTGACGCACAACCAGGCACCATCTAAATACAATGCATAGAACAGTCGAGTGCACACATTCTGGAGAGAGAGAAGTTATGAGACTGGGCTCCAACACGAGCCCCAAAGTTTGGAAGAATAAAATTTTGATCACAGTGACTGACTCAAATTGGAGCCTGCAAAATATTTTGCTTGCCCAGCTACAAGTGACAGAAATAAAGAGTCCCAGGATGCTATGTCCCACTTCTTCAACCCAGTAGCATCAAGCATAGCAAAATAAATGCTCAAAAGACCTTGAGCTCCAAGAGACATCCCTGCAGCCACAATCATCTCAGATCGACCGCACGTCAGGTAGCTGAGGAATCAGAACATCATATTGTCTGTTTTCAGATGGCGCTCCCTTCTGTTCAGAAGGCTGAACCAAAACTCTTCCTTGATTTTGATGGAGGAGACATGGGATGAAACCCTTGAGCCCAGACTGAGTTCTGTGTGGGATGTTTTTATGAGCAGGAAAAATAAAATACAACCATTAGGTTGTCCAGTTAGGCATATAGCCACCTTCATGTATGGCCTAAGTCTATGGCCTAAGCTATGCTGAGTCAGGAATTCTGGGAGTTGAAGTCCATGAGTCATAAAAGAGCCGAGGTTCCCTACCCCTGGCCTAAGTTGAAAGATCTTTGCTGGCTATGGAGATGTTACCAGGACAAGTTTATGCTTTCCAATGTATGAATCTGATCTTTCAGATTCTAAAAATATTTGGGATTGGAATGACCTGTCCCATAAAATAAACTTCCTGATCATCAGGGAAAGTCTTCATGGTTTTAGCATCACAGCCTCCCATTGGAGCAGAGGTGCCAATCTCTGATCCCATGGATCCCCGGAAAATGTTGGATTCATCATAACCTCACCAAACCCGGACACCCAATTACAGTCTTCCATGGAATCCTTGAGATAACTTATTAATAAAGAGGACATATTAAAAAAAACCTATCTACAATTAATTCCTACATTTTCACTTTAATGCCATCAGTTCCATTTCAGTGTAAATTAAATTTCCTCGCCTCTCCAGCCACTTCCTTATCTTAATTCTACCATTTTGGAAGGAGTAAACCCTGGTATGTTACCTAGATTGCTGAAAATAATCATGGGCCCAAAATCCTTCCCACTTCTGCTTAAGTACTGTGTTTTCCCTGAAAATAAGACCCAAATGGAAAATAAGCTTTACCATGATTTTTCAGGATGCTCATAATATAAGCCCCAACCCAAAAATAAGCCCCAGTTAAGATTGTCAGCCAGACGAATCCATTTAGTTACGTATTTCCCCCCCAAAAAAAAGACTTAACTAGAAAATAAGCCCTAATGCGTCTTTTGGAGCAAAAAATTAATACAGGTAGTCCTTCCCTTACAACAGTTCATTTAGTGACTCTTCAAAGTTACAATGGCACAGAAAAAAGTGACTTATGACCATTTTTCACAGTTACAGCCTTTGCGGCATCCCCATGATCAATGGATCAAGATTCTGATGCTTGGCAACTGGCTCATACTTATGACCATTACTGTGTCCTAAGGTCATGTGATCACCTTTTGTGACCTTTTGGCAAGCAAAGTCAATGGGGGAAGCCAGATTCACTTAACGGCCAGGTTACTAACGTATCAACTGGAGCGATTCACTTAACAACTGTGGCAAGAAAGATCATAAAATGGGGCAAAACTCACTTAATGAATGTCTCACTTAACAATAGAAATTATGGGCTTCATTGTCATCCTAAACTGAGGATTACCCACATAAGACCTGGTCTTATTTTCGGGGAAACACGGGTACATAAATAAGTACCCATTGTGCTATTTCCTTTGAGAGAAAAAAATTAGAAATAAAGAAATAAAAGCATGGGAGAAGAATAAGAAAAAGAGATATGTTATCATTGGTCACATCTCTCCATAGACTCCCATACTTTCTGCATTTGTCTCCACCAGGCCGACTGCCACATGCTGCTCTTAAACTTTTCCATCTTCTCATTTTCAAAATCTCATCAACTCCAACTCCTAATTCTAGCGAGGCAAGTGCCTTGGTACTGCTGAGCTGAAGTGTTCTCCATTAATCCTCGACTAGCAAAAAAAATATATATGCATAATATTTGTTGTCCTCGTTGGGGCTCTCCATCCTGTTCGCCCTATTCATCACCAATCATTTCACTTCATTCTAAGGTAATGGATGACATAGATGAAGAGATTTTACACATCTCGATGC
This sequence comes from Vipera berus, assembly GCF_964194415.1. Taxonomy (NCBI): domain Eukaryota; kingdom Metazoa; phylum Chordata; class Lepidosauria; order Squamata; family Viperidae; genus Vipera; species Vipera berus. Next base: position 86,921,741 of record NC_138203.1, read on the forward strand.
TGCCCTTGGATAATGTTAGGATAAGGGGTTAATATATTACTTTTTTGCTGATATTTAAAGCTGTCTTATTTATGGGCTGGGGAAAGGGAACAGAACGGAGGCAGAAGAAGGATGCACTTTCTGGCTTAATCCTATTTCTTAAATTCTAAAGATTTCAAATGTAGCAAGCTGAAAATAAAGTGAGATCTTTAGGTCATGTTCTGAGTACAGCATATTTCCATTACTTATAATTATTTGTGAAATTTGTATGTCTTCAAGATTTATATTCCTTGTACAATAAAAATTATACAATGCATTGAAAATCATCATCATCATCATCATCATCATCATCATCATCATCATCATCATCGTCCTAATAGCAAAAGCTATTTTCAAACTACCCCGTAATCAAAGCTCCCTGGGTACCCTTACAATAAAACAAAACTACAAAATATAATTCAAATAAAAACATATAGAATAAAATGGGAAATAAAAACATAGAGAAGGCAGCTCCGATGAGGTTATTCAAAACCCGAAATAATATGAATTAAAATGCAGTTCTGTTACTTATTAATGAACAATACACAACTTAACTGGGTTAAGTTAACGAGTGAAATTCAAGGTGCTAACAATGACATACAAAGCCCTACATGGCATGGGTCCGGACTACCTACGGGAGCACCTTCTGCCAACGTCAACACCCCTCCGTCCTGTGCGCTCCCACAGAGAGGGCCTCCTCAGGGTGCCACCGCTCAAGGAATGTCGGCTGGTGGCCCCCAGGGGGAGGGCATTCTCAGTGGGTGCGCCAGCCCTCTGGAACTGCTTGCCTACCAAAATCCGGATGGCCCCCGACCTCCGCACTTTCCGGCGTGATTTAAAAACTTACCTGTTCCAGCAGTCCGGCCTGGCCTGATAGCTCTTGGGGTCTCAGTTGTTTTACTATTGTTTTCACTATTGTTCAATCTGTATACCTACCTTACTCTGTACACCGCCCCGAGTCCCTCGGGAGAAGGGCGGTATATAAAAACAAATAAATAAATAAATAAATAAATAAATAAATAAATGTTAACAGTCACAACTCAGTATTTTTTCAAGTATTCAGAATGGGATGATAAATCTATGATGAATCTCTAGGGCAGGGGTGTCAAACTCGCAATGTCACGTGACGTGACACGATGTATTGTGACTATTTTTTCCATTGCTGGCAATGGAGTAGGCGCACTTTCACCATGACACATCCGGCCCGCGGGCCAGCAGTTTGACACCCCTGCTCTAGGGAGTCAAAAAGATCAGTCTAAAAAAGCAGCTTTGTGAGTTTACCTTATACATTGTAGTGCAAATCCTCCTTCCCCCACCTTTCCCACCTGTTGATGTTCCACAACTGTTCCAAAGAAGCAAAGTGCTGCAGCACAGCACTACTTTGGACCATGTTAATAAATCGACCAGGAGCTTGCAGAAGTGGTAAAGACCCTGGTGGGCTTCTTAGAGATGAAGAAGGCAAATAGGCACTTTTCAGCATATCACAAAAGGGAACTGAAGCCTAATTTAACCAATTCCTGCAAAAAATAATAATAAAATAATAAAATTTACAATAATATAATAAAATAATAAAAGTTACAATATACTACCCTAACTCTACTCTTAATTTCCTGTCTGCTCCATAAACACGAGTGGAAAGAAATTCTGATTCTCAATTTTAAAGAATTGTATCACGATGAAGCATGTGGTCAACGTTTGTTTCTTGCTGCACTTGTTGCACCAATATTGACCCTTGCTTTGTATCAAAGTCAAGTTAGTTTTCAAAGAAAGTCAAGGCAGGACATTCTTGAGTTTATTTCTCACGGTTTCTCCTTCCCTATTTAGCTGAACCGACTTTCTGCATCTATGAATGGAGGCCCTCAACCTTTCCTCCTACATATTTCTTCAGAATAATAGCAATCCAATTATTTCCAAAGCTCTGGTAACACAAAGGCTAGGAATGAAACAAGCAATCCTCACAAAGATACTAGTGTTTGTTGTATCACAAAAGGGGTGGGAGAGGAACTATTTCTCTCCTGAAAGCATTCCAGTGTAGCTACTAATGGGAGAACAGTTCATTGTATTCTGGCACTATTGCTCATAGTCCAGTTCCTATCTTAATCAGTTGCACAATTTTATTTATCCTAGAAAAGAAACATAGGGTGAACAAGAGAACGTTTGAAGTTTCTGTATCTTACAGCAGAAAGATAGTGCTGCAAGGATAGCATGTGTGTGTGTGGGGGGGGGCGGGGTGGAGAGAGAGAGAGAGAGAGAGGGAGAGAGAAAAAGAGAGAGAGAATGTCTCAAAGGAGAATATAATTCATTATGAACCATGAGAGGTCGCTAGAGAAATAGAGCTGAAAAGTGTATCATATTCTATTTACTTCTGCCACATCTAATGTTCTATTTTGTGCACAGTACAACAGGGTTCTCCTCCTACAGAATGTCATGGCTGATGCTCAGGAAACTGATACAACTACACTATAACAAATTTGGGCTATTGTAGCTTTCAGCAGGGACTTGGCGTGAGGCTTGATAAGAGCAGTATTGCATTTCAACCATACCTGTCTATGTGTGTGTGTATACGTAGGTGGTATATGCATATAAAATTAAACATGTTTAATTGAAAAGGTATCTTTTACGTTTGCTGCATTTTTCACAGATTTCTTGAGTGTTACTTCATTTCAAATAGGAAGGAGTCTGTGAACCAGGGTGATCTAATTGTCACTGATTGTCATAATCATCTTCCAATAATTGTTTCACTGTTTCTTCTTTTTTTCCCCTCCCTTTCTTTCTTTCTTTCTTTCTTTCTTTCTTTCTTTCTTTCTTTCTTTCTTTCTTTCTTTCTTTCTTTCTTTCTTTCTTTCTTTCTTTCTTTCTTTCTTTTTTTCTTTCTTTCTCTTTCTTTCTCTCTCTCTCTCCCTTCCTTCCTTCCTTCCTTCCTTCCTTCCTTCCTTCCTTCCTTCCTTCCTTCCTTCCTTCCTTCTCTTTTCCCCCTCTCCCTCCCTCTTTCTCTCTCTTTTTCCTCCCTCCCTCCTTAGCTCATGATTTGTTAGAAAAAAGCCATTCTCTGAATCTTTTTATATTGTTGCTTTCCAACTTATTACATCCTCAAACATCATTGGTTGTATTGCATGATCAGCTACTTACAGCCAAACCAGAATGAGGAAATGAAGTTTCAGTGAAATTCAAGTTGTCAATGTTGTATTTCATGCCCTGATTCCTCTACCCTCTCTGCTGCTTCTCGTTTGTTTTTTCATCTGATTAAAAACATAAAATGCCTGTGGCTTTCTTTTGTTTGTATATGAAGGAAAGACTGAAGAAAGACCAATATTGGAATAAAAAGTGGGTTGGGGATATATGACTGTGGATTGCCACTGCAGTGATACAAATAAAGAATTTAAAAAATAATGTAGAAAAGTGAATTAAATGTGAAATTCTACACCTCACTAAACTGTCTTCCCATTAAAAGAAATCAGAAACATATTTGTTTGGGAGAAGATGTACATAATCAAATGCCTATGAACTTCACCATGGCAAGAATCCTTGTGCTGAATCTGTCTCTTTAGCATCTCTCTTTCCACATCAAACATCACATTCTAGAAAGAAAAAAAATGCATATTTCCAAAAGTTACATGCCCATAGCAGTGGCTATATTTAAAAGGGGAGAGGGAGCTTATGCGGTGGAAAATCCACATTAAAAATCCTACACCAGGGAAATTTATGTAGCAAAGAACAACGTTAGTGAAATTTACAATAAGAAAAGGTTCCCTTGAAATACATGTTACTAATTACATAAATCAGGGAAAAGACAGATAGAAGGGAACTGTAAATTAGGGTAAGCTACAAATAAAAAAAGAATCTACATTAAAAAATAATTAATTCAAAATACTGCCATAGGGGTGGCGCAGTGGTTAGAATGCAGTATTGCAGGCAAACTCACTGCAATACTGCAATAGTCAGGAGTTGGCTCAAGGTTAACTCAGCCTTCTATCCTTCTGAGGTTGGTAAAATGAGGACCCAGATTTTTTTTTGGGGGGGGGGGTCAAAAGGTAGATTTTATTCATGCCAAGATTTAATTAATATAAAATGGATTTTTAATATTACAAATGCCCTCTTGGATGCATGTGTGCACAAATAAACTCTCTCTCTCTCTCTCTCTCTCTCTCTCTCTCTCTCTCTCACACACACACACACACACACACACACACACACATTTTATACAGGCACAAATGAAAATCATGTTTCATTTGGCTAGTAGCACTTAAGCATCTGATACAATCATGGAACTATGTAACAATCCTATAGAAACAAAATATAAGAAAGACTCTGGGTTTTCAATCCATTATAAAAAAAATCTAATCATCCCTGTTGCTTCTGCATTTTCCTTACATTAAAGCATTACACCCTGAAAAAAACAAAAATGACCTTTTCCCCTTGATAGCACTTCATATACTGCATTAAGAGCGATGTCTGCTTCACACCTTAAATTAAATGATGATTATTCTGGCTTACTATTTATATGCTTGGTCAATAGACCATAATTATATCAATCTTGGGTTAGAGTTCCATGTCAAATACCTTAAAAGGTCTATGAGCTTTGTTTAAAAAGTTATATTTTAGGAGAAATAGGAAGGCGCGCAACATCTGAACTTCAGACCCTGATAGACATTAAGAAGCATTTGTTCCAGTTTTCACAGTGCTCTAAATGTTCAGTTCAATTTGGGAGGAAGAATTTTCAGACATAAAGCATATGAGACTACTTTGGACCAGTTGCAAAATTCATGCCAAAGTTCCAAAATTGTCTTAGCTTACTTTCACCACAAATTGCATTCTTGGATTACAGCTCAGCCAAATTACACTTGGTGATCTCTCATCAGTGGCAATAAAGCCAGAAGGCCACACAACATAGTGGCTCCATGCCAGGCTTGGCTGATCTAAAGAAGCTAAAGAAGCATTGGGCCAGGATAGTATTTGGATGGGAGACCACCAGAAACATTCAGGGCTGTAAATTAGACTGAAATGTTGAAAAAAAAATCCTGGAACAAGGTAAAAGCAAACTGTTTATAAACTCTAATGGGGAAACTGCATGGAAATGTCCCATGAAGTCATCAGGAGCAGAATGCAACTCCAAAATAATAAAATAGAGCAGAGCAGAGCAGAGCAGAGCAGAGCAGAGCAGAGCAGAGCAGAGCAGAGCAGAGCAGAGCAGAGCAGAATAGAATAGAATAGAATAGAATAGAATAGAATAGAATAGAATAGAATAGAATAGAATAGAATAGAATAGAATAGAATAGAATAGAATAGAATAGAATAGAATTCTTTTTGCCTAGTGTGATTGGACACACAAGAAATTTGTCTCTGTCTCTGGTGCATAAGTATATATACAGGCAACAAAGTGATAAATCATAAATCATAAAATACAATCATAAATCTTAAGATACAACCAACAAAGTGATAGTCATAAGGACTATCAATAGAAGTAGGTAATAAGCAAGATGAGAAGGATAATAGTAATACAGCCCTACTGCATGATTCTACATTAATAAAGAAAGATAATACAGCTTTCCATGCTCCATCCCATCCTCTCTTCAGTTCATAACTACAGGTACTTTCAACTTATGACCATTCATTTAATGATGGTTTAAATTTAGAATGAGCTCAGAAAAAAATGACTTACAATCCATCCCTGGAGTTATGACCATTGCAACATCCCCGTGGTCATGTGAACACAATTTGGGTGTTTGGCAATCAGTTTGTGTTTACAATGGTCATAACATCTTATGGTTTTGGGATCACAATTTGCAACCTTCCCAGCTGGCTTCCAACAAGCAAACGGTTCAGGTCTGGATGGGGAGGAACAGACTTCAACTCAACCCTGACAAGACTGAGTGGCTGTGCATACCGGCATCCCGGGATATTCAGAATATTCCACCTCTTTCCATGGGGGGTGAGTTTTTACCCCCCGTAGATAGGGCTCACAACTTGGGAGTCCTCCTAGATTCGCGGCTTACTTTGGAAGATCATATAGTGGCTGTGACTAGGGGGGCTTTCGCCCAGGTTCGCCTGGTGCGCCAGTTGCGGCCCTATCTAGACTGGGATGCCCTGTGCACGGTCACTCACACACTCGTGACCTCTCGTCTGGACTACTGCAACGCTCTCTACATGGGGCTTCCCTTGAAGACCACTCGGAGGCTCCAGCTGGTACAGAATGCAGCCACGAGAGTTGTCTTGGGAGTTTCCCGGTACTCCCATGTTACACCTTTGCTCCGTGAGCTGCATTGGCTACCAGTTGTCTTCCGGGTGAGGTTCAAGGTTTTGGTAATGGTTTTCAAGGCCCTACATGGCACGGGTCCGGAGTACCTTGGGGATCACCTGCTGCCGGCGTCAACTTCCCTCCGCCCTGTGCGTTCCCACAGAGAGGGCCTCCTCAGGGTGCCTCCGGTCAGAGAATGTCGACTGGTGGCCCCCAGGGGGAGGTCCTTCTCTGTGGGCGCCCCGGCTTTATGGAATCAGCTGCTAGTTGAGCTCTGGATGGCACCTGACCTTCGCTCCTTCCGACGCGGCCTGAAGACCTACCTATTTGAGCAAGCCGGCCTGGCCTGATGGGGGATGTGCTGGGGTTTTTATTGGGGATTTTTATTACTCTACTGTTTTTAGCTCGGGCTCTTATTTAATTCTTTTTTAATTTTTGTATTCAGTATTTTTTATGTGCCCTGTTCACCGCCCTGAGTCCTTCGGGAGAAGGGCGGTATACAAATATAATAAATGAAAATGAAAATGAAATGAATTGAGGAAGCTGGATTAGCTTGGTGACCATGTTACTCACTTAAACTATGTGATTTACTTAACAACCATGGTAAAAGAGTTGAACAATCAGGTCCAGTCACATGACAACTTGCATCACCGAGTAACCAAAATTCTGGTCCCAACTGTTGTGAGTCGAAGATTTCCTGTACAGTCACTAGACCAGGAGTAGGCAACCTTGGCTCTTTTATGACTCGTGGACTTCAACCCCCAGAATTCCTGAGCTGGCTGGCCCAGAAATTCTGGCAGTTGAAGTCCACGAGTCATAAAAGAGCCAAGGTTGCCTACCCCTGCACTAGACCATATCATGGTTAGATAACTGGGCAATGTGATGTATTTCGACTGAGCAATGAACTGGGTACTAGTGGAAAAAGGTGATTTGGGCCATGGCAGAGTGTTTATACAGCATCAGTTGGCAGAAGTTTAAAGGAAATGCATTTTTTTTTTCTCCAGCTTGCCTAGTGGCAAGAAAATATGCATTTGATTTAATGGAGAGCAGATGGTGTTACATTTACTCTAAATCACATTTCCACCTAGAATATGGAAAGTTGCATTTTTGTGATCAGAAATGCAGCTTAAAAACAACAAGAATTTAAAAATGACCTCCTACTCTCCCCCCCACACACACAACTCCAGTTCTTTATGGCTTTTTTAAAAAATCTGAGAATAAGGCAGAGAAAAATTCTGATTTTAAAGAAAAGAGACTTTGGTGATCTTGGGTCTCCAAACCGGCCAGCCATTAATAACAATTTAGAAGTCCCAGTGCTCATGTTTTGTGCGGTGGACTTTCAAAAATAATGAGTTCAGAATTGAAAGAGTAAGTAACAGCTCCTTTTAGCCCATTTAGTAAAGCAACGGTTTGGTGAATACTGGCAATTGCAAATGCTACACGACAGACATGGTTTTTACCATGTCTATCCTTGTATTCATTGATTAAGTTCAAATAAATTAACTCAGGGATTCATTTAATCGCCAGGCCCATGTATACTGACTCTAAGATACTGTTCAGAATCTAATTAAAGGTGATTCTTTATGGAATGTTGCAACTAATTGTAGAATATATTTTATTTACTCAATTGGAAAATGAGTCCCCTCCTTTGAAACAAACACCAGTCTAATTACATTTTGCACAAATGAAAGTTTAAGATGAAAGCATTATTATCTTATGGTCCAGACCCAACACTTTCCTGGAATTGCCTTTGGGTTTTTGTTTTCTGTTTTTGTTAAAATGTGGGCTTTAAAAATCATTTAAGGACATCTGATTGTACAGAGAAGATCCTGCCCATTTATTCCAACCACAAAAGGAAAAAAAAATAATAATCTAAAAGCGGTATGGAATAGAAGACCAGCTATTGCACAAGCCATTCAGTGTAAAGATAAAGGTTTCACAAATCAGAATTTCAGCTGAGAATCAATGGAATATATTCATTTTTCAGAGCTTCCTATAAGCAGCACAAACAAGGCTTCCCAATAGGAGTCAAAAAAGTCAAGATGGAGACCATTATTAAGCAATCCAAGACTGACTCCTTTTTAAAAATATATATTTAAAAGAGGTGTTGCTTCCTTTGGGGATTCTTATGAATACCACCTTGACTGTCTCTGACCCTCCCTTCAGAAATCCTCCTGTACTTGAATTTTAATCCCCCAAACTAAAACTTGATTCAGCTAATGAACTCCTGACTAAATCAGTTTACAGCCATTGGATATCAGCTTACTGTTATGTTAAAGTAGCTTTCGATTTGAAATCAGATTCGTATTCCAGTCAAACGATTCCTTTGTTTTTCTTAAAATTAAGCTCCTGCCTTTCCTTTCCTTTCCTTTCCTTTCCTTTCCTTTCCTTTCCTTTCCTTTCCTTTCCTTTCCTTTCCTTTCCTTTCCTTTCCTTCCTTTCCTTTCCTTTCCTTTCCTTTCCTTTCCTTTCCTTTCCTTTCCTTTCCTTTCCTTTCCTTTCCTTTCCTTTCCTTTCCTTTCCTTTCCTTTCCTTTCCTTTCCTTTCCTTTCCTTTCCTTTCCTTTCCTTTCCTTTCCTTCCTGTGCTATTATACTTAGATTTCCTGTAGCATCTAATAAGACCAGAGGGAAAGCAATTCTTTTAGGGAAATTCTTTTGGGGAATTCTGGGAGTTGACATCGACAAATCTTCAAGTTAGCAAGGTTGAGAAACACCAGGTATCACATTCCACTTTTCCTTAAGTTTGTAATTAAAATGTATCTCATTTAGCTTTAAAGTGATCGGATATATCTACCTGAAATCTCATTGGTATGGCACTTTGTGAATGTCCCTTCATTGCACAATAATTGGTGGATGGTTCCCACACTATTTTCCTTCTTATATCCAGAAAGAAAGAAAGAAAGAAAGAAAGAAAGAAAGAAAGAAAGAAAGAAAGAAAGAAAGAAAGAAAGAAAGAAAGAAAGAAAGAAAGAAAGAAAGAAAGAAAGAAAGAAAGAAAGAAAGAAAGAAATGCAAATTATCACACAGGGTTTTGAAAAGGAACAAATGTTCTTTTGGGGGGAGCATACAATTGTGTCTCAATTTGCATATAAGGATGAGAGTTGGATAACTTTCCATTAAAATGCACATTAATTTTTCTCCTGATTCCAACTCTGCCCCCCACCCCCCCAGTGATCTGCCAAAACTTCAGAGACAGTACTGACCTCTGGAGGAAACGTACAGTTACCTGTCTGAGTGAATTGCTTGTTTTCTGAAGTCATAGCAGTAATGTATTTATTGAGAACATTCACATGGCTGTTACTTTAGAAGCCAAAATAGTTTGGCTGCAATAAGGTTAAAGAATCATCTTCGCATTTACCAATTATAAAAGAGGCAGGCTTGACAATGACAGCACTTATCTAGGCTCAAAAACTAATCAGCAGCAGACCTGGTGTGTACTTAGATGGGATTATACCACATCCACAGGCTAGACTGGCAATTCGAAAACTTTCCAGAGAAATGTAGTGGCAAACCACTTCTGCATTGTTCCCTAGAAAATTGCAGGGATATGTCCTTGAAGTAACCGGGAGTCAGATCTGCCATGAAAAAGGCTTAAGTTGAGCAGCTTCCAAGACTGCACGTCCCCTGAATAGCTTAGTGCTATCCATAATGCTCAGTATTGACCTGCATGCATTGCTGGGACTATCCAAGGCTGATAGTATTGCTGTTATTATGGCTGGCTGCACAGTCAGCCAGATATTTAGACCAGGTTTGACATTTTTATCCACCTATTGAGTTCTTCCTAAGAACCTGGAAGAGGCAGATGTTGTTTGACAGTGTTCAAGGTGTGGTCACAAGATGTAAGCTGTTCAGAGTAAAGCTGCCTTTTGCAAGTGACTGATGGTGATTTTGTCAGTACCAATGCTATTCAAGTGATGCTACAGACATTTTGGGATTGCATTCCAAACTCATTTGGAATTAGGAGCTGATCTTTTCTTCTTTGGATAATTTCTTTTCTGCTCAGGTGGAAAGAGCTAGTTTTCAACTAGGTGTTGTTGAACTGTGTCACACCACTTAGCAGTTTGGGAGTTCTTTAGGTAAGCAGGGAATTGACCTGTAGTTGCCTGCTACTGTCCTTCTCTTGGATCTTTCATTATCATAGGAGATAATCATGCAGGCATAAAAGAGGTAGCGCTTCTATGACAATAATGCTACATCTGCCATCTTATTCATTTTTATATATGCATGTATGTATATACAAAAGGGACGCGGTGGCTCAGTGGGTTAGGATGCTGATCTTGTCGATCAGAAGGTCAGCAGTTTGGCGGGTCGAATCCTGAGTGCCGCGTAACAGAGTGAGCGCCTGTTACTCGTCCCAGCTTCTGCCAACCTAGCAGTTCGAAAGCACGTAAAAATGCAAGTAGAAGAATAGGGAAGGTAACAGCGTTCTGTGCGCCTTTGGCATCTAGTCATGCTGGTCACATGACCACGGAGAAGTCCTCAGACAAGCACTGGCTCTTCGGCTTTGAAACGGAGATGAGCACCGGCCCCTAGAGTCTGAAACGACTAGCACGCATGTGCGGGGGAACCTTTACCTTTACCTTATGTATACACACACACACATATGTGCATATGTCTGTATATGAATACACACACACATACACACACACATGCACATATGTGTGTATACATCCATCCATCCATCCATAATAATAAATAAGATGGCAGATGTAGCATTATTGTCATAGAAGCTTTGCCCTCTATATAAAATCAGGAGACCATATACAATATCAGATAAGTGTCTGTCCAGTCTCTTCTTAAAAACTGGCATGAACCACCCACAACTTCTGAATGCAAACTGCTTAACTGTTAATTAATTGTTAATTGTTCTAACTGTCAAGAAGTTTCTCCTTAGTTCTAGGTTGCTTCTCTCCTGGATTAGTTTCCATCCGTTGCTTCTTGTCCTGCTTTCAGGTGCTTTGGAGAATAGCTTGACTCTCTCTTCTTTGTGGCAGCCCCTGAGATATTGGAACACTGCTATCATGTCACCCCTAGTCCTTCTCTTCACTAAACTAGACATACCCAGTTTCTATAACCGTTCTTCATATGTTTTACTCTCCAGGCCTTTAATCATCTTAGTTAGTCTTCTAAGAATAACTTGGGAGATAGGACAAACCAAGGGAACTGTCAGATAAAAAACATTGGCACCCACAACACAAAAGGGGCAGGGCCAGAAGACTCAGAAGACACCTACTCTAGCTTCTTTATTGTAAAAGGAAGAAAAAAAACATTCAGATTTGCCAGATTCTGTTAATGTAGCTATACAATAAAGGAGAATTAGTTCATTGTCTTTGGTGATAAGGCTGACAATTCCAGAGAAAGGATTATTCCAGAGGCTTGCGGGCAACATCTAACAACAGTGTTGACAAGCCATGCATGAGCTTTTGCTTGAAAAATGAAAGAAACCTTGCATTGCAGGGATGGTCTTTCTTTGCGTCTGATTTATATTGTCAATTAAACTGAGTTGGTTTTAATGGAAAATTGGACATCGTGCCCTGTGATTTTGTTACATTTCTAACTGATTATCAGTTCTACAGTAATTGATGGAACTTGACCTTTGCAATGTATGTTTGTTCAGTAGGCAGCTGCACAGATCTTAATTGGAAACTCCCTTCTCATCATTGGCCAAAAAGGGTTTAGAGCTGTGTATGGTTGTTCAAGAAGAATTATAAACCAAAAGCTTTTGCTTGTGGCATGAAAAGTTGACGTTGCCATAAAATTTCATATGGCTTAGAATGTATTAATTTACAATGTTCCATGTGGACTGAAGCTTATGAAGCTCATAGGCATTGCTTATCCAATGAGGTCAAGCCAGTCCCATTACTCGGAAGCAATTCAAAATAGAAATTGTATTTACATGTATTTGGAAACATTTAATCATCAGTGAACACCTTCCAAGATCGAAGACCTATAGTAAATTCTGCTGTGGGTCACATTAAAGGCTAATTTTCATGGAGGGTAGAATATCAAGACTAGACACTTATAGCGCAAATGTTGGGGAAAAGCATGCTTTATGTATGGAGTAGCTTTTTGCATCTAGAGAATATATTAGAAGTGCAAGATTAGGAATTCACAGCTGGAATGGCTCAACCAATTACAAATATTTTAGGAAAATATCTGGCTAGGAAACTCTGCTACTCATTGTGGTGAAATGGTGACGATGTTGGTCTGAGACCAAGAGTTCTGGGGTCAAAGATCCAAAAAAACCCGAGGCAGTTACTGTGGGACTTTTGTCTCATCTCTCAATCCAGCCTACTGCACAGAATTATCAGTGTCAAGATAAAATAATAGGAAATCCTCATATCTACCACACTCATCGGTATCATTCTACTTTATGCCAAGGACAAGATAGTTCCTCGGAAAGACTGAATTAATATTTATATAAGCAGAATTTACTGAAGATTACAGAGAATCAGAAACAACCTTTGAATGGGCCTGAACGAATGGTCGTAAGTCAAGGATTGCCTTTACTCCTTACTCAAATGATCCACCAGCTTTCAGAATTCCCGAAGATGCGAGTCTTTCCTCAACCATGGAAGCTTACTAGGTGAGTTTGAGTGAGTCAGAATAACAGAGTTGGAAGGGACTTCTGGTTGGAGGCCTTCTGGTTGACCACCCCCCCCCCTGCTCAGGTAGAAAACCCTATACTTTTTCAGGCAAATGGTTGTCCAATTGCTTCTTAAAAGCTTTCAGTGTTGGAGCATCCAAAACTTCTGGAGGCAAGCTGTTCCACTGATCAATTGTTCTGTCAGGAAATTTCTCCTTAGTTCTAGACTACTTCTCTTCTTGATTAGTTTCCACCCACTGCTTCATGTCCTGCCTTCAGGCGCTTTGGAGAATAGGTTGGCTTACTCTTCTTTGTGGCAGCCCCTGAGATATTGGAACACTGCTATCATGTCACCCCAGTCACTCTTTCTCAACTCAACCCATCATTGGATGGTTGTTTGTGTGTGTGTGTGTGTGTGTGTGTGTGTGTGTGTGTGTGTGTGTGTGTGAATGGAGGCAGAAATATAAACAAGCTGCCTTGAGCTCCTACAGGAAGAAGTGATATAAATCCAAGAAATAAAAATGTATGGCAATACACCTCTCCTAATCAGATAGGTAGACGTAACTATAGCATTTTCCCATTGCTTCAATATCTCCCATGAAGAAGCAGGAACATGAGGACAAAAGACGTCAAGAAATTGGTCTGAAAATTGTACTTATTTATTTTTATCCCATCTTTTTTTTTGTCCGATGAACCAGAATGCATGTCTCAGAAACTCTGAAGCTTTCTTTTTATCCTCATTCTCACACTCTTACCTCTTTGTAAAACAAAAATATATACCGCTATATAAAGGCCTGTTCTTTGCAGTTCATATTCAGTTTACCATTGGCAAGGTGGTTTTTCTGTATCCGTTCCTTAGCGCAGAAAGTGAGTGGCTGATAAAAACAGATTCCATTTACTCTCTCTTACACACACCATCAGTCAGGATCCTTTCAATCAAGCTGCCAAAAAGAAGTCAAAGACAGATACTATAATCTAATGGCATAGGTTGTTGAAAAGATCTGATTTAGCCTGGACTTCATTTTGAGATTACGCCCCTACAGCAAAAAAGAGAAAACTGGTAAAAATAGGATTGCAATCTTTTTGAGAACTATATCACAAGCTTGCAAATGTATTCTAAAATGTATTCATTGTTCCATAGAAACGCTCTCAGGAAAACATACCAGCGAAATAGATAAAATATAGGATTTAACAATGTGAAAATAAATTAAATTATATATTAAAAAGTGAAGGGAATAAAACAAAAAACAAGATGAATAAAACTTAGTGAAAGTTAAAGATGCATCAGCTTCAGATTAAAAATCATCAGCATCAGATTAACCAAAACCCAGATTATCCAAAACCCAGGTCATGAGGTAGAGTGGGGTAGTTTGGTATGGATTCAATTCATTTGCTTGGAATGAAACACATGAGATTGACGATGCTCCATTCCAACTGTGATCCAGTTCCATGAAAATCTGGTGCTGATTGATTAGTCCAGAATTTGGAACACTGTTTGTACAAAATGTTCTCAAGTGCAGGAAATCAGGAGTCCAGGCAGTTCAAATGAGTATAGATGTATGGTATGCTACAGCTCTCTACAACAATCTGAACAACTAACAGTCAAAGCAAATTGGTGGGAGATAAGGGTCCATGGAATTCAAGGTGGGCTGGATTTAGATCTTGGCATGAAGGGACTTGAGACTGATGGTGCGTTTGACTCCTCCCTCAGGCTCAGCCTGATCATCTCCTACAAATGCCATGATATGGTGAAAGGAAAGCTTGATATCTGGATATAGGTGGAGGAGGATACTCAAATCAAAGTCATCTATTGGAGGAACAGGAGGAAGTTTTTGAAGACTGAAATTGATAGTTTAATCATTGATTTTACTATTACTGGCCTCTGAGTAGCTACAGATAGATATTATATGAGACGACCTGCCCTTATTATTGCATTATGTTATAGAAAAGTCTAAGGAACACTTCCCTTATATTTCTGCCTCTGTCCCCAACTCTACCCCCCAAAATAACTGTCATTTAGAATGGCTGTTGACTTAACATGCCTGAATTTAGTGTAAGGCTTTCCAGCTATAGGGACTACTGTTACTGAACATCTCAACAAATTCACTGTAAAAACAAACATATTACAGGCACATTTAAAAACCCTACTTCAGTTGCACCACAGAACTCACCACATCTCTTTAGCTTCTTGCAACTGAGGCATAAGTGTGTATCAATATAACTCGTGACCCTTTGTAATGTTCATCAGATATCTTTTCCTCAGTCAACACACTCTATCTTTAAGTTTAGAAACCCAATGCATATATATATATATATATATATATATATATATATATATATATATATATATATATATATATATATATATATATATATATATTGCGATAGATGGCATTTCTTAGCCTCTCTTCCTTCCCTAGTCACACTGTGTGGTTTTCTCACATTTACTGTAATGATATGCATCAGAGAACAAATGGGAAAGTATATGGACCATAGATTCTATGCAGAAAAACCCCCAGGAAAGATTATAATATGTCTTGTATTACATTGGAAAATATAGCAGTCTATGACCAAATCCATGATAGCTGCCATACCAGCTTTAGACTTGCCCAGGAAAACAAAGATCATATATTCGTTGTAGCTATACCAGAGGTAGGCAACCTTGGCTCTTTAATGACTTGTGGACTTCAATACCCAGAATTCCTGAACCAGCCATGCTGACTCAGGAATTCTGGGAGTTGAAGTCCACAAGTCATAAAAGAGCCAAGGTTGCGTACCCCTGAGCTATACAAAAACAGAAGAGTTGAACTATTTTTAAAAGTGAGCAAAGCACTTATATCCTCTTACTTCACTAGTCTAGAATAGAAAAGAGCTGGAAGGGACCTTGGAGGTGTTCTAGTCCAGCCCCTTGCTGAAGCAGGAGAACCTATACCATTTCAGACAAGTGACTGTCCAGTCTCTTCTTAAAAACTTCCAATGATGGAGTGCCCATGATTTCTAGGGGCAAGCTGTTCCACTGGTTAATTGTCCTCACTGTCAGGAAGTTTCTCCTTAATTTCAGGTTGCTTCTCTGTTTGATTAGTTTCCAACCATTTGTCCTGCCCTCTGGTGCTTTGGAGAATAATGTAACCCCCTCTTCTTTGTGGCAGGCCCTCAGATACTGGAATACTGCTATCATGTCACCCCTGTTTCTTCTTTTCTTTAGACTAGACCACAGGTCTGCAACCTGCGGCTTCGGAGCCACATGCGGCTCTTTCAGCCGTCTCCCACGGCTCCCAGTCCTCTGCCATGTGCAGTCCAAAAAAAAAAAAGTGGGACTAAAAAAGTTCAACCAATCAATTCAAATATGCAGGGTAGGTGCATATCTCACCTTGGCTCCACTCTTCAGTCAAACCCTGTTTGGCACATGTGTGCATGTATGCACATGCGCACACATTTTGCGGCTCCCAGTTTTTCCTTTTGTGAGGGAACCGGTTCCGAGTGGCTCTTTCACTGTTTCAGGTTGCTGACCTCTGGACTAGACAAACCCAAGTCCTGCAGCTATTTTTCATACGTTTTAGTCTCCAAGCCTTTGATTATCTTAGTTGCTCTTCTCTGTACTTTTTCCAAAGTCTCAACATCTTTTTTGCAGTATGGTGGCCAAAATTGGTTGCAGTATTGGTGTCTACTTGCAGCGTTGGTGTTTCACTCTACTAGTGTTAAAATAATATTTTTGTGACAGAACTCATACATACCTGCAAGTATCTCGCCTTCAGAAAGCATTTCAAACAGACATTTAATAGTGACTAGAAATCTCTTATGGACATTTTGCATAAAGCAAAAAAAAAAGAACTTATGATTTATAAGTTCAGGCTCACTGCCTTGGAAGAGTGAGGAAAATTCTCAGGGATGACTCACACCCTGGACAGTATCTCTTTACTCTCCTACCATTGGGTAGGAGATACAGGAGTATAGCCAGCCATACCAACAGGCTGAAGAACAGCTTTTATCCATGGGCTGTTATGGAAATAATTTTATAGATTTTAAGTATGATTGACTTGTGAGGCCAGTGTGTTGTGCAGTTAGATCACATGGTGTAATAAGATGGAGGGTTTGTTGTCTCTGTGAGTTGTTGTGGGGGGAGGCATGAAGGGAGGCCCAGCCAATCTCAGTGTATACATGGTTGTACTTTGACAATAGTATAGTTTTAATGATTAGACAGGACAGATTGTCGGAAGAAGGTTGTAATCATAGAGCCGGAGGTAAATTTATAATTTATTAATTTGTATAATTTATATCTGCTATAAAGAAGTTTGGAAGTTACTTCTTTGTATCTTTTTTTCTTTTTCTATTTTTCTTTTACATTTCCCCCTCTCTCTTGCACTTTTAGCTTTCTCTTTAATTTCTTTTTTCCTTTTCCTTTTTCTATATTAGTGTTTACCTTCCTATTTAATATTCTTATATATACAGTATTTAATATGCTATTCCTTTAATAAAATTAAATATATTACTCCTTTAATAAAAATTATTTGTATAGGTGTATGTGTATATATATAAGGGACGCGGTGGCTCAGTGGGTTAGGACGCTGAACTTGTCGATCAGATGGTCAGCAGTTTGGCAGGTCGAATCCCGAGTGCCGCGTAACAGAGTGAGCGCCTGTTACTCGTCCCAGCTTCTGCCAACCTAGCAGTTCGAAAGCACGTAAAAATGCAAGTAGAAGAATAGGGACCACTACGGTGGGAAGGTAACAGCGTTCCGTGCGCCTTTGGCGTCTAGTCATGCCGGCCACATGACCACGGAGACGTCCTCGGACAAGCGCTGGCTCTTCGGCTTTGAAACGGAGATGAGCACTGGCCCCTAGAGTTGGAAATGACTAGCACGCGTGTGCGGGGGAACCTTTACCTTTACCTATGTGTATATATACATGTATCTATGTGTGTGTGTGTGTGTGTGTGTACATATATGTATGTACATATATGTATGTATGTAAAGAGACAAACAGAGACAGAGACAGAGAAGACAGACAGACAGACACTGAGACACAGAGGGAGACAGAGACAGTGGCCAAGCTAAAGGATTATAAGGGCCACTACATGAAAACGGCTCAGAAGGACGTTGGGAACAATACTAGAGGCTCAGAACACCAGTTGCTCATATATACGTAGATCAGTCACCCAAAACTCAATGTAATCTGAGCACAGCCTGGATTAACTACACAAAGCTTATGACTCAATGGCGCACACATGGATCGGTGAATGCCTCGTGCTATACAAAGCCAACAGGACACTAAGGACCTTTCTCAAGAACTCGGTGGGTCAGTGTGGAAGACAAGAGTGGAAGTCAACTCAAGACAGCTCATAGAAATGCCTATCAACTTTGACATATACCGAGGCGATACACTGTCCTGGTTGCCCATCTGCATAGCTCTTAATCTCTTCAGCCAGATAATCACAAGCACTGGATATGGATACAATTTCACGAATGGCAGTACCATCAACCAATACGTGTGATGCTCCATCTCATGTAAAGAAATGTCCATTTTTATTTTTTATTTTACAAAAATGAAATATATAATATACATTAAACAAACTTATTTTAGAGTGTCCAGGCCACATAAGAGCATGACACACACCCACTTCAAGTGACCTTTGGAGGGACTGGAGGGTATACGAGAACACGACCCGTTTTTACGTAGCCTCTGCAGCTTCTGAAAATCGTGCAAGAACAGGGTGTGCTTTGAGAATAGTTGTTGTCTGGTGCTGGTGAATGCTGCTGTGTCACGCAAAACATTGTCGCATGTTATCAGTTCATCGTCACTTGTTCAAGCTCAGAAACAAAATAAATTTATTGGAAGCTACTGCCTCAGTGCACTTTCTGTAAGAGTAAGGAAGATGAGTTTGATGGAGATATATAGAAGCCATTAACTAGGCATAAGGAGCGGAATCATTTTAAAAGTCCAGAACAAGATAATATTCAGAAGCAGTTCAAACAGATACCTCCCCAATTCACTAAACTAGGAGGAGGAGGAGGAGGAGGAGGAGGAGGAGGAGGAGGAGGAGGAGGAGGAGGAGAAGGAGGAACAGTACGATGAGACTTGCAAGATTCTGTAACTATACCCTATCTCAATTAAAGTAATTTTAGCCAACATTAATAAAATTAATTTTAGCCTACCTGTGGAATTGATTACCTGGTCTGCTGTATTTAGTGGAGCTAATACATCAATCAGAATAGAGCTGGAAGGGACCTTGGAGGTCTTCTAGTCCAACCTCCTGCTTACATTCTTATATATAAATGGGAAATGTAATAATAGTGCCACAAAGGAAAACAACATATTTAGGCACAAGGACAAGAACAAATTAAAAAAGGCATCACAGGAGGAGCTGCAGTTTTCCAAGGACCATCAAATCTCCAAATTACTCCAAGAGACAAGCTGCCAGCACACATAGAGGCAACACATCATCTGGGTTTTTTTTGTTTTTTTTACATTGAAATAATGAATTTTTGGGATGGGAAAACAAACAACATTTAGAGGACAGAGGAAGAGGAAGAGGAGGAGGAAAGTTTCCCACACTTAGATTCTGAAAGGACCTTAGTAGCTAGAAACTGCCAGTTAAATGCCCAAACAGTAATTTCACTTGATGGATAGTTAAAGGTAAAGGTAAAGGTTCCCCCACACATGTGTGCTAGTCGTTTCCGACTCTAGGGGCCGGTGCTCATCTCCGTTTCAAAGCCGAAGAGCCAGCGCTTGTCCGAGGGCGTCTCCGTGGTCATGTGGCCAGCATGACTAGACGCCAAAGGCGCACGGAACGCTGTTACCTTCCCACCGTAGTGGTCCCTATTTTTCTACTTGCATTTTTACTTGCTTTCGAACTGCTAGGTTGGCAGAAGCTGGGATGAGTAACAGGCGCTCACTCTGTTACATGGCACTCGGGATTTGACCCGCCAAACTGCCGACCTTCTGATCGACAAGCTCAGCGTCCTAACCCACTGAGCCACTGCATCCCATGATGGATAGTTAGGTATATGCTAACCACAAAACTCACAATCTGAAAACCCTTGAGGGCAAAGTATGTAATAAAATTACATCAGAATTGCAAGAAAATAAGCAAGATCTGGAAAAAAAATCATCTCTTGAGTGATGCCAGCTCTTCACAACAGACCCATCCAAAAATAGTCATGGTAGAGATTCCAGGTTGGCCCTTGATTCTATATTTAATCTATAGAATAACAGAAACCTGAAAGCCTGTACAGGTTTCTCTCTGTCCCATCTTATATGAAACAAAATCAGGGTGGGGCAATTTTGAGTTTCCTTCTCAGGCATCTCTCTTTCTTCGGATATTGTATCTTTTCTGCAAATCTGCCCTTAAACACCTTCTCCATTCCTTTATTTTGTTATGGAAGGGCTTGGGACAGGAAAAGATCAGGTCAGTTGCAGTGTACTCCAAGGATTTTAAGAATCAGTTTAAGCCTCTGGTGCCATCTAGAGGCATCCAGAACAAGCCAGGAGGAAGTACCTGATATTACTTGCTCCCTTATCCATTATTCAAAACTTAATTGAAGAAGTTTAATATAACGTGAATCCATCTGCAATAATGAAAGCAATGTCCTTGGTTTCCAATAGGGAAACAGTTTCGACCTCTCCCTCTCCCCTCTTCGCCACCTCCACCCCAATATGGAGGTTCAGCAAACGTTTCTGAAAAGTTTTATTCGGCAAGGGGAAAAAAAAAGATCTGCCAAACAACTTGTATATATCTACGAATAAGTATCAAATTCAAATGCTTGTCCCAACATTGGTTAAATGGAGGAACTGGAGGTGTTTCTTTTACACAGGTAGTAGCTTAATAGAACATAGTAAAGGTAAAGGTTCCCCCATACATGCGTGCTAGTCATTTCCGACTCTAGGGGTCGGTGCTTATCTCCGTTTCAAAGCCGAAGAGCCAGTGTTTGTCCGAGGATGTCTCTGTAGTTATGTGGCCGGCATGACTAGATGCCAAAGGCGCACGGAACGCTGTTACCTTCCCACCGTAGTGGCCCCTATTTTTCTACTTGCATTTTTACACGCTTTCAAACTGCTAGGTTGGCAGAAGCTGGGACGAGTAACAGGCACTCACTCTGTTATGCGGCACTCGGGATTCGACCCGCCAAACTGCCGACCTTTTGATTGACAAGCTCAGCATCCTAACCCACTGAGCCACCGCGTCCCTTTTAATAGAACATAGAATAATGATAATAGAGTTGGAAAGAACCTTGGAGGTCATCTAGTCCAACCCTCTATTCAAGCAGGAGACCCTACACTATATCTGACAAGTGGCTGTCCAGTCTCTTTTTGAAAGCTTCCGGTGATGGAGCACCCACAACTTCTGAAGGCAAGCTGTTCCATTAGTTGATTGTTCTCACCATTAGGAAATTTCTCCTTAGTTCTAGGTTGCTTTTCTCCTTGATTAGTTTCCATCCATTGTTTCTTATCTTGCCTTTTGGTGCTTTAGAAAATAATTTGTGGGCTTCTGGTAGCGCTGCCACGCCGAATGGCGGCGTTCTGAAGCCGCCCGATCCTGGGAAGCATCAAAACGCCTGGAGGCAGCGAAAATCAGCTGTTCCACGGCGCTGGAGCTTCTCCCTCAGGAGAAGAGGGAGAGGCGAGCTTGCCTGGGTAGAGGTAGAGCTCCCCTGCGATTCTCCCAAGTAGTTTGGGGGATAACAGGGTGAGCCCCCTCGGAGCCCAGGCTTTCTCCGCTCTCAGGACGTCTTCGCTCCAAAAGGAGTGGAACAAGACGCGACAACTGCACCTGCTGCTTAGAGGGGATTGTGAGTATTTTGTTCCTTTGGAAAGCAGGCAGAGCAAAGCAGGAAGATCTGAATTTTCAAATTGGATTTTAACTTTAACTCAGTTTCATTATCTTCTTCAAGTTTCAAGTTTGAAATGGAGTAAAAATGGCGCTGGAATGTTTCTCTCCTGTGTGAAGTGACTGTGTTTGAAAATTGTTATATTTCGCTACAAAGCAAGAGATACAATTTGCAACTGATTTTATCCAGTATCGGATTTTGCTTATTTGAAAGCCTGTTCCCTTTTCTTCTTATTGAAGGTTAAGAACTTTGGGAGAATTGTTATTTTTTCTTCCTTTTCTTCCTTTTTTTTCTTGAACTTTGATTCTGCTGGGTGAAAGAGGAAATCGAAACCTAAGAGATGGCTGCGAGACATGGGGGAGGGCCCCCGCTTTCTAAGAATGTTATTTCCTCACCTATACCACAAGCTGCAGGGCAGACTTCGATGAAACCTACAGTACAACCACCCTCTCTCCCACCTCCTGCATTTACACTGACAGACATTCAGCAAGTTGTGATGCAGTCAACGCAAGTTTTGCAACAAGAAATAAAGAATCAAAACAACCAGATGAGGGAAGATATAGTGGTTGCACTCCAGGGTTTGGCTGCACATATAGAACGCCTGGATGTTCGTGTGGACTCAGTTATGGAGTATGTGGAGAATTTGGAAAATATGCTGAACAGAAGATTGATAGAGCAGAGGCCAAGATTGACAGAACAGAAGACGAGGTTACTATATCAGAATATAAGAACATGGAGTTTGCTTTGCATATCAGAGGCCTCAAAGAGAATCCTAAAGAAGATTTGGAATGGGAAATAGCACAAGCAGTGGCTCCTGTTTTGAAATGGGAACCTGAAGAACTACTTAAGGAAATGGATAAGACATTTAGGGTTAACTCCTGGATTGCTAGGCAAAAAAGTCTACCTAGAGATGTAGTGATTTATTTTTCCAGGAGATCAACCAGAAATTCTATTATCCAGGCTTTTTATCAGGAAAAATTTCAGATTGCAGGCCAAGATATTATGATTTTAAAGGAGATACCTTCAAAAATTCTTAGGAAGAGGAAAGACTTTGCCTTTTTGTCTGATGAGCTTAAGAAGCGACAAATCCAGTTCAGATGGGAAATACCTATTGGAATTGTGGTAAATTATGCAGGGACCAGATACAGATTGGATACAATCTTAAAAGCAAAAGATTTCTACACTAAGGTCCTGAAAGCAGGTTTACCACCATCTCCCCGAATTAAAAGAACAGAAGCAAGACAAGATGATAAACAATTGAGTGAAGGAGCAATGTCACTGCCCCTTGAGGAGATGCAGAAGGCGGAGGCCATGGAGCAGAGTTTGGCATTAAAGGAAGACACAAAAGAACAGAGGATGACAAGAGCTGCATATAAGCGTATGGAAAAAGAGCAAAAACAAAAGCCTGTAACTGGTCCAGCTACGCAAGATGCGGCCGTTTCAGAGCCTGTGGGAGGAGCACGTCCTAAGAGAGCAACAGCTGATCTTCAGGCCATGTTCCAAAGGCTTATGGTCACCAGAGATGGTGAAGTTCCTGACATGGAATTTTAATGGGTTAAATTCACCACAGAAAAGAAAGGAAGTATTTTTTTATCTGAAACAACATAAAAATGACATTGTTTGCTTACAAGAGACACATATTGCATTAAAAGATCAAAAATATTTGATTAATTCCCGATTGGGAACACATTTTGCATCTTTTGCTTCGGACAAGAAGGCTGGAGTGGTTATTTACTTAAGAAAAGACTTTTCGGCAAGATTGATTGAATCGGATAAACAAGGGAGATATGTTAGTATTGAATTAACATTACAAGGAAAAAAAGTTCTTCTTATTGGATTATTCGGAAACAGAACTGGTTAAAGACTGCATGATAAAGTGGGCACAAAATATTCAGGAACCAATTTCGTTGGACACCTGGGAGATAATTTGGGTCAGAAATGTTAAATTTACTCAGGCTCAAAATTTAAGAGAAAATTTTTATAAAATGTTTTATAGATGGCATCTGGATCCCAAGAAGTTGTCCAACATGTATCCTAATTTACAGTCTAAATGTTGGTGGTGTGGTAGTTTACAAGCTACCTATTTTCACATGTGGTGGACTTGTAGAAATATAAAAGCTTTTTGGATTAAAATTTGGTGGAACATTCAAAAGATTTTTAAGAGAAAGATAAAGTTTTCTCCGCAATTGTTTTTATTGGGTATTGTTGTAGATTGTGATGTTAAAGAAACTAACTTGATGTTGAACATGATAACAGCAGCACGGTTACTGGTGGGACAATATTGGAAGAAGGATAGTTTGCCCACTATAGAAGAATGGGTGTTTAAAGTTTCGAATCTTGCAGAAATGTCTAAGATTTCTGCTTATTTGAAAGATCATTCACAGGAAAGATATATTTCAGTTTGGAGGAGATGGATAAATTATATTCAGAACAAATATGGGACTAAAAAGTTCCATTTAGCTTATGAGTAGATTTTAGTGGGATATTGTTATTGGTACGTTGTTTGTAGTTATGTTAAAGGGGAGTTAAAGCACATTATGAATTTGGTTAATTGTATATTATGCATAAATTTTTATTTAGAATATGATTATTGTAACTATAATCCTGTATTTAGCTCTGGGAAGTGGGGGGGGGAAGTGGGTAGGTTTGGGGTGGGAGGGATTTGGGGATATATTGTAAAATTTTGTTTTTGTAAAACTCTTTAATAAAAAAAAGAAAATAATTTGACACCACCCCCCCAAGGTCTTTGTAGATACATTTGCTGGAAATTGAGTAGTCACCAAGGAAAATTTCATTTGCACTTACGACTTTTTATTTCATCTGAATCTTCAGATGGGAGATGTTTGATATACTAACCTTACTTGAAATACCTCGCTATATCCATTTTTCTAATAAAAAAGATGTAACTCTGTAACGTTATTGTGTTGTGTTTTGTTTTTTAAGTTGAGAAAATCTTCAGTCAGCACAACTGTGTCTGAATGCGATTATCGAAAGGTGAAAACTATTAAAATAATTGCTTTTTAAATAATGTTGGCGTTAAGTCATTCATACCCAGTAGTGTTTTCATTAATGCAATTTGCATCTTATTCCCAGAATTCTCTTCTCTGTGTGATCTACTCCAGAAAAAAAATATGTTATGAGCTATTGCTGAAATTGCAGGTGAAGAAACAAGGTCCGGATGCCAACTCATCTGCAGATGCAGGAGTAACCGCCTTCATAGGTTTCAAAATTCTAGAAACACCTGCTTTAGCACAGGGAAAGAAAAGAATGAAAATAATAATAATAATAAAAAGACATGGCACATATTCTGGAGGAGATATATAGGCAATTTATCAACATACTGAATGAATTATCTCCCGTAGAGTTTAGGGATAACCTGACCTCCCACATCCATCTGTATTTAACCAAAAGGGCAGGCTGCCAATTTTCACTGTGATGCTCTTCAGACCTTTAAAGCCTTCATGGCACGAGGCTCAGCTATCTGACGCACATCCTCTCCCCAGTCACATCTAGCTGTCCCATCAGATCTGGCAGAAGAGGCATGCTGTAAAGGAATTTACATCACCACGATGTAAAAAAAAGATGTTGAGACTCTAGAAAGAGTACGGAGAAGAGCAACAAAGATGATTAGGGGACTGGAGGCTAAAACATATAAGGAACGGCTGCTGGAATTGGGTATGTCTAGTTTAACAAAGAGAAAGACGAGGGGGGACATGATAGCAGTGTTCCAATATCTCAGGGGCTGCCACAAAGAAGAGGGAGTCAAGCTATTCTCCAAAGCGCCTGAAGGCAGGACAAGGAGCAACGGATGGAAACTAGTCAAGGAGAGAAGCAACCTAGAACTAAGGAGAAACTTCCTGACAGTTAGAACAATTAACCAGTGGAAAAACCTCCCGCCAGAAGCGGTGAATGCTCCAACACTGGAAGTTTTTAAGAAGAGACTGGACAGCCATTTGCCTGAAATGGTATAGGGTTTCCTGCCTGAGCAGGGGGTTGGACTAGTTGACCTCCAAGGTCCCTTCCAATTTTATTATTATTATTATTAAAAGGAAAAGATACAGTAAAGGAGTCCATGTGGTTTTTACTCTGCTAGTTCTAGCTGACTTGAGGCAGAGGTGCTCATCTTGGTTTTCTTTAAGCCACTGAGTGAGCGCTGTCTGAAGACATTTCTCCAGTCATGTGGCTAGTGTGACATCACACCGGAGCACAAAGCATATGGCAAAACATGGAGTGCTGTTGCCTTCCAGCATGCTCATATGTGGTCCCTATTCATCTACTTGCATTTGCGTGCTTTCAAAATGCTAGATTTGAAGGGCAGTCTGGTGAGTGGCTCAGGGGTTAAGTCACTGGGCTTGTTGGCTAGAAAGCCAGCAACCCAAGTTCGATGCTCAGAAGCCTACAAATGTGAGTAGATAAATAGGTACCACTTTGTTGAGAAGGTAACAGTGCTCCGTGACATCATGCTGGCCTCGTGACCGCGGAAATGTCTTGAAACAGAGATGACCGCTGCCCTCTATAGTAGGCAATGACTAGTGGAGTAAAATCTGCAGGAACTCCTTTACCTTTTTATAAAAACAAAAACAAAAAAACCCCTGCTAGTTTGGCAGAAACTCACTCCGTCACATGGTGGTAGGACTCAAACTGCCAGAGTATAGACCTTCTCCGGTGTCTTTTAAGCTACTGAGCAACTGTGCCTCTCAAAGCACACTATGGGTCTCCTTTGATAGGGAACGACATTTGGTGGGCCCTGGAGGGGAGCCTTCTCTGTCATGTCCACCTTATGAAACATCCTCCCCACTAATGAAGTGAAGCGGGCTCCATCCCTGTTGGTTTTCCAGAAGTGCCTCAAAATCTGGTTATGTCATCAGGCCTCAGGGTCCCAGGAGACTAGTCAGATTCACCTGCCACCCATAATTTGGCCCTAATCTCATTATGAAGGGGGCTCTATGTAATTCCAACCAGTAAAATTCCCAGCCAAGTCCTTGCTTCTTCATATGCTTATAGACCCTGGCCAATCAATCAGGAGGCAAATTCTGCTGAGGCATATTACCCTATGCGTTCTTTGCTACAGGTAATCCTCCAATTACAACTGACCCTGGAATCTTGGTCAATGAGTGAATCAGTTGCTAAGGAGATGCCATGTGATTGCTTCGCTCAATGACCACAATCAATAACAACAATAACAATAACAGCAATAACAACAACATCAACATCAACAACAACAACAACAACAAAAACAACAACAACAACAACAACAACAACAATAATAATAATAATAATAATAATAATAATAATAATAATAATAATAATAATAATAGTTGGAAGGGACCTTGGAGGTCATCTAGTCCAACCCCCCCCCCCCCCCGCTCAGGCAGGAAACCTTACACCATTTCAGACAAATGGCTGTCCAGTCTCTTCTTAAAAACTTCCAGTATTGGATATTCACAGCTTCTGGAGGCAAGTTGTTCCACTTGTTGTAACTGTCAGGAAATTTCTCCTTAGTTCTAGGTTGCTTCTCTCTTTCATTAGTTTCCATCCATTGCTTCTTGTCCTGCCTTTGGGTGCTTTGGAGAATAGCTTGACTCCCTCTACTTTGTGGCAGCCCCTGAGATATTGGAACACTGCTATCATGTCACCCCTAGTCCTTCTCTTCATCAAACTAGGTAAAGGTAAAGGTTCCCCTACACATGCGTGCTAGTTGTTTCCAACTCTAAGGGCCGGTGCTCATCTCCGTTTCAAAGCCGAAGTGCCAGCGCTTGTCCGAGGACGTCTCCGTGGTCATGTGACCAGCATGACTAGATGCCAAAGGCGCACAGAACGCTGTTACCTTCCCACCGTAGTGGTCCCTATTTTTCTACTTGCATTTTTACATGCTTTCAAACTGCTAGGTTGGCAGAAGCTGGGACGAGTAACAGGCGCTCACTCTGTTATGCGGCACTCGGGATTCGACCCGCCAAACTGCTGACCTTCTGATCGACAGGCTCAGTGTACACATACCCAATTCCATCAACCGTTCCTTATATGTTTTAGCCTCCAGTCCCCTGATCATCTTTGTTGCTCTTCTCTGTACTCTTTCTAGAGTCTCAGCATCTTTTTTATATCATGGATGCAGCATTCCAAGTGTGGCCTTACCAAGGCATTGTAAAGTGGTATTAACACTTCACGTGTCCCAGTTACAGTTATTAAGTGGACCACCAAAGAAAAGGTGTAGACCCTAGACCTCCAGAAATGAACCCCAATCTAGTGAAAATGCTAGCTAACCCCCCCCCCCAACAATTGAAAAGTTGACATTTGTTAGCATTTTACCTTCCTCTCAAGAGCCTTCCTGGAGGGGAGGGGAAAATGCTGACCTCACCAGATTTGATGTTCATTCCTCCAACTTGCGGGAGGATTTCCCCTCCCTGAGTGGACAGGAGAAATTCCACAGCATGCTGGGGGAACAGACCTCAAATCCAATGTCCCCTTCGCTTGCCATCTTCTTTGCCGACTTCCCTATTGACTTTTTGGAAAAGTCGGTAGAGAAAATTGCCAGTGATGATCACATGATCATGGTTCATTTGGCAACCAAGTGCTTTATGGGCTGTAAGACGCCCATCCTGAGTCTTTCGTGACTGCAAATGGTTGCTAAATGATCGGTCACAGTTTGAGGATTGTTATATATTCTATTGACTTAATGTACCGGAACCTGTGACTGAAGGCTGTGTAAGAAAGATTAAGCCAATCATGGCTTCATAGTGTGTGTGAACTGAATCAAAGCCTGAATTGTATCTGCTGGGAGAAGATGAAAATTTTAGTTTCAAACTACAAGAACTCATCATGGAAAGTCCTTCCATATTCTCTGCGCTTTATTATGATCTGTGACTTTTAAAGTACTTGGGTATTTTAGGGGGCTAAGAAGATCGGAGTCACATCTTCACTTAGCCAATGAATCTCATATAAGGAATGGCTGCTGGAATTGGGTGTGTCTAGTTTAATGAAGAGAAAGATGAGGGGGGACATGATAGCAGTGTTCCAATATCTCAGGGGCTGCCACAAAGAAGAGGGAGTTAAGCTATTCTCCAAAGTGCCCGAAGGCAGGACAAGACGCAACGGATGGAAACTAGTCAAGGAGAGAAGCAACCTAGAACTAAGGAGAAACTCCCTGACAGTTAGAACAATTAACCAGTGGAACAACCTGCCTCCAGAAGCTGTGAATGCTCCAACCCTGGAAGTTTTTAAGAAGAGACTGGACAGCCATTTGTCAGAAATGGTATAGGGCAGTGATGGCGAACCTTTTAGAGACCAAGTGCCCAAACTGCAATCCCAAACCCACTTATGTATCATCGGGTGCTGGGTGGGCGTGGCCCTTTGAGTGGGTGTGGCCAATTTTGTGGGCATGGCCCATTGACTGGGCATGGCTGCAGTGGTAATGGCAGACCGGGTGGGACTAAAAAGTTCAATCAATCAATTCCAACTTTGTGAGAACTTTTTTTTCCCCGCGAGGAGTTGAAATTGATTGAACCTTTTTTTTTGCACACAGTGGCAGAGGCCTAAAGCGAAAAGGTTTTATAAAACCCAGCTGAAGGCCTAGGACTGGGGCAATGACACACATGCCCACAGAGAGGGCTCTGAGTGCCACCTGTGACACACGTGCCATAGGTTCACCACCGCGGGTATAGGGTTTCCTGCCTGAGCAGGGGGTTGGACTAGATAACCCCCAAGGTCCCTTCTAACTTTACTATTATGATTATGATTATGATTACGTTTAACTCTTAGGGTTGTTATAAGAACAAAATGGAAAAGCACTGAACTCCAGGGAGGAAAGATAGATTATTTGTGGATTACATGAATAGTAATCAAGCAAGGCACTGTGCTATTTCTGGATTTTTAAATCTCTCTTTCTTTCACTCCAGCATATGCATTAATACATATCAATATCCATGACAGGAAATGTGAAGTCGATTCTAATCTAACAAAGCAATATAAAAAGCCATTTTGAAAAACTCCCTCGCAGATATCATAGTTTTGATGATTATGGCCATATTGTTATTCCTGGAATATTCTGAGTCTCAAGTTGTCTGTGTGTGACTAGCCTGCATGTACAATACTGCCGCCCAGCAGGAAATCTCTGGTGTAATGTAATTCCTAAGCTATGCCAAGAGATACCTTTTAAATAATGCAGAAGTTACAATTAAGGAGAAAGCCATACGACAGATGCGACAGAATGTGGCACAGAGAGAAAGATGGAGGGACAATTCTGAATTTTGGCTAAACTGGAGAAGAGACAATAGAGGGGGGAAAAACAGTTTGCAGTCCAGCAGCTTTGGCATTTAGAAAAAATAGCCTTGGCCTACCTTGAAGCAGAGACGGCTTGTGATACTGTACAGCTAACGTCTCACTTTTGCAAGATAATTTTATATTTTCTCGTGGTGTGATATAAGTTGGCAGAGGGCTGTGGAAAGGCGGGCGGGGGTGGGGGGAAGACTCCAGAGACTAGGGAACAAATGAAAATCATTTGATACCTCTGTGGGAGTTTGTGTACTGTGGTGTGATGGTTCTTGACAAACACAAAAACTTTTGTGTTTTTGTGTTTTGTGTTTTGTTTTGTTTTTTGCGGTGAGAAGCTGGAAGAAAAGGGGAATGCAAAGGTCAACGGTATCAAAAGTATAGACCAAGACTGTGCACATTTTAAAAATGATTCAGAAGTGCTTCAGATCTTAGGCAAGTCCAGCACATCTCTATTATTCATGATTAAAGGTCAGGCTTCCACACACATTAAAGAGTCAAATTCTTTGTAAGCAGAACAAGGTCAGACTGCTTCAAGGAATAGCAGAGGGAGACCAACCTTGCCTACCCATCCAAATCACTTCTGAATTTGTTTCAAGAATGCACATATCAGCATACTAGTGTGTCCATCAGAGGAACATAAAAAAAAAAGGTCAAGATTGTGGATGACTTCCGGTCCTGCGTGGTAGCAACTGGTCGGAGGCTTGCGGACCACCGCACCCCTGCGGCCAATTTTCGTCCTGCCTGGAGACCCTAATGGGTCCAAGCCGCCCCAGAGAGGAAGTAAAGAAAGAAGGGTGCTCTGGCGATTCTGGAAGGGCGGCAGTCATTCTGTTCATCTTGGGGAAAGCCTTCTAACCCGACAGGAGAAAGACTGTATTTCATCGATCAGCCCAAGCTACTTGCAACCAGAGTCCAAAAGAACTAACCAGCACTACAGTAAACAGTGTGCTTGAAACTGGGGGAGGAATCTGATTTTCCCTTTTTCTATTCTACACTTAATTTCCTGGAAAAGATCCCCAAGAAGCAAAATACCTACAAAAGTGAAGGAGGGGGACTTCTGCCCCATCCCTATACTAATGGAAGTGGCAAATTAAAATTTCTATGGAGGATCAATATATATGGTAGCGAAATAAATTTATAAGCTTGAAAGCTAAAATTTAACTTTGGACAAGTTTAAGATTGTTGAATGGTTAAGACTCTCATTTTAAAGACCATTGCTCATATTGAAAACTAAATAGATGCTGACCTCTAGTGGTGGATGAAAATTATGACAGCTATGATTTCCATAGAGAACTTGCCAAAATCTGGGAAAAGCTAATCTTTTCTAATGTTTGTGACTTTCAAAGCATTAATAATAAAGAACAGCTGTGATGAAAAAAAAGCTGGGCTGCAGACAGAGAATTATAAACTTTAGGGGAAAAATCTTTTTTGAACTCTTTTGATTTCAAATATCTATTTAACTGGGACTCTAAAGCTATTTGCAGATAAGAAGGAAAACTCCAACTTTTGGCCATCATGGATCAGAGACATGTAGACAGAACACACCAAGAAAACATAAATACCTCTCAGGAGGAGATATATAAGGTAAAGGTAAAGGTAAAAGTTCCCCCACACATGCGTGCTAGTCGTTTACAACTCTAGGGACCGGTGCTCATCTCCATTTCAAAGCCAAAGAGCCAGAGCTTGTCTGAGGACGTCTCCGTGGTCATGTGGCCGGCATGACTAGATGCCAAAGGCGCACAGAACGCTGTTACCTTCCCACCATAGTGGTCCCTATTGTTCTACTTGCATTTTTACGTGCTTTCAAACTGCTAGGTTGGCAGAAGCTGGGATGAGTAACAGGTGCTCACTCTGTTACACGGCACTTGGGATTCGACCTGCCAAACTGCCGACCTTCTGATCGACAAGCTCAGCGTCCTAACCCACTGAGCCACCGCGTCACTTAGGAGATATATAATATACCGCAATTAATTCAAATAACACTGAGTTCAAATCACAAAGAAGTCCAAAATAATTTTGAAAATACAAATCAATCTATCTCTAAGTTAACTTTACAACAACAAAAAACTTCCTGGAAATAACAACAGAGAAGGAGCAGACAAAACAAATAAGTGGACATAAAACTAAAAATAGAGACTTAAAGACGGAACTTAACAAAGCAAGAAAACATGATTTAAGCCTAGTGGGGAAATAATTACAAGAAATGGGAAAAAGCAACTCATCCCTTTAAACTACAAAAATAAATTTAAGGACAAAAAAACAGATTGGATAAAATGGAATGTAGAGATGTGGAAAACTTCAGAGAGAAAGCAAGTGATAACAGAAGCAAAGAAGGAGAAAGAGAAAAACATTTTCAAGAAACATGGAAAGGCAAAAGCCTCACATAAAGACACTTTATTTGATTTACTTCTTATATTTACAGCAACAGTCATGAATATATGGAAAAACTTTTTGATTCAGCAAAACACATTGATCAAAAAAAAAATACTGCTCAAAGGAAAAAGATCAAAGTGAAAATTAAGAAAATAGATGATGGGATCTACCAGAGAGAATATTTTTTTAAAAAAAGAAACATTTGTTTGAATATGGTTAAAAAATAGAAAAGATTCTGAATACATATGTCATTCTAAGAGAGATAAATTCCTTAAATAATATTGTATGCTTTCCCCCCCCTTTTTATTTTATTTCTTGATATAAGTAATATAATACTGCTGAAATGGCCTAGATGAAGGAAATTTTTTAAATAATTAAATGTGTCTGAGTTTAGGGAAATTATAATGTATAAAAAAGAAAAAAAAAGTTTTGAATAAGAGTTAAAAGGATTAGATGACTAGGCATATTAAATGGAATGTGTAAAGATTAAATATATTTTAATCATGGTTAAAAAGAATAAGAAATTTTTGGGAATGAACATATATTAGCTTAGGAGGAATATATATTTTAAGTACTATTTTACTTTTTATGTTTTTTTACTCTTGCTCTCTTTTCCTTTTCTTTACTGTTTTACCTATTCTTTAAGAAATGTAGAAGTGTTGAGATGGTTTATATGGGAAAAATGGATTTAAATCTTTAAA
Source organism: Vipera berus (assembly GCF_964194415.1). Lineage (NCBI taxonomy): Eukaryota > Metazoa > Chordata > Lepidosauria > Squamata > Viperidae > Vipera > Vipera berus. The sequence goes on from NC_138203.1 coordinate 86,954,747, forward strand.
TGTAATTATCTGTTGAGAAAATCTTAACCAGCAAGAATACTTTGAACTTTATGGGAGAAACAAATCTAAATAAGGACTGTAACAGGATATAAGATGAGGCAACCAGAATGATTAGATAGAAAAGAAATATTATATTGATGTGATCATCATTTCTAGGAATATTGGGGGGGGGAATCATATATGTTATTTATCAAAATAATAAGAACTGTATTAATTCAAGGTTTGCAAAGAAGACATTTTGGGGAAAAGGGGAAATCAATTAAATGTACTATGTGGATTATGGATTATAGAAACCAATTGTTAATGATTTCTTTACAACTGGTAAACACACTGTTTACCAACTATTAAGTGATTTATGTTTTTAAAAAAATCAATAAAATATATGGAAAAACAAAAAAAGGTCAAGATTGTAGCTATGACACAATTAAAGCCCTGCCCCCCCATGTTGTCTGTACAAAACAGGTTAAAGAAGAGGTGGGGCTTCAACTGTATGATTGCCATCTTGACTTTTTGATCCAACCCCTGTGAACATTCTTGTTAGAATGTTTTGTTCAGGCAGAGCAGGAAGAGCGCTTAATTTTGAACTAATTGGAATTTTCAAGAAGAATTCCTCAGCAAGCTGAAGGAAACTCAGAATTTCAAACAGGGTCATTGTCAGCAGCAAACAGCATGCCTGATTAGTTTAATTAATAGTTTAATTCACACTCTGTGGGGGAAAAATGATCCAGCTGAAATTCTAGATGTATAAATTTCATCCTGGACTATGGGAATAAAAGCTTGCAGTTAATTTTATATCGTGGCCTATTAGTTCTTTACCAGGAGTGGTGGGTTGTTGTTTTTTTTGTTTGTGTGTTTGTTTGTTTTTTTATGATTTCCAGGTAAACATGAGGTTGGGTAGAAATGGAATTTTCATGTCAGTTTGATTTGTACCTCTTGAAGTTATAGAATTCAAAGGCATAGCAAAATTTGCCTGCCCCGCCCCTGCAAAACAGTCCCCTTACACTTTGGGCCCAGTGTGTAAAAGTGCTTTATGTATAAGGGGAAACTGCTTGCAAAACATACATGCAATAGGACAAAAAAAAGTCCCACAAAATCCTATTCATTAAAAGTGTGCATTACTTTTTTAAAAAATATATATATATCCTGCTATATTCAGAAAGGAGTGCAAATATGAGTCTGTATCCAACCTGCAGATGATAAGGAACTGAGGACTAAACAAGGCAATGTGCAAACAGCGCCCTCTGCTGACTTACTTCCACTCTTATTTTCCTTAGAATAAGCCAGGATGGGACAAATTTGCCACAGCCAATTCGCTGCGGGCATCTTGCCATGGCCAATGCACTATGGGACAACTCGCTGCGGACAATTCCACATGGGATAACTGACTTGCCACTATTTCTTTGACATTATTTCCATTTTCACCAATAACACATTGTGTTGAGTTATATCCCATGTGGAATTGTCCCTGGTGAGCTGTCCTGTGGCAGGTTTGGCTGTGGAAAGTTGTCCCACCATAAGTTGGCTGTGGCAAGGTGGCCAGGGCAGTCTGGCCGAGGCAAAATGGCTGTAGTGAGTTGGCCATGGCAAGTTGACCGCAGCAAGCTGGCTGTGGCAAGATGACCTGCACAAGTACTAGTGACCTGATTCAAATATCCAGAAAAGGATGATTCTAAATCTTCCCCCAATTTTTCTAAAAATGCAAAGCAGGGCAGGGCAGGGCAAGTCAAGGTAATACAGTATTTCACTTCCCATAGACAGGGATAGACTCCATATAAAAAGACCCACTAACGATTTCAAAAGGGCCTCTTTTGCTTTATTTTTGCTTCTGACCCCAAAATGCCTACATAGTTTTATTTCTCGGTGTTTCTCAGCCTTAGCAATTTTAGGATGCATGGACTTAACTCCCAGAATTCCTTCTCTGGCTGCAAATATTAATCCTTCTGTTTTCTTCTCAGTGGATCCAATCTGATTTGAAGCCATTGCCCAGTTTTGTTAGTTTTGCCTTTAATTTATTTCAGGGATTGACCATATAGAGATTTATCTTTCCAATTTGATAACTGTTCAGCTTAGCATGTCACCTTTGAGCCTATTTCATTCAAAATGTTTTCCTTGCAGACATTTATTAGTTTCTTCTCTGTGCTTGTTTCTGTGTAATCATTTAAACTTTGATTTCATCCTCCACTCTCTGCTTCAACTTGCAACAAACCATGACCAACAATTTTGCTTGGTAAATACAAACAATAAATGTAACTTTTTTCCTAATGTAATGCATGATATATATTGCCACACGTTTTGGGCCTTGTAATCCAAAGCTTCTAGTTAAGCTTGTGTCCAGTCAATATTAGCTATTATGAAGTGAATTAAAGAGAAAGTCCAAGTATTAAGGGCTTTGATTGTACTACCATTGTTTGGCTTTGATTTCCAAACTTTTCTAATTTGTTGTATAAATTCAGAGTTCTTTTTCCTTTTCACTTGGGCCTAGGAAAACAATGAGTTCAGATCTATTCCCTCTCCCCTCATTACTAAATCCAGGGCTTTTTTTCTCATAGAACACTCAGAATGGCGTTCCGGCACCTTTTTTTTGCACAAAAAAGCTCCCTCTATTGGCTTTAGGAGTAGGCAATCTTGGCTCTTTTTTATGACTCGTGGACTTCAACTCCCAGAAATCCTGAGCCAGTCACGCTGAGGGGAAAGAGAGAGGTTTCCAAGCTGAGCCATGCTGGCTCAGGAATTCTGGGAGTTGAAGTCCTTGAGGCATAAAAGAGCCAAGGTTGCCTACCCTGCACTAGAGGAGAACATTAAAATTATTTACAAGGTTACTTCTTTAGGAACTAAACTTTTAGAATCTAAAACAGCTAATTGAAAAAAGCCAACAGAAAAGAACCTCACATTTTTCATCTGCTTTTGTCATTTGGAAGGTAAAATTAGATAACAAAATAATCTATTTCCTACGTTAACACCTCTGCAATGAAATCAATAAAGGCAACAGGAAAGAAATGAGAAACATTTTTCTCAATGTAATATGTCTAATTTAGCTGATGCTAGGAAAAAAATAGTATCTTTTGTACACTCTTGAAAACTATTTTGAATCTATAACCATCTATTACAACTAAACCACTTTAAATTAAACAATTCTTAAGAATGAAATATTCTTAATTTGGACTTTACTTTTACTGTTTGGACTGTTGGGTGTTTTGAAAAATAGATTATTTAGAATCTAGTTATGTTAATAATTTAATTTAATTTAATTTAATTTAATAATTTAATTTGTATACCGCCCTTCTCCCGAAGGACTCAGGGCGGTGAACAGGGCAATACATAATAAAAAACAGGATACAAAAATTAAAAAGTGATTAAACAACTATGCCCGTAGTAATTGATACATATTAAAAATTAAAACTAATTATAAAAAACCCAACCCCATCCCGTCAGACCAGGCCAGCTTGTTAAAAAAAAAAGGTTTTGAGATCGCGCCGGAAGGAGCGAAGGTCGGGGGCCATCCGGAGCTCGACCGGTAAGCAGTTCCATAGGTTTGGCGCGCCCACAGAGAACGCTCTCCCCCTGGGGGCCACCAATCGGCATTCTTTGATCGGAGGCACCCTGAGGAGGCCCTCTCTGTGGGAGCGCACTGGACAGAGGGAAGCTGATGTCGGCCGCAGGTGTTGCCGTAGGTAATCCGGACCCATGCCATGAAGGGCTTTGTAAGTCATCACTAACACCTTGAACCTCACCCGGAGAGCAACCGGTAGCCAATGCAGCTCGCGGAGCAAAGGTGTAACATGGGAGTATCGGGAAACCCCCAAGACAACTCGCGCGGCTGCATTCTGCACCAGTTGAAGTCTCCGGGTGGACCTCAAGGGCAGCCCCATGTAGAGAGCATTACAGTAGTCTAGACGAGAAGTCACGAGCGCATGACTGACTGTACACAAGGCACTTCAGTCTTTAAATAATTAACCTAGTATATACATAACAATATATGATGTTTTCCATGGTGAGCTTAACATCAATAACAACATTTATTAAAAAGGCTAAAATAATTTCTGGTGGTATTGTCTGTACATTAAAATTTTGTTTAGGGTTAGGGTTAGGGTTAGGGTTCCGGCACTTTTTTTTTTAGGAAAAAAAAACACTGACTAAATCTTTATTTTCATAAGAAGGAAAGCACAAAGAAATTTGTTCAGTGGAGAGAGAATACATCACATAGGCTGCAAGATTTGATTATGAGTACATCAAAGATAAAATCCTTTGAGACTTCTTCAGAATGGCCAGAAGCACCTGACTGGTTTCAAAATCTTCAGATAAGTGGAGTGGAAACGGGCAAAGCCAAGGGGGAATATTTAGAGACTTGATTGAATTTGCAAAACAAATGACGATATTCAGAGCACTTACTGGGTGGGGTTTAGAAATTGTTGGTGAAATACAACTGATAAACTGAACAAGTGAAAGACTGTATGATTAAATAGCTATAGAATCTAAAGGAAATGAATGATATGGAGCAATGGGAATTCCAGTGGAAGAAAAGCATTAAATCTACACCAAACATTATACTTACAAATGACACAAGATTACTAATATCAGAATTCTAGTTCTGATTTCTAAAATGGAGAGTTCATTCTCTGAAAACTGATGAAAATGTAACCACCACCACCCCCAACTCAACAGTTTTGGAAAATGATTTATACCAGAATGCAATGAATTCTAAAAGGTGAATTTCCTTTTGAGCTTTCTATTTTTAACGAAATATTATTAAATCTCATATTCTAAAAAAAAACCTTACCAAACTATTGTGTTACATGAGAGATGCTGCAAAGTTACAGGTGTTTTTTTTTTTAAATTGAAAGTACAAAGAATACCTTCCATGGAAGAATAGCTTGTCAAGTTATGGAAGTGCTTTTCAATTGGAAACAATTCCGGGGATTATAATTCTAGATATGGACTTGTAGCACATCTGAAATTTGGGTTCTCTTAATGTGAAGTCATGATAATTTCATTTTAAACATCTATTAAGTCAGAATATATATTCAGAATTTGGATAGAATTGACTGAACGTTTAATCTTATCTATCTGTTTGTCACCTGACCCCCAACAATTGGAGGTTTTGAAGAAGACTTGTCAGAAATGGTGTAGGGGGCAGGGGGTTGGACTAAAGCAGGGGTCCCCAACCTATGGGCCAGGGCCCTGGACCAGGCCACGGGCTCTTGAAATGGCTGGCCAGTGTGCGCATGCATGGGCACACATTCCCTCCCACTTGCATTAGCGCCCACAGCCTCATTTGCGCATGGGCAGGAATAGGGATGCTAGCGTGGGGCAAGTGTCCGTGGCCCATTTGCACATGCTACCCACCTACCAGATGCTGCATGAGCAAATGGGGCTGCTAGTGCCACACCACTGTGCGTGACCCCGTGAGCATGCACGTGTGCACACACACCAATTTTGAAGCTGCTCTCTTTGCCTCTGGTCCGTAAGTCCGGAAATGTTGGAGACCTCTGGACTAAGGACTTGCAAGGTCCTTTCCAACTCTGTTATTCTGTTATATTCTGATATACAATGCACTGGCAACATCAAGGGGTGGGGCAGTGGCAGACAGTGGAGGGAGTGGCAGTCCTCCACCACATGCTCATGTGGGCCCTTGGGAAAATTATTTTTTTTTATTTTTATTTTTATTACATTTATATCCCGCCCTTCTCCGAAGACTCAGGGCGGCTTACAAGCTTAGCAGTAGCCTTCATTCTATGTATATGCCTGCTTGTTAGGGCTTTCACACACACCCCAAGCGGCATTATTACAAAGTCAGCTTAATTGCCCCCAACAATCTGGGTCCTCATTTTACCTACCTCGGAAGGATGGAAGGCTGAGTCAACCTTGAGCCTGGTGGGATGTGAACCTGCACTAATTGCAGGCAGCTGGTGTTACTTAAGGAGGCATTAGCCCACTGCTCCACCAAGGCAGTTGCCCTTCCCTGCATTAGACTAGCAGGTGGTCCTTATGACCATAGATGCGCTTGGAATTATAGTTCTAAGTCATGCCAATCTTTAAAAAAGGTCATGGCATTGTGTGCCTGATCCGATTTTACAACTTTCTATGCCAGTCATTAAGTGAGGGCTGTGTTCATAAAGTCAACGATGCCATTCTTAAGTGAACCTGCGGTAGTTAGGCGAACCTATTGTTCACAATGGGGATTTCCCCCCCCAAAAAAAAAACTGGAAGTAAATGCCAGTTTCTCATAATAAACATTGTAAATTGTGGATATGTGACTGTGGGGTGCTGCAAACAGCCATAAATGTAGACTGATTTTTTTTTTTTTATTGAAAAGTTTTAAAATACAATTTTCCCTTGAAAAACCCCCCTTCCCCCTCCCTCCTCCCCCCCTACTTCCCCTCCTCCCCCCTCCCTCCTCCCCCCCCTACCTCCCCCCCTCCCCCCCCCCTACTTCCCAGAGCTAAATACAAGGTATATATATATAAAAAAAAGCAAACCTAAGCAGCCATATACTAACAACTATAAATTCTAAAATCCATCACTCTCTAGCTTATATAGGATAAAACAAACCTTAACAATATTAAATATATATATATAAAAAAACTAGAATAAGAAAAGGACACTCTCTAGCTTATATAGAATGGAACAAACCTTAATAGTATTAAACATATATTAAAAACAAAAAAAGGGAAAAAGAGGAAAAAAAAACCCTTCTCAACCCTATACTTATCCTAAATAAACTCCATCCATTTTATCCATTCCATGATATAACATTCTTACAAATAATTTTCCAAATTAACCAAGGATCCCAAATCAAAAAACTTTAAAGTCAACTCTTCTGTAATCGACCGTTCCTCTTCCAGTACCACATCTATAATTATTCCAAACACAACAAAAAAGAGAAAAAAAAAAAAATTGCAAACAAAACTTGAACTTTAATCCAAAAAAGCTCACCCTTTCCACAAAACCACCAAATATAGAAATATATTGCGTCTACACCCAAATCTTTTCCCCCCTCCCCTACTTGACTACTTGACTATATCGTAAAAGTTCCAAAGACTTCTGCGATTCCTGCTATTTTCTCTTCTTAGATCGTTTTGCAGCAGCACGCGTCACCCTCTGTTTTATAGATTCATCCAACGAGGTTGTATCTTGATCTCCTCCAACACCGTTGTCTTCTATCTGACCATCTTCGGCCTCTTGATGCACTCCTTCTCCAGATCCCTTTCCAGCTTCCAAAAGTGTTAATGGCGTTGCATTTAAAACATTATTGTAGAAATCACGCGCTTGCATCACAGTAACCAAACGGTACTTTTTAGACTGATTTTTGAGTGAGTGCCCAAAATGTGATCATGCGATCATGGGGTGGGGGCAGGCCCAAACACTGAAACTTCAAATCCAGGTCATAAGTAGCTTTTGGGGGTCTGTTGTAAACTTAAAAAGGTCACTAAGCGATCAGTCATTAAGCAAGGACTGTTTGTATGCGAAGAATCGCTGTTCATTAAGCAACCAGCATATAACAATAACTTCTGATATGTAACTTCCCACACCATTGGTGCATTCTGGTAAAGTTATTCCACAATTATTAGCTGTCTTGTCATGGAAAGCAGAAGTAAGCAAAGCAAGCGTCCTATGGTTCCACAACATAATTTGTACAGTGGTGTGAATGCATTCAGTCTCCCGAAAGCCTCCAGATGTGGCTGAACCATTCACCACCAGCAGAAAGTAGAAAATAGAAGGTAGAAAGTAGAAAGTAGAGAGTAGAGAGTAAAAGGTAGGAAGTAGAAGGTAGGAAGTAGGAAGTAGAAAGTAGAAGGTAGAAGGTAGGAAGTAGAAGGTAGAAGGTAGGAAGTAAAGAGTAGAGAGTAAAAGGTAGAAAGTAGAAGATAGAAGGTAGGAAGTAGAAAGTAAAAAGTAGAAGGTAGGAAGTAGAAAATAGAAGGTAGCAGGTAGGAAGTAGGAAGTAGAAGGTAGGAAGTAGAAGGTAGAAGGTAGGAAGTAGAAAGTAAAAAGTAGAAGGTAGGAAGTAGAAAATAGAAGGTAGCAGGTAGGAAGTAGGAAGTAGAAGGTAGGAAGTAGAAGGTAGAAGGTAGGAAGTAGAAGGTAGAAGGTAGGAAGTAGAAAGTAAAAAGTAGAAGGTAGGAAGTAGAAAATAGAAGGTAGCAGGTAGGAAGTAGGAAGTAGAAGGTAGGAAGTAGAAGGTAGAAGGTAGGAAGTAGAAAGTAAAAAGTAGAAGGTAGGAAGTAGAAAATAGAAGGTAGCAGGTAGGAAGTAGGAAGTAGAAGGTAGGAAGTAAAAGGTAGGAAGTAGAAGGTAGAAGGTAGGAAGTAGAAAGTAAAGGGGACTTCCGGTGGCGACGCGACGCTGAAAGACAGCCATTTTTGGGCTGCCCGCTCCGCAGCTGTGTTTTTCCATCGTAAACAGCGTCGATCAGCTGTTTAGATGGATTTGAAGCCCCCTCCTCGGGAGAAGAGGAGGGGGTGAGGCCCCAGGTAGGGGTTGAGCTCTCCGGGCCGCCTGAGCTGAGAGCTTGGGCGGCTGAAGGATGAGCCCCCCCGAAGCCTGGGTTGCTCCGAGCTGCGCAGTGCCTCTGCTCTGGGATTTTTGGAGCAGAGCCAGGCGTTAGCAACCACCCCTGCCAAAAGGAAATACTTTTGATTATCAAGATGCAGGCAGAGCGGTACAGGAGGTCAAGGTGAAGTGGACTCTTTATTTTTACTCTCTAGCTCAATGGATTTTATAGCTTTAAAGTGAAAGTGCGTAATAAGTGAAAGTGGGGGAAGATGGCGGCTAAAACTTCTAAAGCTCTTCGGAATGCGGGGTCTTCCCTGGTGCAAGAGACCTCATTGCAAGCTTTGCTTCCTCCTGCATTGACGCTTAAGGATTTACAAGACGCTCTTGGAAAGCATGCACAATTGATGTCTGATATGATGGATGAAAAGTTGAAAAAGCTGGAGGAGAAAATGGAGGAGAAAATGGAGAAATTGGAGAAGAAGATGGAAGAGAAGCTGAGAGCAATGAGGGTGGACATCTTGTCTATGGTTGAATCCGTAGCTGAATGTGTGCTACAGCTGGATATAAAAGTGGAGGACCTCAGTCAAAAGAACTCTATATTAGAAGCAAAGGTATTAGAAAATGAAAATATAAGGGATAAAATGGACGAAGAATTGAGCCTTGTTCAGTATAATCAGATGCAGTATGCTATTAGAATTAGGGGTTTAAAGGAGAATGGTAAAGAAGATTTAAAGCAGCTGATTTCTGAGGCTCTGGAAGGGGTACTGGGCCAGTCAACATCTGAAATTGAGGGAAATATGGACAAAGTTTTTCGTGTAAATTCATGGATTGCAAGACAGAGGAAGTTACCCAGAGATGTGGTGGTCTATTTTACAAAGAGAGTAATTAGAGATGAAGTCACTCAAGCTGCTTATGATACTAATTTGGTAGTGGCTGAGCAAGAAGTTTTGGTTTTAAAAGAGATCCCTCCGAAGATCCTAAGGAGAAGGAAAGATTTTGCATTTCTAGTACAGGAACTTAAGAAGCGTGATATTAAGTTTAGATGGGAGATTCCAGTTGGATTGGTGGCGACGCACGAAGGTAAAAGACATCGTTTGGTTACTGTGGCTCAGGCACGTGATTTTTATAGTAATGTGTTAAAAGCAACCCCCCTATCATTTTTGGAAGCTGCAAAAGGATACGGTGTGGGAAAGCTTCAAGATGTTGCAGATAGACAGACAGAGGACAATGGTGTTGGAGGGGATCAAGTCACAGTCTCATCGGTTGCTGCAGGAGGCCAGAAGATGACCCGTGCCGCCCTAAGAAGAGCGAGACGAGAGCAAGAGCAAGACCAGCAGAAAGTTATGGAATCTTCAAAGTGTGCTTACAGTGAAGATATGGGAGGAGAGCGGTCTAAAGAAGTTTTGGGGGTCATGACAGAGGTGCTCCAAAAGTTTTGGGGCGTTAAGATTGCTGATTAAATTTTTAGATTAGAATGTCAATGGAGTAAAATTATTATAGAGGAGAAAGAAAGTTTTTTTTTTAATATTTTACACAAAAAGATTGATGTTATTTGCTTGCTAGAAAAGTATATTAGGGTTATGGACTTAAAGTATGTGTTGAACTAAGAATGGGTATGTAAGCTCCTAATTAACAACAAGTTGTCTTAGAGATTGCCTAAATCTTTTTTTTATATACTCTTTTTATTTGAACTTTTATTTGAACTTAAGGATGATTTGGAACTGCGAGACATTTGGCGTGATACATGCAAGAACTATTTTTGATCATCGTTTAGTTTGGTCGGAGATTATTAAGATTAACAGAGATAGGCGCTTTTGGCGCGTAACTGAGAATTTGTTTGGAAATTAGAGAAAGGTGGGAGAATGCAAATAGCAGGTGAAAGTTTTTTTTTCTTTTCTTTTTTTTTTTGAAATTAATATGAATAAGGACTGGGATTAAGAAAATTTATTTTGAGTAAAGCTCCTTTTCTGTTTTCCTCTTTTTCTTTTCTACTTTATTTGTAATATTAATATTGTTTGTACTCATTTTATATGAGCTAGAGAGAGATAGAATTTATAGTTTATTGTTGATAACATAGGGGTGTTTATGTTTGTTTTTCGATTTTATGCCCTGTATTTAGCTCTGGGAAGTCGGGGGGGGGAGGAGGGAGTGGGGGAGAGGGATAGGGAGGGTTGGATAGGGGTGGGGGAGGGGGGATTAAAGTCAAAATGTATTGTAAAACTTTTTAAATTAAAAAAAAGAAAGTAAAAAGTAGAAGGTAGGAAGTAGAAAATAGAAGATAGCAGGTAGGAAGTAGGAAGTAGAAGGTAGGAAGTAGAAGGTAGAAGGTAGGAAGTAGAAAGTAAAAAGTAGAAGGTAGGAAGTAGAAAATAGAAGGTAGCAGGTAGGAAGTAGAAGGTAGGAAGTAAAAGGTAGAAGGTAGGAAGTAGAAAGTAAAAAGTAGAAGGTAGGAAGTAGAAAATAGAAGGTAGCAGGTAGGAAGTAGGAAGTAGAAGGTAGGAAGTAAAAGGTAGGAAGTAGAAGGTAGAAGGTAGGAAGTAGAAAGTAAAAAGTAGAAGGTAGGAAGTAGAAAATAGAAGATAGCAGGTAGGAAGTAGGAAGTAGAAGGTAGGAAGTAGAAGGTAGAAGGTAGGAAGTAGAAAGTAAAAAGTAGAAGGTAGGAAGTAGAAAATAGAAGGTAGCAGGTAGGAAGTAGGAAGTAGAAAGTAAAAAGTAGAAGGTAGGAAGTAGAAAATAGAAGGTAGCAGGTAGGAAGTAGGAAGTAGAAGGTAGGAAGTAGAAGGTAGAAGGTAGGAAGTAGAAGGTAGAAGGTAGGAAGTAGAAGGTAGAACGTAGGAAGCAGAAGGTAGGAAGTAGAAAATAGAAGGTAGGAAGTAGAAGGTAGGAAGTCCCCTCAAAACTCTCCATACTCTTAACTGACTACTGCAAAATTATATTAATTTGGGATACAGGTAAAACCTAACCTGATTCAAGCATATAGGAAGAGTCCAGGAAGTGCTACTTTGCTTAAAAGATGGTCTAGCTAAAGTGGTCTGTTTCAGTTTAGTACAGGAAATCCTTGACTTATGACCACAATTGAACCCAACATTTCTGTTGTTAAGTGAGACAGTTATTACGTGTATTTTGTCCCATTTTATGACCTCTCTTCCCACTGTTGTTAAGTGAATTTGGCTTCTGTGTTAACTTTGCAATATGATCACATGATCCTGGGACACCATGGGGTGCTCCAATGGTTGTAAGTGTGAAAAATGATCATAAGTCACTTTTTTCAGTGCCATTGTAACTTTGGCCATTAAACAAATGGTTGTAAGGGGAGGACCACCTGGGTCTGGTTCCATATGAAGCAGAGTTGTGCCTCTAATGGATATCATTGGCAACTATTCTAATTGCCTCTTAAAGTTAAATTGCTTGACTCTACCTTTGTCCTTCATTTAAATTTTCAATCTATAGCCATGGATTGATTTTAATCATCTTAATCAAATGCTTTCCAACAGTAATTGCTCATTATATTGCTGGCACACTCCTTAGTCCATTAGATTTTTTTTAATGTATATGATTTTCAACTTTGTGTTAATTGCCAGAGTTAATTAAATTAAACACGGATTGAGTTGCCGCCACTAAAATGACAATGACATATGGTTTCTCTGCTCTTTCAATGAGACAATCATTTACATTCATTAGATAAGCCTCAGGACTGTTTTGCTTGGGTGACTTTGATGGATGACTGCACATCATCTTGTGTCTGAATGTGAACAAAATGAAACATATAATAGAGGCCAATACAATCAGGCAAGGCAGGACAATTTTCCAGCAACCAATCCGGTGGTCTTATTCAATCCAATAATATTGACAAGCTACTTTGAAGCTTTTCCTTATATTAAAGGAGATAAATAATCTGATCATTCTCCCTGTTTCTTTGAAGGTCTAGTTAAATTACATGCAGGACATTCTTCTAAAATTGTGCTTTCATATTCCTTGACCAGAGAACAGTGACACACAACTGGGACAAAACAAGCAAATGACAATATCCTTAAACATGTCAAGTAGCTGATTAGAGAATAAGCTCCTACTTTATTTTTCACATATAAAAGAGCCCAATTCTAAGGCAGATAAAAGAGCCAAGAATCTGGGAAGACAACTGGAGAATAAGGAGAAAACTGTTGCAATCCATACCACTACACAACTTAGTGCTTCAATAAAATGATGAAGGGGTGCAGACTAGGAACCTCATTAAACCTGTTTGAGTAAATTCCCATGATGTCCGAGTTACAAAGAGCCTAAATACTTATTTAAATAAATGCTCATATAATATCCTATAACTGTGACTTTTGAGAAAGAAGTTATTATATCATTATGAGACAAGTTATAATAGTTACAGATGTTCGTAGTAATTTTAATTACATTCCTACTGCATAGACATCAGACAAAGAAAAGGATTCTATGGGTCCTAAAGGTAAAGGTAAAGGTTCCCCCGCACATGCGTGCTAGTCGTTTCCGACTCTAGGGGCCGGTGCTCATCTCCGTTTCAAAGCTGAAGAGCCAGCGCTTGTCCAAGGACGTCTCCGTGGTCATGTGGCTGGCATGACTAGACGCCAAAGGCCCACGGAATGCTGTTACCTTCCCACCGTAGTGGTCCCTATTTTTCTACTTGCATTTTTTACGTGCTTTCGAACTGCTAGGTTGGCAGAAGCTGGGACGAGTAACAGGCACTCACTCTGTTAAGCGGCACTCGGGATTCGACCCACCAAACTGCTGACCTTCTGATCGACAAGCTCAGCATCCTTACCCACTGAGCCACCGCGTCCCTCTATGGGTCCTACTCATAGCTAAAAAGCTTTGTGGTGGAATATCTCGTTTAAGAACATGCCAACAACTGGAGAGGATCCAATAACCCAAGTTTGTGAGTTATGGTAAGTTGCCAGCGACTTGTTATCAAGACCAAGGAGTGACATGATTTGGGAAACAGAATTCTTACATATAATTAAGGCATTAAAGAACAACATATGGTTATATGGATATTTTATTAGCCACCCATAGTTACCACAGGGTAACTCTGGCTGACTTACGATCTTAAAAAGATAAAAGCTATACAGAAGCTAAAACTCCTAAATAAAATACTGTAGATCTTAAAAAGATAAAAGCTATACAGAAGCTAAAACTCCTAAATAAAATACTGTAAAGATCCAAACACTGTTACCAAATTAAAAAAAAATAGGGGGGGGGAGGTGGGAGCAGGATGGGGTGGGGGAGAGGAGGTGGGATCTGTTGTTAATCTATCAACTACTTCCATTCATCCATTATCAGCATCTTTGCGAATGTTGCAGTTTATAGAAACACATAGTTTCCATAAATCAAAGGTCATTCATGAATCAACGATTAGAACTCTGGAAGGATATATGTCACTGAGGGAGTAGTTGTGTGTATACAATGAAGATAGCTAATAATGAAAGACTATTGTGGCTTGAGACATTGGCCTTTATGTTAAGCAGGCAAGCAAGGAGTATGCAGGCACCACCAGTGATATAAGCATGAGCAATATATCCAGTGTGAAGGCATATAGAAAAATAAAAAAATTGCATTAATTTTATGCGTTAACCATAGCTCCCGTCTTGTTTTATTTCTATCTGCATGCTCAAAACCATGCAGATTGCATGGCATCTTATTCGGCTCTTGTATGAAGGAAATGCCAACATCCTTCCAACTTCACAGATGATTTATTGCTGAATCTCATACCTAGAATTGCAACTTAATGTTATCAAAGAGCACTAGAAACTTGTAAGAGTTGGAACATTAAGTTCATATGCAAATCTGTAATTGTAATGAATTAGAGATTGGGAGCTCCAGTTCATTACAATTGGGAATGAATCTCTAACTCATTGCAACAGATTGGGAGCAACAAAGTTGATTAGGGGCCTGAAGACTGAAACAAATGAAGAATGGCTGCAGGAATTGGGTATGTCTAGTTCATTGGTAGGCAACCTTGGCTCTTTTATGACTCGTGGACTTCAACTCCCAGAATTCCTGAGCCAGCCATGCTGGCTCAGGAATTCTGGGAGTTGAAATCCACGAGTCATAAAAGAGCCAAGGTTGCCTGTCCCTGGTCTACTTTAATGAAAAGAGGGCCTAGGGGTGATAAGATAGCAGCATTCCAATATTAGGAATGAGCTGCCACTTTGGCTAGTGGTTTGATATTATTTCTGTTAAACAGAAGATGGTATGTGGATTTTTCCTTTTATACAGTTATCCACTATTCTACAGTCTTCCCAGCTGCTCTTGTTTCCCAGGCTAAAAAAAAAGTCCTTCCTAATATATTCTTGGAGATAATCAAGGCATAATTATCTCAACACTAATTCATGAAAGACCTGTACATTACATATTGGGAATTGTTTTTTCTCCTTAGCAAACAAAAGTAATTGCCTTTAAGTTGAGTTGAATGAGAAAGAAGATTTTTTTTTAAAAAATGAAGAAGATGTGTTATGGAACAATACAATTTGGGATCAATCAATAATTTGTGTGTTATAATAATAGAATAAAACATTTTTTAAAAAAAAATAATAAGGAGGAAATGTGTTCATTTCCAATTAAGGTCTATCATTTAAGAAGCTAATTACAGCAATATCCACCAAAACTTCAGGGTTATAGTACTTTTAATCCCAAAGTGCTATATTTTTGCATTTATTTTACCTTGTTTTCTTTTAAAAAAGTAAAGTTTATGAAATCATGACTGTAAAGGAAAGAAAATAATCTGTAATGATTACTCAGATGAAGATTTAGTCTATTTTGGACTTCTCCATCAAGTTTAAATTTTTGGGATTTCGTAATTGTCTCCCAATGGACGATAACAATTTTGCTTCCTGAACACTTTGGGGTGTATTTTATAGATTTTTTTTTGGTTGCTAATCACAAAAATAACCTGTAATTTAACTGATCGTGTACATGCTTTATAGGCACCTTCTGTTTTTACACAATGGCAATGTACAGTTTTTAGTACCTATGCTGCAGACATGCAAGAAAGATACAAAAACATGGAACTGCATTGAAGCACATTCCATACACAAAGTACAAGTGGAATATCTGAGGAGATCTAATGACTCTAATCTATTGGTTCTGCTGCTTGGAATGCAGTTCAGATTTACCAAGAACTGTTGTTACATATGCAAATATGACAGCAATGCAAAAGAGTCACATTAATTAAAAAGAAATAGCTATGTTAAAAGAATTTGGTTCCAGGACAGAAAAACGTGGCACATGAACATTGATCCAACAAAGTTATCTTTTTGTCTTTGCTTCACCTAAAACTCGGACTGTTGGGGGGAAAAATGGTTAAAGCAATGAACAAGGAAGATGAAGGTTTTTGTTATTTGAGGCAGATGTTTTTCCAAGTATAACTGATGCCATGACTAAGGATGGCATTTTTGTTTATCTACAGATCAGATACATCAACAATGACAAGCAGTTTGAAGATCTGTTAGTGGGGCCAGGGAAAATTGCCCAGAAAGCATTCAAGGATGTTTTTGAGAAACTACATTCAGCTGGTTGACAAACTTCTTACAGCATACAAGACCATGAAATGCAACGTGTCGCTGAGGATTTGTTTTCTGAATTCACCCTTGGACTTCTTTCTTGAAAATCTAGGTGCAGTCAGTGATGGACATGTTGAAAGGTTTCACTAGGACATTGCTACAATGGAAAAACAGTATCAGGGCAATTGGAATCAACAATTTTGACTTGCAAGAAAGATGCAATAGACACTGAATACAGTAGCAAATCACTTTTAGCCCTGTTGAATTCATGTAGTATGTTGGAAACATCATGCAATTAAGTACATTATAGTCATTGAAAGTTAATTTCATATTTCTCAAGATTCCTACATGATACAGTCATTCTGAGATTATATTTGTGTTCAGTTTGAAGGGTTCTATCATTATCACCAAAAGATTTTAAGGAAGCAAATCTTTTGAAAAAATGTGCTATCCAATAATGCATTAGAAAAACTAACTGGATTTGAAATAGTTAAAAAGACTAAATATTTGGGGGTATATCTTTCAGCTTCAAATGTGAAATTATATAAAAATAATTATGAATTGTTATGGTTAAAAATACAAAAAGAGTTAGATAGTTGAAAAAAATTACAATTATCTTTATTGGGAAGAATTGCAGTAGTGAAAATGAATGTTTTGCCAAAGTTTTTATTTTTGTTTCAAATGATACCTATACTTAAAAAGGATTCAAACTTGGAGGAATGGCAGAAAGGTATTAATAAATTTGTTTGGGCAGGGAAAAGACCAAGAGTAAAATTTAAGATAATACAAGATGTACGTGAAAGAGGTGGTCTTAAAATGCCCAATTTTAAATTATATTATGAGGCTGCTGCTTTATCATCAATTAGTGACTGGTTTAATTCAACACAAGGGAGATTATTGAATATTGAGGGTTGTGATTTGTTATTTGGTTGGCATGCATATTTATTGTATGACAAGAAGGTGGATAATGTTTTTAAGACACATATATTAAGGTATGCTCTGTTGCGAGTATGGAAAAAATATAGACATAAGTTAAATTATAAAATACCAATTTGGGCAATACCTAAACATGCAATAGAAAATATAAATGTGGGATTTAAACATGATGTGACTACATATAAAGAAATTCTTAGGATGGAAAGGAATGTATGGTAATTGAAGCCATATAATATTTTAAAAGAAGGGAAAATAGTACAAACTTGGTTCCAGTATGGGCAGTTACAAGCTAGTTGGAAGGAAGATCAGAAAGTTGGTATTTCGATAATTGATGGAAATTTGGTAAAACAAATTAGAGATCAAGGTCAAGCACATATAAGAAGGATATACAATGCATTGACAGAAATAGACTCAGAAACAGAACTTGTTAAAGACTGTATGATAAAATGGGCCCAGAATTTTCAGGAGGTCATAACAATGGATATCTGGGAAAAGATATGGTTTAGAAATGTAAAATTTACACAGGCTCAAAATTTAAGAGAGAATTTTTATTAAATGTTTTATAGATGGCATTTAGATCCTAAAAAATTAGCAAATACGTATCCGAACTGTCAGCCTAAATGTTGGAGGTGTGGTTGTGATGATGCAACATATTATCATATATGGTGGACTTGTAAAAAAGTCAAAGCTTTTTGGATTAAAATTTGGTGGAACGTGCAGAAGATATTTAAGAAAAAGATAAGGTTTTCTCCACAGTTATTTCTGTTGGGTATTATTACAGATTGTACTGTTATAGATACTAAATTGATGTTGAATTTAATTACGGCAGCAAGACTTTTAATAGCACAATATTGGAAGAAGGAGGAACTGCCTACTATAGAAGAGTGGACTTTGAAAGTTTCAAACCTGGCGGAAATGGCAAAGATTTCCGCATATTTGAAAGAACAATCACAACAGAGATATATTGTGGAATGGAGAAGATGGATCGAGTATATTCAGAATAAATATGGGACTAAAAAGTTTCATTTAGCATATGAATTAGTATTAGTTTTATATGATGTATTATTAGGTATTCATTATTAGTTAGTTATTTAGTTATGTTTAAGGGGAGTTAAAGTGTGATAGAATTTAATGTGTTTTTTTTAGTTAGTTAGCATATTTTAGCTTAAGTTTGTAAAAGTTAATACCCTGTATTCAGCTCTGGGAAGTCGGGGGGGGGGGCGAGGGAGGGTAAGTTGGGGGAGGGGGAGGGAGGGAGTTTATGTTTTTAAAATGTATTTTAAAACTTTTCAATAAAAAAATAATAATGCATTAATCACCTCTTACTGCACTTAAATTTCCTGGGATCAGTCAACATTGCTTAGATGAGCCACCAATGAACAAATATGAAAAATGAAGTATTTCATTGAAGTGGAAAAGAGTTGTGTGTGTTTTCTGAAATACCTAATCTTTAATTGCAACAATGTTTTCCAATCCTCTATAAATGTTCACCACTCATGTGTGCAGTAGCTACATCAGCATTGATTATTGTTATTGACTCTCTCCCGTTGATTCTACTGAAGTTGCTTCAAGACATGGGCAAACATATTAGGCTACTAAATAAACAAAACACACTCCCTGCATTTTCTGCTTCCACTAATCTGTCCTTATTCTCAAGGCAAATTGATCTATTGGCAAACAAATTATATAACAAAAGTGATATTTATGCATTCGGTAGCCACTACTGCTGCTACCATTCTAGCCTTAAAATGGTCTCAAATTATAATGATGCACTGTACATTGACATGGAAATAATAAAGACAGAGTAAATATGGCAGTCATAGGTTTTGCATATGATAGTGAAAAATGCAACTGCTGGCCCAGAAGACATACTTGTGGTCCAGAATAATAGCGGAGAGAGAGAGAGAGAGAGAGAGAGAGAGAGAGAGAGAGAGAGAGAGAGAGAGAGAGAGAGAGAGAGAGAGAGAGAGAGAGAGAGAGAGAGAGAGAGAGAGAGAGAGAGAGAGAGAGAGAGAGAGAGAGAGAGAGAGAGAGAGAGAGAGAGAGAGTAGCATCATTCAGATACTGTACATTGATGATTTTTTTTTGGTTATTTCTTCAAATGAGCAATGTCTATTACGCCTTGAGAGAGACTATGACCTTTTCGTTGTGTTGGAGATCAATCTAGGCTCTAAGCAGCTTCTCATCAGGATGTGAAATGAAGGGCTATCTAGACAAGCTATTGAGCTTCAATGCCTTATCAACCAAAACAAATCAGATAATATCCTCTGAAGAGTTTCAGTTAATGCAAGATTCCCTAAAGGATTCTCACCATCTGTGCAAATGAGGCCATGAGAACTTTTCCATGACATTTGTACAAACAGTTGGGAGTCGTCCCATCTTAATTAATAAACTATTACTCACATACTGGCTTCACGCTTGCATTCCAAACCTTCCACATACAAAGAACACTAAAACAAAGCCATATGCTGATAGTTAATGGAATATAATCTATGCTAATTAATAGATGCACAGTTTAACTAGGGCTGATATATGCTGAGGCACATGGGGTAGGTCCATTTTGTAGCTCTTGTATGGTTTGCACAGATATTCTGCGCAGTCATGCTGATCCATGGGAAATGAAAATGGGGCACTCTGTATGCATTAGAGCTTCCAGCAGTTCCATCACACACTAATCATTGTGATGGTTTAAAAGAAAAATAATGGCAATCTTTGGTTAATTGGTAAAGGTAAAGGTAAAGGTAAAGGTAAAGGTAAAGGTAAAGGTTCCCCCGCACATGCGTGCTAGTCGTTTCCAACTCTAGGGGCCGGTGCTCATCTCTGTTTCAAAGCCGAAGAGCCAGCGCTTGTCCGAGGACGTCTCTGTGGTCATGTGGCCGGCATGACTGATACACCTTAAATGGCAGCCATAGAAATTCTGGGCCTATTTTAATTAGATAAACTAATGACATCATTAGTCCATCAGCATCTCTCATGCAACTTGCCCTCCCTTAAGCGTCTTTAGATGTGATAATAAGAATACAAATGTCGGTAACTGGAAGGGTACCAAGATGGGAAGAGGATTTGCTCATGGGATCCTCCCAGCTAGACGAGGATCTTTTGCTAAGATGTTTTGCTTGTTTATTTTGTTTTTAATAGTTGGGAGTTTGTCTGCAAAAAAGAAGCAGAATAACTGATTGCTTTACCTTAAATCAGAGACACTTTTTCCTGAGGCAGAATGACCAAATGTTGACTTATTACTCAGCAGTAGAATAAGTCCATAGGATTTCCCATTTTCATTAACTATCATTAGTTCACACCAATGGGCAAAAACACAATTATATAATTCCCAGCTCTCCCAAACCCCAGAGTCTGTCTTTCATATGTATATTTGTTGTTGTTGTTAGTCGCGAAGTCATGTCTGACCCCTCATGACCCCATGGACAACGTTCCTCTAGGCCAGGGATAGGCAACCTTGGTTCTTTTATGACTTGTGGACTTCAACTATTTTCCAGCGTATAAGACGACGCATGAAAATCTTCTCAAAAGTCAGGGGTCATCTTATATGCCCAGTTGCCTTATACGCTGGAAAATAGTAAATCCTTGGGAGCAGAGACGTTAGTGGAAATGGACAAATCCAGTGCTTGAGAATGGCGAAAGACGACCTCCTCCTAAATAAACCGACCAGCCCAACCGAGGCTGAGGCTCCAGCTTACCGGCGTCCTACGGCAGCAGCCCTTTTATTTTTTTGGAAGGGAGCGGGAGTTAAGCGTGTGCCGAGCTACTGGCGCTCCGCGAGCATGAGAGCTCAAGGGAGCACAGGAAGCCAGGCGGAGGCCGACCTGACATGTTCGTGCAGAGCTAAGCTTCACCTGACCCTGGGAGTTTGACTTCAGGGTGTGGTGCCACGGCAAACCTACAGCAACACCCGCCCGGGAAGGCGCAGCTCGGGAATTGCAACAGGCAGACCGCAGCGGAAAGCTGGAGCTGGGGCTTCAGCAGCCCGGGGTCGCCCCTCCGCCCTGAAGTAGAAGGCGGCCTTGGGGAGGGTGTGTGTGTGAATCTTAAACTTACGGCGCAGGGCTGAGCCCATTTCTTCCCCCCCCACTCTTCCGCCGCCCTGTTCATTAAGTAACCTATGGAAAGAACCGCCTTCTTTCAGACCTGGTGCCTCCCCGAAGTGTTGGGCCACAATGCTCGTCGCTCCTGGCCGAAACAGCCAGCCCGTGTGGCTGAAGTAGAAGGGGGCGTCAACGCGAGAGGAGACGAGGTTTAGCTGTGGCAGAGCAAAGCTGATCTTGAGGCCAAAAGCTCTTGATAAACCTTCACCTAATTGAGAAGCAGCCCTGACTTCCTACTTACCCATATTTTCCGGCGTATAAGACTTTAACCCATGAAATTTAACCCATGAAAATCATCTCAAAAGTTGGGGGTCATCTTATACGCCCAGTCGTCTTATACGCTGGAAAATATATATATATATATATATATATATATATATATATATATATATACTGGCTCTTTCTCGCTTTGTTAGCTGAGAAAGCTAACAAAGTGGCCTAAAGGTTAGAACAATTGCCTAAGGTGCAATCAGCCCAGGTTCGAATCTCAGAAGGGTATGGCTGACTGATGAGAACAAATACGTTTGAAATGCATATCAGTCTCCCTTTAATTCTTTGTTAGCAATCCAAAAAATTTACACAAATATGAGCTGTCACTGCTGTGACTACTGCCTGTGGATGGCCTTGGGTTAGGCCGAAACAGGAAATAAGATTTGTCCCATGTTTGGGGCCTAGCAATATATATATACGTACAATGGATACCTATGGATTTGTATGTGCCTTCTTTCTCCCAGTTGTAACATCAAAGCTTGAAATGCAAATGGATAAAATATCTATGGACCTCTGAGAGGGGGAAAAATATTTCAGGGGAGGAACTCCTTGCAGACTTGTAATAACAATTGCAGAAATGTGGAAGTTCTCTACAGAAAGGCAAAATTAAAACCTGAGGAATTTTGAGGGAACAGAAACATTTTGATTAAATTAGATTAATGCAGCATTGCTGTTCTCTGTACTATTATCTACGTAAAAAAAGTTTGTAATTCTGCTTTCATTATGGGATATTTTAATCATTGTTCATTTACATTTTACTGGCTTTCCTTTAGCATTTAGTATTTCAGTAATCAAAGTGGACATCGGGGTCACTTATCAATGTCCAGATAATAGAAACATGGGTCATAAGGAGAACCTGATTGTGGAGAACAACTATTTTCTTTCTTATCTGAGTAACATTTTGAGGAAAGCATAAACCTCACCACCTTGGTTTATATGTTGGGATTTTGTGTGCAGGTTGAAAGGGGTGGAGGTTGCAGTGTGTTGCCCATATGACAACACAAGAATGTACAGGTCTGTAAGGGGTTCCTCCGCTCCCTGATGCTGCAACAGTCATTAAGTGTGAAAAATGGCCATAAGTCACTTTTTTAAAAGTGCCATTGTAACTTTGAATAGTCACTAAATGAATTGCTTTAAGCTGATGACGACTTGTACCATTTTAGGAATGAGGATCCCTTCCTCCTCTTCCTCCCACCCTCCCCATCTCTTCTTATTGGGTTCATTTTGTTTTGCAATCTCAGCCTTTCCAAGATAGCATCCGCCTCTGTATCATGGCCTTCCTTCTTTTTTTTTTATTAAAGAGTTTTACAATATTTTACAATATATCCCCAAATCCCTCCCACCCCAACCCCCCCACTTCCCCCCCCCCACTTCCCAGAGCTAAATACAGGATTATAGTTACAACAATCATATTCTAAATAAAAATTTACACAATATACAATCAACCAAATTCGTACTGCGCTTTAACTCTCTCTTAGCATAACTACTAACAATAACAATATCCCACTAAATTCTACTCAAAAGCTAAATGGAACTTTTTGGTCCCATATTTGTTTTCAATATAATTTATCCATCTCCTCCAAACTGAAATATATCTCTCCTGTGAGTGATCCTTTAAATAAGCAGAAATCTTGGACATTTCTGCAAGATTAGAAACTTTAAACACCCATTCTTCTACCGTGGGCAGATTGTCCTTCTTCCAATATTGTCCCACCAGTAACCGTGCTGCCGTTATCATATTCAACATCAGATTAGTCTCTTTGACATCACAATTTACAACAATACCTAGTAAGAACAATTGCGGGGAAAACTTTATCTTCCTCTTAAAAATCTTTTGAATGTTCCACCAAATTTTAATCCAAAAGGCTTTTATGTTTCTACAAGTCCACCACATGTGGAAATAGGTAGCTTCTAAGCTACCACACCTCCAACACTTAGACTGCAGATTAGGATACATGTTGGACAACTTCTTGGGATCCAGATGCCATCTATAAAACATTTTGTAAAAATTTTCTCTTAAATTTTGAGCCTGGGTAAATTTAACATTTCTAACCCAAATTATCTCCCAGGTGTCCAACGAGATTGGTTCCTGAATATTTTGTGCCCATTTTACCATGCAATCTTTAACCAATTCCGTTTCCGAATCCAATTCAATTAAAGCATTATATATCCTCTTTATATGTGCACATTTTGAATCTCTAATTTGCTTTACTAAATTTTGATCTGTAATTGTGATACCAACCTTTTGATCTGACTTCCACCTAGCTTTCAATTGGGTATATTGAAACCAAGAGTAATTTATGTTTTCTTGTCTTAACTCCTCTGCTGATTTAAGTTGCCAATCATTCCCTTGCAATTTGAGTAGTTCCTTATAAGAAACCATATCCATACTCACTCCCATAGATACACCCTCTATCGCGTGTCCAGGAATTCCCCAAATCGGTATTTTATAATTTAACTTATTATAGTACTTTTTCCAGACACGCAGTAAAGCACTTCTAAGAATATGGGATTTAAAAGCCCTGTCTACCTTCTTATCATAAAGCAAGTATGCATGCCATCCATATACCAAATCCCATCCCTCAAGATGAAGTATTCTCTTGTTAGTTAAATTAAGCCAATCACTAACCCAGGTCAAAGCAGCCGCATCATAGTACAATTTCAAATTCGGCGCCTTGAGTCCCCCTCTTTCCCTGGCATCCTGTAAAATCTTGAATTTAACTCTTGGTTTTTTCCCCGCCCAGATAAATTTGTTAATACCCTTCTGCCATTGATCAAGGTTGGCATCCTTTTTCAGTATAGGTATCATCTGAAACAGAAAGAGGAACTTTGGTAGAACATTCATTTTAACAACTGCAATTCTCATGGCCTTCCTTCTTGATGATTCATAAGTGCTTAGGTTCCCATCAGCAACATCCACAAGAGGAAGTGAAAATGTTAAGCCGATGGTCAAAGCAGCACGACCAAAGCCCTGCTCCTTGTGTACATATCTGTAAAACTGACATATGTGGAAAAGGGCCACAGATTTCTTTGTACTACTGAAATTACAATCTTGACTTCTTTTTTTTCCCCAGCCCATCCTGTTGGATGCCTCTAGTTCAGAGGTCCCCAACCTTTTGGGCACCAGGGACCAGTTCCGTGGAGAAAGTTTTTTTTCCGTGGACCGTAGGGGGCGTGGTTTTGTGTGCTGCCTGAATCCCGTGGATGGGACTTTCCTTGTTTGTGGGGACCGGTTGCTGGCATGCTGCAGCCCAGTACTGGTCCAGGGACCGGGGGTTGGGGGACCCTGCCCTAGTTCAACCTCTTAGAGTGACTGTGCTCAAACGGGTGAAGTAATTTGTGGTTCCTGCAAGCTGTTATATTTGTTATTGACCAGTAGGAGGCAATATACAGCTGGTTTTGTCCTTGTATTGAGCTATATAGATTATTTCTATATAGATATAGAAATTAATATGGAGGCAGAATAGATGTGTGTATATAAGAATCAGTTTGGTATGGTTGTTAAACATCAGGCTAGGAACCAAAGACCCATGAGTTCTAACCCCATTTTAATCACTAAGCCAGCCTTGTGATCTTGGGCCAATCACTTTCCCTAAGCCCTAGGTAGCAAGCAATGGTGCTTCTGAAATCTTTCCCAAAATATTAATCCAGGAGTCAACACTGACACATACATTCATACATACATACAAAATATACATACATACATACATACATACATACATACATACATACATACATACATACACAAAGGCCTCGGGAAAGATAATATAGTAAAGTTCTTCATATCACTATTATTATTATTGTGTGTGTGTGTGTGGGGGGGGTGATCTTCAATTAAAGATGCACAGTCTGAAACTGCTGGAAACTTAATAGTTCCAGTCCTAATCAAGGCCTTAAAAATTATTAAGATAGAATCGAAGAATATAGTCCAAGCAGGATTTTTTGTGTGTGTAAAATTAGGGTACTCAGTTATTATTATTATTATTACCTAATAAATATTTATAGGTTGTCTGACTCCCACTTATGCAGGCAACCTACAAGGAAAACAAAGTACAATACAACAAACACAAAAGCAACACAAAACATAAGAAAAATGATGGCAAAGAAAACAAACCTAGAGGGGAACAATAAAGAGGAAAAAAGAGTATGTGTGTATTTATTTCCCTCGCCAAAGGCCTGGGGAAAAGGCCAGGTCTTTAGAGCCCTTTGAAATACCAGGAGGGTAAGAATTGTTCAAAAAAAAATTTGTGTGTGTGGGGGCGGGGCGGGTGGAACCTAATTCCCAAAGACAATCACTGCTACAGAGAAAGCACACTTCCTGGAGACAGACGGATGGCATTGTTTAATGGATGGAACTCATGAATGCATCAACCCTGCTGGGCAGATACTATGGGAGGCAGTGGTCCCTCAAGTACCAGACCTTATGCTTCGTGGGGCTTTGTAGGTAGCTACAAGCACCTTGAATCACACCCAGAAGCAAACTGGCAGACTTTGCAGTTTGCAAAGCCAAGGCATGTCCACTAACGTCTGTGCTGTGGCATTGTGGACCAGCTGAAGCTTCCGGTGGTTTTCAAGGGCAGAGGGAGGCTGTTTGAGTAAAGAAGACCTGCTTTGCTACTGCATTGCTCACAGTGCCTCTTTTCTTTTTAACGATCCCTTGTTTCGGGGTGGAGTTGGGGCGACCGAGTGGCTGGATGCGTTTACTGGCTGGATGCCCTTCCTGACGCCTATATGGAGTTCACAGCAGATATTTTCTCACAATGAAACTCAACACATATTTTTATGTGTTGTAATAGTAATGGCCAAGTAATGTGGCCATCTTGCCCAGAGTACCTTCTTTTCATACTAATCCTGCATTAACCAATGTCAAACAGTAAGAATAGCCTTACTAAGCATATCCATGTGGAAATTCCAATAATAAAGTAATAAAAGGGATGTAAAAATGGGTGCCATGGCCACAAGTAATCTTGCAGGTTTGAAATGTGTATTCTACTACTGGAGCTGTGTGTTTCCTCCTGTCTATAGGAAAGACAGCCCTGATTTTCTAAGTTTCTGAATTGAGCTGCTTAAAATTCATTTTACATACAGTGCTTTTCATAGTAAAGATTCATAATCTAATTGGAAGTTCTGGGCAAAAGGATCTTTTAAAATTTGACAACAGTTTAGGATGATTTGAGATTTTCTCTTTAACCTTTAAAACATTGATAGGATTTATGCCTTACAGCATCACACAAAAGGTTAAAAAAAAAAGCAAAATCATAGCAATCAGGGAATGGTCTATAGTATATCCTCACCTTACTCTTCATTAAATAGTTTTGCTGCAATTGCTTCTCTACATGTCCAAAATTCTACCCTCCAGCACTATGCTCCCATATTTCACAAAAACCTTACTTAAACACAATAAATAACAATTCACTGTCTTTTGTACAACAATGGATTCTATAACAGAATAATAACAGAAGAACAAAAGAAGAAATAACAGAGTTGGAAGGGACCTTGGAGGTTTTTTCGTCCAGCCCCCCGCTCGAGCAGGAGAACCTATACCATCTTAGACAAGTGACTGTCTTGCCTCTTTTTAAAAATCTCCAGTGATGGAGCACCCACAACCTCTGGAGGCAAGTCATTCCACTGATTAATTGTTCTGTCAGGAAAATCTTCCTTAGTTCTAGATTGTTTCTCTAACTGATTGGTTGTTTCCATCTATTGCTTCTTGTTCTATCTTCAGGTGCTTTGGAGAATAAGTTGACACACACACCCTTTTTTTTGTGGCAGCCCCTTAGTGTTGCCTTTCCTGTTCAAGACTAAGGCCTATACACATCCGAGTTTCTGAATTTCACCTTTTCAGCCTTGTTGCATTTTTTCCAGGAATGAGTAGATTTCAGGAAATTCTTTCAAGAGTGGCAATGTTGTAAAGTTCAACATGGGTGAAAAAGGATTCATAGTATAATGAAGCAAATTAGTCCAGTTCTGGCAATATGCTTCAATATCCAAAATAGCTTCATTTGTTAAAAGTGATACAGAATTCCATTTAAACTGGAAACCATTTATGGACTACATTTCAATGTTTGGATATGTGCCTTATCTAAAATTTGGGTATTTCAGTGTATAATGTCTGTATTTCAGTTCTATGAGATATTTCAATCATTTTGACTCAATCTATTACAGTTTGCAACTTCCTTTTATAAATAATGCAGTGTTGTCCATAGTTTTGATATTTATCCTTGCTTAAAAGTTTGATTTCTAGTTTCTTATGTGTGTGTTTGTGTGTATGAGAATTATAATCCATACATGTTTAGATCCTTTATTTATTGCTTATTTCCTTTACCTGTTTTTAAAATGTTCATTGTCTATGTACTTTCGTTAAAAAGTTTACTGAATGACACACAACGACCCAGAAAATTATTTTAAAAAATATTGAGAGTATTGATATATGAAGGGGTAAATCAAGATTAAGTTTTCTGACCATGCCTCCCCCTCAAATATTCCACATATGGTGGACATGTAGTATCAGTGCACCATTCATATATCATCAGACAATGTCTCACGTTGAGGAGTTGCTCTGCACTCTCACTGTTTTTTCCATTTTATTACATAAACACAGCTTTTGCACCAGGGTTGCAGGAATATATATGCCTACATGATGTTTTGTACATAGAAGATACAGGTAGTCCTTGACTTACAACCATTTGTTGATTGACTGTTCAAAGTTACAACAGCACTGCAAAGAGTGACTTATGACTGTTTTTCACACTTAAACCATTGCAGCATCCCCATTATCACATGATCAAAATTCAGACACTTGGCCACTGGAATGTATTTATGCTGGTTGCAGGGTCACGTGATCACCCTTTTGCAACTTTCTCACCAGCAATGTTAATGGGGAAAAAAGATTCACTTAACAACAGTGTTGCAGAGTGAGGCTATTTCCTTGTGGTAGCCTGCTGGCATTCCCTTCATAATCTTGCGAGGAAAAATAAAAGACAGAGAATGAGAGAGAGAGAAACTTAGGTTGAAGGAAATGTTAAATGAAGAAGGAGAAGGACAAGGAATAGAATAGAATAGAGCTGGAAGGGACCTTGGAGGTCTTCTAGTCCAGCCCCCCCTCCCGTTCAAGCAGGAGAACTTATACCATTTCAGACAAATGACTGTCCAGTCTCTTCTTAAAAATCTCCAGTGATGGAGCACCCACAATTTCTGGAGGCAAGCTGTTCCACTGGTTGATTGTCCTCACTGTCAGGAAGTTTCTCCTTAATTCTAGGTTGCTTCTCTCTTTGATCAGTTTCCAACCATTGTTTCTCGTCCTTCCCTCTGGTACTTTGGTGAATAACATGGAGAGTCACTGAACAAAGGATTTTGTAAATTGAGAACTTCCCGGTTTCCCCACCTCGGATCAAACGAATTCAGTCTGGAATCTGAGCAGGACTGAAGTTGGGTATTTAGTTGCTAGCATTTTGGACAAGTCAGATGGTAGCCAGGAAAAAAACTAAAAAAATAAATAAAAATTTTGTATTTATTTAAATTCTTCCAGAAAATAATTGGTGGGGCAGAGCAGGAATCTGCCCAGACTATCTAAACCTTTTCAGATTGCCAGAAAGCCATATCTATACCTCTTTAGGGAAAGAAAATAATAAAGTCAGAAGAGGAATATGTGAGCTTCACCATTTATATTTAGTCATCTTGCCCAAAGCTATTACTTCCTGCTGTTTAGTGATCTTACTGAACAATTGCACTAATCTAGAAGATGAAGAAATTCAGTTATAATAGGTACTTGCATTAGGAGAGTGGCTTAAGTACCCCAGGGCAACAATCATACTTACTACATTCTTTAGGGCCCATAATTGTAAGAATTGCAAATTCAAAAAGCAATCTGGAAACTTTTTAGAAGAGCCATTATAGAAAAGTTATTTCAGTTCTTGAAACTTGACATTGTTTGCAGAGGGCTTACCTACCTTGCCTCGAATACTCCAAGTTTAAGCTTTGCCCTCATAAATTGGGAGTTCTGTAATAGCTGAGCTCAATTTTTTTTTATTGTTAATGTCAATAGTGGAAATGAAGAAACACAGGGCTCCATTCTGTCAGTGGACCAGTCCCCTCTCTGAACAATTCCATCTCTTTCATGGGGAACTAACATTGTGCTATAAATTATTCTGGAGGTGAACAAATAAGTTCACTGCTGTTTAAAAATTGGTGAGGATCTTGCCTGTTGATTTTTTTACGGGAAAAGCCAGTGAGACACGTCAGATTTGATTTAGATCTGCTTGATTGAAAGGGGAAAAGAGTAAGACATGCGGCTTTGTAGATGTTGTGTCTTGTTCGAAGAGCTTTCATTCTCAGTAAGGATTCCACAATCGTTCCCAAAGATGGATACTGCTTATAATTTCAAATGATGTTGTGGGACAAAAAGAACAAAAAGTAGAAAAATGTCCAAAATCTTGTGAGTTGCTATGGGAAAACAAAACTATGCTATGGGAAAACAACAACAAAAAAAAGTGAAATGTGGCTAATTCATAAGATTACAGCTTATTATTACTATTGGTCATACAGTTATCCATGTGTTTCCATTGGATCTGGCATTTTTATTCACTTGATGAGTTTATCCACTCAGTTGTGTCTGACTCTTGGCGATTCTATGGGCTAGGTTTCTCCACATCTTCCAGTCTTAATTTTATTTTTTTTAATTTTAATTCCATTTATATCCCGCCCTTCTCCGAAGACTCAGGGCGGCTTACAAGCTTAGCAGAAGCCTTCATTCTATGTATATGCCTGCTTATTAGGGCTTTCACACACACCCCAAGCGGCATTATTACAAAGTCAGCTTAATTGCCCCCAACAATCTGGGTCCTCAGTTTACCTACCTCGGAAGGATGGAAGGCTGAGTTAACCTTGAGCCTGGTGGGATGTGAACCTGCACTAATTTCAGGCAGCTGGTGTTACTTAAGGAGGCATTAGCCCACTGCTCCACCAAGGCTCTTTGTCTTGCACTACTTCTTTGAGTTGTTTTAATGCTCTGGCTCATATCAACCTGCTTTCCTTTTCCCGCCACTCTTCCTAATATAATTGTTTTTTTCCAGTGAATTCCCCTGCAGGACATGACCAAAAAAAAATGAGACGCAGTTTTGTGATTTTTTAAAATTCACTTATTGAATCTTTCCAGGGACCTGAGATGGGCAGAATTTGTTTTTTGATGGTGTTATAGGTAATGTCGCAAGATGTAAAGCTGCCTTTTGCAATTGACTGGTAATGATTTTGTCAATGCCGACACTATTCAAATGGTTTTCCAAAGGTTTTTGGGATTGCGCCCTTTGCTTTCTTTTGCCACAGACATTCTACTGCTATATTATTGTTGTTGTTGTTGTTGTTGTTGTTGTTGTCGTCATTGTCATTGTAGTTGTTATTAATCATAATAATCTCACAGTCAGCCAGATGTTCAGATTGGGTTTGGCATTTTTGTCTACCTATTGAGTCCTTACCAAGGACCTAGGATAGGCAGATGTGGATGTTGGATGGTGTTACAGATATTTTCACAGGATGGAAGCTATAACCGGTAAAACTGCCTTTTGCAATTGACTGATGGTGAATTTGTCAATTCCAATGGTATTCAAATGATGCTCCAGTTGTTTTGGGATTGCACCCAAAGTAATTATTACTATTGGTACTACCCTTGCTTGCCTTTGCCACAAATAGAAATAGAACAATTGTGCCAAAGGCAAGCAAGGGTAGTACCAATAGTAGTACCAAAACTACTTCTTCTTCTTCTTCTTCTTCTTCTTCTTCTTCTTCTTCTTCTTCTTCTTCTTCTTCTTCTTCTTCTTCTTCTTCTTCTTCTTCTTCTTCTTCTTCTTCTCCTCCTCCTCCTCCTCCTCCTCCTCCTCCTCCTCCTCCTCCTTCTCCTCCTCCTCCTCCTCCTCCTCCTCCTTCTCCTCCTCCTCCTCCTCCTCCTCCTCCTCCTCCTCCTCCTCCTCCTCCTCCTCCTCCTTCTTAAATTTATATTTAAGATTTCTATGCCTGCTGCAGCCTCTAAGGAAATATAAAATTGGTCAGAAAAGTAATGTAATTTATATGAATTTATTTCGTATAGTGAAT
This sequence comes from Vipera berus, assembly GCF_964194415.1. NCBI lineage: Eukaryota > Metazoa > Chordata > Lepidosauria > Squamata > Viperidae > Vipera > Vipera berus. The sequence continues at coordinate 86,986,152 of NC_138203.1, forward strand.
TAACATGTCTGGAAACAAGCCATTTAAACAAGATGTTGGACTAGGATTAGAGAGACTTCAGCCAAGGAAGTTCACAAGTGATTTTGAACCAGGCTTTCAGTCCACTCTATCCTACAGAACTCTAGGGGGGGGGGGAAATTGGGAGTGCAAACTGGCATGTAAACCTAATTAAAGAATAAAATAAATAAATGAATATTTATCTTTTAACTTGCTGAGAGATTTAGTCAGAGGAGAAGTGTTATTCCTGAACATGAGTGATATTCTTGTCAATTATCATTTTTTACTTGTATATTTTTAGCTTCTTTTCTACAAAAGCAATCTAAAGTCCTCCCTCCCTCCCTTCCTGCTACATCTCTACCATTATTCTTTGTGGAAGGAGCACTAGAGGGGTTATTGTCCTATGAAAAATGGTACATTCACCCCAATGCTCAACGTCCTTGTAGTTTGAAAAAGAAGTGAAACCTCCCCATCCCCACTCTCAAAATACTTAAGGAGAATTGCTGGAGAAAATGGAGGTTTTTGGCAAAATCTCTAAAACTCTCTTTCTCACATACACACGGAGAGAGGGAGTGTGTGTGTGAGAGAGAGAGAGAGACAGAGAGAACAAGAGAATGAGACAGAGACTTTTCAGAAGTGAAGAACAACCATTGACTCCTTTGGGAAAAAAAGCTTCGTTTGAAGCCAACCTTGTTTCTATCTTCCACAGCTCAGAATTGCCTTTGAAAGAGACGAACCACTAGCCTCCCCGTGGAACATGACGAGGGAACAAAAGTGACATATTTTATACAGCTCCCAGTAGACAAACAGGAGCCAAAGGGAGGAGAATGCAATTATGATCTGAAAGAGAAAAGTAGAATTTGATTAGCTTGGGTTATAAATAGCAATTTAAAACCACAGGGTAAAAATCAATTCTGTTAAATAGCAATTCCTCTGTATTATGTTTACTTTCCACTTAGTCTGTCATCCAATATTTTCCACTCTTAGAAGATAAGATGTCATTATATTGTTCTTTGATTTCCAAAAGAGCTTATTGCCTTCTAGCTGCAGAAGGTATAATCTATGTGCAGAGGTTTTAATGAAAAAAAGGAGGAAAATTGTATAAGTACCAAAGGTATCTATCTTATGTTCCAATTGACCAACCGAACTATAAAAGTGGATTCGGGATAAGCCCTACTGTACAGACTTCATTTTCATCAAAACAGATACTGTATGCTATTGGACCAGTACACTACTGTAGTAAAGATGCACCAAAGCTGGTGCAGAATTACTCTGGATTGTGGACCCCAGGTATTCCTTCCTACCTACAATGATGCTGAAATGATGAATGATCACAACTTCTAGTGTAAGTTCACTAGAAGCTTTACTCTTTTCTATTTCCATCCAGTGAACACGGGCACATGTAGCTAGTCTTCGACTCACGACCACAATTGAGCCCAAAATTTCTGTTGCTAATTGAGTTGTTAAATTAGTAGCAAGGTTCTTACATGAATCTGGCTTCCCCATTGACTTTGCTTATCAGAATGTTGCAAAAGGGAATCACATGACCTCAGGACACTGCAACCATTCATAAATATGAGCCAGTTCCTAAGGGTCTGAATTTTGCTCACATGACCTTGGGGGATCCTGTGAGGAGGGTGAAAAATGGTCAAAACCCACTTTTTTTTAAGGTGCCGCTGTAATTTCAAATGGTCATTAAATGAACTGTTGTAAATTAGGGAGTAACTGTGTACAATGGGTGGAAATTATGTTGTGATGAGACATGTTTTGTCACTTGCCCAACTCTGCAGATGCCTATGCTATGGGTAGTAAATATAATAAACCTAGTTTTTCTCCTTCACAACTCAAGGAATGCTCTTCGCTGTAGGTAGAATATTACATCAGCACACATAGAATTTGATGGAAGAGGAGAAATAAGAAATAATCATCTTGACCTCAATTACTGCTTCACCCATATCATCACAACAGAGCATAGGATTTGACTAGAATAGTTTCTGTGAACAGCAAACCATGAGCAGTCTTCACAGACTCGGAAATTACTACCTGCACTTTTCATCTAATTCTAAATGTAAAGTTATAAATGTTTATTAGTGTTCATCACTTCATTCTCCACTTTAAGCTAATGGAGAGACATTCAAACACCAGGATTTCAGAAATGGGGTTATGCTTCAGATCTAAGCTGACTTGTCTTCTGCAGAACTGAAATGGGAACTAAAGCATACTTAATCTCTGCAATTTCCAGGGTGAAAAAGTATTTGTTCTAGGTAAATTTGATTCAATTTTACTAACATTTAAGACATCACATGCATTTATTTACAAGAGGCAGCAGTAACTAATAAAGGCACGATAAAAAAAAGATAAGAATAATAGAGATTAGAAAAACTACCTCAAATGAGCTAGAGAAGCAGAGTTAATACATTTTTGTAACTTTTGCTAGAGAAGGAGTAAAAATCTCTCAAAACGACTGGAACATCCCAAGACCCAAGTGATGCTTTGTGAACTACAACTAAGTGAAGTGCCCAACAATTATATTTAACTCTCTTACATCATTCAACTATTTAAAAAAAAATCCCTCACCTATCCTAGTAAAATGGAGGGGAAGAAATTGAGGATTGAACAAATGATGTTTAGCACCTAGAAGGTGTCAAAATCCATTCTAATCAGGATTGCACTAATCAATAACAAGGCACTTTCTTATTTCTGAGGCTTGGAGAAATCAGTGTGTGTGTCTTCTATGGAAGTGAATCTCATTGAGTTCAATAGAGTAATCCTTTTGTGAAGCATAAATGGGATTGATTAGATTAGATGCTCCTACCACTGGTTGTTTTCTGTTTGTCAGGGATCCTTCCCACTCAATCCCTTGGAAAGAAAAAAAAACCCTTGATTCCATAGATTTTACCTTGATTCCATTCCTTTTACTAGGAGTGAACCGAATACAGAAAAGTCAGGCAAGATCTGAAGAAAAATTGTGCGAAGAAACAAGCTGAAGCAAACTTCAAAGCCCACCCACCCCTGTAGCCAGGCAACCAATCAACAACCAGAAAGATGTTTTGGGAAAGTCTCTGGTCCAGGTGCACCGTTCTTCCTCCGTGCACTCCGAAGCCTGGACAGGTAGCCTTGAACATTTTAAACAACCCAAGCTCGTCTCCCTGTGACCAGACCTCTTCACCCCTTCTCAGAAATTTCATTTCCACCTCCTGCACGCTTCCCCCTCTCCAAATACCCAGTGCTTCCCCCTCCTACCGTTTTCATGGCAGTTGGCAGCAAGCTTGAAAGAAAACCATGATGCAGGCTGACACTTATTATCTTTTCAGAGTGAGATGGACATATACACGTACATATACCTATACAAGATCCGCGACTAAGATTCTGAATACTGATTCACACCACCGGTGGTATTTTATAATCTCATGCCAGTTTCCATCCCCGCCATCTGAAAATCAGGCCCAATTAAAATGGAAAATGACTGTAGCATGACTGTGGCTGCTTGGAATGAATGATGATGGTTCCAATTACATTACAGAATTTGCAAGCCCTGCAGAGCTTGACTGCCTAACTGATGTCCTGATAATGTTCCCATAATTACTTTGATAGGTTTAATTTTGCTTAAACATGCACAATGTTAGCCTCTGGTGCTAAAGATAAGCTCTGGTAAAGGTTGGTTATCTAACCCTACACAGCAATTGTACTGTCTGGGGGCAGTGGATTCTTACACGGAAGTTTCTGAAGCACCCACGGACTCGAGGGAAAAGCAGAGAGTGGGGGGCGGGTTTGTTTTGTTTTTATTCTAGTCGTCCTTGGCCTTTTATTTTTATTTTTCCCCAGAAAGAAAATGTAGCAAAGAGCGCTCTGATTATTTTATGTTTTCCTCTTTTTCTTTTCAAGGGGCAGATAACAAGGAAGGTGAGGATGTAGATATGATGAGCCCAGAGAGTTGTCCATCATGAAGAAGACGATCTGCCCGTCTCCCCCCAGGCAACACCAGTAAGACCTCTTTGAGATTTTTGCAAGGACCGAGAAAGGCAACTGTGGTATGATGTCTCTTTTCATTCCAAAGATAGGGTGTACTCTTCTAGAATGTGTGGGAGCAAGGCCATTGGATTAAAATCCTAGAAGGTAAATATCTATCAAACATTGTCCAGGTTTCAGCTGCTAACTATAGTCTATACTAAACTATAGATTAAGAGTCCTGGTGGCGCAGTGGTTAGAATGCAATACTGCTGGCTACTTCTGCTGATTGCCGCCTGCCAGCAGTTCGGCAGTTTGATTCTCAAGGTTGACACAGCCTCCCATCCTCCCAAGGTTGGTAAACTGAGGACCCAGATTGTTGGGGGCAATAGGCTGACTCTGTAAACTGCTTAGAGAGAGCTGTAAAGCATTGTGAAGTGGTATATAAGCCTAAGTGCTATTGCTAATGCTTACAGCTCTGGGATGACTATAGCTTACCCAAGAACAGAAATTAGGGCATAAATATTTAGTAAAATATGAAACAAACATACAATATGTTCAAAAAACCTTTGATTACATGGCAAAGAAAGTACAAAAGAATCTTGATCTCACTCATGCAAAAAAGGGATGGATTTTTGATTGCAGTTTTAGACTGCCATCTTGATTTTTTTTTAGCCCCCTCCACCCTTTGTGGATACACCTGATCTCATTGAATCAAAAGGCTTTAAATCAGGATGGGCAACCTTTTGATGGATGGAGGGTTAGGGCTGCCTTGGTGAGGCCATGATGCGAAATGAGAGGTTGGTGTCAAACATTTGGGGTGGGCTTTTGTTATTTATTTATTTATTTATTTATTTATTTATTTATTTATTTATTTATTTATTTATTTATTTATTTATTTATTTATTTATTTATTTATTTTTTATTTATTTTCTGTTTCTTTGTGTGAATAAACCTTTTTGATGATGTTTTGTATTAAAACCTGTATGGGACTTTTCCAAACGTTTTCTTGGAATAGGAGTGTGTGCTTTGATATTCAAGAACTGTGTTGATGAATTTTTGGTTTGAGTACTTTTCCTACAACTGACTTAATTAAGCAATATTTAAAAAATGCTGCCTTCATCTTTTTTTTTTAGTAAGGAGATCTTTGTGGCACTTTTCCCTTTTTATATTATTCCTTATTTAATTGCCCGACATGCTATTTGCAGTTTGAACTTGTAATAGCTTTAATTTGTTATTACTGATATTGTTAATTGCCTTGGAATTCATTACAGGACAGAAAGGTGGAAAAGAAATCTCCTAATTGATGCAAGGATGGGAGAATAATGATTTGCCTAAGGCCACATATGAATTCACGGCTCAGATGAGATTTAAATTACTATGCTACACAATCCTCTTGTTCCATTTACAAGAACTGCATTATGGAACAGCTACAATCATCATGCCCAGATCAGAAGTGACTGATCACCTTAAATCATCCATCAAAGTTTACATAAGAGTTAGAAGAGCTGTCCTTCAAAGCCTGTGAAAGACTGCCCTGATTTTTCTTTCTCTCCCAAAATAAAAATAGTAATAATTGCAAGACTTAAGCCATATTTTAGCTGATATCATGAGCTTCAAAATTCCAGCTTAATGTTTTTCAGCTGAGCACTTAATTCTGCACTATGCAGCACAGTCAATGTTAAAACAACAACAAAAACACATTTTCCTCAGGTAAAACGGCGATTTCCTGAGAATCTGTTTTTTTCCTTAGTGTTCAAAATTGCAGCATGGCTGATAAGTGGCCAAGATAGAGCTATTGATCAAGTCAGTACATGTTCTCATTACAAAACAGATTGATTCTTTCCTTTTATAGATCCTATCATAGAAAGTTGCTGCCTAATCTTTTTGTAAGTTTCAAAAGAGCTACCATAGCTTTGACTAAAACATATAAAGAACAGTTGCAGGAATTGGTATGGCTAGTCTAGTTGAAAAGAAGGACTAGGGGTGACATGATAGCAGTGTTCCTATATTTGAGGGGCTGCCACAGAGAAGAGGGAATCAACCTCTCCTCCAGAGCACCAGAAGGCAAGACAAGAGCCAATGGATGGATACTAACCAAGGAGAGAAGCAACCTAGAACTAAGGAGGAATTTCCTAGCAGTGAGAACAATTAACCAGTGGAACAGCTTGCCTTCAGAAGTTGTGGGTTCTTCATCACTGGAGACTTTTAAGAAGAGACTGGACAGCCACTTGTCTGAAATGGTATAGACTCTCCTGCTAATGCAGGAAGTTGGACTCAGTGACCTCCACGGTCCCTTCCAACTGTGTTATTCTATGAATTTTAGGAACTCTTTCTTCCATCCTAGGCTTACTGAACAGAAATGAAAGCCATAAAACTTTAATGTAATGTTGTTCAGCTATGGGAACTGTCTCTTTTTCTTTTGAGTAGCATGCTAGGGTTTGTATTTGGGAAAAAAAACTGTGGGATCAGACAAATTAGGGAGCAGGAGCAGGACAAACTCGAACGCTGTGCAAAGCTTCAGAACGATACTTGAATTTGGAAAAAAAAACATTAGTCAAAACATCCCATCGAAGCATTTTGGTGTATTTCAAAGCCACAATTTGAAGCAGGTTATGATAAAGCTCTTTGCAGCCTTGTGAAGCACTTGATAGATTCAATGTGTGTGTGTGTGTGTGTGTGTGTGTGTGTGTGTGTGTGTGTGTGTGTGTGTGTGTTTTCCTGCTGCTCTTAGGACTGTTATAGATACTGTGTTGTATTGCAATTTCACTCTCATACAGGGAATGCTGAGAGGGGTAGAGTAGTATGACCAGTTCTCAGTCATTGACAAGAGTAGTCAGCCAATGAGATTTATCACCTTATTAAACACTCTGTCTACTGAGCACTTTTGAAGTAACCAAGCTAACATTACTTTAGGTCTGTTCACTTTTTCAGCTCTCAACTTCCAATAGAACAGAATATATGTAATGCAGGGTTTACTGTGGAGTCCTTGGTGTTCTCTCAGTTTCTTTGTTTTCTTGCAGATGTTTCAGTATCCAACTAGGTAACATCATGATGATGATGATGATGACTTGCATTGATGATATTCCTTAGTTGGGCAATGAAACATCTTCAAGTAAACAACCAAGATCAGAGATCACCAAGGCCACCAGAGTTTTCATTTTCTTTAACGTGGCTAACCAGAGGCCTCAATTTTGCTCTCTCTTATACTGATTGATTGGTCTTATCAAAGAATCTGGGTGTCAAGACTGACTCTCACTTTCACCTACATTTTTCCTTCGCTGGCAGCTTGACAATAACAGGGAGGGGGTGGTGGAATGCAGGGGTGGGAGAATGGTACTCAAGCATCCGTTGGCTTCTGTGAGACATTGCTGTCATCTTAAGGATACACCGAGCAGATGAGATTGGTGGACATTTTGGACTGTAGGTGGGCCCAGAGGGAAAAGGGGGAATTAAATACACTTGCTTTTGCACAGGAAACCCAGAGCTGGTTTTGCTTCTTCTGTAGTTTATTCAGTAAGGTTTTATGTTGTTGTTAGCTGCGAAGTCTTGTCCGACCCATCGTGACCATATGGACAATGTTCCTCCAGGCCTTCCTGTCCTCTACCATCTTCTGGAGTCCATTTAAGCTCACACCTACTGCTTTAGTGACTCCATCCAGCCACCTCATTCTCTGTCGTCCCTGTTCTGTACCAGCCTGCTACCGGCCTTGCAGAAAGGCAACCCCTGTACAAACGGCAGAGGCTGGAAAACGTCTGCCAAATTTATTACACAAACAAACAAAACATGAAACAAGATACCGGAGCTTTGATCCTCTATCGGAGCGGTTGCTTTCAGCAAACCAGCCCTCCCCCAGACACTCCCTTTATAAGAGTTCAGGGCGTGGCCTCTCTTTGCCTCCTTCCGAGAAGTCCCACAGCCTTTCTCTGCTTGCTCCTACTTGACTGCCTCCTGCGTCGGGCGTCCTTGAACAGGGCCAGCTGTGGGTCATCTTCATCCACACTGTCGAGCTCACGCAGCTGGGTCTCCACCAAGTAAGAGGGGCCTGGCTGAGGGCTCTGCGGAGCCTCCAAGCCATCATCAGCAAGTTCTTCTTCAACACCCCCCTCCTCCCCCTCATCTGAGTCATCCGAGTCATCCGACCCAACTGCCGAACCCACAGGCTGACCCTGAATCACAACAGTCCCCTTCTTCTCTTGCCCTCCACCTTTCCCAGCATGAGGCTCTTCTCCAGTGAGTCCTTCTTTCTCATTAGGTGGCCAAAGTATTTGAGTTTCAACTCTGGATCTGACCTTCTAATGAGCAGTCAGGGTTGATCTCCTCTAAGACTGACTGGTTTGATCACCTTGCAGTCCAAGGGACTCGCAGGAGTCTTCTCCAGCACCATAGCTCAAAGGCCTCAATTCTTTCGTGCTTGGCCTTTCTTATGGTCCAACTTTCACTGCCATACATTGCAACTGGGAAGACCATAGCCTTGACTATACACACTTTTGTTGACAGGGTGATGTCTCTGCTTTTTAGTGTGCTGTCTAGATTTGCCATGGCTTTTCTCCCGAGGAGCAAGCGTCTTTTAATTTCTTGGCTACAGTCTCCATCTGCAGTGATCTTGGAGCCCAGGAAAATAAAATCTGTCACTACCTCCATTTCTTCCCCATCTATTTACCAGGAATAAGGTTTTATACTCTTGGTAAAATAATGTCCCATGAGTTCCTTTTCCTGGATTCACCAACTGGACAGTTGAATAGGAATTCAATAGGTCTCAGCATTCTGAAATGGGATCAAGGCTGTTCAGTTTATTTTTTTTTATTTTTTTTAAAATTCCATTTATATCCTGCCCTTCTCCAAAGACTCAGGGCGGCTTACAAACTTAGCACTAGCCTTCATTCTATGTATATGCCTGCTTATTAGGGCTTTCACACACACCCCAAGCAGCATTATTACAAAGTCAGCTTAATTGCCCCCAACAATCTGGGTCCTCATTTTACCTACCTGGGAAGGATGGAAGGCTGAGTCAACCTTGAGCCTGGTGGGATGCGAACCTGCACTAATTGCAGGCAGCTGGTGTTACTTAAGGAGGCATTAGCCCACTGCTCCACCAAGGCTCTTTTAGTATGTACTCTTAGTTCAACTCTTGATAGGGACAGATTTAAAACATTCAGTGAATGGGTGTAGGCTAATGCTTTCCAGGCATTGATCTAAATATATGCTGCTCCTAAGAATATAGGATAGCAAGAACATAAATGCCAGTTCTCCTGTGCCAGTCTCATATTCTGAGGCCTGCTTATCTTCGTTGCACATCATCTCACGAAGTAAATTAATTAACAGAGTCTTTCCAGCATGCCACAAACCTGACACAACCAAGGCCTGCCAAGGTTGACGGGCTCTGTGGAAGACAACAATCTTGCCAACTACTGATACCAAAAACCCAAAAATCAAAGGTAGGAAAGCTACATTCCATGGAGGCAAGCCTATAATAATTCTTCCAGGTTTTGCCCAGAAGACCTGAAAGACTGCCAATGTAATTTGGCCAGCGTGGAATTCAATGAAGCTAGAGATGAGGGGCCGTTCCAGGACGTCTCCCACATTTGACAGTCTGTTATAGCAATCACAACATGTCAGAAGCACAGTGATCAGAGGCAGCAAACCATTGCACATCATGGGACCATATCAATGGTTATTCTATCTCATGCCAAGCCTGGCATTTCAGGAAACAAACAAACAAACAAACAAAGAGTAAGACCTTATTTTTACAAAGGTTTTGGACCATTCTCTTTAAGGTAGATTAGAAACTGTTATGCAGGGCAGTTTACTGAACTACAATTATAAAAAGGTAAAGGTTCCCCCGCACATGTGTGCTAGTCGTTTCCGACTCTAGGGGCCGGTGCTCATCTCCGTTTCAAAGCCGAAGAGCCAGCGCTTGTCCGAGGACATCTCCGTGGTCATGTGGCCGGCATGACTAGACGCCAAAGGCGCACGGAACGCTGTTACCTTCCCACCGTAGTGGTCCCTATTTTTCTACTTGCATTTTTTACGTGCTTTCGAACTGCTAGGTTGGCAGAAGCTGGGACGAGTAACAGGCGCTCACTCTGCTACGCGGCACTCGGGATTCGACCCGCCAAACTGCCGACCTTCTGATCGACAAGCTCAGCGTCCTAACCCACTGAGCCACCGCGTCCCTTGAACTACAATAGATCCATTCAAAATAAATTCAAAATTAAAACATAGATTTCCCCATAGTGAGTAGTGTGAAATGAACAATATTGTACAAACCTTTGAAACCTATATAGGGCAGCTAATTTATATGCTATGGCAAATGCTACAGGGAATAAAACAATGTTTAGCAAAGGATTCTTGAGACAGAATGGGATTGCTCAGACAGTAATATATTTAGATAAAAATGAATGTGAGCAACCGGGATATTTGTCTTACAGTGGAGCACTTTCTGCCTTGATTCAGGTAACGTAGGGCATCTCAACACTTACTATTAAAGCTGTTCCTAGCCTAAGCTCAGCCTGGTTAAATTAAATGTATCTATCCAAAATAAAACATCAACATGCATTAAAATAAAATATTTTAACAATTCCTTTAAAAAAAACAAACCTGTCTTACTATCCTCTTGCTCGCAAATGTCTTTCAGAGGTAACATCACAATGAAAACTGTAATAGTATATTTGTAAATATATACTTGCTGATTTGAAAACTGAGAGATACCTTTCTTTTTTCCTTTCCCTGAGGTTTGTATCTTTACCTTCCTTTCGTTTAATAGATCCAAAGCAATAAATCCTATCAATCATTCTTCCAGTCACTAACCAATGGAGTGTTTGGGAACTGGAGAGGAAATCCTTTGGTCTCAAATTACTAGAAAAAAATGGTAAAACAATACATTGCTGGTCTACTTATTGAGGGGGGGGGGAAATCTGAAGTGTCCATTAAACATAAAAAAAATTTCAACAGTATTTGTAAAGACATGAAAGATAGAAATGAACAAAGAAAAAGAAAGACAATCTATTAAAATGTCTCCAAACCAAAGAGAAGATCAAGGTCAAATAAAGATGGAAAGAGTATAGTGAAATTATGCGCAATTGGGTTGTGAAGTTAAGGTTGGAAAATATTTCCTACGTACAAGAATCTATAATACTGGAAAATGAGGTTAGTTGAGCTCTCCAGTCAATACCAAGTTGGGAGCTTACAGGAACCAATGGAATATCTATAAGAATATGACAAAAAGAAATAAAAGTTCATACCAGCAAACCTGGAAAATGACACAATCTTCCACCAATTGAAAGAGGCCAATCTATATATCAATGCCAAAGAAAGAAAACCAAACAGAATGTGCAAATTATTGTACAATATCTTTACATTCACATGCTAACAAAATATTTAGGATCATTCAATATAGATTAGAGCCCTCCATGAAAAGGGAATCATGAGATGTTTGATTTTAGAAAAGGCTTAAGAATTAGAGACATTGTTGATGCATACTGGATAATTGACCAATCTGAAGAATATCAAAAAAAAAGTCAGTATGTGCTTTGTTGATTATAGAACATCCATTGATTGTGTATCACCAGACTGTAGAATGAGCTTAGAAAAATGAGAACTCTTGAATATCTTATGTGAAACCTACATACAGGACAAGGAAGCCACAGTATGGATTGACTGATTATATATCAAGTCATTTTTTATTCCTAGCAACCTTATAAATTTTCTCCAAGATAATCTATCCTTTCATGTCTTTTTTTTTATTAAAGAGTTTTACATAAACAAGATTTTACAATATATCCCCAAATCCCCCCCAGCCCAAACCACCCCACTTTCCCCCCCCACTTCCCAGAGCTAAATACAGGATTATAGTTATAATAATCATATTCTAAATAAGAATTATCCATAATATGCAATTAACCAAATTCATAATGTGCTTTAACTCCCCTTTAACATAGATACATACAAAGTACTAACACTAAGATAACAATATCCCTCTAAAATCTTTCATGTCTTCTATGATAATCCATCCACATTGTATCTGGTCATTCTTTTCATCTCTTTCCTTCCATTTTTCCCAGCATTAGAGCCTTTTTCAGAGAGTTGAGTCTTCACATAATAGATCTAATTTGAGCTGGTAATTTGTGCCTTGAGTGAGAACTCTGGTTTGTTCAGTGATCCATCCGTTTGTTTTCTTGGCTGTCCATAATATTCTCCGGAGTCTTCTCCAGGTTCAAAAGCACAATACTTTTCCTATTCTGCTTCTTTAATGTCCAGCTTTTGCTTCCATAGAGTGTCACAAGAAATACCACGGCTTGCATGATTCTGTTCTTTGTAGGTATAGACATATCACAGTATTTGAATACATTTTCCAAGGACTTCGTGGCTGGTCTGGTCTGTGGTATATTTCTTGACTGCTTGTTCCTTTACTGTTGATGCTTGATCCTAAAAGGCAGAAGTTATCCATCACTGTGATATCTTCATTGTCAATTCTAAGACCGTTTGATCAAATATTAGTCCGTTTTTTCCACTACGGTCTTTGATATTTAATACAATGGCTTGCAGATCTTTTTAATTTTTGACTATCAAGATTTATATTAAAATACCTGGATGGCTTTCAACAATGGAAGCATTTGCTTACCCAAACTTGATTAATTACAAGAAAGTTGTGACCTATAAAGATATTCTGGACAATGAAGGGAAATTGAAATATACAGGTGAAACTCGAAAAATTAGAATATCGTGCGAAAGTTCATTTATTTCAGTAATGCAACTTAAAAAGGGGAAACTAATATATGAGATAAACTCATTACATGCAAAGCAAGATAGTTCAAGCCGTGATTTGTCATAATTGTGATGATTATGGTGTACAGCTCATGAAAACCCCAAATCCACAATCTCAGAAAATTAGAATATTACATGCAATCAATAAAACAAGGAGTGTACATAGAACAATATCGGACCTCTGAAAAGTATAAGCATGCATATGTACTCAGTACTTGGTTTGGGCCCCTTTTGCAGCAATTACTGCCTCAATGCGGCGTGGCATGGAAGCTATCAGCCTGTGGCACTGCTGAGGTGTTATGGAAGACCAGGATGCTTCAATAGCGGCCTTCAGCTCTTCTGCATTGTTCGGTCTCATGTCTCTCATCTTTCTCTTGGCAATGCCCCATAGATTCTCTATGGGGTTCAGATCAGGCAAGTTTGCTGGCCAATCAAGCACAGTAATCCCACGTTCATTGAACCAGGTTTTGGTGCTTTTGGCAGTGTGAGCAGGTGCCAAGTGTGTATCTCTCCATTCTTCCTCCAGACTCTGGGTCCTTGTTTTCCAAATGAGATGCAAAAGTTGCTCTCATCAGAAAAGAGGACTTTGGACCACTGAGCAACAGACCAGGTCTGTTTTTCTTTAGCCCAGGTAAGACGCTTCTGACGTTTGTTTTTCAGGAGCAGCTTGACAAAAGGAATACGACATTTGAAGCCCATGTCCAGGATCCGTCTGTGTGTGGTGGCTCTTGATGCACTGACTCCAGCCTCAGTCCACTCCTTGTGAAAGTCCCCAACACTTTTGAATGGCCTTTTCCTGACAATCCTCTCCAGGCTGCGGTCATCCCTGCTGCTTGTGCACCTTTTTCTTCCACACTTTTTCCTTCCACATAACTTTCTATCAATGTGCTTTGATACAGCACTTTGGGAACATCCAACTTGGGAACATCCAACAGCACTTTGGGAACATCCAACTATTGCTAAGCACATTAGTTTGTGCTCAAATTGTAAGCCGCCCTGAGTCTTCGGAGAAGGGCGGGATGTAAATGGGATTTTTTTAAAAAAACTTATTTTGCAATTACCTTTTGAGGCTTTCCCTCCTTATGGAGGGTGTCAATGATGGTTTTCTGCACAACTGTCAGGTCAGCAGTCTTCCCCATGATTGTGATTCCTACTGAACCAGACTGAGAGACCATTTAAAGGCTCAGGAACTCTTTGCAGGTGTTATGGCTTAATTAGCTGATTAGAGTGGGACACTTTGAGCCTAGAATATTGCACCTTTTCACAATATTCTAATTTATTGAGATTGTGGATTTGGGGTTTTCATGAGCTGTACGCCATAATCATCACAATTATGCTTTGCATGTAATGAGTCTATCTCATATATTAGTTTCCCCTTTTAAGTTGCATTACTGAAATAAATGAACTTTTGCATGATATTCTAATTTTTTGAGTTTCACCTGTAGACAAGATTTAGAAGAGCAGGCTATTGACTTATCATGGTGGCCATACTTGCAAGTTCAAATGAGATATGAAAAAGATGTTAAAACATTGGGATTTTACAAGGAACAGTCAAAATTTGACCAGATATTGCTGACAACAGATGAAAAACTGATTTTAAAACTTTACAAACATTTGTTAAGCTTAAAGAAACAATGATAATATAGGCAAAGAACTTTGGATATAATATAGAATTAGAAAAGTGGCAAAGCTTATGGGAAAGAAACTCTAAAATAACAAAAATGGTAACCTATAAAGAAATTTTATACAAAACATATAGACTTTAAACCAGAATTGTTTTTGTTAGGCATAATAGTAGGAAACTATGAGAAAGAATGTATATACTTAATTTTACATGTATTAACTGCAGCAAGAATAGTATTTGCTAAATATTGGAAAAATGAAAACTTACCAATGGAGGAAGAATTAGTTAAGAAAATCTTAGATTGTGCAGAAATGGACAGATTGACATTGAAGATAAAAGAGAAAGAAGATTCAGTATACGTTAGAATATGGGACAATTTTTATAAATGGCTAGAAAAACGAGTTAGAGAGAAAGGAATGTAATATGTACTATGTAACATTAATATGTATTAGTAAGAAGACTATAAAGTGAAGTGAGGATGTAAGAAACATATTATTAACTAACATATTGATTATGAAAATACAGAAACTAATTATTACTGATTGTTTTTTAAACACATGAATCCAGACCACATGCTGTTTGCTAAATATTAAAGACTGTTATCTTATAAAATTAATAAAATATATATATTTAAAAAGATACATTCATTCATTTAGCATATGGCATGTCATACATATCAAGGTATAGTACTGTTGATCAGCATTAACAACACAGCATATGAGGTTATTTATGTTTTTCCCCTCCAATTTTAAATCCATGCTTAGCATCTTCCAATCCAGCTTCCCTTTATATATATATATATATATATATATATATATATATGTGTATATATATATATATATATATATATATATATATATATATATATATATATATATATATATATATATATATATATATATATATATATATATATATATATATATATATAACAGTCTTATCTTTTGCTAAACTGGAATTTTCACCATGTTCTGTCTGAACTGTAGCTTCCTGACCTATACACAGGTTTCTCCTGAGGAGAATGAGATGATGGGGGGTTTCCATTTTCTTTGAGCACTTACAGTTTGCCTTGATTGATACAAAGGCTTTTCTATAATCAATGAAGCCCATACTGCCTTTGTTTTGGCATTCTCTGGCTTTTTAGTACAGTCTGGATCCACCATAACAAGTCAGATTGGTTCCACCTATATTTTGCATACATATTGATAGAGATTAGTTTAGAACATGCCCATGGTTTTAAAACTGAAAGGATAAACATCAATCATCTGGGTCATGCTGGTGACACCACTTTAATAGATTAAAATACAAATAATATGAAAGCTTTAGTAATGAAAGTCAAAATGTTCAGGGAAAATGTCATTAAATATAAAGAAGACCAAACTAATGACAACACCAGCAACCAGCCTTGGAATTTATAATGAAGATATTGAAGTTGTGAATAGCAACTGCCTTTTGGAATCAATTATCAACAGGAAAAGAGCCAGCAATCAAGAGATATGCCAGAAACCACAAAAGAGATAGCAGTTGAAAGCCTTGGAAAAGTTATTCAAACGTTGTGACGTATCTGTACTTAACAAAGATCGAAACTGTGGGGAAAGTTGGCCATTGAAGAAGCAGTAGGAAAAGAGTGTTGATGCATTTGAACTCTGCTGTTGGATGAGGCACCTAGCATTACCAAGGATAGCCAAATGGAACATAGAACAAATCAATCCAGAATTCTCACTTGAGGCACAAATGACCAAGCTGAAATGATTGTATTTTGGACACCTCAAATGGAGACTTAGCTCTCTTGAAGTTCATAATGCCAAGAAAGTTGGAAGGAAAAAGAAGACTACTACTGTGTTTCCTCGAAAGTAAGGCCTACTCTAAAAATAAGCTCTAGCTTGATTTTGAGGGGTGGGCATAATATAAGCTCTATCCTAAAAATAAGTGCTAGTTTTGGGGTGAGCCACACACTTAAAAATCAAGCTACAGTGGAGGTAGGGGTATGGATCTGACCCACGCACCCCACACCCAGTTGCCTGGCAGCCAGGCTCTCCTTACTGGCCCACTTCTTCTGCGATGTCTTCTGTAGCAGGCCTGCATTTCTCAATCACAGTCCTTTCTGGAAGGCCACTGCAGCCGAGGACCAAGCTATGGATTGAATCCATAGCTTGGTACTCGGCTGCATAGGCCTTCTGGAAAGGCATGACTGCAAAATGCAGACTGGAATGCAGCTGCAGAATGAAGAAGTGGGCCTTCTGGGCAGAGCTGTTGGTGCCAGAGGTGAGTAAGACACCCCCCAAAATAAGACCTGGTGCCTCTTTTGGAGGCAAAAAAATAAGACCATGTCTTATTTTGGGGGAAACACAGTAACAGCATGCCAGATAGATCTGATCGCACTGGCAATAGATACACTGTTGGAAGACCTGAAGGGCCAGGTTGGGGGCAGATCCACATTGGAAAGTCTACCTATGTGTTGCTAACAGGTGACTCCAACTTGGTGGCACATAATCAGTAAAAAAATTCATACCAGTAAGATTTAACTATTGATTGGTTAATACAGGTGATCCTTGACTTACAACCATTCATTTAGTGACTGCTCAAAGTTACAATGGTACTGACAAAAGTATCTTAGGACCAGTTTTCACACTTACAACCATTGCAGCATCCCCATGGTCACATGATCAAAACTCGGGTGCTTGGCAACTGGCATGTATTTATGCCAGTTGCACTGTTCCAGGGTCATGTGATCACCATTTGTGACCTTCCCAACTGGCTTCCGACAAGCAAGTCAATGGAGGAAGCCAGATTCACTTAACAGCCACCCGATTAACTTAACATCTGCAGGGATTCACTTTAACAACTGTGGCCAAAAAAGGTCATAAAACTCACTTAACAATTGCCTTGCTTAGCAGCAGAAATTTTGTGCTCAATTGTGGCTGTAAGCTGAAGCCTACCTGTATGGACTATTGAAATTGTATATCATAAAGTTTGTGCCATATTCTTTACATTCCATTCCAATAATCCCATTTGCTAAGTTAAATGCAAGATATGATCCTGTATCCTACATCCTGAAAGCATCATTGCAATAAGACTGAATTTCTTTACTGAATGGGAACATTCTAAAAGACTAAATCACAAGAGCAAGCCACTGCAAGTCACTACTCTGCAGTTTCTCTCTTTTGGGTCAGGAATAATTTCAGCTTTTATTATTCTTCAGCTTCACTGTTCCAATATCTAAGAGGCTGCCACAAAGAAGAGAGGGGTGAACCTATTTTCCAAATTACCTGAAGGCAGGACAAGAAGCAATGGATGAAAACTAATCAAGGAGAGAACCAACCTAGAACTAAGGAGAATTTTCCTGACAGTTAGAACAATTAACCAGTGGGATGACTTGCCTCCAGAACTTGTGGTGCTCCAGCACTGGAGGGTTTTAAGAAGAGATTGGACAACCGACTTCCGGTTTGCCATTGTGGTGCCTGTGGACGCAGGAAGGCAAGCTGGGGGACCCTGGAAAGGGTCAAAAGTCTCCCTATAGGGGCGACGAGCAAGGAGGGGACCCCCTGCTTGATTGCGGGAGGGTGGTAGCCCTTCTGCTTTATCTGGGGCAGCCCTCCAAACCAGCGGGAGAAAGACCAGCCATAGCAATATGGCTCATCATTAAGCTGCTGACAGCCGAAGTCAAAATTACCATCAAGCACCTTTAAAGCAACGCAGATGAAACTGGGTGAGATCTGATCTTCTCTTTAAGACTTTAAGTATTTTTTTCCTGTAAAATCTGCCCAAAGTATTTTTCCCCCTGTGAGGAGAGAGGGAAGGGAATTTCTTCCCCACCCGTCAAGAAAAGCAGTGACTATCCAGGGGAATCAAAGCAACTATAAGAACAATTTTAATCTAATTGGATCTCTATGCTTTTGAAACTTGGGGACTAAAAGTTTTCCTATTCTTATTGGAGATGTTTGTTTTTATCTAAAAAAAGAAATAAAACTTGAAAAACTATCATAAAAACTTTGGACTTAAACATATTTAAATGGCATCGGTGATATCTTGTGGCAAAGTATGGTATTGCAACTTGTTATTGCCTAAAAGAGACTTGGCTTGAAGCCCAGACTCCAGAAAAAAACTTGTCTGACCTTGACAGATACCACCTGTGAAAAACTTATCTGTAAAGAGAACTTCTGGGTGACATATTTGACCTGCTTGAAGAACCATCTGTTATTACATGAGATGATGGAATACCTTGGCTTATAAATTCTTACTTGACAAACAACTTCCACTATAAAGACCACCTATAATACGTGAATTAGATGTTTCATACCTAGTTATAAAAAACTATTTTTAACGTCTGATTCTAAAGTCTTCAACTCAATACACTATTAAGAGAATATGGATGAAGATCAGGAAAAAATCCTTTCCATGTTGAAATTAATACACAAAACCATTCTGTCAGCCTGTGATAAAATAAGATGCAACATAAAGGAACAAGATGCCAGCTTAGATATAGAAACCCAGATCTTGACTACAACCAAAGAACTAACAATGCAAAAAACAACAGGAGAAGTGGAACAACCAAACATTAAGACAGAGGATTTAATTGACCAACAAATCCAGCCAATGGAAAATTCAGAAAAGGGAGTGACAACACTGAAAATGGAAAAGACTTTCTATATAAATGAGAAGAAATTTGAGGAGAAGGAAGAAGAACAGATTGAATGGAAGATAAACCTATCAGGACAATCGTGGGAAATTGGAGTAATAGGGAGGCAATCTAATGAATACAAATGGACTAGTTCTTCCAAAAAAACTGCATCTAAATGGTCTTTCTTATTTCAAATAATATATATAATAATAGAGGGAGAACTATTTGAAGATTTAAAAGCATTGACATGGAAGGCTAGTTGGCAAAGGAAAAAAGCCAGAGTAAGGCTGAAGAAAATTAGGGTTTTGATTTATTAAATTAGATGGTTTAATATGATGGAAAATAGATAACTTTTAGAAAACAGATAAGATGTGTATTTAGAATATTAGATTTTGTTATGAAAAGGGAAAAAAGAAGAAGTTGAGATAAGTGAAACTTTGGTTACCTAAAGCTTGGAAATTATAAATATCAAATGTTAATTTGAATATTGATGGGAAATTAAAGCTTGGGGGAAAAGCAATAATAGGACATTGAATGTAAACACAATTAAGATATATATAAGGTAAAATTATTGATAAATGTAATAATGATTTTAGTTAGTTGATAATAATAAGAACTGTATTAGCTTAATATGAGATAGTAGATATTAAGGGAAAAAGAGAGGAAATATCTGAGGTTGCAACTTGAGATTTGTACTAAAGATTTATGTATATTATTGAACTATTGATTAACCCAGCCACCACACTGCTTTTTAAATACTTAATTGTAAAGTTAGAAAACTAATAAAATATTATATATAAAAAAAGAGATTGGTCAACCATTTGCATGAAATCGTATAGGGTCTCCTGAGCAGGAGGTTGGGCTAGAAGACTTCCAAGGTCACTTCCAACTCTGTTATTTTATTCTGTTCTGTTCTGTTCAATCTGTTTCTCTTATGATGGTATGTCTTAAACTGTGGTCTGAGGACTGCTGTGGAGTGACCCAAGAGCCCCTCAGAGGTTGACAAAATCAAAATTATTTGCAAAAGCTTAAAACAACGTCATTCTTCTCATTATTTTTATTTGTTAAAATATTTTAATGAAAATATTTTGTGTCCATCTCTAATGGGTTTAATATTGTTATTTTTACATGATTCAATAGGTAAATATTCCACGAACGAGTCAATTTTATTTTAATATGGTAAGTATCAATGAATATAACCCAAAAAGACAAAAGCTCCTTTGGAGTCCTCCGTAATTTTTAAAAGCGGAAAGTCATCCTGAGAGCAAAAGGTTTAAGAAACACTGCTCTACAGTAGAGGAGAGTGTGATTCCTGTTTTCTCTAAATTCTGGACTTTGGACATGTACTTACTGTATCTCTGCAGAGAAATAGAAAGAGACAGAAACAGGGATAGAAAGACAGAGATACCCATATACAGTCATTTCTTGACACTCGACTGCTTCAAAACTCATCAAATTTGGTATTTGACGTGTTTTGCAGCAGAAATCTTGTCCCAGCGCTCATCTTTCTCTCAGTAGTAGACATGCAAGGAAGAACTTGCTGATGTCAAGCTGTCTCGTGGCTCGTTATTTCTTCTGGCCAAAATAGTGAAACACACGGTAAGTCATGTGGTTTTCTTGCTGCCCATCGGTTTCAGTACTCAGCGCATCTTCTGAAACGAATTACTGATGAGGACCGAGGTACCACTGTATTCCTATAAGATGAACCTTTATCTGGACCAAGATCCAAGCATGGTGTTATGCTTCAGGGCTTGTCTGCTCTTATCTGTCATCTCCTGACACCTGAAGGAATGCAAGGTGGACCTTCATTCTATCTGTCTGCCTTTAATAATACACATATCTCTTATATTTACAATATCTGGGTTTATCTGAGTTTATTCATTATAGCTGATCCTTAGTGGTGGGATTCAAATATGTGAACAACTGGTTCTTTGTGTGGATGCCACTTCCAGAAGTCCATTCTGGGCCTGGGCAACAAAAAATTAGGTACCAGTTCTATTGAAGTGGTGCAAACTGGCTGAATCCCACCACTGCTGATCCTCCTGCCTACTGCCAAAGGACAAAAGAAAAATATGTCTCAGCCTATAGAGAATGTCTCTTCTCCTTGAGCAATGACAAACTCTTCCTTCACATTTAGCATTACAAATCTTAAGATGAATATGCAGTTTCTCTCATATTTAGGACCTGATGTTTATTTGAATTAGTGACTAAATAAATAGATAAATAGGCATTTGCCCTGAACCAGCCAGTCTTTGGTTTGTGATATACAGGTAATCTTCAACTCACATCCATTCATTTAGCAACTGTCAAAAGTCATAACAGCACTGAGAACTTACAATGGCTCCTTGCACTTATGACTGTTGCATCATCCCCAACAGTCACCTGATCCATAGTCCGATTGTTGGCAACTGGCATGTATTTAGGAAGTTTACAGTGTTGTGAAATCATGTGATTGCCATTTGCAAATTTCCCAGATGGCTTTTGATGAGCAATGTCAGTGGGGGAATCCAGATTAGCTTAGTGACCAGAAGATTCACTTAAGAACTGCAGTGATTGAGTTAACAATTGTGGCAAAACAACAACAACCCCAAATTGGGGGCCTCTCAGTGAACAACCATTTTGCTTAACAACAAAAATTCTGTTCCAATAGTACTTTTAGGGTGAGGGCCATCTGTACAAATCTGATAATTTTCTTCCAAGTGAAATAGAGAAACTTTCCAACGTGCTGTTTTCCATTAATTAATTAATTAATTAATTAGAATTTATGCACTGCCCATCTCGTCTAAGTGACTCTGGACAGTTGCATTTGGCGAAATTGCAGGAGACAGCACGCCCAGAGAGCAATGGATGAGTTTGTTCCTGAAAACCACCTTAATGGTCATGATAAGTAAGTACAGTATATCACAAGAATTTCTCCATTGTGGGTTGCTGCTTATATGTAAGCAGACAGTTGATTGCAACATTTGTAATCAGTTACAAGAAAATGATTACAGGTCAAAAAACTGGAAGGACTTTTATGACTTAAGAATAAAAACAAAAGTCAAAATAATGACATTTACATCTAATTCTTCCAATTCAGTCTCTTTTCAGCTGTCACTTTGAGGTTTTACTCCGTTGCCTATTGTTTTTATTAAAATATTTCTCCACTCTAAATCACATAAATAAAATGGGCATATTATTGTCTTTCCAGAATGACAGGAAGTAAATGATGTTTTTACCCCCGGACAATTCTCAAAAGAGCTAAACAATGTCTCAATTGTTTAGAATTGACACTGTATTATACACTTCGGTAGATTAAAGATAAATACTTCCGGGGTTTTGTTTAAGAAAGAGAAACAAGTCAAGTCAATGTACAAGTCAAGAAGAGTAGCTTTTTGCTACCGTACTTTTCCTCAACACATCAGGTTGTACGCTTTGCAAAGAAAATGTAGGCAATTGCATTTGCAGATGAACTAGATTGGGTCAATACATCACCCCCTGCAAGGTTACACCGTAGCTGTCTATGAAATAAGAAAGAAAGGGGAGAGAGAGGGGGGGAATGGAAATGATCTGGAAAAATGAGTGAGACAAACAATCAAGAAAACGAAAGAATAGATTGAGAATAGAGGAAAAGACATATCAGGGTCTATTTAAGGGAGATGGATCATCCATGGGTAGACTAAAGCATGAGACGTAATAATAACAGATTAATAGAGTTGAAGGGACCTTGGAGGTCTTCTAGTCCAGCCGCCTGCTCAAGCAGGAGACCCTGTACCATTCCAGACAAGTGGCTGTCCAGCCTCTTCTTAAAAGCCTCCCGTGATGAAACACTCACAACTTCTGAAGGCAAGCCAACATTGTTATGGAGGAAAGAAATGGGAGACTGGTGTCTCGGAAAGTCATGGAGAAAAAAAAAGAAGAAAAAAAATAGGGCGCTTCACTAGAAAGATATGAGTGGATTCATAAAAGCAAACTCCTGAGGGACTTTTGTCAAAATTTCAAACTGCAAATTAAAAGTACAAATAATTCGACTTCACTTCATCTGCCAAAACTCAGACCCCAGCCTTAATTAGAGAAATTTGGAGCAGATTTTCATTTCTCTGGGGTGAAACACATGGCTCTGAACACTCTTTTTTCTAAACTTCTACTAAGCTCCAGTCCCAATAAGTTTGTTTAATTATTTATTAATTATATTGATTTATCTAGTTCTCAGTTATGACACATTTTGAGAGGTTAGAGAGGGCAGCAATGCAAACGGAGCAAACCAACCAACCAACCAACCGAACCTTATAAAAGTTGGTAGTTTACAGTTTTCCATTCAAACCAGAGTAACCTTTTAAATAAGACCAGCATGTTAGGAAATTAAAGGAGACAACTAGCTAAACTGGCTAATATCTAGGGCTGTGCAAGACGTCTGGGCAGCTGGGTCCTCTGGATGGCTGCATGCTATTTGCACATAGCAATAGCACTTAGACTTACTGTATACACAGTGCTTTTTTTGTAAAAGAAAAAGGTGCCGGAACTCACACATGTCATACAAACCGCCTTGCCTATCCTACAAGGTTCCATCCAAAAAAGGTGCCGGAACTCCCTTCTGAGCATTCTATGAGAAAAAAAGCCCTGCTTATACACTATTTCATAGTACTTTTACAGCCCTCTCTAAGCAGTTTGCAGAGTCAGCATATTTTCCTCAACAGTCTGGGTCTTGATTTTACATACCTCGGAAGGATGGAAGGCTGAGTCAACCCTGAGCCTGTCAGGATCGAACTTCAGGCTGTGGGCAGAGTTCACCTGCAATACTGCATTCTAACCACTGCATCATCATGACTCTTGAATGTGTATGCACAGTGAGCACTTCCGGTGGGTTGGAGTGGAAAAATGGGACTGTGTACAGACCCCTTTTTGAACTGGGAAAATCCCTGTCCTCCACATTTGGCTTTTGTTCCTGCTAACGTTCTTTGTGAAAGATGGTAGTATTTTCAACAAACCCTTGTAATAGTAAGCTATCACTGAAAATGGTACCTTGTGAGGCTGCAAACCAAAGCTGTATGGATGTGTGTGTTGTTGTTTAAAAAAATCATATATCTCTGAAATGTATTTATAAAAGTGAAGCATACTGCATACTGTTCATTCCATAATGAACAATTTTAGCTGATTTTTCCCCCCAATTGAGGTATGAAGTTGGGTTGACTCATTTCAAGCCAACTTGAGCTATTTGACTGGTTGCATAATCTTATGGATTTTCTGATCAGGCAGAAATTTGGAAAGAGTATTAGCTCTTGCAGTCACAATGTTGGACTTGCATAGGGAAAACTTAGGTTGAAGTCCACTGTTTTCCATGGAAGTTAACTAGATGACTCTGGGCCATTCACTTTTTCTCAGCCTAGAGAAACAAATAGAGAAATAAATACTATATATGCTGCTTTGAGCTCATGAAAGAAGTGTGGAATATCAATTTAGTTAATAAATGATAAACTATAGGAAAATAATATTATGGTCCAGTATGAAATCCTACAAGTAATACTGAAGATGCATCTTGAAAAGTCTGCTGGACTTTAAGCTGGTCACCCTCTGTTTATTGACTTGACATCTATCCAATTGAGAATCACAGCTATTGTCAGATGTAATTTACCAGGAGCATTTACTGAGTTCAAAGCACAGAAGAGTTTATCACTGCCACTTATACATAAGAATCTAATCAACTAATGGTAAAAATTAATATGGCACTAGATAAGGGTCAACAGAAATCAAGGGGAGGACTATACTTGTGGCAATACTATGAGTTTAAACTAATGACATGTTTAACCCCACCCTCTAGCTCAGCTTGATCTTTTCCTACAAGTATTTGCCAATTAGCTTCAGTTGTATTTCCAGAATATAACACATACCTGACTCACACACTGAAAGTATGTCCTCGTAAGAACAAAAAAGAATGTATATGACCAATAGCTTTAATTTTTTGCAGACCATTTCAAAATGAGAAAGTATAGCATCATAAAGTCAGGATGTCTATCCATAACTTTCCTTTACACTCATGAATGGAAATGGATTTTGTCTCTATCCCTTTTTGTAGGCATCCTTGAAACCTTTGACTTGTTGCTTCTGTCGGAAAACAGAATGACGAAGTAGATGGAATAATTTCTTTAGGCCCTTGTGGTTCTGCTGCTCTTGGCTCCCCAAATCCTGTGCCTGCAATAAAAACAAAATGAAATGCAGATTTACCTGGATTATGAAAAGGAAAGTTATCTTCTGCATAACAAGAATAAGACAAGGGCACTATTATCACTACTGATTAGCCTAATAGTCTTAACACAGAATATTATCCCTTCTGGAAAGAATTTTATTTTATTTTAGGTTTGCCCCCCTAGTTCACAATGCAAATTGTCTGTCTCTTCGCTTAATCTTATTTCCCCTCAGCTATCCAATTCAGCTTCTAGCCCCATGGTGGCGAACCTATGGCATGGGTGCCACAGATGGCACACAGACCCCTCTCTGTGGGCACGCGCGCCATCACCCCAGTCCTAGGCCTTAAGCTGGGTTTTATAAAACCTTTTCGCTTTAGGCCTCTGCCGCCATGTACAAAAAAAAGGTTCAATCAATCAATCAATTTCAACTTCTCACGGGGAAAAAAAGTTCTCACAAAGTTGGAATTGATTGATTGAACTTTTTAGTCCCACCCGGTCTGCCCTTACCACTGCAGCCATGCCCACCCAAAGGGCCACACCCACCCAGCACCCGATGATACATAAGTGGGTTTTGGGTTGCAGTTTGGGCACTTGGTCTCTAAAAGGTTTGCCATCACTGTTCTAGCCTATGAATGATGCTGCCCTCCCCTTCTGGCCCTTGAACATGTGAGTAACTCTTTCACCGCTGATTTAAAATCACCATTATTACCAACTCATTATTATAGTCCATTGGACTGAGATGAGCTCCTATTGAAATTGAATAAAAAAATAAAATCATGGTCCTCTAATTCATTGCCTTAATCATTGATCCAGACTAAAGCCTGAAGACTAAAACAGGAACTGGGTATGGCTAGTTTAGAGAAAAGAAGAACTAGGGGTGACATGGTAGCAGTATTCCAGTATTTGAGGGGCTGCTACAAAGAAGACTAGTCAACACTCCAGAACATAGGCTTAGGATACAGAAGGATCTTGACAAACTTGAACATTGGGTGCTATCTAACAAAATGAAATTCAATGGTGAAAAAAGTAAGTTCCACATTTAGGCAAGTAAAACCAAATGCACAGGTATAGTATAGGTGGTACCTTGCTCAATAGTAGTAACTGTGAGAGGGATCTTGGAGTTCTAGTGGACAATAACTTAAATACCATTGGGGGAATGTGGGTAATTATATAGTGCCAGGGTGGGAAGTTCAACTTTGTAACATAGCACTTTGGAGGGAACTCCAGACTTGGTTTCATGTTTGACTGTGCCGATACTTTGTAGCCAATAAACATGTTCTTTAAGGAAACCTCTTGCCTTGGAGTTCTGCTTTTACTGGTCTCATCTATCAGAACCATGACACACAGGGATAGAATCAAGATCACGTGAAGTGTTAATACCATTTTACAATGCCTTGGTAAACCCACACTTGGCATACTGCATCCAGTTTTGGTCACCACGATGTAAAAAAAGATGTTGAGACTCTAGAAAGAATACAGAGAAGAACAACAAAGATGACCAGGGGACTGAAGGCTAAAACATATAAAGAACAATTATTGGAATTGGGTATGTCTAGTTTAATGAAGAGAAGGACTAGGGGTGACATGGTAGCAGTGTTCCCATATCTCAGGGATTGCCACAAAGAAGAGGGAGTCAGGCTATTCTCCAAAGCACCTGAAGGCAGGACAAGAAGCAATGGATGGAAACTAATAAGGAGAGAAGCAACCTAGAACTAAGGAGAAATTTCCTGACAGTTACAACAATTAATCAGTGGGACAACCTGCCTCCAGAAGTTGTGAATGCGCCAACATGGGAAGTTTTTAAGAAGAGACTGGACAATCATTTATCTGAAATGGTATAGGGCAGGGATAGGGAACCTTTTGCTCTTTTATGACTTGTGGACTTCAATATACAGAATTCCTGAACCAGCCATGCTGACTCAGGAATTCTGGGAGTTAAAGTCTACAAGTCATAAAAGTGCCAAGGTTCCCTACCCCTGGTAGAGGGTCTCTTGCTTGAATAGGGGGTTGGACTAGAAGACCTCCAAGATCCCTTCCAGCTCTACTTTGATTGAATGTTTGAGAGACTGGGGGCTACAGTTTAGCTTCCTGATCTGTCAGAAGAGCATAGAAATAGTTTGCTGGATTCACAGGAAGGTGCACCAGTTCTTCTTAAAACTTCCAAGGTCTCCCCCAAACAATCTAAATCAAAATCTTAGGATTCATCGGGGACATGGTGAGGTTGGGGAGGTTAAAGATCAGGATGGGAAAATATTGTAAGAACTGGATAACTTTCTTAGAAGCCTTCTATTCCCCTTCTTATTCTTAAATGATGAAAAAGATGGAGGACAAGGATGTCTAAGCAACCATTTCTGGCTTGGAAAGCTGTTTTAATGGTGAGAAATGGAAGCCTCCCAGGATGTCCAACTTTCATTGCCTCTCTAAATTTGGAACAAGAAGGATCTGTGTGGTGTGCGGTGGGATTGATTTTCATCAGTGTGATCTTGAAATTTTAGGAGGTCTCCTTAGGCTTCATGGACAAATGATGTGGCTTCATATTACCTGGCTGAGGAATCTTTAGTTCTGCAAGTATTACGAGATTTCATAGCAGCAAAAGCCAGCATGATCAAAGTTTTCCAAAACCTGTAGGGCAAACCCTGGTTTCTACATTCATTGATCTGATCTCATCATTTCAAGAAGCTCAGGATATTATTGTTCCACTGAAACAAATTAAGACATTTCTATATCATACCTTTCACCCAAAGGAGACAGAATGGTTTTCACTGTCCCCATTCCTAACAATCAGGGGGAAAAAATGTTTAGCATACTTGATGGAGTGATAGCAGTTGGCCCAAGATCTTAAAGGAAAGGTCAAGAGACCCCTTCCCCTAAAACCTTAGTCTCTGTAGCGATTTTTTATTTGCAGACATTTTTCAGTCAGTTGCTAGTGCATATGGAGTAAACAGCTTAGTCAGTAAAAACCCTCAGTAATGCTTGTTCTAGTGAAAAACCCCAAATGTAGTCATGGATAAGGTGACAAATGAAAATGAAACTCTCTCTCTCTCTCTCTCTCTCTCTCTCTCTCTCTCTCTCTCTCTCTCTCTCTCTCTCTCTCTCTCTCTCTCTCTCTCTCTCTCTCTGTGTGTGTGTGTGTGTGTGTGTGTGTGTGTGAAGGTTTCCCTCTAGCATTTCTAGGGCATGGTGCTCATCTCCGTTTCTTGGCCGAGACAGCATTGTTTGAATACAATTTTCCATGGTCATGTGGCCAGCACGGCTGTACACCAAAGGCACACGGAATGCTGTTACTTTCCCACTGAAAATGGCACCTATTAATCTATTCACATTTCCCTGCTTTCGAACTGCTAGGTAGGCAGGAGCTGGGGCAAGTAACGGGAGCTCACCCTACTGGATGGTGCTTGGGTCTCGAACCCTGGCTGCCAGCTCTCCAGCTGACAAACTCAGCATCTTTAACCACTGAGCCTTCGTGCCCCCTTTTAATATATATTATGATTATTCTGGTCAGCAAATCGTGTGTCTGTCTGTCTGTCTATCTGTCTGTCTGTGTGTGTCTATGTGTCTGTGTCTATGTGCCTGTGCATATATGTATATGTGTATGACATGTATGGGCTTCTGGTGTTTCACTTGAGCAAATATTCTTGATAATTCTGGTCAGCAAAAAATTGTACAGTTGGAAGGGGCCAAAGCTTGTTGGAATGCAACGTTAGTAGAAAAAACATAATCACTTTTTAAATGATGACAGAGGCAGAAACAGCAGGAGAATAATTGTCAAGAAAGACTAAAGAAAAAATCCTATATGTTAGAAGATATCCCAGTGGATAAAACAAAAAAAGGTTCAACATAAAAACTGAATGAAAAAAAACAACTTTCATATCAGAAAATAATAGTTACAGAGATTACAGGAGAAATGCTACTATCAAAGAGATAAGACCAAATACTTGAGGCTACAGATATACAAAATTTAATAGCTGAAAAGTGTTGAAAAATCAACTTTAATTATGTAGTAAGCAAATCAAGGTATTAATTGTGGGCCTTTTTCTCTAAACAGTGGAGAACAAAACCATCAGGACCAGAGTCAGCAGTCCATCTGCATTTAAAAGACAAAGTCCCCTCTTTCTAAGACAGCAAAGCCCACATTTTGGACAGAGAGGACCACTGGTTTGAAAGAGGGGTCAAAGAAGCCATCTATGTCAAAACTGAACAGCCCTCTCTCAACAGAGGGGGAGGGGTATGACATCATCTATCTCCAGTCTACAACACAGTCCTTTCATTAGTTCCAAGAAGCCTCCACACCCATTTGCACTACTCAAGTGACCCTGAGAACACAGATAAGCCTCCAGGTTATCAATGACTCTCTAAAAGAATGCAAATGATCAGCTTTCTGCAAGGGGTATAAATCCTTCCATTCCCCACCATCCAGTCAGAGGATCCAAGAAGCTTCTTCAGCTCTGACTGGATGGTGGGGAAATAATAATAATAATAATAATAATAATAATAATAATAATAATAATAATAATAATAATAATAATAATAATAATAATAATAATAATAAGAAGAAGAAGAAGAAGAAGAAGAAGAAGAAGAAGAAGAAGAAGAAGAAGAAGAAGAAGAAGAAGAAGAAGAAGAAGAAGAAGAAGAAGTTGGAAGGGACCTTGGAGGTCATCTAGTCCAACCCCTTGCTCAGGCAGGAAATCCTATACCATTTCAGACAAATGGCTGGCCAGTCTCTTCTTAAAAACTTCCAGTGTTGGAGCATTCACCACTTCTGGAGGCAGGTTGTTCCACTGGTTAGTTGTTCTAACTGTCAGGAAATTTTGTTGGTAATCTGCACAGTCCTAATCTTATAGATGGTGGTTGTAGCCAATTTCAGGTGATTCAGATTCTAAATATGTGCCACATCTGTAAATTATAAAATGCTAGGAATTAATCTTATGAGCAAGATCTATTTGGCAAAGGCTAGAACATCCCATGGCTGATGTTCCTTCAGATTGCTGGAAGTATAAAAAACTGACTTCCAAAATGAGAGAAGGTTTCTAAGAAAAATGACAGAATTTGACACACATAGTGCCACATCTGTAAATTATAAAATGCTAGGAATTAATCTTATAAGAACAATGATTTAAAGGCCAGATGAGTAGATTTTGCTTAAACTGGTGAACACTCTAAACCCTGTTTTTGCTGTGACATAACATTCCAAATGAAAAAAAAAATGTATTTATGAAGAATATTAAAAAGTAATGTTAAGAAAAGCTTTGGGAAATGGTTCCTGAGTGATAATTATTAAGCATTTTGTTTATAAAAGAGAACTTACTGTTCTTTCCAGTCAGAATTCAGAAATTAAAAAGCCTAGGGGGAAAAAAAACGAGAATGGGTTTTCTCGTCAATGTAGAATAGGCTCTGTTGTTTAATTATAGGGTTCATGTTTACAGCAACCAGCTGATTCCCTTCCAATAACCGCTGTTTTGTGCTTCTCACCTGAAATTGCAATTTCAAGCACCAATGAATGAAATTTGGTTTTATAGTAATAAAAAAGAAGACCTAGTAACTTGAAATTTCCTTAACGCTGCTTTTAACAAAACTGTCAAGCTAAGAAATAAATAATGAAAGGGAGCAAGAAGGCTTATTGCCTTTGATGAGTCTTACTCCTAAGTAAATAAGCATAAGATTATCACTCAAATTTTCCCTCTTGAGTGATACAATCAACAGTACATCTCTCAACATCTGTAAGCATTATTGTGTTTTAAAACCAGTGGAGACCAATGGCATAATCATTTGCAAATAAAATAACTTCTAGGCAGTCAAA
The DNA here is from genome assembly GCF_964194415.1 of Vipera berus. Taxonomy (NCBI): domain Eukaryota; kingdom Metazoa; phylum Chordata; class Lepidosauria; order Squamata; family Viperidae; genus Vipera; species Vipera berus. The sequence continues at coordinate 87,017,072 of NC_138203.1, forward strand.
CCATTTTTTTCTACCACCAGAGAGAATTCCTAGCGTCTGTTAAATAATAATAATTGAAAGAAAAGTTTATTTTAAGCACACAGAGAGAAGAATAGAGAACGAGAAAAAGAAATGCAAAATTACTCTGTGATTTAGCTTCCTGCTTTTTTTCCCAGTGTCTGTAATTGGTTGCATGATACAGGATCTTCTCAGATGGTTATATGTAACGTATTGGGTATTAGATTTCAATAGGAGTGCAGTTGATGGTTTTGATTCTGTATAAGCATGTCAAATTCTGTCATTTTTCTTAGAAACCTCTCATTTTGGAAGTCAGTTTTTTATACTTCTAGCAGTCTGAAGGAACATCAGCCATGGGATGTTCTAGACTTTGCCAAATAGATCTTGGCATGTCTTTGGTCTCTTCATGCGGTCCAAATGGCTCACATCTGCATATGTCATTTCCCTTTTCTTACTTAGTTATCTCTGACATGAAAAGCATTTAAAGGTAAGGCTAGCAATGGTATTAGGGTCCGTAATGGCTCAGTGGTTAAAGATGCTGAGCTTTGTCAGCTGGAAAGCAGTTAGCCCAGGTTTGAGACCTGAGCCCCGTGCAATGGGTGAGTTCCCGTTACTTGCCCCAGCTGCTGCCCACCTAACAGTTCAGAAGCAATTCCGAGTAAATAAATAGTTACCACTTCGGTGGGAGGGTAACAGCACTCCATGCACCTCGGTGTATAGTCAAACTGGCCATATGACCACGGAAATATCTTTGGACAATGCTGACTCCCTCAGCTAAGACATGGAGATGAGCACTGTCCCCTAGAGTTGGACAGTGGGGAAATCTCCCCTCCCTTTTTTTTAGCAATGACATCGTAAGGACCTGCCTCAGGAAAATAAAACTCTTGACTCCATTGAGGTTTAATCAAAAGAACTTTTACTGGGAGGTAGTGGTTGCAGAGAAGTCAGGCAGAATCTGAAGGTCCTGCACAAAATACAAAGCAATTATTTCATTTCCCCCAGACTCAACTCCCCCTAACCAGTCTACTGGCAGGCAATGCGATGCCATAGCGATGTTATGAGAATACCGAGGTGCTAGGTAGATAACAGGTCATTCTCAGGGCACAACAGCCTTCGAACCAGTTTGGATTGTCTCTGAAGACAATCCCTCTCCCTATTTTCCAAGCAGTTTACAGCAAAAGTGAAAGCATGCAAAGAATGCCAGAAGCATTCCTCCCCCCTCCCCTCAACAGAATGGCAGGAAACCAGCATGGTGTACCTGACAGACATTGTTGGATTTATTCCAAATATGCTTTTTTTCACAAGGGAACTGGACTTTCTTGTTTTCCTTTGAAGATGTTTCACTTCTCATCCAAGAAGCTTCTTCAGCTCTTCGGATTTATACAAATCTTTCCATTCTTGATAAGACAGAAAAATGTGGGTTAGATAGCATCACCACCAGATGGATTCGTAGCTGGCTGACAGGCCGTACTCAATGTGTGGTCCTCAATGGAACTGCATCTACATGGAAGGAAGTGTGTAGTGGGGTGCCCCAGGGCTCTGTTCTGGGCCCAGTGCTCTTCAACATCTTCATCAACGATTTGGATGAGGGGATAGATGGGGAACTCATCAAATTTGCAGATGACACCAAGCTGGCAGGAATAGCCAATACTCCAGAAGATAGGCTTAAGATACAGGAGGATCTGGACAGACTCAAACACTGGGCGCTATCTAACAAAATGAAATTCAGTGGTGAAAAAAGTAAGGTTCTACATTTAGGCAGGAAAAATCAAATACACAGGTATAGTATAGGTGGTACCTTGCTCAATAGTAGTAACTGTGAGAGAGATCTCGGAGTCCTAGTGGACAATCACTTAAATATGAGCCAGCAGTGTGTTGCAGCTGCCAAAAAAGCCAACACAGTGCTAGGCTGCATTAACAGAGGGATAGAATCAAGATCACGTGAAGTACTAATACCACTTTACAGTGCCTTGGTAAGGCCACACCTGGAATGCTGCATCCAGTTTTGGTCACCATGATGTAAAAAAGATGTTGAGACTCTAGAAAGAGTACAGAGAAGAGCAACAAAGATGATTGGGGGACTGGAGGCTAAAACATATAGGGAACGGTTGCTGGAATTGGGTATGTGTAGTTTAATGAAGAGAAGGGTGAGGGGTGACATGATAGCAGTGTTCCAATATCTCAGGGGCTGCCACAAAGAAGAGGGAGTCAAGCTATTCTCCAAAGCACCTGAAAGCAGGACAAGAAGCAACGGATGGAAACTAGTCAAGGAGAGAAGCAACCTAGAACTAAGCTTCCCAGTGAGGAGGCAGCACATTCCAAAGAAAGGCTCCAGACAAGAGATTATGCAGTCCTGAACTGCATGGTGGGAGATGAAAAAGTTCAAGATAGGCATGCCCTAAAATCTTCCAGGATATATTTGTAGGTTAGAAGGTTAGAACTTTAGTCTGGCAAGATTCTGTCTATTAGACATAAGCAAACAAAAAAACTGGACTCAAGTGTATCTCATTGTGTCCACTCTGGGGCTTACATCTGACACTTGAGATTCTTATTTATAGCCTACCCTACAAAACTAGATTCGTAGATTTAGAAACAAAGGGATAAAACTCAATACAACCAATAAAATATGTAGCTGCATCATTGTGTGTTATGACATGGCATAAGGGTGACAGGGCATTTGCAAGTCATTTGATTGATTAGACCAGAATAAATGTTCTCTACGCAAAAATGGTCAAGACCTTTTCTTCCACAAGTTCATTCTTCTACAGGATTTTAATGAAAGTGTATTTGTTTATTTATTAATTTATTCCTTTAGTAGACCTCACAATACCATCGAAATCATCTTGGTTGATTATTTTTCTTCTTCATTTTAATGGGAAGGAAGTTCACAGTCACTCAATGACCATCAAAAGGAAAAATAAAAACAGAACGCCACAAGAAGGATCTAAACAAATTTTCTTAGAGGACCGTTTATTTTCCTTTTAAACTTTTATTATCTTTAATGGGGCACAATAAATCAAATACTTTTCGCTTTCTTAGCGGTAAAAATAAAAAAGAACAGGCAGCTTGACAGGTGTAGCGCCAAGGTTTTAAATTACTCCATATTCCTTTCCCTCCTCATTCCACAGAAGAGAAAACCAGGCCTCGAGGAACCATTTTCAAAAGTGCATTTCAGTCCAATCTTCTTAAGAGCAATCCTCTCTTTATTCATCCAAAGACAAAAATGCCCATCTCTGTGACTCTGTCTGGTGATGCAGTGGAGGGAAGGGCTTTCAATGTCCAGCATCAGGCAGAATATTGGGTGCCTGGCCATTATTACTATTATGGCTACAGGAACAGAACGGTTGCTAAGCAACAAGGCATAATTAGGTCCAACTTGTGCAACTGAGGAAAACTGAGGCAAAGAAAAGTTTGGGAACCTAATCAGGAAAAAAAAAGCTTCAGTGCGGAACAATCAATAGTGCACCTGACCAGAAAATAAACCCTTAATGGCCATTCAGAAAGCAAAGCTACTTAGGAAAAAGCACAGGTAAATTTAATAGCACCAGATGAGTTTAATTGCTTGCACATTAACTTACCTCTGGGGTTGGTATTCCAGGGGCACCAATCTTACCTTTACATGGGCAATAAGCAGTTCCAAAGGGGTTGTGCTCAGTGATTTCAACAGGTGCAGCACAAAAGGACACAAAAAATGTGTCCAATCCTGCATTAAGCAGAAAGAAAAGAATGTAGATGATAGATAGATAGATAGATAGATAGATAGATAGATAGATAGATAGATAGATGAAGGAAGGAAGGAAGGAAGGAAGGAAGGAAGGAAGGAAGGAAGGAAGGAAGGAAGGAAGGAAGGAAGGAAGGAAGGAAAGTATCTTGTTTTTATGTATCTTGTTTTTGTATTGCCCTGCTTGTATCTTGTTTTTATGTATTGCCCTGCTCACCGCCCTGAGTCCTTCGGGAGAAGGGCGGTATACAAATTAAATTAATAATAATAATAATAATAATAATAATAATAATAATAATAATAATAATAATAATAATAATAATAATAATAATAATAATAATAATAATAATAATAATAATAATAATAATAATAAAGAAGGAAGGAAGGAGAATGTGTGTCGGGAAGCCGCTGATAATAAAAGAACTCCAGAGACTAATTCAGACTGATTATTTTTTTAGCCTTGAATGAAATGTCTGAATGAACTTAAGCAATTTTTGGGTTAAGCCATTTGCCTGATCTCTACAGGTAACTGCCTCTATTGCTTTGCTGCAAAACAATTACACCAGGGCTCCTTCAACAAGTACCCCACAAATTTAAGAGCAAGATTATAAAATATAAAAAAGCTTCTTTGCCAAATGGTGGAGGATTTGGGGAATTTTTTACAAATAATTTTCTTTAGAAGAAGCAACATCATGGGCAACTAGATTTTATTTTATTTTATTTTTGACCTGAATGATTTGGTGTATGTATGTGATGGCATACATTATTCCTGGCTAGTATCTAAATTAGAATGCTATCTTTAGGAACTGGGCCATGATTTGGGGAAAGCAATCCTTCGGCTAAATTGATTTAAACTATTAGAAAAGGAAAAGTGAAAATCACCACTTGAAATGCACAGGCTGAGGACTGTTCATCCCAAACAAGGTAAGAAATCCAACATCATCCTTTGGTTTTTAATTTGGTTTTAATCTGAGCAGCAGAAAGAGGCAATTCAGCCTCTTATTCATCCATTCCTCACACATCTACAATCTTCAAGACCACCTCTCTTTCTCATCCATCACTGGAAATTGTATTAAGCCAGAAGATGAACCAATGAAGGCTTCCCTTAATTTCCAGCTATTCTGCCCAGGATACATAGAGTTGGGAAAATCTGTTCTCTTGAGCTATTTGGTCACTCCAAGACTTTGGAAAGCTGTATCTTTCTCTATTCTTTAGGCTAATCAGATTGTCAAGCTTCCCAAACTTTAGGTTTGACAGAGCAAAGTTTAAGTATATGAGAGAGAAAAAAGAAATAAGTGACTGGGGTGGGGGGGAGAGACCAGATATCAGAAACACAGAAGATTGTACATCTATATAAAAATAGACATGAAGACCAAATTAATGGATAATGAAAATAAGGGATACAGGTAAAGAGAGTGGTAGCTAGTTTTTATCCCTCATCAGGAATAACCACAGGTTGTGGTTGAAAAAGTCAATTTGACATTATGTGTAGTGCACATAAAAACAGACACAGCTTTGGTCACACAATTGTGGCTGCCATCTTGACTTTTGCCACCCCTGTCCCAGGACTCTAATTCCTATATAGGTGGGAGAAATGAAGAAACATGGACTTTGATAGAAAGCTTTGTAGAGGGATGAACATGGTGAGGTTAAAATAAACCATTAAAAATGCTTTAAAAAGTAGGAGGAGAAACAATGGAATTGATAGCATTCACAATGAGCAATCAACTACCTAACCATGGTTTCATCTGTTCAGAAACGTGTTTTTCTTTGTAACACTTCACTGCATATTGCTTGCAATTTGATCCCTTATCCAAGTCTCTTTTTTTATTCTTCAGTGAAGTTATTAAGAGACAGAGGCATAATGAATTTAGAAGTGAGTCTGTAGGAATTAGAATTAGAACTCACAATATACAGTAATCCTTTAATGGCATTCCCGCTAAATTTGAGCCAGAATATGTACTTTCTGTCTCTCTGTGTGTATGAATTTGTTCAGCGCTAGCTTATCCATTAGGCCCAATACAGTGGTGGGATTCAAATATGTGAACAACAAGTTCTCTGTGTGGGATGCTGTTTCCGGAAGTCCATTCTGGGCCTGGGCAACAAAAAATTAGCTACCGGTTCGGCCGAAGTGATGCAAACTGGCTGAATCCCACCACTGGTCCAACAGACATATTTCCCAGAGTCCATGGAAAAAAAAAATATTTTTTTAAAATGAAAAAGAATAAAGATATTTTTTTTATTTTGATACCTTGTCTTTTAACCTTTAAAATAGGCATAGCAAATAGAATATTAATACATAAAATGGAAACAGTACATACAATTTAAATTAAAAGCCTGGTCATCTATTAAATGCGATAAAGATAATATAATAATTATCTGAATTACTGTAATCCTGTAATAACCGATTACTACAAAATTATGTCTGCCATACACTCTTTATATTCACTCTATCTTTGTAACAATTTAAACAAACTGTTGGAAATCATATTAAATATAATATGTAATATTATTTTTATGGAGGCCAAGGTGCATTAGGCCCCCGAAAAGTCATCATGCAGCCCCACATTTGTGTGAGGAATATATAAGAGGTCCTTGACTTAGAACCGATTGCTTAGTAAAGTTACAATGGACTTATGACCTGAATTCCAAGTTCCAATCCTGGCCTCATGGTCACTTCACTGAATTCCGGGCACTTGGCAACCAACACACATTCATGGCTGTTTGCAGTATCCTTTACTTCCAGTTTTTGGCAAAACCAGCCAACAGCAAAGCTTTGGTTTGCTTAACAAGCGCTACATAACACTGGGTCGGTCATGTGGGTGACCCAATTTAACATCATCCCAGCATACGACAATAATGGGCAGCTCAGTAAGTTGTATTTCTTGAATATACTCCAAAGACATTTGTTACAGTGATATAACTGTACATAACTAAGGCACATAACTAAGGCAGAATATCAGCAAATAGCCCGTGCCTGCAAAGATGAAGTGAGGGAAGCTAAGGCTCAAAATGAACTAAGGCTTGCGACCAAAGTCAAAAATAACAAAAAAAGCTTCTTTCAACATATAAGAAACAAGAAAAAAGTTAAGGAAGTGATTGGTCCATTAGTGGGGGAAAGTGGCAAGAAGGTGACAAGCAACAGGGAGAAAGCAGAACTATTTAACTCCTTTTTTGCATCTGTCTTTACACAAAGGGAAAAAACAGTCCAACCTACCAAAACCAGTGCCACAAAAAACAGAATAGAAACACAAGTTAAGATAGGCAAAAAAATGGTAAGTGAATACCTGTCCAGCCTAGATGAGTTCAAATCACCAGGACCAGATGGATTACACCCCAAGGTTCTCAAGGAACTGGCAGACGTGATCTCAGAACCACTGAACTATATTTTTCAAAGATCCTGGAGCACTGGGGAACTACCAGAGGACTGGAAGAGAGCTGATGTAGTACCCATCTTCAAAAAAGGGAAAAAAAATAGATCCAGGAAATTATAGACCTATCAGCCTGACCTCAATACCTGGGAAGATTCTGGAAAAGATAATCAAACAACAAATCAGCAAACACCTTGATGCGAACAAAGTTATCACTAAAAGCCAACATGGGTTTGTCAAAAACAGATCATGCCAGACAAATCTTATTGCATTCTTTGACCAAGTGACAAAACTAGTGGAACAGAGGAATGCTGTAGATATAATTTACTTGGACTTCAGTAAGGCATTTGATAAAGTAGATCACAACCTACTACTTGATAAGATAGAAAAATGTGGGTTAGACAGCATCACCACCAGATGGATTCGTAGCTGGCTGACAGGCCATACTCAGCATGTGGTCCTCAATGGAACTGCATTTACATGGAAGGAAGTGTGTAGTGGGGTGCCCCAGGGCTCTGTTCTGGGCCCAGTGCTCTTCAACATCTTCATCAATGATTTGGATGAGGGGATAGATGGGGAACTCATCAAATTTGCAGACGACACCAAGGTGGCAGGAATAGCCAATACTCCAGAAGATAGGCTTGAGATACAGGAGGATCTGGACAGACTTGAACACTGGGCACTATCTAACAAAATGAAAATCAATTGTGAAAAAAGTAAGGTTCTACATTTAGGCAGGAAAAATCAAATGCACAGGTATAGTATAGGTGGTACCTTGCTCAATAGTAGTAACTGTGAGAGAGATCTCGGAGTCCTAGTGGACAATCACTTAAATATGAGCCAGCAGTGTGTTGAAGCTGCCAAAAAAGCCAACACAGTGCTAGGCTGCATTAACAGAGGGATAGAATCAAGATCACGTGAAGTACTAATACCACTTTACAATGCCTTGGTAAGGCCACACCTGGAATACTGCATCCAGTTTTGGTCACCACGATATAAAAAAGATGTTGAGACTCTAGAAAAAGTACAGAGAAGAGCAACAAAGATGATTAGAGGTCTGGAGACTAAAACATATAAGGAACGGCTGCTGGAATTGGGTATGTGTAGTTTAATGAAGAGAATGGGTGAGGGGTGACATGATAGCAGTGTTCCAATATCTCAGGGGCTCCCACAAAGAAGAGTGAGCCAAGCTATTCTCCAAAGCACCTGAAACCAGGACAAGAAGCAACGGATGGAAACTAGTTAAGGAGAGAAGCAACCTAGAACTAAGGAGAAACTTCCTGACAGTTAGAACAACTAACCAGTGGAACAACCTGCCTCCAGAAGTGGTGAATGCTCCAACACTGGAAGTTTTTAAGAAGAGACTGGCCTGCCATTTGTCTGAAATGGTATAGGGTTTCCTGCCTGAGCAGGGGGTTGGACTAGATGACCTCCAAGGTCCCTTCCAACTTCTTCTTCTTCTTCTTCTTCTTCTTCTTCTTCTTCTTCTTCTTCTTCTTCTTCTTCTTCTTCTTCTTCTTCTTCTTCTTCTTCTTCTTCTTATTATTATTATTATTATTATTATTATTATTATTATTATTATTATTATTATTATTATTATTATTATTATTATTTTGCTGATCAATAGGTATCTTAATGATTACCGGACATGGAAATAGCAGCGCCTCTTTATTCCTTCTGAGCCAAGTGAGAAAGTAAAATGTGCCCCAGACATGTTTTTTCCCCTGGCCAAGAGATACAAGAAGGTGGCAAAGAATGCACCTTTGTGTTACTAATCCCAGACCCAAACACCATATATCATAATGTTGTCCTCCAGTGACAAACGGCTTTTTATTGAATAGCCCTAAGGTAATGTAGCCTTATTAGGGACGCGGTGGCTCAGTGGGTTAGGACACTTAGCTTGTTGATCAGATGGTTGGCAGTTTGGTGGATCGAATCCCGAGTGCCGCGTAACAAAGTGAGTGCCTGTTACTCGTCCCAGCTTCTGCCAACCTAGCAGTTCGAAAGTATGTAAAAAATGCAAGTAGAAAAATAGGGACTACTACGGTGGGAAGGTAACAGCGTTCTGTGCGCCTTTGGCATCTAGTCATGCCGACCACATGACCACAGAGACGTCCTCGGACAAGCGCTGGCTCTTTGGCTTTGAAACGGAGATGAGCACCAGCCCCTAGACTTGGAAACGACTAGCACGCATGTGCGGGGGAACCTTTACCTTTACCTTTTAATGTAGCCTTTAACAAAAATAACTTCCTTTATGGTTTGAAGGAACGCTTGAAAGGTGATGTTCAAATTGACTGGATGCTTTGCACAGAAAAGCCCATAAACACGTTTGGAAGGCTGAAAAAGAATCCACGTTTGGAATGGTAAGATATAGACCAAAAGTAATTAATACTCATCAGCTATGCGTCAACTTTCAGATCAAAGGAATTCCTGACCTTCAGCATGTTCACTCTGAACCTGAACAGAAACTAATTTCATTAGCTGTTTCCCATGGGTTCAGCATTTTCTTGCATCGGCTCCAGATGGAAGAAAAACCGAAATGGCTCCTAAAAAAGCAGCAAAAGAAAAAAAAAGTTGCATGTTTTTAATGCCTTCAAGATATTTTGGATTCCTGTCAACTGCCTGGTAGATCCGTTCAATTTTCTTAATGAAAGGTTTGCCATTGTCTTCTTTCTATAGTTGAGAGAGAGTGACTGGCCCAAGGTCACCCAGCTAGCATCATGTCCAAGGCAGGATTAGAACTCAGAGTTTCCCGGTTTCTGGTCTCAAAACTGGAAAGCAGAACCATCTTAGTTTACCCTTTCTTCCCCAGGGGTCTGTTTGTATTGTAACATATGCATCACAACCTTTTACAGTATGCTAAGCACAATCCAGTAGAGATTGCCCTTGATTTACAACCACAGTTAAGCCCAAATTTTCTGTTGCTAAGGGAGACGTTTGTTAAATGAGTTTTGTTCCATTTTACAACCTGTCTTGCCACAGTTGTTAAGTGAATTGCTGCAGTTGTTAAGTGAATAACATGGTTGTTAAGTCAGTCTGGCTTCCCCATTGACTTTTCTTGTCAGAAGGTCACAAAAGGGGATCACAGGACACCCAAGTATTGCAACTGTCATAAGTATGAGTCTGTTGCCAGTTTTGATCGTGTGACCGTGGAGTTGCTGCAGCTATCGTAAGTGTGAAAAATGGTCACTTTTTCGGTGCCGTTGCAACTTCAGTCACTAAATAACCAGTTGTAAGTCGAGGACTACCCGTGCAGTTCCTTGACTGACAACCGCTCATTTTGTGACCATTCAAAGTTGCAATGGCACTGAAATAGCGACTGACAGCCAGTCTTCACACAATCGTGGCAGCAACCCCATGGTCACATGTTCAACCTTCATGGGGTAAGCAACCAGCATGCTTTTATGACAGTTGCAGCATTCCAGGGTCATGTGATTTTCACCGGCAACTTTCCCATCCAGCTTCCAAACAAAGAAAGTCAATAGGACCAGTTGGATTTGCTTAACCACCTCATGACTGACGTAACGGCAGTAATGATTTGCTTAAAAGCCATTTAAAAAGGTTGTAAGAATCGTGCATGACTCACTTAACAGCCATTCTGGTCCCAATTTGGTTGTTAGTCAAGGATTACCTGAACTAGTTTAGCAGTTTTACTGGCTGTGTTTAGAAGGGACCTGAGATCTTGGCAAAAGCGGTACAGGCAACGTACTGTTGATTCAGAATAGGGAATATCCAGAAGACAAGTGAGTGGGTGTCTATGGAGCTTCCCAGTCATCCAAGTCATGGTTGTCCCAAAGGTGATTTTTTTTTAGGAGGCAACTGGACTTTCTTATTTATTTATTTATTTTTTGAAGATGTTTCCCTTCTCATCCTCTCTAAAAGGATGCAAATGGCCGGCTGTCTGCAAGGAGTATAAATCCTTTCATTATCCCACCATCTGGTTAGAGCTGAAGAAGCTTCTGGGCTGAGAAGTAAAACGTGTTGAAAGGGAAACAAGAAAGTCCAGTTGCCTACTGAAAAAAATCACCTTTGGCACAACGGTGAGCAGTGCTTCAGAGGTGCATGGGATCCCCTTTTTCTGAAGCTTTTTAAAGCTGCTGCAGCTTTCCTCAGAATCACATGGCTGCTCTTTGCAGCTCCAGTGTGATCCTAGGAAAAGGCTCATCTGGATTAAGAAGTTGCAGGCAGCCTGTTCTGAAGTACCTTTTTGCTTTTGTACCCCAAGCACAACTGGTAGCACAGACTGACTTGAAGTCTGCCTTCTCATCTGCTATAGATTCAGCATAGGGATGTTTAATCTCTACCATATATAAGTGATTTTGGAAGGCAAGGCTTTCTTTTGAAAAATGAGGGCGATGGAGGCAATGAAGATATGTGTATCCGCAAGGGTGGGTGGTGGTTAATATCAGTTTGCAAATTTTACCTCCCCCTAGAATTTTTTCATTATGAATATTCACACTTCCCATTCTCTTGAAAGCAAAGTGCATTCCACTCTGTAAATTACTTTTCAATCAAAAAATCCGCTCTCCCTGTGAGCTGTAAATAAAACACAGAATCTCAGAGAAACTGCCATCTAGAAAATGAGTTGGTGTTTAATCCAAATTAAGTAACATCATCAGTGCTGGTCACTATGATGTTACCTAGTCTGGGTAATGAAACGTCTACAAGAAAACAACCAAGCTCAGAGAACACCGAGGAACCTCGATATCACAAAAATTGCATTGTATAAATCATGGTGATATTGCAGAGCAGCCCAACTGGGATATCATTATACCAATGTTTTATTATATAACCAATAACTGTGGGGATATTTGAGGCTTGTTTGTTTTATCGAGTGAGCATTTGCTACCCCACATTTTATCTGTTTATCCTGTTTATCCGTTTAGCCATTTTTTTCAGAAGGCTTTTTAGTAATTCTGGCATTACCAGCTATGCCAGTACATGACTAGAGTACCAATTACTCCAATAATTCTTCTTTTACAAGAGGAGAGCAAACCTCTGCATTAAAAGGATTTTTCTGTCAATCCAAATTAAATAGAGTGATGAGAGAAACAATCTGAAAAAGATTTGTCAGAGTAATGTCGTGTGCTGGAGTTTACCATTTCGTTTCTTGTTGGCCATGGGTTTTATTTCACAGGCTATCAGAGATTTTTCCTGCATCGATTAACTTAAAAACCACAATACAGGGAATAAAAAGTAGTCATCATGAAGCACCTTGGTAGGTACTCGTAGTATAGATAGTCCTCGACTTACGATCACAATTGAGCCCAAAATTTATGTTGCTAAATGAAACTTTTGTTAAGTGAGTTTCGCCCCATTTTACGACCTTTCTTGCCACAGTCGTTAAGAGGATCTGGCTTCCCCATTGACTGAAGCTCGCAAAAGGTGATCACATGACCTCCAGGACACTTCAACCGTCATAAACATGAGTCAGTTGCCAAGCATCCAAATTTTGATCATGTGACCTTGGGGTTACTGCAATGGTTGTCAATGTGAAAAATGGTCATAAGTCACATTTTTTAGATCCGTTGCAACTTCGAACAGTCACTGAAGAGTTGTAAGTTGAGGACTACCTGTGATTATAATGTATTTTGATCATGATAAGACTATTAAACTAAGAGACCTAACTAAGACATAAATTTACTCGCATCCACCCTAATGTTTTTCTCTCCTACCCAAAAAAGAGTTCTTTCAGGCACTCTAAGTGGTGCAAGTGTACCAAGACAGAATAGAACAACTCACCAGGGCCAACACACCACAGGACAACTTGCTACAGGATACTCCACATGGGATAACCCAACATGATAAATATTATCCACCACTGCTTCTTCAACCTTATTTCCATGGGCAAAAATGGAAATAATGTTGAAGAAACAGTGGCAGATAACATTTATTGCAGTGAGTTATCCCACATGGATCGTCCTGTGGCAGGTTGGCCACACCGAGTTATCCTGCAGCAAGTTGGTCATAACAAAATGCCAGGTGCTGGGTTGGCCACAGTGAGATGGCCATAGCGAGATGGCAGTCGTGAGTTGGCCGTGGCGAGTTGTCTGAAACCCCTACCAACTTACAATTACCGTGTTTCCCTGAAAATAAGACCAGGTCTTAATTTTTTTTGCCTCCAAAAGAGGCACCAGGTCTTATTTTTAAAGGGTGTCTTTTATACTGGCACTGACAGTTGGTCCACTTTTTCTGCGGCGGAAGGAGCAGCTGCATTCTGCAGCTGCATTCCAGCCTGCATTTTGTAGTCAGGCCTTTCCAGAAGGCCTCTGCAGCTGAGTACCGAGCTATGGATTCAATCCATAACTTGGTTCTTGACTGCATAGGTCTTGCAGAACCGAGCTATGGATTAAATCCATAGCTCGGTTCTTGGCTGAAGTGGCCTTCTGGAAAGGCCTGTGACTGAGAGCTGAAGGCCTGGCTGCTGAAGACGTTGCAGAAGAAGAAATGGGCCTGCGAGGAGAGGCCTGGCAGGCAGAAAAGTGGGTGTGGGGTGCATGGGGCAGCTCCCCACCCCCCTACCCCTGCCCTAGCTTGATTTGTAGGTGTGTGCCTCACCCCAAAACTAGGGCTTATTTTGGGGGTAGGGCTTATATTAGGCCCACTCTCCAAAAATCAACCTAGGGCTTATTTTCGGGGTAGGCCTTACTTTCAGAAAAAAGGTATTTTGCAACCCTAGGCTTAGGCAATCAACTGCCTATAGTAAAAATTACGTGGTTCATGTATTCAATTACTTTTATAACCTGTATATCAACCAATCTGCCATATGTCATATGTCATGTCTCTTTCAGACAATATAACCATATCATTTACCGTTATAGGCTAATATCTTCAAACTAATTTATTACCCTTCACAACTATCGACAGTATTGTAGCCCGATCGCAGCTAGACACACTGGACTTTTAAAGTCTGCTGAATCTGACACAGAGAGCATCAATTTGGGGTGAAGGTCTACTGCCATTATCATACATCTGTCCTCAATCATTTAATTCATGGATTTACTTTATTCAATTTAACTGACTCCAGTGAACTCTGGGCAACTCATAGTATAGCAAACAACAAAATGAAATACGAATAATTTTTAAAAAAATAAGAACAGGGAAAATAAGAACAAGAAGGCAATCCAGCCAATAATCCTCCCCAAAATCCCACAAGAGGTTCCATGTACCCTAGCCTCAGATTTGGCAGAATAGTCAAGTGACCTTCCTGAGTGATGTAAGGCTGGGAGCCATCCAGATTTCAGAAGGAAACCTCGTTCCAAAGTGCCAGGGCTGTGATAAAGAAGCCCTGATTCTTGAATCCCAATAGATGACACTGTCTAATTGAAGTGGCCCAAAGCACGCCAACTCAGTCAGCTTGACACCATGGGAGATATGCAGTCTCTCATATAGGTGCAAGAAGCAATATACTTAACAAAATAATTCACATTTATTTTTTTGTGGCTAAATCATAGCCAGTAGTTTAGGAATACTCTCAACAAAGATATACTAAACTACCTTGGCTACAGATTGTCTTTGTCTAATCCTTAGCGACTGAATTGAATATAAGCATTGAAAATTAGTGGCTCTAATTACATTAACATTAGTACAGTAAACTGATGCTGTGAAAGGCTTCTTACACAATTCCACTAACACACCTCATTATTTTCCATTCTAGGCATATGGCATGCCTAATATTCTAATTCTAGATTCCTGCTGACCCTTCATTGCCTTTCCATTAATTTCTAACAATTATGATAAAGTTACTTGGCGATTTTATGGCATACAGCAATTAAGTGGAAATTTAACATACTCCTACGTGTAGGCTATACAACTTCAATGTGCATTCATTGATATGAGTAAGAACAAAAATTCTTACATAGGGTTCAGAGACAGGTAAGCAATTCTTACAATACATACTACCCACTGAAACAATGAAATATTGATTTCATGAAATTACTGCCATTAGATTTTCATCCTGTTTATAGGGCATTAACTTTGATGTCTGCAATTAATATTACCAACATTCTTTTAGCTTCCATTATCTGATATTGTTTTACTTCTCCTTCTGTTGAAAAATAACACCTTTATGCCAATTGTCCTTATAATATTCAATGGAGAACTGACTAGGAAACCAGGCAACTTTCTCAGCCATTCTAGGAGCTTGAGTCACACATACACACACTTACATGGACAAACAGTGGTGTGTAATATATTCCTGACTGATATGACATCATTCAGTATATGCCAACAAATTAGCAAGAATTTGGACAACTGGCTTAATTGGCTTGATTAAGACTCATCCCTTGATACTTTCCCCACTAATAGTTCCAGAAGAAACACAGCTTTCACCGTCATACCACAGGCATTCAGCATAAACTACAATAAAAATAATATACTTCATAACGTTTGATTAATTGAGCATTGCGGTGGCCTAGAGGTGGAGCTTTCACCTCACAATCAGGAGGCTATCCTAGGTAGTGGCATATATTTCTCTCTCTGAGAGCAATGCATAATTGGCTGCTGTGAACTCTGCATAGGTGTCAGGAAGGGTATTCGGCTAGTAAATTCTCAGCTGCATTCAGTTGCCCTGACTCCACCCCAATGTAAGGGTTAAAAGAACAAAAAGTGTTTGATGAATTAATGATGCAAACTCTGGCATTGCAACACCAGATGCAAGCAAGTCACACACATACTATAACCAAGTATCCCACATTCTATACCGGCAAGATCAGAATTTCATCATTTACAGTAAAGGAAGCAAACTGTCAAACTGAATCCTTAGCTCTAGGAAAACAACAGAACTCACTGACATTTGCTGATGTAGGCATTTGTAAGATCCCTCTGACAAATGCTTCCAGTGTTGACAAGCTTTTATTTCTTCTTCAAAATTTCTTTCCTTGACATTTGCCTTTTAATGTTATTTCAGACCAAAGTCAGTGGTAACAGTAGCAAACATTCTGTTACCTTTGGTTATTTTCTGGAAGCTTCTGATCAATTCCAAACACCCAGTGTTAATTAGAAGGAGATGACATATAAAGAAACAGTTTGACTAATTATGTGCATTCATCTTCCTAGGAGTTTTCAAGGAGAGGGTAGAAATGTTGTTAATGTCAATGCTCCCATGTGATCCTCTTTATATTTTCATAAGTTTCACTTGAGCAGCAACTTCTAAGTTTTGCCTCGGTATTTTACATCAGGCAAAATTCAATCCCAAACTAAAAATGTAAACTTGTATATTATTCATTCTTTAACCATCTTTCCCAAAAGGTTCCACCTTCCTCAAAATACCTACGTTTGGACTGATTAATCAACTTCTGATCTGATCAGTTTTGTATTATTTGCTTTTAATCCTACCACAATGACATGCAAATAAATATTATGAAAGTACATAGAATTTAATTCTGAGTATAAAACTGTACTGCTAATATTTCAGGGTTGTATTTCTATACTGCATTTTACAAAGAATGAGGCTCTTTTAAAAACTATTTGATATACAAGATATTTTTTTTTAAAAAAAACATAGGTAGAGGGCGAGGGTTCGTTCTCTGAGCTTGTGGGCTGGATTCCAAATGTTTCATTACCAGGTTAGGTAACATCTTTAGCGGAGTTTAGGGGATATCAGGGTCTGTGTTCCTCTGTTTATAAGGGCTTCGTGTGGTCAGTAGGTCTTGTGATGGTGAGGTCACGTCAGGTCAGGGTCTGGCCTGATGGGACCCTCACCCGATGTGACACTGAAAACCCCCGACACTGATATCCTCTAAACCAGACATGTCAAACACAAGGCCCGGGGGCCAGATCCGGCCTGCAAACTGGTTTCATGTAGCCCGCGAAGCCATCCTGGAAACAGTGAGGGAACAGCCCCCACTGCCTTGGCCCTGGCCCAGAGACCCTCCTTCTGCCAGAGACCCTCCGATCTGTCCCACTCCTGCCCCGAACCCCAGAGGCACCCTTGATGCGAACGATGTAGAGCTGGCCATGCCCACCCAGTAGGCCATACACACTCTAGCCACGCCCACCCAGTAGGCCATGCCCACCCAGGCCACACCCACCCGGCCCCTTGAGGGCAACTGCAATGCTGATGCGGCCCTCAATGAAATTGAGTTTAACACCCCTGCTCTAAAATCTGCTGAATATGTTACCCATCCTGGTAATGAAACGTTCAGAAACTGACCCACAAGCTTGGAGAACAAACCTTCACCCTCATCCTACACCCGAGCTATAGATATTTGCCACTGTTGCAGACATAGGTAGGTATTTTGTTAAATATAAGGAAAGTAGTTACATTAAATCTACTGAATACAAGTACTTTTACTTCAACCAATAATTATCTGACTGAAGGTGTGCTTTCTTTCTCCCAAAGTAACTCAAGGGACACTTAGCTTTTCTTGGTGTATTTTTTTAAATAAATCTTTTTGTTCTGTTGAAAGAAAAATCTTCATCAGGGTCCAGTCCAAGCCAGGAATAAACAAAATGGAGACTGCTTTAGAAAGAAGGTTGTAGTTCATTGAAGAGGAGAGCCAGACAGAAAGATGGCTCGGGGAAAGCTGACCACATGTTGCTGGGAGAAATACCGTAGATTCCGGCGTATAAGACTACTTTTTAACCCATGAAAATCTTCTCAAAAGTCAGGGGTCATCTTATACGCCGGGTGCTGAAACTTTAGGGACAGGGCTGGCTGGAAAACCTGGAGCGGATCTTCCATTTAGTCTGCGCAGGGAAAGCGGGACCAATTGGAGTAGAAGCTGCAGTCTGTGATTTTTTACAGGCTGGGGTCTGGGCTTTTTTCCTTCTAAAGTTGAAGAGCAGCTGTAGGCAGGTGGGGAATGCAAGAGCAATTTGAAAGGCAGGTGGGGAATGCGTAGCAGAGCAGCAGCTTAGCTCTAAGGACACATTTGACTCAGGAACTGGGCGGGCTGGCTGGAAAACCTGGAGCGGATCTCCCATTTGGTCTTTTTTTTAAATCCCATTTATATCCCACCCTTCTCCGAAGACTCAGGGTGGCTTACAATTTAAAGCACAAATCAATGTGCTTAGCAATAGCCTTCATTCTATGTATATGCCTGCCTATTAGAGCTTTCACACACCCCCCACAAGCAGCATTATTACAAAGTCAGCTTATTGCTCCCAACAATCTGAGTCCTCATTTTACCTACCTCGGAATGATGGAAGGCTGACTCAACCTTGAGCCTGATGGGATGTGAACCTACACTAATTGCAGGCAGCTGGGGTTACTTAAGGCTCTGCGCAGGGAAAGCTTTAGAGTGAATTAGGAAAATAGGAAAAGGGTTGCTGGAATTGGGTATGTGTAGTTTAACGAAGAGAAGGGTGAGGGGTGACACGATAGCAGTGATCCAATATCTCAGGGGCTGCCACAAAGAAGAGGGAGCCAAGCTATTCTCCAAAGCACCTGAAAGCAGGACAAGAAGCAATGGATGGAAACTAGTCAAGGAGAGAAGCAACCTAGAACTAAGGAGAAACTTCCTGACAGTTAGAACAATTAACCAGTGGAACAACCTGCCTCCAGAAGTGGTGAATGCTCCAACACTGGAAGTTTTTAAGAAGAGACTGGACAGCCATTTGTCTGAAATGGTATAGGGTTTCCTGCCTTAGCAGGGGGTTGGACTAGATGACCTCCAAGGTCCCTTCCAACTTCTTCTTCTTCTTCTTCTTCTTCTTCTTCTTCTTCTTCTTCTTCTTCTTCTTCTTCTTCTTCTTCTTCTTCTTCTTCTTCTTCTTCTTCTTCTTCTTCTTCTTCTTCTTCTTCTTCTTCTTATTATTATTATTATTATTATTATTATTATTATTATTATTATTATTATTATTATTATTAAGTTTAATCCACTTGCACTGTTTTATGTTTACATGTTTGATGACAAACAGCCTTATGTTTATAAGTGACAGTTTTCCTACTGAGTACCTGCATGTCATAAGCATTTGAATTAAAATTACCATATTAAAATCAAATCTGATGTTTTTTAATTTTTATTTGGTGTGCGTTGGAAGAGGGGTAGTCTTATACGGCGAGTATAGCCCAAACCCTATAATTTAACAGGAAATGTAGGGGGTCGTCTTATACGCCCAGTCGTCTTATACGCCGGAAATTACGGTAAATATTTTGGGGAATGTTAGAAAGGCAGAACAGATTTTATTTTCCTGGGCTCCAAGATCACTGCAAATGGGGACTGCAGCCAAAAAATTAAAAGACGCTTGCTCCTAGGGAGGAAAGCCATGGGAAACCTAAACAGCATACTAAAAACCAGACATCACCCTGCCAACAAAAGTGCTATGGTCTTCCCAGTTGCAATGTATGGCAGTGAAAGTTGGACCATAAGAAAGGCTGAGCGCCAAAGAATTGAGGCCTTTGAACTATGGTGCTGGAGAAGACTCCTGCAAGTCCCTTGGACTGCAAGGCGATCAAACCGATCAACCCTGGCTGCTCTTTAGAAGGCCAGATCCTGAAGTTGAAACTCAAATACTTTGGCCACCTAATGAGAAGGAAGGACTCACTGGAGAAGAGCCTAATGCTGGGAAAGATTGAGGGCAAGAGAAGAAGGGGACGACAGAGAATGAGGTGGCTGGATGGAATCACTGAAGCAGTAGGCATGAGCCTAAATGGACTCCAGAAGATGGTAGAGGACAGGAAGGCCTGGAGGAACGTTGTCCATGAGGTCGCGATGGGTCGGACATGACCTTGCAACTAACAACTACAAGAAAGGCAGAATATATTTCCCCAAAAGAATAATGGAGAAGATCTTAAAAAACAAACAAACCAGAAACCAACCCCCAGAAACCACTCCCAGTTTTGATCATCATCAGCATGGGTCACTGCTTGAAGGCAATTCACACTTTCATGTGGGAAGTTTCTAGATGCTGCCCTTTTCTCTTTAAGGGTGGTGGAAGATGGAGGAGGGGGTGAAGGGTTGGTATTGAAATGCTGATGTGGCAAGGAAGAATTGGTACAGAGGATTTTCATCTGCATCCTGCTGCAGTGTCAAAGAGGATGTTGGTAAGCATGGCTAATTCTAAATGCAATTCTAGGTATTTTCAGCAAAGTTGATGAAGAAACAAGTGCCAGGAAAAGCCATTATCTGTCTTAAGATATGAAGAGATGGTACTGCCTCTTTCAGTAGATAACTAGATTAAAATAACATGTAATCTGATGATTCTCAGCTCTTTATGAATAACTGTTGACTTTTATTTTCACCATGTAATTGCATTTTGAATGTGAGACACATTCGTTTTGAATATAGCAGCAAGCTGGCATTCAGTCTAAACCTTAATAAGTAAATAATCTGCTCATTCCTACATGACAGGTTTTCTGAAGATATCTTTTTAAAAAATAAAAAGAAGTATAATAAAATTTTTAAAAAACTGAAAACAAGCAGAGTACATAAACAGAGTACTGTTTATGTACTTCATAATAAGTAAATGAAAACCTATCTGTCTGTTCATCTATCTATCTGTTCATATTTGTATCTCTGTATAGGGTGCATTATTATTGAATAACATTTTAATTGTTTAAAAAAATGACGTGTTCAAGAAAAAAGAGGCACTGGGTGGATGAAGCTGTATTTAGGTCAATTTAAATGGATGTGGTTTCTTCTTTTGCTTTTATGTTAATTTGTTTCCTATTGGAATTGTTATCAATGAAATAAGAACTGATTCCATTGGACAACCATTTTTTTTCTAAAGTTTTGTTTCCTGAAAAACATTTGGTGATTATGATAGAGTTCTTCAAACTGAACACACATATAATTTCAGAATGACCGTGTTGTGCAGAAATCTTGAACAATGTGAAATTAACTTTTAATGACTATAGTGTATTTAATCGCAGGGTGGTTTCCAACACACTGCATGACTTCAGCAGGGCTAAAAGTGTTTGCGGCTGATTTTCATTTGTGCTCAGTGTGTCCAATGCATTTTACTGTAGTGTCCAACAATAATCAGTCAACATTAATGGATTTCAGTTGCCCTAATACGTTATTGACTGCACCTAGATTTTCTAGGAAAGAACTCCAAGTGTGACTGCGGGAAATGAATCTTCAGTGACATGTTGCACCTAATGGTCTTGTATGCTGTAAGACTTTGTCAACTAGTTTGAACCTTGGTAGCTGCCAAGAAAATTCTCAATGATATCCTTGAATGCTTTCCAGGTGATTTTCTCTCACCCTAATAAGAGATCTTTGAACAGATTGTCACTGATGACAGATCTTATCTGTAGACCAACAAAAATGCTTTCCTGAATATTAGCATCGGTTTCCTTTGAAACATCTGTCTCAAATAACAAAAAAAAACATCGCCTTCCTTGTTCATTGCTTTAACAATTTGTTTTCCATCAGTCAGAGGTTTATGTGAAACAGAGGGAAAATATGTTCAAGCTTAAGATCTGCTTAAGAGCTGCATCTGTGCAGTTTTCTTGGCAGGATTGCCACTGCCTTCTTCAGGGAGGGTTGTTTTTTTTTGTCACTTCCTAGTCTATCAACAGGCCTGGTTTCCAGACTTTCCCCCATCCTTCGGGTCAACCCTGGCTAGAATCAGAGATCAGTGAAGATGTGCTAAGAATGATCCACAGCTATCTGTCTTTAAATCAGTTCTCAACCCAAAGTTATTTTAGTTGTTCAGGACTGTGTGATCTTTCAACAACCAGGTCACTGTAAAGATGGGAAAATAGTCCAATCTCCATCCTGAATCAGTTGTAGATAGGATTTCTGCATTTCGACAAAAGAGAATATATGTAGGTCAAGCTCTTCGTGCTCTCTGACCTTGGTTGTTTGCTTGCTGACATTTCATTGCCAGACTGTAGAACATCATCAACAGGAAAGATACATATACACAGTACACACATATATGCATGTTTACTCTATATAAGGACTCTGTTAGTCTTGGTGGCTTCCTTCTTGAATGAAATTTTGCACTTTCACTTTTTCTGATCCAGCTGGATGAAGAAAAAAAATCCCCTTGTTTTTCAATGTTATCAAAAAAGAACATGTTGGTAAAATTCCGAAGGGTGAGGTGTGGAATTCTTGTCCTTACTTCATGTGTGAGGTTGCAAATGAACATGTATGAGTTCTGTCTTTTGTTGTATAAAGGTCTCTCCACTAATCTGCAGCTTCCCTGGTGTGTTTCCATTCTGATAATCCCAAAGAAATGCATAACAAAGGAACTTCTCCTATACTTATTTCAGATCAGGAAATATTAGCTGCTGGCAAGACTGCAGAGAGATGAACAAAAAATCTGATCTAATCTAATCTAATCTAATCTAATCTAATCTATTAGCAAAGAACAATACCTTCTATCAATACTTGTTCATTCGCCTATTTGGAGAGTTTTCATTACTTACATTTGTGCATCAGTATAAATTATATCCATGTTAATACTGCAGTTCTCCATCAGTTCTACTGATTTTTAAACATTTTCATACAGTCTCATTTAAAAGCCTCATACAATTACTGATTGTGACTCTTCTTACTCTTATTCTTCCACAATTTGTTTTAGAAAACATTTCTAATTTACCACATTGATTTCCCCAATAACCTTAAATTAAACCTTTTAAACCTCCCCAATGTCTGTATTTTAAACAAATGGGACTAGTCCCAAAATATACTCAAAAAACAGAAGCAGTCTTAAGATAGTATCCTTTTTGAAGATATATTTCACTATTTATTTTGGTTGGTTTACATTTTGGGGGAGATCAGATAATAGTGTGCTCTAGTAGACTGTTTTTAATGCTTCCAACCAGATTTCTATAGACTCTGTTTCGGCAGAACTTTTTCTTTTACATCACCTACAGAATCAATTAACTTATTTTGAGGTATTCCAGTTTTTCTTCTACACTGGTAAAAACTCAATTACTTAGATTCACAGTTAAGAGAAAATCAGTGGGCCCTGCAACAAAATGAAGAAAAAAAAGGCTTACTCTTAAAAAGTATATTTTTATTCACAGTGCTTTTTTTGTAAGAAAAAGGGTGCTGGAACTCATATCTTGTTAATTTTTTATTTTAAAAATTATATATTCAGTTCTTAGCGGGACTGGTGGTTGAGAAGTAATTAGTATTTTTTTTTTTATTTTTAAATTTGGGGTCACACTTGTACACTAAAAATTTAAAAAAGATTTTCAATTCACCAACAATTTTTTTAAAATAAAGAAATTATTTACCTTTCGCACATATCAATCACTGTACACACACCCACACATGTCAATTGCATAACAAAACATAACAGTCGCCACCACAGCAAGTACTCAGCGCGCGACCACATGACCAATCACAAGCCGAGCAGTGCCACAAGCCCAGCAGCAGCATCACAACCAGTGCGGACAAAGTACACATGCATTGGACTCACACACAAGCAGCCTGCATGCACTGTTTTAATGATTTTGTTGCTGACCTGCTACGGTCGACAGGGCAATTCAGGTCCACGTGGACTAAACATCAAATTTTCAAAAGTGACTTTTAAAACTTGGAAAATCTGTCAAAAAAAGTTGCCGGAATTCCGTTCCGGTGCATTCTATGAGAGAAAAAAAAAAGCACTGCTTATTCACATTTCCATCCAGCATACCTTGCTAGTCATTTCTTTCCAAAGAGATAAACTACATTTTATGGTTGCTCAGCATTCTCAAGCCTAATTTTTAAAGGCTTTGTTGTTCTTCTGCAAAGCTCGGCTTTCCTTTATCCCTATTACTGCTTTATTCTTGTTTTCCGATGGTCCACATCAGCACAGCCTTGTCAGCATTTCCCACTTAAATCAAATGTTAGACAGCACAGTGATTATGTTTACCTGCAAATATGTTTACCTGCAAGTGTTGATACTAGGAAAATTCTTGTAGAAAGTTATTGCAGAGAAAACTGAAATGAGAGCCACAGAAATATCATGAAATTACTGGTCTACCTGCAGTCCTTTGTATTTTAATAACAGCTCCATAAGTGTGTTTAGTATTGCTGTGAGATTTCCTAGAAGAGCACTATCCGGCACTTATGTCTTCAACATAATTAAATGTTTCTTACATCAATGTTACACCGATCAATAATTACACATCTTAGAATCTGAAAATGAAGAATGATTGATTACCAGAAGATAAACGCAACAGCCCTGGTACTCATTGTAAGCCTGCATGTCAAGTCTGTAGCTCAACAGCTGTATTAGTACATTTATTTTGCTTTAATGGAGTTAGGATTATGCTGTAAAAAAAGCAAAACAGAACATTAATTTAAATATACAGGGATATGAGCATATGCATTGCAGATACCATATTACTTAAATGGCAATTTGTCCAAGGAACAACCCTACTCAATTCTTAATATATATTTAACACAGTGATATTTTATTATTTCAGTCATTTTCCAAATAGTACCGAATACGGACAAGTGGGATTGTTAAAATCAAGAAGTGTCCACAGAATTCAGTTAAATTAAAGGCTCATTTTGAAATAATCTTTACAATGCTCTGTTTGTGTTTGTGGTTGCTGTATTATCCCTAGTTAGGATAGAAATTATTGTTAGTGCTGTGTCGGACTAATTTACCGTATATACTTGAGTATAAGCCGAATTTTTCAGCCCACTTTTTGGGCTGAAAAATTCCACTTCGACTTATACTCCAGTCAACAAAAAAACTTACCGAGGACTTGTGCGCGGCCGAGGCTTTGGTGCTTCCGGGATCGCGCGCACCTCTCCCAAGCCACCGCCGTCCGAGACCTGCCGAAGTTTGGGGAGGTTTGGGGAGGTGCGCGCGCACCTCCCCAAACCTCCCCAAACGTCGGCAGGTCTCCGTTCCTCCGCGCCCTGCCTGCCTGCTTCTTTCCGCAGCGGAAAGAAGCAGGCAGGCAGGGCGCGGAGGAACGGAGACCTGCCGACGTTTGGGGAGGTTTGGGCGCCTCCCCAACCCTCCCCAAACGTCGGCAGGTCTCCGTTCCTCCTGCCGACGTTTGGGGAGGTTTGGGCACCTCCCCAAACCTCCCCAGGTCTCCGTTCCTCCGCGCAGACCTGCCGACGTTTGGGGAGGTTTGGGTGCCTCCCCAAACCTCGGCAGGTCTCCGTTCCTCCGCGCAGACCTGCTGACGTTTGGGGAGGCCATTTAGCTGCCATTCAAAACAACCAACACCCCAAAACTACAAATAACCTCTTTCAAATTTATGACAAATGCAGCACTCCAGTGGTCATTCACACTTACCACAGACCCTGGGGATGTTGCGCTGTCCTCCCCTGCCCGTCTTCCCCTGCAGCACTTAGGCCTGCTCCCCAGGACTCCTGGAAGCAGCTGCGAACAATTCCTTGCTAAAATGGCGGCTACTTTCAGAGCCTTCTCCGCTAATCAGCTGTCTGCCCATCAGCTGTCCATAGGGATGCTGCAAAGCTCTCCTTCTCTAGGCCTTGGACTCCCTCCTGGCTGAAGAGTAGATGAACCAAGCCAGCAAGGAGACAAAATGTTTCTGCAGCTGTTTTTCCTCTGAAGTTTTTTTTGGTGTTTTTTTTAAAGTAATCTCCGAAGGTTATGCCAGAAAATGGAGGACGCTGGGTCTTTGCAAGCTTTAGCTGTCCGCCTGGCTGCCTGAAGGCCGCCCTTTTCAGGCAGTCTGACAGACAGCTAAAACTTGCAAAGACCCAGCGTCCTCCATTTTCTGGCACAACTTTTAGGGATTTATTATTACTACTACTACTACTACTATTACTACTACTACTACTTCAGGAGTAAAAAGTTGCAGAAAAAAATTCTCTCCTTACTAGCTTAGTTCCTCTACTCTTCCATCTGGAGCCAAGGTAAGATTTTAAAAAGGGATATTGGTTGGAAGGCAGAGGGAGAGTTTAGTTTTAGCATCTAAAAAAAGGGGGGGGGGGAAATCAGCGAGTACATCCCAACCAGCTTTTTATGTTTTTGTTATTGAAGAAATATGGGGGAGGGGGAGGGGTTCTGGGGTGGGTTGGGGAGGGGATAATATTGTAACTTCAATAAAAAATTTCAATTAAAAAAAAAGAAATATGGCTTTCTGGGGGAAGGTGGGGAGGGCGTTAAGGAAGGAAAGGGTTTTTGGAAGCTCGTCCTGAAGCTGCCTTTTGTGCAAGGGGCCTTTTCTCAAAGCCTAGAGAGGCAGCTTTGTTGCCTCCCCGTAGACAGCTGATGGGCGAACACCAAAAGCTCCAAAAGGCTAGGGAACTAGTCCCAGAACACCTTGGTAGGAGGAAGGGCAGAGGCAGAATTGGGAAAGAGGTAAGACAGGGTTTTCCTTCCCAGATGTTTCTCTTTGGCAAGACAGCCAGCTGTGCTGAAGCCCAGTATCTGGGGGTGGGGGAGACCTGAGGCAGGCGGGCTGGTGCTTGCATTAGGCCTCCCAGGATCTCCCCCACCCTCAATTAATGACCAGTGCACTCTTTAATGAATGCACTGAGGAGAATACGTATGGCTGGTCATTACTTGAGGCAGTTCATTTAACATTATTTAATGGCAGTCTCCATTAGGGTCACAACCTGAAGACTATCTGTGCAATACTTATCAACAGAATGTGTGGCTGGTACAGTCTATGACATATCTGTTTTTTCCCCCTCCTAAGCTTATACAAAAGCTAACAGATGTAGCAGAAGAATGCCAAAGCAATCAACTAAAGAAGTTGAAAGAGATTTGTGAAAGGTAAAAACTACTTAACAATTCTTTTGACTACCATTCTAGATGTACTTGGAGGGGAATAATCCCCTGTCAGGACAGAGGGAGTCACTTCTGGGTGAATGTGTATAGTGAGACCTGGGGAGGTTTGGGGAGGCGCCCAAACCTCCCCAAACTTCGGCAGGAGGAACGGAGACCTGGGGAGGTTTGGGGAGGTTTGGGGAGGCGCCCAAACCTCCCCAAACGTCGGCAGGTCTGCGCGGAGGAACGGAGACCTGGGGAGGTTTGGGGAGGCGCCCAAACCTCCCCAAACGTCGGCAGGTCTGCGCGGAGGAACGGAGACCTGCCGACGTTTGGGGAGGTTTGGGGAGGTGCGCGCGTACCTCCCCAAACCTCCCCAAACTTCGGCAGGTCTCCGGACGGTGGCGGCTTGGGAGAGGTGCGCGCGATCCTGGAAGTACCGAAGCCTCGGCCGCGCGCAAGTCCTCGGTAAGCTCCGGGCGGTCACTTGCTTCGCGTCTCCTGAGGGAAGGGGGGGCGACTGGAACGGGCGTGTTTCCTCGCCTGCTGGGCGCCGCGATTTGCCCGGGGAACGCGCGGGCCCCGAATGGCAGCGTGGAGTGAGGAAGCGGACAGCCAGGGCTTCCCCGAGAGCCGCGGCCACACAGGGTATTCCTGTGTATTCAGGCTTGCAAAATGGCGGATCGAGCCTCTGCTGGCGGCAGAGGCTTGCAGAGCGCGGATCCAGCCTCCGAGGCATGCAGAACGGCGGATCGGCTTATACTCGAGTCAACAACTTTTCCCAGTTTTTGGGGGTGAAATTGGGGGTCTCGGCTTATACTCGAGTCGGCTTATACTCAAGTATATACGGTATATAGGAGATTCCATGAATCTCAGAGGTAATCCAAGTACTGGAGATTTGTTATTTTGGCAGTTCTCTGTAGAACTGCAAGGTAGAGCCTGTAAAAACTTGTTGTTGTTTTCTTCAGCAGAAGCCTTGTGGACAGTGGTGGGATTCAGCCGGTTTGCACCATTTCGGCACATCTGGTAGCTAACGTTTTGTTGCCTAGGCCCAGAATGGACTTCCGGAAGCAGCATCTACACAGAGAACCGGTTGTTCACCTATTTGAATCCCACCACTGCTTGTGGAGGTATTTTTTGTTTTGTTTTGTTTTCTATTGAGAGAACAATTAATTTTCCCTTCTGAGTTGCGCTTCAGCTTTCCAGGTCAAAATAAGTCAAAATTTTAACAATGAAATTTAAAAAAAGAAAAAAAAAAAGCCAAATCTCAGGTAATTTTCTTTGGAAATCCTATGTAATGCAGAATTATATGCCACTCTGGTTGAGTGGAAGGCACTTAGTAACAGTCTTTTCTCCTTGAAAGAACTCATAAGAGAAAGACAGATTGCACAAAGACAGCCTGTCCGCTTTTTAGCCTGTTTTCATTGCTTTTCTTCTAGCATGTGGAACGGAGTCTTTAGATCAAAAGTCTCTTTGATCCACGGATATTCTCTACAAGATGTAGAACTTCAGGAAACAAAAAAAAAAAAGGTTTGACATCATCCCATCGTTTCTGTGGATGGAAGTGTCGCCTGCTTATCAAAAGGAACCTGAATATAAGGAACAGTTCTAAACAGCACCTGTGTTTCCTCTTATTTCCTCTTCTCTTCTATTGCTTTGAATCTCATCCAGAAAGTGGTTTCTCCCCATTGGGGAAGCACTATTGGGTCGGTTACCTCGAACTTCCTTTTACGTACTACGCCAAAAACCTGACAAAATTGGCAATTCCTTGTTAACAATTGAAAGAAATCTATTCTAAGGTAAGGAGAGTTCTAAAAAGATCTGTGTTTGGGATATCCACGGCATTGCTGACCGTCTGTCAGAATCACTCAAATATTTCAGAATAGTCTGAACATTATTTAAAAACATCAGAACATGAGACCGTAGCACATTTATGCTTTTCAAAGGATGTGGCATATATCCCCTTAGCAAAAGTATTTCCCAGCCACCCAGAAGCTGTATGTCACATTTAAAAGGAAGTGTGTCCTTAAAATGTTGACTGTAACTCTCTCTTATAGTTGTGAAGGCAGAAGCCAAAGATTGTGCCGAGGGTTAACTCAACAGTAGCTGTGTGTTAAAAGGAAGTTTACTATATATGCACTTTTTGATAGGCTACTATTTCAAAACACAGGAGTCTGTGACTCCCCTACCCCACCCCAATGCTAAGCATACTGGGAACAAGGACTTCAGAGAGCTTCTGAAGTTAAGATTATTTTTAATGAGCAATATGGGGGGGGGGGGAAGAACCACCCGTATGATTGCTTCTTTTGTACTTGTAATTTAAAATTGCTTAAATAGTGAGATGTCGCTCAACCTCTAAATCTCTGGCTTCTCCTTCTGATATCTGTTTTCCCCATGTGAGTGAGAAGGAGCAATTACTGTTATGTCCGGCATTCGGGCCGACAGAGACTCAGAGAGGGTGGGGGGTTAATCCTCTTTATTCAGACCACATGGCCGAAGTGGCTCCTGCCTCCCAGGTGACCCTTATATCCCTGGGTCCGGCCCGCATGCTGGCCAACCTGCTGGCTCAATTCTCCCGCCGTGCAGGTGTCACCCAACCCGGAATCCGCAATTTCCCGCTGGACAGGTGGACCAATCAGTGGCATGGCTGGTGCCCCCCGGTGGACAGGTGCCAACAGAACACCCCTTCCCCCCCAATGTGAGTTTACCCCATGACCTTGTTATCCTATATTGCCCTCCTGATTCTTTATTTTACATAATCTCTTAGGTATGCTGGAGCTCTGTGTGCCCTGGTTGGGTATCTTCCTGGTGGGGTGTCTGTCCTGGTTGTCCCTCCTTGGATCACCCCTGTTGGTGCAGGTTGATCTCCACTCTGCAGCTGGCCCGCTGGCTTCGAGATTGAGGTGAGTTCTCTTGGCATTTCCCTGTTGTCTGATTCTGTTGACCCGGGTTCCACTGCTGGTGACCTCGGTGACCCAGCCTCTGTCTGTTGTTCGGCTGAGCTGGTGGTGTTGGGCCGGGGTGTTTGTACTGGCTGTGTTAGGACTTGAAATGGTTTGATGTGTGCGTTACTTTGCTGCTGCAGAGTCTCCTTGGGTGCTTGTGTGGTATTCTCTGGGCCCTTTTTCTCAGTTGGTCGATATGTCTCCTGACCTGACGGTCCCCTTCCTTCTCAATGATGTAAGATAACGGCCCCAGCTTGTCCACAACCACCCCCTGTGTCCACTTGTCCCCTTGGCCATAGTTTCTGGCCCACACTAAATCACCCACATTCAGTGATCTGGCGGTGGAGTCCTGTTCCGTTTCAGCTGCCACCCTATCTGGGTGGAGTCTGTCTAATTTGGTGGTGAGTCTCCTACCCCACATCATCTCAGCTGGGCTTTTGCCCATTGCTGTGCATGGTGTTGTGTGTTGTGCAAGCAAGAATTGGGCCAGTCTCTGGTGCCAGTCACCTACAATTATTCTGTGCAGTGCCTCCTTGGTGGATCTCATGTTTCTCTCTGCCAAGCTGTTGCTGGAGGGGTGGAAGGGTGCCACTGTTGCGTGCCTAATCAAGTTGGCCCTGAGGAAGTCCTGAAATTCAGTAGAGGTGAATTGAGGGCCATTATCAGAGACAATCACGTCAGGTAACCCATGTGTGGCAAAGAGTCCCCTCAGCATGTGTATGTTTTTTTCAGAAGTCGTGCTCTTGACAGGCACCACTAACCATCTAGAGTAGCTGTCAACCACAACTAAGAATGTTTGTCCTTGGAATGGTCCTGCGTAATCTATATGTACCCTGGACCATGGGTTATGTGTCGCCTCCCACCTGTGTACCGGTGCGTGGGGTTGTTCGTGCCTGGCCCTCTGGCATTGGTAGCAGCCTGCTACGAGCTCCTCTATGGCTTTGTCTAGTCCCGGCCACCACATGTAACTCCTTGCTAGGGCTTTCATGCGTACTATCCCTTGATGCCCTTTGTGCAGTTCCCTTATGACCCTATCTCTTAGTTTCTCAGGCACTATTACTCTATTTCCCCAAAAGAGGCATCCCAGGTGAGATGACATCTCGTCCCTTCTCACGAAATATGCCTGGAATTGTGGTCCTGGATTTTTTCCATGCCACCCTCCTTGGACCCACGTTGCCACTCTGCTTAGTATGGGGTCCTTGCCAGTGGCATAGGCAATGTCTTTGGCTGTTAGGGGGCATTCAGGGAGTTCATGTAGTGCCGGGATATGTCCTGCTGGTGCTGGGTCTGGGTCAGTTTCTGGTAGGGGTAGCCTGCTTAATGCATCTGCATGGCCCATCTCCTTGCCTGGTCTATATTTGATGGTGAAAGTGTATGCTGAGAGGAATATTGACCATCTCAGCATTCTTGGGGTCATTATTTGAGGGGTCTGTCTATCTGTCGTGAACAGCCCCCGCAGTAGTTTGTGGTCGGTGAAAATGGTGAACCTCCTCCCATATAAGTAATCGTGGAATTTTTTTACTCCTGCCACGATTGCTAATGCCTCTTTGTCAATTTGGGCATAGTTCCTTTCTGCCTTGGACAAGGTTCAGGAATAGTAAGCTATGGGTTTTTGTACCTCGTTGTTTTCTAGGTGGCTGATTACATCCCCCACCCCGTATGGTGATGCATCACAAGCTAAGCTTATGGGCTTGTCTTCGATAAAATGAGTGACTGTGGAATTGCTAGAGAGAATTTCTTTCAGCGTTTAAAACTTCTCTTGTGCTGCTCCTGCCAGTTCCATGTGGCTTTTTTTGTCAAGCAGCCTGTGCAGTGGTTCTGCGATGGCCGCTTTGTGTGGCAGGAACGAATGATAGAAGTTTATTAGTCCCAAAAATGCTTGTAGTTCTGCTTTATTTTTGGGTGCTGGGGCTGATTTTATTGCTTTTATTTTTTTCCTCTGTGGGGTGGATGCCTTGGACATCTATCCTATACCCTAAGAACTCAGTGGATGCTACTCCTATGGAGCAATTCTCTTTTTTTAATTTGAGTCCTGCAGTTCTGAACCTCTCTAGCACCCTTTCTAACCTATCAGCTAGTACCTCCTCATTTTCCCCCTCAATTAGCACATCATCAAAATATGGGCACACCCCAGGTATGCCCTTTAGGGTTCTCTCCATCACCTCTTGAAATATACCTGGGGCTGCTGCTATGCCAAATTGTAATCTGTTGACTCAGAACGCCCCCTTGTGGGTGACTATCGTTTGTGCATCTGCCGCTTCTTTGGTAACTGTTAATTGCAAGTACGCTTGCGCCAAATCGAGCTTCGCAAAGATGGCGCCCTTCTGGATGGCCGCAAGGACCTGTTTCACCATTGGGACGGGGTAAGCATGCTGATTTAAAGCTCGGTTCAGGGTGGCTTTATAGTCGGTGCATATTCTTATGTCGCCATTGGGCTTGAGGGGGTTGACAATAGGTGTTTCCCAGGGTCCCCCTTCTACTGGCTCCAGTACTCCCTGGCCTACTAGCCTGTCCAATTCGTCTTCTATTTTTTTGTTTTAGGGCGAAGGGGACTCTCCTAGCTTTGATTCTTATAGGGAGTACTGCAGGGTCAAAATTAAAATTTATGGGTGGTCCCCTGTATTTCCCTAGTGTCCCGTCGAATACATCTGCAAACGTTTTGCAGACGGATTCTAGGATTTTCTGCTGTACTGTGTTGATGCCCCCGACCCATATTCCTAGGGGTCCAAACCAATTGAGGCCTATTAAACTGGCTCTCTGTCCCTCTGTCACAAGTAGTTTTAATGGCCCCTTAAATTTTTTGAATCCAACTTCGATGGTGACTATTCCCTTTATTTTTATGGGTGTCCTTTGGAAGTCCACAAGTTGTATGTGTGTGCGCTTTAAGTGTATGCGGCGACCGCTTTTCCCTTTGATCTGTGCCAGTGTTTCCCCCGATATTATGAAGACTACTGCCCCGGAGTCAACCTCCATCTTGCAGGGGATGCCCTGTAGACGGACATCTATTTTTAGTTTTGGGCTTAACAGGTGTTGACGGACTCCACCCTTCCCGGTTTAGGGGTTCGTGCCTGCGGCTGGCGGGTCTCTTTGCCACTATAATGGGGGGTTACCTTACCTGGGACCCAGGCATCGATGTCGTGTAGGTTGTCCCGCAGTTTGCTCCTGCAGATCGCTTGGATGTGGCCAGTTATTCCGCAGTTCCTGCATTTTGTGTTTCGGAACCGGCAGCTTGCACGGGGGTGATTTCCCCCGCAGCTTCCACATTTAGGCTCTATGTCCCTGTGTCTGTTGAGCCTGTCTCTCTGGGATTTGGCCGGCTGAGATGTTGGTGGTCTACTGTACGGGTCTGCGTTGTCTTGTCGGCTGTTTCTAATGGTTGTTCTCCCAAACCGGTGGTTAACTTCGTCGATGTCAGTCTCGTATTCGTAATCCTCCACCCCACTGTCCACAAGGCTTCCCTGGTGGATGGATCCACCCACACCATTGCTGTTGTGGGGGGGTCACGTTGCCCAGTGGCTTCGTAGGTTAGTAGTTCGTCCAGGACCTCTTGAAGGGTTCCTGTGGGTTTGGCGATTATTCTGTTTTGAAATTGTTCGTCTCAGAGTCCTAGGACCACTCGGTCCCTGATCCTCACCTCCAAGTTGTCGTATTTGCAATGGAGCGCGGCTTCCCTCACTGAGGCCACAAAATCTGTTATGGACTCCCCTTGCCTCTGGTTCTGACGTTCAAAAAATCTCCTCCAGAAAAGCTCGGAGTGTTTAGGTGTGAAATGCTCCTTTAGCTTCCTAGTTAGGTCTGTGTACGACACGCTGGCTACTGTCGCCGGCTGGCATAGCCCCACGGCTACCCGGTATACTGCTGTTCCGCTGATGGACAGTAATGTGGCCGCCTTTTTTTGGTCGTCCGTTATGCCATTAATCAACAGGTAGCCTTCAACTTGCTCGACGTATTCTTCCCAGTCTTCAGGGTGCCTTGTGTCGAACTCCCTTACCGTGCCAAATTGCGCCATTTCTGCCTCTATTAGTCCGCGATTCCTCTGTGCCGCTAGACCAGGCTGTTGTTGTGCTGATGGCTATTCGAATCTCCCGCTTCACGTGCTTCCGCCTCCATGTTTTGTCCACTCCTCGGCGCTACCGCAATCCCATCCTCATCGCCACTGTTATGTCTGGCTTTTGGGCCGACAGAGACTCGGAGATGGTGGGGGGTTAATCCTCTTTATTCAGACCACATGGCCAAAGTGGCTCCTGCCTCCTGGGTGACCCTTATATCCCCGGGTCTGGCCCGCACACTGGCCAACCCGCTGGCTCAATTATCCCGCCGTGCAGGTGTCACCCAACCCAGAGTCCGCAATTTCCCGCTGGACAGGTGGACCAATCAGGTGGCACGGCTGGTGGCCCCCAGTGGACAGGTGCCAACAGAACAATTACCACCTTATGCCTCCTCTGTCAGATGTGGATTTTGGCCAGAGATAGAGGCAGGAGAATGAATGAATGAACGCTTAATCACTAGAAAGGAAGATGCCAACAGAATCTCCCTGAAAATGTTTGTGTCCAAATTACTCATCACCTCCTGAAAATCCCTTGATCTCACACAAATTCTAAGTATGGCTCAAGCCATTTGCCTCCAGAAATTCTGGGTGCTTCTACAGTGGAGGTTTTTAAGAAGAGATTGGACAACAAGTTGCTTGAAATGATATATTTATATTTATATTTATTAAACTTATATACCGCCCTTCTCCCCTAGGACCCAGGGCAGTTCACAAGGCAATTAAAACAACATTACAATACAAAAATTAATAGCAATTAAAATAGATTAAATTTTCCTTGATTAAAATCTAAAACCCACATATCTCTGATTAAAAACCCAATTACAATAAGTTAAAAAAATTAAAAAATCCTCAGTCCTGGCTGGAAAGCTGAAAGAGCCAGGTCTTCAGGTCCCGGCAGAACGAACGAAAATCAGGGGCAGTCCTAAGCTCTACGGATAACTGGTTCCAGAGGGCAGGCGTGCCCACAGAGAAGGCCCTCACCCTGGGTGTTGCCCACCGGCAATCCTTTGCCGGCGGCACCCTGAGAAGGCCCTCCCTGTGGGAGCGCACAGGAT
Source organism: Vipera berus (assembly GCF_964194415.1). NCBI lineage: Eukaryota > Metazoa > Chordata > Lepidosauria > Squamata > Viperidae > Vipera > Vipera berus. The sequence goes on from NC_138203.1 coordinate 87,051,802, forward strand.
GAAGGGAACTTGATGCCGGCAGCAGGTGTTCCCTCAGATATCCCGGACCCAAGCCATTTAGGGCTTTATAGGTCATCACCAGCACCTTGAATCTCACCCATATAGCGTCTACTGCTTGAGCAAGGGGTTGGACTATAAGATCTCCAAGGCCCCTTCCTGTTCTGTTATTCTGTTATGAATATTGTAACCAACTCAGGTCCAGAAACCTTTCTTCTCTTATGAAAATGAGTTCTGGTTTTCTACTTCATTCTTGAAACAATTAAGAATATCTTCCCATTTAATATATTGTTTTAAGTTTTTTTTACTGTCTGCTTTTTTGCCCCCCTCCCCAGTTATACATCTCTCCACTGCTCTGATCCAGATAGGAAATGATGTTTCACTATGTCTTCCCTTAGAATTTAAATGTGGCAGGGAGTAAACACTGCCTGAGTAGTGACTTTCCTCTTGTCCTTCAAGGCCATCCCCTATGCCTTGTACAATTTCTTCAGACAGAGGAGGAATGGATTACAAATGGGCAAAAGAAAACATTAGCACTATGAGAGATGTTAGCAGTGACAACAAATGAGAAGACCTCAAGCAATAAATACATTCAATAGATCCTCCTACTCAGGTTTCCTACCACCTAGAGTTAAGAAGGTGCATACTCCCAACCCCCAGATCAGATCTTAGTAGCAGGTCAAGGCTGTCTCGGTTCTTGAATTACAAAGTATGTGTGACTTAGCTAGGAAGCAACATTATTGGAGGCTAATTAATGAACTGGGTGGATGCCCATTCAGTCTATCTTGTCACCACTGTTATTTCTCTTGCTCAAAATACTTTTCATCAGCCTTCATGTCAGGATCATTATCTAGCTGTTCTGTTCCACTTTATCCTGACAGCTCCTTTTATGTCATTGAGGCTGTCTCATTAAGCACCTCCATTACACACCTCCTGGTTTGAAAAGAGGCTTTTGTGCTTTTGTTTTGTTTTTTAATGATAAAGTAATTAAGCCTTAAGACAGATGGAAATATTATGACTGAATATATAAAAGGCTATCTGCAGAGGAGCTTTTTAGGCCATTCATATTACTCAAAAATTGCTTCGATTGAGAAAAAAAATGGCATTTTGACAGGGTCATCAAAAGAAGGAAGACAGGAAGGAAGGTGAATTAGACTTCATGGATCTATAAAGTGATGGATGAGCTGTTTTTGTATCAAACAGGAAGCTGTTTGGGATTCTCGGGCTGGCTCCTTGCCATCTGAAGGTTTCAACATGTCAAGACAATCACTACTCAAAACTAAAGTAGACTGAGGTCTTTATGAGACCATTTCCTACTCATATGTTATGTTCATAATAAATTACAAGGTTTCAAGACTACTAGGATAGAGAGTTTGAAGAGGGCATGATGAAAATAGCAAATCTATTCAGTTATTCAATTTTGATGCCATCCCAATTCCACCTGACTCTGGCAGTTCACAATATATAACAACTTACTTAAAACAACAACCAAACACAATAACTTAAACCAAACCAAACCAAACCAAGCCAAACCAAAACAATCCAATCCAATCCAAAACAGAAGAAAACAAAAAATAAAAATTGCAAAGTAATTGAAGTTAGCAAGTCAGATAGAACCTGATAAACTGGAAATCTCATCTATCTTATTCCCCAGGGCCTGGGAGAACAGCTAAGACCAGTTTTTGAGGTCTTCCAAAACACCATCAGAGTGAAAGCCATACAGACTGAGTTAAATCGATGGTTGGTTAGTAACCTCCCAGAATTTCACAAAGTTATAAATACCTAAAACTTGGCTTATGTACTAGTACCGTTCTTTCTGTCTGTCTGTGGTTAAGTATACTAATTTAACAACTGCAGTGATTCAATTAACAATTGCGGCAAGAAAAGCCATAAAATGGGGCAAAACCAACATAACAGATTTCTCACTTAACAACATGAATTTTGGGCTCAATTGTGTTCCTAAGTTGTGAACTACCTGTAATAGCACATCTTCTATAGCTGATAAGTGGCACTTGTTCTCAATAACCAAAATAGGTCCATAATTGTTACAATGTATGAAACATGAACTTCAGTGCTATGAATTAATGCCGTGAAAAATGATAGCAAAAATCAAGGCAATATGATTAGCCTTGGTGGCGCAGTGACCATGCAGTGTTGCAGGCTGACTCTGCCCACTGCCAGGAGTTCGATCCTGACGGACTCAAAGTTGACTCGGCCTTCCATCCTTCCGAGGTCGGTAAAATGAGGACCCAGATTGTTGGGGACAATATGTTGAGTCTGTAAACTGCTCAGAGAGGGCTGTAAAGCACTATGAAGTTGTATATAAGTGCTATTGCTAAAGCTATTAACCTGAACCTATTTCTTTGTTATTACAAATAAGGATAACTGGCCATTATCTGGTAATACTAACTGGTATTGAGGTCTGTGACAACTGTACACAAATGCAGATTTCCACAGCCTAGCATTGTGTCAAACAACATCCATGAATGTGACTGAAAAGTTCATCAAAATAAAAAGCAAATGCTTGTAATGAGAGTATCTCATTTTGGCAAAAGCATGATCTGGACAAAGCACCTTAGCAGCCGCCAATACAAAAAAATGTTTCATAGGAAACAGGAATTAACTCCAAGGAAAAAGAAAGATAATACCACAGGCAGTGAAGCAGAATATTATCTGCCTTTCACCACATTTTCCAATTCTTTTCTGAAAATTAAAATCAAGAAATGATCAAAAGACTAGAAACAAAAGACATAATAATCTCCATGCATACAGCAAACTACTGCTGTATGGGGCTTATGTGAATCTATAACATGTGACGACACAAGATTACTTATGGTTTTGTTATTTATTACAAATAAGATTATTTATACAGGTTTTGCTGATCTTTGCTCGAAATCCTTTAAAATGACCTGTCCCGTTATTTCTTTGGTCTACAGGAAAGTCCATGGATTAGGAGCGCATTCTGGAATCTCATTTAAATATATACCAGGTCACTTCTAAGGTACTCATATTTAATAGAGTTGTGCAAAAATTTCAGAAGAAGGGCTTTGCAGTGCGCAGAAGCACATGTAAATCATCCCCATCTGAATCACTAAACCAGTCCTGTTTTTCATGTCCACGGAGATGCATCCGGTGCTTTGTACATGCTCCACTGTAATGCAAAACATCCCTTTGAAGAATTTATGGAATTCTAATATTTACTTACTTACATTATGTACAGAATGTAATGAAATGCGATGAGATGCCACCATATGTTTCTAATCTGAGGACAGCTAGATATTCTCTACAGAAATGGAGTCCTAGAAATAGCTGGACCCCCTTTTGCTCTATTTTATTTATTTTAGAACACTTAGATCTCCTTCCAGTAGCAAAGGAATCTGGGTGGCATTAATATCAAAGATAGACAAACACAGAAATGAATGATTAAATCCAAATCAATGTCAAAATCAAAACTTAACTACAAAAGGGGATAAAATCTAAAGCCCACACGGGGCATACCTACATCTCAGATAGTGTGGTCTAGTGGCTAATGTGCTAGACTAGAAGTGGCATGGTAAGTAGCTGGGTTATCTTGGGTAGTTAATTTCTGTTAGCCCCTGTCAGCATCAGGATTTTCCACAAGTCAGCTGAAAATCAAACCTTCTCATTACTTTAGATTATAACGGCTTCACTTTCTGATGAATGAAGACGAATCTACGTGTCCCAGGATAATGTTACAGGATCCAGTCTGGGTCAATCACCAAAGGCCAGAGATTTAGTCTTCTGAGCTTTTGGACTTGTGCTGAAACCCATCCTCAGGAAACTTGTCTCTAGCAGAGTGTGTGCTTTGGGCTATTATTCTATGTGTGGTATTAATATGGTGCCCAGTTGTGAGTGGCTTTTTACCGTAGTTGTTAACTCTGTGAGCAGGAGGGAGCAGAATGCAAAAGCAAGCAATCCTGCAACCAAGCACGACAAGTGTTAGGAACAAAAACAACAGTGTAAATATCCGGAAGTCAGTTCAAATGGAACCAAAAGTACAACGAAATAAAACAGCTTTAGCTTGTTCACAGAAATGCAGGAATAGTAGGGGTGCACATACCTCTGGGAGAAGAGTTTTCCATATGATGGGCACTATTAGAGAGAAGATGTGCCATTTCATCCTGAAACTGGAAACCTTACAAGTGGGTGAAAATTTCAGCAGGTTTATTGTTGACAAACGGATCAGACGGGAAGATTCAGATGTTGGCAAGGTGCTGTTTGAGGTACCCCAAACTGCTTTGGCCTCCAATATGTTTCTGTGTGCAATTCAGGGGGCTGATTACCATCTATAAAACCCCATGTGGTTTCGTCTATGAGTAGCTTTTTGACTGCGTACCCCAAATACAACCTGACTGTTCAATATGGCAAATTTTCAGTAGCCATTATTGGAAACACTGTCTGTGGAGGTTCCACTTCCTACAGAACAGCTTATCTTAGGCTTGTTCCTTGACTTAAAGACCTGGCTATTTCAAAGAGTCTGCAGAGAAATTTACTGCCAATAATGTTAAAATATCTATAGGAAGAAGAAGAAGAGTTGATTGTAATTATATGTTCTTGTATTATCATGTGAACAGCATGGTGGTCTAGCAGTGAAGATGCTTGCTTCCCACTCAGAAGGTTGAGAGTTCAGTTCTAGGTAGTGAGATATATTTCTCTCTCTGGGTTCAAAGAAAAAAAAAATCTGCTGCAAACTCCGCATAGCATGAAGAAGGGCATCCAGCCAATGAATGCTCAGCTCTATGCAGTTACCCCAAATTACTCCAAATTAAGGGATTATAGGGTCATAAAAAGGAAGGCTTATTCTTGTGTCATTATGTGGCTTATTATTTTGTTTGATATAACTTTTTAAGTGGTCTAATGGAACCAAAATAGAAATTACAATATAGAAACACACACACACACAAACACATACACAAACACACACCAAAAAACCAGGATTTAGCTAAAGAGCACTGGTGGTAGATTGTGTAAACAATTTGTATATTTATTTAATTATTCTAAATAGCCTACATGGTTATTGTTTGACCGGAAGTCTCAAATCGTTTTGCAAAGACCACACCGAACCATGGGTATTCTTTCCCCAACACAGATAAAGGCAATGAAATAATAGAGCTGAACAGAATAATGGCCTCTTTGCCTGAGCTGGTCCTTAAATTTGCCTCCAGGTGAATAAAACCTAACATTATCCTGGGACATGTAGATTCGTCTTCATTCATCACAAAGTGAAGCTGTCATAATCTAAAGTAATGAGAAGGTTTGATTTCCAGCTGACTTGTGGACAATCCTGATGCCGATAGGGGCTAACAGAAATTAACTACCCAAGGCCTGTCTCATATGTTGTGAGCAAACATTTGCAAGTTTTAAGGCACAGTTTATTGTCACAGGTATTTAACGGTTAAGTTTCAGATTTTACCCAAAGCTATAAAATAAGAGATCCAGCTACCACAGCAGCTTCCACTTATATAATACCTAGACTCAGGAAACTTGAAATTTCAGAATTTAAATTTCTTACGATTTCATCTCCAGGGCATCATTTCAAGAATTTAAAAGCGCTCTGATTTTGAGGAAATCCAGAATGCCAGAGTAATGATGGCTCCGATTAAATTGCTGTGGTCCTGCCATTTCCTCAAGGGCTGAGAACTGATTCCAGAACTTACTAAAATTTTATTAATCGCTGTAAGAATTATCTTGAAATCTCTCATGAAGGGCATCCAGCCAATGAATGCTCAGCTCTATGCAGTTACCCCAAATTACTCCAAATTAAGGGATTATAGGGTCATAAAAAGGAAGGCTTATTCTTGTGTCATTATGTGGCTTATTATTTTGTTTGATATAACTTTTTAAGTGGTCTAATGGAACCAAAATAGAAATTACAATATAGAAACACACACACACACAAACACATACACAAACACACACCAAAAAACCAGGATTTAGCTAAAGAGCACTGGTGGTAGATTGTGTAAACAATTTGTATATTTATTTAATTATTCTAAATAGCCTACATGGTTATTGTTTGACCGGAAGTCTCAAATCGTTTTGCAAAGACCACACCGAACCATGGGTATTCTTTCCCCAACACAGATAAACGCAATGAAATAATAGAGCTGAACAGAATAATGGCCTCTTTGCCTGAGCTGGTCCTTAAATTTGCCTCCAGGTGAATAAAACCTAACATTATCCTGGGACATGTAGATTCGTCTTCATTCATCACAAAGTGAAGATGTCATAATCTAAAGTAATGAGAAGGTTTGATTTCCAGCTGACTTGTGGACAATCCTGATGCCGATAGGGGCTAACAGAAATTAACTACCCAAGGCCTGTCTCATATGTTGTGAGCAAACATTTGCAAGTTTTAAGGCACAGTTTATTGTCACAGGTATTTAACGGTTAAGTTTCAGATTTTACCCAAAGCTATAAAATAAGAGATCCAGCTACCACAGCAGCTTCCACTTATATAATACCTAGACTCAGGAAACTTGAAATTTCAGAATTTAAATTTCTTACGATTTCATCTCCAGGGCATCATTTCAAGAATTTAAAAGCGCTCTGATTTTGAGGAAATCCAGAATGCCAGAGTAATGATGGCTCCGATTAAATTGCTGTGGTCCTGCCATTTCCTCAAGGGCTGAGAACTGATTCCAGAACTTACTAAAATTTTATTAATCGCTGTAAGAATTATCTTGAAATCTCTCATGAGGTTCTTAAGGAAATAGCATTCTTCAATGTAGATCACAGACTGTTTTTTTCAAATTATTTCTGTCTCAAGTATTTTTTTAAAAATGCATTGCAACTCTGTTGATTAAATTATGCTGTATATATATCTCAATTCTGTCATTTGAATAGAGATGAATTTAAAGTAGAATGGTAATAGAGGCATTCACGCAATTGCCTATGAGACAAAATACAATAAAGCAATAATAAACAGCCCATTTAAATCACAGGATTTGAACTGATAAGACAGATGGTTACAATGCAATATATTAAAGGATTAGTCTGAGAATAGTAATGCAAGACACATCAGCTCTGTGCATTTCAAGCAGCATGCATGCAATGTTTCCATTTCAATAGAGCAGGGATGTCAAATTGCTGGCCCGCAGGCCAGATGTGTCATGCCGAAACCACGCCCACCCCATTGCTGGGAATGGTGAAAAAGTCATGATACATGTGACATCATGTGATGTCACGAGATTGACATGCCTGCAATAGAGTGTACTTTTTTTAAAAAAAAAGTTTGTTTGTATAAAGGAATAATGCTGTCCAGAAAGTATTACTGCTAATATTTGATTAGTTCTTTACAATAATAATTTAATAATAATATTCCTTATAATAATACTATAATTTTAGACAGGTTAGTGTCCGTCTTCTTTAGCCTGATGCACTATTGTTCTGTTTATTCTGTTTGGCCAAATAGTGATTTTTCTTTGCATACATAGACACAGCTGATCACGACATTCTAAAGGAGTTATTTAATGTAGTAATGTTTCATTTTCTTATTGGATTTGGATTAACCAAGGCCAAAAAGAGTCTGATAGATTGGCCAGTGTTTTGCTGTAAATCATGATTTTGTCCATTTAGGAATCTGTTAATGTAGGCTATCCCAATGACTTTAGTGCCATAACCAAGGTATCTACTCTAGAAAGTATTATTTGTTTGCAAATAAGATCTTCTATATCATTGGCTATATTTGATTGATTCCCTATTGCATAGCATTCTGCTCCATTAAACTGAATGGCTGTGTTGTATCACTCACTACATGAAAACTAGATGATTTTTCAGTCTGTCAGAATACTTCAGCAAGAAGAAAGTCTAATCAGGGGAAGAAATTGCACTAAAATAATAATAATAATAATAATAATAATAATAATAATAATAATAATAATAATAATAATAATAATAATAATAATAATAATAATAATAACCACCTTTATTGTCAAAGTACAACATCTGTACATTGAGATTAGCTGAGCCTCTCCCCGTGCTCCCTCCCCCCAACACACAGTGACAACAAACCCTCCATCCTTCCACACCATGTGAACCAACTACAACACACACCGGCCTCCCAAGTCAATTCTGCATAAATTCACAGAGATTATATCCTATTCAAAAGCCTAACTGGCCACGGGTAAAAGCTGTTTTTCAGCCTGTTGGTATGGCTGGCTATACTCCTGTATCTCCTACCCGATGGTAGGAGAGTAAAGAGATACCGACCAGGGTGTGAGTCATCATTTCAAGGAAGCGTAGGAAACAGATTTAGGGTGTGTGGAAAGAATATGTAAAAATATGTAAGAGTAGGTCCCCTCCATAGAAAATGAGGAATAAGGAATCAAGATAAAACTGCTTGTCTAAAACTACAGTATATTGTAAGGAACTTAATCAAATAATAATAGCAATACTTTCTTGATAGCATTATTCTTTTATATTCTATCTTTTTTATATAAAAAGTATGCTCTATTGAAATGAAACACTGTATTCTGCTTGAAATATATAGAGCTGATTCCTCTTCCATTACTATTCTCACATTAATCCTTTAATATTAATATATTAAAGGATTAGTGTGAAAATAGTAATGCAAAAGGAATCAGCTCTATATATTACAACCATCTGTCTTCTCTGTTCAAATCTTATGATTTAAATTTGGCATGCTTCCCATTTTCTAAGATAGATTTGGTTCATCCCATTTGTGGATCCATTGAAATGTTTACATTTTAAAAAAAAATTGGAAAGTTGTATAAAGAGTACAGAGAAGAGCAACAAAGATGATTAGGGGACTGGAAGCTAAAACATATAGAACAGTTGCAGGAATTGGGTATGTCTAATGAAAAGAAGAACTAAGATGACATGATAGCAGTGTTTCAATATTTGAGGGGCTGCCACAAAGAAGAGGGGACCAATCTATCCTCCAAAGCACTTGAAGGAAGAAAGAGAAGCAATGGATGGAAACTACCATATTTTCCGGCGTATAAAACGACTTTTGAACCCATGAAAATCTTCTCAAAAGTTGGGGGGTCGTCTTATACGCCGGGTCGTCTTATACGCTGGGAAAAAAACATAAATCAGTCAAGCGTCCCCGTTCTTGCAAAGCAACTTCAAGCCTCCTTAGTCCAGTCCCCCCTCCATCGTGACTCTCCCTTCCCACCCCCAAGAGCCTCTAAGCCCCTTCCCCTCCCCCTTGCAAACGCCAGACCCCGGGAGTGGCAGGAAGCCCCTCCCCCTCACCCAAGCGGCATCTGAGCATAAGCAGAGTGCGCCCTGCTACCCGCTATCTCTCCCGGCAGACGCCCGCATCCGGCCTCGCAACCAGCCGCAGAAGCCCGCGCCCGGCTTTCCTTCCCCCCACCCGCACCCGGCTACCTTTTCCTAGGCCCCGGCCCTAGCCGCGGGCCAGCTCGCCAGCAACCAGGCCGACGGACTCCCGGCCGCCAGACGCTGCGCTTTGGGAGACGCTCCCTGGCGGATCGGGGAAGGAGCGCCCGCCCGCCGCCAGGCCGTTCCAAGTTTGGGGAACTTCCGGGGACTTCCGGCGGGCCGGGGAAGAGCGTGCCTGCCAGCCCGTTCCAGGAACTTCTGGGGACTTCCGGCGGGCCTGGTGCCCCTATCGCCCGCAGACCATACAGCGGTCCTCGCCAGCCAGCCTTGGCATGGCCGCCCCAAGCCCGCCTCTCCAGCGCGTCTTCCGAGCCCACCTGGCTGACCGTCTCCTGGGCGGGGCTTGGCTCCAGACGCGCGGCTGCTCTGTCTGCAAATGTGCTCTCAAATGGGTGGGTGGAAGGAAAAGCCCCTTTGGGCTTCAAAAGGGAGGCTTTGCACCATCTGCATCAGACGGGGCTGAATCGGGCTTGTGTCGGACACTTGGCAACTGGCATGTAAGTATTTTCCGGCGTATAAGACGAAAAACCTTGAAAATCTTCTTAAAAGTCGGGGGTCGTCTTATACGCTGGAAAATACAGTAATCAATGAGAGAAGTAACCTGGAATTAAGGAAAAAATTAATTAGAAAAATTAAACAGTGGAAGTTGTTTTTCTATCACTGGAGATTTTTAAGAAGAGATTGGACGGTCATTTGTCTGAAATGGTATAGAGCAGACATGTCAAACTCGCGATGTCACGTGACATCGCGCAACGTATTGGAGCCTTTTTCCCATTGCCAGGAATGGGGTGGGCACAGCTTCCGGATGACGTGTCCAGCCCGCAGGCCAGCAGTTTGACACCCCTGGTATAGAGTCTCCTGCTTGAGTAGAGGGTGGGACTAGAGCAGGGGTGTCAAACTTGTAATGTCACGTGATGTGTCGCGATGTATTGTGACTTTTTTCCATTGCCGGCAATGGGGTGGGTGTGGTTTCACTATGATGCATCCAGCCCGCAGGCCAGCAGTTTGACACCCCTGGACTAGAGGATCTCCAAATCAACTCTATTGTTCTGTTCTGTTCTGTTCTGTTCTGTTCTGTTCTGTTCTGTTCTGTTCTGTTCTGTTCTGTTCTGCATATTCTCCTGTACATTTTTAATATGTTCGTGGATTATGTTCCAACACTGATTGGAACTGTCCACTCAAAAAGGAATGAAACTGCTGCCTTGCCTCCTGGCCTTTGCACTTGAGTGACTAATGCAGTTTCTTTCCCCTTTTGATGCCTAAATCCCGATTGAAAGGGCTGCAGACAATCCACTTCTATCAGAATCCTATTCTGCCTCCAATAACATATATGTTCCCAGTGTTCTTTTTTTTTTTTTAAAAAAAAAAAGGGGGGTTATGCTTATCTAGTATCATTTCGTTTCACTTGATCTGCTCAGCTTCCTTGGTTTCGTTAAGCTAACTCTGTTTGGCATTCATACCAGTGAGCAAGATGGGTATGGTTGAAATGGGAGAAGCGAAATGAAACAGTAGATTTCAAGGGTTTAAACAAGATGGATATCTTTCATGGTGAGAGATTGAAATGATGTTTATTTTACTGTGTGTGATGGCTTTGCTGATAATAAGAAATTCATAATTGCATATACTTGTACATGATTATGGTATTAACACCCTACTTTCACTTTAATGAGAGTTATATGATCACTAATACATAATTATGGCATGCTTTTTAATTAAGGAGATACAGAGATTTTTGTTCAAGTACAAACTTTTGTTTTGGATACACAATGAACTACGTATGGATTGATGCAACTATCATTGTCAGGAAATGAAACTTATTCAATGACGTAAGAAAAAGGATGTAACCTCGTACATGTTTACTTGAGATGGTAAAATCCAAACAGAGCTTTGCCTCTTTTGGCAGAGAACAGATCTACTCAGTGATGGGTTTCAAATATATGAACAATCGGTTCTCTGTGTGGATGCCGCTTCCGGAAGTCCGTTCTGGGTCTGGGCAACAAAAAATTAGCTACCGGTTCTGCCGACTCATGCAAACCAGCTGAATCCCACCACTGGCTTGGAAGTAGAAGTGGGATCAAACTGTCTAGTGTCCATTATTCCAAAGGCATAACATAATCAACCCCCAAGAATCCACCTATTAATGGGTTCAAGCATAAACTAAATAGTTTTTTTTAAAGAAGTGCTCTGCAAGCAGATTTTGGTTATACAAAATATCCCAGTTATATCTGGAACTAAGGCAGTGAAATTCATCATTGCCATTACAGTGGTACCTGTATCATTAATTGTTTTCCCAAAGTCGCATTAAGTAACAAAAACGATGAGTACCAAACACATTTTTTCCAAAGGGGATAATGTAGTGAGTCACAAGGCAGCTGACAGCTTCACCTTGTGCATTGATTACCAAACAAACAATGAGTTTGCATTGAGTACCAAATTCGATGGGGTTCAAAGCAATTGAGTATCAAGGTATCACTGTATTTGAAATGGAAGGAAATTAGCTAGAAAAAGGGGTAGAGATAATTAATCTACCATACAGTGGTGAAACTCCAGGGCTTGGAATGAGGTGGTAAATCCAACTATTTTGTCCTCCTGACAATATTTTGAATTGTTCTTTAATCAGACAAACATTCCATTAAAAACTATAGTATGTGTCCAAATGAACATGCAGAGGAATCAACTAGAGAAGCTCAATCTTTTAATTCTTTTACAGAATAACAGAGTTGAAAGGAAACCTGGAGGTCATCTTGTCCTTTCCCTGCTTAAGCAGGAGACCCTATACCATTTCTGACAAGTGGCTGTCCAATCTCTTCTTGAAAATCTCCAGTGATGGGGCACCTGTAACTTCTGAAGGTAAGGCGTTCCATTGGTTTATTGTTCTCACTGTCAGAAAATTTCTCCTTATTTCTGGATTAAATCTCTCCTTGATCAGTTTCCATCCATTGTTTCTTGGCCTTCAGGTGCTTTGGAACATAAGTTGTCCCCCTCCTCTCTGTGACAGCCCCTCAAATATTGGAATATTTATTTATTTATTTATTTATTTATTTATTTATTTATTTATTTATTTATTTATTTATTTATTTATTTTATTGCATTTATATACCGCCCTTTCCCTGAGGACTCAGGGCGGTTTACAGGGAGTTAAAAATCAACCGTACAAAAGTTAAAAACCAATTTAAAAAATATTAAATCAACCCTGTACTATTAAAAACCCCAGTTAAAATAAATTTCTCCTCAGCCTGGGCCCGAGAGCTCAAAGAGCCAGGTCTTCAGGCCCCGGCGGAATGATCAGAGGTCGGGGGCAGTCCTCAGCTCCACCGGCAGCTGGTTCCAGAGGGCAGGCGCTCCCACTGAGAAGGCCCTATCCCTGGGTGTCACCCACCGGCAATCTCTTACCAGCGGGACCCTGAGCAGACCCTCCCTGTGGGAGCGCACTGGGCGAAGGGCGTTTGATGCCGGCAGCAGGTGTTCCCTCAGATACCCCGGACCCAGGCCATGTAGGGCTTTATACCTATAAAGCCAGCACCTTGATAACCAGCACCTTGAATTTCACCCGGAGGGCAACCGGAAGCCAATGCAGCTCGCGGAGTAGAGGTGTTACATGGGAGTATCGGGAGACCCCCATTACAACTCGTGCGGCCGCATTCTGCACCAGTTGAAGCCTCCGAGTGGTCTTCAAGGGCAGCCCCATGTAGAGAGCGTTACAGTAGTCCAAACGGGAGGTCACAAGCGCATGAGTAACTGTGCGTAGGGCGTCTCGGTCCAGATAGGGACGCAACTGGCGCACCAGGCGAACCTGTGCAAAAGCCCCCCTGGTCACGGCTCCTATGTGATCTTCAAAATTGAGCCGTGAATCCAGGAGGACGCCCAAGTTGCGAGCCCTATCAACGGGGGGTAACACCTCACCCCCCATCGTTAGAGGTGGAATAACTTGGTTAACCCGAGATGCCGATATGCACAGCCACTCAGTCTTGGCGGGATTGAGACGAAGCCTGTTTCTCCCCATCCAGACCTGAACCGCCTCCAGGCACCGGGATCATTGTTATCATGTCACCCCTGGTCCTTCTCTTCACTAGACTAGACATGCCCAGTTCCTGCAACTGTCCATCTTTTATGTACAGTAGCTAGCCCCCAATTCGCAGGCAGTAATTTTCTGCAGGGATGTGTTTTCCTAAGAACATCTTTGAATCTTTGTCCATGAGCTCCATGTACAGAATTCCAAACATTAGATTCAAGGGAACATAAATTGATAGATATAATATAATAAAATGTTGTTTGGTTTCTCAAGGTACAGATTCCTTGAGGTGTGGTGGAAGGTTCAAGATGAAAAATATTAAAGCAGTAGATGTGTGATACTGGAAGTACACAATGACTTATGGATGAAGAGATGAAAATTTTATTTGTATTGAGAATTCAAACTGAGCATGGATACTTTGATAATAAACTTTTCTCTTTCGTTAGCTCCAGCTAACACAGAAAGAAAAAGCTGTTAAGTTGGGGGGGAGGAGAAAAGAAAAAGAAGTTTTAAAAAAGCATTGTTAGGACTGAGACTTAGTTCCCTTTGAGAACTTCCTAAGGACTGCTGCTCTTTTGATTGAAACATCCTTAGATAGTTCAAACAAAAATTTTTCTTCACAATGCTTGAATCTGGGTGGACAAAATAATTTCCCATGTGCTGTTTCTATAAACCAGAAGACAGTTGAATAAAAGCATAAGCTTCCTAGACTACTTATTTATTTATTATGTTTCAGTTATTTACAAGTAATACAGTAACATTATTATTTGCAATCTGCCCTAATCCCTAAATCGCTAGGTGCCAAGAGCTCACTAAAAATACAGTTTTGCTTTGCTTATGGACTACAAGGTAACTTTGGGGGATTTTCATAAAATGGAGAGAGAATGTGTGTGTGTGTGTGTGTGTGTGTGTGTGTGTAATCTTATTTAAATCATCACCATTACAATAACTGTTCAAACTCCCCCCCCCAAACCCCACACATATATGCTCTGGAGATGTTCCTCACAAATTTAATTAATCAGGTTTACTGCCCTTAATAATGCTTGATTGACATACAGTAATAGAAAATAACAATTGGAAGAGCAAACATATATTGTACATAAATCACTTCTATGACATCCAATGTTTTTTTTTTTGGAAATTTGCTTCTAGGACACATTAAAGAAAAAGAGTTAATTAAGTTAATTAAACCTAAAAGTTCTGAATAATGGGGAAAAAACAATTAGGAAACCTTCTGCTTGCTTTTGCTTCTTCTACTATTGACTTTAGAAGCAGCAATATCGTTTCACTGAATTTTTCCAACTTAAACTTTAGTTCTTTTTGAAGAACTATAGTCTCCATCATCTCCAGAGCCTTTTGCAATAGGAATTACAATTCTCAGTTTATAACAATTCAGCTTTATGAATTGCCTTAAATGCCATCCATTGGCAGTGGGATATAAAGTGGGATATAAATTGTAAATAATGTTAGAGGGCCATGATTTTCAGAATATCTATACTTGTCTGCATAATTCTGATGTTTGGTGGCCTTAAGAACAACAAATATTGAGATGACATAGCTGATTAAATCTGATCTTTATGTATCAGTTATCAAATTAGCAAGAAAAATAATTGCTACAAGGTTTTAAACAGATCTCTGTTTTATGTACCTGTTACACGGCTTGCAAAATTAAAGTTGACAGTGACCTAGAATTCAATACACGATGTATTGATTTTACTATACAGACCACAAAATTACAGCAAATTATTTAATTACTGGAAGAAAATACACACGCAATAGATGATGGACTGAAAATCACTCAGGTATGGCCAAAACAAGCTGGTATAGATGCAAATCTCATCACAAATTTTTAAAAAGTAATGTGTATAGATGTTTATATGGAATACAATCATTTCACATAAGCAGATTGTATCAATCATGACATTCTAGGTGATGTACCACAGAAAACTGAAGAAATAACAAGGAATTAAAAGTGAATAAGGCATAAACCCGTAACAGTCATATCAAGATGGAAGCCCCACTATTAAACTTTAAAATCAAAGACACACTAGGATTAGGCAGACAGGGCTAGGGAAAAAAAATTCCACATAAAGCAAAGCTATTTTTTGTTTGAGATTGGCTATAATTACAGAATCTTGAAAGTCTGATTGTGCTATTCCTTGCCTACTTTTTATGCTACAATTATGTCTGGAAGAGTTAGTGGTAAAAGGAAAGCAGGCCATCCAAGAACACAGTGATTGGATATCATCAAAGCTGACCCCAACTAGAGCATAGAAAAGCTCAGAAGTAGTGCAAGACTGGAAGACGTGTAGAGACCTGACCCATAGAATCGCCAAGAGTCGGACATGACTGAATGGATAAGATCATCAGCTTCTGAACTGGGAGAAGACTCTGGGGTCATGCCTTTCTTGTCTGCAGCTTAGTCAATTTGGAGCAGGTTGGCTGCATACCCATGGCTGGGGAAAGGCCACCGGCCTACTGTCCCAGGCAAAAAGTGTTTCCCTCTATTATTACTTTTGGGGTCAGCTCTACTGTGTGCATAGGTTTGACAAGTATTGTATGAATGCGCATGAGCACATCTTAGAGCAGGGGTTTTCAAACTTGGTCCTTTTATGAGTTGTGGACTTCAACTTCCAGAATTCCTCAGCCAGGCATGCTGGCTGAGAAAGTCTGGGAGTTGAAGTCCAGAAGTCATAAAAGGGCCAAGTTTGAAGACCCCTGTCTTAGAGGGAACATAGGTTGTGGCTATCATTTTTGATATGCCTCCTGAGCACAAATGGTTGACTTTATCCCCTGGAAGTAGACATGGAGTTCCAAACTAGAGACCCCAATGCTTGAATATGTGAATTAACCAATACCATTGCAGTGATCCACTAGATCAGACATGTCAAACTCACGATATCATGTGACGTTGCGAGATGTATTGGGATTGTTTTGCTATTGCCGGCAATAAGGTGGGTGATGCGTCCGGCCCACAGGCCAGCAGTTTGACACCCCTGCACTAGATGGCAGCTTGATGTAGTGGTCAAGGCACCAGGCTACAAACCAGGCTACTAACCAGACATGAAAGTTGGTTGGGTGACTTTGGGCCAGTCAATGTCTCTCAGCCCAATCCACTTCACAGAACTGTTGTTGTGGGGCAAATAGCAGAGGGAAGGAATATTATGTCTGTTCATTGCTTTGAGCTACCTATAAAGTAATAAAAGTGAGATTAAAAAAACAACAATGTATAAATAAATAAGAAATCAACAACCTAGCCTCGGTTCCCTGAATTTAAACTGAACCCCTTTAAGACATTTAAATGCACAAAAGAAAATAGTTGTGTCAACCTAACAAACATATAATAAGAATCAACAGAGACAAATCATGCATAACTGGAGTACAGATATAAAAAATTTCTACATGCTGTGTAGAGCCCTGACACATTATGATGGCTAAGTGTTTGATTTTACAGTTTAATAGTCAATTTCACTTTAATGGTTTTTTTGTATAATTTTATGGAAAATGATTTCAGTGTTGCCCAATCAAATAATTCTGAACATCTTTGCTACCTATCCTGACCTGTCCCTTTTTTTTCTAACACAACTCTGGCTTAACAGTCAGCATGCCACCCAAACAAAGATTGCATTCTTTGACTTCGAAAACAGAGGTCCCCAACCTTTTGGGCATCAGGGACCAGTTCTGTGGAGAGAGGTTTTCCCGTGGACCGGAGGGGGTGTGGTTTTGTGTGCTACCTGCATCCCACAGATGGAGTTTTGCTTGTTTGTGCAGACCGGTTGCTGACATGCTACGGCCCGGTACTGGTCCACGGACCGGGTTGTTGGGGACCCCTGTTCTAAAAGATTATTCTTTCCTATTATATAAAGTCCTGAAATTTGGAACAAAGTAGCATTCAAGTGCAATACACATTACGTCCACGCGTTTTATCTATAATTTAGCTGTCTCTATAGGGCAGCGGTACTTTTTAATTGCATGCACATAGACTGTACACATCTCATACTGTAGCCACAGCTGAAAAGGTCATTGCGGATATCTGACCGTTAAAATATTTAAGAGTATCCTTGTTATAAGAATTATTTCTGAAAACCTAATAGGAAAAAAAAGTTAAAGAAAATCAATGGAATATAGAAACAAAATGCCGTGACAGATCCTGGTCTAGCATTCAAAGTTTGGAAGTGACCTTTTGCATAGAAGAAGCAAAAATAAAAATGTAATAACTGTCTGAAATTGAATCAGTAATTTTTGACTCTGTATGACTGATCATTAGTTAGGCCTTATTTCTCAACTCTGTTTTCTGATATAGCACCGTCCCCTTCCTGGATTCCTTTTCGTTTGGTTTGGTTGAAAGAGAGGGTGTCGCTGAGAAACAGAAGGACATGACCTAGGATTTGGCTGGTCTGGATATTTGTGGTGCAATACAGTTAAGGTTAATATAGATTTAACATTTAATACCATTCTCCAAATAGCATGCCCCATTTTTATGATGCTTTGGAAGGCTCAGAAGCTTTCTGTGGAAAGCCTTTGAAAAGCTCCTGAGGCCTTCCGAAACACTCTGTGACATTTTGCGTATAGCGCACCCTACAGCACTCGTGAGGCTTCAGAAGCTTCTGACGTATTCCGAAACATCGCAAAAATAGCAAGGTATTTGGAGAATGGTGTGAGCAGCCTCAGGAAGAAGGCTTGGTATGGCCAGCAGCTGCCTCGCATAAGGCCAGCCAGGCACCCCTTGTGAGGAGCAGAAGGATGAGGGTTACTCTGTCAGCTGGGTGTGAGGAATGCAGGCAGTGAGGGGCTTTGCACTGAGGTGCTGGGATGGCTGGTCATTGGGAGGGGTTTGAGACACTGCTCATAAGTGATGGCTTTGGGGTTGAAGTAGAGGCTTGGCAGCAATGGCAGCCAGCTGAGGCTGCTGAAGGCCTTGGGCCTCAACTTCACCACTGAGGAGTGCCAATGTGCAAGGCAGCGAAAAGGCAGAGATGGGAGAGAAAGGTGGAGAGAAGATGGTGCCCCTGTGGTCAAAAGTCCAGGTGGGCAGCCAAGTGCTCAAATTTTGATCATCTGACCGCAGGGGCGCTGCGACGGCTATAGTTTTGGGGTCCAGGCATAGGTGCCATTCATTCAGAAGTGCTATATATTTAAATGGTTGTCACTTGAGATCTGTCTACACAGTCAAACACACACATGTACACACAGACAGACACACACACAAAGTAACACTGCAAAAGAGATCTTAATATTAAATCATTACTTCAACTCTGAAGCTATTATCCTATAACAAATCCTTGTGAATCGCAGCAGCTCTTTTCATTTTACCGTAGATTATATTCAACTTTTGGTGAAATGTTAAATACTTTTATGCTTGGAACAGCATAGAAGCGGATTTTTATTTTATTTATTTATTTTATTTTTATTTTTATTCCATTTATATCCCGCCCTTCTCCGAAGACTCAGGGCAGCTTTACAAACTTAGCAGTAGCCTTCATTCTATGTATATGCCTGCTTATTAGGGCTTTCACACACACCCCAAGCGGCATTATTACAAAGTCAGCTTAATTGCCCCCAACAATCTGGGTCCTCATTTTACCTACCTCGGAAGGATGGAAGGCTGAGTCAACCTTGAGCCTGGTGGGACTCGAACCTGCACTAATTGCAGGCAGCTGGTGTTACTTAAGGAGGCATTAGCCCACTGCTACACCAAGGCTCTGTTGGATGCAGATAAGATTTTTTTTTTTACTTTTCTCTTTTTATTTCCTATAATTTTAAGGTTGTTTTTAATAATAATAATAATAATAATAATAATAATAATAATAATAATAATAATAATAATAATAATAATAATAATAATAAAATGCTACCAATTTTTAATCAGTGTGTATGTAAACATTACTGAATTGAAATCTACATTGAAACAATACGATGGATCATGATTTACGATATTATAATAAAAGAAAGAAAAATGAAAGAAAAATGAGCCTATTCTAGAGTTCAGGGATTCCCCACCTGACACAGGATCCTACAGATGCAGCCGTTGCTGCTTGCAATCCCACGCCAATGTGTGCATGTGCACATATTATTGTATACAGAAGTGATTGTCTGAGAAAAGGCAATAAGGTATTCATAAAACAAGAGAAGGGACACGGTGGCTCAGTGGGTTAGGATGCTGAGCTTGTCGATCAGAAGATCGGCAGTTTGGCAGGTCGAATCCCGACTGCCGCATAACAGAGTGAGCGCCTGTTACTCGTCCCAGTTTCTGCCAACCTAGCAGTTCGAAAGCACGTAAAAATGCAAGTAGAAAAATAGGGACCACTACAGTGGGAATGTAACAGCGTTCCGTGTGCCTTTGGCGTCTAGTCATGCCGGCCACATGACCAAGGAGACGTCCTCGGACAAGCGCTGACTCTTCAGCTTTGAAATGGAGATGAGCACCGGCCCCTAGAGTTGGAAACGACTAGCATGCATGTGCGGGGGAAACTTTACCTTTATAAAACAAGAGAGTCACTGATACTTTATTGAATCGTCGACTTTTCACTTCTGCCTCTTGTCTTACTGGTGTGTACAGGTAGTCTTCGACTCACAACAGTTCACTTAGTGACTGTTCAAAGTTACAATGACACTGGAAAAAAGTGACTTATGGCAGCATCCCCACGGTCATGTGATTTACATTTGGATGTTTGACCAACTGACTCACACTTATGACAGTTGCACTGTCACGGATTCATATGATCCCTTGTGCAATTTGATGACCAGTAAAGTCAGTGGGGAAATCATATAGATTTAACAACTGTGTTACTAATTTAGGAACTGCAGTGATTCACTTAACAAACGTGGCAAGAAAAGTCGTAAAATGGGACAAAACGTACTTAACAGGTTTCTCACTTAGCCACATAAATTCTGGCCTCCAGAGTGGTTGTAAGTTGAGGATTGCCTGTAATTGTATTGAATAGCAGTAGAAAAAAAAGATGTAATGGTTCTCCCAGAATCTACTCCAGTCTTAAAAATTGCTATTGTTGATTCATTAAGTGATTTCAGGGTTAGGGTTTGATGTATGTACCCACATATGTATTTCATCATGCAGGGACTGTAGCTGATCAGTCCAGAGAGAGAGGCAAAATTTTCACATCATTTCCCACAAATGACCAGCTGCCTTCACAATATTAAGTCAAGAGACAACAAAGAGCAACAAAGATGATTAGAGGACTGGAGGCCAAAACATATAAGGAACCGCTGCTGGAATTGGGTATGTCTAGTCTAATGAAGAGAAGGACTAGGGGTGACATGATAGCAGTGTTCCAATATCTCAGGGGCTGCCACAAAGAAGAGGGAGGCAAGCTATTCTCCAAAGTCCTCCAAAGGCAGGACAAGAAGCAATGGATGGAAACTAACCAAAGAGAGAAGCAACCTAGAACTAAGGAGAAACTTCCTGACAGTTAGAACAATTAACCAGTGGAACAACCTGCCTCCAGAAGCAGTGAATGCTCCAACACTGGAAGTTTTTCAGAAGAGACTGGACAGCCATTTGTCTGAAATGGTATAGGGTTTTCTACCTGAGCAGTGGGTTGGACTAGATGACCTCCAGGGTCCCTTCCATCATCATCATCATCATCATCATCATCATCATCATCATCATCATCATCATTTTAGCAAACCACATGTCACCTGAGTATACAAACACCTGGGAAACTTCAATAATTGGAAATCAACCAAGCAAAATCCATATATACCTGCATAATTGTGACAATATGTGGTTCTTTAAAGAAGGATAACAAGCAAAGTAGACTATCGGACTGCGGCCTGTTCAGAACTGGGCCGCATGAGCGGCAGATGAGCTCACGCACCTGTGCTCCCTCATAGGAGCAGTAGCTACTTGCGCGCGTGTGCAAAGATCCCCTTGCATGAGTGGCAGATGCTTGCACACGTGCTCAAAGCTCCTTTTGTGCATGGAACTGAGTGTGCTTGTGCGCTCCTGCCTGCCAGTCACAGGGAACTATTTGCCCCCCCTCTCCCACCCAGGCTGTCAAGTCAAAGAGTTTCGAGACTGCTGATCTAAATTGTATTTAAAAATAACTAAATAATCTCCATATAGATAAGGATATTTATACTGTAGAAGGGTAACCATGTTTAATCCAAGTGTATAGAAATGGCTCTAAATGTTTAATTACAGTCTGCTGTTCTGTGATCTCTGGGAAGTGTCACACGTGCTCCCTTTTTGCCTATATTTATAAAGAGTAAAGAAGGGAAGTGGATTTGGCCTTTCAAGTGAATTTTTGAGTGCCTAGAAAGCTCCACCAAGAGCCTTGGTGGAGCAGTGGGCTAATGCCTCCTTAAGTAACACCAGCTGCCTGCAATTAGTGCAGGTTCGAGTCCCACCAGGCTCAAGGTTGACTCAGCCTTTCATCCTTCTGAGGTAGGTAAAATGAGGACCCAGATTGTTGGGGGCAATAAGCTGACTTTGTAATAATGCCGCTTGGGGGCCCACAAAAACCCTAATAAGCAGGCATATACATAGAATGAAGGCTATTGCTAAGCACATTGATTTGTGCTTTAGATTGTAAGCCGCCGTGAGTCTTCAGAGAAGGGCGGGATATAAATGGGATTTTTAAAAAAAATGTTTCCAGGAGGTCTGTTGGGAGAAGTTTTGGACCCCACAAGTCCTTCTTCTTTCATGGCCCAAAGACACCTGCAGATGTAAAGGGTTCATTTTCCATATCAGCATTTCCCTGATTTTTTTTTCTATTGCAAGTCACCTTTTTAAAAAGAAATTAATAGCATGGCAAGTCTGCAGAAAATACAGCTGTTCAAAAAAAATAATGTCAGAAATTATATTTATGGAATTTTCTTTTTGCAAAAGCAACATGAGACCCGAAGGGCATATTTGTGGGAGGGGGAAAAAGACATTTTCATGCATTACACTTTCATGCGGTCTTTAAAATCTCTGAAGTTCAACAGGCTAAACTTTAACTGAGAGACATAAAAATTGGCTTATTTATTCATTTAAGCCAGGGGTGTCAAACTCAATTTCATTGAGGGTTACATCAGCATTGCGGTTGCCCTCAAGGGGCCGGGTGGGTGTGGCCTGGGTGGGCGTGGCCTACTGGATGGGCGTGGCTAGAGTGCGTATGGCCTACTGGGTGGGCATGGCCAGCTCTACATCGTTTGCATCAAGGGTGTCTATGGGGGCCTGGGCAGGAGTGGGACAGATCTGAGGGTCTCTGGCAGAAGGAGGGTCTCTGGGCCAGGGCCAAGGCAGTGGGGGCCGTTCCCTCACTGTTTCCAGGGTGGCTTCGCGGGCCACATGAAACCACTTCGTGGGCTGGATCCGGCCCCCGGGCCTTGTGTTTGACATGTCTGATTTAAGCTCTTCATAGGTGATACTGTTTGTACTGAGCGCGCATATCAGAACACGTCCCAAGTTGTGTTTATTTACTTTCAATTCTACAACTCCTTGTGTCTTGTTTTGGGTAATTTCAATTATCACCATCTTGAAACAAATTAGTTTTTTATGCCTGACATGATAATGACAGGCAAATGCCACAGATCTATTTAGCAACTTTGCAACAATTACTAAACACAGCAGCATGTTTGTGTAGTTAGCTATTTTAATTTGGCTCAGGTATGCTTTTTCAAAAGATAGGGCTGGTAAAAGGGTATATAAGCAGAGTTGCATTACACTGAGGAACCTATCCAGTGTACAGTAGCTTGCATTTAGTACATCGATTCTACCTATATAAACCAAGCAGTGGAATTTAAATAAAGAAATAGTATAAATATGATACAACCATATTTGTCTAACCACACCAAAAAATATATTTTTACTACCCTGCAATCCCTTAATTTGGTGTAGGGTCAGGGCAACTGGATAGAGCTGATAATTTATTAGCTGGATGCCCTTCCTGATGCCAACATGTAATTTGCAGCAAATATTTTTTTTTCTTTGTGCCCTAAGAGAGAAACGTCTACCACTATCTCAGACTGAACTCTCCATCTTCCAAGTGGGAGGTGAACATTCTTCTATAATCCAATTTCTTCTGTTCGACCCACCAGCTGCTCTCATGGAATCGATATCTTACAAGTTGCATCATCTACATTTGGCGGACCTAGTGGTAAGCCCTTTCTGTTGGTGGTGGCCCCATATTGTGGAATCTTCCCTCCTCCCATATAACTAAGGTTGACTCCCATCATTCTTGAGTTTCCAAAGCTCCCTCAAGACCCAGTTATGCCACCATTCAGAGGACGGGCGAACTTGCGAAGTGGTTCCCTTCAGTGGTGGGATTCAAATAATTTAACAACTGGTTCTGTTCTTCATCATTACCGGCGTGACGCACCTCACATATTTGCCATCACCCCATTGTAATCACCAGCATGATGTGCATCACATATTTGTCATCACCACATTGTCATAATCACCAGCATGATTCATGTCTCATTGTCGTCATCACCTGTGCAACATGCATCACATTGACCTCATTACTGCAGGGCTTTCAACCAGTGATACGGGTACCACCTGTGGTACATTGGCACCTGGCAGGTGGTACGCGACCATCCTAGAAAAGTGGTAGCATGGGAGGGGAATGAGTTGAACCGGTGGCAGCACCGCACAAGCCTGAGCAAGAGATAGCTGGAGCTGCAGGGCTGTCAGGGCTCAGTGGAAGCACCAGGATCAGCACCAGGCTCCAGATGGAGCTCGGCGTTGATCCTGATGCTTCTGCTGAGCCAGAAGAAGCGCCAATCAGCTGGAATATTGCAGCATCTCCAGGGTCTTGTGATTTACATTCAGATGCTTGACAACTGATTCATATTTATGATGGTCACAGTGTCCCAGGGTAATGTGAAGTGACCAAAACCTGCTGCAACCACCCAGCAGATGGGCAGAATAAAAACCAAACACCTACCCCACCCCACCCCCACTGCCAATCCTCAACAGAAATGCTCACAACAATGAAAACTTTGGACATGAGGAAGAGCACCGCCAGGCAGGCAGGCAGGTGTCTTGCTCAGCTGTGGCTTGGGGGGCACTTTTTCAGTGCCATTGTAACTTTGAACAGTCACTAAGCAAACTGTTGCAAGGACTACCTGTACTTCATCACTTTTTACCTTTTTTTGGGTCATCAAGTTTTTGACACCTTGCTAGGCAACTGGTGGTACTCGGATGTTGCCATATCCTAAAAGTGGTAGGCATGGCCAGCACAAGTGGCAGTGAGTGCATGGGGGCTGACAGTGTCCAGCTGCAGCCCACCAGCCCCTTGGGGTAGTACAGGTAAGTCCAGCTCAGAGGCAGAGGCAGAGGCAGAGGCAGAGGCAGAGGCAGAGGCAGAGGCAGAGGCAGAGGGAGACGATCCAGACACGCCATCCACTTTTTGTCCAGAGGTAAATTGGAACCTTGTCTGCTTGTAAATGGGACACTTGGAAACTGAGGGATTCACTCCACTTCCAATCACCCCATTTTCAAGCAGACGAAGCTTCCAGTCTCCCTCTAGGCAAAAAGTGTTTGGGCACCCAGGAGGCACCTGGGGCAGTTCCAGCCCCTTCCCCAGCTGCCTCGCCTCATGGTGGTGGCACAGCGCAGCAGGCTACACAACCTCCTGCTGAGAATGGCTGCAAGTGGCCACAGAGGTGGGCCAGCAGCCACGCAGGGTCCCGCTGGATGGGGCTGTCAGGGCCACCACCACGAGGCGAGCCGGGTGTTGGGGAAAAAATAAGATATCCCCCAAAAGCCTCTTTTGGAGGCAAAAAATTTATAAGACCAGGTCTTATTTTGGGGAAAACCTGGTACTAGCAAAACTAGATGTCTCAAAGAAGAAAAAACATCCAATGCATAAAAAAAATGTTGAAGTGATTCTTATACACAAGAAACAGGCCCAAGATGATTTAAAGAACTATCACCCAGTAAGCCTTCTTTCAGTCATCTACAAGGCTCTCGCCAGGATAATAACAGAAAGAATATTGAGAACCACAAAATGATGCAGAGCTAAAGGAGCAGACAAGGTTCAGAAGTGATTACAACACAATGGATGACATCCAAGTTGTTCAGCAAGTCACTGAAAGGTACAAGGAGTACACCGTGCCTCTGTCTGTGGCTTTCATCGCCTATGAAAAGGCGCTTGACTCAGTATTCCAGCAAGCAATAATTAATGCATTGCCCAACCAAGGCAGAGACACAGCTTACATAAACTTACTTCATATATGAAAAATAGACACATGGAAAAGCTGCACAAGCAGGAGAACCATCTGCCTTAAAATGAAACCTGCAAAAGAGCCAGGTTATGTTTAATAAATTCACCAAAGAAGAAACAAAAAAATTACATCTGGAGAAGAACTAGGCGTAGTAGACCACTACATATATCTTGGCCAATGGATCTCAATGGAAGGTGATAACAATAAAGGAAATTGAACAGTGTGTTCAACGTGGTTGGCAGGCATTCAGCAAGCTAAGCCTAATTTTCAAGAACAACCTCCCCCTATGCCTGAAAAGTTTTTGATCAGTGTGTGCTACCTACTCTAACATGTGCCAGTGAAACATGGACACTAACCTCACAATCAATACAAAAACTGTTATTTTACATTGTTCTTCTAAACAGGACCAGGGTTATAGCAATCTTCCTAATTACAGTATTGGAAGAGAGCAGTCGGTGAATTGAATCCATCCTGTCTCTTTAAACTGTCCACAAAATAGGGTTGTCCAAATTCTGCTTGAACATGTGTAGAGACAGAGATCTCATCTCCTCACTCCATACTTGATGCTACTACTGGGTGGATTTAAGAAAAACACGTTCGGTTATAATCTGCCTTCCGTAAAAAAAATATTTTTCCACGTTGTGTCATTCTGCGATGATGGATAACTGATTATTGACCACTGTGGTATGACATTTTTTTTAAAAAAAATACTTCAAGAGTGTTATCGTAGTCACTGTGCTGATTAAAGAAAAATATACGAACACTTTTATTGCCACATGGAAACTGCTTCTAGATTTTGTGCTTGAGGTGGGGAAAAAAATGAAATTTTGATTGTGGGCTTTACCAGTTAGATAGATTTGATGTTATTGAAATGGCTAGTTTATATAATTTTGTAAAAGTAAAAAGTTGAGGTTTGAAGTTGATAATCTATTGCACCACAGGAAGTCAGAAGTCAATGCCTTTTTTTTCCTTTTTATTAATCCCTTACCTCACTTCTCTACTCCCTTTTCATTTCCCCATCTTTTCCACTATTTACTTTGTATTTTGATTGTATCATATATTAGGTAAAGGTAAAGGTTCCCCCGTATGTGCGTGCTAGTCGTTTCCGACTCTAGGGGCCGGTGCTCATCTCCGTTTCAAAGCCGAAGAGCCAGTGCTTGTCCAAGGACGTCTCCATGGTCATGTGGCCGGCACGACTGGACACCAAAGGTGCACAGAACGCTGTTACCTTCCCACCGTGGTGGTCCCTATTTTTCTACTTGAATTTTTACGTGCTTTCGAACTGCTAGGTTGGCAGAAGCTGGGACAAGTAACAGGCGCTCACTCTGTTACACGGCACTCGGGATTCGACCCGCCAAAGTGCCGACCTTCTGATCAACAAGCTCAGCGTCCTAACCCACTGAGCCACCGCGTCCCTATCATATATTATAAACTAATAAAAATTTGTAAAAAAGGGCGTTATCATATCTTGCACTATCTTCCCTTACCAACATGAAATATTCTGAGGTTTTTTTCCAATTCTCTTCTTACAATTTAGCTTCTAATTCAACAATTATTATCCTCATTTCCCATTCTAGCCTATGTTCCTTAAATACTGGAAATGCAGAATAAAGTGGAACATTTATTTCTCATGATTTAGAAATTGCATTGATCTGTAAAAATAATTGTTCCACTTAACAATTGCCTATTATGCATATTAAAAAGCATTTTAAATTGCACTTGCTTTTTTTGCAGCTACATTACACTACTCATATTCTGTTTGCAACCAACTACCATTTCAAGATTATTATTTTTTTGTAAATGTTATTTCCAAACTTTCCCATTTTATATCTGTGCTTTTGATCTCTGTGCCTAAATTATGAAACTTCTCCATCAAAAAATGACAGAAGAGAAAAGCAAGGAAGGGAGAGAAAACTTGGTCTTCAGAAATCCATGCAGAATTCTACATTTCAGATGGATATTGCATCATTTTCAAGATGCTTGCAGAAACAATTTACTCTCTAGAATCTAGACTCTTCTCATATCAGTGTCAGGCTGACTGAACTATAATGCTCCAGATCAATGTTTCTCCTTTTTTTTGATATATGGACATTTGCTCTCTTCCGCTCTTTGGACAGTTCGTTCATTCTTTAAAGGTCCCCCCGCACATGCGTGCTAGTCGTTTCCAACTCTAGGGGCCAGTGCTCATCTCCGTTTCAAAGCCGAAGAGCCAGCGCTTGTCTGAGGACGTCTCCGTGGTCATGTGGCCGGCATGACTAGACGCCAAAGGCGCACGGAACGCTGTTACCTTCCCACCGTAGTGGTCCCTATTTTTCTACTTGCATTTTTACGTGCTTTTGAACTGCTAGGTTGGCAGAAGCTGGGACGAGTAACAGGCGCTCACTCTGCTACGCGGCACTCGGGATTCGACCCGCCAAACTGCCGACCTTCTGATCAACAAGCTCAGCGTCCTAACCCACTGAGCCACCGCGTCCCTGTTCATTCTTTACCCTTTCCCCAAATAATATATAAAGGTTTATTCAGACTATTAGCAAGTTCCTTCGGTACATTATGACACAGTTAATCTGGCCCTGAAGATATTCACTGCCCATGTTTCTGTCAATCTCAAACATCAATACTAATTCTGCCTTCTATGCTTCCGAGTTGTCTGGAAAATTGCATACCCTCTTGCTGAAGATTAAGACAAAATAGACTTTGACCAGCATTTCCTTTTGTTAATTGCTAGTATTCATCGGCATCTGTTCCCATGCTAAGTGCTGAATCCAACGTGATGGACTCTGCATTGTGACTCACACACAAGCACTATCTTTTCATACTTGCATTATGATGCAGCACACAAGTACTTAAAGAAAAGAGCATGCATCACAACTTTAGGATATGCAATTCCATTTGTTTCCCCTTGCCCACACTGTAGTGGCTTATTTCTGCTAGTGTATTAATACTGATTGTTTTCTTTTTGTTTTCCACATATTAGAATAATTCCTTCCTTATGTATGTTCTTGTTTGATGACTAGTATTTTTTTAATATCCAGTGTGTTCCTTTTTAATATTCTACTTTAGCCTTTTCATTTTATGCTATTTGCTCTATTATTTCATGGTTGTTGATGTTGCTGTTGTACATTCTTCTCAGAATAAAGTGTTGTTGCTTTTTTAAAGAAACAGTAGAACAGGCTGAATTGTAAGACACCCCGAGTGTTCATTCACTAGGCAGCTACTGAAAATGAATGGATGAATGAATGAATAGAAAACAGATACAAATATTCGGGGGGGGGAGCTATTCAGATTCAGCTGTCAGCTACACCCTTTTTCAAACTCTATGCATCTAAAATGCTACAAACAGGAAATTGCCTAGTAATTTAAATAAGTCCCAGAATGAGATTTGAAACAAATGCGGGTATGATCCTTCCCCAGTTTTAACCCCAGAAATTGATCTATTTTGGACAGTTTTTATTTAAACATCAAATACTTGTAACACTAATCCAGGATCTTGAAAGCAGCTATGCATTTGGTAGGACTGCTGAATGCATGAGACATTTCAGAGCATTCCTTTTAAATAAGGATGACTTCATATCCAATCCAACTCAAGGAAAAGGAAAGGACCCATGTTTATGCCTTGGCTTGATTGGAGGCCAATCCCTCTGTAAATGTTTGCCCTGCTTTCTTGAAGATCAAGCAGAAGTCAGCACAAGGAAGAGCTTGTTCTGAATCCAGGCAATTTCAATCAGTAGACTTCTTCAAAGTTTGCAGACGTACAATGGAATTAAAAGAAATTTCTTGATATTCTTAAGGATTATTATCTTAAGAAGGATGGTAGTAAGGTAGAGGTAAAGGTTCCCCCACACATGCGTGCTAGTCGTTTCCGACTCTAGGGGCCGGTGCTCATCTCCGTTTCAAAGCCGAAGAGCCAGCGCTTGTCCGAGGACGTCTCCGTGGTCATGTGGCCGGCATGACTAGACAACAAAGGCGCACAGAACACTGTTACCTTCCCACCGTAGTGGTCCCTATTTTTCTACTTGCATTTTTACGTGCTTTCGAACTGCTAGGTTGGCAGAAGCTGGGACGAGTAACAGGCGCTCACTCTGTTACGCGGCACTCGGGATTCGACCCACCAAACTGCCAACCTTCTGATCAACAAGCTCAGCGTCCTAACCCACTGAGCCACCACGTCCCATCTGGATAGTAGTAGAAATTACTAAAAGGACAAGTTATTTGGCTGACTTGTCAACTGGAAACCTGATTGGAATCTGTTGGCATCTCATTATTGATTCATGATGGACATCCAACCTTAATCATTAACATCTTGGTGGAGGTTAAAGAATTGCCCTTGTGTAAGACAATATTCTGTGCTTCCAAGTTATATTCAGGAGAGAGGGAGAAATGTTCACAGGACATTCAGAGTTAAAAGGCCTACACAAATCATTTTGAAACCTGGCTTTAAAAACATTGAATATAGTTCTCAGATCCTATTATTGCTCAATGGGCATATTGGGTTTTTCTGATTTCCTTGGAATTACGGTGATAATCTACAAAGTGAAATTTTCAGGAGCATTTATATCTGTGGGAAATATGTAATTACGTCACCCAAAATACATTCTACAGGAATTGGAATCACCCTAGAGGTGTTATAGAGTGTTTCCAATTCATTTGAGGCAATTTTAATGCCCAGAAGTCTTGACCGACACCCTCTATGAAAGAAGAATGGAGAAAGGACATTACAGAATAGGAGTCATTCATTGGTGCATAATATAAACTGAAAAGAATAACCACAGAGTAAAACCACAGGTATAAACTTTCACCACTTTGTTTTTCGTGCTTTTTATTGTAAGCATACAAAAATAGGTTTAGAAACCATAACATTGCATTTTATCATGATGATATTACTACCATAAAACCCGCAAAAAAGTACCACATACAAAAACAATCACATTGCAACCTATTAAAACCAGGGCAACAAGAACAACAATGAGACTCATCCCAGCATATATTCAATTAAAAGCCTGGATGAACAAATAAAAGTTCAGCAGGTGTTAGATGCTTACAAGGCTAGGTACCAGCTATAATTTAACAGTGAGGGAAGTTCACAGTCAAGACCCCTGTACTGAATAGATACTTTGCAGCTTGCAGCACAGTACAGCCTGAGAATGGTGGAGCCATTCCACCAGATCCCATTGACCAATCACTGTTTGTGACAAGTCACACCAAGATCAGTTATTCTTATTCAATCATGATATGCTGAAATCCTAAATAACGATCTAGAGTGAAATTGCATTTAGTAAACTTGCTTGACTTTCTTTGGCTTAATGAGTCACTCATATGAGTGCTGCAAGGATGGGCAAGGTGCCATATGGTTTCTCCCTCTGTGTTGTGTTGTTGTTGCTGTTAGCTGCGAAGTCATGTCTGACCCATCGCGACCCTATGGACAATGTTCCTCCAGGCCTTCCTGTCGTCTACCATCTTCTGGAGTCCATTTAAGCTCACGCCTACTGCTTCAGTGACTCCGTCCAGCCACCTCATTCTCTGTCGTCCCCTTCTTCTATTGCCCTCAATCTTTCCCAGCATTAGGCTCTTCTCCAGTGAGTCCTTCCTTCTCATTAGGTGGCCAAAGTATTTGAGTTTTAGCTTCAGGATCTGGCCTTCTAAAGAGCAGCCAGGGTTGATCTCCTCTAGGACTGACCGGTTTGATCATCTTGCAGTCCAAGGGACTCGCAGGAGTCTTCTCCAGCACCACAGTTCAAAGGCCTCAATTCTTTGGCGCTCAGGTTTTTTATGGTGCAACTTTCACTGCCATACATTGCAACTGGGAAGACCATAGCCTTGACTATATGCACTTTTGTTGACAGAGTGATGTCTCTGCTTTTTAGTGTGCTGTCTAGATTTGCCATGGCTTTCCTCCCAAGGAGTAAGCGTCTTTTAATTTCTTGGCTACAGTCCCCATCTGCAGTGATCTTGGAGCCCCGGAAAATAAAATCTGTCACTACCTCTATTTCTTCCCCATCTATTTGCCAGGAATTGAGAGGGATGGATGCCATGATCTTGGTTTTCTTACTTTTAAGTTTCAACCCAACTTTTGCACTCTCCTTCTTCACCCGCAACAAGAGGCTCTTTAGTTCTTCTTCACTTTCTGCCATTAGAGTGGTATCATCTGTGTATCTTAGGTTGTTGATATTTCTTCCAGCAATCTTAATTCCAGCTTTTGATTCATCTAGCCCTGCCTTTCTCATGATGTGCTCTGCATATAAGTTAAACAGGCAGGGCGACAATATACAGCCTTGCCGGACTCCTTTCCCAATTTTGAACCAATCAGTGGTTCCGTGTCCAGTTCTCACTGTTGCTTCTTGACCCGCATATAGGTTTCTCAAGAGACAAATAAGATGGTCTGGTACGCCCATCTCTTTACGAACTTGCCACAGTTTGTTATGATCCACACAATCAAAGGCTTTAGCATAGTCAATGAAGCAGAAGTAGATGTTGTTCTGGAACTCTCTAGCTTTCTCCATGATCCAGCGTATGTTGGCAATTTGATCTCTAGTTCCTCAGCCTCTTCGATATCCTGCCTGTACTTCTGGTAGTTCTCAATCCACATACTGCTGGAGTCTAGCTTGTAGGATTTTAAGCATAACTTTACTAGCATGAGAAATGAGTGCAATGGTGCGATAGTTTGAACATTCTTTGGCACTGCCTTTCTTTGGAATTGGAATGTAAACTGATCTTTTCCAATCCTGTGGCCACTGTTGAGTTTTCCACATTTGCTGGAAAATTGAGTGTAGCACTTTTACTGCATCGTCTTTTAAGATTTTGAATAGCTCAGCTGGAATACTGTCACCTCCACTAGCTTTGTTGTTTCTCAGCTTTTCTAAGGCCCACTTCACTTCACATTCTAGGATGTCTGGCTCAAGGTCAGTGACCACCTCATTGTGATTATCAGGTTATGTTAAGTATAGTTCTTCTGTGTAATTTTGCCACCTCTTCTTAATCTCTTCTGCCTCTGTTAGGTCCCTGCCATT
This sequence comes from Vipera berus, assembly GCF_964194415.1. NCBI lineage: Eukaryota > Metazoa > Chordata > Lepidosauria > Squamata > Viperidae > Vipera > Vipera berus. The sequence goes on from NC_138203.1 coordinate 87,084,376, forward strand.
TTGGTCCTTTATCATGCCCATTTTTGCATTAAACCTTCCCTTCATCTCTCCAATTTTCTGGTCCTCCAATCTCTGGTCCTCCCTATTCTATTGTTTTCTTCTATTTCTTTGCACTGTTCATTTAAGAAGGCATTCTTATCTCTTCTAGCTATTCTCTGGAATTCTGCATTCAGTTGGGCGTATCTTTCTTTTTCTCCCTTGCCTTTCGCTTCCCTCCTTTCCTCAGCTATTTGCAAAGCTTCCTCAGGCAGCCATTTTGCTTTCTTGCATTTCTTTTTCTTTGGGATGGTTTTGGTTGCTACCTGTTCTACCTGACTACCTGTTGTGTTAGTCAGCATAATAATGCATGAATAAAAATAGAAATGTCTAAAGAACAAAATAACAAAAAGGGGAAAGAGCAAGAGTAATAGCACTTAGACTTATATACCACTTCTTAATGCTTTACTGAAGCAGTAGGTGTGAGCTTTAATGGACTCCAGAAGATGGTAGAGGACAGAAAAGCCTGGAAGAACGTTGTCCATAGGGTCGTGATGGGTCGGACACGACTTTGCGACTAACAACAACAAAAATGTTTTACAGCCCTCTTTAAGTGGTTTACAGAGTCAGCATATTGCCCCCAACAATCTAGGTCCTCATGTTACCAACCTTGGAAGGATGGAAGGCTCTGTCAACCTTGAGCTGGTCAGGATTGAACTACTGGCAGTCAGCAGAGTTAGCCTGCAATACTGCATTCTAACTACTGCGCCACCAACAGTGAAGAATATTGCTTCTCAATTCTTTGTTAGCTCTTGACACTTCCACAACATAAGCCTTCTTCATCTCCAGAAGTTGAGGTACTGTGTAGAGTTTTGCAGTCCTTTTTAAAAACCTGCATTAGATTGATGCTTTCTGCAATCATGACAAAGAAAAGAGGGTGAAATATTCACTCTCTCCAAGAACTATTAGTCCCTATTTCATTTAATTATTTTCCCCTCTGGCTTTGTTATAGGCACATTTCAAAGGAAGGTGGCTTCAGTTAATTTAATTAATGTCCCCTGTGGCTAACATGGAATTGGTGCAAAGAAAAGGTACCTTAATGGATGTTTTTAATGTGAAAATATGTAGTCATTATTATAACAGGCATGGTTTTCTATTTGTACCTCTCATGCCTTCTGGTTTTATAGGACATTAAAACGCAAGCTCTACCTTCACCCAAGGCTAAGGTTGATCAGAAGAACAGCAATGCAGGCAATTTCACATCTAAGGAAGAACACAACATCACATTCAGGTTTGAGGTTTCCAGTTTTCACTGATAAATCAAAGCAAAAGCCAGCAGTAGGAAATCAGGTTGATTGATAGTCAAGGGGTTGATTCAGGAATGGACAGATGTCTACATTCAGTGCATGTCTGATTTTTTTTTTTTTTTGCCAATCTCAAACAAGGCAACTCTGCACAGTGAAGAACAATTGGCTAAAACTGCAAATACACTTTAACTTATGACCATTTTTTAGCAATCATTCAATGTTATGACAGCATTGAAAAGAACTGACCAATCCTCTCACTTACTACTGTTGATGCATCCCCATGTCGAAATTTGGGTGGTTGGCAACCAACATGTAATTTACCATGGTTGCATCATCATCCCAGGGTCACATGATCTCCATTTGTGATCTTCTCAGCCAGCTTCCAACAAAGTCAGTAGTCTCGTCTAGACTACTGCAACGCTCTCTACATGGGGCTTCCCTTGAGGACCACTCGGAGGCTCCAACTGGTACAGAATGCAGCCGTGAGAGTTGTGTTGGGAGTCTCCCGATACTCCCATGTTACACCTCTGCTCCGTGAGCTGCATTGGTTGCCAGTTGTCTTCCGGGTGAGATTCAAGGTACTGGTAATGGTGTTTAAGGCCCTACATGGCATGGGTCCGGAGTACCTTAGGGAACACCTGCTGCCGGCATCAACTTCCCTCCGCCCTGTGCGTTCCCACAGAGAGGGCCTCCTCAGGGTGCCACCGATCAGAGAATGTCGATTGGTGGCCCCCAGGGGGAGGTCCTTCTGTGTGGGCGCCCCGGAGCTATGGAACCGGTTACCGGTTGAGCTCCGGATGGCGCCTGACCTTCGCTCCTTCCGTCACGATCTAAAGACATTCTTATTTGAACAAGCCGGCCTGGCCTGATGGGGGATGGGTGGGGTCTTTTACTGTTATTTTAATATTTGTATTTACTGTTTTTAGTTGGGCATATATTTAATCCTTTTTAACTTTTGTAATTCTGTATTTTTTATGCCTGCCCTGTTCACCGCCCTGAGTCCTTCGGGAGAAGGGCGGTATATAAATAAAATTATTATTATTATTATTATTATTCACTTAATGACCATGTGATTCACGTAATGACTGTGATTAAAAAGGGTTGTAAAATCAGGTGCGACTGCCTTGCTTAGTGACAAAACGTTCCAGTCAAAATTCTGGAACGTTCCAGTTGAAATTCTGGCTGTAAGTGAAAGACTACACATAAATTTTCAAAACCCATCATTATAAAAGGATAAAAAGTAATCATTAAACTAATATTATCAAAAATATATTAAAAAATGCAAAGCCCATGGAGAGAGCAAGAACATTAGTCACAGTGGCACCATCTAAGAATGTCTCCAGTTCCCAAAGACCCCCAAGTCTAATGATATAACCAGATCTTGAGGGACATCCTAAACACAGGGAAGAAATGAGCCCAACTTGAGGGAGGAGAATTCCAGAAGGAGGGTGCCACAGCGGAGAAGTCCAGTCTCCTGGGACCCACCAAATGCAAGTCCCTGATTGATGGAACCCATAAACATGCCTTCCCTGCCAAATCTAATGGGACAGATGATATACTTGGGGAGAGGCAATAATCCATTTATATGGATCATGCATCTATTTTCTCCTTTTCCTGTATCCATTGGCAATTTTTTAAAAAAAATAAAATGTATATAAATATGCACTTGAAGGATTCTGAACGCACGGTCTACAAATTCATTGTTTTGTTGACTTATCTGAAAAAAGGAGCTTCCAAACAAGTGTTTTTTACAAGCACTTTAATCTGACCGCTTCTTTAATCTGAGAAGTGCATGATGGGAAATCTGGAGGCCAGTTGACAACAGGATTTCCAAAGATCTGAACCAAGCTTGGTCTTGGTTGTATTTAATCCCGTGCCATCTGGGTATAAAATCAATCCATCAATATTTGACGTTACAATATATTGAATAATAGAGGAATCTAACAAACATTTTTTAAAAAGTCCAGGATTAACATAAAGGTGTACTTCGTTGTGACCTCTCATTGCCCTAACTGGACCTGTAATTGTTCCAGCAAGAAATTTTGCTCTATTTAACAAATAGTCTTATAGTGATCATTTAATAAAAATGACCCAGTAGAACCTAGGACTATGTACAACACGTAAAATGTGTTTTGTTTCAAGTTCAAAACAAAATCTCCAGGTTGTTCACTGAAATATATTGAATCGGCTGGACTTCATCAGTTGTTGTTGTTAGCTGCGAAGTCATGTCCGACCCATCGCGATCCCCATGGACAACGTTCCTCCAGGCCTTCCTATCCTCTACCATCTTCTGGAGTCCATTTAAGCTCACGCCTACTGCGTCAGTGACTCCATCCAGCCACCTCATTCTCTGTCGTCCCGTTCTTCTCTTGCCCTCAATCTTTCCCAGCATTAGGCTCTTCTCCAGTGTGTCCTTCCTTCTCATTAGGTGGCCAAAGTATTTGAGTATCAACTTCAGGATCTGGTCTTGTAAAGAGCAGTCAGGGTTGATCTCTTCTAGGACTGACTGGTTTGATCGCCTTGCTGTCCAAGGGACTCGCAGGAGTGTTCTCCAGCACCATAGTTCAAAGGCCTCAATTCTTTGGCGCTCAGCCTTTCTTAGGGGCCAACTTTCACTGCCATACATTGCAACTGGGAAGACCATAGCCTTGACTATATGCACTTTTGTTGACAGGGTGATGTCTCTGCTTTTTAGTGTGCTGTCTAGATTTGCCATGGCTTTCCTCCCCAGGAGCAAGTGTCTTTTAATTTCTTGGCTACAGTCCCCATCTGCGGTGATCTTGGAGCCCAGGAAAATAAAATTTTTCACTACCTCCATTTCTTCCCCATCTATTTGCCAAGAATTGAGAGGGCCAGATGCCGTGATCTTGGTTTTCTTAATGTTAAGTTTCAACCCAACTTTTGCACTTTTGGACTTCAACAGAACAAGCCACAAATGAGTTTTCAGTTTTCTCTCAGAACAAAACTCGAAATGCTTCAACTGTTTCACTCTCAGGAAACAATGGGAAGATGGGAAAGCCATTATGTAGAATTATTTCCAGACTTACATTGATTGATTGATTGATTGATTGATTGATTGATTGATTGATTGATTTTTTAGCTTGGCAGTGACTGGGAAGGCAGGGATGGTTTGCCCTGTAAAGAGGCTGCTCTCTATGAAACCCAAATATAAAAATTCTTCCTTGCCAGGTGGCCAACATTTATATCATGCATTAAATTATATTTACTGTAGATTACAGGTAGTCCTTGAATTACGACCACAATCGAGCCCAAAATTTCTGTTGCTAAGCGAGACGTTTTGTCCCATTTTACGACTTTCCTTCCCTCAATTTAATCACTGCAATTGTTAAGTTGTTTAAACACTTGTTTAGTTACACACCACGATTCTTAAGCTAATCTGGTTTCTTCCATTGGCTTTGCTTGTCAGAAGTTTGTAAAAGGGGATCACAAGATCCCATGACACTGCAACCATCATAAATACGAGTCAGTTGCCAAGAGTCTGAATTTTGATCACGTGACCATAGGGAGGCTGCCATGGTCTTGAGTGTGAAAAATGGTCATAAGTCACTTTTTTCAGTGCCAGTTTTTTTGACCTGGATAGCAGGTGAAAGAAAATGGTATCCCACGCTCAGCAAAGTAACTCTGCAGCAAGAAGACCAAACCAGTATTCAAATGTTGGACCTTAGTTTCCATCCACAATGCACAAGAGCATGAAGCAAGTTACCCAAACTTCACCAGACCAACAAAGAGCCTTTTGCACGTCTAATGTACTCTTCAGAATCAACAGGTAATCTTCAACATACAGCCACCCATTTATAGACAATTGAAAGTTACAGCAACCACTGGAAAAAAAGTGACTTAAGACTGATCCTCACACTTACTGTCACAGTATCCTTTTGTTCACATAATTTGGGCACTTGGCAACCATAGTGAAATTACTACAAAGGTAAAGAACTAATACTAACTGGCAAAAAAGAAGAAAAGATAAAAAGTGCAGAGGAAAAAGGAGAGAAGGGGAAAGGATAAACTCACAAAAAATGAAGAAGAGAACAGAAAGAAATAGAAAGAAATGACTTCCCTTTTTTACCAAGGTAAGTGCAAACAATTTCAGTAAGTTCATACTGTGTTATTTCAACCACAATCTCAAGATCACCAAGAGATTGAAGCAGGGATCCAGCCAAAAAGTAAATAAAAAAAATTACCCAAAAGGAAAAAAAAAGATTTATTTCAAACAAATGTCTCTTCTTCAGGAAAGATGATATAGGGGAAAAAAATACATACCTCCTTTAACATATTCTCAGATAATCTAACAAGGTCTTTTTGAGTTTAAAGATATTTTTTTGATTAAGAACAATCTTTCTTTCTGGGGGGAAATAAGAACAACAACAACAACAACAACAACAAACAACAACAATAATAATAATACAGTTGGAAGGGACCTTGGAGGTCATCTAGTCCAACCCCCTGCTCTGGCAGGAAACCCTATACCATTTCGGACAAATGGCTGTCCAGTCTCCTCTTAAAATCTTCCAGTGTTGGAGCATTCACCACTTCTGGAGGCAGGTTGTTCCACTGGTTAATTGTTCTAACTGTCAGGAAGTTTCTCCTTAGTTCTAGGTTGCTTCTCTCCTTGATTAGTTTCCATCTGTTGCTTCATTTCCTGTCTTCAGGTGCTTTGGAGAATAGCTTGACTCGCTCTTCTTTGTGGCAGCCCCTGAGATATTGGAACATGATGATGATGATGATGATGATGATGATGATGATGATGATGATGATGATGATGATTTCACAGGTCTTTAACAGAAAGCAACATATCTGCTCCTATGTAGTTCATAAGTAGGAGCAGAAAAAGGGACCCATCTGCTTTCTCAGCACCTTTATCACAAAATATATTTTTTTGTCCTGGCTGAGTTTCACTGCAGAACAGAATCTTGTTGGGAACCTTTGAAATAATAAATGGGAACAATAATAGCTGAGGGTGGATTTATTTTTCTCCCACACAGAGGGAGTTATGAAGTGAATAATACTGTTCTTTAGAAACTGCTTCTCCTCTTTACCAGAACAGGTTTATGGAAAGAAAAGACCAAGGGGTCAATTGTTTCATTTGTTCATTTCCCCATTATTCTGTCTCCACAACCTGCTTCTCGACTCTCCTCCTTACATTTTTTTTTTTAAATGACACCTCCCTTTCCCAACAGTCCTTGCAAAGTGAGAGATTGTCTCCCGTTGCTCCTCATAACTTTTAGCTCTTCAAACAATCACTCACTGGCGTTATGGGTAACAGGGATGAAAGCCCACCAATTAGCCAGCCTTACTGATTTCACAGACATTTCAAAGAGGGCCTTTGCACTTCATAATGACTAGTTCAATTTCCCTTAGGTCTGTTTCACATGACCAGAATCAATTTTAGTTATGGTCCATAAGCAGTTATTTGGAGTGGTATTTTATAAGTTATTTATTGCAATAGCACTTAGACTTATACCGTTTCACAGTGCTTTACAGACCTCTCTATGTGGTTTACAGAGTCAGCATATTGCCCCCCCCCCAACAATCTGAGTTCTCATTTTACCGACCTCGGTAAAAGGATGGAAGCTTAAATCAAACTTGAGCCGGTCAGGATCGAACTCCAGGCAATCGGCAGAGTTAGCCTGCAATACTGCATTCTAACCACTGCACGGGTCTTGTAAGAGTGTCATTTTGTAAGTTACTTATAGTCTGTTTGATTTGAAATCTGATGCAAGCTTATGGATAAAATTAAAATAAAATCAGAACTTAATTTTGTGTTTCCACCAAGGTACACCAGTGGTCTTCAGTCCAAAATTGGAAATCATGCCATTAAGATTGCTTCTTGATAAAAAGCTGTTAGTGCTCCCTTTTAAAAAGCAAAAAGCACTCATCTATCTTTTTTTTTAACAGACTTTCTAGAATGGAAGACAGGAGGCAAAGGCAATGGTGAAAAGGTAGAATTACAGATGGAGAACAATCATATCTGGACCACATGTCAAATGCAAGAAAATATCATCCAGGGGTTCTCTAAAAAAAACAAAACACCCATGACTGGCTACTGTATGAAAGAGTTAATTGGCTTGGCAGGGAGTAGAAGGGAAGTTGAATGGAAGGAGGGAAGACTAAAGTTGCAATATAAGAGGAAATGCAAGGATGCAGGAAATAGGAAACCAGGATGACTAGGAAGTGCTTCCTAACTGGTTGTAGTTTAACTAGTTTCTGCTGTAATGTTCAGGCAATGGGGAGTGGAGAGGCAGAGGAGGAAGCTATGTTGCAAGGTGGCAGAAAACACTATGATTTAAAAAAAAAGCACCTTAGATTATAAAGCATTGTAATAACAGGGAGCGGGTCGTGTGTGTGTGTGTGTGTGTGTGTGTGGTTGCCTTTGAGTCAGTGTTGACTCCTGGAGAATACGTAAATGAAGACTCAATCATCCAGGCCAAAAGTACCTAAAATGGTTAAATCAAGGCAACTGGACCAATCCTGCAGTTTTCTTAACAGGATTTCAGAAATAGCTTGCCATTGCCTCCTTCTTAGGGCTGAGAAATATTATCTGGCCCAAGTTGGCTTTGTGCAGAAAGTGAGACTAGATCTAATGGTCTCCTGGTTTCTAGGCCAGTGTCTTAACCGCGACATCCAAACGGGCTTTCACTACTAGCTGTACAAGTTTACCGATTAGTCAGTTGACCATATTAAACTAGGAAACGTTGCAGCACAACATGAAGGCAGAGAGGACAAGGACAATGGAGCCAAAAAGACCTGGCCTGTGACCTCCAATTTCCTGAGCAGACAGCCAATAGTGGACTTCTCCTCAGCAATGTCGGACAGTACAAAAGCCACGATTCTGTGACAGACCAGGTGACGCCTGTTCCCAGAGCTGGCTCCTGAACAACCTAATGGAGAAGGACTTTGTGTTTTATGTAAGGGAAGGTGAGTGTAGTGTGATTGTGTAGAGCCTTATTTCATTTCATAAAACCCTATATTATTCTGCTGCTCAGAGATTTTTTTTTTATTCCATTTGTATCCCGCCCTTCTCCGAAGACTCAGGGCAGCTTACAAGCTTAGCAGTAGCCTTCATTCTATGTATATGCCTGCTTATTAGGGCTTTCAAACACACCCCCAAGCAGCATTATTACAAAGTCAGCTTAATTGCCCCCAACAATCTGAGTCCTCATTTTACCTACCTCGGAAGGATGGAAGGCTGAGTCAACCTTGAGCCTGGTGGGACTCGAACCTGCACTAATTGCAGGCAGCTGGTGTTACTTAAGGAGGCATTAGCCCACTGCTCCACCAAGGCTCTTTGTTTCTGTGCTTCCTAAAACAAACACCCTCTTCCCACTGGATGTGAGAGGGTTGTTTTCATAGTTGTTGTAGACCACGACTATGTATCATTTCTCTTCCAGCTACCCCCCCCCCAAGTCCAGGTTAGGAGCAATTGTGTGACTTGTGGATTTGAATAGAAAGGGGAAAAGGGTGGCATGCAGAGAAAGAAAAGTGATTGACAGTCAGAAGCTCAACAAATAAGAGTGTTCAACAGTTCTGGCACAGAAACAGAAGCAAAATTTCAGGTTTGAGGTATGATTGTGAGCGGTGCTTCTTTTTTTTTGTAAAAGAAAAAGGTGCCGGAACTCACAGATGTCATACAACCCGCCTTGCCTACCCTACAAGGTTCCATCCAAAAAAGGTGCTGGAATTCCGTTCTGGGTGTTCTATGACAAAAAAAGCCCTTATCGCGAGAAGAAGGAAAGAAGATAGATTGTTGAAAGTAGTGGATCAGTTAGTCAGTCCTCCTCCTCCTGCTGGCACTACATGAACACGAGATGAAGGAGAAATAGATTTAATGCTAAAATGTGGCAGCTACCTCCTGAGATATGTGGTGCCTCTAACCTCCCGGTTGTTTGTTGTGGGTACCATCAGGTCAATAACTCCTGACAGCTGTCTATACAAGCCCCTGTGGCAATGGTTTACCATTGCCTCCTTCTTAGGGCTGACAGAGAGTGACTGGTCCAAGGTTGGCTTTGTGCCTAAGATGGGACTAGAACTCATTGTGTCTGACCTCTAGCCTTATGCCTTAACCTCTATCCCAAACTAGCTCTCCTTGGCTTTTAAGAAAGGACTTAAAAGTGGTTTGTGGAAGTGGGCCCTAGTGGTAAAGCATGTATCTTAATGAAAGTTTAGATATTTGCATTCTTCTCTGTGGTATTGTTAAGTGCCTTGAGTCCTTTAAAGGAAGCAGGATATAGATTTACAAATAAACAAATAAATAAATGAATAAACACACACACACACACGCACACACACACACACTATGCAGTAGGAATTGAAACTCTGTGTTTAATTTAGAATTCAGTTTATTAGACAAACAAAGAAAAAAAATTGAATGGAATAAATCATGATTCTGTAAATTATGAATAAATATCTTGTGGAACCCAAGCTAATGTTTTGTATGGCTGTTCTGTTTCTTTGCTCTGCATCTCTTCTTCAGTCAAAGGTTTTAAACTGATGCTATGGATTGATACTGCAAGAGTGATCCTAACGGATGGCAGCTCCTCATCTCGGGAAATTTATGGAGCATCAAACCTGGTTAGTTCCTGGACAGGAGACCACGAAGCAATTGCAGCACTGTAGGCTAGACTTCACAATCAAAAAAGCATGTTTGAATGAAGGCAATGGCAAATGATATCCATATTGTGTCAAGCTACAAACCCCTATGGTCTTTAGGACCGCTATATGCATCTAACTTGCCAACAGTGCGGGAGGGTGAGGGGGAAGAATTTTGAATCCACAGGTGTCCTTATCAGTGTGAAAGCAGGAGCTGTTGAAGAGTTGTTTTGGTGAACTAAAGTGGGGGAGGGGAAGTCCCAGCCTTTTGATTAACTGTTTCTGCCATTTCCTCAGAGCTAGCTTTCCTTTAACCCTGCCGGTTTGTAGGTGCTTAATAAAGTATATATATTAGAGAATGCACTGGCTCTGGTGTTCTGCTTTGTTTGGGCTTTTCAGCCGGAGGTTGACATATTGTTTCCATGAAAAACAAAACAAAACATGTCCATGAAGTGACCAGGAGCTGAACTTCACTCAAGGTTGTGGAAGACTTTTTCTTATCATCAAAGGAGTAAATGTTTCCTCTAGCCACTTCTTCTAAAAACCCTCTCTATCAACGAACAAAACTCCTCTGTCAGGGATTATTTCTTCTTCCTGTTTAAAAGAAGATAATAAGTGCCATAATATGCATATTTTTCTCTTAGGATAATTGCTTTTAACCCTCTGAGATTTTCTTCAGTTCTGCAAATAAAGACGAATAAAATAAAGTGCCCCGGAAGAATACTTGGCTGCTGCCTGATTGTATGAAACTTAAATTAACCTGCATGCTGCTTTATTTATATATGCAAAGTCATTCTTCAGGTTGGAAACAATTGCTTCAGGAAAACAAAGCTCTCAGGGCTGGAAAAATGAAAAAAGAAGAATGGAGCGGAGTTTGGGAAAGTGCACAGTTGAGTGGCACTCTGTACACAAACATGTCCCCTTGAAATGGTATGGAGCAGTTTCCACTTTAAAGGAGAATATTTGTAGCTCAGGGTTGAAATGAGGGGTCCTTGGTGCTCTCTGAGCTTGGTTGTTTTCTTGCAGACTTTTCACTATCCAAACTAGGTAACTTCTGATGTTACTAATGATGATGAGTACTGATGATGTTACCTAGTTTAAGTAATGAAACGTCTGCAAGAAGTCAACCAAGCTCAGAGAGCACCAAGGACTTCACAGTGTCCGCTTTAGCAGCCCACATTTTTAATCTTCCATTTTCTAGATGATAATGTCTCCTACTGTCTGGTTTCTTGTTTGCTTCCCAAATCCTGTTTCCATCCACAGCCATCTGGATTTGTTGAATTATAAATCCCTCCATAGTACTGTCTAGAGATAGTGGAAAAGACTGACCTGGCCTAGCCCTTGAAGGCTTATAATAGTTGGGTCAACTTCTGAAACACACCTGGCTGAATCCATCTTTGTAGTTTTAAGTTGCCACAGGGAAATAAAAGGTGTGTGTGTGTGTGTTGCTTTTGCTAGACTAAACTTAGCATGGTCCCGTGGGAACCAAGGTCATTCTCACCAGACCGGGAAGTCAGAGGGAAGTTCTATCAAGAAGCCCTCCAATTAGTCTTGTTGGATAATGTGATAAATAGCATAGCGGGGGGGGGAATTGTTACATTTAATCACATTGAATCCCTGGAGGGAATGTTAGAGTTGGTTTCACTTTCGACCGTGCCGATACTATGTATGCAATAAACACGTTCTTTGAGGAAATCTCAAGCCTCAGAGTTCTGATTTATTTGGTTCCATCATTTGGAACCTTGACATTTTGCTTATTTGTAGACTTGGGACCTAAGTGCCTCTATGTTATTTAATTTAATTTAATTTATTGAGATTTCTATACCGCCCTTCTCCCTAGGGGACTCAGGGCAGTTATGAACAATCATACTGAATTTTATCCCAGGATATCTTGTAAGCAAGAGTTGTTCAAATCTGGATGAGGCCACTGATTGGACCAAATATATTCTAACTTCCAGTTTCAAATTCTGATGGGCTATTGGTTTTGGTGGGAAGCAAGGATCGTTACATTAGGAGTCTATGTGTGTATAGAGCTAAAGATTAGACAGATAGAGATATCCATTTAATGTCGTGCGTTCATTGTTTCTGATAGCCAGCTTTCCAAACCAGAGGCCCAATTTCCTTCTCTTATTGGCCTCATGTAGTCTACAGAAGGTGACCTTTTCTCTAATTAATGCATCTGCTTCAAAAGAAGCCAAACTCAACAAGCAGATACTTTTTTCATCCTCCCATCTTTCGTATACAAAAAGCAATCTTATTGAAGAGGGGTCTGTAGCTTCATTGTAGAGCAGGGGTGTGAAACTGCCGGCCCACAGACCGGATGCATCACCGGGAAACCACGCCCACCTCATTGCCGGCAATGGGGAAAAAGGTCCAATACGTTGTGTGACGTCACATGACGTTGTGAGTTTGACATGCCTGTTGCAGAGGATTCATGAGCCCTGGTGGTAGAGTGGTTAGCATGCAGTATTGCAGACAAACTCTGCCCACAGTCTGGAGTTCAATCATGATGGGACTCAAGGTTGACTCAGAGGCAAACAAAAGAATAGGTGAATTAAATGACAGTGAGCAGAAGAAACATTCTGGAACAACCACCATCGTCTGCCATAGGTTCTTTCATTTCCATACCATTCCAGATGCTAAGATAGAGTTATTTGCTATCCCCCCTTCACCCATATCTTTTTTTTTTTGAAGAAATATTTTTTCTCCTTGAAATACAGATCCTGAACATCATCCTTGATGACCAGATCCGGGGGCCACATTGCTTCAAATATCCACACAGATCACTGACACAGTTAAGGCCATTTATTAATTTTAGCCATTCCTATGCATAAAACAGAAGGGACGCGGTGGCTCAGTGGGTTAGGATGCTGAGCTTGTCGATCAGAAGGTTGGCAGTTTGGCGGGTCGAATCCCGAGTGCCGCTTAACAGAGTGAGCGCCTGTTACTCGTCCAAGCTTCTGCCAACCTAGCAGTTTGAAAGCACGTAAAAATGCAAGTAGAAAAATAGGGACCACTACGGTGGGAAGGTAACAGCGTTCCGTGCGCCTTTGGCGTATAGTCATGCCAGCCACATGACCATGTAGATGTCCTCGGACAAGCGCTGGCTCTTCGGCTTTGAAACGGAGATGAGCACCGTCCCCTAGAGTCGGAAACGACTAGCACGCATGTGTGGGGGAACCTTTACCTTTACCTTTATGGATAAAACATTCCCAAGGATTTGTTATTAATACACTTCAAAGACTTGCTACAGCGGTCCACACATATAACATGACATTAGTCCATATAGCAAGAGAATCTTATTGCACGCGTTGAGTTCAACACAATTCATGGATTCTGCCATGAAAATTAGGAGACTTTATGCAAATCGCAAAGGAGGAGGAGGAAAACGTTTTCTTACTTCAAGCATGGGTGTCAAACTCGCCACGTCACATGACATGTTGTGATGTATCAAGGCTTTTTTTTTGCATTGCCGGAGCTGGGGTGGGCGCAGCCACAGCACGATGCAACCGGCCCGTGGGCTGGCAGTTTGACACCCCTTGTTCTACAGGTAGGAAGAACCTTGCGGGAAATCACAAACAGACGAAGGAAAACTTTTTTCCTTACTTCTATAAGTGGGAAGAAACTTCCTTCCTTTAAATGAATGGAATCCTTGAGGAAGGAAGACAATAGTAGTTAATCTCAGAGTAGGAAGTAATTGCACCATAAGGCTGTAATTGAGCAATTAGCAACAGGGCTAGGATTGATGAAATACTTAAGAACAAATTGCATTCACCTTTACTTTTTTTTCTTCTCTGTAACTGGCATAACTTTATAACACAGGGGAAGAGTAAATGTACTAAATACTTACTTCAAGCCTGGTTTACACTTTGAGTAACTCTTGGAAATGCTTTGCCCATCGTGTCTTTAGCAATTTTCAAGCCTGTGGAGTACTTTGTCAACCTGAGTGAACACTTTGATGTTATACCACAAATTCCAAGACGACCCTCTATATTGCTTATTGTAGAGAATAACAGACGTGGTAGCAAGTGTTTTTATATTACCTACAATTAATGACTTTTCATGCAAGAATCCCTGATCAGTCTCTTTAGAGCAAGGGTAGGCAACCTTGGCTCTTTTATGACTCGTGGACTTCAACTCCCAGAATTCCTGAGGAATTCTGGGAGTTTAAGTCCACGAGTCATAAAAGAGCCAAGGTTGCCTACCCCTGCTCTAGAGGTTTGAAATTGCAAAGTTAATTACAATATATGATTGGGCTGTTTTCACCAAATTAAAGTGTTACTTTTCATTCTTTGCTTTAGCAGAAAATTATACTGGCTTGCTGCCCTACAGTTCCTACAGTAGCTGCTCTATGTAAGTAAGTATTGTAAGTCTGCCTTAGGTGATAAAAATGCCAATAAAATGGTGTTGCATTATTTTTCAGTGTACAGGGCACATTAGTGGACTCCTGTTTTTGTTTTCCAGCCCATCACCAAACACCAACACCAGTGGAAAAACATCCACCAATTATTCTCCCTAATAAGGGAAAAGACTCAGTCTGCAGTAGTGAAAATCTGATACAAAAATGCCAAAAAAAACCCAACAAGCTACTCTTTGATGCAAGTCTTTTGTCCAGATGCATTACAAAGGTAGCCAGATTCCTTTTGGAGAGAGATGTTGTATTATTTGGGAATAGTGTTGCTTTGATATAACGCTAAATCCAAGTATCAAAGAAACAGGATGATCAGTTAATGTCAGCTGATAGATGAATTTCCTATCAGAATAGTGAATAGCTATATCAGGGGTCTTCAAACCTGGCCCTTTTATGACTTGTGGACTTCAACTCCCAGAATTCCTCAGCCAGCTGGCTGAGGAATTCCAGGAGTTGAAGTCCACAAGTCATAAAAGGGCCAAGTTTGAAGACCCTTGAGTTAGATGAATTCCCCACCCATGCAAAAGACTTGTGCCAAACTAAAGTGGATCATGAGTTTTCTTTGAGACTCAGTTTAAAACCCTATTCCAGAAGAGCACGGAAGCCATTTTCTAAAGGGATGTAAACAATGAATGCTACTGCTAGAACAACCAACCGGCAAAGCTTTAGGTTATCACAATATTGTTTTGGCCTCTTTTCAGAGACCCACAGAGTATGGCTTTGATCATAAAAAAGGAGAAAAAAAGAAAATGTCCTACTCTGACAACAGCTGGTTTTGTTTTTTAAGATGGGACTAGAATTTGTGATCTCTTGCGCTCTAGCTTGATGTCTTCTACACAAAACTGGCTTTCTCATAGGGAAAAGGATCAGAGAATTATGTTAAAGGTTGCGTAGGGAACTTGGTTTCTCTGAGCATTTAAAGAAGATCTTCACCTCTTTTAAACCAGCATCTTCTCACATTGCTGTAAGAAGTATTCTAATAATCTCATACTCAGTGGCAGAATCTAAAGGCTTTCATTAATGTCAGTAATGACAGCACCAGCTGCTGATATGATGAAATAGCTAATTCAGCATGTTGTCTAAAATGAAGAGCACAGCAATCAACAGCAGGACTGTGAAACAATCTTCCCCTTTCCCCAGGTTGACAATCCTACTATTTGTCTGCATGAAGTTGGGCTATTTTACAATTTCATTGTTTCTTCTGCAACTGTTTTATGATAACATTGCCTGCCATTTTGAATGTTGGATTGGGAGCTTTTAAGATATTTCAGTAAATTCATACAAGCCAATTAAATTATGGCGTTTGCTTTAAATGAACTCTCAAATGTTTTCTCTGCATACTGATTCTTTACATGTTTACTTCATATCAGCAATATTAAAACATCACAAGATCATATAAACACAACATAAAGTCATGAAACGAAAACTAAAAAAACCCCTCTACTATCGTATTATTCCTAGGTGCTAGGAAAGTATGTCAAACGTGTGGAATTCCGTCACATCTTTTTTTAAAAAAAAATATTTTGCATCCTGAAAAATTGGACTCATTTATTGAGAACTATTCATTCTCAGTTCTTTTTATTGTAAGTAATAGAACAAACAGAAGAAAAAGAAAAGCTTTTTCTCTGTATAGATTTCTGAGCCACAGTGGAAGATCCTAATTCTTTGATTTTCAATATCGCAAATTTATCTCCTACCTCCTTTTTTGCCTGCTGTCAGCCCTCAATAGTTGCAAAATTCCTCCATAAATGGATGCAATTAAAGATTGAGCAAAATTTTCATCCATGTTTGATTTAGATGAACACAGGCTATTTCAACCCAAATTGGTTTGTTGGCTAAATGAATCTGTAACTTCTGATTGCCACCTCTACAATAAGAATATCTCTTTTTATAACCAGTGAAAATAGAAGTAATTTTAAATGGCATTGTCTCTTTTAAAGATGAAAAATAACCTTTTTTTTAAAGAAAAGGCTAAATCAGAATGACTTTTAAAATACTAGCTTTACTAGAGATGTACATGGGATGGACTAAAATTTTACAGTTGGGCAACTGAAATTGAAATATGCAGCATTGACTTTCTCACAGAAATTCCATTTCTTGAAGTTCACAGTGGCAGTTTAGTGCTCAGAGTAATTTAGCAGCTAGTTCTCTTATAAAAAATCTGAAACTGATCGATCTTGCCTGGCTGGCATCTGTAACAATAGCATAGTTAATATGAAAACAATCAGTTTGATACAATATTGAGTTTTATAACAGACTAAATAGTACAACATGTCTAACAGTATGCTGAATGTCTTATAAAATCAAACTGTAACTTTAGATCTATAGGTTATAGCTGGTTGTTTCAGTATTTTAATAAAATGTTTAGGTTTTTCTAATTAGACTATGTCAAATTCCATTTTTTTTTGCTTGCTTATCTAATACTGTGTTTTTATACCATCCTGAATCAAATTCCAGGAATTCACAATAAATAAAAACAAATAAAATAACATATGTTACAAACTACTTAAGTCCACTCTACGCAGTTTCATAAAGAACTAAAAAAGAATAATAAAACTCTTAAGAAAAAAAGCCACCATAAGGCCCATCTGCCCTGATGGTCTTTGAAATAGAGCCATATTTGCTGGCTTCCTGAAGATAAAATGGGGCCATCACTGTGACATTTTTTGGTTTCCATTCCTCTAGCCACTTGGGAGTGAAATCCAAAGCCTCCTTCTCAGTTTAAGCACAAAGGAGAGGCTAATTCTGTTTGAAGAAAACTAGACTAAGTTTTTTTTTCCCCCTTGAGGAAAAAGACATTTCGCTTTTCATCCAAGAAGCTTCAACAGTTCTGACTGGATGGTGGTGGGGGATGGAAGGATTAGTTCATGATGAACTGATGAAGCTTCTTGGATGAGTAGAGAAACATCTTTTTTTTTCTTCAAAAGTCCAGTTGCCTTTTGAAAAAGCACCTTTGAAAGAACCATGGCCTGGATGACTAAGAATCTCCGTAGACACTGTTTGAAGAAAACAGATGTGCTGTGGATTTTGTCCACTTCCCAATAGGGCAGGGGTAAGCAACCTCGGCTTTTATGACTCATGGACTTCAACTCCCAGAATTCCTGAGTCAGCATAGCTGAAGTCCATGAGTCATAAAAGAGCCGAGGTTCCCTACCCCTGCAATAGGGCAACACAGAGAGAGGCAGGTAAAAGTAGTTTTCTTGCCTCACCAAGGGAGAGTCCTTTGTTACAGAGTCAATAGAAGCCATTCCTGCTTCCACTGCTATTTTCCTGTCCATGGTCATTCTGTTTATCTGTTTATGCAAAGGGAATACCTCTGAAATGATAACTCAGTAAGACATGGGCTGTCTATATTATAACAAAAATGTGCATGCCTTATTAGCTATGACTTTATAACAGGGTTTCCCAAATGGTTGGTGGGATTATCCAAAAAGGTAAATGGATGTGAGGCTCACTAGGTCACTTGGGGTCAATTAATCTTTAGAGAGGTGTCTGTAGAGCTCCATGTCAGTCGCCAGACCTGATGGTGAGTTTGCAAGTGTGGAGATAATGTTACCCAGGGCTGGATGGTCAACCACCAGCAAAAGCGGTGGCTGTTTGCTGCTACTGAACTCAATTTTAATTATTATTCTTGTTATTCATAGTACTATTAAAACAATAGATATAAAATTATTTTCACATAATAAACATTTAGGGGTCAATAAACAATCTGAAACTTCATGAAGGAGTCAATGAGCAGAAGGGTTTGGGGAGCCCTGCTAAGAACAAAGGTAAGGTCTGCTTCTAGGTTAGAAGACTCAAGACTTGGCTTGCCAGCCATTTGGTGCCTTCGCTTCACTTGCTGCTGTCATCCAATTCTTGAAATTACCACTAGTTCTGATCTTCAGCCTTCAGTTTATTTTATATTCATGTCAGTTCCTCTCGCATTTGAAGCCCGCCATCCATGATTAAGGTGACCTCGACCAACTTACCTGTGCTCATGCTGACAGTTCCTTTAGTAATTTTAATAGGTGACTCCTTGTTTAACTATGGCTTGACTTGTTTCAGTTAAATGGTTATTCCATTCCTTCCTTTGATTATTCTTCTGTGTTCTTTGGACAGAACCTCACTTATGCAAACTAATTCTTACATGTCTTCTAATCAAACTGGTTATAACTGTGTGAGCAGGATAAGTGCCTTCTCCATTCAACTATGTCTCTCAGCCTAACCCAGACATGTCAAACACAAGGCCTGGGGGCCAGATCCGGCCCGCGAAGTGGTTTCATGTCGCCCCCGAAGCCATCCTGGAAACAGTGAGGGAACGGTCCCCGCTGCCTTAGCCCTGGCCCAGAGACCCTCCTTCTGCCAGAGACCCCCAGATCTGCCCAGGCCCCCATAGGCACCCTTGATGCCAATGATGTAGAGCTGGCCATGCCCAACCAGTAGGCCATATGCACTCCAGCTGCACCCACCCAGTAGGCCGCGCCCACCCTGGCCATAGCCACCCGGCCCCCCGAGGGCAACCACAATGCTGATGTGGCCCTCAATGAAATTGAGTTTGACACCCTTGGCCTCACCTATCTCACAGAGAACCGGAGGATAGAGAACATTGTCTTTGTTGCTTTGAGGTCCTGAATGAAAAGAGGAATAATAAACTAATGAACAAATAAAATCCCAGTGGCAATAATTTCTTCCTACTCTTCACCATATGTGTCCAAAATGAGATGACACAGGCTATTTGTTAAATAACCAAAGCTAATTTGCTTAGCCCAGGTGAAACTGCCATTATCAGACCTATTTACTGCATGGAATAAAAGAAACTGGATCTTTCTGTGTAAAGATATTTGCATGTTCATTTGAAATCCAACTAATTTTCACAACTTCTTCATCTTATTTTGATTCCCATACTAATAACAGAATCATTTAAATTCTATTTTTAACCCAGATGGGTAATTTCAGAGATAGACAGATTCAGGAGTATTCAGGGATAATATGAGCTAAACAGTTATTAGTAAATATCTTTTCAGTATTTTATTTGTTGAGGATTTCCACCTGTTCTATTAATGATACCTTGATATTATAATTGCAGAAAACATTAATTTTTTTAAAATCTAGAATTTAAATACACTGAAGGGAAAGCAGGTGTATATTCCCATTGCAGGAGATTTTCAAACTAGAGCAACAACAACAAAAGCCTTCCACAAATGAAGTACGGTACCTATTTTTAAAATTCTGCTTATATTTCTGCTTTCATCTGGGACCATGCTTGTGGCTTCTATTGTATTGTATTTTTAAACATATTTTGGTACTTGCAAGTTTAGGATTCTTATAAAATAAAAGTTTTAATATATTAATATTAGTAGATTTATTTGTGTGTTTATAATTAAGTCCAGTTCAAGCAAATGAGATTTAAATATCATAAAAACCCATATCACAACAAACCAGTACAATGATCAATGTGACACATTTCCTAGTCTAATACAATAATCAATAAAATTATAATTCCTACTCAAGCATAATTTCAGGATAAATCTACAGCAAACAGAGAGAAAGCTTTCACTGCTTCCTAAAGGTCCTGCAAAAAGAAGTGTGTGAAGGGGCTTTTTAAAATTTCTAGACAACCAGATGTAACTCCAGGGGGAGTCAGTTCCAAAGGATAGAAGCTTACTGGGGAAAAAGCCCTAAAATATGTGGTAGCAATCTTAAAACAAGGACAAACTAATCTACCTTGATTGCACCATCAAGCTGAATGCAGAGTAGAATGAATTGTGATTGTTCTTCAAATAATGGGGTGTTTCTATATGCACAGTCCAGAAGCCAACAGCAGAAGTTTAAAGTTGCAGATTTTGCTCTTGTAGACCCAAGTAACCTCAAGACTGATGAAAAGGTAGAGAATATGATCTAGGAATAGGATGCTCTAGGAATGGAATAGAATATTATAATAGACTAGACTAGACTAGACTAGACTAGACTAGACTAGACTAGACTAGACTAGACTAGACTAGACTAGAATAGAATAGAATAGAATAGAATAGAATAGAATAGAATAGAATAGAATAGAATAGAATAGAATAGAATAGAATAGAATAGAATAGAATAGAATAGAATAGAATAGAATAGTTTATTGGCCAAATGTGATCAGACACACAAGGGATTTGTTTCTGGTGCAGAAGTTCTCAGTGTACACACAAAACAACAGAATCATCATCATCATCATCATCATCATCATCATCATCATCATCATCATCATCATCATGTTGTATGTTCTATTTTGTATCTGTACTCTCTAGGTTTGTAGTTAAGTTTTATTTAGTCCTGGTCACTGACCTGTTGTTATTCAGAACTTTTTTTCAAGGAAATTGGATTCTTGAGACTTCAGTTTTGAGGTACAGTTTGTGTTCTCCTCTATCCTGAACAACAGGAGTGAAGAAGGTCGGCCCCACAAGCTGCAAGGACCAGTGGGTTTTTTCTGATGCAGGCCACAATGTCCCCTATTATATGTATCCTGTTGCTCTGAGTCAGTCTTGACACCTGTCAACTACGTGGACAAGTCCATGAAGTTTTCTTGGCAACATTTTGGAGAAGAGGTTTGCCATTGAGAATGACTGGTTCAAAATCATCTAGCTGTCATTATTTCCAAGACATATCTAGAATTTACAGTTTCCTGATTCCTAGCCCAGTGCCTTTAATTATTACGCCAGACTGAACCTTGTGCGCTCTCTCTCTCTCTCTCTCTCTCTCTCTCTCTCTCAAAATGGGACAACTCACCGCAGCTGGCATGCCCCAGACAACTTGCCGCTGCCAACTCGCCACGGGGCAACTCAATGGGAAATAATTTAAGAGAGGGACAAGTAGAATTGCAGGATTTCTAACTGGAATGTTAGAAGACAAGGCCCGCTGCACATTCACTTGTCCCTCTCTTGAGTTATCCCCCATTGAACTATCCTGTGGAAAGTTGGCTGGGGCAAGTCAAAACCTCTCTCTCTCTCTCTCTCACACACACACACACACACACACAGAGAGAGAGAGAGAGAGAGAGAGAGAGAGAGAGAGAGAGAGAGAGAGAGAGAGAGAGAGAGAGAGAGAGATTAAATTATTGCCTTAATTTTCCTTCTTGTGCCTTCTCCAAGGCCATTCACCTGAACTTCTCATCCCATTCACTCAATTTGAGTGTTTAATCTTTGACCCACAAACCCTTAAAGGACAATACTACTCTGAAGCCCATTGATATTGTGCTGCCTTGACTTATATATGTAAGTCTGCAAACTAGTTGGAACTTTGTATTTCTTCTCCCACAGCTGACCCATGTTATTTTAGCAGTCACATACCATTTCCCTGAGTGTAGCAAAGTAATCAAGGCCTGACTTCAGATTTCTTTATTCCAAGGGAGGGCAACAATTTTGAGGCATAGTTCTACTTGGAACTTGAGAGCTTGAGGTGGGTGAACTCACAAACTGTCGCAATCACAAAACATGTATTTATTAGCAAATGAACTTGCTTTCCACAATACTTTCTATTATCCAAGAGGGTTTTTAGCAGATACCAAAGCCACTGTGGCAAATAAATTTAATGCTGAAGGCTAGTCCTTTGCTTTGCAGCAAGTAGTTTGCTGTTCAAAAAGACATTTAACTTAAATGGTTCAGAAAACATGCTGAGTACCAAGGGAGACCTAAAATCATATGGAGTCCAGATTGCTTACCCTTCCTTTATAACTTTCAAAAAGACTCAAACCACCACTTAATTCTGCATGTACTCTTCTATTTCCAATTTCATAGAAAAATCCTGTGACATATGCCATTGTTTCAACACACAACCACTCCAGATGATGAGAACACCCCATCTCATCATTTTGTTTCTTACATTGTCCAGGTAGACCCCAGGAGGGGTTTTTTGCAATTAGTATTTGAAGTTGCAATGTATGACTGTGAAAGTTGGACCATAAGAAAGGCTGAGCGCCAGAGAATTGAGGACTTTGAACTATGGTGCTGGAGAAGACTCCTGCGAGTCCCTTGGACTGCAAGGCGATCAAACCGGTCATGTTGTGATTCAGGGTCAGCCTGTGGGTTCGGCAGTTGGGTCGGATGACTCAGAGGAGGAGGGGGGTGTTGAAGAGCTTGCTGAGGGGGTTGAAGATCTTGCTGATGAGAGCCCTCAGCCAGGCCCCTCCCACCTGGTCACCACGGAGACCCAGCTGTGTGACCCTGACAGCGTGGATGAAGATGACCCACAGCTGGCCGTGTTCAAGGACGCCCGACGCAGGAGGCAGTCAATCAGGAGTAAACAGAGGAAGGCAATGGGGCACCTCAGAAGAAGGCAGAGAGAAGCCATGCTCTGAACTGTATAAAAGGGGAATGTGTGGGAGGGCTGGTTTGCTGAAGGCAACCGCTTGATTAGTTCCTGTTTCATAGCTCCTGTTTCATGGTTGGTGTCTTGTTTTGCTCTGTTTTATCTTAATAAATTTGGCAGGCTTAATTCCAGCCTCTTGCCGTTTGTAAAGGGGTTGTCCCTGCCTTTTCTGCAGGGCCGGTAGCAGGCTGGTACAGAACAGGTCAGTCCTAGAGGAGATCAACCCTGACTGCTCTTTAGAAGGCCAGATCCTGAAGCTGAAACTCAAATACTTTGGCCACCTAATGAGAAGGAAGGACTGACTGGAGAAGAGCCTAATGCTGGGAAAAGTTGAGGGCAAGAGAAGAAAGGGACGACAGAGAATAAGGTGGCTGGATGGAGTCACTGAAGCAGTAGGCGTGAGCCTAAATGGACTCCAGAAGATGGTAGAGGACAGGAAGGCCTGGAGGAACATTGTACATGGGGTCATGATAGGTCAGAAATGACTTCGCAACTAACAACAACAACATTTGAAGCATGGTACTCCTAACCCCAAAATAACATTGATAGCCTTTATACAAGTGGGCCTGGAGAAGGGATGAAAACTCTTGTGTGAAGAGTTCTTTGTTAGTATAAGCCCACTAGGCTTTTAAAAAAATTAAAGGAAGTTGAATGAGATTCTGCAGCCCTCTCATGCATTAAAAAAATTCATGCAGTCCTTCAGCCTTTCTCTGACTAGATATATTTATATAGAAGACATAGGAATGCTAGGACATTTTGCTCATGGCTAGCATTTATTTTTTCCATACATATATCTCACTATGGCCAAATCCCCAGGTCTATTCTAGAAGGAAATCTTTGCAAAATTACTTTGCATTTTTGTAGGAGAATGGAGCTGGTTCTATAAGTAGCTGTCAGCCAGACAACATTATCTGCAATATAACTTTAGAGCAGATGTTTCTGTGTTTGATACAAGGGACTGACAAATCTTATTAAATCTTATGAATGCTCTTCCTAATCATACTTACCTGACTATGCCACATATGGGGTTTGCACTACCCCATGCGCAGTCTGGTGGTTCTCCTAGATTCATGACTCTTGCTCAAAGAATGGGTAGAAGTCATGACTAGGAGGACCTTTGCCCAACTGCCTATTGGGCATCAGTTGCACTCGTTCCTAGATATAGGGCTCAAGGTTACTCATATCCTAGTCACCTCCTGGTTGGACTATGTAGCTTAATAGGGGGCTGCCATTGAAGAGCAACCAGAAGTTTCAACTAGTGTAGAATGCAATGACACAGGTAGTTTATATGTGGTTCTAGAAGAACCAAAGTTACACCTCTGCTCCACAAACTTCATTGGTTACCAGTCTGTTTCCAGGTCCAATATAAGATGCTGGTTTTGACCTTTAAAGCCCTACATGGCATGGAATGGATTATCTGAGGGACTGCATCTCCCTGATTACACATGCCCATGTCACCAGATCTAGTAGATAGTTACAGTACATTTGGTGGGACCTACCTGGTGGGTTTTTTCTGTTATGGCACACACTTTATGGAGTATCCTCCTCCTGCCTCCCACCATGTGTTTTGACTTTCTGGAATTCCTTCAAAAACTGGACCTCAGAGGACTGATAAAATATTGGGATGGTTCCATTGTTATTAGCATCTGCTCTTCATCCAATATTTCTTCTCTTTTAGCCTTGTGCTTATTTATAGTTTTCAACAACAACAACAATAATAATAATAATTTTGTATGTATTATTTTTGATGGGCATCCATCTAAATTTGATGAATGAATGAATGAATGAATGAATGAATGAATGAATGAATGAATACCTGTTTCCTCGTAGAAGCAGCTGATTAGTGCTTAGCTTCCATAAGTGCGAACAGTATAACATCCAGCCCAAAGGTCTCCATTTCATTTTTGCCTAAGATACCATCTGAAATCACTTCAAATTGCCAAAGAAATTATTATTATTATTATTTATTGAATTTTTATACCGCCCTTCTCCCGAAGGACTCAGGGCGGTGAACAGGGCATTTGAATAAAAATACAAAAATACAAAAGTTAAAAAAGAATTAAATTATTGCCCAAGTTAAAACAATCAAAATATACAATTTTTTAAAACCCTAACTCCCCATCAGGCCAGGCCAGCTTGTTCGAATAAATGGGTCTTTAGCCCGCGCCGGAAGGAGCGAAGATCCGGTGCCATCCGGAGCTCAACCGGCAGTTGATTCCACAAAGCCGGGGCGCCCACAGAGAAGGCCCTCCCCCTGGGGGCCACCAGCCGGCATTCTCTGACCGGAGGCACCCTGAGGAGGCCCTCTCTGTGGGAACGCACAGGGCGAAGGGGAGTCGACGCCGGCAGCAGGTGGTCCCCGAGGTATTCCGGACCCATGCCATGTAAGGACTTAAAAACCATCACCAAGACCTTGAACCTCACCCGGAAGACAACTGGTAACCAATGCAGCTCGTGGAGCAAAGGTGTAACATGGGAGTACCGGGAAACTCCCAAGACAACTCTCGCGGCCGCATTCTGTACCAGTTGGAGCCTCCGAGTGGTCTTCAAGGGAAGCCCCATGTAGAGAGCATTGCAATAGTCAAGACGAGAGGTCACGAGCGCATGAGTGACCGTACACAGGGCATCCCGGTCCAGATAGGGCCGCAACTGACGCACCAGGCGAACCTGAGCGAAAGCCCCCCTAGTCACGGCTACTATATGGTCTTCTAAGGTAAGCCGTGAATCTAGGAGGACTCCCAAGTTGCGGGCCCTATCCACGGGGGGTAAAAACTCACCCCCCATAGGAAGCGATGGAACATTTTGAATGTCCCGGGATGCCGGAATGTACAGCCACTCAGTCTTGTCAGGGTTGAGCTGAAGTCTGTTCCTCCCCATCCAGACCCGAACCGCCTCCAGGCAACGGGACATCACAGCGAGGGCATCACTGGGGTGGTTTGGGGTCGAAATGAAAAGTTGGGTATCATCGGCGTATTGATGATACCCAACTCCAAAACCACGAATGATCTCACCCAGCGGTTTCATGTAGATGTTGAACAGGAGAGGCGAGAGGACCGACCCCTGAGGAACTCCACAAACGAGAGACCTAGGGGGTCGACCTCTGCCCCCCTGCCAACACCGACTGCGAACGTCCCAGGAGATAGGAGGAGAACCACCGAAGAACCGTGCCTCCCACTCCCAATTCCCTGAGACGCCGCAGCAGGATACCATGGTCGATGGTATCGAAAGCCACCGAGAGGTCTAATAGGACTAGGACAGAGGAATATCCCCTATCCCGGGCCCTCCAGAGATCATTCACCAGAGCGACCAATGCCGTCTCCGTGCTGTACCCGGGCCTGAAACCCGATTGGTACGGGTCCAAATAATCCGCTTCATCCAGGACCAGAGAGAGCTGGTGCGCCACCACACTCTCAACAACCTTCGCAAGAAAGCAAAGGTTGGAGACTGGACGAAAGTTGTTCAACACAGCTGGGTCCAGGGCAGGCTTCTTGAGGAGAGGTCTCACCACCGCCTCCTTCAAGACGGCAGGGAAATTACCCTCACTCAAAGAAGCAGATATAACTGCCTGGAACCAGCCTTGTTTCCTCTCCCTAGCTGCATAAACCAGCCAGGAAGGGCACGGGTCCAATAAACATGTGGTGGAGCTCAACCTCCCCATAATCCTGTCCACTTCATCAGGGGTCACAGAATCAAACTCCTCCCAGATAACATTGACAAGACCGCCCGTGTCCTGATCGTCAGACTCTGCCCAGCTGGAGTCCAAACCGGTCTGAATCCGAGCGATTTTATCCGACAGATGTTGACCAAACTCCTTGGCACGACCCTGCAAGGGATCCTCCCTCACCTCCTGATTAAGGAGGGAGCGAGTCACCCTAAACAGGGCGGCCGGGCGATTCATTCTTCCTTGCCAATGGACTGAAATATGATTCTTTCTTCCTTGCCAATGGACTGAAATATATTAATATGTCACCAGATACATTTCTTCAGCTAGAATGATCAAAGACTAATGTCAGCACCCCAGTTGCTTAGGAAAAGATTGCAACAGAATTTATTTATTGATTTATGATTTTGCTAAATGCTTGTCTCCTAACAGTTGTATTTGGATTTATGATGGTGATTATTCTCCATTTGAATGAACCATTAACAAAAATCCAGCCATTTTTTATTTCCTATTCAAAGACAATAGATCAGAAACTGGGAAAAATACTAGTTCTTGTTTCCTGTCTACTTTTGGCTTTTGTAACTGACACTTTTCTGAACATAACTATATTATTTCTATGACATATATCATAGAAACAATAACACATGTCATCTCTATGAAGAATGCTCACCTTTCATCTTCCATTCCTCTATAAAGTCAACCTGCCTGAATTTCAATAACTTAGCCCTGACTCTAGATAGCTCTGAATTTCATCTCTTTCCAAACTTGTTTTTCCCCCTCTAAATGCATTAAAGTCTCATATCTGTACTGCAGACAACAAGCTGTGTTGTAAAATCAGTTACCAGATTTTATTAACAAGAAGTCATAATGAAATTATGTAAAGCTGAAGATCAAGAGCCAAGAAAATAAGGAGTAGCAGCCCATCCAATAAAGACTAATGTCCAAGTGTGTGAGGACTTAAATCTTCAGATCCTATTTTTTTTCCTATTGGAGGAAATTGCTGGTCAATATTATTAACTCGCTGGAACTTTAAAGGAATACCATAGTATTATGTGGGATGGGCAGTCTACATTAATTTTCTTTTTTAAAAAAACTTATTTTAAAATCTTTCAAGGTAGCTAACTTATCTGCATCCACTTCACTCATGAACTAATTCACTACAAAGCAACTTAGTGATTCTTCATTGCCTGAGTCGCAGGAAGAACTTTTGAGTATTTATTTATTTACTGTGGTTTTTGTTTAGATGAACAGCATAGTGGCCTAATGGCGAAGATGTTCACCTCCCACTCGTAAGGTTGAGAATTCAATCCTACATAGCAACAGATATTTCTTTCCTAGGGCCCAAAGAAAAAGGAACTGCTGCAAATTCCACATGGCATCAGGAAGGGCATCCAGCCAGTAAACACTCAGCTCCATCCAGCTGCCCCAACTCTATCCCGAATTAAGGGATTAAAGGTAAAGGTAAAGGTAAAGGTTCCCCCGCACATGCGTGCTAGTCGTTTCCGACTCTAGGGGCCGGTGCTCATCTCCGTTTCAAAGCCGAAGAGCCAGCGCTTGTCCGAAGATGTCTCCGTGGTCATGTGGCCGGCATGACTAGACGCCAAAGGTGCACGGAACACTGTTACCTTCCCACCGTAGTGGTCCCTATTTTTCTACTTGCATTTTTTACGTGCTTTCAAACTGCTAGGTTGGCAGAAGCTGGGATTACAGGATCGTAAAAAGGGAGTTTTAATGTGAGTTTTGTTTAAACATAAAATGATCAATTTATCAACCAATGAACATTTTCCAGATCATGAGCCCAGTAATTCTCTCTGCCCCAAAACGTGTGGATTACCTGCAGCAAGTACTGAATAAATATTCAGAATAACTTTTGCCAGCTGTTTTTTGTTGTCTCTGGATGAATGGCTTTGAAATGGCCCTTAGATCCTATTCCCCATCACATAGATTGTGATTTTTGTTTTCATCCCACCCTCCATCACCCAAAATTAAAGGAATCCCACCTCCACTCCCACTCCATAAACATCCTGCTTTGTCCAGGAACATTTGTCTCCTATTTTTACAATTGATTCTTTTTCAGAGCACCGGCCTCCCTTATCTCTTGGAAGCCATGAACAAATATAGACAAATGCATTGCAGGTGCTACATAGATGCTGGAAATGAAATGTGAGA
This sequence comes from Vipera berus, assembly GCF_964194415.1. Classification (NCBI taxonomy): domain Eukaryota; kingdom Metazoa; phylum Chordata; class Lepidosauria; order Squamata; family Viperidae; genus Vipera; species Vipera berus. The sequence goes on from NC_138203.1 coordinate 87,112,832, forward strand.
GCTGAGCAAAGAAACTGAGAGATATGGCTAGAAATCCCTCCAACATTATTCTTGCCACAGGGTGCAGAGCTTCCTGATATCATGGCAATATTGGTAATGTGAATTTTAAAGAGAAAAAAAAACACCTGGCTTTTTATCATTTGTGGAAATGCAGAGAGAGAAAAAGTAGAGTAGAAAGAGATCTATACGGCAAGTCGTCTATGCTATAAAAATGCCGTTAGATTGGACATTCTTGGAGCTGCTGAAAAGGACATGGAAATGCTGCATAGCTATGTCTTAACTGGCAAGAACCAATGATAGAAAATTCCAGATTTGGACCATAGGCCACTCAACTTAGAGCTGTAAGTCCAAGGTTTTGAAAATATATGACTGTTATATAGGTACTCAACTTACAACCATTCGCTTATAACAAGGGGTCTTCAAACTCGGCCCTTTTATGACTGGTGGACTTCAACTCCCAGAATTCCTTAGTTAGCGTGCCTGGCTGAGGAATTCTGGGAGTTGAAGTCTACAAGTCATAAAAGGGCCAAGTTTGAAGACCCCTGACTTATAACATTCCTGAAAAGGCCACTTACAGATTCCAAATTCTAACCTCCACAGAGACATGATCCCAATTTATGACATTTTTTGCTGTAAATTGGTGTTTTACTTCTGGTTTTGGGCAAAATAATGGATTCACTTAACCACAGTGGAATTTGCTTAATGACCACCACCACATTCACTTAACCACCATGTTGTCTTAATGATCACAGTATTTGCTTAACAACTACCTCAAAAATGTTGTAAAAATAGCGTCTGGTCACTTTACAACCATCACAACGTATTACTGAAGTTGTGAGCTCAATTAGGGTCATAAATCGAGGGCAAATCTATATAGGTTTCAGATTCATTTTGATGAAGCGAAGGCAGCTTCATGTTTGGCTGAAGCAAAGGGGCTGCCTGATTTACTCTGGGAAAAAAAATGAAACCCCTCAGGTCAATAATGTGGAGAAAGTTCCTCTCGTGGTTCTCTTGCAACACTGGGAAAAGCATTTCTGGCCTAGACAGTTTATGGAATACCTGCAACATGGGGCCGAAATTGGCCAGGCCAAAAGCCCTTCCATGCTTTCAGATGGATACGTTACTGACAACAAGCACATATTGTAGCTAGCCAACCTGCACGAAAGAACTTCTAAGCTTTCTTTAGTGGGTTCTGCAGGGTTGTCTCCTCCATGTGCCAAATCTAACAGCCTGGAAAAATTTCAGTACACTCCCCTCTAGGAAGGTTGCAGACTGTCTGGTTTCGGTGTGCAAGGTCCCAACACTACTTAAATTTGAGATACCGTTAAAAGTCTAATCAGGCAACTCAAACGGAGGCTTCTTGAGGAAAGAGCACTTTATTTTCGATCGAAATAAGTCCTGGGTGGGAACACAATCTGAACACTGGCAGTGTTGCGTTCAGAAGTGCCACACCTTAGAAAGCTAGTAGCATTGCTTTATAAACTTTGTTAGCCAATGAAATTCAGTCAACAGGGCCATTACATCATAAGGAAGACATCAATCATCCCTGTACATTCCCTTATTCCCTCCTCCAGTACATCCCATCCATGTACATGTTTCCCATGCTTTCATGAAATTTGTCCCTGACGCAAACGCTGATCACAAAAGAGAGATAGCAATAGTTAGGCTAAGCAATATCTTTTTGTTCCAGTTACAGAAGCCTTCAGGTGTTTCTCTACTGCAAGCAATCCTACAGCATTCAGCAAAGCTATGCAGTACGGGAGAACGCTGGGCCACAGATGGAGAAGAGGTGAGGACCAGTGTAAGACTTGCCCACCACCATCTGTTCTTCACATTTTGTTTCAATAATTGACTTGTTTAGAGTAGCCAGCATGCTGTCTGGGGAATTCTGGGAGTTAAAATGCACACATGGTAAAGTTGTCACATTTGAAAAATACTACTGTACAGCATATGTATGATACAGGTGTTTATTCTTCGTGTAAACAGATTGATATGCAAGATAAATTTCACTTTATATACAAATCAGTATTTTGAGATAATGTTAATAAAATTCTGAGTTAAGATTCTATTGTGTTTTGGATTTAGCCACTGAATTTAAATAATGCTAAAAATGTAAAGGATTTTTATGAATGGAAAATCGTGATGGGGAGCCTTTCTTATCTAACTTGTACAAAAAGGCCTAGTACAGTTTTGGGTTTATCAATAGCCACCCAGAAATCCTTTTTTTCTGGGATGAAGGCACAATAATAGATGCTTTAACTTCTTCAAGCTCATACCTATTACGCAACTTTAAAGCTGGAATGACCCTTGCATAAAGAAAGTAGCAAAATATTTCAATCCTTTATTTAAATACTGCTTTTCAGTGCAATTTTTAATTATCTGTTTGAATATTTAAACATAGTGTACACGGCGGAACAGGAAAAATGCTATTTTCACAATTGTTCTGCAAGCCATTGTTTCACAATTGTTCTACAAGAACTATTGAAGTGCTGTAAGACAGGGCTTTTCAACCTTTTCACCCATTGTACCACTTTTAGTATATGGCAATATCCGAGTACCACCAGTCGCCTAGCAAGGTGTCAAAAACTTGATGACCAAAAAAAAAAGGAAAAAAGTGATGAAGTACAGGTAGTCCTCGACTTACAACAGTTCGCTTAGTCACTGTTCGAAGTTACAATGGCACTGAAAAAAGTGCCCCCCAAGCCACAGCCAAGCAAGACACCTGCCTGCCCGCCAGGTGGCGCTCTTCCTCCTGTCCAAGGTTTTCATTGTTGTGAGCATTTCTGTGGAGGATTGGCAGCAGGGGTGTGTGGGGGGGTGTTTTGTTTTTATTCCCCCTGTCTGCTGGGTGGTTGCAGCAGGTTTTGGTCACTTCACATGACCCTGGGACACTGTGACTGTCATAAATATGAATCAGTTGCCAAGCATCTGAATGTCAATCACAAGACCCTGAAGATGCTGCAACATCCCAGCTGATCATCACTTCTTCTGGCTTAGCAGAAGCACCAGTATGAGCACCGAGCTCCAGCTGGAGCCTGGCCCTGATCCTGGCACTTCCACTGAGCCCTGACAGCCCCAAAGAAGCACTGATCCTGGTGCTTCCGCTGAGCCCTGACAGCCCTGCAGCTCCAGCCATCTCTCACTCAGGCTTGTGCAGTGCTGCCACGAGTTCAGCTGATTCCCCTCCCCCACTACCACTTTTCTAGGATGGTCATGTACCACCTGCCAGGTGCCAATGTACCACAGATGGTACCCGTACCACTGGTTGAAAAGCCCTGCTGTAAGATTTCTGGGCTTGAACTAATTATCTTCTTAACAAAGTTGTCCTGGACAGCACTAAAAAAAGCTGCTAAGCCTCTGATTTACTGAAGAGTAATGTGAAATTCAGTATAAACAAGTTCGTCCCCAGCCTCCCTCCAAAGGAAGAATAAAGGTATATTTACTGTAAACAAAGACAAATAATTGGGAACCTTAAATGTGAATACCAAAATTGCTACACATGCTCATTTTTTAAATTAAAATACAGATAGTTCCTTGACTTTTGACTGATTGCTTAGAGACGGTTCCAAGTTACAGGGGACCCATCAAAGATCCTTATGACCTGGTTCTGAAATTCCAATGGCTGATCTCACCCGATGATCACATGACTACATTTTGGGTGCCTAGCAACCAGCCTGCATTTATGGCTGTTTGTAGTGTCCTGTGGTCATGTGACTGCAATTTACAATGCTTTTGCCATTTACTTGCATTCACTTCTGCTTTTCAACAAAAATGTCCAATAACAAACAATGGCTTCACTTAATGACCATGGCATTCTTTTAACAACTATGGTGATTCGCTTAATAACCACCACAAAAAGGCTGTAAAATTAGATTGGTCAGACGATGACCTGCATTACAACTATCAAAACATATGACCGTAATGGATTGGCTTCATTAGGGTTGTTAGCCCAGGACTACATACTAGATCTAATTCTCCCAATTATCTCAAGTCCCATATTTCTGTTTTCTGGACATGTAATTCCTTTCCAATTTTTCTCTATCCTGCAAATAATTGTCAGTGCATGTTTAAGAATTGTTTTGTTATACATAAATGATTGTGCATGCATTTAGCATGTTGAATCCTTCCTGAGTGGTACAATGACTATAGTTGCAATCGTCTTTCTATTTCTGGAGTACAGAAAATGTTTACATAACCTCCCTATGTAGTAACGTGTCCAAATTCTGCACTGATTAATGGAGACAATAAGTAAATAAATAAAATGACTTTCTAAACAATTTCCTAGCAGTGAAATAATCTTGAATATATCACTGTGTTTCTCTTAAGTTATTTTTCACTTGATTTGAAATTATCCAAGTAGAAGAAAGAGGCAGCTGCTGATCAGGAAGTAGAGCCAATAACTCAAACACCGTTCCATAGGAAATCTGATTTTGTTCAGAGAGATGCTGAAAACCAGAAGAAAAATCTACAATGAAAAGATGAAGGACAATGCCCATTGCACGAATGTTGTCTGATGTTTGTACATATTCCTGTTATTTCTAAGCATTTGATTTTTTCCAATCATGTGGCACAGAGTCTCTTGCCAGCTGGAAGTTGTAGTCCGTAGAAATGACTCTATGTGAAAATACAATTTGCTATCTGTTATCTAGGCACTTTCCTAGGTTGCAGATCACTCAAAGCAGTGAATGCAGCCCAGAAATAAAACGACAGATTCCACTGGGTCACACAGCAATGATGAACATGAGCTGAACATGGAAACGCAAGGACATCAGCTTGACAATCAAACATAGGGTTAGTCTGCTCTGTTGTGTTCCTTGTTGTGAAAGTTGGACCTTAAATAAACAAGACAGGAAGAAAATTGACTCGTTTAAGCTGTGTTGCTGGAGAAGGCTTTTGCATATTCCTTGAACAACAAAAGTGGTTAACAAGCAAGTACCGGAACATATAACACCAGGCATGTAACTAGAAGGAAAAATTACAAAACTATGTTTCACTTATTTTGGTCATGCCATGTGGAAGAATTCACCAGAGAAAGCAATTATACTGGGAAGCATTACTGGTAAATGGAAACCAGGTCACCAAAGAATTCAAACTGGGATCTGTTTTCGATAACAGCTAGCAATTGATATTTTTACAGGGAGGCTTTGTCCAAATTCACCAAGAAGCAGATTCCCAAAATAATTGTGGTCAACATTGTTCCCATATTTCTGAAGAAAATTGTGTTATGTCAAAATTTCCTCCAATGCTTCATTTAGTCTGCTTGGCAAATTATAGTCTGGTTATTCTCATTTTGTGGAACTTACCTTCATACGTCTTGATAGTGGAATTTCCAAGTGGACAAAGGATGTGGTTGCTGTCTACTTGAGCATCTCTTAGGACAGGGGTGTCAAACTCAATTTCATTGAGGGCCGCATCAGCATTGTGGTTGTCCTCAGGGGGCCAGGTGGGTATGGCCAGGGTGGGCATGTCTAGAGTGCATATGGCCTACTGGGTGGGCATGGCCAGCTCTACATCATTCGCATCAAGGGTGCCTATGGGGGCCTGGGTAGGAGTGGGACAGATCTGAGGGTCTCTGGCAGAAGGAGGGTCTCTGGGCCAGGGCCAAGGCAGTGGGGGCCGTTCCCATGTCTGTCTTAGGAGGACCAATGACCGAGCTTCAAAAAAGCATAAATATTTCCCTTAGCCAATTTGCCCTGTCACATTCTGATGCCACAGCTGTTTCATATATCATTAACTGGACCAATTAGTTGTCCCTAGTGGAGATGTGCAAATATTTCTCAATGTTAGTCAAACATTAATAACATAGTGTAAACTTCACTGTAAATATTGGCAAAATGTATCTGCAAATTCACTAAGAAACGTACTCTCAGTATTAAGACCAAACACTCATAATTGATTTCTTGTGTATACTAATAAAAATATAAGGCAGATAGTGACTAGACAAAACCTTACGGGTGCTCCATCACTGGACATTTTTAAGAAGAAGCTAGACAGTCACTTGTCTGAGATGGTATAGGCTCTCCTGGTTGAGCAGTGGGCTGGACTAGAAGACCTCCAAGGTCCCTTCCAGCTCTATTCTATTCTTATCAGGTATAGAAGATAAAGTCTCCAGTAGCAGGAAATAGAAGTTGGACTTAAAATTATTCCCAATTATTTCAGCAGATCTATTCAAATTACAACTAAATCTAGATCCAAATTCATATGTCTGGACCATTTGCCATGTTTAATAATTCTTGAAATTCAAACTTTTGAAAATGTACGGCTTAGGTTTCTGTTAAATATCTCATGAAAAGACATTCTACAGTTTTGATGATATCAATAAATGCAAACAAAACAATATTTTGATTTTATTTACACTATGTCATCTCAAAAGTGAGAGCATTTGTGCTGAATGCAGAGACAGATATCAATTACATTTACTGCAAATGATGCAACCACGTATCTGTATATGTTGGAGGTATCTAAACTGTGGACACCATAAAACATATGCCAAAGCCATATGGAAGCTTAGGGTGAGAACAGAAAAAAAGAGAAAGTTATAACGATAGTGATTGTGCTTAAAAAAATTGTCTTCACAAAGTAACGAGCTTGCAGCAGTTGGTCCACCAAAATGTATGAACTTCCAGATGGCAGCCTTCAAGCTTTTGTCGAACAATAAAGCATTGAATAGAAAATGTGCAAGGCTAATGGGAAGCATCACTTAAAAGGCTGGAACGTTCCAGATCCTTCAGGAAGGTCTTTCAAACAGTGATGTTTAAATAAAGAAATTCTACTGCCATTTTAACAAAAAACAAAAAAAATAAAAGAGTGCAGAAGTTTAAAAGAAAGAAGAAACAATTTTGCAAAATCTTCAGGGTTTTCAACTCTTGCAGGCGAACTCTGCCCACTGCCAGCAATTTGATTCTGATGGGTTCAGGGTTGATTTAGCCTTTTGTTCTTCTGAGGTCAGTAAAATGAGGATCCAGATTATTGGGGGGCAATATTAGCACTGTGAGGCGGTATATAAGTCTAAGTCCTATTGTTATTTTGCCACTAACATTTTATTTCTATACATGTATATGTGTCTTTGTATGTCTGTCTGTGTGTGTGTGTGTGTGTGTATGTGTGTATATTCTATATTGCATGTATGTTCAAAATTTTGTGGCTGACAAAGAGTTAAAGGGAGACTAGTATAGCTATTTCAAGCTCTTTAGCTCTCATCAGCTAGTCATACCCCTCTGGGATTCAAACCTGGGCAGCTTTGCATGTTAGGCAGCTGTATTAACCTCTACGCCACAAGTTCCCCTCACTCTTGTCAGCAGAAACCAGGGAGGATGTATATCTATATCTTGGGTGAAACACCCAGTCTACCAAGTATAGGAGAAAGCAATCTGCTCTGCGTTTCTCTCCAGTCGAGGAGCATAACTGTAAATTTTGAATTTACAGTCATCACAGTAGTGACGTCTGCCTTCAAAAATGCTCCTAGACTGGAGTGAAATGCAGAGCAGATTGCTTTCTCCTAGATTTGGTAGAACAGGTGCTTCACCCAACATATATATATATTTACACAGATTTTTTTCAGCCATTATTCACTATTTTTTTTTCACTTTATCGTACCGCCAGGCATCCATTTTTCAGGCTTTCCATAAGTGTAACTCCACAAGCATCTTTGACATTTTATAATTTATGTATTGGTTCAATTTCTAAAACAGCCCCTCTGAACCAGTGATGGTTGTAGTCATTAAGCAGGTCAGTTAAGTGAGTTGTTATGCAAATGGAGAGAAAGAACTATTTGCTGAAGGAGGGCAGGCAGCTCACCTCAGGGTACAGTAGGGAAATCCTGCACTGGGCTGGGGAAAGGAAATTCGGATCCCAACTGTTGTGAACTGGGTTCGTTGCGCAGGAATGAAGACGAGGCGAGTGAGTTCAGCAAAGATCATGGCTTATCACTTGCAGGATCTGAACTAGAGAACAGGGCTGCAGATGCAGCAATTTATACCCTGGCCCCTAGGTGGCGGCCAATAGGTTTGAAGCAACCTATTGCCGTCCTAGGGGCAACCAATAGCAGCACTGGAGACAGGCTGTCTGAGATGCTGGGAGCTGTTAGCTAGCTCCCTGCTCCAGCAGCCTACCAGCCGTTAGCACGTGGTGTTAACAAGCAAGCCCAATACATTACACCAACAATCTAAGTTTCATTTCTCTTATAACACAATTAGTTTCACTCTTTGCCAAACATCTCCCACATCTCCTTACATCTCCATTTATTTATTCTGTGCAGCAATTAATGCATTTTTAATGTTTATGCAGAAACTGGTACTTTTTCTCCCCGCTGTGTTTGTACTACTTTCTCTCTCGTTACTTTCTCTTGTTTCCTTTCTTCAGTGAAAAATTTTCTTAAGATCTACCAAATAGAATCTGTCCCATATTTAGAGCCTCTCATTATTCTTGCGTTCTTCACTAAATTTCTTGTGCGTTTGTTACTAAATCTCTCAGTCTTTCATCACAATCAAAGACGTTATGCCTTCAGATTTAGCTTCATTCCTTTGCCTTCTTCTTATACTTGAATACATATTGGTTGGTTTGTTTTTGAATCAAAGCGACTTAATCTTCTTTCTTAAATAAATCTATCTCTAGGAATTATTCCCACAATACTCTTACGGAAGGACAAAAAAACCCCTCAGTCTTCAGCTCCTGAAAGAGACGGAGACGATTATTTTTCTTTCACTTAGTTTTTGATCTTGCAAAATGCAAGGTTTGTTGGACAGATGATGGTATGCAAAATTTATCAGATGAAATTTGCAGGAGAAAAAATGATGCATTTTCCTTTATGGATGTGTTTTTTTCTGAATGGACAGCTAGTCCTTGACTTCAAACCGGTCGCCTAATCACCGTTCGAAGGTTTGAGAGACTCAGGAAAAATTACTTACAATCTGTCCTAGAAGTTATGACTGCTGCACCAACTGCCACAGTCACGGGATTGTTTTTCGGGTACTTGGCAACCTGTTCACACTTAAGGCTTACACTTACACTGTTTGCACTTACAACTTTAATGGGGAAGCTGGCAGGAAAGGTTGCAAGCTACTGGCAACTGTGGAAGATTTTTCCCTTCCATACTGTGAGGGGCTGGAGAAATGAAGATCTTTCGGATGTGAGCTTCTTTTCTCCAGCACAGCACAGGAGTTTCTACCCCTCAACACACACACACACACGTGCACCTCTGTGCAGAAGGAAACTCTATCACTGGGCTGGAGGGGAAAAAAAAACACCCTTGCATCCTGAAGATCCAAACTTCTTTTCAGCCTTTCTACTCTTGGGTGCTGCCCCACTCCCCACACACCCATGCATATATGGCAAGAGTTTTACAGGTGTTTATTCAAACCCTCCAAATTTCCTTTCAGAAATTGTCTGCATGGGTCTGGATTCTGAGCTCAATACAGCAAGAGTCAGTGGCTAACTGAGTCCAATGGGCATCCAGGAAATCCAGGAAAGCAGTCCACAATTCAAACGGGCCAGGATACACGGCACGACCGCACAAGACATGGAACTGGGTACATTGCCTCAGTAACGCTCAAGTCCTCAGGGTGGTTGTAAGGGCCTGCCTCAACTAGGTCTCCCAAAGAAGCAGAAGTCTTGAAACAGGCATTGTCTTTTTATTGAGAGTTTGTGATAGCAAGGAAACAAAGCAAGGTCTGAGGAAATAGCCCACGCAAGCAGTATATCAAAAGCAGTATTCGTTACTCCTCCCCCCTGGGGTCCCACTCTCCATTTTAATCTCGGCCAATCCACAGGTGGGATATTGTTTTGGTACCGTATTTTCCGGCATATAAGATGACTTTTTAACCCATGAAAATCTTCTCAAAAGTTGGGGGTCGTCTTATATGCCCAGTCATCTTATACGGCAGAAAATAGTACATAAATCAATCGAGCGCCCCCGTTCTTACAAAGCAACTTTAAGCCTCCTTAGTCCAGTCCCCCCTCCAACATGACCCTCCCTTCCCACCCCCAAGAGCCTCTAAGCCCCTTCCCCTCCCCCTTGCAAATGCCGGACCCAGGGAGTGGCAGGAAGCCCCCCCCTCACCCAAGTGGCATCTGAGCATAAGCAGAGCACGCCCTGCTACCCACTATCTCTCTCAGCAGCCCGGACAGTGATACTTGGTGGCCTGGCGCCCCTCTCGCCCGCAGACCACGCAGCAGCCCTTGCCAGCTGGCCTCGGCATGGCCGCCCCAAGCCTGGCTCTCCAGCGCATCTTCCGGACCCGCCTGGCCAACCGCCTCCCGGGTGGGGCTTGGCTCCAGATGCAGTGGCTGCTCCATCTGCAAATGCGCTCTCAAAGCCGGATCGTGGTCGGCCATGCAGGCTGCCGAAAGGCAGGGACTCGGAGTTCCCACGGTGGTTGCGGCTTCTGACGTACTGTTTGCAGAGTCTGGCCTGGAAGAGCGTGTCGTGTGAACGCAGCTCTTGCGTGAATTCCAAAGGGTGGGTGGAAGGAAAAGCCCCTTTGGGCTTCAAAAGGGTAGCTTTGCACCATCTGCATCAGACGGGGCTGAATCGGGCTTGTGTCGGACACTTGGCAACTGGCATGTAAGTATTTTCCGGTGTATAAGACAAAAAATCTTGAAAATCTTCTCAAAAGTCGGGGGTCGTCTTATACACCCAGTCGTCTTATTCACCAGAAAATACGGTAACTGGCTCCTTTGGCGTGCTCCTTTGGTGTGCTCTCTCATTTTCATTTCCCTCCTGCTCCAAGCGCAAACCATCTTCCAGATAAGGTTGATGATATTCGGCCGCATTCTTTCCCCTGGGGGAAGGGCAGTGTGGCATGGGCAAAGCAAAGAATATTACATATCCCTGCATCATAATCCTTCCCACCAGGCCCCCCGAAATGCTTATAAAAGGACGTATATGATATAAAAAATAGTAATACATTCCTTTTGGGATCTGACAGTGGGATTAAGTAGGTCAGGATTTTTCAACCTTTTCACCCATTGTACCACTTTTAGGATATGGCAACATCCGAGTACCACCAGTCGCCTAGCAAGGTGTCAAAAACGTGACCAAAAAAAAAAAAAAGGAAAAGAGTGATGAAGTGCAGGTAGTCCTCGACTTACAACAGTTCGCTTAGTGACTGTTCAAAGTTACAATGGCACTGAAAAAAGTGCCCCCCAAGCCACAGCCGAGCAAGACACCTGCCTGCCCACCCAGTGGCGCTCTTCCACCTGTCCGAGGTTTTCATTGTTGTGAGCATTTCTGTTGAGGATTGGCAGTGGGGGTGGGGTGGGGGGTGTTTGGTTTTTATTTCCCCCCCATCTTCTGGGTGGTTGCAGCAGGTTTTGGTCACTTCACATGACCCTGGGACACTGACCATCATAAATATGAATCAGTTGCCAAGCATCTGAATGTAAATCACAAGACCCTGGAGATGCTGCAACATTCCAGCTGATCGGTGCTTCTTCTGGGCTCAGAAGCGCCAGGATCAGTGCTGAGCTCCAGCTGGAGCCTGGCGCTGATCCTGGTGCTTCTGCTGAACCCTGACAGCCCTGCAGCTCCAGCCATCTCTCACTCAGGCTTGTGCGGTGCTGCCACCGGTTCAGCTCATTCCCCTCCCCTGCTACCACTTTTCTGGGATGGTTGCGTACCACCTGCCAGGTGCCAATGTACCACAGGTGGTACCCGTACCACTGGTTGAAAAGTCCTGAAGTAGGTGATGGTGGTACAGCCCTTCATGAGAGCTGAGGATGCCTTCTTGCGAGGATTCTAGCTGACCAGGATTGTGCCTGTCTCCTCTCTGCTCTACATGTCCTTGGATCAGGAGGAGGCATGGACTCCACCTCCTCCTCATTGCTAATGGGAAGCATCTGCTCCCAGCGCTTGCCTGGAGCCTCTTGGCCAACTTGCTGCAGCTGGGGCTCTTTCTACCCTTCAGAAACATCACATTTACCCGCTTTCTGGCTGAAAAATTAGCAAACACAATATCTCTGAATGGTAGAAATGCTCGTTCCAGCTTTCTATACCTTTCAAAAAGGTATAGAAAGGCACAGCAAGGAGAATCCTGATCACGTTCAGCACCTCTATCCACTTAATGACCCACATGGTTCCGTAGCAACCACAACTTGAAGGGACGGGGTTGCGGTTGTTGAGTGAGGCAGATCACATGGTTGCCTTCCTTAACAACTGCAATTTATGATCAAAGTACCCGATCCAGTTCAAAGACTAGCCATATGTTCAGTTTAGAAATGTTTTTTTGAACAAAAGCTTTTTCTGTGTATATTTTACTCCAGTATGCATCATTTTGTGACATTGTTCTGTAACACACATGTTGCGGGTACTTTTCTGGATTACTATATAGCAAAACCTCTGAAAAAATAATTTTTGCCACTTAAGCATGATATGATTTTTTCTTCAAGTTCAGGAGGATGTAAATATGATAAATTTTAACAATTGCTCTTAAAAACATTTTTTCCCCTAAAAGCTCATTTATCTAGTAGTAGCTTCCACTAAAAGGAGAAATGACAAGATAATTTTAAGTCTATCAACCTTGCATATAGATAATGTGCTAACCATAAAAGCAAGAAACTAAAGCTTGTTATCTCTCCCTGAACTCCACTTTATAGAAAATTGAGCGTGGATATGTAGGTATATATTTTCCCCACATCAATGTTTGCCCCCACTTCCTAGCAGCTATTCTTACAAATGGTTATTCTGTTTATGCAACTGAATTTAGTCTCTGGAGAAAACTATGCTTTTCTGAATTCGTTATAAGATTAAAAAAAAATATCATTATAGTGATCTCAAGAGATCAATCCTAGTTCTTAAATTTGATCAAATTCTTCCTCTTAAATAGGTAACTTCAAATTATATTATTTCTCTTCAGAAATATTAGCTTAACCCTAACTGAGCTTGCTGTGGCTGATACCTCCTTTCTCATAAAAAGTCATCCAGAAAGCATATTAAATAGGGATTTAGTTATTTTCCAAAGATGGAAACTTTCAATATTAGGCTTCTGTCAGCAGACAGATTTTGTTGCTGACAAATTTTAAGGGGCGATTTCCCCACCCTTCCTTTGCAGGCCTGTATACCTTAAACTCTGCTCCAGAAGATCCCTCAGTCTTCTGGAGTAGATTTTGGAGACATAGGGGGCAGAGACAAATTGAGGATTCGTGTTATGCTAAAATAAGTTTCCAAGGGTTGTGTGTGGAAAACTTTTAAGAATGAGTAATTTCTCATTGATTGTTTAACTTTACACAAAGCTAAAAATGCAGCTCAGATAAATTTAATTATTGGCAGGCATACAAGCCTACGTTAGTTGGAAAGGGTGAAAATTATGAAGATGGCTCGTCATTTAATCACTTGACTTCTTCTCTGTTGCTATCGACTCTATACTTTTCAAAACCTTGCTAGTTTACAACAGTAAATTAAAGCCAGAAAAAAGAGTGTGTTTCATGTAGTAGTTAAGGAACCAGGCTAGAAATCAGGAGACTGTGAGTTCTAGTTCCATCTTAGGCAAAAAGCTAATTGGGTGACCTTGGGCCAGTCACTCTCTCTCAGCTCTAGGGAGGAGGCAATGGCAAACCACTTTTGAAAAACCTTGCCAAGAAAACTGCAGTGATTTGTTCAGAGGGTCTTCTTTAATTGGATAGGACTGAACAGAAGGGGAAAAATAGATTGATACACAGAACAAATCTAACTTTAAGTCACATTCTTACCACTTCTGCATAAAAAGGCTCCTTTTTTTGCAGATCAGAATTTCGAAACTTTATGCTTTTTGACAAGAGAACCCAAAATGTAATAGTACTCTAAACGATACCATAAAAGCATCAGTTTCTATGGGCACAGTTAGATACATAGTATCGTTTTAATGTTTTGTTTGCAAAATTATTTCTTACCTAGTAGCAAGAAAGCAAAATATTAAACAGAATTCAGATTTTGAATTATAGAGATTGATTGTGAGTTATAAATCTGTATTTTTTTATTGTTCCTCTAATATGAAGAACATTTTTACGCATTAACATTTTTGGCCATTAATGATGAGTTTTAATTAGAGATGTCAAGAAATCTGTTCAGCACCTGTACTTTCCAGAGGAAAAAAAAAGCAATTAGGGCAAAAAACATTTCTAAATGCACTATAAGAATGATCTCAGGTGCTAAAGGCTCATTAAATTTGCTTTTAAATATTAACCTGTAATTTAGCATTGCTTCCAAACAATGATATCCCTAAAGAAAGATGATTATTCATTTTTGTTTTTTAGTAGCTTTCTAGCAGAATAGCTCAGCTTTATTTGCCTGGGTTTTGCTACATTTATTATTTTATTTTATTTTATTATTTTATTTCATTTCATTTCATTTCATTTATTTTATTTTATTATTTTATTTGTCCCTTGAAGTCAGTATTGATTTCTAGCAACTGCCTGGATTAATCCCTGCAGTTTTCTTGGCAAGAGTTCAGAAGTGCTTTGCCATTGCTTTCTTCCTAGGGCTGAGAGGGTGTGACTGGCCCATTTACTCTGGCCTCCCTGTTTTCTAGAACTGTTGCCTTAACCAATATACCAAGCTGGTTGTATCAATCAATTAGAACAACTCTATATATACCAATAATAATAATTCAATGATCTATTTGAATTTAGGCAAAAGCTATCCTATGAAATGATGGAAATGTTTAAAACAATAAACAAGTAAGAGATAGTACCTTTTTTTAGATGGATTGTATCTTTCAATAAATGTGAAGAATGGTTTTGAAGGCTTTACTCTTTGTCCTTAGTATAAATGTGAAGTTGAACTCACTTGAACAATTGTTCCTTTGTTTTTGAAGGAATGATTCAAAAAGGACTCCATCTACAGTAACTTGAATTAGGTCATTTTAAGAATTCTATACTGTAGTTTTTAGAACAACCATTGTTCTTTGCTGATGATCATTTCATCTCTCAAACACAGCAGGCTTCTTTAGGATAAATCTCAGTGGTCACTTTCTAAATTGTGGAGTTCCCAAGCCATGAAGGCCTTTTAAGATGAAAAAAACAAAGCAAAACAAAGAGAAAGGAGATCACAAACTCAATCTAAATATTATTTATTGGAATAAAGTATTTAAAGGCTTGGGACTATTTTTTTTTCTTTTTCTTAGAATAACTAGAATAACCTTAATTCCAAATGAATGCAAATGGGACAGACCTCAGTGAATATGATCAATCGTTTTTGCTTTGACTCCAAAATCTGCCATGCATGTCTTTATCTGCTGAGAGATGTATTTAAGAATAGATCCATGCCAAAAAATATGGGAAATTATATATACAGACATTTTTATGCTAATACGTCCCATTGGATTTATCTTCCAAATGTGAAACAAAGATAAGACGCAGACAGCTATCCAGAATTTGAATGACTGATATATCTTCCCTAGCAATTAAAATGCAGATTATAGTATACATGTAGTCCTCAACTTACAACTATTCATTTAGGGATTGTTTGAAGTTACACCGGCACTGAAAAAAAGTGACATGACCATTTTTTACCCTTACGACCATCGCAGCATCCCCAGGATCATGTCATCAAAATTTGGACACTTGGCAATTGGCATGTAATTGTGACAGTTGCAGTGTCCTGAAGTCACCTGATCACCTTTTGTGACTTTCTGATAGGCAAGTCAGTGGGGATGACAAATTCACTTTAATAACTGTGTTACTAACTTCACAGCTACAATGAGTCACATAACGACTGTGGCAAGCAAGGCCGAAAAATGGGATAAAATTACTTAACAACTGTCTTGCTTAGCCATGGAAATTTTGGGCTCAGTTTTAGTCATGTCGAGGACCTTCTCTAACGACTGCAGGATTTGGTATGCCACGGTTCACATAATTCACAAAATTCAAGTGGCAAGAGTTTGTGTTGAGTCTCTCTATTTAAATTTTATACACACACACGCGCACACACACACACACACACACACACACACACAAGAAAGAAAAAGAATCTAACACCAGGATAGAAATGTAAAAAAAAAATATTTAATATGCTACAACAGTGATCCCCAGGAAAGATGAATCCACAACGTCCCCGCTGTTAGACCTTGAGACAGAGGCTCAGGTTCGACCAAAGAAGAAGGTGGGGGAGGCACAAAACAAGAGCGGCTGGATAACCGCCCCCCTGGCATTTACACGCATGCCAGGAGAGCGACCACAAGCGAGAAAACAACTCTTGATTCCGCAAGTATGTGAAGAGGTGTGGGACTATTAGGAACGTTACAGCCAATTGAGGTGAATAGATCGGTGACCCACTCAATGAGCAGGGTGCAAAAGCAACCAGCTATATAAGCAAACTCCCGGAACTCCTATTCTTACTCTGACGACGTCAGCAGTTTGGCCGACGAAAGCTAAGTGTTTTGCACATTAAACAGTTTGTTTATATATATATGTATATATACACACCCACACACATCCTATAACTCTAAGATTCTACATAATCCCCCCAAATTAGTGGACAGTCCCAGAGTCTTGCCAATAATGTGACATTTGTTAGGACAACTGATTTACAAGCAGTTTCAATAAAAGTTGATCATATGTCATGACTTATGGCCATAATTCTGAGCTCAGTTATGGTCATAAATTGAGGACTTTGTACAGTTTGGGTAAGGTTCTGTTTCCGGGTGATTTGTTTCTCTTCTGATTGCCACTGGGCTCTCAGCAAAGTTTCAGGCAGAACTACCACCGGGATATGCTGCTCATGGTAGCTTGTGGCCCAGGCAGTTGACTGATAGTCCTCTACCCTGCTTCTAATAGCTGCCAATCTCCAGGTGGCACCTCCATTTTCTCTTCTATTGTTTGCTTATCAGCATTTCTCCTACACTCCCTCTTCACTCTGAAATATTTCCTTTTCTAAACTAAGGGTCTGGGGTGGGGGGTGGGGAGTAAGGCTGCTTCTGGACATCAGCACATTCTTGAAAACAGGGAGGGTGTTTGCTCAATTAGCCAGGCAATTGCAAAACCAGCTTGAATGGCGGTGAATACAATTCGGAGGGAATGGATGAATGCCTATGGGAAATGGGGTTGGAGCTTGTCTGCATAATGACAACTATTTTTGAAAAGAGCACACAGCAACTTCAACCGCACTTCCTTACAAGGAGTTACCATTAATTGAGCCTTGGTGGAGCAGTGGGCTAATGCCTCCTTAAGTGACACCAGCTGCCTGCAATTAGTGCAGGTTCGCATCCCACCAGGCTCAAGGTTAACTCAGCCTTCCATCCTTCCGAGGTAGGTAAAATGAGGACCCAGATTGTTGGGGGCAATAAGCTGACTTTGTAATAATGCTGCTGGGGGGGGGCGAAAGCCCTAATAAGCAGGCATATACATAAAATGAAGGCTATTGCTAAGCACATTGATTTGTGCTTTAAATTGTAAGCTGCCCTGAGTCTTCGGAGAAGGGCAGGATATAAATGGGATTAAAAATAAAAAAAATCATGCATGATCAAAATTCACTGTTTATAGCAGGGGTCTTCAAACTTGGCCCTTTTATGTCTTGTGGACTTCAACTCCCAGCCATGCTGGCTGAGGAATTCTGGGAGATGAAGTCCACAAGTCATAAAAGGGCCACGTTTGAAGACCCCTGGTTTACAGCATCAAGCTTTGATATTTTTTTTTTTAACTCTGCCATCTGAATTTTAAAAAAATACAAACAGAAATTTTCAGTAGCATACTCCTCCCCATTTGCTATCAATTTCCAGTGTCCATTGTTCAGAAGGGCGTTCTGATAATCGAAAGATACTTAATTATAATAAGGCACTGAATCCCCATCTCAGGCGACATATTCATTTCTAGTCACATAATATCTGGTGATGTACAACAGCCTTTTTCAAGCTTGGCAACTTTAAGATGTTTGGACTTCAACTCCCAGAATTCTTCACGCAGCATCTTAGGATGCTGCAACCGTCGTAATTGTGTGCCAATTGCCAAGCACCTGACTCGTGATCCTGTGACAACTTCAATTTCAGAGACCAGTAGTAAATCTCATCGTTCAGCACCATTGTAACTTCAAATGGTCACTGAATGATTGGTCACTAAGTGAGGATTACCTGTGTATGGAACTGTAGCTGTCTCATGATATATTGTCTGTAACTATCCCATAAACGGCAGAAAAAAAGTATAAAATCCATGAAGTGCTTTCTTACATTGCAAAATACTTCCATAACACCTAATTCAATTAGCTACCTTAGAAACATCTGGTTACTCACTCAAGGCCTGAATTTAGTAGCTAGGAAGTAAAGTGCCCAACAGGCTATCCAGAACACACAGTTGTAGTTGTTCAGTTAGAGAGTGCCGACTCATGCATGATGCAATCTACGCTATGATGGGTTGTTGTAAGTGTAAAGAAGAAATTTCTCTTTTCTCCCTCTTTTTTCTTCTGTGTTTTGTATATTGTTTAGTTTTCACTCATGATATTTCTGTGCCCCTGACTATCTTGTGTTCTTCCTTTCCAAATGATAAATGTATTTATAAAAGGCAATGAGTTTGTGTCAGTGTCTCTGACTTCATCCAGAAAGCTGTTGTGCAATTCCTTGGCATATCTGGTTACTCATGCAATACCTGATAGGACTTTTTCTGTTTCCATAATTCTGTTTATCTCTAGTTTATATCTGTGGGTGAATTGCAATGCTTTGAGTAAATTATCTCTTTAATCAAGTTCACATTCTAGATATAATGAGGGCTAAACAAAGTCTGTGTGTCTAAACATAATTTATGATTTATTAGCAAGTCCCAATTGAGACAGTGATTTAAAAATGTTCCGACGGCAAATGCGTTTTTGAAGAGGAGCTAAGAAGTGCATCCAAGTCAATATTAAAGCTCTAAGCTGCAACCCTCAAAATGTCTGTTCCTTTATTTTTTGTAATTGCTTTCCTGTTATCATGGTACCTGTCATATTCTGTCCCCAGAGGCTGTGTACAGCAATTTAACTCACAATATTTCATTTTCATAAGAGGGAATTATTTCAAGCCTAAGGAAAGAGGGTGAGTTAAGTGAAATCATACTTCCATTAAAAATTGTGTGTCACTCCTAAAAAAAAAATAAAAAAAAAATACAATCAACAAATATTTTACTCAGTATTTAGGATGGGTGTGAGATCAGCAGAGAGATTTAAAGGATAGAGGCCAAAGAGATCAGCAAGCACTCAGATCTCATTTTGATTTGCATGCACAGAACCATTAAATTGCAAGATTTTTTTAAAAAAGAAAAATGTTTTTTTTTAATGTTTCCCTCTGCATGCGTATCTTAATTACAAGCGAGGTTGGCAAGAAAATGTTTTTCTGTTTCCTCTTCCAAGATATTTTATTCCATTCTTCCACCTCCTTCAAAAAACAAGTCACTTAGCATGCTCCGTCTACATTGCATTGTTTGGGGGTTTCTTTTCCTGTTAAGGTTTGTTTCTTGAAATGTATTTTCGGGTATCCTTTAAAATAGTTCCGCCTAAATTTTGTGCCTTCCTGGAACGTGGACTTCAACTCCCAGAATTCCCAAGTCAGAGTGCTGAGAATTGTAGGAGTTTTTTGAGTACCAGAAACTGAGGAGGCTACTTCCCAACCTGTGGATAATAAATGCTCTGTCCCATTGTCTCCACCCAAGCCAAGTTCCTGGCCAGATACGTTTTTATTATTTTCCTTCCTTTGAAGAATAATGAAGAGGCAGGGAAAAGTCTAGGCATTGCTGTCAAGGAATCTAGGTTAAGACTTCCTACTGCTAAAGACCCCTTCATGGATTACTGCCTTGTCGTGGCGAAGGGGCTTGCGTAATTCAATGAAGCTATGAGCTATGCCATGCAGGGCCACCCAAGACGGAAGGGTCACAGCAGAGAGTTCTGACAAAACGTGATCCGCTGGAGAAGGAAATGGCAAGCCACTCCAGTATCTTTGCCATGAAAACCCTATGGACAGTACCAAAAGGCAAAACGATATGACGCTGGAAGATGAGCCCCTCAGGTCGGAAGGCGTCCAATATGCTACTGGGGAAGAGCAGAGGGCTAGTACTAGTAGCGCCAGAAAGAATGAAGCAACTGGGCCAAAGCCGAAAGGACGCTCAGCTGTGGATGTGTCTGGTGGTGAAAGGAAAGTCCGATGCTGTAAAGATTCTTTCTCCATAGGAACCTGGAATGTAAGATCCATGAATCAAGGCAAGCTGGACGTGGTCAAACAAGAGATGACAAGACTGAACATCGACATCTTAGGTATCAGCGAACTAAAATGGACAGGAATGGGTGAATTTAATTCAGATGACCATCAGGTATATTACTGCGGGCAAGAATCCCTCAGAAGAAATGGAGTAGCCTTTATAGTCAATAAAAGAGTAGGAAAAGCAATACTGGGATACAATCCTTTGAATTGTATCCTTTGAACTGTGGTGCTGGAGAAGACTCCTGCGAGTCCCTTGGACTGCAAGGTGATCAAGCCGGTCAGTCCTAGAGGAGATCAACCCTGACTGTTCTTTAGAAGGCCAGATCCTGAAGCTAAAACTCAAATACTTTGGCCACCTAATGAGAAGGAAGGACTGACTGGAGAAGAGCCTAATGCTGGGAAAGATTGAGGGAAATAGAAGAAGGGGATGACAGAGAATGAGGTGGCTGGATGGAGTCACTGAAGCAGTAGGCGTGAGCCTAAATGGACTCCAGAAGAGGGTAGAGGACAGGAAGGCCTGGAGGAACGTTGTCCATAGGGTCGCGATGGGTCGGACATGACTTCGCAGCTAACAACAACAACTGCTAAAGAAGCCTTTTCACATCTTCATGCAATTCTTCTAAAATCTGAGAGACCTTTAGTAAAGGGTGGGGGCGGGGGTTAGTCGTTTCTATTCTGTTGGCAGAATAATTTTCCTCAGTAAAAGATTCTCATGGAATTCTATTCACTGCTTTTGTGCTGAAATGAAGAAACTGGGCCTTACATAAAAGTCCAGGGCTCAAACCACTCTGAGAGGTGCAAGAAATTAGGGTAGACAGCACCTGAGTTGATATTATAATGTTGGGGCCCATTGGGACTGATAAGTCCTACCCAAAATACCGTACCTTTCCTCATTAGTTAGTTAGTTAGTTAATTAATTAATTAATTAATTCAATGGGGAGGATTGGCTTGGCAGATGGGTAATGAAAAGTGCTCAGTGTACTATTTTTAAAGTAATAATACATTATATTTTTTGCAATAAAGCCACAGTTCAAGTCAAAAGAAAAAGCATATATAGTTGTGTAGACGTTGCCTCCTATAAGCTTATGAAGTGCAGAGGATTTGATTTCCTAATTAGACTATTGCTTGCAATCCACTAATCATCTTTTCGGTTGACTTCTAGGCTTCCCTGGAAAAGGAGACATTTTCAGAAGCTCAGTTGAAGGATCTCTGTTTGGCAAAATTTCTGATAGGTTTTTTTCCCCCTTGTAGAATAGAGGAGAGAGCCTGCTTAAAAAATTCTTTATAATGCAAAAATGCATGCAGCTTTAAAAAAAAAAATCAAGGGACGTTTTTCGAAGCCATGGCTTTCTGCTGCCTGTTCGCATACTTATAAAGGTAAAGGTAAAGGTTCCCCCGCACATGCATGCTAGTTGTTTCCGACTCTAGGGGCCGGTGCTCATCTCCGTTTCAAAGCCGAAGAGCCAGCGCTTGTCTGAGGACATCTCCGTGGTCATGTGGCCGGCATGACTAGACGCCAGAGGCGCACGGAACGCTGTTACCTTCCCACCAGATTGGTCCCTATTTTTCTACTTGCATTTTTCCGTGCTTTCGAACTTATACAGACACTCAAAAATTTGGTTTTAATGAGATTATGAGTAGAAAGCGAGTTAAACCAAGAAACCAGGGGAAAAATGTTTTCACAGGAGAAAGAGGTACTGTTGAAGTGGCATCAGAAATGGAGTCTTAAGAACAACGGAGAGGATCCTGGGGGGAGAAAACAGAAAGAGAAATTTGATGACACAACAATGTCCATTGAAAAATTGTTTCTTGGTTTAAACAAGGAGTGATGCTGATTGATAAACCTAAACTGGACTGGGCAGTTTTATACTAATGAAAGCTTATTGGTTGAAGGGCAGTTCTGGAGAAGATTGCTGCAAAGGGTTTTTGGATGAGATCCAGAAGAAGACTTACTGGAGATTCAAAAAATAGGATGGATATAGGAACTTTCTACTCCTATATTCTAACAGGACTGGTGAAGACAGAATATAGTCTACCAGCCAGACCTGAGGAAGGAAACTTGGGCTAGTCCAAGCAAGAAAAGTAGCCAGCCAATATGTATTTAGCGTGTTCTATATTTTTAAAATGTAATGTGAGTAATGTAATTAGAAATAGCCACCTCCACATATTTCTTAGTTCAGCATTATAGCCTGAAAACATATACAGTCAAAGCAAATTAGACTTCAAGTGTTGTAGTGGTGCAGTAGTTAGAATGCAGTATTGCAGGCTGACTCTGCCAACTGCCAACAGTTCAATCCTGACCACTCAAGGTTGACTCAGTCCTCCATCCTTCCGAGGTGGGTAAAATGAGGAGCCAGATGGCTGGGAACAATATGCTGACTCTGTAAACCGCTTAGGGAGGGCTGTAAAGCAATGTGAAGCGATACATAAGTCTAAGTGCTATTAATACTGCTATGGCAATGGCTTCAATCTCAAATAATTGTTGAAATGTCTTTAGAGCCTCTGCAGGGAGAAAGAGGGAAAGGCCTGGAAGATGCCCTTCCCTGTCTAATGGTAAACAATCCTTAACTCTTGCTAAGCACTGTTGCGAAAGTGAAAGCCGCTTGTTGCTGTGTTTTCACAAGAAATTGAGGAAATATATAAAAGAATTGCTTTTGCACTGTGTCTTTCATAAAAGTCTGTGAACCTGCAAGAGGCCACTGTAAATGCTATCTTTGACTTTCACATAATATGCAGAGGTCCATTCTCCAAAACGTAGGATAGGCTCTTAGCCCATGGGCCTCACATGGTTGTTATTGCGGGGAATAATGCTAATAGGGATTCCCATGTAAGCTGTCTGGAATTCCTGAAGGAAAAAAAAAAGTAGAATCCAAGCCTAACCAATAAGAAAATAGATTGTATATGATCCACTGCAAACATATAACTGCTTCTTGATCTCCCATTGAAAAGGAAAATCGGCACTCATAGCAAAATGCTGTTTTAGTGATACTTTTTACTGATTGTGGTGAACCTCAATGATTCTGCAAAAAGTCACTTGGCTGAGACCGGCAACTTAAAAAAATTGAATAAGTAAATAATCCCCCCCAAATAGTTTGGAAATTAATGACATATCATTTAGCGAGAATTAATTTATTCTTGCATGATAAAAACTGTATATTAAATACCACACAGCTGGTATTCTTTTATCTTACCTCGTCTTATATATATATGTGTGTGTGTGTGTGTGTGTGTGTGTGTGTGTGTGTGTGTGTAAATTACTATGGGCTGATTGCATATTAGGCAGTGTTATTAGCAATCAGCCCAGGTTCGAATCTCAGAAGGGTATAACTGACTGATGAAGACTAAAGAGTTAGAAATGCATCTCAGTTTCCCTTTAATTCTTTGTTAGTAATTTACACAAATATATGAATTGTCCGGTGTGACTACTGCCTGTTTGATAGCCTTCAAGATAGGCTGAAAACAGGAAATAAAGATTTGCCCCATGTTTGGGGCCTAGCAAGGTAATCTAAACAGTTAACATTTGAAACATTATATATATATATATATATATATATATATATATATATATATATATATATATATATATATATATATATATATATATATATATATATATATATATATATATATATATATATATATATATATATATATATATATATATATATATATATATATATATATATATATATATATATATATATATATATATGTGTTTTCTGAGGTTTTCGCGGGTGTTTGTATGTGGATGTTTGGTCATTTGGGTTTTTCCCCGCGTAGAACTAAAGGTGTAGGAGCAACGTTTCGACGAAATCCCATCCGTCATCATCAGGCTAGTGGCTTCTGCTTCCTTCTTCTGGCAGAAGCATGTGGCTGTTTGTTCCTCTTTTTTAAACTGCCAGAGGGGGTGTGTTCTGTGGGTGGAAGTGTGCTCTGATTGGGTGGGGATTAAGTGTGTTCTGATTGGGTGGGAGTGTGTTTTGAATGGTGGGGGTGTTCTGATTGGGTGGGGGTGTGTTTTGAGTGGATGGGCTGGTCTCAGCTGCCAGCCTTAGACCTGAGCTGGTGAGTTGTGCTGCTTTTGTTCGGCTTCGTGTTTGTGGTGGTGCCATGTTTTTATAGTGGGTGTCAGTTTGCTTATTGTGTGGTTTGGAGGGGTTTAAAGTGGCTGATGTTGCAGCTGTAGTTAGGTTTCTGTTTTGTGGTTGTGCCTCGTTATCATTGTGGGTTCGGATTTGCTTTTTGTATAGTTGTGTGGTGGTGATGTCATGTGATGTTATCATGAGTTTGGGTCTGGTATCATTCTTGGTGGTTGGGACTCGTCTGTCAATCAAGGCGGGTTTCCAAATAGCTGGTAGGCGAGAGGTATCATCTCGTTTGTTCATGCTAAAAAAAGACACCAGCATAATCATTCTGCCAGCAGACAAAGGCAACGCCACGGTGGTAATGAACTCATCTGACTACCATACCAAATTATCCAACCTACTCCGAGACTCCACATACAAACTCCTCAAGACAGATCCAACCACCTACCTGGAAAAAACCACAAAATCCAAAATAAAAGCCACCCCCATCAGTGAAGAGATCCAGAAAACAATCATTCCCAGAGAAAAATCATCCAGATGTCCCAAGCTCTATGGTCTGCCCAAGATACACAAAGAAGGAACCCCACTCAGACCCATAGTCAGCTCCATAGGCTCACCTCTACAAAATCTAGCCAAATTTCTTGCCAAACAACTACAACCTTACGCAAACTCCATCACCTCACACGTACAAAACTCATTCCAATTCATAGAGATCATAAGTAAACTAAACTTACAGCCCTGTGACCTACTTGTGAGCTTCGATGTCGTATCCCTCTTCACCCAAGTGCCAATCAAAGAAGCCTTGACAGCTATCCTAAATAAATACAACCCCCCAAAACACATCCTAGATCTGACCAACCACTGCCTATCTAACACATACTTCATCTACAATGGACAAAGATACAAACAAATGGAAGGAGCACCCATGGGATCACCCCTTTCACCTGTCATCGCAAACCTCTACATGGAACACTTTGAAACCCTCGCTCTAGAAAAATCCAACCACAAACCCAAACTCTGGCTCAGATATGTAGATGACACCTTCGTAATCTGGCCACACGGCAAAGAAAAACTGGATGACTTCCTCACACACCTCAATAGCCTACACCCCAAAATACAATTCACCATGGAAACAGAAGCTAACAACCAACTTCCCTTCCTTGATGTTTTAGTCTACAAGAAATCCAACGGCTCCCTAGGACACACTATCTACCATAAAAAAAACACACACAAACCGCTATCTGAATGCACTCTCACACCACCACCCAGCACAGATCAACTCCGTAGCCAAGACACTCATCTCCAGAACAAAACAACTAGCTGACGAACAACACCTAAAAACCGAACTACACACCCTCACTAATGTACTAACAGCCAATGGATTCCAAAGAAACATGATTACCAACTTAATCCGAAGAGAGACACCCACAAAAACCCAAGACAGAGAACAAGAAAAAGGCAAAGCCCTCCTCCCATACTTAAAAGGGACCACAGACAGAATCAGCAAAGTCCTCCAAAAACACAACATCAAAACAGCATTCTACACAGACAGAAAAGTATCCACCATCCTAAGAAACCCCAAGGACATAATTGGGTTAGAAAACCAAGGAGTATACGAAATCCCATGCACCACCTGCCCCACCACATACATTGGACAGACCAACAGAAGAATAAGTGCACGCATTGAAGAGCACAAAAACTCACTCAGAAAGGGAGAACAAACTTCATCCCTGGTCCAACACTTTGAAGCCACGGGACATGAAATTGATTTTAAAAAAACCAAAACTATCGCCAAAATTGAACATTTTAACAACAGAATAATCAGAGAAGCCATTGAGATAGAAAAACGCCCCCACAGCATGAACAAACGAGATATATATATATATACATACACAGTATATATACATATATATATATATACACAGTATATATACATATATATATATATACACAGTATATATACATATATATATAAAAACCAACAAACAACCCCAAATGCCACCAGCCCCAGCAAGACTCATCCACACCCAGAACAAAAACTCCCCCACACAGAAGACAGAACAAGTCAAGCAAAAGTGCCATCACCCAAGCAGAAGAACGCACACACGAACCTGACTGACCCATACCAGAGATACATAGCAAGTCCTCGAACTCGGAGCCAAACCAAAGCTCTGGAGGCCACTACACAGCCCACTCCTCAGGACACCAAATCACAACACTCAGGATATTACAACACAACAAAAAACCCCACCCATTCAGAACACACCCCACCCAATCAGAAGACAGCCACGCCTCCAACCAATCAGAAGACAACCACGCATCCACCCAATCAGAAGACAGCCACGCCTCCACTCAATCAGAAGACAACCACGCCTCCACCCAATCGGAGGACACCCCCACCCAATCAGAAAGCAGCCACGCCTCCACCCAGTCAGAACACAGCCCCACCGGCAGTTGGAAGGAAAGGAACAGCCAGACCACGCATCGCTCCTGGCAGCAGCAGGAGGAACACTCCGGCCTGATGATGACGGATGGGATTTCGTCGAAACGTCGCCACAACTTTCTGAAGATGAAAGGAACGCGGGAAGAAACCCGAGACTCTAGATCTACATATATATATATATATATATATATATATATATATATATATATATATATATATATATATATATATATATATATATATATATATATATATATATATATATATATATATATACACACACATAGATATATGAGGGACGCAGTGGCTCAGTGGGTTAGGACGCTGAGCTTGTCAATCAGAAGGTTGGCAGTTTGGCGGGTCGAATCCCGAGTGCCGCGTAACAGAGTGAGCTCCTGTTACTAGTCCCAGCTTCTGCCAACCTAGCAGTTCGAAAGCACGTAAAAATGCAAGTAGAAAAATAGGGACCACTACAGTGGGCAGGTAACAGCGTTCCGTGCTCCTTTGGCGTCTAGTCATACCGGCCACATGACCACGGAGATGTCCTTGGACAAGTGCTAGCTCTTCGGCTTTGAAACGGAGATGAGCACCGTCCCCTAGAGTTGGAAACAACTAGCAGCATGTGCAGGGGAACCTTTACCTTTACACACACATATATATATAATGCAAAACAGGAAAACATACATCCAACACTAATAACAAAAATGGAAAAAATGTATACAAAAAAGGGGGGAGAATTCAAGTACTTAGTGCAGGAGACCACTGAGTGCATTTCCCTCACCCAAACCAGCTTGCTGCCTGTTGTATCTTGTTTAGCTGGAGCACAAGAGCAATTGCGGTGAGTTCCTCTCTCCCTCTTCATTAGATTATACTTTTCATTCAGGGAGGAAACCAAGTTAAGGAGCTTAACTCATAGCACTTTGAATACAGGATTGAAACCTGTCTTCTGAGCTTAGAATCCTGTCTAATCCAAACCATGTGAGACGTTCAACAACACAGCAATTTTGATAAAATTATATTACTACATGTGGCTAATTAGTATAATTAGTATAATTAATCGCCTTTGGCTTTTGTTTCCATGAGGGGAGGTCCACTCGAAGTGTTGATGAATCTGATTGCAGTTTTGATAGAGGTTTATACTGAAAAATAATTGCTTCCTATTTTTGTATAAAACAAGAAATTACTGACAACTTTTTTTATAGCACTTCATTAAGATAAATGTTTAGTTTGGTTTAGGAATATAGGTTTTAGATCATATTCACCAGGAAACTGGACTAACACTGGTATTTACATTAATTCATTGGTATATTATTTGCCTTTAATTTCTCTCTTCTATTCTTGAAAACAACACAATAACCATTTACACCATAGGTGTCAAACTCACCATGTGACGTGACGTGATGTGTCGTGACGTATTGCAACGTTTTTTCATTGCTGGAGCTGGGGTGGGTGCGGTTTCCATATGATGTAACCGGCCCGCTGGCTAGCAGTTTAACACCCCTGATTTAGACTTTCCAGTAAAATCCTTCTCCTCTTCTTCCTCCTCCTCCTCCTCCTCCTCCTCCTCTGTTGTGTATTAAACAGTTCCTGTTGTGTATTAAACAAGTTCACATCTCTCTCAGCATGAGGAGAAAACGCGGAAGCCCGCTGACAGCTGTCAAACGGCTGCCACTCGCCAACACACAGGAGTGGTGACCGGCTGACGATAACAGCTGTCAAAGCGGCCGTGCAGGTGCAGCTCAATGACAGCTGTCAGGTTGCCAGAGGCTGCGCATGCGCAGTAGCGACCAAGCTGTCAAATGTTGCCAGCTGGTCGAAGGCACGGCACATTGACAGCTCGCGGCTGTCAAAGCTAGCCGTGCCTGATTGGCCACAGCCACGCGGCAGGAGAACGCCACACTGTTATTGGTCGTTACTTGTACAAGTGTTGGTATAAATAGCAGGGAATCCTGGTGGTGTTTTTAAGCCGGTGCTTCCCCTAATAAATCTCTGAGAACCGTGCCTGCTTTCTCCTGGTCTTGCCTCACGCTAATCCATCCTCCTTCTCCTTATTCTTGGGATGAAGTCAGCTATTCCTTCTGATAGCAATAGATGTGCATTAATTTGAGAATAAAAGGGACCATTCAGAAATGACAATGTGGTTTCTACATAATTGGGAAATCCCTAGATATGCAGAAGAAGGATGCATATTAGTGCTGTTGTAATAAGAACAAAATCTTTTGAATGCAGAACTAAGTGATACAAAGTTGGAGATGCTCATCATATTTCAGTGATAGGGAAAATAAAGACAAGAGGATTTCCCTAAACGGCTCTTTGAGGCGTCTCCTGAGGCTCCCAGCCACCCGGTGCGCGCGCACCTCTTCGAACGGGCAGTGGTGCACGGGCACCTCTCCAAATGGAGAGTGGCACCGCCCATTTGGAGAGGTGCGCGTGCACATCTCCAAATGTGTGGAGGTGCGCGCGCACCTCTCCAAACCTTTGGAGAGGTGCGCGCGCACCTCCGCCCGAACAGGCAGTGGCGCCGCTCGTTGGGAAGGCGGCAGCCTGCAAACGGGCCGCGGCAGCTTTCCTAACAAGCGGCGCCACTGCCCGTTCCGAGAGGTGCACACGCACCTCTCTGAACAAGCGGAGGTTTGCGTGCACCTCTCCAAACCTTTGGAGAGGTGCACACGCACCTCCGCGCGAACGGGCAGCGGTGCCGCTCTTTGGGAAAGCTGCCGTGGCACGTTTGCAGGCCGCCGAAGGTGGCAGCTCTGCAAACAGGCTGCGGCAGCTTTCTGAACAAGCGGCGCTGCTGCCCGTTCTGAGAGGTGCACACGCACCTCTCCGAACGAGGAGAGGTGCGCGCGCACCTCTCCAAACCTTTGGAGAGGTGTGCACACACCTCCGCGCGAACGGGCAGCGGCGCCGCTCTTTGGGAAAGCTGCCGCGGCACGTTTGCAGACTGCCGAAGGCGGCAGCTCTGCAAACGGGCCACGGCAGCTTTCCGAACAAGCGGCACCGCTGCCACTGGGAACCGGTTCCATCACACACACAAAAAAGTGGCAACTGCGGGCGTCCGCGCATGCACAAGAAAAAACTATGCTGCTTGGCCTTTAAAT
This sequence comes from Vipera berus, assembly GCF_964194415.1. Classification (NCBI taxonomy): domain Eukaryota; kingdom Metazoa; phylum Chordata; class Lepidosauria; order Squamata; family Viperidae; genus Vipera; species Vipera berus. The sequence continues at coordinate 87,142,587 of NC_138203.1, forward strand.
GAACATTTAATAGCTATGTATTGTAGAACAGAGCTTTTGTAAACAGTTGTGTAAAATCTTAGGATTCTTTGAGAAATGTTTCTTTCCCCAAAAAAACAGATTACTCCTTTCAAGAGTGTCCTTACCAATTTTTCTAAGGTACAGCAAATATGCTGAAGTCTGGCCCTCTTGATCAGGTTTTCTAGGAATTTTATTTTATTTATTTTTTAATAAACCTGTTCTGCAGCCAGAAAAAGTGTTGAAAACCCCTGCTTTAACATTAACCTTAAAAAATAGCTGTTCGTTTGTTCTCATGCTGGTAAATTCACTTTTACCAAACATTGATAACCATGTTTGGAGGGTGTTATTACTTATAACTACAACCACAGCTGTGCAAATACTGTATTCTTTTTAGAAATTCAGTTCCAAGGCATTTCTCCAAATTGAATCAACTTATCAAATCATAAAATCAATCTGAATTGCCAAACTGGATGTGTTTGAATCAATTGAAACCTTTAGGATATGCAGTGCATGTGGCAAAGTAGCTTTTATTTTTTGTTTTTTTGTTTAAAAAAAAATCAGTTCTGAGTTCTGAATCCAAGTGACCTGATTTGACAAGTCTCAAATATCCTAATCATATCTTATTGATTTTCAGAACTAAATAAATGATTTGACTTATTGCACTTTCATAAATCTCTAATACATACTCAAACTAGTAGCGTGTAGTCAGTTTGGACCTTACATGATTTATAGGCTAGGCTGTAAAATTGATAAACTGATAAACACGTATTTTCTGTTGAGATTAAAATCTATGCCACTGCATACAAGTGACTTTAGTAGCATTCTTGGTCACTTTTGTACAGTGATTCTGCAATATAAATGGTAATAGATGATAGATAATAGATGATTGGGGGGAAGAGAGAGAGAGAGAGAGAGAAGTTATAATCTTGCCTTTATTATTTTTATAAATACCTCAAGGCCACAAACATTCCTATTACTCTTTTCTCTTCCTATTTTCCCCACAACAGGAATGCTGTGAGATGATGTAGGCTGAAAGAAAGGACTGGCCCAGTCACCCACAAGTTCTCTCCTGATAGTAATTTGTTAATCATTTGCTAGCAATTTGGAGGAGACATGTTCGATGCTCTATGCTAGCAATTTGGAAGAAACATAATAATAGTAGAAAAAGTGAAATAAATCAGTGAGCTCAGAAGCCATTCAAAAAAATCATCAGTGGCCCTATCGAATTTCGCCAACTCCTTCTGTAGAGGAAGAACCAGGGCTTTTTTTTCTCATAGAACGCTCAGAACGGAGTTCCGGCACCTTTTTTGGATGGAACCTTGTAGGGTAGGCAAGGCAGGTTGTATGACATGTGTGAGTTCCGGCACCTTTTTCTTTCACAAAAAAAGCACTGGGAAGAACTATCCGTAGAACTAACCACATGAGGTCGTTACACATGCAAACTGCTAATGCAGGAAACAAGTTTTGGTTTTGTCATATGCAAATATTCAGTGATGTACAGAATTTTCTTACCAGCGAAAGATGTGGGGCACTGACAAATCTCACAGGAATTTAGAGTGGATAAAACAGGATGGACAGGACACATCAACTGCCAAAAGAGGTGTCCGTGATGCCCACATTTCTCATTTGCCACACAGCCCACCTGCCTAACTTTTATTTTTTTCTTTCAGTGCAAAAAAGTCAGTACTCGGGTATACAAATAGGCCACACTGACATATGCTCCAGTTTGTCAGCCTTCCTAGGTAGCAACCAGACAGGAAACATGACCAAATGGGCTAATAACACTTTATTGTAAGGCTACCTTAGCAGAATCATGCAGACTGTGGGGCCTGATAACATAAATCTCCTGCTTCCTCTTTTTCAGACAGACAAGTTAGTAAGCGTCCCTTCTGAGTCCGTTTTTCTACCACATTATAAAAGTGCGGGTTGTAATGTATTGGGCTTTGTCTTACTTAAGAATATCACATGGGGTTAATTGCTGGAAGGTTGCTTAAGCAGGGAAGCTGGCTAACGGCTCCCAGCTTCTCAGACAACCCGTCTCCAGTGCCACCATTGGCTGCTTCTTGGGCGGCAATAGGTTGCTTTAAAATCTATTGGTCGCCACCTAGAGGCCAGGGTATAAATTGCTGCATTTGCAGCCTTGTTTCCCAGTTCAGTTCCTGCAAGCAAATAAAGAATGATTCTTGCTGAACTCACTCGCCTCGTCTCGTCAATCAAGCATCGAACCCAGTATATAACATGGGTTATGGCTTCTCTTACCTTCTCTTCCCTAGGCAAATTCTCTCTTCCGTCCACCATTTCCCAAGGTCTTTCTCACATGCTGTTACAAGCCTAAAACTCTTTTTGAAAGTGTTCCCACATATAATAGGATTTTTTTTTAAGCAGTGACAGAGAAAATTTTAGTGACTTTTAGGAAATGGCTGCCAACTTCAGCCCTTTGCTTTCTTGGAAATTGGTGTCTTCTGATTAGCCAAGCCTGTGCAGGAACCTCTTCTAACCAGTGCTTTTTTTGTAAAAGAAAAAGGTGCCGGAACTCACACATGTCACACAACCTGCCTTGCCTACCCTACAAGGTTCCATCCAAAAAAGGTGCTGGAACTCTGTTCTGAGCGTTCTATGAGAAAAAAAGCCCTGCTTCTAACTATGCCAGTTGTTGGAACTGCTGAGACGAGATCATGAAGCATCGCAAAGCATCTTTCCAAGGAGAATCAGGCATTCTCCACGCTTCAGTGAGGCAAGCTGCAAGCTCTCCTATGGCACAAAGCACTTCACTGGAGCAAGGCAGATATATTTGACACAAACCCAATAGAATGTAGCCGTAGATTCAAATACAGATACAAATTCTCAGAATGAAATCCTAGACAGTTGTGTGTTGTTGTTGTTTTTTTTTAGGAAATCAATGCCGTCAAAGTGACAGGAATTTAACTCAGAATTAACATGTTTTAAGATTAGTTTGGCAATCTCAGTTTGTTTTATTTTGGGAAGGCAGGCTGATCAGTCTGTCTTTTGTTATCCTCCAGTTAACTGCCTCCATTTCATTGTGTGTTAAAATGCTGACACTTCACATGGACCTCTATAGGACAAGCCTTCCTCAGCCAGCCATGTTGTCTCCCCAGCGCTGTGCGCACTGCCAGAAGCCTGAGAAATGTTTATGATCAACATGTGTGCAATATAAGGGTATGATTCATCATTGTGCAGTAACTGTTTGGAGCATTATTAGAAGTGTGATAAACGTTTGCTGGCAGGTTGTCGGCAATAAGATTTATTAAGTGTTGACATTTACTCTATTCAACTCTTTTTCTTTTCTTTTCTTTTCTTTTCTTTTCTTTTTTTTCTTCTGCTTGGTCTTGCACATACCAATGAGAATAGCAGAGCAGAATAACCAGACTGCCTTGGAGTCCTGCAGCTCTCATTGTATCCTGCAATTTATAACTGCTGGAATTCCCTGACCTGTTTGGCTGTTTGGAGGAAGTCAGGACCAAGGCAGGAGACAATCGTTTTAATATAAAAATGCCCATCCATAAAGGAAAATCTCCGCAACATTTATAGTGCAGCCTGTGCAATTCACAAAATCCAATGGCATAATAAGTGTCCTTGGACTGCATCTCTTTCTTGGAGAATACTACTTCCTTCTGTATGGGTTTGCAAAGAAAGAATACGCCTCTGAAAGCCTATCAAGAGATGAATGTTTTAAGGAACTGGGAAGCAAAACATTTAACCTCTTATTTATTTATTTATTTATTTATTTATTGATGGGATTTATATCCCGCCCTATCTCCTGAAGGACTCAGGGCGGCTCACAATAAAACATATAATAAGTGCATAAATCAAGATAAAATGAAATTGAGAACATCAGTGCAATAAAAAATTAGAGAATTTAAAAATGAATTAAAAATACTAAATATAAATTAATTAAAATGCCTGTCAGTCTAGGTCAGCTTGGTGGAACAGGTGTGTTTTGAGGCCGCGGCGAAAGGATTGGAGGTTTTGGGCTATCCGAAGCTCAGGGGGGAGCTGATTCCATAGGGTTGGTGCTCCCACAGAGAAGGCCCTCCCCCTGGGGGTCGCCAGCCGACATTGCCTAGCTGACGGTACCCTGAGGAGGCCTTCTCTGTGTGAGCGTACTGGACGATGGGAATTTGTTCCCGGCAGCAGATGGTCCTGCAAGTATCCCGGACCTAAGCCATGTAGGGCTTTAAAGGTAAGTACCAGCACCTTAAATCTCACCCGGAGGGCAACTGGTAGCCAATGCAGCTCACGCAGGAGGGGTGTAATATGGGAGTATCGGGAAGCTCCCATCACAACCCGTGCAGCCGCATTCTGCACCAGCTGAAGCCTCCGGGTGGTCTTTAAGGGCAGCCCCATGTAGAGAGCATTACAGTAATCAATACGGGAGGTAACGAGTGCGTGGGTGACTGTACGTAGGGCATCTCGGTCCAAAAAGGGGCGCAATTGGTATATAAGACGAATCTGGGCAAATGCCCCCCTAGCCACGGTTCCAATGTGATCTTCAAAACTGAGTCGTGAATCTAGGAGGACGCCCAGATTGCGTGCTTTATCAATGGGAGGTAACATCTCTCCTCCTATAGTCAGAGATGGAACCTCTTGGACTAAACGAGATGACGGTATGTACAGCCACTCAGTCTTGGCCGGGTTGAGTCGAAGCCTGTTTTCTCCCATCCAAATCTGTACCGCTTCCAGACAACGGGACATCACATCGAGGGCATCACTGGGTTGGTTCGGGGTGGAGATGAATAGCTGGGTATCATCAGCATATTGATGATATTTCACCCCGAAGCTACGGATGATCTCTCCCAGCGGCTTCATATAGATGTTGAACAGGAGGGGCGAGAGCACCGAACCCTGAGGCACTCCACAATTAAGAGGCCTAGGGCTTGACCTCTGCCCTCCTGCCAACACCGTCTGCGAACGGTCCGAGAGGTAGGAGGAGAACCAACGCAGAACGGTGCCTCCCACTCCCAGCCCCTCAAGACGACGCAGTAAGATACCATGGTCGATGGTATCAAAAGCCGCTGATAGATCTAATAGGACCAGGACAGAAGAATAACCTCTATCTCGGGCCCGCCAGAGATCATTCACCAGCGCGACCAATGCCGTCTCCGTGCTGTGCCCTGGTCTGAAACCCGATTGGTACGGATCTAGATATTCAGCTTCCTCCAGGTTCAAAGGGAGCTGTCGTGCCACCACGCTCTCAACGACCTTCGCAAGGAAGCGAAGGTTGGAGACAGGACGGAAGTTGTTTAAAACAGCTGGGTCCAGTGCCGGTTTCTTGAGGAGGGGCCTTACCACCGCCTCTTTCAAGGCAGCAGGGAAGTACCCTTCACTCAGTGAGGCATTGATAACTGCTAGGAGCCAGCCTCGTGTAACCTCCCGAGAAGCATAGACTAGCCAGGAGGGACACGGGTCCAACAAACATGTGGCGGCACTTAGTTTCCCCATGATCTTGTCCACTTCATCCGGAGTCACAGGATCGAACTCTTCCCAAATGTACTTGGCCAACAGTATACAGTATATTTACAGTATATTTCTGGGAAAAGCAGTATAGTTCAATTTTGCAGATTGTACAATTAACTCTAAATGTCTTCTCAGTGGGAGATAATGGGGGAGGGAGTGTTTGTCTAACAACATTTTTCAGTTTCCCCCATGTTAGTACAAAAAGAAAAGAAAGTCATTTCTTTTTCAAGGCAAAATAGTTTGCCCATTATGCAGACAACCTTCATTTAGAATGAAATGCACCAATGGTAGGCTTCCTGAATTACAATCTGCTTTTATTTTGTTTTTGTTTTTTTGCATAAATGACTGTTTTTTCCCCCCTTTGTAAACATTTAAATATGCTATGTTACAAGCAGCACTAAAGGTTATATCCAAATAGACACATCAATCCTTCTTAAGAAAAGGCGTTTTCTCTTTTTCTTTTTTGTATAACAAATTTACGTTTTAAACAAGTGAACGGAAATAACGATATATGGATAAGGGGCAACCCAAAAATATATTCATTCAGACGAATGGCTTTGCTTACTTAGCTTGTTTAAGTGTCATTTTAGTACCTGTATTTGCCATGCTGAATTAGGATTGTCATCTTTTTCTATTATAGGAAAGACCAGTGGAATTTCAGGTGTGCTCCTTATTCCTAATTCTCAGAGTTTCAGAAAGTTTTACAATCGTTGCAAAGACTGTCTAGAAAATCCACAGTTGCTTTTCTGCATATTTTATACATGGTTCCTAGTAATTTGTATATAGCTAGTCCTCAAGTTGCAACAGTTCATTTTGTGACTGTTCAAAGTTACAACAGCACTGAAAAAAGTGACTTACGACCATTTTTTACACTTATGATGGTTGCTGCATCCCCATGGTTATGTGACCAAATTTCAGATACTTAGCAATTTAGGACAGTTGCAGTGTCCTGGGGGGTGGGGTGGGGGTCATGTGATCACCATTTGCAACCTTCTGACAAGCAAAGTCAATGGGGAAGCCAGAGTCACTTAACCCAGGGGTGGGTCTTCAAACCTGGCTCTTTTATGACTTGTGGACTTCAGCTCCCAGAATTCCTCAGCCAGCGTGCCCGATTGAGGAATTCAGGGAGTTGGGGGTCCTCAAGTCATAAAAGGGCCAAGTTTGAAGACCACTGACTTAACCCAACTTCATTTCTGTCATTTCAACATAAGAACCTTTAGACCAGGGGTGTCAAACTCAATTTCATTGAGGGCCACATCAGCATTGTAGTTGCCCTCAGCGGGCCGGGTGGGTATGGCCAGGGTGGGTGTGGCCTACTGGGTGGGCGTGGCCTACTGGATGGGCGTGGCCTACTGGGTGGGCGTGGCTGGAGTGCATATGGCCTACTGTGTGGGCGTGGCCAGCTCTACATCGTTGGCATCAAAGGTGCCTATGGGGGCCTGGGCAGGAGTGGGACAGATCTGAGGGTCTCTGGCAGAAGGAGGGTCTCTGGGCCAGGGCCAAGGCGGTGGGGGCCATTCCCTCACTGTTTCCAGGATGGCTTCGCGGGCCACATGAAACCACTTTGCGGGCCAGATCTGGCCCCCGGGCCTTGTGTTTGACATGTCTGCTTTAGACCAATCATCAGAGTTATCAGAATCCTGATCAACAAAAAGTAGCAAAAATAAAAAAAAGAAATGCAACAGGATTTTAAAAAAAGTAAACATAAATGAAATTATGCTGAAGTGAAACCTCAATTTAAACGTAACTTTTTTTCTGAGATTAAACAAATACAGGTAGTCCTTACAACCATTCCTTTTAGTGACCATTGAAAGTTACAATGGCACTGATAAAAGTGACGTACGACCGTTTTTTACACATGTAATCCTTGTAGCACCCCCCCCGTGGTCACATGATCAAAATTTGGATGCTTAGCAACTGGTTCATATTTATGACGATTGCAGTGTCCTGGGGTCATGTGATTTCCTTTTGCAAACTGCTAACAAGCAAATTCAACCGGAAAGTCACATTCACTTAGCAACGGTGTTACAAACGTAACAACTGCAGTGATTCACTTAACAAATATGGCAAGAAAAGTCACAAAATGAGGCAAAACTCACTTAACAAGTGTCTTGCTTAGCAACAGAAATTTTGGGCTCAACCGTGGCTGCAGGTTAAGGACTACCTGTACTGTTCTGTGAGGTGCATTCAATCCCAGTACAAAATTATTATTTTTTCAAACAGGAAACTATTCTTAAGGTTTTGGGGTTTTTTTTTTTTCTGTACCAGCCTTTTTCATGCCATTTATTTAGCCAAGGGATTATGGGATTGTCATGGGATTGTGCTTAATTTTCAAAGGGCTGCACTGTTTCTCAGATAATGTTTCTGAATGTATACTGATTTTTTTAATAAACTTTTCTGAATTGTTATGAAGCTTTATGACAGGAGACTTTAGCCACTGCTGCCATCTGTACCATAATATGGTCACCTCTGGCAGATTCAGTTAAATGAAATTGGTAACAAATTTCTTTGACATCCTACTCTACAGTATTAAATGTGAGCAGTGCAGATGGGTTTTTCATGTGGTTTATTTTTTAAAAAAATAAGGACATCTCCAAATTTTCAAATTTCATCATAAACTGGTAACACACCATTATAAAAATTCTGGGGCTTCCGTTAAGGAAAAAAAATATTTCATTGAAAAATGCTGAAAGTGCTTTATTTTAGTATAAATACAACTCACCAGGCTCTCTCTTTCTATAGGGATTTACTTAACAACTACAAGCCCAAGAACAAGTGATTCTTTTTTTTCACACAGTAACTTAGATTAATTGTTCCACCTGTGGATTTTAACTCTCCCTTTATTATTGCGTGTACTTTCCAATGGGAGTAGGAGCTAAGAGGTTAGAAATTTACATTTTAATTCCGAACTAACTGATTTCAGTGCGTAATTCTTTCCAAGTGAAATCAATAGGAATTAAAAACCAGTTAAGTTTGATTGTGCTAATAATAATGATAGATGGACAAAGTAGCATTATCTGCTGATACGCTGTCAAGCACAATGGCAAGCCAGTTCAAGTCGAAGAATTATCATTCATCACAAGTAATCAAGTTAATGGGGGACTTTAACTATCCTGACATCAACTGGAAAACAAACTCTGCAGGGAATGGGAGATCAAACAGGCGAGATCTAGGTGTCCTAATGGAATACCATTTAAGCCTGAGCCAGCAGTACACTACAGCTGCCAAAAAAGCCAATGCAGTCTTAGGTTGCATCAACAGAAGGATAGCGTCAAGACAATGCTATCTCACTGTGCTGGTGAGGTCACATTTGGGATAATGTATCCACTTCTGGGCACCACAATTGAGAAAAGATGCTGAGACCTTAGAAAGTATGCAGAGAAGAGCAATAAATTGGTAAAGGGTCTGGAGGCTAAATCGCATGATGAATGATTGAGGGGCCTAGGTATGTCTAGCGGCTAGCCTATTAAAGAGAAGGATCAGGGGAGACATGATAACTGTCTTCCATACTTGAGGGGCTGTCACAAGAAGAGGGGAGCAATAGAGGGCATTGCAAGAAGTAATCGGCGGGAAGCCTGTCGAAGAGATATAACCTAGATAACATTTTCTGACAGTGAGAACAATTAATCAATTGAATAGCTTGCCTCCTGGGATTGTGATGCTTCATCACTGAACCTTTTCAAATATAGACTGGACAATCATTTGGCTTGGATGGTATAACATTCCTGCCTTGACCTGGGGCTGGACTAAAACACCTCTGAGGTCCCTTCCGTGTTTCTATGATTCTACAAAATTCAACCATCTAGTGTAAAAAAGATGTTGAGACTCTAGAAAGAGTACAGAGAAGAGCAACAAAGATGATTAGAGGTCTGGAGGCTAAAACATATAAGGGACGGCTGCTGGGTATGTCTAGTTTAATGAAGAGAAGGGTGAGGGGTGACATGATAGCAGTGTTCCAATATCTCAGGGGTTGCCACAAAGAAGAGGGAGCCAAGCTATTCTCCAAAGCACCCGAAGGCAGGACAAGAAGCAACAGATGGAAACTAACCAAAGAGAGAAGCAACCTAGAACTAAGGAGAAATTTCCTGACAGTTAGAACAATTAAGCTGTGAATGCTCCAACGTTGGAAGTTTTTAAGAAGAGACTGGACAGCCATTTGTCTGAAATGGTATAGGGTTTCCTGCCTGAGCAGGGGGTTGGACTAGATGACCTCCAAGGTCCCTTCCAACTTTACTATTATGATTAGTGTTCTTCACATTTTATTGTGCTCAGTGATAATATTTCAATTACAATGCAAATTTTGGAGAACCCCCTAACTTCTGTAGTTTGTCAGTGAACGAACTCTGACGTTTTAGCTTTGATCTACCATACTAATTTAGTTAATGTGAATTAAGGGTTCCTCCAACAAATAATTACAATCTAAAGTACTTTCTTATATTCTCAAACTAGGTTGTAACAATGGAACTGACACTGAGAAGAATGTGACAGGAATGGAAACAGCAAATGCAACAAAGACGTGGTACAGAGCACAACTTGTTATACTATGCTTAATCAACTTGTAAGTGTAAAAAAGGACAGCTGCATAACAGAACTATGGTTGAATCATGATTGTTCTATCATCGGGCAAGTAAAGAAAGTAAGTAAGTTATTTTAGTAAGGTTTCGTGATATGGGTTACAACGTAGCATAACAAAAAAATGACAAAAAAGTGTCAAGTAGGTAACTAGGTGTGGCTTGGCATGAACAAAGAGGCAAAATCCAGATTCTTTCTCTAGGAGTCCCTGCAAATTTTACTCCACAAGTCGTTGTTGCCTATAGAGGGCGCTGCTCATGTCCGTTTCAAGGCCATTGAGCCAGCACTGTCTGAAGACATTTCTGTGGTCATGTGACCAGCATGGTGTCACTTCCTTAGGAAGCTGTTTCAGGAGTACTTCTAACTGGACAGTGATCTTCATATCCCATCCAATATTGGAACAAGCTCTGAGCTATCACTTGAGCTATCATATTTTGAGTGTTAAGGGCAAAAAACTGTCCTCTTTTGGAGTAAAAAAACACCCAAAACACCCTTCATGATAGTTACTAAAACAGTGGATAGATGTATTCTCCATACAAGGGAAATATGAAGTTTACATTCCAAATATTTGGAATAACAAGGAAATAAAAAAAATCAAATTAGTCCTATTGTAACAAATTTATCTCAGCGCAGAGAAGCACAAATTAATTCCTAACAATTTTACACACAAAAAAGGAATGTTTAATCAAACTTAAAATTTCTCAATGCATTTTAGAAGCTTATCAGGCTTTTGGCAAAATAAAATTTTGCCCCTCCCTGCAAGGGAGATGGGCGATTTTAAAACATTCAGGATCAGGATTGGGGGAAAAATGATAATAATGATAATTAAGTTCTCTTTCTATTATGACAGATAGCATGTGGCTCACATTCAGCACTCAGTTTCCAGAATGACTGTATAATATATATTTCACAAGTAGCCAAACTTTCAAGTGCTTATGTCTGAGCTGAGAACAAACCTCCATGTTGCTAATTAGGTTAATGATATCCTAACTACATATACACATAACAAAAAAAGGAGCCTGGTATCACTTTTTCTAACACATTATATTAAAAGCAGAAAACTTCATAAGCTGTAGTTTGCTTTATCAGATGCCCAGAGTGATTAAATCAATACATGATTTTGCAAAGGGGATGGGGCAAAGGAGGCATCACTATATCACTTTGCAGGATTAGCGTATGTGATAATGCCTCTAATCTTACACATGAAGTTGTTGGGGCCTGGGCAGTGAGTAGTGCAGTGGGTATAAATATAAGGGCAAAGTAGACATCTGAGTTTCTTGCAGAGTCTGGCTCCCATGTTAGCATCATTGTTCAGTTGTTCCTCGAAGTTTTTGAGAACCTTTTTCAGGTTGGGTGGTTGTGAATATGAAAGTATGGGTCTGCCAGCTAGTGTGAAGTGTCATTTTCAGCATGGGTTGTAGCTTATTCATAATATGTTTGAGTGGCTGGAACATAGGCTGTAGGTATTCTCTGTTGATAGTTTGTCTTTTAATATGTCTTCGCTGTGAATTGTTGTGGCTTTACTGACTTGTCTAATAATCTTATTGGGTAGGTAGATTAGTCTTCTGAATGCCTGGTTTAATCCATCAGTTGAGCATTGGTGTAAAAAAAGAACAGGTCAGAACAAATGATGTTGTAGCCTACAACCTAAGTGTAGATGATAGAATGAAGGCAAATATAATGTATATGTCCCAAGATAATGTTGTAATATCCAGTCTTGGTTGGTCACCAGGACCAGAGGTTTGGTCTTCTGAGCTTTTGGATTCATGCTGGAGCCCATCTTCAGAGAACTTCTCTCTTAGCAGAATAGATGATAGATTTGGTTATATCTTCTGAATGGAAGCTGGCAGCATAAGTGCAAACAAGAGCAACTAAAATGATTAAAGAACTGGAGACTAAAGCATAAGAAGAAAGGGTGCAGGGTTTGGGTTTGGCTAGTCTAGAGAAAAGAAGGATTAGGTGTGTGTGTGCGTGTGTGTGTGTGTCTATACTGCTCATCCAAAAATACATCTAACAACCTGTTATTTTAAAAACTACAACATCAAATTTTGCAACTTCAGCTCTGTACTCTAAACGGTAATCCTCAAAACATTTTTTTTTTAAAAAGTCCCATAGCAAATGGGGATTTCTACTTGGGACAACAGTTTCAGAAAAATGATATTCCTTCACCCATATTTGTGTCGATATATAACTGATAAATGTGGTTAGCTTCCCAGGAAGAAATCACTCTCTTCTGTGAGAGTAAGAAAGGCAGGGAAGAAACGGGTTCTTAATACATAAAACATCAAGAAGAAACCTAACAGTGAAGAGCTAGTCTCTTTGATAGTGTAACTGAGATTTGTTTGTGGAGTGTTTCAGTTTTAAAATCAGGGTTAGGAAAGCTGTTATCTAGGAAAGTTGTCCAAAGTTTTTGTGCCAGAAAGCCAGTTCCCAATTTATGACAGAAACACACAATCCACAAAAGCCTTTAACACTGATAGAGAAGCTGAAGATCCGAATTATTCAGAGGAACTGGATTATCTTCCACTTCTCATAAGCGCCTAGATATCATGAACTCTACTCTGTAACATTCCTTTTTTATATCCGAATTTTTGCAGTGGTAGCTTGGGAGTATTTAATGCTTGAGTTGCATGCCTGGCGGGTGATAGTGGACTTATAATTAAGAACTACTGTGATAAACCACTATTTCAAAGAAATGTTACCAAGTCACTTTCCATTTTCTTTAATGATCTATATTTAACATTTCTCCCTAACTCATTTGGCCAGTCAGCCTTCCTCCTATAATGAATTGTCTCCTACAACTGACTCACTGACCAGATTTCCTACCACAAAGTTTCCTATTTTGCTTGTCTGGCTGGCACTCAACTCACATTAATTGTCAATTAAAGGCCTCATTAAGCTGCATTCAACCTCTGCTACTTCCAGCTAGTTCAAATTTACCACGAAATTTGAACTAATGATCTGGCTTCAAAACATTCTCACTATTCCTTCTTGTCTACATTTTTTTCTAATATATCAAATTCAGTACCACAATAGAACTATGACAGGATGTCCTGGAGCACAGCACAAATTCATATCCATAAGTCTGATTATAACCTTACAGTCCTATTGAGAAAACTGGAGGTTTTATATGATCAGGATTACACTTATTGTATGCTTTCATTTTTTGATGATATGAAACTTCTAAGTATTAAACAAAGTTTGATAATTTGAAGAAGAAACCATATAAAAGGTAAAGGTAAAGGTTCCCCCGCACATGTGTGCTAGTCGTTTCCGACTCTAGGGGCCGGTGCTCATCTCCGTTTCAAAGCCGAAGAGCCAGCGCTTGTCCGAGGACATCTCCATGGTCATGTGGCCGGCATGACTAGACGCCAAAGGCGCACAGAACGCTGTTACCTTCCCACCGTAGTGGTCCCTATTTTTCTACTTGCATTTTTATGTGCTTTCGAACTGCTAGGTTGGCAGAAGCTGGGACAAGTAACAGGCGCTCACTCTGTTACGCGGCACTCGGGATTCGACCCGCCAAACTGCCGACCTTCTGATCGACAAGCTCAGCGTCCTAACCCACTGAGCCACCGCGTCCCTAGAAACCATATATTGTTGGTCAATTATCTTTTTTTTTTGGAGGAAGAAAATACTGAATTTTTACATGCTGTATCCAGCAAAATTAAATAAGGTATAGTAGGACTGGCTAGGACAGGGGTAGGCAACCTTGGCTCTTTTATGACTCATGGACTTCAACTTCCAGAATTCCTGAGTCAGAATCCTGGGAGTTGAGTCATAAAAGAGCCGAGGTTGCCTACCCCTGGGCTAAGAGTTCTCCTGTGATATTTCAGACATGTCACAAATTGTTTTTGAATTTTTCTGATCTCCTGTTTCTTCTGCTGGCCATTGACACTGATATTGTTTAAGATATATTTGTGTTTTTTCCCCTGTTTTGGAATAGTGATTACAGGAGATCAGATAGAAAGTTAGTTTCCCTTTGTTTATGAAAATATTATAGCAAATATTTTGAGTTGTCCAAGCGCTTAAGCAGCTCTATTTCTTCACTGATTAGCAGTAGGTTGGAGCCAAGATCAGACTTAGCATTCTGAACAAAGTTTATTTCTGATTCTAAACACTTTGTTCACTTCTGCCTCCATATCTTCTTCATCCCATTCCAAAAATGTGAAAGCCTGAATTATCCTCTCTTATGTCCTCACCAGGTTCTTCCAGGACTGCCCTCAAGCAAATTATTTTATTTCTCTTAGTGCTAATAGCAACACCATATTTGAATCTTTGTCTCTTTACTTTCTGTCCTGGTTTCTAAAATGTTTACTTTTTTCTTTAATTTGCTTAACTCTCCTCTTATTTGTATTCCAGTTTCTTCCGTTTTTCTTTATCCGTTCTTTCCTCCAAAGTCACCATTTTTTCCTCTATCACTTCTGCCATCCCTAACATTATGATAGTCCCATTTCTTCAAGCACATATGTTTTATATCAGATCCTACAGTGTAAGTAAAATATCTGCTGTAATCCCTGATGCTCGCTCCCTTCTTTCACTGCTTTTCTGGCAGTAGCCATCTCTCTCAATCTTAATTTATAATCCAGAAAAGGAAGGGAAAGCTACAAATTTGGTTTCTCTCTCTCTCTCTCTCTCTCTCTCTCTCTCTCTCTCTCTCTCTCTCTCTCTTTCTCACTCTCTCTTTCTCAAAAGGCCACAATCTATCGCAGACATGTCAAACACAAGGCCCGGGGGCCAGATCCGGCCCGCGAAGTGGTTTCATGTGGCCCGCGAAGCCATCCTGGAAACAGTGAGGGAACGGCCCCCACTGCCTTGGCCCTGGCCCAGAGACCCTCCTTCTGCCAGAGACCCTCATATCTGTCCCACTCCTAACCAGGCCTCCATAGGCACCCTTGATGCAAACGATGTAGAGCTGGCCACGCCCACCCAGTAGGCCATACACACTCTAGCCACGCCCACCCAGTAGGCCACGCCCACCTGGGCCACACCCACCCAGGCCCCTGAGGGCAACCACAATGCTGATGCGGCCCTCAATGAAATTGAGTTTGACACCCCTGATCTATAGGCTTTCACAGTGGTCTCTTCAGCATTTCTAGTGTCTTTGCACTTTTACAATACTCCGTTCTCTTTTGGTTTACAAAATTCTACCCGTCATGTTTCTCTGAGAACCCAAAAAGACCTTTCCCCCCCCCAACATGGAAGGATGTTCTATTTATTTATTTAATTAATTTGAAAGGTCTTAAAATCCAAAGTGCACTGGCTCTCAGGCATGAAGAGCCAGGACCACACATTAAGTTCCATTTAACATGATTTATTTATTCCAACCTACTCCAAATTCCTTTAATATGTGTAGCCAATGATACAGTTAAGTATCTGGAAAATTGAAGCCCCCGTGTTCATAAAGGAGTTGCAATTTAGTAAGCAAGAACCTTAAAGTCTGACATTCCATTAAAAATTAAGCATTAACTTGTCAATTTATCTAAATTAAATTAAGATGGGCATTCCTCTTAAACTATATACTCCTTTTCAAAATATGTATCCCCACAAATTCATAAGCATTTCCAGCCATACTGTATATTAAGGCCATTGCTTTGTGTTACTTAATTTAAAATACTTCTATTAACAAATCTATTTTTCTGGGAATATTTTCCACACATATTTTAAAAAAATCCAAATAATTAAACAAAAGCTTAGTTTAGATATATCCCAACAGAAATATTATGCCAACTGGCAATGTATGAGATCTATTTCAATTTGTTATATTTTCAAAAATTACCATACAATCACCATAAAATGTGGCAAAGATCTTCTAAAAATCTCTAACAGGGTCCAAAATACCATCTGCAAACAATAACAGTATGTGTTTAGTTGCAGGAACTTTGTAGCATGAATGATAACTATAAAATTGGAAAACTTAATTAAAATAGCAACTCATCCAGACAATTTTGAATTGCCACAAATATATAACTGACCAATCAAATTTCTTGTCAGGGTTTTTGGTTTTTTTTGTTTTTGGCCTCAGAAAGAATGTCGCTTTCTCACCCTTCCCACCTCACCTTGCTTTTTAGTTTTCATTTAATATGTAAAAAATAAATCCTGTTTGATAGAGATCACAAACCTTCAAGAGTTAAAAATAACATGTCACTGGACATATAGACACAGTGGAAGAACCCCAAATGATTCTGAGTTAAGGAATAATAATAATAATAATAATAATAATAATAATAATAATAATAATAATAATAATAATAATAATAATAATAATAATGATGATGATGATGATGATGATGATGATGATGATGATGAAGAAGAAGAAGAAGAAGAAGAAGAAGAAGAAGAAGAAGAAGAAGAAGAAGAAGAAGAAGAAGAAGAAGAAGAAGAAGAAGAAGAAGAAGAAGAAGAAGAAGAAGAAGAAGAAGAAGAAAAATTTGGTGTTTTATATTAACAGAAAAAGAAAAAAAAAGATTTCATTCCTTCTTACCCCTATGTTTGGCCTGTGTCTTCCTCAGTCTCATGTCTTCTACCAGAGCCTTGGAAGTTTGAGGGTTATGTGCATTATCTTTGCTGTTCCTAGCTCTGCACTTTTCTCGACAGAAAGCTCTGATGCTCTTCTTGGGATCTTGTTGGAGCGTTTGGTAGGATTTCCCAATAACCTGCACTCTATCTGTCAATGATACATCTCATTCAGAGTTTATGTTGCTGTGGCCCTTCCTCTGTTAGGTCCTCTTCCCATATCTGCTGCTGCCCCAGGCTTTGTCTCAGTAACATATCTTTGGATGCCATCTTACTGGATGTTCTGAGTTTCTTCTAAGACAGTGGTCTTGACAACCATCACACATTGAATGCCCTCATTCCAGGTAGTGTACAGTCTCTGGGTGTTGGACATGAGTTAGCAACCTCCCTACATTGTGAAGAGGTTTCCAGGTGTTTGTACTGGCAGCTTCTTTGGCTGGGCATATATGTTGATGGCATGGATGTTGTTCTTCCCACTGAGCTGGCTCTTCAAGAGCTGTCTTATTCTTTGGTGGTACTTGGATGTTGCTGTCTTCCTTGCCTCCTTATTGCATAGTCACATTGGAACTGTGAGATAGGCATATGAGAAAGCATATGTACACAGACATCAAATTAAAATTCAAACAGCAACTACAGGAAATCTGATTACTTTTATATTAAAATCTAATAGAGAGGAAAAAATACAACTGGAGGAAAAAATCAAAATCCAAAATGGGGGGAAACATTAAGAAAAATACAAACATTTTTTTTTTAAAAACAGCCTAAATCTACCAGGACTACAGGAGGAGAAATGCTTAGACTATAGATTTAAGCTATTGAGCTGAAAGATTGTCTGTTTTGAAAATTCATTTGAGAAAAGGTATTTATTTTTTCTTGAACTATGCAAAAGTTCTGGAAGACATGCTGATATCCAGATTCTATAGTAGTCTTGGTATTATTAAGATCTTGTTGAAGATCTTTCTTTTTTGGGCAATTCAGACTCAGATATGCAGAAATAGTCAGCCTGTAGAAATGGGGTATTAATGTCCTTTCCTTGGTATAAAAAAGACCTCCAATTTCTTAGGTAGCCAAGTTTAAATTTGTTCTCTGATTTTATTTTAGGGTAGGGGTCATCGTATGATAATTTATGCCAATGTTTATTTGTAGATTAAATGGTATGATAAAAGGAATATTTATGGTGGCATTTCCTTATTGACCATTCAAAGTTATGAGGGACCTCCCCAGGGCTACTTATGACTCGGATTCAAAGTTCTGATAGCCTCAGGTCCCACCCACCCACTGGAGTCACGTGATCACATCTTGGGCATTTGACAACTGCCCCACATTTATAATCCACATTATGCAGCATCCTGTGGTCACATGACTCCAATTTACAATGTCTTTTGCTGTCATTTACTTCTACGTTATAGTAAAAATGCCCATTGCAGACAAGGGCTTGGTTAAACAATTGCCATATTTGCTTAACAACTGTCACAAAAATAATCACAAAATTGGGCACAATCAGGACCAGCATGACTTACGGCCATAACTTCGGGTGCAGTTATGCTTGTAAGTCAAGAACTACTTATACAAGTAAATGTATTCCTTGGTCAGAAACTTATTTACCTCTAAGAAAGTCTCTCTCTCTCTCTCTCTCTCTCTCTCTCTCTCTCTCTCTCTCTCTCTCTCTCTCTCTCTCTCTCTCTCTCTCTCTTTGTGTGTGTGTGTGTGTGTGCGCGTGCACTGTTTCATTGAAGAACGAAGAATGATATTTTGTTTCCCTTATTTTCAGATTGTGTGCCCTCTGGTCTTAATTTACTTCCAGGCACAGAGTGTGTAAGACATGTATAACAAACATCAGTGCCTCCCTCTTAATGAGCAGTGCAACTCAGTGCTCATTTCAGACACAAATTATAGCACTGGGAGTTCAATAAAAAAAATTTTTACATGACTGTCAATTTAACTTTTAACATCTCTCCCCCCAATTAAGCTGTTCATCCCTCTTACTCAAATAGCAATCCACATCTGCTGGCAACTGATTTATCCCCTGACGGTGGCCTGATCTGCTGATCAAAACTGGTGAGACTTCAAGTAGAATTCTAAATATTCACCAGCTGCTGCAGCTTGAAAGGGATAGGGCTAAGCGAATACAAGAAGAAGAAAAATAATAAGTGCATTTCTATTTTGGAACTCTTTTTGACAGGTTTGTTGTTTTGATGTCTGAGCAAATGGTGTTCACATTTCTGACCTTTAGCATGCTTACTTGAATAGAGAGAGGTTACGAAAAAAAGGTTGCAGCATGAAAACCATGTTGAATGGCATAGATACTACTAGTAAACATAAGATTTTCTACTAAAATATGCATTAAAATTATGTACAGTAACTGGGAAATATTAACTTTATATATCAAGGTTAGGAGTAGTTCCATACAAAAATGTGGAGTCCTTGGTAAGGATGTGGTTTTCTCCTTGGTAATTCTTTGATTGAGGTACTGATTTCTCCCTGATTGTTTGTCTGGGGTTAATCCCTGCTTATCTGAGGGTTGGATGCTGAAGTGTATGTATTCTGGTCTTTTGGTTTCCTTCTTAGCTTTTTTAATTCTCTCTTTTCAACAATGTGTGGATAGGTTTTAATTTTACGTATCTCTTGATGGCTGACATATCTGAGTGCCCAGCTTCTAGGAATTCCCTTGCATTTTTGGATTTAACTTGGTTTAGGATGCTTACAGTTTTCCAGTTGAAACTATGATTGAGTCAGTCCATGTGTTGTGACATTAGGAAGTTTTTATCGTGACTTCTGACTGCTAGTTGGTAATCGTGGATGCGTTTTGTTAGTCTTCTGCCTGCCTGTCCTACATAGTGGCTATTACAGTCCTTACATTATATGTTGTAGATGACATCTGGTGTTTTTTTTCCATGGGCTACTGGGTCTTTGGATTTACTTAAGATGTTTTGGAAGGCTTTAGTTGTATGTCAAGGTGTGGCCATGTGGTTATAGTAGTCTGTTGGTTATTCCTGAAATGTTTGGCAGTGTTATCCTTTTCATAGCTTGTGTTGGTTGTGCTGTAGTGGGTTGAGTGGTCAGGCAGTTTTGATAAGGTTGCATAGATGTTCTGGTTATTACCCATAAAGCCCTGCATGGCATAAGGCCTTATTACTTGAGGGATCACTTATCTCCCATTACATCTACCCAACCAATTTGACCCTACAGGACTGGCGTGCTCCAGGTTCCTTTGATTAAACTATGTCATCTTTTGGGACCCCAGAAACACACCTCCTCACGCTCTCCTCTTGCTCTCTGGAACAAAGTTCCCTTGAAATCCAGGTGGATCTCACTCTGCTGTTGTTTGTGAAGAGTTGTGAAGTCCTGGAGAAGAGTGGCAAGGGAAAGTGGGTCCCTACATTTCATTTCGCCTGGCATTTTTTTATCCATCTTTTATATTTTATTGGTTTGATTGTAACTTCCTTAATTGTTGTGAGTCACCCAGAGTCATTCAAAGTTGGGCAGCATGCAAGTATAATAAATTATGGTTGTCCAAATAATCAGACAGCTGAATAATAAATATTAAAGGTATTGCAAGGCTGTTCTAAGTAATGCAGCCTGTTGCAACTGACAGTGATTTTGTCAATGTCGATGGGGTTCAAGTGGTGCTCCAGTTATTTGGGGATCGCACCTAAGACGTTTATTACTATTGATACTAATTTTGCTTTGTTTTTGCCACAGTCATTCTGCTTTTATTTGCAGTTGTTTGTATTTTGTGGGTTTTCTCCAATTCTTCCTCTTCTATTTGGCTGTCTCCAGATAGAGCCACATCCACTATCCAGATTATTATTTTTGTCTTTCTTAACAATTGTTAAGCCTGGGATGTTATTTGGCAGGTCTGACTGAATTCCCACAGCACATTAGCTTCTACATTATCTACTGTTTTCTTTATTTTGTGGCCCCATCAGTTCCTGCTTGAGGCAAATGGTGTTTATTAAAGATATTCCAATGCACCATTGCTGTTTGTTTGTCATGCCATTGTTTGCAGCCAGTCTGTGTGATATTCTTGCAACAGCGGATACCAAGCGGCATTTGCCGTCTGTTGGTGTCTTCTCAATTCTGGGATTTTATGCATTTGCTCTTGAGGCTTCATCTGTGCACTCAGTTTTCAATTTTCCTGCTCTTAGTCATTGCCAGGTCTTGTTATCTGCTTTGCCTGCTATTTTTTTTAAGGTACTGAGCATGTGATAACTTGCTTTGCCATGTCTCTATGTTATTCTTCATTTGGTCTTATTTCTAAGCTAGTTTTGCCTTGCTGGTATTCAGTAAGCCTTCATGGTTTTTACTACATTCATACATCTTCCTCACTTCTTTCAAATATTCTTACAATACCTGTTTTTTCTTCTTCAACTGTTTGATGTGCTTGCAACATTCCATGTCCTCCTATGTTTTTTTTGGTAATCGGAGTCTGTCAACATCATTGACCTGGGAAATGACCAGTGTAATGTGGGTTTATGGAAATTATATCTCACCTTATTGTTCACGGGAGAGTCACTCTTTGTCTGACTCCTCTAATGAGACCTGTCCAGGATGGCTGAACCTCTGACATAGCTCTCAACTTCTTTGTAGTATTTCTTGATCTGTCTGATATACTTGCATATCATGCCCACCTCCTATTTGCCTTGGTAAGTACAGTCTGTGAACATCACTGTGTGAATCAAGGGCATGTTTCACTGTTATTATTTTCCCGGTCTTCCTATCCATGGCTTTTAGTTCTTCTTGAGTTCAGTCCACTATTCCAGCTGTATATCAAATGACTGGAATTCTGCAGGTGTTCATTGCCTTGATGTATTTCCTCCACTGACTTTGGACTTTAAGATCTTCTTTGCTCTTATGATATATTCACTTCCAACCTTCTTCTTGACTTCAGTGTGCTTGAAGGCTGCCCAGGAAACTGTAGGGGTCCTGTTCATTCAGAATCTTTTTTTTTATTAAAGAGTTTTACAAAAAACAAGATTTTACAATATATCCCCAAATTCCCCCCACCCCAAACCCGCCCACTTCCCCCCCCACTTCCCTGAGCTAAATACAGGATTATAGTTATAATAATCATATTCTGTTCATTCAGAATCTTGATGTTATTTCCATGGGCCATATTATCATTGTTATTATTATCTTCATCATCATTATTATTGATTTTGGACAGATGTTTCCCTCCTCTCACTTTTTTGCTTTTAAATTTCAAAGTGTTTTATAAAGCCTACCATTAAAAGTAGTGCACAGTTTTAAAAAAAATCAGTGGTATGGCAATAGAAGTAAAAATTAGCCCATTGTTTAAAAACTTGAGAGAAACTGGAATTTTAAATTAGGGGATGCAGATATTGCAATCATTTAAAACATATTTTTAATTTTCAGCAAAGAAATTAAAATAGAGCATACAGCTAAAATGAAAGAAGCAAAAGATTTTCTAGGGAACTAAAACTGACATTAACCTTGATCCATTCGTTTCTATTTCAAATGTATTTGAAGAAGAAAGGCTGGGTCACTGATAAGTCAACTTAGTTATATATACCGAGTTATTCTGAACATGTAATACACTGGGAACCAACCAAAATGTAATTGCAGTGCATGGAGGCTTAACACCAAGGACACCTCAGACTTTGCAGCATGTTCTCAATATCGCTTTCCTTGGTGCTTTTCAGTAGGAGAAAATTTACTTATTTCCCAGTTCTAAAAAAAAAGACTTCTGGCTCCTTGTGAGGTCCATATCGAGGAAACTGGTGATTGGAGGACATCCTGGAACTCTTTTAGCCCCCACCCCACCACCCAAAAAAGGATTCCATTAATGAAGCCGGAGTCAGACACTGGACAGTGATACCCAAATAATATGACATGATAAACTGCTGCTATGAGGAAAATTTCTTCTGACCTTTCCCACACTCCCACCCACCACTTCTCTTTTGGTTTAATGAAAAAAAAAATGGTTGGGTGTTCCTGAAGTTCTAATGGAGGTGGAAACTGTTGCTCTGACTTTATTAACAGGGGCTGAAGGCTGTCAGTGTTCAAACACTCCGAGTGGAATCTTATCTCCAAGGCCTACAGCCTCTATCATTTCCTACTGCAGTAGTTAATTTAAATGGGAGACATTATAACAAAACTCCATCTGTAAGGTTCTTTTAAAAAAAATCAGAGAGAATGCAGAATGAAGGAGAGATAAATAATAGGCACTACTTCTGCTGTTGTACAACAATAAGATTAACTCCGAGATACTATCGGAAGAAATATGAAATAAATTTGAAAGTTCCCTAGGGGAAATAAATAGAAGAGGAGAGAATTTACTGGAAGAAGAAAAGTTTCTTCAGAATTGGATGTTTGATCTTGGTGCCGCTTTTTAATGAGGTACAGCTTGGCTTCTAAGCATTGGATAATGAATTCAAATCAGTAAGTTAAATTTAGCCTTCCCCTCACTACCTGGGTTTTGACTATGGAAAGCTTTCACTTCTGAAACCTTGAGGAATTCATTTTTTTGTAGACTCCTCGATTTCATTATTATACCTTGGGTTTACCACGAAGTTCTGCAAATCTTCCGGGTTTTCTAATTCTTGGAGACTGCAATGCATTTCTGTTAGCATAAATGTGTCAAAATGTCAATGCATTTTGGAGAAAAGATACAGTATGTCTGAATATGTTGTGTTTGAGAAGAATACCTGTGTAAATGAACGGCTTTACAGTGCACACAGGTTTCTGTGCAAAGTTATATGAAAAGTAAAGAAGCATAGCTAGAACAGAAGCATAGCTAAATCATGCTGAAGAATATAAATATGAACTAAGCAGATAAATCTAATACTTTTCACAGGCCACAACCTTTCCTTATTCTGAGCAATATAACAGGAGGCCAAGGACAACTGCAGGATGCAGCCCTCTTACCAAAAAGGTACCATCAGCCTCACATTTTCTATGTTTGTGTTGTGTACTGGGTTTGTTGCTTGAGAGAAGAGACGAGGCGGGTGAGTTCAGTCAGCAACATTCTTTATTTGCTTGCAGGAACTGAACTGGGAAACAGGGCTGCAAATGCAGCTATTTATACCCTGGCCTCTAGGTGGTGGCCAATAGGTTTAAAGCAACCTATTGCCACCCTAGAGGCAGCCAATGGCGGCTCTGGAGACGGGTTGTCTGAGAAGCTGGGAGCTGTTGGCCAGCTCCCTGCTTAAGCAAACTTGCAGCATTCAAACCCCACGTGGTACACTCAGTAAAACAAGGCCCGATACATTACAATTTGCACAACATCACAAAAGGGGCAGAGCTTGCATTGTTTTGGTGAAATATCGTGTCCATTATTCATCTCTCCCAATTCCTACTCTGGAAGCCTCTGCCTTTCCTGAACTCCATACTTTTTATATCATATTCTGCCTTTAAACTGAGCTCCTCCCTGCTTTCTTATTTCTGTTCCTTGTTTTCTCTTTCCTCTTCCTTTTTATCAGCCCAGTGATGTTTAAAATGAGAGGTTAGATATATTCTGTGAGTATAATCCAAGCTCCTGGCCTCCATTGCTACAGCGATCTGTACAGTAGTGGGATTCAGCCGGTTCGCACCAGTTCGGTAGAACCGGTAGCTAAATTTTGTTGAGTTCAGAAAACCGGCTGAACCCATGCTGCTTCTGGAAGTCCATTCTAGGCTTCGGAACCCTGGAGGAGATCTCTCAGGCCTAGAACGGCCCACCAGAAGTGCGTGGATGTCACTTCTGGAACTCCATTCTAGGCCTCAGAGGCCCAGGCCTGCATCCATGCAGAGAACCGGATGTTCAGGTATTTGAATCCCACCATTGGATCTGTCTGATCTAACGCCTCACTTTGTGGCCTATTTTTATTTATGTGAAAACTATTTCCATCCCTCTTTTAGGTCTTTTCTTAGCCTGAGCTAAAAGGTTAGAATGAATTTCATAGCTCCAGACGCTTTGAACCCATTTCCTTGTCCCAACCACATCTGCAAACTGTTTGCAAGCACCGTTTTCTCCAAAAGCTGCAGAATTTGGACTCCCAGCCTGGCTTTGACAAGAAGCTCTTTTGCTACTTGGCAGCTTATTCCTTTCTTATACCATTGGAACTGCGTGTAGAACATCCTAACAATATCATTCGTGTTGCAGGTGCTAAATAATGTGCTAAACAATTTAGCTGATGTTTTATTTCTCAGTGCACATTCCCTGGGGTTGCACCTGAAGACTACTTAGCAACTTCAGCTGGTGAAATGACCTGCATACTGGCAGGTGAGAAACAGTTTAACAGTGCAACACTTACACTACAGATGTTCCTAGTGTGTTTCTAGCACAATTTAAGCCTGATTATTATCTATATAGCCTACATAAGTGGCTTAGTTCCATTTCCTCTGTAGGGATATTTGGGGTTCTTTTTTCCCTTTTTTTAATATCTTATGTCCTTGAAAACAGCCATTGTCCGGAAAGGCTTCTGAGACCATTCCACAAAATAATATGGTAAGTATTTATCAAAGAGCTCAGGTCTAATACAACTTATTGTTAGGCATATGGTGTTAGCCTACAATGTTGGGTTGACTGTTAGCTTGGACTGTTGCTATTGTTTATGACCTGGACTGTTTATTTTTGACTGTGCATTTTTGTTCTTACACCACCTTAAAGTAAACTACCTTTTGTTTTTATAACTCAGTGTATTCTTGTGTGACTTTTACTGCTCTCAGTGCCCTTCCTTGTCTGTGCAAACTCTTTGGTAGCACAAGGAGACCTCTGCACAAATAAATTCATAAACACTGGTTATGGGCCCAGGCCTGTACTGAGAGTTAGTACACACAGTATTCCTAGCTGAGTTTGTATTTGGTGTAAAATGGCACAAGAACTGTTGTCAGGCATCTCCTGGATAACCCGGTTGGATGGGACAAACTATGTTTCCTGGTCCACAAAATGCTGCTTGCTTTTGCGCAAGGAAGGACTATGGGCTGTTGTAAATAACCCACCAGATACTACTGCTTGGGATCCAGATGATGAAGAGGATGCAAAGAAGTTAGCCAACTTTAAAAGAAGCAATGAGAAAGCTCTTTGCATTATTGGACTAACACTGAATGACCAGCAGCTTGTCCATATTCGTGGTGAGGAGTCTGCTGCTAGGTGTTGGGGTGTTTTGCGAAGGCTTTATGTTCGTGACAGTGTGGGTGCACATATACACCTTACACGTAAGCTGTTTAGGACTCGTCTGCAGAAGAATGGAGATATGCTGACCCATTTAAATTACATGAAGGCAACTTTTCAAGAGCTTCATGAAAAGGAGCTGATTTTTTCAGAGTTGCATCAGGTCTACATTATTCTGTCATCTTTGGATGAGAGTTATGATGAGTATGTTTCTTCTTTGGAAGTCCTGACCAGAGAGGAACTGACATTGACTAACATTACTGGGAGACTGCTGGAAGAGTCCAGAAGGAGGCGTGACAGAGACCAGCTGAGAGAGACACAGCCACGAGAGAAGCAGCAATTCACCACTGCTTACAACGTCAAGAAATGTTATTCTTGTGGGGCTAGAGGGCATATAGCCAAATTCTGTAGAAAGGGTAAAAAACAGAATGTGAATAGCAGTGGGAAGGCTAAGAAGGGCATTGGTTTGGCTATTTCTGGTGAATCAACATCCAGAAATAATGAATTGTGGGTTGTTGATAGTGGGGCTTCACAATGCATTACTAAAGAGAAAAAGAGGTTTGTTACTATGAAAAACAGCAACCAATATGTTTCACTGGCAAACGGTTGGAGGATGAAGGCCTCTGGTGAAGGTAATTCCTATTGTCCATGCATTGATGAACAGTTACCTATGTTATATATACCTAAGCTAAGATTCAACCTGTTATCTGTAAGGGAATTGGTTAAAGTTGGGTTTGTGGTAACATTCAGAGGGGAGCAATGCACTATTGAGAGGAATGGAACCTGTGTAACTGCAAATTTGAAAAATGGTTTATTCATTCTCACAAGTAACCAAGTTAGTACAGTTAAAGCTAACTCAATATGTGAGAACAAGAAGCCACATGATGAATGTATACATTTATTGCATAGGCGGTTAGGGCATGTAAACTTTAACTCACTACGTGAAACAGTTGAATTAGTAGATGGAGTTAAACTGAGGCCATGTAGTAAGTATTTGAATTGCAATGCCTGTAATCAGGAAAAGAGCAAGGCAACTCCTGTAAACAGGATAAACAGCTTCAAAACAACTGTACCTTTGGAAGTTGTGTTTGCTGATTTAATTGGACCCATGAAACCAAGTTTAGGAGGGTCATGTTATGTTTTAAGTATATTGGACCACTACTCTAGATATGGTTTTTGTTATCTGCTTAAGTCAAAGGCAGACACTTTCCAACAATTTGCAAACTGGCTGAAGTTCGTGGAGAGAAAAACAAAGAGAAAGGTTCAGTGCATAATTACTGATAATGGTACTGAATTTACAAATAAGTGTTTTGTTGATATGCTACAATCAGCTGGCATTGAGCATAAACATTCAGCCCCTTATAGGCCTCAACATAATGCATTTGTTGAGAGACGTGGACAAACATTACAAGCCATGATGAGAACCATGTTAAGAGATTCAGGCTTAACAGATAGACTGTGGGGGGAAGCAGCAAAATGTGCAAACCATGTTCTGAATATAGTTGTTAATACTTCTACTGGTAAAATACCATATACTATATGGCATGGTAGAAGACCAAACCTTGATTACCTGCACACGTTTGGCACCCCAGCTTGGGTCCACATTCCTGCACAACTCAGGAGTAAAGGCCAACATAGGGCTAGGCAATTATACTTCGTAGGTTATGAAGCTAATCACAGATCCTATCGTTTCTGGGAACGAGGCACAACTAATGTATATAACAGTGCTAGTGCAAAGTTCCTTGAGCACGTTGGTTGGGATAGGTTAGAGCAAGAAACTGTTAATACTGATCCTCTAGTGTTTGAGGACTCCTCTGATAACGTAACTAGTAATGATAATACATCTCCTGTAAATATAAAAGATGAAGAGGAGATAGGGGAGATAATAGATGAATCAGAGGAAGGAAAGGAGACAGAAATTCAAAGCCCTGTAATTCCTTGGCGTTCAACGCGTATCAGACATCCACCTGATCGCTATGAAGCTAGTATAGTATGTCAAGTTAGTGTAGAGCCATCTAACTATGATGAGATCAGGATGTATCCTGAAAAGGAACAAGCATCATGGAAAGCTGCAATGAACAGGGAGTTGAATTCTTTGCAGAATCTTAAGGTTTATCAGAAAGCAAAACTGCCACCTGGTGAGCAAGCTATAGGTTGTAAATGGATATATAAAATAAAGAAGGGAGTAGATGGAACTATAACCCATAAGGCACGTTTGGTTGCACAAGGTTTTGCCCAAACTACTGAGGATTATGACGAAGTGTTTGCACCCAGTCTAAGGGCAACTACTTTAAGAGCAGCTTTAGTATGGGCAGCTAAAAACCAATATATGGTTAACCATGTAGATGTTGAAACTGCATATCTACATGCTCCATTGCAACATACTATTTATTTAAGAATACCACCAGGATTGACCAGTGATAGAGACCATGATTGTTGGGAATTAAAGAAAAGCCTCTATGGATTGAAACAATCAGGCTATGAGTGTAATACATGTTTAGTTAATGAGTTAAGTGCAATAGGTTTTGTAGCCAGTAATGCTGATCCTTGTTTGTTTAGAAGAGAACACAACGGAGCATTATCTTTTATTTTATTATTCACAGATGATATTGCAATAATAACAAAAACTGAGTTAGAAGCACAAACTATCATTTCAAGATTGCAAAATAAATTCACAATTAGAAATCTTGGAGAAATTAGCCACTATTTGGGGTTAGATATTGTGAAAACAAATAGGGGTTTTAAGGTGTCGCAAGCCAGTAAGATATCTCAGTTATTAAAGAGATACAACATGGAAATGTGTAAACCAGCAAAAACTCCGATGGCTATGGATTTTAAGGACACTAATGTTGAGAGTCCTGTATTTGATAAGACTATGTACCAATTTTTGATAGGAAGTCTTATGTATCTGAGTAATTGGACTAGACCTGATATTTCTTACTGTGTAAATCAATTAGCTAGGTACAACAATAATCCAACTGTTAGACACTGGCAATCAGCTAAACGAGTATTAAGGTATTTGAAGCAGACTATTCACTACTCGTTATATCTAGAGCCAAATCGTGAGTTAATCCTTACTGCATATGCAGATGCGAGTTTTGCCTCTGATTCAAACAGTCGTAAATCTACCTCAGGGTTGGCTGTAATGTTGGGTGATTCTTTGATTGGATGGAAGTCTATTAGACAAAAACACATAAGCTTATCTACAATGGAGGCTGAATTTTCATGTCTATCAGTGTTATGTACAGAACTGCTAGTGTACAAACAATTATTGTTAGATATGGGTTTAAATGTAAATGATCCATTTATTGTGTATGAGGACAATCAAGCTGCGATAAAGATGGCTAATAATGCTGCAGTAAGAACAAGATCTAAACATACTGATCTTCGTTATTTAAATGTCAGACAATGTGTCAAGGATAAATTAATACAGCTAGAGTATTGTTCATCTAATGTAAATATTGCTGACCATTTTACGAAGGTACAAAGTGCTGTGAAACACAATGCTAATTGTGAAAGAATGTGCATAAGATTGTAAGAGTTATATATTATTCTACCCAAAGGGGAGAATGTTAGGCATATGGTGTTAGCCTACAATGTTGGGTTGAAAATATATTAACCATAATGCTATGTCTTTAAGTTGTTAATTGGCCAATGGGTGTGTAAGTGTTCTCATGGCCATAAGAGGAAGCTAGGAACGTAGCTTCTCTCTCTCTCTGAATTCACTGCTTTCTACTGTTACTGTTTTTGCTCTGCTGTTGGTTTACTACTGTTGTAAACCTGAACTGTGTATTGACCTCTGGACCGGTAAGAAGACTTTGTAGCTTGGACTGTTGCTATTGTTTATGACCTGGACTGTTTATTTTTTGACTGTGCATTTTTGTTCTTACACCACCTTAAAGTAAACTACCTTTTGTTTTTATAACTCAGTGTATTCTTGTGTGACTTTTACTGCTCTCAGTGCCCTTCCTTGTCTGTGCAAACTCTTTGGTAGCACAAGGAGACCTCTGCACAAATAAATTCATTAACACTTATGATCCCAGAAGGTTGGAAGCAACAGCGGAGAACTGCAGATGTTCTTTCTCCAGCTCTCCAGGCTTTCAAATGCACAGATTGCCATTGTCTGATTCCATTTTGACAATAGAATTACAAACAGTCCAGCAGCCTTCCAAGGCCTCTCTGAAAAAGAGGTGAGAATTCCTCAGGGTGCACATAATCCCAGCAAGCCATTTGGTCCCCCAGAGCCACCATCATGGAAAACTGAGGGAAGTGAAGAGGCAAATTGGTTGTGTGAGAGATTTCGTGGATAGGTAAGGCACCCATAGCATCCCCAAACTGAGGACCAGAGTGGTGAAGAGATTACAGCAATGAACAAGCAGTTCACTGGGTGGTTTGGGGACAGTGTGTCAAAGCAGCCTATCTTATAGGTGGTTCTTGTTGCAAAAGAGACAAGAAAGAGGCGATATGTATTCACCACCTTGAGTTCCTATAGAAAAAAGTCTTCCCGCAAAAGAGTTTTACTAGTTTTGAGGGTCTTTAAAAGAAAAAAGTGGGTGCCTTGATATTTGTCAGGTATCCAACTGGCCTTTATCACTACCCTTTTCCAGAAATGTTTAAATAGTCCCAAAGCTTTAACACGTTTAGTCCAGCATATCATAAACTCACTGGCCACACTTACTACTACCCAAGGCAAATCAGAAAAAAGGATGTTTGGTCCCACATGTTAATAAAAGTTGTCCATTTCTACCATACATTTTCACAGGTTATTATTTTTTGAGGATCAAACATCTAAATATCGGTGTTTTTGTAGACCCAATGTATGTAAATTTTGGATGCTGAAATCCAAAGTAGGCCTTTGAGAGATATGTAAGAGGTTTTTTCAAAAATTAAAAAAAAATAAAGTATTTCTCGACCTTGGCAATTTGAAGATGGGTGGACTTCAACTCCCAAAATTCCCTGGCTGGAGAATTTTAAGAGTTGAAGTCCATACATCTTCAAGTTGCCAGGGTTGAGAAACGCTGTACTAAGAGGCAAGGGAAGGCTGAGATACAAACCAAATTTGATTTTAATGTCAATTTAGTCCATATAAAATGTAATTAATTAAATACAGCTAGCATGCCTCCTCTCCATCAATTAAATTATTTCCCTTTTTGAAACTGCAAGAACATCTAAGCGCAGCCTTGAATGTAGCCTTGATCCTGCAAATTGTGATTGTCTATTGATACACATATAATAAAAAAAGCAACACAGATATGATTATAGCTAAGAAATAATGTTTCTATCAAATTCCAAAGGACAGGCTTTATGAGCTTTATGGAAGAGAAATCTTGGAAGAGTAATATTTTAGCCTTCTGCTACATTTGCTGGTGTTGTTTTTTTTTTAATTTGCAAGAAAATGGCCAAATTCCTAGATGTGACTGAAAAAGACAGTCTTTAAGGAAAATAGCTGCAGAGGCTAAGAGTTGTGAGGGTTGAAGCTTTTTTTCTGGCACTGATATAGGCACCAAATTTGCCTGGGGCAGTTTGTGTATTAAGGCATCATATATAATTGAAATTTGTACCCTATCAAAAAAAAGTACATATGACAAGGCACATTAGGAAAAACATTTTTCTCCAAACAATGGTCAGAAGGAAATAAGAGAAAGGATGAAGCCATATTTGGAAAATATGAAAATCTTTGTGAAAATAGACATTACGGAGTCGTCTTTACTTAACATTTTTCCTTCATTTTTGCCTTAGTCTGTTGCGGTCACTCCTCTCTGCTCCAGCAAAATACGTGCACAGAAGGAAGATCAAATTCTTCTAAATCTTCTTATTGTGTTCTGTGCCAATGCTGACTGACCAGCATAAAGCCAAAAAGAACTATCAACAAGACAATAATGATTCACTAACTTTCTTAGACATATACTGCCCCATAGTGCTTTACAGCCCTCTCTCAGCGGTTTACAGAGTCAGCATATTTCTCTCAACAATCTGACCTCTCATTTTACCGACCTCAGAAGAATGGAAGGATGAGCCCGTGGGGATCAAACTCCTGGCAGTCAGCAGAATTAGCCTACAGTTACTGCATTCTAAGAAGGGACGCGGTGGCTCAGTGAGTTAGGACGCTGAGCTTGTCGATCAGAAGGTCGGCAGTTTGGTGGGTCGAATCCCGAGTGCCACGTGACAGAGTGAGCGCCTGTTACTCGTCCCAGCTTCTGCCAACCTAGCAGTTCGAAAGCATGTAAAAATGCAAGTAGAAAAATAGGGACCACTACAGTGGGAAGGTAACAGCGTTCCGTGCGCCTTTGGCGTCTACACATGCCGGCCACATGACCACGGACACGTCCTCGGACAAGCGCTGGCTCTTCGGCTTTGAAACGGAGATGAGCACCAGCCCCTAGAGTCAGAAACAACTAGCACGCATGTGCAGTGGAACCTTTTAATTAATTTAATTTTAATTTAATAATATTTCTATACCGCCCTTCTCCCGAAGGACTCAGGGCGGTGAACAGGGCAAGAATAAAAATACAGGATTACAAAAGTTAAAAAATGATTAAATAAATGCCCATATACTAAAATACATCTTAAAACCCCAATAAAATAACAATAACAACCCCCCCCAATCCCCTCATCAGGCCAGGCCAGCTTATTCAAAAAAGTATGTTTTTAGCTCGCGGCGAAAGGAGCGAAGATCGGGCGCCGTCCGGAGCTCAACCGGTAGCTGATTCCATAGCTCCGAGGCACCCACAGAGAAGGATCTCCCCCTGGAGGCCACCAGTCGACATTCTCTGACTGGTGGCACCCTGAGGAGGCCCTCTCTGTGGGAACGCACAGGGCGGAGGGAAGTCAATGCCGGCAGCAGGTGTTCCCTAAGGTACTCCGGACCCCTGCCATGTAGGGCTTTGAACACCATTACTAGTACCTTGAATCTCACCCAGAAGGCAACTGGTAACCAATGCAGCTCACGGAGCAAAGGTGTAACGTGGGAGTATCGGGAGACTCCCAACACAACTCTCGCGGCTGCATTCTGTACCAGTTGGAGCTTCCGGGTGGTCCTCAAGGGCAGCCCCATGTAGAGAGCGTTGCAGTAGTCTAGTCGAGAGGTCACGAGCGCGTGAGTGACCGTGCATAGATCATCCCAGCTTAGATAGGGCCGCAACTGGTGCACCAGGCGAACCTGGGCAAAAGCCCCCCTAGTCACAGCTCCTATGTGGTCTTCCAAGGTGAGCCGTGAATCTAGGAGGACTCCCAAGTTGCGAGCCCTATCTACGGGGGGTAATAGTTCACCCCCCATAGCAAGAGGTGGAATGTCCGAATAAACCCGGGATGAAGGTATGCAAAGCCACTCAGTCTTGTCGGGGTTGAGTTGAAGTCTGTTCCTCCCCATCCAGACCCAAACCGCCTCCAGGCAACGGGACATCACGTTGAGGACATCACTGGGGTGGTTTGGGGTCGAAAGGAAAAGCTGGGTATCATCAGCATACTGATGATACCCAACTCCAAAACCACGAATGATCTCACCCAGCGGTTTCATATAGATGTTGAACAGGAGAGGCGAGAGGACCGACCCCTGAGGAACTCCACAAACGAGAGACCTCGCGGTTGACCTCTGCCCTCCTGCCAACACCGACTGCGAATGTCCCTGGAGATAGGAGGAGAACCACTGTAAGACCGTGCCTCCCACTCCCAATCCCCTGAGACGCCGCAGCAAGATACCATGGTCGATGGTATCGAAAGCCGCTGAGAGGTCTAATAGGACTAGAACAGAGGAATGTCCCCTATCCCGAGCCCTCCAGAGATCATTCACCAGCGCGACCAATGCTGTCTCCATGCTGTGCCCGGGCCTGAAACCCGATTGGTACGGGTCTAGATAATCCGCTTCATCCAGGACCAGAGGGAGCTGATGTGCCACCACACTCTCAACAACCTTCGCAAGAAAGCGAAGGTTGGAGACGGGACGAAAGTTGTTCAATACAGCTGGGTCCAAGGCAGGCTTCTTGAGGAGAGGCCTCACCACCGCCTCTTTCAAGACGGCGGGGAAGGTACCCTCGTTCAAAGAAGCCGATATAACTGCCTGGAACCAGCTGCGTGTCCTCTCCCGGGCTGCATAGACCAGCCAGGAAGGGCACGGGTCCAATAAACATGTGGTGGTGCTTAGCCTCCCCATGATCCTGTCCACTTCCTCCGGAGTCACAGAATCAAACTCCTCCCAGGTAATATCGACAAGACCGCCCGCGTCCTGCTCGACAGACTCTGCCCAGTCAGAGTCCAGACCGGTCCGAATCCGAGCGATTTTGTCCCACAGATGCTGGTTAAACTCCTCGGCACGACCCTGCAAGGGTTCCTCCCTCACCTCTTGATTCAGGAGGGAGCGAGTCACCCTAAACAGGGCGGCCGGGCGATTATCTGCGGACGCGATAAGGGTAGCGAAGTGGTTAGACCTCGCCTCCCTTATCGCAGTGAGATAAGACCTAGTATAGGTTCCTAGTCGCAATCGGTCGGATTCGGACCGGCTGGATCTCCAACCACTCTCTAGGTCCCGTCTCCGACGCTTCATCTCCCGGAGCTCCGCGGAGAACCATGGAGCTCGACGGGATCTGCACCGGGTCAGGGGCCGCAGGGGTACAACTTGGTCAAGAGCCTCAGTGGCTGCCCTTTCCCAGGCTTCCACTAAGGCGTCTGCCGAGCTGTGAGCAAGGGAGGCAGGTGGGGACCCCAGCGCCGCCTGGAACCTCTGGGGATCCATTAAGCGTCTGGGGCGGTACCATTTAATTGGTTCCACACACCCACGGCGGGGGGTGGCAAAATGGAAGACCAGCTGCAGGAGATGATGATCGGTCCATGACAGGGGCATGACAATTGGGGAGCCCCCACCAAGATCATCTAACCACCGTCCAGATAAGAAAACTAAGTCAAGGGTGTGGCCTCCCTCATGAGTCGGCCCCGAAATTACTTGCGTCAGGTCCATGGCCGTCATGGAAGCCATGAACTCCCGAGCCAACTCAGATGATCCTCCCAGCGATGGTAGATTGAAGTCCCCCAAAACTATAAGTTTCGGGAACTCAATCACCAACCCAGAGAGGACATCGAGAAGCTCAGGCAGGGCTGCTGCTATGTGACTAGGCGAAAGGTACACCAGCAGCAAGCCCAACTGCGCACCAGGGCGGCATCTCAAAAAGAGAGACTCACACCCGACTATCTGGGGAACGGTGGCCTCCCGCGGACACAAGGTCTCCCTCATGACAACAGCCACACCCCCGCCCCTACCCTGAGCCCGAGGCCAGTGTAGCACCCGGAAACCTGGTGGGCAAAGGTCAACCAGAGGAATCCCGCCATCTTGGCTCATCCAAGTCTCTGTGATGCAAGCCAGGTCCGCCTGCTCACCCTCGACCAAGTCACGGACGGGAGGAGCTTTATTAGCGACAGACCTGGCATTCAAGTATACCAGCCGGAGCTCAGGAGGCTGCACATCCTCACTCCCGGAACCTCAGGGCGGAGCCAGAGGGTCGGAGTGCCTCACCGCTTGTATGCAGCGGAGAGGCCTTCCCTGAGATCGATACGGCCCTCTGCTCCTGCACCTGCTGCCATTCCCTAACGTCGTGGGAATAGGTATTCCCACGACCAGCCCTGGAGCCCCGGAGGCAACCGACCCCCGCTCCTCCCCCCTGTGATCTACCTTGGCACTGGCCTGAACAGAGGTTGTTGGACTGCCCCCCTTGTCCAAACAACCAAAAAGAGTACCCTCCCCCCTCCCTAGCCCCCTAAAAAATTTAGAAAGAAAACTAACCAGGGGCCTCCTGTTGGGTTTCCGTCGAAGGCCCCTACCCGTGCCCAGCCATCTCTCGGGGTCCCAATAGATGGGCCCTTCCTCGAGATCATAAGCGGCTAGAAAGGCAGGTCGCACCCAGGAAGGGGGAGCACCCCTGAGGGCGAACATGTCCGTGCAAGAATATTTAAGGAAAGGCATAAGGAGTAGTCCAAATAGAAGGCAGTCCATAGTTGATGATCAGTCAGTAAGGAGGATCTAACAGAGGATAAATAGGTGTCCCAGACCTCTGCCACTCAGCTGGGTGAACCCCCCGGGCAGGCCGACCACCGTCCTCTCACGACGGCCGCAGAGCCAATTCCCGGGGGGGGGGTGATGGTGGTCTGAAACAGCCACTCCGGATATAGCATGCCCCCTAGAGGTCTCACCTCTAGGGGCAGCAGATGTAAGTTCAAGCCACCCTCTCACGGTGGCTAATACCCAGGATCCTCTGAGTCCTTTGGGGATGATGTGTAAAGGGCAAGCCATCATAGTCTGGTCAGCTAACGGCGAGGTCCCCCGCTGCTCCGCCATTCCAGGGGGTTGTACCTGACCACAACTCCATGGGCCCTCAGTTCTATAGTCATTGGGGCCTTCCAGAGTGTGATCAATAAAGTCTGATTCCCCCATGTCTACTGATTTCCCCGGAGCCCCCTCAAAATCCAGCAGTACCAACCAGATCACAACAGGTGCGATGGAGAGTGTAGATCTTCCAGGATCCTCCGGACTAACCAGGATCCACTGGGCTCCACTGGGCTCCACCGGGGTTAACCGGCTAACCCAGGAACTTTCGGGGCCACCAGGAACGATGGGGATGCCAGGCCATCTGGAGCATGCGGAACAGACAGAGGAGAAGGCAGGTCGGCCAGCACCCCCGCCGAGCCATCGGGGCCGCTGCCATTGCCGGAGTGCCGCTACAGACGCCACCGCCACCATCACCGCTACCACCAGGGCGCCACCAAGCCACAAACGATCTAGAAGAGGCCATCGCCGCCACCGATGGAAAGCGGGCCGAAAAGGCCCAGGCGGCCGCGGGACAAACGGCCCAAGCAAAGCCGGCCAGACCGCAGCAGTCGATGACAAAGTGGCCCAGAACGGCCCGGGAGCAATGCCGCCGGCGGCGGCGGCGCCGTCGCCATTGAAATGGGCCGAAGCGCCGTCGCCGACAAAGTCAAGAGCAGAGCCAGGCCGGTCCAAGGAACGGCCCAAAGCAGCTCGCAAATGTCTCCGTCGAAGCCAGCAACAGTTTGGAGCCATCCAAAGACGCCAGCTCCGTCGCCTCCGAAAAACACCGCCGCCGGCTGCCGAAAACGCCAAACGCCGCTGAAGGAAGCTCGGAGGCCGCCGACGCAGCGGAGAAACGCCGCGAGTATCCAGCCCGGCTAGCAGCAGGCCAGCAGCCCAGCGGAATGCCGACCAGGTTAGTAGGCAGCAAAAAGCTTTGTCCAGCTGCCTGAATCGCTGCCGAAACACTTCACCCCAACCCAGAGGGTATAAAGCACCCCTGAGGGGCTCCTAGGACGCCTCTTTTTTTAGACTTACAAAGCTCAGCCTAACACGACCGCCTGCACGTCCGCCATTTTGAAAAATGAGGTTTACCTTTACCTTTACCTTACCTTACTGCATTCTAACGACTGTGCCACCACGGCTTAGTAATTACAGCACTGCCATTCTTTTCTTCTTCTACAATGCTCCAAGGAACTTCATGCCTGCATATTTTTGAAGGGGAGACAAAATGGCAGGGTGGGAAGGCAGGGGGAAGAGATTTTGCTTGCAAGGCTTGCTAAAGAAAAGAGGAAGGAAACAGGCAAACATCTACTGAGTTGTAAATAGAAGGTGGCTTGCCATTTTCTACATTGCCAAACTGATTTGATAATTGACTGTAATATGTACTGTTCCTGTGGCCACATAAATTAGAATAGAAGAAGAGGCCAGTTGTGCTCTAAGCAGCTTTTATGTAAGATTGTCTCATAAAGGAATGACAGTAACTTCCAATTTCACTCCAGTATGACCAAAAAAAAAAGGGTGTGTGTATGTGTGGTTGAATTTGAGATGCTGCAATGAGATATGAAAATACATTTCAGTGGGAATTAAATGTTGATTCTGCTCAGGAACCAGAAGTCCAAGCAGAAAAGCAAGGACAGACATATCTAAATAAAGTATAATTTTTAATTCCTGTTCCTCCATTTTGGACAATAGGCTGTTGGGATGCAAGTATATGAAATCATTACGTATCTTATAAAATAATCCATCTTTGCACGTGTGTCTGTGTGTCTGTGTGTATGCGGTGAGTAACTAAACACCATCTCATTAATACAATCAAAATACAAAATACAATCCTTTATGTATATCGTACTGTTGAGTAGAAAAGAAAAAAAAGAAAGCTTTCCTATTTTAAGCAAAATCTAATATAATTTCATATGGTGTATTCTATACACATGTTTCATGGAGATGATCATTTCAAAGCCTTGGGACAGATAATGACATGTAAACCACCATCTAAGGAACACTTAGGAGAAAATATTGAATTCAGTGGGATATTCTTTAGAGTAGGCACACATACGATTATAATGGACAAATCATTATAAAGAGTTAAATTGTAGTCTCACCTCAGCTTACCTATGACTTATCACAGTGATGTGAGGGTCTTTTCATTGATCCCGAAGGAGCTTGCAGCTAGTTGTTTATAGAGAGACCTTCAGGGGGAGGGGGGATAGTCCATAAAACTCAGTTGTACATACCTGATAATAAAGGTAAATATATAAGAATAGTTAGTTGGAGCTATAAGGAGGAGACACTTTCCTCAAAATATGGAATTTGGAATAAATTAGAAGTTCTAATCTGTTTATATTACTTTGACATTCTGAACTTCAACTGTATTCTCATGTTGCTTACAGACACATCAAAGGTATGTGTCAACTGTGTCAACATTGATAGACAGAACCAAGAGAAAGTTGCCACTGAACAACACAACTATCCTTCCTTCCAGGAAATACCACCTGAATTTAGGTAGTCTACCAAATAATGTTAAATTGACAAGATTCCCTCTGTTTCCCTCAACAGATGTCATAATTCAAACTTAACAGGCAATCCATACACTGAAAGGGGAAAAAGCACCATTTGGGACAAGGAGATAAAGTTGTGTTGGAGAAGAGCTCAGGAAGAGTCTTCTCCTTGGAGAAATGCTGTTACTCAATATAGAGGGTGAAGAATGCTGGGAATTACAGTTCAGGTGCATATAGAAGACTAAAGATTCCCCCACCCTGATCTAACAGAATAAATATGATCATACAACAAATGTCAATATCCAGTGTTTTTATGGAATACTGTCATCTCAGAATGCACATCAGAAACAATTTCACTAATGATGCAGCATGACAAAGCATTCCTGCCTAAAAAGTAAAGTCACATTACAAGAAGGAATTGTGGTTCTGTCAGCTTCTTGCCTATGCAAAATGAAACACAAAGGTCTAGATCAGGGGTCTCCAACTCCTGGTCCATGGACCAGTACCGGACTGTGGCATGCCAGCAACTGGGCCACACAAACAAGTAAAGCCCCATCCACGGGATGCAAGCAGCACACAAAACCATGACCCCTCCGATCCGCAGAAAATCCTCTCTCCACGTAATCGGTCCCTGGTGCCCAAAAGGTTGGGAACCTCTGGTCTAGATGATTCAGGCTTCAAACTTTTCAAGTTCCAACCTGATGTCGATAAAAATGAAAAATAAAATGGGCTGATATATTCCAAAGGATGGTGATCAAAGCATTTCACACCTCTATTTTTCAGGTGTGACATAACAAATGCTTTGCTGCAAGTTTGCTATGATTGCACAAGGAGGACAAGATGACCCTCATTCAGAACATTTTTTATTTGCTCTGTGGAGTGCCTTCTTTAGCAGTACAATTCTGTGAAGCCTGCATGACATGGAGAGGGATATGTCAGGACATGTCTCTCCTTGAGCAAATTTTTAAAGGTTATTATTGAATTTCCCCAAACCACTGACATAATGAACTGTTTCCTCCTGAAAAGGCCATTACTTCTGCACAGGGGATCAGCATTTGCTGGGACAGAATATAGCTCACCATTGCAACCTTTTGTAAAGAATAAAACAATGATTCTGTCTATAGTATGCAGTAGGAAAAAAACCTAGCAGTGTTCACTGAACATAAGGATTGGGGCCAATTGAATACCTTGAATGCATTAGATGGACAACATCAAAAATTAAGTGACTATAGAATAGGAAACAATAGCAATAGCAATAGCACTTAGATTTATATACCACTTCACAGTACTTTACAGCTCCCCTTAAGCAGCTTACAGAGTCAACAGATTGCCCCAAACAATCTAAGTCCTCATTTTACTGCCCTCGGAACGATGGAAGGCTGAGTCAACCTTGAGCTGGTGAGAATCGAACTGCTGGCAGTTGGCAAAATTAGCCTGTGATACTGCATTCTAACCACTGTCCCACCAGGGCTCCTAATTTAGGATTGCTGTCCTAAAGTGTGCTGCCCTTATTGCTCAACCATATTGTTTCTCACTAAGGAGGAGAGCAAATGGTGCTGTATTTATATTTTAATATGGGAAAAGTTAAAAGGATTGGCAGATTCCTCTAGCTTTCTTTCCCTTTCCACCAAGCATCAGCTGCCAGAGGGCAAAACAGCCACCAATTTCCCTTCTCAGTATATGGTAGAGCGGGGATGGTTTATTATTTATTTATTTATTTATTTAATTTGTATACCGCCCTTCTCCCGAAGGACTCAGGGCGGTTGACTATGGACAGGAGTTTAGAACAGCTGGCATTGACATCTCTTAAATTGGCTGTGAAACTTTACTTGTCAGCCCTGCAAGCTGACATGGCAAGCTATTTCCAGCCATGGCTCTGATGGTCTTCTTGAAGAACATTAAACCTTGGTCAAGAAATGGCCAAGCTGACAGATCAAAGGTAAAGAAGAGGGACAGAAGGTGAAGGAGTGGATGGATGGGAGCTGTGTCCTCAAGGAGTGCTGCAAAGGAATGGGAGTGCTGGCCGTAAATGGCCATGGCTCACAGCGTTCAAATGTACACTCATGGAGTAGGAAAGTAATAAAAGTGTGGTCATGCGGAGCTCCTTCTCAGAAGAAGCAATGGAAAATCTGTAATGTACGTATTTGTGGCTGGACACACAATGGCCGAATCTGCATCTCCATTTTTATTTAAATCAACCTTCTATCCAACATGGAGCTACAAGTCTTTCAAAAAAAAAAGCACTAAACCCAGGTTTATAAGGATCCTGTGTAAGACCTGATTGATGCTATGGAAAGCCTGGTCAGTTACAGGTAGTCCTCGTTCTTACCACACTTCATTTAGCGACTGTTCAAAGTTACAACAGCACTGGAAAAAAGTGACCTGTGACCATTTTTCCCACTTAAGACCCCTGCAACATCCCACGGTAACGTGGTTAAAATTCAGACGCTTGGCAACTGACTCATATTTATGACGGTTGCAATATTCTCTAGGGTCATGTGATCACCTTTTGCGAACTTCTGACAAGCGACGTCCAAAGGGAAGCCAGATTCACTTAACAACCATGTTACTAGCTTAACAGCTGCAGTGATTCACTTAAAAACTGTGGCAAGAAAGGTCGTAAAATGGGGCAAACCCCACTTAACAATTCTCTGGCTTAGAAACAAAAATTTGGGGCACAATTGGGTCATACGTGGGAGACTACCTGTACTATAAACTGAGATAGACACATGAATCTTGGGTATTACATGAGGAAGCTTTGAGTTGTAGTCTGATCTGTTGTTATACATTATCATTAGTGTGGATTCCAGGCCCTTCACAGTTGTCTCTTTTGTTGAAAACTAATCACTCAGCAGAATTCTGAGTGGCTACATAATTATTCATAATTTGGAAAGTGCAATGTAGGCACATTCGTTTTTGGACAAAATGACCTTATATTGAAATAGACTGTTCACATTGACTGAGCTGATAATCCTTATGATTTCAGGCTAGAGTGTCGTTACTATTGCTAGTGTTGCTGTTATTATATTCCTATATTGCTCTTCTTCCCAGGATGGGCAGCACAGTGGCTCAGGGGTTAAGACGCTGGACTTGTCGGCTGGAAAGCCAGTAACCCAGATTCGAGACCCGATCACCACACAATGCGGAGAGCTCCTGTCCTCATTGCAGTTCCTGCCAACCTAGAAGCTAGAAAGCATGCAAATGCAAGTAGATTAATAGGTACCATTTCCGTGGGAAGGTAATAGTGCTCTGCAATGTCATGTTGGCCAGATGACCACGGAAAAGCCTTTGGACAGTGCTGGCTCAATGGCCTTGAAACAGAGATGAGCACCATCCCTTGTAATCTGCAATGACTAAAGGTAAAGTAAAAAGGTAAAGGTAAAGGTTCCCCCCACACATGCGTGCTAGTTGTTTCCGACTCTAGGGGCCGGGGCTCATCTCCGTTTCAAAGCTGAAGAGCCAGCGCTTGTCCGAGGACATCTCTGTGGTTATGTGGCCGGCATGACTAGACGCCAAAGGCGCACAGAATGCTGTTACCTTCCCACCGTAGTGGTCCCTATTTTTCTACTTGCATTTTTACGTGCTTTCGAACTGCTAGGTTGGCAGAAGCTGGGACAAGTAACAGGTGCTCACTCTGCTAAGCGGCACTCGGGATTCGACCCGCCAAACTGCCGACCTTCTGATCGACAAGCTCAGCGTCCTAACCCACTGAGCCACTACTGGAGGAAAATGCATAGGGACTCCTTTCCCTTTTATCTTCTTCCCAGAATAATGAATTATACAAATTTTAAAAATTCATCACAACAAAACTAACAATTCTTAAAAGAAAGTGTGCCAAAATTAAAACAACACTGATTCTTAGAATAAGAGAGGAGCCAACTGTTAGGCAATCTTAAAGTCTGGTCTTGTTATCTCACACATTTATATCGTTATCTCACACGTTTCAATCAGATTAGAACTGGGAGGGACCTTGGAGGTCTTCTAGTCCAGCCCCCTGCTCAAGCAGGTAACCAAAACTGGATGAAGTATTCCACGTGTGGCCTTACTAAGGCTTTGTAAAGCGGTATTAATACTTCACATGATTTTGATTCTATGCCTCTATTTATACAACCAAGGGTTATATTAGGGGTTTTTTTTATTGCTGCCGCACATGCTGGCTCATGTTTTAGTGATCGTCCACTAAGACTCCAAGGTCCCTCTCACAGCTACTGTTTCTGAGCCAGGTTTCACCTAATCTGTACTTGTGCCTTCGTTTTTTCCTGCCCATGTGTAAAACCTTGCTTTTCTCCTCATGAAATTTCATGTTGTTGGATAGGGCCCATTGTTCAAGTCTGTGAAGATCTTTTTGAATCCTGATCTTGTCTTCTGGGGTGTTGGTTGCTCCTGCCAACTTAGCGTCATCTGCAAATTTGATGAGTGGCCCTTCTATTCCCGCATCTACTGTAAGTTCTTTATGAAGATATCGACGAGTACTGGGCTTAAGATGGAATTTGTGGGTGAAGGCACATCTTTACTTGTTTTACGAAAGGAGAGAGAATATGGGTCAGCCAAATAGTTATATTTATTTATTTATTTATTTATTTATTTATTTATTTATTTATTTATTTATTTTTGGGACTTATATGCCGCCCTATCTCCCGAAGGACTCAGGGCGGCTAACAACAATAAAAACAACAATACAAAAGTTAAAAGAAATTAAATAAACAGCCCCAATAAATAAGTTGGACTAAACAATTAAAATTAAAAAACATTTTAAAAAACCCTGTCGTCAGTCCAGGTCAGCCTGATGAAAAAGGAAAGTTTTAAGGCCGCGGCGAAAGGACCGGAGATCCGGGGCCATCCGGAGCTCAAGGGGGAGTTGGTTCCACAGGGCTGGCGCTCCCACAGAGAAGGCCCTTCTCCTGGGGGTCGCCAGCCGACATTGTCTAGCCGATGGCACCCTGAGGAGGCCCTCTCTGTGTGAGCGCACTGGGCGATGGGAAGTTGTT
The DNA here is from genome assembly GCF_964194415.1 of Vipera berus. NCBI lineage: Eukaryota > Metazoa > Chordata > Lepidosauria > Squamata > Viperidae > Vipera > Vipera berus. The sequence continues at coordinate 87,186,045 of NC_138203.1, forward strand.
CCTGGCAGCAGACGGTCCTGCAAATATAGGGAGAGAATCACTGGGACACTGCCACTGAGAAGGCCAAACTCCTGCCCATCACACTGAGCTGAACTCACTGATGATGCCACAACTGAGGGCCTCCAGTTCATCTGATTACAGAGCTTTCATGATATTGGGGAGGCAAACTTTTCAATGCCCGGATCTTAAATCTTGTCAGAGGTTGAAATTAGGATCTTTTGTTTTACATTCAGGGCATTTGCCAAGTGTTTTTTTTCCCCTTTCCCTTTTTGTAGCGCAAACAGAGCTCCACACAGATTTGCTTGTTCCTCACCATCTAATCAGGGCACCCTAGTCTCTCTCCGCAGACGGACAATCAATGGACCATTCTGTGCCTGTGAGAACAAATCAGATTATTTGCTTTATCATATGATAATGGTAGGCGTGCAACCATGCTGAAAGTACCCTATTTGTGTGAGGTTTAGCTTTGAAGTGACAGTTGCTTAGTTTATTCACATTAAGTTTATTAGGGACTGAAGCAATATTGCTAGTTCCTTTTTTTAAAAAGAAAAGTACCTTCATGCTGTTTTGAGTATGTTTTGTAGCAAATACTTTCATTAAATCAAAATCCATGCTCTTGAATAGAAAAACTTGGTCGGCAATTGGTATTAAGAAGAGAGCTCGTACACCGAGGAAGGGATTGGAGAAGATAAAGGCCTGATTGGACTTTATTGAGGATGCTTTCAGAACATCACAAGCCTTGTAATTGGCTCTAAATGAGGCAGAAGATTAACGTGGTTGTGTGCTCTGCTGCGCTGCTTGTCCTGAAGAGAAGATCATTGTTTGTTTTAAATCAAGTGAACTCTTGGCTTAGCTGGCAATTTGAACTAAGCTATCAGTTTGTCTTCCACAAAGCCCACATATGGATATCTAAACCTTTTTTCCACTCCATATACTCTTCAGATCTTGAATCTTTCTTGTGTCCTCTTCTGTATTGACATTTTTTTTTCTTTGCATGAAAGCAATGTGCAAATGTATGGATGAGATACTTTTGACTGAATCTACCCGAAAAGCATTTTCTGCTGAGTCTTTCTACCTATGGATCAGAGTATAGATTTATTCATTTGATCTAATGCATTGCAGAACCAGCCTTCTCATCTACTTTGCAAAGCAAAACAACAGCCTGATCATGTTAGATTTAGTTTTCTGGGTAGGTAAAATTCTAACATTGCGCTAGAATAGTTGCTGATTCTTTAGCAGCTAGTTTGGGCAAAAATGCATTTGACAAAAAAGTTCCAACTCAGAACGCAGGATAATTTCTTGCCAGATATTGGATGTTTGACCCTCCACTGATTTTTCCCCCCCTTTAAATCTTACTTACTTGTATGAACTAAAGACCTGAAATAACTCTTAACATCAAGAGCTGGCATTAGGCTCAATTTCTGTACTTCCAATCAAATATACAGCAAATATATTCCATTTTCATTACTGCCACCATGATTGGCATGACAATCAGCCAGGCAGCGTTTTATCAGGTTAGCTTAGGAAGTATATTTTTCAAAATCTTATTTGGATGGTGGAAGTTTTAGTAACAAAAAAGGCCACCTTTCTCTGTGACATAAGACAGGTTATTCAGTATTATTACTGTTGAAAGACGGAGGTTTTCCAGGGTTGCAAGCAGCATGATGTGAAGATCGTGGTTGTGTTGAACATTCGACACAGGGATTTCTTCCAAGTGATGTCTGGACTCTGCCAAGACTTCCCCAAATATGATTGGACAGGTTCTGGAACAGGTTGAAACCGTCCAGATTGCAAAGCTCATGGTCTTACATTGAATTGAAACCCTTATGAAAATTAACATGGGTTCTGATGTTCTAGCTTTACTCTAGTTCTTTCAGAATTCAGACCAAGGACTCTTTAGCTTTACAGTCGTGTGCCTAGTACCAAACTCTAAAAAAAATAAGAGACTAAGATTTAATCTAATTTAATTAAAATTAGATTACATATAGTACTATAGTACTATCCAGCTCCAATTATGTCTAATAATTTGGTTCCTCATTCAAAACTATAATTTAGCAGCAAGTTTTTGAAGACCGCTATATATTTTCAGGAGTTTCTTATTTCCAAAATCCCCAAAGATTGTAGATTAACTATCATCATAAGCTATCTAATTAAACCATCCTCCTTTCCTTGATCTTTGCCTTTCCATTCTGATTATGTTCATTTTAGAAGCCGATTTTCAGTCATTCATCTCACATCTGAGATCTTTTTCTCTCTCTGAAACAGCTAAATATTTATATTTATCATACACATAATTATTTAAACTTAAGCAATGCATATCGTGAACTGAGTTAACTCCAACTCAAGTTGGGAAACGTGGTGCTAAATCTATGAGACTGGAAAACACTTCGTAAAAAAAAAGTTGCATAGATATTGGATGTCATTCTGGTATCCATTTCCTATATATTGCTATAAAAGCATTCTCTTCCACTGTCTGGTATAATACATTGCAGAGAATATAATAACAATTGGAGCAAGGCCAGTTCAAAAATCTCATTTTCACAGTAGAGTTTCGCTACCAAATGGCATGTATTTGTGCTCAGGGAAAGAGCACTGCAATTGCTCCCTAGAAATATATAGCGGCTTCTTTTTATAATATATGCCTCAGGTGGAATCATTTGCATACAGTTAGAGGGGTTAATGAATAGAAAAGTCCTTTTAGTGATGAGCATTTGATGTTTTTTGTGTTTTCTTTCCCCCAAGTACAATTTGTGGAGAAAATGACGTAAATGGACCATAACAACAGTACATTAATAGACAGAGCCCTAGGTATCCATTTTTATGCAATGCAGAGCATTTGAATTGGGCTTATGAAAGGACCCTTGTGTTTGTATGCAATGGGTATACTGAACTAAATTTGTAATATTTTTTTTCCATTCATAGATCCTAAGCTTTGGCTTAATGAATAGACAGAACATAAATTTCTGACAAGTATGTCTACACTGACAGGGCAAGCCACTAGAACATAAACTGAGAGCAAACCCCACCCCCTACTAGTGCTGATGATGTTACCTAGCTTGGTAGTAAAATGCCTGCAAGAAAACCACCAAGCTCACGGAACACCAAGGACATGTCTGTGTAATTGGAAGGGAATCATATACTGTCCTCTACATATTAGCATGTAGAAAGTACCTCCAATGTAGCCAGTTCTTCTTCCTACTAAGTAGGCCACATAACAAAGATGTATCTCTAACTAAGCATTGGTTTCTCTGCAGTTTGTATTTGGAGACATGAGATAGTCAAAGGAACCACTGAGTAATCAAGACCAACAGTCTTTGATAGATTGGTTCATACATGAGTTTATTTAATCCCCTTTAAAAGCCATTCAAGTTCCTCCTTCTCTTCTTCCTCTTCCTTCTCTTTGTTCTTCTTCCTTCCTTCCCCTTCCTTCCTTCCTTCCTTCCTTCCTTCCTTCCTTCCTTCCTTCCTTCCTTCCTTCCTTCCTTCCTTCTTCCAAATAATCTTATTTAGGGGAATGGATTTCTATTGCTGCCTTAATTCTATTTTTAATAGATTGGGAATTCTGTTTCCATTAGCATATTTTTGTACCCTCTTGTGCCAAAGTCTTTAGATACACTTCCATAGTAGAAAGAGATAAAAATTAGCAGGACCAGAGACTGTGTGACCTATTTTTAATTTTGGAGGTTGTGCTGGCACCTTCCCTCTCCAGCTATAAATTTGACTGAATCATTGTGTCAGGGAGGCTGAGTACTTTAGATGGAAGTATTATTAATAGAGTGAGCCTCCTGGGATCAATTCACCTTCAACATTAAGCAACAGCAGGAAAAGAGGAGCATTTGCATTTGAAACTGGATTTTTCTCTTAACTGTCAAATCTCACTTTCAAGGAATGATTACTGAATGTATAAAAACAGAATGTGGGATGCAGTGTGTAACAACAGAAGTAGGAGGAGGAGGAGGAGGAGGAGGAGGAGGAGGAGGAGGAGGAGGAGGAAAATGTTATTACAAAAAGAAACTTGAAGCTGTTGAATTATCGTTGAATAAGCACTGGTTCTATTTCCAGTACTATTATGTGAATCAATGGATGAAATCATAACCATTTTTTTCTGATTATATTAATTCAGTTGATTGGATTAGGATTAGGGTTAGGGTTAGGGTTACCACACTCTCTGTAAGACTATGACCAAAGAAAAGCCAAATAGCAATATCAATTGGCGTCTAGGTCAGTGGAATCTAATATAAGCTATGATGTTTCTGTACTGTTCATTGACTGCAATAAACTGAAATTGAAAGCTATGGTGTTAGTTAAATAACATTATCAGCAGCGTGATGCAACTGTGCAAAAGACATGAATTACCTGAACAACAGATTTACATTATTTGGCATTATGTTGCAATTCATGTTATTTGTGCAATTGCATTAGGACACGCATGACGACAGTCTATGGAGATTCTCAGTCATCCAGGTCATCCGGTAGTTATCCCAATGGTATTTTTTCAAGAGGTAACTGGACTTTCATCCAATCAGAGCTGAAGAAGCTTCTTGGATGAGAAGTGAAATGTCTCCAAAGAAAAACAAGGAAGTCCAGCTGCCTCGTGAAAAAGCATCTTTGGGATACACATGATGATACTACCTCCTGCAGACACCTATGATAAAGAAAATAAAGTCACCTCTTGGGTCCAATTTGGAGGTGGTTCCCAAAGAGTAAGTGACTTTTATTGCAACACAGTGAGAGCAAAGAACTTCCACATTGCTAAAGCAAACGTAGAAATAGCAGAAACTTGATCACCTACCCACTGATAGGCAGGGCCAGAGGGCAGGTGATCAAGTTACGGATTGAGTGACGGGCCAGGGGCAGACTCCAAAACAGTAGACAGGGACAGGAATATAATGTGAAGATACAATGATCAAGGGGTTTAATAATTCCATTCTTTTCTCATATTGCAATTCAGTAATAGTTTTTGGAGGTACTGGGGATGGCAAGGATAAAAACAGTCTAAATGAGACTCTAGAGCAGTGGTCCCCCCAACCTTTCCAGTTCTGCTGACCAGCGGTGGTGGTGATGGGGAGAGGGGACGGTTCCATGCAAGTGGCAGGTGCACATGCCTGCCTCTTGCACAAATTGTACTTTGTGTACTTGCCCAATCGGCTGCCGCTTGTACGTCACGGTTCCCTACAGGCCACAGCCCAGGGATTGGGGACTCCTGCTCTAGATAACCAGATTATGCGTTCCTTTGCTGAACGGTCAGACTGCAGGCATGCCTTCCTGTTCACTTTATCTTTCAATCTGAGTATAATGTAATCAATCTCTTCCGCCTAAGGAAGGGGCGAAAATCATCCTAGCTTGACTATGTGCTTTTGTGTTTATGTGCTTTTGAGAGAAAGAGGCAGAAAGAATGAAGAAGAAAAAAAGTATGGTTCAGAAGATGTAAAGTTGTCACTCATATCAGAATCCATCTTTTTTTTCACATTTCTGATAACATCTCTGCCCCAATGTATGTATGTATGTATGCATGTATGTATGTATGTATGTATGTATGTATGTATGTGTGTTTGTGTATCTGTGTGTGTGTGTGCGTGTTTACCACGTGAGTCAAAGGAGAAGAAGATTTTTCTATCACTGAAGAAAATGACTTGCTTAGATTAATAGTTTCCTTTAGTATAAAGCTGCTTCTTTTGTTTGTATTACCAAAGAAACTGCCCTTGCTGTAAAGTCTCTGTTTGAAAGGTCAAGTTTGCAGTTATTAACTTGTCTAAATCCACTTCTTTTACATTCCAACTGGGCACTGAAGCAGGCTTCCCTACTGAATTCAGTGCTTGGTTTGCATTAGTTCATTTTCCTCTTCTAGCTCCTACCCAGAAGACTAAAATCCTATGTCTCCTGTAGATTCATCCAATCTCAGTTTGCAGGCATTCAGTCGTACGTTCCATTTATTTTTATATGCCCTTTCCCGTTATATCTATTTTCCTATTCTATATTGCATAATATAAATATTGTTACATGCAAATTTTGAGCCAAGTATTACAGGATTTACGTGATAAAGACACTCTAATCTGCATAGTAATTTGGAACATGCAAATGATGTCAATTTGCTTTAAAAGCAGAACATACAAAATTCTTTGACATACTTTTATATTACCCTCTGGGGATCTACTCTATGCAAACCAATTCCTTAGAGCACATTCCAATACAAAAGCCAGCAGAACATTCCTGTAACTGTGGCACAAACATGTCCCCGGTAAGCTTTTTAAAAAGGACCCCATAACAGTGATTATTCATGAAATTGCCTTTGTCTTATCCCCAGTGAGGCAACATACAGTGTATCTTTAACTGTTCCAGTAATATTTCCCTTTTTGTCTTGATACAGTTTTGTCATGCTTGCTTCATGGATAGTTTAGATTAGAAGATGGTGCAGGCATAGGACCTATTTCTTCCAGTTACTGCCTTCCATGCCCATTCCATGCCCATTCTCCTGCACCCCATTTCACTTTGGGGTGCAGGAGAAATCGATTGCATAACTTCCATAGAGGAATCTGCCCGTGTAATACACACTGGGCCCAAAATTTATGTTGCTAAGTGAGACAGTTGTTAACTGAGTTTTGTTCCATTTTGACGACCTTTTCTTGCTACAGTTAAGTGAATCACTGCAGTTGTCTTAAGTTAGTAACATGGTTGTTAAGTGACCCTGGCTTCCCTTTTGACGTTGCTTGTCAGAAGTTGCAAAAGCTGATCACAAGACCCCGGGAAAACTGCAACCGTGATAAATATGAGTCAATTGCCAACTTTGGAGTTTGGTTCACATGACCGTGGGGGTGCTGCAATGGATGTAAGTGTGAAAAATGGTCATAAGTCACTTTTTTCAGTGCCATTGTGATGTCAAACAGTCATTAAGCAGATGGTTGTAAATGAGGGACCACCTATGGCTAATATTGTCATGCTAGAAGCTGATGTGGGAACCTTTTATTGACATCAAGTGGTATCCCATGAGCAAAGCAACATATTTACTAGCATTTTATTGGATATGTAATAAAGACAATGTTTCTTTAAACCACATGCTTTTACAATGTCCTATATTGGCTACATTTGGGGAGAAAATAGTGGGCTATTGACCAAACCTAAAATTTTCACAAAATAATGCTCTCTTGAATTATATATCTAGTATAAGAAATTTGACAACTGGACATCATAAATATATGCTCCTTGCCCTTACTTTAACAAAAAGACTGATGCTGCAACATTGGAAAGGTAATGTATAGTCACATTTATTCAATGGATTAACTAACTAAACTAGTTATTTAAGAATAGATTGCCTATAGACATAGACTTTATATGGATAAAATAATCAAATATGGGACTCATTTATGCAAAATACAGTATTTTTTTTTTAAAAAAAACCAGGGTAGTTATATAAGTGTGATATAGATGATAGATAGAAACTGTATAATATTGCATTGATAATTAGATATAGATTTTTAATTCTTTACTGCTATAGCAATAGCATTTAGACATATACCACGTCACAGTGCTAAGTAAAGAATACACATGAAAAGTATTCAGTCCATGTTCATGATAGAAAGAACAATATTTTTCCAGGCATGCTAATGAACTAATGTACGAAATAGCAATGTACACTCATTTTTGCATGTTATTTGCCTGTAAATCACATCGGACTAAGGAGTGAGCATTGAGGATTGCTTTGTGTATGCTCTGTGCATGGTCTTTATATGCTGAATGGAAAGAATGGATAAGTATCTTATTCTGTTTGAAATACCAGTTCTGTACTTTCCAAATACAAACAAGAACAAGGAATATACTTCCACACCAAAATCTACACATTTCAGAATGTAGGAGTCTTGTGTGAAATTCCAAAGTGTGTGAAAGTGCATACATTTTTTTTGGGGGGGGGGAGAAATACACAGAGAAGTGTATTTTCTAATTAGGAGGGAAATTGCTTGCAAAGTTGCTCACACTAGAAAAAATCTGTACAACAAAAAATGTGTCCATCAGACAAGAGACAAAAAAAAAAATCCAACCCATGGACACCACCCTTGTATGGATTCAGTCAAAAGCCACTGCACCAAATATGTGAACACTTGATGAGATGGAAAGTTCACGAAATATAAGTGGACAGAATCACCCATCTTTAGTGATTATTCCCTATTATCTCAACATTCTGCAGAAATGCTATTGAATAGCTTTAGTACACACTTAAGCCATGATTCAGAACTTGCCTTTAGGTGGTAGGAAATCAGTAATGACACAGTGAATAAGGGGCTCTGCCCACAGTTGGCAGTACTTCATCATGCAGAGAATAGATGAAGTGTCACTACTGGTGATACTTCCTTATGATGGATTTACTTCGAATCAGTTTCTTCAGGCAAAATGTCTATGAAGAGAGGCGAACCAAAATGTACATTATGAGTTATGTACCAAATCTGCCACTTTAAGGAAGAAAAGGGTATTCAGTGAATTTAGTCAAATAAAATATATTTTCTTTTTCTTTTTTGAGAGGCAGAGTAGTTGCTACTTCAGGACAGAGCTTCAGAAAATTGCCCAGTCACCTCATGCTTATCAAGGAAAAAAAAATACTGCTGTTTTCTTCCATCTGATTTAGGCACATTTACCTGATTTGTTGTGTGACAGTTCCCCACCTCTGAAAATAGAAATTGGCATAGAAATGGAGAAATGCAAGCTGTGACACTGGAATTATAGACTAAACCTATCAGAATGAAAGGTTAAAAACTTAACATAGGCTGACCAATTTCAGAGAGAGAAAAAGAGAAAGAGAACGGGAAAAAAAGAGAGAAAGAGAAAGAGAGAGTGTGTGTCAACTCTGCAAATGAGCACGGCTGCAGCCATTTTCCCTATTCACATAGAATGGAGGGGAGGGGTTGCCAGATGCTTTGCTAGTCAAAATAATATTTTGCCCCATGGGAACCAAGGTCATTGGCTGCTCCCAAGACTGTAGGCTGGGTGTTGTGTAAAAACACGTATTGGGGAATATAGTCCCTTGCATAGTTTTAGGGGTGGGATTTTTAACTTTGTATTGGGGAATTGTTTACATGTGTCTCCAGACTTGGTTTCACTTTTGACGTGCTGATACTTATAACTAATAAACATGTTCTTTGAAGAACTTGCAAGTGTCCGAGTTCTGCTTTATTCATCAGTCTGTCGTAACCATGACATTGAGAGAGAGAGAGAGAGAGAGAGATTACCATTGATCTGTGATTTGACTTGCAAATACTGGAAGCAGAAGCAGAATCAGGAGATTATTACCTTGGTGATACTTTTGATTATGAGAGAGGACCTAGCTATTGTTTGGTTGATGGTCCCTAAGAAAGTCTCCATTATGTTATTTCCATGAAGCTAATAGTATAGCAGCTACCTGGAAGAAAAGAGAAGGTGATGACTAGCAGCAAGGTGGATAAGCTCAGTTACAGTGGCAATGAGGACTTAGGGGACAGTGTCAATTGTGAATACGTGCAGATGGTCCCGCTATCTCTGGCCACTTGCAGAACCATGAATGCAAGGTCATCAAAGGGCAGCAAAGGAAACACCCAATATCCTAACCCACCAGGAACATATGGTGTCTTAGGGAAACATCTAAACCACCCAAAAGGGAACATATGGTGTCTTGGGGGAACACCCAAAAGGGAACATTTTTAGCTACTTCCGCTTTCTTCCCTCTTATCTACAGTGTGGCAGCCTTAAAGGATGAAGTCTTTATTGTTGTAGAAAGAAGAGACTCATGCCAGCTCTTCAGGAAAGGAAAAGTTTAATGCGCAGGTTCAAAAGGCTTGAACAAAGCAAAAGGTCTGAACCTCGAAGGGCTCATGAACAGACATATTTATACACCTCTAATTCTCAGTTATACATTGTTATACATTGTTACTTATGTGGTTAATATTCTACACATTCTTATCCAAAGACAGTTTACAGAAGAAAATTACTTGTAGTACGTGTAGACAGGATATAATTATCCCAATCATCATCTGCCTTAAGGACAAGACTATGTTTGCTTAAACAATGACTTTAGTACATTCCTCTTTAAGACAGTCACCGGGGAATATGTATAGTTACGCTAACAAGATTATGGCTTCCTTGATCAGCGTCTGTTCTAAGGACAAGAATACTTTTGTTTCACTGTTATTTTAGTATATTTCCTCTTTATTATCTTATGTGTGTCAGCTTTTCTGGGTGAATTGCTTATGTAATCAAAGAAGGTATAAAAATAAGGCTTTTCTGATATTTGGGGCTTTTTCTCTCTTTTAGAAAAGCCCGTCTTTGTTCAGTTGAATAAAAATGTAAAGCTTAAAGGCAGCTTCTGGTTTCCTGTATATTTTTTTTTATCAAGCAAAATCTCAGAACCTGCACAGCAAAAGTTTAGAGACCAGTTGGCATGGAGGTTTATGTAGTGGCTATGAGTCAATAATAAGCCTTGGTGGAGCAGTGGGCTAATGCCTCCTTAAGTAACACCAGCTGCCTGCAATTAGTGCAGGTTCGAGTCCCACCAGGCTCAAGGTTGACTCAGCCTTCCATCCTTCCGAGGTATGTAAAACGAGGACCCAAATTGTTGGGGGCAATTAAGCTGACTTTGTAATAATGCCGCTTGGGGGTGGGGCGAAAGCCCTAATAAGCAGGCATATACATAGAATGAAGGCTATTGCTAAGCACATTGATTTGTGCTTAAATTGTAAGCCACCCTGAGTCTTCAGAGAAGGGCGGGATATAAATGGGATAATAATAATAACAACAACAACAATAAACAACAACAACAACAACAACAACAACAACAACAACAACAATAATAATAATAATAATAATAATAATAATAATAATAATAATAATAATAATAATAATAATAATAATAATATAATTGGATGGCATCAATGAAGTAATCAATTGCCATAACCTGGAAAGAATGGTTTCCTTTTTTTTAAAGTATGACATGTCTTTCCACTTTGTTGATAGCTTTTCCTCTTTAGAGAGTACAAGAGAGTACATGTGAATCAACTCTTTTTGACCTATACTAAAGAATTAAATAAAGAATAACTATTTCTTCTTTTCCTATAGCTCTAGTTTTCTCTGTGTTGTTTTTTTTTAAAAAAATAAGTCCAGCATTTTGTATTATTATTATTATTTTGGCCAGGTAGAAGAATTTCACTCTCTGCTCCCAAATATTCCAAATATCCTATGGATTATTTGGAAGCTGGGGGAGGGGACTTTTCCAGCTCAGGTGACTGCCAAAGTGATAAATTGTCACATTGCTAGAATTGTTTTAAGGATAGATAAAAGCAAAGGAAAAATGTTTCTGCTACTGTAAGTTACAAACCAGCTAGTTTTTAACTACAAAATAAGCGTGACAACCATTGTACTATAAAGAATACATGGAAAATGTAGCTCTAAACAGACTCTGTCATAAGCATCAGTTGCAATGGCATTCCCACCTCTTGGAGAAGTAACAAATGAACTGCAAGGCAACTGTCAGCAACAAACTACAGTAAATCATGGTATCTAAAATTTATTATTTATTTATTTATGGGACTTATATGCCGCCCTATCTCCCGAAGGACTCAGGGCGGCTCACAACAATAAAACAGCTATAAAAACAGTAATACAAATATTTAAAAAAGAATTAAATTACAAAGCCCCATAATTAATTACTAAAACCAATAAATTAAAACAATATTAAAAACCCCCATCCTCAGTCCAGGTCGGCCAGTTGGAAAAGATACGTCTTTAGGTCACGACGAAAGGACCGGAGGGCCGGGGCCATCCGAAGTTCTCGGGGGAGCTGATTCCAAAGGGCCGGTGCCCCAACAGAGAAGGCCCTCCCCCTGGGGGTCGCCAGCCGACACTGTCTAGCCTAGGGGTCAGCAACCTGAAACAGTGAAAGAGCCACTCAGAACCGGTTCCCTCACAAAAGGAAAAACTGGGAGCTGCAAAAAATGTGTGAGCATGCGCGCATGTGCAGAACAGGGTTTGACTGAAGAGTGGAGACAAGGCGAGATATGCACCTACCCTGCATATTTGAATTGATTGGTTGAACTTTTTTAGTCCCACTTTTTTTTTTTTGGACTGCACATGGCAGAGGACTGGGAGCCGCAGGAGATGGCTGAAAGAGCCGCATGCGGCTCCAGAGCTGCAGGTTGCAGACCTGTGGTCTAGCCGATGGCACCCTCTCTGTGTGAGCGCACAGGGCGAAGGGAAGTCATTCCTGGCAGCAGACGGTCCTGTAAGTATCCCGGACCTAAGCCATGTAGGGCTTTATAGGTAAGAACCAGCACTTTGAACCTCACCCATAGGACAACCAGCAACCAATGCAGCCCACACAGGAGGGTTGTAATATGGGAGTATCGGGATGCTCCCATCACAACCCGTGCGGCCGCATTCTGCACCAACTGAAGCCTCCTGGTGGTCTTCAAGGGCAGCCCCATGTAGAGAGTGTTATAGTAATCTATACGGGAGGTAACGAGTGCATGAGTGACTGTACTAAGGCATCTCGGTCCAGATAGGGGCGCAACTGGTGCTGGAAACGTAAAGCAACATAACATAGTCAAGGAGAGAAGCAACCTAGAATTAAGGAGAAACTTCCTGACAGTTAGAACAATTAACCAGTGGAACAACCTGCCTCCAGAGGTGGTGAATGCTCCAACACTGGAGGTTTTTAAGAAGAGACTGGACAGCCATTTGCCTGAAATGGTATAAGGTTTCCTGCCTGAGCAGGGGGTTGGACTAGATGACCTCCAAGGTCCCTTCCAACATTATTATTATTATTATTATTATTATTATTATTATTATTATTATTATTATTATTAAATATACTTTAGAAGTAGAGCATGAAAACACATTGTGAGGTTATTTTGATAATTAGTGGACAATTAGCAGAGGGAGCTATCCATTTTTGCCTTCCAGAATTGATTTCTGGCCTATTCTGGTGATAAGATAACCAAAATCTCCTGTGTGATAAGGACATCCTGGAATATTTTCAATACTCAGTTTGTAAGGACATATAAACAATGTCATAATTGTCAGAAGTCAGACCTATATTAAGGTTATAACTTCCAGACCAAAATTATGTTGCTGTTTTTTTTTTAATCAGGCAACTTTCTTAATAAATTTTGGGAATCTTGGAGATATAATAAGTCTTTACTTCAGCGAAGCAATTGACAAGAAACTCCATCACACACTAATTAGAGAACTGATTATAAAAATATGAGTTAGGGCTTCAGGCCTTTAAACATGGAGTTAAATTACTACATGCCTTAGGGTTATGGTCATATCAAAGGGATTTGTCACTAAGGTTGAACAACAAAGGAAGATGTTTAATACAGTGAAAAAAATGCTTGAAAGAAAATTCTTCAGTATTTCATTATGTTTTGAGCCATTGTTTCCAAATTATCACCTGGCACTGAGATCTCGTTTTATAATCAAGTGGAAACTATCACTTTACCCTTTTTGAGTCCTCACACTTCTTTAAAAATGGATTACATTTTTTTTATGTTCTACTAATATTCTTACTTGTGTTCAGACTTCTAATTTTTTTTCTTCTTCTTCTGAGTCTTAATTAAAAATTTCTTTGTAATATTACCTTGGGTAAAGATAATGGTTATGAATTGCATATCCTACAATGTCTATTCATTCCCTCCCTCTCTTCCCCTGTTTTTTTTAATAAAATTTGACTTACATCTTTCAAGAGAACCCTTTTTTCTTCCGAGATCAACAATAATAAACATAATAATAATTAACCATAATAATATGGTTAATGATCTATGGAGAGATTATTGATGGAGGTAATGGTGCAATGTTATTTTGTTATTACTAATCATGATATACTGATTTTATTTTTAATTTTTTATTTTTTTCTGATAGCTTCTCACTTGTGTGTGTGTGTGTGTGTGTATGTACATGCACGTGTGTTTATATACAACACATGGAAAGAGAGGAATTGTGCCTCTTTAAGAAAATATATGTGTTCTGCAATTGAATTTGAGGGCAGTCTTCTTTCTAATAGAGTACCAGAATAACAGAGTTGGAAGGGACCTTTGAAGCAGGAAACCCTATACCATTTCAGACAAATGGTTGTACACTCTCCTCTTAAAACCTCCAGTTTGGAACACCCACAACTTCTGAGGGGAAGTCATTCCACTGATGAATTGTTCTAACTGTCAAGAAATTTCTCCTTAGTTCTAGGTTGCTTCTCTTCTTGATTAGTTTCCATCCATTGCTTCTTGTCCTGCCCTCAGGTGTTTTGGAGAATAGGCTATGACATTCTTCTTTGTAGCAGCTTCTTAGATATTGGATTGGATTGCTATCATGTCAACCCTAAACTTCTTTTTTATTAAACTAGGTAAAGGTAAAGTTTCCCCCGCACATGCGTGCTAGTCGTTTCCAACTCTAGGGGCCGGTGCTCATCTCCGTTTCAAAGCCGAAGAGCCAGCAATTGTCCGAGGACATCTCTGTGGTCATGTGGCCAGCATGACTAGACGCCAAAGGTGCACGGAACGCTGTTACCTTCCCACCGTAGTGGTCCCTATTTTTCTACTTGCATTTTTATGTGCTTTCGAACTGCTAGGTTGGCAGAAGCTGGGACGAGTAACAGGTGCTCACTCTGTTACGTGGCACTCGGGATTCAACCCGCCAAACTGCCGACCTTCTGATCGACAAGCTCAGCATCCTAACCCACTGAGCCATCGCATCCCTATATATAAGAATATATAAGAATAGTTGCAGGAATTGGGTATGTCTAGTTTATTAAACTAGACATACCCAATTCCTGCAACTATTCTTGGTCTCCAGTCCCCTAATCATCTTTGTTGCTCTTCTATGCACTCTTTCCAGAGTCTCAACATTTTTTTTATATATATCTAGCAACCAAAACTGGATGCAATATTCCAAGTGTGCTTTTACCACAAGTAGTATTAACACTTCATGTGACCTTGATTCTATCCCTCTGTTAATGCAATCTAGGATTGTGTTGGCTTTTTTGGAAGCTGCAGCATACTCCTGGCTCATATTTAAGTAACCGTCCACTAGGACTCTGAGATCCCTCTCACAGTTGCTACTATTGAGCCAGGTACACCTAATTCCATACCTCTGCAATTTATTATATGGAATTTTTAAGGCTGGGTTTTCTAACTGAGCATAGTCAAGTATTAGCTAAAGAGGGATACTGAAATGCCTTTTTCAGCTTTATTATTATTATTATTATTTTAAAATCAGCAGCTTTTTTTCAGAAAGCATGGGTGGGTAAGGTCTATGTAATTGGTAATGACACCAGACAATTTATGAAATAGAAGAGAAGTTTCATAAGCCACTGGCATTCATACAAATTAGATACTTTAATTCTGTGCCATCTATTTATGACACACATGGGAATATGTATATATAGTACAGTTCTGTTAAATAATATTTCAACTGTATGCTAAATTATATAGCTCTCATTTTTCATCAACAGATGAACAGTACACGAGATTATCAGATTTATCGCAGGCTTAGTCTGTGAATGTTACATTATTATTTCATCAGTTGTGAGTGCAATTTAATCATAAGAGTGTGAAAGGTCCCTTATTTTGAATGTTTCCATTTGATTGGTGCAAAAAGCATATTGTGTTTGATTTTATTGGAGATTCATGGTGAAGCTTTTTTCAAATAACACCTTAGCGTTTAGTTTTAATGATCTATTACATATTGAATTATACAACCTGTCCTGTTATAGGTATTTTTCTACTGACTGAATATATATGGGGATTTCAATCTTCTGACAATGTTATATTTTTAATTGATGTCCTTACTCTAACTCAGAAAAGACAGACTCCAGCATATATAATTTCTTTGGATGCTGAGAAATCATTGAAATTATGAGTTTTAATACAGTTTTATGCATTAAATATGATGTATTTAACTTTTAATTCATGGATAGTTATGAATGGCATATTGTCTGTTTATTGAAGCAATGTTATGGGACACACAAATGTTGTCTTCTCCCCATCTTATTAATCTGCTTACAAATATCTGGCCTACATAATTAGAGTTTTTGAGAATATCAAAAAAAATGGAGATGAAGAGCAATGACAAGATAGAAGATTATATTATATGAAGATGAGGTGTACAAAATGTTAGTGAACTGCTTCCAAGATTGTTTGATGTTATTTGGAAAGCTTTCCTTGTTTTTCCAATTTTGTTTCCATCTTCAATGTCTTTTTAGATATCGCTGTGATATTGCTTCCCTTAAATTTCCTTCCTGACATGTTTGTCTTTTTCTGTCTTTGGTTTATCTTCTCTTCTTGGCAATTTCTACTGTCTATTCTGATATCCAAAATAGCTTGTGTATGTTTCTTGGGCAATCATTCTTCACACCCATTACTAGCAACTTCACTGATTTCTTCCACTGTTCTTCTGGCTCCTTATAATTTGGGATTTGGGACTTATCAATTAGGTTCAGGACTTCAAAAGCATTTCTGATGTACTTATTGGAAATGCTGGGTGTATGCTCAAAATCACATCATCGAAACTGGTTGGCATTGTTCCCCTGCTTTTAGAAACTGGGCAGAAATAGCGTTCTATTCCTTAATCATGCCCTCCCCATATCTTTACTGTCATATCCAAACTCTTCTAGTTCTACCATGTGCACTTCGTAATCCATCAGGAAGTACAGCTGACAATCACTCATGGTTTAGTCATCTCCCAGTTGGAATATTACACAAGACTGCCCTTGGCGAGCTTTTAGAAGCTACAACTGGTTCAGAATGCAGTGCATGTGTCACTTTGGACACTTCGTCATAGATCATGCAACACATCTGCACTGTAAGCTGCACTGGCTTAGAGTGATGATGTAGATGTTGATGGTCACCTATAAAGTGCTACATCAGGGCTGTCAAACTGCCGGCCCACGAGCCGGACATGTCATCTGGAAGCCACACCCACCCCATTGCTGGCAATGGCAAAACCATCCCAATACATTGCACGATGTCACCTGATGTCGCAAGTTTGACATGTCTGTATATGACCAAGTTACTTTTGAGGCTGCCAAGTTATCTGCTCATCCCACAAGAACCGAAGGGGTGGGCATGCCAAAGTCTTTTCCTTGAGGTAGTATAACCTAGTAATATCCAGAGAAGGAAATATGCCTTCTCTACCACAGTGCCCAGAGGAAGACTTGAACAGTTAGGTTGTATGTCTTTAATCACATAGGCAGTCTAGTTTCATTTAAGTTAATATCGATACAGGTAGTTGTCCTTTAGTGATAAGAATTGGACTGGCAACTTAGCATTACTAAGTGAAACTGCGACTGTGCTTATGATCTTACTTCAGCTTTCTTCTGCCTTATAGACCTGTGAATGTCATAAGTGGTTGCAAAGTTACTTTTTCATCACCTTCGTAATTGCAAATAATCACTACATGAGGTAGTCACTAAGCAAGGACTACATCTACATCTCCCCTTCAGCTGTCCAATAGAATGGATGGAACTTAGGGAGTAAAAAGGATGAGGCCAACTTTTATACCCCTTTCTCTACCCAGTTACAACTTTTCATGTGTTCAATTCCTGAAGAAATTTTTTGTTCCTGTGTAGACAGAGCTTGCTACTGTATCTCAGGCCAAATCCCATTGAAATATGGGTGATTCAGATATGTTTTTTCCTACCATTATTTTGAAAGACATTCTTGATGTCTGGAAACACTGGAAGTTTTTAAGAAGAGACTGGACAGCCATTTGTCTGAAATGGTATAAGGTTTCCTGCCTGAGCAGGGGGCTGGAGTAGATAAGGGGTAGGCAACCTCAGCTCTTTTATGACTCATGAACTTCAACTCCCAGAATTCCTGAGTCAGCTATGAGTCATAAAAGAGCCGAGGTTGCCTACCCCTGGACTAGATGTCCTCCAAGGTCCCTTCCAAATTTATCATCATCATGGTTGTTGTTGTTGTTGTTTTCTGAGAAATTATCCCAACTGTTTTGTAACAGGCAGGTAAAAACTCACTTGAGTCAAGATTGAGCCTTGAGGACTCAATGGGCCCATTCAGATTTTCCTATCAATAACATGAAAATAAGTTCTGCAGGATCCAATCTGGGTTGGTCACCAAGATCAGAGGTTTAATCTTCCAAGCTTTCAGACTCATGCTGGAGCCCATCCTTCCAGAAATTCTCTCTACCAAAATGTGTGCTTTGGGGTACTCTGTGTGTGCTATTTATATGGTTCCTGATTGTGTGTGACTTTTTAGTTGTTGACTGGGATGTTGTTAGCTGTCTATTATTGGTTGGCACAAGGAAACAGCCAATGACATAATAGCCAGCCATTAACACCCCAATAAACAACTAAAAGGGCCACACACAATCAGGCACCATACTGTATAAATACCATACAGAGAACAGCCCAAAGTACACATTTTGGTAGAGAGAAGTTCCCTGAGGACAGGCTCCAGCACAAGTTCAAAAGCTCAGAAGACTAAATCTCTGGTCTTAGTGACCAACCTGGATTGGATCCCGCAAGATCATTCTGGGATTCATGTACTTGCCTTCATTCATAAAATAAATGTTCCCTGAAGTCTTCCTGGATTTTCCAGTCTATCCTGTAACTTTGCTTTTTTGCTGGTTTCTTACTGAAGCACCAACCAGACTGATATATATATATATAGCACCACCACAAACACGAAGCCGAACAAAAGCAGCACAACTCACCAGCTCAGGTCTAAGGCTGGCAGCTGAGACCAGCCCATCCACTCAAAACACACACACACCCAATCAGAACACACGCACCATTCAAAACACACTCCCACCCAATCAGAACACACTTACTCCCCCACCCAATCAGAGCACACCTCCACCCACAGAACACACCCCCTCTGGCAGTTTAAAAAAAAAAAGAGGAACAAACAGCCACATGCTTCTCCCAGAAGAAGGAAGCAGAAGCCACTAGCCTGATGATGACGGATGGGATTCCGTCGAAACGTCGCCCCTACACCTTTAGTTCTACGCGGGGAAAAACCCGAATAACCAAAGATCCATATGTATGTATGTATGTATGTATGTATGTATGTATGTATATGTATATGTATATGTATATGTATATGTATATCTATATATATATCTATATATCTATATCTATATCTATATCTATATCTATATCTATATCTATATCTATATCTATATCTATATCTATCTATATCTATCTATATCTATCTATATCTATATCTATATCTATATCTATATCTATATCTATATCTATATCTATATCTATATATATATCTATATATATATCTATATATCTATATATCTATATATCTATATCTATATCTATATCTATATCTATATCTATATCTATATCTATATCTATATATATCTATATCTATATCTATATATCTATATCATATCTATCTATCTATCTATCTATCTATCTATCTATCTATCTATCTATCTATCTATCTATCTATATATATATATATATATATATATATATATATATATAGGAGATCTGCCAAGTTCAGTTGTGAGCCATCATTTATGTGTCAATGAATTGTGTGTGGAAATTCATCCCTAGATACCACTGGATACTGATGAATTGTCTCCAAAAGAGCTGGGGAGGGGGGGGGAGAAATCAAAATTATTTGTGCACTTCATTAAAAAAAATCATTGGCAAGACATCCAAAAAAAATGTCTGTACACCCACATAGACACATACGCAATGAGTCTGGTACTAAAGAAGTGAATAAACATTTCATCCAATATTATTTGCTTCATTTAGCCCACAATGGCTTTAATACATAATATTCACAACATAGCATGCTTGAATGAACACAGCCTGTGCAGCCCTAGAGCACTTGGACAGGCTGAAAACTGCAGAAAGGCAATTAACATTTATTATAAATAAAATAAGGCTTCTGTGGCAATCACATTTTTAAAACATAAAATGAAACAGGAATGCAACCAGAGATGTCACTTTGCCTGACAAAAGCAAGCAAGACAGAGACAAAGATGCAGGAATCTTTATTTGCATGGAAAACATAAAACAGCAGAGAAAACGAAGCATTTCTAAGTCCTATCAAAAACCATGGAGCTGTCCTACTGGATTAGACATAAGTTCCATTGAATAGGCCATTTTATGGCTTGTGGTGAGAGACAGATGTTTAAGCAGGGCACAGAGGAAATCAGATGTCAGTGTCTGCTATTCAAAAATGTGTAGGTCCCTGTAAACAAACAGGTTACATTTATTTATCTCGGTTAAATAGCAGCTGACAGATCTAGTCTTCATTCATTCGCATTCTTTAAAGCCATTTGAGTTAGAACTCTATGTAGTTTGGTGTTCTGCTGTAACTTAATGAAAAATTAAGCATGCACTGACCTATCTCATTAATTACTGCACAACCACAGCTGCTTCATTAGAGAGGCAAAAGCATAACTAGCTGGAGGAGATAAAGGATTCTTGGCATTTTATTGCATATAGTAGTGGCATAGAAAAAGTGTGCTGCTGTCCTCAGGGCAAATCTCTGTTGTATCATTGTTTAGGCAGACCATGAAGTCTTGGGGATGGTATAGCACACATCATGCATTCCTTTGTCTCTTCTCTACTATGGTTCCAATTGGTGCAGCTGATAATGTTTGAAACACTTTCAAAACTAACAAATACTACTAAGGCATAAAAATGTCAGAATAGAGAGGGAAGGGACCTTGGAGGTCTTCTAGTCCAACCCCCTTCTCAATCAGGAGACCCTAAACCATTTCAGACAAGTGGCTGTCCAGCCTCTTCTTAAAAATCTCCAGAGATAGAGCGCCCACACCTTCTGAAGGCAAACTGTTCCACTGGTTAATTGTTCTCACTGTTAGGAAGTTTCTCCTTAATTCCAGGTTGCTTCTCTCTTTGATTAGTTTCCATCCATTGTTTCTTGTCTTCCTTTCTGGTGCTTTGGGAAATAAATTGATCCCCACTTTGTGGCAGCCCCTCAAATACCAGAATACTGCTATCATGTCACCCCCTAGTCCTTCTTTTCTCTAGACTAGCCATACCCAGTTCATGCAAATATTCTTCATATGTTTTAGTCTCCAGGTCTTTAATCATCTTAGTTGCTCTTCTCTGCACTTTTTCTAAAGTCTCAACATCTGTGTTGAGGTGAGACAGGTCACCTGTGACATGTTAAAGACAAACATACCTGTTAGGCTACAAATGTTTATGGATTAATGTCCACTTTATAAGAGCAGTTTTGCTGCAATTCAAAATAACATTGTTTACTCCTATTTAAGTCTAGGGCAGGGGTGTCAAACTGCCAGCTGGATGCCTCATGCCAAAACCACACCCACCCCAGCTCCGGCAATGAAGGAAAAAGTCATGATACGCCGCGACACATCACGTGACATGGTGTCTAGGGGATATCTGCTGCTACTGGCCTATAACGTACAGGACAAGCTAATCCAATGTACACCTTTCCCCTAGGTCAGGGGTAGGCAACCTTGGCTCTTTTATGACTCATGGACTCCAACTCCCAGAATTCTGGGAGTTGAAGTCCATGAGTCATAAAAGAGCTGAGGTTGCCTACCCGTGACCTAGGTAAAACATTTAGGATGTCTGCAAGAGTTCTTGTATTTGAGAGGGGAGAGGACTTAGGACAATGAACCTGGCTGACTACAACTTCACAATTGCATGGAAGTCAAGTAACATTCAGCAAATTATAAAATGGCAAATACCTATATATTTTGCATATGGGGGAGGTAATGGCCTCATAATTTAATTTTCAATTCAGGTGCAATATAATAATATATTTCTGCTTGACTTTGTTATCTCCAAGGTGTGAGCCAGAATTCATAAGAAGCAGTGCATTCACGTGGCCTATTGCCACACTGTTAAAAAAAAAAGAGCCATCACATTCTATTTCCAATTTCTCATCTGCCAGCTATCTGAGCAACAAGTAAACATGAAGATGTACTTAAGGAGTTCACTCTGAGGACACACTGCTAAGCTTGTAAGCCGCCCTGAGTCTTCAGAGAAGGGCGGGATATAAATGGAATTAAAATAAATAAATAAAATAAATGTCTATTTACTACAGTAAAATACAGACCCTTGATACTGCCACAATCATGCCTTCGCTGTCTAAATTTAAAATACTTAGTTCAGTAGATTCTTATTTCATGTCAAAAGAAACTGTCAAAATTTTGGAAATGGAACACTTAAAAAATTGTTTTAATATGAGGCATTTTATCTCTTAGCTTTGTAAAAGAAAAAAATAAATAAATTACCTGATATAAAAAGTAAATAAAAATGACAATCTGTAGCTGTAAGATGAATAAGGGCACACAAATGTGATGAATGTAACAACAATATTGTTACTTTCCCATCATTTTTTTCTCTCCATGAAAATCTGCTGCTTTGCTCAAGTAATTAATTAAGAGAAAACCCCAAATGTTGACTATTTTGGCCTTTAAATTCTACCCTATTGTAGAATTCAGTTCCACCCAAATTTGTTCTGATTCAGAACTTTTATTGAATTGTCTTAATCTATCATACATTAATTTCAGCAAGGATAGGTTCAAGTGTTAAATTAATTAATATTATTAATAACTACCTATTGAAATTCTTTGGGCATGCCAAATATTCATTAATTTATAAAATTTATAGGCCGCTCATCTTCCCTCAAGATGGTGAGATGGTGATAACGATATAATCTTCCCAATTCAACATTTTGTTTGTTTGTTTGTTTTGCAAATTAAATATTATCAATTCTATGTTCAGATTTAAAATGTGGAGCCTGGTAGCCTAGAGGTGAAAATGCTCACCTCCCACTCAGAAGATTGAGAGTACAAGTCTAGGCAGCAACAGATGCTTCTCCATCAGGGAAAATTGATTCAAAATTTGATTTTCTCTATCAAAGAGAAAATATCAGCTGTGAACTCTGCATAGGCATCAGGAAGGGCATCCGGCCAGTAAATGCTCAGCTCCATTCAGTCTCCCCAACTCCACCACAAATCACAGTATTGTAAAATGGAAAAAAAATCAGATTTAAAATAGTCAGTCCCTAGAGGCTGGAAACATTAACATTTGTGTTTTGTTAAGCCACAAATAGTAACAAATGTGAATTACAAAACTATGCAAATGTTGAGGAAATGGGATATATAAAAACCTGTGATGTGTTTAAACAGAACCATGGATCTCTAGCCATATGCCTAAATCTTCCACTTTTCTTTTGTTATGTTTAGTGATGGGAATAATTACAGAGTTGATGAAGTCTGAATATACCCTCCTAATGGTAGCTGAGTGTATGAAAATAGACTATATTGCATCATTGAAACACACTGTTTCTAAACATGTTAATATGGAGGAGAAAACAAGATACATACCTGTTGTTTTAAGTCATAGCCCTGTGATTTGGATAACAGAATTGCTTTGGATAGAGAGATGAATGGCCGATAAATTTAACCAAAAATTAAAAATAACTACACTGTTATACCTGGAATCAGTACTAGAAGTTATCAGATATTAGCTCCTGAGTTCCATTGTTCATGCAGTAAAAAAGAGAGAAATTAACAATAATATGCAACTATAATTGTTTTTAAATATGGACAGTCCAAGATAATTAAAATGGTTGAAAATCAAGCAATAACCCTTGGTTCAATAGAAATACATCTTCAACTGCTTTGCTCATTTTTTTATATTAAATCAATGCCGCTAGAAAAAACAAATTAATTTTCACTTTGCCTTTCATTGACACTCTAGGGTGAAAGACCTCTGATTAATTTCATATTATGTCAAGATGCCCTCTATGTAGGAAGACAACTTTGAGGTATGGTTCCGCAATATTAACTGTAGATACCAAAGTTCTGAATTATTTATTACAGTGCCCATATTGAGTTTTTTATTAAATCAGAAACTAAATAAGGATACTTAGTAAAAACATAAAAGATCTTTAGAGAGTACACTGAAAGACTTTTATAGCTACAGTATTTGAACAGGCTCAGATGAAATATATATTTAAGATAACAACAGCACTCTATTTATACTGGACCATCCAAGTTTGTGACGTGATATAGAATAATAGAAGTCAACAAAATAAAAAAAAAAAAAAATACAATTTATTCATATCTGGAGTAGTTGGAATGAGAGTTGGAGAGATATTTGTTAAATAAACTAATTCAGTTCCTTCCTTTCCGATTCATACACCAAGGTAGCAATAGCATTTAGACTTACTAAGTGTCAGTTCGATCCTGATTGGGCTTAAGGTTGACTCAGCCTTCCATCCATCCAAGGTTGGTAAAACCCAGATTGTTGGGAGCAATATGCTGACTCTGTAAACCACCCAGACAGTGCTGTATATACGTGGGGTGGTATAGTCATACTGCAGATATAGCCTTATGGTGCTTTACAGCACTCTCTGGACAATGTACATTGTCAGCATATATGTCAACAATCTGGGTCCTTATTTTACCAACCTTGGAAGGATGGAAGGCTGAGTCAATCTTGAGCCCCGTCAAGATCACACTCCAGGCTGTGGGCAGAATTTGCCTGCAACACTGCATTCTAACCATTACAAAACCAGTGGATTCATGTTTCCTGGATTCAGTGATCTGAACAAAATGTGCACAAGCATCTACATATATCAGAATAATCTATATAAAATTGTGTATTATATTAAATAAATATCTCTGGCAAAAAAAACATGCGTACTAGAAATAGGCAAGATTGTTTAAAAATGAACCTGTATAGTTTCATACAACATTTTCAAAGAGATGCAGAAACAGACCAAGGCAAACTCTCCCTTTGGGAAAAAAAGCATGAAACTGAAATGGACATTTACACCTCTCCCAATTTGCATTAGACATTTTGACAAGGTAAGAAATTAAAATTGAAGAAAAATCTGCCTTCCCATATCTGCAACAGAATTCTATGCAAATCTGCTCCAGAGATATACATGTGTGTGTGTGTGTGTGTGTGTGTGTGTGTAAATTGCTAACAAAGAATTGAGGGAGACTGATATGCATTTCAAATTTATTAGTTTTCATCAGTCAGCCATACCCTTCTGAGATTCGAACCTGGGCTGATTGCACATTAGGCAGTTGCTTTCACCTCTAGGCCACAGGATCTCTCTCACTTTGTTAGCTTGAGAAGCAAGGGGAGATATGTGTCAAATGCTTGTTAACTATTTTTACCTTGCTAGGCCCCAAACATGGGACAAATCTTTATTTCCTTTTTCAGCCTATCCTAAGTTTGAAATGCATATCAGTCTCCCTTAATTCTTTGTTAGCAATTTACACAAATATGAGCTGTCACCGGTGTGACTACTGCCTGTCGATGGCCTTTAGGATAGGCTGAAACAGGAAATAAAGATTTGTCCCATGTTTGGGGCCTAGCAAGGTAAAAATAGTTAACAAGCATTTGACATTATATATATATATATATATATATATATATATATATATATATATATATATATATATATATATATATATATATATATATATATATATATATATATATATATATATATATATATATATATATATATATATATATATATATATATATATATATATATATATATATATATATATATATATATATCTCCTACATATGAAGTGATTTAGTTGCACATTTCTTTGGCTTTTAGTCTTACTAATTCTCATTTATCAGATTATATAATCTTTTATGAAAGATTTTTTTTTAAAAAAAGATAAAAACTAACACAAAATATTATAAAGTGAGAAAAAGAAAAGAAAAAAGAAATAAGAGAAACCTAAAAGTACCAGAAAGGGGGCGGGGGGGGGGAGTAAAAACAGAAAAGAAGAAAAATAAACCTACAAAAAAGTAGCTTCTGATCTTCTTTTCTACAGCTAGAAGTGCTCTCCTGTCTAATTGTCAAAACCATAAACCATAAATTCATTTTTTTCCTGTTTTAGGCAAAATCCTATAAGGGGTTTCCAATAAATGTAGATAGTGTCTTTTCTTGATCAAAGAAGTCCATTTAAGCAAGTTCCATCATCTTCACCAACCATTCCTCCGTTGCAGATTAAGCTGATTTTTTCCATCTTGTACATAGAATGTTCTTGCTGCAGGTATATACAAAAAATAAAGTTCTGTTGCTTTTTCCCCCCAACAGTTTGGCCATAAATTCAGAGACCAAGCCCCCTCTGTATATTAGTCTTTAAAACCTTCTGAATAAGTCTGTGTGCATTTCTAGCTTTTCTACACATCCACCAAACATTGATAAAATATCCCTTCTTGTTGTTCACATTTCCACCATAAATTAGAAATACCTTTATACATTCTAGACAATTTCTCTGGTGACACATACTGTCTCATTCATCAAATTCTGGTAGAGATTAAAAAAAATACTTGTAAAAATTATTGGAAGCTCAAACCTGAATATTTTCTTAATTGAAAATGTTACTTCCAAATATTGAATATTAAATAAATTAGATGAACATGCAGCACATTCTTAGATGGGCCTATCATCTAAATATAAATTTTCAGTAGGAATCAATCTGGTAGAAATTAAATGGATGTAATGTCACCTAAAACTCAGCCATTTATTGAGATTCAAAATCAGTGAACAAAACTATAACAAGTATAGCAAAACCACTACACAGGTCATTTTCTCTTAGCCCCAAATGGCCAGCAAATCCGAAAGTATTAATGCTTAATTAGGTCAATATGCAATAGATCTAAATATATGTAAATACTGTAATATAAATTTATTGTAAGTGAACTTAAATATAAATGTGTATTATTTGGGGAAATGTTCTCCACTCTATCTGAAGACTGCTGAACTGGGACCATTAAATCAAGGTTTGGAGTAACTTGAAATCTTGTGTTTTCTTGCTAACTTTCACTTTCCAAGTTTATTGGAAGATCTATGTATTTTAAAGCTGTCCTGAAATGATCTTGTAATTTGTAAAAACTTTTCTTTTCCTGAAAAAGGGTGCTTATTCTCAGAATGCTTGAGAATTGCTTGAGATTATAACAGTAAAATCTAATGCAAACTGAATTTAAAGAAAGAAAAGAGAATAGTGAGTAAAAAGTGCAAGAAAAAAAAGAAAGAGAAAAGAAATAAAAAAGTAGGAATATAGTAAAGAAAGAGAAAATAAATATTTAAAGAAATAACTTCCACCTTCAGCACAAGTGTAAACAAATTTAGTGACTCTTCACACCCTTACAAACATTTATCTACTGCTCTCATATTCCATCTCTTATTTATAAACAAATCCCTTATTTTGTTATTTCTCTTGCCATGAAAAACAAATCCCTAAAATATCATTTTTTTCAGTCTTGGTGTCAGCAGCAAGTCCATAAACGTTTGCAATAAGACGCTGCTTCTAACAATCTTACACTTTAGTTAGAGTGGGATTTGATTATTCTTCATTTCTTCTTTCCTTGAGAATTCATAAAATGTTTTATCATATTTGCCAAAGTTCAGTTGCATGGGGGTTATGGACCCCAGAATTTGGACACATTCTATGTAGTGGCTCATTTAGGATACTTTTGGTTGAAAAAAGTGTTGCCTTATGATTCCCTGTTTTGTCCACTTTAAGGTTACTGACATGAGTTTTAATAGTATATAGATTAGAGATATTGTATTATTTAGGTAGCTTTAAGTATTTTTTCTTTAATCCCATTTATATTCCGCCCTTCTCCGAAGACTCAGGGCGGCTTACAATCTAAGAAGCACAAATCAATGTGCCTTCATTCTATGTATATGCCTGCTTATTAGGGCTTTCACCCCCCCCCCCAAGTGGCATTATTACAAAGTCAACTTATTGCCCCCAACAATCTGGGTCCTCATTTTACCTACCTCGGAAGGATGGAAGGCTGAGTCAACCTTGAGCCTGGTGGGATGCGAACCTGCACTAATTGCAGGCAGCTGGTGTTACTTAAGGAGGCATTAGCCCACTGCTCCACCAAGGCTCTTTTAAAGAAAGAAAGAGAAAAATCTTTAAGGATGCTAGTATTACAAGCATAACATTATCTGGCTTTTTCATTTATAGGTAAAGGTAGCATTTAAAAAAATCCTGATATCATTATACAGTATATAACTCACATCAAAATATTGTTTATAGGAAAATGTTCTGATCTTAAGCTAATTAATAATCTCTATTGCACTGGTTTATGTGCGGGGCAACCTTTACCTTTACCTTAAATACTTTAATAAAAAGAAAAAAGAAAAAAGCTAGACAAAGGAAGGAAGGAAGGAAGGAAGGAAGGAAGGAAGGAAGGAAGGAAGGAAGGAAGGAAGGAAGGAAGGAAGGAAGGATTTCTGACTTTTGCCATCACTATTCTTCAAGTTTAAACTTCCAGGACAAGAAGCGACGGATGGAAACTAGTCAAGGAGAGAAGCAACCTAAAACTAAGGAGAAACTTCCTGACAGTTAGAACAACTAACCAGTAGAACAATCTGCCTCCAGAAGTGGTGAATGCTCCAACACTGGAAGTTTTTAAGAAGAGACTGGACAGCCATTTGTCTGAAATGGTATAGGGTTTCCTGCCTTAGCAGGGGGTTGGACTAGATAACCTCCAAGGTCCCTTCCAACTTTATTATTATTATTATTATTATTATTATTATTATTATTATTATTATTATTATTATTATTATTATTATTATTATTATTATTATTATTATTATTATTATTATTATTGTTATCCAGATTTGTGGAGCAAAGTTTATAGCAAAGTTGTTATAAGCATGTATCTCACTAAATTATTATATTTCTTATTGATTTTTTCTCAGATGATACCTAGTTGTGGTTTGTTTTCAAATGTAAATTCATATATTTTGTAATATATGATTTTGTAATACTTTGTAATAATGCCACTTGGGGTGTGTGTGAAAGCCCTAATAAAGCAGGCATATACATAGAATGAAGGCTACTGCTAAGCTTGTAAGCCGCCCTGAGTCTTCGGAGAAGGGCGGGATATAAATGGAAATAAAATAAAATAAAATAAAAAATAAATTTTCTGCATTGCACTTCCTATATCTTTCCAGTAATTTTATTATTATTTTATTTTTTATTTTAACTCCATTTATATCCCGCCCTTCTCCGAAGACTCAGGGCGGCTTACAAGCTTAGCAGTAGCCTTCATTCTATGTATATGCCTGCTTATTAGGGCTTTCACACACACCCCAAGCGGCATTATTACAAAGTCAGCTTAATTGCCCCCAACAATCTGGGTCCTCATTTTACCTACCTCGGAAGGATGGAAGGCTGAGTCAACCTTGAGCCTGGTGGGATGCGAACCTGCACTAATTGCAGGCAGCTGGTGTTACTTAAGGAGGCATTAGCCCACTGCTAAGTTCTTTTACATGTCCAAAATGTTCCTTCTGTTTCATGGCATTTCCAACATTTATCACTATATGATTTATCTATCTTACTTATTATTGATGGAGTGGTATACCGTCTAGAATTATTTTGTACCAATTTTCCTTTAAGTTATAACTCAGTATAAATTTTACAGATTTAGTCCATCATTCTTCCCACTGTTGTATTATAACCAGGTTTTCAAGGTTTCACATTTATTTGTCACACAGTTTTTTGTTTGTCCTGTCTCCATATCATATCTAAGAGAGAGTTTGTACAAGGGCAATTCAGAAATAAACCTCCATTTGATTATCAATGACAGACATGCGCAGATACAGAACTTTTATTATACACATTAGAAAACTACAACATTACATTACATTTCAACATAATTGCCATTCAAATTGAGGCACTTGTCATAATATCTTACAATGTTTGAAATTCCTTATAGTAGTTGCTCAGCGCCAAAACTGGTCTATAAGTGGGGTGATCAAAAACATCCCAACAGAACTGCTTCAAAAGTTCTTGGGTGCGTCTAGTGGTGTGCGGGCAAGCATTATTGTGAACAAACACCACACCAGAAGTCCCCGACACTTGTTATGGATGGCTTGTCTGAGTTTTCGTAACATTTCGCAGTAGACTTCTGAATTGGTGATGATGATGATGATGATGATAAGTTGGAAGGGACCTTGGAGGTCATCTAGTCCAACCCTCTGCTCAGGCAGGAAACCCTATACCATTTTAGACAAATGGCTGTCCAGGCTCTTCTTAAAAGTAGTGGACAAACCACGCTCCATGAACTTCACTAGCAGTACTCCTTTGGCATCTTCACATTGGGCGGGATTTTCTATGGCACCACTTCCTGTCACATTCTTGATTTGGGGGATGTGATATTATTGTCTAGCTGGAATGTGTTACAAAGTCTATAATATTTCTTTAATTAAGATGAGGATCCATTTACATTTAATAGCAATTTCTCTTGAAATATAGGATATGCAACCCAATATTCATTTAAGCGTGAAGGAGAATAGTTCTTTTATAGTTTTGGGTTCCATTTCTATCCAATAACAATTTCCATTTTACACTATTTTGTTTCAGAAATGTTGTTCTGCTGAAGAATATGTTAATATTAACACCTTCCTGACATCAAGCTTTTTAATGTTCCTTCAGAATTGAATTAGTGCAATTTTAATGAAAGACAAAGCTGAATACAATTAATTGGTAAAACATTAAGTGAAAAAGACCTTTTCCTAAATGAAATGTATCCATTGTTAAGGATTTCTTTTAGCATTTAATCATTTTTTTTTCTGTCATCTAAAGCAGACAATATGATCTTCCTTTTAATAATATGGAATATTGATTATTATAATGTTCTAACCATTATTTTAACAGCTGTGATATTAAAACATTTCACACTCTTCTGAGTTGTTAAACAAACAAATAAACATGCTTTTCCACTGGGTGTTGAGAAAACTTTACCTATGGGGGTAATAGCTCTGAACATAGCTCAGGGGAGAAATGTTTACCAAATATTTAGCTTTTTTTTTCCTTAGTTAAACACAAAAAGTACAATCGATCAACACTTATTCATGATTTCAGTGCTATTAAAAGCAATAAAATAATTACCAGGACATCTAAGGAACATTTAATGACGGGGAAGAGAGAGAAGTCTTCAAATCTAACCTCCATCGGTTTACTTGAACAGAATCTGCATACAACTGAGTATACATCTATTGATACAGACCAATACCGCCATCCAAATCTACCAGGCTCGCATAATAACTTACAAGAACATAAAATTGCATTATAATATCCATGGTGAAGAAAATTAACACAAATATATTAAAATATTGACAGTAGGAAAATTAACTCACAACCACAAATAATAGACCCTCATAAGAGAACCAAAATAATGATTATAGTACACACAAAAAAGTACATAACTTACTGATGATGAACTCTCCAAATGCCCTCAGAAAAATCTGATCTTAACTAATTTCTGGAAAGACATCCCCAAAAGGGCCAGTCTAGAGTGTTGACGCCATGATCAAAAGGCAATACTTTCTGGGTCCTAGTTCCTCCTCACCTCTTGAAAGTCAGGCCCCTTCAGCAGCTTCTCCCAGAAGGTCTTCTTCAGATAAGTTGACTCAGGTTCAGTGTAAATTACATGGAAGAAAACCTTAGCAGAGATATGCAGAACATTTTGCTTAGGCAAAAAGTGTTAAACCATTTTTCAAGTCCAAAATATCCAGATATATTCAGAAGCAGCTAGTCCAGAGACCTCCCTAACTCACTAAATTATCAGAAGAAGAACTGCAAGAGCATGAAATCAGTTGCAAAGCAAAGTTAAAACTTCCTTTATTGAGATTTGCTATGATAACAGAATCTGAGTAATTGTGGGAAATAATTATTTGTGTAAACAATGAAGCTTACCGATATTTAAGAATGACTGTGTTTTGAAAAGAATCAAGTAAGTTTTCCATCCAGAAGACTGTTAACCCCAGGATTCTTAATACATTAGTTATTCTCTCATTGGTAAGTAATTAGGGGCATACATAATTCTTCTCTTTGAACACACCAGTATTTATTCATTCGTTCATCCGTTCGTTCGTTTGTTCATTCATTCTCATAAACCTCTTATTTAAGGATTTTTTTAAAAAGTGGCACTGAATATTAATTAACCATAGAAGACTAAGAAACAGAGATGAATGTAGGTCATTTGAGTCATATCAAACATCCTACTATTTGCACAGGTTCAGCTTCTGTTACTATAAAGACTGGGGATTCATATTAAAAGAATTCTGGTAGAAACATGAAAATGTGATCCTTCTCAACATTTTTTTTTTTAAAAAACATTAGTAACCAAAGATGGGGAATTTTTTATCCTGAAGCTCCCAGAGACTCACTTGTCTGACCTACAATTCCAAGTAGCCCCAGGCAATCTAGCCAACGAGGAGGGATTCTCGGAGTTCTGGTTCAAGGGTATGTGGTGAGCCACATATTTTCCCATTCCAGAATTCATAATTTTATCCCAACACATCATGATAAATGGCCATCTGTAAATTCAGCATAGAACCTCTTCCATTCTCATTACTTTGTTCGCTTAAATTCAGTGCAACCTGCTAACTGTACCAAACTCAATTCTTGAAAATCCCTGTTTTGCTGGTAAGCACATCCTCATGAAATTAATTTTTGATGGGAAGCTGAACACACATAAAAAAAACCATTTTTTTTAACCAATGGACCTATTTAGAAGTGGAGAGCATTCAAACAAAATAGCCTTGTTCCATTTATAAAGGGCAAAATGTAAGGTTATTCACCTTTTCTAGCTCTTTCTTATCTTTATTTTTTCTGGACATAAGGTCATATTTCTTGGTTACAGCCACTAGTACTATCTGATTATCAATGTGGATCTTAAAGTTGTTCCAATAAATACAAGACTGCTAAATTCTAAACTCAGGTTAACAAGACACATTTTACTATTTTGTTTGTATTGTGAGATGTGCCCCAACAAATAAGTTATTTATGGCTTAATGTGAAAGTCTAGTTTATTGACCTTTCTAAAAAACAACAACAACATCCCAACCATATACTGAATCACCCACTAAACTAGTCTAGCATGTTGTATAAACTCTAACAAAGTGTCTTGCATTAAAATATGAATCCAGAGATTCCTAGCATGAAGATTTCAGACAAGAATATACTCCATGTTAAGGCTTGTTAATGAACTTCACCCAGCCCCCACCCAACCCCCCCCCAAAAAATTGTTGTGACTTAAGGTTAATTGTCCTTTGTACACTCCCATGAGGCATCTGTGTTAATTTAAAGCTAATTAGGAACTGCTCCACAAGGTAACTGAACTGTGTTAATGTATTTCTTCAAATTCTTTTCTGGGGAAAAATAAGCTTGAACATTTCCCTTGGAAAGGTTAAGGAAGGCTTTAATTGTCTCAACAGTCAGGCGTGCTGCTTCATTTCCCTCACAAACATCTTGGTGGTACCATTTGGCGGGAAAGACATTTGCCTTTCCCTCAGAGATCATTACCTTCCAGCATTACATTTAGAGGCTTGCTGCTCGAAATATATGTACAACTTTTTTGTTTACCAAACCAAAACCCTTTATGAACATCTTCACACTGATAGTGTCAATTGTGCTGAGTGATTCACTGTACTTTTATTATTATTTGCTTTACTTTATTATTTACATATTTATTTATTTGGCCAAGTGTGGTTAGACATACAAGAAATTTGTCTCCGGTACAGAAGCACTCAGTGTACTTGTACCTAAGGAAGGAACGAAGGAGGGAGGAGTACTAAACTACAAGCAGTCAAATTTATCTCTACTGAAAGGAAAACCACCAAACATTCCAAGACAGGGAACATGTAATTATATATAGTTATAGATCCCATAATTATTATTTATTGTGACTCATCCAAATGGCAATCTGGTCCAGGTAAGGACCTACCAAAGGTCAATGCAACCTGAGAACAGTAGAAATAATAAGTGGAACCGATCCTTATTTTCACCAAGATGACACCCAGCTCCACAACCCCTGAGGATCCCTCCCAAAACAACTTTGTTTTTATCTTGCAGTCCCTTTGAAACACAAACTGTTATCCTCTGGATTTGAAAAGGACCCACTGGACTTGCTAGATTACTTCATCAAAGGACCATAGTCAGATATAAAATTAGAGTTTTGTTTTTTTGTTGTTTTTTTTACCTGAGGAGGACTAGTCTAATTGGAGCACAGCTGATGAAATCTTACTTGGTTATCAGCCAGCATTATTGGATTTTTCCCCAAAGTGTTTTACTCTCCCTGCTGCTAGCCAGTGTAGCATTTCCTGTATACTTTTCAAAGTCTCCCTCTTACTTGACAGATGCTCCCCTAGGAAGCAAAGACTATTTAGCTACTGCCATTAAATATCATGCCTGGGAAGCATGACCAATTATGGTCTTTTTTTTTTTTTTTGTAAGTTCGGGAAGAGGTGGTAGTGGATAGGCTTGATTGTCTTTGACTGTTAAGGAATGAAAGGAATGTCCATTTGCCTAGCTTGAGGATTTTGAAGATATCTATCTTTGGTCTTTTATAAGCAATTGAAACAAAAAAAGTATAAACTCCAATCCAGTGACCAGCAGATCAGCAGGTGGAGATCATGTCAGGGTACAATCCTGGCCCAAACTTTCCATCTCTGCCACCAGCATGTATTCCTACTTCTTTCCAGTTTGCAAAGGGATGTTGCACCTTCTCCTCTCCTCCCCTCCTTCTCCTCTCCTTTCCATTGTCTATCTATCTAACTATCTTTCAAGCTGCTCTTAAAAGCAAAAAAAAAAAAGAGGTCTTTTTCCCCTGGTCAGTTGGCTGTACAATATGTGATGCATTTTCCATAGAGCACGGATTAAAAAACAAATGCTCCACCTCCCTTCCTTTCAGCCAGAACTCAAAGCTTGTAGTTTTGTGAAGTTCAGGATTTTCCACTTCTGAAAATGCTACCAGACTGACCCCGTCCAGGCTGGCCAAACATCTCTTGTGCACCTGACCTTCTCTGTTGGCTTCATTTGGATAGAAATCACTTCGCCAACTGGAGACAACAGGATTTAATTTCACCTAGTCTTAATAATGTCCCCACTGGGACCTCATGATACTATTACAAGCCATCTCTAACGATTCCTACCATTTTATTAATATTTGTACTAGAAGGGAATGACACTAAAAAGATATTAACCCATAAAGTCATGAAATGCTCAGTTATCTTTCTTGCATATCTTGAGAGAGAGACAGAGAGGGATTTAATAATATTACTACATAATAAAGCTTCTATGCCTGAGACTATCCCAGAGGAACAGCACAGCTGAAAAAAAAAAGAAGAGATTTATTGCTTCCAATTTAATTGCATTGTAGAAATAGTTGCCTTCTATTCTTATTATAAAAATCTGTTGATTCCAAATTTTGCAAGTGGGGGAGGAGGATAATGATTATTCTATATTCTAATGTAAAAAAGGATTCTATATAAAATGACAAATGGGCTGATGGGTTCTTCTCCAGAGCTTAATGCCAGGGTTTACAATAATTTAACATCTCACAAGGGTATGTTGCCTGGTCTGTAAACAACCATTCAGTGGCAAATGAATGTTTAGGTGTAATACAGACTTCAAAAACTGGACTCCAGTGAGGAACGAAATGGCATATTGATGGTCTTGCCTTCAGCCAAATTTTGCTTTTTCTTACTCTCTTTCAAATCATCTGCCTCTAAAATTGATTTCCACAAGTCACACCTGAGATTATAAACCTATATCTGGGGTCTACTGTTCCAGATTGCAAATGAGAGGACTATATGATTAAGTGCTCAACCACACAAACAAAGAAATAAATCTGTGCATTAAAAAATAAAACAACAACAGCCTTCTAAAAAGTAAACTAAAAAAATTCCATATCTTTGATTTATTTTTTTCCTCTTCTCTATCTGCTGTGACTCGTGTTATCTTTTGGGCTTCTTGGTGAGGACACAAAAGATCCCCTTCCTGTAAATGGCATAGACTTACACAGCCTTTCAACCTCTTCTGTGAAAAATAAACCTTGGGGAAAATTCATATGGAGCATTTTAAAGGGCACCGTAATTACAATGTAGTCAACAAGACTTTGGGGCTTTTTAGTATGGATCCTGAGATCATAGGGACCTGTTATTGCATCTAGTGAAAGCTGCTCGTTTTTTCCAAGATGATTGAGGCTAAGTCAATGCTCTTTGCCTCATAACGGGATATAACCTGAATTGCTTTGAGGCGCTCTTTGGCCAATTGCTAGAAGAGCAACAAAGATGATTAGGGGACTGGAGTCTAAAACATAAAAAAGAGAGATTGCAGGAATCGGGTATGTCTATTTTAATGAAAAGTAGGACTAGCAGGGTTCCAGTATCTCAGGGGCTGCCACAAAGAAGAGGGGTGTGTGTGTGTGTGTCAACCTATTCTACAAAGCAGGAATCTTCAAACTTGGCCCTTTTATGACTTGTGGACTTCAAGTCCCAGAATTCCTCAGCCAGACACACTGGCCGAGGAATTCTGGGACCTGAAGTCCACAAGTCATAAAAGGGCCAAGTTTGATGACCCCTGCTCCAAAGCACCCGAAGGCAGGACAAGAAGCAATGGATGGAAACTAATCAAGGAGAGAAGCAGCCTAGAACTAAGGAGAAATGTCCTGACAGTTAGAACAATTAATTAGTAGAACGAGTTGCCTCCAGAACACTGGAGATTTTTAAGAAGAGATTGGACAACCAATTGTCTGAAATGGTACAGGGTCTCCCACGTGAGCAGGGGATTGAACCAGAGTCCTCTGAAGTCCCTTCCAATTCTTATTATTCTGTTATTTTTCAGAGGAATATTTGAGACTGTGCAATAAGAAATGATCCTTATGTTCAGCAAAGCACTGCAGAAATGATTAATATCTTTTTAGCTTACACAATGCATTTTAATCAGTCTTTGAGAACCTCTTGCGGTGCCAGGAGAGCAAACTATGCGACAAAACAACATATTTTACAAAGGCACACAAAGGATCTATCTAAAAAAAGAAAAAGAAAATCCCAAGCAACATATACCAGGTATTTCCATAGCAGCAAGAGAGAAAATGCTTATGTTTTTACTTTTCAAACATGCATAGCGGCAACAACAACAAAAAATCCTCAGTAATTTATAATCTTTCTTTCCTTTGTTACTTCCAATCCAGGATTTTCAAAAATTCAAAGACAAGGCAAAGTACGGAAACACGTGGTGCACGGTTTAAACTATAGGATGAGGACAGGGGATACCAAGTTCAAGTTTGGATTCAGGCATGAAAATATACAGAGTGACATTCAGCCAGTAATCCTCTCTCGCTCAACCTACCTAAATGGATTGCTGGTGATAAAATAATGGAGAGTCCCAAAGAAACCATCTTAAGCTCCTGGAGGAAAGCCAAGATAGAAATCTAATAAACAAGTGGAAAAAAGAGAAAAACTATAAACTTTCCCACTTTTTTCAGTGGGGTGAAAAATGAAGGCTGTCTACCTACCTATCTGTCTGTCTGTCTGTCTATTTCAATGACTTGCAAATTTCTCTGCTGGTGTCAGAACCCATTCTTCCCTGA
Source organism: Vipera berus (assembly GCF_964194415.1). Classification (NCBI taxonomy): domain Eukaryota; kingdom Metazoa; phylum Chordata; class Lepidosauria; order Squamata; family Viperidae; genus Vipera; species Vipera berus. The sequence continues at coordinate 87,223,423 of NC_138203.1, forward strand.
GGGGGGGGGGAGATCTAATTCATTTCTTTCCTAATTCGTTTCTATCAGAAGGTTTTGCCATTCTTCTGAGGGGAAGGGGGAAAGGCTCTGTGGCATGTTATTCTGTTTTGCTACAATTTTTCCTTTCCCCTGTCCTACATACTTACTCTTTGAACAGTCTGTCCCTTGTCATTACCTTGGGGTGAGAAAGGAATGTGCCTCTGGCCATCTGGCGGAAGGGAAGGTGCGAAGACCCAACAACATCTTCACAAGCATGGGAAGGGTCCCGTTATCATCTCCTTTCCCGCAGCAGACCTAACATCTGGGGATTGGCTCATTCAAGCTGACTGGATGAACTATTGGGGTTAGGGTTATGCCTGGGACTCTTTTAACCTATTGATCTGAGCGGGAAACCCTCAGATCCTGCCTATCATGCCTGCTATCAGCTTCTCCTAATAAAAGTTCCTTTTGGAAAGAAACTGTTCCAAGAGTCCTGCTTTCATGGGATGAGGTTTTGAAGTGGGCCCTGACAGCTGGTTTTCCCATTTAATTTCTGGAGAAGCCAGCAGGGAAAATCACAAATGGCAATCACATGATCATGGAGCACTACAACAGGCCACGAATGTGAACTAGTTGCCAAGTGCCCAGATAGCGATCACATAGGATGGCTGAAACTCCAATCAGCCCACCATTTGTTCTGCACCATTGTAACTTCAAATTGACGTTGAATGGTCATAAATCAAAAATTACCTGTATTCATAACTAGCAGGTGGAGACATTCTCCTCGGTTGTTATTCTGCTGCACTAGTCTTTGGAGGTACACTGCTCCCACTTGAGAGGTAGCATAAACTTTCCTGAATATACCAATCCCTTGTTAAAGCCATCTCCGTGTTAATTCCACAGGTTAATTATGTACTTTGTGAAGATTTTTGTTGCTGTTCCTGTTCTAAATCTAAATTAGATTCTAAAGCTAATCAAACAGCTTAATTGGATTACTCCTGGTCCTAGTGTTTTGAGAAAAAAGGGAGGGGGAATTCTCCCTCTCTGGTTTTTTTTAGTACAATTACCTCAATCATCCCTCGTTTAGTCATCTTCTATTGTGAAAGGTTCTCACATAGACTTTTTCTATACATGCCTGAATCCATGGTTCACGATGCCAGTTCTTTCTTAAATGTGGTGAACAAAACTGTAAATGTAGACGTATATTGATCTATATATGGCTATCAACATTTTGGAAATGTTATATTAGCCACTTTCCTAAAGATCCCTGGCATAGTGTTTGCCTTTTTCACTGCTGCCACCTATTGAATAAGCAGGAGTCTTCAATGAGTGATCCCCAGTGACCCTAATTAACACAATCTCCTCGTTGATTACACGTAGCTCACCCCAGCGGTGTGTACCTGAAATTAGGGTTGTTTTTGTCTGTACACATTCCAGAACAGGTGCTAAACAGAGTGGCCTCAAATTTCTTAGACCTTTCCTGGATCCCTTTGTACAACCTGATGTCAGCTATATACCAGTTTTCTACTTTGAGGGATAAATTACGTATCTTTGCAGCAATTTTACATTTTAGTTGTTTATGGACCGAAAAACTACTCAAGACTCTCAGGCAGAAGCCATCAGAAGTTTCAAGTTTTTCAAGATGTGCTATAATATCTTACTTTATAAACCTTAATTAACTTTTTTTCTGATTGCTCCCCTAAGAAAGCCAAAACAGCACAGGTGTCTGCACTATATCTTCAATAGTAAAGGTAAAGGTAAAGGGTCCCCGCACATGCGTGCTAGTCATTTCCAACTCTAGGGGCCGGTGCTCATCTCCATTTCAAAGCCGAAGAGCCAGCGCTTGTCAGAGGACGTCTCCGTGGTCATGTGGCTGGCATGGCTAGATGCCAAAGGCGCACAGAACGCTGTTACCTTCCCACCGTAGTGGTCCCTATTTTTCTACTTGCATTTTTACGTGCTTTCAAATTGCTAGGTTGGCAGAAGCTGGGACGAGTAACAGGAGCTCACTCTGCTGCACGGCACTCGGGATTTGACCTGCCAAACTGCCGATCTTCTGATCGACAAGTTTAGCGTCCTAACCCACTGAGCCACCGTGTCCCTTGATAGTAAATAATTAACACCTCCCCCAGACTGCATTTTCCTGTCCTTCCTATAAAGTTTGTATCAAAGAATGATGTTATCCCCCTTATCATGTCTATTCCATCAGGTTCCTGTCCCCAGTCTATCTATGTCTCTGATTAGGATCAAGAACTTTATTTTCCCCATTTTGACACGGAAACACTTGTCATTGTCACAGAAGTACCTTTACACCATGTCCTTTTAAAAATATCATTGCCATAAGACATTTTCACATTCCCTTTTCTCCTGACTAACCAATTTCCAGTGTCGGCTTTATTTTCTGGAGCATCTACACCCAAGCGAGCTTGAAGTTGCTCAACATCTGTCAACTTTCCTTCAAGGATTAGTTGCTGTGCCACATGTTTGATGCTAACTACCAGGTTGGGCAAGTAGGCCCAGTGTGCCATGTTTGCAAAGGTTCCACAATGACTTAACAAAGTTCCTCAGTGACTAACAAATCGAAATCTGGTACAACTCTTCCACCTACCACCACATCTCTGATTTTAACTTGTTAGCCTTGAGCATTGAACAGGTAGTGTATCTGAGCCTGTTATCTTATCAGTCTTGAAATTTAATCTATCTATCCAAGTTGGTTTCCAGGAATGCCAGGCCACATTTACCAATATTGGGAATAGTACTGTGACTACTGTCTTCTTCCCAGCACTGTTCCACAACTTAGAACACAGAATAGAGAACATTGAATAATCAGATTGGAAGGGACCTTGGAGGTCATCTAGTCCAACCCCCTGCTCAAGCAGGAGATCTTTTACCATTTCAGACAAATGGTTGTCCAGTCTCTCTTTGAAAGCCTCCAGTGACAGAGCAACCACAACTTCTGAAGGCAAGCTGATCCATTGGTTGATTGCTCTCACCTTTAGGAAATTTCTGTTTGGTTCTAGGTTGCTTCTCTCCTTGGTTAGCTTCCAGTCATTTTTTCTTGTCTTGTCTTTTGACTCCCTCATCTTTGTAGGAGCCCCTCAAATGCCCAGAATCATTTATAAGATAGGTGGCTATATAAATACAATGAATTACAGATAGTCCTCAGTTTATGACCACAACTGAGCCACAAATTTTTGTTGTTAAGTGAGTTTTTCCCCATTTTACAATCTTTCTTGCCACAGTTGTTAAGTGAAACACTGCAGCTGTTAAGATGGTAACACGGTTGTTAAGTGAATCTGGCTTCCCCATTGACTTTGCTTCTCAGAAGTCACAAAAGGTCATCACATGATCCAAGGGACACTGCAACCGTCATAAATATGAGTCAGTTGCCAATTATCTGAATTTTGATCACATGACCATGGGGAGGCTACAACATTTGTGTGAAAAACAGACATAAGTCCCTTTTTCAGTGCTGTCGTAACTTCAAATGGTCACTAAATGAACTCTTGTGACTCAAGGATTACCTGTAATGAATGAGTGAATGAATGAAATAAAAAAGTAAGCTTCTTGCAGCATTAGACACACTTTAAAGCAGAGGACAGGATATCAGCTGGTATTCCTGTCACAAAGGTAGCATAGGGAGTAATTGTCTCATCATGCAGACTCAAATCTTAATGTCACAAGAACTTATATTTTTATCTCCTCTACTTTGATTAGAAGTGTAGAGGGCAGGAACTGGCACTTAGTGTAATATTTAGCATAAAGATTCACTGTAATTGCTCAGGTTCTTCAAATGATATATGAATCCAGATAGTAGCATCTATTCGTGGAATTCCCTGCCTCTTGTCCTGTGCTGAAAATTATAAAAGGAGCTATTTTCCTCCTAAGCGCAGGGGTGTCAAACTGCTGGCCCGTGGGCCGGACACGTCACGCGGAAGCTGCGCCCACCCCATTGCCGGCAATGGCAAAAACTGTCCTGATACGTTGCACGACATCACGTGATGTCGCGAGTTTGACATGTCTGTCCTAAGGCAATAGGGATCATTCTTTACTCTTTTGCACAAATAAACTAGCACCTGTTATCCAACCATTAGAACAGCATCCCTTTACCTTCCTGTGCATTATCTAGGGCTCAGAAAAATAAATATCCCGCCGACTGAAGGCATCTTTTTTCATGAGGATTATAGACCACCATTTCAGCATTCAAAGCAAACCCAAAAAACAGAGAGTGAGTGTTTGTAAAAGCTAGCATAAATCTCATACAGCTACAGAAGTCAGCTGTGAATTATTATTTTCTGCGGAAACGCTCGCAAATGGTACGAGTGCCTTTTTTTTTTCTTTTTTACCTCAGCTCTGTTTTACTGATCCGTTTAAAGGGCAACTTGGATTCTTTGTGAAATAATAGGTTACGGTTGTAACATCTGGCTGAGAATGGAGAGCAATAATGGAAATCACCTAAGGAGAAAGCCAACTCAAGAGACGTAGGGCAGTCGCCTTTTTTATAACAGGTTCTCTGTATAATCTACAGACTGTGTTACGTTCCTACGAAAAGACCAAATACAATGTAGACATGGTGAACTGCTCTCTGGTAAGTTTTATAATATCCTGAAAAGATAAAATAGTTCCTGCTGAATTCAGAGTTCTCAAATATGTGCTATGGCTAAGTACGGGATCAGAAAATCTGCTTCTATTTCCTTAGAGGGATTCTTAGGGATGGCAAAAAAATCTTACGGCCTAAAGATCAGATGATATTATGAGGGCCAAGAATGACCATTAGATTTTCTGCCCAGTAGAAAAAGGTGAGGATGCCATTTGCATAACTGACACTTATCACAGTTATGTGGAAATTATTTTATTCAAACTTCATATGGTGCGGAATAAGAGTGAAAACTAGATTGATTGAGATTCCATCAGTATTATACATTTTCAAACGATGAGCCATCTGCAGTCCCCAGAACAGCTTTTTACAGGGTCCCCAAATCTAGGTAGTCCTTGACTTACAACAGTAGTGACTATTAGAACTTACAATGGCACTGAAAGTGGTGACTGTTTTTCACATGAATGTTGCAGCATCCTCATGGTCAGGTGATCAAAATTCAGACACTTGGTAACTGGCATATATATATGAAAGTTGCAGTGTCCCAGGATCCTGTGATCACTTTTTTGTGACCTTCTGACAATTAGCCAAAGGGGAAGCCAGGTTCACTTAACAAATGTGTTCCTAACAATAACTGCAGTGATTCACTTAACAACTATGGCAAGAAAAAAAAACACAAAATGAGACAAACTCACTTCATAGCAACAGAAATTCTGAACTCATTTGTGGCCATAAGTCAAGGACTCCTCATAGTGAGAAGGAGACACCAAATTTAGCAAACAAAATGACTAATTTGAGGTGGCATGGTCTTCCTTTCATCTTTCTGAAAAATGATCAGCAAACTTTCCCCTTTTATTCCCACCGGCTTACTCATGGCTCAAAACCATACCCAACAAAAAAATTAATAATTTTGCTCCTGACTTTTGGCAGTGTGTGTTTGAAAGATGTTTTGAGTCTGGGGATGAGAAACTAAGAGCAAAATAGGAAGAGCTTGTCTCTCAGAAGCTTCCCATTCCTATTTGCGTTCTTTATAACTCCAAAATGAACAAGGAAAATAGGTGTGTGTATGTATGTATATATATGTTAAGTGTTTGTTAAGTATTTAGAATACCTTGCTAGGCCCCAAATACATGGCAAATCTTATTTCCTGTTTCAGCCTAACCCACGGCAATCAACAGGCTGTAGTCACACAGTGACAGCTCATATTTGTGCAATTTTGTTTTTGGATTGCTAAGAAAGAATTAAAGGGAGACTAATATAGCTATTTCAAACTTATTTTGTTCTCATCAGTCAGCCACACCCTTCTGAGATTCAAACCTGGGCTGATTGCACATTAGGCAATTGTTCTAACCCTTAGGCCACAGGCTCTTTCTCGCTTTGTTAGCTGAGAAGCAAGGGAGATATGTGTTAAGTGTTTGTTAAGTATTTAGAATACCTTGCTAGGCCCCAAACACGGGGAAAATCTTATTTCCTGTTTCAACCTAACCCAACAGGCTGTAATCACACAGTGACACACACACACACACACACACACACACACACACACACACACACACACACACACACATATATATATATATATATATATATATATATATATATATATATATATATATATATATATATATATATATATATATATATATGTTTTCTGAGGTTTTCGCGGGTGTCTGTATGTGGACCTTTGGTCATTCGGGTTTTTTCCCGCGTAGAAATGAAGGTGTAGGCGCAACGTTTCGACGGAATCCCATCCATTATCATCAGGCTGGTGGCTTCTGCTTCCTTCTTCTGGGAAAAGCATGTGGTA